>NC_070613.1:23961250-26411875 GCF_027172205.1 Podarcis raffonei | reverse complement strand
GGAAAAGCGAAAGCAGAGGCTTTTCTGAATGCCGTGGAAGAGTCTTTGAACTCCGGCCGGCTAATTGGCCTGGGAGCCGAGCCAAGCAGGCTTCGTGATTTATGAGCTGCCGAGATAAGACGTCTTTGAAGGCATAAAAGGCTCACGGCTAAAGCAAAAAGCTGGAATGGAGTTTTTCCAAGCTTCTGAGGCCACTGAGTGCCCAAAGTTAAATTGGCACAATTATCAGACCTGGGCAAAATGGTGTGAGAGTTTGCTGCGTCAGTTTGGAGTGTGGCATACTGTGTCTGAAGCCCCTCCAGTTCCTCTGACAGATAGATGGAAGACCCAGAATTTAAGGGCGATAGACGTAATAGTCTTATCCGTCTCTCTGGAGGAAATTAAAACGCTTGCTGGCAACGTGACTGCACGTAAGATGTGGAATGCTTTGAAAAAAGCCCATCTGCCAATCATCCCAGCCCAGAGTTTGACTGCATCGGAGGTCCTGGCTGTTTCCCAGAATGCGAGTGAATGCAGGGATGCTGAGGGCACCGGTTGCAAGCTGCAGGGGGAGCTGACTGTGATGTCATCCCAGGCAGCATTCCAGCCTCCAGGGGGAGCCAAGGAGTCGGCAGCTGAGAGCTCTGTTTCTCGTGGGAACCAAGGTCATCGCCTTGCAGAGGCCGGAAGGCCAGAGGTAAACAGAGCAAGATGCCTGCAGATGGCCCGAAGCAGAGGGAGGGTGAAGAGCCCACGCCAGTGGAAAACAAGGCTTTGTTTGCTGGCACAGCTTCACCAAAGGCTAAAGGCAAGTCTGATGGCCAGGAGCAGGGGGGCAAGCTGCAAAAGCCCACACCGGTGGAAAACAAGGTTTTGCTTGCTGCAAAGGCTGCTCCAAAGGCTAAGGTCAGGTTTGTTATTGATTCGGGGTGTACCCGCCATGTCTCAAAGGACCGCCATCTCTTTATCTCCTTCAAACCTCAAGAAGGTGAGATCCACCTGGCTGATGGAAAGACGTTGCGAATTGCAGGAGTCGGGACTGTGAAACTTGCAAGTCTGCACACTACCATCAGAGATGTACTTTTTGTTCCAGGTGCTGCGGACAATTTGCTTAGTGTCCCACAGCTGACTGGGCGTGGCTTTGAGATTTCCTTCAAGAGGAGCGTCTGTGTCATCAGAAAAGGCAAAGAGGACATTTTGCATGCAAAGTTTATGGATGGCTTATTCTGTATAACTTATGATGACAATGGTGTTGCTGTCTCAAATGTTGATTCTTGTTGTGTTGCACAAACTAACAAGGTTCTTCATGCAGGATGTATTCATGAAGCACATCGAAGATTCTGTCACATGTCTTGGCAAGCGCTGGCCAAGATGCCTGGATTGGTTGAGGGTTTGAACATCAAACCCTGTAAATTTCACATGAAGTGTGTATCTTGTGCAGAGAACAAGGTGAAGGTTGCTCCAAAAGGCAAGGAGTCTAGCAGGCAGGCTTCCAAACCCTACCAGCTAGTGCACGCAGACCTGGACTTGCGCCCTCTTTAGGTGGAGCAAGGTACTTCATGGTTCTAATTGATTCTTTTTCCAGGTACATTCATGTGTTTATGCTCGAGCAGAAATCGCAAGCGTTTCCTAGGTTCAAGGCATTCTGGTCCTTGGTTGGAGAATGTTCACGGTAAACGTATTGGCTGTCTCTTTACTGATCGGGGCGGGGAATTCACTTCTCAGCAGTTTGAAGCTTTCCTGACTGAGAAGGGAATCCAGCATGACTTGTCAACGCCTAGATCGCCATGGATGAATGGACTTGCAGAGCGAGCAAATCAGACTTTGCTTCAAGGCCTGAAAACCTTGTTGCATGATGCCAACCTCCCTGAGAAGTTTTGGGGGGAAACTCTGTCGACGTTTGTTTATTCCTTTAATCGCAGACTGTCATCACCTATTGGTTGTACTCCCTACGAGAAGATGTTTGGTAAGAAACCGAACGTCAAGCACATGAGAATCTTTGGTTCTGACATGTGGGTACACACCCCACAGAGCAACAAGCTTGGGAAGCGTGGGGCACATGGTTTGTTCATGGGGTACGAAAAAGGTGCATACAGAGTATGGATGACTAACTCTAAGTCCATTAAGTTCACAAAGAGTGTTGAGTACAATCCTAAGTGGGGGGAAAATGTGGGAATTTTCCAGAGTTACCCAGAGGAGGATGAAGGTGATGTGAAAAAAGCAGATGATGTTGAGGAAGCTGAGGATGATGAGGATGATGAGGATCAGAGTTCAGATTCCAGTTCAGTGGGTGGCGCTGCTGCTGGTGTCAGTGACAGTGATGACACAGCAGACTACAAGAGCGCAAAGGCCTCAGTCAGACCATCTGATGCGTCTGACAATGAACTGGAAGAACCACTGTTCACCATTGGTCACTTTTCTCCTAAGAAGGAGGAGATGAGTCCAGAAGACTTGCGTCTGGTTCGCAGGTCTGAAAGGGCGACCAAAGGCAGACCTCCAAAGAGATTTGCTGATGAGTTTGCTAAGACGGCAACTGCTGTTCTTAGTAGCTCAGAGAAGGTGTGGGAACCTTCAAGCTTCAAAGAGGTTCAGGAGTTAACCTCTAAAGATGCTGAGCCTTGGCTAAATGCCATGAAGGCTGAAGTTGATTCATTGAACAGGAACCAAACTTGGGAGCTGGTACCGGTAGTCCCAGGAATGAGACTGGTTGGCAGCAAATGGGTTTTCAAGGCCAAGACAGACCAGAATGGCAAGGTTGTCAGACACAAAGCCAGATTGGTTGCCAGAGGTTTTTCACAGGTACCAGGACAGCATTACCACGAGACCTACTCGCCCACTGTCAAATATGAGAGCATTCGGCTGATGCTCAAAATCGCTGCAGAGGAGAAACTGCATGTTTCCCATCATTACATTAATACAGTTTTTTTGTACTCAAAAAATGACTACTACTTCTATTAAGCTATCAAACTGACTATGCAAATCAGTCTGAAAATTGAGCCCTAGAAGGAATGTTGCTGATTCAGAACACAACACATAAATCTATTTTTAAGGTACAATATTTGCTTATTGTGCCAAAATGTTCAGCAGCAGAACCAAAGCCTGCCAGATTGGGTGCACAACCCTCATGCATCCAATGAATGTAGAAAGTAGGCTTTAGCTGACAGACGGTAGAGCTTGAAGCCTGCTGATTCAGGCACACATGGTACTTTCAATCTCAAAGTCAGGACTTCAAAGTGCTCCAAAAAGGCACCAAAAAGGTTCCCCACCCCTACCGTGAAGCAACATTTGAGCTAAATTCCCTCAAGTGTTCCTGCTCTAGAAGGACTTACTTCCCAAGCACAGAGATGTATCTTACAGAGATGGTTAGAGACACATGTCCTGAACATGTATGGTAAAACCCTCTAAACACACATTTTAATCTTCTAACTAGCAATACACACTACTTCAGAGGTTGCTTCTTGAAACTTGCACTTCTATATATTTTCCAATACTTTTGTGTGACTTAACATATGAGCTATTATTAATGGACTGCAGCCAAGTGAAATTTATTCTCAGTTAGGGTGCTACTTCACAGCAAGCAGTTCTCTTAACCAACAATGTGAACTCCCACTGGCATTTCTGCACCTCCGCAAATGCATACATACTGTCATGTACACCTGATACCAGTTCTTATATAAGCTAGCAATAAAGAAGCACAGATTTGTTTTATTTCATGTCAACTCCCACACAACAGGGTGCTTTTGGTTTTTAAGAAGCAATCCTCCTCCTACAAGAAACATAACCATATAATTTGAGAAACCCAAGGTTCTCCAGCAACAAGAAGCTGAAAAGATGTATGTTGCAATTACAAAGGAGGAAGAGAAAACCAAGAGCAATAAATAAAGAAACAAGTGTACCTTCCCTGATGGCTGTAAACGGAGTGCCTTCCTCCTCTTGAAGTCTAATCACCTTTAGCGCCACCAACTTTCCATTTACCCTGGAGTAATGCAAACAAAACATTACACAAACAAAATTAGATTTAGCACATTTCAATAATAGGCTTTTCTATGTACAGAACATCCTATTTCTCTGGTCCAACTTCTGCCACCCATAAAAGCAAAATACTAGCAGCTTTGAAATATTCAACTTATCAAATCTTTATCTCAGGTATTTATCCCAAATTATAGCATTAAAATAAAATGCTTTACACAGTTAGAGTAATTAACTAATGACCTTCATTCGCCCCACATTCTGAGCTTTCATTTTTTAAATTGTAGGTCTATCTAGTCCTCAGAAAAAGAAATTTATGAAGCAAAATTTGCAGGTGCCCTTATAAGCAGTTTTTGTTATTTTTTGGTGAAATGTGCTGACATGCTTGCTCCCAGTGGTCAATGTTTCTGTGAGTTGCAATTGATAAGTTCTAAATAATTTTGGGTTACTTCACAACACTGAGTATCTCTGCTCTATGATTCACCTCTCCATAGCTTTTTGGATAGAACAATTTTGCTGTAATTTGAGAGAGGCTTCAAGATTCAACTGATCATGGATAACTTGAGGACTGACCTTTGTTATTATTTATATGACCTATCATTATGAATTAAGAGCTGACCTAATAATTTTGTTAAGATTTTTAAAATACCTTTGGGGGATGTGGGGTGAATTCAATCAGGTTTTCAGGTGGTTGAAAAAAACCTGATTCAGTTAAAAGCAATATTGGTATGATTTTGCTTTTCCAGCTGTTTCTACTGATGCAATTCTAAATCCCCTCATGCCTTGTGAAACGTGCAGATGTGGCTATCACAGTATTTCCTTACAGCCAATAAAGGATAATGTGAGATGCTGAAAATGAACTACACAGCCTATTAAAATCTGCTTGTACATTTATTTGGAATGTAATCTGATCAGTATTTCCCAATAGTTTTTTCCATGTTTTTGGATGTTCTTAATTTTTTAAAAAATGTTTTAGATTCCTTGATTTTCAATTGCTTTGTTTTGTTGCCTTGATTGCCACCCTCGGCTCCTTCAGGAGGGTGGGACAGAAGTTTAATAAGCAGACACCATCCAGACTAGTTTACTTGATGCGTACCTCTTGAGCATTTGATTATTAAACAGCCATTGTTTGTAGGGCCACTTTAGTGGAAAGAACCTGAGAAGAATAACAGTTCTTATAATCTTTTGGACTAATTAATATAATCAAGACAAAAGATGTGTATAGTTGAAATGTTACATCACCCACCCTGATTACTACAATATTTTCCTCTTATGTCTGTTCTTGTCTTCTTACTTCTATCTAGAACTCTGATACAAAAAGCTTTCATCGCCCTATTAATTCAGACCAGACAATGCTTTTGCCAAAGGCCCCAATGCTGGCTTCCTGTCAAATGAAACACATATTCTTCATCCTTAACTTCCATGGCCTTCCTCCTCTGTTTCCCCACAACCAGTCTCTGTCCCCATATATTCTTGTCTAGGACCTTCACTTCTCCAACTCCACCAGCTTCAGCTGAGGAAAGGCTTACGCTGACTTGCAACCTTTTATTTAAAAAGGAAAGAACCATGCTGTTTCTTTATTGACTTCAGGCTGACAAGAGAAGCCATATGTAAAAAACATGCTGGAGCAGTGCTTCCTCCCTTTATGTTTTATGGGTCTGAAAGGCTTTGGAAAGGCATGTTGCAATTTAGCATGTGGTCTCATTTCAAGCAAGCAGATGAGAACACACACCAAGTAAGGCTGAGGCATGCCCTACGTGCCAATAGTTGGACATGTGCAGACACATTTTTTTACAAAGTTTTCCTTATTTTTCAGTGGGTGGGCAAACAGCTGCATGAAATGGGCCCACATATGTATATGCATAACATACATGGGCAGATGCACACCTAGCACCTCACTATGATAAAATAATGTTAACATAAAACTTTTCCAATAATTGGCTTTTCTCTTGAAAATTTACTTTGTGTATAACCTCTTAGTTATGAAAAATAATGAGCTGCAGCCAGAAACCAATACTACAACACAACTGGAACTGAAAGTGTTATATAAATGGTTCAAAAAACTAAAATCATTTTCTTCCAAAACATAACTGTAGGTCACAGGCCTGCCAATATTGCTCATTTGGCATTACTGCACTTAGTAATATCCTACACTTAGCACAACAATAATGGGAAATGGGAAGAGGCTTGTATCGAATACTCTTCTTCATTCTCTCTACATACTAAAAACACTAGATTTAAAGTTCAAGCTAAAAAACAATTCAAAATGGTTACCTGCTACTCCTACCTCACAATATATTTTATTTAAAAATAGTGGGATTGTTTATGAAGCATCTGGTCTGCATCACAAGTACGTAAATGTACATGATAAAAATGTACTTACTTGCTTTTCCCTTTATATACTGTGGCATATGAGCCTTCTCCCAGTTTTTCCAGTTTTTCATAAGAGTCTGCTTTTCCAAACTTGGGACTTGTTGGCTAAGTAAGAAAAGAAACGGAGAGATAAAATTTTCAGCACTCACACACTACCATTAACTGTGTTGAGCCAACCCGATGCAGAACAACTGTTATTACCAAAACTAATGAGATTATACTTTGGATATTTAATGCCTGACATTGTCAGGTACCAAGGGCAATGTCTAACGATATCCATTTAAATATCACTCAGCACTCCAGATGGTCACTGCCTATTTCAACAGTATTCCTATATCAGTGGAGTTGTCAAAAAGACTTAGCCCATGCAGAAGAATGAAATTTGGATTTGTTGCAGAATTTCTGTAAAGATGAGATTAACGAACAGCTGTACCAAGATGTCCAATTGAGCATGCTTTATTCACTAGACAGCATAACCAAAGTAATTTTTATTATTATCAATTGAACTTCTAAACCACTGTTCATCTAGGTGTGTCCCAGTTTACAATTATAAAATACAAATAAATTAACCATTTCAAACAGTAAAACCAAAATGTGAAAAAAGGGAAACAAACAGAAGCACATCAGCAGACACAATAATCCCTGTACTCCAGGCCCTGAGTAGTCTAATCAGCTCCTCCAAAGGTCTTGATGACAGATGTGTTTTTATCTGGTGCCAGAAGCCCAACAAAATAAGAAACCAACCACTCCACCAGCGGAAGGGAATACCACAATCAGGCACCACTACAGAAACCCATCCCTGTTGATAGATCACTGACTAGGGCCCACTCCGCTGACCTCTATGTCTGGGTTAGCTGGTACAGGGACAAGCACTCCATCGGATAGTTGGGTCACAAGCCATTTAGCAATGTATATGTAAATGCTATAAACTTGCTCAGTAGGCAGCAAATCCAAATTTCATACTGTATGAACTAACACTTTCCAATATCTCCAGTGATACTGTTAAAATCGGCATTGATCATCTGGAGTGCTCATATTTAGATGGAACTTATTCAACATCATTGTCCTTGGCATATAACAATGAAGTCCTTTGTTCTCAAGGCAACCAGAACATTGCAAAAAGCTTTGATACATTTAACGGGGCGGGGAATCAAAGCCAAGTTTTTGAGCATGGATTGATTTCTAAACATTTATTTCAAATGTTTCTCGACAAGTTGGGGAAGGGAACCTATGGTCCAAGCCACTCTACTTTGCCCTAGGCCATATTTCCTTCCTAAGGTTTAGCAGCCCTGCTCTGCACTCTCCTGAAGTGCTTTTGAAGGACTGTAATGTGTTCTTCTACTGCAATAATACATTTTGCTTGCCAGGCTAGAAAGATGTGGGCATAAAAACCAGGGCCAAATCTCGGTTTCTGTGGGCGCTTGGGCACTGGTTGCCGGTGAACTCCTAGTCTGCTTGCTTTCATCTTCAAACCATACTTCTCCCTCTTGGCCTCACCCTTTTAAAGTAAAACATAATCTTAACCAATATAGCAACTCCCGATTGTCAAAGAAAAACATCATGAAACATTGGACTTTTGATATGATTCTCTTTTCCTCTTAATTGACTAGATGAATACACCACCCCATGCATCTAAAATTAGCCTTTGGGTCTCCCTACTATCCCTCTCACTTTACATGTCCTTTTGAGGAGATAAAAACATAACATTTTTGTACATTTTACATTATTTTCTGTCCTGGGATACATTTCAAATAATCCTGGCTTAGCACTGTATATGAAATAGATAGTCTGGTTTACAAATAACTCTGGCCAATTGCTAACCAGGCTGGCTTGTTCAACTAAATATTTATTATTTGTCTATCACTGAAATTACTCATAATTAGACTAGTTCTAAGAAATACAGTGACTGTTAGCAACAGCTACAGAATACTGAAAAAGTACTCAATATTTTTCTTTGAGGTCCTGTTCCACATGCCAATTAGCTACTGAACACTGTGAGTCTCAATGCTGGATTTGAGAGCCAGTGGCAACCCTGTGAACAGGCACAAGGTTGCCTGGTAGTCACTATGTCATTTGTGGCTAATGACATTTAGCCCTTTAGTTTTAATAACAGAAATGTTTGTTACAGCATGATCATCTCATCCGGTACTCATAATCCAGGATTTAAATATGAACCAAAGATAACAAGGTTCCTCAATGGTTACTCCCTAGATTAATTTCAGTTAACCTGTAAATTAAGAATTGCTACTTTCAACTAGCTGAAAGTTCTAAAAAGAGAATAACTAGCTAAAAGTTAAGCTGATTCATGAGTAATGCATGAAGCATGTTGAATTTGCCCAACAGCATTATATTTTTCCAAATGCAGTGAGTGGGTTTCTTTTCCATTAAGGCACAGAATCACTAGGGGCAGGAGATGCTTTTGAGGACTAGGCTGCCTGTACCAGAAGGACACAGTACATTTTTTTAAGGATCAATTTTCACTGGCAGATCAACTCTAAAAAGAGCACTTTTATAGCATGCAAAGGGGTATTTTAGGAAACATTTCTTAAAACACACATTTATTTCAACAAATACCACTATGTGTGTATTTTCCTTTGCAATGATGACTAATCTCAGGAAATGTAGCACTACTCCAAAATGTCCAGAATTCTGAAATAATCTTTATCACGAAATTCCACTGGCATAAATCAGAGGTTTATACATTTGAAAATTAAGTCTGCTTTATTTGCTCAAATATTTTATGGGAGCTAACAATTTAGTAGCAGAAATGGCTCCCACTCCTGTTCTGCTTTTTTCTCTACTATAGGCTGCCCTGAAACACCAGCTTGAATCTCATGGAACCTCATGGTATCTCATAAAAACAAACATCACTACCTTTCTCATAAACAAGTATTAGAGTTTGAAAATAACAATGTTGTTCCAGAGCGCTAGAAAACGACCGTGAAAGGAAAATTCTGTGAAAGCCAGATTTTAATTTTCAACCAAATACTTTGCTTGTAATTTTTCGCTAGTATACATCAAAAAGTTGAAAGCTGAAAATGTTAACCAGTTAGTCAAAAGTTTCTCAAACTTTTTAAACTGTTAACTGATTAATTAACTACTTAATTCCAATGACCATTTGTATATGTTTGACCATTTGTATAGATTATTTATCAAGCAATCCCTGTTTTGATCTTCACATTATTCAATACAGCAAAAAAAAAAAAAAAAAAGAAATCCCTGATGCAACTTTTTCAGACAGGTACATATATATAAATAGGAAAACAGGCCTAAGGACCTGTGGAATTCACTATTCAGCACCCAATATACTTGGTAAGACAACGGAAGCGTAGCCCTTCTACAAAGCACCGTATACTGTTATGAAGAACCCAGAAGGAGACACATGCAAGATTTGATCAACTCTCATTTTTTAAAGGTGGCTGTAGAGGGTGCAAAAATTATTACACCCCCCCCCCCAAATATCTCAATCCATGCTTGTAGGATATGCAAGGCTTCTGAATGAGTGGTTGTAATTTGAATTAAAGGACGAAAGAACAGCAGTTACTTCAAATGCCCAGGAAAAGCCTGGGTCTTATTTATGTATTCTAGACTTACGCTGATTTCTTTACTGCATTCCTCAGGTTTTCCAACAGAGGGTTCAGACACCTCGCTGAAAATGGCCTCTGGTCCCTCTGCTACAGAACTCAAGATGGTGGCTGATTCTCCTACCCTTGAATCACATACCTCTTCTGAAACAGAAGGGCTGAGGGGGGGCTTCATGTCCTGAGAATTCATGAGCGGTGTTTCCCATTACAAAGGAGACAACACTTGTGTGTAAACTCCCCTCCCCCCACACCTATGCACTTTACCTCAGAAACAGCCTCTGGGGTATTTTTAAGCTTTTCAAAGAACAGATTAGAACACCTTAAGAGTGTAAAATAACACCACCTCAGGAAGCCTTTTTAAAAACAATGAATTAAAAAACAAACAAACCCCAAACCCCACATGTGCCTTGCGTCTGCTTAAATGCACATTTAATTTTATTTACGTATCATTAAAAACATTTATAAATGTTTTTAAATGGCTTCCTTCACTGGGTAAAGTTCACAAAGGACAATTGCAAAGATCTGGGCCTCCGCTCCTATTAATTTTGTCAACAAAGGCAACATTTAAGTGCCCGTGCATCTCTACAACTAACACTATAATTTATTTTCTACTCTAAAATTAGAGTACATAATAAGCCTTTTAAAGAAGTGCCCCGTCTCTTTACCTTTCACTTCAGAAAATAGCTTAACAGCCAGGGAGATCATAAAATGAGTGGGTTGGGGGTAGGAAAAGCTTGTTTGTTTAGCAGTAAGATATTTTAAAAACAGTTCCAAATTTGAAAGAGGGAGGAGCCATGCAAGCAGAGGCTGTTCTCTATCACAGGCAAGAATGTGACTGAAAATATTGGAAAACTAATAAAAATTTATTTGACAAAAGAATCTGACTGAAAATAACATTGAATCCCTCTGCCTTCTGACATGGATATCTTTCAGCAGCCTCCAAAGTTCAAGGGGAGGGCATTCCTGCTTAGATTCCAAAAATGGCACCATTAATTTCTCTTCAATTAATCTTTTGTCTACATCTTAAGTACTTTCCATACAGCCTTATGAGAAATTAGTCAGTTTCCCCAGTGGTCGAAGAAACCTAGCTTGCCTGCAAAATTCTCAGATAAATGTCAGTGTCCAAAGTTAGAGATACAAATACATAAAGTTTTCCAGCTAAGAAGGCTGTAACAAGTAATACAAAATAATTACAAACTACTATTTCTTTTAATTACAAATAAAAATATGAGCCTTGTTAACGGGTTTTCTGGTCCTGCACAGAGGCCCTTACAGCAAAGTCCCACCTTTAAAGCCTAAATATTTACTTTTAGTCTGTCCAATCAGACACACACACATAATTAGATACGCTTAAAGTATTACGACTAGTAAAACCAACACAATAACCCCCCACATCTGAAAACTGTCAAATACTCTTTGGAAGAATGACTGACATGTCCAGGAGTTGGGGAGTATCTGTTCTGGATGGGGCTGGACTCCCTATGAAGAAACAGGTTTCCCTTAGGCCCAGATAACTTCTGGATAATTTCGCTGAAACTTTCTCTTCCCATTAATAATATTTTTTTCTCATTAACTAATGGTGAATGGTCAAAAAAATGCAAGAGAAATTTTTGTCACAGCACTAAAAAAGAGCATTGGAACTTTGGTAGATTGGATTGGCATCTCTATAGCTAGTGCGACATACAGATCATTTCTTGGTTACATACACTGACTAGCGAGTGGGGAGCCTAGTCCTACAGAGACATTGCCAACTTCCCTTCCCACATATTAATTCAGAATACAATTTCCTGGTACTGCATTGTCAGTCAAACTAATTAAAATCCACCCTCCATCATTCAACATGAATTAAAAAAAATAAGACTATCACATCACTTTGGGCGTACAAAAAGTCAGTAAAATTCAATCAGTTTTACTTTGTGTAAATGCAGTTGCCACTTATGGGTTTTACCCTCTCCTAGTTTGGAAAAACAATGCTTTGTTGTGAAAAAAAAAATACTTCTACCGGTTATATTTGCACATGCTCTTAGATTCATATTCATTTTTCATAAAGTAACAGGATGCTAATGTTATGCTTAAAATATCTAGTTCTGAAATTGTGCCTAGGGATATGACATGTCCACAGGATATTAAATCTCAATATAAAATTATCCATGGAGCAATAAACACGCTCACAGGGCCTCTGTAGAAGAATTTCAGTATCAATACTGAAGATCTTGTGTCCTCAAGAGAACTAATTTCACAGCAATAAAAAGAAAATCTGAAAGTAAAGGACAAATAAATTCAACCTTTTGTGTTCTATTCATGCAAGCCTTTTTTTTACAGGTGGTCAACTGAAGAGTTAAGTACATGGGATCACCTGTTTGGCTTTGACTGTGTGCAAAATACAAGCTATCTTGCATATCACAGTAACATTGTGATGTCTGGAATAAACACTAAGGACATTTGTAAAATGATGTCTCTTCTACACAGAAAGTCTATGTAGGCAAGAGAGTGAAGGCACCTTTATCCAACGTGGCTCAGAAACAACTCTCTGAAAAGTCTCTAGTGATACTAGTCAACCTTAAACACTTTTTTCTTTCAGCGAGAAAATGAAAATATTCTATTATTAACTGACTAGTAACCTGTAAATAAATAGATACCATTTTCATTTTTCTGGAATTTGTATTCTTTACCTCACAGGTCACATTACTAGAGATTTATGCAATAGTGGGAAATAAAATGTCATTTTCATACACAATAATTTGGCAGGACACCTCAGGGACAACTGCTGGCACACCAGTCATAAGCAAGGATGACATTTCATTTATCACTACTTTAAAAAGATAATACACCACATGGGGAAAGCATAACATGTTCTGAGAGCTTTGTCTGCTTCGTGATTTCACAAAGTATTGTGATTTGAGAAATGTTTGCTCGGTCATAATGCACTGTTTGACAAAGGTTCAGTGTTGCCAATCCAGTGTTCCCCAAACAAAATTTCCAGCTTCTGATAAGAATAGTAAGTTTTTAATTTTAATTTTGTTCTGAAATATTTCTGATGAAAAGGTAGCACACAGTTTTAAAATAAACTAGCCTGCCACCCTCCAAAATTGAAATGTGGTAAATACAGTAATTAATAAAAAATCTCTATTAATCTTCTAAACTAACAAGAAACACCTCAAACTAGATGTTTCCTAGTATTAACAAACAATTTACTTTTTATGTTAGACGGATAGAATTCATAACGGTTTCAGAGGATGGTAAAACAAGGACAACAACCTTCTGAGAACACAGCTGATTCAATGGAAAACAATATAATGATACTGAACCAATCTGGATCATGTTTATCCAAGACTAAAATTGCACATAATGAAAACAGAGCGATATGGCTCTTTTAAAAATACACACAATCTCAGCATACTGCTTTAAGTGACATTGCTATTAAAAGCACCAAAACATTTGGAACTTGGATGGAGAATTTAGTTGAGATAAATATGGCATGTCTGGACTTACAGAGCTAGGACTGGAATGTCGTCTGATTTTAGGAGATTCTTTCCCAGTGGATGAAGTCTTGAAGTTAATACAGGCATTGTTCTCTGAATGGACCCTCTTCACTTGATTATTTGGCTTTTCAAATGGATCAAAAGTGCTCTGTGTCCTTTGAACTCTGACTTTTTTGTCTTCTGGGATTGTGTCCAAGGGCTTGATCACAGAATCCATTCCTTGGCAATTCCGTGTAGACATCTTTGTGACACATATCTAAGGGAGGAAAGGAAAAATATATATTAAATAACTTGATAAGGTACCATTGCTCAGGACCAAACAAACCATTACCAGAGGGTGGGGGTAGACTGTGTTTCCAGCTCCAGTTGTACATGGATATGAGATGCATATGGTACAAAAAAAGCAGCAGGCAGATGGGTCATGGTTAACCATCTCCAACCCTCCAATTCTCCCATATAAATTATAAAAGGTTTTCAGCTACGCTCTAATAATAGAAGAGAACCCAGTTAAGGTACAAACTGAAGAAGTATGCTGGCAAGAATGAGTGGGCATAGGAGAAATTAAGCATCCTCCCTCTTACCTGCAAATCCTTCCTTAACACTCTTCCCACCTTTAATCATGTTTCACTAAGTAACATTTACTTTGACTCCTTAGTGTTTTATAATTAAATAATAATAAGTATTCAAGTGCCATCTATTCTGAAACATTGAATATACTTATTAATTCTGAAAAGGCACAAATTACACCGTTGTATTTAAATAAAAATAAACAGCAGAAGAATATAAATAAATTAATAATAATAATTAAAGGGGAAAGTACAGATTTGGAAGTCTTGGTAAAAGCTTTATGTAAACTTTATCAGCTTAAATGCCAGATCACTAAGTCTTACTGTCCAGTCACTGATACCTGCTGCAAAATATTGATTTCCATTTATTTAAAATTAGATTAGGCCAAATTAAATAAATTATGTCAATTTAAGTCATCTTACTGTAGCATGCCTTACATAATTGTTTCATAGAACAATGTGTATATAGCTGAATTAGTATAAGACTTGGAAAATCCAATTGGTAAAACCATACCCTAACCCTGAACCAGTGGAGGCAACATTCGGAGGTTCAAAAACGCATAACATTTCTCAGGTCTTTACTTTTCCAGCAGTCAGCATGAATTTTGCTACCTCCTTAAGTCTTGTGATCCAATCCCAAGACCATGAACTATGTAGTTTATTCACAAAATTATTATTTTCATTGGGAAGTGAGTATTGACAAAATGGTGGGCCAACGCCATTTTTTGTTGTTGAAGCACAAAAGAATCCCTATCTAGCCTTGGGATAATTCACTTCCAAGTGTTGCCTTCTAGTGGTATAAACACTTTCTAAAAGCACATTATTCCTCAAAATGGAAATCCTGATTTTATTACTTCAAATCCAATTTATTTCAATTGTTCTCAGACAGCAGACTTTATTCAAATGTAATATGCTAGGCACAGAGTGGTTGTTCTAAACCTCTCAAGTTTCCAAATAGTACTCCACAGAAGTAGAGGCGACTCTTAGATTTGCAATTATCAGAAAGGAGAACTGATGTAATCTCCTTGTATATCTGGGTAGGAGCTCCTAAAAGGAAGATGAGGAGGCGGTTCCAAAGCACACAAGTATGCATTTTTATTCGTGCACTAAATGAAATACTTTAAAAATGGAATTGCAAAAATAATCTCCAGGTTGTTCTTCACATTTGTGAGATGATCTCCAAAGCCAATACATTCAAAGGAATGACCAAGTCAACAGCTATTGCTTTTCAGTTGTTTGTGAATTAAGTATTTTATTATTAACTTATGGATTCAGAGCAATTAGCTACCTTCTAAAGCCTAAATGTGTTAAGCAAGTCCTTGAAAATGGTATTGCCATCACCTGTGGTGCTCATCACTGGAGGAAGCCTAGGAAGTGCAGACTATTATAGATCCATAATACAAGCATAAAATGCTTCCCCAAAATAGTAAGACTATATCTCACCAAAAAGGCTTCCTTTGCAGTGTAACAGGAAATCAATGGATCTGTATACCAATGAACATTTCAAATTCAAAATAGTTTAAACAGTAAGACTAGCTTACTTTGAAATACAATTCTGCAAAAAAGCAAGAGAGATAGAAAGTAACACTAAAAGGACTTCTTTCCAGACAATGCCTCTAGTATAAAAACTGAATTCAAAGACACAATTAAATAATATGTATGATCCAATGAACTCCAAGATGCATGTGGTAGGCCCTTACACAATTCTACAACCAGAATGGCTAGAAGATCTAATCATTAAATCTGAATGCTACAATTTCATGGCGCATATCACTCTGCATCAGTTATGGTAGTTGATGCAAGAGCAGAGTCAAAAATTACTTGCCCTGACTACCTAAATCAATTATTATATTGCACAGGTAAGGTTTTTGCTGTCACTATAACCTGCCACTATGACCCAAATATCAAATATTGATATTTGATAACAAAGGCAAGATTATATATAGACATAATGTGCATAATATCCTCCAGCTTCACAGATGCTGTTACTCCTTTTACATATATGCAAAATGAGATGGAGAGCTATATTATTTATGTTGCAAATGTAACTTAATTGTTAGATACTTTAAAACAGATAAAGGCAGTACACAGAAGGTTGCCATGATTAGCTGTGCACTGAATCCTGATTGTAATTTACTCTAGAGAATTCATCTTCCCTCACATTGAAAATAACTTTGTAAAATACCTGCTGCCATCGATTTTATCTGGCTCAGCAAAAGCAACAGTTTAAGATGAGATAAGCTAGGCAAGAGGTTATCTCCTTGCATGCAAAATGCAGCCATGATCCAATATTGAGTGCAACTATTATTTTATTTAAAAAAAACATTTTGTATTAAGACAAAGTCTAAACCAAGTCTCACCACCACTCTACAGAAACATCTGAATGAAGTTATTCAATAATTTAAGAATATCCACTGAAATAAATAAATGCCTAACTGTATAAATGGCAAACCATAACCAACAACCCTTGAGCAAGAGAGCGCCGACCTGAGTACAGGAAAGCAAACACAAAAGTCTGTTGCAGGTGTACAAAATTCATTGCCGTCAAGATCCGTACAAAGAGAGTCTCAATACAGAGATCTCCACTTCACAATGGCAGGCTGCTTGTCTTGATGCTGCATTCATGGAAATCACATATGATACCCTATCAGGAAGAGTGAAAGAGTATAAGAATTCATTTAACAGAGGCAGAGAGAAGAAACACCATGGTGCATCTTTAATAGTGAATCTGGACACCCTTCATCTGCCCAAGCTGCAAGAAAACATGTCTCTCTCGTACTGGTCTCTACAGCTACAGCAGGTGCTGCAACTCTGATGGTTTGGCTTTACCCAAGATGGCACATTTTTCCGTTCTCTCTCAAGACAGATCTATGGCAACAACCATTTATACAGCTCTGCAAACACTACTGTGTTTGCATGAAGAACTATGGATTGGGCAACTAGCCCAATACTGTATTTTATAACTGAACTGGAAAAACAAATAAATTAAATGGTCACAAGACTAGCGTGTATAAAAAGATGATTCTTTTTCTGATGTCTGGAACAAACAAAATATTTGAGGAATGACACGTTCTATTTTTGAACTTTTCACATGACATTATCTTGCCTACTTTCAAAGGGCAAAGTGTTATCTTTTGCAAAACCTTTGAGTGAGTTGTTCATGTTGGTACTAAAGGGTTAAGAGGTAACAAGTCACTCTAATCACTGAGCAGCTGGAAGTCATTAAGCATCCAGGAATGTGAGTTAGTTTGTATAAATAGTCAGTTCACCCGTGTGTCCTCCTTCCTTCTCCCTCTTTGACCTGACTCGCAGCATGTGTGCTTTATCGCCAGGGTTTTTTCTTTTGTAAATAAAGTCTTTCCTGAGTTCCAAAGTGCTTGCTCCAGGATTCTTCATTGAAAGGTATTGTCTCTCCTGCCTTCTTCAACCGCTGCACGAAATTCTCTGCTGAGATAAGATTTATGGCGTTGGAAGCGCACTGGACGTTTACTTAACATTAAACTAATTAAAGTTTAATGGACAGTTCAGAAGTAGTGCTAATAAAGTGCATATGACATCTTATTCAGCTTCTAGGATGAAGCAATTCAGGGCTAAATTCTATGCTCTAAAGATTAAAGGTGGGTGAGTGATATGTCCACATTATCATTTCTTAAATGCATTACAAATGCAATACTGTAAATTCAGACATTCAACTGCCAGCTGTCCATGCAGCACAACAAGATGGTATGTAAAGCTACAGACAGACATGAGACTTGGGAACCACTGGTCATCACAAAACAAGGGACCTCTAGCTGGAAGCAATATTATTTCCTTAAGGATTTGTATCCCACCATTCAACAGGTTCCCAGGGCAGATTATAATATGCCTCTGTATATAAACTGGTGGGTAACAACAATGAGAAATCTTCCCGGAGTAAACATACATTTTGTTTGATCCCGTAGGGCTTTTATTTTATTTTTATTTTTTATTTTTAATGAATATAGAAGCCTCTTCAAGGAAAAGAGATACCAGAGCAAGTTTTTTATCACAGACCATTTCCTAGTGGTGCCAGTTTTCTAATTACAGGGAAATTTTGCTTGGGAAAGGAACAATGAAACTTGTGATTCTCCACTACAGTCTAAAATAGTCATCCTATTAATAATAATAGACATAAACTAAATAAATAAATATTCTACCACCCCATGCTATATAGACCAGACTTCAGTATTCCCTGATAAGTCGTTATGCCTACAGATATGAACCAGGTCTCAAGAGCCCAGGGCCTCCCAGGTAATATCTTGTACAAGTTTTGGCAATGCTTCAACCCAAATGGAACTACAGTAGATGCTTTCAGACCTCTAATAAATAGTGGGTGATTCACTGTACTCCTGGCATTTGAAGCATGTCTCTGCATTCCCAGCAAATGTATTGATAGACCATTACATTATAAGGAGAGAGAATTATCTCCATAGAAACCAAACAATTCTCTGCAGCATTCACACATTGCATTAAGGTTG
Source organism: Podarcis raffonei (assembly GCF_027172205.1). Lineage (NCBI taxonomy): Eukaryota > Metazoa > Chordata > Lepidosauria > Squamata > Lacertidae > Podarcis > Podarcis raffonei. The sequence goes on along the minus strand of NC_070613.1, from coordinate 26,393,426 downwards.
CCTTCAGTTCAAATTCCATGCAGAGCAACGGCTGTAACAACTACCGAAGAAATTAAATGTCAAAAAGTTAAAACTCTGAAAGGAATATGCTGATATCTGAAGTAGAGATGGAGCACATGAACGAACCCTTTTCCAGAAAGTGTAGTGTCATTTAAGTACAGTGGTACCTTGGGTTAAGAACTTAATTCATTCTGGAGGTCCGTTCTTAACCTGAGGTACCACTTTAGCTGATGGGGCCTCAGAGCTGCCACGCCGCCGCGCGATTTCTGTTCTCATCCTGAAGCAAAGTTCTTAACCCAAGGTACTATTTCTGGGTTAACGGAGTCTGTAACCTAAAGTGTCTGTAACATGAGGTACCACTGTACCATGGTAGGAACACTGATAGTGAATGTATTCCTTAGCAGCCTATGCCTGAACACAAGATAAGAGGCATAGGCTACCTAGACGCTTCTTTACTTTCTGAACTATAAACTGCAGATCTCTTGCAAGCAAACACTCCTCTGGTTTGCCATTATCTTCTGCAGGCACTGCCTGTAAATTACCTTGGTGCAGAAGCTCAAGCACAATCAGCTGAAAGAACATAAGAAGCTGCCTTATACTCTGTCAGATCATTGGTCTATGCAGCTCAGTATCATCTACCCGAACTAGCTTTCATACCTAGCCATACCTGGAGATGCCAGGGATTGAACCTATGGCCTTTCACATGCAGAGCAGATGCTCTACCAGTGGGTAACAACCTTTCCCCATCACACACTGTGTGTGTGTGTGTGTGTCTGTACAGTTTCATTATCTTGAGTGCCTGGGCAGATTTCTGTAACACTGCATCAATACTGAATGTAGCACGGGAGGCCAATGCACAGCCACATTCACAGATAGACTAAACAAATGGGAAATGCCTGTGATGCAATGGGTGGTTTGATTATATGCATTATTTTACAAGAATAATGAATTAAGAGCATGACCATTTCCCCCCACCCATCTTTCTCAAAACCATCAATTTCAAGTAACCTATCAGACCCTCTTTTGGCAGGGCAGTGTTTCAAAACTCAGACTTTATCTGAACATATTTTCAGGCAGGAAGGTGTAATACTATTGATTCATTTAAGCAAGTATTGAGCCATTAAAAGAAAACTAACCAAACTTGGTTAGGTTTTTCTAATAGAAAAGAATCCAAGATCTAAATCTTGCAATGGAGGAACTATTGCAATGGAGGAATTATTGAACTATCATAAGAGGCTCCCTAAATCAAGAAGAAAAAAAGTTTTTAAGTTCCTGTGGGTAATGATGACACAACACACAATATAGTGTTACTGTTTTGTCCTCGTATTTGGGGAGCAGGCCTTCTGGCTACAAATTAAATGGAGCAGACAGAAAAGCAGAGGTATCAATGTCATGACAGACAGGAATCCTGATTATCGTTGGTCTTTAAAGGTAGACTGTTGTTGTTTAAAAAGATCCTAGTGTTCTCGGGCTTTTTTGCAGTTTAAACCCAAGCCTCTACTCCTGTTAATGCTTTCATCCAACTTCCATTAATAATATGTAGTTTAGTGTAGCTGCCAGCAGTAGGAAGATTTATAGTATTTGCAAGGTTGTGACCTACTTTCAAGACAACCACCCCAGTGTCTAATTTTTTCTTTGGGTCCTAGACAGGTTCAAAGCCGGCCATCCTTCTCCTACTTTACGTACTCAAGAATTGGCCTTCTGCCTTGGGACAATGGAGACAGCAATATGATTGCTTAAACACACTGGCTTTTAACTCATCTTTATGCAATCTTCCTGCTTTCAAATGTCTGCTGGAAGTAGCACAAAAGAAAGATGAAAAAGCTGCTGCCTAAAGGCTTTTGCGAAGAAAGCATAATTTCATTTCAAAAAAGGGTATCAGCAAACATATTTTTTTTCCAGGAGAGGGAGAGAAAGAAGAGCAAAATGAATGGCTGGGTAGTGAACCAAAATTGATCCTAATAATAAATTTAGCTGTTTCACAGTCCATAGACAAGGCAAGCCCATAAGAAATATCATACTCCTGACACACTTCATAATTAGCACTAGAGATTTGTTGTTTTCTTGTAAAATTATATCCTATAATACATTGGGAGTCCGAAAGCTCTAACTGTGAAATAAAGAGTTGATGTGCTGTATCCAATGTTAGTCATATTCTGAGTACACAAACTGAAATTAATGGACATGAATAACTTAGGTTCATTAATTTCAATGGGTCTACTCCAAGTATAACTTGGTTGGATACAACCTTTTAATGGTAAGCCACCAATGCTAGCACTCAGCTGCCACTCCAAGCAAAAACGTCATCTTTGGAAACAGTGTTAATATGATATCCAAAGTTACCTTAAAACCAGACTGATTTTTTTGCAACTTTTAAAAAAGTTTAGAATTTATACTCCAGTATTTATCATCATCACCTGTCATGCCTAGTCCTGACCTAGCAACAGAGGTGGAGTCCTCAGAGGATGAAGCAAACACTCCACAGGTTGAGGACCTGTAGCAGCAGGCAGGATCCTCTGAACCAGTGCTCTAGATAACCTTGGCTTCTGGTGGGAGGGAGCTGCTGCATAATAGAGTGGGACTATTGCTTCCCTTAAACTGGACACTATACTTCTGTTGATGCAGCCTAGAATAGCTAGTATTTTAAATTTGTGTAATTCAATTCCTTGCATGCCTTTGCAGTAGATGCTGCATTTAACCAAATATAATGTTCAGAAAATATAATTCACAGTAGTTTAATTCCTTGTATAAGGCCAAGCGAAATGATTTTTTTTACTTTGACTTGTATGCTCTTCACTCTTTAGTTTCCTGTTCTTTACTGTCATCATCAAAACTTAAAAGAACCAAAGCCAAATTAAATGCATACCTTCAACTAATGTGTACCAAAAAGCAGACTTCCTCATCTCCAATATCCTTTATTACAATATGCCGCTCACAGGCCAGTTGTTATACACAACTTTATTTTTGCTTGCTTCCAACCACTTTTTAGTAATAGATATGCTGCAGTGATGAATACAGGAAATTATTTTAAGCTTGGCAAGGCATTAGTCTATCCAGCCTATTTTAGTTGTTGGAATTAATGCTATTCACAGTGATGAATTCATGTAAATAGGAAATTATTGCATTGTGCTGAATTTTGAGGTCATGGAGAAAGTCATGACCTCTCAGACGAAGCATTTTTAATTTTTATTCTGGGGTACTCTTGTAAAACAGCTAATTAATGAAGGAAGAACCTTAGCTGTCTAATGAGCAGCTTTTACACACACAAAAAATTATGAGTGAGAAAATGCGCAGGGAGTAAAGTACACAAATTCAGTTATCACCATTCCAAAGTTCTCTTTTCTTGCCCAAAGACAAATAGAAGAGAACTGCAGAATGGAGCAGAACTGAAGGAAACCTAACTCACCCCCTGTTCACATGCACTTAATAAGTGGCCGGATTTGAAAGTGAGATTATCCAGTAAGGTAAGATAGATTGCAATTGAGCTGGATGTGGTGTTTGCTGGACAACCCAGGATGCTGGTTATTGGGGGCTTCAATATTCACTTGGAAAGAGGCAGCTCAGGACTTCCTCACCACATGACCACTATGAGGCCATCAAAATACCATTTGCTAATACAGTGGTACCTCGAGTTGCATACGCTTCAGGTTACATACACTTCAGGTTACAGACTCTGCTAACCTAGAAATATTACCTCAGGTTAAGAACTTTGCTTTCAGGATAAGAAAAGAAATTGTGTTCCGGTGGCACGGCAGCAGCAGGAGGCCCCATTAGCTAAAGTGGTGCTTCAGGTTAAGAACAGTTTCAGGTTAAGAATGGACCTCCGGAACAAATTAAGTACTTAACCCGAGGTACCACTGTATTTCTGACCACTTGAGAAGTTGGTGGTCTGAAAATGGGAATCTCATCAGTAACCCTGTTGTTGTGATCAGATCTCTTATTGGTGAGGTTTGGACTGGAAGTAGATCTCTCTCTCTCTACAGGGATGGTGGGCCCATTAAGCGTGCCTGCCCCATAAGGCTTAAAGAAACCAATGGATTCCTGAATGCTCTTGAGGATTTCCCTGCTGACATGGCTGATGGTCCCGGCTTCTTGTTTCACTTTGTAACGGAGAGATAGAAAATGCCTTAGACACAATCATCCACACCCCCAAGCATCCTCTCCTGCATTGCAAGAGCTTGGCTGGCTTCTTGGTATACTAGGGCTATAAAACAAGCACAGAAATGAACAAAATGCAGGTGGCACAAGTCTCACAATTAATACGCCCTGGAAACTTTTGATGAAGAACTGTTAAGAAATTATTTTAAATAAAATAAAGCGAGGAACTTGTACCTTTTATTCTGCTTAGAACGGAGACCACACCTAGAGCTCACAGGGCACAGCAGCAACAACAGCAGCTTCAATGTCACACTGAACAGACTTTCAAAGCCAGCTGTTATAGACAGGCACCATCATACATAGCAAGAAATGAGCACCGATCATAGAAAGGGAGAACTAAGCAGAAGAAGTGCACGTTCTGTCCCCATCTGGAGCAGTTCTGCTGTGTCTGCAACCCAGCGAAGCCTTTTTCTCACTTGTTGTTTAGGATAAGTTTCCTACAAGGCACACTTGACTGATTTACTGAGACAATAATCCCTTTCACAGGAAACATCTATCGAGTAGCAAAACAACATGAAGCAGTTCGCTGTGTCAACACATGGCACTCTATGCAGAGCAAATGCTTTACATGTAGAAGGTCCCAAGTTCTTCCCTGCCATTTCCATTATAACAATTAAGGTAGCCATATTGGAAAAGACCACTGCCAAAGAGCTTAGGGAATCACTGCCAGCCAGGATAGGCAGTTTATATAGAGGCAGCAACCATTTCAGGCATGTCCAAATCATCAATGCACAAGTCCTTTTGGGCCCGGAAGAGGAAAGAACAGGGGCAGAACGGGAGGCAAAATGGGGGCAGGGTAGTATGGGGGTGGAATAGGGTGGAACAGGGCGAGGAATGTTTATGCACACTCCACTGGCACATTCGGGGGCTAGGAATGGAAACTGTGGAAAATGGTCGGTGCCTATATCTAAAAAGAGAGGAAGTGCTTGGAATGGGGCTTCGTGGCAGTGCTACCTCACACTTCGTGATGAAACATCAGTATTACGAGCAGAAATTTAGCAGGAGGATGACAGCAGCAGCACCTAAATTTGCTTCAGAGGTCGAGTATCTTGAGTTGCAGCCAGCACAAGTTCACAGCTCAACTCATACACCATCTTGCAAGATATCAAGCTCATTCATTTGTTAAAGAGTGTGTGTGTGTGTGTGTGTGTGTGTGTGTGTGTGTGTTCCCCACAGCAAGAATCCGGGTTTTGCATCAACTGGGTATTGCATCTGCTGTAAGAAAGGCAGCTGTCTGCCCAGCTGCTCAAAAACTATTGGGGTTTTATATTGTTGGGTAGAACTGCATCCTATCTAGGAGTTGTAATATTCTACCATGGTAGCGGATGAATGACCACAACTAGTCAGAACAGCTGTGCTGAAAACCTAATGTGCAAAGTTATTAATTCTTTCACCTAAATATGAGCTGCCAAGTAGCTAGAAATTCTCAGGTACAACATGTTGGCACAACACACTTTAAAGAATTGATCATTTACACAGTTCTTTCAATATAAGGGTGTCATTTGAAGTACTATTGGCAATCCTCATTCTTCTTTAGACAGGTCAGCATTATGTTTATATTTTGTAGGCATGATCAATGCCAGAGGAGTATAAATGCTTAGACATTCCTGAGAGAAGCATATTGCAAAAAGCAACTATGAAGAGAGCTTCCTAATGGGAAATGGGTGGGGAGATCATGACAGAGGAGATCCATCTAAATACTTGGAGAATCAGAATTTGTGAATTTTTGGAATTGGAAGTAAGCAGCTGGAATACTACTTCATATTCCTAGGAAAGAGCCCAACACTTGGATCATCCATATGTTTAAATATTTGAGCACAAGCGTCTAAGTTTTAGGAGGCTGTTATTTTTCTTAACTCTTGCACAATCATAGAACATAGAACAATGTCAACTGATTCTGGCTATGTTTTCTCAAAGGAACTGCAATAGCTCAGGTTTCTGTTATGTAGCACATCACAATAGGGTACATTTCTAATATGAAGTCTAAAGGCAAATCTTCACTCTGATTTTAATGCAATGAATGTTTGGAACAGCTGGTTTTGAGGGTATATTGCAATTAAAAAGCAACAGAAATACTATTGTTTAGAAGGAACTTTGGCATGTTAAATGAGAACCAGATAATTAGTTTCATTTCTTTGTAATGTAGGTTAAGAAAAACTATCCAAGAATTTGTCAACAAGATACTTATATTTCATTTTTAACAGTATGATAGAATATGCACTTTAAAAGTGTGACCTGAAAATGAATATATGCTCACCATGTTCAGTAAGAGCTTTCCCCCCTCCCTTTAATTGCAGGCGTTACATATATATGTAACAGCTGGAGTGTGTGTGTGTGTGTGTGTGTGTGTTGTGTATGTGCTCGCGCATGTGCATGCTCTGTTGACCTAGAATCAGGATGATGAAACTACTCACACATCGCAATTGGTTAACAAAGGGCAAAGTGTGTTGAGAGCTACACACCATGCAGAAACTGCAGTGCCAGCTGGCACTCAGCAAAAAGGTTCTCTTTGAAAGTGGTAATCTGCTACCTGTGAGAGTTGGAATCCACTGACACGCCATGAATCACTGTTGCTATACTTCAGTCAAACACAGGTTGAGTAGCATGAGTATTTGTACTGCAGAACAATAAAAAAAATCTTTTCAATGCACTATCAATTTTCTGGACTACAGGAGGTCTAAGAAAAGCATTACTTTCTCATGGAATGGAAGGAACTACTGAACCTGCTTTCAAGCACAATTCTATGCACTTCATTTTTTAAAAAAACCCATTAAATTACTGGTTATTCCTGCTTGAAAACATTGGTGGAAACCAATGCTTGGAAAGCTACACAATAAATATACAAACACCCTTTGTTGATAGGTCTCATTTCCAAATGTCAAGGAAGGTGAAAATAAATACTGCTTTTCAAGTCAAAAGAACTTGTATTGCATAGGTTACAAATTTATCCAATATACACAGCCTCCAGGAAGTTGTAAGAAATCCAGTTCTCATTAACAAACTGAATACTTCCAGCCTTTATTGAATCTGCAATGGTGCACATTCCCCATGTTGTCTTCAGTGCAATTATAACAGGTCAACCATCTCTTTTCTAAAAGAATTAATAATGTCACTGAATAATGTCATTCACTTCCTTTAACCATCTTCTCCTAGCTGGATAAGAGAGTTGTCTTGAGGGTCTTGATTTCAACAGAACAAAGATTAGAGGGACCTGAAGAACTGCAGCTTGACCGAGAGCCAGATAATAGTTGTTTTGTTTTTTAATGTTGCTACGGCCCAGATGAGATACACCAAATTTATGTTCAGTGTTACCTTTTGACAACGTGGAAGAATTTAAATTTCCATTTGTATTCTGCTCAAATTGACATCTTAGTCTTACCAGGTAGGTTAGGCTGCTGGCGAAGGACCCCACACTGGTGCATACATATGATAAAACTGCAGTTTGGAGACAGGGATGAGGTCTTGAGGTTGCACGCACTGTTTCCCATTGCGCATGAATTCCTCCTGACTCTCCTGGGCAAAACTAAACACAGATGCTTCTAAATCTCCTTTGAGTGCTTAGACTCTGAAATCACAGCATGCATGATCACACAGCACATGCCCTATTACCTAAATCTCAACTTATGTGTATTTCTGCAACATGCCACTGATTTGCCTATGACCAACCCATGAGTCTTGTGGCTGAAAAGGGATCTGAACCTGGTTTTACAAACCAAAGCGAATCACCCTAGCAGCAATCAGAGCCCACTAGTTCTTTTATAGCTGCATAAGAGAACACATCTAGACAGCCTATAGAAAACTTGTGATGAGCATTCTGGACAGCCCCTCCAATAGAATATTTCCGTTAAGTAAGTGTGGGAAATTTTGGTGGGGATAGCAATATCAAGTTTCACATTTTCTTCGTGCATGATCAGTATTCACAGGACTGTCATTTATCAATAATGTTTCAGGCAAATGAAATTCTGTTTTTATTCCCTGCAAGTGCGTATTAAGATCGGCCATGATAATTCAGGAAACCAAGAAAACCTTGAAGATTCATCTATCCATCTCTATTGTCAAGATGCAATATCCACCATTCTACAAGTACTTTCAGTTTTTAAAATACTGATTATAAAAAGGCAGGTGTTAAAACATCCAAAAGCCACATTTAAATGAATGAAAGTAAATGCAAATAGATAGTGTCGGCTGAAATCTTAAGGAAACTTGAAGTAGATGTTATGCATGCAGAGACATTTGTACCATAAGCAAATAAAATTATCACTCAGAACCCAGATATAGCAGAAGTAATTATTCTGCCACAAATTCATGAGATTAGCCTTCCTGTCCAAAGTGAAAACAGAGGTTCCATTCCTATCAAAATGTAAATTTGTGGCTTAAGTATGTTGAAATAAGGCAGCTCCCTGTCACTCACATTTAAGGAAAAAAACACATTTGCAATACATTTCACACAGGTCTGAATTTCCTCTTCTATGAGAAAAGCTCCTACAGATATATTTATTATCTATGATCCTATATATTCCTTGGGAGAAAGTATTACTGATTTCAATAGGAGTTTCTACTAGCTAATGCCAAGGTGCAGGGAGAATCAAGAGATATATCTGCTAGACATCTATGGAGCAAGTAAGCATTAATATGTTGCTACATTATTATATATGGCTCTAAATCCATCACCCTGCTCCTACAGGTAGTAGTACCCATCACCTCCTAATATATCACATATTTAGAAAGTGTTCTTCATGTCAAAAGAGACCAAACTCAGTTTGACATTTCAATGAAAAAATAATGAATTTAAATCTGTGGTTCCTTTAATATATCTCAATGCCAGCATAGCTCCTCTAATTTACTCAATGGAATCAGCTCTAGCATGGATATGGGAGAAGGATATGAGAGGCAGGTCCACCACAGATCAGATAAAATGAAGTTCATGGCTCATCTCATGCTGTTACACATTTGCTAGTCTATTACTGTGTTCATGCGTGCTTTGCATGCTGACTGTTTTATACTGATCATTGCTGGGTTTTAAAATGTTTCTCTTTTAACGTAGTAGCATGCTCCTGCTCAAGCTTACCTACATGCTAAATTATTCCACAGATCAAAAACTGCTGCCAGTGCTGTCATCCAGCCGTTTAAAATATCTTAGAACATTGATACAGAGCCAACACACAGGTAATGTGCCCCCCCCAAAAAAAAAAAATCCGCTGACCTCAGTCACACTGTTTTGGTATTTCCTTAAAGGTTCATTTCAGCAAAGTACACGCCTTCCTTCCCTTCCACATTAAGGAAAACCTCTAATTTACAGAAGCCATTTATTCCGTCTAGGTCCAGCATGACACAGACTTGTTTGCAGTGATGGAAAAGTGATTGGTCACGTCCTTCATCCACTCATCCCGGAGGGCACTCAGCCAAGCATATACGAGTAAAATTGTGCATAGCATCTTCTTTATACTCTTAATAAAACAGCCTAGGAGAGAGAAAGGGCTGTAGCAAGAAAGAAGCACAGCTCTTAAAACCTTCCCCACCTATTTCCACAGAGAAAGGTGAAAATTTCCACCCCCTCCCAAGCATCTCAGGAGAGTGTATAGTCTCATGAGTGATTCTGAGATAGCTGTAACATTTACCACCAGTCTGCGTTTAAAGGATTTAAAAGAAAATAGGAAGCCCAGCATGCATCCAGAATGAATCCTGCTCAAGTTGCAAGCATGCGATAAACGAGGGGCTCAGGTTTAGTAAGACGACAGGAATTCAATTCATCTCTTATTTAAAAACAAACACAGCCTTACCGTTTTGTTGTAGAAAGGATCGGGTTAGATTCACCTACGACTCTTTAGCATGCCTCTAGGAGAATTAGTGTTTGCAGGCAGGCCAGCCTCATTCTCAGCAACTGAATTCACAACATCTTTCTGCACTAGCAAGCTGAAATGGTGCGGCTGTACTACAGCTAAGAAAGGGGGAAATTGTAAGCAGAAAAACAAAGAAATCCCTCAAGGAAGGATATTCTCTGCGGAGTTGCTGCGTGGAAGGTGCTGATGATCATCAAGGAAGGAGATTTCACCGTCTAAATGCCATCAACAGCACACGGATAGGGGAAGGAAGGTTTTTGGTTGCTGCTTTTTTAAAGAAAATGTGATGGACTTGCCTGTGGAGTTTCCCGGGAAGGCACTCTACTCAGGCTCTGCAGCAGTATTGCAGCCAATGTAACTATGCACATGTAGTCTAGGTTGTTTGCAGCATCATGGATTTTTTGGGGGGTAGGCATGTAAATGTACACCTTGGAAGAGCTTCAGTAGATTAAGGAACTGAGGCCAATGTATGTACGACTTATAAGAAGCTGGCAGTGGGGAAGGATAATTAAATGATACAACAAATTATGGTCAATTCAGTTATTCCCTAGCATCAAAAATAAAATAAAATTGCCAAGTGTGAGGGGGAGAAGGAGGAAGAAGTGCATATGATGGCATTTGTTCACAGTGCCTCAACTTTGTCGTATGAAACTACTTCACAAGGTTAATTAAAGCCTGGCCATTTTAAAGAGAGAGAATTTAGGCTCTTCCCCACAGCTTTAATTAATGGGGAATTAATGCCCTCGCTAATCCTCATAACAAATCCAATTACACCAGAATGTTTAAGTGATTGAATTATTGCCATCAATAAGGCTGAACAATATACATGTCTAACTCACTCTTCCCTAGTCAGATGCTCTCCAGATGTTTTGGATATCAATTCCCACAATCCCTGATCATTGGCCATTCCGGCTGGGGCTGAAGGGGGTTCAAAAAACATATGGAGGACATCAGGTTGGGGGAAGTTGGTCTAGTTTACAACTGTGCATTCAGTTCCATCAACTTTATGCCAGCAACACCTTACATCTAAACAATCTAACAACTCAGCTGCAAGGATTATTTGCCGAGGCCCTCAAAAGAGCTCTGCTTTTGATCCAAGAGCATTTATCCTGCAAAGCCTAGTAAGATCCAGTGAAAGAGACTGCTCAAAGGGAAGTGCACTATGAACTAATTTACCTAGAAAAACAGAGTTATTAGGTTATAAACCAGAATCACAGAATTGCAGAGTTAGAAGTGACTTCTAGAGTCATCTAATCCAATCCCCTGCAATTCAGGAACCTCAACTAAAGCATTCAAGACAGATGGCCACCCAACCTCTTCTTAAAAACCCCCAGGGGGAGAGAGTCCACCTCCTCTCATACAAGTCTGATGCACTGTTGAACAGCTCTTGCACTCAGAAAGTTTAGTCTAAATCTCCTTTCTTGTAACTTGAGTCCACTGATTTGGATCCTGCCCTCTGGAGCAGGAGAAAACAAGCTTGCGAGAGCCTATTATATATTCGAAGATGGCTACTTCCTCTTTCCCAGGCTAAACATACCCAGCTCCCTCAAATCGTTTCTCATAAGACTTGGTTTCCAGACCCTTGATCATCTTGGTCGCCTTCCTCTGCACACATTCCAACTTGTCAACATGCTTCTTAAATGGAGGTGCCCAGAACTGGACACAGTACTCCAGGTGTGGTCTGACCAAAGCAGAATAGAATGGTACTATTACTTTCCTTGATCTGGACACTATACTTCTGCTGATGCAGCCTAGAATAGCATTAGCTGTTTTTTGTTGCTGCATCACACTACTGACTCATGTTAAGCTTGTGATCTTAGCTCCCTTTCACACCTACCACTGGCAAGCCTGATGTCCCCCAGTGTGGTGTAGTGGTTAAGAGCGGTAGACTCCTAATCTGGGGAACCGGGTTCGCGTCTCCGCTCCTCCACATGCAGCTGCTGGGTGACCTTGGGCCAGTCACACTTCTTTGAAGTCTCTCAGCCCCACTCACCTCACAGAGTGTTTGTTGTGGGGGAGGAAGGGAAAGGAGAATGTTAGCCGCTTTGAGACTCCTTAAAGGGAGTGAAAGGCGGGATATCAAATCCAAACTCTTCTTCTTATATTTGTGCATCTGGTTCTTCCTGCCTTCCTAAATATAGAACCTTAAATTTGTCAATGTTGAAATGCATTTTGTTAGTTTGGGCCTAGTTCTCCAATCTATTAAGGTTTTCCTGATTCTGTCTTCACTAGCATTGGCTACCCCCCCCCCAAGTTTGCTATAATTTGATGAGCGGCACCTCAATATCATCATCCAAAGGGATTTTGAACACTGATCTCCCAGGTCCTAGTCTGACACCCTAACCACTACAGCACACTGGCTTCCTATGGGGCAGCTATATAAATTAAGTAGGTAAATAAATATGGGGAAAGCAAAATGACACTAAGAGCAGGATCTAAAATATTTTTCTTGAAACTTGAATTTGTTTTCTTCTGGATTGTTTTACTTGATGTTTTAATGTGTTGCAAACCGCTTTCAGATTTTTTCCCTTCAACATAAAAAGCAGTATAATAATAATAATAATGAATTTAATTGCAAAAAAGGCACCTAGACATTCCATTGTGGCAATCGTAACCCAGGTTTAAGGAGCCATTTGGTGACTAGGTTATATATCTGAGTTTATAACACTGCCTATGACTTGACTTTAAGAGCCAGGAGAATTAAGAAAGAGTTATTTATTCAGAAATAGATTAGCAGAAATAGATGAAGAAATTTCATGTCCTTCAGTTAAGCAAATCCTTATTTAGCTGCATTTTGATTTTGCAGACACATGAGGAGTCATTGGCCCTTAAGACTCCACCAGTCAAAAACCAAAGTAATAAGTCTCACTTATTATTCAGTAGATGGTTGGAAACTTCCACTGACTTTAGGTCAAGCTTCTGGGCCGTAACCTTACAAGGGCTATCTCCCCCCCCCCCCCCAATTCTTTTACTCTGTGCACTTACAATTATATACACATTACTTTTTATCTTTCAATAGAAAGAATACAGTCAAACCTTGGAACTCGAATGACTCCATTGCTGAATATTTCAGTTCCCAAACACCAAAAACGCAGAAGTAAGTGTTTCGGTTTTAGAACGTTCCTCAGAACTTGAACGTCCGACGCAGCTTCCGCTATGCAAACACCTAGCTGTCAGTCAATCGGAAGCCTCGCCTCAGAACTCAAACATTTCAGAAGTCGATCGGTCTTCCAGAATGGATTACGTTTGAGTTCCCAGGTTTGACTTTATAAGAAAAACAAGGGCTACACAAATCCTTACCAATCCACCTGTATTAGATTTGCGGAGGAGTTGGATCAATTACACATGGAAATTCTTGATCATGTGGGAACCTCTTTCACAAAAGGATAAGAAATACATATATACATTGTTTTTGAAGAATTTAGTCGCCCTAGTTCAACACAAATATTAAAAGATTAATGTTGCTGCCTTTCAGTGCTGATTATTTTAGTTAAGATTTATTTTAGATTATTCACTGTGTCAAGACCCCACCTCAGTAAACCCTTGATGAACTTTAATGGAAGACCAAGGCTGGAAACCAATTGAACTTGGGGATTTTCAGAACAAAGGTGGGTAGAGACTGTCCATCTCTCAACACAGGCCTGGATATATATGTGGCAGGGAAAGGGGCAAATTATCAGGCAGCTTAAGTTACAAACACAGTATAAACTGGCTGGATGCAACCATGCATTATTATTATTGTTGTTGTTGTTGTTGTTGTTTAGTCGTTTAGTCGTGTCCAACTCTTTGTGACCCCATGGACCAGAGAACACTAGGCACTCCTGTCTTCCACTGCCTCCCGCAGTTTGGTCAAACTCATGCTGGTAGCTTCGAGAACACTGTCCAACCATCTCGTCCTCTGTTGTCCCCTTCTCCTTGTGCCCTCCATCTTTCCCAACATCAGGGTCTTTTCCAGGGAGTCTTCTCTTCCCATGAGGTGGCCAAAGTATTGGAACCTCAGCTTCACGATCTGTCCTTCCAGTGAGCACTCAGGGCTGATTTCCTTCAGAATGGAGAGGTTTGATCTTCTTGCAGTCCACGGGATTCTCAAGAGTCTCCTCCAGCACCATAATTCAAAAGCATCAATTCTTCGGCGACCAGCCTTCTTTATGGTCCAGCTCTCGCTTCCATACATCACTACTGGGAAAACCATGGCTTTAACTATACGGACCTTTGTTGGCAAGGTGATGTCTCTGCTTTTTAAGATGCTGTCTAGGTTTGTCATTGCTTTTCTCCCAAGAAGCAGGCGTCTTTTAATTTCGTGACTGCTGTCACCATCTGCAGTGATCATGAAGCCCAAGAAAGTGCCTCCATTTCTTTCCTCACTGCCTCCATTTCTTTCCTTTCTATTTGCCAGGAGGTGATGGGCCCAGTGGCCATGATCTTCGTTTTTTTGATGTTGAGCTTCAGACTAAATTTTGCGCTCTCCTCTTTCACCCTCATTAAAAGGTTCTTTAATTCCTCCTCACTTTCTGCCATCAAGGTTGTGTCATCTGCATATCTGAGGTGGTTGATATTTCTTCCGGCAATCTTAATTCCGGCTTGGGATTCATCCAGCCCAGCCTTTCGCATGATGAATTTTGCATATTGCCATCCCCGGGTCTCCCTGTTCATAGGGTTGCAAACTGAATGTGTTAACTAATAATTCCAAAATCTGCAGGTTATGTTTCATCTGCCATACACATTTTTACTAGTAGCAACTTCACAAATACGTGCATCTGTTTTATTGCCGTTATCTTTACTTTCAAAAGTGTTCTTCTCATAACAATCCTACACAGTTTTAGACTAAAGAGTGTCTCTCCCCCACCCCCACCCCGCTCTCACTATGCATCAATACATTTGCTACTAACAAAAGCTCATCTTACTGGACTTTTATTCTTCAAATTATATCTAGCTTTCTGCTGGCCTCATGCAGGGACTAAATTCAAGGGCCTCCAGGTTCTAAAGCAGTCACATCACTTCAACAGCAGAAAAGAATAAAGACCAAACACAAATGAATAGAAACTTGACACAATAAAAGAGAGAGGTTCATTTACACCTTAAGCTTCGTCTGCATTGAATGTACCTATCTTTTAATGACGTTTCTCAATTTCATAATTCCCCGCACTAAAAGCGTACATCAAAGTCCTGGTTTTCACACTAGCTGTTTTCTATCCTTTTAAAAAAAAACACATCAAATGAAACAAAATGCTTTATGCATGTTTGCAGCATACTTTTAAGTTCCTTAAAATCAGGATTATTCTTTCTCCTCATAAATGGCACATATTCCATGGAGCAACCATTCTCACATTGCAAAAAGGTGTAGATTTACAGAAGTCAGAACTACATGTGATGCCATCTTTGCAAGAAAAATGCATTTTCATTTAAGCATAACCACCCATATTAAGCTGATCATAATGCTTCATGTTTCAGTAATAAATACTAATTGTTAATCACACTGCCTTTGCTAGTCTTGATTATTTTATACTGTTTTAGTCACTGTTTTATGAGCAACAGAAAGGGCCCAGGAGAAGCAAAACAGCAGGGGGCTGTTTTCAAGGTGTCCACATATTTGCACTAAGCCATACATTGGACTCGGCATGACCTGTGAACCAGACCATTAACCGAACAATTTTGACATGTAAGACCAATCAATACTAACATCCCTATATTACAGGCAGAGCCAGCCTAGCCAATTAGGCAGGATGAGGCTACCGCTTCAGATGGCAGAAGCCCCCCTTTTGGAGATATCACTCAAAATATGTGTAGTCTTTCTGAAAATTGGCACCAATGGCAGTGCTGCTTCTCTGCTACTGGCAAATGAGGCAGGGCAAACAGTCACAGGAGCAGGTAGGTGATGGTAGAAGAAGCAGCAGAAGGGAAAAACGGCACTTCCTCAAGTGGTGAAATGGGATGCAAAGCCCCTGATTGTGGAGCTGAGGAATGGAGACTTGTCTAAATTAATGACTAGGAACGCTGCAGTGAGGACCCATTGGCCAACACAGACACTGCTCTAAAAGTTGTTGCCTTAAAAAAAAAACCTAACAAATTCCAGCAGTTATCTATGAAATCCTATGAAGCTATGTTGGAGGTGTAAAAATGGGATAGGCACCTTCGTACACATGTGGTGGAAGTGTATGCGCGAAACCCGAAAGTAACCCTTTCCGATACTTCCAGGTCGCCGCGGGAAGTAACCTGAGAGAACATAACATGAAGCGGATGTAACATGAGGTATGACTGTAGAATGAATCTTGATAACAGAGAAAATAACAAAAATGAAATGCGTACAAATTAACAAATTACAAAAAAAACAATGAGAAGAGTTGGAAGCCAAACATGCACGGGGTGTTTATGTTGGGTTTGCATATATGTAATTTTTTGTATTGTAAGTATTGTAGGTATTGTATTGTCTAAGCTCTATGTAAATAAAGTAAGATAAAAAATGACTTTTTTATTTGATAGGCAACATAGGCTCTCAGAATCAGGCAAAAGGTGCACTGACTCCAGCATTCTGCTCTCGTAGTGGCCACACTTATGCCAAAGGGAAGCCCACAAGTTACTCATGTTTACATTCCCTATTCACCTGCACAGGGCTCCTAATTATGTAGATATCTTCATGAGGTTTGCGTTTGTAAGAGAGAAAAAGATGGATGTACGGAACAGCCTGCCTAGGTAAAAACTAATATTATCTGTAACTTTCCTCTTGTTTTTTATTAGGCTCATTTTAAGCTGCTCCCTTCATTTGATTACTGGACAAGAATAATCAAGGCAAAATTGCCATCCCCTGTGGAATACTGCATTAACCACGTTTCATGCTGTAAGCCCCCTTTCATACTGACACTTAACTGTTCAGCCTATTTGCAGCTTTCTATTCTCCAGACTTAATTCAGATGCCCACTTTCCATTCCTGGGCAGTGAACCATTTCGTTTCTTAGTGTCTGGCTAAATGAGCAATCCACTGATAAGAAAACAGAGAGGCATAAATTTTCTTAGATTCAGGACTACTGACAAAAAAACCTTATTTATACACAGCGCAAGAGAAGATACAATTTTTTAGTTCTTTATCTCACACTCAACACGCCCTGTTATTTGTGTACACATAGATTAGAACACCCTGTTCACATCATTCACCATCCTTGCGCATGTTATTTATTTGAACAGAAGTCCCTGTCCTTTTTTGGAAAGGAGAGATAAAGAAATAGGAAATTAAAATAAGTTAAAACCAATATGAGTTTTTAATCGTCCTAACAAAACGTGGGATCATTCAATTTCTACACTAGAAAAATGCTCTTATTTTAAAGCTTGAGATGGAATAATGAATAATAATGCAAGGTTTCCTTTTTTAAAAAAAAAACTGAGGCTAGTAGTGTACATTATTCTTATATTTATGCACTTTACTGTAAGGCAGCTATGCTTTTTAAATTGGTGGCACCATAGTTGGTCATATTTTGATTATTTAGTCATTTTAGCAATTGGAAAACATCTTGATGTAGTAGTTGTGACACAGAAAATGCTGGTCTTTATTATTGTTTACAGCTGGGCAGTACATTTACATGCTGAAAAAATTAACCAAACACTTGTAAAGCCCACACTGATATTTAAATACAAGTTTTAAAAAGCAAGGCCACTTAACTAAGGGCAATGCAGTGCAAGAGACTCTTTACAGGAAAACCTAAGCTTGTGCTGTAAGGAAGACTGCCACTCTCTCTCAAAAGAGCCAATGTGGTGTAGTGGTTAGAGCATTCAACTAGGACCTGGGAGACAAGGGGTTCAAATCCCAACATAGCCATGAAACTCACTGGGTGGACTTGGGTCTCTCAACCTAACCTACCTCAAAGGGTTGTTATGAGGATAAAATTGGGAGGAAGAGAATTATGTATGCCACACATCGAGCTCCTTGGAGGGAAGGTGGGACATAAACGTAATAAGTAATAGGAGCGCTGCCATGGGACGTGGGTGGCACTATGGGCTAAACCACAGAGGCTAGGGCTTGCCGATCAGAAGGTCGGTGGTTCGAATCCCCGCGACGTGGTGAGCTCCTGTTGCTCGGTCCCTGCTCCTGCCAACCTAGCAATTCGAAAGCATGTCAAAGTGCAAGTAGATAAATAGGTACCACTCTGGCGGGAAGGTAAACAGCGTTTCCGTGCACTGCTCTGGTTCGCCAGAAGCAGCTTAGTCATGCTGGCCACATGACCCGGAAGCTGTACGCCGGCTCCCTCGGCCAATAAAGCGAGATGAGCACCACAACCCCAGAGTCATCCGCAGCTGGACCTAATGGTCAGGGGTCCCTTTACCTTTACTAGCGCTGCCGCACCACATTATATGCTGCTTCTGACCACTCATAGTAAAGCTGCTGGCAAATACAGATGCAAAAAGTGTCACTAGATGGGGGGGGGAGGCCAAATGTGTCGTTCCTAAAACGATTATTTCAGCACACCTAATTTTCTATCCTCGTTTCTTTTAAATATTCCCTCAAACCCTCACTATTTTAGACATGTTACTGAAGACAGAACTATAGTCTAGAAAGAGTCAACCAAGGCATGCCCCGTTATATTTTATTTTTGGTCTGAGGTTATCTATATCAACTTTGCATTGGCAAAAAAAACCCAAAAAAACCCCTTGATATTCATGTACTTCCAGGTTTAAATTAAGATTTGGTTATTGCATTTTTAATGTAAGCTAATGGGTGTGGTCCCCCCTTACTCTCCCCCTCTCTCTTTTTCCTCTCTTTGTTAAATTTTTTATTTAAAATATCCTTTTTTCAAAGTTATGCTCCACAGTTAAAACACGTAACATGAATGCTCAGAATTTACATTAATTCCAGAATTAGTCTTGGTCCTTACAGCTTTTTCTGGTCTTGTAATCTGGGGATGACATTAGAGTTTCTTTGTTTGCTTGCTTGCTTGTTTGCTTAAGAGTAGTTTACACATAATTTACCCTTCTTTAGAGCCTCAGGGTCTGCATAGCACTAAACACCTTTAAGTGCCGTATTTTTCTGTCTATAAGACGCCCCCTATTTTGGGAGGCTCTGATTTAAGAAATGGAGGAAGATGTATCCGTGTATAAGACGCCCCCAAATTTTTGACATTATTTTTTAGGGGGGGAACCTAGTCTTATACACGGAAAAATACGGTAATTGTTTGCCTTTTCAACTGCAGCTGAAACTTACTTGCAGTTCTTCCAAACTCTGGGGCACAAGACAGGGGACCAACCATAGGCGCCAGCTTGCAAGGAATATTGTGGGGAGGGGGGTCCTGACATGAGTATCACACCTCCCGCACTAAGCCAGGCAGAAGCTTCCAGGGAAACAGAGGCAAGGCCCCTGTCCCAATTTTTAATCAGCAGAATGTTGGGGCGTATGCATGCTGCATTCAGTCCCCCAGCTTCAGCTCTGTGCTTTTGGGACCCTGGGGGACCTCCATCCCCCCCACCCCAAAAATATAGAGGGTGGGGAGAGGGCTTGGCCCCTGGTACCACTTCCGAAAAAAGAGTTCCGAAAAAACACCCAGCAAAGAAAACAAAAAAGAAGCAGTACCGCAAACTGTAAAACTTGCTTCTTTTCAGAATGTGGATAATGAAAAGAACTTTGAATCCAAAACAATCAAATTCAATTAATGCAGAAGGCCATTTTGAACATCCCAGGATATAACACAGAGAAACCTAGCAGAAAGGAAAAGGTTTGAAGCAAAGACACTAGCACCTTTGAGATTAGATCCCACACAGCATACAGATTCTTTCAAAGAAATTCAAAGACTAGGCTGTATTTATAGCCACACAGCACCAAAGAAAGGTGTATAAAGATGTTCAACGGCAACGTAATACAAAAAAAGGTATAGAAATCTCAGCAGCAGTTTTTACACTGGTATATGGAACATAAAACAGGTCATCTGAAGGACAGGTCTTACACATACAGTCTGTAAGCATTCTGTAGGTGAATCTGATGGTATGTACACACTTGGGTGTCATATGCCCAGAAGGTTCAATGCTCTGAGCAGAAACTAAAATGCAAGTTTTGGAAGCTGGTACAAAAGAATAGGAATATTAAAAGCTTTGAAGAACTTGCAACATTCCCCCAGAGAGAACTCTAGGAACTGCAGAGGGGAAGTTCCACAGCTAACTACGTTATTAAATATGTTCTTTCTGTTATAGACACTTGTGCAGAGTTAAGGTTTTTCAAAAGACACTAAGTCTGCATGGCGTCGTGGTTAAAATGTTAGAGTATAACTGGGGAGGGACCATATTTGAAATCCCCACGTACCTCTAAGCTCTACCTACTCAAAAGAAAGGTATAACATGAGGCACAAAGCGGAAAAATGGAAGGGCAAACTCATGCACACCACCTTGGAATGTTGTTGGCAATGGAGACAATGGAGTGCGCTTACAAGGGTCAAACTCCTGCATTAGTAGCACTGCAGTAACCTCCCTCAAGGAGCAAGCCACACCTTTAAAATTGGAGGAGGAAAAAGAAAAAACGCCCGAATATAAGCCGCTCCATTCCTTGCTGCTACTGGCTGCATACTTGGCGGAGGTGGTGCACTGTGTCCCTTCCCAGCCTTGGGGGAGAGGACGGGGGACTACGCGCGAGGCGGACACCGCTTTGACGCACTCCTGACACTGTTTGCGCTGCGCTCCTGGCTGCATACCGTAAGGTCACAAATATAAGCTGCACTTTTAACTTTTTAACGGAATTTTGGGGGAAAGTGAGGCTTATATTCAGGCCAATACGGTAATTAACAGCTGCAGTCTTAATGCTTTCTATTCGTGTTATTGTATTATTTAACTTTCAAAAAAAGACTTCAAGTAAGGAACCTATAGCTTTTTCCCTTTTCATCCTGTGTGACATCCAAACTTCAGTTGTTGGTCTCATGGCCTTACATGTCTCTCTGACGTTTTCATTTTTTCTGCGGCATTTGGGGCTATCTATCTCCTTACTCCCACTGTTGTTGTGTTCCAGCCTGGTTGGGACAGAGCTGCAGCTTCAAGGTTAAACCCTCTTCTTTCTCCAGCTCAGCAACATCCCATAATGCTGAAGCAGTTCCAAACAGATCAACAAGTTCCAGAGATTTGCCCTTTCTTCCTCCTGCTCGAAAGGGAGACAAAAGGCAGTGCCATTCCTCTTCCAACATACAAAAAGCCCTCACGCCACTTTCCTTTCGCTGCTTTTTTAAAAATTTTTAAAAAAAGGTTATATATCAACATCTCCATGACCTCTTTCAGCCTTTTGGGGGGGGGTAGGCTCTAACTCCCAGCAACACCCAAACAAAACAACCAGGCTCCCCTCCCCCGCTTTACTCCTTTCAAGCTACACACAGCTTTACATCTTCTTTTAAATCTCAATGTTACATCATATATCAAACCATCCTCACTTGTATATCTTAAAATTCTATATTAGGAGAGGGTTGCCAAATCATTAATGTAGAAACTTCCATAAAATATAGCAGAGAGCCCCCGCTCTCCTCCAACCACCTCCAGCACAAGATAGAATCTTTTCCCAATTTCAAACCTCAGTTCCATGCAGTTGATTGTTTGCAGTTATAATGTCCATCTCCTCCAGTACGTGCCTATTCTTAATGCCAATTAAAACCCAATTATAAGGAGAACCTCCACATCCAATGGCAATGGGGGGGTTGCATCTGGCGAAATGTGTAGCACCCAGTGCCTCTGCCCATCCGCGTGCTGATCAGTGAGGAGCAGAGCCATTGAGGAGACGGCGGGTTGCCTGTATCTCCTGTACCCCAAGAGGTTTATAGGGGGTAGTTAAACCCCTTCCCCTTTTTTCAGCCTGTGCGTCTCTCCGATTTTGAGAGAGCTGTCGCCATGGCGTGGGGACAGGAACCGGAAGCCAGGCCTGAGTAATTTTTAGCCTTCTCAAGTGGGCCCTGGGGTGGAAAGTTTTATCATTTATCCCCGCCCTAGGAGTAAGTTACACACAGAAGCACGTCTTTCTAATCCTCACCTGATTAATATACTTTCATATAAACAGGATATTTGCTCAAAGCATAGTTGGTCATTCAGGATTTGGCACAATATTGCTGTTCTTTGTCAGAACGTGTTACTCTGGCAGACTTCAGTGAATTATTAATTCACAGATGGGGGAAATGTTCAAAGACGTTTTTGTTTTACACCTTTAATATACAAAATCATGTTTTGTTAGATATAACTCAGTCACTGAAATTTGACAGGTGGTAATATACATCTTTTCTGTATGGCATCCTTATAATGAAGTCATTCCAGAATCCATTAAGACCCCAGTAACAGCGCATATGATTCATGCTACTGAAATATATAATGAAATTGCAGCACAACAACATGGGTAAAAGGAACATAGTTTCCCACACATTAATGACTTACAGCTAAATCACCTCAAAATGAACTCTCAAGAGTCAAAACTCTTGGAAAACAAGAGGAGCCAGCATGCATGGAGGAAATTGCTGAGGGTTGGGGAAGTAGAAAGCATAACCCAAAGAAACAGTCCAATGAAGACTGAGCATGCTCAGTTGTCACCAGGCACTACAGAATGCTGCTAATTGGGCAAGGAAAACTGGGGTGGGAGAAGTCGAATGAGCAACCTTCCTGAGCCCCTTACTGGACTGGGAGAGTAGCTTCTGATTTGCATGCAGAAGATTACATTACAGCTTGGAATGTCTCTTGCCCTAGAGAACCTCTGGAGGGATCGCCCATCTTTGATGTGCATCACAGGGTGATCCGTAACCCAGGATTGCTCCTGAAGAAATAATCAACCAGCAATCAGGATGGTTGATTCAGGATACATACCCAACACTTATGCCAAAGCCTACTGACATCTGTAATGAATAAAGTTGTGGCTATTCCTATCCCAACGTGTTATCATGTATTTACTGCTGCTTCCCACACCCTGGTGACCTTGGGCTCACTGTGCCTGGGACCGCAAAGTTCTATGTGCTCACTTTCTCTTTGTAAATTTCCCATAAGCATCCAGTGGGCCACTGTGGAAACAAGATGCTAGAAGAAGAAGAAGAAGAAGAAGAAGATGAAGAAGATGAAGAAGATGATGAAGAAGAAGAAGAAGAAGAAGAAGAAGAAGAAGAAGAGGAGGAGGAGGAGGAGGAGGAGGAGGAGGAGGAGGAGGAGGAGGAGGAGGAGATTAAACTGAAAGCTAGTTTATCTGCTGTAAATTTGAAGATGCGTTTTTACTACTGTAGTTTATATTTATGCTATGTTTGGTAACATGTTTTGAAAATAGCAAAAAAAGAAAAGAAAAATACCAGAGAATGAAGATGACCAGGTAGGATGAAGAAGAGGAGGAGGAGTTTGGATTTGATACCCCGCTTTCTCACTACCCGAAGGAGTCTCAAAGTGGCTAATATTCTCCTTTCCCTTCCTCCCCCACAACAAACATTCTGTGAGGTGAGTGGGGCTGAGAGACTTCAAAGAAGTGTGACTAGCCCAAAGTCACCCAGCAGCTGCATGTGGAGGAGCGGAGACACGAACCCGGTTCCCCAGATTACGAGTCTATTGCTCTTAACCACTACACCACACTGGCTCTCGTACGCCTTTGGTCTGCTCCATGGGGCTCTTCTTACATCCCTTATTTTATATGATAAAATTAAATAGGGCAGAAAGATCAATAGATTAATGTACATGGTGGCAAGTAAAAGGAATTTCAGGTTCCAAATGGCACCATTTTCTGCTCCGTTAATCAACTGTGAAGTTGCTCAAGGTATGGCAGTCGAGAGATTTTTCCTACCTCGCCTTCGAAAACATTAAACACAACCTCAAAAAGTGCCAACAGGTCCCTGGCGAACGGAAAATACATCATAAGGACAAAGTGCAATGGCAGATCTTTAAGGAATGGCAGGTTTGGGAGTAGGATTTAATGTATTTACCAAATAAAAAGTCTCAAAAGAGTAGAATGTAAATATATTCCCACAGCCTTCTGAAGAGCGAATATACGCAAATCAACATAGCCTGTGCTACACTGACCTTACTGGTTGCAGGCAAAGGACTGTGGATTCCAACACAGACATAAAGGAAACTAGGTCTTCACTTCCTAGGGCCCTTTGTGCTCATGTTTCTCAAGTAGCCCCCCAGGCTAAACAGCAAGCCACTTTTGACAATGAAGGAATCTTCAAAAGCAAGTGTGTGACACAACATGGTAGCTTTCCGTTTATGAGGGAAAGGGTTTTTTAAAAAAGAAAATCCCACTGGGCACATACAAACCTTCAGACATGTCTAAAGAAGCACTCTAGATTGCATCCCAGTGTCCGCGTCTGTATCAAAACAATAATTCTCATTTGTCTTCTCTTAATTCCCATCTCCAATATGTAAAACGAAAGGCCCACTACTAGCTTTTCAAGGCCTAGTTGCTAAACACCTTGTGCAACTCAGAATATTGTGCTGAAATAGGCAGCGTATTTCTTCTGAGACCGGCAAATGTGTTTGCTTTATCTCTTCCTTTGTTTCTTCCAGAGGGGAAATACCAAAAATACTACGCTATACTTGATCAACAAAAGAGACTGTTCTCAGTAGTGATCAATTTAAGTTACTGTGGCTTTGTGGCATGAAGGGACTTTCGACCAACTGCCTTCAGTCACAAAGAACTACTTGCATTAGAGAAGATGATTAATACTCCAAATATAGATTTGCAGAATGCTACAGCATCTTTTTGAGCCAAAGCAAAACAGAAATCCATGTTGTATAACCCCAGGGTTTCATCTACCTCATAACATGGGAGATTATTATTCCTTTCCTTATTGCTTCATTTTGGATCAATATAATGCACCAGGGCAAATTCAATGTTTTATACATATAAATTTATTTATATATTGATCTCATTGGAATATGTAGAAAAAGGCACCTTTCTTCTAAGTAGAACACAGCATAACATGAAGGACTATTAAATCAATTCTCAGTTCATGTATAAACTGATTCAATGAACATAATCAGATGACTAGGATGAGACATTCCTCAGGCAGTAACATTCTGCCTGCACGGAAGGCTCCTAATAGTGATGTGCTTATGATGGTAGAGCCCAGCAGAATAGCACTGCAGATCTGGGTAGCCAGTGGCTATGGAACAAGAAAGTGTATCTTCTAAAGATGGTACAGTGGACCCTCTGGTTATGAATTTAATTCGTTTCAGGGGTCCGTAACCAGAAGCGCTGCTTCTGCGCATGCGCAAGCAGTGAAACCCAGAAGAATACACTTCCAGGTTTTCCGCTTTCACAACCTGAAGATTACGTATCCAGAATGGTATGTAACCCAAGGGTCCACTGTATAGGTCTCAAAATATTCTGCTTACTTTATTTATTATTATATTGAACTCAGAATGAATTTTCAAAGGCAAGTGCAAAGAATGCAGAGGAGCTTTTGATACCACGAATCATAAATATATTAAAGTATAAGTAGCTCATTAAGACAATGTTGATGAATACATCAGGGGGCTTCTCTTTAACACAGAATCACATTGGATAGAGAAACTGCATCTTACGTGAACATGGCAGGTGCCCGGCTGCATTTGATGGGTTTGCTGCACTTGTTTTGTAATATCCTTACAGGAGAAGGAACAAGATTTCCAAGGCAGAACCAGAGATTTACAACTACTGCTCTCTGAGTCTAGACCAAAGGCCACAACCCACTACTTTAGCTTTAAAAAATCAACTACAAACAAGACATGGGTCAACAAAATCTAGATTAGGATTTGGTGCAATTTATCAAGGATACTAGCGGCAAAACCCAGTTCTGGTACTTGGAACACTTCAAGCATCTGCCAGGCACAGGATGAATTAGGTAGTGCAATTATTTCTTCCCTTCACCAGAACCAGCAAGACAAATGAAAATCAATTTCACTTCCAGATGGCATACAAAACAACAAGGACATTAACACTTTCTCCCTAAAAGACAAGCAGTGACATTCTTTCTCTCTGTAAGAACCACTTAACAGGACAGTGCACAGCTGAAATTAACCACCTCAATCCTGCGTAGACAATCCTCCCTCTAATTTTATCAGGGAGATAGGCAATGCTGGATACAGAATAGCAGAAGAGGCTCTTTCTAAAGAAAAAGGAGGGGGAATGTAAACAAGCTTTAAGAAATCCCCAGTTTCAGACATGAGTCCAAAACTTGATAACCTTTTAGATATTACGGATGGGGAAAAAAGCTGCTAGTATTATAAAAGAAGACACAGAGCACATATTGAAATGATAAAATAAAGGAACAAATATATGCATTTTCTCACAGCTTGATACAGAATTATCAATAAGGTTTCAGATTTCCACATTTAAGTTCCTTCTATGAGTCAGCAATGGAGAATCCTAGGACCTCCAGATGTTTTCTTAGACATACATAATGTAGCGACCAACACAGAAGCAAAAGGAAAGACTATTGCTCCCACCAGAACCCAACACCTGAACAAGATCATCTGCACTGACCTGGACAATTTTTTAAACTGATGCTATGTACACTCACAGGCAAGAGAATATCTCCTACTATAACAACATATTGTTTGAAACCCCTTAAAAATCATAGACAGTGTCTGAAACGTTAAATATGCATGATCCTAAATCATCTTTATTGGGCATCCCTATCTGCATTGTGCTATATTTGCGTATGGCTGCATTATCCTAGTCAGGTAACTATTGTTTCCTGCAAACTACACTCAGTACTGAAAATGTTCATGAGAGTAACAGCCTGATGGACCAGACCAATAGCCCATTATTATTATTAAATTTTGTATACTGCCCTTTACCCACAGATCTCAGGGCAGTTCACAACATAAAATCGCAATATAAAAATACATAATACATAATAAAAACAATAACAAGCCAATAATACCCCCCTCCCCAACACATTTTTAAGGGCACTGGATGTCAATCATTCAAAGGCTGGCACCTAAAGGTGTATAATGAAGATGCCAGCTGAACCTCCTTGGGGAAAGCATTCCACAAACAGGGAGCCCCTGAAGAAAAAGCCCATTCTCATGTTGCCACCCTCCAGACCTCTCGTGGGGGAAGCACATCTAGTCCAGAATCCTGTTATCACCAGGTGTCTGTGGGAAGCCAAAAAGCCGGACCTGAGCACAACAGAAGCATACTCTGTCAGTGGAGGCAGAATGTAACCATCTTACTCAGTATCTGCTAAAAGCTTTATCCTTCATCAATTTGCCTAATTCTCCTTAAAACCATACAACCTGATAGTCAAGGCTGCCTCTAGTGGGGGAGCAGTTTCTGCAGCTGTACTGGGTGAAGAAATATTTTATTTTGTCTGTCCTGAACCTTCCAACATTCAGCTCCACTGAATGCCCCAGAGTTCTAAGCTTACTAGTGTTATGAAAGAAGGAGAGAAACTTTTAATTTAATTTAATAGTAAGAGCAAACATATAGGTAACAGAATAGTCTTGTGCTGGTGGGGAGGGGGCAACTTTGTCCCACCAAGTGTTGCTGAACTACAACTCCCATCATCCCCGACCCATCATCTCCTGGAAGGCCAGGAGTTCCCCATACCTGATCTAGGACAGTAACAATCATTTAGTGGTGATGCTTGCTAGCCACGAAGCACGTGCATCTACTTATTGATCGGTTTCAGTTTATGTGGTATACAGGCCATACACTTCAAATACTGTGGTGTTAGAGGGACAGAAAGGGAAAAGACAATATGCATGTATGCAAACTGTGCCTTTTAAATTGAAATAGTTAAATTTTGACTCAGTTCTTCCATTTGAGAATTGTGACCTAGTTTTGATGGCTGTAGCGAGGAACTTGGCTACATTGAAAACTACTATTAAAATTTAGACATGGTTTTCATTGGAGTTAACGAAGTGTAAAAAAAAAATCACGGGGCTAATAAAATGGAATCTTGCACTCCTATAAAAATTACGGCATAGTGGAACATTGGCTAGCTTTTCAACTGAGCCACTTTCACAAAGACAACTCTAAAGGTCGAAGAATGCCAATTAAATTGACCTTCTATAACTGCTGATGGCAAAGCACTGAACATGGCTGTTGAAAATGCTCTCTTGTATCTAGGAATATTTAATGTTGCTAAAGACCTAGTTAAGGGACAGGCAAACTCGGCCCTCCAGATGTTTTGGGGCTACAGTTCCCATCATCCCTGACCACTGGTCCTGTTAGCTAGGGATGATGGGAGTTGTAGGCCCAAAACATCTGGAGGGCCGAGTTTGCCTATGCCTGACCTAGATCGCTAAACACTGATAGGATGTAGACCCATTAACAATGTAATATTTAACATTTCATTATCTTTAAAATATTAACGTATAATGAATTTGTAAAATGGATGTGCTGCAGTTCTGTTCCCATTGACCTGTTCACACACCTAGTGCATGACAGTGTTGGAAAGCAGCAACTGTTTCCCTACCAAACCCACTGATCTTCCACCAGGGGGAAGGAAAATACCATTCTACGTGGCTGTGTTTATGAAGAAAGGAAACTTCCACATCTGGTTTAAGGCATGGAAGCAATTAGAACTGGTCAGATTAGAAATACCATGCATTGCGATCAACTTGCTAATATTTAAATTGAGAATCCCAGAAAAGAAATGTACTCCACTCAGAATATGTAACTTTCCAAAATATCCTGGCCAAAGAAAGAGATGTGACAGGCCCCTCAATGGAATTGCATACAGGACTACCCAGAAGGAAACAGCACATACCCACCCAGACTGACATTTGTTATCCTGGGCTCCCAAAATGGAGTTTGGACAGCTGCAAAATGAAAGTAGTCATGTCAAGCAAGCCAAGGTCACAAGTGCTCTCTTCAGAAGCCTCCTTATTTTCATATCTGTGTACATTTCGATTTTAATTATGTAACAAATGGAAACAGGAAGTTCGGTTTAACTGATTTTCTAGCAATAATTTACCAAACGCTGAACAACAATATATTAAATTCTCATACGGAAGGATCACAAAATGTAAACAAAATTAGCAGCAAAGCATTTTATATGACCTACTTAATATATTCTGTCTGAGGGGGGGTTCTCAAAATTGAAAACATTCCTCTCTGCCATATATCCAGCACACAAGCAGTATTGAAAATGCTGAAATCAGTAGTATAATTTTTTTTCCTGCTTTACCGAATTCACTTAACACACCAACATGCATACTATGAAATGCAACGGCTGTACTCATCAGCAACTGTTGATGTAGCTACATTATTGCCTAATCAAACAATAACCCAGGTTCAGAGGTGCAGCTAACAAGTTCAAAAGCAGGAGATTCCTTACATTTCTTGCCAGCTTGCAAGTTTTGCAGATGTCTTTGCCCTCGCACAGCAGCTGCTCTCCATTACACAGCTGGCACATAGGGGGGGGAATTCTGCCTACTAAACACCCAGAGCATTACCCTGAGACACTCTGTCAACATCAGCCCTGCAAAAAGTTTACGCACAAAATATTTTGAAAGCTTTTTTGAGTTGTAGCAGTAAATAAAGAGTTCTAAGGCAAACAATCCATTCCTAATCACCAATGGAGGATCAAGGACTGGATAGGAAGGCGAGCAATATCTCAAGATTATATTTCGTGTAAACCTGTCAACCCATTAGCGTTTTCAGGGTCAAACCCAGATTATTGGTTTACCATTATGTGCATGGTACATCCTTGCTGTAACTAACAAGCATTTTTTAAAATAAATCTTGCAGATGAAACTGTGCAGCCCACTTAATTGGGAAGACAGCAAACCTATATATAAAAAAAAGGTTGCAAATGGGTACATCTATGTCCTTGCTTCACAAGCAAAGTCTGAAACAAGCTAGATAAGATAATATTGGTTCTTGAGCAAAACATTCCCTCAAGGGCTGGTTCTCAACATCTTGCATTTTATACTTATCTAAATGATATTGCCTGCTTTGGTCCAGCTCTGCTTTGACACACTAAAGCTAACATTGCTAAACACACACATGCAGAGAAGAAAATTGGTAGTTGGAGAACACCACTGGAAACTGGCACAACACACTCTCACAATAACCAACTGTTTTCACTCCCGTAATTATGAACTCCTGCAGCTATACTAGCTGATGCTTCCAAAACCTTTGCATGGAGAAGCCCAGAGAGGAATAATTATTTATGTCAGCTCTGAACAGTCCTCAGCGTCCAATAAGCCATGAAGGAAGCCAGACACCATGGGTGCCTTCTTCACACACATTGTTCATCAATGACAGAGATTGTATCAGTCCAACTGCCACAATTTAGCACCTATTTTCCCATATTTTACTGAACACATGGAACACCACTACCCTGTCTTTTATATGGCATGCAAATAGGGGGGCGGGAAAGAGTCAAGACTACTTAAAATGCCCTAATTTCACATTGTGCTTAAGACATAGATGGGGCACTTATTATGGCACAATCAGCACCATTGAAATACACCGTAAAAGCAGCAAGTGTCTGATTGTCTGAATACGAAAGGGCAAACAAGAGATTAACTCGTTTTCATTAGACCCCCCAATGACGATGAGTCTTATTACACAATCACAGCCTGTTAAAAATGCCCATCAACATATAAATCACATAATCTCATTTAGGAAAATACTGGCAGGCATAAGGTCTCAATAAGCACACAACCCACAAAATACAGAGGGGGGAAATAACAGACACAGTTCAACAATATGAGAATTAGTGCAGCATGCTTGCCAAAGAGTCATTTGTAAGGGCAAGTGACAAAGACAGAGATTCTCTCTTTTGATACTGAACAAAGAACGTCCTCCACTACGAGACAGGTGTACAAGTGAAGTACCTTTTCACACTACATATACTGCAGCCAGCTCAGTCCCTGAGGCCCTCATGCGGCACAGTCCTCACAAACCTAGCTACATGTGTGTATGTTTCTAATTAAAATTCTTACAGCCCATATTTCCTGAGCTCAAAGCAACGAGCGGTCTAGTCCATAAGAAAACACAAAGGAAAAAAACCAAGGCCTTCAGGCATTCTGGTGCAGTCGTCATGAGAGGACTGTGCCACAAAAGTCCCCATGCATGTGAATAACCTTGGCCAGGATTGGAGGCCACTGGAGATTTGCAAGGTCATTTGGGGGAAAGATCCCTGGAGCCCCTGCAGCACAACTGGCTATCTCCTGATTCTGTGGTTGATCTTTCATTGAGTTCAAAAAAGAAACAAGATATTAAGAAAGAATTGTAAGTAAAATTAAATTGTAATGATTAAACCAGTAATTGCAGCCATGTTCAGGGAAGTTTTTAATGTATGACAATATTAGTATATTTTTGGTCTTTGTGGAAGCCACCCAGAGTGGCTGGGGAAACCCAGCCAGATGGGCGGGGTACAAATAATAAATTTATTGTTATGATTATGATTATGATTATGATTATTGAGTATGGGGTTTGCCATTCTGACACCCACAGATGCTATGTCTTTATTTGGTGCTCCCAGGATGAACTACAGTATAACCCTCAGATTTCATTCCCCCCCCCTTAAGTTTCTCAATTTTTTGTTCAGTGTTCTTGCCCTCAGGTTTAACTTCAAGAAATTGAACAAATTACCAAGCAGCAACTTCTGCCCTACCCTAAGCTTGCTCTCATTTCTATTTTCAACTCGGAAACTGAAACTTTGCTCTCTCTAAGGACCTCATCATTTATCTAATGGTAGCAGCTAGGCTGACAACAGCTAAACACTGGAGAAACCAGAGTTACAAATCTCATGGTGGAATGGACTGCCCAGATATAGAATCTGGCTTTAATGGGGCGGGGGGAACTAACCCACAAACTTCGCTCCAGAAAAGGAATGAACACACTGTAGACAACTTTTAGGCCATTTGGTCAAACGTTATTACATATGTTGCAATAAAGGGACATGGCTTCTGCCTACTGAGCATTCAGACACTATTGGGATAAACAATAAGATGTTCTCAGGATGACCACAGTTGTAGGGGGGGAGGGGGCTTGGATTTTCTTTCTCATGTTCGATTTTCTACATCTAATGCAAACAATTAAAAAATAGTTTAAAAACAAACAAACCACTTACTCTCTCCCTTCAGGGCTTTACTCCCCTCCCCGCACCAAGCCATGTGAAGAGAGGGAGAGCTGTACATGGTGGGTGGATGTAGGTGTCTGAGTGAGAGAGGGGGGGGGTGAATATGCGGTCTGTGGATTTGTGTGTGAGAGAAAAGGGTAAATGTGAAGTGTGCACATGAATGATTGAGAGATGCATGTGTACCTGTACAGTGGTACCTCAGGATACATACGCTTCAGGTTACATACACTTCAGGTTACAGACTCCACTAACCCAGAAATAGTACCTCGGGTTAAGAACTTTGCTTCAGGATGAGAACAGAAATCGTGCTCCGGCGGTGCGGCGGCAGCAGGAGGCCCCATTAGCTAAAGTGGTGCTTCAGGTTAAGAACAGTTTCAGGTTAAGAACAGACCTCCGGAACGAATTAAGTACTTAACGCAAGGTACCACTGTAATCTGAATGTGCACAATAAATGTGTGAATGTGTGAAAGAGAGAGTCTGTGGTGTGGAATTCTTAAAATAAATAAATAAATAAATAAATAAATAAATAATAATAATAATATTCCTAGTACAAGGAAATGCTCCCTGTTATTACAGAGCAGCAGTACTACTGTGTGCGAATGGGAGAAATAACAATTGCTCCACCACCAGAAATAGACATAGCTGATTTCCTATGAAAGGTTCAAGACTGTATGGGTCAGGGAACAGCAATAACTGCACTGCACTCTGTGTTCTGCCATGCTCCCCCCCCCCATGGCAGCCATTTTTCAACTGGTGCCCTGGGTCCAAAAAGTGAACCCTGCTGTGGTAACTACAGGTTTTCAATGTGTGGCATTATCCACTTCAAGTAGATGACTGAATCTTATTCAACAGCTTTACTACGACTGTAAAGTGAGGAACTTAACATGCAAGGAAAGTGGTGTTTGCTTTCAGCCACCCTGCTTGCCAACAAATACTAGCTAGCTGGCAACTAAGATAAAGTAAAAGTTCAAAGGTAAAACAATGCTTATATTAATACACATAAAATGTTCCAGTACCTTAATACTAAATTACACATTTCGCATGTGTTTCTTGTCAGAAATATCCAAATGTCATTTTTTTCCTACCTGCATGTTTGATTATTTTTGTAATGCCTGGATTTGCTGTCGAGAAAAGTTCTTCCCTTTAGAGTTCTGCTGCCAAATGACATTATATCACAAAAGCTATGCAAGTCCCTTGCCACATGTTGCCACACAGCTGTACTGCACTCAAGCATGTTAATAAAGTGGCACATGTTCTTCTGCATTATAGGAACTTCTCTCTCTAGACATGTTGATTTATATTTGCATAGAATAAGAAGCACTTTATAGAAATAGTCTCAATGTAAGAAAAACTAAGCATCTCATGTGGACCACCATAGGGAGCAATGGCACATTTCACACTGAGTCACTTTTCTTTCCATGTAGTAAATGCACATCTGTTGTTGACCTAAGCCCTGCTGCGACTACAACCTATATGATATGGATGCCACTAAAAATATATATGTCAGCATACAGTATAGTGCTCCCCACTCCTAAAGAAACCCTGATCTTTTTGCCATAAGGAAAGTGACAGATCAAACTGTAGTACAACAATGCAACATTGTATAACCTCCCCTCAAGCAAACTGGAATAAATGCTCAACAAGCAATCAGCAGCGTCACTGCTTGTTTTTAACTGTTATTTATATATTTTTTAAATATTTCCTGTAAGCCACTTTGGTTTTGTTACAACCAAGTGGCATATAAATTTTGTTAACTAAAGAAATAATTAAGTCGCCTAGCCTCTACACAAACAAAGCAGAATAAATGCTCATTCAACAAACAGGTCATCTGGAAGGGACCTTAAAGTATAGCACTATAAGCTAAAATGTAGGTAATGGACTCCTGGACAGTTAAGACTATGGAATAGCAACGCTCACATCGCTTCAGGCTGAGGGAGCCAGCATTTGTCCACAGACAACTTTCCGGTTCATGTGGCCAGAATCACTAAATCACTTCTGGCGCAATGGAACACTGTGACAGAAACCAGAGCACAAAGAAACACCATTTAGCTTCTCACCACAGCGGTACCTATTTATCTACTTGCACTGGCATGCTTTCAAACTGCTAGGTTGGCAGAAGCTGGCATAGAGCAATGGAAGCTCATCCCGTAGCGTGGATTCGAACTGCCGACCTTCTGATCAGCAAACCCAAGAGGCTCAGTGGTTTAGACCACAGCACCACCCACTCCCATTAGCACTATAAGGATAAGTATGGGAACTATCAGAATGCTTTAAAAGGGGAAGACTGAAGGATCAGTCACTTTAGTAAGTCTCGGGGAAAGTGTGCCCAGTCGCTGCAGTTCCACAAGGGTGTGTGCTTTGGAGGAGAAACATTTTACTCTCTCCTATTTGGATTCAAGGGACGCAGGTGGCACTGTGGGTTAAACCACAGAGCCTAGGACTTGCCAATCAGAAGGTTAACGGTTCGAATCCCCGCAACGGGGTGAGCTCCCGTTGCTCGGTCCCTGCTCCTGCCAACCTAGCAGTTCGGAAGCACGTCAAAGTGCAAGTAGATAAATAGGTACCGCTCCAGCGGGAAGGTAAACGGCGTTTCCGTGTGCTGCTCTGGTTCGCCAGAAGCAGCTTAGTCATGCTGGCCACATGACCCGGAAGCTGTACGCCAGCTCCCTCAGCCAATAAAGCAAGATGAGCGCCACAACCTCAGAGTCGGCCACAACTGGACCTGATGGTCAGGGGTCCCTTTACCTTTACCTATTTGGATTCAAGAGATACTTCAGTCAGTACCAAAACAAATGGGACCAGAGAATGATATCTGAACAATTCAGTTTAACTGATTTGATGGTGTTGGTGGGAAATCCCACCCCAAAATGAATGCTTTGTTGGGCATTAAGGCACTATAATGCACAGCATAATGTTTTAATATAAAATAAAGCAACTAACTTGGAAAACACCTAGGTATGATTAGATATAGGCTGAAGCTGCACATTAGAGTTCCATGTATTCCTCTGTCCCCCACTGGCAGAATCAGCATGAGCATGCTGCAAATAAGGGTGGCAAAACGCAGCTTAAGCCTACCCCCTCTGCCTCTTTTGCAATTCACGTGCTCACACTTAGTTGGAGCAGGGGGAGCCAGTCTGGGAAGGGCAATCTGAGCTGCAACACAGCCCAATGGAAAAGGTTTAGACAACTTTTTATTCCCTCCCTCCTGGACTCATTTGTGCCACTGTTGTTTGGGTTTTTTTACAAGACACAAAACTCCAGGTAATTGATTGCTTGAGAATGGGAAGATTTCTCTCTCTGCAAGAAGTTTCAATTTTGTAAATAAAAACCTAACCTAGCATTTTATAGCTGTCAACATGTCTGGTTAGATCACAGTGTGTAGCCTCACACTATTTAAGTTTTATTTCTGCAATCTGCCAGCACAGCTCAAACAAACCCTTCGAGTAGCATGCAATGCAAGATCGATAATACACTAGGTAGTAAAATCAGAACAGGACATCACACAACAGTTAACAATCCGTAACAGAAGCAAACACGTCCAATGAAAATCTTGTTAAATTCTGAAGAACTTAGGCAGCCAAAACTCACTGGAATAGAGCCAACTTTGCAGAGCTACCAATATTGCAATGAACCTGCTTGGGAAAGAAGATATTGCATCACAAGGTTGCCAACACCAAGGCAGCCCCGTCCCTTTGACCAACAAATCTTACACTGGACTAGGTGAGCCTCTGAAGAAAGGGTCTATCGAAATGCCCAGAAACACAGCATTTCCCAAAGTGTGCTGACCCCAAACATTTAAAGTTTTGCTCAGAAGTTAAGAGAAAGCCAGTCCACAACCAGACTACCAGATTCTGAACTATTTTTTGGGGAGCCTAAAGGCAGCACCTCCAAACAACTCATCAGAATAGTGCAGACATGTATGTGGCCAGGTTACCCTTCTATAGGAACAACCACAACCAGTGCATCTGCTGAAGGTGATAGAAAGGAGTCCTGCTTAAACCTCTGATCATCAAACTACGCACCAATTCCTTAATTCCTGACCCATGTCGTGGGATCGCCAATCTAGCATCTCAAGCCTTTGCACATTTGTAAGCTGTGTCAAGTTTTGACTAAGCACAATGCAAAGCAAGTCCATTTAGGATTACTAGTATTCCACAAGTTTCTCATGTGTGTATATATAAAACACACCTTGTCTCAGATTTATTAATATTTTCTCAGGCATGCTTATCTATCATTGCTTTGACAGTCGAGTAAAAAAAAGCAAGCTAAAAATGGAAATAAGCAATACAAAGCATTACACTGTTTTATGCCAACAGCATATCCTGTTTCGAACTTTCTGCAATTTGTATAGCTCCTACTTACATCACTCTTTCAAACACTCTTGACAAACACTGCAGAAACAAAGAAGAAGAAGAGAGAGCTGTACTTTTATAATCCGTCCTTGCTAGCACCAAACTAATGTGGTTGCTTATGGGGAGAAAACACTTATTAATCAAAGAGAGAGAGGCAGCTACAGCTGGAAAGCTTTTTAAGCACAAGATTGCTGAGGAACATTTAAACCCATAAATAATTTATTTTAAAATACACTGAGCTACTGGGTGACAGATCTCCATTGTACTTCCAGCACACAGTTCTAATCTCATTCACATTAGCACCATCTATCTGCACAACACTCATATACACAGATTACTCAACAGATGCATCTACCAGATTTTTAAAGCTCCTCTTCAGAGCATTTGGGCAGCTTCCAGGCAGAGTGAGCTACATTTAATTATATTCTATATAAAAGGAGGTGGGGGGGGAGTTGTACCCTAAAGGTGCAATCTAACTCTATTAAGATCAGCAAAGGCTTTGTTCCTGATTTCAATATTGCATGAAATACATCATACACAGTTCTTGTATCCCTATTTACTACTCTTTATTTAAAAAAATAAAGAGAGCAGAATGATGTTCACCTACCAGATTTGTTAAGAATAATATTCAGTGTTTGCCATTGGATTCCAAGCTAGTTCGTTTCAAGGAAGAAACAGACATTCACCCCAACCTTATCAACCTTAAAAGAAAACAGGTTGTTTTTCTTCATCAAGAGCAACGCTTGAATTAACTAGTCAGAAAGGAGAGTGGATAGATAGAAAAGACATAGGCAAAGGGCTAATGTGTGGAAGTTCACCATGAATTCTGATTAGTATCAAAATTCAAAGTCAGCCACACACACCTACACACACACACACACACACACACACACACACAAACCATTACTTATCTGATGAAGTTCTGTATAGTGTAAGGACTAAGCTTTGCTTTAATTAACACACAGATTGTCTGCTAGGACCACAGAGACAGGGACAGCCACTTGCCTGATTTTAAGTCAGCCAAACATGCTAAGTCCTTACTGCCTAAACCAGAAGGGTTTGCCTAAACCAGCAAGCTATGCTGCAGATCTTGGGCCTCGGATATCTCAGTGATCACCTGAACCCTTATATTCCAGTTTAATCACTGAGATCATCTGCAGAAGTGTCTTTGGTCATTCCCCAAACAGAGGTGCCATCTTCTCTGGATTAAGCTTCTATTTGCTCCCCTTTATCCAGTTCATTGCTGGCACCAGACACTGATTTAGCACCAAAACAGCTTCCTTAGACTTATATGAAAAGTGGAGTTGAGTGTCATCTGCATACTGGTGGCACCAAACACTAAACTCTGGACAACATCTCTCATGTAAATTAAACAGCATGGGGGAAAGGGCAGTCCCCTGACAGAAACTGCAGGTCAACAGTCAGGGCATCAAATAGCAGTCCCCCAGTACAACCTTCTTGGCTTGCCCCTCCAAGAAGGACCAGAGACAGTTTAAAGCAGTGCCTCCAAATCCCATGCTATCAAGGCAGCCCAGAAGGATTCCATAGTCAATGGAATCAAAAGCTGCTGAGAGGTCCAGCAGAATCAAGAGGGACACACTCCCCCCTATGTAGCTCCCAGCATCCACCAAGGCAACCAAAGCTGTTTCCATCCTATGCCTGGATCGGAAGCCAGACTGAAATGGATCCATATAATCTTTCTCATTCAGGAACTCCTGGAGCTCAGAAGCCATCACATGCTTGACCAAGAATGGAATATTGAAGACCGACCATCAATTATCAAAAATGGTGTGGCTCATCTAAAAGATTTGGAAGACCTATAGAATATTCATTCACAGCAAAGAATGGGAGACCACAAATTCTGGGATAAACAAGCTAGTGGGAAGTAATAAGCTCTAATCTTTTGATGAAAAAATGCACTGTTTCGCACTGAGATCATATTAAGTTTAGGAAAATGGGGTGGTAATGGCTACATCAAAGGAACGTCTTCATTGTTATATGAGGCACAGCACATTTTAACATCTAAACATGAGTTTATACAATTAAGAATGCCCAGCAACCTGTTTGTACTAAATGTTTTTTTAAAAGAACAGTGGAGGTCTGCTTGAAATAGGATGCTCAGAAACTAATATCAGCTTTTGGACTGGTAATACTCAACATGAATGTTTATAATACATACACGTTTATAGCGTACCTATGATCCGTTATTACTATACAACTATGCATTACGAGGAAAAAAACCTAATGCTTGGTTCATCTTAAGGCCTCCAGTTACTGGATTTGGGACATGGTTAAATTCTCATTTGATCAGTGCTCTGTGCAGGACTGGGACACATCCAGTTTTTGCTTGTTTTTAAAAATGTATCCTTTTAAGGAGGGCTTAAAAATACAGAAGTACAAGATTTCAAACAGAATATAAAATGTAACATGAAAGACCAGAAGGAAAGTCAACTTTTGGATATTTAGACACTGAATAAATAAACATGATATGGGAGCAATATAAATTTATTACAAATATAAAAATAGTGTGCTGTAAATTATCATTATATGTTACTTTGAAATTTCTTGTTCTAGAAGTTAATAGAAAGATATCCCTCTTATAGCAGCATCTGAAATATGAAGTGATCTTTAGTAAAAAAACACATGTTGATATTGCTAATATAGCTGTTTTCCAAACCAATCTGAGCCTGTCTGAGATTTGCGGAGTAAATATATTTTAAACATTTGCAGGTTTTAACTATAAAACTACTTTCTACTACTTCTTTTAAATATCCTAACAAAATAATTATGGGATCCAAAGAAAACCAATATTCTGTAAATTGAAATTTTAAAATACCTATCTGATAATCCTTAGGGACAAAAGGTATGAAAGAAATCAGCATGAGGAGAGTGACACATTTGAATAACTAATACTCAGCCTATGTAGAGCCCAACTGCCACTGGCAAGTTGCCTTTTTGAAGTTTTCCTTTTATGTTGCCAATAATCAAATTTGACAATGTTTGTTTCCATATTGTGAGGTCATCCAAGTTGCTCACGAAGAACTATGTTTGCTAATAATGAAATACTGACACCAATGGAGGAATATAACGTTTATATCCATACGAAATCATTAAAGGTAATATAACAGGATCTTCAATTCTTTGTAGCTTTTTTGAAACTGTAATAATTAGTTTAAGACAAACCCACATATTAATATTCCTGTTCTGCCCTCTTATCAGGATAGCACCACTCATACGAAGCTAATTTCACTGCATTATAATATAACAGCCACTCTTGGAAGCTTACTCATCCAGACATATTTCAAAATTCGCTTCTGTAATTGGCTACTAAATACAGCTTCAATGGAAAGCAGCATATTAATGAACAAACAACATTTTAGACAGTATTTTCACCTTAACTGCTGCTACTCTACCTAATCAAGATTTGACCAACATGCTATGTCAACCTGTATCAAACTATACAGTACAATTTGGTTATGTTCAATGAGATTATAAATCTTGTTGGATCCAGATACCCAAACTAGTATATAACGCCACACAATATTAGATAACACCACACTTATATTAGATAAATGGTTCCTAGTATCATTGTTGATATTAAAAAATGATCCACTCTAATGTACTATGCTGTAATTCAGTCTAACACAATATCCAACTTAAGTGACATCAGTTCAAGAAAACATTGTTCCAGTTGAGTAAATATCACAGAAATATCATCTGCATATCAAACCATCTTGAATACTATTGATCTGATCTAACCCCCATTATTATTACAGTGGTACCTCGGGTTATATACGCTTCAGGTTACATATGCTTCAGGTTACAGACTCCACTAACCCAGAAATAGTACCTCAGGTTAAGAACTTTGCTTCAGGATGAGAACAGAAATCATGCTCCAGCCGCTCGGCGGCAGCAGCAGGAGGCCCCATTAGCAAAAGTGGTGCTTCAGGTTAAGAATTGTTTCAGGTTAAGAACGGACCTCCGACACAAATTAAGTACTTAACCTGAGGTAACACTGTATTTAAACCACAAAGCAAAGGGTTAGAGTTGTTGCGAGAACTTCCTTTGAGCTTACGTGGAAGACGGCAATAAGGAAGCTGGCACTAAGGACTTGATTAGTTGCCATCTTTTGCCACGTACCATTGGCACAACAATTATTAAAGGGGGAGAGTAGAATATAGTTACCTACAGCTGCGTCCAATTCTCAGGCTCCTGCTTCCAGGAGTGAGAGGAGTTGCAAGGCAATCTTGTGATTAGCAAAGACAGGTACCCACCAGACAGAGTTAAGCGCGGGGCTAGTCCTACAATTAGGCAGATGAATCGTTCAGCAGATGCTACGCCCAGTTGTCTGTTGTTACACAGCCTGTCCTGGGCCCCCTAATATAGCCTGCTGCCTCAGTTGTGGTGGAAGAAGCAATCCCATTATTGATGTTCCAAGAAAAATCATGTGAAGAAATATTCGGGTGTGTGGCATCCACCTGAGAGTACTCAATGAATTCAAATGTGAAATGTTCCAACTTCTAAGAAAAATATATAACTTCTCCCCCAGATCAGCTTCAAAGGCCTGAGGACTGGAAAGTAGCCAATGTAACACCAATTCTTTAAAAAAAGAGATCTAGGGTGGATCCTGGAAATTACAGGCCAGTTATCTGTCCCCAGAAAACTGGTGGAAAGTATTGTTAAAGATAAAATAACCAAGCATACCGAAGAACAAGCCATACTGAAGCAGAGACAGTAACTCACTCTACGTGGGGCTGCCCTTGAGACTGACCAAGAAACTCCAGCGGGTGCAGAATGCCATGGCGAGACTCCTTACGGGGTCTTTGCCGTGGGATCACATTCACCCGGTGCTATACTAGCTGCACCGGCTCCCGGTGGAGTACAGGATCAGGTTTAAGGTGCTGGTTTTAACCTTTAAAGCCCTATACGGCCTAGGACCCTCGTACCTACAGGACCGCCTCTCCTGGTACGTCCCACAGAGGACCTTACGGTCTTCAAATAAAAACATCTTGGAGATCCCAGGCCACAGGGAGGTTAGGCTGGCCTCAACCAGAGCCAAGGCCCTGTGGCCCCAATCTGGTGGAACGCTCTGTTAGAAGAGACTAGGGCCCTGCAGGACTTGACATCTTTCCGCAGGGCCTGCAAGACAGAGCTGTTCCACCAGGCCTTTGGCCAAGGCACAGTCTGATCCCCCTCCTTCTGTAATCCTCATAGAACTCTAGCCCAATGGCTGCCATTAATTTGACACTGAATTGATTTTAGAATGAATTGATTTTAGAATGTATTTCAATTAATTGATTGTGATTTTATGTAAACTGTGTTATTTTTACTGTTTGTTAGCCGCTCTGAGCCCGAGTTTGGCTGGGGAGGGCGGGATATAAATAAATTATTATTATTATTATTATTATTATTATTATTATTATTATTGGAAAATACTTATTATTTGAGAGTGTCGACAAGCATATTAGAGGTGATCTGGTTGACATAATGTACTTGGAGTTTCACAAAGCTTTCAACAAAATACCTCACCAAAGACTCCTGAGAAAGTTTAGCAATCAGAGGAAAGGTATTCTCATGCAACAGGAATTGCAGGAAGCAAAGAGTAGGAATAAATGGACAGTTCTCCAAGTCAAGAGAAGTACTGTAGAAAAATGGAGTCTCCCAAGGAACAACATTGGGACCTGTGCTTTTTAACTTGTTCCCAAACAATGTAGAGTTAGGCGTAAGCATTATGCCTTTAGTGTAATGTGAACATGATATCTTATAGCACAGATATTTTATTGTTAACTGCTTTGTAATTCTGAATGAAAAGTGTACTACTAAATTCATGTGGCAGACTATCAATGAAGCCAAGCAGTTATAAGTCCCTTTTATATCAGTGGGAGATAGGTAAGTACAAACTTAACTCTTACTAAGCGGCTAGACTATGAAATGCTTAACTTTGCCCATCTCTGTAGCTAGTTTGTGAGTTAAAAGACTAGCACCAGTTATCAACTTGAGCTCTTTTCAGAAAGCAGTTCACAATTAACAGGGCTGTCCTCAACATCCAACATTGCAAGCTGCATTTTTCACTTTAAAACAAAGTTTAAAATAAAAGCTCAAGAAGGCAGCTGTGAATTTAGCACCACATTAAAATATTACCTCCTGGAATTAACTGCTACCAGACCCAGCAAGCTTTCGAAAGCACTACTTTATATGCCACCTGATTACATTAACTTCAGAAATCAGATTAAATTGTGAATCTGAAAGGATCAAGCACAGATAATTTTATCAGCCTGACTTGAGAGACCAAGGTGAACCTCAATGCAAAGTCAAGGGCAAGAGTTTTGCACTTCCCTTGAGGAAAATACATGGCAGCACCCCAAATACCAAAGTTGTGGGGGGAGGTATAGGTAGCATTTCAGATTATACATTTTCCTCTGCAGAAAAACTGGTTTAGCACATATCGTGCCTCCCAACTGGACAGGCTAGATGTCCTCATGCTATTATAAAATGTATAGGCAAAAATGAACACTCCAGAGGACCCTGCAACGTTCTGTCAATTTGCATTAAAATTAAGGCTATGTAACTCCCCCCCCCAATATT
This sequence comes from Podarcis raffonei, assembly GCF_027172205.1. NCBI lineage: Eukaryota > Metazoa > Chordata > Lepidosauria > Squamata > Lacertidae > Podarcis > Podarcis raffonei. The sequence goes on along the minus strand of NC_070613.1, from coordinate 26,350,502 downwards.
TCAACTGTCCAAATTATGATTTTGACAGTCCAGAATCCATACAGCAAAGCTTTTGCTACTTAGGTTTACAACAATTGTGTAAAATTTAGATTACTGCAGAGAGATATTCCAAGCTCATTAAAGGAAGAAAATGAGAGCTCAGCTAGGTAATAGTGCAGCAATCATATTAAGGACATTATAATGTACATATGAGGCGGATACAGCAAAATGAAGCCTTGCAACATGTCCATTAGAATGAAGAAAGGGGGGCCATGGGAGGAATCACGCAAGTTGTAGACTATACCTGCCTTGTTTAGGATAATGATTTTCAGCAAAGTTTTAAGTCCATTTGCAATCCAGGTCAGGGAGCATTGCATTAAGAACTGCTAATTGCAACTGTTTTTAAAACATTGCTCCAATTTTACATGGTCATCCATTTCCAAACAAGGTCACAACTGCGCAGGAGGTTTCCTTTGTTTGCAAATGCGTCCGCTACAATCAGCCCTGGTGTTGCTAGCAAGAGGTTAAACATAATTGAAACTGCTGGCAGCATTATTATTATTATTATTATTATTATTATTATTCTGAAAAGGTAAAGCAGTAGAAATTGGATTTTGCCTTTGAAGTTCTCCTATCTGAAGATGCACCAAAACATTTTAATGAACTCACAGCACAAAGGCAGATTTGATTAAATAGCTTTTATGAAAAAGCATCCGTGTTTATTTCCTTCTCTAAGCATAAGCAAGCACTGCCTCTTTCCATCCCACCATAAGGGGATTACTGAAATCTGGAGCCCCAGAAATCTAATTTCACCAGCTCCAATGTTTGGCAGTAGAAACTTTTCCTTTTTTGCATGAGCTAGCATGAAAACTGCACACAGCCGTTAAGATCAACACAAAGGAAACAACACAGCCAACAAGGCAGATTTTTAATTTCAAAGGAAGGGAACATTTGGTATTTCTAGAGCTTTGAGGAAGGTCATACACTTTGTGTGATTACCACCAACTTCCCTGGGGTGCTCCTTATTGAACCAAATCATAGCAGCACATAAAGGAAACTAACTGAACTATGAGGATTTCGGGGTGGAAGGAATGGTGGTATGCTAACTGAAGCACACTGCAAGAAGATCAAACCTCTCCATTCTGAAGGAAATCAGCCCTGAGTGCTCACTGGAAGGACAGATCGTGAAGCTGAGGCTCCAATACTTTGGCCACCTCATGAGAAGAGAAGACTCCCTGGAAAAGACCCTGATGTTGGGAAAGATGGAGGGCACAAGGAGAAGGGGACGAGAGAGGACGAGATGGTTGGACAGTGTTCTCGAAGCTACGAACATGAGCCTGACCAAACTGCGGGAGGTGCCTGGCGTGCTCTGGTCCAGGGGGTCACGAAGAGTCGGAAACGACTAAATAACAACAACAACTGAAGCACAACTCCCCCCGCCCAGTAGTGGTCTCAGTTCCTAAAGTGATTTCTATAAGGAAAGAAACAGCTAGCAATATAATGCATATAAAAATAAACCATTGTGAGATATGATGGCAAATGCTGAAAATGCTTAACTTGGATGCCACAACTTGGTCATGGTATTCCTATGTATTCCAGAAGAATTCCAGGTATTACAGCCTGAGGAATTGAGAGAGGATTTTGAGATGTGCAGCCTCCATTTGTTTAACACACACCTTAATTAGACTCTGCCAAAGGAGTATAGGAGGTTCTATGTGTGCGTTACATGAAGAGGAGTGGTGGTTCCAACTGCCTCGAAAGAGGTAGCCATGATACTACTTCTGAAGAAACTTTTGCTGCACCCTAATAAAATTTCCAACAGTTACCATATTGCAAGACAGTCATACCTTAGTTTTCGAACAGCTTAGTTATCGGATGGTTTTGGCTCCCAAACGCCGCAAACCCGGAAGTGAGTGTTCTGGTTTGCGAACTATTTTTGGAAGCTGAATGTCCGACAGGGCTTCCGCAGCTTCCGATTGGCTTCCTGCAGCCAATCAGAAGCCACGCTTTGGTTTCTGAATGTTTTGGAAGTCGAACGGACTTCCGGAACAGATTCCGTTCGACTTCTAAGGTACAACTGTATGCCCGTTGTGAAGCTCCTAATACAATAATCAGTTTGCCTCAGGCAAAACTACCTCCACAAAAAAATAAAAGTTTACAATTGGTTTTACCAATATGGTCAGTCTGAGATTTAACTACCAGATACATCCCTATTATAGACCATAATGAATTTTCACCGGTATTCAGGCATAACTGAGGAAGGAGCCTTAATAATTTTCCACACATGGCAATTGTTATCCGTTTTGTTCTGGTTTTAGCAGCTATGCTGCTGAGACAATTTAGTATGGTACAGTTTGAACAAGGTGCATGATCTAGCCAGAAAGAGATCATAGCCTGTCCAAAAATATTTGGCTACCTTCAGCTATCATATCCCGATTAATACTTTGAGCTGTGAGGATTTGCGATGAGGCTGAAGCCAGTGGAATTTGCTTTAATAAGAAAGCAAATATGGTATCGGCAAATATCAGAGGTCTTAGTGCAACACAGCCTCCCAAAGACCCTAAGGAGTATTTGCCAGGTGGTGGGGGGAGAGCACGGAGAAGAGCTGGACTGACCTAAGAAAGCTCATTTTGTAGCTTTTGCCATTTATTCTTTCCAAATAAATGTTAAGGCAGCCAGACTGTACAAAGCTTGATTCTGGAATTGGGGGGTGGAGGTCAAAATACAAGGATCTTTAGAATTAAATATTGAGATAGACCCAGCTTTGACAGCAGTTTCTTGTGCCAACAGTTTTCTAGGCAAACTGCATCCATCTGCAATTTCCATCTTGAGATAGAGTGTTAACACAGACCTCGTGGCTGCAACATACAACCACGATGGTGTTGTGCTTCTTTTGTTTTTCGCCCTCACCACCCACTGCTTTGCGTAATGTTTAGGCTGAAGAACAGTTCTGAGGAACTCAAAACCTTGCTAACTGTTTTATTATATTTCGGTTGGTCATTTCCTATGGGCCAACACAGCTGTCTTTGCTTTTTATGCACCCAGATACAAGAGTACCAAACCGCCGTATTCAATGCATCCAGTGGATGTGTTTGAATGTCGCTTTAATGCATGCTTTAATGTTAAACGATGGTTTAATGCAAATGGTTTAACTATAGTTTAATGCAAAGGAGCAGCATGCTAGTACACATGATTGTAATGCCGTTCCCTAAAACAAATCATTAGAAGCAAGCTAAGAACAAATACTGGCTACTGTTCATGGTTTGTTTGGAAGCATGAGCTTGGGTACAGATGACATGACAAGCCAAGGCTGTGTTGCTCCTGGCAAAGTCTGGGGTGGAGAAGCAAAACAGGGACTATTAAACAGTGCACACTAGCATACGTGCTGCTAGTCTGCACTGCAAGATGTTAGTTGCATCAAACCATAGTTAAACATTAACTAGGGTTTAACACGTGTGAACTCAGCCATTAAAAAATAAAATATATCAATCCACATCTGTTTTCACTAAAGGATTTTGTCCTAGTGGTTAGATCAAGAAGTTCCAAGCCTCCAACCAGATGCAGGTTTCTACAGGCCTCTGCTGCCTGCCTACAGTTGATGCCAAGAAACCACACAAGAACCAAGCTGTTCTTCATGAGGCAAGTGACCTCACTGAAAAAAAGTGACTGCCAATTGAGTTCTGCTGAAAATATTTTTTCCCCAAAAACTTTTTTTATACAAGTCTCACCTCTTCAGAAAGAAGAGTTAGCTTATGCTGTGCAAGATGCTGTCATTTTTAATTGTATTTTTATCGCTTCCTTTATTTATTATATTGTGTTTTATTGTATTGCAATCTGAATTCCACAGAACACCATCTTAAAACACAATATAAGAAACAAAAAGAAGCAATAAAAATACAATTACAAATATGACTATTTGATGCATGGCTCCCGCTGGTTCTCCCCAGGCACCGCAGACCATCTGAATGAAGCTTTGCCGACCAGAGGTGGCAGACAGACCAGAGTTTGGGAAGCCCTGTCCTGGGACTTAAGAGAAACTGCAGGGAAAAGTAATCCTATGCAAAGTTGTGGTCCCTTTGGTATGCATCCCTGACTGCACAGTCAACAGGAAGAAATGTGACTAAATTCAATTTTCAAAAAGCATATAAAAGGTCCCTATTGAAGACTCCCAAGAGTTTTCTCAAGTGAATCTATTAGAGGTCACTAAATCACTGGGCAGGGACAGAGACACATCTGCAACTCTGATATCATTTTAGCTTCCCATGCAGAAATATGCACACAACCCAGCTGATCAAATAGGGAAAAGGTCACCATGCTTTATCCCAATAGGAAAGCAGCTTATTTCTTGCTCGCATTTCCACAGTCCTTAGGATTTTCCACTATCTTGTTAACTTTACAAAATTTTAGAAACCATTTCAACATCTGCCATGTGTTTTCCCATGATGGAGTTGGCTTCTATTGACATTTCATTCTGTTCTTGCCTTTGCTTTACACAAGACAGAAGAAAACCTTGTGATGTTATGCCTAAACAGATCCACGCTATTTTGATAAAACGTCTGCTTGGGAACAATTGGGAGTCAGGTTTCACCGCATTTAGTATTTTGGAGAAAATACATCCATTCTGTTATCTGCTCCTGGAAAGTACCACACCAGGTTGGGGAAGGAGAAGTAGAACAGTCTTTATCTGACCATACCAGGAAAACATGGATGCCTCTTCTCTGTCTGCCTGTATTCCAAGAGAATGACAAAACATGTTGAGACAGAGTCAACAGGCTTTTAGTGGCCCTTCACTGTTTCAACAGTACATAAGAGGAGAGAGGGCGGCTCAGGCAAAGATCTCTTCCACTCTACAGGACAACCGACCACTAGCTGCCCTGTTGGAAAGATCCCAGTACAGCAGGACATGATGACTATGGCCCTCTCCCATAGTTTCTAAGCAACACAACAAGTGCTGAGGGGTATACAAGACTGCCTCTGAGATCCAGATGTTTGTAGAGCCATCATGACTAGCAGCTACTGATAAGATGTCACTTCCAAGACAATGGCTTTGTATCTGCTAGTTCTGCCTCCCCATCACCCAGATATTTTGGCCTACAACTTCCATCAGCCCCAACCAGCACAACTGATGGGAGTTGTAATCCAAAACATCTAGAGGGCATCAGGTTAGCAAAGACCTTGACCTCAGTGTGAAGACATTCCAAAGGTAAGTCAGGAGGGTCCCAGTTTATCTCCCAGTCTTCAACTCTGGCAACTCTGTCCGAAGAACGTTCAATCTTCATTAGAAAAGAATTGCATTTCTTCTGACTAAGAGTATACAGCAAGATTTCAAGACAATCCTTACACTAATATGAAAGAAAGGCTGGTTGATTTAAATGTAGTTTTAGTCCAACATTTACTCAATAGTAGGTTCGAATGAGATTGCATTTTAGAGCACAATTCGAACCTGGTTCTGTCAAATGTTCCAGTGGGATTTGCTTCCAAATATGTATGCTAAGCACTTCAGACATCAGCACCAAGGACCTAGCTGCCATACCATGGAATGCTGCAGCTACTGGAATCCAATCCCAGGACAATGCAAATACTGTAATGCAATCTGGATTCCAGCAAGTCATGCAAAAACCTGTTAACTGCAGAGCAAACAGTGCTATCACAGCTGCTAAATTTACTGCAGTATTCTACCACCTCCTACCTTTGTTTTCCGTAACTGAATATATTATTTATCAGCGAACGTGAACAGTCAAGGCATACACTGAAGATCAGTAAGTATATAACAACATCAAGAGAGCCAGACACACATTTCTGAGCTCAGAAATTCAAATGCTACACCACATCCCTTTCAGCAGTCTTGGGCAATCACTCTCTTAGTCTCCGTTCCAACCCTGTAAAACATGAACAACAGCAATTACTTCTGCCCACAGAGGTAGTTGCGATAGTGAAACAATCAGAGATAGTGAAGCCTAGTAAGACAGTTCTAAGCAGAACAGCAAACCACACCAGAGAGCAGCATTTGTAAATACAAGTAAATCAGGAACGCTTTTCAGCCTGAGAAGCAGATTTACTCTTAGGAAACCTTCTGGAGGGGCCTGCATTCCAGTGGTGGGTGTGGCCACAGTGACAGAACAAAAGTCAACCACTATACAGTCATACCTTGGTTGACGAACAGAATCTGTTCCGGAAGTCCATTTGACCTCCAAAATGTTCGAAAACCATAGCACAGCTTCTGACTGGCTGCAGGAAGCTCCTGCACTCAACCAGAAGCCGCATCAGACGTTCGGGTTCCAAAGAACATTCGCAAATCGGAACACTCACTTCCGGGTTTGTGGCGTTCGGGAGCCAAGACGTTTGAGTCACAAGGCGTTTGTCAACCAAGGTACAACTGTATACCATTCCCAGTATGTGGGGTCTGATTTACCGTATTTTCCCCTCTATTACACGCAGATTTTTTCTCCTAAAAAGTAAGGGGAAATGTCTGTGCGTGTTATTGAGCGAATGTGTGGTCCCTGGAGCTGACAAGCGCGAGTGAAGGCAAAAATCAGGCAAAAATCAAATCGTCCGGAGAAGGGAAGCCTTGAAAGGAGGAAGCTCTGCCTCAGGGTCTTACTGCCCACCTGCTTATGTTTCCTTACTGTGTTTGCTCAAACGGAACAAAGAGCAGAGAAAACCCCTCCCCTCCAGGCAAGCAGAGTGGAAAGCAGAGCGCCCTGCCTTCTAATTCCTCTCCGTGCGTCTGGGACTCGCAGGCAACATGCAGGTTGGGGGGGGGGGAGAGAGAGAGCTGGCTGGCTTGTGGGGGGGGGGACTTTTGCCTTCCTTTCCTCCCTCCGGTAAAACCCCTCTCCTGCATTCTTAGCCAGCTGCCTCTCTGCACACCCCTTTCGGCGCTCCTTATCCTTTCTATGTTTTTCCTTCCCTCCCTACTTAAAACGTGGTTCCAATCACAGATCCACATGGATCCTCAGGATCTTTGCATTGAGTCACCCCAAATTCACCATCAGATCACATAGCAATGATCTGATGCAAAAACAGGGCTGCAATGGTGCAAAAACATGGTTACAAAGCACGGATCCACATGGATCCTCAGGATCTTTGCATTGGGTCACCCCAAATTCACCATCAGATCACATAGCATGTCCATGGCTACAGCCTGCACCAAAAAAATCACGCACCCACTGTTGCCTGGGGCTGCAATGGTATAAAAACGTGGTTACAAAGCATGGATCCTCAGGATCTTTGCATTGGGTCACCCCAAATTCACCATCAGATCACATAGCATGTCCATGGCTACAGCCTGCACCCAAAAAATCACGCACCCACTGTTGCCTGGGGCTGCAATGGTACAAAAACGTGGTTACAAAGCATGGATCCACATGGATCCTCAGGATCTTTGCATTGGGTCACCCCAAATTCACCATCAGATCACATAGCAATGATCTGATGCAAAAACAGGGCTGCAATGGTGCAAAAACGTGGTTACAAAGCATGGATCCACATGGATCCTCAGGATCTTTGCATTGGGTCACCCCAAATTCACCATCAGATCACATAGCATGTCCATGGCTACAGCCTGCACCAAAAAAATCACGCACCCACTGTTGCCTGGGGCTGCAATGGTACAAAAACGTGGTTACAAAGCATGGATCCACATGGATCCTCAGGATCTTTGCATTGGGTCACCCCAAATTCACCATCAGATCACATAGCATGTCCATGGCTACAGCCTGCACCAAAAAAATCACGCACCCACTGTTGCCTGGGGCTGCAATGGTACAAAAACGTGGTTACAAAGCATGGATCCACATGGATCCTCAGGATCTTTGCATTGGGCTACCCCAAACTCACCGTCAAATCACATGTCTGTGGCCGCAGCATGAAGCACAAAAATGATACATCCACTGTTTCATTCAGAATTTTTTTTTCTTGTTTTCCTCCTCTAAAAACTATGTGCGTGTTATGGTCAGGTGCGTGTTATCGAGCGAAAAATACGGTATCTGTGTCTATAGAAACCCCACCCATTGGTTGGTTGTTTAAAAACTATTCATAAACGGAGCATCCATTAAAGTAAACAGGTATTTTCATGGCACAAGTGGACATTTATTTTTCAAGCTTCTATACTACCTAGCCTCTCAGAATCAGGTGAGAAGTCATTACAGTAACTTCAAGTCATTTAACTGACTGTAAAATAAGTTACTTCTATGAACTTGTCTTTCTACCAACTACTTCAAAGTGCACATCACCTCCCAACACATCCTGTCAATACATTATTTCCAGGAAGTGTGATATAATCTGTTACCGTTAGAAGCCGGTTACCTGTTCAGAAATCCTTTTTTAAATAAATAATAAAATAATAACAATAATAATAATAATAATAATAATAATAATAATAATAATAATTTTAAAGCCCTGCAGGAACCTGTAAGCTATGCACTTACTACTTCCTGCAGACCATGTGTACTAACTCCACTCCTGCCCTCAAGATAGCAAACTTGCATGCATGGAAGACAAATTCTATACACTCCAAACATATCACTTCCAGAGAACCTAGACAGCTGAATTGCTCAGAACTATCCTCTGTGTTTTTAACACTGTCCCCCACCCCCTGCAGGCCCATTTATCATTCTTTTTTATATTTCCTACACAGTGCACTAAAATCTGTGCTTCCTATTCATATCAGATCCCTTTCCACTTCACTGATTCCCTCCCCACACACTCAATCTCTACATCGGCATCCTGATGCACAGGGGCAGAAGAACGACCTCCTTTTCACCGATGAAGCATTGTTTGTGTGTAAAAATCAATAGCTTACTATATAAAGCAAAGAAACAGCAAAAAAGTTCATTGCTGCCCATCTTGCCTTCCACTGAAGAGGTTAAGAGATCAGCTATTTCGCTGCCGCCCCCCATCACAAAGGTCAGCCAGTCTCTGCGACTGGTTCTCCTGACCCCACTTTGAAAACAAAGCAAAATAAACCTGAGATGGAACAGAATAAGTAAAAGACAGTTCCCAGAATCTTCTGGCAGATAAAAACTTTTAATTTAGTGCCTTGCCTGCTTTATTGTTGATGGGCGGCAGGGAAGACGGGGACATAATTTGCCCTCCCTTAGCCTGTAATGCATGCCCCATTCAAAGCAGCTGTTTGAGATTCCACTCCAATACAACCCATTAGCAAGAAAGGAAGATGTCAAGAAAGCAGAGAAGTAATTATGCTCTACACACAGTCCACTCCATTTTAGCCAAATAATCTATCAAGAGTTGGCACTTATCTTAAGCAGTTTCTCAGACAACCCACAGCTATGCAGATTGAAATCATCTGCCGCACGATCCAGCAACCCTACACAGCTTCCACAGGGCACAGGGCTGCCAATCTTACATAACCCGTATGCCCTGAACCCACACCATTGAAATACAAAAACAGACGCCAACGCACTGGCAGAATACCATGATGGCGCAAGAGGTGGATGGAGCAGCAAGAGCCGGTTCAAATCTCACCTTAACAATGAACTTACTAGGTGACCTTAACCAAGTGACTGTTTCTTTCAGCCTCGGTCTTCCTCGAAATTCCACAAAATGGGCACAAGGCCAACCCCCACCTCACACTTTATTAGGATTGCTAAAATAATCCATGCGAAGCCCTTTGAACACTCAAAAGCACTTTGGGGGTGTGAATTACTACTATCATTAAATGAATACCAGATGTCAGAGATGGGAAACCCTTTTTCAATCCAAGGGCTGCATTCCCTTGTGGGCAACCTGTCAGGGGCAGTATGCCAGAGGTGGCTGGGTCCAGGTGCAGAAGGGAGTGGGCAACTTACCCTTGGACAAAAGGCTGTATTCCAACCATGCAGAGGCCAGAGATGTCTACATCCCTGCCCCTGCACATATATCCACATCCAGGCAAGTAGAAAGGCCCAATCACAGTCCAAGAACACGTTCCAGACATGCAAAAGAATTTGGAGGAGGCTGCAGAGGAGGGTGAGTGACAGGGGTGACCTGGGGAGAATGCCAAGGGCCAAACAGAAAACTATGGGAGACTGAATTGGTGTCACAGTCCAAGGTTCCACACCCCTGCCCATATACAATCATGAACAAATTAAGAGGCTTTCGTTTTACCACGGTTTTCGTGAGAGAGGACAGAGGTTAAATATCACCTAAAGCGCTTCCTTCCTCTCATTATCTTCCACTTCACTTGTAGGAGCAACAGAGCTTTTAGAAGCTCTTATTTTCACAATTAGCATTACAGACTCTGGCAGCGCATGCCTAAGAAAGCATCTACTAAATGTGTCAAGTGCATTCTTAAAAATAAAATAAAAAATCACAAAAAGATTCTGAAACCTTTTGTTTATTTCAAAATATAAGATTCCGTCTGAGACAAGAAGTTGATGAAGTGTTTTACTATTTTCTTCCTGTATTGTGAAATTTTAAGTAATTCTAACATCCTGTCAGTTTTGTTTGAAATTATCTAGTCTCCTCAAAAGAGGGGAAACTAAGAACACAGTGGAGAGAGAGAGAGAGAAAGAAAGTGTTTTAATACAATAAAAAAGAACAGTATGATACAAGCTTATTTGTAGGATTTATGAGCTAGGCTTTTAACAAAACACTTATAGTGCTTGTGCTCAGATACCATTTCTGGTGCTTTCTGGGAAGCTACATGTCCAGACCCACAAGCTCAGCGAGCAAGAGACTCACTGACTTCCTAATCTTTGAGTAAGTTTCATTTCCAGAGTATCATATTCCATTTCTTTGTATTTCACATTCACATCACCCATGCCCACATACTTTCACTTTCCATCACTCTCAAAGCTCAGATGCTCAAATTTTAAAGTCCTAAATCAGAGAGTCAAGATTGCCTTGCCTAAAACGATTCTTACAGTTCTGCAAACCTAGTCTTGGGACCCATTATCCACTGGTTACTAACCATTTCATCAGGAACAACATTAGGAAAAGTGAAAGGGTTCAATGCCCTGTAGGACCAGATTTTTGAGGAGGTCAAGTTATCAGATTCACCAACAGCAGTCTTGAGCCTTACTGTGCATTTTCTTCTGGAGAAGAAATATCAACTGATATTTCTCCAAACCAACAGTTCCAGTCAACTGAAAGTTCTCCTTGCCAACCAGCACAAGTTTCATCTGTTCATTTTGGACTGGACTTCTGGTTTTCTACTTAATTAAGAATTAGGGCATTCATATACCACTTAATGGGACGCGGGTGGCGCTGTGGGTTAAACCACAGAGCCTAGGACTTGCTGATCAGAAGGTTGGCGGTTCGAATCCCCGTGATGGCGTGAGCTCCCATTGCTTGGTCCCTGCTCCTGCCAACCTAGCAGTTCGAAAGCACATCAAAGTGCAAGTAGATAAATAAGTACCACTCTGGCAGGAAGGTAAACGGCGTTTCCGTGTGCTGCTCTGGTTCGCCAGAAGCGGCTTAGTCATGCTGGCCACATGACCCGGAAGCTGTACGCCGGCTCCCTCAGCCAATAAAGCGAGATGAGCGCCGCAACCCCAGAGTCGGTCACGACTGGACCTAATGGTCAGGGGTCCCTTTACCTTTACCTATACCACTTAATAGTTAGCATTTCTAAGCAGTGTACATAAAGCAAACAGTACAGTATAAAACAGCAAAATAATCATAAAACACACACACACATGAATGCAACCTTACTATGCCTGCTGGAATGATATTTTTTTAAAAGCCTGTGTCATGGCACTTCAAGTTCAGCAAGAACTGCACCTGTCTGATCTCAGTTGAGAGGGAGTCGCACAGTCTTGGGCTCACAGCATTTTATGCATGGCCTCTAGTTGTTACGATTTATGCATCCCAGACTGCCCCAAGGAACTCAGTGATTGGGAAGTGATATAAGGGATCATTTGGTCCTCAATATATCCTGGACCTATGTTATTAAGGGCCTTGTAAATGAATATTGAGCCTGACCAGGTCATATATGGGCAGCCGTGTAAGTTTTTAAGCACCAGAGGCATTTGTTGGCATTTAAAAACTAAATAAATTATTAAATTGGTATACTGCTCCAAACCCGTAGATCTCAGGGCGGTTCACAACATAAGTCTTTCCCCATGAATAGTATTCTCTCTCTTTAGTGGGGTTAGAGAGTTTGGCTATACAGTGGTACCTTGGGCTACATACGCTTCAGGTTACACACTCCACTAACCCAGAAATAGTGCTTCAGGTTAAGAACTTTGCTTCAGGATAAGAACAGAAATCAGGCTCCAGTGGCACGGCAGCAGCAGGAGGTCCCATTAGCTAAAGTGGTGCTTCAGGTTAAGAACAGTTTCAGGTTAAGTACGGACCTCCGGAACAAATTAAGTACTTAACCTGAGGTACCACTGTAGCTGGAAAGATGTGGGTTCAAATTCCTACCAGGCTACAAAGGTCACAGGTTGGTCTTGTGCCAGTCTCTCTCTCTCTCTCTCTCTTTCTCCTCTCTGCCTCACAGGGTTGTTGTGAGTAAAAAATGGAGGGGGAGGAACCATGTGTGGTGCCTTCAGCTCCTCAGAGGAAAGGCAAGATATAAATGTAACAAAAATGGAACTCACAGCAAAACATATAGATTTGTAAATTAAGAATCCCTGCTCGTTTTCATAAAAGGAGGATACAAGACCAGGCATATGAACAGATGATCCAAACAAATGCATAATCGAAAGGAAATACTTGGGACACTCTACTCATATGCAACTATCTTTTGGTGATCCAAACTTGTACTGGCAAGTGAGGTAAACTCCTCGGGAAGTTTAGAGGCGGAATAGCAAAGTTTGGAATATAAATTACATTTGTCCTGATGTTATTTGATTGCGGTTCTGTATTTTACCAATTCATAACTTCTGTAAACCACTCAGAGGACTTGGTTGATAGGGAGCATGAAAACAAACCAACATCAATTGGTTGTTGTAAATAAACAAACATGGAGAAATTGGAGATGGAGATATATATACATGCACATCTCTCTCATGTTAGTTTTCAACAAGAACCACTAGGCCAACCTTGGCCAAACAGGTAAGTCCTAGGTGCTTTGGACTGAAGCTCTCATCAGCTGGCTGCAGTTGATGTGAGCAGCAATCCAACACGCCTGGAGACCACGCAGGTTGGCAAAGGTTGGACTAGGCTTTTCTCATTTGAAGGCAAAATATATAAACATTCCTCTTTGGAATCCAGTACTCATCTCAGTGTCTTTTGTCAGAAACTACATCTGAAGAGAAGGGAAATGAAAGACAGTGAAGTAAACGACTGCAACTTTTAGTAGTAAAATAAAACAGCCTGAAATATTTCACCTACCTCATCAAAGCCGTTGTCATCTTTCTTCAAGGCTGCAAAAAAAAAGAAAAGAAAACTGGTTATCTGCACTGTATTTCAATCAGTAGCAAAGAGCCAGGGACGGAGCGAAATTAGAGGAAATATTTATCTGCATTTCACAAGTAGGCAACCTCTGATCTACAGGCCCTGTTTCATATAGGGAGCAAGGAATAATAGGAAATAGAAGAAAGGAGGACAGAAAGAAAGAGAAGGTTCTGCCCACTTTTGTCTCCAGCCCCTGCCACTGTCTGTTGCACCTCACAACAGATCACCTCCAAAGGAACGGAGCCCTTGACAAAAAAGGACTGCCTGCCCCTGTTGTATTTATTGAGTATTTACTTGCATAACACTTTACTCAAAAAATCGAAATGTTCATAGGTTAGTAGAACTGCATAGCAAGCATGAAAAAAATTCTTTAATAAGTTATAATACAACATTCAGTTGTCTCCTCTAGCTCAGCAGGACTTGAATCTGCACGTTTCTGCTTTCATTTAAGCACACCTACGGGAGCTTGCAAGTGAAATGGCAGAAGTTGATTGCTCAATAAGTCTATTGTGAACCCCTTGCCATCCATTGTTTACTTATAATGTATTCCATCTGTACGAAATCAACAATTACACAATAACATACCTTGCTTAATGTATTGCCACACTTCCCCATAACTTATCTCCATCTCTTTCTATCCACATGGAGTTGGGCAACTAAAATGCAGAGGAGATGGGCAGCACTTCCGGGTTAGCGCCAACGGCTAATGGCGGATTCCCTCCGAGCTCCGGAGGGAATCGGCTCCACAGGATCAGGGTCTTCCCGCTGCGGCGACGCGGAGACCCTTAAAAATCACAGGCCGAGAAGCCTGTGAACCTGGTGACTCGGCGGGCACCATTTGCGCCCCCCCGACCTGCAAAGGAGCCTTTTTAAAGGCTCCGGAATGGGGGACGGGGTGAGCGGCACGGTGCTGTGAGTCGTCTGCTTCTCCTGTGGAGTGAAGCCGCGCTGCCATGGCCGGAAAGCGCTGACTTCTTCTTGTGATTTGGACTTCAAAATAACAACCCGTGAGTAGTACGGAAATTGGATTTTTAAAGAAAATTTTTCGGTGAATTAGGTACGATCGGGGGAGGTGTAAACAGGAAGTCAGCCTCCTCCTCCTGTAAATAATCTAAAGCAAGGACCTGCTAACTAAGGTCGAGAGAATTTTTTCTTTTATTATTTGGCAAAAGACATTAATTTCACGATTTGGCACTAGAAGAAATCTTACTGGAGGATAAGAGCTAATTTTGGGAGCTGAAGTGCCACCCCCCCCGGACCCGGGAGTGATCCGCGAGAGAGCCTGTTGAAGGTATTGGAAGAGTTTGACAGCTGTCAAATTAGCTGTCAGAAGGAAAAAGAGAACTTTGTTTCTGTTGCTTCTGCTGGCTATACTTGTTACAATTTGACTATATTTTGTTGAAAACAAGGAAGAACTGATACAAACTAATTTGATTTTTGGATTTGAACTGGAAAGAACACTAAGTAACCAAAATCCCTCTAGAGGGGGTTTTGGAACATTACAAGAATGGCTGAAGGAGGGGAAATTCAAGCTGAACTGGACAGAGTCTTTGTTCTCTTGGGAAAGTTACAAGGCCAAATTGATGTTTTGGCTACAAATGTTACAACTCTGGACTTAACAGTAAACAAATTCATTGAATCTGACAAGGAACCGACTCAGGAAGCTCATGCAGCTGAACAAGAAGAGAAACTTGAGAGCTTTGAAAGTGTGAAGAAGGAGATATATGTTGTTACTGAGAAAAAGGAAGGAGGAGCTGTAATTTTACAGATGGTAAAGGAGAGCCAGAGGCCTGGCATGATGGCTGCAAAGGAAAATAAGAACTCGATGGTGAAAATTTGGTTTGAATTGGAGACTGAAGAATGGAGAGATCTTCTTGTGTGGAGATCTGAAGACCTAAGGATTACAAATCTGATTAAGGTGGAAGTTGGAGCTTTCGGGACATTTGGACTTAAAAAGAGTAAGAAACAAGACTTAGGCTCCACTTTTGAGTATGGAGGTCTGGTTGGAAGAAATATGGACTTTATTGGACTAGAGCTTCTCCGAGATTTGGTGTTTAATACTAAGGACTATCCAAAAACCCGGCAGAGAGGAATTGAGAGAGAATTAAGAGCCTCGGACGTGAGATCCCCAGGCTGAGAGTAGATTGACTGATGGACGATTATTGGGGATTGGAACCGGGAAAGGGGGGGGTGGAGTTTGGGAATCCAAAGGGTGCATAATTATAATTTGTTTTGCTTTTATTTTGTTTTGTTATTTGTATGAGAATTGAGGAAATCGTGGAAGGGAATTTAGGTCGACTTTAGAAAAAGGCTTTAAGAATAAGAACAGATGTATAATTATTGATGTTTATAAGTTATAAGTTATAAGTTATAAGTTTATAAGTTAAAAGTTTAAAAGTTAAAATTGGTTTTTCCAAAATGAATGAAATATAAAAAGGTTAAAAATTGGGGATAAGAACTTGTTGAACCAACAATTTGAACTGGAATACAAGAGGGGGAGGTGTGGGGAAGTCAGGAAAATATGTCATTGAAAATAAGGACTTTGAATTTTATGTGTTTTTAATTTTTTTTGTTTTCTTTTTTGTGTTTTTCTTTGATTTTTTGAGAATGGAAAAATCTTAATAAATATCATTTTTATAAAAAAATTTTAAAAAATGCAGAGGAGATGGCCTAGGGCTGATGAGAGCTGAAGCCCAAAACATGTGGAGGACACCCAGATGGTGAAGTCCCAGATGGCCCACTCATAAATGGTTCAAAATTAATAACAAGGAAGAAGAATGGGTAGCTGCCTAATGGATAGGTGAAAGCCTGCCTTCATCTTCAAAGAAATTGGAGTTCTTGTTGGAAATACACTAAAAAGGATATACCAAGAACTCAGGCCACAAGTTTCAATATAAGGAATAATTCCTACTCGAGAGTTGAAAAGAAAAACGTGTATATTCTGCTAAGAATAACAGTTTGAAGCTAATGGTAAATTTAAATATATACACGTTTTTCTTTTCAACTCTCGAGTAGGAATTATTCCTTATATTGAAACTTGTGGCCTGAGTTCTTGGTATATCCTTTTTAGTGCCTTCATCTTCAGGCATGGCCAAACTTGGCCCTCTAGCTGTTTGGGGACTACAACTCCCATCATCCCTAGCCAACAGGACCAGTAGTCAGGGATGATGGGAATTGTAGTCCCAAAACAGCTGGAGGGCCAAGTTTGGCCATGCCTGATCTATATGAATACATCCATTAACTTATATCAGGGACAAGGACTTTGAGGCATTATAGAATGTTGGACTTCAGGCGACCAGAGGCAGGGCCTTTTCTGTGGGAGTGCCCTGTAAATGGAAAGCCACCAGATGCATCTGCTGTCAGATGAAGATCCCTAGATTATGTTGTGGCTGAAGAAACATTCCACAGAAGATGACTACATATGGAGGATGCATTTCCAGGTCCCAGGTATGAGGTGTAACAGGGGGGGGGGGTCATGCATGCATGACCACATTGCATTGCTTTGCTCCTTCCATCTCAGCAGGTAAAGGATGGCCCACCCTAACTTTTAATTTTTTAGTAAAAAAAATGTCAAAAGTATAGCTAAAAAGGCATCTGACTATTTACAAACTTAACATTGACAAATTTTAGTAGTAGTATGATAACTAGCACTTGCAGCTAGGTACTGTAGCTAAAACATTAGACCAAATGGACAATTCTGCTCACAGTTTAACAATAAAATCATCAAAATGCATCTTTTTTCTGCAGTTCAAGCTATACGTTATAGCTTTTTCCACAGAAAGGCAGCTTAGAGACTCTTATCACCAAGGAGTGAGAAAATCACATTATGTTTAAACACCCAGACAACGGGAGTGAAACAGGAGAGAAATTGAGAACAGCTGTAGCTCAGCATCTAACTTGCAGCAGCTGAATTAGATGGTAGCAAACAAAGTTACTAGCATACAAAAGAAAAATGCTCAGCTTTTACAAGATAGCTGTTACCACCTTGCTGATTAAACTTCTAGCCAAATTCTTGAGTTTTAAACTAACTCCTGCACTCTTGGCTCACCTCTCACCACAGCTTCCTACCAAAATACATGATCTTTAACACACATAACAAAAGATAAAGAGTTCCTTAAACACAAATATTTTTATGTACACACTTAAGCCTTTAGGGTGCATTTATTCAAAACATTTACATGTTGCCTCTCCACATATGCACCCAGGACAACTCGCAGTCTTAAGAGAAGTAAACAAACATAAACCAAAAAGCTGCATTAAAAAACAGCAGCAATAGCACTGCAGTTAGATGGGCTTCAACCAGCTCCTAAAATGCAGAGGAGCAAGCCCTCTGGCAGACACCTCTGGAGAGACAAGAGCTACCACAGAAGAGGCCCTGCACCCGATTGCCACCCACCTAAACTTCGAAGGAGGCAGCAGCCAGACCAGGGCCTCTGAAGAAGATCTAAAAAATATTAGCAAGTTCATAAGGGGAGAACAGATCATCTGTTGTCTATCTCTAGCAGCTGTCTATTCTTCTGCATTAATGCTACTAAGCACGACCGCACATCTCCATCCTAGCACAACCATGCAGAAGGGGCAATCGCACTACCTACCATGTGTTCACTACCCACCCGGTGAAGTGGCATTTTTAATCACTGAGTGATTTTGAACATCAGCCCTCAAACACCAGGCAAGACCATGCCAAATATCATCATCCTTAAAATGTGACCTCCTTGCAAACTTAGCAAAGTATTCCAGTCCAATAACATGTGATGCAATTCTGCTAACGAAACCAAGCAGGTTTAGCCTTGTAAATTGCTGGGTGGAAACTACGTACCTGAGAACTATGCACAAGCTGCTCCAAATTCCTTGAAGACAGGCTTGTATTTAAGTAGATTGTGACACAAACTGGCACAAAAGTTGGATCAAATCCTAAAATGCTTAAATTTCCCAGTGCAAGCAGAATGTGAAGTCTGCAATTAATTCCATTTGGTCTCTGAAATATTTAGAATTTACGTAGGGCAGTTACTCAGAATGCTCTTAAAACAGCTTCCATGGGTTTTGTTAGGAGCCCAAGAAAGTGATGTTCAAGCTTTCAGAAGAGTCACTTCTGAAAACAACCAGTGATGTGGTTGGGTGCCTTTACAGTGAGATCCTAACCAGATCTACGCAGAAGTCCAATGGCACTTGAGGGCACTTACTCCCAGGAATTAGGATTGCAGCCTTGGTGTCTATAGTGTGCCTGGGGCAACCTTTCATGAGCTGCATTTCCTCAGAATATGGAGGGATCGTACTAGTAGAGGGTAAGAACCAGAGACAAAAGTGAGTTTTGTTCTCTCTGCATTTTTCTGCCTTTGTCTCCCATTCCTAATCCCATTTTTATATCCTCCCTGCTAACAATGCATTTTCCACCTTTGCAAACTAAGCAAAGGAATGCAATAAATTACCCCCAAGGCCACTTATGCCTCAAAAGCCACAGGCTGCCTATCTCTACTTGAGGAAAAAAAGATAACTAGGGAGGGAGGGAGGGAATAGTGTTGCTTTTTTAAATATTTTTTTTCTTTCATTATCCAGGAATATTAGAACTGTAGGCTAGCCACCAATGAAACTGAAACAGGAATAATATTCAGGTGACAGACAGGCGCAATTCACAATTCGTTTATGGAAGTCACTGGAACAAGATAGGGCAATAGCTATCGGTCACTAGCTTTAGAAAGGCAGAACAGGCCTATCTATGGCTATTAGCCATGACAGATAAATGGCATTTCCAGGATTAAAGGCAATAAATACCAGCTACAGCCTGAGAGGGCTTTAGGTCTTGCCTGTGGCTTCTTGGGGATCTGTGGCTGGGCCAATGTGGGAAACAGGATACAGCACTGGCCTACAAGGTCTGCGCTCTTCTCAACTTCTTATAATTAATGAATGGACCTCAATCCTAAACACAATGCAGTGGTCACAACTTAAGAGTTACAGCCTACTTTTATTTCCAGTGTGCTCATGCAATCAAGTGATTGAGAACTCCAGAAAGGGGTGAGCAGAAGGTAGATCAGAACCTACTAGCGGATTGCTAGATGGTTTGCAGTAGATCCACAAGGATTTCTGGTTCTCAAATGCTTAGCAATAAAGCACCTAAAACAAATTTAAGGACAGGTGTAACCAAATCATCCATCTGGATAGGTGCACCAAATACATTCAAGAAATAGCCTCAAACCCGCCCCCTTCAGAATTAAGGAACTGCTACAAATCAGGGATTCTAACACAAGATACAGTGGTACCTCGGGTTAAGTACTTAATTCGTTCCGGAGGTCCATACTTAACCTGAAACTGTTCTTAACCTGAAGCACCACTTTAGCTAATGCTGCCGCCGCGCCACCGGAGCATAATTTCTGTTCTCATCCTGAAGCAAAGTTCTTAACCTGAAGCACTACTTATGGGTTAGCAGAGTCTGTAACCTGAAGCGTATGTAACCCGAGGTACCACTGTATTGGAATCTAGGCAGGAGTTTATCCTGAAACTAGCATTGCTCATGTCCACATGTGGGCCTAATCGGGATTTCCTCTTACCGTGGAAAATCTGACAAGTAAATATAGCCATTGTACATATCCAGTCAATCCTACAGACATGAGCACATTTTGTGGGGTCAACAGTCTACCGTTTCAGTGGGTTGCTTGTCACCAAACCCTATCTCCGCTATCTCCTCACCCAAGCACAACCCTGAACTTTTTGTTTCTGGGCAGCACCGAACCAAATAAATGCAATACCACTGACTGCCTCGTGCCCAGTTTGGAGAAGTTATTTGCTCAAGGACACCACAAAGCAAATGTGGGGGATTACCTGGGAAACTATAACCACTGCACTTACATTTGGCTTTTATATGTGTGTGTATCGTCGTTAGCAGCAGCAGCAGCAGCAGCAGCAGCTGCTGCTTTACACAAGACCGCATTAAAAGCAAAACAACAAAAAAGAAAATTGATATTGCTCTCTAAACTCTCCCAAAAAATCCACAAGCTTTTCCTTCTTGCCTATTGTGAAACATAGTAACTAGCTGGATAAGGTTGATAAATATTTTCTCCTGCACTCTTCCCAGAAAATATATGTATATGTACTCAGGTTCAGAAATATTTGAACACATGTTCAGAATGGGAAAAGGCAGAGGAGGGAAGACAGTGGTGTCTGGTCCATTAGAGCAAAAAGAGCATTGCCCCACAAGTCTCCACCCCCCTTCCTGCCTTCTTACTAACAACCAGTTCAGGTGGCTAAACTGGCTGTCAACCCCTGTGTTGCCTTTGGAGAAGAGGATAGAAGCAAAATCAGAAATAGTTAGCTCTGCCTGTCACTGGGCTTGGCTTTGCTCTGTTGGCCCTCCTGCCCTGACATTCTGAATGGCCATCACTGGAGGAGGGAGAAGTGATTGGGGAGGAACAGAAAAATGCTGCCTAGACACAATCTTTTCAAGGTCTCCCCAGAGTGTGGATAGCAAGCCGCAGAACAGCAAGGGATACTGGGAATGTGTGAAAGCTAACTTGCCAAACACAGAGAGAAAAACAGGATCCAAATTATCTGTTTTGTGCCAGATCTGCAAAAAGCCTCAGATGAAGTTTGTTTGAGATAACATGTTTGTTATCTCAAAGAGCATTATTCACCCTCTACCAAAAAAATTTAAAAAAATAAAAAATAAATCCTTCCTTGCTATGGCTAATCTAACTTTGTAGCTTCAACAAAGGGGTCTCAAGTCCTTGTGCCATCCCAAACAAGGTAATATTTTAAGCATTCAGAGTTGTCAGGTAATACGAGTTTGTCTTATATTTTACCTTAATTTGAAGGAATTACATACACACCAAGTAATCCCAACAGAAGTTTATTGCATATTTCTATCAGACATCCTTTTACACCCCTTTTCTAAGTCACTGCTGCTTGCAATGACTAGGAAACATTTATACTGTCAAGACATACTTTTTTTAAGTTCAGCATTTGCCAATAGGGCAAAGTGGAAACAATTTTACAGGAAAATGTTAGCCTATGCCTAAAGAAGCTGTAACTAGGGTTTCATTTCAGGCAAGAAGGCGGGCGGTCAAAAAAACAAAACAAAACTCCAAACCCCAGAACTATTTAGTGACATCAGAAATATGGATGTGGGCAGCAAGTAAATACTTTAATATAAATATAAGTAGGAGGAGCGTGTAGAAAATGATAGACTGGGATTTCTCAAAAGCTATCAGTAGTCATCTCACCTGAAACCAAGAAACACCCTTCCTGTTTGTTTACCCCAACTTATTTTTTTAAAGTGCATCAAAAACAACAACAACTAAAGCAACAGTTTCCATTTCCTCTAGACCTCTCTGATTTTGGGAAGGAGGTGTGAGGCTCTTAATAGGGTCCTAAAACCTTCCATGGGGGACGCGGGTGGCGCTGTGGGTTAAACCACAGAGCCTAGGACTTGCCGATCAGAAGGTCAGCGGTT
Source organism: Podarcis raffonei (assembly GCF_027172205.1). Lineage (NCBI taxonomy): Eukaryota > Metazoa > Chordata > Lepidosauria > Squamata > Lacertidae > Podarcis > Podarcis raffonei. Next base: position 26,328,736 of record NC_070613.1, on the reverse strand, counting down.
CGAATCACCGCGACAGGGTGAGCTCCCTTGCTTGGTCCCTGCTCCTGCCAACCTAGCAGTTCGAAGGCACGTCAAAGTGCAAGTAGATAAATAGGTACCGCTCTGGCGGGAAGGTAAACGGCGTTTCTGTGCACTGCTCTGGTTCGCCAGAAGCGGCTTAGTCATGCTGGCCACATGACCCGGAAGCTGTACGCCGGCTCCCTCAGCCAATTAAGCGAGATGAGCACTGCAACCCCAGAGTCGGTCACGACTGAACCTAATGGTCAGGGGTCCCTTTACCTTTAAAACCTTCCTACCTCCTTCTCAAGTAGTGCTTGGAAAGCACTACATAGGCTCTGGGAAAGAGGAAGGACTCTGGGACCCTATCAGAGCCTCATACCTCCTTCCCAAAGCCCAGTGCACAGACTGAGCGCCCAGTGCATGCACACCACTTGCACAGCCCTAAATCCACCCCTGCCTACAGCCCTTCCCCATTTATTACATTTAGTTTCTGACACTGCTGAATGATCCCAGATGCTTCCCTATCAGGCTGACGGCACACTGAAGTGGGCGTGTCTCTTTTTCAGAGCAAACTTTCTCAGATGATCGCCCTGTTAAGTTATCCAGTTTGTTTTTTTAAACAATAAAGTAAAGCCATAAGTAATGAGGATGGCAGGTTCAGAACAGAGGTGGGCAGCCCTTTTTCAGCCTGCATTCCTTTCTAGGCAGCCAATGGGGCAGTAGTGGTCAGAGGCAATGAATTAAAATTCTAACAGGCTGGTTTTTACACACACACACACACACACACACACACAGCCTTGTCTCTGTTGTCCACATCCCAGGAAGCAAGAGGCATTATCAGCCTCACACTGCACCCTGGCAAAAGCACTGAAGAAGGGAACAATGCAGGACTGCTAAGGAGTGTACGGCTGTAGACAGGGTGCTCCCTAAGGTCTGAGGCTCCCATCTCCTAAGCTGACTTGGAAGCAAGCACCCACCGAGTTCAGGGGAATTTTCTCAGAGAAATGTGCTCAGAATTTGAGGGTTTGTGCTGCGATCCTATACAGTACACACTTTGAGAATTAATGGGACTTCACCCCAAGTAAACGCACGTAGGGAGAGTTCTTGGAATTGTTCAAGACAGGGCTGTAAAGTGTCTTGCACAAGCATAGAGCCTTACCCCCCTTCCCTTTGTCCACACAATCACACTCTGTACTCTAGAAAGGATATTCAGGACAAAGCAAGAAATACCAAAAAAATGACTAAGAACTCTGTGGCAGGCGGGGCTGAGTGAAGTAAAACAGTGGTCACAAGATTTAAGATAACAGAAACGAATGGAATAGTTTAGAAGACAGGGCATCGTTTTTCTATTCCTATGTCACTTCCAATTGGCAATATGGCTGGGAGATGCAAGAACAGAAATTAAAATATGTGTGGCTCTCGCAATGGTGTGTCAGCCTGCAAGTCCTTTGTGAGTCAGCAAGCCAGCAGCACTGTAGATTCATAACAGTATTAAGCAAAGATTTAAAGGAAAAGGAAATAACTTTGCATCCGTAAATTGGACCAGAACCTGACAGTTCGGCTAATTCACAATCCCAACAACTGCCTCCCTTACAGCTAAGCCATCTGGAAAACTAAGCTCCCACTTATTTATACTCCACCAGCAGAAACTAGGTACTGTAATTAAGTGGCATTGCATGTCCCTCTTTGGTTTTTAATTACAGAACAGGGCCTAATAAAATAGAGAGGTTCCTTTTGCTATAACAACAATATTAATAGTGGATATGTAGGAGCACACACCCCCTCCACAAAAGAGGTTACCCCTCAAAATAATTTCCAAATACTGCTGCTCATTCATTGCACACTTTGTTACCTTCATCTTTCGGGGATGATTAGCTTACATTTGTGACTCATTCCTTCTCATAATAGGAGAAGAGGGTGCCTCTGAAAGGTCCAGCCAGGCTACACACAATATGAGTAGTTTCAAGTTATAAACCATTCAGACCCACATTACTCTGACTCTTTCTACAACATAATGGGCATGTTCTAACTGGGTCATCTCATGCATCAAATCCATGTTTGCCATGATATATGTACTTGACAGCTGCAGTCAATCAAAGCAGCAGTGAATGTATGCTACTATGATACACATTCATCTCGTTCACATTTTTTTCAGTGCAAACCTCAGGCACGTGTAATGCAACCTGCACTAGACCTGAAGTCCTCCAAATGTTTTGGATTTACAACTCCCACCAGGCTCAGCTGCCATGCCAGGGCTGATGGGAGTCGAAGGCCAAAACATCTGGAGGGCACTAGGTTGGCAAAAGCTGATGCAGTGTATTAAGTGGTTCATCAGGCAACGTACAAGATACTATTCATTCCCCCCCTCCCAAAGCATAACACTCAAATCCATAACTAAAGGCTATTTGAATGCATGGGTCCAGTTAATACAGAGGAACTTCTACTCCCAAGTCCAGCACAGTCAGTAATTAGCATAGAATCAAAAATCACTACTCCACTTTCAATGCACTTTTGTGAAGGGGAGGAATTAGGGGCGTCACCTTTTAACCACTCTTGACTAAACGAAAGAGAACTTAGTTCAGGTTTGCAAAGGAATAACTAATCTTAAATTATCTCCAATACACGAACATCGAACCTACGATGTAAAATATACTCAACACAGAGTACGTTTTGTTACGTGTCCAGCATTAACACTCGACGTTTTTAAAAATAAATAAATTTTAGGGCTCTTAGCCCAAATACATTGAATTGGGAATCACTTCTAATTGAGACAGTTATCTGGGTTTGGGGGCGGGGGGGTGTAAATGAATCTGATCTAGCAGCAACTTTTGCGTATTCGACCAGATGTTGCACAAAAAACTGAAAGCGGGAGGGGCGTCAAAAGAGAAAAAGAGGACTTCATCCACATAAAGCGACCCAGAATAAGAGCTCTCTCCCCCCCCCCAGCGCTTCCTCGCGGGGCAAGGGCACCCAAGGAGGAGCAAGCGAGGCTTAAGCATAGCTGTCAACGTTTCCCTTTTCTTGCGAGAAATCCTATTCGGAATAAGAGAATTTCCCTTAAAAAAAGGAAAACGTTGACGTAAGCAATGCCGCCCCTCGCAGCCGGGAAGGCTCGCAAAAATAATGATGATAGACGCCCTAAGCGCAGCTGAGCGAGCCTAACCCACCCACATCCCCCGGCTTAACTCGCTCGCTCTTACCCACCGATTCGGCCGAAACTCTCCGACAAAGTTCGCCGCAACTTTTTCATCCTGCTGAGCTTCTTCTCGGCGGGCGGCGGCTGCGAGTCGAGCAGGTCGCACATCTGGCTCCGCTGGGAGAGCGCAGAAAGAGGAGGAGGAGAAGGAGCAGAAGGGGGCGGCGAGAAAGTCACCCAGCGCCCGCCCGGGAGCAGGGCAAGAAGAGGCAACCTCAGCCCGAAAGGAGGCGGCTTGCCGGTGCTGCTCTGCACGCGCACAAGACGCCCCAGGGAAAGCCCCGCTCCGTCGGGCTGAGAAGGGGAAGCGCTGCGCCCTCTCGCTCTTTTTACGCGGAGGTGCCCCGAGACGCAGCAAGCGCCGCTACTTCGCCGTCCTCGCCCATAGCCAAGTTTCTCCCGCCCGCCCCTTCGAGGAATTGGGCGACGCGCTCCCCGAGACAATGAGGGGTGGAGAAAGGAGGCGAGGGCGGGGGGTTATATCTGCGGGGAAGAAAGAGACCCCAGGAATGGGGAGGGTAAGAGAGAAAAGCAGGAGGAGGAGGGAAGGAGTAATGCGCCGAGGAGGAGCAAAGCCCTGTCAGGGGCTGCGGCCAGAAAAAGGGAGGCTGCTGCTGCCGCCCCTCAGCCGAGCAGCTGTTCCTCCAGCCGCGGCCCGAAGAACAACTCTCTCCCTCCCGGCCGCCCTCGCTCTCTCCCCTGGAGGCGGAGGCCGCCCGCGCCCCGCCCACGCTCCCCGCTCCGCGCGCCGCTCATTGGCCCGAGCGAGGGACGCCGGCTCGTCGGGGAGTTTTCTTCCTCTCCCTCGCCAGCGTTCAATTCTCTTTCTTTCCCTCACAATGCAATTGGGCTCCTTTTCTTTTCTTTCTCTCTCTCTCTCAGTCGTCAGGCCCTGAACCAGCCCCGTTCCCTGCTCGAGGCTCACTTGATATATACGGCGGGAACTTTTGCTCCCGAGGAAACTGCGCGCGGGAAACTTGGCGGCCTCTTGAAGTCAAAACGCGCCCCCCCCCGCCCCGCAGCGCAATCCTTAAGCAAGTTTACTCTCAAGAGAAGCCCCGCCAAATTTGGCGAGACAGTACCGCCTTCTTTGACTTGGTCCCCTCCAGATGTTTTCGACGGCAACTCCTACCAGCCCTGACTGTGCTAGCTGGGGCTGATGGAAGTTGGGTGGGAAAGGACGCTCTCTAGGACAGCCTTTCCCAACTTGGGGTTCCCAGAGGTACTGCAACTCCCATCGTCCCTGACCACTGCTGGCTGTGGATGATGGGAGTTGTAGTCCAACAACAGCTAAGAACCCAAGGTTGGGAAAGGATGCTCGAGTACCCAACAGATTTAATTAGGCCTTTAATTTTCAGGGGTGAAAAGTAGGGTGAAATATATAAGCAGATAGGTGGTCCAGCAAGCGCTGTCAGTTTGTGGGGGCTGGCCTTTTGCACCAGCAACTTCTGCCGAAACTGGCATGGCACTGCAAAAAGTCCTCCTTGCTTTTCAGAACAGATGAGTGCACAAGCAGTTGACTTCCTCTTCTGCTTTATGGTGTCCACATGACACTGGGTCAAGTGTTTCTGCAATAACAGCTTAACAAAGACTTATAAAAGGCAAAGTGTACACAGGTAGTGTTGAATTTTAACACATCAGTTGGCCAAGGTGAATTAATCTAGAGGGTATCCTGCACTAGGGGAAATGTGTTCACCTTTGCTGCATGTGTTTAGCTGGCAGTACAAATTGTATTTTAACCATTTGGCTCTATCTGTCTAGCACAGGGTACAAAAGCAGGGAGAAAGACAGAGGAATGGAAAACTTGGGTGAAGGGGAATGGAATATATTTGGAGAGAGCCTAGCTGGCAGGCTGGAACAGGCCAATCCTCACTGCAACATTTTGTTGCGGTTCCCATTTTGTATCTATATTTGTATGAGGGGCTAATGCTAAATAAATAGTGGCTTACCTCAGACCACCCTGCAGACTGAGATGTCATTAATTACATTTTTATACCATCTTTCCTCCAATGAGGGTACTTCATCTGGTTCCTTCCCCTCACCTCTTTCCCCACCCCCCTGTGGAATAGGTCACACACACATATATTATCTAGCAATTTTCAATATAAAGTAACAATAAAATGAGTTTGTTTTTCAAATTGCTGTAGGCTGTATCCAACAGTGTTTGCGCCTGAGCAGCACAGAATTAGATTTGTGGGGTGGGATTTTCCCTTCCTCTCTTCTCTCTGCAACTTTCCATGTGCCCCCAACATCAGCTCTGGAGAAAAAACTTCGGAATTCCCACTTCTTATTTACCTTCTTGTTTTTTTGTACAGGGAATTTTTAAAATCTTTAATGTTTAATGTTTTATTGTGTTTTTATATATGTTGGAAGCTGCACAGAGAGACTGAGGCAACCCAGTCAGTTGGGCAGGGTATTATTATTATTATTATTATTATTATTATTATTATTATTGTCTAGCATGTCCCTATTTTCATCAGATACATGTTGGAGGGTATGTTTTTATGATCTTAGCTTCCTATTTTCCCAGATTCAGGCTTGGGCGACACAGCAGGATCACCGCTGGCCAGGTAAGGTCAGTGGGACTGAGAAGCTGCATCTGGAACAGTAACATGGAACAGAACTGGTTTACTGCCTCTGTTATCTATAGCGCTGGCACAGACGCTGTAAATGTCAGGAGTGTCTCCATAATGAAGACTTAAGATTCCTACACCAGGTCAAAAAGAGGACACTGTAGCATTTTGCCTCATAGTGTGGTTTGCAGCACAAGCTCTCCCAAGGTTGGACAGTGTTGAGAAAAGCAGCTGACTTTTAAGGCCTTATAGGAGCCCACACAGTACATGCTCAATATACTGATATCTCCAGCCTGTTCTAAAGTTTCACAGTGAGTGATTGAATTGTATGCTATTAATATAACCCACAATGGCCAAATGCCACTGAAACAGAGCAGCCTTATCTTGCTTTATGATAATACCTGCAGAGAAAACAAAACCCAAAGCTGTATGGACACTAAGGCTATCATTTTATGAACTTTTTACCTTTACTGTGGGAGAAGGATGGGGAAGATATAGCAACATAGATGTATATTAGTAATTTGTATTAATGGTTTTATTGTGTATTTTTGTAAAATTGATTTAGTTTGCAGTACACCACTTAGAAATAATTTTTAGTTAGCAAGTGGTAAAGAGATTGTCTAAATAAATGAAATAAACTACCAACTTGTTTGGCTTCTATATGCAAATTAGGTGGTGTGGGAGGAAGGAGCTGTCCTTTGTCCCAATGAGCAAAATATCCTGGATCAGCCCTGTCAAAATCACCCCAAAATCTGTCTGAATGTTAGGGGAATCAGTTTACAGAGCAATAAGTTGGCTGCATGAATGCAGAACCCAAATGATTGACAATGTAGCTTCCTAGTTTATTGTGATTTAGCTTTTTGTGCTTGCACGGTTTTGCTGACCAGTCTTCTCTTGCCATAGTTGTGGTTTAGCATTAAACCAGAAATGTTTTGGTGAGCTATGGGCAGGGGTAGGTAGGAGATACCCAGGAAGAGGATGCCCAGATTTTGTATAGCAATTGTTTGGGGCTTTTTTTTTGCCTACCCCAGCTACACTGATTCTGACACTTACTACTTGGCTGTTAGACTAGCAGGAATCAGCATGGGGGCACAATTGTCATCCCATGACTAACTTTGGCTTGTGACTGTCAGGGTCATGTAATCAACACACCTGGAATGTCTCCTTTGACAAGAAGCCTTAATTTTATCTACTTTCTGAAAATTTCAGCATTGCAACTTCATAAGCAATCTAAGATTTATTAAATGATTTATCCAGGGGTGCGAACTTGAATAAAATATTGGGGGGGCAGGTAAGCCCCACCCCACATAAACAAGTCAAGGTGCACATACACACACCATTTGAATGGCAATGACCATCAACTTTGGGGGGGCACACATTTTATTGGGGGGGCAAAGGGACCTCAACCCCTAGGAGTTGGATCCTATGGTCTTATCTGTATATTACAATAAATTGGCATCACAAGGGTTGATGTCAATCAACCCTCCCCCCACGCATCTTCAAATTTATCCATCTCGCTTATAGATTTGATGAGATGTGGAAATCCGTCAGTGTCTATACAGTACATTCAAACTGTGCTAAAAGAGACCAGCATTCATGCATTCCCCAAAGCAAAGTGTTCACAAGGAAAGGGTTTTTTATACTATAGCAAGGGACAGATAATTAGCTACAAGCTCTATGTCCAGTGCAACTTCCAAGTACTGTATATACTTGAGGAACAGAGAAAGGAGAATTGCAAAAATCCTCCTGTCTGTTAACATCAGCATCTCCTTGACTGACTTTCGGGGAAGAATTCTCCTGGTGCAAACCTTGAGGTCAGGCCCTGCCACTGTGTCAAGCTGACTCATTCTGAAAATGAAGAGCCTATCAAGCATAGCAAGAACACAGGACCCTCTTCAGAATACACTAAGACTCCTAGGAGAGGCCTGACTAGATCTAGGAAAAGGTCAGGCCAGAGGTGGGAGATTTTTCAAAGCTATTTGGTACCACGTGGTGCATAACAATTCAGTGTAGCTGTTGGCAATGAAATGCAAATAGATTAATAATAATAATAATAATAATAATAATAATAATAATAATAACCACCTCGTACTGATCTTCTCTAAGGGATTTGCAATATATGTACAAGCATATATCAATATACAAGAACAAATGAAAATGCAACAATCAAAAACACAGTTAAATGCTCAACATATATGCAGCATTGTCACTGCAACACCGCCCTGCTGTTTGGTAGAGTGAGGTGTGGATGTTTCAGGTGGCGGATGCTGGTGGGTGGGAAAAGCACGAGGAGTTGGAAGACAAAACAGTGTGTGCCAAGACCTCTGGTAGGGTGCGGGATACTGTCCTGTTGCCCATGTTGTGGTGAGATTCAAAGGCAGCCCTCACAATGGTCACTTAGGCATTGGCTCAAGAGAGGAAACGCATCACCACAAAATGAGTGCAAATTCGAATAAAATTAGCATATGCTAATGTGTGCATTCAGGTGCTTATTTGGAAACAACTACTATTGCTTAAATAGAAATAAAGCACATGTCACCATAGTGGGGAAGACTGCACAAGTGGCTTGTGTGCTCATTCCGGAAGCTAACTGTTGATGGGCAGCTTCAAGGCTTCTGCTCTCTCTTATTTGGGTCTTGGATCAGACAGCCCTTTGAATGGAGGACTCCTGAAAACAGAGGATTCGCCCCCGCCCCCTGTAAAGTAGAGAAATTGGCCACCCTATTCCTGGCCTCTTTGGAAAAACATTTCCAAGCAAGAAACTAGATATTCTATTTCCTTAGCCAAGAAAAAGATGCGGGTCTCGCTATTTTCAAAGCAATGTACTAAAGCTACATTCTGATTCTGCTCAAATATATAGACTGCGTCTCTTGTGCATAAGTTAGTAGCATAAATAGAATTAAATATTTATTCATCATATTCAAGTGCTTTGAGTCTAATGCTCGAAGATATTACATTAGGAATGCAGTTGTACTCAGGATGAGTGACTGTTCAATGAGGGCTCCATGAAATATCCTTTGTAGAAGGGAAGAGTTGCCAAGAATAGCACCTGATCAGGAAGGCATAACCTTGTCAGGACTCCACCTGACAGCTCAGTGTAAACGCTTCATAAATCTCTCCCGTAGCCAAGGAAAATACGTTTATGCCAGTTTGCTCACCTTGAAAAGATCAGACTGTTCGGCTTGAGAATTAGATGGCGGCTGAAGCTCTTTCACTAGCACAGGAGGCAGTGAATATTCAGGAATGTTCCAGTGACTGATTTGTGTAAAACTAAGTTACTAGTCCCTATCAGTCTCACCCTCACCGAGCCCTATACCGTTTAATACAACATGTTTGTTTGATTATACAAAGAGAAGTATAGTCATTGGAAAGTGATTTTATGAAAGGACAGTCAGTTACAAGCACTCAGTTAAAAATATAAGCCAAGCACTCACAGGTGGCCCTAAAAACAGCCACTACTCAGTTTCAACCCATTATCTGCAATACAGTATTAATGCTGATCTGTCTTATGAGCAGGGCTTTTTTTCAGCTGGAACTCAGTTCTGGCAGCACCTCTCAGGTGGGCACCATTGCCATTATAAGAGAACAAGGGAGGCATTCATGACGAGTTCTAGCAGCCTTACACAGGACATGCTACTTCCCTGTGCTCAGGAAAACTCATCCCAATGTGACTGTGCTCTGTTCCATTGGAGGACAGCCAGATCAGTCCATTGGAGCCTGCTCCTACTAGCATCTTAGCCAAAACAAAACATGGGTAATGCTCAGGTAATTCTCCACCCCCCAAACCTTTCAGGAAGCTGTTGTTGTTAGATATGTTTACGTTTTATAGTTGCACCCAATTATATAATAACACGTTGTAAGACTCTGTACTTTACAGGAGTCGAGTTGTGGAGTTTATTGCACGGATGACATTGTGTATAATTTGACATTGATTGTGTGTGCTTATTATATATTATGAGCTACACGGAGGCCCATTTACCAAACAGAATGCATTCTCTGGAAATCATTCATTTGGATCCACATTCAATTCTTTCTGAATCGCTATTTCATTTGGAATTGTTCTATTGTACACTGCCTTTGTATTAGTTTAAGGCAGCACGGGGGCTGCCTTCCCTCTGGCACCACATGTCCAGATGCAAAAATGAGTGGAGCAGCGAGTTTGTCTCTTACCTCTGTACAGGAAGCTACAAAGTCAGAGGCTCCCGCAGATGTCCACATCTGTCCACTGAGGCAAAGAAGAGGTGTTGTTCCAATTCAAGTTCTCATTCCAGCCTGGCAAACTCTCAAGGAGGGTGCAGAGCAGAGCGAGTGAGAGGTGTTGTTGTTGTTGTTGTTGTTGTTGTTGTTATTATCATTTGCATTTCTATACCACTTTATATTTTTAATTTAAAAATTCCAAGCAGTTTACAACACATTAAAACAGGGGTCAGCAAACTTTTTCAGCAGGGGGCCGGTCCACTGTCCCTCAGACCTTATGATGGGCCAGACTATATTTTGAAAAAAAGAAAAGAAAAAAATAACGAATTCCTGTGCCCCACAAATAACCCATTTTAAATAAAAGGACACATTCTACTCATGTAAAAACACACTGATTCCTGGACCGTCCGCGGGCCGGATTGAGAAGGCTATTGGGCCAGATCCAGCCCCTGGGCCTTAGTTTGCCTACCCATGGGTTGGAGGCTGTGGAAGCTCAGGTTCAATGACCTGAGTCTGTGCTAAGAGACAGCCAAATGTTCTCAGGATATGGCCTTAGACCATGTAGAGAGGTCTGGGAAGCCACATGTGTCCTGGACCAGAGGTTCCTCACTCCTGTTTAAACATTTTAATCAAACAGATAAAAGAAATGCAATTACTTTGAGCATATCCACCAGGACATTCTCTTTTGCAAGCCCCATTGTAATGCACAATATGCAGGCTGTTAACTTCTAAGAGCAGGAGATCCTCCATGTGGATTACACTCTTTAATTCCCTCCTATAAGGTTTTCACATCACGTCTTTCTGCAAAGGCTATGTAATCTCAAAGGCAGTGCCAAGTAAATAAGCACAGTATATATATATTTGCAGCAGATCAAAGCTTAAATTAAATTTCAGTATCATCTACTATGTCTCCGACAAGCAAAAATTCTATAAAATGAGTGTTTCTGCAAAAATCCCAGGCAGCCAGTGACTATTCTTGTGCCATAAAAAGAAAACATGACCTTTGCTTGACTATTCCGAGAGCTGAGGAACGATCAGAGCACTTTTAAAACACCCAACAAAATGAGCAAAGGCAAAACATAACACGGTGTACCAAAACAAATTAAAAATCCACTAATCACTAAATCCCAGTCTATCACCCTCTACCCTGCAAAAGTACTTACAGCACTTTTTGGAAATAATCAGGTTCAGAGTTTTATGTACCTCAAGGGAAACCAAGGACCGCAAGCATCAGGCAGCCACTATAATTATCTCCCTGCCTGCTGTGTTTATTATATTTTGTGCACAGGTGGTATAAAATTGAGGGCAACAAGCAGTTTTTATTAAAGATTGTCGCTGCATGCAAGAAAAGTGTCCACCGCTATGGAGACGCAGAGTTGTAAAGGACAGGTTTGGCACCTTTAAACAGGACCAATGTAGATGCTGGAACCCATGTACAATATAATGTTCTACAAGCAGTGACATATTAGGCACGCCTAATATGTGTGTAACTACACACACCCACACCCACACCCACATACCACGTCATCTGAAGCCCGGGGCAGGAGTCTTGTTATTGGCATGACAACATAAATCTGGCAGGCTTTGCCCTCTGAGGCCTGGGGCAAGTGTACCCAGCTGCCCGCCTCCCCGCCCCGCCTCTGCCTGGGCCTGACGGCTATACTGTTGAGCTATGACTTAGGGAGACACTGCTAGAAATCCCCATTCATGTGTGAAGTTCACTGGGTGACTTTGGACCAGTCACACTCTCTCAGCCCAACCTACCTCACAGTGTGCTTGTGAAGATACAAGAGTGGTGACGGGGCAGAAACCTATGCCATGCTGAGCAATTTAGGGGAATGGCAGGATGAAAATGTAAGGAATACATAATAGCTTACACTGCCTGGACTGGGAGTGCTTTCAGACAACCTGTTTATCATGCAGTTATTCTGATTTGTTTGCAGGGAGGTTAGATGACACTGTATCAAAGCAAGTGTTACCCAACATTTCCTCCTGCATTTGTCAGTCACTTTCCTTATCGCAAAAGTCCAATCTTTGGGGGAAGTGAGCTTTCTGTGCAAGGCCTCCTACTCAGCTACAATTGCACAGCTTGAACTCACTGATGTGTGATTGAATCCCACCTGAAACTAACAATAGTCAACAACCCTTGGTCTGTGAGGAGGTAGCTCAACCATGGAAGATAGTTACAATTGCTTGCACTGTGATGGATCTAGAAGCTTTCCAAGACTGTGAATCTGAAGAACAGTAAGTCTGGTCATAAGTCTTACTGATGATCATCACTACTAAAAGAAATCCAAAAATTATGGACATAGATCTGGACCTACTTGTAGCTCTCTAGGTCAGAATTTTTTGTTGTGTTTTTAAAAGCTGTAATTTCTATTACTGTGGCAACAAGACATCACAGAGGCTCAGAAGGGAGTCTAGTTTGGCATTCCATTTTACATTCTTATTTCTTACATACTTATAAAATAGACACAGAAAAATTCCGTGTACTCCAAAATACATACAGCTACATGTCAAGCAGTTAACTTTTTTCATTTAAGACAATGAAGAAAAACAAATCTCAGAAGACAGAGCAGTAGTCCAAATCAATTAAAAAATATGTATAATTAACTTGCAGCACCAAGTGAGATTTATTGAAAAGGAAACAAACAAAATGGTGCCATTTGACTCGGAAAGCTTTCTGGAAAGCTGGAAAGCTGAACTTGATGAGCAAATTTTCCACAGTTACAAAGTCCCATGCTTGTAAATACCAAGCAGCCATGGGTTTATTTTTCAGGGCTGCACAAGTCCTGAACAAGCTGCACTGACCTCACATAGCTAAATATTTATGCAAAATATGCTGCTTGGCTGGAGCTCATCAAGAATGTTACCCAGAAGTACCACATCAGGAATTATTGCTAATGGTACTTAATTTCATAGAAGACTTGGAACCATACCGGAAGATGCCTGATACCAACTCAAATCTATCTTGCTCAGCATTACCAATGGCTGAAAGTGGCTCTTCAGGGTTTCAGACAGGCCTCTTTCAAGCCCTACCTGGAGGATGCTGGAAATTGAACCTGAGACCTTCTGCATACCAAACATGTGGTCTGAGCTCTGGCTCCTCATTGAGCTTTGGATCCTCCTAGGAGACCACAGAAGCAACTGCATAATGTGAGATATATTGTTACAACACCTTTCGCAGTTCATTGATAAAATATATGGTGGATTGTGATAGGTGTAAGACGCTGCCATCACAACATTTTTAAAAGCAGTTTCTCTGACCTTAACTTAGATGTTTTTTTAATTGACAATTTGTTCCAGATTGCAGCACATTTTTCTGAGCTTATCAGCCTGCCAACGTTTGCCTCCCCAACAACTCACAGACCATCTGTGTCACCGGCAGAGAGTTTGATTTGTTCTAGGAAAAGAGCGAGAGCGCTTGGGTACGTTTTTCAATGAGGTTCACTGTTATTGTTCTTAGGCTAGGCCAGCCCTACCATTAGACAGTGCAGCAACCACCTTGGGCAGCTGTAGCAACTCCTGGCTGTTCCTCCTGAGCCCCCAGCCAGGCTTCACTGTCGCCATATGGCCCCTCCTGGGCCTTTAATCAGGTATGCTCTCCCAGGTGTTCACGGAGGATGTAATTGCATCCCTAGCACTGAAGCAAAGTTCAACTGGCAGTCTAATCAGCTTGTTATGTAGAACTGAGCAGGGGTATCAGCATCCTGAACATAATATATTGGGCCGGCCCTGATCTTAGGGGAAGATTATCATTTTAAACAAACAAACAAAAAACAACTCATATGATGAATACAACACCAATCTGTTGGTTACTCAATGCTTAGAAAATTAATGTTCCATGTAGGGCAAAAGTGTATGAAACAAGGGGTAGGAGGAAACTGCAATTCCTACCTTTGTTTTGAATGTCCAGCATTGAGGCAACACCCCTTCCTTTGTGGGAATATTGGTTTGATAACTCCACAGTGGAGTGCAAGCCCATCTCCCTACAAAGAGAGATGACTTGGCCTAGCTCCAGATATTTTAAACCAAGTGTGGAGGAAGAAAGTGGAACTCACTTGCACTTTCATGCCCATAAGCGTGTCTGATGTCTAGATCTGTTCTAAAAATGGGACAAAAAGGCATCAGGTGTATACAACAGATCACGGTTCACCCACACGAGGCAAGGTAAGGCAACCACCTCTCTGTAAATAGGTGCTGCTTGTCTCTTCCCACACCCGAGGGAGGAAACAACAGAAGCTGCCCTTTAGGGTTTCTTGGGCTCTGCACCTGCCAACATGATTCAGAGTGGGTCCCTTTCCCCTCCATGATTACCTTTGATTCCCATTTCAACCATTGGGTGAGGCTGATTTGATTCCCCCACTTGTTCCTGATGGAGAGCTTTACTGACCCTCTAGAGAGCCTTATGCAGATCTTTATCCCCCCCCCTTATTTCTGATGGAGATCTTCACCCTTTCTTCCCTGGTGGTGGGGGCATCATTTTTTGGTTTGCCTCGGGTGCCAAAATGTCTTGGGCCTGCCCTGCAACAGATGGAGATGAGGCACTGTCAGTCACTGTGATCACGGTTGTAAGCAGTGATCGTGGAAGACCAGTTGCTTGTCTATTTATAGGCATCCCCCCACAGTCAAGTTGAGAATGAAAAAGTAATAAAGACTGATAACTCCATTTCTGGGCAGGCAAAACATGGGGATTTTAAAAAGGATTTATTCTACAAAAGGCATACAGTGATACCTCAGGTTACAGACGCTTCTGGTTACAGACTCCACTAACCCAGAAATAGTACCTCAGGTTAAGAAATTTACCCCAGGATGAGAAAAGAAATCGTGTGCCAGTGGCGCGGTGGCAGTGAGAGGCCCCATTAGCTAAAGTGGTACCTCAGGTTAAGAACAGTTTCAGGCTAAGAACAGACCTCCAGAACGAATTAAGTTCTTAACCCGAGGTATCACTGTTCAAATAAATTTGTTCGGACCTAAATGTGACAGACAACAAGCTCCAAACAAGAAGTCTAGAAAAATTAGAATAGCTTTAATGAGGAACTTGAAATCAGGGGCTGTCCAAGATGTTTCAGCACTTGAGACAAAACATCCTGCTGCCACCCCCACAGTGATGGGGGGCAAACTCCACAAGGGCTTCTCCTCAACAACATATTGTAGTTTCTGTTCTAGCCCCACAGCTGGGGATCGCTGGACCAAGGAGGACATAGTATTCCCCCACCCAAACTCTGGTAGGAGCTTGAAAATGTTTCTCCCCTTCCTTTGAGCTGCTGAGATTGCTACAAATAGATGTTATCAAATGTCAAGAATTGTGCCTCTTTCCACTCCAGCACTTTAGTACATTATTCGGGGTAGCAGTGTTATTTCCTCCAAGTTAGAAAGTAAGGCTAGCAAGCAACCTTTGCCTTGCAACATGAAGCTTCACTTAATATATATGGAGTGATCTGTGCTCTGCAGTTAAGGGTATGCAGGCCTGCAGGCCACTGGATAGTCTGCAGTCACAGCAAGCAGTAGATGGTAGGTAGACCTTTTAATACGTTCCAACTTGGTGACTTCAACTGCTACCTAACAACAACAAAAACACAAATATACTGTAAGTTTCTGATAAGTTTAGTCGTTCAGTGTAAATATTGGTATTTGCCCCCCTGGAAACCTTCAGCCCTCCAGATATTACTGGATTATAACTTTAATTATCCTTGACCATTTGTTATGGTGGCTGGGATTGATGGGAGTTGGAATCCAGTATCTGGAAGGCCACAGGTTTTCCACTTCTGGGCTAAGGGATAGAACAGTATTGTGCAGTGACTGGTTGGGCTTACTACCTCCACCAAAACCATGAGCCTCATTAAACTCTTAGCTTGCAATTCCTCCTACAGTCTGGCATGCATCAACAGAAGGGAATTGGATTTGCTTGTGTTAGTCTGCAGTAAAGGCAACTCTAGATTGCTTTCTTTGTGCAATTGCTAGGAGAGCTAGAATTGATTAGTGGGCAACTTAACTGATACAGTGGTATCTATTAAAGTGGTTGGTATCCTCTCTACCTGTCTCTTTAAGCTGTTAGGCATGATGCAAAGTTGATGCTGAGCAAGAATCAGATCTTAGCCCAGTTTGCATTAATGCAAGCAGCAGACATCTCTCTAGGATCATGACTGGGCTGTAAAACTGCCCTACATGGTTAATGTTCAATGAGTTACTTACAAATTTGACAGGGTTTTTTTGGAACATTTTTAAAAATGACCAATGTTTTGATATTTCCCACTTCATTCATCTATGTAGAATAAATCTAGCTGCTAGAACTCAGTAGATGACAAAATTAAGAGGCAAATCTGTGTCTATATCCAAAATTACACATGCTATTTTTGTCTGACTTTGGGTTTTCCAAGTCCCCCTCTTTCCCCAGGCAACAACAGCTTATGCAACCATAGCTTACACACATGAGCTCCTCATTATATGGCTTATTTTTCAGAGAGAACCATTCATGGACAATCTACTTGCAGGCACTATTAACACTGATTCAAAATTGTCTTACGCCCTTGTTCTACCATATTAACTGTTTCAGAATATTAATAGCAGGACTTGAAACGCTTCTATGCTGGCTTTTCTGAAGTTACTGTTGGAAAAACAAAATTTATTGCTCACATGAAGATCTTTCCTAAAAGTAAATATTTTTACAATGCCGAGTTGGAAGGATGAGCAACATGATTTTGTATTTCTATGTGCTACGAGATGAAAGGGGGAAGGGAGAATCATCACAGTAGTACTTTCAGTGCAGTGTCCCAATTTGGTTTACCAAGAAGCCACTCACACTGTTTTCAGGTAAGTATACTGAGGATTGCAGCCTTCGTATTTCATAAACACTGAATTGGAAAATGTGTGAACTACAAAGGAGCAAATATAAAAGACACTCTCTTATGAAAGAGAATGTCTCAAGGGAAAATAGAGTAAGTGTGAGATAATGGACATCAGCTTTAAGTAGGGAGACCTAATCTGAAGTCCCTGCTCGGTCCCTGGATCATGGCACTCTTGTAACCTCTTACCTTGCAGGATGGTTGTGATGGTTAAGAGGATCAGCCGTCATGTCAGACACCATTGGAAAAGGGCAAGAAAACTTTCCATTGCATTCAACCTACTTTCACAAGGGATTTCCAATGAGAACTCATTACTCAGCCTTTATGTCTGCATTCAGATGACAAGCCAAATCCATTTGTTTTCAATTCCAAACCTATGTGATCTCACATAGCATGAGTCACAAGGGCCCAAATCAATGGTTCGAGGCTGGTTTGCAAACCAGCCTATGTTGTGGGTTGTCAAGCATATCTGAATTCAAAAGCCATTGACAAACCAGAGCAATGAGGTCTTGCTTTGCTTAAACAGGCTGCTGCACAGTGACATGGAAGTATATTATTAATGTATATGCTATATAGTTTATTATATCAAAATTATTTGCATGTCACAATCTAATAAATTGCTCCAAGTAGTGTTCAAATCTACAGCAAACTCTTGTGGCACCTTAAAAATGAATTTATTATGGTATAAGCTTTCATGGACCATAGCAGGTTTTTAAGATTCTGAAGACTCATTATTTTTGCTGCAACAAACACCCTGGGAAATCATAAAAATCTAGCTTCAGATATCTACAAAAGTAAATTTTGAACAAAAAAATCCCACAGTATCCATGCACAATTTGATAGTCCTAGAGAGAGTAGCTGCTTAAAAGGAAACAGAAAACAAATCACTTTGTATATAATTCTAACTGAATGCAGGACGGGTATCAAGGATTCAGAAAATGGCACCTGATTTTCACTAAAGTTCACCTATGTGACTTTCAACAGACATTTTTAATTGTGTAATAGCAGGACAACACAAAGTTTGTGGGATCTACAACAAAATGAGCAATATATAATCACTCCAAGGATAGTGCCTATTCAGAGTTCCAGATAACTGTGCTCTCCAAGCAGAGGATTTGACTCTTCACCTCCTCACTTTCCTAGTTTCTGTTTCTATATTTGATCTACAACCTATCCCAGGGGCTGCCAGTGTGGCTCCTGTGAATGCACATGCATCTAGAGGTCTTCCCATGCACCCTCAGGAAATGTAGGTACCCACATTCAAGGAGCTGGGGCAGAGCAAGAAAGTACTGCTGGCTTAGAAACACCAAGAGCTATCCAGGTCTGGTTGCTGTGCCCAAGGTGGCCATTTCCCAATGAATCTATGCTTGAAAATAATATTCTATTGTAGCCAATAGAAGAGGTCACAATGCATACTTGTATGTGTGATGCTCGTGGTAGTTTTTCTGGTTTGCAAATGTGCCCAATATTCTTTGGCTACTGAGAATGCACAGGTCTCGTTGGGCTGCTTTGTGGTAGATGCCACCTTTTGGCAATGTGTTCTACTTCTGCAATTACTTTGGTTCTCCCAAGCATGTTAATACCTCCCCTGTTGTTTTCAGTGGCCACAAACCTGTCAGAATTCACCACTTGAGTTCATTATTAGAAGTGAAGATATATAGAAAAAAGCACTACATACAGATGTTCTTTATACATTAGAAAAATTTATTTGCTTTCTACATGTTGTAGAAAAATGGAACAAGGCTATCAGGTATTGTTGAATATCCATTGTCATTCAAATGTTGGTCTATAATGATCACAAATCAGAACCCTCTCCCAACACCTAAGCAGGGCACTTATCTCCCTAAGTGGCAATGGAGTTGTCTGCTCAAACTGCAGTGAAGGCCCAAATGGAGCAAGATATTGGGAGAGGATATGTGCCACTGCAAGTCCAACTGGTGTGTGTGTGTGTGTGTGTGTGTGTGTGTGTGTGTGTGAGAGAGAGAGAGAGAGAGAGAGAGAGAGAGAGAGAGAGAGATTTGAAAAGCTAGAGGCAAGGATATGTTTGCATCCATTAGGTACCCACATTCAAGGAGCTGGGGCAGAGCAAGAAAGTACTGATTGACTTAGAAACACCAAGAGCTATCCAGGTCTGGTTGCTGTGCCCAAGGTGGCCATTTCACACCAGCATACTCTCACATACACCCCTCATATTCTATTAACAGTCTTGGAAGCGGCATAGGCTGTAATTATTTGTCATCACTTGATACCACACATGTCTGTAGTGTCAAATACTTGCCAACACTTACTTGACACAGATTTAAAGGAGGTCTTTATTTAGCATTATGTGGAAAAGACGATGATATCTTTGTTTTATAAAGGTTAGAGTGTTAGGGGAAATGACATGATCGTTATTTCTGTACTCAACTCACATTCCATTAAATAAGAGGTCTAGAAAAGGAACAGGGGATGGGGGAAGAGAGAAAAGGAACCACTGATGTGTTCTATATTAGAAAAAAATTACATACACAAACAGAATGCTGCTTACAAAGGGGGGAAAGACCATTTTCTATTAAGCATTTATGCACATATTTGGTGATTTAAACTGGAACCAGAAAATTAACTTCACATTTTTGCCATCTTTAAGAAGTCACAGTAGCATTCATTTTCATTCATTCTCATATCTGCTATATGGATGGTCAGAATCCTGAAGGAGACCTGGGGAAAAAGCAGGACAATTAAAATAACATATTTAAGAAAATATTTTTCAACCATGTAGCTAAAACATAGCAAACCAGCTATGTTGCCAAGGATGGTACAGCCCAATATACTGCACCAGTACATTGAACCTGTTCTGCCATGTCAAAATTTATTTATTTAGAGCACCTGTACCCAGCTTTTCAGCCAAAAAGGATCCCAGAGTCACTTACATACAAGCAAAACAAGCCTACCCACAAACCACAAGGGGAAAGGGACAGAGATGGAAGAGGAAAATCAAAACTCAAAGACACCAATTTCTAAACAGTTGCTCCTATAGTGACCAGCTGGCATAATTCAGAGGCAGGAGGTGGCTGATGAAGCTGCGCTTCCAGCAAAGCTGATGAAATGAGCCCTGCTTCTTATTCCTCCCATTGAGGCAGCCTGATCAAATGCCTGCCTGCAGATGGCAGCTGAGGGGAGAGAAGGCCTGATGGAGATGGCCTCTCACAGCAGAGCTGATGAAGTGAACTCTGCTTCCAAATTGCAAATAGAATAATATTTTCTGCATATTAACTTGATTTATTTATTTATTCATCTACTTAAAATATATACTATTATGAAACTGCAGGTTATTACAATAATTCTGCCATTGTTCTTATCTGTTTACAATTTGTAAATACTCAATATATCATTTCTATTATTTTATAAAAAAGTTTGTTATCTTGATTTCTTACTTTTCTGGTAAGTTTTGCCATTTCTGCTTATTCCATAAGTTTTTGTATCCATTCTTCTTTTGCTGGGACTTCTTTCCATTTTTGAGCAAGTAACATTCTTGCCTCCCCACCCCTAATTTTAGATTCTGTTACTTGTCTTTGTACCAGAATGTCATACTTCATAACTCCAGTGTTAAGTACTCTCATAATGACACTTCCTGTGCTGTGCTTGTGCTATGAGTGTCTTTTGTTTATATATATCAGTGTACTCTTAAAATAGATAATGTCATTGTGTGTGGACACTACATGCCAGTTTTAATTGCTTCCTTAATTGGTGAGTAATCAGGTTAGACTAGACATGATGAAACTCCTTTGTGTCCTTTGTGTCTGTGGGAACTAAGCCTTGATTAAAGTTCTTGATGGATGGTGAAGTGTGATTTGAAGCCTTCCAAGTTTTAATTATCTATTTAGAATTTGCCTTCACTTTTTCTTTTAGCTCAGTAGCAAGTGTTTCTGGTTTCTTAGTCTGTGCGTTGAGCTGCTTTTCATCAGGTGTTGGAGTGTTGTCTACTTTTTCTAGGTGCTGCTCATCATATTTTTCCAGTAGCGCTATTATAAATGGAGATCATATAATCCTTAAAATTGGTCTTGGCTGCATTCTGCAGAACTTCAGCACTACAACTCCCACCAGTCGCAGGTTAGCCCCACCTGATGTGGCAGGTTCTCTCTTTTAATAATGGTTGTGAACTACAGCAGATCTAAAGGGAAGGTAGCATGTATGAAGGTGACTCTGCCCTTAAATTATTCCAGAGAGTCAGGAAAGGTCTTCACCTACTGGAAAGTAGTTATTGTTTGAGACTATATCCACTAACAGGGAAAAAGGAATTAATTCCCTGACAACTGTACATGCTGGATAGGGCAGATGGCAGTTAGGGTTCAACAATACCTGGAGGGCCATAAGTTCCCCATCCCTAATCTACAGATCAATATGGCCCGAAGCTAAGTATCTAAAGGACCTCCTTCAGTTTTCTTTGCCTTCAGACATTAAGCCAGCAACAATTGGTAAAATGGTTTCACTTCCAGCCAGTTATATTGGCTCATTCTGACCATGACTACATGTAGTTTGGGAACTTCTTGGGTCCTTGGCAATATGGCTAAGCAGCAGATGACTGAGAAGCATGTGGCTAGTCAGAGTGGGGAAGTAGAAGGTGTCAGAAACACACTGCAAATCCAGGAATGCTTAAGAAGACTCAACATGGATTATGCAAAGGTAAATCCTGTGCCAGTAACCTTTTAGATTTTTTTTTTGAAACATTAATAAGCTTGTGGGCTTCAAAAAGCTTTTGGCCAAGCTGCTTGAGCAAATTTATAGCAGGTCCTCTTACAGATCAGTAACTGGCTAAAGCAAAAAAGCAGAGTAGGAATAAATGAACAGTTTTCACAATAGACAGATAAAGAAACACATACTCGGGTAGTCCACCAGAAACTGGCCACTGGTCAACCAGTGGACCATGATCTACCTTCTGTTGATTCCCCTACTATATGAAAGTGTATTCAGAATCTAAACAAAGGCATAGCATAAAATGTTGTAATGTTTTACTTGCATAACAAACAGAATTGTAGCATGTATGCAACAATTGCATCTATTTCCTTTGAAAGTTACCACAGTGAAAAATAATTTAAATGCTGCTCAAACTCATTTAGCCATGAACCTATAATTTAAGCAATCAAACTGTATTCATACCAGGGTTTCTTATAAAAAAGTGGCAAATCACGTAACAAAGAAACTACTCAAACCGAGTAGTCCCACTTATTAAAGCTCTATTGCTTCCAGTGCTCCCAAAGGACTGTGGCTAGAGTGAGCAACACCTGCAATGCATTATAAATTTATAATTGCCATTTAAATGGAGCAAGAAAAGCTGATGGGTGAAATAGGGGTAAAAAGACATTCCCTCAAAGCCAAACAAGGCTGACATTTCAGATGTTATCTTAATTTAGTGATGGGTTAGCAAAGCATTTGCTACTCTCCATTCATTCTTGCCCATTTAAATGAGAAGACTCCTCTGCACACCACTGTAGTCGGGAAGATCTAGTGCATTTACAGTTTTCTGCAACATTCTTTATTAGGCCCTTGTTGAGTGAAGTTTGCAATGATGTATGGACCAGATCTATATTAAACAGGAGGTGCACTGTTGTGGAGAAGGGATACCAACTAGAGATACTAACTAGGCTAAGTAGTGCTTAATTTTCAAAAAATGATGAAAGCATCCCAATTAAATGCTTACTGTCCAAAGATATAGAAAGGAGCTGCTTACATTAATAATTCAAGCGATGGGCATTCTGTGATCATGCTGCGTAAGCAAAGGAGTATGGGTATACAATGTTTCTAGTCCTTACAGTAGTGAAGATTTTCAGATTTAGGAGCAGTGTCCAGTGAACTTTCAGAAGCCAGGGAGACTAAGTAACACTTTAATAGATATTAGCTAGGGTGTAGCAGAATTGTGCAGAATAAGAAATATGCAGGATTTTTTGTAGATTAATAGATTGCTTTTCTTAATTGTATGCACAGTAAATAATTCCGATTTCTAATCCTGGGCACAGGACTCACCTCACTTATCCCAGTACACTCTACATATGGTGCTGTCTCCTCTTTTACACCATGGCATAAATTCTTTTTGCCAATAATTAGAATACTAGATCATAGAAGCAGCTGTCTATAAAACTTGGGCTGGATTGGGCTGCACGTTAGTTCAACATGTAATTCAAATATCCATAAGCTACTAGACTTAAGAGCAAAATAAAGTACTAAAAAGAAAACTCTACAGCAGTAAAGCTTGCAGATGACTTATACTTCACACTACCTTTCCATCTACATGATCTCTCTAGGCACTCAAGCAGCTATAATTTTTGATTTAGAGAGGGTGAAGAAATATACTACAAAACATGTTACTGTAGGTTAATGGCCAAAGAGTTTGACTATTGAGTGTTTTAATATATGTTTTAATATACCTCACTCTTGTGATATGATACAAATAAACTTGAGCTTTGTGCCATAACTGCAGGCAACAGCAGAGTACCAATGTGTTGTAGTTGATTGGTACTGTTTACTGTAATTTTTGAATGGAGTGTTTTTAATGTTTTATTCTGTTATTAGAATGGATTATGTGCATGCCATCCTTGGCTCTACAGGAGGCAGGGTTAAAATTAACAAATTAATTAAAAAGTATTTCCCACCACTGCCTGTATTTTCCCTCACCTCCAAGACACAATAAACCATTAGGGGCTAAAGAAGGCTTTTGCTTCCCTCATTCACCCTCTCTTGCCTCCACCATTCAAAATTCAACAAAATTGCAATATTAAACTCACAGACAAGCTAAGAATTAAATGTTGTCTCTTAGGCAAATGTTCAGGGTAAGGGCAGATATACTGCAGGAGAGTTAAGATCCCAAATTCACTGCAGAACCATGGTCTGGCATCTGCAAGACCGGCTT
The DNA here is from genome assembly GCF_027172205.1 of Podarcis raffonei. Lineage (NCBI taxonomy): Eukaryota > Metazoa > Chordata > Lepidosauria > Squamata > Lacertidae > Podarcis > Podarcis raffonei. The sequence goes on along the minus strand of NC_070613.1, from coordinate 26,305,042 downwards.
GCCATCTTATAAGAAGAAAGACCAGCAAGACACTGAAACTGCTTTAACATCATATTTTTATCATAAATTACCCTGCAAACCACATATAATATGGAGACCATTTAACAAATAGGTTCCAGCAGCATCCAAACTCTTTTTTTGGGACAGGGAAGGTATGAAGATGTATTTTCCAGATAGTTCATGATTAAGAATAGGTTACTGGGGCTAAATATTTGGGGGGGGGTTGTTAAATGTGAATTATACATACCATATTTCTTCCGTATCTCATCATGCTTGACTTTTCTTTCATGTTTTCTGAAAAGTTTATGAACATAAAAAACAAATACTTGAAGAAGTAATTTTAGGCAAAATACGACAAAGCAATATAATTAACTCCTGCTTACACATTAGAACACAAAGATAAGTGGAACACAGATCTTGCCCCAAAATAAACTCTAGATAGAGGACTGCATCAATATATTATGTTGCACTGTGATGCAATGCCTATCACAGTGTAATAGGCAAATGTATGGGTTTCCAATGAATGATGTATGCATACTGAAATAAGCATATTCTTATTCTAACATACGTAACAGCTTGTAAAATGAAAGGTTTTTTTTTTAATGGCTAAGAAAATTAACTTCTAAATTGTGGCAATACACAAGGAGATTTTTTGAGGTTTCGGTAGACAGATAGATGCTATATTAGCTTAGACAACTTTTCTTCTAGCCAGAGGTTGTCTACAAAAAAATCCAGGACTGATCCTCTTAGCAGCTGATGTTAAATGGAATGCTGGGAGATCTCCTGCTACTCAATAGCCCAAAGCCAACAATAAATTTAACATGACATGAGGGACATGAACCAAACTACAAAAGACTAACATTGCAGTATCGTTTGCATGATTCTTACAGGGTTCTTGGGACTGACTTAGTGCAAAAGAGTTATGACTTAGTTTCATCCAACTAATATGCAGACTGCATCCCACCCTAAATTTGGGACAAAGATAAGAAGCAAGACTAGCTTCTACTATTGAACCACAGTCCTACCAACTTACATGGTTCACATGTAATGATAAACCGCAGTATAACACTGCAGTAACAAGTATCAGCAAGTCTGAGCAAAGTGTCTGGCTTGTGCAGTCCCCTTCCCATGCTGTCCCAAGAGGAATTCTGCAAATATTAATTTCCGTTTCAAAGAATCTGAGCTTCTCTGTGCCCTGTCTAGGGTGGAAGCATGTTTCAGACAAAGGGCCTTCTCGGTGGTTGCACTCAGATTATGGTAAGCCCTGCTGTGAAGTGTGGCCTGATTTACGCAGTGCTAATTTTCACCAGTTGTTGAAGACGGTTTTATTCCTGCAGGCTTCTGTTGTATGTGGCAGATGATTTTAATGCTTTAGTTTTAACTAATGAACGTTTATTTCTGGTCATTTTATATTCTTTTATGTAACTGCAATTTTCAGGTGTTGAAAGCTGCCCTGAGTGGTACTTTAGGACTAAAAAGTCGGATATATGTTTTCCTAAATGAATATATAATCAATACTTCTGAAGAAACATGCAAATGCTGTATTTTCCATGTATAAGGCTAGGGTTGTTGTTTTTTTAACCAAAAAAGTAGGTTTAAAGTAGGCTCGTCTTATGCACAGGTAGTTCTGAGGGATGTTTTCTTAATTTGGAGTCCCCAAAAATAGGGGGCATCTTATACATGGTGGCATCTTATACAAAGAAAAATAAGGTAACTGCACAATCTAGATATATGTATAGTCTAATTTCTCTTTGACTTAGAAAACTAAGAAATCAGATATCCTTACTGGAAATTATTGCTGTTCCTGTCTGCCTGCATTCTGTGTTCTAGAAATTTAGCAAGGGATTAAAAAGTGTTTTTTTAAAAATGTACATCACTATGGATGCTATCAGGCAAACAGTGTGATTCATTTTATATTTCATATAAAATACTACCACGATTACTATTCACATATAGCACAAATAGACTCTAGCTTTGAAGATCCTCAGGAGAACAGCTAACAAAATGGATCAGCACCAGGGCAGAACATCTTGCTACCCTGGAGCTGTAAACAGAAGATCTGATGACTCACCCAATACTGCTTCATTCTATTATGCTGCCTTTCCTCCACCACTGTCTGGAAGCAGACCTGTAGATCTACTTGTACAAGATAGTTGACTGCCCTCAAGCATCAAATTATTATTTTTAGGGTCTCAAAGCCTCTAGCTAGCATCATGAGTTGCATTTATTGAAACCCTTAGGAGCCAGCTCACAAGCATATTGCCTAATAAATACTAAGAGTGAACTACTGCAATTCATGCTTACAAAGCTTTATAGCAAGGCTATACTGAACATATCCTTAGCTGGACTCTTTTTTAATGACATCTATGAGCAAAACTTATGTATTTAGGTGTGTTTTTTTAAAAAAGAAAAGCTTTGAAACATACCGCTGAAGTGACTGCATTCTTTTTTCTTCCCGATCTCTGATAAATCTTTCTTCTTCTTCAGATGGTCGCCTAAGAAATAAAGCACTTTTTTAAATAAAAAAAACTATAATTTCTGATATATAGTTTATGAGGAATTTATGTTTGTTAGTTTACCCATACATTCACAAATTTGCAGCATTTTCTCTACAAGTTAATCATAAGTGGTATCTTATACTGAAGAATTTGAAGCTGACATTAACACACACTTGAAAGTCATGATTCATTGACTGCACCTTATGTGTCATATATTTTGTGGAATAAATAAGAGTGTTGGTAATTCAATATAAAAATGACGATCTTGGATATCACAGTATGGGATTAGTTGACTGGGAACCATTTCTCTCACTAGCAGTAGATTATTGATTCCCTTCTTGAATTCACCTGAGGAAGTGTGAAATAGGAATCAGAGGCCAAAACATTGTTCTTTCTAGCTTTTAACTCACCAGCATCATAACAAGACATATCAAAGTGATTTAGGTTAAAAGACAGATCTTTCATCTGCTACTTCATATGAGCATATTGAGGAAAAAACACTGACACCCAGTGGACACAATGTGTAATGGACATTAAAGAATGAGCCCCAACATGTCATGAAAATGCCTTTAATGGAATTTATGTTTCAGACATCCAATGTGTTTCAAGTGTATAATACCTCCTTCAGGAAACTGTACATTAAATTTTTAAAAAAAACAGTTCTGACACGAAGTTTACACTCAATGTAGAGCAGACCCATTCTGTACTGGGGATCCCTGTAATTTTTGTAAACAAAGACGACCATACTATGTATGTTTTTCAATCAGGTGCTTAAAATCACATTTGTATAACCCTTAATTTCAAGGACAACTTTATTATAGGTTAATGGTGACGAAGTCAGGGGGAGAAAAATCAAGCAAAGTTACTAAGAAAAACAATTTACCCTCTAGAACGACGTCTGCGACAGCAGTAACAGCAGCAACATCCTATAAGGAGGAGAAGGAAGCCTGCTACAACTGCAATGCTGATGATCATAGCCTCAAAGTTGACTGAAAATTAAAAACAGAATTTTAGTACATGCAAAGGTTAGCAAAGGAAGGAAATACAGTAACAGAGAAGAGCTCCATGCAGGGAAGCGACTAGGGCCCATTAGAAGACCACCTTGCAGCAACTTACATATTATATCTGGAATTCACTTATGTGATGAAGTAGATGGGCCTGTCATTGTGAAATGTGTTCTTCTAGTTTAGAGATTCCATCTAACTGGGTCCAAGGTACTGCCCTGCACATTTTAATAGGTTAGTTCTTGTATCAAAGATCTTAAAACTGGTAATTAAACTTAAAACTAAGCATATTAAGATAGTCAGAACATTAGCACATGGTTTGTTTATTTAAAAGGGCAAGTGACGCTATGGAAGCCAAATTTCAATTTTATCCATTCTCAAGTATGTCTTCTACAATATTAGGCAGATATCCTGGAAGAAAATAGAAAACAACCACTAAAGGAAATGTCACATTTCAAAATGAGAGAATTAGAATTACATGGGTAGCAAAATCAGATATTTTCAACTTAAACTCCACATGGGGTTAGGCAAAAAACCCATCTGCATTCCTTCTACACATGTAACATATAAAGAGAACTCATGTACTATGACGGAACTTTGTGAACAGTGAAATCTATTTTTGATAACCCTCTATACACAAGTGGATCTGAAGTACTGTAAGAACTCTTTCCTCATATAAACAATTTAAAACAAAGAGACATTGAATGCAAGGCTAATCCATAGTTTAGAACAATGGAAATAGGCTGCAGCAAGCTTTGGGCTCCCATACTGCTCCCAGCCTGGCCCAGCCCATGAAATCAGCTTTCATTTCCATTTTGATTAACTGTGGTTTGCTGTTTTGTCAGAACCAAACAAACTGTTGTTAATCTTAACTATGGTTTGCTTGAAAAGAAGTTAACTTCCAACCATGATTATGGAGTAGCTTGTTTAGAATTTAGATATGTTAAACTGCAGTTCATTAAACTACACTTAATCTAAAACAGGGCAGATTTGATTTAAATCAAATCTATTTAAATAATGATTTAACTCACTAGTCAGTAAGACTTGATTTAAATCTTTCTTTTTTTTACAGAAAGACTCATAGCCTTTGGACTACAATGTAACTTAAATAGAAAACTATCTCTAGAAAGATTTTTCCTCCAAAAGCATTTTATTTTAAAAATCCGATTTAAATTTAATAAAATCCAATTTAAATTTAAAAATTCAATTTTTAATTTCTTTTTAAAAAAACATTGATTTTTATCCACCCTGGTCTAAAATTAACGTAGCAACAACCTATCACTTTCTTGTGACCATCTGAGGGGAAACTAAGTTCATTATCATAACATTATACCATGATGTCGTATTATAACTGAATGCAACAATTGTGCAAGCTAAGTGAGTTGATTAACTGAACGCAAATCAGAGAAGACAACTTCAGAAGAGGACAACATTATCCAGAGAACTCGACTTTATTCTTAAGCCTACCACTTAGCAGAACTATGTTTTTTCTGTTCAATAGCAGAGATCAGCAGTAAACAATTCAGAAACAAACTTCCCAGAAAAACAGTCTCATTAAAATGGAAGCTTCAGGAAATCCAATGTGATTAGTGCTGTGTGCAAGACTACTTTTAAGCTTATAAAAAGTCCATGTAAGGTAATGGTGCATATATGAAATATTGACTAGTAGGAGAACTCCAGTTAAGTACTTTTGCATGAAGAATTATGATCATCATTTCATGCCTTCCATTACAAGTAACAATAAATTAAAGACAATCACAATCATTACCTACCCCAGCAAACTGCCCAATAAGCGTCTGTAAGTTTACACAGCGAAGATGGTGGAATGAGTTTCCTCACAGGATAGTCCATACAAGTGGAATTGACATGGCACCAAAGACACTAAGCAGAACAAAAGTGAAAAATAAACAGAAGTAGTCTTATCAGGAAGTTTGAAAGTCAACCACTCAATCTTACACTACTTGAGAAGTTAACATAGTCTGAAATTAAACTAAAACGGAGCTGTAACTAGACATTTTCTGTGGGGAGCAGGCAGTGATTGAAGCACACCCTCTATGTCAATTTTTGAGGTATTAAAAGAAGCCAATGACAGTTTTACAGTTAGCAGAAACTACAACACTTTTCTTCCTCTGCTTCTGGTGCCCTCTCCCAATGGCAATGTTTCCTGGGTTCAAATGACACAATAAGCCAGACCATGAATTGGATTGCAGGAAGAGAGATGTGCAGAAGCAGCTGCCATCTTCTCTCTGGGAACCCTCACGTTCAAATATATTAAGCAATGGTTTGACTTAGCATCACATTATGATCCAGGTAAATGAAGGTCAGGCTTATGCTTCCTCAAGAACGAGACTAACACTGCAGCATTGTGAATGTCATTCATCATTCTGTTACCATAACTACTCTTAACTTTGTCAGTGTTTACAATATATTTATTTATGTTGCTTTAGTAACTTCACAATAGCTCAGAAGTTACTTTGTTCACCTTGTAAGAACTGTACAGTAAGATTTTAAATGAAATGTTGGTGTAAATGTGCTAGTAGGAATTTACAGAAGAGGTAAGATATTCAGCAGTTATTGCCCAATCTTATTCCTTGCCTCCACTTCATTCTATCTTTCCAACATTAAATACTTCTCCTACACTTTTATTCTTCTACCGCTTCCTGGCTCTGCTCCTTTTTTCTGCCCTGTTGCTGAACCTATAGCTGTGAAAGGGGCAGCAAAAGGTTTCCAAAGATGCTTGCTCTAAATTGTTACTGTCCAACTGTCCAAGAGCAGCTGGACAGTAGATACTGGGTTAGATGTTGGTTTAACACAATAAGGCTATTCTTTCAGACAAAACAACTACTGAGTACAAAGGGATATTATCTATCTGAGCTACAGCTTTAAAAAAAATATGGGGCCATTGTACCACACCAATACAACTAAATCAGTCTTTACTTCTGAAGAGTACATAACCAAATTAGGGAAAGTGAAGAAAACGTTCAAAAACGGATATTAAAATGTAAGCAGTCTCACAGTCACAAGGCCAGTGCTAATAAACTATCTGCAGTTACCACAAAAGTCATTCATTGCTATTAAATACAGAAGAATTATGTACTATTTTAAAGAATTATGTACTATTTAAACAAATGGACATCTTATAAAAATAGTTTTCATGACTTGGTAATGGTATGCATGCAAAAGCAAAGCCATGGTTTGGCCACTTATGACGAATCCTCAGATTCCTACTCTCCCCCCCTTCCTTCTTGGTTTTTTCAAACAAATCATACTAGTCTCCCTTTATATCCAAACCAATCAGTCCTTAATTTGTTCAAAACAAAGTAGCCCTGGTTTATATGTTTCAACAAAGAAGGACGATACTGGAACCCACAAGTATAACCAGAAGGGGGAAACATAAATCCCAAGGATCGGTCACAAATGGACAAGCTATTCTAAAAGTACCTGGCCGATCTGTCATAGCAAGCATCTGAAGGTTCAAGGCCTTCTCCCTTATGGGAGGATCCCTTTAGCACCATCACTGCCTGGAAAAGCTCTGCTGAATAGTCACATGAGGATGCAACGGTAAGCCTTCTTCACTGCCACCACTACCACTCAGTAGGTGCAAACATGCACTCTTAACAGTGGTGGTCAGTTGTACTTGGTACACTATTTGTTCCACTTATGCTCCAACGGTCATGCAGCCTATTTCACTGATCAGAGCTCATCTGAAAACCAGGAAGTCAAGCTTAGGAGAGTGCTCAGGACTGACTCAATCTATGACCCTTCCTATCTCACCATTCCACAGTGAGATCAGGGCCTCAGATGCAATCAGCCATGCCAACTGGAAACTTCCCTAGAGCATTCAGGAATCCCTTAGATTCCATTAGTGTCTTGCTACAGAACATTCTAAGGGGTCATCCATCCTTGCAGGGTGGCAACACTATCAATAGCCTAAATCCTACAAGGAAATTGTTGGTTGATGACAACAGGGTGATTTGTACTTTCTCCGGACACATCTACAAGTCTTCCATTTGTGAGAACCAGATTGCAGGTATGAGCTACTCTATACATTGGGTCTATGATGTATACTGAGATAGTTCCATAATAGTCATGACAGCTGGACTTGTTAAGATGGTTTCAGCATGCATGTTTAAATCCCCCAGAACCAAAGTTGGGGGTTTTTCAAACACTAGCCCCAACATCAAATCTATCCGCTCAGGGAAGGAAATTGTTGGTCAGCGGAATGGTCATTATACTGACAGAATCCCTACTTACTTTCTCTAGCCCAGCAGCAAATACAACCTCTCACAGCTAGATTTCAGGGAGACTGGTTTCCTGGTGAGAGACTGAAATCCAATAGACAGCAGCTCCTATCTACATTGGTGCTGCTTGAAGTACTTGTCGAGTTGGGGCAGTTGAGTAAACACAGACCATTGTTGACAACCCTGCTCACAATATCTGTTAAAAGCCTTGGCAAACAGTTCTGACCATTTTGTACATACTATGTTATAAACTTTGGCAAACTGCTCAGTATTAGAGAAAGTTTTGATATCCTTTTGTGTTGTTAACATTGATTTTTTTAAAAACTGATGCACTTTGAGAAGTTGCTGCAATGTATGCTTATGTTGTTTTCAAACCAGATGTTTATAATTTAAAGAACTCTATTCTATACTAATTTAAAGCAGATTTTTAAACATTTGAACTCTGCACATAATTATGAGTTGTAATTATCAAATCAAGGGGAGCTGTTTTATCCTATAAAAGTCAAGTCATGCCTTAAGTACACAAGAGACTGGTGGATCAGATCAAATGCCTATCAATGCAGCTCTGTTCTCAGATATCTGCAAGAAGCCCAAAAGAAGAACTTGAATGCAACAGTGCTCTCCCCTTCAAGTCTACTGTGTAAAGCAACTTGGTATTAGAGCACATCACTTTGAGCATATAGTTTCTTGCAAAAGCACAAAAAAGAAAGAACAGTTTCCCAAGGCTCCCTGAAAAAATAGCAACCGGTTCCAGTTTCCATGGTGAATGAGTCAGTTGTGTGAGAGTTTGTCCAGTAAATTTCCATTAGAGAATAAGGACTTCCATTTTCTACTGAAGTGCAGCAACAAATACTTGCAAAACATTTTCTTCTGCCTGTGCATGAAATATCCACTTATGTTATCACTAGAAAATCCCCCCGAATATAAAAGTGACGAAACTTACTTTGGTATTTTTTACACATTCTTCACATGTCTTTTGAGTAAAAGCAGCACATGCTGGAAAGGAATAAAGTTTGCATGAAAAATGAAGAACTTAATTGAATCTATTATTTTTCTGACAGCTATGAAATTTGAATCTGAACTATGCTAAAACACTTTAGAATGCATTAAAGAATTGTAAATCCTCCAAAACAACTTCCACCCATTTGCGTACTAGTCTAAACTCTGCTTAGAGATGTCAACAAGACATTCAGCACCACATAAACACACCCAAAACACTTCACCCTATTTTGAAACAGGATACTGAATCTTAGGTCTGGCCTTATATTCATCTAGACAGGAACTAGGGTTGGCATATTTCAGGGGCTGCCAACTCAGCTCCCATGGGTGTGATGGTACCAGTGTCTTTTTTCTGGGGGCACGCAGGGGGGGCATACCCCAAAACATTTTGTGAATCTAAGTTTGGCCTCATTGAGGGGCAGTATTTCAATATGAGTAGGAAAATGAGAGTACCCTGAAACATTTTTTAAGAAAAAAAGCACTGGATGGTACTCATGAAGGACTTATTTGGTGCCCCCAGGATAATCTCTCTGTTTACAGGTTTCATTTTTCACTTGTGGTCTGTAAGCAATCAGCTAGCTTCAGCCACAGTTTGAGCTATACCAGTCTCTCATACAACGAAGATAAGCCTCCTTGCATGGAAACAGAACACTGGCACGGGGTGGGAGATAGGAAGGGAGGAAACAGGAGACAAAATTAAATGGAAATACACCCACAACAATCCAATTCTGGGTTCTTTAAACCATTAGCCATGATCCCTTATTTGTCACTGAAAAGAGAGGAATCGGCTTCCAAGTCCTGCGGTCAGTTATTTTGGACCACATGTCATCATGATAAAGGAGGTGGGGGGGGAATTGAGGCGGGGGCAGCAATAAAGTTTGCATGAAAAATGAAGAACTTAATTGAATCTATTATTTTTCTGACAGCTGTATACACATACATATGATCTCTTTGATCATATGAAATTTGAATCTGAACTATGCTGAAACATTTTAGAATGTATTAAAGAGCAGTAAATCCTCCAAAACAACATCCACCCATTTGCGGACTAGTCTAAACTCTGCTTAGAGATGTCAACAAGACATTCAGCACCACACAAACACACCCAAAACGCTTCACCCTACAGGGAGGTACGTCCAAAACGGCTATCTAGGTTGGGATGAGGTGCAAACAAGACCGAGAAGGGGAACTTTCAGTCCCCGGAAACTGGCACTATAATACACCTGCCCATTTTAACAGTTCCTTCTTTGAGCCAGAGAAAGGGAAGTCGCCGTCGGGCTTCCTCGCGAGGGGAAGAGGGACGCGCGACTTGCACCTGAAGGTGCCCGACGTGGGGGAGGGGGGTAAACAAGCGGGGAAAACGGTCCGGCCCTCCAAGGGCCCAAGGAGAGGCCGCTCCGGCCCCTGCCTCCAACCAAGACCAGGACCAGGGAGGAAGCAAGAGCAGAGCCCCCCCCTCACGACCCGTCCCGGGCAGCCCAGAATGGCCTCCTCGCTTACGCGTAGCGGGAGACGGCGAAGGCGTCGCGGTGGACTCCATCCCTGTCACTGGGCGGCACCACAGCAAGAAGCAGCACGGCAGGCAGAAGGCCCAGAGCCGCAGCCGCCGCGGCTGCCAAGACCGAGCGGCCGTCTCCCGCTCCATCATCTTCCTCCCCTCACGGCCGGCCTGCGCGGCCCCGTCCACTCCCCTCCTCAGGTGATTTAAGGAACAGATCGGTCCTTCTCTTGCGCAAGCGCACTCGCACCGGCCGCCTCAGGGCGAGCAATGACACAGTCTCGGGCACAACTTCCTCGCTCCGCCCACTTCCCTCTGAGGCACCTATAGAGAGGGTGAAGCTGGGAGTCCCGCCCGCTTCCGTGCTTTTGCGCTCCTCCCTCGGAAGCCGAGGCCCGCCCCTTTCAGCCCGCCTCCTCATTCGCCCGCTTTCCCAAACAGGGTTCCGAGTCCTGGATAACGGAGGGCACCTGCCGAATACTTTCTCCAGCCCTGGCTCAGGCGAATGTGGTTGGCTGTGAAGTCCTGTCCATCTGGTCCTCAGTACGAATAGGCCACGCCCCTTCCCCGGCGCTCTTCTCAAGTGCTTTTTTTGCAGGGCCGGAATCTTTCAGCTGCCATGTTTTTTGCTTGCCCGATGGAGCGCGTGTGCGAAATGGTGTGACGCATTTCGTTTATTATATCTATATGCCATCTTTTCCTCTAAGGAGCTCAAGGGGGTGCACGTGAGTGTATCCCAATTTTATCCTCGCAGCAACCCCGTGAGGTAGATTAGGCTGAGAGTCAGTGGCTGGCCCACGCTCACCTAGTGAGCCATCATGTCTGAGTGGGGGTTTGAACCCTGGTCTCTCGGGCCATAATCCAGCGCTCTAACCATTCACACCCTGTCTCATTGTGGGGCTGGACTACACTACAAAGCAAAGAATCCCATCCATTGCTCAACCCTCTTTTGTCTTGGCAGCCTCTGAAGTCAGTCTACATGGGAAGGTTTGTCCTTGGACTCAGAAAGTTTCTCCATCCCTTCTCAGGCTACAATATAGTACAAACGTGTAATGGGATCCCCACTTTCCTTTCCAGTGAGCCCTTGTCTGCTTTGCAGCATTGACAAGAAATCCTTCAATTTTATGAAATGCATGTGGCATGAGTGTTATTAGCTTTTTTGAAGGCTGAAATCCCTTGCATACTTGAAGGCCACTGAACACTGTATGACTTCCAAGTTGCAACTTAACGTGCACTTGTGCACATTCAGCGCTCGGCATAAATAATAAAGGGTGGAAAGGAGGTAGATGTCCAAGGGGGGAAAGGCTTTGGCAATCCCACCCACCATTGCACCCAATGTGTTTCGTCTATACACAGTTTTGGCTTTAGGCACGATTCCCTGAATGGAACGCCCACGTAAGTTGTGGGCTTACTATATATTATTTGGACACTAGTGACCAATGAGTAGGACATGCTTTGTGTGCAGAGATAGCCCTGTTGGTTCATAGATGCCAGTTCCTATGTGTACTTTAGAGATTTGAGACCAAACATTTCCCCCCATAGACACATCATTTCCCACAAATTCCTTCTACTCCCACCCATCTTTACCCCCATAGTAATGGAAGGAGACAGCTCAACAAACATGCTGGATTTAGTTTGACTACACATTTCAGTTCCTGGGATGTCTCTTCAAGACTGCAAATGTGGATTCAGAATACTGCCACCTCATTTATAATGTTTGTCCTCACTGTAAATATGTTCCTTAGTAGTACAAATCTACACTCATTTAACTGGATGTATCCCATTCATCTTATTTAGGCTTACTTCCCAGTAGATGTCTATAGGGTTACAGTTAGTTACTGAAGTTTGCTTAGAGGGCAATCAAGCAGCCATTGTACTAGAGAACCCTGAACTTTTATGCTCTCTGAACTGATCACTATTCAAAACTAGCTATAGAAATAAGCCACAGTTGCACAATACCATTTATAATTAAAAATACATACTTTCTTTTACAAAAAAAATGTAAACCATAACGAAGCATAACTAAATGCCAAAAGGAGAATTCTGAAGAAATTGATACATATTCATGCAGAACACAAGAACAGAAATGGAAAAATTGTTTTCTGTAACAAATATTGAAATTCACATTTTTCTCTTGGTACAAGCTAAACAAGATCAAAGTTCAAGAAACAGCTTACAATTAAAATAAAATCCATGGGCTTTTGCATACAGAAGCAGGTTCAGAATTTTTAATAGGTATGCATTTTGGGGTAACCTTGTCTTTAAAGGATGATGTACAACAGCTAATACATTTGGCTCGTAGCACCAATAGTACCAGTCAAAAAGAAAATGTTAAGGCAAGCACATAACAGAAAACTAAAAAAAAGTTACCAATTTGAAAATACAAACATCTAGACTAAGTTCCTGTAGCAGATGGCTTTAAAAGAAAAGGACCACATATAGAATTATGACTGAACCATGTAGTACTATCGTTTGAAGCTCTCAGCATCATTCATGCACAGTGCAGGCTGCCACCCTTCCTTTGCTGACTGAAACTTCAGATACAGCATAAGGTGTTGATTTTGGGTGCATCTCACAGAACTGCAGCAGAAAGCAGGAATGAAATGAAATCAGACAGAGAAATCTTGCACTCAGTGGAGCTCTACTGGAGCAAGATTCTTGTGTCTGATTTTAGGTAATTTGCCCTTCATACTGCCGTTCTGGGTGGCACAACCCATGCTGATCATCTGGAGAGGCTTTTTAAGAGTCTAGGGGGCTTCAGTGGAAGGAAGTTTGGTTCTTCAAGCTGCCTTCCACTTGCACATCATTGGACACAAATCAATGTTAAATCAAGAACTGGTACATCGGAAGGAAGGGAAAACAAAGAAAGCTGCACAGCACATTTTTAAGTTTCAAAATGCCTATGAAAGAATCACAGGATCTTCAACAAAACAAGCAAGTGGATATATAACCTCTGAAAAGAGAAGGAAAAGGGAATGCAATTATTTCATTTTCTAGCATCATTGATATTATACCTCTGTCAACAACTGTACATAAAAGTTAAGGCCTGCCTCATACTTTGGGAATTCATCAATCACATGAGCGGTGAATGTCTGAAGCAAACTGAATTCACCACATGTGGTGAATTTTTACATAGTGCAACTGCAAAGCACTTATCAAAGCTTTCAATTTTCACCTGTAAACAAATCAATAGGACACTGCTGTTCCTAATCCCCACAGACTTCAAAGTAGCCATGTTTCAGTGAATTTTTGAATCAAAACAAAAACTCTCCTGTGACTCGGGATTGATCTACCTAAAATTTTAATCACAGTAAGCATCAGTATGGAACACATCGCAGAAATTGGGTTTAGAGGAATGCAAATTGTAAAACGAGATCCTGAGTTTTCTTCAGCTTAAGCTTCTGCTGCTTAAAGAAAAAGAGAATTTTTGCAGGCACCCAGTTTGAAAGATGAAAAAATCTCTCTATAAATGGAATGTTCATAAGTGCTTTGATTTGATCATATTTTTACACTTGCCTAACTATTTAAGAATATATAGCCCTAACAAACTAAGAAAACCAGGTTTTCCTTCAGCTAAAACAAATGAGTAAAGGCTTGGTTTCCAGAGTATGTTCAGAACCATTTGTGGATTTTAAAAAAAGGAATAGTTCAAACTATATGCTCCACATTTCTGAATACTTAAAATAAACCTTGATAGCTGATACCTGCTAGTATTTTTTTCATTATTCAAAAGGCATAAATACCACCAAATGGGAAAAAATTACCTGAATACAAGCCAAATACCTGATTCCTAATGAATAGGGGGAAAGACCAAGGTCAGAGATGGAGAAGTCTGACCTACATGAAAAGCTACAGCACCAGAAGTCCTTTAAAAAAGTCAAGTCAAACACTGCCTCTAACAATAATCTCATCTTCAAAATTATTTATATAAAAATACTGTGAAATCACTAGTGTTACTATTAATTCAGGGGCCCATTTTCAATACAGCAAACCATAAAAATAATCCTAATTTAGTAACACAGTCTAAAGCTCAAAGGGCATTGCTAAGCAAACAATGAATACAGTGCAGCAGATTTCATTCGAACTTATAAGGTGTTTAAAATAATTCTGATTTTTTTTTAAGTTACAGCAACAGGAATTTGGGTTATCCAAAAATCCTTGTTATAAATAAATAACCCAGAAAGCCCAATATAACTATATATCAAAATATAATAGCATTCTATGGCCCCATTTAAAGAGGTATCACTCCAGTTTAAAGAGTCATGGCTTCCTCCTGAAGGGAACGGTCGTTTGTTAAGGGTGCTGAGTGTTGTTAGGAGACCCCGATCCTGCTTTAAATGTCTAGCAGAGGGGACCTATTAATATAGATTTCTAGTTTTGGTGAACTTTAGATAATTCCGAGACTATTTGAATTATCGGTATTGTACTATGTAAAATTTAATTGTAAATGGATTCTGGTCACCTCCTATGTTTAAAAAGAGAAAGATGTAGCCTTTAAGAAATATCACCTAAACCTAAAAGCAAATGCAGACTATGCTATTGCAATAGGGGGAATTATTACAATGAATCATCAACATCCCTAAGTTTATCATTTTCAAAAAGTACAAAATGGCTATCTTTGAATGATCTTATTAAAATCTGGTTGTTTTAGATTAGGTGTCAATTTCTGGAAAGTCACAAATATCATTGATGTTCACTTTTTGCTTTCATTATTATTTTGAATAATGCTGCTTATATACATATTTCTTTTTATTTAAAGGTGATTCTTTTAATAATTAAACAAAACAAATGTTTCTAAATAAGCAAAAAACAAAACAAAATGGCTATCGGTAAACATTGTTACAGCCCAGGCATTTTTGAATTAGGTAAAAATTTGGACTGACAATAAATACTTAAAAATGAAAGTTTCAAGCACTGGCATGTTTTTTTTCAGTAGTACAATTCATGGAAGAAACTAGTTCAAAATATAAAAAGCAAAAAGGTCCCAGTCTTTAATTTACCTATGAATTCACACGCCACCAGTTTTAATGAGAACTAGAAACTTGTGAACAGCTTCAATATCAAAACAAGTAGAATTCTAATATTATGGCTCACTTACCTAACTACATTCCTATCTCTGCAGATAGATAGAGAAATTGGAAAAGCTATCAAGTTACAATAGCAATTTTTTCTCACCTAGCCTTGTAAAACATTTTTAGATGTCTCTGAGGGAATGGGGAAAACACTTCACCTGCAGTGCCTTGGCGAAGGACAGAACGAGCAGGCACTTGGCTTCTCCAGCTTATCATTTAGGAAGCGTGTGTAACAACTGGAATGTCAATTTCAATGGCAGAGTGGCGTGACCGTGCAGAATAAGGTTGGGAGGCGTAACTATGCACACTGGGCGCATGAGGATACAGAGGCTGCCAGAAAGGGGAAGGAAGCGTTTTGCATGCACAATACCAAAGGAATAAGAGGATGGCTGTAAACAGTAAGCCTCCTGCACTGGCAATGGCAATAAACACAGAGATGTCAAAGGAAAAAACTGGTTCGTATTTCTTGTTCAGTTCTTGGTTATGAAAGATGACCCAGATAGATGGCGTCAGGCAAATGACACATGCAAGAAGAAAGAAGAGGCCGGCCACAAGATGGCAGCCCGCACTGTTTATGAGACATCTGGCCTGCTTGATGTTGGGCACTGTGGTTATGAAGGCGGTATTACACATGCCAATCAAACAGAGAAACAGAGCCAAGACAGTGGTTAACATGCTTATGGGGAGAGCAAACTGGAGGACGCGTAAATCCAGCTGGTCAACTGCTGTGTACCACTCGGTGTCGTAGATGACGCAGTCTTTGCTGCCATCAAAGCGAACACACTTAATCCAGAGCCCAGTGTACACGGTGACATTCTTCTCATTCTTGTTATAGGTGAAGAGTCGCATCTGTCTCCAGTTAGGCAGCAGAGCCGCGGCAATAAGTCCAGATAAGGCAGCTGTACCAGAAAGGAAGGCGAGGACTGTCGCAGCATGGACATCACGGCAACCCATCTTAGCCAACAAAAATGCCACCTGGGGGGAAAAAACTTTACTAAATCATCAAGATTTATTCTCTGAATAGCTGTTTTTACAATAATTGTTTTATAAACTGCTGCGATGTTGGGGTGGTTTTTAAAAAAATCATAATCGAATCTATAAATTGTATGAGATAAAGAAATAATAAAGAAATATTCTGATCGACCCCTTTTTTTAACCATAATGAGGGAGAAATGACTGACAGTCTTGAAATATAAAGTAAACTGAATTCTGAAGAATGCACATTGGCGCTTGGGTTGTGCAGGAGGCTCTGCTCCAATGGGCCACTCTTATTAAATAATACTTTTTTCAGAATCAGAAGCTACTTGTGGGTAATTAAAAAACAGCAGGCGTAGCTGGTATAGCAAAGGAGATCCGGTGTAGCTTGTTTGTCATTCCCTGGGCCTCTCACCAAACTATCCAGCTATAGTTAGGTTATAGCTAGGTTTCATGCTTATTTAATAATGTGTGTGAAGAGGGGAGGGACCCTGCAACCATAATACTGAGTCTTTTGCATACTGATAAGGATCAAATTAAGTTGATAAAGATCTAAGCTGAGAATAAGTCTTTACAGACACCAGCATTTATTATGTATGATCAGAGATTAATGTCTTAATATGCCTTCAGTTGCATGTTGGGAGAAGCTCTTTCTAAAGCAGTGTTTCCCAAACATTTTCCACTCATGGACCATTTAAAATTTGCTGAGGGTATTAAAGGTAAAGGTACCCCTGCCCGTACGGGCCAGTCTTCCCAGACTCTAGGGTTGTGCACTCATCTTACTCTAGAGGCCGGGAGCCAGCGCTGTCCGCAGAAAATTCCGGGTCACATGGCCAGCGTGACAAGCTGCATCTGGCGAGCCATCGCAGCACACGGAAACGCCGTTTACCTTCCCGCTGGTAAGCGGTCCCTATTTATCTACTTGCACCCGGGGGTGCTTTCGAACTGCTAGGTTGGCAGGTGCTGGGACCGAACGACGGGAGCGCACCCCGCCGCGGGGATTCGAACTGCCGACCATGTGATCGGCAAGTCCTAGGCGCTGAGGTTTTACCCACAGCGCCAACCGCATCCCGCGCTGAGTGTATTGGTGGGTGACAATTATTTTTCTGCCTGGTGTAGCCATTGTGCTAGATGCTAGATTTGTGCTAGATTTTTTATATTTTGTATTTTATTGCATTCCACAGAATTCAACTTGAAATAAAAATAAAATACAATACATACAACGTAAAAGAAGCAATAGAAATAAAAATCACCACAAATATTTAAGGGGTTGATATGTCATCTC
Source organism: Podarcis raffonei (assembly GCF_027172205.1). NCBI lineage: Eukaryota > Metazoa > Chordata > Lepidosauria > Squamata > Lacertidae > Podarcis > Podarcis raffonei. The sequence continues at coordinate 26,287,470 of NC_070613.1, read as the reverse complement.
CCATCTTCAGTCGGAAATCCACAGACGGCCACAGATCACATGACTGAAACTCAGACCAGATTTCACTTGTGGTGTAACAATTACCATGGACAATATGGATTGATATAAAAGTTAGAGTTTGGAAGAAGATGCAGTTTTAAATATTTAAATCAGGGCTCCAGGGAAGGGGTTGGGGGAAGTCCTGAGATTCAGAGAAATCTCTGTACAGTGGTATCTCGGGTTAAGTACTTAATTCGTTCCGGAGGTCCGTACTTAACCTGAAACTGTTCTTAACCTGAAGCACCACTTTAGCTAATGGGGCCTCCTGCTGCCGCCACGCTGCCAGAGCACGATTTCTGTTCTCATCCTGAAGCAAAGTTCTTAACCTGAAGCACTATTTCTGGGTTAGCGGAGTCTGTAACCTGAAGCGTATGTAACCTGAGGTACCACTGTATATGGATATGTAGTTGGATTTTTATTTTTTTAATTTTGTATTGGAAAATTTTTTTTTAAAAAAAAATAAACTCAGAACAGTTTGGGAACCTGTTCTAAAGTCTTAGAAGAACAAACTTACCAAGAGATTTAACCAAATCCAGAATAACAGCAGAACTCTTGCAAGTAGTAGAACAATTCTAATAGATCTGGGGGGGGGGACAACAAATTAATTCTGGAGAAAATACAACTACAACAGATATAGCAAACTAGTCTTCACTTATATAAAGCACTTCAAAACCCTTCATTATCGTCACAATTACTGGTAACATGTTGGAGTGAATCACTGCTATAGAGATTGGACAGAAGGAACAGGGGCCAAGATGAATTCTTGGATGGAGCCAGCTTCCCAAGATCCAAAGCTCCCCTGATTGCACAATGCCAGTTTTTTATATAGGGGAATATTCAGTAATAGTTGACCTCCAAAAGTGCTAAGCCTGTGGGAAGGAGTTCCATCAACACATCTTCATACTCAACTCTTCCCAAACTAAGACAGTGTTACATTTCTTCCTATGAGTCGTCAAAAGAGAAAAGTTTTGCTGTTTTTCTACCTTTGCTCCTCAATACCTATCCTAAGGGCACATGTATTGTAGAACACTCTGCACCCAAAAGTGTTGTACAGATGAGTAATACTTTTTTATGAGATACAAGCCTGGCTCGGATCTTCTGCTTGTGCAAGTCATTTATGTACAAAGGGAGGCTGCAGACTTCACCTGAGATGCTCAAATTCACATCTATGTTGTGCTTCTCATACACATGTAGGCAACACTCCAGGTGATCAGAAACCATATTTCTTCAGCATTCCTGACTGCGTGGAGTGCTGTATATATGCACTGCAGACATGCACTTAAGTGTGCATATGGTACAACCTGCCACCCTCTGCATGTAAGATCTAACCTTAAATATGAAAAGCCAGTGCTTCATATCAACTTGTAAAAACATAGTACAGTTGCCAATCTTTATCTGGCAAGGATCATGCATCTCTAACAGATACACAAGAAGAAATTCAACAAGTGAAGTTTTTTTCCATGCTGAGCTTGGGTTTAATCACCATAGTTCATAATTAAAAGGATGCAAGATCAATTTGAGAATGTAGAGGGAACCACATATGATGTGCATTGATTATTTATGTGCAGCATTAACGTGCTAATAACTGGGTCAAAACTTGTGATAAGTGTATTTGAACATAATGTGATGTTTATACTGGTTTTACTGCGGCCAGCATCTGAACTGTTTCACCTTCAATTATGGGTTATCGCACTCAAGGGAGGTGAGAAGCCGGTTGTAATCACCGTTTTGAAACCTTCAAAAACACTGTACAGAAACTATAAAAAGACAGTCACTTTGCTTGCGTTACTAATGATGACTAAAGAGAAGGAACAACTCACAAGCAAGTCCCGGTGTGTGGGCTAAACTGTGACTCAGAGCATAATAAGTATCAAACCACTCGAAATACAAACACAAAGAGAAGAACGTAAGAAGACCTGGATCAGAACAAAGGTCTGTTCAATTGAGTGTCCACAATGATCAAGCACATGAATCGCACAAGCAGGACACGAAAACTCTCCCCTTTTGTGATTCCCAGCAATTGGTGAGGCGTACTGACTCAAAAACCTGAAGGCTGCATATAGCCATCATGAATAGCAGCCACTGGTAATTTTTTCTTCCATGAATATTTCTGATCCCCTTTTAAAACAATCTGAGATAGAAGCCATCGCTGTATCAAGCAGGCTGCAGCAGATCCCACAAAATAATTATGGGTTGTTTGAAGAATCACTTCCTTTGCGCTGCCCGGAATCTCCTATTGATCGCCCCATGTTCGAGTGTTCACCCCAAACCAGAGTATCAGAGAAGGACCAATTCATTCATTTATTTTTAAAGGTAATATTTCATGCCAGGTGTTTATATGTTCATGCCATCGATCTTTAGGGTGTATTCTAATACTTATCTGGGAGTAAGTCCCATTGAACTCACTGAGACTTCCTTCTGAGCAGATATGCATAGGACTGTGCTGTTAAAATACATCTACGCCGAAGTAAATCCCATCTATTTCAATGGAAATTACACCTTATCGGTCCGTAGTGACGTATGATTCTAATGAAATCCAGCCTCTCTGGAAGGAGCAATGGCTCACATATAAATAAATGCAGGAGAGATTATCTCCACCGTACTCACCCCCTTCCCACGCTCGAGGGACTTAATTTTCAAGCATCCAATTTCTCTTCCCCCTCTTGTTGACGCTGAGGATTCCCAGTGTCGGCTTTTCAGGAAGCGGCTGCCTTTTCCAGGTGTGCCCAAAGGCTTCTGGGATTGTAGTCTCCTCCTGCAATGCTCTTCGTTTCACCGTCCTCTCTAAAGACTACAATTCCCAGAGATCACTCTTCCTACTCTATTGTTCCGGGTGCTTCCTCTTTCTGATTGTATTTCAAGTTGTTTTCTCCAGCTCCATCGCGCGTTACTGGAAAGGAACTGATGCTGGAATAGGACACTCTGCATCTCTTCAGAGGCTTCTTGGTTATCAGTTTTCTCTTACCCTTTTGAATATGCCAGCTGCTGCGCAATCTATATATTCTCTGCCTCTCTTTTTAAGAATTGCGTGTCCAGCTTTCCCCTAAAGCATAATAATGGATGCCTGATCTCAAAACTCTTGTTTTCTTAAAAAGTCTCAGCTACAGCATTTCCAGAAGGCAGCTTTTAAGACCTGGCTATCACTATCCACCTGTGAGTCTGACCTGGAAACTCAAATCTGAAGCAGCAAAATAGCCAAATTCCAAGACACGACATAACCAGCTAAGCACGTTCAAAGGGACTGGGGTTATTATTCTCGTCAGAATCCCCCTTCCAGACTGTTTCTGATACAACTTGACAGGGGTGGGGAGAGGGGAGACAGAGGATATGTTGGAAGCCACCCAGAGTAGCTGGGGCAACCCCGTATAAGTAATAAATTTATTATTACTACTAATAATAATTCCCACCCTACAGTACAATCTTACACCCACACAAGTAGAATTTCACTTCTGATGTAATCCTTTGGAACCCAGCTGCTAGCTTGCATGTGTATTATACACCACAGCATTCCAAACATGGTTTCATCGTTGTCGCTTTAAAAGCCTCATTTTCCTGTGATCTGTTTATTTTTAATGTGAAGGTTGGTAGTAGCAAGGAAGCTGGGGGGATAAGTGCTACTTATTCCTGGGGCATCGTTGCAGCAGATTATTCAGCACCATATTAGGAAGCCATCCCAAAGCTGATCTGATTATGTGGGAAGACTTAGTGGCCTTTGCTTCCTTTCCAATTCAGTTGCAGCCATCTTTAATCAACCATTTTTAGTGTCCCTGCTCAAAAGAGGTGAGGAGTTCAGTCTAATTTAGGCAGACATAATTTATTCTGATCAAGAATGTGTAATTCCGTAGTGCAAAATTTGAGTTTTGTTTATCTTGGATTATCTATGGCTGTAGAAATGACAAACATTCACCATTTACATGTCTGCTCCACTAAAAGGCATTCTTTGCCAGCCACTATGTTAATTTCCAGACCCCATTTTTGCCACTGTTGTCTAACTCATTTATCTCTTCCCTTTTCCTCTGTTCATCTTTGGGGCATCCAGGATAGAGACTATGTCATTGCCATGCTTCAACTTAGCACTGCTACTGATAAATCACTTTACAGTCTTAGTGATTTTAAATATTTCTGCCCAAAATATTTCAGGAAAGCAAACACATGTAGTTTTATACGTTCTTCTCCCGCACTGATGGAAGGATGCCACTCTTGAAATCTCTAGTAAACGATAACAAAAGGAATTCATTATCTTTATATAAAATTTCATGTTTATTTACATCTTTTGAAATATATTCTACAACTTAATTAAGAGGGTTGTGCAACTTGAAGACTTGTTGTAAAAGATCATGATACACTTTTCTGTATTTTACAGAAACTGGAAAATAACATACCCTCTTTTCTTTTTGAAATGGTTGACCAGAAAGTGTGTGTAAATACAGGCTTGCCACAAACTCAGTTGTGTTCAGAGGCCTGCAAGGATTCATGTCTTAATATTATATAATAGCTTGTGTGTGTTAAGAAATTGCTATATTTCTGAGCTCCTCAGTGCACGAAGCTGCTGGTTCTGATGATCTTCAATCTTCTTCTCAGATTCTTCATCTAGTACTTTTCTTAAACACATGATCAGTTCTTCAATTCCTTCACCAGAGTGTGCAGATATAGGGATGATCTCTTTGAAGTTGACAATGACTTCTGGAATCATATTTTTTGGAAGAGTGTGCATATAATCTGAAATATATATATATAATTAGAGTTACTACACATAGTAAAAAGCCAGTATAAAATTTGCTATGGATGGATTTCAGTTAAATAGATGCCTGATGTAATAGCAGTAGCAGAGTTGTTTGAAGATATTCCATTCCAAGGAAGTCAGAGTAATTGGTTTTTGGACTGCCAAGATGTTAGGAGACGACAATAGATGTGGCTGTTGGCCCAGAAGACTTCCTAACTGCATTTACTGACAGAAGAGATGACTGGCTTGCATGCCATTCTTCTTCTAAGGCTCTTATCTGCTGGATAGCCCAGTTGGTAGAGCATGAGTCTCTTAACCTCAGGGTTATGGGTTCGACCCCCACGTTGGGTGAAATATTCCTTCATTGCAGGGGGCCGGACTAGATTGACTCTCACAGTTCTTTTCAACTCTACAATTCTATGACACTAGCATTTTAGCATCATTACAGTTCTAGGCTAGCATGAAAGACAACATAGTTTAGTGATACAGTATTTTACTTTAAAATACAATCAATATGCTGAAAAACGTTTCTTCTTTTGCAGTAATGAAAACTCACTACTTGCTACATATCAAAGATATGTGAATATGCTATCTTTAAAAAGGAGCTGTACAGTAAGTATCTCACCTTGAGGACTCCGCAGTTGTTCCATAAACTCATTCAATTTTTCTCGTGCATTGGGCAAATCCATTTTATTAACGGCCAGAAGTGCAGATTTAGTTCGAAGTTCTTCTTTATATAGTTCCAGCTCCTGTGATATAAGTTGTTTCCATTTGTAAAATATTGTCGTTGAAAGTATTTGGCTTTATACAAGCCTTTTCTTAATTACTACACAATACATATGCAAACCAGAGCAGGGAGGGCCACATTCCCTTTTAAACAACCTCTCAAGACCACATGACAGGGTTCAGCAGGCCCAGAGGCAAAATCAAGGGGAGTAAAGAAGGTACGTTTAACCTTTCACACATTACTGATTACTACTGTCTACGATGTGTACACAATAATAATACACAACCGAAATTTAAATAGAAGACGTGAGTGTATCACATGACTGGCTTCTCCCTCCTGCCTTGCCCCATGCTCCAGTCCTAGATGCCTTCATAATGGAGCTGTTTCCAGAGGAAGAACGGCGAGAGGAGAAAGACTCTGCCTGCCATCAGGGGGTAGTTGGTTTCATCTGTGCTGCCCTACCTCCAGCCCGAGGAAGAATAACTATAATAATAATTGTTGTTGTTGTTGTTTTTTATTTATACCCCGCCCATCTGGCTGGGTTTCCCCAGCCACTCTGGGCGGCTTCCAACAAAGATTAAAAATACATTAAAACATCAGTCATTAAAAACTTCCCTAAACAGGGCTGCCTGTCTTCTAAACGTCAGATAGTTGTTTATCTCTTTGACATCTAATGGGAGGGTGTTCCACAAGGCGGGAGCCCCTGAGGAACCTTCAGAAGGGAGTTGTTGCCATGGGCATTATGTGTACACGTAGTTTTAATGAGCTGAATAGAGTAAAAAAATTATGAGTCGTGGGTGTGTGTATGAACTTAACAGCGCTTAATTTATTTTTGACTGCTATTTTGTTGATGTTGTTAATATTGTTTTCTAGATTATAAATGCCGCAGTGAGTTATTAATCATATAACTTGCTTTGATTTAGATGTTTAGCTTTTTTTTTAGTTGTTTTGTTAACGGAGCTTTATAGGTTGTAATTGTTTCACTGATTATTTGTTAATTATTCTGTATTATTTATGTTGTATTTGTGATGTTTTATTAAGTTCTATCACGTTATTATATGTTGTTTCTAAGCCGCTTTGGGATTCCTTTGAATGAAAAGCAGCATAGAAATATAATAAATCAAACCATAGCTGTCCGGTGAATATTCTCATGTGGAATAAGCGCATGAAGCCAATATAAATGTGACAGCATAAACTTGGGAGCATATGAGCCTCTCAGGTATAAATTCCTAAGAGACAGTACAATTGGAATTCACAACTGTTAATCTGCATCACAAATTTTGTTAGCTACGTGTTTTCTATTTGATAACAGGAAGCAATCTTGAAGACTAAACTGCTTGGCTTCTCACTGCCCTTTGAACCGGAGAAATTTCCACCATACAGATGAAAATGGAGTTAGTGAAAAACAAAGTGCCAAACACCTAGAAGTATTTGGAAACTTCCAAATCTCAAACATCTTGGATACAGTTATCAAGTTTGTAGCTTTAATAGGTGTGCCATTCAAGTAAACATTTCAAATCAAATCTTAATCAGGTCTCTCATGTCAGAACATGTGTGCCGCAATATGCACAAATCATGCCTGTATATAAAAGAATCAGTAAACTTACCTTTGCAAGTAGTATTACAGTTTCAAAGGCTGTTCTGAATGGGCTTGTAGGAGAAAGCTGAAACCCAGCTACATCAACCTAAAAAAATCGACATTTTTTTAAAAAATCAGACAATCAAATGCTTTCTCACATGATTATCCTTCACTTTCCAAGAGACCATGAAGATGACAGGCAGTGTGGGAGTGATGGCAGTGAGGTGGCTGTTACACACAAAACATTCCCCCCCCCCAAATAGCATCCTCTCTGCTATATCTGAACAGTTTCCAATTCACAGAAACAATCTGTTTGCTTAGTTTTATGTGTTCCGTTACTGTCTCTCCTCCGCTGCCTTGCGGGATATCTACGGGAGAAGAAAAGGCTAAGGAATAAACCCTACACAAATTAGGAGTGGAGTCCCTAAGACATTTAGGTGGCATCTTGGATGCTTCCTTCTGGCAACTCCTGCAGTCAAGCTGGTGCCAAACATATTGCTATGTTTTCCTTTGGAACACACCAGCAAGGCTGAGAGAGGTGGGGTCTTGTCTTCTGGACACCCAAGGGCCTCCACACACACTTCCCAGACTTGTGTCCAGGCAGGACTATGCAGCTGTCCTTTGCGGGAACTGAACCTGCAACCTTGGTGATGTCAGCACCGCACACTAACCAACTGAGCTATGCAGCTATCCATGTTACATGTTAATTTTTCATTTATAATATTAGCAAAGCTATGGCATGATGTAATGAACAGGCACCCCCAGGTTACTTCTTCGGCAAAACAAAGCCTAAATTAAAAGCAGACTTTAAAGATGTCAAATAAAAAGCTAAGCTACAGCATGTCCTTACAACAAAGAGGAGCTGTTTGGTTCTTTCCACATGCTTCAGAAACTTGTGTCCTCTTCCTTTATTTGCATGTGCACCTTCAATCAGTCCTGGAAGATCAGCAACTGTGATCTAGGAGGGAAAGAAAGATTAGACTTTCACAAAAGATCCCATCATCATTTGGGTCGCATCGATTTTAAAAAAATGGTTACAGCATCTCCATTAGAGACCAATGGCTTGAATTAGGCAAGAATCCTTAACTACTAGAAGAGACTGAAAGTGTCATGTTATCTGGCTGAACCATTGAAAAAACTACCTGAAGACTTCCTCATATATCTTGTCCCAAGCTACATTATGAGGCAGAACTCCCCCCTTCATAAGTCTTCAACTAGCCTTTTTTTGGGGGGGGGACGACCAAAATGAAGTATTGCAGTCATGAGCAGAATACAAGTTCTAATCAGTCACTTAAATGTAGGGTTGGGAATGACCCACAGTTTTGCAGGAACTAGTAATTGCAAGTCAATTAATTCTTGACCCCGCCCAGAAAAAAACAGACTAACGTGACCACAGCAAGTGAGTTTTGTATTCTTGCTGCAGGATCAAAATTTTCCCCTTTGAAAATGTTTTCTCCAACCTTAACACTAAGTTTCCATTAGAATTATCTGATTTAAAAGTAAGCTTCTCCTTGCACAATGAAAGATATGTTTTGGAAGGCTGTGAATGAGGCATGGCTTGCATGTTCCCTCTTTCCTCTTGTGTGCAGCTTTCCCTTCTCCTGTTTAGCGCCACCCATAGTTTGCCACTTCCACACATATTTTCTGATTCTGGTTGTGAGGGAAAACTCTAGCCATAGTTTCAGCAGTAGCACATGTCTTGTGCACAGCCATCATCCTGACCCTGCAATCTCTACAGCTTACCTGGAAAGGGCTAGAACAGGGCAAGGGGTGGTAACCCTGACTTCACTACTGCATAGTTTACCAATTGAGACAACACATCCAATTTTGGTTATGGTTAAATAGGGAGAGGGAAGACCCATACAGGAGAATAGAGAACATGCAAGCATGCAATTCATTAGTAACCCTCCAAACTATGCTTCAGACTTGAACCGTTACTTGTATAAACACAGCATGCTCATTTGGGTGCTTAATAAGGTCACCAGATTTTTTTTCAATGAATCCGGGGATACTTTTCAACTTCAATGGATTCTGTATGGGGACTGATTTGTAAATCCGGGGCCTGTCCCCAGGAAACGGACATCTGGTAACCTTACAATAGAAAACACCAGGCTTGATCTTCTAAGCTATCTAGAAGTCAAGGGAATATTTTCGCATGCTGTATTCTGAGAACTAAAGAGTTTTCCACACTTTGAAGAATCAAGCAATTATCAACTAATTTGCAAGACATATATTACATTTTGGGTGGTGGTGGGGATAAGGATCAATATTGTTTCCCATCAATTCTAATTTCATGCCTGCTATGGTAAAAAAAGGCAGCTAGGAACTACAATGCTTGTTTATATATTTGTTTCATAAAATTTATACACTGCTTGATTGTAAACAAACAAACAAACAAACCTCCAAGCAATTTTTAAGAGTCTTGTACAGATGCTTGATGTTATTTTGAAGTTCTTTTAAAGTACAGGGGGCAAATACAATCTTTAGCAGTAATGCTGTGATTCTTATCCATGTAATAAGATGCTTTCATCTTATGTCTTTGATTGCTCTCATGTGCCAGCTAGAGTTCTACACATCAAAGTCAAAATTAGGTTGTATGCAATCAAAAGTTTGGAAGACTCATGAATGAACATGGTCCTTAATTCTTCATCAAAACTTAGTAGCATGGATAATGGACCTCATATTTGGAAAAAATAATCTTTCTGAACAAACACAGGGAATTTTAAAAATTATTTTAACAGGCCTATGTTTAGTACTCTACAGTAGATCACTCTCAGCTGCTGAACAGCAATAAATAATGCCGCATGGAGCATTATTTTAGGTAATGCATCATGTTACAGTATTTAGTATTGTAAAGCAGAGAGTGGTCTAATGGGTCACACTTGGTGTCCGGCCTCTCTCAGTGTCCTAAAAATTAGGTAAATGTGGCTCGAAAGGGTTGTTTATCTGGATACAGATATTGCTTAAGACAGACACAGCCATCTGAAGGAAATATATTGAAACTGAAGGAGCACAGATGCCAGACCTATCTCAGGATACCACCGTTTCTTAGAAAACAAGTCAACAGCCTGCTCTCCTTGAAGTATTGGTGTCGGTTTGTAAGTTAAGAAAATTGGGGTCTCATAACGTAACCAAAATACGATTTCTCCACAACCACACCTTTAATGCAGATCTTACTTTTGGAAACCAACCTGTTTAAAATCAGCATACTTGACTGTTCCAAGTTCAGGTTTTATTGTCGTAACTGCGAAAAGTAAGGAAAAATGAGCCCTGTTTTGTGATGTACTTTGGAATTTTACCCCTGGCTCGTATGCCCAACACACTTGTTTACTCTCAGTCAAAAAATGGAACACTCTTGCTTTCTCAGAAGCAATCTCTTGAATGCTAGACAGGCAGTGATAGCAGAAGTCCTTCCCAAACATTTAAAGTTGCTCACATCAGAAGATACATAAAAAACTCAATGCAGAGAAATTCTTATTAAATACTGGAAAACACTTGAGGGACGGTATCATAGCTCGCTGCAATTATACTCTGAAAACTTGGTAGCTGAAAGACTGAGCTCTCATTCAGGAGGGGTAGTTCATCTACAGACAGCCTCTGCCCATACTCAAGATCTCTCTCACAAACACCTGTCCCCAGGGCATTGCAAGAGACTGTTGTCAGAGACAGGGGGAAGATGGCTCCTAGTCAAAGTGTTTCTATTGCAAGCATTGCATTTAAGATCAGGGTGCAAACACTAATACATGGAAAATTAATTACTTACAGGCATAATCTGCTATCTGAGGTGTAGCATGAGAAATCTTGGTTAGCAAAGAGGATTTTCCTGCATTTGGAAATCTGGGGTGGGGGATGAAAAAAATTCTATTTAGTGTTCATATCAGTATGTAGTTGACAGAAGAATAAAACCACTTTCAAGTTTTAAAATGCATTTTACTCAAGTGAATTTTGTTTAAAATGAAGAGGAAACATCTTAGAAGTGGGCTACTCTGAGGGTGGAATAGATTCCGTACATACTAGAAAAAGCACCAAGGACAAAAGCTGCCTTTAAATGCTAATTTCCCCCCTTAAAGTCAATCAAAGTGTGCCCCAAAATATGTATTTAGCCAATGTTCCTATAAGTCCCTAACAGAACTATATGCTGTATACTCACAATGGAAAGAAACTACCTTATACTACAGAGAAGACTGAGTTGACAGGATTGTTATGGGGCGGGGGGGGGGGAGCAAGAAAAAACTGTGTTGCTATTCTCCCCCTACCTTCCAAAAATCTGGTTCCTTTTTATTTTTAAGTAAGTCTCAAAAGAAGTACACTCCACATTATGCAACTGTTTAAGCTTTTAAGACCATTTTGCAAATATGCATTTGTGAAAGAACAATTGCTCTGCTATCACATTCTTAATGATTATAACCAGAAACCAGTAATAGAATAAATACTTTGATACCTTACATTGGACTAATGAGACAGGGGGAGGGTGCTCTTTCAAGATACTATTGGAGTAATGGCAATGCCTCAAGAGCCATTTCAAAAGTTATCATACTTCTTCAGGAATGATTTTATTAGATCAGAAGTAGCTGTACTCTCTTTGAAATGTATACAGGGATGCTGTCTGACTTTCAGTGTATCTCAGCCTAATGTTCCTCAAATCTTTTTCCATGTCTGTGATCTAATGATAAAGCACTTACGTACATACTGAAATATTAAAAAAACAAACTCAGACTGAGATCAAAAGAACAAGCTTTCAGAGACTCACTCAACAACTGAGTGAAATAAATCAAAGGTGTTTCTATGACTCCCTAGAAATTATTTTTCCCTTACCTCATCTAGAACAAAGTGGGGGAGGAACAAACCACCCTGAAATTTGAAGTAGAAGTAGGTGGTGGGTGGGAGAGGTATACAGATATATCACAAAGGCAATAGTATTTATGTGACACTGTTTTGAACACCCACCAGTTCCTTATAAAGCTTCCATTTGCTGTTGGGCAAAGCCTGAATAAAAGTTCAACTTCACACATTAAACCAGAAAGAAGTGAGGCAAGAGCTGCAACTGTAGTTACATCATGCACTGCAGGGCTTTCCCCCCCAGGGGAACTCAGTTCCGGCACCTCTCTGGTGGGTGCCATTGCCATTCTAAGAGAATGGGGGAGGTGTTCATGGTGAGTTCTGGTACTTCTTTTTCTAGAAAAAGAGCACTGATGCCTTATGACAATAAAGTAACAATAGGATAATCTGGAGGCAGGATAACTAACTGTATGAATAACATTCCCTAAACTTAAATATGTATTAATGTGGATGTAGTACAGACATGGATATTTCTAGCACAAGGGCATTCACTTCAATATATAAACATGAGCATGACTCCAGAGTGCAATTTTCAGGATCAAAGACTTACCCAACTAAGCCAACATCTGCTATAAGTTTGAGATCAAGGTGAATCATGAGCCTTTGACCTCTGGAGGGCAAGAAATTTGTCGCCATGCATCCACCAACACCTCCTTGTGCCACCAACAATCTGTCTTCTGCTCTGTCAAGTTCACCTAAAAATAAAGATACAGAAGCGTTTTTTGCAAATGTTCTATTTGTTCCCAATGACACAGACATTTCTTTCAACTTGCCATTTACATTTTAGCACTCATCTGAGACAAAGCACCACTGGACACAGTGGAGCCTATCTCCAGGTTAAATGGTCACAAAATGTGGCAAATGTTTTTGAGACTTTGTGGTGAGGCCTGAAAAATGACTCGCCCAGCTATGGACTTTTTTATGATCAACATGGCTACTCTACCTTCACTTCTTACTTCCAAAAAAATTACAGAGTTCTGTAAGTGAACACACATAAATCAAGGCAAATATACTACCTTAATCAAAATCTATTAAGCTGCTTCTGAGAATTATCAATTAACTGTTCCTGGATGTCTGCCAGTGCATCTATGCCTTTAACACCTGCACATGCCAGCCAAATGTTTATTGAAGTGCGAGCCAAATTATAGGTTTGTGCTCTTGCACAGACTCAGTAGAAAGTAAACATAAACTAACAGTGCAATCCTAACCATGTCTCTTCAGAAGTAAGTCCAATTAAACTCAGTTGCAGCTTATTCCCAACTACCTGGAAGTAAACCAATTCGATTTCAATGATATTTTCTTCCAAGTAGACAAGGCTAGGATTGCAATGTAAGCCATGATTTGCTCTCTCAGAAAAATAATACATCTGAGATACAGTCTTCAATATACCGTATTTTTTGCTCTATAAGACTCACTTTTTGCCTCCTAAAAAGTAAGGGGAAATGTGTGTGCGTCTTATGGAGGCAATGCAGGTTGCGCAGCTATCCCAGAAGCCAGAACAGCAAGAGGGGTTGCTGCTTTCACTGCGCAGCGATCCCTCTTGCTGTTCCAGCTTCTGAGATTCAGAATATTTTTTTTCTTGTTTTCCTCCTCCAAAAACTAGGTGCGTCTTGTGGTCTGGTGCGTCTTATAGAGCGAAAAATATGTATTTTGGGCGTGTTGGAGGTTCATGTAAAAGAATCTCATCTATAATGTTGAAAATAATGTGAGAACTTTCCTGTATGAGGGCCTATTGTACTAAATCCTTGCCAGGTGCACAGTTGATACGTTTTCTGATCCTTTACAGTAACAAAAGGTGAAGAACCAAAACATCCTTACCAATCACTTTTCCATCATCCCTTGTGACAGATATTCCTTGAGGCACTTTCACTTCACAATCTTTTCCCTTAGTACCTTTCAGCATAGCAAGACTTGTGGAGAGCAAAATATATATATATTACAAGATTGCTGTAAACTGGACCACACACATTCACAATCAATGAAACATACTCACCTACTGTTGGCTCCTGCTCCTGCTCCAAACCGTTTGCTTGGAAATTGATCTTTAAGTCTCTTCAATGTCATTTTCTTTTGAGCTACCAACCAGACGTCACCGCCTTTCCCACCTTCCCCACCTAATCGAGGATGGCCCATTCCGCCAGTTCCTCCTTTCACGTAGATCCTAAGGTCATCCATAAACCTGCTATACTGCAAAAAAGAAAAAAAAAGTATTAAAACACTGCCATTTCATATTTACTAGCAATTTGTTAATCATTATGAAAAGTAGGGGATGCAACCCCCTGTGAGGCTACTATGAATGAGACCAAAATGCAGTACTTTACTTTCCCCATAGTGATAAATGACAACCATGAGGTTCTATAAGAACAAGTACAGCAGGTGCAGGGACGCAGGTGGCACTGTGGTCTAAACCACTGAGCCTCTTGGGCTTGCCGATCAGAAGGTCAGCAGTTCGAATCCCTGCGACGGGGTGAGCTCCCGTTGCTCGGTCCCAGCTCCTGCCAACCTAGCAGTTCGAAAGCACGGCAAAAAGTGAACGTAGATAAATAGGTACCGCTCCGACGGGAAGGTAAACGGTGTTTCCATGCGCTGCTCTGGTTCACCAGAAGCAGATTAGTCATGCTGGCCACATGACCCAGAAAAACTGCCTGCAGACAAACGGCGGCTTCCTCGGCCTGTAAAGTGAGATGAGCGCCGCAACCCCAGAGTCTATGACTGGACTTAACTGTCAGGGGTCCTTTACCTTTTACAGCAGGTGAGGGAAACCTCTGGCTCTCCAGATGTTGCTGAACTACAACTCCCATCACCCCTGAAATAGAGGGATGGTGTCTAAACCTGCTTCCTGTTCTTGGTGTTACTGATAATTAAGACAGAACAGATGTGAATAGTCCCATCTTAAGACATGCACTAAGAAAATACCCTGTAAACAGTGAAGTCCAAAAGGAAACTGTCTATGACAATTTGGTGCAAAGATATGCAAGATGGACACAGGATTGTAGATTTTTAAATTTGCCATTATGTAAAGTTTAAGACAGCATCTTAAAAAGCAGAAACATCACCTTGCCAACAAAGGTCCGTATAGTTAAAGCTATGGTTTTCCCAGTAGTGATGTACGGAAGTGAGAGCTAGACCATAAAGAAGGCTGATAAAGACCATAAAGAAGGCTGAAGAATTTATGCTTTTGAATTATGGTGCTGGAGGAGACTCTTGAGAGTCCCATGGACTGCAAGAAGATCAAACCTCTCCATTCTGAAGGAAATCAGCCCTGAGTGCTCACTGGAAGGACAGATCGTGAAGCTGAGGCTCCAATACTTTGGCCACCTCATGAGAAGAGAAGACTCCCTGGAGAAGACCCTGATGTTGGGAAAGATGGAGGGCACAAGGAGAAGGGGATGACAGAGGATGAGCTGCTTGGACACTGTTCTCGAAGCTATTAACATGAGTTTGACCAAACTGCGGGAGGCAGTATAAGACAGGAGTGCCTGGCGTGCTCTGGTCCATGGGGTCACGAAGAGTCGGACACGACTAAACAACAGCAAAAGTTTAATAATAATAATAACCACCAATAGCTTCCTTCCTTTGTACTGAATATTTATTATCGGGATAAGGGAAGTTTTGTCACTGGACCCGCCTCCCTGCAGCCAAATATTCAGAGGTGCACGGAGCACCTCCTAAGCCGCCCCCCGCCCCGCGGAAACGCCGCCCCATAAGGCTGAGGGGAAAGAGCTGCTTTGGCGGCGCACTAACCTCCCTCAGAAGGGCTCGGCTGAGCCGCCCCATGATGGTGACCAGCGGGCGCAAAGGGGCTCCCTTCAGCGGAGGCTTGGGCGCATGCAGAGCCAGGGAAGCAGCGCAGGAGAGTGACGCCGACCCGCGACGGGCCCGCCTGCTCGGAGGCGGGGCGGGCGGGGAAGGCGGGACCGCGAAGAGCCGGGGAGAGAAGGTCTACGCGGGGCGCTGGAGCAGAGCTTTCCTTGAGACGCTGGAGCTGCTGCCGCTGCAAATGGCGACGAGGGCGCCGCGGAACATTTTGTGCCTCGCTCCAAAAGGGTTGCCTTTTAAAGAGGCCTGGCACGTTTATTTCGAGGGCTAGAAGCTGCTTCGTCAGATACGCGAAGTGAAATTCTTGAGTCTGCACACGTGCATTCCGTGCATGCGGGTTCGGGGAGCGGGGAATGCGTAGGAGCGTATCGGGAGCGCAGCGGAAGCTGGACCGAGGCAGATTCCATACAGTACTTCTCTCTGTAGGAATGAATCCTAAACGTCATAACGTGGCAGACGGACCTTGTACACATAGAATTGCAAAAAATAAATAAATCCTGATTTGGCGGGGTGGGGAACAGAAAATAAATTAGCTGACTTTCCTTTACATATAATCTTCATCCTGGGAAGTAAGACCTGAACCACCGTAAAGCAGAGCCGCTCCATCCCATCAAGTAAAACAATAGAAATACCGTATTTTTCGCTCGATAACACGCACCTGACCATAACACGCACATAGTTTTTAGAGGAGGAAAACAAGAAAAAAAAAATCTGAATGAAACAGTGGATGTATCATTTTTGTGCTTCATGCTGCGGCCACAGACATGTGATTTGACGGTGAGTTTGGGGTAGCCCAATGCAAAGATCCTGAGGATCCATGCTTTGTAACCACGTTTTTGCACCATTGCAGCCCCAGGCAACAGTGGGTGCGTGATTTTTTTGGTGCAGGCTGTAGCCATGGACATGCTATGTGATCTGATGGTGAATTTGGGGTGACCCAATGCAAAGATCCTAAGGATCCATGTGGATCCATGCTTTGTAACCACGTTTTTGCACCACTGCAGCCCCAGGCAACAGTGGGTGCGTGATTTTTTTGGTGCAGGCTGTAGCCATGGACATGCTATGTGATCTGATGGTGAATTTGGGGTGACCCAATGCAAAGATCCTGAGGATCCATGTGGATCCGTGCTTTGTAACCATGTTTTTGCACTATTGCAGCCCTGTTTTTGCATCAGATCATTGCTATGTGATCTGATGGTGAATTTGGGGTGACTCAATGCAAAGATCCTGAGGATCCATGTGGATCCGTGATTGGAACCACGTTTTAAGTAGGGAGGGAAGGAAAAACATAGAAGCGACAAGGAGAGGGGTGTGCAGAGAAGCAGCTGGCTAAGAATGCAGGAGAGGGGTTTTACCGGAGGGAGGAAAGGAAGGCAAAAGTCCCACACACACACAAGCCAACCAGCTCTCTCTCCCCCCCCCCCGCCCCAACCTGCATGTTGCCTTCGAGTCCCAGACGCACGGAGAGGAATTGGACCCTCTGCTTTCCACTCTGCTTGCCTGGAGGGGAGGGGTTTTCTCTGCTCTTTGTTCCGTTTGAGCAAACACAGTAAGGAAACAGAAGCGGGTGGGCAGTAAGACCCTGAGGCAGAATGCAGGAAAGCAGCAGCTTCCTCTTTCCCCCCTTCTCCGGACGATTTGATATTTGCCTGATTTTTGCCTTCACTCGCGCTTGTCAGCTCCAGGGACCACACATTCGCTCAATAACACGCACAGACATTTCCCCTTACTTTTTAGGAGAAAAAATCTGCGTGTAATAGAGGGAAAAATACGGTACATAACGTAACTGCCCAATCGTGTTGGTCCTGCCCCTCCAAAAAACCAAAAATCCTGGTTGCGCTCATGAAAGTTACCATGGTTGATGGTATCAAAAGTCAGGGACACGTTTTCCCTGTCTTGTCTCTTGAGGACACAGGTCGACTAAAGCAGTTTCTGAGCCAAAACCAGGACTAAATCTCAATTGGAATGGATTTACTATAAGAGTGCCTGGATCTGGTCTGTGGCCATCTGCTCAAATATCTGGATCAAAGAGGGAAGATTGGCACTGGCCAGTAATTATTTAAATTTTCAAAATCCCGTCATGGCTTCTTAAGGGTGGTCTTACCACTGTCTCCTTTAAGCAGTCAGAGATCGACCACTCCCTCTCAAAAGGAGACACCTCCGTGGTCCAGTCAGCTGTCCCCTCCCTGCTAGTTTTTATCAGCCAAGAAGGGCAAGGCTTTAGGGTGCAAATGGTTGCCCTCACCTTCACTTTGTCTGCATCCTTGAGCCTTATTAACTGAAACTATCCAAAACAACAGGACTAGACAGTGCTCTGCACACCTCTTGAGGTTATTCTGCTGTAAGAGTAAAAGGTACAGGAAGCAGCTGGTGCTGTGGTCTACTCCATTGAGCCTCTTGGGCTTGCTGATCAGAAGGGCAGCAGTTTGAATCCGTGCAACGGAGTGAGCTTCTGCCAACCTAGCAGTTCAAAAGCATACCAGCGCAAATAGGTACCTCTGCAATGGGAAGGTAAACGGCATTTCCGTGTGCTCTGGCTTCCATCATGGTATTCTGTTGCGCCAGAAGCAGTTTAGTCATGCGGGCCACATGACCCAGAAAACTGTCTGTGGACAAACGCTGGCTCCCTGGGCCTGAAGCGAGATAAGCGCCATACCCCATAGTTGCTTTTGACTGGGCTTAACCTGGGGTCCTTTACCTTTCTGTAACAGTGTAGTCAGTTCCCATCAGCCCTAGCCAACATGGCCAGCAGTCAGGGATGAAGTAGTGAGAACGTATATGAACTAGCATATGAATTAGCATCACAGAGGTATAAACTAAACTAAAGGTAAACTGAAATATAGATTTGTCCTGAATCACAGAGATGGTGTAACAGGAAATGGGAAAAAGAGAAGGAAATGAGTTTTTAAAGCCTGTTTGCTTAGATAGCTAGGAGATAGGTTTTATAAGTATCTAAATCAATTAAATTGAATCATTCTTTCCATCTGGGGGCACTGAGTAAGGGGAAGTTGTTTGGTATATGATGGAAGCTCTTTACATGATTAGCCCGCTTTGAGCTGTGCTCAGTGACATGTTTTTTGTTCACCATAAGGATGCCAATTTCCTGCCATAGCCCCCTCCTCTTCTACAACAATGATTCTGTTATAATGACTTTAGAAACAGGTATGTCGTTTCTTGTTAAGATGCAATGTGGGCACTCAAGCAAACAATCTTGACTCGCATACACGAAAAGCCAGTGCAAAGTTTGTTGCCCCCAGCACACCTTTCTCCATCTGCTGAGGAAAAGGCAATGGTTGGTTCTCTTAATTTCACTGGAAGAGTCAATTAATGACTACAATGTACATACTGAACCAAATGCGGTATTGGTGTTCAAAAATGCTCCCCACCAAACAGAAATTAAATTTTGCTTCAGAAATGGTTAGCAAGTGCTTCTAATTTCTGACCATTCCTTTGGGTATAAAACGGAACAAAATAGTGCTCTAAAAAACCCCACCATACTCACATTCAGTGCTTCTTTTCTGGGGGTATGTGCTTCTTTTTTGGGGGTACACAAAAACATTTTGTGAATCTTTGTACTTTTTTCCATTTACTGTATTTATTTATCCCTATTTGAACTATAAAATGGTGATTTTCTTGAGTCAAAATGAGAGTACCCCTAAACATTTTTAAAGAAAAAAAAGCACTGCTCACATTCATACCACACCATCGAGGAAATGAATCAGAGTATTGTCACTTGCCGAATTAAAGTCTATAGGAGATATAAGCAAGAGTAGTGACTTTACTCTGTAGTGAGTAGAAAATAATATCCAATATTTGTTCTTTGTGAAGCTCCAAGATTGCAAGGTTGGTGGTGGGGAGAAAGGTGCCCTCTTACCCACTTCAGACAGGAAGATAGCCTGGACTGGCCCTGTACATGAGTCATTCCCAGGGTCCTACCTGCCATCTTTACTTGGATGGGTGGTGATCAGAAAGAGGACATTTTCAGTCATGATGCCTTGAGTATGGAATGCTCTCTCCAAGTGAATTAAAACAACCAGGTATTTCAGCACATTTTGTCATTTGTTTTGTCTAGTGTTTTGTTAGCTTTAAATGATCTTAGTGGCTTCTGAGCTTCTCTGACTCTGTATTTATTACTTTTTATTGTTCCTATTATCTTATGTTTATGCCTGATGATCGTCTTCCAAAGCAACTACTCTATTCCGAACTTAAAAATGGAAAGCGTAATGCTGGTGGTCAACAGAAGAGATTTAAAGACTGTCTCAAGGCAAATCTAAAAAAATGTAGTATAAACACTGACAACTGGGAAACACTGGCCTGCGAGCGCTCCAGTTGGAGAACAGCCTTTACCAAAGGTGTCATGGGTTTTGAAGACACTCAAACTCAGGACGCAAGGGAGAAACGTGCTAGAGGAAGGCACGCTTGGCAAATCCACACCGTGATCAGCACCCTCCCGGAAACCAATGTCCCCGCTGTGGAAGGACGTGTGGATCCAGAATTGGCCTCCACAGTCACTTACGGACTCGTTAAAACCATGTTTATGGAAGACAATCTTACTTGGCTACGAGTGATCACCAAAGAAGAAGATGTTTATTTTATTGTTTTTATCATTATATATATATATATATATATATATATATATATATATATATATAATTACTGTTTTATTTTTTTAAAATTGTACCCCGCCCACAGAGTCCTGTTATTATTCACTGACTAAATATGCAAAACAAGTATTTTTTAAATGTCCTGTCTGCTGCTGTTTGTATTATTTAAACAGTTGTATTTTTAGCAGTGATTCTATCACTGTTCATTATATTTTCGTTAAGCAACGTCATTTGGCATCTTCTAAATAAAGTGTCTTCCATATTCTAGGGAAATGAATGTTCTCTAACAAATTTGTGACTTCAATGTTTGTTAGTTTTAATCAAGATGTAATCAGCTGGCTTCTAGGAGAAGCACTTTTAGACTGCAGTTCTCTGCACACTTAACCTGGGAGTGAGCTCCACTACTGGGCCCAGTTGAACTTCATGTCCAATAATCACCCATAGGATTGGGGGTCTAAAGCTGCAATCCTAAACCCACTTTGCAAGGAAGTGAGCCCCATTGAACTAAGTGGGACTTACTTCTGAGTAAACATCAAGAGGCTTTATCTGCAAATCTCTTCCTAGGACAACTACCCCAGCTGTTATTGGACAAGGATGTACACAGGAATAGGGATGTATTGATAAGATAAGGGAACAAAGATGCAGATTGCAGCAGATTGTGTAGCTGATTGACTCAGAGCAGATGATGTGGACAGAGGCGGGGTTATGTGATTTATAGCCCCTCTCCTCTCCTTTTTCACTTAATGGAGTGGATGATACTGCCAGTGTCTTTCTCTGCTATATAATCCCAATAAGCAGCAACCGTTATCTTGCTAGCAACAGAAAGCAGTTTCAGACTTCTGGTCTTTGGGAACCCCCTCCACTCCTTTGTGTCCAAGTGGTCAGTCAACACAGACTGCTTTCTGTCACTGAATATTTGCACTCAAGAAGGCTATATTTCAGTAAGTATGATTTTTCACTTTGCTCCTTAAAAACAAATGTTGAAAAAGTCTCATTAACTGAACAAGGAAGAGCCAGATTCCAAAACTTCTAGCCCAAGGCTATACACACTTACTCAGAAGTAAGACCCACTGTGTTCATTGGAGGTTGCTTCTTTGTAAAGGCTGCGATGCTAAATCCTGCCTGCCTGGGAGTATTCCCCTTTGAATTCAGCACTACTCACTTCTGTGTAGATGTGTCATAGAGTTGCTGTGTGTTTGTTGCTTTTGCTGTTTTATAGCCAATGACAGCAGCTACAAAAAAGATGGGTTGTAATTTTCATGTTATTATTGCAAGTGCTTTTGTAGCAACTGAATTATAAGAGGGGAAGGAAGATATATGTTTCCAATATATTGATCACAGTAATCAATATTCCCTGAGGATACAAACAAGTAGGAATAATCAGGAAAAAAACTTTATTGTGCTTCTAAGTTCCAGAGAAAAGAAAGAACCAATCAGTAAAATCTATAATGCTGCTGTTAGAAAAGCATTGTTTATTGATCATGTAGATCAGTGATAGCTTATTACTTTCTCCTGTGTGTCACTTTCTACAGGAACTATCTACAATGTAAGAAAGTTTTACATTCCAAAAGTTTTAAACTCCTGACCTTTTTACTTGTCCACGGAACTGTATATTGGAGCCAGTGTAATGTTGTGGTTAAGAGTATGAGCTGAATATTTTCTATAAACTTCTGGCTGCTTTTAAATAATTCCCTCCTGTCGTGGTTGGTTGGGTGCCTAGAATCCTAAGTATTTTATTTATTTAAGGTTTTAATTATTAACACTTATATGCTGTCTTTGGGCTAACCTTTATGTTCTCTCAACCTCTTCTGTTTTCACAAAAGCCTTGTGAGGTAGTCTGCTGGTCTGAGGAAAAAGTACCTGACCCAAGTTTACTCAGTGTGCATCATGACTGAATGGAGGCTTGAACCCTGATCTTCCCAGTCCTAGCCCTTTATGTTAACCATTATACCAACTGTTCGCAAGCTCTCCCTGCCCAAGACCACTTAATGATTTTTCTTCCTGTTGTTTAGAAGTGGTGACTGCTTAGGACCTTTCCCTGTCTTGCTGCCAGCCGTAGCTTTATTCCCCTGAGGAAGGCAGAATCTCCGCCTGCCATCACTAACTCCCTCTTCCTCACCTTCCAGGCAGACAGCCAGGTTCTAAGAACGAAACAGCAGCCATTGTGCCTGCCATTCCTCTCACACACCCCTTTCTTCATTCACATGTAGTTATGCCACTTTGCAGACTCACAAGACCACTGGTGGTCCATGGGCAACGCTTTGGGAACCCCTGACTTAAATCCTACCCATCTCAACGAACTCAAGAGTAGCATATATAGTTCTTTTCTCCGGTCATTTTATTCCCACAATAGCCTTGTGAGGTAGGTTAGGTGACTGTTCTGATGTCACCCAATGCATTTCTTGACAGGGTGGGAGTGGGCATTAGGAGCCAGGTTCTTCTGTCCCAAGTCAAGTGCACAAAAAAATTCTGTAGCGGCAGCCATCTTAACTAACCACAGAATGGGCCTGCCTCCATGGGCGTAGCCAGGATTTCTTTTGCGGGCGGCAGAACCTCAGTAAGCTATGTACAGTGGTACCTCAGGTTAAGTACTTAATTCGTTCCGGAGGTCCGTTCTTAACCTGAAACTGTTCTTAACCTGAAGACCACTTTAGCTAATGGGGCCTCCCGCTGCTGCCGCGCCGCCGGAGCACGATTTCTCTTCTCATCCTAAAGCAAAGTTCTTAACCTGAAGCACTATTTCTGGGTTAGCAGAGTCTGTAACCTGAAGCGTATGTAACCTGAAGTGTATGTAACCCGAGGTACCACTGTATTTTTATTGAATTTTATTGATTTGGGTGGGGGAGCTGCCCCTCCCTGCCCCCCCCCGCATGCCTGCCTGTATGCAATCCCATTGTTACGAAGGTTGCTTGCCATTCCCAATCTGCCAAGTGGTAGCAAGATTCCAGGCGCTCACCCAGGGTGCAAAATGAGGCACAGCGGAGGCTAGTCTATTTAATACATATGGCTTACTGTACACATATTTTCACCTGGAATCTTCAATGAAGGAGGTTCAGAGCATTATACCCCAAGAGTGATAATAATAATAATAATTTTATTATTTATACTCCGCCCATCTGACTAGGTTTCTCCAGCCACTCTGGGCTGCGTACAGTGTATCTTAAAACATAAAACATCAAGGGTTAAAAACCTTTCGATACAGGGCTGCCTTCTATAAGCTGTGTAATTCTTTATCTCCTTGACATCGGAAGGGAAGGTGTTCTACAGGGAGGGTGCTACCACTGAAAAGGCCCTCTGCCTGGTTCCCTGTAACTTCGCTTCTTATGGTGAAGGAACCTGCAGATGACCCTCAGAGGAGGACCTCAGTGTCCTGGCTGAGCGGACACTGTCTCTCACTGCCCCTCTCATAGCTTCAGCAAGCTTGGGTCCAAAGCATTAGTCAGTCATGGCTCTCAGGGCAGCCTCCTCCAGCCTGCGCCAAGATGGTTCTGCCTTTGTTCTTTTCTTTCCCAGAACGTCTCCAGATTTCAAAAAGGACATTTTTCCCTATGACATCATGTGCCCCCCCATCACCTTGGCAACCTGTCAGTTCTCCTGTCTCTCTATCCATTCCTCAGAGAGTGGGGGTGGGGGGAGGACTGTTATTTTGCATTGCTAATAGACCTTAATGGCTCGGTGCCATTGTTCCTTCATGGTTCTGCACTTAGCTAACCCAGAAATTTCCTGCCTGGCACAGTTCTGCAGCTTGTATTTCCCTTCATGCCCCCAAATATTATCTAAATACTAGCATTTATTAATTTATACCATTCACTAACAGACTCTTGAGCCATAAATCTATGACACTATATAAACAGTGGGACTTTTGAAAACACAGGCTGAGGCTGTGTGGCTACAACTGAAGTCACTCTTACTCATGATGTTGATCGGACAAAACCAAGTGGTTTGAGTGCAATTTAATTGTTTTGCAGCAGAGTGTATTTAAATAGCACAGTGTTCCAGTACTTTAACCTAAAAAAAGATGTGTTCAACCAACTTCTGAGAGGCAGTCACACAGGAAGTTGCCTTATAACGAGCGGCACAATTTGTCCATGCTGCTCATTATTGAAAGGCAGCAGCCCTCCAACGTCTCAGACGGGAGCCTTTGCTATCTGTATTTGAAGGTGGACAGTGGGTTCTTTCAGTTATTTATTTAATTTATTTACTTTTTCTTGGGTTTATATACCCCCAAGGCAGTTTACAGTGTGATTCAAACACTAAAACAAATGCATTGTTTTAAACAAAGACTGACAGGGTCCTCTCATGCCAACGGGGAGCTTGATGGTATACATGTTTCCTGGCTTGGCCTCCCTTGCCTCTGCCTTCCCTCAGGGGAAACAGGCCTGCAGCCGCTCCAGGGAAGGTGGGGTAGGAGCTGCCCCAACATTTCTCTCAGGCCAGCAGTGCTGGCTCCTGGGGATGGAAGCACTTTGCCCCCCCCCCAAGTTTTTAAGGAGGGGGCTGAGCCCCCTCAATATCCAACAGCGAAGTCACACACAGAATGTCACGCTGTCGGCCTCCTCAGTCACGGATGCAAGCCAGCGCTTATGTCTCAGGTCATAGGTGCTTCTGTGAGGAGCTATTGATAAATGTGCTCCATGACCTGGACTCCTTGGCTTGGTTCTTTGCCTTCTGCCTTTCCTCAGGGCACACATGTCTTTAAAAAATAAATAAATTATTTATACTTTTGAAGTTTATACATTTCACTAATTTTACAATCATTTTGACCTTTCAAAACCTGACTTCCTTCCTCCTCTTTCTGCTGTTCCTTAAATTTATTTTTAATATCCTCTGCATATCCAAATTAACTTAATTTGCTCATTTATTCATCTTCTTTAAATATATACTCATAAAACAGCAGGTTATTACAATAATCCTGCCAATGTTCTTATCTGTTTACAATTTATCTGTAATTATTCAATAAACCATTTCTATTTTTTTGTAAAAAGTTTATTATTTTGATTTCTTATTCTTCCGGTAATTTTCACCATTTCTGCATATTCCATAAGTTTTTGTATCCATTCTTCCTTTGCTGGGACTTTTGCTTCTTTCCATTTTGGGGCAAGTAACATTCTTGCCGCTGTAGTAGCATACATAAATAAGTTTCTATACAGTTTAGGTAGTTCTGTCCCTATAATTCCCAAAAGAAAAGCTTCTGGTCTCCCCCCCCTCCCAAGGTTATTTTAAACATCATTTTCATTTCATTATATATCATTTCCCAGTAAGCTTTAACCTTACTACAAGACCACCACATATGATAAAAATAACCTTCTTTCTCTTTACATTTCCAACACTTATTTGGTTTAGATATATACATTTTTGCCAATTTACTCAGTATTAGATACCATCGATATGTCATTTTCATTTAATTTTTCTCTTAGACCATAACATACTGTGAATTCTATACAGTGGTACCTCAGGTTAAGTACTTAATTCGTTCCGGAGGTCTGTTCTTAACCTGAAACTGTTCTTAACCTGAAGCACCACTTTAGCTAATGGGGCCTCCTGCTGCCGCTGCGCCGCTGGAGCACAATTTCTGTTCTCATCCTGAAGCAAAGTTCTTAACCTGAAGCACTATTTCTGGATTAGCGGAGTATGTAACCTGAAGCGTATGTAACCTGAAGCGTATGTAACCCGAGGTACCACTGTACCCATATTCCACAACCGTTCCCATGCTTCCATGTCTATATTATGACCAATATATATTGCCCACTGTATCATTGAAGATTTTACTTGCTCATCCTTTGCCTCCCATTCCAATATTTTATGCATTTTAGACAGCACTTTTACATTACATTCCAACAGGTCTCTCTCCGGTCAGGCACGTGTGTCTTAGCCATTCGTTGCTACCCTGTCAAATAGTACAGGAGTAAATGGGCAAACCTTTACATTGTGTCTTCTCTGACATTCATGTTGATGTCATGTGAAGGTCTCCTCCTTACAAAGCACTTCAGGCTGTGATTCAGTGGCAGAGCACACGCTTTTAATGTAGGAGAGGACTGTGTGATGTTGTGGGCTACGACACTCAGTGTAGCCCAGCTCCTTGATCTCATGTTGTTCAACACACAAGCGAAGAGCACCTGAATGCGGCTACTGATGCTGGCCTTTTCTTTTCTTTTTATCTGCAATAGCAAAATATTTTAACTAGTTATTGGCCCCATCTCACATGTGACAGGACATACTTGTCTTCTTGCTGCTGTTGGAGCCGCAGGCCAGTTGGACGAAGTCACAACTAACATCCTTTTTCGTGACAGTATGTTTCAAAGTTGTACAGCCAAAGACTGTAGGAGGAGTGAAGTCATAATTGTTTGTATTGTTTTCAGATACCTCTGTGCAGCATGGAATTTGTACACAGCAGAAAGTGGCATCTCCAAATGGGTTGTCTCTTGATGGTGAATTTAGTTTTTGGCAACCTTGAATATCAAAAAGAAGCCTTTGCCGGCCTGGGAGAGATTGATCATCATTGTTGGGAAATTTCCTCTCGTAGGCTGGTGGAAGTGAAGAAACTCAGGGTATCAAGCACAGTTACTGCTCTCTGGGAATTCATGATGTTCCTGAAAGGGTCGTCTAAACCCAAGCATAATGACATCTTCAACAGTTTAGCTCAGAACTTCTGGGATATGTATGTAGAATGCATTCTCTCAAGTTCTCACGGAATGGGCAGGAGACAATTAGCATCCACAGAGAATACTTTTACATATGGACAGAAAGCGTCAGAAGGTAATTTTGTTATACTTTCCTGTTAATAAAACACCAGATGTGTGAAGTGTTATACCTGCCATGCAACTGATGATGCAGGCTATAGTCCATGAATTATTACACCAAAATAAATTTGTTACATCTTTAAGGTGCCAGAGTCTGTGCTATTAATACTGAAAGGCTGCTATTTCTAGATTAAGGCTATAATCCCATATCCCAAGTTTCCTAAGCGTATGTCCTACTGAATTCAATGGGAATGAATTTTGAGTATAGACACATGTAGGATTGTGCTGTAAGGCTGTGCACTCTTTCCTGGCAATATGCCCCATTGAACACAGTAGGACTTACTTCTGAGTAAACATGAACTGGATTGCTCTCTCATTGAACTCTCTCATGTTTCAACTACTAAGCATTTAAATATGTCATTTATTTTTTACATTTAGATACTACCTTTTCCTCCAATGAGCTCAAGGTTCTCCGCTCCCTGTTTTATCTTCACAACAACCCTGTGAGGTAGGTAAGGCTGAGAAATGGTGACTGGCTCATGGTCACCAAGTGGGCTTCATGGCTATGAACCCTGGTCTCCCAAGGTCATAATCAAACACTATAACCATTACACAACACTGGCTCTCTGTGTTACACCAGCCTACCTCATCCATGTCCTACTCTGCAATTCTCCAATTTTCATAGAAATAGAACCACATATTTCACAGACGACAACCAGGAAAAAACAAGAAAGAAAAAATGGCAACAAGGACTATCTGTACTTCTAATTGGCTCTTTCCTTCCTTTGCAGGCTTCACAAACCTCAGCTGTAGAGCAAAGAGGCTAATCTACAGAAGACACCTCACCCAGATGATTCCACACTGAATGAAGCTTTCAAAAAGCACATATTTTACTGTAGATATTTCTGATAACTCTTTTTTTTGCGATCTTTTTCTGTGTTCTGATTTGATAAGCATATTCCAATCATTGTCAGCATGGTCTTTTCTCCAGTGCAAATGCTGTATGTATTTTGAATAATTTCCTGTGCTCTCTCAGGTAAATCTATGTGTTTAATACTAGCACACATGTCCTTTTTGGGGGGAAAGGTTTCTCTCATTTTTAAAAGTTCAGAATGCAATGAAAACCAAATATATTTTTATATGCTAATGAAACATGGTGCTGCAGCAGCAAGCATATTTTATACAGCATCTTATAAATGGTAATTTCATTTTAAAGACATACAAGGGAGGGGGAATGTAAACCCAAAGAAATTATGCTTGATGTAATTTTCTGTGCAATCTCTTAAACACTGGATTTGGTCACTTATGTTGGTTATCATAAAATATCTTTTCTATGCTGTGTAGACTATTGAAATGGTGCTCTTATTCAATTCAGTATCCTTCAGACTTGTAATAATCTCCCTAATATGCCACAATACAGTCTTCTCAATCTCTAGTGCTTCTCTTGTGTCCGCTGAACTTTCTCCTGCTCATAGAAAAGAACAGGGAAGCTCCTGCATATTCTTTACATGCAGCATTTGGAGTCACTTGGTGGAGATGGGCCTTTTCTCCGAAACATTGCATTGACAGGAGCCTGTTGAAAATGTGGTGCTATTTGCAGTGCTTTGGGGTGATTTTTGCCATTGCTTTCTCCAAATTACTCTTGTTGATTTTCGCTCCAAAATACTGTATGTGTCTGGCAGGGAACTAAGATGCACGTAATGTATGAATCAGTCTTTGCCTGTTTATTTAAGGTTTAATGTGTTTGCCTATAATGCGTCAGTATTCCAGGATTTCTCCTATTCACCTCACTTTGAAGCAATTACTGGATTATGACAGTGATTGCTAATGCCACATTCACTTTATATCCTGAGTGGCTGTTCTCTTCCCCTTGTGCTTCAAATCCTTGTGTGTGTAAACGTCATGATAACACACATGGCTATATGCATTTATGTTAGTGCAAAAGGACAGCAAAAAGCAAATTAAATCAACTCAGCAACGATTAGACATACCGGTAATCTATATTTGTAACATACTGAATTTATTTGTTAGCATCATGATCTCCACATTATTTCTAAAGCAATATATATCTAAAAATAACTGTGCACTTAACCAGTGTGATACAAATATGTGATTAAAATTTGTATATAAATTAACAACAACAAAAAACAGGGAGCTGCCTAGAACAGCTCTAGACAAGGTTTATTTTACAGATACTGAATCTTTCTTGAATGGATCCACAACTTTAACTGTTTTGATCCTCTTTAAGGCTCCACCACGAATGGAGAGCTTTTTGACTGCAAGATCTGTATCAGCTAGTGGCCCTCCAGTCAATTCAGCAGGTGTACTTTCAACAGTTACTAAGCGACCAGATGCAACCTGGAAAAACAAAACACACTGCTCAGTATTCTGACAAAATGAAAGAAGAGTTCTGTTTAACAACAATTTCTTGGAAAGGAGACATTCTGATATTCTCTTATTTTAAAGCATAGTTTGAAAGGAAATGTAAAAACTATTAGTTGACTTGTAATTGATTTTTCTCATTCATGCTTTTATGATTTGTTTTTCAAGAATGCATTCTGAAACATACACCAGAAGCTCATGCCTTAGGTTTGAAGTGTGTGTGTGTGTGTGTGTGTGTAATGAAGGAGATTGATCATAAATTCAAATCTTATTTCTGCTATCTATGCTCCCTGTCATACTTCTTCCTTAACCCCTTATTACTGCTGATCTCTAACAAATAAAAATTAATTTAGATGCTCTTTCCTCTAACATAAATTATTGAAGAGGCTGCTTGATACCACAGAGCTTACACTTACTTCTCCATCAGCATGCTAGCGCCATAGATTAACTATGGTGGTGAACTGATGTTTTGTTTGAAAAAGTGTTTCAATATGAAGGATGAATATTCTTGCACGCCACCCCCAATCTCCGAGCAGTGCGAGATTTCAGGGGTTCCAGTTGCTTACCAAGGGTTTGTGTTTCCTTTGGGAATGAGGCACAGCGGAGACTGTGGTGTCTTTATGAAAAACGGTTTACTTACACATATATACAACTGAGCCTACGATGGAGGGGTACACAGCATCGACACCCCCAAAGTGCCTTGCTTCCCCCATAGCCACAGCCTTGGAGTCAACAGAAATTGAACGCTGCTCTCAAACATTTCTCTGACCCCCTCTCCAGATTGCTGCTTTACTTCTAGGTCACATCAGTGCAATTCAACTCTAAATTCAGGTTTTGACCTTATAACTATCTATGAATCGAGGGAGGGCCCCCACCCACAGAGTCCCTTTCTTTTGTTTTCCTTAAAGGCCCATCACTCAGGCCGTCACCTCAACACAGGAAGAGAGCCTGGCTTATATTTTAGCACTTGCTGGATCTAGGGGTTAATAAGGATCTCACATACAGTCTATTTCTTCCCTCTGCCCCCAAACTCATAAAAATATAGTGAAACGCTTGCTGCTGCTGTAATGAAAAATCAAATGTTTTGCATTCTCAGAATTTTCGACTTTGGATATACATTTCTACCAGCCTACTTCCTCCCCACCAAGCACACAACACTACCCGCCAAAGAACAAGAATCTGTCCTGAAAGGTACAAACAAACAACAAAATACAGCTTCCCTGCAGAAAAATAACAGACAAGTTAGCAAAGGCATTAGAACACGCATAATCAAAAACCAATTAAGAAAACGCAATTACACTTTTAACCTTAGTCTAGTATGGTAACCGCTTATTCCTTTCAAGCAAGCTTCCAGTTCATCAGGATCTCTTCAAGCCTTCCTCCTTCTCCTTGGTGCACACTCCCTGTTACAGTTCTGCATCCCAAAGCAGCTTACCCAGTCCCCAATCCTTGGCATACCCAAGAAAATGGGTTTTCAACATGTTTAAGCCAGGATGCAAGCCTCAGTACCAAAGCTGCATTACCCAAAGGCCTTGCTCATCCTTTCCCTTGTGCTACTGCAGCACAAAGTGGTTTTCAAACACACACAGAGTTTTTTGAACAATTCCTAAAAATCATTAAACAGCAAGATAGCCTGGCTTATATTTTTAACGCTTTCTGGATCCAGGAGTTAGAAGGATCTTGCATACAGCCTACTTTCCCACCCCCAACTCATAACAATATAGTGGAATACTTGCTCTGCTTTAAAGAAAACAAACAAACAAACATTATGCATTCTTAGAATTTTCAACCTTAGATAATACTTTTGTAACATTTTATATTTTGAAATTCATATTTAAGATTTGTAAGGATTCACTTACAGTTGTATTTAGGCCTTTAATGTCCGTTGGATGGAATGTTGCGTTGTAAGGTTTTACCTTTGTTCTAGAATTTTCTATGGATTTTTCCTGAATCCTTTTCGCTTTCTATAAAAAAATCAAAAAGGGGTGAGGGATAAATGACATGGCAAAGTCAAATATCTCTTTTTACTGTCTTTTGAAGTTTTAGCCTTAACACATTAATAGGCTTACTATACAAATAGGGGTGTTTCAGACTGTGTATCTTTCCAAGTATGGTGATGCAATCCACCCTGAGTAAAAGTAATATGAAGAACCAGCAATTAACTAAGTATACAAACAAGTACCGTACATTGTACATAAATGCCCCTTCCTTACAAGTGACTGAACAACCTCACACTGTCCAAAGAGAAACTGAAGGAATTATTCTGAACATATTTAAGACATCTGTTTGGCACATCTGCTTGTACAAGCCTTCCTATTCTTAATTTTCAAGTTTAATCTATTTATCCTGAAAATATAAATTATACAGAATAGAAAAGAGGATCCACAATAAATATCTGTTTAATAGCTTAAAATATATATTAATTGGAGCTAAAATCATCCCAAATGCAGTATTCAAAATATCCTTACCTTTAAAGTCTCATAATTTGATGTCCGGGCCAAGAAACTTTCCCAGGACTTACTGACCATTTCCTTTTGCTTATGGAGGGATTGAATCTAGAGTGTGAAAGAGATTAAGGAGGAAATTAAAACCTCTCATTCTTCAAAAGTGTCTTTAGTGGCACAGTTCAGTTATGGAAGTAGTTCAGAGCAGAGCTCTGGTTGCACTGTAGGCACCAATATCACTACACCCTACAGTTTGTTTGCAATTAGCCCCCTCCCCCAAAGTGGAGATGGTATTCCGAGTATAGACAATAACTTCTTAGTTTTTAAAGAAAAAGCGCTTCTTATAAATATGTGTTATAAGAAAGGGAGTTTATTTCTTTTAAAAAAATGGTTCCCTCTCGCATGCTGCTTCTTTGCTTACCTTGGCATAACTTTTTTCTTCTTCTCGAAGTTCCTGGTATTGTTGGCTTTCCAGCATTTCAGTCTGAAGAGAGATAACCATCTTTCCAACGTTTTCAAATGCTTCCATAATAACCTGCAGTGCTTCATGGTCAGGAGTTACGGGTTTGATGTTTTCTTTTTTAAGTTCTGCATATATCTCACTCCAGATTTCACCTACCTTTATTAACAAAAGTGGCACTTTTAGAAAGCTATCAATACCAAGGACAGCTAACTCTTTTCGGGTAAAGACCCAGAAAGAGCCACTTTTGATTCTCTGTTCCAAGTATCTATTTTTATTCATTAAGTTTAAAGAGGAAGCCAAGTGTAATCACAGGCAAAAGTCTGGCATTTTAAATTCTAACAATGTGTCTTGTATTGTGACTGCAAAGGAGTACATATGTAGTGCTTCAGATTCTTAATTATACTAGCTCTAACAAACGAAACCATAAATAACAAATCACATATTAAACAATGCTTACCTTGAAGTCAAGATATCTACGTATGATAGCAAGTGTAACAAAATCCTTGGCAGAGAGGCCAGGCAAATTTTCAAAGCCTAAAGTAAAGCATTAATAATTACTTTTAGAGAAATCTTATTTCTGTATTGAGATTTACACTGTCACAAGGCAATTTCAAAGTGGACACATTAGCAAAACTATGTGATCCTGCCAAGAATATTGGAAGCTCCTGGCATAGATAGCCATAATAGCTGGTTGACAAGGAGATACAGGATTTTTCTTTTCCTAGTTCTGCAGTTGCAGACGCAGATGAACTTGCCAAACTTGTGTGTAACTCTGATTATTCATTCTTCTGTTTATGCACGCTGTCTTTGGTTAAATAACATAAATTATTTTACTGTTTTATATCCACCTTCTTAGAAATTAAAGTATATGTAAAATGCAGGAAATAAATCCATGGCCTTTACCTAATTTACATATTACACAATAAATCTTTGCTCGCATGTTTTCAGCAACATCCATAACAGCAATAGTGGGACAACTGGCAGGCATTGGAGTAACTTCTTGCTTTCTTTGGAACTTGCCAGCCAATGGCTTCTTTGTATCTGCAGAGGGAAAATTTCAGTGTTAGGTTCCACTCATCATCAGATATTCAGTAATTATAATACTTTCACTGAAAGAATGTACCGTATTTTTCCGTGTATAAGATGAGATTTTTTCTTACGAAATAATGTGAAAAATGGGGGGGGGGGTGTCTGTTGACATTTCATACCCCCACTCTGCAGATATGTGGGATTGTTTCATCACATGTCTGTATTTACATTCGAACTCTGTTGGAAGTCATGGGAGCGAAAGTTGTTTTTACACTGTTCCGTTCTGTTGTGTTTTGCCTTCTCTCCGAGGAAGAAGAGAGAGAGGAGCCATGCTTTTCCTTTGTCCTGATTTGTATATAATAAAGTAGCTTAGTACTTACACCTTGAGCCTAGCTCTGCTGTTGCTGACTCTGCTAAGTCAATGTGTGCTCACATCCCAAGACATGAGTCACGGAATCACGTCGGGGAAGAAGATTGATGGATGATATCCCAAGTGGCACGCAGAAGGGAGAGACAGGCTGGCACATATATGTTATTTGCATGGGGGCCTGTCCTGCCTCCTGGCGACCCCCCGACAGGGTCGTCTTATACACGGATAGTACAGAGGTGGGATGGGGGACTGGTTGCTGCTGTGAGCAGTTTTTCGGTGGCAATTGGGCAGGTGATTGGTGGCTGTGGCAAGGGCTGTTATCGATTGGCTGTTGCTACAGCAATTGGGCGGGCAATTGGCGGCTGTCGGCGAGCGGGCAGCCGATTGGTGGGTGTGGTGATGTGCGTGATTGTCATAGTCGGTGCGGTGAGTGAGTGATTTTTTGCAATCCCCCCATTTTCTTAATTCTTAATAGGGGGCGTCTTATACATGGGGGCATGTTAAACATGAAAAAATACAGTACTCTGTTATATGTCATTTAGGTATTATCTATTAAAATGTATAGAGACATTCAATTTTTTTAACGAGTATATATATAACAGTCTCCACTGACCTTCATTCCAAGAAAACCAAACCCTGGGTAAGTGCTGAAAACCCCTGGAGTCTTTCACAGCTCAGATACAGGGGTAGCGTACAACAATATCAAACTTCAGGTGCATGACAATGTCTTTCTTATTCCAATATACATTTTAGGCTACTGTTTGAGTTTATGTTCAGTTTTATGGCAAATTTTTATGGTTTTATCCTCTGTATGGTTTATTTTTATGTATGCTGTTTAGAAATGTGAACGCTTGAGTGATATATAAATACCACAGACAAACAACAAAATATTTCATATATAAGAGCCTCTATTCCTCAGCATTATTACCTCCTGGTCCGCTTGACTTGACTGAGCCAAGCATTTTTAAAAATACAAAACTTATTGACGAAATTCTTACAACTCTCCACATTTCTCCACAACAGCCCAAAAGCAACAATTGTTTGTAATAACTGGTTTTCAGACTACTCCATCCCTATTATGATGAGGGTGTTTATGTATATTTCTATGAGTCAAAACTTGGCAATGGTGTTTGTTTTAATTTATGAATTATATTGAGGGCTTTCTGAGATGAATACTGGGCTTCAAATCTAGCATCATTAATTTGGTTGGAGAATGAGAACAAAACACTGGTTAGGAAACAATGTTTACTATACTCTGTACTGACTTTATTACATTGTTTCACTTTTACTTATACAAAATGTTATATTCTAAGAAACTGATTATGTTTAGGGAAAATGAATTTAGTTTTTAAATAAGATGCATAAAGAGTGGTATTGAGTGAAACAGATTTAGCAAGCAAAGCTACCTCAATCAATCAATCAAACTAATAATAGATGCTCTTTGCAGCTGAAGGGACAAATGCCATCTAGTGGTAAAACTAGTAACAGAATAAAGTATTTTGAGTCATGACTGAACTGGGGCTCTGTTTCTCCTACTGTGTGACCAGCGTATTTATTTATTTCGACCTCATAATATCTACAGCAATTAGCACAGGCCAAACACCTGTCCTTTTGAGAAAATAGGATGTGCATCTTGACAAAGTATACCCATTTAAGTGTTTATACTAGAAGTAGCACACAACCACAAAAGTATACCATTTTCCATCAGGGAGGAGAAAGCAATTAATCACCCATTCCTCTATGTTGCTGCTACAATGCAATGCTGCAATGCCCCCCTCCTGACTGGATAACAACACTGGCCTACACTGCAGGGTTGCCATGCACTATTGTCTCTCACCACCACCACTCAGCAGTATTAGCATAGCATAGCGATATTTGCAGGACTGATGTTATCCATGCTTTCTCAACAACAATACCCCTTCCCCTTTTAATGCAGATGTACCAATTTTATTTATATTTGCATTTGCAAATTTTTAAAACAATGGGTGGGGTTTTTTTGCATTAAATTCTACATAAGATATACATTAACTCCTTTCTTTGCTGCTTTTTTTCTTCTGAGTAAACATGCTTCTGTCTTATCATGGCTATGCTAAATCCTGAATTTCAAAGTTATTTTCTCTGGGCAACAACCCCCTTCTCTACCACAAACAAAAAGAAGCGAAGCCCAACTTCAGAATGAACCAGAAAGCCTCTTCATCATAATGAAAAAAATACTTTCTTCATTGTCCCAATCTAGAAAAAAATATGGAGTGACACATACACCAAGAAAGACTCAAACACAGAGACGTACCTAGGAGTTGGCCCCAGCTGGTGGTGCAGGCTGGGGGTTTGTGCAAAACTTGCGGTGCTGCTTGGTGCTCCTGGGCTGCCAGCTACTGGGCGGCCTGTTCTGTGGCCACTAATTCCACAAGTAACTGTGGAAATTAGTGCCTGCCCATTTTGCTTCGTAGTTTTTGTTCCACAAAGGCTAGAGGTTTATTTATTTTTGTAGTGAAAGATCAGAGTCTGGAAACCCTGCCAGCTCTGAGTTTGGCACAGCTGCACTCCCCTTATCCCACTCTCCATGTTCCTGTATATAATCACACTTTGAAAAATTCAGCTCTTCTTAAAACTTCAGTAATTCTCTTAAATCTACAACTACTATGATATAAAATACTCGGCAATCTAATACTTACCAACAATTCTCCCAACTTCGTCATGTTTCACTCCCATCTGAATCTCTTCTTCTCTCCATAACTTTATTAATAAATTGGCTGCTGTTTGATCTTTTTTCCCTCGCCAGGTATTGATATGAGAAGCAGTTTTAGGGTTGTCACAAAATTCAACTAATATCCCAAGTATTAGATTGCAAACATTCTTTTGATTTAACTTTGCAGAAGAAAAACAAGGACAGAATTTCAAAACTAATCCCTAAGAAATTTTGCCTTCACAATTATTATATATAAAAAAAACTTTGAGCATTAAAACCCTGATCTAGTGGCCCAATGAATACATAGGCATTCAAATGCACAGATGGATTTCTCCCACACACTTCAATGTCAGTGAATACTTTGAATGAATAGGAATTCATGCAAAGCTGGGTTGTGAAAGGAATGAGGCATCTCTTAGTTACATATGTACAGGAGATCCACAGAGCTTTGAACTGCGGCTCAGTTGTTAACACTAACTACCTATTTTTCCATTATAAAACCTGTAGACGCATGAAGCAAATATTTTAGAGGGCAGACTTTACTGAAGTGTACAATGTATTAGGATGGACAGAAAAATGTCTGAGCAATACTTGTTAAAAGTTGTATTAGGCTCTTTGTCTTCTCCAGTTCTGGGGATGTGATATTTTGAATGGAATCTGATTACCAGGTGCAGAATTTTAAATCCTGAAAATTTTTGTCCCCAGTTTAAGTAACTGAAATGCAAGTTTCTGCTTTTCTAATTTTAGAAATATGTTTGAAAATGCAATCACTACAAAAGGTCTGTTCTCCACATCTGTACTCCACATTGTGTTTATACTTGTTCTACTTTAAGGCTTCCACGTTCCACCTGTGTATTCCTGCATTTTAGAGTGTGAGCCTGTAAGCAGGTCCTTTTTTATCTAAGTACAGTGCCTACTACATTGTACATACTTTACAGATGACAGTACCCTTGATTTGTATCTCTTTTACCTAATTCCAACACACTCCTTTCCCCCAAAAAAACATCTTTTCCAAACCTAAGTACTGGTAGGTATTTCAGAACAAAGTACACAAATTGAAAATATTTGTGCAAAATATGAGTACTTGAAGTTCTATTGATTTACTTCACTTCAGAGCATGTATTTCTTGGAACAGATTTACTGTTTCCATAATTTGCATTATTTTGGTGCAGATTATGAACAGACCTTAATGTTGTGCAATTTGTCATTCCCAAGACAGACGGATGCCAACAATTCCCTAAGAAGGTCTGTTTCCTGAGGCAGTGCCTCCTAGTTGCTGTGCATGTACAGTGAAGACTTTCTTCATGTTTAGCTTCTTTGTAAATAAAACTGCACCCATTTTCCATCTATGACTACAGACTGCAAGGCACCACCTCTGTTGTGGGAATAACACATTTTCATTTTCAGAGCAAAGAGTCATACTTGGCACATGGAAAAATTGTGTGTGTATTTCGAGTCTTTACTATAGCAGTGTAGATTGTGGTTGCATGAGCATCACAGACGCACATCAAGTATAGTCTGACAGGGAGCACACCAATGGACATATAGCTGAAACCTGACACCTCAGCAAGAGTCGATTACACAATGTGTATTTAATATTTTACTATAGGTGGTTTCCCAATAAACAGTACTCACAACAAGCAAATCCAGGAGAGTGAAGAGGCCTTCTCTTTCAATAAAATAGTCCTCTAAAATAGTACAGCCCATGACACAGCACCTTAAATGAAAATAATTTCAGTTCATTTAATTTCTTTTGCTTACTCTGAGAACACACATGGGATTTACACTAACACATTGAAAATGGGAAAATATCTAATTTGGATGCTTCTATTTTATTATATTAATTTGAATGTAATGAATGTCTCAAATGATTTTCATTTATAAAAGGGTATACGATACAAATTTCAAAACAGATGAAAAAACTTTGATCAAAAGTGTTCATATTGAGGTAATATAAAAAGGACAACTCCTACCCCACCCTTTTAAAGATCAACACCAAACACAGGCATGGGCATAGGTTAATCATACCCTATAACCCCAATTAAGACCCAAATGTTAGGGCAAACAGAAACATCTTTGTCCGGCACTTAAAAATGGGTAATGATGGTGCCATGTGTATCTCTCTGGGGAGAGCATCCAGCCACCACTGAAAAAATCCGTTCTCATGTTGCCACCTTTCACACCTCCCTCAGAAAGACTCAGTTGATGAATGCAGGGTCCATGCAGGTTCATATGGGGAAAGGTGGTCCCATGGTTGATGGTACCAAAAGCTGCTGAGAGCTTAGGGAGAATTAACAGGGTCACACTCATGCATCTCTCTCCCAACAGAGGTCATCATATAGGGTGACCAAAGTAGTTGCCACACTGTACAAATACAGGGCCTAAACCCCAAATGTAATGGATGAAAAAGTACACAGAACTTTACTGCTACATTTTGAAGGCAGCCTCATTGGGGCACTATGCGGTTTTATTTTCAAGGATATTTCTTCCTTTATATACAACTTACTTGATTATATATTTTTTTTACGTTTTCAGTATACTCTTGACTGATAATAAAAAATAATCCTATAGATTAACAAAATGCATAAAAAAAAGAAAAATATAGTAGTCATTGCCAATTCATTAGCATTTCAACTCATAGAAACCAAAGATATTCAGAGAATGTAAAGTGTGCAGATAGAAAGGAGACATAATCTTGTGGCACTGTGCATTTATTTGCGATGCTGAAAATCCTCTTTACAGAAGGTCACAGTAAAAATAGCTGAACATACCATAAGCAGTCCAGAGCAGTAAAAAGCAGACGATTATGACCCAATCCACTATAGAATTTCTTTGAATCCATCTTCATAAAAGGAATAAGTGTATCAACTCCTTCCCATCCAAAGAGTTCCTGTTTGATATATAGCCATTTTAATCTGGAAAAACTGTACACATTCATAATAATTTACACTACACTTAATAATTATTATAACCATTACATTCATTCTCTGTAGTTTTCTATGATGGAGAGACCCAGAGGCAAGCCATCTGTTATGATATGAAAAGCAGCCTACTTCCACCAGTTTAGAATCCTCACTCAAGCATCCTGACGCTACAGAGGAAAGGAAGACTGAAGAGGCTTATCACTTTTTTTAGCCTCTTAGGGAACAGAGGGTTCCAGCAAGATTAATTATTGCCAAATGGAATAAGATGTATCCATGCTGTTGGCTAAGCCTTTGGGTCTTCCAGTGTTATCATACAAGCAACTGGTTTTCAAAGTCCCTTCCACTCCAAACTGCTAGGGAAGGTTAACTA
This sequence comes from Podarcis raffonei, assembly GCF_027172205.1. Classification (NCBI taxonomy): domain Eukaryota; kingdom Metazoa; phylum Chordata; class Lepidosauria; order Squamata; family Lacertidae; genus Podarcis; species Podarcis raffonei. The sequence goes on along the minus strand of NC_070613.1, from coordinate 26,247,729 downwards.
CTTGTGAGAATTAACATTTTAAGATTTAAACAAGTAGGAGCTAAGAGCACATGACCTATAGACAGAAACCATAAATACTTAACTTCTTTTGCTTATACATGATAATATTAGATTCCGATATTAGATTCCAAGATTTTAAAAACAATGAGAAAATACTAACCTTTCTATGAAGGTTATTTTCACAAAGAGTTGACAAGAGAAGTAAAATATCAGTCTGAATTTCTACCACAATGGCACTTTCTGGATAATTCTTTGTGGTATTCTTTAAGATACCTAGCAGAATAAATAAATGTATAATATCAAATTTACTCCTCCAGAAAAAATGTTTCACATAGTTTGGCCAAAATATGCAGAGTTACTTTAGGTACCGTTAGGGGCTTGTGTGTAATGGTATTGTTCGTGTGTTGTTGTTTTTTAAACAGTAGCCCACTACTACTAAAATGAATTACAAACTGCTTTTGATTTTTTCATGAATTTCAAAAATTATTTGCCACAATGTGTATGAGGGAAATAATTTAGAAAGGAAAGGTTAAAAGCCCTGTTACACACACAAATTCTTTGGATAGCTATAGTTCTTGATATATATTTTAAATTGGCATCCCAGTGTATTACTGTGTACTGAATCCAATATATTGATTTGATCTTTCCTTTCATGTAAATTCAATCAACAGGGTTGTGCTCTTAAAGTGAAAACAGAAAGAACACAGATGAAATGTCTGCTCAAGAAAACATGCTCGGATTTTCAAGCTATGAATCTGCATTGCTATTCAGGACCTGGAGCCAATATGTGAATCCTATGGGCAGTGCAATTCTGCATAATGTATAGAAAGGGTGGGGGTAAGAGAGATTGGTTATTAGAGATTAAAAAGTAAAGTTTCAAAAGAGAGTAGAAATGAACGCTGGAGAAGTTCATCAATTCAGGCAAAGGTAGCCAAGACTATTTAATATATACCTCACCTAACAGTTGATTAATTGCTCCCTGATCACAAAGATCAACATTCACAGCATCATCACAAAGGGACACAACAGGATTCAGTACTTTCAAGGTGTAGCGCATCTGTGCAAGCTTGGTGCCACGACCGCCAGTACCATGGAAGCTGTTACCTTGAGCAAAGAAAGGATCTGCAAACAAACGAAAACAAAACATCTTCTTTTGCAATACAGTGTGTTTAGGCTATGGCAAGGTCTTTTGTGTAAATATGATTTGAAGAATATTGCAGACTTTAACATGGTACTTTGTTATCATAACATACATAACCAGTGGCTGCAACATAAGACATTTCATGGTTGATCATCATAGATTTACTGAAAGACATTATCATGGCTCCCTGGTGTTAATTGTGCGGGGAAAAGAAATACAGTACTGAGAGAAAGGAATGTACTACACATGAGTCCCAATTCAACTGCATAGTGACAGAGGGCATAAGGCAATGCCTGCACTTTCCCTCACATAATAAAGAATCTAAGTATACTAGTCCAAACTGTTCCTGTTTCTTTCATACCCATGTTGAGTATATACTTGTAAGCTGATTTGCTACAGTTCCTATAACTGTGATAAGGTTTAATCTTGATCCCTGGCGTGTCAAGTCTCCCTCTGGTGTTTGATAATAGAATGAGAAATATTCAAAGAAAATTACATTTTTTTAAAGCTGTGCTTGTTTTAAAGCCTGCCCAGTGCTGCAGTGTTCATGCAACTGAGGTTCAATGCAACAGTCAAATCTGTAATTTATTTGTTCAAGGCTAATGATTTTCAGTTTTCTGTGACTGAATACAGGCAACGACCGATTAACATGCATCTGAAAGATGTATGATTTCGCATGTGCACACAGTGCCAAACCTGGAAATGACAAAAAAGTCCCCAAAAAGGCAGCATGAGGTGGAGCGGAGGCTGGGAATGGAACCCTGCATGAAATGGTCGTTGACTGTAATTCAGCACCAGTGGTAGACACAACACTGAAAATAAATTAAAATATAAGATAAAAATATGTTTAAAGGCTTTGCTTAAGTATAATAATAAGATTCTAGCTTGAACAAATACATCTTGCACTGTTTCCAAAAGACACAAGCATGACTCCTGAATATATCTTGCACAGACTATAAAGCATCATGCCATGTACAAGGCCAGCATTATGTAATAACTGAGAAAGTGACACTTTGCAAGATGCCTTGATGTTACAAAGACCTCAGAGCACCTTGCACCTGATGGCATTGTGACATCAGATGATTTGCAGGTGGGGAGCTGTGCCCACCTGTCAAATTTGTTCCATGAGGCTGATTCCAATATGGACCTGACTCATGGAATCAAAAAGCTTCCCCACTCCTCATCTAATTGGTACTGAGCTTCATGGTCACCATGTCCTTGGCAATCCTGAAAACAATTCCTCACCTATAGAATAGTGAGGACCTACAATGCTTTCAGATGTGAAATTAAGAAATGGATTCTCTAAGCTTCTTGCTTCTCTAAGTACAGGCATTAAGCATAATCAGTGATATGATTTAAGTACAGTAGTTCTATCCCACCTACTCACCATTGCCCATGCACCATTCGAGAAACATGAGAAGGCGAGTATTTCCTTGGCACATCATGTAGTCATCTACCAACAAGGGAGCCATTGTAGCTAAGGTTGCAATTGCAAGAAGCTGTAACTCTTCATACTGGGCAGCAGACATGTCAACCATTCCTGGCTTTTCATTTGGTTTTAAATAATGAAACAAGGCCAATATAACTTTACCCTCTTGTAGCAGCTAAACAATGGAAGGAGATATAATATAAAATGTCACTGAAAAAGTAAAATATAAATCTATAGAAGTGAAGCCAAATGTTCCACTTTTTATAGAACTTGTATTTAATGTTTCTGTTCTGAGGTGCCACTGGTAAGACCAATGGTCATCCTATTGTTATGTCATAGCAAGTGCCTGGCAAGAACGTGTTCCATTTAAAAAGCAATCTAAAAATTAAGTCAGAAAACCCTTCACTCGGTTTCTGAAATAGGCTGAACTCGGAAGTCTGATTTATATATTGCCACAGTACTTTCAGAATTGCTTGTGCACATTCTTCTTAGTATAGGCTAGACTCACAGCATATTTAAAATAAAAATTCTATTGTAGTGAGAAAACAGTAGTAAGCTTCAAGCTACAAACTGGTGTATGATATTTATGTATTTCATAAAATGTATATACCACTGGATTGTAGAAAAAACCTGTGTAAACACAGATAATTAAAATGATTAATGACTAAATAATCACATATATCTTACCTGTACAATACATAAATCTTTTGCTAGTACAGTAAGCATGTTAAGCAGTAACTTTTTCAACTCAAAATCTTCATAACAGTAAGTCAGCCTGAGGTTCCTTACCAAAGGATTATGACTTTTTACTGTGAATGAAACAAAAATATTCTTGGTAAAATAATTAACCGTTGACTGATAAACTGAAGTATCAGTTACTAAAAAGTTATACTGCTTACCTTCAACAAAAGTGGCAAATAATATTAACAGCTTGGCAAACCCTGTTTCCTAAAAAATACACACAAGTTACAGTGGGGAGGGGGAGAACAGTGTAAGCGTTACTACGTTCATGTAAGTAGGGCACACAAATAATAAAAATAGACTACTTTTAGCTTTACTAGAAAATACTAATTGCGGTAGGGGCTTTAGCGTAGCTTTTCACAAATAACTGGACTTGTTATGAACTGCCCAAGTAATAGAAAGGCAGTTGAAAATGGTTAAGTACCAAGATCCTATGTCAGAAGACAGGACTTAAAATCTTATGAGATTAGGAGGTGAGAAATGGCTCCACTCCCAAGACATATCTTACATTTCCTGGAACCTGTGGAACGCTTAAGAAACAGAGACTATGTTCCTACAGACAACCTTATGGACAGAGACCAATTAACAAAGAAAGCAGAAGACTGAAGAAGAGAAAGAGATCTCCCCAGGAGCCCTGAAATAACTAAGCAACCCACAAGGCATGTTAAGAAACACCCCAGAGGACACTGGCAACTACAAAATACTAAAAAACATCTTTTTGCAAGACAACAGAGTAACACAGTACATTTCAAAGAAGGGGATTTGTTTCTATATTTGACATGCTGACACTAACGCACTAGCAGACCACAATAATACAATCATTTCCTTTAAAAGTCCTTTCAAAATACCAGCAAAAAATGGGTCTACAAAACTCAAAATTGTGTATAGTATACATACAATCATTGGTGCTCCTGGGTTCTGAGCCACAAGGGTGGCGATCACCAAAATGTCATTTCTTAGCTGGCGATCATAATGGCGGGAACCATGTATAAGCAAGTTCGTAAATGCTTCCTTCAGAGCACTAATAAAAAGGTGATATTTTGTATTTTAATTTATGCACTCTATCTCTAATCAGATATATAGGATATAATAAAATATATACTTATCTTCAAAATCTGAAATTCCAAACACTCTTTTCCTTCACTTTTAATTTACACTTAATATTTAAATTATTTTGAAGTACGTATTACATTACCAAACTCTTAAATTAACTGCAAAATAGAGGATCAGATTTTTGCTCAGTGTGCAGTAAGATGGGACTGTTGATAAAAATTAAGTGTACAAAAGATGCTCATTGCAGGTTTTTAAGCAGAGATTGGATAGCCATCTGTCATGGATGCTTTAGTTGAGATTCCTGCATTGCAGGAGGTTGGACTAGATGACTCTCAGGGTCCCTTCCAACTCGACAATTCTATGAAAAGAAAAACCCTGCTAGATAATACTGAAGAATTGTCTAGTCTAGTCCAACAACCTGTTTCACAATGGTCAGCTAGATGTTTCTAGGAAGCCTAGTGAAAGAGCATGTGGAAGAACAGTTCTATTCAGGCACTGAGGCCCAGCAGCTGATATTCAAAGACATACTAGCCCCCATTTTGCGATTAAGCACTAACAGACACAAGAATTCAACCAATCCATTCTTACAGCCACCAAATTCACTGGCCATCATCTTATTTTGTAGTAGTAAATTCCCTACGTTGACTATGAATTGCAACACAGTCACATACAAGTCTACAGTACACATGGTACACACGAACAACACTCACCTATTTATTATAACTTTGGAAGATTATCCATACTAGGTATTAGTGAAAATATGTTCCTTCTTTCTTTTTAAAGCATATGTGAAATACAAGCTAAAAATCATACATACTTTACAATTTATGAACTAATTATTAGAATAGTAGCTGAGATGATATATGCTATGTGAGTGCACTTAACTTTACACATTCCAAATTACTGAGCTGCTCAATAATTTCTTCCTTAGAGGTTTTTTCTAATAAATTCCAGAGGATTTCTGAGGAACGGAATAGCAGCTGTCCAGAAGGGTCAGCATCATTAAGATGAGAACATAATCTTCTTGGGGCTTCAGCTTTCATCATAAGTTTACAATTTGTCTCTGAAATGGAAAAGGATCAATACTTAGGTTCATCATATTGCTAATGTTTTATGAAATAGAAAAGCAAAATAAGAAAAGATTATATATTAAATAGATAAATTACACTAACCAGAAATAGAAAGATGTTGCAGTGTTTTGATTATCCATAATTTCTCTTGAAGTTGATTTTCAACTAATGTCAGCGCCAGGACTAAAGTTTCTGCTAAACCTCCTGCTTCCACCATCTGCCTTTTATAGTTTGCACTTACAGGTTGATAAACTGGAGAAACAATAGTTTTAAGATGCAAATCTTATTGATGTAAAGCAAAGGACGATGCGGACATGTAATATTTTGTTATGGAAAGATTCAGAAATGCCCTACTCCTAATAACTAAATAATTTTCCAAACATATTATTATGCTAAATCTGGCCAGAATCCTGTGACTGATGCCCCACTTAATTAAATGCTATTGGAATAGGAGGGAACATGGAAACACAACAGTAATTTACAACTATCTTGACCATGGTTGGGAAATTGTCAAAATGAAAAAGTGTCTCTGTGTAAGTAAAACCTAAAATTAATACAAACACATTAAAGCCTATACTGTACACTAATCTCATAAAAGGATCATGAATATCACCAAGCACATTGAGTTAAAGTATTCTTTTCTATGAATAAGAGCAAACTTGGGGTGGGGGTATTTAACTGCTGAAGTTGCTTCCAGTCTAAGCAGGTGCTAGAATCAGGAGATGCAATCCTGTATCTCAGCTGTATCACCCATTGAGACCATATGAATAAGCTTGAACATATTATAAATCTACCAACCAAACACAGCATCCAGCTGGAATGCATGCTTGATCAGGAAATAGATACATTCAAAATGAAACAATTTGAATCTATCCACCCTTGAAAAGACACTTCAGTTTAGAGAGGAGCTGCATTTAATTAGCCAATGGAATAGAGGTGTAACAAACTTAAACCTAATACTGGAAACATTTTAAGTTTACTATATGCAACAATGCTAGATGCTAAGAGCATATATGGCCAATTAGACCTTTGCTCAGGACGATCATGTTTTCACATGCATCTCCCTTTATCACACTCATAATGTGTGCAAGGGTATTCCACATAAGCTACTGAAGGAATAGTGGCTTGAAACACAGTTTCCCTTAAAAGGGGGGAGAGGGATGATATGATTCAGCACTATGTATGTATAGATATCATAGTGGAGAACCTATGTGCCTTAAAACAAGTTAGGTGCAACTCTTCCACCATGCTTTTGCTCGCTCCTCCACTGATAGAGCATCTTTTGTCTGTCTGATCTAGGCCTATGATAAATTAAATGACTATCATACCAATCCAAACCCAAGATCTGCCGTGATGAGTGAGTTTTTCAGGCTTTTTGGGCTCTGCCACTATAATGCCATCATCTTGGATCAACCAAGGCTCTGCTGGCTTAACTGCTGAAACTTAAGTTGGCAGAGGTTCCACGGACGTTCTGGGGTTCTAACAGGGCAAGCACAGACTTATACCTATTCCAAACCTCCTTCAACTTAGTCATGTGACCACGCAACTCAGAAGAACTTACACTGGCAAAAAAGGTCATGTTAAGTCAAACTTTTTATCAAGGCTTGTTTTTCTTCTCCCAGGCTCAACAGACAGTAGTCCCACTCCTGAAGACAGTTTGGAATAGAAGTAATTTATGCTAGTTTAGTTTAAGCCAGTGTAGGCTTGCTGGCTTCCTATACTTAGGATAGCACTGTTAAGCTATAATTCTGTGCACCCTTACGTAGAAGCCCTATTCAATAGAATAGAACTTACTTATAAGTAAGCACTCATATGATTGCACTGTACATATCATTAAGCAGTTAATACAAATATATAAAAATAAAAAGAATACCTTCATACTCTTTCTTTGGTGGTTCAGTGTGGTAAAAGCTAATTACACACTTACATATCTGTATCCTTACTTGAGAACATGGCACTCTCATTAAGTAACCTGGGGAAATGGAGAGAATGTGATAATTGTGTAGTGGGAATGCAAGGTTCTGGAAAACAACCAACAGTCAATTAATAAGAGTCTTAGGATATGAGAACCCATTAGACCCAGCTTTTAGTGAAATACATGGATGATTCAGTGAGACAGGAGCACAAAGAACTAGTCTCATTAATAGTAACAACCTCTAAAATGTTATATGCAGGAAAACTGAAATTACTTATGACAAAGTCTATTAAAGAATAGATAGATAAAACATGGGATTTTGCCTCGTGGCTAAATTATATTAAAAAAACTAAGGAAACCAATTTTGAGGTAAACAGGATCCCTTTTATAGAATCTAGCAAGAAAAACTGGTTACTAATAATATTTAATAATGGCTTTAAAATATATGTATATGTTTATAGTTTTGTTTATCTGGTTTGCTCAAAACGTTTTTTTTATTATTTTGTTTCTCTACTTTCCTAGCCCTCCTACACCAAAGTCTACTTTAAGTAATTCATGTACCAAAAATCAGCACCCCACACTGCAGTAAAGAGAGAGAGATAAATTTGTGTGAAATACATGAGAATAATATAAGAAAACCAGATAAAATATCTTTCATATTATACAAAAGATATGTATTGAAGTTTGACCTACAAGCCAAGGCAATGCTTTATGTGCTTAAGCAGACTGTATTGAAGGAGATAAACAAACATAATTTGATGGAAACACATAGGTAACAACCCTAAACAGATGCAAATTCCACTACCAAGTAAGTTTAAGATTACAACTACAGGATGGTGGAAATATGTAACTGATAAAACTTATGCTGTTTAAATTCTTCATGGTTCTTAGGTTTGGAATAACCTATATAGCACAAGCATTCTTACAGAGTATCAGGTAACTTCTGGCCCACATAGACATGTCTAAAAAGGTGTGTCTGTGTGTGTACAATCTAAAATTACCCAAATTTGCAATTGATTCTTGAACTTCTTTGGTGTAGTTTACTTCATCAGATAACTTCTTTTTGTAAAATGGTAACCTGCAAGACAGTTATTACAATAGTATTGAATTACCATGGAAAACTAAAGGTGATTCCTCTTCATGATATTGATATGTGTTCTTTACACCAACAATTTTCATAAGAAGAGTAAGTGAACAAAATGTGTTTTTCTCCAGGATCAGCTTGTCATTTGCAGCTATTCTGATCTTATTTTAATATTTATATCAGTTATAGGAAAATACTTAAGTGTTACTAGCTGATATAAAACAAAAATCCAAAAGTAAAATGATAAACTGCAAGAGGAAGCTATTATACTAATATCTGGCTGCAGAAATGGAGCAGGAGGCAGCTGGGCCCACCACAGCAGACCTGCTGCATTCGTCTCCTCCCCTCCGCAGCAGTTAGCTGGTCTCACTGGCTACAACAGTAGGACAGATATTAAGCAGGGCCCTCAATTCTTCAGAGAGACCAGCTCCTTTTGGCTCCTCCTCTTCCTGATTTTTTTTCTATTTAAGCTGGTCATTATAATAACTTTGTAACTTCAATACTGGTGTCTGAGTTTATTTGTTCCGCTCCCATTCCCATCTTTCCCCTTTTATGCCATGTATTTCAGTTTGTAGAACTGTGGGCAGGGACTGTCTTGTTTGTTACTGATTATATGTCAGCTGTTTTGTCAGCATTTCTGGCTAAAGAGCAGGGTAAAAATGATTTAAGTAAATAATCTAGTATAATACAAATCACATGCTCAGGCATGATGAAAGAGGAATTTAATCGTACTTGACGCTACACTTATTTCCATTCCATGTATTATGCTTACGTTCTAGAATATTCACACAATAATAATCTTTATTGTAAAGATGATCCAGTCATGCTCCAGAATACTCACAATAATGAAAAAAGCAATGTGTCTGATTGTTTAAAGTGGGGTTGGGTTGTTCATAAGTGATATAGGCTGCAAAGAAACCCCAATTAACATAATGGAATCTACTTCTAAGTAAAAATGCATAGGATTGTACTGTAATTGACTTCAATAATAGCTCTTCATAAAAGGCCACTGGCTTTGTGAATCTCCTCAAGGTCCAACTTTATAATATTTCTATCTTGAGTGCTGGTTTGCACATAACACTAAGTTAGTCTCTGGTGTGTTTCCTCCTGGTGGGGTAAAGACAGGAGCTGGAGAGGAGCAAAATGGGTACTAATGAGTAGCATACACCCAGCATGCTGCTTGCTAATGTTAAACCATGGTTTAACATCATGTGCAAACCAGTTGTAAATGTGTTAAGTAAGGTTACTAAACCTGAAGTGTCTGGCCAACCAGCTTCCTAGAAGCTTGAGGCTAGTGTGACTCAAATTTGTTTCTAGTTCTGTGCAGGATAGCTCTTAAAACATATGATGTTTAATTCTCTTACATATATTAAAATCACCAAGGGTTATTTCCCAACAGTAAAACACACTTAATGGTACCATCTCTTGGTGATAATGATCCCTGTACAATAAGATGACCTGTGGGCAACAGGAGACCTGTCAGAAACTGGTTTCCCTGTATAAAGGTATAAATGTAATGCATTCTTAGTGCTGCAATTGTAGCTTCTTTCCCAGAATGTGTGTGACAATAGAAACAAGACTTGGAAAAACTGGTACATAAAAGAGAACAGAGATGGCAAACGAACAGAAGAACACCTGTTAATGTCAGTAGAAACATGTAAATAAAAACCTGTATTAAAATAAAGAATGAAATACATACCCATATAATTTAAGAATTTCACATGTTGGTTCTAGGAAAACATTGTGGAGTGGAATTCTTTCAGCACATAGATTTAAAATTTTAGATATTTGTGTTAAATCATTAAGAATCTTGTAATTATCAGGAATCAAGGAAAATTGGAAAATAATGTATAATAACCTCTTTAAATAATAAAATGAATAAGTAAGCCTTCAAATGTCAGCTGTTAAATTAGATACAAGTTTAAGGAGGCAGTATGCCAGATTTCTAACAGTGAAGAGGATACATAAGTCCTGCAGAGCTAAATTTTCCACAGTTCTAAGAGCAGCTTTCTAAATGAATAAACTGTTTCTAGAAACTTAATTAGATTAACTGATGAGACACCCCATCCTAAAAAAAATTCTTTACACCCAAACTATATACACATGTGCGGTCTTTGTCTGCGACAGGGTTTCCTGTTGCTATGAGGAGACTAAAGTGGGGCTCTGGGTTACAAATCCCAGAGAAATCACAGGAATGTAAAGTTAGATACCTAACTTTTATGATCTGACAGGTATTTATTTCAGGTAACAAAAGTACGTTTTTTATTTGCTTTGAATAGCATACATTATGGAAGCATGAAAATGAGATTATCTTCTTCTATATAACATTGACTATACAGATCTATCTGTAAATTATTCATTATGTCAACTGTACAAGTGACCCCAAAAACGGTTTAGAGCAACAAGACTTTAGGGGCATTAATGAAGCAGTGTATGATCTTTTGCACAGAACGGTGGGATCTGATAGTTGCATTCTTTGCAACACTGCAAAGTATCCATCCCAGTGTTCTGTGTAAAGTGTCCTTCTCAGATCATGTGACAAAATGGCTTAGCTTGAAAGAGCGAAAAAATCATTATTAACTATTGCTTGCCAATCTTTTCCTATTTAGTAATTCCAGCATATTTGGCACTAGCCCACTTCATCCACATCATAATTCATATTATCCCACATTCAGGTATAGCAGCCTACTTATACCGACATTCTTTATATCAATATAAGTGGCCTGTTTATGTATTGTTTTGTGATAAATGGTAGCAAGTAATTATTGATCTAGATTTTAACTTATTCTATCTTCCAAGATACATGGCATGTAATAACATTTGATAAACAAAAACAAATGGAATACAGTGGTACCTTGGGTTACAAACACCTCAGGTTACAAACACTTCGGGTTACAGACTCCACTAACCCAGAAGTAGTACCTCGGGTGACAACAGAAATTGCGCGGTGGCCGTGGAAGGCCTCATTAGCTAAAGTGGTACCTCAGGTTAAGAATGGTTTCAGGTTAAGAACGGACCTCTGGAATGAATTAAGTTCGTAACCAGAGTACCACAGTATAGACTATATTAAAAAATAAACTGCTGCAGTTATTCCTGACTTATTTGCACTTGCTGCACAAAGTACGCAACAGAGATGCAATCTTCTATTAGAGCAATAAAATTAAGTGCTCATCTATCTGACATGAAGCAATCTATAAATTAACTTAACTGGGACAAAAATTATTTTGTGTTTTCTTCTTCATTCTTTTGTCTTCCTTTTTTCTTCCAACAAAGCAGCAAAAAAGATACAAGCCCATATTCATAGCGTTTTGCAACCTTCTTCAGTGCTTCAAGCTGATCTTCCAAATTACTCTTAGAAAACAGGATGGGAAAGAGCAGTAAATGAGTGTGAACAGTGCTTAAAGTGTTTTGCACAAACATTCTACGCTACACAGCACAGAACCACCAGGAGTCATGTGTTCAGTTGGCCCAATTCTGTGAAATCATACAGGACCCCATTCTGTTAAACATCCAGCACTTGCATCTTTTGATTCCAGCAGGAATTTTAGGTAAGTTACTTATATTTCATATTAACTGGTTTTTTAGGAACCTTATTATATGTCACCTAGAGACTATGCAGTTAACTTAAAATAAATAATGAAGGCATGGATCAAGGTCTATACAATGTTAAGCACAATTAACGGGAAGAGAATAGTCCAGCCAAAGTTAAGCACTTCCAAGTTATTTTGAAACAAATGGAAATCCAAGTAAACTTATTTCAAATGTAGAATTTATTTAATGCTTTGGTCATACTTACTAATTCTGTTTCTTCAAGCAGTTTGACAACATGATTAAGATCCATGGATTTCAAGTTGTTATCCTAAAAAGATTCATTTAATCAATATTTAAATGACTAATAATTGCTAAGCATATAGCACATGTCTCATTCCATTTTCAATCTTCTCACCTCCTAGTTGTTCTTTCACTTCCAGGTATGGTTTTATATATTTCACAATTCTGTACAAACACAGGGTGATTCATAATGAAATATACAGTTTCCAGATGCTGTAAGACAGTAACAGGACCACAACTGTGAACTATGAAGTAGAAGTACTCATAAAGTTTGTGTTCCGCTGCTGAGGGAAGTGACGTAGGCAATAGTGTGCATGTCACATGACTAGTCAGGCAAAATGGCTGTGTCTGCAGTGGAGAAGGCATTTTGTGTTCTTGAATTGAGCAAAACGGAATCTGTAACTGTTGTGGCATCTGTAACGGCATTTTCAATCACGATTCGGGAAAAAACCTCCAAGCAGAAAGTGTATCTACGATTTGCATTAAAAAATTGAAACTACAGGCTGCTTGTGCAAACTTAGAAGTCCTGGACAACCATGTGTATTGGAAGAAGTCATCGATAGTGTTTGCACCACCATTCAACGAAGCCAGGGAAAATCAACCCGTAGGGTGAGTCACATTTGGGCAGAAATGGATTACCGGTTTGATGTGTATTTAATTTAATGTGTCGTGTGACAAAGGCTGCACACATAGAACATCTGTGACTGTTTCTAAAAAAACTTTAAACATTCCCCTACAATTCTGTACAATTCTGTTACAGGTAACATAAGATATATTACATTCTTCTTTTTTATAGTGTGTTGAAACTGTATACTTCATTATGAATCACCCTGTACAATGTAATCAATGAATTAGCACTGGGTGCAAAATTCAGCAACCTTAGGCAGCATCTCTGGCTTTCTAATGTAAATGTATGGATAAATACCTTTAAGGGCCCCTCCAATATCTAGTTTAGGAGGTGAGGCCCAAGCAGGAGGCAGGGCTAGATAGTATCTAAAGGAGACAAACCTCCAGTGGTACATAGTTTTAATTATTGTTCAAATTCTTTGACCTGCTCATCATTAAACAAAGAACATTACAATAAAGGTGTTGGTGAAAATGTCAGAAGTATGGGGACTAAATAGGATTTGCAATGGTAGGTGGGTGGGGCAGGAATATTTTGTCCAATGTGGGGCTCAAACCCATAACCCTGAGATTAAGAGTCTCATGCTCTACTAAGTGAGCGATCCCAGTCTCTAATGCTTTGGAGTAGAAATTTAAAACAGCATAGGTAAAGGTAAAGGTACCCCTGCCCGTACGGGCCAGTCTTGACAGACTCTAGGGTTGTGCACTCATCTCACTCTAGAGGCCGGGAGCCAGCGCTGTCCGCAGACACTTCCGGGTCACGTGGCCAGCATGACAAGCTGCATCTGGCGAGCCAGCGCAGCACACGGAACGCCGTTTACCTTCCCGCTAATAAGCGGTCCCTATTTATCTACTTGCACCCGGGGGTGCTTTCAAACTGCTAGGTTGGCAGGCACTGGGACCGAGCGACGGGAGCGCACCCCGCCGCGGGGATTCAAACCGCCGACCTTTCGATCGGCAAGTCCTAGGCGCTGAGGCTTTTACCCACAGTGCCACCTGCGTCACATCAGTTAAATCCTTCCTACTTATGAAAAATGCTTATAGCAGCTGAGCCAAATTGTAATAGGTTGAAAAGTCATATATACAATTAAGCAGACACCCAGAATTTTTCAATGAAGAATTTTGATTTTAACATTTTTCAACAAACAAGTGCAGCAAATACATCTTAGCCACGTATCTTATTTAATGCCATTCTTACTAGCCCCTTACCCTGGTGCTAGGATATATGGCAGTGAGGCCTAGGTTAGTCAGCCCCTTTGCCTTAGGAACATTGAATTCCTATTCCTGAAGGTGATTCATAGCCTAATAATGGGGGGAGGGGGAACATTTTAATGTCTTTCTGGTACATCACTATTTATTAACACTCTTTGTCATTTGCATCATTCTGAAGCATGTTCCTGCTGATGAAGTTCACACTAATCCAAACAGGCATATGAATGACAATTTAATAGATATTAATAAAAGCCTGGTTGCTCAAAATATTAATAGTGCAAATTTCCAAATGCTTCACAGTTCACACTGGCCTCATTCATCCCCCAAACAAATCAAGAGCCCGGTTTCAGGCACGAGGGGGTTGGACTAGATGGCCCTTGGGGTTCCTTTCAAGTGTACAATTCTATGACACTCTTGGCAGGAGCAAGGGAAGCTGTGTGTACTAAAGGATGATACAGAAGAGAAAGTGGAGGGTGGAGCAAACAAGGCTGAACAGGAGAACAAGCTAAAGCCAGTAGTGGTGGGGAGGGAGGAAATGCCTAAAATAAAAATGTGTTCCATCAATTGCATTGGTTCCTGATCTGTTCCAACTTCCAAGCCCAAATTGAAAGTGCTGTTTTTTTACCATCCGTGGCTTGAAGTCAGGGTATCTAACTGGCTGCTTGGAGGAGATGCCCTTCTTTACTGAGCAAGTAAATAAAAATATATGCATACAGTAATCTTCCTCCGCTTCGATTCCCCCGCCCCCGCCATCACCCTGTGATGTCGCATTATAGATTGCAAGCCCCTAGGGGCAGAGCCCTTGACGTCGTCCCTTCAGCCTGTAAGCCCGCCCTTTTAGATTTTAAAGCGCATGAACGTCGAGGGTGCAGCCATTAAAAATAAAAATAAAAAATGTCCTGGGTTCTGAGAGGGGAGGAGCCTCGGAATCCCCTCCATCCAAGACTCTCCGAGGCAGGAGGAGGCCGAGCTCACCGGCGGAGCCCCCGGCTTCCCTGAGGGACATTCGCGGGGAAGACGGCGCCGGCTGCTGGGCTTTGGCCTCCCGGTTGCTCTCCCTTCACTCACCTGCTGCCCGAGGCTGCCGCTGAACTGGCTTTCCGAAGGGCGCAGTTGCCTGGAGGACGAGGAAGGCGACCTCCCCATCTCGGCGAAGGAAGGGACTTGGAGGCTCGGAGAAGCCTCGGGCCTGGCTGTGGAAGACATGGCGCCCCACGACGCCCCTCCGGGCTCTGCGGAGCTCAAGCCTCAGGGGCAGGTGCCGGGCGCAGATTTCACGGAGAAGGTGCCAGAGCCGACTACGACGACAACACAAGCCGGGCGCGGTTGCCATGGGAGCGGGAGAAGCCGGCGAGCTATGGGCGCCCTGAGGGGAGGAGGAGGGAGGTTGAGCTCCTAAGTTAGGCAGTGAGGCCGAGGCGCCGGCAGCCCCTTCGCTCAAGCCTGCCGCCGCCGCCTCATCCCCGCGGGAAAGCGCTTCGACCTGCGCCCATAGGCTCCCTTCCCCCTCATATTCTCACATAGATCCTTCATAAAGCTGAGCTCTGTGTCTCTCGCCTAGTTCTGTGGAGAAATGGCGCCGGAACTTCCAGAGCTGAGGCGCTGCTTTGGCCAGAAATGCTGCCTGCCCGACCCCGGCACGACGTGCGCCCTTTGCCCTTGAGGCTTTCTGAAAACTGTTCACGCCGTGAACGGGGGTTGCCGGTCTCGGCGGCACTGGCCCTTACGGGAAAGAATAAAACATTTATTTATTTATTTTTAAAGTTGGTATCTGCAGTCTCTCCCTTCCTAAGGCTCTTTTTGAGGTTTCTTAGGCCCCCTAAAAGGGAGCTGCTTCCTCAGGGCAGCTGATTTTAGGTGTCAGGAAAAGGGACAGCCCCTGGCTATTATTATTATTGTCTTTCTACTACCAGCGAGTCACTTCTGGGATGCCAAAATAACCTGTCTTGGGTGCTCTGCTTCTTTGAGATTTGGGTGGGTAGCAGCAGGTACCGTTTGCTGCTCTGCTTTGGGTAGCAAAATCTGGGGAAACCTAGTTAGATGAATTATTATTAGCAAAGTGTCTTGGGTCAGCCCTGGATGTGAGGCTAACACAGGGCTAGCGCAATGCCCTTGACCAGCCATGTCTAGGAGAATATAGAATACTGTATAGAATCACACGACAAAGGAAAGAAGTGGGGTTGATGTGTATGAATATTCCTTCTCCCTCATCACGTGTCCTGGGTTGAATGCGAAATTGTCCTAAGTTTGGTCGGCTAAGGCAAGAGGGATTTCTCTAGTATACGTACATTCAACCATGTCACCTCCCAGAATCCCAGCCAAGGTGGCAGAAGCGGCTATAGGCCTTAATAATGCAGCCTCCTTCCACGGTCCTCCTGATGGACCGACTCATGCATCACGTAATAGATGAGACATATTAAACTGCTACCAAATGGTGGCGCCAAAAGATAGCTGCCTAGAGAGGCAGGTTTTGCATTAGGCCTCTCCGGCAAAGCCTTGACATCTCCCAACTTTGGTGGGAGGGAAACAAGACTTCAGTATTGGTAAAACCGGGAAATTTCACTGTTGCTTTGAAAGAAGCACATTGATTTTGTGTCTGAATACTTTGCGCTGCTGTATCCATTAGTATATCCCATTCTGTTTAGGACTTTGTGAAATCAATGCACGAGATCAGGTTCAACTATTTGCTCAGTCAGGGACTTTTTGTATGGCCTTAGACCATGGGCGTAGTCAGGATTTATTTTTGGGGGGCAAGCATTATGTTGAGGGGCAGAACTGAGTACAATGCAGTTAGCTAGTTAGTTAAATAATTTTATTTATTTGTTTGGGGGGGGGAGCTGCCCTCCTGCCTTGGATAGTCTGTGTTTTCCAAAATTAAGATATAATTCCAAAATTAAATATAAAAATCACAGCCTTTGGCAGACTTTCAACCTGTTCTTAAAAGTTCAATTAGAATTAGTGCAAAGTACTGTGTGAATGTACCAGGTTGCCATGTTAAAGCAGACTGAAAACTAAAGGCCCATCTATAAGGATAGAAAAATGGACACAATTCTAATTGGTTCTGTTTTCATAAACTCTATTACAGCTGCTTTTATAGATAATTGCACACTGAACTACAAACCTATGTAACACAAATGAAATATTTATTCTGGTGTAACACATTACATGTTTGTACAAGAATGTCAACAACAAAAAATTTGCACCCATCTCTGGGTCTACATTGTTACAGCCAAGTAGACAATAACCGTACAATAAAATTCAGTAGAACCTCAAATTTAATTTAAGTATTATTCAAATTTAAATATCATTCATCTGTATCTATCAGCTACAGTTAACAAGTAACACTTAAATTAATAATTAAAAAATTAAATCATTTGCCACATTTTAAGCACAATAAAAAAGTTTCTTACAATTATGTTACAAATGTCATTTCAAATCTTTTAAATGCATGTAAATGATATTTTGAAAGCACACGGACTATATTAAGCAGTGGTACAGCATTATAGTAATGAGATAAATTAAGTTATATTAATTTTCAGAAGAAACTAATAAGATAAATATTTGAAACTCTCAAAAAATATATATAGACCAAAAAATATATCGATCAGCCATTCATTTTTAGGCTGTGAAATAATTTATTATATGGCTTATACCCCAATCCAAAACCTCTTACATCGGCACAGGCTCCACTGAAAACATTGGGAGAGGTGTTCATACAATGGTCCAGTTAGAAATATTTATCTTGATTCAATAAACCATAGTTTATTGTACTGAGAATGAGTGCTGTAACTTGTGAATGTGTTTTCTCATCCTTTCTCTTGTGCATCATAATGGAAACATGGGGTTTATTAAACTAGTTACCTGTTACACCCATACCAGGTAGCTGTGGTTTAATATCTGATTACAAACCAGGAAGGCATATTGGTTTGCAGCCAGAGATTTAACTGTAGCTTCCTAGTTCAGATGTAGTGGTGAAATAGTTTAACAAGCTTTGGAAATTCCCGTTGAGGCATATGAGAGAAGCAAAGAAGGAAGGAGAAGAAGAAACCATGGAGACACAATTATTGTTTACAGTGCATTAAACAATTATTTATTTGGAATGAAATTGTTAACATCAGAATTGGAGCAACGTCTTCCAAGATCTGTGTATGGCCAAGACGTACACACATAGACAACAAAATATGAATATCTGGAGAAAAGCTTGATCTGCTGAGTATTTCAGTAAGTAGTAGCATTTATACAGCACAAGCTGGCTTGGGCCAATAAACATTGAAAATATTGGATTGTGGTTGTGTGCATTTTATAATTACTGTTTTATAATTACTGTAGATTGCAGGATCTGAGCCACAGTGAATTTAATAAAATGGAGTGCAATTCTGCATCTTAAATGCATGCTTGTAAGGCTTATTTGCATGAAAAGGACCTGCATGCATTCAAGTGGGTTGAAAATTGCTCCGTGAATAGTCAGATCACTTAATGTGTCAAAACCCTATATGTAGCGTAAATATTTTAATAGTACTCTTCTTTGATTTTATCCAAAAATACAATTTTATTAATATACCTATCTTAAATAAATTTTAAAATAAATATTTATGCTATTATATAAAACCTTTTGAAAAATAATTCAAGATAGCATTTTCCTTAAGACATTTTTGTGGCCCGAATTGAATATGACATAACGCTGCCATTAAAGAGTTTACACCCACATGCTAAATACCATTTGGGATCCAGAGCTCTGAACTTGCAGTGGTGTTATCATGTTTAAGGGGGATACTTCATGCATAAGGGTATATGCACACGTACAGAATATGGCACATACTAAGAGCACCACTCACAAGCAGAGAATGAGAATCCCCTGCATATATGGGAATAAGCATCTGATTACATCCACACCATACATTCAACACATGGCTTTCCCCAGAGGATCCTGGGAACTGGAGCTCACCCCTCACAGAACTACAGTTCTCAGCACCCTTAACAAACTACAGTTCCAGGTTTCTTTGCAAGAAGCATGTGGATGTGACTGATGTAAGAATGTATGCATGTGGCCCTTGGCCGAACTTCAAAAGCCCTCTATGAGTCATTAGTATATACTGCAAGAGGAGTATTAGAAAAAAAAGTGGGTCAACCCAGTTTTGGCTCTGTTCCTGCCCATACGGCATATAGCCTCTACAAGTTACCCCAGAGAGAGTGCAGCCCTTGACAAAAAACTAGAACATCCATTGATTTCAATGGGAAGAATTAAATTACATGGTCCATAAAAGTGCTCCATTGTGGTGATGGTTCTTCAGTAAGTGCAAGCAACGGAACCAACAAACCCCAGGTCTGCCCTTGAGCTGGAAATGGCAGTCTGGTGTCTGTGGTTACCATAGGTGCATTTCTGTTCAGGTGTTATTGTAAGTGCATCTTGGCCAGGAACAGGGCAGCACGGATTCATTCTCTATGTCAGGGTAAGAAACCTTTGCCCTTCTGATGCTGCTGAACAGAAAATCCCATCAGCCTTAGCAAGCATGGCCAATGGCAAGGGATTATGGGAGTTGGGACATTTGAAGGGCCACAGGTTCCCTAACCTTGCCTTAAACTGTTCCACTGTTAGTCAATGGTCCCATTTAATTTGGTGTAGCACATCTTATATTTGCACAGCATTTAAAGATCAGGTTGCTAGGCACTTCCTGCCCCCCCCATGCTAAGCAACAAGTTCTACTTTTCAATTTATTTTAAATATTTGAATAAAAGTGGCAAAGGAATTAGTACCACCTGTGAAGTAACAATGGTTGCAATGAATTATTGTGGATGTAAACACTGCAAGTAGAAAATCAATCCTGATGAAAACTGGTGTCAATGGAAGTCTTTATCCCCAATGCTAACAGATGGGAGGGGAGGCAAGATTTTAAGAGGGATTGTGGCTGGGAAGCGAAGGGTTAAACCTCCATGTGCTGTGCTCCATTCAAAACCCCCTCCCTGTCTGCTATTAAACAAGAGCCCTATAATACTCTCCAGTGTCATGTTCAGTGCTATAATTAGTTTAGCCCTCAATACTTTCGTTTACTATAATCTAGCTAGACTCTCACGAAACACAAATATTTGCACAAATAGTGTATCATAAAAACACAGACATCTACCTTGCATTGCTTGTTTGGGACCCTAGAGAAAAATTAACAAGTGATGGGAATTTTTGTTTTGGACATTTATTTGACCATTTATGCTGGCTTCAATTGGTAATAGCAGAAACAAACTAGTGAAGTTACTTGAAGTTTAGCAAAATAGTAAACAAAATTCTCGTGGATGGATTCAACTAAGTAGTCCCCCTAGTGGACATCTGATAGTGCAACAGAGTCCCCCCCTTCACCCCGTGGCCCCCCCATGGCTCTGGGTTGTGTGTGTGCTGACAGAACAATTGCCATAGCACTACAATGAATTCCTACCTAAGTGTAATTCCAAAATTTTAGGAACTAGAATTTAGGAACTCAAGTTGCAGAGTGGAACTTCAGGTGTAAGGTATCATAATTATTAACAAGGTGTTAAAACTATGAAGATTTCATTTTGGCACATTCATTGCAGAAGATGATTTTGTTTTTCACACACAAACAATATATCCTTTGTGCGATGTAAAGCGTTTAAAAAAGATATTTAGTCCATAACAAATTATGAATAACCGGTGGACTCCCTCCCCCCCATAGTCACACAAAAATAGTTATCACCCCAATTATGCTAAACATGTTAAAAGATGAGAATCTTTCTGAGCTTATTGTTCCAAAGGCCTCAATCCAGAGATAGGTGGAATCAAGAATGCATTGTACATGACGGAGCTGGCCAATGTGGTGCCCTTCAGATGTTGCTGGACTGTGCCTTGCACCTCCCTTGACCACTGGCCATCCTGGCTGCGGGTTATGGGAAGTGGATTCCAACAACATCTGGAAGGCACCACGTTCTCTATCTCTGGCATATGACCACTGTGAGCACAGAGAAAGCACTTGCAGTAGTACTGTCAGTGTTCAAGGGTCTGCAACTTATCTAAGGGTGCTGCAGAGTCCTAGTCAGATGCATCTATGATTCAGTGGCTCTGCACCCACATTTCTACTGGTTAGTCATACACAGAGACATTGTGACACCTTAAGTGCATGGAAGGCTTACAAACTGTCCCTTTTTGTCTATTTTTAGCAGCCTCCAGCCTGCCATTATGCATGTGAAACAGGTATCCCACATTCATAGCGCCCTTACTGCGAGTGTGTTAAGCGGGACTGTGAAATATCTATTATTCTTAATTTTGAGCCAAATAAATATAAGCAGTGTGCTGGAAGTCAGGCTATAGCATTTAAAAACTGTGATATTCTTGCTGACAGTAAATACGTCTGCAAAAGATGGACTGAAGTTTGGTTTTGTGATAAATTGTGCAAAATGTATATGGGATACAGTCCAGCAAAAGTCGAGGCTGCCCACGTCCCACTGGAAAGAATGGAAACTGAAGTTTCCAGCTGAGTCCCATGGATTATGGATGTGGGTAAGGGCAACGGAACTCTCCCACTAGTGCCTTTCACCCAACTGCTCTTCTCCCAGCTGAGCTCACTTCCAGTACTGGAGGCTCAGTGCAGAAGAAATGTGCCGGGAATGAGAAGCAAAATGCAAGTAAGCCATGGGCAGAGAAAGCTCTACCAGCCCCCATATTTTCTTTCCTTAAAAAACAAACACAAAAAACAAGACCCCTTTCCCTCCCCAAAAATTTATGTGATTGAACAAGATCTGGGTTTAGCAAATCAGTCTGCTGCCATAATGTCTAGTTTGGTCTATTAATGCCCCTTACTTTCATTTCATTGTCCACTAGTGCTTGCACTAACTTAGGTAGTAATCTACCTAGCAGAAACCAGCAGTCTTTTAAGACCATGGATTTGAGCACAGTTATAAATAGCTAGCTTTGTAAGGTTTGATCTTCATGCAATTTCAAAACACTACTGAACACGTAAACAAAGGGTAAAGACTATGGCAGCCTTATCAAAAGCTGGAAAACAACCATATACTTCAAAATATCCCGGTGCAGCAGGAAATAGGGCAGCTGCAGCTTCTCTGGTCCCCTCATTCACCATGTCATGGCTGGCTCTGGGTGAAAAGTGTACTGTGTATTAGCTGTGATGGCAGTGCTCCCAATGGTGTCCAAGTCCCACTGGAAACAATGGAGCAAATGCTTGCAAATGTGGGTGAGATTGAAGAAAGCTCTCTCCTGCAGCCTTTCCCCCATTTGGCCACCAGTTAAGTCTTCCACAATGCCCCAGAGCAATGCTAATTTGTGCATTATGGGATGTGCATTAAAAGGTTGGCAAGATCTACCTGCTTGGTGCTCCTCAGTGTGTGGAAACAGGATTTTGTTTCAGGGGAGCCAAATTCAGCAGTGATTCTTGGGGCAGGTGCTTACACCACTCCTCCAACCTACCATAATGGATCAAGGCTCCAGGCACGGCATATAGCAAGCAGGAAAGGAGGTAGATAGCTGGGCCAGGGAAGGAAAGGATAGGACTTTTGTAACATTAATAGATTTAAAGGAAAATGACTGTTCTCCAGCGCTGAATCTGGCAGCCTAAGGGAAGACAGCTGTAACATTATGAATGGTGCAATGCTAAGAATCTTCACTCAGATATAAACCCCATGGAGTTCAATGGTATTTATTCTCTGGTCAACATGCTTAATAAACCCAAGTGTGGCAGAAGAGGTTTGAGAACCCACTTTCTCTGCCCAGACAGCAAATCTTCAGAATGCAGGGATGTGCTCAAAGACATTTACGCCACATTAAAAATGTTTGCATTGACCAACACTGCCCACTTCCTAATAGTTTACAGCATATCATCACTTGTTTCCCACAGTTTTCAGTCTACAGTAAAGCTTCTATGAACTACATCACTTTGAAAGGACAATGCTGACAAAGGCGATAGCGTCATTGTGGACTCACATGATAGTAACCCTTTCTGGCGAGGGATGTGAACCAGTTCCACTTCCATCTTCCATAAATTGTCTTCTTTCCCATCCTCTTCTTATCCGCCTCAATTTCCTGCTTATGCACGGCAGCAGCAAAAATACCTTACCCAGAATTACTGTGCATGGCAAGACAAGTGCAAGAACAAAATTTGGTGGTGTGTAAAATCTGTAGTATTGTTCCTCAAAGGCTCTTTTCCACCCATAAATTAACACATGGAAGGTACTTATGAGCAGAGCGACGTATCCAAGAGTAGACTTTGAAGATATTGGGGGGTGGGGTGGGAGGGAGAGGAAACAGATACAAATTAACACTCTGGAAACCCAATTAGCAGACATAGCTAATAAACTAATTAAAATTTCTGAAAAAGACAGAGTTAAAATCAGCATACGTTGTAAGTACATTTTATCGCTTTCAGGATTCTGAACTCTGCTGGTTTAATAAAAAGGTCGCTCCCCATTCTTTTTTATTTCACTGTGATGGCCCAATATGTATTCTGATTTTTCAAATTAAGTTCTGCAGAGGAAAACTGAAAGAGCAGCTCGGAATATGAAAAGGAGCATCCAGAATGCTCCTCTGGCATTTTCGAAGGTCTCTAGGGGCAGAAACCTTTTGCTGGATGAGCAGAGTGTGTGAGATTTGCTGGACTGATAACGAGTCTGGAAGAAAAGGGATGAAAGAGGCTGCTCACTTGAATCAGCAGGTATGGTTGCATAGAAAAAGGCGACAAAAAGCAGTATCAGAAAGATACTGCCAGATATCTTTAATGATACACATCACAGCTTCTAGCCCTTCCTGGGATTTGCTGGTGCTTAGTGTCCTCAGCGGAGATGTGTTGATTTGTCATATCAGTGTAATGCAGTAGAATTGTGGATAATATTTTAAAACTGTGTAAGTCTTGAAAAGAACTGCTTAAAGCCTCAACTGCTTATCTCAAACACATTTTGGGTGAAAAAAAATTCAAGGAAATGTCCTTTGACCAAGCATTTCTTAGATTTGGAATTCTTGTGAAGTCAATTTACCAGAATGAAAAAATAAAGAACACTGCCTTACAGTGTACTCTTACACGTAGTTACTTGGAAGGAAACATTCCAGGGCAGCTTTTGCTAAGTATTAGCATTTAGGAACTTGTTGACATTTCTGGAGCAATCCTGTTAGATATCAACATTGAAATGCCTTCTGAAAGATTAGCTTCTAATATCGGGTTTTGCTACAATACACACCTGGATAAAACTGAATTCCCTCCAGTTTAACGACCTGTTTACTGAAGGAATAGAAGTTACAGCCAACAGAGAAAGCAGCCCCAGGCTCATTATTCCAAAGGAGACATACATTTCAATCCGCCAGACTTCTTCCTCATTCCATGTATTTTCAACATCCGCATGGACCTGAAGAAAGAGGACGGAAAATTTTTAGAACACGGGACACTTTTGTACAAGAGGAGTTTTCATTCATTCTGGAGACTTGTTGGGTTTCTAAGTGTGACTGGTGGACTGTCCGGAAGCTGGGAGGAAGGGATTTCCAGTGACTGTGAGGAGGCGTTCATGCCCTTAATAGGCCTGTCCCTTCCTACAACTAGGAAGAGGAGAATAAACTATGGAAAATGGAAAACAGATGCAAATCTGAGTGATTTATGCAGATCTCAGAATTCAGTGCTTATGGGCTTAGTTAACAATCTCTTGGAACAGATGCTGCACTGAAGCTAAGCAGGCCTAGACTTGATCAGTAACCTGAACGGAAGACCACTGGGAACCCCATTGAGAATCACCGTCTCCAAGTTATTTTCCTTACCTGCTGATAAGCCATATTCAGGAACAAGTACCGTTCGGACCTCCTCATGGGCAAGCAGAGGCTGTAAACCACGTGCACCGTTGCAAAGAAAAAGCTAAGCAGTCCAAGCTGTTTCCTACACTGCAACCAGCTCTCTAACCAAGGTGGAAATCGCCTGTACTTAGTGCCAGAATAAAGTTGATAAGCAGCTGCCAGCAGCCCTGATAAATACACTAGAGACAACAAAGTGATAGCAACAACTGGCAATGTCTTATTCACGATCTCAATAGGAATTTTGTAGAAATCACTCTGCTGGTTCCTCACGTAAGGATGAATTACATCTCGGATGAAAGAATAGATGAAGAAGAAGGTGGCCAGGCTGACAGCCACTATTACTGGTCCTTTCCACAGCGTGAACAAGCGAAGAGGCAAATTTTCAATCTCCCTTGCAGATGATAAAGCGCCCAAATCAAGAGGAATGAAGCTGAGTTGACGGGCAAGTTCCATAACTTGATGTCGAGCTTGAAAATTATTACTACATATGTAGACCTTTAAAAAAACAACACATACACACACAAACATGATTATGATGTACCAATATAAAGATGAATTCAACAGCTGCAATGGACTAAATTCATGTCCTCCAGATGTGGCTGTACCACAATGCCCATCAGTCCCAGCCAGAATGGCAAAAATGGGAGTTCAACAACATCTGGCAGACACCCCATTGGCTACTCCTGAACGTAATGGTCAAACTGCAGTAGATGCTACTAGCAGATAAAAAGTGCCCAGACCACTTTAAATGCATAAATGATTTTATATGTTTAATTTGTTTTCATTCATTGTTGTCAGCAAGGTGATGTTTTTCACCTTACTTATGTTTCCAGTGACATAACTGAATGTTAAAGCTGCTATAATGATGAAACTAGGGAGTTCTCTCATTTTGTTTTCTAGAAAGCATTGTATGGAAAACTAAAGCATTCTCTGCAGCCAGCTGCTTCTGCTCAAATGTTGTTTAGAGCACTGATGGAATTATTCTGTGATAGTTGACCAAACAAATTATTTCAGAACCAGATATTCCATTTCCCCAAGCTTTTTTCTTTAGAAAAAAATTAAATTGTATGTTATACATACCATTTTACATATGGTTTTATTATAGTGTAAATAGTTTGGGATGCCTCAAGTGAAGGGATTCAATAATAATAATAATAATAATAATAATAATAATAATAATAATAATAATATCATCATTTTATCTCTGTGAGCCACCCAGAAAACTCTGTTGTTGGATGGTCAGTACTGCAGCAATAACAGTAATGCGATGACGCTTTGGCATCCTTGTGTGATGTTCTTCCTCAATTCAAGCTCAGCAGCACTGATGACTGTTTACAAGCTAGCATACTGAGCAATGTTTACTCTCAGTGCTGGAACAAATATTGAGATTGGCAAGACAGTCACAACTATTCCAACCACTATTTTCATTCCGCTTTTTAAAAAGACATAAATACATAGCTTACCTGTCTGCTAGCATCTTTGGGTCCTAACTGCAGTGCCCAGGCTGAGATAACGTTGAATCCTTTGACAACAAAAGAATCTTGGAAAAGTGACTGCAAGTATTCTGCATTAGATTCTGGATACTGGTTAACTCTCATGTTATTGCTGACATCTACAAGGATTTTACCAACAAGCAGGTGTTTGAGGTCCCACAAAGCAGCATAGTGTTCTCTGTGTATAGCAACAAAAATCAAATTTGCTTTTGCTACAGCATCTTCGTGATGAGTGACATCAACCACATGTGGAAAGAACTCAGCAGCAAATTTAGGGTTTCTGCTTCCTATGACCACATGGTACCCACACCTAATAAGCCTAATGGTCAGTGATTTTGCAAAATCTCCACTTCCAATTATGCCTATTGTGACCTTGCTGGTGTCCTTGATACCGTTTACACCATTTGGCAAGAAGGTTTCATTTAAAGATTTGGGACTTCCCATCATAGAAATTGATTCCATAACTCAACAGGATGAGATTAGAGGGCAATTTTCTAAAAGAAAACAGAGAGGAAACACACATGGTTAATATGAACCCATTAACACATCCTGCATCGTGAAATATTTCCCCCCCTACTTTCACACATTTTTCTACAAGCCAGGCAATTGTGTTCTAGCACCAGATGAAATAAAAACAAAAAAAACCAATTACTGTACATATGATGGCTTGGATTCTAAGCCATAAATAGATTTGTTTATTGAAATGGGTTTTCCCATCTAACTCTTCCCACTAAGACCTCCCCAGATCCCCTGATGATTCACTCCAGCAGAACCTTCTAGAACACAATGGAATTCTCCCTCCCATGTAAGTAGGTAGAAGCAGAAGCCACCTCCCCCCCCCACAACCCCTATGTTTATAGGGTCGGGGAACCTAATTTAGGCTGCATGCCTGTGCTGAACATGGCCATAATCAAAAGTGCAGTAGACTAGCTCTACACACATTCACACACCTCTCTCCATCCTTCATCCTGACAAGCAAGAGGCATCATCAGGGTTCAAGGACATATTCCACATTCTAGCCAGGCAGAAACACTTGGGTTGAGAAACAGGGCCAGATTGGGGGTATGGCCTATGGAAGAGTTCTGAGGGCCTGGACGATTGCCCCTTGGCCTGAGTTTCCCCAATCCAGGTCTACACAGAGAAAACCACCTCCATAAATAGCAAAAGAATTCAGCAGACATCAATAAGGGAGAAAACACATCTTTCAAAGATGCTTGGCAGAATCCATAAAAGATCTGAAATATATGACCCGAGAGAACATTCCCTACAGAATTCTTGAGCTTGAACAAATTTATGTCTTCATTGGAAAGCTGAGATTCTGCAGGCACACATTTGTCTGCCAAAGTGTCACCCACCGTTGCAAATTCTGTGAATCTTTGTCTACCACAGCTGGCGAAGAATTCAGTCACTACCTCTTATCTTCATTTCCTTTTCTGTAACATAAGAACGACAACCATCCAAGCAACCACAACAGCACACCAATACAAACATTATGTAGCAGTTATAAAGCCTGGCAGGACATTCCCCCTCATAAATATGCTTGCTGTGTTGCAGGATGACACCTTGTGCTTTTCCACTGTTAACAATGGAAACAATCTGCACTTAGGATTGTGGCCTAAGGCAGTGTGCCATTCTGATGCTGAAGCAGATCCACAGCATTATTCCACACTGAAGATACTGGTGTAGCCCATGCTAACACAGAACAGTGCATATATAGAACAAGACACACATTGTGTACTGGTGCATCTGAACCAAAGCATAGGATATACTATAAAAATGTATAAATAAATAATGTGATAAACTGAAAGTTGGTACTATTTCAGACCTTATATATGTTTACTGGTATTCCATGGCTACCAAAGTAGGGCAACCACCTAATTCAAGTTGATTAATTGTACAAGATTTAAGTTGCAGACCTACATAAATTTATACAGGAGCAAAACCTGTTGAATTTAGTGGGATTTACTTCCAAATAAACTTTCTTAGAATTGAATTGATAGTCTGCCTAAAATTGCATGAGAAAAAGCAGTAGCTCTAAAGGAAAAAACATAGATGGTGCACGCTCATCAGACATTATCTTAGAAGAGGCATTAAGGTAAAGCTAAAGAGACCCCTGACCATTAGGTCCAGTCGCGGATGACTCGGGTTGCAGCGCTCATCTCACTTTATTGGCTGAGGGAGCCAGCGTACAGCTTCCGGGTCATGTGGCTAGCATGACTAAGCCACTTCTGGCAAACCAGAGCAGTGCACGGAAACGCCGGAGTGGTACCTATTTATTTACTTGCACTTTATGCTTTCGAACTGCTAGGTTGGCGGAGCAGGAACCGAGCAACGATCACAGGGATTCGAACCGCCAATCTTCTGATTGGCAAGCCGTGCAATCAATTGTTGTTGTAAAATTTAAAAAAATGTGCTGCCTTATTAATGAGGAGAAGGTTATTAATTTTATTTAACATGTTTCTAAACTGTTTTTTATGCTTGGTAATCCTCCCAAGGCACTCCCAGAGTAATCAATAAAACAATACAGTAACATTGCACAGAAATACTATTACTATATTTAAAAAATCAGCAGCATATAAATAAACTGAGTAAAGCATCAGTGTGCTAGTCAATCAAAATCTAACTGATTAATTGACTAAATGTTACAGCCATACATTAAAGGAATTTTGTATGCCATTCTACTTCCTCCAGGAATTTATATATTCATTTGTCTAGGGGAAAAAAATGTAGAAGGAAGCATATGTAAAAATAAACGAATAAAATGTTAAGGGAAACTGCAAAGTCAAAGGCAACAAAACCTTAATCCAAGTGCCAAATGGCATGTAGGATTGTGATAAGGGAAAGACCCACAATTTCTTAACTCTGAAAATCTATATTTTTTAAATGTCATTTTATTACTGAAATAACTTGCTAGCAGTTGTTGTGCTTTACTAATTCTGAGAAAATGATTCACTCTTAAATGTGAGTTGCAAATCCAGCAGGAATTGGTCAACAACTATTTTAGCCAAAGCAAACTAAGGAAAAAAGATTTGTGTGTCCTGGAAATGTGATTCACTCATGCAGATGACGAGATTGCATCCTATTTTTTTGTATTTAAATCTCAAAAGGTACATTGTGAAACACCCCAGCTATTTGGTAACATTTCTTTTACGAGAAATGGGCTACTTTTAACATTAAAAGAGGCCAGGGAATTGAATATTGAGCATTCACTTCATTTTTCATGCTCTTTGAACTAGTTAAGAAACCTAAACAGAAACTTAAAATTTCCACTGTTTACCATAGAGCTTATACTCAGATCCCAAATATACTGCTCAGAAAAAAGGCCAACATTTCCAAACCTTAGTTGCCAAAGGCAGACCTTCAGCTTTATATCATAACTCTGAAACACGAATCCCAATTTCGAATTTCTCTTTTAAATACTGAAATCTTAATAAATATTTTGTCAGCTGCCAGAATGTCAACAGTAGAAAAAATTGCACTGTCTTCAGTATTTGACATGCCACTTTTTAAGTTCAATAAAATAAGGGAAGGGTGGTCAAATACTGCTATGCTTGGGAAAGCAATGAGGCCATTGGGCGGGTGGGTGATGTGTTGATGTACCTAAGATGCTGCTCATTGGATGCTTAGCATGACTGTATAAATTGCCATCATAGTACAACACGGGCGGGACATTGCAGCCTTCCATACTGATGTTGTTGTTGGGACTCCCATCAGAACTGGATAATGGTCTGAGCAGTGGCGGATTGGTGCCCATTGAGAATGATAGGGTGGAAGCAAGGGAGACCAATGGTGAGTGGAACCAGAACCACAGAACCAACTAATTCTAGATTTTATCCCAGTGGGAACAGTGGGAAATTTAAAATGATGGTTGTAGCTTATTGCTGCTGCTGGTGGGTGGGTAGCCTGTGGCTGAGTGAGACCCACGGTTGTAAGGAGAGAACCAGTACTGCTGAAAGCCTCCTCAAACCTGAAGTTGGCCCTGTGAGCTATGAACAGATGCTTTTGAAAAATTACCTTGTTGGATCACATATGCAAATCAGCTCCTGGTTTCTGATGCCAGCAGAGATCAGAGCGCAGCCTGTGAAGAATAAAAAGAGGGTCTTAAAAGGCTTGTTCCTTGCATGTTGTGTACAGCAAGGCTTTAATGGTAGAAGTCCAAATTTCTGATGATTTAGTTTCTTCTAATGATCTTGCATCTGACTCCCAATGGGACAGGATGGTTTTCTTAGAAGTCTAGAATTGCGGGAGAACCTGGCATGAACCAGAAATCATTTCCCCTAAGTTTTCAGGCTAGCTCCACAAACCTTGTGCAGAGCCATGTGCTAAGTAAGTGGCTTGGGGGGATGGAGTCAGATGCAAAAGACAATTTGGCGGCCAAATATTAACTGCATGACATGATATTATATAAGCCAACATCTGAGTTACTACAGATCAGTGTTTTCAGTTTGGGTGGTGGCTTTTTGCTGTTTCTATTGTTCCACAACTGGGAAACTCTTGATGATCTATTTTGAGTAATCGGGTCTACCAGTAAATTAAATCTACTCCCTGCCCACTCTAGTCATAAACAAAACTGTCAAAAGCTATAAAGCACTCTAGAAACTTGAAACAGTTCTCCCATTTTTTGAAAAAACCTGAAACCTTAAAAGTATTTAACCCAGAAAAAAACCTGCTTCAATTTTTATGCATGATTTGACCTGGCTATCCTTTACAAATCTATGAACATTTCAAGTCATTGAAAAGCTGTATACTTTTCAGAGTATACTTTTCAAAGTTTTGAGCTTGGGGTTGAAAATGGACTACAACAGGATTAAAATTCCAGGAACAATGACTCTTCTCCAATTGCCCCACAGTGATACAGCAGTATTCATCTGAGAATGCATAGATTTTTTAAAAAATCCGGATAAACGCTTCAAAAGGAACATCAGGTCACTGAACTATTAAGAAGAAGAGATGTTCTTCCTGTTGCTAATGCATTTGTTCGGCAGTGCATTCGGCTATAAATTTAGATTACATAATTTTAGTCAGAACTGATTTTTAATCCAACAATGTCCTAATTTTCCACCTTTTCTTCTTCCACCAGAACAATATGGAACCAGGGATGGCAGTGAAGCAGAAAGGGGAAACAAACTGAAGTAACAGAAATGATAAGGTGGGGGGAAAAGAACATAAAAAATGATGGTCTGGACAAAAGGAAGCTGGAAAAGTAAAATTTATCTGTACTGTTGCCATGTGCAACTAATAATTCATAGATCTTTCAGTAAAATTCAAGTCTATCTCCTACTATATATTTGCCTAAGGTTGTCATCATGCACCTTGGGCACTGTCTGATAGATGACATTGAGAACCACAGCATGACAATAGCTCTTTGAGAGCTTCTGTGGCCTTTGCAGTAGCACTGGAGAAGCTGTGGAGGAAGTCACAACAGCCTGTGTCACTTCCTCAGCAACCGCCCTGCTCTACAGCTGCTGCCCACCTCACCAATGATGCTGTTTCAACCTCAGCAGCAACAGAAGGCACAGAGGAAGGAAGCAGTGGGTGAGGAGTATGGAGCCATCCTGGCCTGTCATGACTGTTCCTCCATGGCACCCCTGGACCACCTGCCACCCTTCCCGCCTCCTTGTGCAAGAAGGTCTAAGGGGATGGGGGTGGGTGGGAGACATGGCAAGCCCTAGGTCAGTGGGGGAAGTTGGTTTGGCAAGGTCTAGAAGGCACTGGGGGCTTTGGTGAGGTGGGGGCGGATGGGGTTGGTATTCCTTTGGACCTCCAACATTGGGTAAGGGACAAAGGAAAAGCAGGGGGAGAGCTGCAAAAGGCTGAAAGGATTAGTGCAGCGTAGGCTTTCTCACCCGTCTCTCTTCAGCCTCTGATGTTGGGATTTGGGCAAGTGAGTGGAACAGACCACCTGCCAATCATGTGGCATCACAATTATGTCATGTGATTGACATGCAGGTTGCCCTTCCCACCTAAGTTGGCCCCTGGGGTGGAAACCATAAAAGATATCCAGCTCTGGTCTAATGGTTGGGTGGGTGGGGGGTTGGCAAGGTCTTGTGTGTGTGTGGGGGGGGGGTTCTGAGGGGTGCAGTGGGACAGCGTTGTAGGCAGGGTTGGCTGGCAGGGATGGAGCCCCAAGTCCATCTATAAAATCTGTGGTCTCATAGTGAACCATGACTCATATTTAACCAAGGTTTTATTACAGTCAAGAGATATATAAATCTTGTGAAATATAAAAAAATAAAAAATTAGCATGGATTCAGGGACATCTACTTTTTGTAACCATATATTTGTATAGTGCTGTGGCTTCTGCTGTGACCTACTGGCTGAAGACTAACGTCCAAACACATATGAGCACAGGAAGTAGTAAAAGTGTACATAATAAAGCATGCTTGACCAGGCTATTTGCTAAGTTGCTTCCCTCAGCAGTCCTGTTCTGTCCCACAAAATTGAGAAATCAGGGAGCTAGAGCTCAGGAGCGGTGAGTTGTGTTAACTGGAACACACTGCCTTTTAGCAGTCTTGTGGTTAGGGAAAGGACATCTGGTGTGGATGAGTAATGTCTGATTTATTAAAAAAATGCTAAGCACAGTAAAGTTGTCTTAACTAATTAGGTGAAGGGTTAAAGCAAACAAAAAAGTGACATGTTTACTTCTGCTTGCTTAGCAACTTTACAGGAGCTCAGAATATTAATGGTACAATTAAGTGAGTGGCTAAGCTGCATACAATCCTATTATAGCTGGAAAGTGCAGAAAAGACCACTGCAAAAAAGAGGGAGTTGAGCTAATTAGACAGTTGGACAGGTGGATTACCAAGGTTCGCATGAGTGCTACACCCTTCAAGCAGATGCCCTAGACATGACCGTTGAGCTTCTAGGCCAAGGATGGAGAACCTTTTCCCAGACTGAGAGTCCTATTCCTTTCTGGACAACCTTCTGGGGCCACATGCCAGTCAGTGGTGAGAATGGACAGTGGCAAAAGTGAGCCTAGCAACAAGTGTAAATTTTACCTTTGTACAGTATGCTAGTTTATACACATACCAGCCTCTATCCTTCATCCAAGCAAACAAGAATCATTTTCAGAGTTCAAGGACACATTCCAGCAAAAAACAACAACCCTACTCAAGGTGACTGTGAACCAGAGCCAGAGAGGGGCATGACATTAAGAGACTGTGTGTGGCTGGGGGCTGTTGTGGGGAGAGTCCTCAGGGCCAGATAGGGAGGCTTGGAGGGCCTTGGGCCTGTGTTTATCAGCCATCAGGGACACACTACTTATCACTGTGATGTGCACGCTTACCACATGATAAGAAGACTGTGCTAATGAAACCAAGCTATATTATCTGCTGACGTCCAAGTAGCGTCTGGCCATTCTGTTGTCCAACCCAACACTCTTTGGCCACCTTTTTCTCCTATGATCCTTGTTTCTCATTTTGTCCCTGCCTACCTCCCTGTTTCACCGTTGCTTCCCCTGTGTGAAAACATAAGAGTCGTTATCTCCTCGAGACAGGGAGCAGTCCTCTTCCACTGTCTCTAAAACACCATCCACGTCAACAGCACAAACAAGTAATACCCACTCCTCCATATATCTCCCTCTCCACTGATTAATGGTCTCCTGTTCCCTTCAATGACTCCAGCACCACCTCATTGTTCCTTGCTGCTTCCTATGTGTGCAACTCCCAACCTGAAAACATATACTGTATGATGTTACCTCTCTTTGTTTCCTTCAAATCCCTTGTCAAAGCTCACCTACAAGGCCTAGACTCATCGTGTTAATCCTCATTCTTAACCATAAGCAGGCTTTAATAATGTGCAAACATGTTTGCCTGAATTCTTCATTCTCTCCCTTTGACTCTCCTTCCCTTGTTTTCCCCCATGGACGTCTACAAGGCAGGGCACGGGGGGCGGGATCCCCCGATAAACCTTAATCTTGACCCCCAGCTTTATTTGTCTGTTTGCTTGAGTACGGTAACTTTCTAGCGCTTGCAGAACCTGAGATATAAGAAGATGAGAAGAGGAAGAGTTTGGATTTGATATCCAGCTTTATCACTACCCGAAGGAGTCTCAAAGCGGCTAACAATCTCCTTTCCCTTCCTCCCCCACAACAAACACTCTGTGGGGTGAGTGGGGCTGAGAGACTTCAAAGAAGTGTGACTAGCCCAAGGTCACCCAGCAGCTGCATGTGGAGGAGCGGAGAAGTGAACCCGGTTCACCAGATTACGAGTCTACCGCTCTTAACCACTACACCACACTGGCAAGCCTTATCCTTTCCATGGATGACCTTGTTTCCCTCACTGTCTGTTTTAGACTGCAAACTCCATGGAGGCAGGCTCCTATCTGTTCTCTGTACTTTATTATTTATTTTAAGTATTTACATACCACCTTTAAGATCACCCTTCCCCAAGGAACCTCATAATTAAAACAAGTACATTGTTTCAATAGGAAAAACACACATAACGAAACATGGCAGATAGCAAACTTTGGAGCCAATTTTTACTAATGTTTAAAATGTTACATTATAAGGTGCCGTTTATACTGATTGTGCTTTATAAGCAGCTAATAAAAAATATTCATTCATGTTTCAGAAAAGTTACTGAGTTGGGAGAATCCTCACAGATCACAGTTTAACATTTTACCACATTTCTGCTTTGGAGTAAAGGCCTCCTTGTTAAAATGCAGCAGAAAGATGAGGAGCTTGTGAACCTCCAAGTGTTGCTGACTCCAGCTCCCATCAGCCCCATAGCTCAGAAACATCCCCACCTCTCACTTAGCAAATAAGTACCAACCTACCCTGCGACAGCTCCTTTTATGATTGTATGATGCACTGATTATTTGTTCATGTTCTGGCAATCAGTTGACTATGTGGTTATGTGCTCACAGAGGTTAAGTTACCACATTGTAAATGATTAGTCTTGTCTTTATCCAACCACTACCTATAGAAGCAAAATATAAATGCCTTTGTCTAACTGAGAAGCAACAAGCTTTGAGTCTGGGCACCCATTCCACCCAAGTGATCAATTCTGCAAGTGGCTTTATTCAGAAGGCAACCACAAAATCCATCTTTAAGGTACAGTGGTACCTCTGGTTAAGAACTTAATTCGTTCTGGAGGTCCGTTCTTAACCTGAAACTCTACTTAACCTGAGGTACCACTTTAGCTAATGGGGCTTCCCACTGCCGCCACACGATTTCTGTTCTCATCCTGAAGCAAAGTTCTTAGCCCGAGGTACTATTTCTGGGTTAGTGGAGTCTGTAACCTGAAGTGACTGTAACCTGAAGCATCTGTAACCCGAGGTACCACTGTACATGAGTGGGAGAGTACCCTCTGTATTCAATCCAAGCAGCTTTTTCTATTACCTTTAGTGAAGGGCTGTAGCTCAGTGCTATAGCATCTGCTTTGCATGTTGAAAATCCCCTTCAGTCCACAGCATCTAGTAGGCCTGGGAATGTCTGTCTGAAAGCTGCTGTCACTCAGTGTTAACAATATGGAGCCCTGCTCATGACCTCTTGCAGCCACCATCCTATTAATTTCATCTCCCTTTCACTTCAGACACTGTGCAACCTAGGGACACATCCCTTGACCTCTGTGGTTAAATGCACACACACACCTCTTGGGCTGTGTTAGAAACTGAGATATGAAAGCTAGGAGCTAAATGGCACCTTAATCCTAGGGTACGGGCACAACAATGGAATGTCTAGGCATGCTTTTTATAACAAGAATACAGTGGTACCTCGGGTTACATACGCTTCAGGTTACATACGCTTCAGGTTACAGACTCCGCTAACCCAAAAATATTACCTCAGGTTAAGAACTTTGCTTCAGGATGAGAACAGAAATCGTGCTCCGGCGGCGCGGCGGCAGTGGGATGCCCCATTAGCTAAAGTGGTGCTTCAGGTTAAGAACAGTTAAGAACAGACCTCCGGAATGAATTAAGTACATAACCCAAGGTACCACTGTACAAGGGACGTGGGTGGCGCTGTGGGTTAAACCACAGAGCCTAGGACTTGCCGATCAGAAGGTCGGCGGTTCGAATCCCTGCGACGGGGTGAGCTCCCGTTGCTTGGTCCCTGCTCCTGCCAACCTAGCAGTTTGAAAGCACGTCAAAGTGCAAGTAGATAAATAGGCACCGCTCCGGTGGGAAGGTAAACGGCGTTTCTGTGCACTGCTCTGGTTTGCCAGAAGCGGCTTAGTCATGTTGGCCACATGACCTGGAAGCTGTACGCCGGCTCCCTCGGCCAATAAAGCGAGATGAGCGCCACAACCCCAGAGTCGTCCATGACTGGACCTAATGGTCAGGGGTCCCTTTACCTTTACCACTGTACAAAGCTGAAAATGAATGAACTGCAGCTAAAATACAATGTTCTTTTTCACATGCTCTAGTCCACCCCCTAATATTCTTAAGGGGGTCTCTTCTTCAGGCTTCAGAGAGTAGCTGGAAGTGGGGAGGCAGAAAAAGGTCCTGCTTTCCTTGGACTCTGCAGTTTTAATTTGAAATCTTAGGCACACTACTGTGCCCAGAGCTCAGAAACTGCTCGCAAAATGTGCCTAGATGGGAGTTTCGAACACTGCTCTTGGGCTAATCAGTTTGTCAACTGCACATTGTAAAGAAAACGGAAAGGAAGGGACAAGCGACCAAAGGCCTTCTATCAACCTGTAACCCAGAGCAACCAGATCCTATAATAATTCCGCTTTGATCGCGCATGCCCTGTGTCCCGTTCCGATAGCGCTGTGCTGCTTTGCCCTTGACTGGCCCGGAAGACGATGGATGTTAGACAACACGAAGGCTCCAGCTATGTTATTCTTCTTAACATATACAGTAAAATGAAATTGGGTTACGGGTGGGGTGGGGTAGGAATCTGGGAATCTGCAGGGATGGTTTGCAGTGTGACTGGAAACCGTGCTATTACGCGTAGAGTACAAACCGGCGCGAAAGCGCGCGTGCTCTGCGCTTAGCCGCGCGGCCCGTTCCCACGCCACCCGCGCTCTGCTCGGCCAGGGCTTCCCCGTCCTCCCGCCTGGTTCTCACGCGGGGGCGCCGTGTTAAAAACAACAACAAGCGCAGCCCCCTTCTCGTCCTTCCGGGGTTGCAAGGGCAGGAGCCAAGGCGCCTATTGGTGCCCCCCGTCCCGTCCCGCGCAGCTCACCTCTTGCAGCGCCGGAGTCGCCTCGGCGGATCTCCCTCCCTCTCGCCTCCCGCGCTCCAGCCTGCCTGAAGCTCCCGGCAGAGAGGCGGGCGGCCGGGCGGGGAGCGGGGCGGGAGGAGGAGGAGGAGAAGCGTTTCTTCCCCCGCCTCGGCCCGGCCTTCCTCGGGATTTTGGTGCTGCCAGCAAGTGGGTCGCGCAGGCCGGGCCAGCCGCGTCTTCCTCGTCCTTTCGCAAGGCACCGAGAGGCGGGGGAAGCGGCGGCGGAGTCACGGGGAGCGAGGCGGGAGACGCCGCCGTCTTCTCCGTGCGCGCGGCGAGGTGGAAAGAGGCCGGCGTCCCGCTGCTCCTGTCACCCAAGGGTGGGTGGGGTGGGTTGATGGATAACCGCGCAAGGCCCCAAAGGCCTGATTATTATTAAGGGGATCTCTTTCTTTTTAAATCCCGGCTTTCCGATCCTAACTCGCCCCCCCCCCCGCAGAAAACCTCAAAGCAACTAACATCATTCAAATTAAATGAATAAACACACACACACACACTGCTAAACCAACCCGCTATTCAAACAATAAATCTAGAGACGGAAGACAGCAGATCCAAATTTCAGAGCAAACAATCCGTGGGCCGTCACGTGTTCGCTCTGTATTAGCATTTTTCCTTATTATTTTCAGCATTCTTTGCCGATAGCAAATACGGAATGAAAACACAAAGAAAAGTAATGCAGCAAAGGGAATTTGCGTATAATAATAAATTTTTTTTTACATGGGGCAGTGCAATCCTATAGTATGTAGCTGGGGGCAGCAATGCTGCTCTAGACCAGGGGCTGGAAACCACAGGAGAGAGCACACTTGTGCTGGAATCCCACAGGCATCTGGTTGGCCAGAGCAGGATGCTGGACTAGATGGGCCAGCAGCCTGAACTAGCAGCCTCTAAATACTGTGGATTTTTAAATGGATAGTGAAATTTGTGAGTTTGGACCCATTGCGCCAAAAATCAGATGAAGTCATGCCAAAGTGATGTTTTGCTTCACCACCTTGAATCAAAAA
This sequence comes from Podarcis raffonei, assembly GCF_027172205.1. Lineage (NCBI taxonomy): Eukaryota > Metazoa > Chordata > Lepidosauria > Squamata > Lacertidae > Podarcis > Podarcis raffonei. The sequence continues at coordinate 26,209,182 of NC_070613.1, read as the reverse complement.
GGTGCCAGGCATCCAAACTTTGACTAACACCGCTCACTCCTTGGAGAACCCTAATGCCAAGTTTGGCCCACAATATCTCAAGAGGCAACTGAACCTATGCCAAAAATGAGCAAAGTCATGCCTAAGGCCTCATCCACACTTTCGTTTGTCCCATGATTTTTGTTCTTTTGTTCCACCGCTTTCCTCAGGAAAACCCGTTTCCTGCTGAATTGGAACAAATATCGATCGGGTTTTCTGTGGATTGATGGGAGGCGACTTTTATTTCCTGTACTGTATGTTATTGCATTACAAGTTGCATTCCGTAAAATTCAGACTGTAAAACAATAAAATAAAATACAATATAAAAAATATACAATTGAAAATAAATATTAACATTTAATGCAAACGTGCTACAAACCACCTGAAGTTGGCAGACCACTGGTGGTCCACAGGCCAGTTTCAGATGCCTTGCTCTGGCAAACAGCCATGTTTCTCTGAAGCATATTTCTGAGGGAGTCCTAAGGGTCTGTGGTTCAGGTAACCTATCTTAGATTATATGAAAACATGTCCCTATCTTGGCAGTCCCCATCAAATCCATCAGAATTCTTCCAAGACAAATGATATTTATAGGAACCTCTGAGGGAACAGCTCAGTCAGTAAAGCATGAGACTGTTAATCTCAGGATTGTGGGTTTGAGCCTTGCACTAGGTGAAAGATTTCTTGATAGCTGGTGGTTGGACCAGATAATCGTTGCGGTCCCTTCCAACTATACAATTCTATGTTCTATTGCATTCTATTGATCCAGAGTCTGTGACTGCCAGTGTGATCCTAACAGTGCACATTTGAAAGGAATCACTAATTGCAGTTTATGCAATGGCGGTGGTTGGTGTTCATTGGGACTGGCAGTCCAGAAGGAAAACAGGCCAAAAGCCAATGCCAGATGCAGCCAACCAATTCTTGCATTGTCCTTATCCTCCTCCCTATTGAGTTACACAAGGGAAATGCTGAAACTGAGGAGGAGGAAGCTGACAGCCAGGGCCACTCCCCGGGCTGGATGCAAGGGAGAAGGCAAGCAGATGAGGGCTGGCTGACCCTGAGATTGGGAGCGCAGTTCTCATTCACCACAGTCCATGCAAAAGACATCTAAAGCCATGAAGCTGTGGATAGTGATTTTATACGTATGTCATTCTACGATGACAAACTACAAAGTTATCAGATTAGCAGGCCACATTAGGAACTGGTTCTGATCCTGAGCTTTTCAGCATTTTTCTTCCATAAATACATGCTAAGCTCTTTTCTCAGATCAGTTTAAAAACACATGTCTAAATGTTGAAAGGTCCCCAAACGGAGAACACAAATCCCCCCTATGATAAAGTGTGCATGGATGAGCTGAATTTGTTTATAGCGCTCATTTAATTTTTAGTTTGTCAGCAATAAAAGGTTTTGAGATTACATTTACGGGGTCATTTATTAACAAGCAAAACAAAAGTGGGCCCCATTACCCTTCACCTTCTGCCATTTTATCTCTCGTAGGCCTTGAACTATTAACCTTTACACTTTTCTCTTTTATGTCCACTTTTGATGTAATGTATTCTCTTTCTCACTATATGTTATCTGGTTTGACCCAGTAATTTTTTTTAAAAAAAAGTTAAATGAACCTATGCTGCAGTCTTATACTCACCAATTTGCGAGAAAGACCCATTAAAAAAGGCAGGACTTGAGTCAACATGGATGTGGATTCTGCTGCTAGTAAACGATCAGTGATCATAAAATAAAAAGCAAACACAAGAGACGGCTCTTTGGCACATTCACAACTTTTATTTTCTTTATTCATAAACATAATTTAAAGGCTGCCTTTTAAGGCGTAGCGCTCTCCAAGTGGCTTACACAACATAAAACACAGTATGAAAAAATTTACTATAGAAGGAACATTGACATCATTTTTGCAAAATGTGCTACTCAATTAGCGGCATGCCATTTTAACATTTTAAATTGATTAATTTACAGGTGCAGAACCCTTTGTTGTCTGAGGGCCACACTCTCTCCTGGGCAACCTTTCAAGGAGTGGGCAGGTGCAGAGGCAAAAGTGGACAGAACAGGAAATGTAAACTTTACCTTTATACAGCAAGCTAATTTCTACACAAACTACCCTCTATCCTCTACTCAGACAAGCAACATTACCAGAGGTCAAGGACACATTTTAGCCAGACAAAAAACACCTAAGGAAGGGTGGTAAGCCATAATAGTGAAGGGTGTGGCTGAGGAGAGTCCCAACAGGTAGGTAGAGAGGCTTGGAGGACAATGTTTGGCCCTCAGGCCTAAGGTTCCTCACCTGCAGATTAATCTAACCAGTATTAAATATTGTTCCTTGGCCTCTGCAGAGCTTGTCTGAGGCCCAGGGCGGGAGTCTTCTTAGAATAAAGTTATAAGCTCAAACAAAAAAGCCAGTCCCTGGTGGGGCCCCCAGCCAGCTTAGCTAGGGTTGCCATATTTCAAACAGTGATAATCAGGACAGAAAAGTTGTATAGTTGGGGGGTGGGTGGGCTTGGCCAAAGACGTATGGCAACCCTACCATAGCCCTCCAAGGCCTGGGGCAAGTGGACCCAGCTGCCAACCCCCAACCCCCCCACCCCCGCACAGGCCTGGTTACAGCCATAGTTCTCTAATGTTTTCCTAAGCAATTGCATCCTGCACATTTTGAGTTTCATTTTTGTTCTTTTACTGACATAGAGAATTGTAGTGTCCTGAAACCTTCATCACTTTTCAGCAACAAAAGGTCAGACTCTTCAGTTTTCTGTGTCACAGTGCTTGGTTGAGTCACAAACTTATCTGACAGGAAGCTAAAACAGGTTTTGATTGCAATGCTTGCGATGAAAAAAATCAAGTAGTTTGCCCAGGGGAAGGACTTGGACTTTTGCAAACACCAAGTCTAAACAAAAAACAAAAAACAAGTCCTCCTATATTAACGATTGCAGAGATTTGGCTTATTTATATAAAAAAAGATGTTTTTTTTTGCTTCTTATTTAATGTCTATTTATTTACAAAAACACAGAAATACATATCATGATAACAAAAATAATATCCTCCAGAGTTTTAAAGGCCACAATTTGTTTAATTATCCGAAGGTCTGGAAGAGGTAAAATGTTTTTGCCTGGCAACTAAAGATGTATAATGAAGGTGCAAGGCGAGCCTTCATGGGGAGAGCATTTAACAAATGGCGAGCCACCGCAGAAAAGGCTCGTCCTTGTGTTGCTGTCCGGATCTCTCATGGAGGAGACACACAAAGAAGGGCCTCAGATGATGATTGCAGGCTTCAGGTAAATTCAGATGGAGAGGTGGTCCTTGAGCTATTGCAGTACTGAGCCAATTTAAGGCTTTATAGGTTGCAAACAGCACTTTGAATTGGGCCTGGAAACTAACTGGTAGCCAGTTAAGTTGGGCCAGGATTGGTGTAATATGCTCAAACCGTCTTGCACTAGTGAGCAACCTGGCTGCTGAAGTTTCCAAACTCTGAGGTTTCCAGTCCTCAGAGGTTTCCAGTCCTCAGAGACAGCCTCACGTGGAACACGTAGCAATAATCTAACTTAGAGGTTACCAGAGCAGATGGCAGAAGTTCAGTTACCCCTGCCCAGATGAAGGTGCTACTTGCTGAAGCTGATGAAAGGCTACCAAGGCCACCTGAGCCTAAAGTGAAGGCAATGGATCCAGGACCCCCAGGCTGTGTACAATATACTTGGGTCCTGCTCTTGGCAATCTTGACCAGATCCTTACTTGCTTACCTTCAGCTGTGCTACAGCATTAAGTGCTCAGAGACTGTTTGCAGGAAATGGAATTGTTTTATAACAGTAACCACCATCTAGCTTGTTGGAGTCGCGTGACCATGAATCAGCCTTGTCTTTTTATTATAGGTCTTAGTGGCTCCTCCTATCAGATATGCCTTCTACTATAAACAGCTGATGGAGAGGCAAGACTGACCTGTCTCCCACATTAGCGACTCCAGCAGATCACTACAAATATATATAATTTTACAAAGGGCTAGCACCAGTATGTTTCCTGTTCCTTCTCTCTCCCTTCCCCTTCTGTTTTGTGTCTATCAGGTTAATTGTTAGCCTGAGAGCACAGACTATTAAACTTTAAGCACTTTACTAATAAATAATTCCTGCATTGTAATTTCAAAGCCCAGTTTAACCATGATCAAGTCGCATGCAGCGTATATTGTTAAGATGGATAAAGAAAGCGCATCTCCACTCACGGTCTGCAAATGAACTGCACCATGTTAGATGAACTTGAACTGCTCATCTATCTGGATGCAAATCTTTTCTGCACAATGGGTTCCCAATCCAGTAAGGGAATTGGATTGTATCCAATGGTAGTGTTATTCTGATGGAAGCCTCTGTTGGGTCAGAGGACCTTTCATCAGCAGAATAGAGAGGATTCTCTCAAGGCACCTTTCTTGCTGCGTCAATGGGTAGCTCAACATTCCAGAGGCTGTTTGGAGGACTGCAGAGGGAAATAATTTTAAAAAGTCTCCCTCCCCAGTCTGCTAATGGAAGCCTTCACTGGATCAAATGGACTTGCATTGGTGGGTGAAGACTATTGGACACAACCCACAATGTGACGAAGGTTGTTTCTTCTTAGCTTGATCTGACTGTGGATGAGAGAACTCATCTCAGGGTTAATTCCATAGCACTGGCTGAATTGTGTATCTTTCATGAAAGTGTGCACATGGCACTTCTCATCACGTCCACATATGAAAGTCTACTATGCTAAATTTATCTTGTTTAACAGTTACTGACTCACTGTCTTCAATCAACTATTTATTGGCCTCTGCCAATTAAAAAAACCAACCAATCTAAAAAGACAGACAAATCTTTGTTTTATATAAAACTGCTGGAATATAGAAGTTTTATTGTTTTAAATACAGTAAATGTGAAAAAACATTTTCTACAAGTATAGCTGAATTCTTATTTACAGTACTCAATTTACAACATAATTTTAAGAAATGCAGAATAGAGGCAAGAGTCTCAAAGTGAAACAATTCTTTGGAATCCAAATTACTGTTGGCGAAGGACTCAATCCCCACCTCACTATGGAAAAATGTCTTCTAAAAAAATCAAACTGCAAAACATATTCCAGACCAATCCATGTCAAATACTCTTTAATACACATATTAGTTTTTATAGAAGTGAAATAAAACAATTTATGTGGTTAATCAGCTCTCTCTCAACACTGTAATCTGCATTCACCCAAGAAAGTTGAGTCACAGAAGTCCAGGACCAAAAAAAGGACATGGGTGGGAATCAGCCTTCCCATGAGTGGGGTCCAATTCAAGGAATTCTCTTGCCAGTGGAAGAGGAATTTCTGCCAAATCCTCCTTCACCATCAGCCTGAAAAAAGCTGCTTCAGAGGGTTAGGAACCTCCTGAAACAGCCAGGGAAGTGATGCAGGAGACTGCAGCAGAAAAACAGCAAAAATGGCCCCCCTTCTAACAACAGGAATTTCCACTGCATAGGAATCCCTCCTGTAAATGGAAGAAGCCCAGTATCCAGCCCCTAGTATTTAACTTATTGAATTTACTGGCACAAAAACGTGGTGATTGCAAGTAGCTCAGGTGAATTTAAAAGACAGATCCTAAAAATCTATGGAACCCTCTTTCATCAGCTGTCAGAAATGATAGCTAAACACAACTCTCCTTAGATTGAAGCAATATACCCTTAAGACCAGATGCTGGCGAAGAAGGTTATCCTGCATGTTGCAGAGCAGTATACAAGACTGCATGGATCCTGGTCTAAACCTAGCAAGGCCTTCTTATGTTCTTAAGGCTGAGCTTGGTTTGCTACAAAGGCTCTGTGGTGTTTAAATTATTAAGTAATCTGGGTGCATCCCATGATCTAGATATGCATTTGGATCTCGTTAAGCACAGGAGAGCTCATTAGGTTAATAATAAATCTGGCCACAAAAGCATGTACATACTGATCTACTCCAGCCACTGAAATGAATTGAGAAGCTGTTTCCGGCAAGGCAGCTCTGTGTTTGCATTTTAAAGTGTTATGCATTATTTTTTGTATTGCATTTTTAAAAAAGATTTGATGTGAATATAAACACTGTTGTGATATCAGTTGTGTTATTATTCCACAGTTTCCCTGAAGAGAAGGTTGTCATTGCCGTACTTGTATTGAAAAATCTTCGGTATTTTTAAAGTGAAGTTCACATATGGGGCACCTGAGATTTTAATTTCCACATGCATACTTTAGCCTAAGCTCATGTAAACTTGTAATGTTAAGCAAATTTTCAGAAAACTATCTATAGTGAAGTAAGATATTTTAAAATCCATCAGTAGAAAAAAACCCAACCAAAACACTTTTAACCGATGCAACCCAGAAGTAAGCCTCACTGAACTCAGTGCAGATTACTCTATGTAAAAATAAAGATGACCGTTTCTTTATGGTCTTTTTTTAAAAAACACCTGAATATTGCCAGCAAAGTACATGCACATTTAAAATCTACAGTCTGGAAGTTATCTGTGTACTACTTGCCAGAGCATTAGCATCATAGCCAGATCTGATCTTCTCTAGTCTCTTCCTAAGGCATGGCAAAAGCAGGATACCTTTACAAGTCAGAACCACAACTGGAAGAATGACTGCCATCATAAAAGTAGGGGGAGTATACCATATAAACTGGCCTATGTCAATCCACTTATTCCATGCAAACACTAATGCATGAATGGTGCACAGCAGCAAAGCTAAATGTCCCATCTTGCTCTAGAAAGAAAGAAAGAAAGAAAGAAAGAAAGAAAACAATAGGTTAACCTTTAAAAATGAAAGGAAATTAAAACAAACTATAATACACACTGCTGCATATTCAGGGTTTTCATCAGACAGGTGAGGGGCATCTGCCTGTGTGCATTTATCAACAGCTTTCCATACACATAATATGCAGGCATGGAGATAAATGTCATCTGCTGATTGCTGCAGATAAAAGCAGTTGTTACAGCACAAGAATTAGTTCAAAAGGCGACAACCCTTGTTATTTTAAAACACCGAATGCTTAATTAAGATTCTGTGCAATTGTTGAAGAATGCTCCTTGTTTTTGCTGCATATTCAGTCCTATGCCAAAACATTATCTACCATATATTTATATCCCCACCTTTCTTTGCTCACGGAACGCAAGGAGACAAACATGTGGTTTCTAGGCAGTTACCCATCCAGAATCTGACCAGGACCAAACCTGCTTAGCTTCAGCAAGGTGGTTGCCTCATGTGCTTAGAACACTGAGTTTCTAAGACAGAGGTCAGCAAACTTTTTCAGCAGGGGGCCGGTCCACTGTCTCTCAGACCTTGTGGGGGGCCAGACTATATTTTGAAAAAAATAATGAACTAATTCCTATGCCCCACAAATAACCCAGAGATGCATTTTAAATAAAAGGACACATTCTACTCATGTAAAAACACGCTAATTCCCGGACTGTCCGTGGGGCGGATTTAGAAGACAACTGGACCGGATCTGGCCCCGGGCCTTAGTTTGCCTACCCATGTTCTAAGACTTAGGTCTGCATAAGACAAATGGAACTCTACCACAGCCGACTTGAAATCTGGTAGAGTGGTTTTGTATTTTCTAAACTTTTACTATCATTATTATTATTATTATTTATTCAATTTGTTAGTCGCTTTATCTTGTCCAGGGCAACTCAAAGCGACTTACAAACGAACAGACAGACAACACCCCTCTATAGATACATAAAAATAAAGAGGAAAAAGAAATACATTAAAAACATTCCACCCACTTCTAAAAGGCCTGGTTATAGGGGAAATCTCTTGCGTGGTGCCTAAATTTAATAGATAAGAGATTCGTGCCACCTGCATTCTATAGTGGAAGAGTTGAGATCTTTGGTCTGTATCTTGGCTAGCTTTCCCTGTTTCCAATGCAAGCTGTGCCAAATTTCCTTCTACTGGCCCTGGTGGGTTCAGCACTGCTCTTTGCATATACAAAACGGGAGCCCGGAAATTACTTGCAAGTGTCCCAGTTTGCTGCATCAACCAACAGACTGAAGTGCATCCTTATAAGCTGATTTACATATGGAGAAGGCTCCACATGCCGCATGGGCAAGAATCTGTGGCACTCCAGATATTGTTGAATCCCCAACACCCATCAGCCCTATTCAACATGGCCAATGGCCAGGGATGATGAGGGTAGTAGTCCAGCAATATCTGGTCACACAAACTCTTTCATGCAAGGATCCATCTTTGGCTCTAATCAATTTCCATCTGGTGGTATGGGAATATGATTGCATCAGCAGCTATTTGTAAATGTCCAGTGTCGGATTACAGAAGGGGGGGGGGAGTGTTTCCCCTCCGTTTTTCAGATCTTCTCAGTTGGCAATACCAGAGAGTGAACCTCAAATCTATCACAAAGAGTATGTGTTTTACCACTGAGCCATGAACAATCTATGCCGTTGTGTTTATGTGTACCTGGATATAATGAAACTCTCTCCAGGTCAGCGAGTGGCTGACAGATGGAATTGACGTTACTGCCAATACAGCCAGCAGAGCAAGCCCCAAAATTCCTAGAGACACATAAATCTCCATTCTCCAGACATCGTGTTCAATCCAGGCATCTTCCTTTTTCTGCTTCACCTGTGGACAGAACACTACACTTTAAGAAGTGTTAGAATAACAACACGTACACTTAAGATTCTATGGTGAAACCCCAGTAAGAACCAAACCGTATAGAGATTTTAATATTTTTTTTTTGCAATTGCAGCTATCATGGGAATAATAGTGGGATTAAAAAATAAATAAAAATACCCCAGTTGGCACTAAAGTTTCCCCATCCAAGCCTGTATGCATTTCACGGATGGGATGAAAGTATCCAGGTGTGTGAACCAGCCTATATCTTGTATAGATCATTGTCAGCTAACTAAAATGCTGCACAAACAGGATACGCTGGGATTCTGTTGATATTTTCTGTTCACCTGTGCATGCTACAAATTAGAGCATGGTCCCATTTCAGATCTTTAACTGCAGCATTGTTTATACTGATGTCCCCCCAAGAAGTGCCATCAGCCTTAACCATGGGAAAGTCAATTAGATGGAGAAGTATTTACTTCAGCAAAGTTTTGACCCCCAAGGAGACTTGTTCCAATTCCTTTTTAACTTGTTTTTCCCAGCAGGACTGCATTATTTGCTGACAAACAGAATTCCGTCTAAAAGCTAAACACAACCTTTGGCAAACTGTAACAAGAGGTAAGCAACACCAAGAAGCAATATTTTAAGCAGCTAATCAGTAGGCTTACTTGGCAAGTCTTTTCGCTCTGCCAGAGCAGCCAATGAGTCTAGATGTTTTCAAATAACCTGCATAATTGGCCTATATACAGAAATGAGCTGCCGTAATTTCAGTATTTACAGTTAGAACTAAGGTGTTGAGGTGCAAAGGAGGTCTGGGATCTGAAAACTTTCAACAGCAGGCGCAGGTTCTCTCACCTTGACAACTGCATCTGCCAAAATTCTCTGGAAGGCATAATTTATATGAGAAGCCAACACAGGGCTCTACAGATGTTGTCAGACTGCAGCTCTCCTAATCCCTGACCATGCTGGATGGGGCTAAAGGGAATTAAGGAGCCAACATCTGGAAAGCACCACATTGGATATCCCTACCATTTTATTATTTTTGGCTATAGACATGGATAAATCAGAGATCTGTGAGTTAAAATAATAATAATAATAATAATAATAATAATAATAATAATAATGACTTAAAATAAAAAGTCAGGTAAGCAAAACATCCTGTGTTAATGATTTCCAGACATTATTCATGCTGTGGGGAATTGTCCTTCTTTTTCTGGACCATCTGATAATTAGTTCCATTGAATGAACCTGGGTACAAATGTTTTGGGATATAAATTTTTGTATTTGTTCTCTCTGCTTTATTTGCAAGTTTATAAACTTTAACTATGTCAGCCCTTACCTTGGGGTTTCCAACTCACAATTTCTAATCATTTAAAGGTGTAATCCTATACCCACTTACCTAGGATTAATCCCCACTGAAGTCAACGGGACTTAATTCTGTATAGGATTGCAGTCTGTTACACTTTATATAAGGCCATCATTCTACAATATTCATTATGGGACTGGGAGACCCACACAGCATTCCAGATGCTAGCACACCGTCAGCTTAAACCGATTTAATGGCATTATGACATAACAAAATGGCGTACCTGTTGATATGCCCAGTTCAAGAGTTTGTATCTGTAGGACCTCCTCATTGGATAGCACAAGCTATAGCAGGCATGTAACGAGGCAAAGAAGAAGCTAAGAAGTCCAAACTGTTTCCTCGATAACATCCATCTGTCCAACCATTGTGGAAAACGTCTATACTTGGTTCCATAGTGGAACTGGAAACCTGCAGCCAGTACTCCTGGTAAATAAACCAGAGCCAGCAGGGTAATCGAAACCACTGGTAAGACTTTGTTTATGACCAGGATTGGGATTTTATAAAATGTGTTTCCTTTATTAGTTACAAGGGGATGGATGACGTCCCTTAGGAAAGTGTAGATAAAGGTTAACAAGGACAGTACCAATGCTGTCTTCACCGGCAAATGCCACTTAGGGAAAAGGTCATGTTCGCAGTGCTTACTGGGAGGACAGTCAAACTCATCAATACAGATTCTTTTATGAACATGGGGGAGAGCATCTGGTGTGCCAACCACTTGTAAATCCATCACCTGAAAAGGAGAAAATATGATACATAAACCTAAAGTATTTAAGAGTACTTTATCCATATTGGTAGATTCCTTGCATTGTTGACCTTTGTGTACTCATATATACTCTTATCTGAAACTGTTCTAATTGTGCACAAGGTTTTAGGATGCAAAATACTAAAATATCAATAATGAACTGAAGCAACTTAAGGTTGGTTCCACTGCAGTCATGGTTTTCACTGATGATTTTTAGGCACCAAGGTTTATTCCCAGAAGGGAGCCACCTCCACAGATTACATTTCTTCATCAACCCTTTGTGAAGAGGTGGGAAGGAAATGCAATTCAAAACATGTAAATGGGAACGGAATGTAATCTCTAGTCTTTACAACACATTTATTCTTGTGTGAAATACAAAAAGGCACAGTAATGCCGTTTTTATCTCCTGGACCATTGCAGATCCCTTGATCTGTGGTTTGGAGGTGGACATATCAGCAAAAAGAGAGGAGTAGGGTTGCTGTATCTATACAGGCAGGGCTTCCATACAGGGATGTATTTCACAGCAGGTGCTGCTTCCGTCAAGGTATAACTGAAATCATGAGAAAAAGCTGTGCCTGCTCAAATTCGCTCTTTTACATGATGATAGATAGTTCTTTCCATTACCAATTTTCAAAGCAGCAGCCATGTTAGTTTGCCCTAGCAAAAACAAGGGAGAGAGCCTTGGGGCACCCTAAAGCTAGCAAATTTGATTATGGCATAAACCTCTGTTGCTAGAACACAGTTCATGAGGTACACCGAGTGGGAAATTCAGTTGCAAAGCGTGGCATACACACACAGAGGGACAAGAAGATCTCTATCTCTCTATATATAAATGTTGAGAGTAGAGCTTGTGACAATTCTATTAGAGTTTAGAGTCATGTGAAATGTTGTTTACACATTACCAACTACTCAGCATTAGGAAGGGCAATTTACTGGGTTGCCTTGGCACCTAAGTGTTTGTCCTTGCTAAAACTGTTCTGCTGAAGCTTATATGACTATATGTCCCCATTTCATTTTCCTAGCACTTTCCCTACACTTGGGAAATTCAGATGAATGACAAGTAAGGTCAGATTCCAACCCTAAGGTGACAGAAGATACAGCCAAGTTCCTTGCTGTAGTCATCAAAACTAGATCACAATTATTAAATGTCACATGTTTTGAGTCGAAATTTCTGTATTTTTAGCAATTTTAATTGTTTACAGATTGAGGCTGCAATCATAACCCTTTAAATTCCACAGGATTTACTTTTGAGTAGGCATGAATTGGATTGCACTGTTATGCTCCCATTTTAAAAAGGTACCATTTGTCTCCATGTCTCATTTTCTTTTGCTATGGTTGTCCTGATAACCCTACACTGCTTATGGTCTGTAAATAAAGTTGCACTCTTTGCAAGGGCCTGAAATACTTTTCCATAGATTTTATTTTCTGGGGAGGCTGCAGATAAAGAGCCTGGGGAGTAAAAGTTCTTTGAATCTGGCAGGCCAGAGCACCAGAAGGATTAAGTGGGTCATTATGTCCCCTTGCCTAAGGCCAACTTAGCATGTGTAACATAAATATACAAACACACACACAAATAAAGATTACCAAATTGTTGAAATTCTCCCAAGTTCTTTCAGGATTCATTTTCTGATCTTCATTCTGTTCCATGTTCTTGACCAATGACTGTCCTGCACTCTAAGGCAAGAGGATCTCTGCAAGACAATTTTCACATGGTCCATTTATTTGTATCGTACTATGTATACGCAGTTGGTACTTTAGAAATACACATAAGCAATCAAATGCACCGTCTTGAGTTAGCCTTGATGAACCTGGGGACTTTCATAGATTTTGTCGTCACACAAATCTGAGAATTAAAAGTACACGTTTTATAAGTGAAATGATCTGAATTCTACACAAGTATTTTTGAGATACAACAATGACTCACATGATCTTTAAGCTGTTTCATGAACAGCCCCCTTCACAAACACCCAAACTGCGGCTCCAAAAGCCGTAGGGTTCTTAACATCTTCAATCTACTTCTTATTGTTCTCCTTGGGTTTAATTTTCTGCATGAATCACATATGGCAGGGCTAAACAAATGAACATGAGCTGATGGAATCCTCTTATTTTCCCACAACTCCAGAAGAGAGAATAAAGGCTTGAAAATAAAAGAAAATATTTCTCGCTTCTATTGTACTTGAAGGGAGCAGACTTTACCAAGGTGACAAGAGAAACAAAGGAATGAAATAGAATCTCCATTTGAAGGTATCTGCTAGTCTTGGCCTATCTTCCTCACATGGGCATGATTAAAAAAAAGGGGGGGGGGAGAGAGACAGACAGATTTCTGTGTATCCCAGATTACAGCTATCATAAAAGACCAAGAGGCATGATGCCAGGGTCTATGTTTTGTAAAACAAACCCAGACAGCTTAAGCAAGCGGTATCTTCAGGCTGGTGTACCAGACACTTTACAGAAGTGTCGACATCATGATCTTGCCTCACTTTACGCAGATGTTAACAGGCAAAAAAATGTTGCTAGGGATAAATTCAGTTTCAAAAACTCTCTTGGTAGCTGTTTAAGGCTGTTGAGTAAAGCAATTAAAGAAACTCTGTTCACTATAGAAAATGACCAAAACAAGAATCTGCAGTGAAGTTAAAGCACAGTTCCTTGGTGTCACAGTTGTTTTACACAGCCCCAGGACAGTGGCGGAGGAAGGGGGGTGCACCCCCGGGGTGTCATCCCTGAGGGGGGTTGACATTGCAGCGCCGCCCCACCGGGGGCGCTCGCTGCATGGGCAGTGCCCTCTGGGTGTGGGTGCCAGAGCAGCTAGCTCCGCCTCTCCCCCAGCACCCTTTATCAGGAAGTGAACATGTACAGGGCTAGAAACATCTGACTTTCCCAAATGAGATTCTTACCTTTTTCAAGCTATGGTATATCATCTGCCCTGCCCACATTTGCCTTTGGCCTTGCCTACTTTCCCCTCTAACCTTGCCCACCACTGGAATGCAGACACTGGAAGTCTGCCCACAAGGAAACAAGGCTCCTGCCCGGTGGGGGGTGGGGAGGATCCTCTGCCCCCACCTTATGGCCCAGGACCAGAGTGTCTTAAGAACTGCATCTACCTGTACAAGTCTGTCCAAAAGTCCAGACTGTCTATAGGTGCCCTGCTCTATATACCATGGTTATTTGAAGTACAGCAGGTGAGCATGTTACACAAGGCCTTTGGGGCAATGGTGCCACAAGACACGGGAATGCCCTGCCAAAGGAAGTCTGTCCAGCCCCACCATTTAACAAGCAGCAGACGTACTAATTTCCAATATGCTTTTTCTCATGCTGCCTTTAACTGTATCTCCTCTCGCAGCTTGGCTGTTTCCTTCCTCTCGACTATTCCTCAACAGTAGAAGCTATTCCCTCTTCTCCTCCTGCTGATGCAGCAAAAGGACTGCTCTAGGCAACCACCAAGACTTGTTTAGCAATAAGCCTGGCTTTGCTCATATGCCAAGAGTGATGTTGTAAAATAAAACCCTTAATGGAGAGCCAGTGTGGTGTAGTGGTTAAGAGCGGTAGACTCATAATCTGGGGAACCGGGTTCCTGTCTCCGCTCCTCCACATGCAGCTGCTGGGTGACCTTGGGCTAGTCACACTTCTCTGAAGTCTCTCAGCCCCAGAGTGTTTGTTGTGGAGGAGGAAGGGAAAGGAAAATGTTAGCCGCTTTGAGACTCCTTCGGGTAGTGATAAAGCGGGATATCAAATCCAAACTCTTCTTCTCTTCTATGTGGTCATAGCAAGCTCCAAGCACTGATTCTTATGTAGTCGGAAAGACACATGCAAGCACAAAATGGAGGTACACTGCGGTAGACTTCAGGACACCCTAAGAGTTGCAATAAATGGGGGTACTTTTAAGAAGTGGAGGTAACCAAAACAGTCGGTGAGGATTTTTTGTGTTCAGTGGCTAGAGAACATCTGAGCGTCTGTTGGGAACTGGGAGCAGAAATCATGACAAAGATGGGCTGGAATGGAGTGTCCTCAAAAAGGGTATATAGCTTGTTGGCTGGCACCCTGATCAAAAGCACTCCAAACCACCAAGGTTTTTAGCTGGGGCAATCAGAATAAGATCCACTATTTGACTGAAAGGGTTAATCTCAATACTATCTGCACCTAAGCTAACTTCTGCAGTTGTGGTTAAGCAGCTAACAAAACCGCAATTGCTTTAGCTCTGCAAGCTGGGAGCTACTTCCTCTTTACAATTACTTGAGTTCTGCAAACCTGGAGCTGCTCTCTGCACATGCTCTAACGCAAGAGAGGAGCACACGAACAAGGGAAGGAGGTGGGCTTAGCTAGCCAGATAGCTATATACCATATAAGGAAATAAGCTTAACCTTGCTAGCTGATTGGAGAATTTGAAGAGGTGGGAAGAGATGGGCAGACTCTCAGGTATAAAGATGCTTGTTTATTTGTATCTATGGGCCAGTCTTTTGGGAACGATCCCACTGGCCACCTCTGTGCACAGATTTCAATAAAACTTTTTTCTCCAAAGAAGAATCTTTCCTGGTGCTTTTTGCTCTCTCTTCGGCCCTGGGGACGCAGGCAAACGATTCCCTGGCAAGGATAAGGCTTCAGCCTTCATTTTGGTGCGTTGGCCGGGAATCGCCCCACCCCAGGGGGCCGGGGAGGGCCAGGCCCGACCTCGGTGAACAGCCCCGGACCGGCGTTCGCGGCTCCAAGTGCGCACCCCTGCCTGTTCGTGGGGGGAGCCGGCCACACCGCTCCGGAGTGAGACACCTGGTCGAGGGAGAAAAGAGGACGGCCGAAGGAGGGGTCCGCAGCGGAACAGGTAAGCCCTAAGGGAAAGGGCGTGGTAGGAAGCCCGATCAGCTTCCTCTGGCTGTGAGCAGTAGAGTGCCGCCAGAAAAGGGATAAAGGGTCTGGCCATGGCAATAAGGTGCTGCCCCGCCAGACAGGGACGGGAAAAGGGAAAAGGGGAAACAGAGGTGGCAGTAGAGTGCCGCCAGTAAGGTTGGGGAAAGGGGAAACAGAGGGAAAATTATTTTGGTGTGTTTTGTGTGTTGCATGTTGGAATTATTTTGGTGTGTTTTGTGTGTTGCATGTTGGAATTATATTGGGGTGTGTTTTGTATGTTGCATGTCAGATACTCCAGTGGCTGAATTGTCAAGTGTGGGCCGGGGCTTAGCGTCCCCTTGGCCGAGCGATTGCAGGGCTGTGCATTTCTTGGCAACGAGAGTTCGCCAAGTCACAGTCTGTAGTGGTTGGTGTGTGAAAGGATCTTAAGCCCGGTTAGGAGCGGAGTATCTGAAAAGAAAAAAAAATGGGGTCTGGGGCAAGCTAACGTAGTCCTCTGAAATGCTTTTTAACCAACTGGAAAGCAGCTACGAAGCATGATGATTGGGTTCAAATTGAGAAGAGAGAGGATGAGGACATTATGTGAGGTTGATTGGCCCACCCAAGGAACTAATTGGCCCTTGGAGGGCAGATTTAATTTGCAACTAATCAACCCACTATATCAAAATATCTTGAACGTCCACCCAGACCAGATCCCTTATATTTCTACCTGGAAAATCAATGTAGAAAAGAATCCACCGTGGCTGAAAGCCTGCCGAGGCGACGCCCCACAAAATACAATTTGTGCAGTCCAACCGGCAGGGAAGCCAGAAAAGCCCCCGGTGATATCAGAGCCGGAAGGAGAGGAAGGAGAAGAGGGGGAAGTCATTAAACTGCCGCCACCCTATGCTCCACCAACTGCCCCTCTAGCGAATCCCCCAGGCCCAGGGCCCCAGGACCAGGGAGGAGCCGGCCCTCAGCCTGAACCCTCCAAGGTTGATGAATTAGAGAGCGAAGAGGAAGAGGATGATGAGGAGTTTATGAAGGGACTAATTGAGTTAGCAAAGAAAGGAAAAAATGTGGACACAGAATCAGACATTGAGATTGCAACAGTATGTACAACCCTATGCGAAAGAAGTGGATGTTAGTTCCCATTTGTTGGCAGCAGCAGGAGGTTCCCCAACACAAGGGAAGAAATGGCAGAAGGAATGGATAGAAGCAGCAACCAGGGCGTCCCTCTATAAGTCCCATAAGGCACAGAAAAAGGGTGGGACTGCAATGATGCCTCTACGCAGAGTGTATGACCCACCAGGCCCCCCCCCCCAGGACAGGGTGGGGAAGCACCACCATGCACTTATACAGTCCAACATGTGCCTTTTTCAAGTGCTGATGTGTGCAATTGGAGAAATTAGAACCCTACCTTTGAGGAGAACCCAGATGATATTGCCATAAAGGCTGCCTTTGTAGCTCAGGCAGCGTCCGATATTCGCCAAAAGAAAAAAATCCAGAAGCCTGAGGGGTTCATCGGCCATGGGCTGGAATAGATGTTGGAAATAGCTCAAACCACTTGCAATCAGAGAGATGAGGAGGCCCAGAGAAAAAAGGAGAAGTATCAAACAAGGAAGTTGATGGCATTACAGGCTACCACACCCACCCCTCAGGAAAGAGGAAGTGCCCGGGGAGGAGGGCGAAGCCGTCTGGGGAGGAATCAGTGCGCCATCTGCCGACAGGAAGGGCACTGGAAGAGAGAATGCCCTATTCTATTATTAGGAAGAGATTTGTTGGTAAAGTTGCAAGCCCAAATTATTTTTAAA
The DNA here is from genome assembly GCF_027172205.1 of Podarcis raffonei. NCBI lineage: Eukaryota > Metazoa > Chordata > Lepidosauria > Squamata > Lacertidae > Podarcis > Podarcis raffonei. The sequence goes on along the minus strand of NC_070613.1, from coordinate 26,191,839 downwards.
GCCATCGGGAGAAGCCACAATGTCCATTATGTCACTTGGGGAACTGGTTGTGGAGGCACCCCTGAGGGAGTACTGGCGCCTCATGATGGTAAAAGAAGAGGAGGGACCCATCCCCGCCAGTATTCTGGAACAAGTGAACCCCCCAGGAATGGCAAAGAATATCCCACCAATAATTGTGAAGCCCAAGCCATTTGTCAATCCTGTTGCAGTAAATAAGTATCCCATCCCACGAAGGGCGACTGAAGGAGTGTGGGTGCATCTAGAGCGACTGCTCCAACATAGGATCTTGAGGCAATGCCAATCATAGTGGAACACCCTTTTGTTACCAGTGAAGAAAGGAAGCAGGCTATTATCCTGATACCAGAGCCAAAGAACTGCAGAGAACTCTGTGGCTTTCTGGGGTCTGCAGGATTTTGTAGGATATGGATATTTAATTACAGCATCATTGCCAAGCCTCTACATGAGTCAACCAGAGGAACTGAGAGAGACCCCTTTGTTTGAAGCACAGAACAACAGCAAGCCTTCGTGGATTTGAAGAGGGCACTACAGCAAGCCCCAGCGCTTGGCATCCCAAACCCTGAGAAACCCTTTACTCTATTCGTGGATGAGGACCAAGGGACAGCGAAAGGGGTTTTGTGCCAAAAATTGGGAAGCTGGCAACAGCCAGTGGCATACCTATCTGAGCGCCTGACGCCTACAGAACAAGGCTTACCGCCGTGTATGAGAACAGTTGTGGCAGTAGCCACCCTACTGAACAAAGCAGACAAATTTATTTTTGGCCAAGACACTGTTTGTGTGACCCCGCATGCAGTCCCAGCTCTGCTTGACATGAAGGGTACCTATTTCCTCTCCCAAGCAAAGATGAGAAAGTGCCAGATGTTACTGCTGCATCCGCGTTTGAAGTTTCAGGTCACCACCGCCCTCAACCCAGCTACCCTGTCCCCGGTAGGAGAAGGTGAGGAGCAGATGCACGATTGCATTGAAGTAATGGATGAAGAATATTTTAGCAGGCCTGACCTCAAAGATGAAGCAAACCCCCACTGGCCTTCATGGTTTGTGGATGGAAGCAGCTTTGTTAAGGCTGGACAGCGAAAAGCAGGCTATGCAGTGGTAGCCTTGGAAAACCTTGTTGTGGATTTCACTAAATTGCCCCGCTGTGGACCATACCGCTACCTGTTCGTGGCGATCTGCACGTATACAGGATGGGTTGAAGCCTGGCCCACCAGAACTGAAAATGCATTTGAAGTAACCAGGTGCCTGCTTAGGGAGATCATTCCCCGCTATGGACTACCTAGGTCAATAGGATCTGACAATGGACCAACCTTTGTCCACTCAGTTTTGCAATAACCCCCCATGCTAGTCAAAATGTGCAGTTTAATAATTATGTGCAGTAATTCTCCCGAGATTTTGTCTCTTTCTTAACAGGTGGACCCAGGCCCACTGCTGTTAAAAGTTGCTGACCTCACCCCTTGGGTCCACCACACTTAAGTGAAGAAGGCTATTTTAGATTGGACAGTTACACCAAATCCTGATGATCCTCTGAAGCTAACCATCTCCAGAAGAGCGCCAGACGGCTGGACAAGTGGATGGGAGGGACGCCCGCGGGCAGCGTCCCCAACGTAGAGACTTTTTTTTTTCCAGCAAATTCTGAGGCACCGCCAGGACTTTTGATATTGGGGCCAGAACTCTTTGATATAGTCACTCTGTGTGTCAGGCCTCTGCAAGGGTGGATATATATTCCTGTGGGTGTATGTTAATATATGTAGAGGGAGAAGCCCCTTTCGGATACAGTGTGTTGGGAAGAAATCATGAGAGTATTAAGCATCCACAAGGACAGGTGGGAAAATTGGTTAAGATAATAGGCTCCTCCTCAGAGAGGTGGGACACAACCTCCCAAGAAGCAAGGCAGCTGATAGAGCACGAGTATCAGTGGGCCCTTCAGCAATAAAATAGATATGTCCCAGATAATAATGTCAGCATTTCAGCCACCATTGATCACATGGAAACAATGATAGCCAGGAACCCGCTGAAAACTACAGGAGGTGATCTATGGGGTTGGGTATGTTCCTGGCTGCCTCATGGCAGTTGGCTCAGGCATATTGTGGTATTATTAGCAAGGCCGCTATTAATCCTTTTGCTTCTTTGCCTCTGTATACCCTGCTTGGTGCAATGCTTACAAGGTGTGATGCAAAAAAAAAATAAAATATCATGGCCCTTATTGTTCTCCCCCAGGATTATAAACCCAAGAGACCAGGACGAACCTAGGAGATAGGTTGTCCAAAAGAAGAGGAGGGAATTGAAAGGGTTAATCTCAATACTATCTGCACCTAAGCTAACTTCTGCAGTTGTGGTTAAGCAGCTAACAAAACCGCAATTGCTTTAGCTCTGCAAGCTGGGAGCTACTTCCTCTTTGCAATTACTTGAGTTCTGCAAACCTGGAGCTGCTCTCTGCACATGCTCTAACGCAAGAGAGGAGCACACGAACAAGGGAAGGAGGTGGGCTTAGCTAGCCAGATAGCTATATACCATATAAGGAAATAAGCTTAACCTTGCTAGCTGATTGGAGAATTTGAAGAGGTGGGAAGAGATGGGCAGACTCTCAGGTATAAAGATGCTTGTTTATTTGTATCTATGGGCCAGTCTTTTGGGAACGATCCCACTGGCCACCTCTGTGCACAGATTTCAATAAAACTTTTTTCTCCAAAGAAGAATCTTTCCTGGTGCTTTTTGCTCTCTCTTCGGCCCTGGGGACGCAGGCAAACGATTCCCTGGCAAGGATAAGGCTTCAGCCTTCATGACTATTGATTCAAAACTCTAAAATGTATTTTATATAATTGACTTTTTATTTCTATTCTTTGTATATCGTATTGTTGTTTTATTGCTATGGACGATGGCTGACGCAAATAAAGATTCATTCATTCATTCACTCACTCACTCCGAACCATGACGTTTCGTGGCAGGTCCCGTTGAGCACAATTACGGTACTTTTGCTTTCTTGGCAAACCCTGTAGAAGCCGCTGTGATTTAAAGCCTGCCCTGCAAAGCTTAACCCAATAAAGTTTTGGCCAGGAGGCGCGTGCTTCTTGTAGACGTGTACAAAAGCAAACACCTCTCCCCCAACCCCCTTTCGAGGATATGCTGTACCTTATGACGTCCAGAAGAAGCCCGTCACTGCCCACCTATCGCTCCTTGTTGCCGTCACGGTTTCGTTTATTTATTAAGGCATTAATGAAATCTCGTTTGCACCGCGGGGTGGCGGGGAAACGAGCGGAAAAGCAGGGAAGGCTGCTGGAGGAGGCGAGAGCCGGCCGTGTTTGGAAAGCAGAGCTCACTGTCCGGAGAGGGGCTCGGAATTTCACGGCGCCTTCCCGGGCTCCGCAAATATTTGGCTAGCCGGCCCGCCTCCCGCTGACATCCCGTCCTCCCCCGGAGAAGGAGGAGTTGTTCCGAAAGCTCGGGGACGTCTCGGCAATACTTACAACAACTTTTCTCCGTCTCGGGGCCCGGGGCGACGCGATCCCGAACTAGCACGCGGAGAGACCCAGACTAGCGGCTCCTCTGCGGAGCCCGCTCGACATGCAGCCGCCTACCCCGCCCTTGGCAGCCCCGCCTTCGGCATCTCTCCCTGCCTGCTCGGCTCCGCCTTTCCTTCGCCTCAGGAGCCGGCGGATCTTGCAGGGAGTCGCCGGCCAAAGTTGTGTTGTTTGCTTAAAGGGGGAGGGTGGGCGAATCACTCTTGTAAACTGTTGCGCTTGGCGTAAAGATCTCGGCGTCCGCGCCGTCTGCATTTGGCGGCCAAGTGTCCATAAGCCCCGCCCCGGCACACGACTCCAAACACTCGCAAACACCCCCCCCCCCGTCCTACTGTGAAATAGTATGAACAGACTTTAGGCTGCAGTCGCATTTGCTCATTTTGCTGGGAGTGAGTCCCATGCAGCAGAATGGGTTTATTTCTAGGTCTCACAGGATCGCGCTGCTGCTGCCGTGCGTCGTGCTGCACTTAGGCGCAAGAAGTCTACTAATCGAGGGTCGTGGTTTTCAAGCCCCACCTTGGGCAAAAAAATCCTGCATTCCAGGGGGTTGGACTCGAACACTAGATGATCCATGTGGTCCCCTCCAACATCACAATGTGGACACATGTTTGTAGCCTACACTTTCCTAGACTAGTCAGCATATAGGATCACCAGTCAGCGGATCGCCAGCACACCACACAGTTATCGTTTACTCCCACAGTATCTTGGGAACTGTAGTTTAAGGCTGCTGGGAATTGTAGTTTAGTTAGGGCTAAACTACAATTCCTAGGATTCTGTGGGAAACCACGTACACCAAACTTTTCATGGTGACATTCTTTTTAGACATGCATCATTTCGCGACACAGTAATTTAATTTTACTAGGAAACCGGAGGTTGAACTAACCCTTTTCCAGCCACAGGAGGAGCACGGGGAGCGTTCACACGACACACACATATATGGGGTATGTGTGACCCCAGATGGTGAGAAACGGGGCCAGCAAAGCAGGGCCTCTGAGGAACAAGAGCCAGTGTGGTGTAGTAGTTAGACCTGGGAGACTAGGCTTCAAATCCTCTCTGGGCGGTGAAGCTCACTGGCTGACTTTGGGCCAGCCACTGCCTCAACATACCCTACCTTACAGGGTTGTTGTTGGGATTAAATGAGATGGGGAGAGCCATGTATTCCACCACTAGCTCCTCGGAGAATGAAGCCAACAAATAAACACAAGGGAAATGCCTACTTGTGAGGTTTGCAGAATGAAAATAAAAACAAACACCAACTCTGAAAAGAGGCAAAACTTCCAGGAAACAACAATGAAGACTTGAGTCTTGTGGACCCAAATAGTGAGCTAGAAGACTATAGAATCAGAACTCTTTTCAGCCCCATGTGGACTTTCTAGGAGGGTTGGGGAAAAGAAAAACCAATACAATAAAGGCATGGCCAAAGGGAGGATGATGCCCACAGCAGCAATGGGACATTGTGGAGCAACGAATGATAGAATTGTAGAGTTGGAAGGGACCACGAGGGCTCAAGCCCACAACCTGGCGATTAAGAGTCTCATGCTCTTATCAGCTGAACTATCCCAGACTTCTCGTTCACTAGGCCTGTTGTGGAAGTTGGAAAGAATGGGTAATTCTGTGGAGAAAGATGACTCCGCCCTTCCACAGCTCTGCTCTTCCTACCATCTGTGCCACGACCTGCTGACTTAGCATTATTTTGAAAAATAAAAATAAGCAGATTGGGTTATTTATCTACTAGTCATCCTTGCAGGGAGCCAGGGTGACGAAATTTTCCACAACAAGGATAATGCCTATCTTGCTTGATCAAGTTTTTTTTGTGTTTTTTGTGTTTTTTATTTGAAGACTTAAGATAATTTGAGACTTTCTAGATAAATAAAGTGAGTTGATGTTTGTTTGTCTGTTGGTGGCGTTTAGTCAAAGGGCAGTTCAAAATATGAATAAAATACATCTCCACCTCAATACAAGAAAAATGAAGACTGGCCAAGGAATCATATTTGCTGAAGCAACTGAATTCAGAGAGAGAGAAGAGGCTCTAACCCACAAACCCCTGAGCGAAATAAAGCCATTAATCTTTAAGGTGCCACAAGACACCTTAAAAGGAGTTGCCCCCTCTTGTGTTTCGAATCACATGTCTGTTTGTCCTCAGGGTTGCCAATCTATTTTAAACCAGTGGCAAACTGCCATGGTCTCCAGTCACAAAAAGGCAGCTGTGGGGTGTGGCACAGCACAAAATGGCCGCCACAACTACAAGGATTGAAAAAGGCGACGAAGACAAAAGGGTGCTGGTGTGCTCCACCCACCCCCACATCATAAATGGAAAGAAGGCACCCAAATCAGCCACCGCTGCATTCACAGAGAGCATGCCTCTATTCAGAAGGAAGGGTTGGTGTCCAAACCAATGAAATGTGGGCATGTTTAAGGATGTGTGTTCAATGTGGAAGAGGCTGAGCCAGTGCAAACAGGAACTGATCAGGAAGAACGGGCTCTTGTGGATTTTTGAGGGGACATTTCCTGAGATCTTTTGTGGCGCCCCAAAGGCACCGTGTTGGTGACCCCTGCCTCAGGTGTATATTGGGTCAGCTCGCCACTCCATCCACTGTGTATTAGACAGATTATTCTGATAAAACAATTAAAAGGCAACAAAACAAATCCCTGTGCAAGCTTACCTGGGGAGTACGCCTTACTGAATTCAGTCACCCGGATGAAGAAATGCTCAGAGTGGAATGGTGCGCAGGCAAACCATCTTTGCACAGAAGGGAAAAACTGCTGACAAATTTGAAAGCATCTGGAAGGATGTAACGAACAGGCCATGTGCTTAGGGGAGCCGGGCCTCTGTAATACCGGCTGCTACCACCCTCTTAGATTCTGCCTAGCTTTGAAGCTGAGGATGCTTGAAATTATGGGCTCTCGTGAGCAGGAAAGTATATTCCCAAAGTCTATTAACCAGACTGCCATCTAGACTTTACCCTGTGATGTCCATGCACCTCATTTTACCAATCTATAGGTGCATCAATATGGGACTTTATAATGTGGATTTGAAGCAATGTGTACCCAGGGCTTTTTTTCAGCCGGAAATCCCTGGAACTGAGTACCGGCACCTCTCAGGTTATAAGAGAACAAGGGAGACGTTCATGGTGAGTTCTGGCATCTTTTTTTCTAGAAAAAAAAATAGCATCGTACCTCATTCTTTAAATGGAGATAGGTGGTGAAGTTCTCTAAGCAAAAGCACTAAAAGGGTGTATGGAGGAAGATGAGACTTGTAACACTTAAAAACGTTTGGTTCCTTGTCAGAGAAGTTGTAAACATCACTTTTATTTTTGGCAGGAGGTTTTAGGACTTTAAAAGGTGTAAGAGGCTTCTTTCTTCCCTCTGAGACACTCTGTGTGATAAGAAACACATCATTCTGTCTGTGTGAGGGCTAGTACAGAGACTTAGGGATGGAGAATTATTTGGGCAGAAATATGGAGTTTTTCAGAGCGGGTGGGTGTGGATTTTTGTTACAAGGGCTTCCTATAGCTACAAACAAATTAATTAATGGCCCTGTCAAATCTGAAGTGCTTCCCTCTCTCCCATACATCTTCCATCTTTATCTCAGATGTTTAAAACTGATACTGTGGGGTCTAGAATATATATTATAGATGTATGTGGGTCTGTATTTATTTTGATTTATGTTTATTTCCTTTTCCTTTCCTTTGTTTTGCTCAGCACTGATTTACAGCCTTGTTATTCCACTTTTGCTGTAAATGGGGATGGGGCAGGAAGAGGGGTTAATAACATGTTTCTCCCTGTATATCCTAGCTGTCACATCTTATCTGCCAATGCTGCAAGTTGCAATAATTTCATGACTTTTGAATGCTGATGGAGAAGTGTCTTATATATTAAAGCACAGAGAAATCAAAGGGATCGCATACGGCTTGTATCTAGTATGAAAAGGGGGGAAAACCTCAATAAATCTTTTTAAAATTAACTGGAAGATAATATAAGTAAACAAGTTAAAAATGTAAAACAAGCTACCTCAGTAGGGTAACGGACTAAGGTTGTGTACACCAGGGGTCAGCAAACTTTTTCAGCAGGGGGCCGGTCCACTGTCCCTCAGACCTTGTGTGGGGCCGGACTATATTTTGAAAAAAAATATGAACAAATTCCTATGCCTCATAAATAACCCAGAGATGCATTTTAAATAAAAGGACACTTTCTAATCATGTAAAAACACACTGATTCCTGGACTCCCCGCAGGCTGGATTTAGAAGGTGATTGGGCTGGATCCAGCCCTTGGATCTTAGTTTGCCTACCCATGGTGTACACACTCCTGTTTACTCTGCATCTAGTACACGCCCCCTGCTGGTTAGGGAAGCAGTGTACACACACCATTAGCCACCCATAACCCATGTTTATCCTGCTGTTTCTTTTCTAATTAATTTTTATTGCTATTCAAAAATTCTAATAAATCAACATCAAATTAATTCAAATTTAATACAAATTTAAATGTTGACTTCCCACCCCACAACGTTGATGTTTCTCTTTCCTCCCTTGTTCGCTGCTCAATGTCACATCAATTTCCTATTTCCATTTCAATACTTAAAATATTTTTTATCCTGTTGTTTCTTATGACATACTATGTTTCGATGGGTTTCCTACCAAACCAGCTTCTGTCGGATTGGAGAAAAAGAAGGACTTAGCTGTGTTTTAAGCTGGACAGCGTGTAGATGGCCTAACTGGACCTTTGGTTGCAACTGCAATTTTCCTATCTGGTGCCACCACCAAGAGCCAATCTGAGTTGACTTCAGCATTCAGCATGCAGAATTCACATGGTTGGCTTTCCACAGATGGCATTTCCATGGCCTGATTTTCCAAGTGGCCTTCTTCATGTGCCAGAGGTTTAGAAGAACAGACTAAGAAGATTGCCAAATTTAAACAGTGGTACCTTTGGTTACGAACTTCTGGAGGTCCGTTCTTAACCTGAAACTGTTCTTAACCTGAGGTACCACTTTAGCTAATGGGGCCTCCTGCTGCCGCCGTGCGATTTCTGCTCTCATCCTGAGGTAAAGTTCTTAAGTCAAGGTATTACTTCTGGGTTAGTGGAGTATGTAACCTGAGGTGTTTGTAACCCGAGGTGTTTGTAACCCGAGGTTCCACTGTATTCCCTTTCAGTCCTCTCCGCTCACTTACAGGACAGAGCAGCAATGCTAGACTTCCAGTGGCGGAGCCACTGCTGCTTATCAGAAGGGAGTGGGGTAGGAGTCAGGCAGTGGGGTGGTCAGGACTGCACAGATGTGCCACTGGGAATGCCGGCTTGACTCCGCTGGTGGACCTACACACACACCCCTGACCTCCCCTACTACCTCACCCTCCTAAGCTTTGCAGCTACCATGAAGCTTGTGTTGCAGCTCTGTCCCAGTGGATAACATACCCTACAACATTTCTCTGATGAAAATAGGGACACCTTATCCAACAACAGCAGCAGCAGCAGCAACAGCAACAACAACAACACATATACCCCTCCCATCTGACTGGGTTGCCCCAGTCACTCTGGGTGGCTTGCAACATATTTTAAAAAATAAACATTAACCGGGCTGCCTTCAGATGTCTTCTAAGGTTGTATAGTTACTTATCTCCTTGGCTCAGGGATTGCATAACTTCGTACCCTCCAACATTTCTTTGATGAAAAGAGGGACATCCTAAAGAAAAGCGGGACATTCCAGGATCAAATCAAGGGTATGTGAGAGGTTGTGGCTTCTGTGTGGAGAATGTGCAGATTCTCCACAACTCTCTTTTTACCACACTCAGGCATCTTTTCTTTAAAATATTTTTTTTAAAAAATCAAATTGTAAGATTAAAAAAAAAACATTATAGAACAGTGTGGTAATTTTGGTTGGCTTGATGAAGTATATGCTTCCGAGTCATCTGCCTTCAGATTAGTTCTATTATATATTTCATTGGACTACATAATGCTTACAGTGATAACATTTATTATGGATGACTAGTAATGACATTATTACTTGCACGTAGTGTCTGACATTTTAATCACTTGTAATTCTTCTGCAAGGAAACAATTATAGTAACCAAAACAGGCTAAATGCTAAAACAACCCAGCCACTTAATTTGCTGTTTGTTTCTAGGAGCAAGGAAATTGGTATATTATTCATTGTTTAGGAAAACATTGTTTTGCAAAAACATTTGAAGCTCCTAGGAATTTTCATGATCTGTTGAACAAATGATTGTCTAGAATAGCATGTCTGAAGCTGATTATTCCGTATTTGCTATTTATTATTCCTCCTATTTGTAAAGTTCCAGAAATGCAAAGCAGGGATAGAACTGACACCATATGATTAGGTGATTTGCCAGAGAAGAACAGCAAAATGGAAACAGATAAAATAAACAGAAAGCTAAGACCCTGCAGGCTCTAAAATCATCTCACTTGGCATTTGAATAATAATAATAATCTTAATTTTCATTTCTAATATTTCTCTCCCTAGGTTAGCTTTTAGCCATGGATGAACAGACTTCATGCATGCCAGATTTCCTTTCCTTTTATTTTTCATTAGAATGCCACATCTACCACCCAGGGTCAGGCTGTTTACATTCTGCTAACCTCTAGGTTGGATTACTGCAATGTTTTATACACGGGGCTGCCTCTGAAGATGATTTGGAAACTGCAGAAGGTGCAGAATTCAGTGGCCAGATTGCTTACTGGGGCAACACGGTCCAAACATATAACACAGAGCAGGTCAGAGGGATAGCTCAGACAGTAGAGCATGAGACTCTTAATCTCAGGGTTGTGGGTTTGAGCCCCATGTTGGCTGAAAGGTTCCTACATTGCAGGGGGTTGGACAAGATAACTCTTGCGGTCCCTCCCAACTTTACATTTCTAGCACAAATTCTGGCATGACTGCATGGACTACCAGCTAGCTTCTGGGTTCAATTCAAAGTGCTGGTTTTTTACTTTTAAAGTCTTACGTGGCTCAGGACCCAATACCTCAAGAACTGCTCCCACTTGTACCACCCTGGTCCCTGTGTCCGTAATCTGTGTGCCACTCTATAAGCCTAGAAGCATTGAAAAGGAAATGGCTTTGGTGGGCAGGTGCTCGGGGGCTGCAAGAGATTGCTTTTTCAAAATTGCCATTTGAAACCAGCCCAGGGGCAGCAAGTGGCCTCCAGGCTGGACTTTGGACATGCCTGACCTAAATGATAGCCCTCCATAATGGCTCTTTTGCTCTTGATTGCAGGCTCCTAGGCTGCTTTTCAGTAAGTTGCTGTGTCAAGGAAATCTGTAGATTAGCATTTTGCAGGAACATTTCCATGCTTTGGGATCAGTTTTATTTCTGAGCTTGGTCAGTTGTCCATTTTCTGCTGTGTGGAATTACCTCCCCCTTCCAACTTATCCAAACACAGGTATAAATCCTTCCTATATTATGTTTTTGTCATGTGACTGAATGACCTGAAGAAGCCCTACAGTGGACAAACAGCTATCAGTTTCTTATGGTTAAGCTTTTTTTCATACAGACTCTACCAGCTTCAAAGCTGTCACCACAATGTTCAAAAATCACTGCAATTCTGTAGCAACAGTTACTGTAATGAAATGTCTCATAGTTAAGTCATCCAACAGTCTCTCTTTTCTCCCCTTCCGAACTATTGTGTGAAGCAAACGAAGAATATCTATATCTATCTATCATCTATCTATCTATCTATCTATCTATCTATTTATGATATCTTAAAATTATTTTGCAGTAGTGCATTTATTAAAAATTTACATGTCAGGCCAGCAGATGTCTATGTTGGCTTAGCAATGAAGAATTTTTCTGTCAGATTCCTGACAGTGTAATATAGCCTTATTCTTTGTTGTGAAGCAGGATGCTTTTCTTTCTGTCAGCTCTACTACCCTTCTGTCCTCAGTGCACTGTCCCTTTCTGCTTGGTGAGAAGCAGGGCTGGCCCAGGGGCCCAAGCCATTTTGCTGCCTAAAGCAAATGACAAGATGGCACCTCCTCTCATTCCATTTGCAGAAGCATAACTGGTCTGGCACTGGCATCTTATTTCAGTGCTGGCAATGGGATAGTGCCCTTCAGTGGACCCAAGGGCAGCAGGCTAGCTGAGGGGATGCATGACAGACCTGTGGCCCACTTAACTATGATCTCAACAGAAGGGAGTGATTGAGATGCATTGGGGAAGGAAGAGCTAGAATGCTGCTTTAAAGCACATGCTGCCCCATGCTATGGTCCTAGTCTGGATCTCCCCTCCCACTTCATCGCAGAGTAAGTTTGACCAGGAGCTTTGCACTCAACTTAATGTAAAGGTTGATTTTGGAACTTCCTCCTGTTGAGAGAGTGGGGGACCCTGTAAAGGCATCTGCTGGGATAGTTCTGTTGGTAGAGTATGAGACTCTTAATCTCAGTTGCTGGTTTAGCCCCATGTTGGGCCAAATATTCCTACATTACAGGGGGTTGGACTAGATGACTCTTGTGGTCCCTTACAACTGTATGATTCTATGATATTATAAAACATTTCCATGTCAAAAGACTCACAATTGTAAAATTAGAGTCCCTCCTATGTACTTCCTTGCTTTTTTTCGTTGGGATCTCCTTCCACATGTTTATTTATGATACACATTTTTTTAAAAAGAGGTGGAAAATATACATACTGCCTATATTAAAGGTAATGAGTTTCCAAAAGATTTCAAAGCACTCGGTATTTCGTTGTTATTATTTATTAGGAACCTCAGATGCAACCCTTTTAAACCAATGGAACATTTAAAACAAATGAAAGCAGAATAATTTTCTTGAATGTTCTCTTTCTTTTGCACTTTAAAAAAAACTCCACTTTGTGGAAGTCCAGTTCTGCAAAGGTGCTGCTGTATCTTGTTGCACTTTTGCATTGGTCCGTAGTGTGAATGCTTTCCCCCAGAAATTAACCAGTAGGTGGCAGTCAAGAGACACAGAAAACCCATATCTATCTGCCTAGGCTGTGGGATTTGCACATGCATAACGGAATGTATATGGTCACTCTCTCCGTACTGTGTATGCAGGCACATGTCCATTGATCCCCATCAAAAATGCCATGCTTATTCCAATCAAAGATGTGGTATATTTAAAAACATGTTGCCGTGTAGGATACTATAGAAAGAAGATGAAAGGATCTGTGTTTTCTAACTAACTCATTATTCTGGAATGAGGGTTTGTAGGTAAGAGAATGTTTATGCAATCATAGCCAATTAACCAGCAAGAGAGCCTGGGGTGTCATTAAAAGGAACCAAAAGAAAAAGTGAAAGTACGGAATGCAAAGCTTCCCGCAAATGAAAACCGTTGTAGCATGAATTCCTTTGCCTCAGGTGAACTGCTTCACCAATATTACAGTGGAATTATACTGTAAATGGGTTTCTTGCTCCGTTTCAGGGCAGTGTGTCCCTCCCATTAACCAGCTCTTTTCAGTAGGATTGCTTAGAATCGTAGAATTGTAGAGTTGGGGGGAAGCAGAGGATCATCTAGTCCAACCCCCTGTGAAGCAGGAATATGCAGCTGGCCCATACAAGGATCGAACCCATGACCTTGGCATTACCAGCACCACACTCTAGCCAACTGAGCCACCTCCAGGTGGCTTCGCTCCTTTATTTTATATTAAAGTGGGATATATTGCTAGGAGAGCCGGTGCGGTGTAGGGGTTAGAATACTGGACTCTAGTGCCTGGGAGACTAGATTCAAATCCCTGCTCGCTGGGTGACCTTGGGCCAGTCACTGTCTCTCAGCCGAACCTACCTGACAGGGTTGTTGTGAGGGTGAAACAGGGAGGAAGAGAACCCATATATGCCCCCTTGAACTCCATGGAGGAAAGGTAGACAACAAATGCAATAAATAAATACCTGCAGCACCTGACACATAACCAATAATCAGGGGATATGATTGGAAAAAACTTCACCTGCCAAATTTGTGCATCAAGCACGTTAAAGGCACAGAAGCGTACATAGTAAATTGCTAGCAGCCTTATTTAGGAATGGTTAACCCTGGGCTAAATCAGAGTTTCTAGTGTGGGATGCCCAGTTCTGTGGCAGCAGGAAAGGGGTGCAGCCAGTGCTGGAAGGAGCTGCTGTTTCTTGTCGTTGCTACAAGATTATTTGAATCTGAACAGATGAGATGCAGACAGGGCAGAATGCAGAAGGTCTGTTGATGTTGCGAGGCCTGAACTCCTGAATTGGGGTGAAAGTCAAACCAACAGGAGCTGGAATATGTTTTGAACCAAGGCTTCCCTTAGGGAAGTCCCTCCACCATGAAAATATATTCCTCTTTAGGAAACTGCCCCCAGTATTAAACCTGCATTTCCTTATACTGTCTCACTGCTTCATAGTTCTATCATGAAGAACACAACGAAGCACAGGAAGATGTTTTATTCCGTCGATATGGCCAGATAGTTGAACGGTTTGTACCTGGTAATTTACATGGAATCAAAAATGGCTGCATACACACTTTATTATTAAAAGATTTTCTTGGATAACAAAAGTACATACAGCACCAGCGTCTCTGTTTTTAAATCGCAGATTCCTTCATACAGGTCAGTTACATTCAGCGTGAGATATTAATGTTTTGGCAGCATGGGGTTGGGGGAAAGAGATATGGGGAGAGAGGTGGGGGGAAGATGGGGGAGAGATAGTAAACTTTAATTCTTTTACATAGTATGTGAGTGGAGTTTCAGCATCCCATAAATATATAACTTATTTGTGTTGGTGGTGCGAGAGGCCAAAGTATACACCAGACGTTTGAAGCATACATCTTACCCCAAAGAGTTCTGGGAACTGTAGTTTACACCTCTCAGAGCTACAGTTCCCAGTACTCTTAAACCACAGTTCCCAGGATTCTTTGGAAGACATGTTCTTTAAATATATGGTATTTATGCAGCCCTCTGTTGTGATAATGACTAGCCACTGAGTGTCCCCATCTCAATGCTATGAAAACATAACGTTATCCAATACGTTTTACCCTACCTGACCATTAAGATCAGCCAGGGATGCCCTCCTTGTTGTGCCATCTGTGGTTTTGACTAGTCAGGAGCTGACAGGTGACAGGGCATTCTCAGTGGCAGCCCCCAGACCAGGCACCCCCAAACTCGGCCCTCCAGACGTTTGGGACTACAACTCCCATCATCCCTAGCTAACAGGACCAGTGGTTAGGGATGATGGGAATTGTAGTCCCAAAACACCTGGAGGGCCGAGTCTGGGGTTGCCTGGTCTAGACCAGTGTTCCCCAACCTTGGGCCTCCAGCTGTTTTTGGACTACAATTCCCATCATCCTTGACCACTGGTCTTGCTAGCGAGGGATGATGGGAGTTGTAGTCCAAAAACAGCTGGAGGCCCAAGGTTGGGGAACACTGGTCTAGACTATGGAACTTCCTCCTGATATCCATTCAGTTGCCCTCCACACTGGATACTTTGTAGCTCATTGTGAAAACTTCCTCTTTTCGCCACTCCTGTGGAGCGTAGAATTTGTCCTTTGTCCTTACTGCTGTTTTATTCTGCTTGTTCTGTATGTTTTAAAAGCCAACTTTTCTGTTATTACTGAATTCTATTCCTATTATGTTGTATTTGTTAGCTTCACTGGGCTCCTTTCGTGAGGAAGGGCAATGTATAAATTCATAGAAAATAAAAATAAAAATATCCTGAAGAGTTGTGGAGTGGATAATCCTCCACTGCCAATCTGAGAACTCAGAGGCAATTTTGCAACTTTTCTGTTTTCAGTTTAATTATTTAACAAAGCCCATATTCTCCATATGACTCACTCTGGTCAAGCTGCTGGCTGAAGTTGAGGAACGAGGGAGATATTATCTGGATGAATCGCCTGCCTTTTGCTCTGTCTGAATGCAAAAGCCAAATTCCCCCAGCCCTCCTTTATATTTGTAATGTAATTCTGAATAGAAAACAACAACAGACTGCTTTATTTACAGGGTCCCCGCCTCCCCCCATCTCGGTCAGACTTCGCATTGGTACAGGTTTTTTTCCAAAACAACTCAAAGGGAGGAAAACAGTGCCAGATAATAACATTGGCAAACAGTATAAGGGAGACCATGTACCAACTTCCACCCACCCTTTGGCAAAATGTTGGGAAACAGAACTGCATTTATTTTTTACAATAAGTTAGGGTGTGTACACACCAAAGCTCACTTAAAGGACATGGCTAGGAATCCTAGGAAGTGTAGTTTACCTTCCACAGAGCAATCTTAATGGACTACAGTTTATTTTAAAGTAAAAGTATAACAAAATCCATAAGCAAGAACTTGTTAAAAATGCAGATAATGTTGATTAAGTCAGAACTCATATTCCTTTGACAACTGTGACCTAATTTTGATGGCTAAAGCAAAGAACTTGGTAGTATTTTCTGTGATCTTAGGGGGTGGAATCTGCACTTAAAATTGAAATGTAAAAGTCATCTCAGATCCCCCAGTTGTAGTGAAAGTACCATGGAGATAAACTGGGATCTTATATCCCTATAAAAATTACAGGATAAGAGAACATGGGCTAATGCTTAGCCTTAGACTGATTCACTTCTACAAGGATAAGCTCTCAGGTGCCTTAGCACCTGTAAATCAGTGTTCTATACATCATTTAGATCTTGCCTTTCAGGATACAATCAAGGCAGTCTTAGCCTGCCTTCCCAGATTTCCTGGGATCCTTCCCACAGGGTACAGGGTTGTGGAATGGAGTTGCAGTAGCCAGCAGAATGCACTGGACAGGGGGGCTGTTTTGAAGTTGCCTTGAGCCTTGAGCTTAAGATGAATGAGGAAAACAACTGAGTCTTTCTGTGTTACTAATTCCACTGTATGGACGTCACAGAAGCCTTCCTGCTGCTCCTGGATTTGGGAAGGTTACACAGGCAACACTTCATCCAATGAAGTACATCTATATATAGGCAACTCCCAATTCATGTGGGGGTTACGTTCAAAGGCACCGCACATTTAAGTGAAATCGTGTATATTTGTAACACCATTGAAAAATCCTGCAAACACTGTTCTGCCCCTTTTAGTGACATATTTGTGACATTTTTGGGTCAGTTCTGGGTTTGGTGCAATGCACACATGTGTTGTCGAGCATGCCTTGAACACGCGTAAATGGGGTGTTGCCTGTATGCATTTAACATCATACTTGGTTTATATGTTACATTTACATCCCATTTTTCTTCCAAGGAAATACATTGCAAACTTTATTTCCTTACCCG
Organism: Podarcis raffonei; assembly: GCF_027172205.1. Taxonomy (NCBI): domain Eukaryota; kingdom Metazoa; phylum Chordata; class Lepidosauria; order Squamata; family Lacertidae; genus Podarcis; species Podarcis raffonei. The sequence goes on along the minus strand of NC_070613.1, from coordinate 26,175,117 downwards.
TTTTATCCCCCACAACAAACTTGTGAGGTAGGTTAGACTGAGAGATAACAATTGCCCAGTGTCAGCCAGTAAGATTTATGACTAAGTAGGGAGTTGATTGTCAGTCTCCCCGGTCCTAATCCAATTCTCTGATGCAGGCCTTTGCATCTTGGCAACCTCCAGATTTTTTTTGGACTACAATTTGCTTTATTCCTGATCATTGGCCATAGGGGCTGGAGCTGATGGTACAAAACATTTGGATGGCACCAGGTTGGGGGGAACACTGTCCACCCTGCTGCACCACCCTGGCTCCCTTAAGCTGAGATTCTAATGGTTTTTAATTCTTAGTAGACATGCATAAAATAGCCTCTAGAAATTGTCAGAATTGCACCTTGATGCTTTCATTCTCCATATGGATGAACATGCAAATGAATTATTGGGCAGAATTGGTCAACGAAGCTGCCTTGGGCTCTGCAAATTGTTTCAGATGCTGTTCTCTGGGTAGATTTACTCCTATAGCCAACACGTGTGAACCTCTTTTCTGCTTGAAAAGCTGCATTTTCCACTGAAAATTATGCTAGCTGTAGGTATGTTAAATGGATCTCTGCTGTCTACTTCTCACTGTCTTTCACATACACTTGTGGTCTCTGATTGCTTTCTTTTCCCATGAGCGCAGCATTAATCATCTTGGCAGCTCCAGCATAATGTAGCTATTGTTAGTGGCTAACATTCTGGTTATGAATTGTTAGGTGCTTTATACAGAGATTGTTGTTGTTGTTCAGGCACCCAACTGTTTAATGCAAAAGCTTCACAGTTAGCTCTTTGCCTGTAGCTCCATGCCCTGGAAAGTCCTGTGCTATGGACAATCTTGACCATGCCAAGGCATGGAATCACAAAGGGCATCCTCCAGTCTGGTGCTTTATTCTGCAATATTTTTCTCTGCAATAACTGTGTGTCAGATTTATTCTGCTTTCACTTGTTCTGAGATACTTCCCTGTTGCTACCATGCTATTGCTGTCTGGAGGGGCTATGATGCAACAAAAGTGGGTCAAAAACAAAGCAGAACATTGGCATAAAAAGTTGCAGGAGTTCAGCGGGAAGTTACATAATATGCACTGACTGGAAAGAAAGCAGAGTGACCACCCCGGTATTTTGGCAGGTGTAAACTGAATTGAAAGCAGGATCACATATGACCATCCCAATAGGATCACGAGAACAAATAATTATGGGCACGCAGTAAAAAGGACGCCGAGAGGGGCCAACGGAGGAAGTGTATTGTATGAACCAAGCACTCGCTGATTTAATATCTATATAACAGTTTAACACCACTTTTCTGGAGCTCAAAGCCATTTACAGAAGAAGAAAAATAAGTAACACCGCAAATAGAGAAACAATAACAAAACAGACTCGATGGATTACTTTCCAACTCACTTGGCACTTACCCCGCAAATCCTAAAGTCAACCAAAAGTGGACAAATGACCTGCAGCCCTTTCTTATAATGTGGAAAGAAGTCAAACTTTGGGCGATTACTCTGAAGCAGCGATGGGCAACTCATGGCATTCTAGAAGTGGTTTCATTCCAGTTCCCATCAGATCCACAGGCATGGCCAATGTTCAGGGTTGGCAAAAGCTGTAGACCAACAACCTCTGGAGAGCTGCAGGTTCCCCACCTCTGCTGTAAGTAAGGGTTGCCTTTCTAACAGCTCCAGTTCTTGCTTTGTGTACTGCTGGAATAGGAAGCAGGGCCTGATGAAAAGAAAGCAACAGGCTGCTATAGGGAGCGGTGGTCTCAAAGACACATGGCTCCCAAGCAATGAAAGATCCACCTTGAATTGGGATCAAAAGCATACTGGCAACCAGTGCAACACAGACCGAATATGCTGCTTTCATAAGGAGATGAGTAGCCATATTCTGTACTAGCTCAAACATCTGTGTTGCCTTTAAAAGGAAGTCCCATATAGAGTGCAGTACAGTAGTCAGGCCTGGAGGTTACAAACTGTAGTCAAGCATAGATCAGGGTAGCAAGATAATCTCTGTCCAGTAAAAGGTGTAGCCTTCGTCATGTATTAAGCTGATAGCAACTGCAGCTACCGGTATTTCGAAGATGAACAACCAGGCCACAAAGCACTGCGAAGTTCTCTCTATACAGAAGGGAAAGTCATGGCCTCCTGAATCCCAAGCAACACCAACCTCTTCAAGGCCCATGAGCACCCCAGAAGCATCACCTCTGGCGTGTCTAAATTCAGCTTCCATCTATTCACTCTCATTCATCTGACTAACACCTTGAAAAAGTAGTTTGGGAACAGAAATAGCAAATGCCAGGTGCCTGGTAGCATAAATATGGAGTCAGTCTGCTGATGACACCTCACCCCAAAGTCACCCATGATTCATACAGAGCTTCATATAGATCCTTAACTTTGGAACCAATTAACAGTGATGCATAGAGGATGCAGCTGGCAGCAATTTCTGCAGTTGTAGCAGTGGGGAAGGAAGCCCCTGTAATCATGGGAATTGCCTTTGCCTACATTTGTGATTGCTTTGTTAACACATAATTTCTGTCCACACACTTGTCTCAGAGGACAGTTGGGACTGCTCATACGTAACAGAAATTAACTGGCCCCGCTAATCCATTGAAGGCTTTCTTAGTCCCTGAAGACTGGCCTTTTCCCCTTGTCCTTTTTTTTAGTCATTCCCTGTAACTAATCGTAAAGTAATTTACAATTTAACGTTTATTTCTCCTCAATATAAGGACTAATTGCATAAGAGCTTGCTTGATGCACTGAATAATTGCTGTTACTCTCTGTTCTTACTTGCTGTCAAAACAGAACCCTTCAGATTCCCCCTCCCCCATAAATTCATGATTAATAAAATGAGTAAAAAAAGCAAACACACAACAAAACACAATCCTTAGAGGCTTTTAAGAGGTTTTATACTTCAACCAGTCCACATTAAAGCGGGTGTCTTGCTAGTAGTACTTCAACACCCAAAGTGCTTTTCATTTCCGTCTTTTGTTACAGGCAGCCACCCACTGCTCAGAGTGAGAAAGTTTCTAATAAGAAGAACAGGCGAGTCTCACTTTAAATTCTCGGCATGCATGCCTGTGCAAAGGCTTGATGGGACCAAAAGGGGAAAAAAACCGAACAAAGCATTAAATGGTACTACAATATTAATACTACTGCAAAAACACTGGAGAACCTTTTTGGAAAAGAAAGCAAACACCTTCAGATGATTATAATCTACAGTCCTAAATTGTTCATTTAACGCTGTCCTTGTTGCTGCTTCGTAGGTGCAAAATGACTCGCTGCTAATTTCATTTTTGCCCTCTGCTTGTGTAGAAACGTTCCTGTAAACTGACATGAACACCCTGTGAATTTGAATAGCCACGGCTTGCTGTTATGAGATCCAGCGGCAGAACAGGTGTGCTTTGACTCAGTGAAGAGGTGGCCTTTTGAAAATAACTCCTGCACAGGTTGCACATAGCTCAACAACCCGTCAGACACTTTAGGTCTGAAAAGCTTTATTGTTCTATTTGTATGATAGATTGTAAAGCACAAATACGAAGATGGGCATATGTTTCCTTCTATTCTGAAGGTGAATGAAAGATAAACTAAAAGAGAACATGAGATATTTGGAGGCCATTCATGAGACCAGTTTTAGACAGTCAGATGGCAGTTGTGTCAATAAGGTTTGAAGTTTGGCATAATCATATGGTCACCTCACCAGAAATCAGGTTTGTGGTAATATAACATTGCCCATTAGGGAAGTACCGTAAATGCCACCTTTTTACTGATGGTACTCACCAAAATAAATTTCCCACCTTTAGCTCATGTATCTGAAACTTCCAGTCACCACCCCAATATCCGAGCAGTGCATGATTCCAGGGGTTGTTGGCGCTTTCCCAGGGTTCATATTTCCTTCGGAATGAGTAACAGCGGAACCCGTAGTGTCTTTAAAAAGGTAAAGGTAAAGGATCCCTGACAGTTAAGTCCAGTCGCAGACGACTCTGGGGTTGCGGTGCTCATCTCGCTTTATAGGCCGAGGGAGCTGGCTTTTGTCTGCACACAGTTTTTCTGGGTCATGTGGCCAGCATGACTAAGCCACTTCTGGTGCAATGGAACACCGAAACCAGAGCAGCGCACAGAAACGCTGTTTACCTTCCCGCTGGAGCGGTACCTATTTATCTACTTGCACTTTTGGTGTGCTTTCGAACTGCTAGGTTGGCAGGAGCTGGGGCCGAGTAACAGGAGCTCACCCCATTGCGGGGATTCGAATCGCCGACCTTCTGGGCACAGAGCCACTTCCTTTGTTACCTTAGCAACCCATACTTACTAGCCTAGCCATCCCAGAAATTTTAATTCTTACTTAGATTTTAACACTTGCTGGATCCAGGAATTAGAAGGGTCTTGGCATACAGCTGAGCCCCCCCCCCCAACTCATAACAATATTTTATTTATATATTCATAACTATATAGCCCACCTTTCCTCTAAGGAACTCAAGGCAGTGTTTGTATGGTTCTCCTCCACCCCATATTATTATCACAATATCCCTTTTTGGTAGCTTAGACTGAAAAAAAAGTGCCTAATACCAATGCCACCTTCACAGCTGAGTAGAGATTCGAACCCTGGTTGCCCAGAGTCCAGCCTAATCCTCTAACCACTATGTTACACTGGCTCTGGAAAATCTACATTTGGACAATGACACTTCTGTTGTTGTTTCATTTATATCTCACCTTTCTTCAAAGGAGCTCAAGGTAACGTAGATAATTATCTCCCTCTCCATTTTATTCCTACAACAGCCCTGTGGGTTAGGTGAGGCTGAAGGATAATGATTGGCCCAAGGACACCCCAGTGAGCTTCATGGCTGAGTAGGGATTTGAATCCTGGTTGCCCAGGCCCTTGTTTGACACTTGGTAATGACTACACCACCCTGAAATTCTTCCGAAACTCACTATGGAAGCTTTCGTGATGCTTACAAGACTGTCATTGGCCACACAGGCTCCTGCTCCAAAATTTAGGAATTGCTTGTTGCGTGGGAATAGCATAGTTAGGAAAGGATGAGATTTGGAATTGGTTAAAATGGGAGCAAAGTGTAACAAGAGGGATTAAGAGAGGCCTCAAAAAGCGTTCCACACTCTATATGAATAGTCCCTAAGTTGTCCTCTGAAGAAGTAGTTTTCACACTGATCTCCAATAATGGGAAAGCCACTAATGTGAATCCACCTTGAGCTGGCATGGTAATAGCATTGAGAAATGGGATTTGCTTATTGAATACTGCTGAACGTGCTTCCTATCCAGGATGAGAGAGGTAAAGGGGGGGGGGGGACTCTGCCGTTCAGGCTTTATAATTATGCTCATATCATGTTTTTAATTAACATCGAGGGCACCTAGAACTGGAGACAGGGAGTCTCTTATGATGCATTTAAATCCTAACACACAAATCAAGTTTAGCATCATACTGTTAGGCTGAAATTCTAAACACACTTACTAGGGAATAAGCCCCAATGAAAAGAATGGAGCGTACTTCTGAGTCAATTTGCTTGGGAGCACGCTGTTAGTGAAGGATATGCATTTAAGCAACCTTAGCAATGACCTTTATCTATTGTTTCTTTAGAGCATTTGCTATTGGTACTTATTTCTCAGTTGATCGGTTAAATCTCTCCCCAGGGCTCCAGTCCTTTTAAGAGGTCTGAGGAAGAATATTCCTCCAAGAGCAGCTTCTCAGTGCTACAGTGATCAGGGATTTGGGGGGGGGGAATTCAGTCTGCTGCATGTTGCCATGCTTCGAAACTTGTTTTGGCAAGGGCTGTTTCTTCCCATTGCTGTTACAGAGCCTTCTAGTCATTTTGGACACTGTAGACACTGGAGTTGTAGTCCAAAACATCCAGAGGGTATCAGGTCAGTAAAGACTGCTGTAAAATCATGTTGGGAGATGCTGAGCTGTGAATATTTATTTATTTATTTCCATCAATTTACTGAACATCCTTCCTTTCTCCTAGGTTGGGATTCAATGCAGCTTACAACATTTCAGAACAGTGTTGCAAAATGCAAAGCGATAAAAACAAGCTAGCTAAAAATAATAATTAAAACACATCATGTCAAGTACAATTGTTCAATTGTACATTGAAACAGAAAATAACTCTGTATAACTGTATGTGTACTGCTAAATGCTTAGCATGGACGCTTCCACTGAAGCTAAGCAAAAGACTTTCAGAGAGCCTAATAGTTGGTAACTAACTTAGAATGTATCTCTTCTGCTCTGACACGAGATGTTTAACTTAGGTCACATCTGTCATGGATGCTTTAGCTGAGATTTCTGCATTTCAGGGGGGTTGGACTAGATGACCCTTGTCCCTTCCAGCTCCACAATTCTATGATTCTATGAAACACATTGAATTTCAGCCCTATGCATATGTTAATCTGTGGGCATCCATTTTGTGTGAGTTAGACTTTTCTTCTCTCAAGCCACCAAAGAGTGTGGTGTGCTAACGACTCCCTGTTTGCAAGAGATGCAGAGCTTTGTTTTCAGCTCTGGTTAGAAGAAATTCGTATTTCTAAGATGCTGTATGTGTGCTGGGCTCAGCACATGACATTGTGCAACTATATGTGGGTGTAACATTGTTTGTTTTGTGTCTGTTCTGTTAGTAGAGCTTTTGAACCATATTTTTGGACTGGACAATTCTTATTTCAAGCACAGTCTGCTTTTATTCATCCCATTAATTCCAAATGTGCGATATTAGCAACCACAATATATCAGAGCACATTTTAAACCAGCAATTGAAAACAGTTTGTCCTGACAGCATCCCAGTGACCAGCATTGCCAACTCCTTAATTTTCAAAGGCCTGTCTAAGGAAGAATGTCTTTGCCTGCTGGAGGAAGGATACCAAGGCAGGAATTCCACACTATGGGAGCAGCTGCAGATAATGTTCTCTATCATGTTCACCTGAAAATAGGGCAAACATTTATGTACACATGTTAGCTCATTACTAGGTTGAGACTGCTGCTACTCTTTTGGCTTGGGGCAGGTCTATATGTTTCTCTTTTTGTTTTATTCATTTGGCATTTTTATAACACATTTAAGAAGTAAAGCAAGCAAAGAAATGGAGAGAGCAGGCTGTGGACTGTGAAATGGATAAAGGATGGAATGGAATGGAGGAAGTGATGCAGGTCATTAGGTAGTCAAAAAGGAGAACGGCTACAAGCCCAATCTTGGAACAAGCCTCACTTATGTCGGAATAAACCCCATTCAGTTCAGTAGGACTTACTGTCTGAGTAGACATGGTTAGGATTGCCCTTTCAGCCCAGAAAATGATTTTCTATGCTATCTATGCAGAAGATGTAATGAGTAGTAAAAGAGCAGAGGAGGTTAGAGGATGCAAAGTGAGTACCGTGGCAGAGCCATTGTACTCTAGATTGCTTGCTACTGATTAAATTAGTAGCAGGAAACAGGTTCAAAAGGCAGTTTGGCTTTGCTTTTGATCGCACCTTAAGAAGAGCAGCTTCTTCACTTCATCTGCTTTACCATTAAGCCATTTTGTGGACTGCTCGATTCTGACACTTCATGAAATATATAATACACATTCACGCTGTCTTGACAGTAGCCGAGAAAATAAATGCTACATAGACCGTGTTTAGGATAGCAGTGCATCTAGCTATGTGTCACTGCCACGGTTCCTTGTTTTTTAAGATGAAACGACAGGCACTGAAGGATAAGCGATGCCTTATCTGTTCAGATTAATACCTGTATATGCAGTGGAGAAAGGAATATTATCAGAGTGGTGATGTAGGACTGCAAGCTTTAGGACAGCCATTTACTCTGTTTGCAAGGTATTCTGCTGGTGCATGGAGTAAGTTGCCTGAGATTTGCTGACAGGGGTCCTGGGTTCAAGCCCACTGACACTTAACATTTACAATCAAAGTTTGCTTCAGAATACCAGAACTACAGGGGGTGATTGTGCTGAGAACTGCAGGTGAGGGTAGGGCTTTTGTGCTTATAGGCTTCCCATGGGCATCTGGTGGCTCAGTGTGAGAACACAGGGTTGGACTGCAAGGGCCTTTGTCCTGACCCAACAAACTCTTCTTTTGTTTGTTCTTAATGGTAAAGGGACCCCTAACCATTAGGTCCAGTTGTGGCCGACTCTGGGGTTGCAGCGCTCATCTCTTTATTGGTCGAGGGAGCCGGCGTACAGCTTCCAGGTCATGTGGCCAGCATGACTAAACCGCTTCTGGCGAACCAGAGCAGCACACGGAAACACTGTTTACCTTCCCGCCTGAGTGGTACCTATTTACAGTATCTACCTGCACTTTGAGGTGCTTTCGTACTGCTAGGTTGGCAGGAGCAGGGACCGAGCAATGGGAGCTCACCCCGTTGTGGTGATTCGAACTGCTGACCTTCTGATCAGCAAGTCCTAGGCTCTGTCCTAGGCGCCACCCGTGTCCCTTCTTTTGTTCTTATGGCTCAACAAATAGAGCTAGCATAAAACTTTGAAAAAATTCAGCAACTTTTGGAGTTTTGAAACTGTTTGAAGTGTACTTGTGCCATTTGAAGAAAGCTAATCATAAGTCTCGTTCAGTTTTAAGTGTCAACTGTTAATTCAATACTTCCCCACCTTTGCATTTTAAAAAAATGCATTTAAAATGCATTTTTAAAAAAATGCAAAATCCCTAAACACAAGAACCTCCACAATCAGGAAGTTTGGAAAAGGGGGGAAGGGGAACAGGAGTATTTGAGAATCTTTCTTCTAGACTAGAGTTTTCTTTCTAAATTTACATTTATTCTTTCAGCAGTGAAGCTGTACTAAACAGAATCTGTTAACCAGCCTTTGATATGTTCTGAGATTTAAAAATGCCCCCTTCCTGACAAGCAGTGTGAATTGCTTATATTCTTGTTCAACAGTTACTCCACATGCCAAGTCCGGATGCTTCTGTTCTGCTTGCTTTCAAAGCCCTCAGGTAGCCTCCAAGTCTGATTTTGCATGTCTGAGTTCTGAGGCTACAATTGCACTGAATGAATAAAATAGTCTTTCCCCCCCCTCAGCAGAAGAAGGGGTTCTTAGACAGTAGCAGGCAGTGAATAGCTGAGGCTTGTAAGTTTTGTGGATGAATAAGCTCTGCTCCAGGGTCAATATGTGGCTTATATCTCTAGGAAGCATAATGATGAAAACATTTTAAACATTTTAAACATTTTAATGGTTCTATGGACCATTTCCAACTTTTTAATTTTATTTTAAACTCATTTGTTGAGTTAATTAAAAAGAGAACACTGAACTTGAATCCAGAGCTAAGGGCCACAATATACTGTGTTTTGTGTGTGTGTGTGCACTTCTGCATTTCACAAGTACATCCAGGCACAACTGATGTAGGAGTTGGTCCTCGGACTTGGAAGCTCTCAGCTGCTATCTAAGGCAGCACTTTGCAGGGGCAGAGCCAGTTTCTGCTGCTTATAGGAAGGCGGAAGAAAGAATGGTGGACCTGATGGTACAGGGGCACAAGGAATGGAATGGGCAAACCTGGTCCCACCGTTAAGCACAGTCAAGCAGCTGTGCAAATGGGGCAGGGTGGCGGCAAAGCGTAAGAAAATAGCTAGAAGACCCTGCTGGATCCAACCAATGGCCCATCCAGTCCAGCATCCTGTTCTCATCATGGTCATGCCTGTGGGAAACTCTCAAGTAGGACCCAAGCACAAGGGCTCTCTCCCATCCTGTGGTTTCCAGCAACTAGCATTCAAGAGCATGACTGCCTTTGACCATAGAGGCAGAGCATAGACATCATGGCTAGTAGCCTTTGAGAGCATCATCCTCTGTGAATTTGTCAAATCCTCTTTTAAATCTGTGCAGGTTGGTGGCCATCACGGCCTCTTGTGGGAGCAAGTTCCATTGCTGAGCAGCTATAGAGTCCTCCCGACATTGACTGTGCTGCTGCTTGTGGGGATGGGTGAAGTGGCAGCAAGGTTGGGGCAGCTCTGGAGATAAGTGAATGCCTTAGTAGATTCTGCAATGTGCAAGTAAGCAGTGGTAGTTACAGGGTGGAACAGGGAGATGATTAATGGTAGTGGGGCAGAACACAGAGGTCTCTGAATTTTTGTACACGAAGGGGCCTAAGCATGTTTTTGAAACCTGGGATGAAAGTCACGTCTAGTTTGACTTTAAGATGCCAGAACTCTATGCCTTTACAAACTAACCTTCATAAACAAAGCAGGTTGTGTGAAAAATATACACTGTTCCAGCAATTATTTCCCCACAGACTTTGGATGCTGAAGACTGAAAGGTCAGATCGAACAGAAGAATGTACAAGTAGGGTCTGCGTTAGTCTCTGCATTGGGAAAAAGTCTAATATTTACCTTCTCCCTCAACTACAAAGTGCGCGAAAACTTTTTCTTCGTCAGTGCAGGGTCTCATAGGATCAGCCTCTATATGCATTTCTAAATGCTTTAATTAACAATAGGTACGGTGCTTGGAAGTTTGCCTGTATACTCCTGAATGCAAGTGAGATTTGCAACAGAATGCTGCAGTCCAGACAGCTCCCTGTTCAGGATTCTGGCCATTCCATTCCACCCTCCCATTTGCTTCCATATTTGTCTTTTTCTAATTGACATTCCATGTTCAGTGAGCATGCCCAGTCACCACTGGTTTGCTTTTATGGGTCTCCACCCTAATTTTTTATTTTTATTTATTTCTGAAAAACTTCAGGATTTCCCCAAGTCTGCTGAAGTCTCACTGTTGGGTGCATGTGCCATTTTGTCTACATAAGCAACAGCTGTTAAAGGACACATATATGAATTGCACTGTTTTTAATGTACAGAAAAAATGGATGCCCCAGAAGGCACACTTTTAGAGGGGATGGCTTAAGAAAAGGTGTTATGACAGGATGGAAAAGAAAGACAACAATATGGACAAAGAAGTCATGATCCACCATCTTGAATTTGAGTGTACTCTGTTTGAAATACTAAAAAGGTCAGTGGTGGAATTCAAAGAGATCAACGGGAACTTGAAAGGAATGAAAGAAGTGTTGAAGTAAAGGGACAGAAAAACATGAGAATTATTGAGCAAAAAGCTCTGGAGTATTCAGAGGAAGAACAAGCAACTAGTAGGGCCTTTGCATGGAGAAGATGGAGAAATGCTATTGGGTGATAGCGAGAAGGTGGAACTGCTCAACACCTGCTTTGCCTCTGTCTTCACCCAAAAGGAAAGCAGTCCCCAACCTGGTAATAACAGAATAAATGATGCGAGGAGGGAACTGCAGCCCAAGACAGGAAAAGAGATGGTAAGGGAACCCCTAGCTACTGTAAACGAATTCAACTCTCTAGGGCCTGAGTAGCTCTAGGGCCCAAGGGTACTAAAGGAGCTTGCGAATGTAATCTCAGTGCCTCTGTCTATAATCTTTGAGAATTATTGGAGAACAGGTGAGGTCCCTGTGGACTGGAGGTGGGAAAATGTTAACCGCATCTCATACCCCACAAGTGTCCCATTTTAAGTGGGACATCCTGGATCACAGAAGCCAATCCTGGCTTCTGTTTGGATCCAAGAGTGTCCCAGGTTTTTTTTTCAGCGCTCTGGCGTGAGTCCTTTTTCCAGAATACTAGACCAAAATACACTCCCTCTGGAGTGACCCTGCTGGCAATCACCAGAGTGCCAGACCAGAGTGTCCTGATTTTTGGGATAAAAACATTGGAAGGTATGCCATCTTCAAAAAGGAGAAAAAAGAAGATCCAGGTGACTACTGCCCAGTGAGATTGACATGGTTACTAAAGGGCCTTTTCTGCTGGTGTGGAGCCACTGTAAGGACACAGAAGCACTAATACCTTCTTGCAATGGTGCCACATCGGAGGAAGAAGAGGCGCCTTTGTAAGGTAAACTGAGGCACCTGAATTTTGAAGTACTTATGGGGCCGTCATAGCATTGTAGTAGGAACATTTCAGCACCACTGTGGGGGACTTCTCTGCTTCTCTGCAGAACAGTGTTTGGCGGCGGCTTCTTCTTCTTCTTCTTCTTCTTCTTCTTCTTCTTCTTCTTCTTCTTCTTCTCTTCTTCTTCTTCTTCTTCTTCTTCTTCTTCTTCTTCTTCTTCTTCTTCTGCCAAATTATTGGGGGTCTTTGGACACCACAGTGGGAGCCATAGACTACCTGTTAGTCATCCATGTTCTGTTTAGAACCTACTCTACCCTATGAAGATGAGTTGGACAGTAAAAAGGAAGTCATTTGGGGTACCATACAAGGCTGAGCCTGGCATTGGACATCACCAATTATTCAGGCCTGGGATACAGGTCTCATCCCAAACCTGTTTAAGTAGAGAGAGTGTCACTGATGTTTTCAGGATTGCAACATATACAGCACTTTTTATACATTTCCAGTATCTGCATCAGGGTTATTTGACACTAAAATAACTTTGAGAAACAATTCAGTTGTTGAGACTCTTAAAACAGAGGATGAGGAAAAGTTATGAAGTTTGAAAAGGAGTAAAAACATCCTCTAATGTAGTGAGCACATATTGAGGTAATATTTACCAATCACAAACATTGTAAAGTGTTTATGCTTTGTTGAAATCCAGGAGTATTTTCATAGGATAAGAGGCATTTTCAAAAGAAGAGATTATAATTTCCGTATTTTTGTTACCACTCTTGTTAAATTTTGTGTTTTGAATCCTTTAATATACAGGGCCTCAAAATGACAAATCAGCATTATTATAGGAAAATCTAATGGCATTTGTATTAAATTTGTTTATAGCACTTTTAAAAATAGGTTCCCAGTCCACCCCCAGATCAGCTACAACACATTTCCCACTAAAAGCAGCTTTAATGTAAAGATATTTTATAAGCATTTTATTTCAGATTACACACACACACAAGTGAACCTTAAATGCTATGTATAAATGCAGAAGAAGCACAGTCATATAGATGTCTACTCAGAAGTAAGTCACATTGAATAGGTATTGCTCTGAGAAAGCAGGATTCCAGCCTAAGTACAATTTTATTCGTTTGTGCAAAGCTATTACCGTGTAAAAATAAGTTTTTTATGTTTAATGTTTAGTCTTTCTGATATGGGGAGATCATTAAAGGAAAATCTGTCCAAGGGGAGAAAATGGCAATGAATCTTAGACATTTCTGCTGAAAACCAAGGGCAGGGCCATGTGGCAGAATGTTGTATGGAGAGACTTGAATAAAACCGCCAATCTGAAATATAACATCTGAAGAGAATTTCAGAATTATCATGTATCTGAAGTTGATCCAGACTGGACACCAGCCTCATCTGGTGTGGCTTTGGATGCACAGCTCCCATGACAACCACAAGCCTGTCTCAAATTATATCTGCCCTTCCTTCCTTCCTTCCTTCCTTCCTTCCTTCCTTCCTTCCTTCCTTCCTCTCTCTCTCTCTCTCTCTCTCACACACACGCACGAGAGCGAGAGCGAGAGAGAGCGAGAGAGAGTGCTTTGAAGCCAGTGCTTCACAACAGAAGTTAAGCAAGTAGCTATCTAAAGCCTCCCCCCACCTGACTATTATATCCAGGGCCCAGAGCAGTGGCATGCGGTCAATGGACTAGGGGGACTAGGCTAGTTGCCTAAATGTTCCTGGTAACTTAGAGTATTAAAGTATTAAAGCCTGGTGTCTCCTTCCCAAAGCCTGGGAAGCTCTGTCCAGCTTAGAGAGGGAGGCACAATGCTCCAATGGGGTCCAAGAACCCTCCCGCCATCTTCCCAAAGCCCACCAGGACTCCAATGTTCTGCCAGAGGCCTAGCATCTCCTTCCCAAAGCCTGGGAAACTTCTGTCCAGCTTAGGGAGGGAGGCGTGATGCTCATGCGCATAACGTCACCCCCCACCCTGCCCTCACAAGCTGGCGCCTCCGGCCCTAACTGCTCCCCTATGAAAAAATTAACCACACGCCACTGGCTCAGAGGGACAGCAGATCTGGTCTCCACATAATGTATCACCTGCTGTCGGCAATGCCATCCTATATATGCAAACTTACTTGGAAGTAAGTCCCATTGAACTACTTCTGAGTAGGGATGTACGACTCTGTCATTTTTTGTTTCCCTCAGTTTCTATTGTTTTCAGTCTTCAGTCTTCACATCTGTTTGCAAATTGTAGCAGCTGCTGCTGGATTGGGTGGGGTGAAGCAGTAAGCAAGGTTGGGGCGGGTCCAGGGCGGTAGAGGCAACCCACAGGTGCACAAGCACTTCTGTCAAACCAGCCTCACTCCTGCCCCATACTGGCAAGTGGTGGTGCCCTTCCCATCCCCGGCATACCACTACTGGAAAAAACTACTAGTTTCCCCCTCCCAGGAGGAAAACTAATTTACAGCTCTTGTAAGTCCCTCCAGAATTTCCAGAATTAGGAAAAATGGGGGTGGGGTGGCCCATGTAAAATTGGGGTGTTGTAGGCACACAATTTGCAGCAACAGATTGGCAATGAAACAGAAGAATAGTATACCAGGGATCTCTCAGTGCAGAGATTGTCTGAGACCCAGGGCAGGAGTCCCCAGTCGGGAGACATTCATGGAATGACAGTGTAAATCCTGCAGACCCCTGGCAAGGCTCCAAGGCTGGTTTACCCCTCGAGGTCCAGGCCAAATGTACCCAACTGCCCCCCACCTCTGCATGGGCCTAGTGTATACCAAACTGGGTTCACTATATGTGTGAAGCAAATATGTGATGCAGAGACTGTGGGGATCAATATGCAACTTCTGGTCCTGTCACCGGCTAGGAGTGGGAGCCTCCACAAGTACAGAAGACCTCTCTCTAGTTGGAAACCTTAATCTGGAAAGGTTGAAGGGGATGGGGATGAAGGTAGGACACTTATCACCATAGATTCCCCATGTGTGTTTACTTAACTGAGGTGGGGGATGCCTGAAGAGGCCTGGTGTGTGAAGGACTGCAGTTCCATGCTCTACCCCTCTGGAAATTATTGTTAAGTGTTACACTAAGCTTCTGCCTGACTGCTTATACTCAGTGATTGTTTTTCCTGGCAACTGTTTTTAATCATTTATTACATGTTTGATGAAATTAATGAAGAGCACTTTTCTTTCTGCTTCTTCCGCTCTCTCCCCGCTTTCCACTTTTGGGGCTATAACACTGTTTCCTGTCTGCCACAATGATAGTTCAATTTTCAGAGATGTTGCCACCTTCTGCTGCTGATTAAATTCTTGTTTAGTTTCACTGCCAAGTCTGTTGGATTAAATTAACAAGCTCTGTTTGCTTTAGTGGGAATGACCTGCAGCGACCTTCAGCTTGTACAAAATAATAATCTTTTCAGTGATTTATTGATTCTGTGCTCTTTATCTTCTCTTAACAAAATGTGTAATAGGAATGTTTGCCTTGAGTTTGCTTGAATTTACAGGCATGCATTGCTTTATTTCAATACACCGGAGACTGTATCTAATAGCTTTGCTTACTTTACTGTTATTAACACTTCCGTTTCTACAGAGGATTTGCCAAAGCTTGATTATGCTAAGGATAAAACAACCTAATTCTTTAGTCTATAAAAGGTCCAACTTTGGAAAATTACCCACTTCAAACAACCAAGTTAAGAATATTAAAACATGTTTCTTAGAAGAATAAAAAAGTCAATCTTTATTGAATTCCTGTTACACTTTCATCTCATTTGTTCACCTCCTTTGGTAAGGCAGGTAGCAATGAAATCCTTGGAAAAAGAAAAAAGTCAAGGAAGATAAGAGTAAATATTAAAATGATAAAACTGCTGGAGATATAGTTTAACTTTATAACTCACAGTCGGTTTACAACAAAGTAGCATTCATTCATATTTAGCAGTCAGTTCTCAATGCTGAAGTAACTTAAATTAAGGTTTCCCTAGAATGCAAGTGGGCAGACAATGTCCTTGATCTTATTTAACTAGTCCCCACCCCTAACTAACACTTTCTGAAGCTGCCCCATTCTTCCATACCCACCAGAGTTCTTTCCTTCCTTCCTGTTTCCTCCTTGTTTCTCCTGGCTTTAAAAGAATGTTCCCTCCCTCTTTCAATGTAGTTACAGAACAGCTGGATGGGATAATATTTTATTTTGATAATGGACTTCCTGGATCATTTTGAAGCTGTTTTGGGGTCTTCTCTTGGGCTTGCATGGCTCTAAACGTCTCCATAGTCCACATCAGTCACAGGCTCTGACTACTTTCATTGGCTAAACTGTATATCCAAATCTTCAGGAGAGTCTTCTCTGTAAGAAGATATACCATTGCATCCAGTTCAGTGCTTTGTTTGGGTCCAATAATTTTTCAAGCATGAGACTGCTATGCCAATAATTCCCAGTGTATTTAGTAATGAACAACAAACTTGATTGCTTGCTTACTTTGAGGGGACAAGAAAACAGACAGTAACAGTCAGTAGAATGGGCTATAGGGCTTCAGAGGTTTGAAAGCAGCTGCCCTGTAGGGGTGTGGGCCTCAACAAGTGCCTAGCAATGCCTAGTTCTGTTGCTGGTTCTACCTGGGAGTCAGTCAGTCAAGAGTCAGAATGAGCCCTGTCCTCAGTAAGCCTTTGGAAAGCATCTGAAATCCCTTTGTTGACAATGTTAGAGTCTTTATAGCAATTTTAGGAAATTAGATTCTTCGGTTTATTTATGTTGCTCATCTCTGGCAAATCCCTTTTAAAGTGAATCTTGAGAAAGAAGGGAAGGAAAACTATCTTGTTGTACTTCTGAAGCAAAGAGCAAGATTGGCACTCAGTCATTGCCTTAAGATGACCAATTGATCTGGTACCCACACTGATGAAGGACAGGACTGACTTTTGCAAAAGGATAATGGAGATTACTTGGACATCAGTGTTTCTGGATTACCACTGTCTGTGAGGAGAGATAACTGGGCAGAGAGGTTGTCTGAACTGTATTGTAGCTTTTATATTGATTTTAGGGCCTGGAACCAGTTCTATTATGAAATGGCCATCCATCAGGACAGAGTGAACTTCACTCGCCTTTAGCCTTGTAACAAGGGCTTCTCCAGATAAAGAAGCAACATTATAAAGATGAAACTAAAACTACAAGCTGTCAGTGATTTATTTTTTTGCCCTCTTTTTATGTGTGTCAGAAAATCCAAATAATATTTCTTAAGGTTATGCTGTTCCTCAATATCCTTAGCACTGAATGTGCTCCGGCAGTGTCAGTTGAAATGCAATTACTTTTCCCCCTACAAAGAAGTTTCACTGTCTAACTCCTATATACACAGAGGAAAGTTTCTATTGCTAAATTGTCTAGGGTATTCTTTGCAGATTTTCAACAGCGATAAAAGAAACCACTGGCTTCAAACTACAATTGCTTGAATGCATGTAATTCATGGGGTTTATTGACAAGTAATGAAACTTTGATATGTTACATACTGCACGTATCTCCAGGTGTACTTTATGTGAATTTCTAGACAATGGCTGCTTGGCCTACTTTAATCAAGTTTCATCTGTCAGTAAAGTTCTGTTCTGTCAAGAAAACAGCAGCACAACACTATTAAAAATAAGCAATTTAACCTCTTAAAAATAGGCAACTCAGAGCTGCATTGTTCACAAAGATGAATTATGTTTTATATAGTGCTCTGATATTGTCTGTTGATATTAAATCATGGGTGGCACATAGAAAGATCTATGTTGAGGGACAGTTAACCGGTCAGCTCTGCTAGATGCATACTCTACCACCCATTGGCTCTCAAAAGGTGCTTGAATGATGCGAAGTTGGTATGTCTGTTTAATGGATGAACATATTATTATTTCTTTTATTTCTATACCACTTTATATTTTAAAAGATGGGGGAAATCTCAAAATATACAACCTACACTAAAACATGAAATAAAACAATCCAGAATAAAATGTTTCAGAAGAAAGACAAATATAAAGTATACATTCAAAGCAACATAATTAACAGGAAATGAAAGTACTATTTTAAAGATTTCAAAATAAAACATTATAAAGGAGGTCAACTACAGCTTGCACATTTAACATAGCAAAGTTAACAAAAAATTGTTTATCTTAAACATTTCAAAAGAAAACATTACTAAAGAAGTCAAATATAAAATGCACATTTAAAACAGCACAATTAACAAGAGAATAAAATATTATCATAAGCCTAGTTCAGATCTGCTGCTGTTGCTGCCAATCCAGCCAGTGGTGGTGAATTGCAGGTGGCAGTGTGGGCTTGATGACATGGGTCTGCACTAAAAGACCCTCCAAGTGTCCCTGTTTTCCAGAGACAGCCCCGGATTTACAGAAGCCATCCTGGTTTTTTATTTGATCCCAAAATGTCCCTCTTTTCCACTGGACATTCCTATTTTTGTCAGAGAAATGTTGGAGCGTATGGAGTTATCCGACCCCTGAGCTGTCTGAAGACAGCCCTGTATAGGGAAGTTTTGTAAACATTTCATGTTTTATTATGTTTTTATATATGTTGGAAGCAGCCCAGAGTTGCTAGGGCAACCCAGTCGGATGGGTGTGGTATAAATAGTAAAATTATTATTATGGATTGGGATGTTTCTTTTCTCTGGCTCTTTAATCCTTTGAAAATGGTTTTATGCTGTATTTCCCCCTGACTGCCCAATGCATGTCTGAAATTCAAGGTGGAGCTGGTGTGGATGGGACTGTAGAGGGCAGGTCAGTGCCTATGGTCCCACTCCACATATTCTCTGAATGCATGAGAGTTAACATTATTATTAACTTTCATTTATATAGCAGCCTTAATGTGCATGACTCTGTACACAATTAAGAAAATAAGAAATTCTACCCCAAGGTATGTACAATCTAAAAACTACTGAATAGGTTGCAATGACTGAATTATCCACTGCAATCATCTATAAAAGCTCTGCTTTTAATTAAACAAGGTGGTAAGGAATGTTTATGGACATCCTAACTGTTGGAAACTTCTTCTTTTAAAAAATAAAAATAAAATTAAACTGTTAGCACACAATGCCTACAGACAGATGAGGATATGTGCTGCTGTTTGGAAAGGGGTTGCCAGGGGAAAAAGTAACTTGCCCTACTGAAGTGTTGCCAATTATAAGCATGTGAATATTACTTTGCATGAGGATCCTATGTTAATGGCATGTGTGAGAAGTATATGAGCAAGATAAACAGGCATGTAGTGCGTGCGAATGAGGGACCAAAATGCACACCTGCAAATGATGTATATTAATTATGTGGATCTCCATTTGTTTAACTGCCCAGCAAAGTACCTTCCTAGAGTTATTCTCCGATTCTCCTATTCTTTCTGTGCTCACAGGAACAGGAAATGTAAACCAGGTAAAAGAGTTGGCTGTACGTGTTAAGTCTATACATACCGACATGTTGTTATTTCAAATCACTACATTACCTCTCTTTAAATCAGTAAAGTTGTCAAATCATTTGACACATGGCTTAAATTTTGCCAAAATTCTTAAGAAACTGTAGCAGGCCTAGGAGCTGATACGGATGGGTTAAGAGATAAAAGGCATTATTCTACCTGGCTGTCGTGTAAAGCTTAGAATAGCTATTGGCATTTGCTGTTTAAAAATCTCAGATGCAGCAGAAGAGACGGATAATGGCCGTGCACTTATAGCCTTTGTTCCATCACCTTTATATTTTTTTTACTTGACATATTTTAATTATCATATATGCTAAACAGTTGTCACAGGCTCCCAGCCTGGCGGGTTGCTACCTTGGGGTTTGATGCCTTTCGGAGAATAGTCTTTGAAACTTTGCCTTTGCAAAACTTTGCTGGCATTCAGTGGCTTATTAGCTTCTTGAACGCCTCTGGGCTAAACTAATTCCTTCGGGATTCCTCCAGGCCTGTTAGCCTTGAACTGCATGGCGCAATACTGAAAATCAAGTGGGCTCAGCAGGTTCTCCCTAAAATACAGTACAATACATAAACTACGTTCCTCAACCTGTTTCTGTATCCTAAACAAAAATGCATTTTTTGGGAGAAAAGCACAATAATCAGAACTGAACAGAGTCAAATATACAGTATCATTCTTTGTGCTGGGGTGATAAAATCAACCGATTAGCTCTTGTTTCAGGCAATTTTTTAAAAAAATATGTCTACTTTAGTTAAACTGGTTTGGTTTTTTTAGATGAAAATTCAAAAATCACCTGGCACACATGGCACACTTTGCTTTGTCTGCTGCCCCGTTGCAGCAAAAGGTCAAAGCCCGTAACAGAAGCCTACAGAAAGGCACTGCAGATGCTGGCCTGATGGTCTAATGTGCTCCTGGGAGCACACCTCCATTATGCAGCTGTTCGCTCCAAATGTCTTCAAAGCAAGCTACCTATAAAGCAGCTTTCAGAAACCAAAGGATTATAAAGGAACAAACACTAGTTCCTATGCCAAGCTTCCATTAGTCTCCCTTCTAATACAAGGCACCTGGGTCTGTTCCCCATTCATTATGGTACAGCTTTAAAAAAAAATGAGAAAAGTTTATGAAGTACTTTGTTGATCCCTACAGAAAAAAGCACCTTGCTCATCTGCAAAGGGTTCAACCTACCATTGGACACTGCAAAGAAATGAAATGGAGATAGCTACTGTATACGGGTGAGCTCCCGTTGCTCGGTCCCTGCTCCTGCCAACCTAGCAGTTCGAAAGCACCTCAAAGTGCAAGTAGATAAATATGTATCACTCCAGCGGGAAGGTAAACGGCGTTTCCGTGCTCTGCTCTGGTTCGCCAGAAGCGGCTTAGTCATGCTGGCCACATGACCTGGAAGCTATACGCCGGCTCCTTCGGCCAATAAAGCGAGGTGAGCGCCGCAACCCCAGAGTCGGTCACGACTGGACCTAATGGTCAGGGGTCCCTTTACCTTTACTGTATACCCAAGGTTCTCTTTCGTTCATACTTGTGGTGTAGGTTTTGTACAATTTTTATCACATAGGAAGAAAGCCCATGCCATGCAAGCAACAAGTTACTGAGGCATCTCACCCCACAACAACTGGTATAATGTTGTGGGTTTGAACCCCACATTGGGTGAAGGATTTCTGCATTTCAGGGGGTTGAACTTGATGGCCCTTGTGGCCCCTTCCAACCCTACAATTCTGTGATTCTATGGGGATCCTATTCAGGGACTGGTTAGGTAGGCATCTGCCTTGTATTTAGATGTGATGGGGAGTCTTTTCTGGCCACCTTTTCAGGCCAAATTTGAGGGTCAATCACCTGATGCAAGTGATGACCAGTGGTGTTGCACTTTGAAGCCCCATCTGTTGGTACTTCAAAGTGCAGCATGGGGCTGTTTGAAAGCCCTTTTGCACAGAGCCCAATGTTGCTCTTTAAACCCAGTGATTTCAGCAGATGGGCGAACAGTCTTGTGGCCAATATAGACCTCCTGATGGACGAAGACTGGCTTGTGGGTTGGAGGTTTCCCACCCCAACAAGGGAGAGGATATCACTTGGAGTATGTAATGTTAAAGTAAATGGGAGGGAGGAGCTGAAGGGAGCATGAAATTATGGTTTGGAGGGTGGTTCTATCAACTGACAGCTGGAAAAGGGAGAGGGAAGATGGTGGAGCATAGTGGAGATTAGGTAGGTAAGGATTGGTTTAGGACAGTGGCAGCTAACCTTTCTTGACCTAAGGGCAAGATTCATCCTTGATAAACTCTGAAGGCCGAATGCTAATGGTGAGTATGGACGCCCCATACTCTTACTTGACTTTTGTATTCACACACACATGCACACTTGCACACTCAGACCCATATGGATCAGCTGAGGATGGAGGATAATCACCTGCTCTCTGCTCAAATGACCAGTCAGATGACTGGGGAGAGGGCAATTTGAATCCTCACCAGGGCATAGGGTCCTGCCCATGCAGTTTCAATGGTTACTTTAATTTTTTATTGGATGCCACCAAAGTCTTGGATTTCAGGAAAATGTGCTGTGAGGGGTGGGATGGAGTTGTGGGTTAGCCACTCTTAGTTTAGGAGATTACTGGTTCTGATTGCATTTATCCCAGTCCTCAGTTTACTGTGAATTTCTCTCTGGATTTTCTCAGACAAACACTCTGTTGTTAACCCTGGGTAATTTCTCAGTGAAAGGGCTGTTTGAATACCTCCTCTGAAACCACCAGCACCCAAATGCGGGGGAAACCCGACACTGCTTAATAGATCTAGAGTCCTCAGACACAATCCACCCTGTAATGAAAATTGTTACAGAAAAAAATTAACTGAAATAGTCGTTCCTTTTTAATATTTCCCTTTTTCTGTCTCTATCATATTAACATAATCAAGTTTGTTCCTTCTCCACATTGAAATCACAGCACACACGGTACATAGAAGTTCAGTCTTTAGTGAACCATGTTTAAAGTTTTCTCATTACATTAAAATAGGAAGATTAATAAATGCTGACAGCCAATTAAAATAAGTATTAAAGCATACAAAGAAAAATCAGATGGAAGACGTGCAGTGTGGTCCAGCAGGGATAAAAGTGTTTTTTTCAACACATTTGGCTCGAAGTTGAACCAAATGTGCATTTCAACTGGAGGAGTGGAAGATTTCTAGTACCATACCAGAAGAAGATACAAAGAGGATGATATGTGTTGGATCCAGACTTCGTTATGCTTAGAACGCTGAAATCAATGGCAAAAGTTATCCATGATTGAACTCCCACTGATTCCAATGGGTCTACTATGTGGCTAAGTATGGATCCAATCCTTTTTGTAATTTTTATGTTGTGACGTGCAGGCAATCTTGAATCTTACATATTTGTACATAGCGTTCTGCTTATTTAAGAGCTATTGTTTGTAATAGCCCTTTGGAAATAATGTAATGGACTTTTTTAATGTGATTTTTCACATATTTTACCTCATGTAAGAAATAACAGCCATCTTTAGGATGGGTTTGAAAAATGAAACATGTCAAATTATCTCATAGCCTCTGTCCAGAGTGTACATGAATTGCCAAACCGCAGGTAGATTTGATGTTGCTGGCAGTTTCCACAGTAATATTATCACTCTTGCATTCTCTGCTTTCTTCAAGGGCCCCAGTGCCTCACAACAAGCCTGGGAATCAGAGAGGCTGGCAGACTGGGAAATTGACCTAGACCAGGGGTTGGGAGCCTTGTGCTAATTTCATTGGCTGTGGTGGGTGGGTGGGGGTGGGAGAGAGAGAGAGAGAGAGAAGGGATGAGAGCAAGAGACAGAGAGAGAAAAAGAGATAGGTTAGGGAGGCAATGAGAGGATTGACCCTGTCCACTCTTGTCCTACCCACTGTTGGCTCTGAATCCACTCTGAGGCATTGGGCCTCTGAAAGTGCGACAACATGCAGACAAAAAACAATGACTCAAAGCCATGACATCACAGCTGTGCTCCCTGCTTGCCACAGACACAGAGTGGTGATGGGGCAGAAAAATGCAAATACAGTAATTTCACATTATAAGCTTTTTCTGCATCTAGTTTGAGCCTCAGTCACCTAAGGCAAGAGCTTACCTTTTTCTTTAGAAGTTGTGCTCAACTTTGTGAGGGTTGCATTCAGCATAGGTTACATGATCTAACATTGATGTCTGTAACATGATATTTATGTATTTTATACAACTAGGACATGGTACTCGTATCTCCTGCTAATTGTGTTAACATTTTACAATCACACTTGACTGTAATTGAAAGCTAATTGCAACCATCACTTCATTACTGGAAGGTGTGAATGTGCTATCCCCATTAATTCGCATTGGGTGCCTCAGACCCTCACAACAGGGAAAAGCAAGGTTGCTGAGGTAAGCGGATACTGTGGCATCTTTCACACCTATGTTTTGTCGCTCTGCTGCAGATCTTAAGCCCTCTGGGCAGAGGCAGCATTTTTTTCTCTATTCAACCATGCATCCAACTCATTTAAAATTAATATTCAGTCATACAAACCCCTGCCAGTTTAAGCCCAGAGTTAAACTTATCTCATGACATCTATGGCTCCACAAAACTAGATTGTTGGGAGCTAAGGGTTGTGCCTTAACCAATGTGCCCAATCAGCAAGTCATGATATTGTGCGATGTCACATATTGTGCTTGCTTGTAACTTAAGGCACATCTGCAAGATACAGAGCTATTTCCTCCTGGCTATCTTGTGCAAGAGAAGGGAGGGAGAGCTTGGTGGTTTATTGAGAAACCACAAAGTACATTTCCCCTGACTCTCTGTTAGTCTCAACCCTGCCCTCTGTTGACTGGAGGCATGAAAGGTTTCTTATACACACAGTTTGAGCCAACTTCCTATGCTCTTAAGCAGTAGAACTGACTTGGTGAAATCTGGAACAGCAATGCGATGCATTCCCAGAAGATAAAAACCTAAGAGGATTCCAGCTAGATCAGACCAAAGGCCTACCTATTCCATCAATTTGTTCCCACAGTGGCCAACCGAATGTCAGTGTAAAGCCCGCAAACAGAACATGGGGTCAAGAGCCTTTTTCTTCAAGGTGCTCTGCTTTAGTGGACACAGGTCTGTTCTAGGGATGCACTTGAAAATACCACATATTCCTAAAAAAACCCCAACTAAAATAAATAAGAAGCACATCAAAACCATACATGAAAACATAAAACCAACAGGGTGCCTGTCTAACCACCGGGGGAACCTCCAAGAAGGCCTTGCATATGATGCAAGGCAATACGTGATCTGATGTGGTCCTTGGACCATTTCAGATATTCCTGTCTGTTGCTTTTGTTAGCCAGCAGATTTATCTATGTCCCAGTGACAAACGCTTTCCCCAAATAAGATTGGCAAGCCAAATCTTTTTAAATTACCTGCCTTAGTACGACGCTAGCAAATCTGCCTAATTAAAGAAGAGCTGTCAATGGTCAAGATAATTCACAAGCATATATATATTTTAATTTAAATTTTTTTTTATTCTCCTCTTTCCACAATATAATCCTATAATGCTTCCCCCCCAGCCCCCCCGCCAAACCTGTATGAAGAAAATAATAGCAGGAGGATACTAATCATCAGTTTGGTACAGCTGAAACCAGCACAGCTGGCAGATGAGTATTTTAATGTATTTCTAAATTAAGCAAGGCAGTTTAAAGGAAACATCATGCATAAATCCAATCTGCCAGTGGTTTAAAGTAAGGTCTTTATCTGTGCTGAGGTAGAAAGAATAGCTACCTTATGGTTTATCATACTGTGGTGGGTTATCTTTTCTAATGAAGCTTGTGTCCCCCAAAGCATTCTGGGGATAGTTTGTGCTCAGATTGGTCTATAATAATACAATGGTACAGATTTAATGAATTGAAGAGTGGCATTTCTTTCCAGCAATGCCCAATTGGAGCTTCCTTCCCAGAGAAATTAAAACTGTAAATGAAAGCAATTAATGCATATCACAAAGCAGAATACTCTATATTGATTTCCGTGGCCTATATTGTGGCTGCCTTTAATAAATCTCTGAGGCTAATAATAATAATAATAATAATAATAAAATTAACAGAGGTCTTGGGGAAATGAACTAATGAACCCTGTTTGTATTTGTATTAATATCCCATTTTTGCTTCAAGGATTTAAATAACATTACCTACAATATAGTACAATCGAGCTGTTACTAATTTGCTTCTTGGGCACAAGAGAATAGACCTAATCTTAATTTGCAAAATGTACTGATTTTTCTACTTTGCAAATGGAAAGTCTTTTGTCGCGTCCTGAAAATGTTCATTTACAATTGGCATCAAATGTCTATAGCAAGGATGGGAAACCTGCAGCCCAAAGGCTCCATGTGGCCCTTGGCATAATTTCAGACAGTGGCTTGGGGTCGAGGAAGGGGTGGCAGGGGGGGGGGGAGAGAGAGAGAGAGAGAGAGAGAGAAGAGGTGGCAAAGAGAGACAGAAAGACAAGATGTGACACTAGCAAAGAATTCCTTTAATCAGCAAGTAAGGATGTAGTATGCACTGACTTTTTCTTTAAGAGACTTGCCAGGTGTGGTTCCCTCCATAGCTCAGTAGGAACTGGCTGGAACCTTAGATGTAACTACCTACCAACTTCTGGCTCTCCATTGATCATTTGTTCAGAAAGGAAAGCAACTACTGAATTTTTCTTGGCACCTGCTTTTTCCTAGTATTTGGGCAGACCTGTTTCAAGGTTTCCTTACCTGTTGAGTCCTTTTCGCAAACCCACAGAATCAGGGCCAGCCCGCTCAGGAGGAATGACATGACAATTTACTTCTGCCACCCTGATGCTGAACACATTTTCTTAGCAATAAGCAGCGTTTTCTTGTAGAACGAAATAAGAATGAAAAAGGGTGCTGTGATGGCCAGGTATCAGGAGCTTGCTGTTGCCCCAATAATATGTCACTCTTGGGTGGCCATTTGGACCCCTCTGGGGCAGTGTGGCCCCAAAGTGCATCTCTAGGTGCACTGCAGTTTAGGAGGAAAGTTGAGTTGTGGGGAGCCTGCTCATTGCTTCTTTCTACATACACACAATATTGCTCCCCAGGCTAATAGCTGTGCCAGGCACTTCCATCAAAGTCCACTTGTAGCTCTGTTGACTAGAGCAGCCACAAGGCAGGTCTTCCTAGCTTTCCTCTGGTCATTAAGCTAATAGACTGCAAGTCCCCTGAGAGATAGTTTGGGTTCTGGAAAGCCTGCTATTCAAGGCAGAGTGTTCCCTTGGGACTCAGTCTCTGGACTATGTCAAGTCATCCTTTTCTTACTCTGTGTTTTTGCAAGGGAAGCAGGAATCCCCCAGTGCTTTCTGCTGCTGGATTGCATTTCTTCCAAGTGTATAGGAGTAGAAGGTATGTGAGAGCAGAATACAAAAGAAATAATTTAAAGAGACCAAGGCGATTTCATTAATGGTATGTGATTGGCGGGCGGGTAAGCGAAAATTGCAGAGAAATGGCAGTCATGGACTATGGGTGCCAACATCAGTATCTTTAAATGGAGCCATCCTTTCTACAGTCCAATTTACTGTTGATTTTCTCTGCCGCTCTAGACCTTGGTACCCTTTATTATAAAATGCCAGAGGCGTATCTAGGGGTTGGCCTAGGTAATTCCTAATGTGGCTACTGTGCTAAAATGTTGGGGGCGGGGTTGGGGGTGCACCACTTACACAGTTCCTTGCCAAGCGGGTGGTAGTGGTTTTTTTTTTCTGTAAACGTTCCTTTTCAGCAACATTCACATGATTAACTGGCAATGAGAGTGGGAACTGGCATGCATGGAATTTTCAAGCATTTTCATGGCTCCCTCACATCGAATGGTTGTTTGAAGAGGCCTCAAGCCTTGCATATCTAGCTATGTTTTAAAGTGAACCAGGTTTTTACAGCATGTTATCAAATCTTTTGCCAGTGAATGGAATGGATTGAGCTGTATGTTATTGCGCTTTAAGAGCTGTTCCCTTTTGACTTTATGTTCACAGAACGACTGTATGTTCTCTGCAGTAACATTTCCTGTACGAGTTCTGTAAAGGTCACATTCTCTTAGCTGCTAATGGTCATTGTGATTCCTCAAAAGCAAAGAAAAATGAACTCCACTGTTTTACTCTTTAAATCTCAGTGAGTGACATGGGGAGAAAAAGGCAGAAGAAAGTCTGTATATATGAGAGAACTCCTTTCGTAATTTCCCTCCCTCAAACTACAATAAGGTCTCACACTGGCATCTCTTTTTGCTTTTCCTGAAACACCCAAAGGCAAATCTATCTTCTCTAAGGGATTTGAGGTTTCTAATCTTGCATTCATTCATTTGTGTTTGGCATATAACAATTTATTTCCTGGAAAATTCTAGAAAGAAGCCCTTTTATATTTATTAGCTATCCTCTTTTATTAGGAAGAGGGGTTTTTTTCTTGTCAGAATATACAAATGGGTTTTCCTAACTGTTGTAAATGGAATGTCATTATAAAATAATGTGGTTGCATCTGCACCATGTCTTTTAAAAAACTGTAATGCCGCTTTGTATTCATTCCTCCCCCTAAAGAATGCAGTGGTACTTCAGGTTACATACGCTTCAGGTTACATACGCTTCAGGTTACAGACTCCGCTACCCCAGAAATAGTGCTTCAGGTTAAGAACTTTGCTTCAGGATAAGAACAGAAATCAGGCTCTGGCAGCGTGGCAGCAGCAGGAGGCCCTATTATCTAAAGTGGTGCTTCAGGTTAAGAACAGTTTCAGGTTAAGAACGGACCTCCGGAACGAATTAAGTACTTAACCTGAGGTACCACTGTACTGTAGCTTATTAAGGGTGCTGAGAGTTGTTAGGAAGTCTCTATTCTACTCACAGAGCTACATTCAATCCCTCTTTCTGGGGAACTCTGGGAATTGTCGCTGTGCATTTGGAACAGGAGTCTCCTAACAACTCTCAACTCCCTTAACAAACCACAGGTCCCAGGATTTGGGGGCGCCGGGGTGGGGGAAGCCACGACTGCTAACAAGGTATCATAGTGTAGTGCAGGTGTGGCCACATCATGTGAGGAATAAGAGGTGATGTAAAAGTTTGTGGCACTTGCTTCCATAGGAGTCTTGTGATGGCCACCAACCTAGATGGGCTTAAAAGAGGATTAGCCAAATTCATGGAGGAGAGGGCTATCTAAGGCTGCTAGTCATGATAGCTCTCTTCTGCTTCCACAGAGGCAGTAATGCTTCTGAATACTGGTTGCTGGAAACCACAGGAGGAGAGAGGGCTCTTGTGCCCGAATCCTGCTTGTGGGTTTCTCACAGGCATGGCTGGCCACTGTGAGAACAGGATGCCATACTAGATGGGCCATTGGCCTCATCCAGCAGGCTCTTCTTATGTTCTTAAGATTGAAAAAAAGCAGCATTGTTGCCATTTCCTATTCTCTTAGAGCATTTTTGCACACATATAATAGTAAACATACTGTGTATACTGTGAACAGACGTGCATATTCCTGACTGCTGCTGGAAGTGTACCTGTTAGTATTTCTTGACTCCGATGCTGCACATGAGATTGGTGTAAATCACATGCCTGTCGGGGAAGAGTGTGGGAATGGAAGACAGTCTTATCTCTTCCGCTGTATGTACTGTACTGTATGTATGTACTGTACTTTTGCTTTTACTTGTTCCTGTTTCGGAGCTGGAGAGAGAGGACGCCATGATTCCTTTGTCTGTAAACTGTACATAGTGTGTAAATAAATACGTAGATTAGCTCTACGATGTCTCACGCTTCTTGCTGTGTTATGCTAGAAGATTAGTATGCATATATAATTTGACATAAGTTGCTGAAGTGCACTGGAGAAGAAGGGAAATGTCTTTTCCAGAGCTGCGCATACAGGAGAATGCTCAGAGTTCAGGGGCTGCAGGGGCACCCCAGGGCGTTTTCCAACAGTACCCACTCCCAAATCCAATGGAACTGGCACTTTCACAACTTCTGCATAATGTTTGTTCTGCACTTGCATGGAATCCATCATTCAGTGTGGCAGGACCTACTCTTACAAACTCCATACCTCACAAGACAAGTGCCTCTCTGTACTGTTTTTGGACACCTGCTAAAAAACATTTTGTTTAGGAAAGCCTACAACATGTAACTTTATTATTTTTCTTAACTGCGGATTTTATCTAGATGAATTTTTATTAGATCAACTTCATTTTAATGTTTGGGTTTATTGGTATTTTCTTATGAGTGTTTTGCATGATTTAATGCAAACCACTAACAAAAGTTTTGTTTTTTTTATAAGCAGTATATAAATCCTGCTGAATAAAGACAACTCCCACACCCCAACGTTCTGCTTCATCTATGCTTTGCTTAGCTCTGTCTTGACAAAGCTGGCCTAATTTAAGCTTTCCAGATACAGTAGTCTTAAAGCACTAGTGCCAGTGGGTGATGTAATTTCCCCCTCAGAACATGCTCTTACTTGTGCTCCTGGTGGATCCCTCACTTCTGAGAAAAACCAGGATCCAACTCATTACAAGGTTTCTCATGTTGTCTCTAAACAAGTGTTCAAGTTAATCCCAAACTCCACACAGCGATTTCTGCCCAGCCCTCCTCTGTTTGCATAACTGAACTCCTTTGTTTCCTTCAGCTTCCCCTCTGTTCCTTATCTGAACAATTATCTCCTCCCACCTTCCCTTATGCTTGCATTCCTTTTATCTGTCCTTAGATCCTCTGTCCTATCTCGCTTCCAGCCAAGAACGGCTGCCTCTTATGCTGCCATGGCACATGCCAGGCTGTTTCCTTTGACTCATCTTCGGCCTCCGCATTCCCCTTACATTCTCCCCAGATTTACAACTGGGGGGTTGGGGTCAGCTGCTAAGACAAAAGCACATGGCATTGCTTGCCCTGCTTCCTCACAGGGGATTTTCTCCTAATGCAAATAGCACTTTCAGAGGAGGGATTTTTTTCCTTTGGACTGCAGCAAAGAGAAGAAAAGGTTAAATCCCCCCTCTATCCCTGCAGTGATCCCAACAAATAGCTCCCTCCGCAAGTTGATCCCTTAGCCCTTTCAGACCTATCTGCAACTGTGACTGAAATCATTCACCTCTCTTTACAGTCAGACCATCTCAGATCCATACACCAACTGCCCATCTCTTCCTTAATTCGACAAAACCTCCTGATTGTCACCTCCTGAGGTTTCTATGGCCTCCCCCAGTCTAATCTTACCATTTTCTCTTGTTATAACCCTGCTTGTGACCTTCACTCTTCCAACTCTACCAGCTTCAGCCTGCTCCATGCTCTCTTCACCTCTGTCCTTTCAAATTGCTCTTTAAAACTCACCCTTACCAGCCAGCCTTTCCCTTAACTCCACGGTCTTCATTTCGGATGGACTTGATAGTTTGCTCCTTGACACACACACAGCGCTTAAAGTAGCTCTCGCTTCAATTAGGTTTGCAATGCGAATGTAAAATCCTGCCTTAGCCAGAATGCTTATTTGCATCACAAATGCTTCTCTTCTCTTGTTTTTCCTCCTGGAGCAGAGATAAGATGGGAACCTAAAAGGGACAATCCAGTCTCACATGTGAAAACAGCCTGAGTCATAGTCCTCCCTTGTTACTTTATTCTCTTCCTTCCATTCTCACCCTTTTTTGTTTCTTTGTTTCTTGTGGAAATACAGAATCTAAGCACCTCTGGGGGAGGGACAGTTTTCTTTAAAAATACCAGACATGATGCTGATGCTGATGATATATGATGTACTGACACTGTATGAAGTGCCTGGAGGACGCTCTCTCTGAATCAGGGTCTATGGATCTCCTCTGAAATGCTTGTGGAATATATTGGTAGATAAACCACAGCTACTGTCATATGGGGTGTGGAACCTTTCTTTTTTAGCCTTCCCCCCTCATGGGCAACCTTCTGAAGGCCACATACCAGTGACAGGCAGGTCCAGAGGTGAAAGTGGGCAGAACCTGAAGGGGAAGCATGGAGGTGTGGGCTGTCAATGGCTACTAGCCATGACAGCTACACTCTGCCTCTGTAGCTGACGACAGTAGTGCTTCTGAATACCTGTAGCTGGAAGCGACAGGAGGTGAGAGTGCTCATGCAATCATGTTCTTCTCCCCAGTTTTCTGAGTGACCCTTGTGAGAACAGAAACATGGACTAGAGGTACATTGGCCTGATTCAGTACGCTATTCTTATGTTCTTAAGTACAGACAGGGTCAGCACCAGAATCACTGCTGACATCTCCACTGCAGAAGGCCCAGGAAGACCTGAGGCTCTCCCACTCCGTTGCAGAGATTACTGCAGAAGGGTGGGTCCCTTTAAATAAAGCAGCCTCTTGCGGCACAGGTGCTGTTGACAATTAGGTTGCATCTGCATTTGCATCTGCTGCTATATAAGGGCTCAGTTTCAGCTTGTTCCTTCCTGGAACAGCAACAGAGCTTGCCTTACAATTAGTTGGGGACTTGCTTTATTGTGCTGCTTCCAAGCAAGACACTCCCCCCCCCCCAGCATGTGCTGCCTGAGGCAGTTGCCTCACTTTGCCTAATGAAAGGGCCCTGCTCAATATCCTTCCCCTCTCTCCATTCTTCCTCCACAGCCACCATTAGATTGTGAGGTCCTGGGGCTTGGGAGCCTGAAAGAACAGTAGCTTCATGTAATAAATGATGCATCCCATTTTTCAGAGAATGGCCCATTAATCAGTTTTGATCAGAGTTCCTAAAAGAGAGAGTCCCCTGAGGCCATTTCACCTGACCATGAAAGAATTTTGTGCAACTGAGAATTAACAACTCCCCACTTTTAAAGGAAAGTCAACTTTTTCTATTTTTACATATTGATGATTCCATTTACATTTGAAATATTTAGCATGAAGGTCAAGTTTTTTTTTAAAAAAAACCCATCCCAAAATCTTTAGGTGCAAAAAAGAAAGGAAAATGGAACATTATATTAGAAAGGACATTAATTGTGTTCATTCTACCTATTATTATTATTTCCCTGGAATTGCCCCCATTGTGGGGGGCGGGGGAGTCAACTGTATTATATTGCAGAAGACAATTATTATCTCAAGGAGGCTTAGGTGACACATACAACAATGCTTCTTACGTGCCGAGAGATCCCGTGGGACCTAAGGTCTTTCAGTATTTAATTCTGTTTTCTCTGTATCTATTCCATAAAGTTATAGTTTCACATGCCTAGTTATGCTGAAACAGCACAGTGTGGGAATTGCAACCTTCTAGATAAATTTCTGCAAAGGTCCCAAGGTGATTTCTGCTTTAGGGAGTTTCCACTAGTCCTAGAGCTATCTCTGTTGGCTTCTTGCCCTACATTAATTTGTCCTTCACTTTGGTGGAGATGCCTAAATACCGTATTTTTTGCACCATAACACTCACTTTTTTCCTCCTAGAAAGTAAGGGGAAATGTCTGTGCATCTTATGGAGCGAATGCCTACGGATGGCGGGAGGATCTGCTGCAGTCGTGAGCAGAGGATCCATGGTTCCCCTTCCTTCCCTCCTCCGTGGCTTGCTTTGAAACAGCAAAGTGGGAGAAGAGCTGCTGAGTGGGGAGGAGAGAGGGACAGAGAGCCTGCTTGCTTTAAAGGAACAAAGCGGGAGAGGAGAGGAGCCTTCTCCTCTTACACCCCTCTTCTGCATTATTAACAGCATCCTTCTCCACCCACCCCACGCGTGTTCCTTGTCCCTTGAGTGCTTTTCCTTCCCTCCCCACTTAAAACGTGGTTACAAAGCATGGATCCACATGGATCCTCAGGATTTTTGCATTGGGCTACCCCAAACTCACCGTCAGATCACATGTCTGTGGCCACAGCATGAACCACAAAAATCATACATCCGCTGTTTCGTTTAGAAATTTTTTTTTATTGTTTTCCTCCTCTAAAAACTATGTGCGTGTTATGGTCGGGTGCGTGTTATAGAGCGAAAAATACGGTAACCACAATACAAGATGTGACATAAACACAAGGTGTGACTTATCATGTAACCCCTGCATAAGAACACTTTTGCTAGTGGAACTTTGACCCAGGCTATCCAGAAAGTTCCGTGTACCAGCCAAACTCTACCTTCAGGAGTCACACCTGTTGCTGAGTGGGATTCTCAGCAGCCAAAAAGAGACAGGGCATAAGCTATTTTCAATGCTTTGCTGTTTCCTTTGGGCTGTTTAATTAAATCTTTAGCCTTCAGCCCATTTCATTATTCTCTGAATCCAAAAAGAACCTCTGCCCCTTGGCAGAACATCAACACCCAAACTTTTAAGGTCATGCAGTGCTGTTGTTTTTAAGCTGTTTCTGTCTCAATTCAGCATTAAATCTGCAAGCATGCAGTCTGAGCACAGGTATGCTAGCCAACCAAATATATTTTTTAGTATTTGCCATTTCCTTAGACTTGCAGAAAGGAGCACGATGTGATGGGAATTTGTAGTTTTATGATTTTCTTCTTTCAGTGACTTTAAACCAATTTTGATCACATAGTTCTCTGTTCATATGACCGGTAAGAAAGAAGTGATTATCATAGAGGCAGATGAATGAGTAAGCAATGAGAGTTGCTCCCCTCAGTTTCCCACAGTCATTAAATTATTTTCTTTACATTTTTGCAGCAAATGGAGTTTTCTGTGCAAAGAATTGTATCCCTTCTATTGCATTTTATGTTTTGTATGCTTAATATCCATGCACCTTGGTCCACTGAGGACACCTGAATGACAACCTCAAAATGTATACACCTTCAGGGAGAGCGCAATTTTATGGATTTTATGGATCTGAGAACCACCTGCCCACACTGCTTCCATCTTGTCAAGATCCATCTTCAATTTATTGGCCCTCATCCAGCCATTTCCTATTCCTGCCTTTGGAAAAGCCACCCCCTGGCTCACAGTCAGGTCCGATTGCAGAGACAGAGTAAGCACACAATCCTGTGGTTGCTTTGGGAAACTTAGATGTCTAGTAAAGAGACAGCACAGGAAGAAGTCAGTATTAAGATCAGAGGTCCACTCCAGGGTGGTGCTGGTAATGCATCTGAGGTTCTTACCTGGGTCTCTCCTCTGTGGGAGGCTGTGAGGGTGATGACAAGGGAAAGGGCCTTTTAAACTGTGGCTCCATGTCTATGGAATGCTTTCCCTGGTAAGGTCTTCATGGTGCTTTCACTGACATCTTTTTGGTGCCAGGTGAAGATGAGCCTTTCCCCCTAGACCTTTGATGGGGTTTCTGAAGGCTTAAAGAAACACAAAACCAAACTCACAAACAAATCCTCAAAAAAACAAAAAACAAACAAACAAACCAAAAACAAAACTTTGGGCAAAGAAGGGAAGTGGCTTCATGATTGCCACAGCCAGCCAGCACTTTCCACAGCTAAGAGGGCAAGGGTGGAAAGAATTGTCTTTGCAAATGCCACAAAAGCACTGCATGTTTGGTTCTGGCTAAGTTTACTTTTTAGGTTTATTTTACTATCCAAACCGGAGTGATGTGGATCCCTGGTGAGCTCACTTCTCCAGGTTTGTAAATCTGTCTACAGCCTTTGTCTTAAGTGCTCAGTGGATGGGGAAGATTGAAGAGCAGTCAGCCAAGAAAGATGAACATATCTCTGTGCTCACAGCCCACGTATGCTGCAAATCAGTCAAATTAGGTCATTTGTACACAGTCAGGATTCACATTCTCATAATGCATTGTAGGCAGATATTAAATGCCCAAAGGTTTGGTATGCAATAAGCAGAAAACAACCGAAATGCATCTTGTTCTTCTGTCAGTTGTCTGCCATTAATAAAAAGTCATTGCAATGAGCTAGAGAAATACTTACTAGGCAAATTTTCCCTACAGAACAGCTTAAAAAGTTAAACAAACCCTATAAAAATATAGGTCCAAAGCTGGATATTTATGAAATTGTCAAAGGGCTCAAAGCAAAATTTTCTAGTGTGCCTTACTATGAAGATTGCAATTTTAACAGCTCACAAAGGCAATGAAATTAAAGGTACCTCCCAGATGAGCACAAGTTTCCAGCATGGCTTACTATGAGAATTGCAGTTTTAGCAGCTCACAATGGAAATACAATTAATAAAGACACCTCCCAGCTGTTGCAGAATTTCTTATGGATGAATTATCTCATCTCAATGATTTAAGATATGTTTTGAAATGCGAGCTGTTCGCTCTTTACCCTTGTGCTATATCTTTCCAAGTTTAGCTGCTGTAACTATATAAATGTTATGGTGATTGTAATCACCCTAGAGAAATGCCCAGAGGCCAAGCATTTTATAAGAAACAACAACTCCATGGATCTTAAAGGGTGTACAGAGCTTGCTTTTATTCCCTTCAAAGTACTGATTATGAGATGCAACAATATATTTAATCTGGTTGCACATTGTGGACTTGAACCAGAGAGTCATACTTGCTGCTGTGCTTTGGGATCCCTCCTTTCAGCAACTGAACATGATCCCCTCCACGAGATCCTCCAGTGCCTGTGGCACAATACTGATAAAGAGGAGGCATTATTCTAAAAATGAGCTCAACAAAATAAATACTACATCACCCAAAACTCCAGATTCCTAAATTTGATTTATCGTATAAGTAGCTACTTCTAAGTTGCGGTGGAAGGAGATTGGGTATATTATCCTCTTCCTCCACAACTCTGTAAAAGTAGCTTTTTATGCCTAATTCAAGTCATCTTCCAGACTGGTTATCAAGATGAAACCTGATATGTTTAAACTTTGACCACAGGTAGTAATGATGTATGGGAGAGAATTCAAAACATCAGACTGTTTTATCTTGAACAGGTCCAAATGTCAAAATAATTTCATTTCAGAGCATGTACACATGGTATCCATCAACAAAAAAAATTCCAAAACTTGAAATCAAGCTGAAGGCCTCAACCTTAGACAATACTTTCCAGAATTTATAAAGCTGCACTTGCACCCCCGAAATAGGACAATAAAATATGGAAATGGAAACCTTTCACATGAATACAGTGAACTAAGGCAGTGTACAGAATTTGTTGGAATGAATTTAGGCTAGAAGCAGGATTCTACTCATCACCCCTGCTTCTTAAAGTATATTTGGCAAAACCCTTATACCACTTCAACAGTCATGAATAATCCTGGGAATTGTAATTTATGAAGGATACTGGGGATTGTAGATCTGTGAGATCTGCCAGCATCCTTAAGAAACTACAGTTCCCAGGATTCTTTGGGGGAAAGCATGACTGTTAAAATGGAAAAAGAATGCTTTAAATGTTCTTCTTCTTTGGCGATCACTCATAGCCGAGTATCATTGTCTTCCACTGTTTTAAAAGTGCATCCGTAAGTGACTGTGGAGGCCAATTCTGGATCCACATGTCCTTCCACAGTGGGGACAAAGGTTTCCAGGCGGGAGTTGATCATGGTCAGGGCCGGATTTAGGTTTGATGAGGCCCTAAGCTACTGAAGGTAATGGGGCCCTTTATATGGCCAGCAGTTCTTTGTCAACAACAAATTGTTGCTGTTTTCTTGTGTTGAATATATGGTAATTTATGGACCTAATAGGTATCTAAAGCCATTTGCACATGTTGCCTTGCAACCAGTCCATGCGACCTATATATAGAAATGAGCAAACCAGTGATATTTTAGGGAGCAGGCTAGCAGGTGGGTCCCATTGCTCACATCATAGGAGCCTACACAACACAAAACACTGTTGCTGTATGTAGGTTTTATTTTATTTGTTTTTTATCTTATATTTTGGAAATGTACATCCGGTTCCCCCCCTTAATTTTTTTGGGGCCCCCCCAATAAAGTGGGGCCCTAAGCTATAGCTTGTTTAGCTTATACGTAAATCTGGCACTGATCACGATGAGGGTTTGCCAAGCGTGCCTTCCTCTTACCGTGTTTCTCCCTTTCGTCCTGAGTTTGAGCGTCTTCAAAGTCCATGACACCTTTGGTAAAGGCTGTTCTCCAGTTGGAGCACTCGCAGGCTAGTGTTTCATGGTTGTCGGTGTTTATTTTTTTAGATTTGCCTTGAGAGAGTCTTTGAACCTCTTTAGTTGACCACCAGCATTATGCTTTCTATTTTTAAGTTCGGAGTAGAGTAGTTGCTTTGGAAGACTTTGGTTTGCTGTGGATGTGACCTTGGTCAGGGACCCGTGGGGCAACCAGGATCCATTGTATGAAATATAGTCACTAGATTTACTGCATTCTCTCACTCTGAGTCAAGTTGCTGAAAGAGGTGCTAGAATTTGCTTCCATGTGAGGAACATAGGAAGCTGCCTTATACAGAGTCAGACCATTTATCTATCTCAGTATTGCCTCCCCTGGCTGGCAATGGATCTCTAGGGTTTCAGGCAAGGGACAATCCCAGCCTTTTCGTGGAGATTCTTAGGATTGAACTTGGGACCTTCTGCTTGTGAAGCAGATGCTGTACACCTGAGCTACATCCTTCCCCACTCCTTCCCCATGCCTATCGTCCTCCTTGCCCATGCATCTGACTATATCACTAAAAGGTACCTCTGCCCGTACGGGCCAGTCGTGTCCGACTCTAGGGTTGCGTGCTCATCTCGCTCTAGAGGCCGTGAGCCGGCGCCGTCCGAGGACACTTCCGGGTCACGTGGCCAGCGTGATGAAGCTGCAGCTGGCGAGCCAGCACCAGCGCAGCACACAGAAACGCTGTTTACCTTCCCGCTATAAAGCGGTACCTATTTATCTACTTGCACTTAAGAGTGCTTTCAAACTGCTAGGTGGGCAGGAGCTGGGACCAAACGACGGGAGCTCATCCTGCTGCGGGGATTCGAACCGCCGACCATACGATCGGCAAGTCCTAGGCACTGAGGTTTTACCCACAGCGCCACCCGCGTCCCTGACTATATCACTAGCAAGACAATAATTTGGTTAATTGCAATGTAATCTCCCCACTATTTTATTTCTCTACAAATTGTTGTCCATTAATGATTGAGTAATTTTCATACTGCAATAGAGACTTTTGCTCCATATGGGAATCCACGTGAATGGGGAATTAAAATGAATGTCTAAAAACCCATTCACAGTAGGATGGGATCACAGAATTGGCATGCCAAGTTTTCTGTTTTTGCTTCTTTTCCTTTTAAAAGTTTGCTGGGACAGCCTCTTGTCCATTAAGCATCTGTTCCTTTGAGCAAATCCGTTTTCAGTAAAAGTTGGCATTTTAAGAATCTGGCAATTTAAAGGGGAGCTAAAATGCAGCATTTGTTTAGGGTGTCCTCGTTGAACTTTTGAAACACTGCTGTTTTTCTTCATTAAAATACTTTCAGCTTCACAGATGCATCTCTGTGGAGCTGGCATAATGAATGAATCCACACCAAAGTGTATACTTCTGATTCTGGCAAAGAGTCTTAGTCATATATCACACTTATTCCCTGCTGCAGTTTCAAATAGCAAATGACAGGCCTCTTAAGGATTCTCCCTGATGGTTCGGCTAGCAGGAGACTCCTTGATTATATAGTATTCTGATCTGACCAGATGGTGATGAATCCTAGTATCTACACTGAATGGATGCTTTCATATATCTCCTGCTAGGTTCTCTCATTTCAAAGTGGAGCAATTCTGCTTTAGCCCTGTGAAAGTGGAGATTTTTTTTGCTATCTGGTGCACAGAAATGCATATTTCCTAATGTTGCCAACAGCATTTGCACAGTTCAGTTTTATCTAAGTGGGTGCCCGAAGAGTCGTTTTCATTCAGATTTGTAAAATAGGTTATTGTTAAGAAACGCACCATCATCTCCACTGAGAACCGCTTGCTCTGATATAAAATATGAGCATGTGTTATTGAAGCCACACCTGTTCCTTGAATTTACGTGAAAACTGTAGAGCTGTGATTTGTTGGTGAGATTCAGTTTTACTTCATGGGCTTTAATATGATATGTCACATGATGGACTTACTTTGAATTTTAAATGTAAGTTACAAAATTAAATTTTTTAAAAAGTGATTTAAAAAGTTAATACGATTTAAAATTTGCTACCTGCCAAA
Source organism: Podarcis raffonei (assembly GCF_027172205.1). Taxonomy (NCBI): domain Eukaryota; kingdom Metazoa; phylum Chordata; class Lepidosauria; order Squamata; family Lacertidae; genus Podarcis; species Podarcis raffonei. The sequence continues at coordinate 26,135,962 of NC_070613.1, read as the reverse complement.
ATTCATCTTGGGATCTCTATGGGATCACATTACACACACACACACACACACAGAGAGAGAGAGAGAGAGAGAGAGTGTACATACATGTCTGTCTTATTGGGCTCTATTTTGGATAAATGTATCTTCTGGGAGTAAAATATAACAGAATGAACAAGACTTCAGACTATAGTATCAGTTACTTCAGGTATTCCTTTAGAAAGTTATTCAGTTAAAAGGTATCTGAAAAGCTACTCAGGCTTTTCTTTTAAAAATGTGTTCCAAAGCCGAGTGATAGCTTGCTATTGCATAATACAATTAATAATAATTTGAAATAATTCTTGTTAGTACATCATTTCATGAACATTACAACAAAATGCATTTCAAACAAAATTATGAGGGGGGGACCTTACACAAAATTTGGTTTTGATCATTCAACAAGTGTACAAAATATTAAGAAAATTGAATGACACGAGGTAAAAAGTTGGATCACTTGATAAGGAATGACCCCACTAAGAACTCTATCCATTAATTTTTATTACTCCCCACAGAGTTTTGTAAGTAACTACAGATAGTCTTGAGAGAAGTTTAGTTGCCAAATGCACAGTGATTCCCTTTTCCTTCTGGCCTGTAGCCCTAAATAGTCTGTTTCACTGAAAGGTCATTCAAATGCCACCTTGGGTTCCATGATGGAAGAAAAGTGAGATATAAATATAAGAAAATAAATAAATGCTTTGGGTATAGTTTTGCTTTGCAGGGAAGGGAATGGCAGTGTTGCTAATTGTTCATGTTAAAAATTGTACATTTTAAAAATTCTGAAGCTCAGACCTTTCAGCTGCATGTGAAAGAGAATGTTTATTTTTATACAAAAACGTATTTTAACTTTGAACAAGACATAATTTAGACAATTAATTGGAACTTGTAATATAAAAGGTTTGGCCAGTTAGATCTATGTCATTGTTAAACCCAGATAAATGTAGAAGTAACTTTTTGAATAAATGGAAGAGACATTTAGGTTGAATTATGCCAGATAATGACTGAAGATGGATTTGGTTGAATGTTCATGCCAGTTTAATATCTGCTCACCCAAAGGATTTTTTTCCATTAAAATGACAGTTTTAGTGGTACTTTACACTACACTGATTGAAATGTACTTATAACTTAGGAAAATGAGTTTGCTGGAGGTGTAAATCTAGACATGCTGATTTTTTACCTTATTTTCTGGACATGCTGCTCTATAAAGAATGATTGAAAAAACTTATTAATACAGATCGAAATAACTGATATGCAATAACTTGGGATGCAAAAAGTGCTGCTATGTTACCTGAAGAGGATTCTTGACAACAATGATCACGATTTAATAGTCATTTTGCTAAGAACAGCAAAAAATGACTAGTGCTATCAAGTGGAAGAGAAACACCTGAGATTCAGCTGATAGCTAGTTTAATAGCAGCTGGACAACTACACTGACAAAAATTAACCTATTATTTAAGAATGTCTTAAGTTGACAAATGAAGTTTCCTGAGATGCATCCAGTTAGATGGGAGCTCAAGGCTTGCAAGGGAAGCAGGTAGCAGTAGGTCAAAGTCAAGGGCAGAGAAGAGCAGGACCACGGACAGCTCTGAGGGGCTCTTCTGCCTGAAAATGCTCTCCTTAAGGCAGCCAGAGGGATATTATCTCTGCATGGAGCAGGAGCCAACTGAAGCATCATGTTGACTGACAAGACATGGAGCATGGTAGGCTCTGCCTCCTTGGAGTTTCCTCGGTTGATTCAAGGGTCCTCACCTTGTTTTGCAGCCATTGACTTCTGGTGACTGGGGAGATGAGAGGTACTGCAGGGAACTCTAACTTCTGTGTCAGATGATCGTAACAAGGCTGTGTCCTGGGATGGCTCAAATAAATTACTGGCATTTCTCTCCACATGGAAGCTGCTCAAATCTCATCCTCATCAGAACCATCTGCTGCACACTGCAAGGTCACCCATTGACTAGCCCACCCTGCCCCCAATAAGTACTGGAATGATAAGTTGCAGGGCCATCTTCCTTCGTATATAGTTTCCCCATGTTGTTACGATATTGTCTCTGCTCATATTTTATTTAATGAAATTATTTCATGAAAAAACTCTGACGTCAATCCAGTCTTTCCTCCACTTCAAGAAGACCACATTCTTCTATGACACTTCTTAAAATGAATAATTTGTGATGTCCACACCAGCGTTTTGTGTTTTATTCAGACCCCTTTTCACCTTCAAGATGTTCTTGGCCTTTTGCAAACTTTTGATTAAGAGTCTTTGGTGACGGATTTCAGTGTGCTGTGATATTTCTTTAGAGCTCCGGGTGGGATTTTAAAATGTTAAGTTTGATTCCTGTAGGGTTTTGTGTTTTATTTTTATTTTTACCCCTCCCCCCTTTGTACTTTCTGCTACTGAACTTGAATATTTTACTGGGTTTGCCTCTCTGAGTATATTATTCAAATGACAGTCGGTTGCAAAAATGATTTGAACAGCAGCAAGAACAAGAGGCAAATATATTCCCATATGAGCTTTACAAAAGCTGCAACATATTTGTAACAATTAGATGCAGTGATCACTGAGATAAAATGCTAATGGCACTTCATCTTTCTACAACCCATGGATTGACCAGTTACACAGATCATTAGCAATCTTAATTAGGAAGTGTGCAATGGAGTGTGAAGTTAGCATACAAGAACAGATGGGGAATTTGGACTTAAAACAATAAAAAATAATCTCTTTCAATCATCCAATCATCTAAAAATGCTCAGCTTCTAATCATGCATCCTATAAAATTGACTTCAATTAGCTTTACATTCTTCGAAATCATCAATATTGCATGTGGGGTTCTTCACTGTGTTAAAAACTAAACATTTACTTTACAAATCCTTCTGAAATAGATTCCTCAATAATTGGAAGTGGATTTAAAATTAACATTTCAAGGCCTGACAAAATCAGCTTCCTTCACCCCCCCCCGAGTTTCAATTTCTATTCCGCTCCCCTTCTTTTTTGTTTTGAGACTTTTCTTTGGTATTAGCACAGCGTCTTGAAGCTGAATAAACCAGTCAATTATATGTTAATTGCAACAGGAAACATGCCTAGTGTTTACCCTCAATTGCAGGGTGAATTCTACACAGCTCTGTCTGGGAAAACTAGAGGGCACACCCAATAACCAAATGGGTGACAGGAAGTCTATGAACTTCAGTCTTAGGTGGTGAGCAGACTTTAAAAAAGTTGGGTGATGACATAAACTGATTTTGCATGGGTATTTTGTGGGGAGGGGAGTGCAATTCTCAATGAGAATATGTGTGGGAGGCTGATTGAAAGGATATATGCAGGGTGTTGCAGGTCACTATTGACTTTTACTTGGGTGGGCTGAGCCACAACACAAGATTGAAGAGTCATAGCACAACCCTAACCATGTTTACTCAAAAATAAATTCTACTGAATTCAGTGGGGCTTACTGAATTAGGGTTGCAGCCTACGCCAGGACAAATAAGGGGCGGGACTGAGGAACAAGCTAGACCAAAGAGCTTTTCTGTAATTCTGCTATGTACAACTGTTCTTCAATTTTCTGTCTCTTCTAGACCACTATCAACCATTCTCTGAAGTACATCAGTTAATAACTGTTTGACGATGTCATTTCTTGCTGCATCCTTCCCTATTTTTGCAGCTCTAACAAGTGAAAAAGGCACTGCTTTTAACAATAAGATTGCAAAAGAAGTTAATGACCAAATTTCTCCAGATCTCTTTGATTGATTGCAGCCAATGCAGAAATAGGCCCCGTGCTTGGAGTGTCTGGCAGAGTTTCCTTCACCCCCACCCCCTTCTTCACACTAAAGGTCAAATTACTCTACAGGAGTGCAACATCAAATGAATTTTATATTATGCTGTCTTGAGGTGCTATGCAATATTAATTTACAGCTGCCCATCAAGGATAGGTGCACTGACCACCCACTTAGGTTGTTTTGCTTTCTTTCCCAAAGACCAGGAGCTCACACATTTTGGCATTTGCTATCTTCCCACAATACAACAATATAACCCATATACACCAGGGAATATATTGCAATAGGCTTCTTGCCAAATCATTTCATAACCTGACTACCAAAAATGGTTGCTCCTTTTTAACACATTCACACACACTGACATCAAAATATGGCTTTACTGTTGTTACCCCTACCTTTCTATTTCACAAGACAGAGAAAGTGAGTGAGAAAGGAAGAGATGACTATTACGAATTACTTAATGACATTTATATTTGGCTCTTCCTCCTAAAGGAGCCCAGGCTGACAAACACATCAATGGTTAAAACAATACAAATGTAAAAAACAAAATCAAAACACCTTTCATAGCTAATAATTCCAAAGTTGTCAGGGAAAGTATATTTCAGCTGCCAAATGCCTGGGATGTACCGTACTTCCTTCACTAGGGAGGGCATTTCCAAAAACAGGGAACCACCTCTGAGAAGACCTTCCATGGATCAACACCATCTGGGCATCCCCCATTGGCAGCACTAGCAGCAGGACTTCCCTTGGCAACTGTAGAGTCCAAGAAGGCTGATTTTTGGAGAAGCACTGGTGGAGAAAGTGGTGGGGGACGGTTTGCCCCAGGTGTCATTCCTGAGGGGGGTGACATCACTGCAGGTGGCAGCCCCCTGGGATGCTCACTGCCAGCACACCCCTGCGGGTGGCTAGCCCTGCCATCGTGGGCTGCTCCGGGTGCCAGAGCAGCTACTCCGTCTCTGTGGAGAAGGCACACTTTTTGGTATTGAGACCCCAAGCCATTTAGCATTTTAAACATTAGCCCCAGCTCTCTGCCACATTTCATGCAGGTGGGTGGAAGCAGCCCAAAGAAGGAGACTGGGCGGGAACAAAATGGGGGAGGAAAATCCTCTGCAAGTGATTAGTTCAGAACTCTATATTTTCTCTGGCAGCCTGCTGGGTAGTGTGTGTGTGTGTGTGTGTGTGTGTGTGTGAGAGAGAGAGAGAGAGAGAGAGAGAGGAATGGGGTGGCACACATGGGAGGGAAGAGGTGTGGGGAAGAGAGAAGAGAGTCATTGCCCACCTTTGGCTTCAGCCCTTGTCAATCGCTTTCTTTCTTTCTTTCTTTCTTTCTTTCTTTCTTTCTTTCTTTCCTTCCTTCTTTCCTTCTTTCCTTCTTTCCTTCTTTCTTCCCCACCTTTTTTCCTAGACCAGGTCTCAAGGCAGCTTACACAAATCAAATTCTGTATTTTATTCTGTGAACTGCCTAGGGTTCTTATGGTGAAGGGTGGTATATAAATCAATCAAACAAACAAATACAAAAAGTTAAAAACATTAAAATTTATAGTTAAAAAATAATTAAACTCTAATAGAATCAAAACACAACAAAAACTAATTTATTAAAATACAGTAAAAACAGCACCACACTATTAAAGCCCTTTCCTCAAAAAACAATCAATCAGAATAAGAACAGCTTCACTGCCAGTGGAAAGACAAAAAGGGAGCCAGTCCCATCAAATGTGTCTGAGAGAAGGGACTGCCTCAAAGATTTCAGAGACCAGGCAGGTTCTTATGTGGGGGGGGGGGGAGATATAATCCTTTGGATAGCCTGGACCTAAGCCGTATGCACTGCTAAACTGATTACCTTTGAAGGAATGTGATTCCTTCAAAAAAGCTTCCTAACTCTGGACTCAATCCAGATCTGCTTGGCTGCATCATGCACATGCCCTTGGTTCATACCCCTTTCACAGTGACATTGTTGGCATACAATAACCTTGTGAATATCAAAGCCAGTGTTCCACAACCGGCAGAAGTGCTTGGTGTTAAATGACGTTTGGTAAGCCACACAATTGTGAAACCTGCATGTACTCCACCTTGCCTTGATTTTTCTAAAGCAAGCTGCTGGTGGAAGCTTTGTTCAGCTTTCAAATACCCTGATACCTATCGGTCACAATGCCTGTGGAGGTGTTAGTGCTTTGTTTCATTCTCCAACCCAAAGGCTACTGGTGTGCTGTGGTGCTTGTTGTTCTCTTGGAATTGATGGATTCCAGCTGATTAAGAATTTATCGCAAACTCTGGAGTCAAAGTAATCTCCTGTGGGCACTTTTCATACTGCACAAATGCATTATCAATAGATCTGGAATAGGCCACATTTGTGCTGATTATCAAAGGCTCAGAAGGACAATCTTAGCAAGGACAGAAGAACGTTGATTTTAGTGAGTGATGTGATGATAATATAAGCCTCTATTAGATGTTTTGGACCCTGAACCACCAGGAACCAGTGACCACCAAGCTCAGGTAATCCTAGGAGCTGAGGTATTAATTTAGCTCAGGGATGGTGAACCTTTGTCCCTCCAGATGTTGCCAAACATCCCTGGCCTTTGACCATGCTTGCTGGGACTGATGGGAGTTGTAGTTCAGCAGCATTTGGCGGAACAAGGGTTCCCCATGTGTTCACCTGCTAAACCTTTCAACCTAGCCTGTCAGACAGGGTTGTTGGATATATAAAATGTGAGGTCCCCCTTGATTCTTGAAGGGAGGGGAGTGGACAATTTTTAAATAATAATAATAATGATAAGTTTCAGTCTTGAAGTGATTATGAATCTGACTCCTCCCAAATCCCTTCACTATACCCAGCTTACCCGGCTTCTCACACCAAATAAGTAGTCTCCCCCTGTATACATGCGACATATCTTCTTTACATGCTTAGAAGAATCATAGAACTGTAGAAGTTTAGATCTGGAAGGGACTTTGGATGCCATCTAGCCCACCCCCAGCACAGGAAGTGTACCACCACCACCACCACCTCCACTACTACTATGTATACCCCACCCATCTCGCTGGGTTTCCCCAGCTACTCTGGGCAGCTTACAGCATATCTAAAAACAAAATAAAAACCTCCTGATACAGGGCTGCCTACTAAAGTATCCCTGACAGTTGGCTCACTCATCTTCTGAGGGAAAGTGGACTACTGTTGAAGGGCTTTTACCGATATGGAGTGTCTTCTAATATTTAGTTTCTTCTAATATCTGTTTCCTTCCAATTTACACCCATTCATATTAGATCCCTGGGATAGTTCAGTCGGTAGAGCATGAGACTCTTAATCTCAGGTTGTGGCTTTGAGCCCCACGTTGAGCAAAAAAATTCCTGCATTTCAGGGGGTTGGACCAGAAGACCTTTGTGGTCCCTTCCAGTTCTACAATTCTATGATTCTAGTTTTGCCCTCTGGAGCAGCAGAAAACAAACCTGCTCCATCTTATTCATGTCAGTCATTCAGATATCTGAAGGCCAATATCATAGTCTCCCCCTTACAGCCCTTTATGGAAGGGTCAGAAGTTGAACTCAGTGACCCTTCACACGCAGAAGATTCCTGGTTCAATCCCTGGCATCTCCAGGTAAGGCTGGGAATGTCCTCTGCCTGAAACCCTAGAGAGCGACTGCCAGTCAGTGTAGACAATACTGAGCTAGACTGACCAACAGTCTGATTTGTGGTAAGGCAGGTTCCCATGTTCCTTCATCTTCTCTCTTCCAGACTAAACACACCCAGCTCTTTTCATCTGTTCTCCATAGGTTTTGTTTCCAGACCCCTTACCACCCCAAAGCACAGCAGTGCTTGAAAGAACCAACCTGACTGTTCAGTATTCACTGCTGTAGGGGAGGCACCCAGATGGGTCCTGGAAGAAAAAGCAGCTCCAATGTCCCCCCTCCCCCTTCTCTCCTTTAAAAAAAACACCCTAGTAAATCACGAAGTGCTCTCATTCTACTTTGTTTTGAAAGAATAATTCTGAAGGTGGTAGCAATGAATCACTGTCTCTAGGCTGAGGACTTGCAAAGGCCACGACATGTTTGCATATTTAAGGTTCTGTTGCAATGCTGAAAATTAAAGCAGGTCCATTAAAATCGCCATTAACCTTTCAAAATGCCTTACTAAGTTTAGCCCTAGGAAAAGAGAGGGGAGGGGGAGAAGCAGGCAGCAAGGGTAGTAAAAAGTCAGAAGATGTTCTGCTGAATTCAAAGAATGGGGCGATGTGGTATTTCTCCTACTGGACTCTTGCAAGCGGCCTTGCATATTGAAGGGCTTAACTGCCTCTCCGTGATACTCGAGCAACGTGGTTTAAAAAAACACTGTTTTTCTGTACCTGCCAATCATAGTGATGCTTGTTTATCACTGTCTTTCATTCGTTCAACTAAAATATTTAAAATCCGCTTTCCTGCCTGACAACAGGTCTCTAGGGCAGCTGAAAACAAATGAAAATGAAAACACTGTGTTAGATGCAAACTGATGCATGCTTAATGATTAACTTCAGTCTCACCAGTGGTGTGCAGTCAGAGGAATGGGAATTCGGCTCATCTCCTAAAGGGCCCAAGAGCCCTCCTGCCACCTTCCCAAAGCCCATTTGGCTTTGGGAAGGAGGCAGCAAGGCTTTAGCATTCTGTCAGGTCTGGTGCCTCCTCCCCAAAGCTCAGGAAACTCCTGCTCTGCTTAGGGAGGGAGGTGCAATACTAGGACATTGTGATATCATATGTGCATCACTCCCCCAATCGCTCTCGCAAGCTGGCACCTTCTACCCTAACTGTTCCCCTACAAACCACATGCCACTGAGTCTCACTGATTTCAGTGGGTCTGCTCTAAGCATGACTCACAATGCAATCCTAACGAATAGCAAGTCCATTGAATTCAAGGGGACTTGCACTAAAGTAAACGGGGTTAGGGTTGCAGCCCAGGTCTGTATCCAATTGACAATAAATATAACACTGTATTTTAAAGACTGTGATGACTTAAAACATAAGAACATACAACAGCTTTGTGGGAGAGGGATGAAGAAGAAAAATGCCCTCCGCCCAGGGGTTAGATATGGTTTCTGCTGCTAATTAGGTTGTCCCAGCTGTTTATCTTTTAACCTATCCACATCATATATTTAAGCACCTCCAACACACATTTAAATCACATGTTGTTCCCCTAACAGTCTGGGGAAGAGTAGTTTCATGGAGCTACAATCCCCAGCAATAACCTACAGTTCCCAGGATTCTTTGGGGGAGGTCATGTGCTTTAAATGTATGGCATATGGATCTTTCATTTGAATATTCCATGGTGATCACAGAAAAGAGTAGCCCCCTTATCTGCATAATCAAATCTCCTTGTTTGTCTATTCACACATGCACATGAACATTTGTGCTCCTGCAACTATTACTTTAGAATTCACAACTGCAGAGGTTATTGTAATGGATATAATTTTTCTGTCAATACCAACATTGCTTTGCTTATTTTGGGGAAACGAGCAAACACCAATAAATGCCAATTCAAGTGACAACAAATGTTGTTTTAAACTAAATGGCAGACAGTATGTGAGATGGCTTTGGGGCTTGAAGTGGCAGTATGTATTGCTGAAAAATTGTAAAGGTGCTAGCTCAACACAAGGCAAAACTCTGGCCACACCAACCCACTTTACCTGCACCAGTTACTAGTAAAGAAATAGCAGGGGAAAAGCTGAAGTTGAGGAGTTTCTCTGCATGGAAGTTGGGGGTTGTGAGAAACCCAACAGGTCTTTGTGGAAGCCAGTCACACCAAGAAGGGGAAAAGGTCACAGGCAAATGGCATAGAGTATCTCATCATTGCTCTAGGGAACAATATTTGTGACATAACAATGGTAAAGGGAAGCTAGAGAGGTGACATTTGATGGTTATCCCAAGATGATTTCTTGTGGGAAGGAGGAACAAAGAGAAGTGATTCCCTGAGTTTTCACCATGATCTAGGGGTGCACAATCACAATCTACATGGACAGAAAAGACTTCTGCTTATGTAAGGTGTTTTTTATTTTATTTTATTTGACCATTCTCCACAACCACTTGAGGGACATGGGTGGCGCTGTGGTTTAAACCACTGAGCCTCTTGGGCTTGCCGATCAGAAGGTCGGTGGTTCGAATCCCCACAACAGGGTGAGCTCCCATTGCTTGGTCCCAGCTCCTGCCAACCTAGCAGTTCGAAAGCACACCAGTGCAAGTAGATAAATAGGTACTGCTCTGGCGGGAAGGTAAATGGTGTTTCTGTGCATTCTGGTTTCTGTCACAGTGTTCTGTTGCACCAGAAGCGGTTTAGTCATGCTGGCCACATGACCCGGAAAAACTGTCTGTGGACAAACGCCAGCTCCCTCAGCCTGTAAAGTGAGATGAGCGCCACAACCCCAGAGTCTTCTGCAACTGGACTTAACTGTCAGGGGTCCTTTACCTTTACATTTCACCACAACCACTTGAAGTCCATTGTGCCCTTTCCCAATCTGCTCAGGAGGATTGTGGGGTCCTCCACTACAGCAGGGTGCAGTAGTGGATGGGGGGGATTGGTGCTACACCTTGCAAGAGAAGAAGTGCTTCCCACTTATGCAACAGCACCCCTGGATTCAAGCCCTTGTACAAGAAGCAATATTATCCCAAAGGATTTCTGATGCAGCCTAGATACCAACTAACATCAACATAAGAGGGCCATCGCCCTGATGCATTGTAGTAATGACACAGAGATTGTGAAAAAAGATGACAGGGTAAGGCTGAGGGAACAAATTGATGGACCTCCGAAAGAATTGTAGATTTGTACGTAGCACAGAGAAAGATAAATTACCCTCCTTCTCTCCTAATTCAATCACTAGGAATTGAAACTGGTAGCAGGTTTAAGATAGGCAAAAGAACATACTTGAGGCATAATTTAACTTTTGGAATTCACTGCTACAAGGTAAAGGTGATTATCATAAAGGGTAGACCAGAGATGGTAACATGTGGCTCCCTATTGCTGGATTCCATCATTCTCAGCCCCAGCCAGCATGGCCAAATGGATATGGATGAGGGGAACTGTACTTCTCCAACATCTGGAGGGACATAAGTTTCCCACTCCTGGAATAGGCAAAATTATGGAGGAAAGGTCAACTGATGCTTATTAGCCTTGAAAAATTTCTGAGGAGAGCTTCTGTGTTCAGGGGTAATAGACCTCTGAATCTCAGTTGTTGGGCAGAGAGAAAACAGGGAGAGATTTTGCCTTCATGCACTATAACGGACTTCCTAGTCTTTGGTCTGATCCAGCAGGACTCTTCTTATGTCCAGAACTTTACCTGGCAGGCAGAACAACAGGATAGTCTTGACTTACCTAGCAAGGGATGTTGCTGTAACCACTCTGTCCTTAGGTCACCAGGTGTGACAACCAGCTCTAGCAGAAAGTTTTAAGTATGAGCCAGACAGCTGACTTTCACTTCCCTCTTCAGGCTTGATTTAATCATTTTAAAGGTTCATCTTCATAATTCCCCTTCAACCTTATTGGCTAAGCTTGGATGGATTCAAGACTGACTGAATATCACTACCCTCTCTGTAATTACAGCCCACTAACAATGACCTTAAAAAAAAAAGTGGCCTTCTTGATGGGTTAAATTACCCTTACAATAGGATCCTTTATTTCATGGGGAAATTGTTCAGTCACGATGATCAACAGCTGAAAATGTTCTTATCTGTGCTGGTGTGTAAGGAATTAAGAATAGTAATAACAGATTAAAATCTTCAGTTCCTTTGATTTGCATTTTAATCATAAATTCCTGTGGCTTTTCAAGTACTTATTTCAGCAGAAAGATAGGGATCCACACTCCACTCTGGTAGATCATTTGAAATATTTAAAATTGCACATGGGAATGCAAAGTGCATGTCTAAAAGTAAAAAAATGTTGGCTGTTCAAATATGGAAGTGATTGCCTGGGGTTGCACTAAGTCTCTCCTTGTCATCATTGAGCACTGTCATAGTCGGCATCAACATGACAAAAGAGTCAGAGCGCAGATCTAGCAGCTGACTGCCTTTGCCTCAATAGACCTGCCCTAGTTTAGCAGAAAGAGGAACAGCCATTCTAAGTAGAGTATCACTTTTGCATAGTTCGGCAAGAATACAAACGCTGATTACTGTCTCTCGCGTTTCTACTGCTATCGCTATCTCAGCAGCAGTTACACTTTTGGGCATTAATTATCAGGTTTCCTTTAGTGCTTTACTATTCAAGAAGAGAGAGTATATTTGGGTTAACTACAGAGGTGTTAAGAGATTGCTGCATAGGAGAGCACAGAAGAGAGATGGCAGACCAGGTGTGGGAAAGGCAAGCCTCACTTTTGACGCTGTTGCAGTCCTGATTTGCAGGCTTCGCATAGGTTGGTCAAAGTGAGAACAGGGTGCTGGGTTGGATGATCTCATAAGAATGCTTTGGTTTGTGAGCATCTATAGCACTCACCAGTTATGGGAAAGAGCAAAGACATTTGGCTGAGGAAAGACATGAAAGGAAGATATGATCAAAGAGGAAGCCACACTGGTCCGATTTAGTCTTGGAACATGCAGAGCACAGGAAAGTGCTCATGAGATCAGCTGGCCCATATAGGTTGGCAGTGCAGAAGGTATCAAATTTGGCTGCGGTAGGGCTGTACAATCATGGATAACTCTGTTGGAGCATGCTACCAACCTTAGGATCAGAGCCAGACTAAGCTTTTACAAAACAGAGTAGGCTCTGAGGACTCATTCCTCGGGCTTAATCCACCTTATTTAGGTAAAGTGAATCCTCTGCATGGGCCCATGCTTGTGCTGGTTTTCCCCCCACATCTATAGTATTCATAGACCTTGCAGCAGCAAGTCTTCTAGAATGGCTCTTCACAGGTCTCTGGTTGACAGCTTGAAGGGGGCAGGCCTCTGAGGTTCCTCTGGATTGTTGGTTTAACTAGACTAGGTGGGTTCTCTGCAGCTGCTTTCTTGTCACCTGAGCTAGTTAGTTCCCAGACACAACACCGGGAGGGCACCATGTTGCTTATCCCTGGATTAGCCCTTGAGGCCCTGTGAGCAATGTGCTTCATTCACCAGTGAATGGTGGATACAGGGAACAGGTTGTGTTGGTTGGATATTCTTTCTGTGTGAGAGAGAATCATTTGTCCCCAAAACAGAGAAGAACAGAGAAGAAGTTTCAAGAAGCAGCAGAAGGCTGAGATTGTTTTGTCTATACAAGGACATTTTCTGCGGGAACTATTTTTTGGACGTCTCTTGCTTACGTCTTGCAGTGAGAGAAGCTGACTCTTGTTGGATCTAAGCATACCTTCACCATGGCAGTGGTGAATGTCTGTATATATTTGCTACCAACGTGTTTTTATGCTTGTCAAGCACACCTCTACACTTGACTGAGTCTTTATGGCATCCATGAGTGTGTGTTTTTTTAAAAATATTTATTCAACATTTCAGAAGTACATATATTAAAAAAACAAAAAAAATACAACAGAAAAGCAAAAAGATAAAACAAAAAAAGAAAAAGAAAACACAATTCTCAAATTACATCTTTTCATCTGCTTGTTTCTTGACTTCCTCACACCTCCCTTTTTGTATTCTAATTTAATTCATTGTTTCAGCAAATTCTTCCCATATTTCTCAATTCTTATTTAAATATTTTGTCTTAACAGTGTGTCTTATTTAATTAACTCAACAAATCCTTTCCATCATTTACCATGTTCTGTTATTCAGTTTACCTTAATTTGTTTAACTTTATCTTACCTTAAAAACTTTAAAATTCAAAATTTAAACCATATTTATACATAACTCCTTAAATCCTTAAATCCTTTTTACTAAAGCCAAATAATTCCTTTCCAACATTTTCCCAAATATTTCATTAGTATTACACTAATTCCAAAAATAAAAAGAAATTCCCTTTTTATAAACTCCCCCCCCTAGTTTTTGTCCAACGTCCCTTCTTCCTGGTCTCGGGTTATGTCAGTCCTTTCTGTCCATATCCAGTCCATCAACCTGGTGACCTTATGTCCGAGGCCCTTAAGTCTCTTCTATGCCCCTTCTGCAGATTTTCTTCTTCTTGTTTGCACTTACACTCTTCCTTGCCCTTTGTTGGTTTCTTTCTTAATTTCTTCCCTTTCTTAATTTCTTCCCTTTCTCCTTGAGGAGTAGGTCTCTGGGGAGTTCCAACCGGTAATAATCTCCATTTTCCTTCATCAAACTAGCCCATTCCCCACAGTCCCACTCCCCATCATCGTCGTTATAATCCAAAAGGTAGTCTTCCAAAAAATAATTGTCAACATGTTTCATAGTCCCACCAGAGTTAGGAGCCTCCTTAACTCCAGGCACTTCCAAGCCCACTCCAAGTTCAATCTTCCAATACATCGGCTTTTGCTCCTGCAGGGCTTCGGCTCTCTCCATTAGTGTTGCTTGAGATACGGTCCCAGCCTCCTCCATCTTCAACCGCCCTTGGACTTGCCCAGTCGAACCAGTTTCCTGAATTGGTCCCTGTATAATTTCTTTATCTTTGTTTCCCGTTAATTCATATTCACTGGCTACGGCAGTCATCAAGTCCAACTTCTCATTCATCAGATTTATCCTCTCATGCAACTGCTCCAGCATAGCATTTGTCTTGCCAAGGGCAGACACCAAAACTTCCTCCCAGCACATTTCTATTCAAGGTCAAACGACTGGTCCCACGATCTCAATCTCGCAGCTGTAAGGTCTCCAAATAAACTGCAGCAACAAACTGACAAGCTCCCTCTAGGGGACACAATTTCTATTTGTATCCATCTTTGAAACGTATCCAACAAAGGAAAGTTACTTTCGATTTTCGAATACTTTGTTTCTTTAAAATGCAGAAAGCAGCGTTGAAGTTAATTTGTTTCTCTTTCTTGACTATCTGTCAAAATGCTCCACTTTCAATCAATGGACGTCTCCATAAATTTCTGTCCTGACACCCCGTTCCCAGGTTTGGGGCGATGGAAACTTATTTTCCTTTACTCTCTCTCCTGCAGGCTTAAACAGTCAAATTCCCCCCCCCTTTTCTCCTGCTTCCAGGGGGGTTTTATTAGTTGTAAATGCAGGAAATTTAAAACAACTTTCCCGGCTATTAGATTGCAAGGTTTTTGCTTCAGTCTATTTACAAAAAGCGGAAGGCGGACTTCCTGTTTAGACCTTCCCACTTCGGTGCCTAATTCAGGAATTTCTTAGTCCAATTTTCCGTTTTTACTCACGGGTACTTGTTTAAAATCCAATTGTCAACAGGAAAAAGTCAGCGATCTCTGGCGATGGCTGTGCGGCTTCCCTCCGTAAAAGTAGCAGTCAGTTCGCAGCACCGCGCTGCTCACCCCACTTCGCTCCGGAACCCCAAAATGGGTTCCCCCGCAAGTAGGGGAGGCGCTTTTGGTGCTCTGCCGAACCCCACGTTCCCAGGCTCCTCCGCCTGGGATTTCTAGCGGGTCCCCACCTTCGCCGCGGCTGGAAGACCCAAATTCCACGGAGCCCATTCCTCCAATCGGAGGAACTCCGCCATTCGCCGATGGCGCTAACCCGGAAGTCCTGTCCATGAGTGTTTATTGTCTACTGTGTGCACCTTCAACCCCAAAGACGCTTCCAAGGAAAGAGCTCCGTTGAGATGTAACTCTGTTGCGTATGGATACTGGCACACATGCACAGCAATAGTGATGCTGGACCCAATCCTTCTAAATCATCCATCAGAGGTTGATGGATTGATCCAACAGTGTTTCCCTTCCTTACCACTTTTCCAATCTTAAATCCCTCTTGGGTTCATTTGACTTTGGGGCTTTCCATCCCTGTATTTTGTGGGGCCATGATTGACTTGCACTTAGAGGTATGAAGAGCCTCTCCGAATCTCACTTCTTCAGGATATGCATTTCCATCCCTGTTCACATATTCATAAAGTGTGAAAGAGCATTTTCACCAAAGGAGGACTTGAAAGGAGGAGCAGAATAATGGAGGTCAGCTGGCGGCCACCATTTGATGAATACTTTGCTGGCAACTAGGTTTCCATGGCAAAAATCAATTGAGGAGCCTGTTCTGCTGTGTTCCTATTCCATGCCTCTGCAGCGAGGGATTCGTTATATATTGGCTTTGTATCACTGGCCATTATAGGAAGGATGAGCTTCCTTGCAACACTAGGAATATGAACATGAGCTACTGCTGTAAATTGGCAGCCAAGTTCTTTTATGGACACGACGACCTTTTCGCTTCTGAGGAATGTATTGCTGCCACTTAGAAAGGGTGATATTGGATGGCTGGAATACCAGCCAGCCCATTGGAAAATGAGTTGAACTTCCGCCGATTTCACTGTTTTCACCACTGAGGTTCTTTGTTTTGCGCGTTGATTGACCCACACTTTCCCCCTGCTCTTTCTATGCTGAAGTGGCATTTCAAAACTGACAGCACCAGCTGTACACCTGTCATCTCGTTGCTGATTTCTGTGTGACAGATGGCACAAATAGCCTGGCACATATCTGTTGGATCAGAAGAAGCACTGCAGTGTCTGCCAGATTTCTGATGACTTAGATTTTTACATATTCTGCTTTGCTGAATCACTCATAGAGAAGCACAGCCTTTGACAGGAAATAAAGTCTTTTTGGTTTGGGTCTTTCCCAGGAAAAGTGGATGAAGGTGATTTTTCTCTGTAGAGCTTTGAGCTGTCATTGCCTTCTAAAACAAATCAAGATATTATGGGAAGGCATCTATTTTTCATTTCAACTATCTTCCATTTGATTTATTCCCAACTTCTAGCAGAGTAGGATGAATTTGGGCTGGTTTATGACCCTATCCAATGAGCCAATGCATGGGCGTCACAAGCAGCAGAATCAAGGGAATACATCCAAATATTGTAACAACTTGTGTACAATCCTCCAGTAGGGATGGGTGAATCTGTCAATTTCACCTGGATAAAGGAATGGTGCACGCTACAAGACCCAGACCTGCTAGACTTAGAAGTTTATGATAACAGGTACGGGTGGCACACATACCTGGGGTATGGAAAAGTCAAAATTCACAAGGGTTTTTTGAACCATATTGTCAGAAAATCCCTTTGTATGGTCTGGGAGAAATATAAAGATCTTTTAAAGCCAAAAACATCTTGGTGGATCTCACCAATCAAAGCATCTGCGGTTAAAAGGAAAAATATGGAGGAAACTGGCCAATATATAAAACATTACTAAAGGAAGAAAAAAATGAATTAAAGCTGAAAAGCTTCGAAGAGATAAGAGAAGAGATTACGGATTGGTTCCAATATTATCAATTATTTGAAACATTTAAAATAGATTTTAAAAAGGGGGTTTATGACAGAAACATCTAGACTGGAAACAGATTTGGTCAACTCCCAAACGAAAACTCTTTCAAAAATGTACAGACTCCTCCTTGACCGGGAAGGTGGAGGAGGTGAAGGCTGTCATGATTAAATGGGCCTAGGATTTCGGGCATAACATAGATATGAAAGAGTGGGAAAATTTATGGAAAGTAAATTAGAAATTTACCGTGTTTTACACTTTAAGGGAAATTTTCAAAAAATGCTGTACCACTGGTATCTGACTCCATGGAAGCTTTCAAAAATGTATAAAAATGTATCTAATACTTGTTGGAGATGTAGAGAAGGAATTGGTACAATGTTCCATATGTGGTGGCTATGTAAAAAAATCAAGATATTCTGTGATGACATTTACAGTGGAACCTCGTGTTACGTACCGCCCTCCTTACGCCCTTCTGCTAACCCGGAAGTAGATGCTCCTGGTTGCGAACTTTACTCCGGGATGCGAGTGGAAGTTGCACACCAGTGGCGCGGCAGCAGCAGGAGAAGCCATTAGCAAAAATGCGCCTCATGTTAAGAATGGTTTCGGGTTACAAACGGACCTCTGGAATGAATTAAGTTCGTGACTGGAGGTAACACTGTACATAGAACTTTTAAAAATGTTTAAAGTCTCATTTATAAAAAAAGCCAGAAGCCTTTTTTTACTTGCAATTACAAGACCAGACATTCCTAGGAATGTAAGAGAAGTTTTTCTATATGCCCCCGCTGCTGCGAGAATCTTAATAGCGACTACTCTCCAGGTCAGAATGGTTACAAAAATTAGTTGAATATGCAGAGCTAGGCAAATTAACCGAAAAAATGAAAGATAATCCAAAACAAGTATTTATCACAAAATGGGAAGTTCTTAAAACATATTTTAAGAACAATTGTCGCAGTCTGAACTTGGTCGCCGCCTTTCAATAACCTCTGTAGTTGTATTAAGTAAGAAACAAAAACACAGGAGAAATAATACTTTATTTTCTAGTGAATGGATAGGTTTGTGCAATAAGTTAGTGAATAATAAATGAAATATGGAGACAACAGGAAGTTAAGATGTACCTTAAGAAGATTTTTTGTCAGAACATATGAGTTTATTTTTTATTAACTTTGTATTTTATGTAACAACTGATGTAAATGTATGGTCTGTTTTGTTTTTTGTTTTGTTGATGTTTAAGCACAATAAAGCATACTTAAAGAAAAAAAGAATCTGTCAATTTCAATTTCTCTCAGTTTCCCATTTTACCAGTCTCAAGTTCAGTTCTCCTCATTTCCACATCAGTTTGCTCTGGAGGGACTACTATACCTGTAAATTCCATCCACTTATGTCAAAAAGAAAAAAGGCACAGCTGGCTTAAATAAATAAATAAAACCGAATTGTGAATGGGGTGAGGGGATGAGGTAGACTTGGACCCCAAGATCAATTATACAACCTCCACCTCAGTCCAAACCATATTGGGCTATTTTACAAAGTGCCAAATCAGAACCAGACACCAATGTTGTGCTGGGCGCACACCCCTACTAACCAAGTACCTTGAAGTCATAACCTTAGACAAAGACTAGTAGTTGCATTGTCAAAATAAAATGCATGAACTTCTCAAGACATAGCAGAGTTTGAGAATGGAAGGAACCCCTCCTTTCCAACAGAGTAAGAAAAAAAAGGAGCAAAATTAGATTGAACTTTAAAAAAAGAATTCATGAATATTTTGATGAAAGCACTGCAGGAATGTGGGAAGCAACACATTAAATGGAAATAATTCATCTGTCATTGTGTGTTTTCCCAAAGCAAGAGTCTGAATTTGTGCTTTTCAAATTTTCATATGGCTCATGTCAAACAAAAGATTCCAAGCCCAGAAGTTGCATCTTTAGAAATGAAACAATTTCCATCTCTTTGTAGAACTCGTCTTCTTTTTATTTCCCAGGTGTTCCAACAGGTGAATAGCAAGCAGCGCTATCCTGCACTTTTGTGTGTGTGAGATGCCTGTGAGATGCCTAGTCAAGTGAAAGGGCAAACCTCTCCCCAGACCATCACACAATGCCACATGAAACGAGGAAGACAAAGACAAATAAATATATCCACTGAGGGTCTCAATCTTGTTTGTTTGGCCTCCTGTGTCTCTGCCTGTTGTTTCTCATTTTATCATTCCACCCCCAAAGATTATGATCTCATTGGTATGCATTGTATGGCGCCTACAAGTGCCCTGATCCATGACAGAGTTTCTTATGCAGACATCTGGCCCAAGTCTAACTTTTGAGCTCCCTGCAGGCATTCTACTTGCATGTAAAATCAGCATGGGGAGGGTAAGGATGAGACCAAGTAGCTCCACACAATCCTGTTGCCATCTCTTGTCACCCTCCAGGAGTCAAAGGGCAAATATCTGAATCACTTAGACATTCCCCACACAATTTAGAACCCTGGAAGATCTGGATTCCAAGTTCTGTAGGGATCCACTAGTAGCTGAGGATCTCTGCTTCAGAAGTTCACCCTCCAACTTGTGGAGGGGTTGGGAGTTTAGCATCTCCCTGCTGTCATGCTAGTTTTACATGCAAGTTGAATTCCTGACATGAAGAAAGTTTGAAGCTCACTGGAACTCTGTAAAACACTCGCTGATTTTTAGTCTTCTTCCAAACTCCACCTCTATATGTGATTCTACAGAGACTTTCCACTCTGCTTTCTCCCCTTTCTGTCTTTATATGTTATATAAACTGTCTTATACAATATTATATCAGTGCTTCACAATGTTACATCAGTGATTGCCTCTGCTCAAAACCTGCCACTCCCTAGCTGAAATCTCACCCTTCTCTGACATCAGCTGGTGGCTGTCTGGTAGCTGTGGTTCAAAATGATGCTCCAAATACTTCATGGGGTATGAGTAGTAGGTAATCCCAGAACCCTGGATTGGGTAGGAATCCCTGCTGTAGCTAATTTCAGGGTACCCTCCATCCTGGATTTTGGAGTGAAGTTCTGATGCTTCACAGCCAGTAGCAAACGGAAAAAAGTGCAGTAGTTTGACTGATTTCATGCATACATACAATCAGTAGGTCAGAAAAACATTAGTGCACACTTAAAATGTTTTTCCAACCAAGCCTCTAGTCCACATGGGATATCTTGTTTTACTCCCTCTCCGCAAGGGTCTTAGAGGCATCTTACTGATACAACTCTGGTAGCCACTTCAGCAGAATTTTTGCTACTGGAAAAAACAGTAGTGCTGGAATTTAGGATGACAGTACATTAACTGAGATTGGCAATGGTTTGCAGGTAGCCTTCTGCCTTGTGGCTCTTTTATGCAAAGAGGCATTAGACACCTGTTTGGATAGACTCCTTTGCCACTTTGGTAGCATCCATGTGATTTTACTACAGCAGAGCAGGAGATCAAAGATAATATATTAAAAATGAACAAAATACCTGCATAAAAGTTTAAAAAAATATTTATAAAAATACTTAAATATTGCTATACCATAAAAAGAAAAAACATGAAAGTTTTTTGTGGCAATAATACATAACACCAAATAATAAAAACCATATAAAAAGTTAAAAACAGACATCAGTTAACCATTGTGGAAAGATGTATTCTCAATTGCCTGCATAGGTCTGGCTGGATAGAAAAGTTTTCGGCAGGCATCTAAAAGTTGACACAGAAAACACCTGCTGAATTTCTATCAGCAGAGTTTTCAACACATACCGTCCAACTTTTTCATGCCCCAAACCAGGATGCACATCTTGTGGAATGTGCCCCCTTAAAAGCACTTTGGGGGGATGAGAGTGCAGTGTAAGAGCATGGCATCCAAAATGGCCTCTGGGATCTCATGCAAAAACATGGAATGTCCCATTCCCCGCCCCGGGGGGGGCACTTGGGAGGTATGATTCAACATGATGAAAGGCTGAGTTTCCTGCCAAATGAGCTTTGCAACAACCACTGATGCTGCTGCAGATAAACTCAATGATCAAGCTGGGATTGAGGATTCAGGGCTGGACCTAAGTTGTTTAGGGCTTTGTAAATTAGTAGAAGAACCTTGAACATGTCTTGGTTGTAGATGGGCACCTAGGGCAGCTGTTTGACAATGGTGTCACATGTTCTCAGCTAGATGCCTCCACCAGCAGTCCAGCTGCTGCATTCTACACCAGCTGGAGCTTCTAAACCAAAGGGCGGCCCCACATAGAGAGCATTACAGGAGTCCAGCCTCAAGGTTACCAACAAATGGCCTACAGTGGTTTGGCCATCCCTGGATAGGACACCTGCTGAATCTCTGTCGGCGGAGTATTTGACAGGAATGGCCATAGCTGGCGAACCAGGTGAAGCCGGTAAAGGCCTCTCCTAGCCACACAGGAAACTTGGACCACTAGTACTGTCTCTCAAAATATGCATTTCTAAGCGCATTTATGATGCAATAATACATTTTTACATGGTTTTGGGTCTGAGAACTCATCACAAAACTCACCACAAATTTCAGGTGAAATTGGAAGGACTACATTCTGACCCCCACACAAAGCGGAGAACAGGTCTGTTCATATCAGAATCCACAAATTCCTCAAACATCTCAGCTAATTTGCAACTATTATTCATAATTTGTTTCTTGACCTTTTGTAGATCAGGTGGCTGGTATACCTGCAATTTGGATGTGGTAGTTGCCAAACAGGTGCCAGTTATAGTAATATCTGTAGGCAAAACGATAAAAAAAATTAAAGCATCACCAATATTAAGTGTTAACATGTCTGTGCTCTGCAGTGCTCTTCTTAAAGTAATTAAGTGTGAATGCCTTTAATCTTATTCTTTCTCTTGCTAGTTAACCGTGACCTGGTATCTCTAGGAATGAAAAGTTAACCATTACTTGGAGATTTCAATTAAACCAATACACATTGGCCTGTGGACTTAACACGCTAGTAGCGATGCTTAGAGGCAGGGAGAAATCCTCAAGTTGAGAAGGGTCCCCTACTCAATCCTCAGTTGCAATAATGGAGACTTAATGTCTCAGCTTTTTCTGCCCTCGGATTAATGGAGCAAGCTCAGCTTATTATAAAAAGCGCTGTAATTTCCTCTGATGTTTTCATTATGCATCCCTTTGTGCCAGAACTAATTTGCAATAATGTATATGTAATTTTGGAAAGCAAGAAGAAATCCTATTGCCTTCAGGTTATGATTAACCTGTAGAAATGCTGAAGCACGCATATCATATGGTTATGCAAACACCATCAACCCCCTGAAACATTTAAAAACCCAAAGTAGCAACCCAATCTGCATTTTTACTACTTAGATGTCAGACTAGATTAGAAGGAGTTGGATAGATTAATCAGTCATTCTTAAAATTTAACGATATATGAACAGTTGAGCTATATCAAAGATAAATTGTGGGTTTTTGAAAAACTAAATATACTCTGATGTTAAGCAGAAATTCCCCAAATCTGAAGCTAGTTTTCAAGATTTATTGCCATTTGAATTACGGTAATCACTTGCTTTCCCCTTTTAAGGCTGTGTGTGTGTGTGTGTGTGTGTTTATTTAATTTACAGAGTTTATGGTTCATGAGTTGATCACAATTTTTTTACTGAATCAGTCTGAATTTATAAATTCAAGGCAGTCAGTTGCAAGATCTACCATAGCGCATATATTTTAGGAAACCCTGATGTTGAAATTAAGGAATTGTTATTTGTTTAAACTATGATTTCAGAAGAAGAAGTCAGGATCTGAAGCTCGTATTGATCCTGGATTGTTCTCACTAACCTTAAACAAACCACAGGCCCCAAGTTCAGCTGCTGCAGGAAACCGTGGTTTGTTTAAATAGGAAACAAAAGCTATCAATTTCCCTATTGTGGGTCTAAGGCTTGCCTCAGCTCATTCATGTAGCAGGAAACCATGCTGTCATTTTATGTCTGAACCAGGCCAATATGTTTCTAAGTGTAATTGATTCTCTGCAACATTTTGGAATTGTGTGCTGTGTGTTTTTAGGGTAGTATGAAAGAAGCATAGATTGGTCAAATACTCCATTGTCACTTGTTGCCTGTCTTTGTGACAATTAGAATTAATAATAGAAACAAACTGTATAACATTCTCCATATGGTCCAGCAAAAAAGAGCCGAAGAAGTCAAAGCCTGTGGAGAAATCCAATTGTTTCAAGTCTTCCAAAAGAACTTAGAGCTTGAGTGAAGATGGAGGATATTTTTTCAAATGGTAGGCAAGATATATTATGGAAGCCATGTGCTGGGTCTGGGTATTTTGCAGACTATTCCTGTGGATCAACTTTTTTTTTGCTAACAGTGAATTCTTCCACTGCTGCCAATCCTATTATTCTAACCTAAAGACCACAGCTGAATCTGAACAACTCTGGGTCAGAAAGGATATTGATTTGTACACAGGGAGTCTGGTACCGTACCCACCACATTTTCCTGGGTGTAAATCCTGGCACCGACTCAGCCAGCCAAGCAGATAGAGGATCTGTGCTCGTTTCAGCTGTTTATGCAATTTACAACTGCATTCTCATGATACACGATGGCAGCTTTGTAATAACATATTATGCTAATTTAATCATTTTCTGTTGCATTTGTTTGTAACGCTGATAAGCAAAGCAATATAAATACATAGGTTCTTTTCATTCTGCAGAATAACAGTTGTTGTTCCTTTCCCTGGGTATTTCATGCATCAGCTGCTAAACAGCTGTTTTTCATAATATGAAATTTCAGATGAGAGGGGGCCTTATTAAGCTGTTCTTTCTTGCCCAAGGTTCAGTGTAAACTTTCATTCTAGCACAGAACACTAAAGTGGAACGGAGAGGGAATGGCTAGGAGGACGTTCTGTTGTTTTCACTCTTCTAGCCATTTTGGGCACAGATTGTGCCACTCAGATGAGGAAAGGTTGGGCTTCACTAAGGCTAAACTATGCAGGAGGCAGCCCAGCTCTGTCCCCTGTGTCACTTATCAGACCTTAACAATAGTTTTCATTACAATATTACTGTATATCTGCAGTCCACAAATCTTTGTGGCTCCCTCTTTTTAAAAGTGCCACTTGACATTGTGTATATGCAGGTGACTCCCCACTTATGCAGGGAATATTTTTCTGGGGCCCCGCACACATAAGTAAAATGTGCCTAAGTGGGGAGCACCCCTGAAGAATCCCTGTGGTTCGTGAGGAGACCCTCCCCAGAGCCTGAAGAACACAGCCTCTTTGGTCTCTGGGGAGGGACACCTTGTGAGCCACGAGGACTCTCCAGTGTGCTCCCTACTTCCAGGTTCCACTTCCTGGTGCCATGTGTGTGCACAGTTGCATGCAAGTGGGAAGTTGCTTGTATTAGTAGTCTAGGGCAGCACTGGCCCTTGGAATATGTGGCTCTACCTCTTCTGTCAGTCACTTATCACCCCCAGCTATCACAACTGTGTTTCAGTAGGGGGTACCATTGCTGCCTATTCTGGGGGGGGGGCGGCCACAGTTCATGGGGTAGCACTGGCTCATTTTCGGCAGTGGTTCAGAGTATAAAGTATAAAAGGGTGGTTCCTTGTCTTGGCACTGGGAGGTGAGCACTTGATCTCATGCTTCACTGCCTTTATGTATCCCCCTTGCCCAACTGAGAACCTAAGAGGAGGCCTGCTGGATCAGGCCAAAGGCCCATCTACTTCAACACCTTGTACTCATAGTGGCCATCCTGATGCCTATGGAAAATCCACAAGCAAGATCTTAGCGCAACAGTTTTCTCCTCACTTACATTGCCCGGAAACTAGTATACTGTCCTCAATTGTGGAAGTAGAACATAAACCATCACGGCAAGTAGCCATTGATAACCTCCTCCTCTAGGAATTTGTTTAATCTTCTATTTCTTTATTTAACATGCTTACACATCCCACCTTTTCATTGTGTCTAGTTCCCACAGGAACCAGCCCTGCCTTCTTCCAGACGTCTTTTGAAAACTGTATGATTCTTTTGAAATGTGAACTATGATGTATTAATGATTTTATTGATGGTTTCATGGCTGTTATTGCAGAAAATTAATACAGAATAACCCTAAATGTGTGTGTTTTAAATAAAAAAGCAGTGGTGCTATTTTTCTAGAAAAAGAGGTGCCTGAACTCACTATGAACGCCTCCCTTGTTCTCTTATAATGGCAATGGCGCCTACCTGAGAGGTGCCAGAACTGAATTCCGGTGAGTTCCGGCTGGGGGAAAAAATGCCCTGAGTGGCAACTGAAAAAGGCAAAGTACTTGAAATGATGTGATTGAAAGTTCCATGGTGACAACATGGTAAGATGCTGCCCAGTACTGACCCAATTCATTTTGTTGCCTGAGTTGGTGGAATTGCATAGTTTCCCCCCGCCCCTGCCCTGGATACAGTCATGGTATATGGCAGGTCCAGCCCAGGAAAATTTGGTACCTGAGGCAAATCACAAAATGGTACCCCTCAACCAGGGAAGAAGGGATGTGTGAAGATCTACATCAGAAACAAGGGGCAATAAAGACTTACATAGGAAACAAGGTGGGGGGAGACCAGCAGCAGCACCTGTTCCCCAACAGGCTGCTGTAGAGGCCGCATTGCAGGGTGCTGCCGAGGAGGAGGCAGATCTGGCTTCCAAGAAGTGTGCAGAGGCGGCGGGCGATTCATTCCTTGAAGGTTGGATCTTCTGCCCCTGTGGATCCTGCTGTCTGAGGTGCCCACCTCTCCTTGCCTCTTGGGCATAGCTGTCAACTTTCCCCCTTTTAAAAGGGAAATTCCCTTATTCCAAATAGGATTCCTCGCAAGAAAAGGGAAAAGTTGACAGCTATGCTCATGGGTGGGCTGGCCCTGGTGCATAGTCCTAATGCAGTTTAATTTATTTTGCCACCTGAGGCAGAAAACCCCGCAAGTGCTTCTTCCCCCACCCTGGCAGTAAAAATAAGTTAAGTAGTTAACCACTTGCTACCCTTTCATGAGGCCTGAGGCAGCTGCCTCCCTCTGCCTAATGGTAGGGCAGTAAGTTTGCAACAGTTGTTTGTGTGCTCTGCATCCAACTGCACCGGCTGTCTTGCTTTGGCAACAGCACTGGATCTAGCAGCTTTGCCGAAATGTTCCTGGTTTTGAAATTTGAAATCAAACTGCTGTGGAGATAGATTTGAAGGATATGGGTAGGGAGGGGAAGGGAAAGACAGTCATATCTCTGCTGTCTAGATGTTTAAAAAAGAGTCCTTTCTCTTAGTACATTCAAAATATAAGGTTTTCCATATTTTTCAGTGAAAACCTAATGCAAACAATTTGCTCATGCTGGTTGCTCCCATACCCACTATGAAAAGCTACTCTTTGGTATAATGAAGCAGAAGTGTTTCTCCTTTCATCTTATCACCGTTAGCGGGTAATTTTAACCCAGCCTGCTTTTCTGAAAAATATGCTTCTAAATAACCACAATATGCCTCTAAATAACCAGCGTGGCTTATAAAAGCACGATGCACCGTCTCATATAATCTTCTGACTTTCAAAGTCAATGACACATGTGTTCTTTGATTTTTACTACTGTGTAAGAATCACAAGTGTAATTATGCACATGTGTGATGTCCATGACGATACAGCAGGTATTCAGATAATTTTCCTAATGGAAATGTGACCTTTAAACGTGACCCACTTACACAAGGAATCGGTACTCAGCACTGATCTGCATATGATCAGGCAGGTGTTGGGTGGGGGTTTCAGTGATGGCTAGGATGTAGAGAACAGAAGCCTTTGATCTGTAGTAATAGTAATGAGAGTGCACTCATTGGTACAGCAGAGCACTCAGTGTTTCCTGGGATGCTGGAGCCATTAAAGAAGGCTGTAATTTTGCTCATTAACACAATTGCTGTTATCAGAGTGCTGTACCCCCTAAATCCCCACTACATTATGCTGGTGCAATAGACCCAACCACTCTTCTTAGCATGTGAATGAGCGGACTTGCCTCATGGCGCCTCTGAATTCAAGGCCCAATTAAGTATCTATATTTCACAGTCAGATAGCAGAATAATAATATGCCACCCACAGAGTGGAAGGAACAAAGGGCACAGCCATGTAATACTTAATTTTCAAAAACAAGAGGTTACAGGACACATGTTTGCCCAGAAGCTCCTCATCTTTAAGGAGCTTGTCAAAGAGGTTATGTAGACAGAGGATTGGGTTGAGACAAAGTCCTGTATATATCGACTGTATATTGAGAACTGTTGAGGAATTATCTTATTCATATTCCACCCTGCATTTTTGAACTTGAGGAGTGTATGTTTCTGAGTTGCTGTCCTCCCTAATTACTCATTGCCTCTTTGTGCCGTCTTCCTTCAAAGATACGTTATGCCTTCTCAACCCTTTGATGCTGTGAGTAAGGGCTAAAGTTCTTCTTTGGTGAGATGGTTCCACCACCTCCTGGTATTCTCTGTCAATTGTCTAACTGATAGCCATACTGAATACTAAACCCATTGGCATCATTTCAAGGTTGGTTTAAGATTATTATTTTTACACATGAGGTGGGAAATCCAAATGCCCTTACTCCCCACAGAAGAAAAAGAACACAACAGCCCAATTAATGTAGTATCTGCTGCCAAAATTAGCCAAGTGAAGCCATTACCCAGTTCTGTTTAATGCTAGGAGTGACCCCACAGTTTCTGTCTTTGCTACAACATGTATTTTCAACATCCTAGAATCCACCCTCGTGGATTCTAGTGTATACACACCATACATTTCAACCACTTTTAAAGTACCTAGCTTCCCCCAGAGAGTCCACGTAACTGTAGTTTGTTACAGGTTTTGGGAATTGTAGCTCTTTTGTGGGGGGGAAGAGCTGCAGTTCTTATGATTCTTTTTTTTTTTTTTTGGTGTGTGTGTGTGTGTGTGTGTTGAAATGCATGATGTGCATGCAGCCAAAATACATGAGGACCAAGAATTGGAACTGGTTATTCTGGAATACAAAAGGGACGTGGGTGGTGCTGTGGGTTAAACCACAGAGCCTAGGGCTTGCCAATCAGAAGGTCGGCGGTTCAAATCCCCGCGATGGGCTGAGCTCCTGTTTCTCGGTCCCTGCTCCTGCCAACGTAGCAGTTTGAAAGCACAAAGTGCAAGTAGATAAATAGGTACCGCTCCGGCGGGAAGGTAAACGGCATTTCCGTGCGCTGCTCTGGTTCGCTTAGTCATGCTAGTCACATGACCCAGAAGCTGTACGCCGGCTCCCTCGGCCAATAAAGTGAGATGAGCGCCAGAACCCCAGAGTCGTCCACAACTGGACCTAATGGTCAGGGGGCCCTTTACCTTATTCTGGAATACACCCCTCACCCTCAATTCAGGGAACCTGTGGCCCTCTAGATATTGTGGCCAATGGTCAGGGATGATAGTAACTGTAGACCAACAACATCTGGAGGTCCCCAGGTTCACCCTCCTTGCCCTAATTAAGCAACGGTACTATGATGCTATGGGACGCGGGTGGCGCTGTGGGTAAAACCTCACTGCCTAGGACTTGCCGATGCATGGTCGGCGGTTCGAATCCCCGCAGCGGGGTGAGCTCCCGTCTTTCGGTCCCAGCTCCTGCCCACCTAGCAGTTTGAAAGCACACCTAAGTGCAAGTAGATAAACAGGTACCGCTTTATAGCGGGAAGGTAAACGGTGTTTCCGTGTGCTGCGCTGGTGCCGGCTCGCCATAGCAGCTTCGTCATGCTGGCCATGTGACCCGGAAGTGTCTCCGGACAGCGCTGGCCCCCGGCCTCTTAAGTGAGATGGGCGCACAACCCTAGAGTCGGACACGACTGGCCTGTACGGGCAGGGGTACCTTTACCTTACTATGATGCTAATGGCTTGTGCTCCAATGGAACGAGGCTGCAATTCTATGAACACTTATTTGGGAGTGAGTCCCACTGACGACAAGTAGGACTTACTTCCAAATGAATATGTCTAAGATTGAGCTATGCATGTCCGATATTACTCTAAGGCAGAATACCATATACCTAAAGCATTCCTAGCTCCCTGCTTTCTTGGGGTGTGTATGTGTAAATATCAGAGACTTAACAATTCCTAAGATGTTGATCCTGCTGAGTATCACTGTCTAATGTGGTGTAGATCTATTAATACACCTTGAATGTAGATTTTTCAACCAATTGCATATCCAGCTTAAGGTAATTACTCCTTAATGTTTACATATGCAACGCATTTCTATAGCATGGCAGGCTAATGGAGAAGATAGGTGTTTTTAATAGAATTAACTCTAGAAACTTGAACTCCTGCAATTTGTTTCCGACAAATCCAGTAAACATTTATACTATGCCAGCTGAGTAGTCAGATTCATTTTCAATATCAGACATGGGCTAAATTGGATAGTTTTCTATTAATGCTGAAAGAAGTAGCATAATTGCCACCTGAGTTCAGTGAAATGGATTTCGCATTGTGCTGTTCAATGTAAATACTGCTCAAATCCTAAAATCATTACAATGTAGCCTATAAAAATGCTTTTTTCTGGGAGCAGCAGACAATTTATATTAATATTTATGCTTGCTTAATCTCTTTCTATCAAAAATTGTAGTTATAAAAACAACCTAAAATATGATGGTGGAATATAAGCAGAACTAAATAGCCTCCTATTCAAATGAAGTGTTTTAATGAAATATTTTGCAGAATATGGCTTCCATACAATCAGTATGCTATCAGTAATTCTTATCCTTTATTGGGTCAAGCATTTACTCAACAGTTGAACTTGAATTGGAAGATACATCTAGGATTAGCTGGCTGCCATTTACCATATGATACAAATAGCAAACACTATCTTAATTTTTCACTAACCTACTTTGTGATATGCTACCTGAGAGTTGAGGAACTTCCAGCCCATGGGATGAATGTGGCCCTTGGGTCAACTCTGCATGGTCTTGTAACTTTCTGCAGACCATGCTTCTCTTTCCAGGCTCTCGATCCTCCTTGAGTAGGCTTGCTTGGGTGGGATTTGCCTTGAATTGTGATAATGAGATTTGATGACTCGGTATTTAAAATACTAAGGCTATGATCCTATGGTCCCTGGGAGGGTGTCCCAGATGCCATAGGATGGACTAGATCTGCTCCACTGGTTTTGGAGACAGAAACAGATCTCAGATGGATCCTAAGTCCTTC
This sequence comes from Podarcis raffonei, assembly GCF_027172205.1. Classification (NCBI taxonomy): domain Eukaryota; kingdom Metazoa; phylum Chordata; class Lepidosauria; order Squamata; family Lacertidae; genus Podarcis; species Podarcis raffonei. Next base: position 26,105,850 of record NC_070613.1, on the reverse strand, counting down.
TGTTCCTTGATCATGCCTTCAAACCAGGAGGAAATTTAGGTGTGCTTCTGCGTGAGTCTGAACCTTTCCCACCCCTATATCTCCCAATACTTCTAATGGGAGGGGAATTGTTTTGAAAGGCTATTTTTTAAAGCTTTTCTTGGGTTACAAAAGTACATACATCGTCTCTATTTTCAGACCATAAAGTCCTTTTTACAGATCAGTTATATTCGATGTGAGACTTTAATGTACAGTATAAGGTTGGGGGAGAAGAGAGGTGGGGTAAACTTTCATTCCTTTACATAGTGTATGTGCAAGTTTTTGGTGTCAGCGTCATGTGGGTAGGTTATCTTTTCATTTATCAGTCTTCATTGGCACTGAGAGAGGTTGGCGGGGCTAGGACATGGTTGGTTGGCTTCAGTTGACTGCAGTGAGTTTTGTTTGCAAGTGTTTGGCAGAGGGAAGGGGTTGTTGGGTCAAGATAGCCATATGAATTCATATGATGTTGGTGGGTTCTTGTTGTTGCTTTGTTGGGCTGTGTATGTAATAAAGGGGAGCCACACTGGGGTGAAGGCTTTTCCTTTTTTTTTCCTTTTTAAAGCAAAACTCAGAAGCAGAAAGAGGAAAACAAAGCTTCTCTCCACTTTCAGTTCTGCCCCTCCACTTTTAGGACTGCAGCCTTGGGTGTGTTTATACATTTGTTACCCACTTCAGTCCTTGGACAAACTAAAACATTTAAATAACCCTTTCTGGTTTGTCCACCTCTATAGGGTTAAGTCTCTGATGTTTAATAGCCACCTAACTTTTAATATAAGAAATGACATTAGTGTCATACATTTTCTGAATGACATTTTGGAATAGCACATACTGGTAATAAATACATTGTAGTTTGTTGACACATATACCCACAGGCACCTGGAGCCTTAGTAGAACATAATTATAAACAAAATTACATTAAATAAAGTGACATGCCTATCACAAATCAAAGATTACTCATGGTGTCCTACCCAACAACAGACATTTAATATAGAATCTCCAGCTAAAACAGAGACCAAGTTAACACTTTCTTTAAGGAAAGCCACAGATGCACAACTAAAAAATGTAGAGATCTGCAAAAGGCCAAAACAAGTTTATTTGTTAATTGACACCCATTGAACAAGTCCCTTTTAATAGCAGCAACAACTATAATGAAGAAGAACGGCTCTGCAGATTTTCACTCCAGATCAGAACCCATGGTGCACACGAGGTCTGTAGGCTGATTCAGATTTTTCCTTTTCCACTATACATTTGGGTGTGTGTGTGTGTGTGTGTGTGTGTGTGAGAGAGAGAGAGAGAGAGAGAGAGAGAGAGAGAGAGAGAGAAAGAAAGAGAAAATCCAGGGTGCCTGCCTCAACTTTGATTTCATTGGCCATGCACACATGGCTTCGTAACAATATTCATGCTTAACATGCAATGCACATAAGCATGATCCTGGATTTTATCACACATAAAGAATGTGGTCCAGATAAAGGCATCATCCAGTTCAGCATTGGTACTCATGTACAGCTTTGTGTGAACAAAGGCTGCTTCTAAGTCAGTATCAGGGCATTGTGAATCATAGGGGTGAGCAACGGGGGGGACGGGACCTGTAGTTTCATTTTACCATTCGTTTTCATTTTTAAAATTACATTCATTTCTTTTCCCTCTTGTTTGAATTGTTTGTTTGCTTCATTCATTTTTGTTCTTTTGGTTTTTGCCTCATTGTTCCACTTTCAAAGCAGGAAGGGGATGTAAAGGCGAGGATTGGGGCAAGGCAAGGCTGTGATGAGGTTGAGGATGCTCTGAAGTGGCAGTGGCATCCTGCTGCCACCCCACTGCCCTTCCGACCCTGCCTCTGCCTTGCCCCCACTCCACCGAAGTGAGTGGCAGTACTGTTGCTATGAGTTCACTACTGTCACTCTGCACCCATCACAACACTGCTGCCATTCTTCCCTGTTGGTTTTCAGCACAAAACAAATGGAATGTGTTCATTTTGTTTTTAATTCATTTTTTTTAAAAAAAATTAATCCCTTGTTGTGAGATTATCCTTCTGAAATCTGGCTCATGGGACTCAGATTGTAGGACTCCAGATGGCAGGCTTTCTTCCAGAAAAAAATTATTTATAGGAAAAGAGGGACGTAATCTTGTTATGTTTCAGAAACTTACATTAATTCTGCCTAGCAGATTTCCTTTTTGACTGCCACAATGTCTCCAGTGCAGCTTTAATCAAAAGTTTGAATTCCTGATAAAAATCTTGCATGCCTTGCCTGACTAGACAGCTTCCCACAAGACTTCCTGGTGGCCAAAGGCGCAAAGGACAGGGTAGGGTTTTCCCTGTACTTGACTCACTTCAAAGGATGGTGTCTGAAGTATTTCAGGAAACACACTTGCCGGAAGTGCTATTTTTCTAGAAAAAGAGGTGCCAGAACTTACCATGAGCGCTTCCCTTGTTTTCTTATAATGGCAATGGTGCCCACCTGAGAGGTGCCAGAACTGGGTTCTGGCGAGTTTCAGTTGAAGAAAGGCCCTGCACTTAGTTCCAAAGAGTCGTATTGTATTTCTTCACTTGTGGTACTGTGGAGATATGCTTAGCTCAACACAGCATAGTAATAAAGCAGCCATCTTCTGCAGTGGAAAGGCAAATCCCCAAGGTCTGAAGTTCATCAGCACCAATGCGATTTCTAGATAAAAACAACACCTACCGTATTTTTTGCTCTATAAGACGCACCAGACCACAAGATGCACCTAGTTTTTTGGAGGAGGAAAACAAGAAAAAAATTATTCTGAATCTCAGGAGCCATCCCTATTGCCATCCCTATTGAAAGCAGCAATCCCTATTGCTGTTCTGGCTTCTGGGATAGCTGCACAGCCTGCATTCACGTCTGCACACACATTTCCCCTTACTTTTTAGGAGAGAAAAAGTGAGTCTTATAGAGCAAAAAATACGGTAGAGAAGGGATAGCTAACATGGTGCCCTCCACATTTGTTGGACTACAGCTTTCATCAGCTCCAATCAGCATAGTCAATGGCTATGGATGATGGGAGTTGTAGTCCAACACGATCTGAAGGGCACCATGTTGGTGGCCCCTGCTTCAGAGTGATGCTAAGATAGCTGTAATCCTCAGAATAACCCTGAAGAATAGGCCTGTATTATCAACCTCCTATTGCAGATGGGGGTGTCATGGCTGAGAAAGAGTGGTCAGACTGAGGGACTACCTGTAGCTCTCTAAATTAGGTGGTAGCTGCAGCTGGGCAGCAGCAGACGCAGAGGGCTATTGACTTCATGCTCTGCTTGTGTGCCTTCCCACTGTCAGAAACAGGATGTGACCTTTTCTTTTGTTCTCAATGGCTGCATCAAGAACTATGGAGGCCACCGGGCAGGTATAACAGCATAACCACTGAAACGTAAATGCATCACAGTTTGTATATGCAGACAGAAAGATACAAGCAAAAATTATGCAGGCATTTGTGATTCAGCAGGTCTCTGAAAAGAGCTGAATACAATTTAAGAAAAATAAATGTGTGAACTTCGAAGGGCCAATTGAGAAAATAAAATAGAAACTTTTAAGGACATTCAGCTGCCTACTCTAAAGTACCCACTATTTTCAAAATTACAGTGTTTGTATGTTTCACCAAACTTGTGATTTAATGGGAAAGCTAGCTAGAAAATTCTTAAAGTGCTTTTTAATGGTTTTGACTTGTGGGGCAAAGCATATACATCTAAAGTTTAAAATGATTATTTCTAGAAGAGACTTCTGTTGCTGACGTTTCTCCAGGTCTTTGCCGCTACAATTATGCTTACCTAAGCTTTTCAAGAAGCACCGCAATATCAGAATGCAGTTATAGATAAATAATGTGGAAAAATAATTATGCCATTCAGATTACAATTTGGTTTGAGTCCCTCCAGAAGCCTTTGCCAACTTGGTGCCCCTCTGTATGCCTTGGAGTACAAAGTTTTTATCTCCGTTTTTATCTGCCTTGGGTTGAAATTACATTTCTATATGCTTTTTATTATTAGATCACTTCACAGCATTTTATGGGAAGTGATTCATAAATTAAATAAATAACCAATATAACCCATCAGCCCCAGGATGTGTGTGTGTGTTTATATCTTTATAAACACATCATGCACATACAACATTAATATTCTAGCCTCTTATTTCTTGCTTGTCTCTTGATTCCAGAGATGTTGATTACGGTTGTGAATCTGTGGCTCGCTATTGCAGCCTTCCCTAATCTGGTGCCCTCCGCGTAGAGGATGGAACAGATTAATATAAGCACAGAGTTGGAAAGGGACCACAATGGTCATCTAGTCCAATCTCCAGCAATGCTGGAATCTTTTGCCCAACATGGGGCTCAAACCCACGACCCTAAGATTAAGTTTCATGTTCTACTAACTGAGCTATCATTCACACACTGTTTTGGACTATGATTCCTATCAGTCATTAGGTACAGTCATTATGACATGAGCTGGCTGGGCTGATGGAAGCTGCAGTCCAAAACATCTGGAAAGCACCAAGTTGACGAAGGCTGCTTTATAGTGGTTGTCTTTAAAATCTCCACATAAATTGGATTTGCCATGAACATTGTGAGAGCATCACCTCCCCTGTGGCGCTGTCCAGGGTCAAATTAGCAGACTGATAAAGCTCATACTTCATGTTACAATAGACTAGCTAGGCTGCCATCCTGCAGCCTCAGCAAACAGTAGGTTGTAGAACAGTTCCTCATAAGGTAGTGGTGGGGACCTTCTAGCTGGCAGGCCCGATTAGGCCTGTGAGGCCTCTACACTTGCCCCACAGTGCTGTTTTGGTCAAGCCACATTCACCTGCCCTACACCTGACATCATTCGTGACAGCAGGTTTGGGGCAAGGAAAGATGTGACTTGGCATAGAAACATAGGAAGCTGCCTTCTATTGAGTCAGAGCATTGCTCTCTCAGTACCATCTGCAATGACTGGCAGCTGCTCTGCAGGATTTCAGGCAGGTTCATTTCAGTTTTAATCACATACTGCCTTTCTATATTATCCAGAATGCAGCAGCTAGATGGGTGACTGGGAGCGGCCGCCAAGACCACACAACACTGGTCTTGAAATACCTACATTGGCTCCCAGTACATTTCCAAGCACAATTCTAAGTGTTGGTGTTGACCTTTAAACGTCTAAATGGCCTCGGTCCAGTATACTTGAAGGAGTTTTTCCACCTCCATTGTTCTGGCCGGACACTGAGGTCCAGCGCCAAGGGCCTTCTGGTGGTTCCCTCACTGCGAGAAGCAAAGTTACAGGGAACCAGGCAGAGGGCCTTCTCTGTAGTGGCACCCGCCCTGTGGAACACCCTCCCACCAGATGTCAAAGAAATAAACAACCATATGACATTTAGAAGACATCTGAAGGCAGCCCTGTTTAGGGAAGTTTTTAATGACTGATGTTTTAATGTATTTTTTTTATATTATATTTTTATTGGTTTTCAAATACAAAAACAAATTTATACATTCCATACATCTTAATTACATCTTACTTCTCTTTTTTGACTTCCCTCAATTTGTCTGCCATTCCTTCCCTTTGTTACCTTTTACACATTTCTGCCCTTTTAACCATTTCCCCTCACAGAGCTTCCTTAAAACTTACAAACGTAATTATCACTCAGTTTTTGCATATATTGGGTAAACTTTTCCCAATCTTCTGTAAATCTTTGATCTCGTCGATTCTGGATCCTTCCTGTCATTCTGTCCAGTTCTGCATAATCCATCATTTTAGTTCTCCATTCTTCTATCGTAGGTAATTCCTCCTGTTTCCATTTCTGGGCCATCAATATTCTTGCTGCTGTCACTGCATATAAAAATAACTTCTTTTCTTTCTTATTTATCTCATTACCTGTAATGCCTAGTAAGAATGCTTCTGGTTTCTTAACAAATGTATATTTCAACATTTTCTTCAATTCATTATAAATCATTTCCCAAAAGCATTTTACCTTCTTACATTCCCACCACATATGAAAAAAGGTACCTTCTTTTTCTTTACATTTCCAACATTTGTTACTTGTCTTATACATTTTTGCTAACTTCACAGGTGTTACATACCATCGGTACATCATTTTCATAACATTTTCTTTTATAACTGTGCATGCAGTGAATCTTAAACCTTCTTTCCAGAGTCTTTCCCAATCCTCCATTTGTATATTATGCCCTATATCTTTGGCCCAGTCAATCATAACTGATTTTACCTCCTCATCCTTTGTATACCATTCCAATAATATTTTATACATTTTTGCTAAAATCTTATAATCGTTATTCAATATTTCTCTCTGAAATTTTGATTCTTTATCCGCAAAACCCCTCTGATTTAGATGTTTTAATGTATTTTTAATCTTTTGTTGGAAGCCGCCTAGAGTGGCTGGCGAAACCCAGCCAGATGGGTGGGGTAGAAATAAATTATTATTATTATTACTACTATATTACTGTACACAAGGCGGTTTACAGCATGAAAATATACAACAAAGAGCACGCACCATATAATAACAATCTGATCTAATACAAAAAAGTCATAATAAAACATAACTTTAAAATGGAACGACTTATATAAAATAAAGTAATATTCAACAATCTATTTGAATATAATAGTGCACAATAAAATTAACTCCAGCAAATCATAATTAAACAGAAATTCACTCTTAACAATTACAATAAATAATTACTAAACTATGATCGATAAAAGTACAGTGGTACCTCGCAAGACGAATGCCTTGTAAGACGAAAAACTCGCAAGACGAAAGAGTTTTTCATTTTTTGAGTTGCTTCGCAAGACGAATTTCCCTATGGGCTTGCTTCGCAAGACGAAAACATCTTGCAAGTTTGTTTCCTTTTTCTTAAAACCGTTAATACCCAGGGTGCATTGCTTGAAGAGGTGCAGTTGCGACTTGACTTCGAGGAGCAACTCATAGCCTTTTTTGAGGTTTTTGAAGACTTTGGTGATTTTTGAAGCTTTTCCAAAACTTCTTTTGCAGCCATTTGGTAAGTTAAACTTTTAAAACTTTTTTTTGGGTTTTTGGATTTTTGGTTGGGGTGTTTTCTAGGAGGTTTGGTGCTTTTGAATTTTTTGGATGTGAAGCACTGATTTTTTTTTGGGGGGGGTTGCAAAGGTAGGAGCTGTGCTGCCATGGGGCCCAAGAAGACTGCTGCTGCAGAGGCTGGCAAGAGGAAGAAGGAGAAGGTTACGCTGGAAATGAAGAAGGAGATCATCCGGAAGCACGACGGTGGAATGCGCGTGACAGACCTCGCCAGGGAGTACGGGAGGAATCCATCAACCATCGGGACCATCCTGAAGATGAGGGAGAAGATCCTTGCGACTGATGTAGCCAAGGGAGTCACCAGGATCGTGAAGAACCGCCCAGCTGTTCTGGAGGAGGTGGAGAAGTTGCTGCTCATCTGGTTAGAAGAGAAGCAGCGTGCAGGGAACACAGTGACTGAGGCCGTCATTTGTGAGAAGGCCAAGGCCTTGCACGCAGACCTCGTCCGGCAACAGCCAGGAACCTCAGGCGAGCCAGAAGTCTTCAAGGCAAGCAGAAGCTGGTTTGACCAGTTCAAGACGAGATCTGGAATCCACAGCGTGGTCAGGCATGGAGAGGCTGCCAGTTCTGATGTTCCTGCGGCTGAAGACTTTGCAGCGGAGTTCCTGGAGGTTGTGACGACGGAGGTCTACGTTCCACAGCGGCTGTCCTCCAAAGAACTGAGGGACATTTGCCAGATGTGGAAAGATGTGCAGGCTTTTGCATAGCGGCACCACCCTGACAAGGACCTGACACGTGACCTTGCGAACACCTTTCATACGAGGGTCATGTCGTCTTTCAGGGAGGTGCTGAAAAGGCGGATGAAGCAGCAGACCATGGACAGGTTCTTCAGCAAGAAGCAAAGAGTGGAAGAGGAACCTTCTTCGAGTTGTCCCCCAGAGTCTTAGAAAATGTATGTACAGTACTGTACACTTTGGTGATTTTTAAATGCTTTTCTGTCATGTTTAGAAACTTAAATTATTGTTCCTTCAATTTTTGAAATGTTCTTTACAGTATGTGTGACTTTAAAGAGCACTTAATAAACTCTTTTTGTACCAAATTTGGCTTTGCTTGGACTTTTTTTGACCATAGGAACGCATTAATTGATTTTCAATGCAGTCCTATGGGAATCCGTGCTTCGCAAGACGAAAAATTCGCAAGACGAAAAAACTCGCAGAACGAATTAATTTCGTCTTGCGAGGTACCACTATAACTGCAAGTCACAATCCATAAAATACCATAATAACTTGAACCCTCCCCCCCAACCCCTCCTCTTCCCCCTTCTCAGCTGCTCCTGCTGCTCTTAAAGTCAAGGCATGGGAGAGGCTAATTGCTCACCTGGGCTTGACTGGGGGGAGGCGAGGCTCTATCCTGCTTCATTGCACTTCCTTGCTGAAGAAGCTGACTTCTGCCGAATTATTTTAGAGTCCTTTTGTAGGTTTTCTTTTGGTAGTACTTTTCCAAACAACTTTCAGTCAGGAGCACTGTGAACAGCAGGTTTGAGTGCCTTTGTCCTTTTATTTAGAAAAGTTCCTCATGAAGAATTTGGCAAAGCTGGTGCTCCCAGCTGTCTGGTGCACTGAGGCGATTGCTCACCTTGAAGGTGTTTCAGGAGTTGAGATTGATGTCCATGAAGGCCAGAGAGGGCAGGCACCCTCCCAGGATTCCTGGTCTGAAGACAAGTACGCCTCCTGGGCTTCTCATGCAGGTCTTGCTCCCGAATGAGCCCCATTCTTCATTGGGGTGGCTCCCTCCTTCGCAGCCTGTTCTGCCACTTGTATGCCCAATAAGATGAGCCCAAAAGCTGCACCATATGCTTGAGAGATGGTAGGGATTGAATTCGGGATCTTCTAGATGCAAGGCAGATGCTCTCCCTCTAAGTTACAGCCCTTTGCCTGATATACTGCTGCTATGCCAGATACTGTTATTCTACAGTTAATTCAGTTAAGTTTTTTGTTTCTGCATTTTTGATGTAAACTCCTTTGAGGTGATTTGTTTTTTTTAAAAAAAGATAGTTTGTTCTCCTCTAAATTCCTAGCTAGGCTATTTTACTCAAAACAGAAACCAGAGCAGGAGCAGTCTGAAAAGTCATGGTCAGCGATGGTCTTCTGGATAGTCTGAACATAAGGTGAAAAAATGCATGTTTAAAATGAAAGGTTTAAGAAGTTGCAGTATGGCTGCGTTGCATTGTGGTAGTGTCAGAAGCTAATGCAGGCCCTTTGGTTCTCTAGAGAGCTGCCCTTTGGAGTTAATTGTCGTTTGAAGTCTCTTCTTGACATGGAAGCATTTTCAGGCCTTGTTTGTTTTGCTATTGGACTCACCTAGACAGGAAGGGGTATAGAAGGTTTGCTGTTTGAGCTGGGACTTGCATGAGTTTCAACTATCTTACTAACTCCTGGTTCACCTCTGATAGCTTTCTGTGGCCCAGTCCTGACAGAGAGGAAATTTCTGAAGCAGTGCTCTTTTTTTTCATTTGTTCTACACTCATGCAGGGTGCAGGGTTATGGCCTTAAGTTTGTAAAGAGCCATAAGTCTCCTTGTCATTTTTCTAGATTAATGGGAGCAAAACAGATTATGCCATTGACACAAGGAATTATTTAAACCTGTTCTGTTGGCCAGTCGTGCTACCATGCTTTTGAGCTTGTTGGGTAATTGGATTTTGTTGTGGGAATTTAGGGAAGGGTCATGCGTGGCTCAGCAACAAAGCACTTGCTCTGCATGAAAAAAGTGCCAGGTTCAATTCCCAGCACCGATGGGTAGGGATGGGAATGTCCCTGGTCTAAAATCCTGAAGAGCTGCTGCCAGTCAGTGTAGACAATACTGGACTTGATGGATCAATGGCCTGACTTGATAAGGCAGCTTCTTCCTATGTTCTCATGTGCTGCTGAGTGTTCCAGATGATGGCTCCTTGCCTTACAGGTTGAAAAGGAATGGTGATACAGTGGTACCTCGGGTTAAGAACTTAATTCGTTCCGGAGGTCCATTCTTAACCTGAAACTGTTCTTAACCTGAAGCACTACTTTAGCTAATGGGGCCTCCCGCTGCCGCCGCACGATTTCTGTTCTCATCCTGAAGCAAAAGTTCTTAACCCGAGGTAATATTTCTGGGTTAGTGGAGTCTGTAACCTGAAGCTTATGTAACCTGAAGCGTATGTAACCCGAGATACCACTGTATTGAAAACAAAGGTTGATCAAAACACCCCAGTGTTCTTAAGAGGAAATGGCTTTTGTAAAGGTTTCCCTAACGCATTGTCAGTTTTAGAAAAGGGACTGAAACAATGCTTTGCAATTGTGTTGAGAGACAATCTGAGGAGACAGTTTGTTCACCATATTGCACCACAAAGTCTAAAAGATTTACAGGTTGATCCTGGGACATTAATTTTTTAACTGCCTTCATTGTTTGGCAAGCCGGATGACACAAATATGGCTGACTTGATGTGGATGCCAGCTTCTCCAAATATGAAGCAATTATCCCAAGTCATAATATTGAATTCAAGTTATGATTTATAAAGTAATATTTTTTTCTGAAGAGCTAGTAGAAATATAATTTTAATTTCAAATGTTTATTTGCATAGTCAACCAACTGTTCAGTGTTTCCCCCCCTTGAAAAACATTAAAAATATGCATTTCCAGCCTTTCATTTTGGAGCATCTTAAAACAGTGGTTTTATTTTCATGACCTTATTTTTTCAACCAAATGGGCAATTACATGGATTTTTAATACATTAAAAAAAGCAAAACAGGGCTTTTGAAATATTATACCAGTGTATCTACCTATGGCTTGGCATAATATAAACACAGGAAACTGCCTTATAACAAGTCAGAGCAGTCCTCCTAACTTACTGTTGCCTACACTGACTATCAGTGGCTCACTGTGCTTTCAGAGATACCTTTCAGGTACAGTATATCTAACTGGAGCTGCAAAAGAATGAACCTGGAGACTTTTGCATGAAAGAAAAAAAAACACACCTCTGCAAGTGTCTTCACTGTAGTGGTGCATGGTAAAAGCTTTTTTGTTTCTACTAGCATGCCCAGATATATAATGCTGACATGCATGTGTGTGTGTGTGTTGTTAACTGTTGATTTTATTTGGATTTTGCAGTATTTTAGGCCTTCTTGTTTCAACATATGACTTTTTGGGGATAATTTTTATGTATATTTAATATTTTGTATTAACTACTTTATCAAAAGCACAACATCACCTGGACTATATGCTTGTTGAATTGTGTGTATGTGTACACACACACACACACACACACACACACACACACACAGACTATAGATATATGATAAATAAAGAAACAGTCTCTCTTTTTCCCCTACCAAAGATTCTAAGAACCTTAGGTGGGTTCTTGTTCCAGGAGAACCACCTGGTGGGGTCTCTCTCCAAGAATTTGGCTACTACTTTTCATCATAGGGCACCTTTCACTTTGCACCCCCCCTTTATTCAGCATTTCTGCCCCTTTCAGCCTTAGTTTTCCATTCCCACCATACAATAGCCTCTACTCCTGTCTGCCCTCCCTCATCACCCCCTCTGGGGTAGAAGCCGCAGAGCCTTCCCAACTATTTCTCTTCCCCTTTTCCCACTTCTAGCATAGTGTTTGAGGCAACCCTGTTTCTCTCCATAACATGCCTTGTTCCTCTCTATCTCCTCCTTTTCACTTTGTGTCTCTCTCCCCAGTCTCATATTCTAGAATCATAGAATCATAGAATCATAGAGTTGGAAGAGACCACAAGGGCCATCGAGTCCAACCCCCTGCCAAGCAGGAAACACCATCAGAGCACTCCTGACATATGGTTGTCAAGCCTCTGCTTAAAGACCTCCAAAGAAGGAGACTCCACCACACTCCTTGGCAGCAAATTCCACTGTCAAACAGCTCTTACTGTCAGGAAGTTCTTCCTAATGTTGACTTCCGGGTTGGCGCCATTGTTTAATGGCGGGTTCCCTCCGAGCTCCGGAGGGAATCGGCTCCGTAGCGTCTGGGTCTGGCCGCTGCGGCGAAGCGGGGACCCTTAAAATCACAGGCGCGGATGCCTGTGAACACAGAGACTCGGCGGGCACCATTTGCGCCCCCCCAATCCGCGACGGAGCCTTTTTAAAGGCTTCGGAACGGAGGCAGGGTGAGGCGTGGTGCTGAGAGTACTCCCTCGCCTACGGAGTGAAGCCGCAAGCCATTGACAGAGAGCGCCAACTTCTTCCAAGATCGACTGGACTCTAAAATACTAACCCGTGAGTAATACGGAGATTGGGACTTTAAAAAAAAAAATTTTAATTTTGAATTTGGAACGAGCGGGAAGGGGCTAAAAAGGAAGTCACCCCCCCCTCTTTGTAAACAAGTTAAAGCAAAGGACTGGGCAACCAAGGTCGAGAGAACCTGTTTTCTAGTGAAAAGATCTTGATTTCACGGTTTTGACACTATAAGGATTTACTGGAGGATAAAAAGAATTTGGGGACTGGAATTTCACCCCCCCCCGAGACCCGGGAACGCCCCAAGAGAAAGTCTGTTGCATGGAAGATTTTGACAGCTGTCAAGAGAGCTGCTAGTCAGCTAGTCGCCAGCTGGAAAAAGAGAACATTGTTTCTGCTGTTTTTGTTGGTTCATCTGGTATAACTTTGTTGAAAACAACGAGGGCTGATACAAAATAACTGGACTTTTGGTTTCGAGCTGAAAGGAACATTAAGGAACTAAAATCCCCCTAGAGGGGTAATAGGGATACTACACTACAAAAATGACTGGAGTATGTAAATTCCAAGCAGAACTGGACAGAGCGCTCGTTCTCTTGGGAAATTTGAAAGATGAATACAATGTTATGTCTACAAAGATATCACTACTACACCGGTCAGTAAACAACAGTTTTGAGCTGGATAAAGATTTGAAACAGGAAGTCTACTCAACTGAACAAATAAATGAAACTGAAAGTGCAGAAATGATGGAGCAAGGTGTTGTTTTTGAAGAAAATGAAGGAGAAGCAGGAGACGTGCAGGAGCTAAAGGAGAGTTACAATATGAGGCCTGACATGATGATAAAAAAGGATAATAAAAATTGGATGTGGAAAGCCTGGTCTGAATGGGAGCCTGGAAAATGGAGAGATCTCCCTTGGAGGAGATCTGAAGACCTGAGGATTATAAATCTGCGGAAGGTGAAAGCTGGAGCCTTGGGGACATCTGGATCTGTAAGAAATTTGAAACAAAAGTTGGAGCCCCCCATAGGCTTTGCTTTTAAGTATGGAAGACTGGCTGGAAGCAACAAGGACTCTGCTGGTCCGGAGCCCCTTCGAGACTTGGGGTTTAACATTAAGGACCATCAAAGAGACCGGCAGAAAGGAACTGAGAGAGATAAAAGGGCCTCAGATGTGAGGTCTCCAGGTTAAATAAATAACACAAAGACTGATGGACATTGGTCGGGGATTGGAACCGGGAAAAGGGTGGGTGGAGGTTGGGAATCCAAAGGGCACATAAGGATAATTTGTTTTCTTTTTTTACTTTTAATTAGTGGTAAGGAAATTGGGTAAATCGTGGAAGGGAAATTTTGGTCGACTTTAGGAAAAAGGTCAAAGTAAAAAATGGTATGTTAGAATAAATGTATAAGTTAAGGTAAAGAAATAAGTTAAGGACTTGCTGAACCGACAACTTAAATTGGAATACAAGAAGGGGAGGTGTGAGGAAGTCTGAGAAATAAGGTTAAGAACGATAACTTTATGTGTTTTTTCTATTTTTCTTTTGTTGTTTAATTTTGTTATGTATTTTTGTATTTTTCTTTTGTTCTGTTTATTTTTTGTTCTTGTTTGTTTTTTGAAAATGCTAATAAATATTATTTAAAAAAAAAAAAAAAGGAAGTTCTTCCTAATGTTTAGGTGGAATCTTCTTTCTTGTAGTTTGGATCCATTGCTCCGTGTCCGCTTCTCTGGAGCAGCAGAAAACAACCTTTCTCCCTCCTCTATGTGACATCCTTTTATATATTTGAACATGGCTATCATATCACCCCTTAACCTCCTCTTCTCCAGGCCTTTGACCATTTGGTTGCCCTCCTCTGGACACAGAGGCGTTCCTCCTCCTCTGTTGCTCTTCTCCCTCCCCCTTGCTTCCCTCCTGCTCCTGCTTCCTGCTGAGACCAAGACAACATGCTCTTCTCATTGCTGCTTTCCAACATGCTGTTTGAGGTCCTCAGTGCTCTCCCAATGCACACCATCCCCACAGAACTCCACTTCTGGTCCTGATGCCTCTATCATGCAACGGACTAGCTGTGCAGCTGTTTGGAGAGTGACTGTTGCAGTTGGGATCCTCTCACAAATAAAACAGATCCTCTTGCCAGGGGACAACTAAGTGGGGCAGTGGTCGGCTAATTGCAATAGAGGAGCTTCAAGCTCAAACTCCACATATCATCCTTTCTCCCTCAACCCCTTCTTTTGTTCATCATCCAGCCTGACAGTGTTCTGCAGAACACGGAATCTTGCACGCTATTTTGTAACCTTCCATTTGGCCTGATAAAGATATTGCACTAATCTGCATGTTGGTTGTTGCTTTAATAAAATTATGGGGGGGGGGAGTATAAGTTAAAATGATACATTTCGGTTCCATCAGCATGTGTGGAGCAATGGACAGGAATGCAGAGGTCTACTCTATTAAAATCTTTTACAAATGTGTAAAGTCAGAGGAAATGACATATGGACAGAGAGTGTTTCTGTTTTCTCCAAGTGGGTGTTGCAGTGAATGAACTCCATCCCTGATTGGTGAGGGAAACAGTAGGAAAGTAAAGGTTGACAGTTCTTTTATTTATTTATTTAAAAACAAGCCCACACAATTGACGTGGCTTTGTGCTGTATGCAAACTTGCACATCAGGAAAGGGAGGCATATTTTTAAAGTAAGTGTCGAAGTGGGGAAACTGCTCATTTTTCTCAATTCTAATTATCTTTGTTCCAGTGAATTAGAAAATAGAAAATGTAGAAGTCAAGCTGAAGACGGTTTTTAGTTCAATCGCCTGCCAAGTTAAGTCTGACAAATGGTGAGCGTGTATAATTAATGCTGTCATCTTTCCCTAGACCAAAGGGCGACCGCAGTAACTATAGATTGTAATTGTCATCGTTGTCACATAAAATGTGCTATTATTAAGTTCAGGCTGAATTTTATTGCTTCAAATGCTCATAAATTGAACGGTCAGTCATTTAAATTACCAAGTGGAAGAGCTTTGCAGCTTGCTCTAAAGCTACTTCCAAGACAATGTATTTGACTTTTAGACCTCCAGAAACTAATTGGGTTTCTTTAAACAGATGTTAAACAGGTTACAACCTGTAAGAGAAAATTCTCTGACAGGCGCTCCGTTGATGTTTTAAACATTTTTACATTTTAATTTACCAGGTTTTGTGTGAGTGTGCATAGAAATGTAAATGGAGGTTTGCTGCCAGGGCAGTTTTAAAAGATGAGCTGAGTCTCTCGCCTTGCGAAAAGATGTGCTGGGGATGATAAAAAGCCAGGCTGTAGCCATGATGAACAGCACACTTAACTTCACATCCAAGACAAAGGGGATTGGCTGGTTCACGGGCTGGAGAGGGCAGATGGAATTCAGAATCTGAAAGCCTGGGTGACGTTATGAGTACTTTGGCTTGCCGTGATAGCAAATTTGCATTTAATGACAAAAAAGTAAGATGGAAACACATTACCATTTGGCAACAATTTGTGTCCTTTTATGAAACTATCAAGGCCATTTCCTAGTAAACATCAGTTTCGAACCACCTTGGATAAGGAGAATTAAAAATTAAGTTAATTGTGTGAAGTCATAAAGAAACATTGCATTGGGGAATTGGGAGGTAAGAAATGAGGACTATCATAAATGGGACTCCTGAGTACTCCTGATCCATTTTTCTTTTCAATCTATTGCTCAATATTTCTTCGCTGCTGATCATACTCAATCTTGACTGGACTGGTTTTTAGAGGGCTTGGTGGGGAGGAGGGGTTGTCCTCTTAGGTTGAGAGAGAGAGAGCACATCTGGCTGGCCACTGTGGGAACAGGACACTGGACTAGATGGGCCAATGTCTTATGTTCTTATCACAACTCTTCCCTTCACTTTATCCCCACCCCACCTGTTCCTGGAGGAATGTTGGTTGGAGCACAATCCAGAATAACATGGGAAGCAGCACAAGGAGCTGCTGTTGGAAAGAACAAATATTGCAAATTGCCTTCCAACCTTCTCATGGAAGCTTTGCTGGATCCATGTCCACTCCACAAAAGGAAGAGGCTGAACAGATGGAGGGATGAATACACGTACCTGCATGCTGCTAAAATGTGATGTAAGAGATTGTTTGCAATTGCAGTATCAAAATAAGAAGTCCAAATAATTGAGGTGAATTATGAAACTGCCTGGATATGCTATTAAGGCTTTGGGTTGAACTAACTTATCCTTTAACCTACTCATGTTATCAAAATTCATAATGTACAAATTTGCCTTCTGATTATAAGAGTTGCTGGCATTCGTATAACTGGCACGGGAAGAGCTAGCACAATCACAATATCAAAGGAGTGGGGCCTATTGTAAAATAATTGCCATTACCATATCAAACGCCTGCTTGCATGTAGCTGGGGATGAGATTTTTCGACTGCTTTCTTTGTAAGATGCCTGCCTGCCTGCCTGCCTTGCAGAACACTTGGTGGCAGAGTTGTTGAGCCCTCACTGAACCCATTCACTGTATCCAGAAGGTAGATGTCAAAAGGGGGAAAGAATCTCGTGACCTGACTCTCAGTAAGAATGATCTTTTATATGAAGACCAATTTCTTAGTGACAAAGTTCTGTGAACTTTTTTGCAAACAGCATAAAGATTTCATGCATCATGATTTAAGATAAACCCTTTTAGAATAAAGATTTAGAATAAAGGCTTTTTGGAGGGAGGTAGTTTCAAGACTTGGTGTCAAGGAGCCGTCAGGCAAGCA
Source organism: Podarcis raffonei (assembly GCF_027172205.1). NCBI lineage: Eukaryota > Metazoa > Chordata > Lepidosauria > Squamata > Lacertidae > Podarcis > Podarcis raffonei. Next base: position 26,088,891 of record NC_070613.1, on the reverse strand, counting down.
CAGGTCATCCTCAGGGCAGAAAAGAAATAGAGACATGAAATGCACTTAGCATTCATTCACCGAAAGTAACAACATAGCAGAATTCCTCTAGCTCATCTCATCTGGCTGGAGATGTTGCTGAAACTGACCACTGGCCCTTCCCTTCCCCCTCTAGCCTCTCACTCTGGACCCCTCCCAAGCAGGCAAAGGCTGCCTCCAGAGGGTAGGCTCCTCTTCTGAGCCTGTCTGGCTGGTTGCTCAGCAACGTGCAGGACTCTCCTTGAGCAGCATGCCAGGCAGGGAGGAGAGCCAGCTGGGCTGGGACTGTCCTCCTGCTGGGTAGCAGGGACAACCTCTGACTCCTCTCTGTCTGAGTCTGTACTCACCCTGAGACCCTCGGCCTCTAGCCCTGTCCTGGAAGGGCCTCCGTCTTATGACCTCCCTTGATCTCTCAATCCTCTTGCTGCTAGCATTTCCCAGCTCATCCCTTCCCCAGACTGCTCCCTAGTGTCCCACCACCATGGTCCAATGTCTAAGTCTTCTTCTTTGATGTCCTCCTGTCTAGAGGGCTCTTGGGAACGTGGCACCCACCACTCTTCCTCATCTAGCCAATTCCTGACATCTGGTAGCCATATAAGCTAGTTGTATGATTCACTTACAAGACATTATTACCTGGTACTGAATAATTCAGGCTACAAGCAAGTTTCAGGGCTTCAGGAAGGGGGAAAATGTAAACAGCATCATGTTTAGGATGAAACATTTTTTTTTTTTAGTGTGTTGACAATATAAGACGTGAGATATTCCATCAAGATAAATTTACATGGATAACAACTAGGGATGGAGGAGAAATTTGATTTGATTCACATTTAATGACAACCCTACACCTGTACTTTCTGAAATAGTACACAAACCGAGTGGCAGCCGCTCTTTGAAATTTCACTTCTCTGAATTTTACAATGCAGTTCTCCAGCCAAGTAATGTGTATAAAAGTGCATTCACTGGGATAAACTGCATTGCAGAGCACATATTAGCAAAAATAATGTTACATTACATTAGCAAAAATGTATATTAGGCAAAATTGCGTTTGTGTGTGTGTGTGTTCAGATACATTTGCACTCAAATGCTAACAAATTTTCATGAGCACTTTAGAACAAATGTTCACAAACTGATGCAGAGATATGGAGAACTGAACTTTAAAAAACGAGAAACCGAGAGAAACCAAAATGGACAGGTTCTCCCATTCCTAATAACAACACACTTAAGAGAGATGTTTCCCAGATGCACAAAGAAAAGTCATTTGTTTCAACTGGGAAAAAACGACAGATGTTCTCCACAAGCACTTGTACTGTGTTAATCCTGGGATTCTCAAACAGTGGTCCATTGAATGCTTTCTAATGGCTGAACTCCCCTTAAGTGCAGTTTCTAGGCCATTTAAAAAGACAGTTAGGGCACAATCCAGCTACTTTAAGCACTTTTAAGTTTCATTAATTCCAGCAAAAATGAGTTGAGCATGCACTTCACTTTCCCATTAAAATAAATGGGATTTAAATGTGCATAATTTTGGCAGGATTGTGCCCTTAATACACATCTAATGGCCTCCTAATTATTTTCACATAAGCCATTATTCTAGTTGCCAGAGGAATATTGTACAATCACAAATGGAAAATTATGATTATGATATTAGTAGTGAGGAAACCGGGTGATCCCAGATGGAAATATAAAATTGAAAATGTTTTAACAGCCCTGCATTATTTTATCCTTGTTGACTATGCTGCACACACCCTCCTTCTGTGGCAGCTTATTTTCGCCCACCTCCCACCTGGTGCTGCTTCGATTTCCTCTGCATTGTTCACTCTCAGATTCTCTTGACCCCAGCCTTTCAAAGAATTAGGCTGCAATCCTATACCTGCTTAACTGGGAGCAAGCTCGATTGAGTGGACATGTATAGGATTGCACTGTTACTGAACTGTCTGAGGCTGAATCTACAGAATGCAACACATTGAGATGGTAATAACGCGGTAGAAAGGTGGGGGGGCTCGTACTTTTGAATGCTCCTCTACGTTTTAAAAAACACCCCACAAACAGAAACTACGGTAGCTCAGCAAAGAACAGATGGAGCTAGAAAATTCCTCCCTGCTGTGTCACAACGTTTGAATGCTGCACCACCTTTAAAACGTATCACTCCACATGCATCATGAAGTGGTGTAGCTCAGTGCTTCCCTAAATACCTGATACGGTGAACTGGCAATCCTCCCCCAGTGTGCCAGGGACTGGTAACATATTTGTGCCATAGTAGTATCATGTTTGCATTGGAAGTCCAGTGGAGGGACTGGAAAACACTTCAAATGTCAGGTGTGGCCCTCTACACCAGACAGAGCATTTGGAAAGTAGCAGGAGAAAATGTGGTTTATGTATACCACTCAGATATTCTCTGAATGTAGAGCAGTTTAGAAATCCTGAAAACAATCCATACAAGTGGTGCTAACTCAGCTCTGTAATGTTCACTTGGGGCATGTGAGTCACCCTGTGGGTGGTTCACCATATAGATCTCTTTAAATTCCCTCCCCAAACCCCAAATGTGTCTTTCCCACACAGAAACATCTTGGTTTGTATCCTCACTTTTCCTATCCCAACTGCCATTGTGCTGAGCCAGGAGTTTTGGGTCTGGTCAGTTCCAGGGTGGTGGACCATTTGGAAACCCCTTGAGTTCTTTGATGAAAGGAAGGTAGAATGTGGAAGTACTAAATGCATTAATGTATTAATGTAATACTAGTTCAAGGCGTTTTGATGCATGAGGCAAAGAAGCAAACAGCTCTCCCACCTGCAAATTAAGGTACATTTGGCATTTGAGGTCAAAAAATCCTGCAAATCCTGTTTCCTTCCCTGGCAGAAAATAATACAGTGGTACCTCGGGTTAAGAACTTAATTCGTTCTAGAGGTCCGTTCTTAACCTGAAACTGTTCTTAACCTGAGGTACCACTTTAGCTAATGGGGCCTGCCGCTGCACCGCCGCCAGAGCACGATTTCTGTTCTCATCCTGAAGCAAAGTTCTTAACCCGAGGTACTATTTCTGGGTTAGCGGAGTCTGTAACCTGAAGCATCTATAACCTGAAGCTTCTGTAACCCGAGGCACCACTGTATTTCAGTAATAAGGAAACAATAATTTTTTACTCTTTCATGGCAACCCAAATCAGCTGGTGATCAGTCACATCACTATGCCTAATAGTAGGACCAGCTCTACTTACATGACACTTTTAGAGTTTATATTGCTTTCCAGACCTCCAGATCATTCTCTTTCTCCCTCCTCCCACGTCATTATATGCTTACGTAAACAGGGCCCATATTTCTATACAACTGCTTCCCTCAAAAGAGCGTGCATAGAACCTTTGAACTTTTTTTAAAAAGTTGTGCAAGGAGAAGTAAGATCATGTAAAGATTTAATACATCTCAAAGTAAACACGATTCAATTTGATACCTGGCTCTTTTATTTTGCTGCCTTAAACTGTCTCCCTCCTGCCACTGCCATTCATTACCATATTCCTTGGGGAAATATGCAAGACATGCAGTTATACTCAGGCTTGCCCCACTGAAGGGTTTCTTCCTTCCTTCCTCCCTTCTTTTTCTTCTTTCTTTTTTTCCAATCCTATCGGCATCTATTCTCGCCAATCATTTTTCTTTTGTTCTCGGTGGCCATTGTATCCAGTAATTCACTTGAGTGATGATGCCTAGGGAAGACGAAGAGGAACTGTGGTTAAAAAAAAGAGCAACAAAACCCCCTTTTGCTAGTTGATTTTATTTCCAGCACTCTTTGTGAGGAAAAATTGATTCCCAGCCCACAGACAATTAAACACATTGACTGAAGTTTATTTATCACTATCAAAACTAATTAATCCATACCACAATACAATTTGTTTTGCTCCCAGGTGGAAAACATCTCTAAGAATGTCACCTGACCTTGATTATAAGGAGCGCATAGTCCATTGAAAGAAAGCATGATAATCATGCAGGAACACCTCTGATTGGCTAATATGCTATTAAGAACAAACTTGCAGCAGCAATGAGATGGAGAGATGGCTAGTTCAAATCTGCATTATAGAAGCCAACCTTTCCCAGCCTTCCAAATCTACACTTCACTTCCCAAATGCTGCAGCTGTTCCTCACAGGGAAGTCACTCCACCCCTTTGACAGTTTTGGTTGCCCTTATCTCAAGCTTTCCCAGCTCTACAATATCCTTTTTGAGGTGAGGCAACCCAAACTGTACACATTATTCCAATGAATAAATAATAAGGTCAGGGCAGACAAATGGAAGTCCTTATCCACACAATGCTGAAATAATTTATGGACTTATTTGCCACAAGAATTGGCAATGGCCATTACCTTCCATGGCTTTCAAGAAAGGATTATTCAAATTCATGGAAGGCAGATCAATCAGTAGTTATTATCTAGAGAGCTAATCTGAAGCATCTGTGCTCAAAAGCAATATTGAATACTACATGATGAGGCAAACATCATGAGGATCATAAAGCCATTCCCTGTTGTTCGGCCCCATCATCTGGCCTTTGAACATAGACACTTCAGTTTAGATCTATGGATAATGAACAGAGACAAGTGGGAGTTGCAGCAGCAAAATGTTGGACTGTTTGTCTAACTTCTGAACAGGGCGTGTGCCTGTTCCAGCCAGCTAGCTAGCTGTGGTCCTCTATAGGATACTACATTCCCTTCCCTTCCCACACCCCAGATTTCCATTTTTCTATTAGAGAAATCCATGGAGGATAATGCTATCAGTGGTTACTTGTCATGATATCTGTGTACTACTTCCAGGATCAGAGGCAGAATGCCAATCACGGGAGAACAACAGCTGGAGAGGAATAATTGCACGCATGTTCTGCTTGTGGGCTTCTCATGGGCATCTGGTGTCCACTGAGGAAACAGGATGCAGGACCAGATAAGACATTGGTCTGATCCAGCAAGACTCTTCTCACATTCTTAACTGGCATTCAGCATTTCATCCATCACTCCTGAGCATGCTCAGTCCACACTGGCTTGATTTGGGGATGTTCTGTCCCATTAATCCCCACCTCACAAATATTTTATTGTGTTTCTGCAAACCTTGGGGTTCTCTCAAACAAGGTGATACTCCCTCCTATTTCTCAGTGGTCCTGTTTTGGCTACCTAGACATAAGCACTCAGTGTCCCAGTTTGATGCTAGAGGTTTGTTGCAAAGCTTGTTGAAGCAGCTTTTCATCCCACTCAGACAACATTGATGACATTAGTCACTATTATCACGTCAGGTAATAACTTGAAAGGGACCTTTAAAGCCCATTTTCAAGTGATCTGCATTGGAATCACTTGCAGATGAACTCCAGAAGTGCTGTCCCTCAGTGCCCATTGGCTGATATGACATTGGGATGGGACAGGTGGGGGAAATGGCCTCATGGGGCAAATTAGGATCCCTATAGGGATTAATCAGGCCTGTGGGCCAGAGTTTCACCACCCTTCCCCTGGTGCAGCCCTCCTTATTACAAGGGAGGTGGGGAGGTTTAGTTCCGGCATGATTCAAGCAGGCCCTAGCCAACAAATGTACAATAAACTATGTATTTTCCTTGTGAACAGAGAAGGTTCTGATTTAGATCACAAGTCCATAATTCTTCACCCATGTTTCATGGTTGTCATGTTAATGACAGAGACTGAAGGCAGCGAACTAGATGAACTGACAGAAGCGATTCCCATCCCTATTTTGAGTTTGCTCAATCAAAATTTTGATGTACTGTCAGAGAAAATTGTGATTGTTAACTCTTCAATGTCCAAATTATACTTCTATCACCAAAAAGTGTGGGGAGAAACAATGGAAAGAAAATAAATTAAAAAGGTGTGTTTCCTTCAGTCTTCCCAGCCCAAATCTATATTCAATGCTCCTGCTCCTTGTAATTCCCCCAGACTGAACTGTCTTTTCGTTTTTTGGCTCTGCTATGAAGTGGCTCAGAGACCACCCACAGAGTCTGCTGGGTTTGAGTTGCTCAGCAATTAAGCTGATAGCCAGTCTCAGCATGAGGAAACAGCAGGGAAAATAACAGAAGGAAGATCTTGCACAACTTCTGCAAAAAAGAAAAAAAGAAAAAGGAACATTTCTCCTCGTTATTTTCGCATAGGGTATGTCTGCACCAGAGGTTGTCTGTTGCAGGTAATGTAATTTTTGTTTTGGTTGGCTGGTCCCTAATATCAGTTCAGGATACTTTGATGACACCAGCAGCTGCACTACATATCGGAGATGTGTATTTCATGATCCTCCACAATGATGTTGACAGTGGGGCATAATCCTTGGACTGTGGCCAACTGCCAGGAAACCAACTGTGTTTTACTTCAGCATATTCTTCCGAGAAGCAGTACCATCAGGGCAGGACTCTGGGGGCAACAAGATCTTGAACATGCAGTAGTGGCTGATCAGCAGCCAGAGCAGTTCCCACAGCACAGGTGCACCTGCAGATGTTCCACTCAAGAACCTGGCGGCAACATTCTGCAGCAGCTGCAGCTTCTGGACCAACCTGGAATGGATGCATCCTTCCTTACGCCTCATTTGTTTCCAGTGCTGATCTTTGCACATTTCTGGTCCTGATACCAGCCAGAAGAAGCCAGAATCAAGTTCTGATTACCCTCAATGTTCCATGCACTGGGCATGCTCTTGCACAGAGATTCAGGCTGCATCTCCACCTCCTTTTGAGCTTCCCCCAGTGAGTAGTCATGATGGAAGCAGCTGGTGTTGCTATATGGCTGAAGCCAAGCAGGTGTGGACCTCTTCACTGACATAGTAGGAGACCAATGGAAGTTCCAATGAGACCAATGGAAGGTAGAAAAGTGTAATCTCTTGCAAAAGGAGGAAGTGTGGAGTAAAAGTATAATTCAGGAGTAGCCAGTGTGGGGCCCTGTAGATGCTGCTGGACTCGTAGCTCCTTCTAGCCCCAGCAAGCATGAACAATGGACAGGGATGACGAGAGCTGTAGTCCAACAGGACCAGGAGGGCATCTGGTTGTCTACCCATGTACAGGCAACTCCAATTTACGTGCATTCAAAGCACACACAACCACTCATGCACACATTGCCGTGAACTCAGAGGTGGCACAACAAGGGGCAAAAATTGCACTAAAATGGTGCAAAAATGACAAAATTGGTGCAGAAATAGTGTCTAGCAATCCTGTGAACCTTTGGAAGTGCAATCCCAGGAGCCCTTGCACTGATCTTTGAAGCCTGTGGAGAGTTGGAGTTTGAGTATGGAGATTTTGGAGGGAGCGATTGTGGTGTTTTCAGGCTTTTTCGGTGGTGCTCGCAATATACATGATTTCACTTGGCGCCTCAGAAAATTGGGAGTTTCCTGTATATCTGTGTAGGAAATACTTGCCTTCACAGCTCTGGTAACAAGAAAGAATGGATTTATTCATAAGATACTTAACATCATTAAGTTTATCCAGAGGGGCTCTTTGTATATGTATGCAAAGGTAACACATGGAAGCTTCGGAGCGCAATAGGAAGCATCTGCAAGCACAGGGACTCCCATATTGACTTCAGCATCAGAGTCAGATGTGTGCAATGTGCATCCCTACTCAAACTGCAGGGGGAACTCACTCATACATTACGGAAGATCATCATGTCTCATTCCTAACCCACTGCAATGCTTCAGACAGAGTGTTTTTCTTGTTGCTTTTTTTTTTAAGGTGTTAGTTTGTATGTCTTCTCCAATCTGTGTACTACATAATGAGATGGGCTATGCAGGGAAGTAATTAGCGGCAGTTGCTTCTAACACTTCCCCCTGAGTCGTCTCAGGTGGGAGTGAAATAAATGCTGGAGAGAGGGAAAATCATCTCATAGAAATGAGGAGTATTGAACAAAGGTGCTCCGTTCAGGGAGAAACAGAAGCATGCGGAGCAAATAATCCCCTCCGTCTCTGATGTTCAGGCTGCAAATGCCGATGCTGACATAGCCGAGTTGGCACTACAGGCACACAAAAGGGAGGCAACAGGAGGCACCGCAACTCCACGCTTTGCAGAAGTACATAAATGGTAAGAAAGTGGAAGAAAGAGGACTCTGCAAAGGCCCCCCACATGGGAATTCCGATTGCGTGTGCATGTTCTCATGTGCACACAAAGGAAGGGTGATGACGAGGACGATCATTTACAGTTATCAGTCATGCTATACAGAAGAAAAAGCCTCACGGTGACTCGACAGAGTAAAATAGAGCAAGAAGAAATGAAAACAAGAAAAAATTCAAAGCAATAAACAGTGCAAAATACATAAAATGCTTATCCAGCAATATATTAATAACGACAAATCCTACCCACCCCACTGAAAGATGTGAACATCTCTGTAGGAGGCAACTTAATTACCATATGTCTGGGTAAAGGAAAAGTGTCAGCCTGGCATCTAAAGGATGATAAGGATGGTGCCTGCTGCATCCCACAGAGGGGTGAGGGAGTGTCACTCTGATGAAGACCTCAGCGTCTGGTCTGGTCATATGGGGAGAGGCGGTCCTTGAGTATTCTGAGACTGTTTAACTTCCTGCCCATCCAGCCAGCCTCCCACTTCCCACTTGCCCTCTATGCCCTAATTTTAAAAACATTTATACACTACTTAATATATTTTTAAAAAGATCTCTAAGCAGTATACAATATAAAAACAAGTAATACCATCAAGGCAACAGTTCAACCTAAAACCAATAAAACAGCAGCAAAAGGAATTTGAAACAGGAATTCAGGTGCCTGCCTTTGGGAGTGAAGTTAAACTGTTGGAAGGGCACGCCTGCTGCGGCTGCCAAGATCGATATGGGAGAGACATGTTTTGTTGCAGCTGGGGCAGGTGAAGGCATTGTCAGGCTGTGCTGCTGCAGATACACCATGGCATTTCTTCTCTCTGCACTCCTCTCAGCATCACTCCTTTTCTGGTCACAACTATTTGTGCACGACTTGGCTGCCTGTCTCCAGGCACTGCAGTCGTCTGCAAGGGATTCCCACACTCTGCTCTTATGAGTCAAGGAAGGCCTGGGCAAAAGGAGAAGTATTTACAAGATGTCTGATGCAAATGATGTTTGCTACTTCATACATGGCAGGGGGAAGGGCGTTCCATAACACGGGAGTAGTAATAGAAAATCTCCATTTTCAGGTCACTGCACTATCTATGATATTAAGTAGGGGCTAATGCCATGAGTAGAATTGCCCCAGATGACCCAAGTGATCTTTTAAATCTGTACATGTTCAGGTGGCCTTTTAGATAATCTGGTCTCCAGTTGTTCAGCTCTTTGTTATTATTATTATTTTTTAAAGAGATATTTATTAAGGTTTTACAAAAAAAACATAGGTTTACAGAATAGAGAAAGTTAAAACAAAGATTAACAAACTAAAAAACACACATAGAAAAAAAGAAGAAAAAAGATACAAAATGCAAAAAACAAATAGCTAAAAAGAAAAAAATTAAAAAATAAATCCATTTTCCAATATCTTTAGGCTCATTTACTTATTTCCTTGACCTCCTCACACCTCCCCTTTTTGTATTCCCATTTACAAAAACATTTCAGCAAATCCTTACCCTCTTTCGTTTATCTTTATATCTTAGCCTATTATAACTATATATTTTCATCCATTATCAATCCGTATTTGCATATTCTTGTTAATCTTGTTACCAATACCACTTATTTTCAATCCAACATCATTTTAACATTCATTAATTTTACAGTATTTCTGCAAGTAGTCTTTAAATTTCTTCCAATCTTCTTCCACCAACTCTTCTCCCTGGTCTCGGATTCTGCCAGTCATTTCTGCCAATTCCATATAGTCTATCACCTTCATCTGCCACTCTTCCAGTGTGGGTAAATCTTGTGTCTTCCAATACTTTGCAATCAGTATTCTTGCTGCTGTTGTTGCATACATAAAAAAAGTTCTATCCTTCTTTGGCACCAGTTGGCCGACTATGCCCAAGAGGAAAGGCCTCTGGTTTCTTCAGGAAGGTATATTTAAATACCTTTTTCATTTCATTATAGATCATCTCCCAGAAAGCCTTAATCTTTGGGCACGTCCACCAAAGGTGAAAGAATGTACCTTCAGTTTCTTTACATTTCCAATATTTGTTATCGGGCAAATGATAGATTTTTGCAAGCTTGACTGGTGTCATGTACCACCTGTATATCATTTTCATAATATTCTCTCTTAAGGCATTACATGCCGTAAATTTCATACCTGTGGTCCACAACTGTTCCCAGTCAGCAATCATAATGTTATGTCCAACATCTTGTGCCCATTTAATCATAGCAGATTTAACCGTTTCATCCTGCGTGTTCCATTTTAACAGCAAGTTATACATTCTTGAAAGTATCTTAGTTTTGGGATCTAACAGTTCTGTTTCCAACTTTGATTTTTCCACCTGGAAGCCAACTTTTTTGTCCAAATTATATACCTCTCTTATTTGATAATAATGAAGCCAATCTTGCACTTTGTCTTTTAATTTCTCAAAACTCTGCAATTTCAATTTGTCTCCTTCTTGCTCCAAAATTTCCCAATATTTTGGCCACTTGGCCTCCATATTGAGCTTTTTCTGAGCCTTTGCCTCCATCGGTGACAACCACCTTGGGGTTTTATTTTCCAGTAAGTCTTTATATCTTATCCAGACATTAAACAATGCTTTCCTGACAATATGGTTTTTAAATGCTTTATGTGCTTTAACCTTGTTGTACCACAAATATGCATGCCACCCAAAAACATTATTAAAACCTTCTAAATCCAAAACAGCTCTTTGTTAGCAGCAAGATCTTGAACATGGCTCGGTAGCTGATCAGGAGCCAGTGCAGTTCCTTCAGCACGTGTGCCTCAAGGTCCTCCACGCACCAGCCTGGCTGCAGCATTCTGCACCGGCAGCAGCTTCTGAACCGATCCGGAATGCATGCTAAACTAACATAGGCTCACAGAAATATAGGCATCTGCCTATATTGCACATAAGATCAAAGGAAGCTGCCTTATCCAGGCAGAAAATTTTTCCATCTAGCTCAATATTATCTACACTGACTGGCAATGGCTCTCCAGTTCAGTATTGGGGTTTCTCCCAGCCCTAGCTGGAGATGCTCTACCACTGAGTTAAGGGATTGAGCAGACTGTCATTGGGCCAGTTTGTGCCTTCATAATTCCTCCTGCTCAGGCAGAGGATGCCTTTGAAAACACTGATGGGTGCAGCTGTCCACCAGCCTCATCCATTCCTTCTCAGCTCCTCCTCAGTCCCCACTCTTGGTCTCTTCCCCACCTGAGAAGGAGCTTTGAAAGCTTCTCTGTCTACTCCTACAAGCAACTTGGTTGCAGGGAATGCAAGTTTATCAAAGATAACCCATAACTTTTAATAGGAAGATGAACTTGCTTCTGGTGGTGGGTAGAGTTTGCAGCAGAAGGAAAGGAAATTATGTCACCTGGAGAGGCGAGATAATTACCCAGTGCAATGCCTTCTGCCGTTAGAAGTAATGTTTCAACTACTGTAATGACTTGAAGCTTCCAGCCATTCAGCTTCCAACCCAGAATCCCTTTTCCAGTATCTCCCAAACAGCACCAATGTTAGAACCAAGGTTATAAACGACTTGCCCTGATTTTGCTCTGCTGGGGTGTTCTGCTCCTTATTTTTATTTTATTTCTTCCCCAACCCAAATTATATTTACCTGCTTTTGTTTTAAAGATATGCCCCATTAAAAAAAATCTGTAATGCCCTCAGTCTGCAAATAGAACCGTCGAGAGGCTGTGCATGAGAATACATTTCTAGTAAGGGAATATATATCTTTTTTGTTACTTTTAAATCCCATACTTATTTCAACAACATTGCGAGATGAAATCAGAAAGCCAGTCACATGTACAGCTACGTTATAATGTTGCAGACAGAGGAGTAAAAAGAAATCCTGATTGGCATTCTCTTACCTCACTCCTTCTTGCATTTGCCTCCTCTGCTTGTCTTTAATTCCAGCCTCACAGCTATCAAGATGGGAACAACTGCTTTGATGGGTTTATTTGGAGCTGGGTGGATCCATTGGGGTGGGGGGCAGAAGTACAGATCACTTTGCAGTTATTACTGAGTGTGGCTGTGCAACTGGTCCTGCCCAGATTGCATCATATCCCCCATTCCAATGCCCATGCAATAAGCGTGGAATGTCTTCAGGGGGAAAGCCAGTGCTTGGACTGAACTAGTTCAGCTGAATGAAGTTCACTGAACTAGTTCAGAAATCTCTAACTACCTGTCACAGGAGCATGCTGGTCAGTAATCACACACTTGGAGTTAATTCCCTGTTAGCAAAAACATGATACCCACAGGCTAGGTTGAGTGTCAGGCCTAACGAGTGGAGGAGCTCATTCCTGGTGGCCAGTATAAGGCTGAGAAGAAAAGAGGGGGAGGGTGGGGTTGTACTGCTTCTATTCTTCTACTTGGTGTATGTGTGGGGTTTTGTGTCAGCGTCACTTGTGTGGGTTCTCTTTCTGTTCATTTGTTATATTTTCTTGGTGGTGAGAGGAGTTGGGAGTGGCCTAGGGTTTGGTTGGTTGTCTTCGGTTGACTGTAGTGAGATTTGTTTGTGTGTGTGAGGGGGGTGGATTTTTGGATCAGGTTAGCCATATTGATTCATATGCTGTCAGTGAATTCTTGTTATTGTCTTGTTGGGCTGTGTATGTGATGAAGGGGAATCATACCGGAGTGAAGGTGTCTTCTATTTGTCCCTGTTTCCGTTTCAGTTTATTGGTTAGCTTTTCTAGTAAGGTTGTTTCCCATACCATTTGATACCATTGGTTCATGTTTACTGCTGACAGGTCTCTCCAGTGCCTGGCTATGATGCTTCTGGCTGCTGAGAATAGGTGGGTTATGAGCTCTTTACAATGTGAGTGGGCACTGTTATCTTGGAAGATGTTGAGTAGGGCCAGTTCCGGGGTGACTTCTAATATCTGCTTAGTTATTTTGCATATTTCTTGTATGACTGATGTCCAGAAGAGTTGGATTTGGGGACATTCCTACCACCTCTTCAGCTTCTGATACCTCCTCTTTCCAGTCTTCTCCCTCTTCTCCCTGTGACCACTCATTGTCGTCCCACCACCAGTCCCTGGGCTCTGAGCCTTCTTCCCTTGGTAGTTTCCAGCTGGTTCCTCCCACCATTTCTCTGTGCCCTTTCTAGTCCATGGCATCACACCTGAAAGTAGTTCCTATAATTGCTGTGTGACCTAAAGGTGAACTACGTTCATTTTGGGGTTGAACTTTTCTGGATTTCTAGTTCAGCTTCACTTTCATTCCTCACCCCCCCTGCCCCATTCTGAGTGATGGCAACATGATGGCTTCATTTGCTCTTAACAGCATAACAATACAGAAACCTGATTGGGTAGCTGCCTTTGTGAAGCCATTCCATTCACTGTGTGTGACACCTAATGACCCCATTAGGCAATTGAACTTAAGACTGGAAAAAATGAAATTGAATTAGTCTCATTAGTCCATCACTCTGTTTTATTGCTTGATATTTGGCTTGGAAGCCACCCTGAAGATCCAGCTGAGATAGTAGTGTTGGGGGACTCAGTGTTTTTATTTATAAATAAATAGCAAAAAATACTTAGCTCAGATGGGAGTACCGATTGGTGCACACTGATTGATAACCACAGGTTTCTTATCAAATCACTCTATTTCAGGTTTGACATCTGGTCCAGATTTTTGAGTAAGAAAAAAAAAAGTTAATTTGAAACTAAAGTAACATCTCTGTACTGCAAGAGGGTGGTGGAGGGGAAGGATGTTAGAAGCTACAGAACAGTTGTGGAATTCAAGAAAATTGTTCAGTAGTCTGGAATGGAGGGAGGTTGAAAGGGGGCCAGAAAGTGCAACTCACCCCCCTGTAGATGAGTTTGTAAAATATATTGAGCTCAGGGAGGAATCTGCAGTCCAATAAATTGGCATTTGAGGGGTGCCACAAACAAGAATAAATTGCATTATGTCTTGCACTACAACATACAGGTGTCCAAAAGCTATTACAATCCAGCCACTGACTTAAAATTGTATGAAAGTAATAGCATAGTTTCTATGTGAGTTGTCACCAGAAAACACTTACTTTATTTTACTTTGCTATTTGTTTGGGTTTTGTCACAGAGGTCCCCACACCAATAAATCCCAAAAAGCTATTGAAATTAAATTTTCTGCTTCTGGTTTAGTGGTTGCTCTTGTCAGTAATAACTCAGATATCATCAAATGGAAGGCCGAAACTGCTGTAGAACTTTGTTTCTTGCATTAGGACTTGTGCATACACACATCCAAAATTGGGAGTTGTTTTTCTTACAATTAAGGAGCTCTATGAATGAAGGATTTCTCTTCACATTCTAACTTCTACAACATTTATGGCTCCTGGGGTGCATTCAGTCCAAAATCCATACTAATGGTTGATTGACATTGTCTAATTGGAGTGTTATTTCTACTATGAATTGGCTGCAGACATGGCATTTGATCCAGACTCACAGCACTATTCTAGTCATATTTACACAGAAGGAAGCTCCACAGAGTTCGGTGGGCTTATTTCCCAGATAAGTGGGGCTAACTGAGAGGAGAGTAAAATTGTTCTCTGGTGGGGGGGGGCAGAATCAAGGGCCCATAATCCTTGTCCTCTATTTGGAGGTAAGCATCAAGAATGAATTAGTGCAGTTTAATGAATATCACAGAATTAGTTCAAAAATCTCTGTGAATCGCACCTGGAAGCACTTCCCATAATTGCTGGGTGAACTGAACATGAATTAAGTTGCGTTTGGGGGTAGAACTTCAAATGATTTCTAATTTATCTTCAAGTTTGTTCTCTTCTATGTGTCTTTTATTCCTTAGACTCTTTAGACCTTTGAATGTGAGATAATGTATTGGGAAAAATAAGTTAAACAATTTGCATTCCACTGTGTGTGTGTCTTGTTGTTTTCTTAGTTGTCTGAAGCATATTTTAGACTTTAGCACAGCAGTTTGCAACATTCTGAATGCTGAATATCTGTCAGGCAGCTGCCAGCAACTCCCAGGGTCAGTTGCCCAGGAACGTACAAAGACAAGGAAATGTTTCTTACTGTCCACTTTTTATTCAGTATTTTATTCAGTACCTGTAGAGAGAGGCTTTGGAACCCAGCCTCTTGGATAATGGCATTGTCCCAAGTGGATCTCCACCCCGTCTCTCTCACTTCCTCATTCATCATCTCTATGGGTGCTGACAAGTGCCCTGTGCCTTTGAGCTCTTTGTTCTCCTACTTTCAAGGCTTGCTGGGTTCTAGGAGGGGGGGGTCTGGAATGCTTTCTAATGACACTGTGTCAGTCAGCTGTCACCCCCTGGTGCTTCCTCTTCCTGCTCCTCCTCTCCCATTATTTAAAATCATAGAATCATAGAATCATAGAGTTGGAAGAGACCACAAGGGCCATCGAGTCTAACCCCCTGCCAAGCAGGAAACACCATCAGAGCACTCCTGACATATGGTTGTCAAGCCTCTGCTTAAAGACCTCCAAAGAAGGAGACTCCACCACACTCCTTGGCAGCAAATTCCACTGTCGAACAGCTCTTACTGTCAGGAAGTTCTTCCTAATGTTTAGGTGGAATCTTCTTTCTTGTAGTTTGGAACCATTGCTCCGTGTCCGCTTCTCTGGAGCAGCAGAAAACAACCTTTCTCCCTCCTCTATGTGACATCCTTTTATATATTTGAACATGGCTATCATATCACCCCTTAACCTCCTCTTCTCCAGGCTAAACATGCCCAGCTCCCTTACCAACTTTCCCCCTCATCTGCTTCTCAGCTGTGACTTCCCTCAAACCCCTGTTGTAATTCTGAACTGTCTTCCATTTCTCTGGAAGGGTCAGGCTAGGGAGGTGGTCTCCACCATTCCTCCTCTGCCCAGTCCCTGACTATATCTATATCTATATCTATATCTATATCTATATCTAATCTGCCAATGCTCATTTGGATGAACTGTAAATGTGAACCCAACTGGTTCATTTTGTAAAACGATGAATTTAACTGGAATTAGTTCATTTTCTTTGAACATGCTGAATTTGAACTAGAACTAGTTCGTTTTTAAAAAGAGCTTTCCAAGTTCTGACCACGACCTCTTGAAACTAGTATTTATAAACTTGGAAGTAAAAATCCTGGCAATATTTCTATGCCAACGGTGTGAAAAAAGTAAGTAGTGGAGCTCTAGGATATTCCTCTGTAATGGTATGCCTGGGTGCTTTGCACTGAGACTCATTGTCTGCAGGACAATGTATCTGGAGAGCCATTATCAACTGAAGGAAGACTCAAGTGGGTGCTGTCATAGATGCAAGTGCCTTAATTCCTACCACTTGTCCAGTGCCACCAGAAAAATGGAAGGGATTGCAAAAATCCCCACTACTGCTTTCTTGGAAAGCTGGAGATAGAATTGTCTCTGATACGGGATATTAGTCCACTGCTTCATCAGTGTCCTCTCTAATTTCTCTATTGGTTTGTATTTCATGATTTCTTGCTTGCTTAGCCTCATTACCCATGACGTCCGCATGGCTGAATCTAAAACCACAATGAGCTTAAAGGCCTCAGTAATTGCCATCACTGTACATAATGACTTTAAAAAAATAAAAGGGTATGGTGGTAGTGGGGAAGGAACAAATAAACGTTAATATTTTAATCAGACTAATTGAGATTAAAATTAATAAGCATCATGTGAAATGGTTGCATTCAAATGAGAAGCACCCCCCTTTACCCTGGATAATTAACATTCCATTTAGGCAACTGTTTATGACATATTGTAAAATGGCTTGCATACCAATCTATTGTTCATGAGGGTAAAGAATAATTATTCTTAGGATGAAAGGCTATTTCTCTACATAAATGGTTTCACACTTGCATCTATTATACCCTTACAGCTGATAGCATCAGGATCTTGCCTCAGTATTGGAAACACTTCCATTAATTAAACTGCAGGTGCATATAACTCAGCATGTTAATAATTTTATAGATTTTTCTCCTCTGCATTTGGCTAATATGGTACTTTTGTGGATAGCAATTTCATCCCATTTTGAACATGTATTAGCTTGCGTATGAATGCTGTGCTTTAGAAACTGTCAGGCTATTCATTGCTCTTCTTTCCCCTGTTACAGCTTTATCTCAAAAAAATAATTAATAGCTAACATTTCTATTTCTTGTAGAAATCCATTTCATTATTAGCATGTGTTTGTTTGGAGCCGCGTGGATATGTGCTGGGTCTGAACAGAGAGTAGAAAATGAAAAGCGAAAACATTGATTTGCAAACTGTTCCTATGCCCAGCTGCAGATGGTTGATGGAACTGTAGAAGCTGCACACATTTATAAAAGCACCCAATAGATATACAGTGGTACCTCGGGTTAAGTACTTAATTTGTTCCGGAGGTCCGTACTTAACCTGAAACTGTTCTTAACCTGAAGCACCACTTTAGCTAATGGGGCCTCCTGCTGCTGCTGTGCCGCAGGAGCACAATTTCTGTTCTCATCCTGAAGCAAAGTTCTTAACCTGAAGCACTATGTCTGGGTTAGCGGAGTCTGTAACCTGAAGTGTATGTAACCCGAGGTACCACTGTACTACATAAGGCTGCTGCACCTCAACATGATTTCAGTGTGAGTGTCAAGCCTTACCTAAAGGAGCCATCAGTAGCATCACTGGTGTGGTTTTAGAGGAGGGCAGGGGAATTTGATGCCCTCCAGATGTTGCTGGACCATTGGCCGCACTGGCTGGTGCTCATGGGAGTTTGATTCTAACAGCATCTAGGAGGCCAAGGATTCCCCATCCCTATTGTAAAGCAAGAATAGCTCCTGTTACCATTTCTAATTAGCCAGCATTAAGGAATCACAGCTCAGCCCAGAATTTGAGATGCCAAGAGACTTTATTCATGACTTTGGGCAGGGATATCCATTCAGTCAGGGCCTCAAAAGAAGGCTTCCAAAAACTTGACCCCATCATGTTTCTATATTGACTTGAGTCTTCTGCTTCAACATCTTAGGTTGGTTCAGCAAAACCTGGGCTTTCAGCAGGGGTGGTACAATGTGTGTGGCTGGTTTTTTTAATGTATGTATTTATTTAGGTAACTGACCACTACTCTTTGTGTTAACATCTCAATATAATGCATGTTTTGCTGTAAGTTCTCTACCTACCACTTCACCTCTAGCCTTCAAATTTCCAGGCCACTGCATTTCAGCCACTAAGGATGGAACTTACTTGCCTTTTTTCATCCCCCAGAACAGTTTCAGACTGAACAGACATTATATGGCAGGTTTGTGAAGCTTGGGAAGTCCAAAAGGGACTGAGAGTTTGAGCAGAGGAATAGTATATTGTTAAATATACTTATGAATGAATAAGTAGGGATGCAGAGAGGGATTCCAAAGGTAAAATTGAGGGGAAAGGGTTAAGTAAAAATGTGATGTCCCACAGTTGCTTTTCATTAACAAAGTTGACTGCAGTGTAAGATGTAGTTTGTCCTTTAGACAGCCACTGTGTTTATCATTACAAGGCTTGCAGCTGTGCCTTGAGAGAGGATGAATAATGTCTTCAATAAACAGTTTAGAGTGGTTGAGCCTCAAATGTCCATTATCTTCAAAGAGATATGTTGATGTCTTCTTAGGCACTGTTCCCAAAGCTATATTGCTGTCTTTGACCAAGTGATGCATCCATCTGCCATGCATTAAGGGTGAAGAAAATAGACAACTAACAATGCACTCATTTACAATCCCAAATAGCACCAGCAATATGGGAATAATGTATCATTTCTTGTACCTTGGTTGCATAGATTGCAGAGGAGTGAATCAGGAGCTCTGTAATTCCGCCAGACCTACAGAGTAGCAAACTGTACCACCAGTGGTTCATAGCAATTAGCTTAATTAACTGAAGTTTTAATCACAGATTAAAATCACCCCACCCATTAACTAGAAAAGCTGATAACAAGCAATTTGGAAATTGAAAGAGGCATGCTGTTATTCTGGACACACACTCCCAGTGCCACATTTGAAAGAGAAAATGAAATTTAAGGACATTGCTTTCTCTTAATGCGTATCCAAAAAACAATCAAGTGGTTTTCCTTCATACTTCTCTATACTCTTTAAACATTGCCTGTGGGTTGTGCCTCTGGCTTTACAAAGGGCAGGGTTTCTTTGCAGCAGAAAGTTTTCTCACCATTTACTTTCCTGCTTCACTTGCATAGCCACCTGCCTTTAAAAGCACAGGAAGAGGGCCAGTGAGAAAATGGGCAGTCCTACCTCTGACCCAACAATGGTGGGAAACATTATCCACTTGTGCTAGTGCAAGGACACATTTCCTTTTCTTTTTAAAAAACCATAATGTCTCAAGATCTCCGGTATAAGTCTGCTTTGGAACCCAATGCTAAAATGCCTTTCTGTTCTGGACCAGGAGGGCCTTTTTGCATATCAAATCTGCCTTGTCATGGCTTGTTAATTACAACTGGCAGATCAGAGACTGCTGCTGGCAATGACCAGCTTGTTAAAACGAGGCACCATTTGTGACACTATGAAGTAATTCAGCATTTTAAAAAAGAGAATCTTTCACCCACACTGCCTGTCATTTCGCCATATAGCCTCCCTCGCCCCTCATTTGCCATGTGCACGCCCACACTGGGCCATCAAACCCATTTTGCTATCTCTTAAAGTCTCAGCAAGCGCCTCACATTTCTTAAGTTCAGCACCACCCCCTGCCCCGACTAGCGTAAATCTACCATGGACACACATGGCTCCATGGATGGGCAACATTTTCAAAGCACTCTGAACCAAGGAAGTTATATCATGGGCACATGCTGACAACTGCAGAGCTGTGCTTGCCAAATTTGAAGTGGCTTGGCTTGAGTATCGTATGCAAATCTATTGGTTCTGTCCTAGCATCACAGCATCTGGGAACAGAAAAGGGGATTATAAAGCAAAGGGAGAGATGAGGAAATATCTCGCCCCACCCCCTTCTCTCTCTCTCTCTCTCTCTCTCTCTCTCTCTCTCTCTCTCACACACACACACACACACACACACACACACCCTCTTATTTGGGATCATATGTTAGTAGGGATGGAAGGATCTGTCACTTTTGGTTCTCTCCGTTTCTCATTTCCCCAATCTTAATTCAGTTCCCCACATTTCTGTGTGGATTTGCAAATTTATTTTACAAAAAAATCCTCATGAAAATTCATCAGCATTTTAGTGCAATTTTCTCGTAATAAACATTATTGCACATAGTATTTGAGTATTGTACTTTTTTGCATTGTAATGTAATGCATTTTATGTGTGTTTTTCACTAGTATATAAGATGATTATAGAGTGTTCTGTATTGTCCAGACATGATGGTAACTTTGGCAAGATCTTTACTGATAATGGGTGGGCACCTCCAGTACAGATGGGGAAATTTTTAAATTCATTTTGCATTCATGGAGGAACCATCTAATTCACACTTTCAAAGACCATATGCAAACTGAAAGACAGTCATTCTTCAAAATGTTGCAAGGTTGGAGAATAGCATCGCAAAATTCATGAGAATTTTGAAGGATGGCTATGTTTTGGTTCTCATACTTCTTCCAGAAAATGTGAATTTAATACAGTCACCCTTAAATGTAAACTGGATTGAATTCTCCTCCATGCTCCATCACTACTCCTTTTCCCCCTTCAATGCATAAATGATAGCACTAAACCTCTTGATATTATTATTGTTTGTTTGTTTATATTCCACCATTTTCCCTGATGGGACTCAAGGCAGCTTACAGATAAAAATAAAGCTACTAAAAGCAAAGAAAAAAAATAATTAAAAACTATTAAGAAGCGATAGAATTCTATCATCTATCTATCTATCTATCTATCATCTATCATCTATCATCTATCTATCTATCTATGTATCTATCTATCTATCTATCTATCTATCTATCTATCTATCATCTATCTATCTAATCTATCTAAAGATATCTATTAAAACTATACAAATAATTACAATAAAAAAGCATTGCGCCAGCCCTTTCATTAAAAGCTGTCAGTTCCCCAAAGCCTGTCAGAAAGACTTCACCTGCCAGTAGAATAACAATCAGTCTGCTTACCCCCTTTTAGGGGTGTGGTGGCTTTGCAAGATGGCCAGTGCCCCTCCCCCCCACACCCCTAGTGATGCATAGCTGAGATGCCAGGGGCTTGTCTTGCCAGAGTGTGAGCTTTGGCTCACATTCCCAGCATGAAATCTGGCACCGCGTCAGCCTGCTGAATTGGCCAATGGCAGGCTGGCGTGGAGGGCTGGCTCTCTGGGGGCGTGCCAGAGGGAACAATCAGGCTTCCCTCTGGTCCGCGCCTGGGGGATTTAAACAGTCCATGCCAGCCCTCGACACCCAACTGTTCTTCGTTGGATCCCAGCTTCTCTAGGGATGGAGTTCCAGAGTCTGGAAGCAGCTATTGATCACCTGCAATCCAATGATTTGCATTGTAGGTGTCCTTTGTTCCAGTATGGTTCTAGTTACATAGTGGCCCAGAAGTCTGAAATGTCCCTCCTCCATTTTTGGATGTTGACATTTCTAATTTCAGATTTCTGTCCATTTACTTAGAGACTGTTTTTTTCTCCCATTTAGTCATTGGTGGCAGATGATGACATATATTATATTGGAAGATGAACGTATGATATTATGGATGATGCTGTCATGTCCTGTAATAGTGGTACCAGAGTAGGTATGGGAACAGAACTAGCATCTGGATCTGTGGCAGGGTCTGGTGCCTGTACCTGTTGTGTGGCTTGCTGTTGCTTGCGAGTTGCTGTTTTAGGTTGTAAGCAAATTCAGGCTTGCCATCCAAGGCCTGTGTCATTATTCCGGGTGGACTGTAGCTCACTGGTGATACTTGGAGTGGATTTAACTGGGAGCAGTAAATGATAACAAATGATTGTCTGCCTTTTTTTTTCATTTTAGGTTTGTCCTGTAGTAGATTATTCCTGAGTACTTATCTGTCCTTGGTACTTTCTCCCCCAACTTTATTGTAACCTAAGGAATCACTGATGTAAGTTTTAAAGTTGTGAACCTCCCCCAACCCCTGAGACTGGTTCACTGTAAAACTTTAGCAAACAGCAATAGAGTTCTGAGCAACCAGAGAACATTTATTGGACACATTACATTATGCTCTAACATTTGTTTACTGTTGGAAAGAAAAAAAGTCCTCTCACAGAAGGACACTAATGACTTAGCAGCCTCAAAACTGCCAGTATGTGAAACCTCTGCGTTTCATAGAGATGAATTTCCTCATTTATGTAGCTATGTAATCAGTGTGTGTGGTAGAGTTATTGCCATGTGCAAGCATTAAATCTGCTTTACATAAATATTACATTTTGTCACTGGACAGAATGTCTTGTTCCTAGAGCAAGCTATCAAACTAAAAGTAAAAAATAAAGTTTTAAATAACAACTTTTGAGGCATATGAGATATTTATGCGGAACACCGTCAGCTTGTTGAAAAAGCCCATGATTCTTTCTAACGAGGTATCAGCTTCATGCAAATAGTATATTTTAACACAGATTTGACCCCTGGCAGCAATTCAGTAGGCTATGACTCTACTATATGCCATATTTCATTGTTATATGTGCATACATATATGTACACCCCCCCCCAAGATCACTGGACAGAAGAATGTTTTTAACTGTAATTGCTTTTAGATGTTCTTAATTGTAATTATTTTTAGAATGTTTTAACTGTTTTTGCTTTGTTTTTGTTTTTCAATTATGTACCTGCTTGTATTGAAGGGTGGGATATACATTACATTACATTACATTACATTACATTACATTATTACAGTAATAACTCTGCGAACGTCCGCCCTGTCAGCCGTCCATTTCGGTGAAAATCTGCGGCAAACCCGGAAGTACCAGAATGGGTTACTTCCAGGTTTGCCGCTCGCGCATGCGCAGGAGCGGAAACCGCTTCGGGTGTGTGTGCAGAGCAGTGCTTTGTCGAGCGTCCTTTTTGTTGAGTGTCTGGGGCTCCGGAATGGATCCCAGACTCAAAACAAGGTACCACTGTATATTATTATATTATATTATATTATATTATATTATATTATATTATATTATATTATATTATATTAATCATATCATATATCATATCATATCATATCATATTATACACCCATAATGTAATATACATGCTTACAAAAAGAAAGTCCAGGTTCTAGGTAGTATTGAAAAAGTTAGGACTGTATGCATGGCTTCACAATGGATCTGAACAAACCTTGAATATTGACTCAGAATAGATGATGGAAGTAATTGATAATACTTTCTTTGGCATCCTAAAGCAGGGTTGGGAAACCTGCAGTTCTCCAAATATGCTTGGACTGCAACTCCCATAATCTCTGATCATTGGCCGGGGCTGATGGGATTTTGAGTCCAAAAACATCTAGAAGGCAATAGATTCACTATGTAATTTAGAGATCTGTCAGGATTTTAATCTGCAACTAAATTAAGTTGCATTTTAAAATGTTTATTACTGTTATTCAGATCTGTATTAAATTTTGTACCGAGAACCACATTGAACACATTTGTAGCATTGCTTGTGATGACAGAGCTGAAATTGGTGGCCTGGCGGGATATTATAGTACTCTGCAATGCCCCTTTTGAATCCTGCTTTCTCAGGACATAGCATAATTCTGGAAGCATTGTTGGAAACAAAGCTAGTGGGGAAACAGTTGAAGAAAGAGTTTCCCAAAAGCTGCCACTGCTACCATCACTATTCACAACGTGGTGCCCTCCAGATATTGTTGGACTATAACTCACATTAGTTCCAGTTAGCATGGTCAATGAGTAGAGATTATGAGAGTTGTAGTATGACAATATCTGGAAGTGATGGCTACCCCTCTTTTAGAGATAATCAGCCTCATATAATCAAAATGCTTAAGTCTAATTAACGCATGAAGTGGTTAATACCATAGAGTAAGCTGTCCTGCTAGGCTTAGCTATGTCCACTTCCCTCACCTTGGGAGGAACAGCAATTAAGACTTTGTTCCCCTTCCTGTCTACCAGAAAAGCTGAAAATGATGTGGTCTAAGCTGGTTGCTCAAAGCTCAGACCACAAGACTTTTACACGCCGTTCTTAAGTTCCTGTACTCAGGAACTTTTACCACTGTAACTAAGCCAAGTTTTACTTCCTGTGTTTTCTGACTGCGTGGAAAAGCACATGAACCTGACTTTTGGAGAGTTTGTAAGTAAACCATTTTTAACTTGTCAAATAAGTGATATTTTTCTATGGTAAGGGAAGAGAGGATCTTAGAAGGACCCATTTTAAAGGTCTAATATCCCATATTTCCATGCTTTGCTGTATAGTTTGTGATTTTAAATCTCTGTTGGGGTTCTCTTACCCAAAACTACTTTCCCCAAACCTGGATCTTGCCATCCAGGAATTTTTTCTTTTATACCTGTATTTCCCCTTGCTAACCAACAGGGAAAATATTAAGATTTTCTTCCACTCCCCAAAATGTCTGTGTTCTCAAGAAGCAGCCAGTCCTTCAACCAGCAAAAAGCTGCTGATTCATAAGAAAGTTTAAGGTCTGGCAGGGCAAATCCCCCTCTTTCCTTAGCATCAGTTAATATTTTAAATTTTATTCTGGGTTTCTTGCCCTGCCAGACAAATTTAGAAATGTCTCTCTGCCACTTCTTGAAACAGTCCATTTTATCTAATATTTGTAACGATTGAAACAAAAACAGCATTCTTGGCAATACATTCATCTTGATAACAGCAATTCGGCCCAGCAAGGAAAGCTTCAAGTTTGACCATATTTCTAAATCCCTTTTAACGTCCGACCAACACTTTTCATAATTATCCTTGAATAAATTCCCATTTTTAGCTGTCATGTTAATCCCCAGGTATTTCACCTTCTTAACCACTGTTAAACCCGTCTCATTCTGAAACCTCTCTCTTTCGGTCATTGTTAAATTTTTCTCAAGAACTTTGGTTTTTAACTTATTCAACTTAAATCCTGCTACATGACCAAACTCTTGGATCAGTTCTAATACTCTTTTGGTGCTAGATTCTGGCTCCTGTACTAGGTCATCTGTGAAAGCTTTCAATTTATATTGTTTAGCTCCGACCATTATACCTTTAATCAAATGGTCCCTCCTAATCATGTTTAACAAAACCTCCAGGACAGAGATAAAAAGTAGAGGGGAAATTGGGGAGCCTTGTCGTGTCCCTTTCTCTATCCTAAATTCCTCTGTTACCACGTTGTTAACTATTAATTTGGCCTTTTGTTCTGAATAAATTGCACTTATACTATTTTCAAACCCTTGACCGACCCCCATCCCCTGAAGATTTTTCTTCATAAAACTCCAAGAAATATTATCAAAGGCTTTCTCGGCATCCACAAAAATTAAAACTGCTTTTGTATTGATATCCTCTTGCAGCTTCTCCAATATGTTAATTATATTCCTCGTATTATCCAACAAATGTCTGCCTGGAAGAAAGCCAGCTTGGTCTTTGTGTATCACTTCCTTTAATACTTTTTTTAACCTCTTGGCCAAAATGTCAGCAAAAATTTTGTAATCCACATTTAACAGGGATATGGGTCGGTAGTTCTTAAGTTGTGTCTTTTCAGACTCAATTTTCGGTATAAGTGTAATATATGCTTCTTTCCATGACTCTGGCGCTTTTCCCCCCTCCAAGATTTCATTGCAAACCTCCTTTAGTGGTTGAATTATCCAGTCCTTCAAAGTTCTATAGCAGGGGTGTCAAACTCAAATTCATCGGGGGCCGCTTCAGCAGTTTGGTCACCCTCAAAGGGCCGGTTGTATCTGTAGGACTTACAGTACAGGAGAGAAAGGTTCAGGCAGCCGTTGGATCTGTCACATCACAGGATGGCATGCGCTCAATATAAAAACAAGTGGAGGTTTCCTGAATGCATGTAAAGTGGAGGTTTCCTGTGTAGAACGGCCGGCGCCGCTAGAGGGCAGACGTTCTCTGGCTTGTAGGCTGCCGCACATGCGCTGAAGAGGCGGCGTTCTTGTGTCAAAAAAAAAAAAGCAAGAATAAAAGGTGAAGGCTGGCGGCCGGCGGCAGCTACACGGGCCACATGACGAGGTCTGGCGGGCCGGATTCGGCCCGCGGGCCTTGTGTTTGACACCCGTGTTCTATAGTATTTTGAGGTTAAGCCGTCCGGCCCTGGAGCTTTTCCCAGTTGCATATTCTGAATGGCACCTTCTACCTCCTGTTCCGTAACTGTATAGTTCAACATTATCTTATGTTCTTGTGAGATTTTTTGTAATCCATTTGTTTTCAAAAACTGGTCTATGTCGAACTCTCTCTGGGGCCCTTGTGTATATAGTTGTTTAAAGTACCTCTGGAAACATTTTCTAATTTCCACTGGATTCTGGATGTTTTTTCCTTCCACTTCCAAATTAGTGATGGTATTAAGTTTTTGTCTTTTCTTCATCTGCCAAGCTAGCAGTTTCCCACATTTATTTGCCGATTCAAAAGTCCTTTGTTTCATTTGTTTAATTTTCCATTCAGTTTCCTGGTTTATCATCTTCATGTACTGCACTTGATGTAGCTTTATTTCTCTCAGAATCTCTTGTGAATTAGGTTTCGCTCTCAGTTTTTTCTCGCCCTCTTTTATTTTTTCCAGAATTTTTTCTTTTTTCGCATTTTGGGCTTTCTTCTTTATTGAATTCTGTTGAATCAGAAACCCCCTCATAACTCCTTTACTTGCGTCCCAGATTATTCTTTTTTCCACGGTAGTTTTCAAATTTATCTAAAATAGTCTCTCAGAGTTTTTTGGGCCTTTTTGGTCACCTCTTGATCTCTGAACAAGGTGTCATTCATCCTCCATCTGAAGGAACCAGTTGGTGTTAGTTTCATCTCCATTCTCACGGCATTATGGTCGGAGCACGTCTTAGGGCAGATCTCTACCTTCCTAATCTTGGGTGCCAGTCCTCTAGTTATCCAGATTTGGTCAATTCTTGTCCATGTCTTTTGGGCTTCAGAGAAGAAGGTTCCCTCTCTACCCAAGGGATTCCTGGTTCTCCAAATATCAATCAAATCCATATTGTCAGTCAGTTCAAAAAAGGTTTTTGGTAGTCTGCCATCTTTGGTAACTCCCTGCCTCTGTGACTTATCCATGTTTGTAGATACCACCCCATTCATATCTCCCATCAAAATGATGTTATAGTCCATATAGTCCAATAGAGTCTCATGCAACTTCTTATAGAATATAGATTTCCCCTCATTCGGTGCATATACACCTACTATCAAGAATTTTTCTCCTTGTGTTTGAATTTCAATTGCTATGAGTCTTCCTTGATCGTCTTTAAAAACAAATTTCGGTGACAGGCTCTCTTTTGCATAGATGACCACTCCTCGCTTTTTAATCTTGTCCGATGAGATAAATTCTTGGCCCAACCTTTTGTTAGACAATATTTTCCTATGTAGCCTTGTCACATGTGTTTCCTGTAAGCAAATTAAGTCCAATTGTTCCTTTTTAAGTATATGAAAAACTTTTTTCCTTTTCTCCGGGGAATTAAATCCGTGAATGTTCCAACTTAATAGTTGCAGAGACATGATGTATTTAAATTTACTCTCCTCCAACTGCTCCCAGTGCTTCCTCTTCTTCTGACGGTGGTATCACTTTCTTTGTCTTGTCCACTCCCAAAAGTGGTAGTCCTTTGTCTAATATTCCTGGTGATAAGGCTCCTAGCTCTCCTTCCGCTCCTTTTTGCAAATCTTCTTTGTAGTCTCTCAAAAAAATTTCTTTCTCCTCCACTGATCTTATCTTAAACTTCTTACCTTTAAGACTGAAAGATAGGCCTTGAGGGAATTCCCACCTGAAAATAATTCTATTTCCTCTCAGCAAAGTCACCAAGTCTCCGTAGTTGGACCTAAGTTCCAGAAGATGTTTCGGGATGTCCTTGAATATTTCTACCTTTGACTCTTGTATTATCAAAGTATTCTGGTAGTGCAGACTCAATATTTTATCTCGCTCCTCTTTGGATCGAAGGGTAATCAAACAGTCTCTCACTCTGTTCTTTCTCCCTCCTTTTCCAAGTCTAAAGGCGTTTATTATTTTGAAATCTTGCTTGTCCTCCAATTTCCAAAAGTCTACAAATTCCTGTGTCAAAAAGTCGCTCAAACTATCTTTCTCAAGTTCAGGTACCACCCTGACCCTCAAATTGGTCTGTTTTTTCTTCAATTCAATCATAGACAGAAGTTCCTGATGGGCCCCAAGCCGTACCTGATGGTCCCCAAGCTGTTTACTTATCGGTGTTATCTTTTCTTCTACAGCAGCTGCTTTTTCTTTTGCTTCCTGGGCCGTCTTTTGATTTAATGCTGACTGTTGTAGTAGTTTTTCGATTGAGTCTGTATTAGAATTCACCTTCCGACCCAAATTGTTGATACTTGTAGTGTTCTGGTCAATTTTATTTGTTGCTTCTGTAACTTGTTTACTTACTTTGTCCAAAGTTTCATAGATCTTGTTCAAAATAGAAGTAAATCCTTCTTCTGTCATCCCTTTTGACCCAGCTTGCACTGGGTCTTCTCCTTGTGACACAGGAGGGCCAGAGGCAGATGCCCTACGCTGCTGCAGTATTGTGCTAGTCTGTTGATGTCTGACTTTGCCTGATCTCGTTACCTTTTCATCCGATTTTGTTGGCTTTTCATCCATGGCACTTTATCTGGAAGTCAAGGTCACTCCCACAGTCAGATTTGTTTTGCTATGGGACTTTCCCAGGCTAGTACTAGATGGAAAATTTCCCAGTCAATTGTAACGTTTTCAGTAAGCCTCTAGGGGGACACAGTATCAATCAGTAATGATGCAACAAAGTATCTTAATGAACTTTCAAAGGCCCCCTTCAGCAGGAGAAATAACAGTTTTAACAGTTTCAAAATGTCAATTTTGCAGAGTTAGCATTCAGTAAGTTACATTGTTCATAGAGAGTGCTGTTCTCAATGTAACCAATCTATTCAGTCTTGGCAGTCTGTTCCCAGGGATTAAGAGGTGGTCTTACGTCTCTCCTTTCTCTCTTATACTTTAAGAAATACTGTCCCTTCTTCCCTCCCTTTCTTTCAGTTCAGGGAGGGAGTTCCTTAATTTTGACGTTTAAGATTTAAGTCCTTTTAGCGCTCCTTGCCCGGTATTTGGCTTAAATTGTCTTTGCTTTGATCTTTATACAAACCGGAAGGTGGACTTCCTCTTTGCACCTTCCCGCTTCAGTGCCAAATTTGACTTTATTTTCCCTTAAATTTTCAGTCTTAATACTTGACCTACTCACGGGTTGTTGTTTTGACAGCCGAATTTTCAGAGGAAAAAAGGTCAGCGCTCTCCGGCAACAGCTGCGCAGCTTCACTCCACAGATGTAGCGATCGACTCTCAGTGCTGCGCCGCCCCCGTTCCGCTCCGGAGCCCCTCGCGGGGTCCCTTTGCTACTTGGGGGGGCGCTTCTGGCACCCGCCGAGTCCCACGGCCGCAGGCTTCTCCCGCCTGCAGTTTTTAAAAGGGTCTCCGCTGCGCCGTAGCGGATAGACCCGGTTTCTGCGGAGCTTCTCCCTCCGAGTTAGAAGGAGACCGCTATTGCCATTGGCGCCGCCTCCGGAAGCCCCCTAATTTAAACATATATATTAATATAAGCAGTCCAAACAGATATCCAAACAAGATTGACAGCTGTAAGATATATGTTCAAATGGTTGTCTTTTAACTAATGCTGTATTTCCATACCCCCGTTTTCTTGAAAAATATTTATTCAACATTCAAATAGCAGACATGAAAGCATCCACGTATAAAAACTTAGTTTTATCAGATTGTTTGAAGTCCCTTTGAGGATTTTCTTCTGAATGTTACAGCTCAAACAGTTGATTTCATTTATTTTAGTTTGTAAAGGCAAAAAATAAATTTAAAAAATGTATATTTGATTCCACCCACACCCTGCTTTACTCCTGCATGTTTCCTTTTTTAGCTGTATTGGGATATAAATTCAGTGCTAGTTATCTTTAAGATTTTAAAGCAAAAATATACTTGCTTTCTAAAGGATGGTCTTTTGTTATGCATTATCACCTACCCACGGATAAATAAATAAAATAAAATGGCTAAATAAATACATTTTCTTTCCTATCAATTTGTTCTGACTCAGTATCAAACTGAGGGGCCATTGGGTTGGATCGAGAGTTAGGCAGCAATCCTAACCAGGGGTGCCAACTTGAATAAAATATTGGGGGTGGGGGAGACAGGTTAGCCCTGTCCCACATAATCAATCACATGATGATTGACACACATCATTTGAATGGCAATGCCCATCCACTTTGGAGGGTCTGGCCACCCTCAAATATTTTATGGAAGGGGCAAAGCCCCTCTGGCCCCTAGCAGTTGGCTCCTATGATCCTAACCCATTTATCTGGAGCTAAACTCAATTGAAGTCAATAGGCTTTGCTTCAGGGAAGTCATGTTTAGGATTGTGCTGTAAATCTGGATCTAACCCAGCAGATTTTCCCTGCATTTTTCATCCCCAGCCACTAGACAGTTGCTATTTTGCAACTGCGTATCAGCAAATTAAGATTTGTGCAATTAAAGTGCTCGTGCACAACACTCCCACTTTTTCAAAAATCAGATCTAAGGGAAATGTGCTGGGTGAGGAAGAATTTTGTCTGTCCCGCATCTTTCAGCATCCGGAACCATTGAATGCCCCTGAGCTCTAGTGTTATGAAAGAGGGTGAAAAAACGGTTTCTTAATCTAAGATTGATTTCAATCTTATTTCAATGCTTGGCATAGGAGAGTGCCTTCCATTGCACCTGAGTATAGTAGGCTAGTTATAGGGTCCAGGAGACGCTATATAACATGCACAGATCTGTTCTCCACCAGAAAGGTACAATCAGGGAGATTAAGGGAAGCCAGGGGGCTGTCAGCTCTGCCCCTTAGCATCTTCTGCCAGGGATGGTCAGTCTGCCTAAGGATAGGGTTGGCTCTGCTCAGATTCCACCACTTCCTTTATGTAGAGAATTTGCCTGGTTCTTTCTTTAAAGAACACCACACTGCTGAACAATATATGGCATTCATAAAAAGCTGCTATGTTTTCCTTAAACACCTTTCTCACTAACTTTATTATGCTTGCAATAGTGAATTAATTAAGTTTGAAAGTCTTTTCAGGTAGCATATTTGGAACTAATAGGTCCATAAATCTTAGATAGTTTCATATCTCTGGAGTAGAACTTCTTAGCTGGGGGAGGGGAGATTCCCCTTCTATTCATTCCTTTTGCAGCTGATGAGCCTTCAAAGACAGTCAGTACTTTTAAATTTGATGAGGATCAATAAAGGTGGCTGAACCTTAAAAATTCTTAGGTTCTCTCTGTTGGTGAATTCTTATGGGTTTCTAATGCGCAAATATTGCAGGGAATGCTTTGATATCACACAGTGAACAAACATATATGCAAATACCTCCTCCTCTTTTGCAATGGATTTATCTAGAAGACCTTTATGGTACTTGTAAATCCTGATAATGATGACCAGAGAGATCCTATTAAGCAGATCTTGAATCATGAATTGCACAGTCACACATATCCCGACTTCTTTTGCCGTAGAGTCTCGGTGTTGAAATATAAATAAACTCTAGAGAGTGCAAGAGGAATGATGGATAGCCGGATGTAAGGACATCTAATTAAAGGATCATCAAACTCTCTAAAACGCTGAGAAAAAAAATCCATTATGAGCAACAAGATGGAGACAAAACAGCTTTTAATTTCTCATCAATTTTCTTTAGATGAAAAAGCAGGGAAGTGCCATCAGATCTGAAGAACGAATGAGTTTCTGATATTACAACTTGCAACAGCAAAATGAATTTTACACTATTGGGAATCATTACTGTGCTGGATCTCCAGGTCCTGGCATCTCTGATGATTGACACTCATATTGAAGACAGGATTGCATGACTCCGGTATGATTGATAGCCAACCTTCTGAAGAAATTAAGCACACCTATCTTCAGCTGCCTAGGAAAAAAAATCCTTGCTCTCGTCTGCTGAGATTACTTCACCAGCTTTAATCCCTGCTGCTTTGTGTTTTCTTGTTTATAGGAGCTGGGTATATTTCCAGAAAGGCCAACATAAATGGGAAAAAGGTAATACTACATATATATTTTTCCCCCAAAGAGCTTTGCTGTTTCAAATCATGCCTCTCTAATAACAAGCCTGGAACAGACTAGAAAGCAGAAGAGGTGGAAGAGTTTCATATGAACTGGGAAGTCTCTCAGTGGTTTTCAATAAGCCTGGATCACATAAAGAAATGCCAAAACAAATATGCCTCTGAGCACATGCAGAGTGACTTTCCTATACCTGCGAGCAACAGCAACCAGGACTCACACAAAATGGAAGGGTAGTGACTGGCCCAGTGGTCCCAGGTCATGCACAGAGACATGAATTGGGAAGTTGTGTCCCTCCAGATATTGTTGGGCTATGGCGCCCATCATCCCTGGGCGTTGCGCATGTTTACTGGGGCTGCTCCATCCCATTGGCTCTCCAGTATGACTGCACCCTGATGCTGCTTTTGATTTTGAAGAATAGACTGCCATGCATGGTACTACTCCATCTTCCTGCTGATGTTAGTGTGGCTTTCTCCCAGGAGTGGTTTTCTTGCAACTCCTCAGACTGTATCTTCTTAACTGCTGCTGCTACACAATTACTACTTGCCGCTGCCATGTGTATGTGGCAGACACAGAAATTTAGGACTCAACTATACAGCTGCAAATAGTATGTTTTAAGTGCATTATACAAATGTGACACTAGATGACGATGGTGAGCCTATGGCAAATTAAATATATTTTTCAAAACACTTTTAAAAGACACATTTTCATAGCATTTTTAATGTGTCTAGATTCCACCTTAGTCACTAAGGTAGTCAGTTGCCTATTATGCATCAAATCTGCTGGATGTGGTGTTAGAATTGTCTGACTGGAACAATTCAAAATTCTTGAATGCTAGGGGGAAGTTTTGGGAGTTCCTTCTCCACTCCCACACACTTTTAAAGTTTTAGTGTGCTTTTCTTCTTTAAAAAAATAAAAATAAATTTGTATCCTGCTCTCCCTCCCAAAGAAGCCCAGGGCAGCAAATATGAAAAAAAGTTAAAACAGTACAATGTAAAATAAAGCAAAATTGATTTAAAGCATCTAAAAAAAAATTAAAACCATTTAGGACCTCTAAAAACATTTAAAGGCAATCACACACCCTCACAGTTATCAATTTCATAGTTCCTATGGTCAGTATCTGACAGCCATCACTTGCTTGGGTAAAAAGGAGTGTTTTAAAATGATCCTGGAAGTCAATAGTGAGAGAAACAGGAAGGGCATTCTACAAATGGGGAACCACCACTGCCAAGGCCCGGCAGAGGTGGCACTAACAACAGGGTCTCTCCCCTGCTGATCGTAGGGCCTGACATGGGATTGGCATATTTATAGGTATATGATATTTTTTGTATATATATAATTCCAATTACTTTCCAAGAGTGGATTATTGCAATCATGATAAAACATTTTAAAGCACCAATTTAAAAATAGCACCAACCATTGGGGAAGATCAGTGATGCAATCACACCATCATTGGTGCACTGCCTGGTGCATTGCAGGGTGGAGTTTTCTGAAGCAAACAAGCACCATCACCGAGAATGTCAAGCCTTGTGTTATGGCCAGGTATAGAGTTCTATAGGTCAGGCACAACCGAAAGAGCACCCACCAACGATCTAGTGCTCTAGCAGGTCTAGTATTTCCGGTAGCCTGGTCACCAATTATCAGGTGTACTTTGAAAATACATACTTAGAAAAGATGCTTAGAGCTAAATATTAATGAAAACAAAAGCATCCATTTATTTATTTATCAACGACAGTATTTGGGCAATGATTGGTAAGTGGATGTTTTTGGACTACAGCTTCCACCAACCGTGGCCAGGATGGGATAGCCAATGGTCAGGGATGATGGGAGTTCTAGTCCAGCGTCACCAAGAGGAGCACAGGGTTGAGTTAGTTTCATGGAGAATTGTCAAGTTGGAAGGGACCCCAACTCCCTGCCCTGCAGGCTTAATTTGCACCATGCCTGTTATAGATCAGTCACAAATCTTTTTAAATCTATTCAGAAGAGATTTCTGTCCCCAGATAAGACTGCTTTGTTCTCTGACAAACTATAGCAGAAGATGGACAGTTCAGAAGGAGAAGCCAGAAGAAAAGAGCCCTTTTGTGGCTCTGGTTTGATATTCAACGAAGCACATTTATTGGCGAATGGGTGACATTTTGAGTAAAGCTGAAAACATACTGATTGAGGCTGCCTTCAGTAACTTATGGGCTGAATTTCCTGGATACTTAATTTTTGAAGTTAAACTTTCCACTCTAATATAAATAAAACTAAGAGAGGCTCTCAGTCATTCTGAAATGATGCCAATTTGCTTTTTTAAAAACAACAACAACAGCACACAGAGAGATGCAAACCATGAAGGGTCATTCTTTGTATTTTGAAAGTTTCAGGAAATAATGACAAAGAACTGTTTGAACTATTTGCAACAAGAATTTTTGTTTTGCAAATGACGATCAGTCTCTGTGATCTATAGAACATTTTGAGCAAAGGGCTGTTTTTCTCAATTAACTGGGGAGTGGGGATGCTTTAGAGCAGGCCAGTTTATACATCTAGAGACCAACTCATTCAAGGTGGGCCCTTTATTGTGCAAAATAGTATTTATTTTAATTGTCACCTTTCACTGATACCATTGAGCCCTGCATGTACACAGGGTTCACCTCATATTATATGCAAAAACAAACCGTGATACAAATTACAAAGGGGGATTGTGACAGACCCAAGGTCACCCAGCACAATTATATTCAATAACAGATAAGTTGGCAGAGCTGCAGGCAGAGCTAGTTGTTGTTGTTGTTGTTGTTGTTGTTGTTGTAATGGCTTATTGATCTTATCAGGTAGAACAGAGGCCTTTGGACATCTGCTGGAAGCTTTTGTGATAACACAGCCTGTTGCTTGCTCCAGGAGCCAGTTGCTTGGGACTTCAGAGATGGATGTACGAACCTGTACCTTTCACTTTCTCGTTTCCTCATTTTCAAACCAGCTGGTGAATTTATTTATTTTTAAGTATGAACATTTGTAGCCCTTTGCAAGTGCAGTAAAGGTAAAAGGTAAAGGACCTCTGGATGGTTAAGTTCAGTCAAAGGCGACTATGGGGTTGCGGCGCTCATCTCGCTTTCAGGCCAAGGGAGCCGGCGTTTGTCCACAGACAGCTTTCCGGGTCATGTGGCCAGCATGACTAAATCGCTTCTGGTGCAACCAAACATCGTGATGGAAACCAGAGTGCACAGAAACACCATTTACCTTCCCTCCTCAGCGGTATCTATTTATCTACCTGCACTGGTGTGCTTCCGAACTGCTAGGTTGGCAGGAGCTGGGACAGAGCAATGGGAGTTCACCCCATCATGGGGATTTGAACCACTGACCTTCTGATCGGCAAGCCCAATAGGCTTAGTGGTTTAGACCACAGTGCCAAGTGCTTATTTTGCAAATGCGTACCACCCATGGCACTTCCAGACTGGGTTCTCACAAGATCTTACAGAACTCTTGCAAACTCTTGCAAGAGCTTGTGAAATCTCACCGGAAGCTGCCACCGCACAACCCAGGGAAGTGAGGCTTTGGCGAGGGAGGGGATGGTGGGATGGTGACACCTTCCCATTTTGCCTCAGGCAGCAAAACAGGACAGGCTGCCCCTGGTCCATTATGCTTTTGAGCGAGTTGAGGTAGCTTGAGGATACATTTGCTTCACTAAAAAAAAGGCTACAGAGTGCAATGAATGTGTGTTCAACCCATTTCTACTGCGCTTAAGATGTTATATATTGCCATCCCCCCCATGTTCTCAGTGGGGCCCTAGGTTGTTTCCCAAAGCAGAATTTGAAGCTTGAGTCCTCAACACATTCACTTACCTTGGTGTACACACACACAGGATTGTCAAAGAGCAATTTCAAGTATGTACCCAAGTTCTATCCAGTCACTGATGACTACTTATCAGACCAGGATATCCCGCCTTTCCAGAAATGAAATATCGCTTTATCAAGAGAGCAGTGGATATTGTCGGAATTCAAGCCAAAAGTCAGAGCCTCCAGCTTAGCTCTTAGTCCAGAGGAATTTGGCCACCCTCCAGGTGCCCGGCTTGAATCCTTGTGACCTCCCCTGCCAGCGACTCCCGGCAAGATCAAAGGAGGTCTCCAATCGGCGATTCTCCTCAACGTGAAGGAGAACACACCACTCCTCCCCCGCTCCTCTCCCAGGGAGGGGGAAAGAGACAGACAGAAATATATTTACATGTCTTTATTCCTGTCGTTCACCAGTACAGAGAAAACATGTCTGCACACTCTGCTTCCCTGCGCAGAGAGAGAAAAAACTCCACCCATGTACTTCCAGTACAGGGTCATGTGCTGCTCTGAGGTAACATCCGGCTCTCAGAGCACTTTACAGACAGTCCCAGTTTCCCACGGGACAATCCAATAACACCCACATCCTGTTTACCATTCCAGCCACCTGGTGCTTGCTTCTGCATTGCTCCTTTTTCGTAACATCCTCCCCCAAAAGAATCAATGCGTGTTGCAGCAAGCAAAGCATGATCCAGAGAAGAAAACAAATAGTTGTTATACACATAACACTCCCCTGTTGTTTCAGTTCCACCCTTGGAACTCCCCGCCACTGGTTTCCCCAGTGTACCTCTCTGGTTGTCTGGTTTCCAAGGAATGAGTGCATCTGCATTACCTTGGCTAGCAACTCTCTGTTGTGTCTTTGTCTCTGACTTAGACACAGCTCCAACCTGTCCTTGGTTGTTTACAACAGCAACACATGCAACAGCTAAGTTAGCAAACTCTTTTGAGTACCTCTTGGGTGGTTGACCCTTTGTAACTCTCTCAGACCTACGTATGAGGTGCTGATCCTCTCTGCTCACTGGTCCAGTCTCAGGACTCTTTGGAGAACTAGTTCCAATGGTAAACAGTGGTTCATCCTTCAGTTGTGAAGGTCTATCTATTGTGTGAGACTTCCTCTCAATGACTGTGACAACTGAGCTCTCCGAGCTATCAGTGTCATCACTTTCTGTACAGCTGAAATCAGTGAAATCATCATCATCTGAATCGTCCTCAGTGGGAAATGTGTGTACTATCACTCTCTCCTGTTCAGGAGCAGTCTCTAGAAATTTTGTGAGAATCACCTGACCAGATTCAGACAAAATTACTCTGTAGAGACCCTTTTCATACCCCACAAAAATGCCTCTGGCATTCTTTACGCCACCTGGAGATTCTGTTCTCACATGAGACCCAAAAACCTTGAAATGGGCAACAGAAGGTTTTCTGTGGAACAGTTTCTCAAAAGGAGAACTTCCCAACTCTTTTGAAACCTTTCTCACTTTCGTATAACAGTACGACATCAGAGACTCGGCCCAGAACTCATGTGGCAGATGTGAACTAAGCAATTGCGCTTCCATCCCCTTTTGCAATTCTCTGTTCACCCGTACACAGACACCCCTGTTCCACGCTTCCGCTGAAACAGAAATCTTGTGTCTGATCCCCTTCTTCTGCAGGAACCTTTGGAAATCCTGTAAAAGAAAAATCTGCTTCTCATCTGTGAATAGATAATCAATGTTAGCATCATGCATACTCTTAACTTTGTCACAAAACTCCTGAAACCTCTCCAAGGTTTCCTGTGGCTTTCTCAACACATAAACCCAGACATAGTTAGAGAAATGATCCACACACACAAGATAATATCTTGCATTGCCTCTAGATGGTTCTAGAGGACCAATCACATCAGCATACACCCGCTGAAATGCTCTGTTGACTCCGGTCTTCTTCTTGCTCACACCTGCAAGAGAAACTAGGTTAGACACAGATGAATTACATTCCATGTAATCACTTTGTGCAAAAGTCAACAAATAAAGTCCATCCTTCTCCCTGGCTGAAAGAAATAACTCTCCATCTTTGTAGATCTCGCAGCTCTCAGCATCGTAGGACAGTTTCAGTCCTCTCTTTGCAATCTGCGAAACACTCAGCAGATTGAACTTCAATTCAGGAACCAAGTAAACATTGTTTATTGTCAAGTCCAGACTCTTAAGATAGACAGTCCCCACGCCGGCTGCTTCCAGCTCCTGACCATTGGCCTGTGTCACAGTGAAGCTTTGCTTCTTAAACGATGAAAAGAGTTTTCTGTGTGGGGACATATGAACCGTGCATCCAGTGTCGATAATAAACGCGTTCCCAACATCTGGCGTGGTTCCTTTCGCCATCAAAGCTTTTCCAGGTTTCACCATAGGCTTGGTATGACCTTTGCCTGACGCCTCAGGCTTTGCTGAGTGGCCCTTCGCTCCTTTTGGCTGACGTGGCTTCTTACAGTTCCGCTGAAGATGCCCAGCCTGTCCGCAATTATAACACTGGACAAACATTCAAAGCTACAGCATCCTTTCCAGTAGCCTCATCGGTGGGGGAATTAGAACTCCGTTCCTCCCTCCCCCTGTCCTTTACTTCCAGTGCAGCATGCCGGCTGTGTTCATCTAGAACCACGGCACTCAGGGGCACTCCCCCCTTCTTGGCATCCATGCTGAATCCAAGGGTCAGCTTTACACTCAATCTCAAGCCAGCTTTCACTTTTCAAGCCAGTAAACTCCAAAAGTTCTCTTCTGTTTACTGCTTTTTTACAGGCAGGCAAACCTTTGGGCTGTTTTCAAAACCCTTGCACAGCTGCGCAGATACACTTTCGATTTCCCAGGCTCTTCTTAGGCCACTCAGTAACTGGCAGACGTTGCCTAGCAACCTGCTCAGGACGGAACTCCTTATCTCACCACAGGAATTCCTGGTATGCAAGCTTGCTCTTTCAGAGCTTGTTTTTTTTCAAACGCAGCTCTTTCTTGTGAACCAGAAAATAAGCTTTCTGCGTTCATTCTCTCTCCCCCAAAATGCAGCATACCTTTTCTTGGGGCTCCGTTGCCTTGAAACACACTCCTCTCGGTGTCCAGCTGTCTGTTTCAGCTTCTGGCTGCAGGCAGACGCTTTTCTTTATCTCCTTAGGTGCAGAGGATGGCAACGATTCATCGACCTCTCACCTCTCATGCAGATTCTCATAAATCAGATAACCATCGGTCTGCTACCAGTTGTCGGAATTCAAGCCAAAAGTCAGAGCCTCCAGCTTAGCTCTTAGTCCAGAGGAATTTGGCCACCCTCCAGGTGCCCGGCTTGAATCCTTGTGACCTCCCCTGCCAGCGACTCCCGGCAAGATCAAAGGAGGTCTCCAATCGGCGATTCTCCTCAACGTGAAGGAGAACACACCACTCCTCCCCCGCTCCTCTCCCAGGGAGGGGGAAAGAGACAGACAGAAATATATTTACATGTCTTTATTCCTGTCGTTCACCAGTACAGAGAAAACATGTCTGCACACTCTGCTTCCCTGCGCAGAGAGAGAAAAAACTCCACCCATGTACTTCCAGTACAGGGTCATGTGCTGCTCTGAGGTAACATCCGGCTCTCAGAGCACTTTACAGACAGTCCCAGTTTCCCACGGGACAATCCAATAACACCCACATCCTGTTTACCATTCCAGCCACCTGGTGCTTGCTTCTGCATTGCTCCTTTTTCGTAACAGATATATCATCCACCGCAGGGGTGGGGGGGGCGGAGAAGCTATTTCCATCAAACAAACAAACTCCCTCTAGTTTGGGGAGAAGCCATCAACTTTTCCAAATAAGCATCCTCAAACAGAATAGGTGGCAGAAAAGGTGGCAGAGTAAAAACCCTTCAGGAATGAAAATAAAATAAAAACAACCCCTTTTGTTTGCAGCGGTGAAAAATACATACCAGCAGACAGTAAATTTGTTTGGAGAGAAGGTCCATGGTGAAATGTCAAACTACAAAACACCAACAGTTGCACACCGCAAATGAAAGAAGTAATTTTCCGCTGATGTAGGTGATTGCATAAGAATTTGGCATCTTTTATTTAGAACCTTTTAGTCAGTAATGAGAGGGGTTGGGTTTTTTCCTCATTTTTATTAATCAGACTTTTTTTTTTACTCTTCGTCCCTCCCAATTCACTCACCAAATTTATCCTTTTTTGTGAAGGAGGGTCAATTAGAGTTTCAAATAAATCTTTCATTTTTATGCTTCAGATTTTGCCGGTCTTGCTAACGGTGTATTTTTTATTTATAAGTATAGGCAGCTGTTAATAACCGTAGCCTCATTGCAGGTTTTGGTGTATGAGAATAATGTGGAACAGAGAACAGTCTGAGGTCTCTGAATGCAGTCTTGAAGGACTGAAGTTTACTTTGTCCTTAACTTCCTAAGATGAAGGGCTAGTGTAATGGGAATTGGTGTTGCTCATGCGTAAAACTCCAAACTGCTCCAAGCAGGTTATATAGCTCAAACTTTCCCTGGTTTGACAGCGCCTTGCAACGCGACTGTCTTAATCACTGGCAGAATCCGTCAGTGGGCGTTTCCTGAACTTCTTCCAACATAAAAATTCCTTGACAGCCAGTCTCCGCCTAGCTTCTCTGCGCGGAAGCCTTCTGCGCAGAGTAGGCGTGCCAAGCGGGGGTCCTGCGCTCTCCCCACTGATCTCACTGGAAGAGTCTCGGAGCCTTCCCTCCGAAGTACTCTCAGCCTCCCCTTTCTTCCTGGTGTCACCTTGGTTTCCTTCCCCAGCGGAAGCTCTCCCTCTCTCCTTGCTGGTTCCCTCCCCTGCATCCTCGGAGCGACTTCCCTCTCCGTTGATCCCTGATGTCAGTTCCCTGACAGCTAGTTTTATGGAAGCTGTGTGTGAAGAGATAGAAATCATGCAAAGAATGTGTGGGAAATGGAAATGCATAATAAATTGCTTTTTCTTTGTTTCTCGTTCATTTTCCCTCCGCCCCATGCAAAGGAAAAAAATGGTTTCCTTTTATTTATATTTTTCAAAATAAAACTATCAATCAAACCCAAACAGAGCTGTGATAAAAAAGGAAATACTTGCAGAACAGTATTCACAAACGTATAAAAATGAGACTGTAATTTACCTCAGTTCTGAAGTAGCAATAACTAATAACAGTGGAAAAATTACCTATTTTGTGCATTTATTTTCCTTGCTTTCCTATCCTGCTGTTAGTTAAAAAGAGAAAGAAAAAGAGAATATATTTCAGCAACTGTCATATCTTACTTGGCATTTTTGTCATTTCTTAGCTAGGCATGAAAATTCACTTTCCTGCTAGTTTCCGCTTTTTAGAGAAGTTCTTTCTTTTGCAATCATGGATTAATCTGAAGTGCTTGCTTGTATAGCTACTTTCCCCGATCTGTTTATTACTTTTATTCTGCTTGCTCAGGAAATAATGAAAAAATATGTCACTGCACTTGCCTTTACTTTTAAATCCTGTTTTCTGCTCCTGCTTTGTGTAATTTAGCCATTTAAAGTAACTCTCTCCATCCCGAGGCCCCAATTGCACGGCATGCACAAGGGGTATGGAACAGGTCCCAATCCTACTATCAACTTCCATTTCTGGTGGTGGTGTTGTGAAATGTTGCACATGTGGCGCGGGGCTTCCCGATGTGTAACAACACCCTGAAGGAACCTGCTGCTTAAGAGTTAGATCCATGGCTATGAGTTATGTATAGGGTGGTGTGTGCACAATGCCAATTCAAGCTTTCTTTCCAGATCTAAGAGCTTGCTTGGAGGGTGTGTGTGTGTGTGGTTTTATTGAGACCACAGTGGGGGAGAAGAGTTATACCTCACCTCATGATGCAGTCTGAACAATCTCCCCCAACATGCCTACTGTTCCTGCCCCCCACTGACTGTGATTGTAAACAAAGCGTCACATCTAGTTTTATCCTCAAGGTGTGCTGCCTTTCACATACAGCTTTCTTTGGATTTAAGAACATAAGAAGAGCTCA
Organism: Podarcis raffonei; assembly: GCF_027172205.1. Classification (NCBI taxonomy): domain Eukaryota; kingdom Metazoa; phylum Chordata; class Lepidosauria; order Squamata; family Lacertidae; genus Podarcis; species Podarcis raffonei. Next base: position 26,047,041 of record NC_070613.1, on the reverse strand, counting down.
TCTAATCCAACATCCTGTTCTCATGGTACTAGATGCCTGTAGGCAGGCATGCTGACTTGGGCTCCACACCATGGGCGCCCAGCACATGCACCTTGTTGAGCAAAAAAACCCCCATAGCCAATGACAAGCAGAGCCAACTCATAGTAGTTATTCTCCTTCCTGCTGAGTTCTATTGAGACTTGAGGAGGAGGAATCTGAAAGCCAGTGCCACCACCTGGACTGGATGTAAGCAAGGCAGGAAGGTGGAGGCTGGCTGAAGGCAGACTGGAGTTGATGGGACACTGCCCCGGTCACCCTCATGAAGTAGTTCCCACTGGCTACAAGTAATGAAGACCATGTAGCATTGCTGGTATAAGATAACAGTTTCTGAGGACCACTGGTTACAGAGTGATGTTCTTCTATTAATGCATATCCTGCTTCTGCCTTCTGGGCTTCCCATAGGCATCTGGCTGACAACAGTGAGAACATAATGCTGGACTAGATGGGCCTTGGATCTGACACAAAGCAGCTCTTCTTATAAGTCCTAATATAGCTTTCTGGAACAAAAGAAACTCATCTAAGGAAAGGTGATTTGAAGAAGGTGGCTTCCTAAAACCCATCTGAAACTGCAGCATAGAAAACCTGCACACCTGTGAGTTGTGATTAAGTTGTCGAGGGTGCATTCCTTCCAGAAATGACAGCGTACCAATTTTGAAGTGTAAAAGAGAGAGAGAGAAAGACAAAAGCGGAAAGATGAAAGCATAAGCTACCCTCACTGAATGACCAAACCAAGTTCTACTCAAAAATATTTTCATGGTTTTTCTCAGCATCTGACTCTGTCTTTGAGGGAAATATCAAGAAGAGGTGGAGCAGACTTCAGAGGTCTTTCATTCATTCACATGAGCTTTCCCATTATGGCAGGAACCCTTTTGCCACAATTTGGCAACCTTTGGGGCTTATTTATATATAAACACCCAGTCCCCAAATGTCCAGCAAAACTGTAAGTGCTAAGCTGAACAACATACACCTTATGATAGTGTTTTCCTATCTAATCTGCTGCTCAGTGTTTCACCATGTGAGAGAATCAAAGTCAGTCTGAGAACCTTGCTGCAGGCAAGAAAAAGAAAGCAAAAGCAAAAAAGGGGGTATTTATTTCATATTTTAGGAAAGAAAACACCACACAAAGCGGTCATTAGATCACAGAATGCCTGGATGTATTTTTTTAATTCAAGAATTGCCAGAAACCTAAATATATGTATCACAGAATATTACAAATCACACCATCTTTAGCTTCACTGAGCCCTTTGCTGCAGTAACTACTCTTTACATATAGGTCTGGGGGAGAAAATTAACATCCAAGAATATGAGGCTCAGATGTAAAGCATATACTTTGCATTTATAAGGTGTCCAGTTCAACCTTTCACATTGTAAGTTAAAGGATTCAGATTCAGTTTCAGTACCTTGGACAGCTGCTTCAGGGCTGTCTTACCCATCGGTGCTAGGGGTGTGGGGCTCCGGAGGTGCCAGGCCGAGAGTCCAGGGCCCGAGAGTTGAGTCCGGGGAAGAGCCCGCCCATCAGTCGGAGTGCTGCAGCGGGCTCTTCAGCTGCAGGTGGCTCTGCACTGCAAGTTCAGGGGCAACCTAGCCAGCGAGACACTGAGGTGGCTGGCCAGCTCCGCCCTCATGCACGCCTGGGACTGGGCAACCTGGGGTGTGTGTGTGTGTGTGCATGCAGATCTTTGCATCCTGGTGCAACATATGCTTAAGACAGCCCTGAGCTGCCTCCCTTTCAACAATTGCTTTTCTTTATACTCCAGTCAACTCCAGATGTCTGGGATTTGAGCTTTCTAATAATACTTTGGAGCAAAAGTACAGGGGGCATTATGGGAAGTTAAAATGGCGACAGTGCAATTTGGAGTGCTTTTCACAGTCTGCATCCTTCAGTTTGATCTAGAGTTTCACTTTCTTTGTGCACCAATACAAAACACTTTATGCAGAAATGGGAATAAAATCCACCAAACTGTTTTTCTCAGTACTGCCCAGGGGCTCTGTATTGACATTTTCTTGTTTCTCATGGTGAGAAATATAAATGAAATCTGCATCATTATCATAGGCCAGAAGTCAGCTTCCCCTGCTGAACAGCAGCCTGAAGGGAGAGAAGGCAGAGTGACTCCACCTGCAGCTGGTTAGCCTTTAAGGACAGGAAGGAGAAGGCACTGATGAGAACCAGCTGGCTCCAGCCTTCTTAAACAGGGCTTTCTACAGCAGCCAGATGCTGGAAACAATGCCTGTGGTTCCTGGTCCAACCTTGCTGCCCCCTGCTCCTTGTTTGCACCCTTGGCTTTGTGATTGTTTGGATTCCTTGACCCCTGGATCATCTGACTATGTGGACAGCTGTTTGCCCGAACCAAGTGTGGACTCGGCTTGCAGGCAAGTGTATCTCAGAGACTCCTATCTCCTGTTGTTTGGCCTCATGTTCCACACTGCTCTGCACTTCAATTCTCGGCAATGATACTTGGGACAGGGCTAGGAAAATCATTTTGGATGTACATACTACTTGTAGGTCCCTTAATCACATTTGATTAAGGTCTCTAATTCTGCATGAAATGTAATTTAATTGCTTTTGTGGTTTCTGAAAAATCCTTCAAACAAATCTCTGTAGAGATGATGCTGAGAAAGCAGGTGATATTAGGTATGTTGAAGTCCTGGACTGATAAAACAGAGTTCTTCCAAAGAGTTTGCAAAAGCAATTCTTAAAAAAAATAAGCCTGTGGTATGTGAAGCTGCAGGAACACTGGCCTAGTAGAAAGCTCATTTATTCAAAGTTGTAGGGAAAATTTCCATCTGTATTTACCCCAGTCATTCAGACTTGTAGCTAGATTAACAAAGTTCAGTTGTGAGATTTGGCTTCTACAATAATGCAATAATTCAAATAATATCCACTAAGTTCATGAGTTCAAACTCTCAGTAATACTTTAGGTTTACAGTGATGTACTAAAATAAATAGTTTTGTAGAAAAAGTCAAGGGATCCAGATAGTAAAGTTCTCTGTAGACTGGGATATGTGTTCTAATATGTGCATTAAGACCCAAGGGAGAATTTTTATCTTTCTAGTCAAATTCTCAAATTTTACCGAGTTTAGAGGTACCTCTATTTCTGTTGATTTTGGGGAGATGTGGCAGGTTAAAAAACAAACAGCAGATGCAGTAAATATGGCAAACAAATAAAGGGTGGAAATGGATTACATTATTTCTTCCCCCATGCTATAGTGTTTTGTGATCATGCAAGTCATCTCTCTCTCTCTCTCTTTACTGCATATACAAATTGTCTTTTATTCTGCAGGCACCAAGGATGTTTATGTCCTTATAAAACTGGTATCTGGAGGAATGGGTGTACTAATGGGTGTAGGATGACAGTTAAACTTTCTAAAAGCATTATTTGGTGCAAAGCAATTACTCTTACTGTCTACAGGAGTGAAATTTACCACCACAGGAAACCGTAAAAAGTCAAAATAACAACTGTATGTGGAATGTAAATGATGCCACACCTAATGATAATGTCACCTTCTATTCGTTAAAGGCTAAAATATGCTCAGAAATGGCTGAAAAAATTGCTACTGCTACAGTGGAGCAGACTTTAACATCATCTTCCATACTGTTTTGAGAACTTTTTAAAAAAACAATCCATGTTAGGTGGTGGTTTTATTATTTCAGGAAGTAAACAATGAGGTAACTTAGACTAGGCAAGCTATTTTGAGTTGCTTCTCTGGAAAGTCTAGATTAGTGTAATCACATCACACAAGAGGGTTCTGTTCCAAAAGGAGCACATATATGCAGAATCACATACAGCCCATTGCTTCCCACGTCCAAATAATATAGTCGGCTTCTTGCCTATTGTTTCATTCTGTGACACGTTGTTTAGACTGCATTCTTTTATAGGCAGATTTGAGAGGCAATTTGTATTTGGGTTTTGTTTATAGCTCTGCTGCTTCTCCTGTTCCTATTCTTCTCTGCTGAAGATATGGAAGTCCTAAGCTAACCTCTCTCATAGCAACTTAATAAGTTATCCAAGGAAACCCACAACAATCCCACAATTTGCTTGTCCAGCTCTTGCTTTTCTGGCACTGCAGCTTAACAGACTGGCCTGTGCTGAGCTAGGAATTGGCACTGATTTCCCCATCCTACAATTCCACACACAAATGCAGTTGTTTAAGACTATATTCGGCTTGCTGTGGAGAACTCCCACACGGCAATCAGTGGGGCTTCTCTTAAGCAAATGTGTTATATAAAGAAGCTAAGGCAAATACCCAAAGGGAGCAAGTTCCGCACTCAAAAGTTCTGCAAACAGTAAAGGGCCCATTGTCTCCCTGACAGGCATGAGGGTGGGATTTCCAGGATGAGCTTGCTGGAGCTGTCCTCAAGTAGACAGGCAAGGTCAATAACCTTCAGGGTTTGTATTCTAGGATCACTGTCTTACAGTCAGTCTTCCACTTAGATGATGCCAACATAAAGGAGGGTGTTAAATGATTTCTGGTGCCTAGATCAGCAAGCAGTCATACAGAGCAAGCTGCAAGGTGCAATTGCTGTAGTCTGGGGATGCCCAAGAGTCACATCTGGCCTCTGGACTAATTTCATGTGACCCTTGGTCTATCTTCAAGTGGGTTGCAAGGAATGAGAAAATGGAGAGGGGGGAGGAAGGGGGCAGCAAAGAGAGATGAAAAAGGGGGTTCCCAATTAGCATTGGTTTTGGCCCCTTCCAGCAATGGTTTCCACCTAGAGATATAATAAGGCATCATTTTCCTTTCTTCTCTGTATTTGTCATATGCAGCACTGTTTATTTGTAGCCTGCTCTTCCTCCTGAAGTGAAGTGAAAACAGCAGTCAATACCAGTCACATTCTTTGGATAGATTTATTCTCTGGACATGGGACAAAAAAGCAAACATTGCCATTCCCATTTCTGTTGGAATAACAGTAAACGAGAGACTGGGGCAACTCCGTGTGTGTGTGTGTGTGTGTGTGTGTGTGTGTGTGTGTGTGTGTTAGTTGTACAATGACCACATAGCATAAATATAATAAAATATGTGAATGTCTTAGAAAACCTGTTAATATATGGCTAAAATAAATTTCCACTACCAACAAGGCCAGTTAGCTGTATTCCCAAAAGTAAATTCAGTGATGGATCCCTGAGAAGGGGCTGGGTTGCGGGTGGGGAGTTTATATTCTGCTCACATTCTATGTTATTATTTTAACAGACTTTTCCAGATATGAATAGCATGCAGCTTTTAGATATAGTCAAATTAGTGCAGAGAAGGTGACTCAGAAAATCTACCTGGGGAGTGATGGAGAATGCTATATAATTACTCCTATGGATGACGGGAGGTGGTTGTATCAGTAATATTTCTGTCACATTAATGAGCTAAAGTGATAGGAAAAAACTTATATTAAGCAGCCACTCAATAGTCTGGCAAAAACAGTAAAAACTAACAATCTCAGAAGGGAAAGTAGCAGCAGAAGCTCGCAATAAATGTGCAGATAAATAGAGTTCGAGGGGTCTCTGTAGGATACACTGACTACTTTGGCGCAGTTGAGGAATAATGAGGATGTGCTTAAATGGGTTGTAAAATATAAACAAATATGATGATTTAGTGGGAACTAAGCAAACAGTGTTGTGATTTTTTTTTAAAAAAAGAAACTTAAGTGCCACCATTTTGCAGATAATGAAACTAGTCTTTTTCACACATGTTGAATGCATTGAAGTTAGATGGGCAGGATCACACACACACACACACACACACACACAAACACAAACGTAGACACGTTTGCTTGCTCCCAAAGCTTGCTCCCAAGCTTCATGCATTCAGCTGATGGCATGAATAGAGCTTAAGAAGTGACTTGCTGGGAGGGACAGAGCTGCTGTCTTAGCTTCCTGACAGGTTAGTTACTGCTGCTTGTTGGCAGGGGAAGGGGTGTGGCAGCAGGGGGGGCAGCGCAGTGCAAATGCATCAGTGGGAGCACTGGGTTGGCTCTGTCTTCCTCTCTTCCCTGGCTAGAGGTGATGTCATCATGGAGATGAAAGTGGCTTGAAGGGTGGGGGAGAGAATTTACTTTTCAGGTGGGTTGATGTCACTCACTGGGAGGGAGGGGAGGTGGTGAGATTAGCATGGTGTAAAAGCACCAATAGGAGAGCTGAATTGACTTCACGGATGTATTTGCACCATGCTGACTTTCCCATTGCCTCACCACTTCCTCTCTCCTTCCTGGTAAGCCACAGTGACCCATGTGCCAGGGAGCTAGTTTAGCGGCTCCACCCCACCCAGTTAGACCTGTATGAATGCCAATGCATGCAAAGCAGCTTTCTCAGCAATGGCGCCCACCCTGTGAAATGCCCCCACCCATCAAGGAGATAAAGAATTACACAACTTTTAGAAGACATCTGAAGACAGTCCTGTATTGGGGAGTTTTTAATGTTTGACATTTTACTGTGTTTTTATATGTGCTTGCAAGGCCAGTGACATGTACAGCAACCCAGGTCCCTTCACCACCACCCCAGTATGGTGGGGGGCAGCCCCCCAAAGTGATGGACAATAAATAACAATAAATGAATAAAGAAATGCACAGCATACCCAGTGGCTCTACAGCTGCACCATGCTTTTGGGGAGACAGAGAGTAAAATGAAGAAAATGTTAATGTGCAAAATGGGAAGTTTTCTGAATTCTGCTTTTGGAGCCAGCTACATTCCACTCTTGTATAAAATAGGTGCTGTCTTACTCTTCAACACACACACATACACTGCAGGAGGTGAAAGGGAGAGAGGGAGAAGGCAGAAGGCAGAGGGAATAGGGAATAGGGGTGTGGGGAGAGAGAGAGGAAAAACCTAGAAGGGCTGTGTGTATGGCCAGGGGAGGGGGAGGCGTTGTGGAATGAGCAGAGGAAATCCTGGCACCTCAGTGTTCCAGACAAAAAGAGAGGAAACTGAGATTTGTGTTCTCTGGCTACTTCTGCAAAGTGTGCGTGTGTATGTTGCACAATCTGTCTGCCACACTTACTTCCAACAACAAGAGAAGCTCCCATCAACAGTCCCAGCAGTAGGTTCCTCTCAATTAAATCCCTCCCAGACTCACAGTTCCAACCAAAGAAGACATGCTGTAAGAGGCAGAGGAGGAGAGGGAGGAGGGTGGGAGAGGGACGTTGTCAACAGCTTCTCCATTTACTTTCAAGCTTATTTTCTGCCGAAGAGCAGAACGTCGTGTGGCCGTATGGTTCTCAAAACCATTCCTTAACGTTAAAAATCATGAGTGTAGATCCACCCATGATCAATCCATAGGGTGGTGAAATGGGTATTGAGTTCTAAACAGAATCATCTTTATCTAGCAAAGTTACTGTATGACCAATCAGCCTCATGGAAACTTTTAGACAGATAAGCGTGTGAGTGACAATAGAGAGGAAAAACCCAGTATTTCCAAAAACCCAATAACACTCTAGTGACCATAGCACTGTGGAAAAACATACCAGACATTTTATAGTGGTTTCTGATTTTGTAGATGCTTTGCCTTTTTTTTTTAAAGTCCTGCATTTTCATGTGTTTTAACTATAAAAGCCCATTGCTGCCAGTCTTGCTGCTGATTCAAAAAGCAATCGATCAGAAGTTTCACAATGTCAAGGACACTGCATGTCTGCCCCGAATGCCTGACTGTGATTAGAGAAAGAAATACGACGGTCATAATCTGTATTATATAGACCTATTCATTTCTTTCATTACGAGCTTAGTAGCTAGATGTACCAGATTTAGTTCACTTGCTGCTAAATGCAGTGACCTTCTGCAAATAAGCATTTAGGAGCGGCCATATAATTACGTCTTTTGCACTGATGCGGCATCATAACGTGTGGGATGGAGCTGATGAAAGTATTTTACTTAGAATGTCACACTGGCGCAGTGGTGTGAGTCAGTCCAGCGACACTGGAAGTGATCACCTCAGGAGTAGGATCTGGGGAGGGAGGGAGGCTTGGCAGGCTCTTTTAAAAGTTGAGCCCAGCCAACATTATTATCTTAAGGCCTCAATAAATAATGTTTTACCTCTGGTAAGTTTAATATAAAACAATTAAAATATTCAGAAAATAACTTCATTTTAGTTACACAATGTGTATCTGTATCTATATGCACCCATTCCCACTCAGTCAGCACCATTCTGTGAACCACCCTGAGACCTCCAGGAATAGGGTGGTATATAAATCCAGTTTAATAATAATAATAATAATAAATAAATAAAATAAAATTAAAATAAAATAAAATAGGTTACAGAAGTCCCCAGAAGGCCTCAGATTTTTGCCCTATGTTTGCTTGACTGGGTGTTCAATGCTCAGTGATGGCGCACAAGGAACTGTAATTTGTTGTAATGTGTTGAGTGCCTCATATTATCTTTAGGGCCCTGCTAGGGCTATATATCCATCACACCCAGAAGTAAGAGTAGACATGACAGGTCAAAATGGAGGATAATATGTCCTGTTTGTGTCTCTTTTATACAAGCTGCTTGCACCTTTGTGCATGCATTTGTTGCTCAAAGGGGACCTTGATATTATTATGAGTGGCAGCAAAAATAGCCATGGTTCCAAAACAAACTGAAAAGATATCATAGGCTGTTGCCTTATACTGAATCAGATTATTGGTCCATCTTGTTCAGCATTGTCTACTCTGATGGGCAACACTGACTTCAGGCAACTCCAGCAGCCAAGCCGTGCTCTGCTTTCCTTTGGACCACAACAGTGAGGCCAAGAGAGGGGTCTTGTTGTCTGGGCAGCCCAGGACCTCTATATACACACTGCCCAGGCTTGCACCCTGGGGAGGTCGCTTTGGTGCTGAAAACATAGCAGTTTGACTTCAACCCCCGCAGAGACGCACTCTATTGTCTCTTGAGACAGACATATGCCAACAATGTATTTTTATGGACATTCTGCCCCAGTAAATGCATTTCTGCCTGGAGAACTGTATTGCAAAATTTAGAGAAGTGTGAATCTTGAAGGATGGCTGTGTTTTGGTCCACATAGTTTTATCAAGAGCAACTTAAATTCATCTTTAAACATACACTGAATTGAATTTCTCCCCCATCGCTACCTGGACGCCTTTGGACTTAAGTTCCCACCAATCAGTGAGGATGGCCAGTTGTCAGGAATGGTGGGAGTTGTAGTCTAGCAACATATGGGGGGCTACAAGTTCCCCATTTCTGTTCTAAAGCCTGTTAGGTTTGGGTTGTCGACTGCACCCCAATTCCCTCTGAGGCCTTGCAAAGCATTCTGGCATGGACCCACACCTTAGCTAGGGCAGCCCAATCATTTGTGCTGAAAAAATGTCTTTGGCTAGCCCTGCACTAATATAAGTCAATTCTTCCTGCTGCAACTGAAGGTCAAGGACAGGTATTTGCTCTTACTGATAATGACAAACACAAGTGGCCTCTCATGTATTGAGAAGATGAGCGATGGCAGTGAAAAATGTGCAACATAAGAAGCTTTTCTATGCATAAGCAGCAGTTATTCAATGCTGGCGCCAGCACTGAGCAGGAAGTCATGGTGAAAGTGTCTGGGAGCAGGGAGCAATGATACTGAAAATAACTGTATAGGGAGGAATACGGTAAAAGTTGTTTGGCGCAACAGTACATATTGGCAAATAGTATTGGGAGAAATGGTACAGGGAGCATTGAAGACTATGGGGAGTAATGGAACATGGTGTATTCGTAATGGGAACATTGGTAAATATCACTGTGAGCATGATCCAGGTAAAAGTCACAGGCACTGCAGTGCAGCACAGCAAACACCTAGAAAACAAAGTCATCTTGGTTGCAGTTTTAGTGTTGGGACAATTTACATTATACATGTTTGAAAACAGGCAATGCTGAACAATTTGTCAGAAGAGAACTACTCAAAAGTCTTCATCAATGTGGATCATTAAGGAAATAAATGTTTTGAAAAGTTGCAATAGTTTGCAACAGTAAGAGAGAGGATTGAAAAAACAAACTGAGATTTCATTGTGGAAGTAATGGAAATAAACACTTAGGATTTGTTTCTTAAGAAAGGGTTTCTTTGAGGGATACTTCATTTAAGGGCACAGTCCCACATTTTGAAATTGTATAACCAGTCCTGTGCTACTTCCTGACTACAGATAATAAAAATAACTCTGTGCGGGTTTGTTTGTTTGTTTGTTTGTTTGTTATGGTATGTATTTTTGTTTTTGCATTGTAAACTGCCCTGTGATCTCTGGATGAAGGGTAGTATTTAATAAATGTAATAAATGAAAAAGATAAGGAAACATTTTTCTTTTTTTAACTTCTGTTCATATGGGTTTTTCTTGATACTTCTATTTTCTTGTAATTTTAGTATCTTTATTATTTTTATCCACATACATTGTATTCCCTTTCTTCTTTCTTTGTTAACCACGTTGAACTTTTGGAAAGCCTGGATAGAAACATTATAAATCTTTAAATACTCCATTATGTAAGAAACAACAACACATAAAATGCATTAAACATAGAAACCTAGCATGTCAGAAAGAAGACTGGACCAGAATCCATTTTAGGGTTGCCATACATTTGGAATTTCCCAGACATATCCGGAATACTGCAGCCGCAAGCAGTCTCTGGGCAGAAATCAGCAAAATGTCTGGGAAAATCTGAATGCATGGTAGCCAATGTCGGCAGTGTCGTTTTTGCCGATTTTCCTCAGAAATAGCTCCAAAACGTCCAATTGCTTTGCGATTTCTTTTTTTTGGGGGGTGGGGTGGGAAATGCTTGACAACTTAGGGCAAACATTTTCACTTTTTGATATATGACAACCCTAATCCCTTTCAGTGTGATATACTAGCTTTCCACATTCAGGGAACTGTAAGCCCTCCCACATTTTGTTATATATGAAAAGAAACACATCTTCCACCATCTCATCTAGTTAGGCCCAAAGGCTCTATCATATCTGATTTATACATGAAAGGAGTTAAGAAACATCTATTTTCAGTGCTATTGATTTTTGGCGCAAGTTTATACAGATGAAGGTGAAGGATCCTGTGTGAGAGGCAAGGAAGGGGAGATCTCCCAGGGTGGGAGGCTGGGAAAAGAAAGGGAAGCTCCCAGGAGAGAGCTGGAAGGGTTCACCTTTTTCTGCAAGGGACAAGCTAAGATCTCCCTGTGAGAGGACATTGCATTCTTCTTTTTCTGTTTTTGTTTAGATTAGGTTGTATTTTATTGTATTATGAAAGGTCTTACAAATCCTGAGGATTTTTGGTGTAAGTTTAAGAATTGCTTCTTTGAGTACTCTTTAAAACTGGTTTCCATATATATTCTGATCCAATATATTTTGGATCTTAAGGCCAGTAAAAATGTAAAAGGTCAAAGATGGATATATAATAGCATACTGAACCAATGAGACAGTGTATTTGCAAATAAAGGACTATAAATGTCTTCAAGGAAGCCATACCAAGCATTTAATGAATAAGTGTGGGAAGCTGTGGAGAGACACAAGCTAGGCCTGTTCCCACCACCAACATGCCTGGTGTCTCACTGACACTATGTATGTGTTCATTGTGCATGAGAGATAGGAATGGTGCAGGATCCATTCATTTCTGGAAGGAACACTATGCGTGTTCATTGATTTGCATGTAGTACCCCTTCTCAGAAGAGCTGAATGTATGGATGGTGGTTGCCAGGCATGTTGGTGGTGGGAGGGTGTGTGTGTGTGTGTGTGTGGTTTCCTAGCCCATATTGCCTCACAACTTCCCTTATGTGGTCCTTGAATGCATGGGAGAGCCATCTAAACCGCCCCTTGAGACATCCTCTCCAAAGAAGCATTGGTGCAAGTACAATGTCAGAAAGCATCAGGAGCGTTTCCAAAAAGTCACGCCAAGTGAAACCAAAAGAATAAATTGATTTGATAACAAACCTGGCTTACTGACCACACAAAATGCCAGAAGCTGAAAAAACAACACATGGCTCCCCTGTCACATTCTACCTAGATGTGCCACCCCCCTTCCTTAGTCTTCACACTGCTGTGGGTGCTGATATTTTTTCTGACCTTGTGAGAATTTAGCAGCTTGGCTTGAGAATTGAAATGGCCTAGCCAGGGAGTGGGATCAAGGAAAGAGGGTTCATCCCTCTGCCCTTTGCTGGCTGCTCCATTCCTGTTGTTTGAAATATGCTGCTCTGTTACACCAGAAGAGAAAGAATTGTGCTGGGATACTGTTTGCTCTCAGTAGTTTTACTTCAACAATCTAGATCAGCGCCCTTCAACCTTGGGTCTCCATATGGTGTTGGACTACAGCTCCCATCATCCCAGATCATTGCCTACACTGGCTTGAGGTGATGGGAGTTGGGTCTTCAAACACTGTTGGAGTAGAACTCTTGTCATCCTGAGGCTGTTGGGGATTCTGATTGTGTGGGAACCGGCACTATTTAAGGTCTGCTTTTCATACATCACAACAAATGCTAAGGGGAGGCACATGGGATGGCACGGGACCAACAGCCAGAGTGCTTTTCCTCCTCCTTTCCATGCACCACTTGCATGCAGGGGCATAGGAAGGGAGGACGGAGGGTGTGGTCCGCCCCTGGTGCCACTTGGGTGTGTGTGACAAGATGGCCCCTGCCTCCCCCCAGCTGTAGAGAGGCCGAGGGTGCGTGCAGTCTGTATGGGTGCCGCTCGTGTGGTGTCCGTAGGGCTGCCACTCTCTCGCGGCGTCCATATGGGCTGCTGCTCTCCCACGCACTCCGTATGGGCTGCATCTTGCGAGCGGCATTCCGTACGGAGTGCGCATGCACGGGATGCCGCACATGTGTACTCCATACGGGATGCCCTGCCCCGGGTGCCGGAGAGGGTTCCTCCGCCACTGCTTGCATGTTGTGTGATACTTGAATAGACACAGGCAGATTTATTTTTCTGCTGTTTTAAATTTGGGCGGAGGGTGGGTAATTTGGTCATTAAAGGTTTGCCAGTATGCAAACAATATTAACACCAGAAGAGTTCCAAAAGGGACACTGACAGACAGACACAGCCAGGACTGTTACAATCTCTCTTCAACATAAACTGCTCAACATAAAACCATTATAAATTGCTGGGGGGGGGGGGAATGATGCATGTGAAACCTCACTCAGAATTTATACTGGTTGGGGGCTCTTTGGAAGTTTTAAATTTCATGAGCTTATCTGGCAATTATTTGCTGCAGTGACAATTCTGCTCTGATTTTGGCTAAGACAATTTTGCTGCTGATTCCATTTAGATGAGTCTGCACACATATACTTACAGTGGTACCTCGGGATAAGAACTTAATTTGTTCTGGAGGTCCGTTCTTAACCTGAAACTGTGCTTAACCTGAAGCACCACTTTAGCTAATGACCGCTCCCCGCTTAAAACGGGGGGCGCCCTTTGCGTGGACGCGTGCAGCCCCTAGATCTGGAGCGGCTCCAACAGCATAGGCTTGGCTTTGCCTTCCCTCAGGTGGGATACCTGGAGGTCTCCGCCTACCTCAGTCAGTTGTCCAATCCCACCTGGGGGAAGCGTTGCCAAGGAGACCAGGCCAGGTAGGGGAGGGATTACCTGCCCACACAATAGAGGGAGGATCTTACCTGGGAATCCTCACTTGGCTCCAGAGCTTCTCCCACCCTACCCACCCTCAGTTAATGTCTTATTTTGCAGGTTAACTTTTCTTCACAGGTATGCAGGCGCTGCTACGTTAAGGTCGCTGTTAAAGGGCCGGAAAGGAATTTCCTTGCATTGGCAGGTTTTGCCTTTCCTGTAGCAAAACGTCACAACTTTGGCGGTATCAGGCCTTGGGCGGAATCCTTTTGTCCATCTTCCTCTTTGCGGCGGCAATACCAGGGTTCCCCGTTAAAGGGGTTTTCTGAAGGGAGGCTTTGACCGTACGCCGAAAGGTCGTCATTGCTCTCCCCTGCGGCGACGGCGTTACGGGGGCGGCTATCTCTGCTTGAACATATGTTCTCCAGAGCCGGCCCATCCCCCCCCCCACTGGATAACCCTGATGCTCCCTAGGTCCCCGGCTGGGGACTGGGGAGGGAGAACACCCAATGCCTGAGCCAAGGTCTACCCACATTTGAAATTGAATAAAGTTGTGGCCAATTTAATCCCATAGCACGTTGTCTTGAGTCGTTATTCCACATGACGGGGGGACCGCGCGGGATCTGGGGACTCCGCCTGTCCACGCAATAGGGCCTCCCGCTGCTGCTGTGCCGCCGCTGCGCGATTTCTGTTCTCATCCTGAAGCAAAGTTCTTAATCCGAGGTACTATTTTTGGGTTAGCGGAGTCTGTAACCTGAAGCGTCTGTAACCTGAAGCATCTGTAACCCGAGGTACCACTGTATGTCATACGCACAACCTAATAAGAACAGTTTTTTTAAAAGTAAAAAGCCAAACTGGGTTGTTCTTGACTATTTTTTAAAACCAGTCATGTATTTCAATACAAATAATAATCTACCTATCTACCTACCTATTTCCAGACCCCTCGATCCAGAATGGTAAAATATCCTGATGCCGCCTTCATTTCTTGGCTGCTTTGCTCCTTTCATATATCAATGAAATGTTAACTACCTTTGCCACCATGAATGAATAAAGAGCAGAGAATGGAGACTAGGACTCATGGGGAAAAGAGGTTGTAAATTCTCCCTCCCTTTGCCTACATTGACTGCCAGTCTTGAATTAGCAGAAAGCCCCAGCTTCAGCATCTGTACAATCCAGAATTGTTCTACACAAATAATCTGGCTGACCTTTTTGTTGTGTTTTTGAGATCTGTTATTGCTCAGTGACCTTCGTGGCAAATTGCGGCACTTGGGAGTCAGATTTCAAGCCTGCTGCCTTTAGCAGTGGTTTCTATTAACTTCCATGGCTTATGGGTTAGATTCAGTAGGTGAGTTGGGTAGAAAAGAGAAGGAAGAGAAGTCTAAGCAGCTTCCGAAAACCAGTGTAAAAAGCATTATGAAAAAATACAGATTAAAAACAAACAAATACACATAACAAAATGATCAGAAATACTGATATAATCAACAGACTTTAAAAGAAATTACAGAGGGGGGAGGGGGAAATACAAGTCTGGGTCAGGCTGACAAAATGAAAAGGTGTTATCTGGTGTTTAAGAGAGTAGAAAGATCTCCTTTCTGGTGCTAATAGACAAGGAGTTGCAAGAGCATAGATTCTGCCACACTTAAACACTGATTCCTTGCGCATAAAGAAAATTATTTGCACTTTTATATACTGTCTGTCTGTCTGCCTGTCTGTCTGTCTGTCTGTACACCCAGTCACTTTTCTAGCTCTAATATTCTCACACTTTTCCTCACACTGCTAAACATGTCTATTTAACAGTAAGCCCCACCAAGTTTTTTTGGGCCTTAGTGCCAGGTAAGCGTGTATAAGGTTGCAGCTTCAGGAATCTGCTGACAGTCCTGCTTCAGTAAGAGATGCAAAAACTCTCTGCTCTCCCCACCCCCTGTCTTTTCTGAGTATTCTTTTCATGTACTCAAGTGTCAACTGGTGTGATCAGATATAGATTGCTGCATTTCATCTGTGTTACCTCAGTGACACGGAAAATGGACTTCCCTTTCATTTGTGAATTATTAAAAGGAAAATCCAGCAAGCATGAAAATGGGGATAAGCTGAAATGAAGGGGATAGTGTTTCATGAGTTCTTTGACTGTGGAGTGCAGTTTCCCCTGTTTTGGAATGTTTTTGATCTTGGGCATTGCATCTTGGGGGATCTTACATGGCAGCTGCCCACCCCAGTTTAGTTTCAAGTGCTGGATTAGCAAGGGCTGGCCTACGTCCAGAATTTCCTGGACATATCTGGGATTTGTCCTCCAGAAACAGCATCTGGACAGAACTTCCCAAAATCCATAAAAATGTCCAGGAAGAGCTCAATGACTTGTCTTCGGATTTTCACTTTTTGAAATATGGCAACCCTAGCTTAGCTCCCACCATGAGAGCCACTGCTGGGTAAACACATACGTACGTGGGGAGGCATGTTGCGTTCTAGTCCGATGCTGAATCCCACAGCCAAGGCTGTGAGGCTGCAAAGGGCAAGATCATGGGTAGTTCTGAGTGAGCAACTTGCTCTGACAGAGGTTAAGAGCAGACTGAGGCCTTTAACACCTCTGACTCTCTGCCTGGATCGCTGCTGGATTCAGGGGTTATGACAAGGAAAGGGGGGAGGTGAGGTCACACAGCAGCAATTCCATGACTCTGATGGTGGAGGAAGCAGAAGCAGTAGGCCCTGGACAGGAGCCCCAAAGGTACCCACCTTTGGGTGTCAGAAATGGACCCTTCTGAGCTCCTGTGTCTCCAGAAAGTGTCCAACCATACTGACTCCTACTGCCATCCCTAAAAAATGTCATGAGAACTTTGCTAGATGTGTTCCCCACATACTCTCCATTTTAAGTGAGACATCCTGGATTGCCAGAAGCTGCCCTGGCTTCTGATCCCAATCTAGGATGCTCTGTTTTGGCTCCCCTGTTCTGGCCATGCCAGAGTGCAGGACCCAAAGACGGGCATTTTTTGGCTCTGTTCTGTGAGTCAGTTGGCACAAACCCAGAGCACAGGACCAAAAAAATGGAAGACCACATGCATGCTCCTTCCTCCTTTCCTGATTTCCCCGCCTGAAATGTTGGGGAGTATGTCTTCACCCTCTCAGCTGGCTTTTGCAAGACCTCAATAATTTCACAGCCATTTTCCTACTGGCAGGGTTAATTGTGTGAAGGGAAAATGTAACTGTGGAAATAGTTTTTCCTCTCTCTCATCACATTCTTGTACTGCAATAGAAATGCAAATAAATAAATAACCAGACCCTTTAGGTGCCTTTCCCAATGGGGAAAAAAATGAAAGAGGAGTAAAATTAATATGAGGAGGCAACTAGAGATAATGTTATCTCGTCTGCATCTAATTGCTACCAATAATAAAATATTCATAGGACAGTACGAATGAATATCTCATCTCCATGCACAGCATTATTTGGCAACACTTTCCTTCAATATAATTCTGCCCAGAAATGCAAACATGCTGTGATATAAAAATACCACAGACACATAAAGAAACTTCCTGCCAAGGCTTGGAAGAACGAATATTTCTCCGTTAAAATAATGCAGTGTCTTGGCATTCCTAGTGAAATGAAGCCTTCTAATGGTCCTACATTTTTAATCCCTTTGCAGTCACAACTTTCATTAGGTAAATTAATTTCTGGACTGTTAGAATTGGGGAAGAAGTCACCCCCACAAGGAAGAAAACTTTGTTTTCTTCTTCTTGTACCAAGACTATTATAACACACGCTTTAAAGAGATGCTGCATGTTTCTGTTCCCAGTTCTTCTTCATAAGACCCCTGTAAGTAGGTCAAAATAATTTCATTTTTGGGGAGATGACCTAAGGCTGAGAATTGTTGTAATAGAGTCCTAAATAAGGCCTCTAAAGAGATTGTTTCTATGGTTGTAAAGAATACACGAACAGTTCTATGGTTAGGAATATAGGGTGGAATTCAATGTCACACTAAGTGACTGTTTCATCAGTGCAAGGATTTTTGCTAGTGAAGTTGAATGTTTTCCCCTTCTCTTCCTCCTAGGTAAAGGTAAAGGTACCCCTGCCCATACGGGCCAGTCTTGACAGACTCTAGGGTTGTGCGCTCATCTCACTGTATAGGCCGGGAGCCAGCGCTGTCCGCAGACACTTCCAGGTCACGTGGCCAGCGTGACAAGCTGCATCTGGCGAGCCAGAGCCGCACACGGAAACGCCGTTTACCTTCCCGCTAGTAAGCGGTCCCTATTTATCTACTTGCACCCGGGGGTGCTTTCAAACTGCTAGGTTGGCAGGCGCTGGGACCGAGTGACGGGAGCGCACCCCGCCGCGGGGATTCGAACCGCCGACCTTTCGATCGGTAAGCCCTAGGCGCTGAGGCTTTTACCCACAGCGCCACACACCCCATTAAACTGTTCTAGGAGTTCCCTCAAACTTCTGCAGCAGATTTGGGGAGGACACAGGGCACACACAAGGGTTGTGTTTCATTTCACAAATTGTTTTGGAATGTGCCCAACTGTGCATCAGATAGCAATCTTTTGCGTCTTCATTCTTCTCCTTTTTCTAGGTTTACAAGGCCCCCCCCCCTGCTTTAGTCTGCCTCTTTGTTTCTATACCCTATTTATTTCTGAAAGTTCCTTTTGTTTTCTTTCCTTCCTTTCCGAGCTCATGGCTTCTTTTGCGAGCACAACTGCCTCTTTGGGGAGTCTCCCTTCCCTACCAACTCCATGGATACAGGCATCATAGCACTTTGCAAGCGCCAACATTAACGGCAGTACATGAAATGCCATTGTGAAAGTAGGACAAAGATGCCTCAGCTTGAAAGATATGCTGGGATGAAAGTCTCGCTCAAGTGATGCAGGGAGATGAAAATGGACCCCAATACCGGGCTTCATCTTAATGAGAACCTACAATATGATTGTCTAAGGAACTGTTCTATAGCTTATTTTGAGCTGCATAATCATGCTATTGACTCAAGAAGCAACTTCAAGGGGAATTGTCAGGCAAATTGCCGGAAATGTGTGTCAGTGATCCCGCCGGCTAAAAAAACCAACAACACAAAACTGTATGTGTTGCAAAACCTGACAC
This sequence comes from Podarcis raffonei, assembly GCF_027172205.1. Classification (NCBI taxonomy): domain Eukaryota; kingdom Metazoa; phylum Chordata; class Lepidosauria; order Squamata; family Lacertidae; genus Podarcis; species Podarcis raffonei. The sequence goes on along the minus strand of NC_070613.1, from coordinate 26,028,446 downwards.
AGACATCTTTAATTACCCTCCAAGAGGAGTGTCAATGCAGATGAGTGCAATTATGCACATGTTAGCAATTACTGACACATCTAGTTTGTCAGGATCTTCTTAGATATTTATTAAAGTAGTGGCAGCAACAGAAATATATATATTTAGGGGAGGGCACTGAAGATTCATTTGTATTTCTGGTGGATTGAGCTTTGTCCCACATGTTCATTTTCTGAAAGAGAAAGAGGAGGAATGAGGCTATGGGGGCAGCTAAATGTCAGGGCTACCTTCCGCTCTAAAGTTCTCTTCCCCAGAGTTCTGTCACTGACAGATGGAAGGAAGGCCCTTGAGAACAGTTCTCATGTCCTACATACTAATACCATGTTGAGTGTTGATCCTTATGTAGTCAAAATGGCACCATCTATGCACAATAAATAAATAGAAGCAGACTTGGGGAAACACCAAGGTTTGCAGCAGTACTTACACCCACACACCCACACCCATCTCCTAGGGGGGAAATGCCAAAGGGGTACAAATAACATCTGTGTTATTTTTTAGCTTAAGAAGAAGATGCTTATATAAATCCTAAAAGGTGGGCAATAGCAAGAATAAAATAGGACTATGGTTTGTCTGCAAACTAGCACTAAGATTCTTGTTTCGGTGGTACAAGGATTTATGTTTGCACAATTGAATTTTCCCCTCCCTCCTCCTCTTCCTACGTAGCAGTTGGATCTGCAGCACTTAGCAGCTGAAAATGTGCAGCCCTAAGATGCAGAAAGCTGCTGCTTTTCCTAACAGGACCCAAGATGGCTTCCTCTGGGTCCATGGGTGTGTGGCAAGGCAAGCTGGAAAATTGAACCCTCTTCCTTGCACATGCAATGTTCTACTCTAGATTTCAGTCACCACTCAAAATTCTGTGACAAAATATTGTGAAGTGAAGATGCCATGCGCAGTCTCAGTTCTGAATGGGAATGTCCACATTTGGACCAACTGCAGCACTAGTCAGCTCTATGTAGTTCAGAGGGTTCTTTCCAAGCTTCTGATAATTACCATTGCCCTGTCCAAAGCTATTCACCACCCTTAAAAATGGCCATCCCTCACTTCTGGGGCTAGATATTCTGACGGAATAACTGACCTGAGGAGGAGAAGTCTAGTCACTGTGTCAGAATCTTTAACACCATAGCCAAGGTTTATCAAAAGGAACCAAAAGAGCTATGTAAATCACTCTAATGACCTAGTGGACGGTGTCTTCTTTTTCCTAAACCTGCCTTGATGACTGGCATGTGAAGAACTTTACTCTGAAGCCCATAAAAGCCCACAGCTCATATTTAGGAGCAACATGCAGGCATCCTGGTGGAATGGTTCCCTGTACCATAGCAGAATTGCACCCAGATCAGAATGAGGAATCAGGCCACCTGGTCCAGAATCCTGTTCTCACAACATGAACTCTACATGCAGGACCTGAGCACAAGAGAGCACTCTTCTCCTGAGGTTTTCAACAACTGGCATTCAGAAGCATGCTGCCTCTGACTGTGGAGGCAAAGCACAGCAATCATAGCTAGTAGCATTATCTTTGAAAATGTAATATAAATGTTTTAGCCACCTCTGTACATACTGAAGGAGGTCTTTTGAAAACACTTGGTGAGGATTTTCCAATGCTCAGAAAACTACCTTGGTAAAAGGGTCAATCCTTCAAAAGAATATTTTGACAAATAATGAACATCAAAACATCTAGGTACAACCATCTTTTCCCTGTCCTCATCCATGTTTATAACCCAGTTTGTAACCCAGTTTGTAATGATATCCCACAAATATCTAAACCAAAAATGAACTCTGAAAAGAAGGCTTTGATTTTCATGTCTTTCAAAGCTTGTTGTCATACCTGTCATCCGGAATAATGTATAATTGACTTTTATAAAGAAAATATGATACGCCAAGACATGCTGTAAATGGATTTCAAAGTTTTCTATTTCTGGTCCCTCTATAATCCTCTATTTTGTGCACAATATCAGAGTATTCTGATATCCTCCCCTTCTGGTGCAGTATTCTATTTCCTAGTGATCGCAGTCTGTTTCCAGATCATAAGGTTGATTTTTTTCCACATCTGGTACTGCACTTCAGTTAGTACTCTTTGCCTAGTATCTCATTATCTCAATCCTCCTCCATTTTCTTCTGTCTCATACAGAATTCACATTTGTTATCCACTGTAACTTAAATTATATCAACTCTTCCTATGTCTATTTATGCATCTAGTAAATAATCTTCTGTGTGACAGTTGCTGTTGCTTTATAAATGTAACAGAAGACTTCAGACTGCAGCACAAGAGCCTCTTGCTTAGATTTGCTTTTCCTTTTAACATGCATGATATATTTGCCATCACATTATACATATATCTCAGAATAGAATGCCCTGGTCACCTTAAAACCCATAGTGCCTTGTTTATGGAATGGAGAACACTTTAGATATAAACAGAGGAGGAGTGCATTCTGTAACACTTTGATTTACTAACATGCTTTCCTTCGATTTTATTGAATCAGGTCTGTGAAAAGCAACTTCAGTTATAAAAGGAGCAAAGGCATGTGTGAGGAGAAGTGGGTCAAAGCAGGTCTGAAAGAGTATTCCCATGGCAACTTCCTAGTAAGAAGACCACAGAAAGCCAAAGTTGGTCTAGCCAAAGTAACGCATAGAGCATATTCACTCATTGCAGATTGTTTTTAACAGTTCTTCTTCTTGTATGATGCTTCTTTATGAGCCAAGACCAGAAGCTCTCAGCATGAGGCATGTAATGTGAGAGAATGGAAGAATCTCCGTCTTGGAACAGAAGCCTAAGTGAATGGTTGGGCTTCTGTTATCTCCTTAGGGGTGTGAACCATTCAGACCTGGAGGAAGCAACTGCTGGAGAAGCTCCTACATAAGCTGCTCTTGTTATGTCACTAGTTCAAGTTTTCTGCCCTGGGCTTTTCCAGTGAATTGTAAAAAATAATAAACAATCAAGTTGCTGGAAGTCTGTAGTGTGTGTTGCTGCTCTCATTATGTAGCAGCTTCATCTCCCTAGGGAATTCTGGGAAAGGTTCTGTTGGTAATCAGGTGCTGTAACAGAGTTCTTTGCCAAACTACAATCTTCAGGATTCTTTGGGAGTAGCCTTTTAGATTGCTGAAGTCATATAAACCTCAAACTGGCTCATAGCTTTGTTTTGCAAGCATCACAGCAGGTTATTCCCAGTGTTGTATGGATTCAGATGCAGAATTGGCTGGATGGAAGGAACAACAGTCACCTTGGACCAATACGATTGTATTATTGATAGAACTGATTCGGCACAATGCTGTGTCATCACATATACTAATAGCAAACTGAGGTGCAGAGTTATGGTGGACAAAACAGGACTGCTGATAAATAAGAGGAATGTGTTTTTGCATGCTTGCAGGAAACCCAAAGTTTGCAAAAACAGAAAATATTAAGGAAAAAAACAAAGGAAGTACCCCCGCCCAAAGAAAAACATCCCCGTAAGAATCGAGCATTCTCAGTTGCCACAGAATGCCAAGTGTCTGTTTATAGGGAAAAGGAAACCAGAGGAAGCATGTAGTGGACTGTTGTGAAATAAGGCATAGCTATATGCCCAAATAATAATAATAATAATAATAATAATAATTTATTATTTATACCCCGCCCATCTGGCTGAGTTTCCCCAGCCACTCTGGGCGGCTCCCAATCAGTGTTAAAAACAATACAGCGTTACATATTAAAAACTTCCCTGAACAGGGCTGCCTTAAGATGTCTTCTGAATGTCAGGTAATTATTTATCTCTTTGACATCTGATGGGAGGGCGTTCCACAGGGCGGGCGCCACTACCGAGAAGGCCCTCTGTCTGGTTCCCTGTAGCCTCACTTCTCGCAATGAGGGAACCGCCAGAAGGCCCTCGGCGCTGGATCTCAGTGTCCGGGCTGAACGATGGGGGTGGAGACGCTCCTTCAGGTATACAGGACCGAGGCCGTTTAGGGCTTTAAAGGTCAGCACCAACACTTTGAATCGTGCTCGGAAACGTACTGGGAGCCTATTTACCTGGCAGTAAGCCCAACTGATCTCAGTGGGATTTCCTTCTGAACAGACATGATTAAGATCTCACTGTTAAGTGGCTCTGCAATTGTCTTCCATTGAATAGCTGGTTATGAAGAGTATACAAGCCAGCCTTATCTATTGTTTCTTGAGTTGTTTGATTACCAAGAAATAGCTTACAATAGTCACACAGTGCAATAACTCTGGCTGTCATAGTGACTTACGATGATTCTGTGGATACTTGCTCAAACTATATTGGCTTCTTTTTCCTTCTAATACCATTTTTTGTACATGTGAATATAATTAATGTACTGTATGATAGTGGAAATGGTTATTCTAATTTCATTATAATCTTTGAGTATGTATATTTTCCAATTCAAGTGATGGATCTGGTGAATGTTGATTCTCCCCATTATGTTCTATGAATACACTAGATGTGCATTACCAGTTCCTGATATACAGGAGAATATTGTGGCATGTGGGCCCCTTAGGTCTGGAGGTTGAATACAGTACTTCTAGCCTTAGAATTCTCCCCAGCCACACTCCTCACTGGCCCTGCATCACCCCTGCAAGTGTTTTGGCTTGGCTGGGATGAGTCTTTGAACTCTGGTGATACCTCTTGCTTAAACGTGTTTAAATTAGTCCACTGTACAAAGGTAAAATGTACATCCATTGCTCTGTCTACTTTTGCCTCTGGCTCCACCCATCACTTGCATGTGCCCCCCAAAATGTTGCATTGAAGAGAATGCTGTTCTTAGGCTGAAAAAGGTTCCCCACCACAGCATATTCAATATGTTATCCCAGAAGAGCATAATTTCCCCTGTACTTAACCAGGTCCTACTAGACAGTCTCCTCGGGTAGCAGAAGGTGTGCCCCTATATTCCCCAAACTAGCCAGGTATAATAGGTGATCCTGGCTTTCATAGGCGCCAATAAAATATGTGAGCCCCCATCCAAGTTGATGGGCATTGCCATTCAAATGGTGTGTGTGTGTGTTGCACCATGTGATCATTTATGCAAGACAGGGCTTACTTAGGTCCCTAAATATTTTATTCAAGTTGGCATCCCTGCTGCCATTGTTACAGTTCTGTGCCTGGAATTGTGGGTCACCATCTTGTCCTTTGCTTCCAGCAGCAAAATGTCTGCAGTCTGCCCTGCTGTGATATTGAATGCAGAACTCAGTCCAGATCAAATTTAAGTCCATTTGAAATCAATGGGGCTTAAGTTAATCATGCTGACAGTAACATTCCATTTATTTAAATGGGATTTAATCATGGCTAAGGTCATTTGAGCCCCATACATTTAAAGCACTCTTAAGCCAGTTTAATACTCATAGCATCCTCCTAAGAACGGTAGTTTCTTAAATGAGCTGAGAGTTGTTAGGAGATGCATGTTTCCTACATAGAGCTATGCTTCTCAGAGTTCCCTGGGAAGAGGGATTGTTTATTAAGCCACTGCGGCAATTGTAGCTCTATGAGGGGAATAGGGGAGAGGTCTAACAATTCAGCACCCTTATCGAATGGCATATCCCAGGATCCTGGAGTGGATATGGAGTGGATTTGGCCTAAATTTCTCTGGAGTGGGCCAGAGGTTTACATTTGAAGCTGTTTGATGTAGGCTGATGCAATGCTGTTGAGATATGAAAATTACAGAATCCTATTTAAATACATACTCTGAAATGGCCCTGTGCATAAAACTTGCCAATTTTCATACAATTAGAACTATTAAAATGAGTATAATCCACAGGTCCATTTTAATACTGCAGTAGTTCCCTCTTAAGAAATACTTGACTAATAAGGTACTTGAAATGACACGGGCAATTGAGCAACTTCACAGTGAAAACCTCGGAAGTTTACTCCCTTGTTAGCATTAATGCCAGAATAAAATATTAGTTGTAACTTTCAATTCAGTGGCAGAAACTTCCTGAGACTGATTCATGTTCTGCTTTCACTTACCTCTTGGATTTATGGCACCTACCATAGCAGACCCTGTCTAGTGGACTTATTCTTTACAATACCCTGATGCATTTGAATGACAGATTCTTGGGGGGAAAATAAATTCTACTGTGAACAATTTCTGTCTATGCTGTTGGAAAATCCACTGATTCTTGAGGAAGATAGATATTCTTGGGCCTTTCAGAGCTGTCAGGGACAATCAGAAACATCGTTTTTGCAATTTAGGGACAATATATGAAGATATTTACAAAGACTAGTAACTTATAATTGTTTTGTTGATTAAATAATGTCACACAAGGATACTTTTAGAGGAGACAATCCAGTTTCTTTGTTTTGCTCTTCCTTTGAGGTCGGCAATCAGGTTCTGTCATTCAACAGTGGCATTTTGAAAGAGAGATATTTGCATCTTTCCGTGCTTTTGAACACCTGTCTATGCAAGAGCATCATTCTGAAAATTATTAGTATTCTGCAGTGTCCCCCTTTTGTGTGTGTGTGTGTGTGTGTGTGTGTGTGTGTGTGTAAAAAGTAAGTTGAAAGGTTTAATTGACAAGTTTTTTGATCATTACACATTCAGAGATTTCACAGCTGTCACATGTGAATAATGGTAATTCAGAGTCTGCAAAAGGAATTTGTTTTAAATTCACAGTGTTCTTCAGGTTTATTTTCTGTCTCTTTGTGATGTGCTTAATGATCTCCCATATGAAGTCCTCAGAAGAAATGTCCAAAAGGTTGCTTGTTGTGAGTGGCAGAACATGCATAGCATGTTTCGGAAGCTGCTTTCTACTGGGCAGACTGCGACTTCATTCAGACAGCACTCATCAGGTACCCAGAGAGTTCTTCTTAACTTCAATGGAATGTTCCATGTTAAACGTTCAGCAATACACATTCCAACTCATCGTTATTTTCCATTTCAGTATTAAACAAACGATTATACTTAACACGTAAGATACCTAGTATCTTACCAGTATGAGATTTGAGTCTGGGCTTTCCTAAAAGGAATCCTATGCATGTGTATTGTGAAGTAAATCCCACTGTGTTCTGAAGGTCAGAGGATGGCAACTTAATGAGCTTATGCTCAATGTAAAATCAGAAGTTTCCAGCAGGTCTGTGAAGCCACAACACCTCTATATTTCCTTCCACTTCCAGCCTGCTTCCTCAACAAGAGAAACCACAGTGTCTTAAATCCAGGTTGTTATTCTTTCCTTACGAGAGATAAAAGGGAAGGGAAAAAAATAGTGCTTCTCATATTAAACATTCCTTTGGTAGCCTTGGAGGCCAGTTTAATCCAGCCCCTGTTGTTTAGCTAGAACTGTTGAATGCCGCCCAAAAAAGCTTTCTTAGTGTGACTTACGTGCTCTGATACCTTGGGTGGCTTCATCAGATACCATGGCTAGAGACAGCTGCTATCCCCGAAGACATTCGTGCACCTGCCGTGTATTCTAGGCTCAGGCAATGGATCAGCTGCTGGGATTTCAACCTGAGATGCAATCACTTATTTGCAGATATCCAGCTAAATCTCAACAAATGGGCTGTCTATTGTGTTTATTGCAATTCAATTTGCAAGCATTTTTTGGGGAAAATGGTTGCCTGTTAATTGAGCAGTAGGGTTGGTGGCATGGGCAAGATCATTTTTATTCAGATGTTTGTATTCCACACAATTCGTCTAACATGCTCTCTTATTCCATCATTGTTGTATACACTCCTCCTGGCATGCACAGTGAATTAATCTTTTTGTATGTACAGTGGTACCTCGGGTTATGAACTTAATTCCTTCTGGAGGTCCATTCTTAACCTGAAACTGTTCTTAACCTGAGGTACCACTTTAGCTAATGGGGCCTCCCGCTGCTGCCGTGCAATTTTTGTTCTCATCCTTAAGCAAAGTTCTTAACCTGAGGTACTATTTCTGGGTTAGCGGAGTCTGTAACCTGAAGCATCTGTAACCTAAAGCGTCTGTAACCCGAGGTACCACTGTACTTTCCTGTTGGACATTTGCATTGGTGCAGAGAATATCATCTCAACAGTGGTGGACTTTGGGCTTTCAAATTTCAGCAGCACCTTGTGTATTAGCAGCATCCTGCTAATATTCGGTGCCCCCCACCTCTCACGCTCTGCTCTGTAGCAGCATTGTTGTGCCACCCCCTGCATTGCAGATCCCCATGCTGCTGCACTGGTCATGCTACCCTAAAACTGCCTCTGGTCCCAATTGCACAAGAAGCTGGTCAGGACAACTTACAATGCAAATTTCATTTTTACTTTAAATTTGTAGACCCCTTTTGCTACTGTACTGTACTCAAGGCAGTTTACAGCACATAGAAACGACAAAGTAGATCACAAACATCACATTGTCCAACATCTGAGATCAAGAACTAAACGTGGCCCTGTGCACCTCCATCTTAGATAGAGCTGGGACTTAACTATCAGACATGTATTTCCCATAAGAAATGTAGCATTCTTATTTTCCATACAAAAGGTTTCAGTGTGATTGCTTCCAAGGGTAGGCATGTTCCTCCAAGGCATGCACAGTTCAGATTTCTGCTGATCCATATCAATCACCATATGTTATCATTTCGAACCTTGCAAAATCTGGGGTTCTTAATCAGATGTGGCTCCCTTCTTCAAATTTGCCCTTCATCTCAGGTAGGATGGTGTGCATAGGAACCCAGGGTCCGTGGGGGGACGGGGACGACAGAGCTTAGTGGGTTGATCCTCATTCAAATGTAGCTTTTACAAACAGCTGAAAAGTTGGCTTGGAAGTCCCACTGTGTTCCGTGGGGCTTACTCCCAGGTATGCGGGCGCAGGATTGCTGCCTGACCATAATAGCCACAACGTGAAGCTACTCAAAGCATGTGGTGACCAAAATGAGTAAATCATCTTCCAGCTCCTCACCAATTTGGATTTAGAACACTTGATCATTTGGACATCCTATAATAAAAACACTTCTCTTGAACACTGATAATTTTCTGCTGTTCTAAGACTAAAGAACGAAGCCTTCAAAGGAGCCTGGATGTGGCTGGTATTTCTGAATGCATAATTCCAGGTACCCTGTTGTTTTGACTGCAGAGGGGGGAGCTTTTAAAGGGAAGCTTCTTTTATCTCATGTAGCCCAAAATGACATTGGTTTTGAAAACAGCCAACACTTACCTTATTGTTCTTTGCTGCATTGCATAATGAAAGATATCATTAATGAGACTTCTTGTTTAAGCTGTACCCCCCCCTCCAATTCTCTTGGAGAATTAACTGGAATAAATATACTTTCCCAAGAATGGTTGGGCATGTTAGCAACCAGAAATACTCTTCCTGCCTTGCTATATTGCAGGGCTGCTGGACCCTTTTTCAGCCTGAGGGCTGCAGTCTCTTCTGGGCAGCTTACATGCCAGTGGTGCATGGGGTTAGTGGCAAAAGTGGGCAGAGGAACAAATGCGAATTCTACCCTTGTGCTGTAGGCTAGTTTCCATCAGGGATGAACACATCTATCAATCTCCATTCTTTCAGCTTCCCATTGTTCCAATCTTAAATTCAGTTCTCCCAACATTTGCACAGCAATTTGCAATTGGGGAAAAATCCTCCTGAAAACCTTTCAATGTTTTAGAGAAAATTTCTCCTAATAGCAAATTTTTGCAAAGAGTTTCTCCTTATATAATGCATTTTTGTATGTTATTTTCACAAAGATTCTTTTTATGCTCACTTTCACCTAATACAGGCTTTTTAAAAAAAGTTTGGTTGTAGATCTGCATTGCAAAATTTGGAGAATTTCAAAGAATGGCTGTCAATTCAGTTCTTACATGCAAATTTGGTAGATTCAGCTTTAAATTGAATTTCTTCCGTGTTTCTAGTTTCTACACACCTTTGCACACACCTGTCCTGTATCTAAGTAAGTTATCACAGTTTAAGGCCACATTCCAAAGAAGTAAAACACTTAAAGTGGGTGGAAATCAGGGTCAGTCAGGTATGTCCTGGAGAGATGATTGCAGAGAGTCCCAAAGGTCAGACAGAGAGGCCTGGGACTAGTATTTGGCCCCTGGACTGAGGTTCTCTCCCTCCCCCCGCTATAATGCTTTGGACAAGTTTTAGTTCTCTGGGTATGTTGACAGCTTTGTTGGAAGGTCATTGGCACAGTGACTTCACCATGCAGCAAGGACTAGGGTGCAGAATTCCTAGGGCTGAGCTGAATGCTACATAAACATGGAGATGGTAATGGCTACAATTCTTGTGATAAAGATGACAAATAGTAGCCAACACGTGTGAACAGTTTGTTTGGCTTTAAAAAATAACAACTCATTACGTGCCGACTCACCTGAAAGATATTAAATCAGTGGTGCTTTTGTCGGGGCTGCTCAATGCAAATTTGATTGAGCTGGTCCGATTCCAGTTCATTGTTTTGTTGCCAGTCCCCCTTGACAGCACCTTGATTTGCAATTTAGTATGTGCAAAAATAAAGTTCCAGGTCTGCATGTCCTGTCAGTTTATCTCAATAAAACAATGAAGAATGCTGATCTCAGGAGGGAGAAGAAGGCTCTCTGCTGACAGTGAGCCATTTTTCATACTGAACAGCCATTTGGCAGAACAAGAAAAAGCAGTTTGCAGCGTCACAGTGGAATTCACTGTTCCTACAGTTTGTAAGCAGTTTTCATCTTATATATATCAGGGGCAGACACGTGCTTCGCTCCTGATAGGGCCACTCCAGATTGGTGTTGTATTTGTCGGATAACCAGACTCACTTAGATTTCCTTAAGTCTAATTAATGCATGCAAGGGTTAATACTATAGAGTAAGATGTCCTGCCAGACTTAGCTATGTCACTTCCCTTATCTTGGGAGGAAGTAGGTAATCAAGCCTATTGTCTCCTCCCCTGTGTACATGAGAAGCTGAGCATGTAAAGAGGTTTGAGTTGGTTGTTCCAGGTCATTTGCATAGCTCTCACCAGCCACTCTTTGTTTCCTGTATCAGCAATCTAGGAACTTTTACCATTTTGTAACTAAGCTACGTTTTCCTGCCTGTGCAACATTTTTGACTGATGTATGGAAAAACACATGGACCAGACTTTTGAAGAGTTTGTAAGTAAGCCAATTTTTAACTTAACAAGCATGAGGTCTTTTCCTATGCTGGGGGAACAGAAGCTTTGGAAAGGAATTTTTTAAGGAGACATTTTGAAACTGACTTGGAAGGGCATATTTTAAAGGCCTGGCAGCCTATATTTTGCTGCATGTTTTGTGCTTTTAAATCTGCTGGAGTTCTCTCACCAAAGAGTACTTGCACCAGACTTGGAGCTTGGCATCCAAGAAATCTTGTTTGTGTGTGCGCGCGCACATTAACAGTATTGTGGGTGTATATTCTGCAACATGTTCTTGATAAACAATAGTGTACTCATGTTGTTTTGGTTTTTTAGTAGTTCTGCAATGATTTCCTAATGCTACCACATTATTGCTATCTAGAGGGGCTTTTAGCACAAGAAAAGCAGAGCAAAAAACCCAAATCCTCAGAAAATTTGGGGCATTAAAAGTTATAGGATTTCAGCAGGAAGCTACAGGAGATTCACAGATTGAAACAGTATGACTGCCCCCAAACCTTTGCAGGTGCAAATGATATTGAAAGTGCATTGCAGGGGGTTGGACTAGATGGCCCTTGGGATCCCTTTCAACTCTGATTCTATGATTCCAAGATAGCCCTAACAGCATCGTGAATAAAAAGGATGTCTGGAGGGTCCCATGACCACATTCATTGATCGGCAATTGGTTATGAGGGAACAGAAGATAATACTCTGGAAATCTTCATGCTTGGGCAGAGATGTATTCAAACTGCTTTCACCACAATTAGAAAGCTGAAGAAGCCAAGATGGCCTCTCATCCAAGAACTGACCAGATCCAAAGTTGCTTCGTGTTAGTGCTCCCCAAGGCCCATATTCCTCAGAGCTGTAGATAGTCTCTTCGTCAGAGACCACCAGCTGGGACCTTCACTTGTTGGACTTAGGTACCCTTCTCATCATTGAATCTACAAGCTAGCCTATTTCCCTTTGTGTAGATTGGCCTATCTAGAGCCACAGACGGTTCCTGTTGTAGTGGTTTCCTTTATATATTCTCATGTTCTCTCTCTTTTCTCTTCTCTCTCTCCCTCCTCCCTGTTCTATCTGGGTAATAATACACAGCTGCTGCTGCTGCTGCCATCCCATCCCATCATCTCCTCTGCCTCACCTGTGTCTTCATTTGAGCTAGCAGGGAGAGGAATGACATGGGAGGTAGCAACAACTCCTGTCTCCTGACAAAAATATATCCCACCAGTCTATTTAGGATTTCAGGGTGGTGTACTGTCAATTGTATCACAAGACAAGTATAGTAATAAAATCATAGCCAGCAACATTAAAACAATTAAAAATTTACAAATAATTTAAGCACCTGGGTGAATTGTCTGGCCCCAGAAAGACTGCAGCACAGGAGGCTGGTGAGTCTGTTTGACGAATCTAATCCATAGACTGGGGCACCACTGCTAAGAAATTCTTTTCCTTCTTTGTGGGCTACTGTACCTCTGATAAAGAATGCCCCTGGTGATGGGCCTCTGCAGAATATCTTTAAACATGGGCAGAGGGATATGGGAAGTAGTGCACCTTTATAGATATTTGGCTTCCAAGCCAACTCAGTTATTTGAGTCCCCAACAAATCTTGTGCCTTCTGACCCTGTCCTGGGACCCTTAGAATATCTGTTTGTCTCCGCCCTAAGTTAAATATCACCAGCCCCAATAAATATATTTGTGGGATGCTAATGCTGGCACTTCCCTTAGTATATACAAAACTCTGTAGGAAAATAAAGGAACTCCCTGTGGACTGGATATACAGTGGTATACCTCAGGTTACATACACCTCAGGTTATATACAGTGGTACCTCAGGTTACAGATGCTTCAGGTTACAGACTCTGCTAACCCAGAAATAGTGCTTCAGGTTAAGAACTTTGCTTCAGGATGAGAACAGAAATCGTTCTCTGGCGGTGCGGCGGCAGCAGGAGGCCCCATTAGCTAAAGTGGTGCTTCAGGTTAAGTACAGTTTCAGGTTAAGAACAGACCTCCGGAACGAATTAAGTACTTAACCCGAGGTACCACTGTAGTAGTAGGCATGGCTATGCAGTCCAGCTTTATGTTATCATGGCAAATATGGTTGTAATTCTTAGCTATTGTCTCCTCCTTGATGTTTCCATAAAGAGCTGACCAACTTTTCCCCAGGAAAGTATTCAGTCCCCATTTGAAGTTGTAAAGGCCGGCGAGGAAGATCCATCCTTTCTTAGTGTTTAGACCTTGTCCTTCATAACCCTAGAGAGAGCTTCTGAAGAAGCAAACATTATTTCTCCAAAATGGATTTTTCTAAACTGCCTGATTTCCTGTTACAACATCTCTATATATCTTTCAACCTGAGGGAATTCGATTGCCTCAACTCCCAGCAGAATTCTGCTGGTTAATTCCTTTTTCTGTCGTCTGTCAGGCAATACATTCCTGTCACAATCAAGATACTTTGGATATTTGTTGCTTCCAGGGTATCTCTCCACGTTGGCACACACACGTTCATTGCCACATAGCCAGGGATGAAAGAGAAATTCAGTTTGCTTCACATGTTAACATTTACCTGAGAATATAAGAAGAATCCCTGCTGGTTCAGACCAAAAGCCCACCTAGGGCCTTTCTCACAGTGGCCAACACAATGCCTATGGGAAGCCTACCTGTTCTGTGCTTCGTGGAACAATATGCAAACCAAAATGTAGTTTTCTTCAAAATATGCAGGATTTTTCTTTTCATTTTTTTAATGTCAGTGCAGTTCTCTGACCAAAAAAGTCTGAATGAATATATTAGTAAAAACAATATACAAAAATGTATTATATATCAGGGAAATTTGTTGACGAAATGTGCTTATTAGGGAAGATAGTTGGCAAAATGTGTATATTAGGAGAAACTGCTCTGAAATGTTGGATTTTCTTGAGGATGTTTTAACAGAAATTTGCCAACTGATATGGAAATGTGGTAACTTGAATTTAAGATTGGCAAAATGGGAAACTGAAATTAACAGATTTATACATCCCTACACAATCTCATTAATTTTAATTAGCCATTGTTTCTTGTGAGCACCCAGAATCCACTCCTAAATCCATTGTATACTGATGCCTTTTATCGAATGACAGAACCCAAGCAAAATATTTTCAATATCATAGTTCTGTCAGGAATTTCGTTTCAAATGATTAAGAAGTTTTGTATTTCACTCTGATGATTTTGTATCTACTTTGTTGTTTGTACTTTTTGTGGAAAAAGTTAAACATATATTTTTTTAATGGCTGCTTTAAGATCAGTTAGTCTCAGGTTGAAATGTTCACCTACTGGTTTCTGAATATTGTGCTTTCTGATACCTGGTTTGTGTATATTTACTCTTATGTTTAGAGAATGGCGTGTTGGTCCTATACAGAATGCAGAGAGGCACTCGTGATAGATGATAATGCTTTGTTTTAAACTATTTTAAATTATTCTAGGTTCAGATAGATAGCCGTGTTGGTCTGACGCAGTCTAAATAAATAAATAAATAAATAAATAAATAAATAAATGTCCAGTAGCACCTTAAGAAGGGTAAAGGACCCCTGACAGTTAAGTCCAGTCGCGAACGACTCTGGGGTTGTGGCGCTCATCTCGCCTTACAGGCATTTGTCCGCAGACAGTTTTTCTGGGTCATGTGGCCAGCATGACTAAGCCACTTCTGGCGAAACCAGAGCAGCACACGGAAATGCCATTTACCTTCCCACCGGAGCGGTACCTATTTATCTACTTGCACTTTGACGTGCTTTCGTACTGCTAGATTGGCAGGAGCTGGGACCAAGCAACGGGAGCTCACCCTGTCGTGGGGATTCGAACTGAACTGCCAACCTTCTGATCGGCAAGTCCTAGGCTCTGTGGTTTAGACCACAGTGACACCCGAATCCCTCCAGTAGCACCTTAGAGACCAACTAAGTTTGTTCTGGGTATAAGCTTCCATGTGCATGCTTATACCCAGAACAAACTTAGTTGGTCTCTAAGGTGCTACTGCACAAATTTTTATTTTATTTTTAATGATATGTGTTATATATTGCTGTAACCCATTCTGGGACTTTCTGATGAAAGGCGGGTAAAAATGAAAATGAAAATAAGATGAGCGGTTGCACCCCCCCCCCGATGCTTGGCTTACATCACTTTACAGGTCCTGCAAAAGCATTTCCCAAGCAGATAAAGGAATAGAGTTGGAATCTGGATTTGTTGCAGAATTCCTGTGTGATTGTTGTGTGGTCTGTTGACACTGGTAAGTAGCTCTTTAGAGAGGGGTGTGTGTGTGTGTGTGTGTGTGTGTGTTTGTGTGCGTGCTGTCTGTAAACAATGACAAGCCTTCCATCCAAAGTAGACTAAGGACACAATCTAAACTGTTCACACACACACACAAAACTAATTATCCCATGTAGTGACTCCCCTATGGGAATCATCCGAGTTCCTAAAATTGCCAGCTTTTAAAGCTTCTTTGCCTGGAACAACCTGGAAGCAATTCCTAGATGTCACAGCCAGCTATGCTAGTGGCTATTTACAATGGATTCCATAAATATATTAGCTTTATATGACAGAGCAATCTCCAGAGCACAATATTAATTATTGATCTCCTCCACACCTTGCACTGAAGAAGGACTTGTATAATTCATTTGTGGATTTCACAGCCCCAGGATGCGAGGGCGGCCATGAGCACTGATGGCTTTAAAATGAGATTGGACAAAGGCACTGAGTAGAGATTGCTCCATGGCTATTAGCCATGATAGAGGACGCCACCGCCTTGTCTCCCCACCCCTCTTCTCCTCTCCCACTGCCCAAGAGAGGCTCATCTGGTGGGACAACAATAGCCTCCCAGCAGTTGAGTCCCTCCCACATACCAAGCAGAGAGGGCTGTGTGGCAGTGAGGTTGGGGCTGTGTGGTTGCGCTTGTGGATGGGAGAATTCCAATGGGAGTAGAAATCACTGATGTTTACTTATTCATCCTGTGCCAAGAGTGGAAATCAATCCAATGAATGTGATGGGTATTCACTGTTGTTTTTGCTTTCAGTCTGCAAACAATATTTAACTGATTTATGTTCGGTCCCATCTTTTGCATTGCATTTCTTTTGCACTGAAATGGGGGGGCTGGAATAGCATAATGACAGCAGAACTAATGTATTTTATGCAATTAGTTATGTAGTTTGCATAATTTTGCCACCCCAAACAGTGAAAGATGGTAGAAGATGAACTGCAATGTAAGGGAAACAGTGCTGCATGTGACAAACACAGCATACCCCTGCTAGTAGTAGTCCTGGTGGACTTCCTAGAAGCATCTGATTGATTTGATTTAGCCTGCTGTTCTCAATGGCTTTTCTTAGAATCCATAATCAACAGCTCAATTGCCCCTATTATAATTTGAGACAATGATGAGGAGCCCTCAGGTTTACTTGGTGGTGGAGCACTTCAAGGGGTGGGTGGGTAAGCTACCATTTTAATTGGCCATAATGGCCAACAATGTAGCATCACTCGGGGCATTGTGGGAAATTATAAAGTTACTTTGTCAACCCAGCTGCTTAACCTGGTGAGCCTAGTGCAGGTGTCAAGTGAATGCCAGCCTGGCAAATGGATCTGCTCCCTTGTTCAGCACAATTAATTTAATGGTACTGGAAATCCAAGTTGCCATGAAGATAAACTGCTATCAAAAAATGTCTTTGAACCATTTGCTTCATTTTTGTGCTTCGGTGATCATCCTGCCATTTCAATTGGACTGTGTTTTTTGTTTCAGTTTATATCCCACCTTTCTCCCACCGTGAAAATCAAGGTGACATACCTGGGAGTCCCAGATAGTTTTTCATAAGGATGCAGATGAGACTCAGATCTGCATCGTTTCAGCATCACTTCAGCTCAGGGCTTGGCATGGAAGCTGCCTTACATCAAGTCAGACTATTGGCCCTTTAAACTCAGTATTGTATATGCCAGTGTTTCCCAAAGTTCGGTCTCCAGCTGCTTTTGGACTACAATTCCTATCATCCCTGACCACTAGCATTTCTAGCTGGGGATGATGGGAGTTGTAGTCCAAAAACAGATGAAAATCCAAGTTTGGGAAAAACAGATCTATGCTACGGACAGGGAACCTGTGGCTCTCCAGATGTTGTCACACTCCAACTCCCATCATTGCCAGCCACCATAGCCAATGGTCAGAGATGATGGGTGTTGTAGTCCAACAGCATCTGAAGGCCATAGGGTCCTTATACCTGCTGTACTCGAACTGGCACTGATTTTGCAGGGTTTCGTTCAGGACTCTTGCCCAGCCTTGTTTAAGATCTCTGTGTCTGCTTCTCCTTTCTCTCAAGACTACAAGGCTAAGTTTCCTATCAATGCAACCAGCTTCTCTGGTACTGGGTCTAAGCCTGTTCAGCATATATTTGTAAACACTGTCAGGTGTTGGCCAATCACATCAATCCTGGTGACATAGCATAATGCCATGAGGCAGCCCGGCAAAAATTAGCTTTCAAAAATTGAGAATCGCGCATGTGGGAGTCATTGAAAAATTGATGCCTGATTTGGTAAAGGGCAAAACCTAACTGAGTTACTGTGAGTGGTTTTGACAGTCTTGATTTCTTTTAATCCCAATCCATACAATCTACATGTTCCCTATGGAATTGTCACACACAAGAAGTAAGGGAAATGTTGCTATAATTGGGATTAGCTGCAGAGAGCTGTCACAAGCCTTTAGTGGGCCTTGCCTTTATTTAAAAGTATGATTGCTGCAACATATCTGCCTGCTATGGCATTAGTCTAAATGAATTTAAACATAGCTTTATCACTCTGTAGAGAAAAGTGACATAAGCCTATTTAGCTGTGTATACAATAGATAAAACGAGCCATCTCTAGAGGTTTCTGTTCTGGGAGAAGCAATTATATACGGTGGAAAACCCTAGAGAGAAGCTGCTGTTTGTTTGGAGGACGGGCTTGGGGGATTGTTGCTGCCACTGAAGTTAGCTTGTCACACTGTATTGATTAAGGGAAGATTATTTTCGCCCTTGATGCCATGCCAGCTTTTGATTTCAGGAAATGCTTTCTGGATGGCAAGCAATATCTACAAAAGCCAACAATTGTTTGCTGCTGCTTTTGCAAGGTTTGCAGGAGAAAATGAAATATGCCCTCTCTGCGCTCACGTCATTATTAATACCTGTGCTTCGGTAAGGCCATTCGTAATCGGAATGAAGGTTAAGATTTAAAAATTAATTTCAGAGCCTTGAGGAGGACTGTGAGTAGAGGAAGGAGACAGGCAACAGGGGAGAGAAGGAAGGAAGGAACATTACTGATGTCCGTGGGGCCAGTTTGAACATTGCACAGCTGCACCAGGGATGCTTAAATCTGTCAATTCCAGTTTCTATTGGTTTTTGATTTTTCCAATCTTAAATTCACTTCTCCACATTTCCACATTAGTTTGCAGATTATTATTATATTTAATCATGGGAATTCACCAGTAGTTTAATGGTAACATTTCCCCTTAATATACACATATTTGCAAAACAATCTTCCCTAGTGTGATGCAGGTTTGTATGTTATTTTCACTAACTTATGCATTTATAAGGTAAAGGTAAAGGGACCCCTGACCATTAGGTCCAGTCGTGGCCGACTCTGGGGTTGCAGCACTCATCTCGCTTTATTGGCCGAGGGAGCCGGCGTACAGCTTCCGGGTCATGTGGCCAGCATGACTAAGCCGCTTCTGGCGAACCAAAGCAGTGCATGGAAACGCCGTTTACCTTCCCACCGGAGTGGTATCTATTTATCTACTTGCACTTCAACGTGATTTCGAACTGCTAGGTTGGCAGGAGCAGGGACCGAGCAACAGGAGCTCACCCCGTTGCGGGGATTCGAACCGCCGACCTTCTGATCGGCAAGTCCTAGGCTCTGTGGTTTAACCCACAGCTCCACCCGCGTCCCATTTATATGCATTTATATGCACACTTTATTCCAGTATATGCATTTTTAGACACATTGTTTGGCTGGAGAACTGCATTTCAAAATTGGGAGATGTGGCAATTTTCAAAAGATGGCTGTGTGTTGGTTGGTTCATACATTGTTTCTGAAATTGTGAACTAGTATACTCTCATCAGGAGCTGTAGGGACCACCCATTTCTCTCCAGGTCCGATCAGAAGCAATTCCCACTGAGTTCAGTGAAGTCCATGTCCAGATAAGGATAGGACAGGATTGTGGCCTGACCTGTTTCTGTATGATTCTTTGTCCCCCTCCCACCCCAAACTTTGTTACATTTCCGCTTTACGTTTTTGGGTGTGCATATCAAAGACCATGGGTTGTGTCCATACTTTACATTTGAAATGTAGTCTCTGGCTGCTTAATTTTTAACCGGCTAAGGGAGAGGGAAACCAACAACATGTCTACCAGTTGTGGTTTTTGGGGGAGGATCAAGTCTACCCACTTCAACTATCAAGGCCCATAGATATGGCCTAAGTGGCCCACTTGTATCTATATCTGGTTGATCCACCAAGAACCACATTATTAAGTTGCATTTATAGATTGTGTATTTTGTAATCCATCCTGGAACCATTTGCAGAAGGGTGGTCTATGAGCACAAGCAAAAAAAAAGTTCTGGTCCCATAGCACAAAGCAGCCAGATTCACATTATATGCTTCTGTGGATATGGTTTTTTAAAAATGCAGTTAATTTTTGCTCAGGCAGTGTGTTCACATCCTGAAAGGAGACCTGTCTCTAACTGTACCTGAGCATTGCATAAAGGCACAAACCGTCCTTGTTTTCCTTTTGGCTTCCTCTCTTGTGTATTGACTAATTTAGAGACGCACCACTTTGATGGCATTCGGAGGAAAGGAAATGCAGTCAGCAGCTCGGCTCAGAACTTTGGAGATCCCCAACGTAGCCTAGCCCAGAATGTCCTCATTAACTTTTCAAAGACTCCAGATTTGGTAGAATCCGTGCAGCCAGCTGTAAATTATGCATGGGGAATCGGTGGCTCCTGCCCACATAGCACAGAGAGGCTGCAATGCTTTGCAATAACTTTGTGCTAACCTGTTGCTGACCAGTCGCTTAGATGCTGCTATGGCAGCAAACCCACACCCTCAAACATCAGAGGTTTTTCAAACACAACAATTATTTCGTATTCCGTTTCTTGACTTAGAAAAACAACAACACACTATCTTTCTTTTTAATCGGGATGCTGGATGAGCACTAATGGTTTTTGCTTATTATGCTGCATTAGGACTTCATAGCCTATGATGCAGTGAGAAGAAAATGCTGCCGTGTCTTCATAGTTAATCCACCCTTACGGCCAATACCATGCCACATTATGCCCACAAATGAAACCGCATGCATGGAGACACCTGAAGCCTTTAACTGAAGTGAGAAAGAACTAATATTGAAGGCGTAACGGTGTAAAGAGGAGCTACCTGAAATTCTAATATGTGGATAATTTTTCCATTGCTTGGGGAACAGAACTGGGACTAAATTCCATTGACACTTTGTGGGCTGGAGAGGGATATGGAATAATCAGCTGTCTTTAGCATCCTAAGGACTATCTCAGCAATCCTTCCTGCTCTAGCAGTGATGGAATGTTGCACCATAAAAAGAGAGAAATAAAAGGATTTTTCTGGCTTTTAAAAAGCCAAGTAGGGAAGAGTTGGACGGTCTACTTGTCTAATATAGGAGATCAATTCTGCAGGAACAACTGCTAATGTATGAGCATAGGCCTGGGCTGCCCAAGGCAAAACTCCCCTGCCTCTTTATTACTCTTCCCCTAGCTAGGGACTATAAAACTAAGTATTCTCCAGTCTGCACTAGATTCTTGAGTGCATCTCTGTCTCCCACCCCACCTCCAAATTCTCCCCAGGGAAATTATTCCACAGTCCATTATGCCTCACTGCTGGGACATAGATTTTAATATATATTCAACCCATTCTCTTCCCTTCCTTTTTTATCTAGTACATTTAGTTATATGTTTCAGAGCTAGAGATTTCATTTAAAGGAAACTGGTGGGTTTATTTTATTTTATTTATTAGCAGAAGGGAGAATTTATACTATGAAGTGCAGACTCAAACACCTCTATTTCACCACCCAACTGCTGAGTGAAACTACTTAGATGCATAATACTATTGACTTCTTTAAAAAAACCAAAAAACTATCATGTATAGATGACAGGGTATACAGCATTTTATTTGTTTATTTAATGTGTATACTGCTCTTCATCTGTAGATCTCAGGGCAGTTCACAACATAAAAATACAATATATAAGCACATAATACATAATAAAAACAAACACAAGAACAAACCAAACGAATAGCACCCCCTCCCCACCACCAACTCCCACAGACTCATTTAGGACTCATTCAGGACATTACCCAGCCAAAGGCCTGGTTGAAGAGGAATGTTTTTACTTGGTGCCTAAAGGCATATAATGAAAGTGTCAGATGAAGCTCCCTGGGAAGAGCATTCCACAAACGGGGGGCCACTGCAGAAAAGGCCTGTTCTCATGTTGCCACCCTCCGGACCTCTTGAGGAGGAGGTACATGAAAAAGGGCCTCAGAGGATGATCTCAAAGTCTGGGTCAATTCATATGGAGAGAGGTGAAGGAGACATATGTAAAAATAATAATGTATGTAGTGTTTGATTTCAAATGCTGTGGTTTTAAGATGCTGTGACTTGAATGGTGTTTATCCATAGCCTTTAGTTATCTAGGTTTCACTTACCTTACTGAAGCTGTCTTTGAAATGTACTAAACAGGTTGTTGCTTTTTTTTAAAAAAAATGAATATCAAAGGGATAGTATGTTCTTCTGGAGAACTTTGAGAGTAAACCCATGGCAAGAATTTTAGTCCTGCTTGAAACCTGGCTAATGGTAAGCAAGCTGCAATAATAACAGCAACAACACTGTAGTAATAAGCATGTAACAAGTACAGAAACTCTGATTAATGACCACACTTCTCTTCTTGAGATGTAGATTTATTCCCAAGCAAAGCAGGGAGGGGCCTCCTGATGTTGTGGGACCCCCTAGCCCCAGGCAGCATCGCCAGTGACAAGGGCTGATGGGAGTTGTAGTCCAAGAATATCTGGACTGTCAGAGGTTCAAGTCATCTCTGCATTGAAGGATAAATGGATTATAATGTTGCAGACATTTCTCATTTGCATTGCATCTCCTTTCCTGGCAATGTTTATATGCAGTTCGCTTACGCATCAGTATCAGGTTTCACGCACTACATTTCCAAATATCAAGTCTGTTTCTAAGCCTTAGCCGACAAATTTCTTACTGAGAGGCAGCAGGTTTGCAGCTGATTTCTTACGCGTGTTCTTCACACGAGAACCCAGATGGCACAACAATGTCACAATAAGAGGGTGCAGCAGCATTTCATACCCAACTGTGTATTTTTACACATAGGAGAGAGGCTGTAGTTTAGTTGGTGTTCAGCTCACATGCAATGCATCCCAAATGTCCTGGGGACAAAGCAGCTGGAGGAGGAAAGAAGGAATGGTGAGTGGAGGGGCATAGGAGCTAACTTCCAGGGGCTTGACCCGGGGTGGAGCTGCAAGCGATCTCAGCATTGGAGAGGGATGTGTGCTGCATTTTGGCCTTGCACAAGGCACCACTGAAATGTGGGTAGCCTGAAGGTATCTTAAACATGGGTAGTTCCATCTGCTTTGGTGCCTGCCCATCAAAAGTAAGTCAAGAGTTAAGAGACCAAGGCAATGCCAGCATCCAGCATCCTTCTTAGTTATGAGATTTATGAGGTGATTTGGGCCCTGGGTGAGTGAGAGGCAGCATGGCTACACAAAGTCCCAGGTGGGAGCCAAGAGACCAAGAGCGGAAGTGTATCGGAAGGAGAAGGCAGTGATATTGCTCTACGTGTGTTAGCAATTTCTCTTAAAGTAACACTTGTATATTTGTGCATTTTGTAATGTTTGTTATTCTTTAAGTTGTCCATTGTTGGTTTAGTTTTTTGTGCACCACTTAGAGGAGATATATATAGTCTAAAAATAAGCAAATCCCTTGCTTCTCCAGGTTAGGGCTGGGAAAGAGTCATGACTCTTGCACTACGGGGGTTGGACTAGATGCCCTTGGGATCCCTTCCAACTCCACAATTCTATGAAGCTGTCGGTGAAGGCAGTACTGACCTAGTTGGTTGAACAGTTTGAATTTGTCCGTTTAACCCCAAAAAGAAGTGGTATATTTCTCAAATTGCACCGAAGCACATTTCCACCAAATATAAACATGTCCCTATTGTTGTGATGTCTCCAGGCTTTAGCTTCATTTTTTCCTCCCCTAAATATATAGCCAAAAGGGTGCTGTGGTTTTTTTTGTTTTTTTATCTTGGGGTAAGGAGGTGTGGATATGGAGCTACTTAGGGGAAGGGGCATAGCTCATTGGTTCAGCACATGCATGACATGCAAATCCAGATAGTGCTACACAGAACCCAGAAAACTGACTGCCAGACATTGTAAACCAGACTTCCCCAGCCTGATGACCTCCAGATATTTTGGACTGCCATCATCCCCGACCACTGACCTTGCTGGCTGGGGAACTGATAGGAGCTGTAATCCAAACAAGACAGGAGAAGGCAGGTGTAGAAATGCTGAGCTGGGTGGACCATGGCATAAAGTAGCTTCCGATATTTGTATATAGCTCCAATGACATTTTCCTAGGAGACATCTGGCAAAGCCCAAATGAGTTATAGGGATGCTGAAAGGCTAGATAATTTAAGACAAAGGAGCATCTGGTTTTATTTGGGGAGGACAATCTGTTTACCAACGGACTTTCGAGAACACTAGAACAGATGTGTGATAACATTCAGGAGGGTGGATGCAAAAGAAAGTAAGAAAGAAAGAAGAAGAAAAAGGGATGAAACAGAAAGAGGACGTGGGGTAAGAGAGTGACAAAGCAGTACAGATAGGCAGAAATAGGAACTACAGATAGAGTTCTATTCAATATTTAAGGAAAACAGCATGAGATGAGTCAGCCTGAATGCTAAGGGCTAAAGGCTTCCAGCATTAGTCCACCTGAACCTTTTTTCTTTGCTTCAGTAAGTTTCCTGTTCCACCAATCTGTGTTTCAAAGAGTCATTGTTCAGAGATTCAAATCCTCAAGTGTCCATCCATTCCATCTGCCTTTTTTTTCAAGTGGAAGAATCAATGAGGGAGCTGGTCTCTTCTCCACTGAAGCAAATACAAGGGAGAGCCCATCAAGGCAAGACCTCTCTGGTGCGTGCAAGCTCAGAATGAAAACCTTTAAAGGAGACTTGTCTCTAAGACGGCAAATGTATGTCATTCCTCTCCCAAGACACCCATCCATTAAACCTGACAGTATTTGTAATGGTTGGCGATTTAGAGACAGTTGATATGAAACTATGAGAAGTGCTATGGGCACTATTTGTATGATTTCTGAGCTTTTGGAGGAACAAATCATAATCCAGTAGCACCCTCAAGTAGCATTTCGATGACCTCTTGGCACGAGAGGATTTGTATATCTATTAAAGTACAGCATGGTTTAGCTGCCATAAATACTGAGAAACCTTGACAATGAAGCTGTCTCTCAAACTGCTAATTTAGAAGGATTCTTGGCAGAGAAATGTCTTTCAACTGTTTTGCAGAGAAGCCTTCATTCATAGGCTAGAGTTAAAAATGGATTTTTCAGTTAACCCCTTAGACTTTATCACAATCCAGAACAAAGCATCCAGCTTTGGTTTTTCTTCCTTTCATCACTTTCATCCTCTTCCTTTGATGTCTTCTCCCATGTTAATACTTAGGGCCATTTCAGCCATCACAGTAAACCATGGTTCATCATGACAGGAGTGAGCCACAGGAAACCTTGGACATGCACGCTCCCTCTTCCTCTGTCATTTCACAGGGAAGGGCTGTAGTTCAGGGGTAGAGCATTTGTCTTGTACACAGGAAGTCCCAGGTTCAATCCCCAGCAGGCTCAGATAGGACTGAGAAAGGACTTCCTTTTCTGATACTGCAGAGCTGCTGCCAATGAGTTGGACAGTTCATTGGTCTGAATTGATACAAAGCAACTTCCTATGTTCCTTCTGTCTAGCAAGACTTCAAGGAAAAGATTAGAAGCTAATGCTTTCATTGTAAATTAACTGTAGTTAAGCAACCCTAAAATGATGACCATCAGCCTGAATTGCCAGGAGGAGCACCAGTGAAGTCGTACTCACTGGTTCGGATTTCAGTACAGCTCCCTGAAAATAGATGGAAACGTGAAAGTGGAGGCCATATTCATTCTGCCCTACGTAATACGAACATAGAATGTTTAACTTGTAAAGGGCCTTCCTGTTATGTATATCACAATTGCTTTGTAGTTAGGAGATGTGGGAATTTGAGCCCTCATCTCCCATGCTCACATCTAGCACTTTCTCAGCTAGGCTACTCCCCCTCTTCATACCCCAACACTTTATGGCAAGAATGCTAGATTAAAAACCTCCTGGACTATGTGCAAAGACTTGTAGTTTATAGACATGGTCTATCTAATCATGCAAGTCCTATTGACCTTAATGTGCATTGTGTCTCTAAAACTCTTAACTTTGGGAAATGACCCCCTTGCAAGTACCAAATGAGTATGTTTATCCTCCTTTTAAATCCAAATGAGCAACATGGAAAGGAAAGAGCAGAATGCTTGATGATCCAACTTGTTAGTGACTGAACAGGTAGGGAAAGTACTTTGAAAAGCCTGGTTCTGTTTATAGTCATTGTTTTCTCTTACTAGTATGGGTGTTGAAAGAAAAGGAAATAGGCTAAAAGGACATTTAAAACAGGACAAGGTGGGGGTTTTTTAAAAAGAGCTCTGAAATAATAGTTTGATGCTAACATTAGAGTGCATTAGAGTGTATTAAGAATTATATCACAGCCATTTCCCCTATTGAGGATAGTGGAAAGGGCAAATTGATAAGACAAAAAGCAACCTCAAACAACAAAATTATAGACAAAATAGAAAGAAAACCAAGTTGCTTATATTTCCAGTTGCAAGCTGGATTTTATGTTGTTAGAAATGGAATGAAGTTGCCATGAAAATAAAACGACCCCCTATCCTATATACTTCTGTGCAGAAGTAAGTCCTAATGAGTTATCCTAGAATACTGACTTGCAATCATTTTTCTGGTGGTGGTTTTGAGATTTTCTTCTCTTGCAATATGGAGATTCTCTCACTAAACTGAGGCATCTAGCACTAGGCTGAGGCATTGCCCTACCTTAAACTGTGTTCTCTATTATGGTTTCACATCATGTATGTGGAATGATACAGGGAAAGATGGATGGGCTTGTCTTGCAGATGAAGGCAACGGTGATCTTGATGGCCAAGGCCCTTTAAAAAAACCCCTGATAAGCTTCTTTAGCGCCATACTAAATCCTGTCATGTTCAGTAGCAGTGCAGAACTGCCCTATGCAGGTAGCATCACTGTGGCTTACCTAGATGGAGATGGGGCAGGTTGGGGCACCAGGTCAGGACCAGACAGTTGCACAGGTGGTGCCATGGAACTCCCGCCAGTGCGGGTATCGTAGCCAGTCACTGCCACCAAATCTGCTAATTTCAGTTTCTCTCTTTTCAAATCTTAAATTCATTTATCCACACTCCTGTATCAGTTTGCATTTTTTAAAGTCCTCATGACAATCCATCAGCTTTCTATTGCAAATGTTTCTTAATGTACACCTTTGCAATCCTGCCTAGTATACCCAGTTTTGCAAAACAATTTCCCCTGAAACAATGCATTATTGTACGTTATTGTCACATTTTCCCCTGCATTTTAATGGAACAGCTTACCCCAATATATATCAAAAGGACAGTGGAGTTTAGGTTCTCATACTTTTTTAGAAAGTACAAAAAGGATAGGTTTGCCTTTAAATGTGAAGTAAACTTCTCCTCTTTGTTTAATGCCCCCCCCCCCCGCGGGTTCAGGAGGGCAGTTCTGCATTGCCACATATGCTGCTGCTGATTTGTGTTGTGTGGTGACTTACAACATGGACAGACTTTCATGAATAATATAGCCTGGCTTTAAGCTCAGACTCCTCAAGTACCATCTCACTTGCATAACCGGTTTCCTTGGATGTGAAAATGCAGCCTGAGCTGATTCCCTGACATGTGTTCCTGTGCAGCTTATTCCTTAGTTAATATACCAATACACCAGTAACTCCTGTGCCTTTAGAGCTGCTGGAGAGGAGTATGATTCAAAGCAATGAGACAAGCAGCCAGATGTGACAGTTACATTTGGCAATTCTGTCCTGCTTACTCATAGATCAAGAAGGAACGTGAAGGGAGAGTTAGAGAAATTTGGTTTCCCCCATGAATAATTTCTATCTAGGTAGTCATTGTTTATATAAGCTAGACATTCTTCCATGACAAATCTCAGAGCAGTGCAAGTTATATAAACCAAATCTGCCGCAGCATTCAGAAGAATGCTGTGTTCTCCTTTCCTGACACCATCAAGAGTGTATTTCTATATCATGTGGTCAGATCCATATTCCCCATATAGATCCAGCATATGGCTCTGTACATTTTAGAAAATCTTGGTGCCATTGGAGTCCATCACTTGATGCATCTTTCAGGAGACCCAGTTATGTTTGGCTCTGGTACTTCTCTGTATAGTGATGGTGAAAGTCACAGAGGAAGGAATACAGCATTGTGTTGTTACAAATGTTCTGAGAGTTTCACAGGGCAAGCAGAAATGTATGCGCTATCTCCCATTCACTCCCCACTGAATGCTGCTCTTAAAGGACTCCTGACCCCCCTCCAGCCAATGGAGCCGGGGGGCTAGGAGAAGAAGGGAGGGAAGCCTCATACAGTATGGCCAAACTTGGCCCTCCAGCTGTTTTGGGACTACAACTCCCATCATCCCTAGCTAACAGGACCAGTGGTCAGGGATGATGGGAATTGTAGTCCCAAAACAGCTGGAGGGCAAAGTTTGACCATGCCTGCCTAGTAGCAGTCATTGTGTGGGTTTCTGCTAGTAGGACCCGTTAGTATTTGTTTGTCTGTTTGTTTGATGAAAAGCAAAGTGGCTATAAGCCTGATCTTTATTACAAAATAAATACGGTTGGCAACAGTGTTCCCCCTCACGTAACAAACAGGCGATAGAGGGGAACCCAGAAAAAAAGAAGATTCTTACATTTATACCTTTTAATTTCCATACAGAACAATGAAAACAAGAGACGTCAGACAGGCGCGGCGTGAGGGATTAAACAGGTAAGTGGTAAGTCGGAAGAGGCAAATGCCTGTTAATTGTGGTTTGTCGACACTTGGTTCATGTTATTGTTTGGCAGGCAGGGTACACAAAGGTGGAGTAAGCAGGGGCAGAGCAAGGTGGGTGCAGTGGGTACGGGCCGCCCAATGCGCCATCACAGAGGGGGGGTGACAAAGTGCCTGGTGGGAAGCACAGCCTGTCCCCTGGAGGTCCCGGGATCACAGCCACTGGAGCTGGCAGGTGTCGGAGCTGGAGGAGCCCCCCTCCCCAAAACAACACTCCCAGTGTGGACCAGCGCCACAGGCTCCCCTCCCCCCTCCCCCCAGCTGCCCCAAATCAAAGCTGACTTCGTGTCAGCATCCCCAAGCCCCCACTCCCAATAGCATAGTAAGGTCAGGTGGTACGATCCAAAGCAACAGCAGGGAATGCAAAAGAATGGACCACCGGGGGGGGGGAGAAGCCCCGTGGTGCCAACCCGCACCAAAGATGCCATCCCTGGGAGGGGAGTGGGCAGCCCCCCAGGCTCCAGCCCCTGCCCGCTTCGCCTTGCCCAGTTTATGGAGAGCCGGCCAGCTGCGAGCACCCCTGGATCGCCCCCTAGCCCTATTGTCAAAAGCCAGGGACTAAGAACAGAAACTTTCCCTAGCCAGGCAGGATGTTACTCAGGCCATGTCTCTGCCCAAACAGGAAGTGTTTCATAGTCCCCTGGGCCAGATTTAGGTTTGATGAGGCCCTAAGCTACTGAAGATAATGGGGCCCTTTATATGTCCAGCTGTCCTTTGTCAACAACAAATTGTCACTGGTTTTTTTGTGTTGAATATATGCAATATGGTAATTTATGGACCTATTAGGTATCTAAAGCCATTTGCACATAACAAAATATGTATGTTATCAAAGTAATTGTTGAATTGAAATACAGTTAAGAAGTATATTAATAGTAAAATACAATTAAGAAGAAGTATATTAATAGTGAAATAATTATTAAGCTCTAACTGTATGTAGGTTTTCTTTTCTTTTTATCTTATATTTTGGAAATGTACATCCAGTTTTTCCCCCTTTACATTTTTTTGGGGGCCCCCAAGAGAGTGGGGGCCTAAGCTATAGCTTGTTTAGCTTATATGTAAATCTGGCACTGATAGTCCTTCTTATGCAGGAGTGCCCCGTGGCAGAGTCAGTCCAGAGCTTTAGAATACTTCCGTGCTGGGGAAGATATTCCAAACAGTTGTTCTGACGGTTCATCCTATATAGCATCAACACACAGATCACGAGTTAAATAGCTTATGACAGTAGCCACTTGGTTTATTCAGAAAGGCAAGAACAAATTGAGATGGGAGATGTCAATTTTTCCAGTAGTTCCAGGTGTTGTTGCCATATGAGTTCTGCACAAGGAGTGTCATCAAATAGAGCCGTTAAAAAAAATGCCCAGCTGTTTTTCAAAATTACAGAAGTCAGATCCAGTAGGGTGATTCCAGCTCGATAGAAAAAGGAAGTCTTTTCAACTACATTTCTTCTTCAGAATTTAGCTCTCAAAAGGCTTTCAGAATAACATCAAATGCAGCAAGGTGCAGCAACTTTACATAGGTGAAGTTGGGCATTCATAATACCCTTAATTTCAGTGGACTTCAGCATGCCTTTCTTAGCACAGGATGACTCTGGAAACCACAATATTCCAGTGAATGGTTTGACAACTTTAGGACATAGTTGATTTTATTTGAGGGAAATAGACTCAGTTGGTATTCAGTGAATTGGTTTGCCCATACTTATTTACTTATGGACATCATTGATTTACACATATCACTTACTATGTATGGAACTGTTTTCATTAATAAAAAATTAATAAGCAAATATAATTTATTATATTGCAAATGGCAAATGCATTTGCTCTGAAAGGTTTAGAGGTTTGGGGGAATGAAATATTGATTTAACATGTCATCTAGTTTTAGATGTGCACACAGAAATGGAGGCACAGATAAACTGAAGGACTGCCAGACACTGCATCTTGATCTCTGATCTGAGGCTTTTACATCTTAGTCATAGTATCGTTGTGGTGTCAGGTGGTAGGGTGTGCAAGACAGACGCAATCCCAGTGTTTGTTCATAAGCAGCTAAAAGTAGTTTTAAGTCCCAGAGGTGTTAAATTACAGTGGTACCTCGGGTTACAGACTCCGCTAACCCGGAAGTAGTACCTCGGATTAAGAACTTTACCTCAGGATGAGAACAGAAATTGCATGCTGGTGGCACGGAGACAGCAGGAGGCCCCATTAGCTAAAGTTGTACCTCAGGTTAAGAACAGTTTCAGGTTAAGAACGGACCTCTGGGATGAATTAAGTTCGTAACCAGAGGTATCACTGTACTATTACTCCATCCCCACCCAACCCTGCACTAAGCAACCTTATCCTCAGCCACTATTGGATTGTTTAGGACCTAAAGAAACTAGCAGTGGCTGAGGATAAAGTGATGATGGAAGACACAGCCTCTGATCTGGAAAGGTTTTGCAAAAGCACTCAAGGTGGATGTGTAGCAAGGCCAGTGAAGGCTGTGGCTGCAGAGGGAATGTGGCCTATGGAGAGTTCCAAGGCTCAGATAGAAAGGTCTCGAAGGCCACATCCTGCTACCAGGCCTGAAGTTCCCCACTCGTGCTTTAAAACTAAACTTATTGTGAGCAATCAGGTGCCAATGAGAGCAAGCACAAAAGTCTTTGCAGGATTGGGTCTCCTAAACTTTCAAGCGTACCATCCAAGTGTCCCCATTTTCCAGGGACAGTCCCAGAATTACGAAAGCCATCCCAGCTTCTGATTTGACCTCTTTTCCCCCTGCCGGTGCTGCTGCCTCTGAGCTCAGAGGGGAGGATGAGCCAGCGCTTGTTCTGAGCAGCGATGGCGCATCCCATTGCCCCTGCATGGCCACTGCTGCCGGCCTCCTCCCTTGGGCAGCTCATAGTGGCAAGGAGTGGGAGAGGCCGCTCCCACCAAGGTTTGCCCCACATGATGCGCTGGCTCTGAGGAGCAGGCAAAAAAGGGGGGTAGCAAAGCAGAGGACAAGGAGTCTTGATGTTTTTTGAAACTGCTTTGTGTGTCTTGGCCCTTTCTATAATTTGTTAATTGGTGTGTGCTTTCTTTTTGTAAATGCACCAAAGAATAAATGCACCAAAGAATAACATGAAATTAAAACAGGATTAAGGGGTTTTCTCAGGTGTGCCTCGTTGGTGTAGTGGGGGTGACACTTGCCTTTCTCAAAGGAAATGCTCTGCTTTTTGGGGGGGGGAATGGGGTGTCGAGGAGGGTGACTTTGGGACAGGAGTGAGAAATGTCTGTATTGCCATCTGAGGAAGGTTGGAGGGGATGCATTCAAGCAGTTGGTAGTCCTCTCTGATGCTTTTCTGATAACTAATACGGAAGTAAGTTTTTCACAGGAATTTGTGGTAGGATAATTTAGTATTTCTTTCATGCAAGAAGGATATAATATATAAAAGCACACAAGAAGCATTGTTGGTAGAACTGGCTTGTGACGTATAATGATTACATCTGCTTCAGTTCAAATGTTGAAGGAAAAAACCCTGTGTGTTATCAGTTAAATTTAATATTAAATGAATACATAAACTATTTAATAAAGCCATTAAAATGGTTGTAAAAAACACATCAGTGGTGATTTTTTAAATAAAAAAGTAATATTTATTTATAGAGCCATTGAATCAACTCTAGTAACACATGCTTAAAAAATTTCTTAAAGAAATAGCCTAAAATAATTCAGCATTACAGCTTCTTGTCTAAATTAAACCCATTTCAGTTCTGTAGATTGAAATACAGAGTCTGTTTGTCTCATCTGCATCTTACTTTGCTGCTGTCTTTTGGTATGATATTTAAAAATGCATGACTGACGCTCCTTATGTCATTAAGCATTTTTATTGAAAAAAATTATTGCATGAAACTACATTCCCAGGAACAACTTGAATAATGAAAGGGGGAAAAAAGCTGCATTGCATGTTCAATAGTGCAATTCACTTATCTACTGTATAATATAAAACACTTTTTTTTTTACAGAGAATACAAAACAAAATAACTAGTTTACAGGTTATACTAGCCAGAGTATTATTTAGTTTCAATATAAACTAAACACTTTGAAAAATGAATCAAGTGGCATATTTATTTATTTGTTTGCTTTTTTTTTGCAAAACTGCATAACAAACAGACATATTCAGTGTTTTACAGAGAGGCTTTCATAACAGGGAAACAGTTACATCTGGTTGGTTGATCTCGCCTGATGACTTTTGTCCCTCTCCTGTACAAAGTGAACTTTCAAAACTAACCCTAGGTGAGATTGAATTGGAATTCCATCTTGTAATTGGTGGAAGATGCAGCTGGGGAAACCTGGGGTTTTTTGTTTGTTTTTTACTTTTATAGAATGCAAGTTGATCTGGAAGCTGAATGCATGTTGAATCCTTCTAAGGGATGAGCTTGGGGCAATGTAGGAAATCCATGATCAGACTATCTCACTTTTACTTAATGTTAAAGGCCAGTGGAGTGGGCAATTGGATCAGGGTCTAGACATCAGGGGGAGAGAGAGGAAAAACCCTTCCTTCCAACATTTTCCTGATTTAAATTGCCCACCTTTAAACCTTTACACTGGAAAATAGCAACTTCGAAAGACAACTTCAATAGGGAAAATGATGCAGGTAAAAGGCTAACCCAACCCTCATTTAGTGCTGATACTGTCTTAGGGAGCCTCCACATCTGTTTTTAACGTCTTCTTTCTGAACTGTCTTGCTGCAGGCTCAGACACAGTTCTGTGTGGATCACACCAGCGGGTGTTCATGAAATATACTTTGTGGTTTGACAAAAGTCCATAAATAACCCCTCCCTCCTATTTTACTTACTGGGGTAAGTACCTCACTGTCTGATTAACACATATCTTAAAATTAGCACCCTAAAATGAATTGTTTTACTTAGAAAACATCTCAACGTTTGAATGGAATTGAGTTTCAAAGAAATAAGATGCAGGTCAGAACTTACAATTTGCTGTACTTTAGTGGCTATTTGGAATGGCTGCATCTTCCAGTGTTTGGGGGCGGGGGGAGGGAGTTCTTACAAACCGAGATCATGACAATCCTTTCCAGTTGTTGTTTGAATGCTTCTGAAACTGACAATGCAATGGAAAAACCCAAACTGGTACTGACAAAACAGGTGTTGTATTATGTTGTTAGAAAGCCAAGTTTCACAACATTTCAGATAGGGACAAAAAAATGGTCAGCTTACCACAGGGTTTCCCCTATATGTGAATGCCTATGTACCATGTGAGGGTTTGACAGATGTGTTTGCCTGGAGGAAAAGGGCTTCTCAACCTGGGGGGAAGTGCCTGTGAACCTTTCCAGAAAAGCAAAGAGAAACGGGCTTTGCTTCCGCACATCCTCCTGCTGGCCCCAGAGCTTCAACTCCAGATATTTTGGGGAAGAGGGAAATGGGACAGCAGGAAAAAATGGGTGTTTTGAGGCTTTTTAGAGGGTGCTCCCCACTTTATGTGATTTCGGTTATGTGCATGGGGGCCTGGAATGTAACCTCAGTGTATGTGGGAGGATGCCTGTACTTCTTGTGAAAACGATTAAAATGTCCACAAGCCTATTACAGCATAAAAGGCTGTACGAAAGCTGTAAGCCTCTGCCAACTTGATGCCTTCCAGGTGTTTTGGACTACAACTCCCATCAGCCCCAGCCAGTGTGGCCAATGGTCAGGATGATGGGAGCAATAGTCCGATAATAACTGGAGGGCAACAGGTTTGGGAAGGCTATTATTGTAAGGAATGTGAAAATCAAATTAACAATCATGTGCTGCGTCAGCCAGACCTTGATTTCCGCAATGTCTCTCATAAGATATGCAATTAGGCTGCTGAATGGGAATTGTCATTCTAAATTGCTTTTGGAGCGTAGGACAATGACTTTGCAATTTTAAAAGGGAAAATGACACCTTTTCATTTCCGTTCCAGATAACCAACACCTCCGACAAGGTCAGGAACGATGCTGAAGTTCTTGAGTCTGGAATAATGGATGGATCAAGGGGTTGAGATGTACGGCAGAAGATGCAGCTGCATTTAGCTGCGGCGTGAACAGGGTAGGAATAAAGGCTGTGTGGGGCAGCGGTGGGATTGCCAGATGGGATGGGTGGATGGGAGTCGCTGATATGAAATGGAACGGGTGTCCCGCCAGAAGCGCCGAGTGCGCGGGCACGAAGGCCGGAGTAAAGGGCGAGACTGAGAATGGAGCAAAAGGCGATGGTGAGAATGGATGTATATGAGTCAGGGAAAGATGGCTGCTGTGAGGATGTACTCCGGTGGACAGGGCAAAGCTCTGCAGCAGCGTGTGGCGGAGGGTGGCAACAGACGAGTGCTGCTGAACAGGGACAGCTGGGGAGGCAGAGAAGGCAGCTGGTCCTGGGGCAGGCACAACTTTGAGATGCTTTGCCACAAGCTGTTTCTGCATATGCTGCTGGGCCTGCAGCTGAAGAAACCTATATTTGTCTATCTCATCCGGGGAAAAGGTTATAGGCTGCTGCGTTAAAGGAGAGGGGATGCACTTACTGTACGGCTCAGTCTTGTTTTCTGTTTCACTAGATTTATGCATAGCACTGTCAGAGTAGCAGTTCAGATCCCCTTCCACTCCACTCAAGTCTACACCTGCATGGTGTTCTTCTTTGGTCTCTGTTAGGTTGGGAACAGCAGAATATCCATGAGAAGGAAAAGCACCAGGAAAACCATTTGGCTCCGAGTCACAGCTTTGTAGTAGGGGCTGCATTTCACCAGCTAAGAGATCCGGTTGATGCTTTGTTGTGGTGTCCTGTGCCATATTCAGGGCCTGATAACCTAGGTCGTTAAGCAGGCTATTGCCATAGTTAGTGCTAGCTGTCAGAATAATATTATCTATCGCTGAAGCTTCGGCTCGCTCTGTGCCTGTGCCGCTTTCCACGGAGCCAGTTCCATTGTTCCACCTGCTGCTCGTATCAATGTGAAGGGCTTTCTGAAGCAAAGGTAACATTGCTTCACTATCCACTGATGATGCACCTTTAACACCTGGTTGACTATGGGGGAGATCTTTCTCGCAGGTATTTGAAAAGCTTTCGGTGTTCTGAGTTTGCTCCTGGTTTCGCTTTGATTTCACCCTCTCTAAAAGGAGTTTGGCGGTTAATGACTTCTTCCCCACTGCTTTCCTTCCTAAGTGGTTGATGGAGCAGCTTCCAACTTGTTTTGATGGACAACTTTCATTCTGGCAGTCTGAGTGTGCAGAGTCTGATTTTCCTGGTTCAGCTCTGTCAGTGCTTTTCATATCCTTTTTGTGTTTGTTCCAGTCATGCACCAATTCTTTTGCAAGGGATCCCGAACTGCTGGCTCTTGATCTGGTGCAGCTTGATGATCTTTCGCTGCTTCCTGAATCTTGGGTGGAAGAACCTTTGGAGCTGCTGTAGCTCCTGCTCCTGCTGTGTTTACAAAGAGGGTGTCTGTTCCTGCTTTGCTTTGATACATCTCTTTGTAGTAAATGTCTATATCTCGAATGTCTTTGATATTTTGCCATATGCCTGTGTGCACAGTTTCTAGATCTTTGACTTGTTTTGTTGAAAAGGCAGCCCCCATCTGCATCATCAGAAGATGAAATGCAATTGTGCTTTTTGTGTTTACATTTCTGCCTTTCAACCGGCTTTTGTTTCCTTTTGCAGCAAAAAGGCAAATGACTTCTGCTGTGATCACTTGATCTGTGACTAGAGTAGCAACTAGCGTAACTAGTTGCACTGCTAACAGAAGTGTCAGAATAATTAGACTGTCTGTCAGAAAAGGGCTTTTGCAAAGGAGTGAATTTCCAGCAACCGGCAAAATTCCCATTGCCTTCGTTTCCCATGGACTCCCTGGGTGAATCTAACTTGTATCCGAGAATGGAATCTTTCCCGCTGTCACTTATGTCACTGCTGCAGGTGACCAAATCCAGGTCGGTTTGTCTTTGGGCATACATTAAATCACATTTTGCACATTTTTGCTTCTTTGTCCTAGACACCAAGGGATAAATGCAAAGGTTTTCAGTTACTTCCTCCTGTAGAGTTTTTTCACAGTTCTGCAACTGCTGTGCTAAAGATCTCACATGCATTGTTGTGTGGGGACTAGTTGCTCTTGTGTAACGCCTTTTTGAGCAATCAAGGGGTGCAGGCACTTCAGGTAGGTTTTCATTCAAATCATCTGAGATGTACTTTGGAGCACTTTGACTCATTTCATTCTCTGTGTCTGAATCCAATTTTGGCCAGGACTTTTTGAGGCTTAGAGCTCTTTTCTTCTTCTTTGGCTTCAAAGACTGGTTATCTTTTTCACTGGACAGTTGCTTGTTCTCAGTTAGATCTGAGGCGTCATTTCCATCTATGTCCATAGTTCTTGTTGAGTGCTCATTAGGACTTTCTTCGTCGACTTCATGATGCCCACTTTCTCTATGAGATAAGGAGAGCCGAAAATCAAAATACAATGGATTACAACCATAGGAAATGGAGGGTTCTGTTTTTGTAAACAAAAGAAGTTCTGTGGGCCACCGTAAGGCTGTCCTGCCATCTTTGCTCAGTACATGAAGAAAAGGCAATGCTTTAGGCTTAATTTCATGAACCAGTGCATTATCCCTAGGCATTTCAGCATCTGCATTGACAGCTTCTGTACAATCAGAAGATTGTTTGAATACACAGGGATTGTAGTTTCCCTCACATTGATGTCCTTGCTCAGATGATCGTTGGGCTAAGGACTCAGAGACACATTCTGGTAACAGGCCATCACTGTGCTTGTAAGTGTTTTGCTGCATACAAATGTTATTTGTTTGGCATTGAGGTGTAACAACGTTTTCCAAGGGTTTCTGGGTCTCGTTCAACTCTCCTCCTTGTTTTTTTGCACCAGGAGACCCAGAACAATCCAAATCTGGAAGATGTAGTTTGTCTTTACGAAA
The DNA here is from genome assembly GCF_027172205.1 of Podarcis raffonei. Classification (NCBI taxonomy): domain Eukaryota; kingdom Metazoa; phylum Chordata; class Lepidosauria; order Squamata; family Lacertidae; genus Podarcis; species Podarcis raffonei. The sequence continues at coordinate 25,991,297 of NC_070613.1, read as the reverse complement.
TAAAGTATGAGTTTCTGTTTGCTCTCTGTCCTTGTACTGATTGTTTTCTTTCTGCAGTTGATTTTTCCGAGCCAGATTACAGGAGGCGAAGCTGTCTGGGTGACTTTGAATGGTGCCTAACCGTTTATGCACACTTGCTTTCCTCTCGTCCCTCATATGTATACACGCATGGCACTCTTCGGAAGTCTGCTTTGCTTTATGCTGAGGGGATCTGATGCAGTCATATGCATCTTCCATGTTCTCACTGAAAACGGATGCTGATGACTCAAGCTTCAGGTGGACTTTTTTAGAGAATGAAAAGGACACCCCGGCCCGATTGCAGCCATTGGTGCCACAGGAGAATGCGGGAGAGATGTGGCTTCTAAGGAAACGGTGTGTCTCTATGCAAGACTGGTTCTTGCTTAGCAAAAGTTCCTGCTGCTTCTCTGAAGTGCTGCTGGTGATGCTTTTTCCTTCAGCTGTATTCTTGACTTTGCCTTCTTGAGCTAACAGAAGTTTATCTTGCGGCGTCGGCTCTTTTTCTACAACCACTTGGGGAGATTTAAACGCAGGTCTGCATTCAGCAACGCTGGAAATAAATGACATAATAAAATCACTTGATTTACAAATGAATGTTAGATTTCAGAAAGTAGTCATTTTCACTGAGAAGTATGGGGTTCCATCCAAGGCATCTGCCTGCCTTTGCCCAAGCAGGTGGGCTGCGTCTTTCCTCCTGGAGCAACCCACTGCCCCAAGAGGAAAAGCACAACTCACCTGTTCAGGGAAAGGCAATCTGAGTTGCCAATACATCATGGCAGCTGTGGAGCCACGATGTATTGTCAGCTCAAAAAGTCTGAAACCACTATTGCGATGTGAACACCATTTCGGTTTCAAGGCAAGAAATTGGAGTATTGCCCAGCTCTAGAATAGACATGACTAACCTAGATTCATTGAGTAGAACCTACTTAGACACAGCCCGAATACTGCACACTGTGGCAGGCTGACCACAGTGGTATGGTAGGTGAAGTGCCCTTAGTAATATTGCCCTGCTGTGTCTTCAAGAAGCCTTTGGACTACGTATTGTACACTGTACTGTACAGTACCTGTACTTACTAGTTTAGCAGTCTGCAGAGCACATGCTTCGGATGAAATAGTTCTTGGCTTCAGTCATCTCCAGGTGAAAGATTTCATGCGGCAGGGAAAGAAAAGGTGATGGAGAGTCGCTGCCAGAGCAGGTGTATGCAAGATAGACCAACAGACTGACTCGGTATAAGTAACTGAGTGATACAGTATAAATTACCTACTGGAATCCTCTCCATTTCTGTGTTTCTTTCACAGTAAGGATGCTATTTTAGTTCCCTGGAAGGAACTATTTGGAGAGTTTGTATATGTGCAGAGAAATGAAAATAAGGATTTCTAGACTAAGCAAATAAAGATTTGGGGCTTATTTCCCCCCTCTTCCTAGCAATTTTTACAAATTGCTAAGAGCATTAAACTCAGATCTGTTTTAATAAGGTGAAATGCTCTGTTAGTGAAATATTAAATATCAGATCTGAGAGAAACAGGAGGCCAGTTTCATGCACTTTTCTTTTCCTCCTCCAACATTACCTGAACCCTTTCAATCTTCAGAGGATGTGTAAGTGACCATAGAGGAGAAGGGGCAAGAGGGGGTGTATCATCCCATTCCAGAAGCATTCAGAATGATGCTTCTGGTCTTACTGAACTGTGCTGGTGGGCAGTGAACCTGCTATTACTGTGTGGTAAGACAAGGAGACAATGTAGTGGTCTGCCAGGTTCCTTCTTATTCCATTTACAGTGACTGCAATGCAAGTGTTTCTCTTGCTCTCTGTGATATCACCACATCACCAGTTTTTATGGGTTTTGTGATGCTGTGACATCATTACACCAGTGAGATGATCTCTGATTAGTTTGGCTCACGCAGCAAGGAAAATCTGCCCCCCCCACTAAACAATAATGGTGCCAAAGCAGCTGTTGGGAGAGGCTACAAGTCAGAAAAGCATGGGGGAAAACAGGTTTGTTTGTTTTTTCTGAGGAGGGGATAATTTTCTCCAAATCTTATGGTTTTGGACTGAAAATGTTTGCTCTTGAAAACTCAGCACAGCACTATTTTTTAAATAAAAAATATGTCTCTTCTGATCAGATTAGAAAGAGGATAAAAACCCCAGCCTTCAAATGCCAAGGAATTAATGCAGGGATTCCAATTTTATGGCAAGGATGTTTTGGCATCACTGATAATTTAAAAAGGGCTTGCAGGGCATGTGATGATTATCTGTGCATTATATAAAGCAGGAGTAAAGTTACCGAGATTTCTTCTGGGACTTCTAGGGGGGTGGATATGAGATTAAAATGTAATACAAGTTCCAGATGCTTACCATTCTGACTGCTTCCGCAGCTCAGCCAGCTGATGGAGTCGCTTGAGTGCTTTTTCCTGTTTCTTCTCATCTTTCCAGGATTTTGAAGCCACGTTCCGTGCAAATTCCCTTTGTTTTAGCTCTTTCAGCCTCTGTGCAAGAGAAGCACAAGAATAAAAGATGATGCATCTCTTCATAGCACGTTGATGCTTTTGTGTTTCTACACATAACCAGACAAGATACAGGAGGCAAAGCTGATAAAATGCAATTATAATGTAATAAGTAATCCCCAGTGAGCAGAGGGGTTGGGGGGTATATTTATCCGTCAGCTTGACTCAAACTCACATCTCTGTCTAATGCACTTTATGGTAGAAGAGCTGCATCTCCAGACATGACTGTTACAACCAGATGCAACAGGAAAAACAACAACAACCCAGAAAGCCCCTAGAGCAGCTGTAGCATTAGGCTGTGTACCAGAGGTGCTACGCACCCTGAACTGGTTTCGTGGGGTGGCATTTGAAATTTCCCTTGCAGTCTCTGGCACCAAGTTTAGGGTGCATAGCACCTTATTACTTATTAGAAGATGCAAACTATTTTCACTGGGAGAATGTTGCATGCCAGGCGTAGCATGATGTTGCATGATGGCATAGATACTAGCCAATAGGTATCAATTTTACTCACACAGGCATATGAAATAGCTCTTTTGTATTATCTTAGAGAAGTGGGGAGAAAACAAAGTCAATATTTGGTTTGAATTGTTCCCCCATAACCTAAACCATTACAGCATAAAGCTATTTGGCTCCAACAACAAATATATGAATTTTTGGTACCATTGCTTCTTTCTCTAGCTCCTTGAAAGATTTCATCAACGGTGTCTCCGAAAAATTTTACACATCACTTGGGAAGACAGGCAAACTAATTTCAGTGTACTGAAAGAAGCAAAGATCACCAGTCGAAGCAACAATTCTTCAACATCAACTTTGTTGGACTGGTCATGTTGTTCGGGTGCCTGATTATCATCTACCAAAGCAAGTACTCTATTTCCAACTCAAGGATGGGAACCAAAATATCGGTGGACAACAAAAGAGGTTTAAAGATGCTCTCGAGGCAAATCTAAAAATATGCAACATAAGCACTGATAACTGGGACACACTGGCCTGTGAGCGCTCCAACTGGATAAGAGCCTTTACCAAAGGTGTCATGGACTTTGAAGAAGCACAAACTCAGGGTGAAAAGGAGGAATGAGCTAAGAGGAAGGCACATTTGGCAAATCCTCACTGTGATCAGCTGCCACCCAGAAACCTATGTCTCCACTGTGGAAGGACGTATGGATCCAGAATTGGCCTCCACAGTCATTTATGGACTCACTGTTAAGACCGTGTTCATGGAAAACAATCTTATTCGGCTACGAGTGATTGCCAAAGAAGCACAACAGCAATTAAATAATTCCTACTTTTCCCCCACTCCTACCTGGGTTTTAAATTATAAGAGTAGGATACTCTGCATATGGTTTATTTGGAAACAACCCATAAAGGCTGAAATAACAGATATGCACATATTAAAGGGCAGACATAATATTGTCCATATGCATAGTTCTATTCCAATCAAGTATTTATGGATATCCCATGCTGTTTGTTTCAGGTATCTTATGGTTGATTCCATGCCTTGGCCAACCATATTTTACTATGCAGTTGTCCATGAGAATTAGTTAACCTCAGATGTGCTTGCTTGAATGCAATCCATGAAATAAATTGTATTGTTCAAAATGTACCCAAATGGAACTAGCTGAATAAATCTTCAAATCTTTCTCCAAACAACATCAACAAATGGCCCAGCTGAATAGGCACAGATATATATATACAATAGTAGCCTTTGTATGGCTAACCATGTACGCAAAAGATGCTAAGCTCACTAACAGGCGCTGTTGAACAGTATCGAAATAATTGCGCTCATCCATAAGGGCGCTCAAGCAAGGTAGAGAGCTTGGGAATTAACATACATTTAAGTGTGCAATTACATTTTTTCATGCCATTAGGTACCTAACTGGCTGGCTAAACCTAGTCAAATGTGCCAAAGTATGATTTATTTTACAAAATTTGACTCCTTTGTTCTTTGGTTCCTATGAATAACAATTGTAAGACATTTGCAGCCTGATTGTACCAGCTACTGCACTGGCAAATAGGTGCACAGGATTAGATGGAAGGCCTTCTGCACCAGCACAACCTGCGGCATTACTTGGGTACCATAAGATCATCCAGGACATTGGCAAGCACAGGCACATATGACAATATCACATTGCTTGAATTAACTGCTATTTGTATGCAAAAACACAAGACTTGGTAGGGAGGTTGAGTTGGCAGGTTGGGCAAGGGTGGGCATCACTTGGTCCCTGTCAAAGCCCAAACCCCTATAGACATGCACATTTGCACCCTGGAAGTACACAGAGCTGATGCACACCCTTGTCTCATTCTTAAGTCCACATCCAATAAACCTGGATCATTCCCAAGTTTCATAACATGTGATGCTCACTTTGCAGAGTTGAGAATTGGCTTAAGCATGCTTGCCATCTACACTGGATTGTGGCCTTAGCTTTAGCCCGAGAGATTTTCTTGCCATTTCAAGTGTCAATGCAAGTGCAGAAAGCATTGAAGTTCAGCAAAGTTTCCCCCTCTTCTGTGCAATGTCCCAGCTTTGAATGGGATAATATGGAGCTCTTACATAGACTGGAGACCCAACATTTGGTTGGCCAGGTGAAACAAGCCATGCCTGCATCTGATTGGCTGAAAACTAGCCAATTGGCAAGACTCATCTAACCCCCAAATGTACTCTTGCTTCTGCATCATATTTTCCACTACTTTGCTAGTTTTGACTGTTCTCAAATGTTTTAAGAGAAGGCTGGAGTCCTATGCATTCTTGCTTACTAGATAGGAAGTCCTACTAAATAAAGTTGCTTTACATCTGAGTAAAATGCATCACATTGGGCTGGAAGGATTTCTGGGATTTATTCAAACCTACAATTCCAGTTTTACATCTTATTTCAAAGGTGGATGTACATTTTCTTGAGAAAAACGATGTATATTAGACACAAAACACAATTATAAAATCGTTTTAAGTTTTCCAAATTGACACAAACCATGCATTAATATAGTAGAGCCAACTGCGTGATTTGTAAAATGTCTTCAAAATCCCAACCATAAAATGACTATGATAAAATTATTAAAAAGCATAATTGGAATGTATGTCTGAGGCATACAGCATTAGCCATTTAAGCAACTGGCAGAAAGAGCAGTAAGAGAATTTGCTTTCACCATGGTAACTGGCATTCTAAAAATAACTTTGAACGGCTATTAGTTTTCAGGATTAAACGTACGAGAAAGGCAACTTTAAAATTAACTGATGCATTTCAATTTGTTCCATGGAATCGCGATTTAATAATATTGCTATGAAATTTATTTAAGTGAGTAGATGCAATGAGCTTTGTAGTAAATTTTGCACAGTAGCACCCTCTCGTCTCCCACTGCTATTCAGGCCCTATCTGGTCATTTTCTGTCCCAGGGCAAAGTTCCCTCTCTCTCCAATGGGACACTCTCCAGAGAAATCTAAGGGCTCATCACCTAATCAAAATAAATGGGACTCTGTCCAGTTCATGGGATGAGTGAACCATTCTCATGAATGCAAATGATGGTTATGCCAAAGAAAACTTAAAGTAGGACTTGTGTTTCCACGTTCAGCTGCAGCTTCCCAGAAGTATCTCATTTCGACTTTCTTTTCAAGAGGTCACAACAGTGGAGGCAGTTGTTCAGTGTTTTACTGTCAGGGATAAGGAAGGAGTGCAGAGTAAGGAACTATTCAAATCAACTTAGCTTCTAAGATAAGTTAACAGAAAGAAGCTCACAGAAGGAGAGTTCCCCATCCACCCCTCATGTCTATAGACACCTGTGTCCCAAAGAGCTGCTCTGGAGGGTCACATTGTTGCTTATTAGTTTGTTCTCATGGCTCCTTGAACAACTGGGGCCTGGAGGCTGCCAGGTGAGAGCAAATTACCCCAAACAGGACTTGGATCCTAAAATGATGCAAGGAAATTCACAGAATGAAAGTTTACCATCCTCTCCTTGCCCTAGCAATCCCCTGCTCATGTTGCTCAGGGTAGGGGCTCATAGGAGAGGCAGTGGTAATTTATATTTATTCTATTCTATTCTATTCTATTCTATTCTATTCTATTCTATTCTAATTCATACCCCGTCCATCTGGTTGGGTTCCCCCAGCCACTCTGGGTGACTCCCAACAGAATTAACGATAATAGTAATAAAAAAGCGTTAAAACATCAGACATTAAAAGCTTCCCTAAACAGGGCTGCCTTCAGATGTCTTTTAAAAGTCAGATAGTTGTTTATTTCCTTGACATCTGTCAGGAGGGCGTTCCACAGGGAGGACGCCACTACCGAGAAGGCCTCTGCCTGGTTCCCCGTAACCTCACTTCTTGCAGTGAGTGAACCGCCAGAAGGCTCTTGCAGCTAGCTGGAGGAGTATGTATAGTGTCATACATAATTGTTGGGATGAAATCACAGAATTGCAGAGTCGGAAGTGACCACCAGTGTCATCTAGCCCAACCCCTGCAATACAGGAACCTTTTACCCAAGGTAAGGCTCGAACCCTCAACCCTCAGATTCAGAGTCTCATGCTCTACAGACTTCCTTCATTATTAAGGGTGGGGGAATGCCACCTGCTGTAGGGCTGCCCCCGTCAGCATGGAGCTCCTTCATCTTCACCAAGTCTTGTCCCACTCCAATGAGGGGGATCACAGGTGGCTGTGAAGTAGAAGCAGGGACAGGAAACATCCATTCTGTGAACTTTTTAAAGCTAACTTTTCTTCAGATGCAAGTCATGGTGACGGGTGCTAGTGTTAACCTTCATATACCAACTCCTTGTTTCATTTTGCCTATTTTATTTCTAAAGACTTATATCGCATCCTACTTTCTACTTAAGGAGTCCAAGAACTCAAAATACAGAAATAATATTTCAAAATAAAAAACCCCAATTTAAACCCATCATTTTTTTTAAACAACAACAGAGTAATAATTCTAGTGCAGATTAACAGGAGACAAAAAAATAATCACCCAATGGCCTTTTTGAACAGCCGTGTCTCTGCTATGTTTTATGGATTTTCTAATTGCTACCAAGGCTTTTGGCTGTGTCCATTTGGTGAATAATAATAATAATAATAATAATAATAATAATAATAATAATAATAATAAAAAAAAAAAGCTGCTCATTCAGTGATCTCTGGCAATTGCAGAAATCTCCAGCAAGAAGCTGGAGCTGTACTGGGAGAGGGACCCAGGTCACCTTTCAACTGGCACACAACTGTGTCTCCTGAGAAAAGTTTTAAGAAACCAGCTGTCAGCGCTGCCCAAGGTCCCAGCTCACACAAGACCAACGCTGCTTCTTTCTCTAGTATAAAAGTCTGTATTGAAGTTCAGTTTCACTTCCACACGCGCAGCGTGCAACGCTACGTCTGTACCTTAGACCGTCGAAGCTCCATCTGAATCTCCTCCCCCTTGACACCAGTTTAAGATTCTAGCCTTACTCCACCTCTTCCTCTGTTCCTTCCTTCTCTGGGTCCGCCTGCTAGTCGGAGTCTCAGCCTTCCTAGACTCCTCTGACGCTGAGTCCCCTGACTCTTCCCCCTCCCTCCTTCGGGCTTTTGGACCTGGCTCCCAATCCGGGTTTTCTGCTGTCCCGCGCTCCTCCACATTTGAACTTGGCGCACGCGCGCAGCCTCCCACTTTCCTTCTGACCGTTACACTTGTGTCACTGCTCCCTCTTTCGGGGAGGCTAGCTGGACCTGGCCTTCCCTCCGTTTCCCCACTTCCCGATGGGGGCGTGGTTATCCCTGACTCATCTTCTCTCCCCGCTGGAGGAGAGGCTGGTCCTGACTCATGTGACTCTTCCCCCCCACTGTGCTCTGGTGGGGGAACTGGTCCTGATCCTCCGCTGCTCCCTTGGGAGTCCCCGCTGGTCCCTTGTTTCTGGAGCGTCCCCCCCCTGGGACCCCCCTTGCCCTTACCATAGGCGCCCCCTTCTGGGAATCTTCTGATTCGCTGGAGAAGCTCATGGAATCTCTCGGGTCACTGTCATATTCCCCTACGCTCCCCTCTGATTCCTCTCCTCCGCTCTCTTATTTGCTCTCTCCCCTGTGCTTCTGCTCCTGAGCCGCTGACATGAACAGTACCTGCTGGTGGTCATTCATACCTGCTACTATAGTTGTGTGCTTTTGGGAAATGCCTTTGTTTTAAATTTGCTGTCCGGGATCTAATTAGGTCTTCAAATGAGTTTCTAATCTTTTAATTGCTCCTTGGAAATTTGTGTGTAGGGTGCAGACTTTCCCCCCTTCCCTTCCCTTTCCGAAACCTTATATTTTGTTTAGACAGTTTCTTATTTTCCTTTCTTCACGTGCGCAACCTCCCTGCCAACCTCCCTAAATCTGAATTATTTACTGTTAAAAGGGAAAATGGTTGAGTTTAAATACCAAAGCAGAACTACAATCCCCTTAAAATATGCACCCGCACAGATTCAACATGCTGATAGTGACTTTGTATCTTTTTGGCTTAGGGGAGCCACAGTGATATGGAAGATTATGTTGAAAGACAAGGAGAAATAGGGCAGCTGAATCCTCTTCAAGTTGCTCTTTCATTTCTGAAACAATATGTCATTGTAATTTTTGAGTATTACTGGGATAGCTCAGGAATAACTTTGTGCAGTGGGATGAACTATAGAAAACTGATACGTTGAATGACAAACATTTCACAGCCTTTGATTAAACCACATCCTATTCGTTTCACTTGCGTAGTAGATAAATACAGTTGCATATATATTGCTGTTCTGCATTCCTTTTCAGGCCAGTGTTGTGAATGCTTTATTTTAAGGGCCTAATTGGCTTCTAGCCCAAAGATAACATGCTGACTTCAATGACAAAGATCCCAATAAGGTATGATTGTGTGTAATTACCACCTGTTTTGCTTCTGCTCATGCATTCAGCAGCTTATCTGCAATGGAGCATTGGCTGATACAGGAAAGTGAATGCAAACAATGGGTCAGATTCAGACCTGGCCTTGCTTTGAGTAGACCCAGAGAAATGAATAGGAAAAGTGAGCCATGACCAACCTAAGTCCCATTGGTTTAAATGGGGCTACTCTAAGTGTGTCTAAGTTTGAATCTGATACATTGTCAGAAACTAAAGGCCAGATGCTTCTGAGAAGTCTGCATTTTGTTGAAGTGTATTCTGGGAAGTTATATGGAAGAAAAAAACCAGGCAAGAACAGTAGAATAGCCCTGTTGGATCAGACCAAAGGTCCATCAAGCCTTTTTGGGTCCAGCAGTTGCCTTCAGGTACTGAAAGCAAGGCATGAAGGCAGAATTTGCTCATTGCTTCTCCCCAGCATCTAATGTACAGAGGCATACTGCTTCTGAACACGGGCGATGACTAGGTTTAGCTACATTCCACCCTTAAAAGATATCCCAATGATTATATAAGCAAGCTCTCTAGTCAACCAACAGGGTGGTGCTATTCCTTATCCTCAAGTGTTTGACTAAGGTTCTGCTATTGTATTGAAGTGCCTTATTGCATATCTTAGGGAACTTCCTAGGAAGAACAGATCTATGCTGGAATCCTGTGCTGTTGGTTTTAATTCCTGCAACACAACTTTTAATGTGTGGAGCTGGCTTAGGAAAACTCCTCAGTGGACTAGATACATAGGAAGCTATCTGTGCACATGAAAATCACCATATTCCAGCTGTATGATAAGAAGGCTCTAAGGGATGTTGCTATTGCAGAGAGCAGTGGTCCATAAAAAACAGATTGAATCAAAGTTGCAAATGTTAATTGAAAATGGAATGGGAATAAATTGATTTTTGCACATGTAAATTCTCTCACTTCCTTTAACAAGTCATGCGCTGTCAACCCCATGCAAGGAACTGCCACTAGGGCACTGACATTTCTCTTGCCCATTGGCCACGCTGCGTGAGACTGACAAGAGTTGGAATCTAACAACATCTCAAGGGTCACAGGCTCCTCATTCCTACAAGCAGTGGAGAGCACACTAGTCCCTTCCCAACTCCTAGTAGTAAAGCACACTTAATTGTGAATTATTATAACTAATTAATTGTTTTCCTTACAAGCTGGGCTTGCTCCTCAAGATCCTCTGCTGAGGTTCTTTCTGAGTGCTCCTACTTTGGATGCTGGCTGGCCACCCAAGGCTGCTTTGTAGTATTGCTCCATCTCTGAAATTCTTTCTCCAAACACATTTGTCAAGTGTCAACTTTACTATCATTTAGAAATCCAACTGATTTTTTTGTTTTGGTTACTCAAGCTTTTGGTACCACGTCATTTAAATCAAGAATTTTAACTAATTAGCTGCTGTTTTAACCACTGTTTTGTGAGCTGTGATTTGATCTTTGTGGAGAAATTAGTTTCGATTAACATTATTGTCGGGAATTCAAGCCCATATTAGGAAAAACTGGCAACAGTCCCAGGCACCCGGCTTGATTCCCTGTTGACCTCCCTGGCTGCATTCCCCAGCAAGCGCAGGCAAGGTCTCAATAGGCGATTCTTCTCAAACATGGGAAGAACACACACCCTCTTTCCTGCCCCCTGGCAGGGGAAAGAGATAGACAGAAACGTATTTATATGCCTTTATTTCTGTCTTTGCAGCGTTACAAAAAACATGACTGCTCTCTTCAAACTCCAGCAGTGTAGTGACAAACACTTCCTGCACTTCCTGGACAGGAACAAACGGAAGAGCTCATATTACACTCTGAGCTAATTCCGGTGCTTCGCACTGTGAATTGACTGTCCCTCTGTTTCCCACGGACAGTCCCAACATTCCCATCATGTTTACTTTTCAAGCTATCAGTTTGCAGCAGCATTGCATCCATATCGTAACAATTATTACCCTGTCTTAAATATCGCCAGCTGCCTTATAGTCATTGAATATTGGGATATTTTTAAAGACAAGTATCTGTCTGTAATTGTATAGTATGTTACTGTTCATACACCCCCTCCATGTTTGTCTCAACAGCCTTCCTTGCACGGGTATGAGGCCTATACACATCTCCCCATGCATGCTGGTTTCAACACTGCAGTCCTGGTTAAATTAAACCATAGTTCCCTGTTGCATCTGAAATAGAATTGTCTTCTACTGGCTTTGCCCCTTCAACTGTGGTCTCTTGAAACTACTGTTCTGCACAACCAAACCACAGACCTCTGTTTTAATGTCATTTTACTGACATTAAACCATGGAGAACTGTAGTTTAATGTCAGTCTACTAACCAGCATTAAAACACACTTCTCCATTTTGGAACTGTAGTTTAAAGAGACTGTGGCCAAAGTGAGCAAGGAGCAGGGAAGTGGGTCTGGTCACATACAGGCCCAACACTCACACCCAGCTTACAACCGTTTATGCAGCCAGGAACATTACATCACAAAGATATTGCGAAATGCTCATACAAAGCTGTTCAGTGCTGCCGTTCTTTGTCTGGGTCACTGGGGCCTTCCTGTGTCTAAGCGGTTGTGTGATTTGTTACCTGGTTCTCCTTTCCCCTGCTATGGCCCTGGAATTCATAGCCAACTGACCTCCGGAAAGCTGCCACACTGCAGTTCTTGAGAAGGGCTTTGGAGACCTATTTGTTTTTGGATGCCTATGCATGTGTAATATTTCCTTGTTATGGTGTTCTTTTCAGCTAATGGTTTTGTTGAAAATGTGTTTTATATTCTGAGCTGGATGTGTGCTTTTTTAGCACCGCTGGGTTATTAATGTGGGTCTTTGTATAAATTGCATTAATTTTTCTTTTTAGAAATTATGGTGATGATTATTGAAGTTGTAATTTTAAATTGCTTTATGTCAGCCAACTTGAGAGAGTTGAGCTTACTTAGGAAAACAGCTTATAAACATTTCAAAATAAATAAAAATGTTCTTTTACACGTACTTCTTCACTGGCATCTAATGTGATTCAATGACCCTTTCTTACAGATGTAAAATGAAATGGCTTTGTCTATCTGCTTCTTCTACTTTTTATTCTGTTTTTTTTTTGTTGAATCTTGTTACATTAACAATTTTTTAAAAAAAGAATTAAAAGTGTAATTGAATATGACCCACCACTTAGACCAAAGTACTTGGAATTAATTCAGTTTAATTTCACTGAAATCAGTCCACAGAACCAGTTACGCCAAAGTGTCTGGCAATTAGTACATGTTCTCGGTCTTAACAAGTTTGTAGATCAGTTTGCTAATAACTTTTAAAGAGGGAGATTGGCTTTGAGAATTTGCAAATTGAACTTGGCAGTGGCTTCATGTATCCTCATTAGGGTTCAGCTGAAGGATTCCTAATGTCTCATGGCTCAGGTGATGTCCAGTACACATGCTGGCACTGGAATTCACCCACCATTGGACATTAATTTTGGGCAGTTTAACTAAAATTTATGTATTTTTTAAATAGGAGCAAGAAGATCTTTCAGACATTATTTTATTTGAAGAACCATTGGTATCTGGCATTTAACTCTGCAATCCTGTGAGTGTCTACTCAGAAGTCATCCCAATTGACTTTGATGAAACTTACTTGCAGGAAAGTGTGTTTAGTTTTACAGGCTAAGTAACTACTGAATAGTCCAATAAATGCAGCCAGTTGCATGGTTTTGTTTTGTTTTGTTTGGATATATTTGAAGTATGATGAAAAAAAGATGATAATGTTTCTGACTAGTGCTGGGAATTAAGTAAAGTAATCCTGTCATTCTACTATGACTCCCTTGATATGCACCATGCATTCAGTATCCCCCCCCCGCAAAAAAAGCAACATACAAACATATGTGTGTTGTTAGGCTCGATTCCTTTTTCTTTTTGGCTAGAAGCATACCTTGAAGATTTGTTGCTCATTTTTCTACAAGCGGAAAGATCAGCAAGATTCTTAAACTCCATTGGACTCAATTATGCTGCTAAATTGTGCATATTAATCAGATAGATGGTAGCAATCTATACTCAAAAGTAGAGGGGAAACACATAAGCTGCTGTTGTAGATACATTCAGTGGGGCACAGAGTGGTTGTAAAGAGGAGGAAATAAATTAGATGATAGAATCATTCACTAGAGGAAGGCAAGCAGCTGCTTCAGAAGCATTTAAAGTTAGAGGGGGAAAATGAATCTATGTTAGGCTGGTGTTAATATTTGAATGGCAGAGCATTTGTGCCAGTGGAACCTTGGAGTGGAGCTCAGGAACGGAGACACAACCTCAGATCCTTGGTTCAAAAGCAACATAAAGCCATGGGGCTACCTTTGAAGGTGACCCGGAAACTACAACTAATCCAGAATGCGGCAGCCAGACTGGCGACTGGGAGCAGCCGCCGAGACCACATAACACCGGTCCTGAAAGACCTACATTGGCTCCCTGTACGTTTCCGAGCACAATTCTAAGTGTTGGTGCTGACCTTTAAAGCCCTAAATGGCCTCGGTCCTGTATACCTGAAGGAGCGCCTCCACCCCCATTGTTCTGCCCAGACACCGAGGTCTAGTGCCGAGGGCCTTCTTGCGGTTCCCTTACTGTGAGAAGCCAAGTTAAAGGGAACGAGGCAGAGGGCCTTCTCAGTAGTGGCTGTTAGAATAAAAGGTTTCTGATGGGAACTGTGACAAGATAAACCCGGAAAAAGCCAGGATGCCAATGGATGGTTCTGACATGTGGGTTGAGACGTCACGAGGCAGGGATCATAGATTCTTGCTGTGGTATACATGACGGTGTATGTTTTGACTCCACAGAGTGGGAAGTGACGGAGACAGGATGTTTGTGTTACTGTATTCTGTGAAGTGGGACTATTGTCCTTTGTTCATTTTCTCTTTGCTGTCTGATGCTAGAGAGAGAGGGAGCCATGTTGCAATGCTCCGTGTGTGTTTATATGTAAATAAAGTAGATTAGTCAAAATGCTGAGTTGCTGAGGTCTGTTACACAAGCTGAGAAGAATCTGTGGATCCCTAAGTGTGCCGATGTCTGTTGGCATTGGTTGCTGTGATGTTTGGGCTGAATAAAGCTTTTGAAGCTCCCAAACAATCGACCAGGAGGCAGAGAACATGCCAGTCGGGTATGTGTGTCTGCCAGGGTCCTACTCGAGTGTAGGACAAACTCCTGACAGTGGTGCCCTCCCTGTGGAACGTTCTACCATCAGATGTCAAAGAGATACCTGAAGACAGCCCTGTTTAGGGAAGCTTTTAATGATTGATGGTTTAATGTATTTTTAATCTCTGTTGGAAGCCACCCAGAGTGGCTGGGGGGGGGAACTGTTTTTTTAAAAAATTATTATTATTATTATTATTATTATTATTATTATTATTATTATTATTAGTGGGGCCAGGGTTAGTTTTAATGTCTGGACCTAAGTCTGTCCAGAAAGTGTTGATTGCTTGTGGGATAAATATTAAACTTTATTAGAACAAAAGACAGTGGTGGCTCTCTCCACTTGAAGCAATATTGGTGGAAAAAATAAATATGAGAAACATCTGGGTAACTTATAAAGAACTATTATGAGAGGTAGATTAAGATTTAAAATGAAGGAGGTATGAAGAAATAAGAGGACTAATAACTGATTGGCTGCAATATCATCATTCTTAATGAAGTATTTAGGTTGAATAAAAAGAAAGGTTTTTCACCTAAAATCTCCCAATTCGAAAAAGAATTGTTGGAAAATAAAAAGAAATTAATTTCTAAAATGTATAAACTTCAATTGGCAAACAAAACATGAACCAGTCAAATCAGTGCTTATACACTGGGCGAGGGATTTTGGTTATAATATTGAGTTAGCTCTGTGGGATTACGAATCTGAAATTTAAAGCATATTATACTTTGAAAAAAAATTATATTAAAATGATGTCCATTGGTATTTAACTCCTAGCAAATTAGCTAAAATATATAAATCACACTCTAACATGTGCTGGAAATGTGCACTGGTGCACTGATCCTGACTAGGCTAGACTAGTGGACTTCAGCTAGCAGGAAGTGAGTGGCCAGCTTTTGGGCTGTGTTCTGGGAACCAGTACTGGGTTGTGGCCCAATATAAGGTGGGTCGCAACCACAGCACCACCACCATACAAATGTATGGTAAAAAGGGAAATGAAATGGGTCCCTAAGTGCATGTTTGTGTTGAAGGTGGGTCAAGAGTGCAGCAGAGCAGAAACATCGCTGCAAGTGCGGAATATAGAGCCGAACAGAAAACAATCCCTAGTTCCATGGGATTGAATGGACCTTACTCCCATGCATGTGTACATAAAATATAGCCCTAAGGCTGCAATTCCACACTCACCTGGAACTAAGTCCCATTGAACTCCATGGGAGTTACTTCTGAGTAGACATATATAGGCCTGCATTGTTAAGATGCTTCTTTTATATCAGTATCTAAATGGATTTTTTTTTAATCCTTCCATGATACATAAGAGATTTCATTATTCAAAACTGTGCACCCATAGAGAAAAATAGAAAAAAAAATGATAGCACAATTATTAATATAGAACTCTTCCTCTGACACGCAAGGCTAGCTTGAGATTCTAGAATTTGATAACAGAATTCTGTAGTTCCTCGTATAATGTAATACTTCAAATTGCTGTAAAGTCAGCGGACGACAATCAGCTATGAAATTAACTGCCCCCTGGGTTTTAAAGAGGGCTAAACTGCTAATTTACATGTTAATTAGCATTTGGTCTAAAAAAGTAGTGAATGTAATTCTACAGCATCTAACATTTAACAATGGAACTTATCTAGACGTTGCATTTAACAGTAGCTTCCCACTTCTCGCTAGATATTTCTGAAGTTCCGATAATGAAAGCAATCTCATTATTCTAAACAACATGCAGTTTTCGGGGATGACGCCTGCTAATTTATTTGCATAATGAGAAAAGTAACAAAGCAATCACATTGAATCAGGTGTGTTGGTTCTTAATAAGGCCCATCTAATGGCATAGATTTGTGGGTTTAAAATAAAGACTTGTATAAACTGACATTTAAAATGGGAATGTGCTGCCTCAAGTCATAACAAGTCACTAGACTGTGTTCAGTGGCATTTGATAATTCTATTTCTGCTATCCAAGCACTGATTCCATAAATGTGATTGCAGTAATGTGCAAGTTAAGTATCTTGGAAGAACTCTGCCATAAATTAATACTCCAGAAATGAACATGTTGCATTAGAAAAGCATATATAACATTGATTTCCATTTCCAGATGAAATTGGAGTAAGGAGCATAATATATAGAATTCATTTCAGAGATGTCATAGGGCTATTAGACCTTCCCATCACTGCACATTTTCAAAATGTAGAAAATGTTCACTGTGGTCTTTGGATGGGCCCCTTCCTGATGGCATCATGGCATACAGAAGTTTGGTTAGCTGGGGTCCAGGAAAGGGTCTTTTCAGCAGTTGCACCCACCCACCTTACAGCAGGAGCGCTCTATGCGAGCCCAAATTTGTCATTCTCCCACTTTTCACTTTCTGTTCTGTGCATGCAGTATATCATATTTGAGAAGCCTTGCAGTGCCCTCCTCAGCTTGGCACCCAGTGTGAGGGAACTGGTTGTACTGCCCTAAATCCACCTCCGCCTACAGAATGCATTCCTAATGGTGATCAGGGAGATGAAGAACTGGCTGCTTGCCCAGACATTTCCAGACCATTAACATTACCAATGTCTGTTGTTTTGGTTGCTGTGGTTATTGCACAAACGTTTTTAGTCCCGCCTCCCCTCCATCCCTGCATGTTGCAAGCCGCTTTTAGTATTTTTAAAAGGGAAAGTGGTATGCCATTTAACAATAAATGAATAAAATAAAATGAATATATAAAATGCCACTATGAACAATTTTATGCCAATATTTGCCCCTTGTGGAAGGAGATGGTAGTCCGTGTTGTGGTAACTTCCAAATTGAATTATTATTACAGTGCAGTCTGTGTTGGGGTACCCTTGAAGGTGACATCGAAACTTTAACAAGTCCACAATGCAGCAGCCAAATTACTGGTTGGGATTCGCTTCAGAACTCATACAACCCCCATTTTAAAAGAAGAAGAAGAAGAAGAGGAAGAGTTTGGATTTGATATCCTACTTTATCACTACCTGAAGGAGTCTTAAAGCGGCTAACATTCTCCTTTCCCTTCCTCCCCCACAACAAACACTCTGTGAGGTGAGTGGGGCTGAGAGACTTCAGAGAAGACGCGAACCCGGTTCACCAGATTACGAGTCCACCACTCTTAACCACCACACCACACTGGTGTAAAACAGCTGCAGTGTTAGCTGGTTCATTTCCGGGGCCTATTCATGGTGCTCACATTTAAACTCCTAAATGAGTTAGGCCTCAAATAGCAGAGAGGTCATCTCCTTGCCTTCAGACCTCTCAGAAGTTTGGGGGTGGCCTGGGAGTCGGCATTCTCTGTGGCAGCTCCTCGGCTGAAGAATGTCCTCCCCACAGAGTTTCACCTGGCACCTTCATTGTATTGTTTCCACCATATGGTGGAGATACACATCCTTACTCTGGCCTTTGACCAAGCATGTGTTTTCAGGGCCCACCCTATTTCTGTGACTATAATTTAACTGTTTTAACACCGAATTTTAATTTGAACTAAAAATTACATTGTTGTACCCTTCCTTGGGACCTGGTGGGGAAGGATGGGGAATAAACTGAAAAAATGAATGAATAAGCCTTTCTTTTGACTTATCTTTGTGTAGATTTAGATAACTTGTCTAAAAGCAATTCACATAGAAAGATAAGGGCTGGGAAGGGTGCATAAATAAATTTGTTTGATGCAGATATGTAAGCGAAACATTAAAATCTGCCTCCGTCCATCAGAGACCGTTTACCTTCATCGTTTAAATCCCTGCATCCCTTTATGGAAAAATATTAGCACAGGCTTTAGGGTAATTAGGATTCAGTATTGCCCTCATATGCAACTAGGCATGTTGTACAAACAGCTGCTCTGTTTGTATCGAACAGTGTTGATTTTAAGTTTCATTAAGTAGCCAGGCTCTATCTTTCTGGAGACTCATTCAAGCTTTTCGACATGTCTTACATATTAATTCATTAACTGGAATTCATTTGGGTGTGTTGGTGACATACATCAAGGGTAGGCTGACATTTCATAGTTAAAACACATCAGCTAAATTGCAAGCTGTGCATCTGGGCCTGCAATTCCAGCGCAGGCCCCAGGCAAGAGTGCCTTTTGTGGGGAACCAGCTCACCTATCACACTTGTAAATAGCAAGCTCTCTTCATCTGCAATTTAGGAAAGGAATAGCATGTAAACATGCAATGTTGTGTGGCATTGCATTTAGCAATACAGTTCTACCTTGGAAGTCGAACGGAATCTGTTCCGGAAGTCCTTTTGACTTCCAAAACGTTCAGAAACCAAAGTGCGGCTTCTGATTGGCTGCAGGAAGCTCCTGCAGTCAGCCAGAAGCTGTGGAAGCCCCATCGGACTTTCAGCTTCCAAAAATAGTTCGCAAACCGGAGCAGTCACTTCTGGGTTTACAGTGTTCGAGAGCCAAAACGTTCAAGAACTAAGCTGTTCAAAAACCAAGGTGGAAATGTTCCTGAGATCCCTCTTTGGACTCTCAATTTCACCAGCTGTCCCCACCTCGAAAGGGGGACCTAGTTTTGGTGTAGGAGGGTTTTTTAGGGGGTGAGGAGGTACAGCTGGAGAGGGAGCCCGTCCCTATCAAAAACCCTCCATGCGCCCACAACAGTTCCTTCAATTTGCAAATGTGCTCACAGAGCCCAGAAAGGTTGCTGACCCCTGGCCTAATAGGGTAGCCATTGTGGTGACCCTGCCAGATGTTACTGGAGATGGAGTCCATTCAACCCTAGCCAGCAGGACCAGTGGGCCAGGATGATATGAGCTGTAGTCCAGCAACACTTCGCTGCTGAATTTATAGTAGAAAATGTGTGAGCAGGGGAGTTGCTGCTGGCTTCTGGCCTTGAATCTGAGCCAACCACAGTATCATGCAGAATGAAGTTCAGAGCACTGCCGTCGTATGATTTCCTGGGTGGTGGTTGATGCAGTGGAGCTTTGCATGGTAGGAAAGCTAGATCCATTTCCGTGGATATGTGAGATATGTTTATTTAAAAGCCAATGGGTTTTTTTTAAAACAAAACAAAACAAAACAAAAACTACCACCTACCAGGGAAATATGAAAGCTTGGAAACAGAATCTGACTCATTCCTAGCTAATCACCACCACCACCACCACCACCATCAAATAATCAGCAATTTTAACAACTGAAGGAGCATCTCCACCCCCATCGTTCTACCCGGACACTGAGGTCCAGCGCCGAGGGCCTTCTGGCGGTTCCCTCACTGCGAGAAGCCAAGTTACAGGGAACCAGGCAGAGATCTTTCTCGGTAGTGGCCCCCGCCCTGTGGAATGCCCTCCCATCAGGTGTCAAAGAGAAAAACAACCAGCAGACTTTTAGAAGACGTCTGAAGGCAGCCCTGTTTAGGGAAGCTTTTAATGTTTGATGCATTACTGTATTTTAATATTTTGTTGGAAGCTGCCCAGAGTGGCTGGGGAAGCCCAGCCAGATGGGCGGGGTATAAATAAATTATTATTATTATTAATTATTATTATTATTATTAACTAGCCTGTCTACCTTGCGGTAAATTCTCTTGAGTTCAGTGGCACTTACTTCCAGGTAAGTGTTTATAGAATCACAGTGCAAACCTATCACTTTTTGATACGCATCTTCTCACCCTTACAGGTGCACTAATCGGGGATATTAGCATACCTCGTAGGGCAGTGCTGAGAAGCATGTGCTGTCATTTCTCTATGAAGTTTAGCTTGTTTTATAAAATATAGGCCATTTGTTCCTTCCATTGCCAATCTGTCTTCCCCCCTCCCCCCCCAGAGCACTAAATCTAGTTTTAAAATTAAAAAGAGTTTTATTGCTTTTAACCATGATCTTTTATGATGGAGAGCAGCCAAGACAAACTGACTTGATGCATCAACATTCCATTTTCTGTTTTGCATAAATCACTAAGGCTGAGAAACATGAGGGATATGGGGGGGGGGGGAGAGAAAGAAAGAAGGGATGATGATGCTTAGAATGGATCGATCTGAGCCCGGAAAATTCTGACAAGTAGAAAAAGCAACTGAAGCTGCAAATAAATCCTTTTGTATAGGGAAGAGGGATTATAGGATTAACTTCACATGTTTTGGATCTGAAACCATTTTTGTTTTATATCATTACCAGCCTTTTATAGACTAATTGAGTGGTGTGGAGAACAGCACTAGCTGATTTTTTTTAATAATATAAAAAAATAAAGAATTCATGATTAACCCAGTTTTGTCTGAGGAAACAATGGGCCAAAATTGTGGCCTTGATTACACTCGTGAAATTCACGACTTTCATCAACAACACTGTCCCTCATGAGCATTGGAACCTGTAATCAGAAGTTGATTTGCTGTTGAGTAAGGCGATGAGCAGGATATTAAGGAGGAAAGAGAAAACGCTAGTCAAGAGAATGCAAAAGAAGATTCCTTTGGAGTTCAACTACTCCCTGTTCGGAATTGAAATTAATAGCCTGATCCAAAGTTCTTTGAACTGCATCCATAATAGGACAGCGACAAGTAAAGCAGATCTGTTCCCCTCAAAGGCAGGCATAAGAACATTAATGTTCGGCAAACTTTTCACTAGACTGCCATATATAGCTTATGGGTTGTATTTGACTTTGTAGGGGAGAAGTGGAGCCATCCCTTCCCCTCTGTGATGTATGTGAGTGTCTCTTGAAGCAGTCGGCTCCCCGCCTGAATCTTACTGGGAAAACCAGATGTGATTCTAATTGTGTGATTGCAATTAATATGTCCATTTTTCTGCTTTTAAAAATAAATAGCAGGGAGCTACAGGATCAGGACTTCAGCACACGAGGAGTGGAGATATAACCCATCCCTGCCTGCTGAGGTCTTGATGGAAAATCCCACAATGCCCAGCTGCTATTAGCCCTGGGAAGGAAACTTCCCTACTATCAAAATAAATCTACATTGGAAGCATAAAAATATTCCCCCCTCCCCGATAAATGGATAGACAACACGACAACTCTTGCAACCTATGAACAGATCACTTTCAGATGAAGGTGATGTATGGACAAATTTAATGATATTTGGAACGTATTTATCAAAACCATAGTGACTCATGAACAGAAACATCCATCCCAGGGTGCAGAGCAGCACAAGTGTGGATTTTCATTGGGACCATGGTATGCAATTAACACAACTGATCCTCAATCAGCCATGTTTTCTTAAGGGTGACAGTGTCTTAAGACATAGGTGCATCTGCCTGATTACATGAGTATATCACATTATGTAATAATTACATACAGAGCTCAACAAGACAACAACTGGAACCCACCAACAACATATGAATCGATATGGCTAAGTGGACCTAACAACCCCCCTTCCCCTCATACACGCAAACAAAACTCACTGCAGTCAACTAAAGGCAACCAACCATGCCCTGGGCCCCCCAATCTCTCTCACTGCCAACAAAAATTAATAAATCAATAGAAATGGAACCTGCCCACATGATGCTGACACAAAAACCTTACACATACACTATGTAGAACAGGCATAGGCAAACTCTGGCCCTCCAGATGTTTTGGAACTACAATTCCCATCATCCCTAGCTAACAGGACCAATGGTCAGGGATGGTGGGAATTGTAGTCTCAAAACATCTGGAGGGCCAGAGTTTGTCTATGTCTGATGTAGAAGAATTAGTTTACTACCCTACTTCTCTCTTCTCCTCCAACTTTATAATGTCTATAATATTAATTTATCCAATCAAATATGACTGATCTGTAGATCAAGTTCTATGCACTGCAAGCAGAGAAGCTGGATGTACTTTTGTAACCCAAGAATTTTTTTAAATAAAAACAATTAAAAAATACACACATTAAACATAGAAACAATTTGACACTGAAACCAACCCCATGTCGTAATACTTGCGAATATTACATGGTAGGCTGGATCACAACCCAAAAATAATATTACTTGATACCAAGTGGTTCAACTAGTCATGTGAATTGGTGCAACTTGTCAGGTCATGTAAGAGCATGTCACCACAGGAATATGACACAATAAATTAAAAAGAAGCTACCAACTCTACAATTCTATGATTCTATATGTACACCCTACCTATATTTTACATGGCTATATCTTGAATGACTTTTTAGGCTTACCTGCTTGTGAGCATGATCATAGGAATTGATGTGGTTGTCAAATTCGTGGTGTTTATGGTACTGCTTGTCACATAATTCACAGTAGAAGTTAGCCTTCACATCCTCTAGAGCCCTTGCTGCTGCCTTCTCCTTTTCAGCAAAATCCTAGAAGGGCAGAGAGAGAGGAAAAATATTTGATTATTTCCAATTGCCAGTTTGGTTATTGCCAGTTTTTCACCGCAAAGTCCCATGTACTTCCCAGCCCTACCATTAGGCAGAGTGAGGCAGTTGTCTCCGGCAGCTGATTTTATATACTGTTTCATATACTGTTTTATATACTGTTCATACAGATGAATATACTAGTGAAAATAACATGCAAAATGTCTTACTTTAGGGGAAAGCACTTCAAAAATGTGTAATTAGGCAAAATTGCATACACCTATCCCTATCTGCATCTCGACTTGGGAACTGGTGATGCCATTAGCTATTTTTCCTTAGGCAGCAAAATATCTTGGGTCATGGGGTTCTGGCAGTACCATGGAGGTCTGTAGTAAGAAGTTAGCATCTAAACCGCTAAGCCTGATCAATGGCTCAAAGGTAAGATGCGTGACTCACTCGCTGTTCTGAAAAAAAACACTGCAGTGATATGAAAATACTCTTCAGGTTGATCTAAAGGAACTCAAGCGAGCCTTTTACTGGACGTCAGTCTTTGCAGGCAGATTAAAGCAGCATTTACCCTCTAGACTAATTACTCCTTCAGCTGTACTTTAAAACAGCACTCAACAATGCAAAAGAACAAGAGCACAGAAAGAGAAACATTATAATGACAGGATGTTACAGTACAATGATTATGGCCACTAATCCCCTTATCAGTACAGAGTGCAGCTAAGAGAAGCAAAAATGTACGAATGTGTACACGTGCTGGGGGAATAAGCTAAGCCTCTCGGGAATGCTAGTTTTGCCAATGAGTGTTTTACATGTCAAAGCTTTCAGCTGCCATACTGTACTATAAAAGCTGAGAACCTATTTTAAAGCCAAGGTGAGGCAAGGTGCCTAGAGGGAACAAGAAAGTTAGGGACTCCTTAAGGCTTAAAATTAGGAGAACAACTCTGGGTTGCAGTAATAGCAATTCTGCTACGAATTGATTAAATAAGATAAATAAGCCACTAAGAGACTGGCAAGACACAGGAAGTGCACATTCTTATTTAATCAATAACGTAATTTTAAAGTTAGTGGGGCATAATCCAGCAAGATGAAGTCCAATTGAAACAACGGGAGTAGCTTGAAAATTTTATTTGTTGTACCTTGTCCATATGGAGAAAGGGCAGGTTATCAATTATTTTAAATCAACTGACCAATAATTGCCATGACTGAGCTTCTTATCTCTTGCTTTGAACTACACTGAAAATAACCTTGTGCTGATCTGTGACCAAACCATTGATTGTCAGGGTGAATGTATTTGTTAGTTTAAAAAGTCATATCAGTCCAAAACTCTCAGAGAAGATAATAATAATTATTATTATTTATACCCCGCCCATCTGGATGGGTTTCCCCAGCCACTCTGGGCGGCTTCCAACAAAATATTAAAAATACAATACAAGTAAGGTAAAGGTAAAGGGACCCCTGACCAGTTGTGACCGACTCTGGGGTTGCGACGCTCATCTCACTTTATTGGCCGAGGGAGCCGGCGTATGTGGCCAGCATGACTAAGCCGCATCTGGCGAACCAGAGCAGCGCACGGAAATGCTGTTTACCTTCCTGCCAGAGCGGTACCTATTTATCTAATTGCACTTTGATGTGCTTTCGAACTGCTAGGTTGGCAGGAGCAGGGACCGAGCGATGAGAGCTTACCCCGTCGCAGGGATTTGAACCACCGACCTTCTGAACGGCAAGCCCTAGGCTCTGTGGTTTAACCCACAGAGCCACCTGCATCCCTTACAATAAAAATACAGGCATGTTTATTTGGACCCAAGGATACCTTAAACTTCCGGAGTCAAAACAGAGCAGCAGCAGAGACGATAGAAGCCTTATGTAGCTCAGGACCCCAATATTTCAAGACTGCCTTTCCTGACATGAACTGATCTGGACTCTGTGATCATAATCCGAGGCCCTTCTCTGTGTGCCCCCTTCATGGGAGGTCGCAAGGATTGCAACATGAGAATGGGTCTTTTCATTGGTGGCTTCCCACTTGTGGACTGTTCTTCCCACAAAGGCTCATCACTATCAATTTTTAGGCACCAACTTGTGGAGGCTGTTACGAGCCAAAGTGGGACAGGTGTGAAACCCCCCTCCTCTCCTACTCACTGACAGAAAGCAACCCAGTCAGCTTTCTGTTCCAAATTCATTTCTCTAAAGAGAGAACGGGAGAAAAATGCCCTTTACAGAATGCCATCTTTCAGATTCCTGCTTTTATATATGCTCCAACGAGGCACAGTTCCTATTTTTTTAGTACCTATCTCCGGTGAAGCATCATGCTTATTCCTCCCCCCCCCCCCTTTTACCATTGTTAGGGGGTTGTCTGCTTGAAATGATTTTAGTGTGAGTCAACGATGTTGTCATTATTCAGGGTTCAGCACCTTCCTCAGGGAAGTTAATTCCTGACTGTGTGGGTGGAGGCATCTTGTCTCAACTGAACACAGATAAATTGCACACGCACCGTGCCGCGCACAGCCTGCCATTTCATACATGTTAGCTGCTGAGCTAAATTGGAGGACAATTATGTTTTTCTAATACATCTTGAACCAAAAAGAACAAACATGCTATTGGTGTTTAAAACAGCAGGCCAAATGCACTATAGATCAGGCTGCATTAGATCGTGAAGCTGAGGCTCCGATACTTTGGCCACCTCATGAGAAGAGAAGACTCCCTGGAAAAGACCCTGATGTTGGGAAAGATGGAGGGCACAAGGGGACGACAGAGGACAAGATGGTTGGACAGTGTTCTCGAAGCTACCAGCATGAGTTTGACCAAAGTGCAGGAGGCAGTGGAAGACAGGAGTGCCTGACGTGCTCTGGTCCATGGGGTCACGAAGAGTCGGACACGACTAAACGACTAAACAACAACAACAACAACAACAACAAATTACATTACATGATGCACTGCAACAATTTGTAGTTTTACAAGATGTAACACTAAGGAGGTGGGGTTCACAGCCCAATTCATTCCTTAGCCTTAGGAGTGTTACACCAAGATCGTCCAAAAGAGAACACAGTGCCAACTTGTATGTAAAGATGCAACTAATAATTGCTATAATTTAAACAGAAATGCAATCAGTTCTCCCCCCCCCCGGGGGGTACTCAAGGATACACAGTACCAGCACCTTTTTCCCCCTAGAAGAAAAGCACTGAATACAATATATCTCATCATAGTGGGAGGTGAGCAGGTGACCCCCCCCCCCCAGGTGTTAAATGTTGAAGGGAAATTTTATAGCTCCTCCTTTCCCTTTGTATTGTTTTCCCCATCCCATCTTTTATACTAGCTTTGGATTGGACAGCTCTTCAAATGGGGGGGGGGACTCCTGTAAAATAGAGGATTGTCCTCTGTCAAGTAGGACACATGGCTACCCTATCTGGAGGTGAAGGTGATAGAGTTTGCTGGAACAACCATCTTGAAACTTCCTAAGGAGTCTCCCGTTTTATTATCCTTACTTATCAGCATGTGAGTTCAAAAGCCAAGAACTATTAGATTGAAACGGGGACCTCTCAATGCTCTTTCATTCCAAACCATAGCTGTCACATCCACCCTCTTTGAGGAAAGGTTAGCTAAAAAGAGTTCAAGTCATGTTGCCACCACCAAGTGGCTTCCTGCAATCTGGTCAGAAATAGCACATCTCTATGAGGTTTCAGTGAATATTATTGAGCATGGGGTACTATTGAGCACAGGGCATGGCCTGAGGTCACATGATGTGTCAAATGTTGCTAAAATGAAAAAGGTCTGGATTGGGTCAGTACCTGGATGAGAGATCATGGAGTAAAGTCTATGGAAAAAAGAGACTGCATCCATGTATATACCCTAAGCTTTGGAGGGTGCAGAGGGTGTGCCAGGTGTGCTCAGGCACAAACTAATGTGTAAAATAAACAAGAGATTATGGCAAGGAAAAGAAAATCTTCCCAAAATGAACTGTGTGTGTGTGTATGCACTCAAGGATCTTAAGCCTTCACCACCTGAGTTAATAAAGCAAATGAAAGAAAACCACACTATCTCAGAAGCTTTGGGGGGGGGGGGCTATACCTTTTGCCAGTCTGATGTTGCAAGTTAACCACTGTTACAATGCTGACCAAATACAGGCATGCCATAACTGCAAGGAAAATTCAGAGGGCATTTCCCAGCCATTTGAGATCACCATTCTGACTGGCAAAAGATGAACACCACTATATATTTAATTTTTTTAATGCAAATCTTAAATCTGTCAAAAATAGATAAGAGTCTCAATAAATGAGATTTGGGGATTTAAAAAATATTAAACTAAACACCAAGTGACAAGTGACAAACATTTAGGGGCAGTGCTCCCTCATATGAAATAGCATGTCTCTTTCCACAAAGCCCATCCACCATGCAGAGTAAATATGTCTGTAAATGTAGCATCAACTTAGCAGCAGACTCTTGTTTTAATGGGGGCCCTCCTCCCAACATACAGTCATGGGGGGGGAGTGCACCCTCTTTGAATTCTGTAGCTTTACTTATCAGGATATAATAGCAATCATTTGTTCCTTAGCAGGTCTTAAAACCTCAGATGAATGACGACACATGACACATTACACCATGTCATGATTTATTTAACAAAAATAAAGCCAAGATGAAGAAATCAAGTGTGAAAAACTAAGTACACCTTACTGCTTCCATAGGAATTAAGAGGCTAAGTAGCAGACAGGGGCTGCTAATCAAATGCCCTTGCTTAATTGATCATCAGAAAGTAAAAAGCTGAAGTTTAGCGGTTTGCTGGTCTGGATCATTCGGGTGTGTTTTAACACAATGCCAAGGAAGAAAGATGATACAATGCTCTTAGAGAAGCAACTGCTGCTGACCATGAAACTGGGAAGGGTTCTAAGGTCATCTCCAACCAATTTTAAGCCCATCATTCTACACTGAGAAAGATTATTCAGAAATGGAAAACATTCAAGGTAGTTGTCAATCTTCTCAGGAGTGGATGTCCCAGCAAATTAACCCTAAGACCAGAGTGCAATGCTCAGAGAAATTGCAAAAAACCCAAGAGTTGGTATATCTCAGGCTCTACAGGTCTTAGTTAGCATATTAAATGTTAAAGTTTGTGACAGTACGAAGACCGAACAAGTATGGTTCGTTTGGAAGGGTTTCCAGGAGAAAGCCTCGTCTCTCTAAAAAGAAGATGGCAGCATGGCTTTGGTTTGCTAAGTTGCCTCTGAACAAACCACAAGACTTCTGGAACAATGTCCTTTGGACAGATGAGACCAAAGTGGAGATGTTTGGCCATAATGCACAGCGCCACATTTAGCAAAAACCAAACACAGCAAATCAGCACAAGCAGCTCATACCAACTGTCAAGCTCAGTGGTGGAAGGGTGATGATTTGGGCTTGTTTTGCAGCCACAAGACCTGGGAACCTTGCATTCATTGAGTCGACCATGAACCCCTCTGTATACCAAGGTATTCTACAGTCAAATGTGTGGCCATCTGCCCAACAGCTGAAGCTTGGCTGAAATTGGGACATGCAACAGGACAAGAATCCCAAGCATACCAGCAAATCTACAACAGAATGACTGAAAAAGAACAGAATCAAGGTGCTGCGATGGCCCAGTTAAAATCCAGACCTCAACCCAATTGAAATGCCGTGTGGGACCTTAAGAGAGCTGTGCATAAACAAATGCCAGCAAACCTCAATGAACTGAAGCAACATTGTAAAAAAGAATGGGCCAAAAATCCCCCACAACGATGGGAAAGATGGGAAAAGTCCTACAGAAAACAATTACTTCATGTTATTGCTGCTACACGCTATTGAATCGTAAGGTGTACTTAGTTTTTCACACATGGCTTTTCCATTTTGGAAACGACACTGTAATATGTCGTGTGTCGTTGTTCCTCTGAGGTTGTATTTACCTAATTTTAAGATCTGCTAAGGAACAGGTAGTTGTTATTATGTCTTCATATGTAAAACCACAGAATTCAAAGAGAGTGCACTTTCTTTTGCCCATGACTGTATTCCCACACTGCATTCCAAGTACACACTCCCACAGCCTGTCTCCCAAGCCATTTTTGACCCTTTAGTTTGCCCGCACTTGGCATCCAGAAATCGGTTAAAAATAAGCATTGCTGTGCTATTTCTTCTGTCTGCTACAGATCTTCATTTGCAAACACTGTCAATGACCCATAAATTCCAGAACGCCATTCAGGTTTTTTGCACTTGGAGTTTATGCAGCCAAATGATACTGTAACCCTGAAGCAGCACATCACATTTTTCTCTGCCAGTTGGTTTCTCATGCTCAAAAAAATGTCTCATTTGACAGATTCTCACCTCTCAACTCTTAAAGTGTCTGGTCTAGCATGGATGGTCTAGAAAACTATGATATGGTGACAACCCAGGGACCAGCTGTTTCCTCCACGTTCTCCACACCCAAAGATTTGGATTTAGTTTAGCCTTCTCTTTGACATGGTAGCTTTCTGTTCTAGGAATCTCTCTCTCTCTCTCTCTCTCTCTCTCTCTCTCTCTCTCTCTCTCTCTCTCCCCCACCCCACCCCACCCCACCCCACCCCAATCAGGACTATTCCATCATGTATAATGTATTTCTCTTTCCTCTTGGATTTAATGTTCCTATGTGGGGTTAATTGTCTGCTTGTTTGGTTATAAGTCACTTTAGGTTGCCCTGTGCAAGATAAAGAGACTGTCAAAATTAATAAACAACAAATAATAATGTAGACTGGAATGGCAGCTTAAACAAAAAGGTTGCAATCTCTTCTACTGTTTGTGAGAAGAACTAAGCCAATTTTCTGGGGCTACCCAGTTAGGTTACATCACATCATTTATTACCTAACTCCTTTCCACTGAATGTGCCTAAGATCCTACTCCATCTTTGGATTTCTAGTACTATTCTATACAGTATCAGGAAGTAATCGACACTGAACAGAGGTTAACTTACTTCTGAGTAAACACACATATAATTGCCCTATGGATACACGGGTCCTCCTTTCCTACATTTTCTGTTTCTGCCTGTTTGCTCACATGATGCCTATAAGGCCCTTGATGTAAACTTCTGTTACCCATCTGACTGGCCATGGGCTCTCCCTCAAGTGGCCTCAACTGAAGGCTGTTAATTCATTAGCCCCTTAAATAAAAGTATAATGTTCATTTAATGAAACAGTTAAACTATTTTTTAACTGAGCTATCCTGAGATTATGTTAGGGGGAAAAAACCCTGTTAAACCTACTGATTGCTGTTTTTAAGCTTACTCTTATGACCTATTGTTTTAATAACATTAATTATTCACAAGCCTCTCTGTATAATTAAAATGCATAAATTAGAATGTGGATGCAATAGCATTAATTAAGTATAGACACATTTTGTAGAAGTCAAGGCTAGGGTGTGTGTGTCTACATTCCTAATAAGCAACATTTGTGGAAAAGCCGGGGGGGGGGCGGATTTTGTCATACTGGCAATCATCCCAAATCTAATTTGTCTCTTTCTCCTCTTTTACTGATGATAAACTGTCAATTAAATATTTACAGCTTATTCCACTCCACTGAAGACAAAATTCTAATTGTTTGGGAGTAAACAAGAATAAAATGCCCTTTTGTGAGAAAACAACTGGAACTTTCTGCTCACAAGTACTTGATCCTTCCAATTCTATCCTCTTCAGCTGAAACAAACACCCAGTTTGCTTTCTACTATACAGATGGTTTTAAATAGCAACCAATTAGCTCTCATGTGCATTTTAAGATAATCACATCTACCTCCATTGCCTGATTGCCTAATTATACTTGTCTGCCATGGGGGGCGGGGGTGGGAAGCCATAATTTCAAACTTGCTTATTGATCTGAGGCAGGTACAGTGATTATTACATCATGTACAGTTCCGAGAGGTCAGGAATGGTTCTCCCTTTTAAGTTGTTAAACTTGAGAACAGTAAAAAACTGCACATTATTCCAGCAAGTCCAAATCATAAAACAATTCACTTCGACAAAAGGCACATTAGGCTCTAATATTTATGTATCGTGCTTTCAGTTGTAGTGATGAGGCGGAAAACCTGTGCCTAAGTGTTGTTGAGCTCCAACTCCCATCAAACTTGACCAGCAACGGCAGGGATGATGTGAGTTGCTGGAGGACCACAGGTTCCCCACCCCTGTTGTAGAATACTTTGCACACACCATAGGGATGCTCATAGAATGCTTTTTGGTCCTTCACTAACTGTGAGACCTCTTGGCCCAGAGAGCCATACTCCTAATCACTCGTACATACAGATTTCAACAAAAAAACCCTCATTTTAAAACAATTAGCTCCACTCTATAATAAATATTGCAAATCTCCAAGCATTCCTTCCTCAGGTGACAGGTGCACTGCAATATGCCAGCCACTGCTTTCAATGGGAGCTCTATCTGTGGATCCCACTGAGAGACTGGTACAAAGTTGACTGGTGGGGAGGACGTATTTTTTATAGATAACTAAAGCCACACAATAGACTCAATGCACCATTGGCAACAACTGTCCTCCTTTGTATTGTATCTCATTGTCGCCAAATATCTGACTATAAGGTTCCTACAGCATAGTTGAAGAAACCATGGGATTTCATGATAAAGGGGCATTTTTCATGATATAAGGACTTGGGGGGGAATACAATAGTTATATTCATATGAATTTAGTCCGGGATGCATATCATTGCGATAAAAGGTTGATCTAGCATTTTCCTAAACATATCAGTTGTGCACATAGCAGAAGCACTTGTACTGAGCACTAGTTGTTGCTTTGGCTCCTTCTGGTGAAAATACAATTAATGGCTTCTGACATTTCAATTTCTGATATAAGAAGAATCAATGGAATGTGCAGTGTTACTGAGTTTCCTAGAATGTTGCTGCAACACGTAGTCAATTAGAAATCATTTGTTAAATCCAAGGTTTGCAAGGGATGCTTAATAGACTGCACAGCCATTAAAGTATGCTGACCTAGAAAACAGCATGTGCAGTTTTGCTTTAGAAATTGATTGCCAGGATCTCTGCCCTGTTCAAGTTGGCCAAGGGGAAAAAGCAGGCCACTTTGCCCAGCAAAACCTGGAGAGAGATAGGTAAGCATAAATCAAATGCTTCCAGATGCTGAAAGGGTGTTTTTTTGGATCCACCGTTCTGAAAGGAGTACAGAATAAATATCAAGTACTTTTCGCTTTTCCTTAGTTATTTCCAATTAACTGAAGTTATCACAAGGGCTTGCTAACAGGTATGATGGGCAACTTGCCCTCCAAAAGCAGAAAGGTATCACCAAAATAAGGACACAGGTTTACACTAACTTATATGTCCAGATGTAAATTTAGAAATAGGTACAATAATTTAAATAGAAATCAGGAAGTCTCACCATACTGGGCAAGAGTGTAAACATCTGGAGGCCTGTGTGTGCCTGCTCAGCCTTTTCTCCCTTCTTGTGGCCTCCCCTCGGCTTAGTGCCCTGTGCGTGCGCACCACTCGCACAGCCCTAAATCTGCCCCAATCAAACTGTCACCACCTGGCTAAAATTATCACTTGAAATTATTATATTATTGGCCCACATTAGCTTTGTACTGCCAATTCCCACACACTCATTCTGTGTGTGTGTGTGTGTGTGTGTGTGTGTGTGAACGGCATGCCTATTAGCTATGCTCCACATTGGGGGCAGTTTGGAATGAGTGTGGGGGGGGGGTCACATGAGCAGGAACTCCTGCTGGTCTGAGCTGTTCAGATGTAGGAGCCCCACATCTGTAGGCACACTAATGCTGAATGGATGGTTCTGTGGGCTGGAGGGCATGTCAGTGTCCTGAGGGATCATAGTAGGTGCAAATCAAGTTGTCCCATCATGTGTTTGTTGAATACATGGGGGAGAGATTCATATAAGCAGCCTTATTGTTAAGATGACCTTTTCCTCATTCAGTTGGGTGAGAAGCCTCTCCCATGTCTTCAGATAGTGCCTCTTGTCCTCTTTCGACATTCAGAACATTCTGTCAGAATCCCCATAATTGCCTACCGCTATCCATTGCCATTTACGTAAGTGTGATGCCAGATAAAAAGTGCCAAGCTTTTAGCAGATTTAGATATTCTGTTCTTCAGGAGAGGAAAAGAAGCCTAATGGAAATTTGGGGTCGGATTTCTTAAGAGCGCTTTGAGAAGCTGCAGCCCTGCACTCTGTTTTGTGAGCTTAAGTCCTATTAATTTCATACCTATTGCAAGACAACAGAAATAAATCGGAAGTTCCATTTCATTTAGTGGTTCTCAAACTAAAACAGATAAAATGCATTAATACTTCTTTTCTTAGAAATGTATAATCAAGCATTGCAACACAGGATTCTTCAATCAATACTTTGATTGCGAAATTGCAAGGTACACAACTGAAACTGAGTGTACCACTGTCCAGCCAAGGGGTGCAATTTCCAACTGGCTATTTATGGCATGCATATACAACCCTTTACTGGCTGGACACAAATATTTGTGGCTTAGCTCAAAAGAGGGCCATCTTCAGGAATAAGGCAGGTAGGTACATCAAGGCTTTGGGAAGAAAACTAGACTCTATTACTAACACAAGTTGATCTACAACAGAGGCATACCCTCCAACATCCCTCAGATGAAAACAGGAGGAACATTTCTCAGTGCTCAACCACCATTTCTTTCTCCTCACCCCACAACCCCAGCAGAGCATTTCCTATGAGAAGAAAGCCAAGTGCCATCACCACCACACCAATGGGACACAGCACACACGCCCTCCAGAATCCTGAGAAAAATCCCTTAATCCTGATTTTATTTTATTCTTTGGTAGATTTACAAAAAGAAAAACACACGGCAATAAATAAATTTTAGAAAGGGGGCAAGATTAGACATGGATGCACAAAGAACTTTAAAAAATAACAATCAAGATACCTTATGCTCCACTCCGCTCCCTCTTTCTTCCCTCCCTGGGTGGCCCTGCGCTCTTCCTTCCCCTCAGACTATGGCGGCTGCAGCCTCTCCTCCTCTTCATCCGCTCTCCAGCGGCTGCAATGAGCTGCCCAAGGGAGGAGAGGCAACGGAGAGGCAACCACTTGCTCCCTTGCAGCTGCCATCTCTGCTGCGGCTGCTCAGGACAAGCCCTGGCTCATCCTTCTCTCTGCGCTCAGCGGTGGTGGCACTGGTGGGGGAAATAGGGACATTCCAGGATCAAATCAGAAGCTGGGATGGCTATCATAATTCTGGGAATGTCCCTGGAAAATTGGGACCCTTAGAGGGTATGCAGACGCTGTTGGACTCTAACTCCCATCGTTCCCAGCTGATATATCCAAATGGATGGCAAAGCAAAGAAACATCTCCTCCTAAAAATACCAACACATATAGCAATCCATGAGGTCACAGTTCCCATCATCCTTGACTACTGGCAACCCTGACTATTGGCAAGCTGGCTGAGGGCCACAGGTTCATCATCTCTGATCTAGACCCCTTTTGGTGTCTTTTTCTTAAACAGGCCCTAACATACTTTTTATTCCACCACGCCTTCTCTTAATTTGTGATTTGGGTGTGGGTGTTTTATAATCTGATTGTGTTTTGTTGATTTGTAATATTAATAATTACACTGTATCGTTTTAGTATGTAAGCTGCCTCGTGAAACCCTGGAACTGAAACCCAAGGTAAAAATAACATAAATGAACAAACAAAAGTGTGTGGCATGAAGAATCCTGGCCAGAGGTCTCTACTTCTGCCTACCTGCTAAGCAATCCCTGATTTTCCAACAAAAAGTGATGGTACCTTATTTTCTGGAGGGAAAAAGCAAAGCTCTGCCTCTCCTGGATGCAGTTAACTTTCCCTAGCAGGCCTATTGATCATAAAATTAATAGCAGCTTTTCATTTATTGTCAGTTCCTTCAATTTGTTCACAATTTAATCCTGCATCCCCTCTCTTCCTCTTTCATGGATCATTCCTTTTTACCTCTTCTCTGATGAGCGCAGGTATTATCACATAAAATCTGAAGTCTGTCCTCCTCCATTCATCTTCCCACATCTATCCTGTTGCAGTACTTCAGGATTACAATGCAGGCCTCTCCTCACTTAACAGACTGAACTGTGCTCTAGCTCTTTATTTCTTGCTGCTGTGCAGCAATTATCACCAACACAGCATCATTTAGGGACCTCTGCATATTTCACCCAACTCTGTGTCTAGCACGTAGGAGAGACAGACGTATGTGTAGTTTCATTCAGACTCAACATAGATAGGGCCATTTTCTAAGTCATGATGAAAATCATGGTTGAGCCATAAGTGAGCAGAAATCAAATATATATTAAGCACTTTGTAGTACCATGTAGAACTTGTCACACTGCTGGACAATGAAACACAATTCTCTTGATTACTATTATCTAGATGACTTTCTTATAAAATGTAGGTTAATCTAGTAGCTTTTTGAGAAGACTCAAAAACTGATGATGTTAAACACTGTTATTCTCCATCTTCCTCTTCTTTTTTATTCATATATTATTCACAAGAACTCCTTTCTATCAAGTCTGATATTTCCATGCCTTACTCCCCAACTTTCAACAAAGCAATTCCTACCTTTCAACAAATTCAGTGTTCTGCGAACCACTGTCTTTCTTACATTCATTTAATTCTGTAACAATACAGAAGCAAACCCAGGTGCTTGCCATATCACAGACTTGTTTTATTGGAAAGGACCTTGAAGGTCATCTCTCATTCTCTGCTCAAAGCAGGATCTACATTGCAGAAGGAAACTGCAGCATCCCTGACAGATGGCCAACCAGCCACTGCTCAAATATTTCCAGTGAAAGAGAAGCCTACCACGTCACCTCCCTCAGGTGAGAAGTGAGTGTCATACTGCCATTTTTAAAAACAATCTGAAGCAAAGAAACACAAAATTGATTAACTTCTGCATTTAGAGCAAACAAGGTAGTTCAGGTCAGTGCTATAACATGATGCAATAATTTCAGTATGTTCTGATTTCCCAGCAACCACCTATGCTGTGAAGAGACTTTTAAATGATGTGCTATTCAGGCTTAATACTTCAGCTATAAATGTGCTCACAATTCCATATCATCACCCCCACCCATTATCAATGAATCTTTAGTAAAGCATGCCTTGTCATTTCTTTAATTATTTGATGACAATTTTCCAATATCAATCTAATAACTCTGCCATCTGATTAATTAACATAGTTGAAAAAGACTAAAATCTAAGTGGCATATACCAAAAGAGACCAGTGTCATATAGATACCCTCCACTGAAATCCAAAACAAAATAAATTAATAAAAATAAATCATTGACAATTAATCAGTCATCCCTAAGTTATTATTATGTGCCTCCAGTATGGATTACTTCAATAACTCATATATTACAAATAGTACTGTTTCTATTCATTAAGCTGCAGATAAATCAATTAGTTCTTCAGAGTCACTGTCTTGTCCAAAAAATTATTAGCTAGGCTTCTTGTGGTAAAACCACTTTCTTTAACCATTTCTTCAGTTGATAACTCAAACATGCCCATTATCAATGTATAAAGAAAGACAAATATTTTCCATT
The DNA here is from genome assembly GCF_027172205.1 of Podarcis raffonei. Lineage (NCBI taxonomy): Eukaryota > Metazoa > Chordata > Lepidosauria > Squamata > Lacertidae > Podarcis > Podarcis raffonei. The sequence goes on along the minus strand of NC_070613.1, from coordinate 25,955,041 downwards.
ACGAGGAGTACTTAACACCTACTTATTTACCAGAGGCACCGTCTTTCTAGTTGATTGAGCAGGCCTGATGCGATGTCCTGATGTCATTTATGTGACATTGCCCTCTGAACATTGAGGGGGCCTGGGCCTCTCCAAAAATATATTAGGGGGAACTGCCTCAGCCCTAGGATCCAGTGCCTATGCTATTTACTCAAGTTTTTGCTGGCTACTAATGACTGGATTTCAGTAATATATATTGCTAGCTACAGTGGGTGGACTATTATAGTAGTTTCTAATGTTTTCTTAGTGCCCTAGTGAAATATGCAAATGAGACAGAATAACCCACAACCCATTCCCTCTCTCACCTCAGAATAATCCCCATGGAGAAACTGTATCTGAACAGGGCCACTATTCTTAATTCATAGTACTCACTTAGCTAGCAGTACTGGACAAACTTTAGATTATTATATAGATTAGGGGCAGCCAACATGTTATCTTCCAATTGATGTGGACTACAACAATTAGCTGAGTTAGCTGGGGTGGACAAGAGGGCACCAGATTGGCTACCCCTAACTTAGATGGAGATAAAATAAATAAAGCCAGAAGGTGTTCTACCTATATTTTGAGAAATTCCAATTTAAATATTAGCTCCTTTCCCTCTCTACCTCAGTTGTCTCGGCCTTAAAAAGGTGAAGGTAAAGGACCCCTGACAGTTAAGTCCAGTCGCAGAAGACTCTGGGGTTGTGGCGCTCATCTCGCTTTATAGGCCAAGGGAGCCGGCATTTGTCCGCAGACAGTTTTTCCAGGACATGTGGCCAGCATGACTAAGCCGCTTCTGGTGCAACGGAACACCGAAACCAGAACAGTGCTCAGGAACGCCGTTTACATTCCCGCTGGAGTGGTACCTATCTACTTGCACTTTTGGTGTGCTTTCAACCTACTAGGTTGGCAGGAGCTGGGACCGAGCAGTGGCTGCCATTGTATTTGCCCACCCTACTCTGAAGCAGGGGTGGGGAACATTTTCCAGCCTGAAAAGCTGCATTCCCACCCAGGCAACCACCAGGGGCCACATACCAATGGTGGGCGTGGCCAGAGACCAAAGCAGGCAGAGTAACATAGGTAGATTTTACAGGTAAAATATATATATGTATTTGCATGTATGCATTGGAATGTCTGTTGTAGCCTGATTGGGTTGAGATGTGTAAGAAACATAATCACTTGCTAAAGAATTCATTTTATTTAGGTAGGAGCTATTAACCTGGACTAAAATCCAAAGCACAAGTATACCCATGCTTTAATTCCATTGATTTCAATTGGGACTTAAGTCCACATATCACTATATGCTTGCTTGGGGGCTCAGGGATTTGCTGCAAAGCAATGATTTTATTAAAAGATGCAGCTAGCAGTATGCTGGTAGAAAAACGTAGCCCATGATTACGGAAGAATACAAAGCAAAGCTATTTCCTCCTGCCCTGTTTCTCAATTGCAGCAAAGTCCAGTTGAACATTATGTATTCCAAATCACGTGGTCTTCCATACAAAAATAGTTGTGACAAGATTTGCCAGAATTATTGCACATACTTTATGATGAGAGTTAAAAAAGCAGCCAAAGGCATATTAGATTTATACCCCCATCTGTGAGTTCATTTTGGAACTCCTGCCATCTAAATGCATAAGCACACATTTCAGACTCCAAAAGCACCTTATGAAGCTTGGCTCATATGCTCTGCTATGTTCCTAGGAATATTAAACAATACCATAACCTTTTCAATGGCTATATAAACAAACCCAAATCTGGCACTCAAGTAAATCATGTTACATGGAGTGCAGGGATAAAGATTCCTTTTCTTCCTAGCAAGTGGCGGCTTTTGAAATCACCCTCGGTGAGAACCACGTGGAACTCGGTCTTATGGAAAGATCCAAAATAGATTTAGCTCTGGGGACACGATGGCCTGTCAAAGTGGATTATTTTATGTCTGCAAGTTCATGGTTGCAAACCAATGGCAGCGCATGCATCAGATTATTTTTTCAAGTGAGTAACAGCTTGGAATGATTGCAAAATAAAATGAAAATCAGTTCAGGATGGAATAAATGCAGCACATTGTTCAGTTCCATTTAAATGTCAGGGGGGAAATGGTAAGTGGGGAATGAAAAGGGAATGTAATGGACGATTCTGGACCAGGCTTTTTTTTTATTATGATGTCAGAACAGTAACTGTAATCACAACATGAAATGCTTTGGGGTCATTTTCCCCACTGCTAAGCTTTATTGGCACAATCCTCCTTGTTTTTACCAATGAGAGATATCTGAAGGTGAGTTTAAATGGATCAAAGTTTAAAGAAGACTCACAAATTAATAACTATCAGAAGCGAACAGCCAATAAGATATCAACAATATGGCTTATACTCAGTCTATTTTTCTAGAAAAAGAAGTGCTGCAACTCACCATGAACACCTCCCTTGTTCTCCTATAAAGGTAAAAGGTAAAGGACCCCTGGACGGACCCCATAGGTGACTATGGGGTGCCGCGCTCATCTCGCTTTCAGGCAGAGGGAGCCGCCATTTGTCCACAGACAGCTTTCTGGATCACGTGGCCAGCAAGACTAAACTGCTTCTGGTGCAACGGAACACCGTGACAGAAATCAGAGCGCACAGAAACACTGTTTACCTTCCTGCCGCAGTGGTACCTATTTATCTACTTGCACTGGTGTGCTTTTGAACTGCTAGGTTAGCAGAAGCTGGGACAGAGCAGCAGGAGCTCACACCATCACACGGATTCAAACTGCCGATCTTCTGATCATCAAGACCAAGAGGCTCAGTGGTTTAGACCACAGTGCCACCCGCGTCCCTTATAATGGCAATGGCACCCACCTGAAAGGTGCCAGAACTGAGCTCTAGCGAGCTCCAGCTATAAAAAAGCTGTGGTAATAATCCATTTATTCCCAGCTCACTTAATTATATCTGGATTCAGCTATATGTCTCCAAAATATGAATCAAACACTTGGTTCATTAGCTGTCATAAAGTAGAAAGGAATCAAAGTCTCAGTCATGATTTTCAATATAGTTTGTCATCTTACAAACTAAGGAAAATTGGGGCATCACAATAAAAATGTTTTAAAAACTGTATTCATTAGGAGGAAAAATACTGTCATTGCTAATTGGGGACATCCAAATTATTGCTAATGAAAATGATTTGCCTTTTCTTGAATCACTTCTATTAAACAGATACCTTTTTAGCTCAGAGTAATTAAAAGCTTAGCATTTAGAACAAAGTGGTAATTTGTTAAGATGTGTTGCTATAGATCATTAGAACTGTTCAAGGTTCTCCCTTTAGAAAATTGCTCATACTGCTATTGCTGAAAAACATCTTACTGAACTTCTTAAAAGAATTTTATCTAAGTTGTCATAAAAAGAAGGGACAAAGTCTAATAATCTATTTATGACAACTTGTATAATTTAACTATTACCCCTCTTCCCTCAATATTCCTGTTTTAGATCCTGCCCCAGTTGAATAATGGCTGCCATAATTTGTGTCCATACTTAAGGTAAAATGTGCTAAATTCAATTTGTATTTGAGCTGCAACAATTTGTATAATAGCTCCGTCTTTTATTCTCTTCATAAAACTGTTATTTTAATTCTGACCAACTTTATCATGAAGACACAAAATCTACAGCAGTCAAGTTAACCTGACAGCTAATATACTCATACTGACTATGCATACACAATAAAAAAGTCTTCCTTATTGTATTAGTTGCTTTTCTTAGCTTCTTCAATGCATTTGCATTGTGAATGCATATGCATGAGGAATAGGAAATTATTTTTTTGTCTATATTCCCGGGTGGGGGTGGGGTGGAGGAAATGAACTGCTCAGTAAGGGTGTGGGGAGAAATATTAAAATGACAACGCACAAACAGTGGGCAGAAAACAGAAGTAAAAATGACAATTGTTTGCATTTTTCCTTGGTTCTGAATTCTGTACATGGCTACAAATTTATCACCTACAAAATGCCAATATCTTGTCCTCATTTAATTTTATTATTATTATTTAGGCCAGCTGGGATCCAAAGAATCATTTCTGCAAATGCATTAGGGCAGCCTTCAACAACCTCCATATGTTTTTTGTACTTCAACTTCCAAGCAGCTCTAGCCAGTATGGCTGTGCTAGTGGGAGTTACAGTCCACCAATGTCTGGAGGGCACCCTGTCCTGTTTTTCCTTTTCTTGGCCAATACTTGTTGGAGTAGTGACTGGTCTGGTGGAGCTGCCATTCTGACACCAGTGTTGCTGAAGCTCACCTGGGTATGGCAGGGTGGTAGCATAGCTGGTGCATCCAAACAGTTCAAAAGCACACCACTACAATTAAATAAATTAAGTGCCACTGCGGCAGGAAGGTAAATGGCGTTTCTGTGCATTCTGGTTTCTGTCATGGTGTTCCGTTGCACCAGAAGTGGTTTAGTCATGCTGGCCACATAACCCAGAAAGCTGTCTGTGGCCAAACGCTGGCTCCCTTGGCCTGAAAGCGAGATGAGCACCACAACCCCATAGTCGCCTTTGATGACTCATAGGGGTCCTTTTACCCTGCCACACCACACCTCACTGCTTAAATGCTATCTACTACTTCTGCACTGTAGCACTGTAGCATGAAAATTCAGAAGAAATGCAGTATTATCTGCTACTTGCCTTACTGGTTGAAGTTTCCCCACTGTCTGAAAACTCACAGGGGGATTGTTCTTGCAGCAGTGGGAGAAGTGGTGATTGGCATTTTGCGAGTTTAAAGCAGATAAAAGGTTAGTTTCAGGAATGGGATCAGTCGTTCTCTTGGCAAAGAACGAGTGTCATGTGTCAGCAGTACAGAAAGGCGACTAAAGTTCATGGATTGATTTTCTTCTCACAGTCAGTCGTCAAATGTGCTGTAGATGGCATATTTTGATGACACTGCATTTTGTTCCGTTCACTCAGTACAGGTAGAGAGACAACATAAACAAACACTGGCTCCATAAGTCTAGCGTGTAAGCGTTCCATGCGGAAGACGACTGTGGCTGCACATACATTAAAAGTCCCTGCATCTCCTCACCAGACGATGTATGGATGCCATTGGCCAGTTCAGGAAAATGTTCGAGTCTGCAATTACTAGGCACAGGAATAGGGCAATTATTTGAAGCAGGGCTGCTGAAAAATGTAAACACCCATGCTTGCATTATTGCATTATTGGAAGGGTCTACTTTGAAGTGGACACAGTCCCTCTGAGCTCACCCATACTTGAATTTGGACTCACATTTTACTTGTGGGGGCTCTAAAGTATCTCTGTCTTTGGGCTACATATAAGCTCCACACAGCCAAACAGAGTCTCCATATTCTCCTGGGCTTCCTGGCTCTGGCTATTAATTGCCGCCAGGAATCATGAGGCTTATAAAGTCTACAGTCAGAAAAAGCTCCACTCCAGGTTGTCACACAGTTGAACTCTTGATGGGCTACAAGCAGGGTCTTCTTATGGCATGGATTGGCTCCTGCAAATACTTGGGCCCCAAGCCTAAATTAGCACCTTGAGCCTTGTAAGGGTCAGACAGCAATTACAGTTCTTTAAAGGACTGGTGATAAATGCACCACTCCAGCTTTAGGATAATTTTCGAGGGAAACTCTGTGTAACATGCATTGCAATTGTCTAAATGAGAGAGCACCAGTACGTGTAGCTAGACTGCCCCGGTCCAAGAAGCACTGCAGCTGGCAAACCAGTCAGATCTGAGCACTCATTGCCACTGGGTGTTGATGGTTTTAACAGCACCCTGAAGCTACAAATTGCAGAGCGCACAAAAAAGTATACATTTCCTACAAAAGAGACACAAAACTTTTGATTCCCGTGTATGCTAAAGCAATCCAATATTAGAAGCAACGGGGAAGGCAGCAGTATTATTATTTTTTAATCACAGGTTTTTATGGGCATTTCCTTTCTGCACATTGTTTCAGGGGTGGCGCAACTCCTCCCAGAACAGGCCATCTACCCACCTACAAACAGCCTACCACAGGAAACAGTCTTCTTTTATTGGCTGTCATCCAGCCCATTATTGCCTCCAGACACTGGACCAGCACTGAATGCCCTCTCCTGATTCAGAAGGCAAAAAGAGTCCTCTCCAACTCACCATTCCTGGACAGGAGAACCAGCCTTTGGATGAGAACAGAAAACAGTCTTCCTCAATCTGATGCCTCCAGGTGCTATAGGACTACAAATCCAATCACCCCTGGTCATTAGCCATACTGGCTGCTGCTGCTGGGAGTTGTAATTCAAAACACCTGGAGGGTCTCAGGTTGGGTAAGTCTGACATTCACTGTGGTATATATGTGACTGCAAATGATCCACAACAAGTCATGGGCTTGTGCACTTATCTCACCTATTTTCCTTTCTATCAGAGAAAGTTTAATTTAGCACAAGATTAGCTCAGAAGTGATTTGCAATCTTTACAGTAGTTAAGGGGAGGAAGGAAAATTAGATTTGATCACCCTTGATTTTCTTCTAGGTAAAAAAACGAAAATGAAATAAAATTAACAGTGACAGTAATGTGTACTCTGAAATATCTCCTATTGTGTTTGATAAAGCTTATTCTTAGGTGTGCAAAGGGATCTTGAGGCTGTGTGAAAACAGTCAAGCAAACAAAAAAGCAACAGGTGTTGATGGTCAAGGCTGAGTACACAGTCATAAATCTGTGGCCATTTCAACCTGTTTCCCATACCGCAAAAAAATAAAGTAAGTAAGTTGCCCTTAGTTCCCCAATGAATTTAACAGGGGCTTAAGCCAAAAGTAACTTGTCTCATTGATTTAAATGGGATCCAGTTCAGCTAACTTTGTTGGATCCAACCAAATACACTCTCACCCTGCTAAGAAAGTATTAGTAAAACCTCTTATAAATCTGTAGCCATACTGGTAATTTTTCCATTCCACAAACAGCAACCAGAATAAATTAGTTCCCACAGAAATAAATGGGACTTAAGTACAGTCATAAGTAACTCTATTAGGCCATAAGAAGGGGCTGTAGCTCAGTAGCAAAGCATCTGCTTTGAGTACAGAAGGTCCTAGGTTAAACCCCCATCATCTTCGGCAAGGGGAAGACTCGCTGCCTGAAATTCTGGCACTGTTGGACAATACTGAGCTGGATGAACCAATGAGTCTGACTCAGCATAAGGTCGCGTCCTAAGTTCCCTTCGACTTCAGTGAGGTCTAAGTTCAACTAACTATGTCAGATGCAGTCCAATAAACAGCACTCTGGCTAAGAAAACGGTACTGAAAACTTGCCTGCAACCCACTAGGACCAACCAGACAACAAAGTCCATTGTTATTCCATTTGGACTTGATCAGGGTGAATCACAGATTAGTAGCATTCAAGGATTAATAATGTCATACAGTAATGAAAACAATGACCCGGCACAAACTTGGTAATTAGTATGCAGGAGCCTGCCCATTTTCATGGCACAGGTTACTGAAAGCTCATCACCTCTGCATTTCCCCCTAACTTTACTTGTCTCCCTGATGAGTACTCAGACAAATTGATTTTTTTATCCTAATTTTCAAAGCTGTTCATGTTTTCAGTCTACCACAGAGACCATCTGTCTCTCTAAAACCATGACTTCCTTTGACAGCTCTGTTCCTCAGGAACAATGGAGCTGCCAACTGTGAGGGCTAAGTGAGCACACGGTGCACATCATCTTGTACAGCTGACCTAGCACTGGGGAATTTGCTTTTTGTGTGTGCAAAAGATTAGAATGGGCACAGCCCATTCTGACTCTCCAGCAAAATGAACAATGCAACCTCCTCTGCTTAGCCTTCCTGCTATACAACGAACACCAGATTACAATTGGAGCTGGGCCAGATTTTTAATTTTAGATTTAGGCTTATTCTATATATGAAGTGCTTCCCACAACAAGAAGTCCCGAAGTGTTTAACAAGAAGAATGAAACACAGTAATGAATGTACATCACCATATTAAGTAGCAGAGTCAGAGTAAAAACATCTACTAATGCACATTACTTCCCTCCCTGTGCCCCTTTTTTCAATTTCGAGCTGTTGTACCTTAATACGTAGTTCAGTTGTGGGGTAACATTAAATTATTATATTCAAAGTAAGGGTTGGGTGGGAGGCAATATTTGATAGACTTATCACTTTTCGTTTCAGGATCCGTTCTTGGAATCCCATCTAGGGATGATTTGGTTTGATTCTAGGGATCATCAGATAAGGGCAATGGTCTGTGATAACACATAATTGAAAGCACACAAATGATTAAGGTTCATATAAAGAAGGCAGCTGTCTATTAACTAAGATTCTACAGAGGTAATTAATAGTTTTACATCTCTGATAATGTGAGATTTTAACATGGAGTGGTTAAATCCAGAAATCTGCAAATCCCTGTAAAGGGATTGTTGCAAATTTGTTGGCTGATTAGCAAGCTAGAAAACTCAGTCCAAGTCACACTATTCAAACATGTATCCAAATCTAGACTCAGCAGTAACTAACAAATACCAAAGTCTGTAGTTCTGCCTCCAGGATTTGGCTCTGCTCATGATGGAGATAACTCCTAGCCTGGGAGTTTGGAGCCTGATCTGAAATTTCATAAACCTCAGTAAGCGCACATATCAGGAATATGGATTCAGATTCATACCACCCTTTAATACACCAAATGAACATCCAACTTCCTTGAAAAATTCAAGGCAGAGAGACAAGGAAAGGCTGGCCAGCTAGATTTCATCACAACTTCAAATGAACATGTGAAGGAATTTCCACACAAGGAGGCACTGAGCTGCCTCCCGACTTCTCATTGCCCAGAAATCGCTCAAACAGGAGCAGCAGAACTAAGACACCCACTTCTGTATGTGGTGGGACACATACAATTTTGGGAATTATGGAGGTGTACACACCATACATTTAAAGCACATTTTCTCCACCTCCCAAGAAACCTAGAAACTGTTGTTTGTTAAGGGTTCTGGGGAAAGTTGTTCTTTGAGGGGGTAAACTACAGTTCCCAGGATTCTTTGGGAGGAGTGCTTTAAATGTATGGTGTATATGCAGCCCAAGTTGAATATCACAGCATGGGCAATGCTTTCTCCCCAATGGTGGAGCCAATCAGAAGGCAATCAGAAGGTGTGGTATCACACCAAGGGGAACCATTACCCTTGGGAAGCAGCATAGTAGATAACTGTGACTTTAATTAGTCTCTTGAATGAATCTGCAATCTGTTTACATAGAGCTTACATTTTTTAAAGATGCTGATTGACATGTTGACATAAGAACGACTAGCACTGTGTGCCTCTTCCACTACTTTAGACAAGCAGGAACAAAGCATGATAAACAAGTACACAACTTTCTGAAGACATCTGAAAGCAGCCCTGCATCAGGAAGTTTTTAAAGTGTGATGTTTTGGCGTGTTGTTATATTATGTTGGAAGTCACCCAGAATGGTTGGGGCAACCTAGTCAGATGGGCATGTTATAAGCAATACATCATCATCATCATTATTGGCTCCCGTGGACTGCAACTCCCATCATCCCTGGCCTTTGACCATGCTGGCTGTGGCTGATGGGAGTTGGAGTGCTTCACGCATGCAGCAATGAGAGCTTTTTACATTCAAAGGAGCATGAGAGAAACAGATCCTACTCCAACCTTTCAGGTTGGGAAAGGCTGTTTCTGTAATAGATTTTGACTGGTCAAATGTCAAAGTAAAAGAGCGTAAGACAACAGTAATTTATTATACTGCTTAGACAGGCTACATCCAATCAAGAGCAGTGTCACTATAGGGTTTTTATTTTTATTTTTTAGCTGTAATGTAAGATCAGGCATTAGGCAGGATAAATTCTTGTGTTACTTTAACTGGTGCTAGCACTGGCAAGAAACAGACCACAGAAGATCCTGACATTTTTCTTTATCAATCAGGCAGAATTAATTAAACTGCATTTCATAATTCAACCAAAGTATTTGGCTGCATGATTAAAGGAACAGGCCACGTTGCAGTGCAATCCTAACCTGGCCTACTCAGAAGCAAGCCTTATTGAATTTAGTGGGGCTTATTCCCAGTTAAGTAGGGTTAAAATTGCAGCCTTGAAATTGTATTTTTTTTATCAGTACAGAAGCTAAAAGTGCACCACCTATGATTCTACCTGTTCCTTAAATCAATTTGTGTTAGTTTGTTTTAATTTCTTCTATTTTTAGTCCAATGGAAAGATGAATAACCTATGAAAACATTCATACCCCGCTTTCCTCCTTATATAGCTATAAGGGAAAAGGACCCATAAATGAAACAGAAATTAGTTCCTTGTGTTGCTTAAAATTAGCACCTTTTTTAAAACATTGGCTGTAATCCAGTGCAGTTATTCTGACTTAATCCTAAGTGACTTCAATGCCGTGCCTGTGCACTGGATCATGGCCATTATCTTGTTTGCATATATCTGGATGCTGTCAACTGTATTTCTTACCTAGCTCTATATTATTTTATCGTCCTTTACTATTTGGAACAGTATCCATTGATGATATTGATAGTATGATATTGGTAGGCCATTTGGGCTTTGCTCACTACTATGTGACCTACAAAACTGCCCTGTTTCATTGAAGTCTCACAGCAGATCCATGCCAGCCTAGGCACCTAAGCTCTGGGAAAGCCCAAGGCCACTTGGCGTCTCTTTACCACATAGAATTCAGGCTGAACAGCAGCCCCTGACACTGTTGCAGGTAGAAGCAGGTGCCACAGCCCTTGTGAGACCTGGCTGTGACCAATTGTATACACATTAAACTCCCCCCACCCACGGTGTTTTAATTTTTGCATTGCAACGAATAATATTTTAGGTACGGCCAATTGAGAAGATCTGGCCAAGTTAAATCACGCTGGCTGCCAAAACTGTAATAATATTCCCAGGAGGTAGTAATTTAATGTTTCTTCATCAGAAAAATAATTAGCTTTGAACATTTATTTGATAGCTCAATGATCTTGCCATTCAGAGATGGCACAGAGCATGCTGATGATTCCACTTTGTTCTAATTTATAGTTACTGGAACAGTTCTGGTGCTAGGCTGTGAAATAAGGAGAGGGAATCCATCCTTGTCTTAATGGTTTTATATTTGAGGGTGGTGGATGTGCAGTGCCAGATGTCTTGAGAGGTTGTTCTCATTCATTGCCTACCGTGGGACAGAGCTGATCCAAGGTACGTTCATAGGACCTGCCTTGTATGTGCTGAAATGCAGCTGTCACCACCAGTCAGTGATGTGCTGCACATTGCACAAGGTTGAAGAATGTATATATTCCCTCCCCCCCCCCACAAGAAATTCTTTCAATTAAATGAGTGGTATGCAGGGAATTGGGCATCATACTGAGTGACAGTGTGGTATAGTGGTCAGAGCAGTGACAGGAAACCTGTGGGCTTCCACTTCAGCCAGCATGTCCAGTGATGTGAGATGATGGAGGGATGTTAGGAGTGTCAGACTTCAGCAAGGGAGCTGGGTTCAAACCCAAGCTTAGCCACATCAAAATGTTGCTAGATCAGTCATTGTTTCTCAGACTGACTGACTTCATAAGACCTGAGTTTGATATGTCAACTTTTGGCTGCTTGTTAACACAACTGGCCAACAAGCATTTGTCAGGTTGTTCATTCTGCTAAAAGGTATTGATTATTAAAAGTCTTTACCAGTTAGCAGTCTAGCTGAGGAACAGGTTGCAATCCTATGCACAATTACCCAGATTAAGTGCCATCAAACCCAGAAAACATGAATAAGATAGCACTTTTGTTGTCTTACCTGTTAGCCTGGACTTCTGAGGGTTACTAGAATTGCCCTACTATGGGGAGCTTAGGTTTCATTTTAAGAATAGGCTATAATTTAAAAAAAATCTAGTTTTTGTTGATTGGCTTTTAATCTTTGTGTTTTATTATTTTAATATCCTGGATTACAACCTGGGATCATATAATGAAGGGTGAACTAAGAATGCCCTAGGCAAGCCCACTGATGCACTTTACTTGAGAATAAGACCCACTGACTTCAAATCCTAGCATCTCTCTGAAACACCAATTCTAGAATTTGTTGTCTATCTGTAAATGCTGTCTTTTTATCTGTAAATAAGCCCTACCAGTACTTTGAGAAATGAGGCCCTTAGCTGAAGATGAACAGAGGGATACGGAAAACAGCAGGAGAAATTTTCAGATAAATAACCTTCTGTTCAAGAAAACTGCTACAGGGCTCTGCTTGTCCGCTTTCCTCTTATCTAACGTGGGACCCACCAAGCTGATCAAAATGGCCAGTTAGCAACTCTGTTCAATGAAGTGAGAATAATGTATGGGTGTCCATGATTCTATTATGCTGGGGGAAATACTGCAAGGGCAGCTAGTTTTAAGGCATTTATCTTATTGTTTAGAAATCCTGTTTGCGTGGGGAAACTGCTGATAGTCAATATTTATTTTGTTTCTGGACTGTGATCTTGTTTTTGTTGTACAGTTACATTGTCACCATTGTATTATTATTATTAGTTGATAATATTTTAGATTTAATAATATGTTATTTTATTAATTTAATAATAGATTTGTTTTCTTCTTCACCCCGTGCAGAACCCCTGCAGAGTTAGAGATAAGTTCAGCAGAATATCACTTTGGTACACTCAATAAATAAAAATTCAAAACAACAGTCGTCCAGATTTTTAACTCCCTTCTACACAGCTCAAGCACTGTGCGCAACTGTCAATTCAAATTAGCTACCAAATCCTGTTGTTTTTAAGTACCAAGTGACACACCGGGGAGCTTGTCAAGTCATAAATAAAAAGAGTGCCCCCCCCCCATTTGCCATGGCAGCTTTTAAAGCATTACACTCCCGTTGCATGTAATGCAGGAAGCTGCCATAAAACAAATTGCTAGTATCATAAAAATGGGCATTTTGAGGCCTGTCTCCAAACTGGAGCAAAGGTAATGAAAAGCCGCAAGTTGTATTGCCAAGGCAATAGCATTGATCTTAGTTCTAGTCCAGTCCCTGTTTCTAGCAGCTGGGTTTATTGGGATAGCAGTAATCTGGAAATCAATACCGCCTTTCTAGCGTGCTCCATACCCTTCTTAATTATTACAAGAGGTGCCTGTTAAGTGCTAAGCACTCCATTGTGCCAGTCAACCCCCAAGTCCCATTGTGCCATTCAGTGCATAAGCGCATGATGAGCAAGTAACATGGGAAGTTTTGTTTATGGCTTAATTGCTCAACAGCACAATTGCTAATGATGTTCCTTGGCCTAATTTCAACATTAATTAAACACATCTTTTATGGAAGGTCCCTTGAACAGAAGAAGTTTACTCATACTGAGTCAATCTTGCCCATAAATGCTTATTCTAAACCAGAGGCTCTCTGACATCTCAGACTGTGATTTCCCCACCTCTGCTGTCATGAACTGGCAGGTCAATGAAGAAGAGGGAAAGGATCCTTTTGCAAGGGTTGTAGCCAGAACTGGGACACACCAGGGTGAGCAGGGGATGAGGAAGGAAGGACTCACAGGGTGATGGAGGATGGCGAGGGGATGGGGGTCACTGCACAGGAACCAGAGCAGCAGGACCCATCACCAGAGCCACAGGGACCCCTGTCTCCATGAACATGGCAAGCTCTGAGGCACAGGGAGCAACAGGAGGTACTCTCTAGGAGGCGGAGGCAGGCAAGGGCCCACAGCCCAGCTCCCTAACTGGCCAGGTGAGGCTCGCTAGCTCTGGGAGAAGGTGTGTGATTCCTCAGCTGGAGTCAGCTTGGAACAGGTGAAGGTCACATGCCTCACCAAGCCCAGATGCTGCAATCGGTGTGCAAAAAGGGTGGACCTTGACTTGGATGCTCCTGGACCCCTATGGGACTGTGCTGCAGGTTTGACTCTGGGCTATATCTTGACTGCTAGACTTCAGACTTGGCTACTTGGATTGACCCTGGACTGCATTTCCTGGACTATATTTCCTGACCTTGGGATTTTGCTTGTATGGATTGATCCCTGGTCTTTGAACTTGGCATACTGACTGGCTGCCATGTAGGCCAGAGGTTCAGGACATCTACTGTCTAAGATGAGGTGTGTGCATGGGCCCTGAGATTCATCTTGTATCCGTTTCTGCACATTAAAAAAGTGATATGTTTCTGAGTTGCTCCGTGGTCTCACAGCTTTGATCTGTGTTTTGGATTTTGAGCCATTCTGTACAAAATCAAGCTATGTTTTCCCCATTCACTCTAGTAGAGGGATTAAAAGCTGTGTGTGTTTTTCACATGGATCTATGCCTTCCCATATGCAAGTCAAAGGAGAATTCTCCATTGTGTCCACTAGAATTCATGGGAGCAAGGAGAGAAGCCTGCCTCTCATCAGTGGCCGTTGGGGTAACTGGGTCCTTTCTGGGAGTGATGTTTTCCTCATCCCAGTCTTTCATGGAGGGTTTTCCCCATCAGTTTTATTGTTCCCATCCCAAAATAGTGAAGTATTATTCACTATTCTGTTTTGAGAAAACCACAGCAACTATCATTCTGAAATTTGGCAGGTTTTATTCCCTTGGAAGGGGTGACCATGCCTGCATTGCACCAAATTCTAGTGGAAAGTGGAAAGTTTAGCTTTCTTTGAAAAATTCAAAAGTGCCTTACCCAAAATCTCCCTAAAATTTGGCATGTTTAATCCACTCTGGAGAGGCCCCTGTACCTGTAAATTTCATCCACTTTGGCCAAAAGGAGGAAACAAGTTAGTCATTTTTTAAATTTCCCATTATAGTGAGTGGGGAACATATAACTTTGTTTTATATTAAGTGGCTCAGGATTGATCTCAAATTACAGATCGAAGTGGAGAGAGCAGAGTGCCTCAGAAATTTGGATTTATTTTTTTTAATGCACAGATGGAGATACAAATATTGGGGCCTGTGGTGCACCTCTAGTCTATACATGTCACTGTTATGATTTGTGCTCTAGAGCTGCAACAATCTTATCTAGATATGACATGGAGAGCCCAAATGCATATATCCTACTAGGTCAGTTTATGAATCTGCTACTCGTCTAGCTACTAGTGAGGAAACCACCAATTGCCTGGGCCAGCCCAATACTGTTCAGTAGCAGAAAGGTTGTTACAAATATTGTTCATCACAGCTCAGAATCATGATAGCATTTGGCTCTATCTATGCAAACATATTACATTTGCTTTCTACATGTCCACAAACAATGGATATTTCAGTGCAGTTTATGGTCATGAATACTACATAGCAATGGAGGGTATCTGCTAACATGACACATATACTATGCAACAGCACAATATAAAGTGACAAGGTACATGAACACACTTACCTGAAAGCATCTTTTCATTTTCACATTCATTCTGTGCCTTTCTTCAATAAAACCATTCGTTTGTTCCTTCATTCATTCTCTTTGTAGAATAAATAAGCCAATGTATGGTATATGACCCAATGTGAAAAGGACTAACTGGGCAAATATGGACAAAATAAATGGCACTCGATCCAGCAAAGAGTTACTGAGTTCAAAGCCTTACGTTAGTTTGCAGCACTGCATTGCTACACAAGCTGCCTTCATCACTCATCCTTGTGTGATAAATTGCATAATGTTCTATGGTTAAGTCAAGAAACTTTCTAGTGGGAGCTAAAAATAAAAGGCGCAGCCAGTATTACCTGCACAAAAAGTACAGTATAATAGGAGAACTATGAACTCTTTGAATAAGGTACTTTGACGCTTCTGTTGTTTGTCTTTACACTGCTTTGCTATGAATCCCATATTACTGGTTGCTGGCAACTGGATATGGGGGAATAATTTAAATCAGTTTGCATTTAAAGAAAAACCTGCCTAATTCACTCTTTCCAAAGCAATACACAAACAGCCATCTTTCAAGTTTGCACTTCTCAGAATTTTGCAGTTGCAGTTTTCTGACCAGAAAATGCTCATATAAATAATCTGTTTACTGGAGTGGTGTGCATACAAATCCAGATATGAGTGAAAATAACATATGAAAATTATATCAGAGAATATTGCTTTGCAAAACATGCATATTGGGCAAAATTGTGGCAACTGTGTTTGCGCCACCCACTTTTGCTTCTTGCTCCAGCTACCACTAAAATGTAGCTCCAGGAGGTTGCCTAGAATGGATTGTGGCCCTCAGGCTGCAAAGGTTTCTCCATCATTGTCGTACTTCCAAACTTTAGTTTATCCTTACTTCTAAACTGGACCCAACTGTATCTTTTAAAGGGCAAGAGTGAAGCATGTCTCCATTTTGAATTAAGTAGGATGAGGGAAACCACTCCTTGTGCCCCATGTATTAACAGTTTAGGAAGGGCTGATTTCATGGGAATAGTCCCGGGCATAATGGGTGTTGCAATGGGCAGCTATTTCGTAGCTGCTGAACTCTCCGAGCCACAGCCCTCTCCCGCCTCTCTTTTAGGCAGCAACAAAAGGATTCAGAATGACAGATTTATTTTCCCAAAAATGGCATTTTGAAGAATTGCACAGTAAACCGTGAAAACAGAACATTGCAAAATTGTTGCTGTTAGAAGATGGCAATAGCTTAGCGGTGAACTTGCATAGATTATCAGACAATGCAAGCTGCATAGTGAAATGCAATTCATTCAGCCTTCCAAGAAAGCAATGAAATGCCATCTCCTGAGGTGAAACATGCCCGAATGACTCCATGACACCACGAGAAAGAAAATACATAGCAAACCGGATGGATACTAGAATCAGCAAGGGATACCCACATGACCTGAAAGTGTTGCTGTGCAATGCTAGGTTAATGATTCATAAGACCACTGCCATCCATGACTTGATCATGGATGGAGGACTTGACCTGGCATGTGTAACAGAGACTTGGTTGGATGAAGCAGATGGGCCTGTCCTTGCCGCTGCTTGTCCACCAGGTTTCTCTTACGCACAGCAACCCAGGTCATGTGGGCGGGGAGGGGGGGTTGCAGTGATTTTTAGGAAGTCATTAGTTTGCACCAGGTGTCCTATTGGGAAGACCCAGTTTTCCGAGTGCATGTTCTGGAAGTTGGGCAATAGGGGCAGTACAGGATTCCTTTTGGTGTACCGACCTCCTCGCTGCACCAAGGATTCCCTGCCCGAGCTGCTTCAGGTCGTGGCGGATGTTCTCCTGGAGACACCTAGCTTGGTCGTCCTAGGGGATTTTAACATCCATGCCGACACTACCTTACAAGGCGCCGCTCGGGACTTCGTGGAAAGCATGGCCTCCATGGGGCTGTCCCTGAATAAGTCTGGCCCAACCCATAGCCGCGGACATGCCTTGGACCTGGTGTTTACCTCTATGGATGTTGGTGATCTGACACTAAGTAAAAGCGAAACGAAAGAAGTGCCATGGTCAGATCACTTCCTGGTGCAACTGGACTTCTCTGCGACCCATCCGCTCTGCAGGGAGGTGGGACCAATTCGGATGGTCCGCCCCCGCCACTTAATGGATCCAAATGGTTTCCAGAGAGTGGTAGGGGATGCTTTATCCCATGTTGATGGCCTTTCAGCTGATTCCCTGGTGGCCCGCTGGAATGTGGAGTTAACCAGGGCTATTGACTGTTTGGCTCCGAAGCACCCTCTCCGATTGCATGGAGCCCGGACAGCCCCTTGGTTTTCCACGGATCTGAGGGCAATGAAACAATCGTTGAGACGGCTAGAGCGCCGGTGGCGGATAACTCATTCCGAATCTGACCGGACACAGGTTAGAGCTCAACGTCGAGCCTACCAAGTGGCGATAGTGACGGCGAAGAAGAATTTCTTCACCGCCTCTATTGCATCTGCAGAAAACAGCAGCAGGAGACTTTTTCAGGTGGTTCACAATTTAGCGGAACCACCTGCAACATCGGGGCCCAGTACGGGCCACATGTTCTCCTGCAATGATTTTGCAAAGTTTTTTGCAGATAAAATCGCTCAGATTCGGGAAGAAGTAGACTCCACCGTGGGAGCAGGGCCGGGGCGGGAGAGTGCTAGAGTTCTGTCTAGTCAAGTTGAGTGGGATCAATTCCAATCTATTACCTCCAAGGATGTGGACAGGCTGCTTGGACGAGTGAAACCAACCACCTGTCTCCTGGATCCTTGCCCATCCTGGCTTATAAAAGCTAGCCGGGAAGGACTGGGCGATGGGCTTCGTGGGGTGGTGAATACTTCCCTCCGTGAGGGATCCTTCCCAGACCCGCTGAAAGAGGCGGTTATTAAACCGCTTCTTAAAAAACCATCTTTAGATGCGGCCACGATGGCCAACTATCGCCCAGTCTCAAATCTTCCATTCTTGGGCAAGGTGATTGAGCGAGCGGTTGCCGAACAACTCCAGGCACGCCTGGAAGAAGCGGACCATTTGGATCCCTTCCAGTCGGGATTCAGGCCTCATCATGGGACTGAAACTGCCTTGGTCGCACTGGTTGATGATCTCCGGCGGGCTAGGGACAAAGGTGAGAGCTGTTTCCTAGTTCTGTTGGATCTCTCAGCGGCATTTGATACCATCGACCATAACATCCTTCTGGACCGTCTTCAGAGGCTGGGAGCTGGAGGCACTGTCATACAGTGGTTCCGCTCCTTCCTCCTGGGCCGTGTTCAGAAAGTGGTGGTGGGGGATGAGTGTTCAGACCCCTGGGCTCTCACTTGTGGGGTGCCTCAGGGTTCTGTCCTCTCCCCCATGCTTTTCAACATTTACATGCAGCCGCTGGGAGAGATCATCAGGAGGTTTGGGCTGGGTGTTCATCAGTATGCGGATGATACCCAGCTCTACCTCTCTTTTAAATCAGAGCCAGTGAGGGCGGTGAAGGTCCTGTGTGAGTGTCTGGAGGCGGTTGGAGGATGGATGGCGGCTAACAGATTGAGGTTGAATCCTGACAAGACAGAAGTACTGTTTTTGGGGGACAGGAGGCGGGCAGGTGTGGAGGATTCCCTGGTCCTGAATGGGGTAACTGTGCCCCTGAAGGACCAGGTGCGCAGCCTGGGAGTCATTTTGGACTCACAGCTGTCCATGGAGGCACAGGTCAAATCTGTGTCCAGGGCAGCTGTTTACCAGCTCCATCTGGTACGTAGGCTGAGACCCTATCTGCCTGCGGACTGTCTCGCCAGAGTGGTGCATGCTCTGGTTATCTCCCGCTTGGACTACTGCAATGCACTCTACGTGGGGCTACCTTTGAAGGTGACTCGGAAACTACAACTAATCCAGAATGCGGCAGCTAGACTGGTGACTGGGGGCGGCTGCCGAGACCATATAACACCGGTCTTGAAAGACCTACATTGGCTCCCAGTACGTTTCCGAGCACAATTCAAAGTGTTGGTGCTGACCTTTAAAGCCCTAAACGGCCTCGGTCCAGTATACCTGAAGGAGCGTCTCCACCCCCATCATTCTGCCTGGACACTGAGGTCCAGCGCCAAGGGCCTTCTGGCGGTTCCCTCATTGCGAGAAGCAAAGCTACAGGGAACCAGGCAGAGGGCCATCTCGGTAGTGGCGCCCGCCCTGTGGAACGCTCTTCCAGCAGATGTCAAAGCAATAAACAACTACCTGACATTCAGAAGACATCTTAAGGGAGCCCTGTTCAGGGAAGTTTTTAACGTGTGATATTTTACTGTATTTTTGGGTTCTATGGAAGCCGCCCAGAGTGGCTGGGGAGGCCCAGCCAGATGGGTGGGGTATAGTAAATTATTATTATTATTATTATTATTATTATTATTATTATTATTATATAATTCAAATTATCGAAGGAGACTTTGCTAGGATGTGCATTCGTAACACCAGGGCTGGATCAAAAGAGATGAGGCTGTGATGTGAGAATTCACTTCCACTAACAACTTGAGCTTTCTTATAAGGTTAACGTTTTAGTTGCTGTTGCTTAAAATATTTTAGCATGTTGTTTTTGTAGAAGGCACACTCATTTGAGGGCATTGTGTTTTCATTTTCTGGTAGAGTCTTTCCCGTAGCAAACCATTAGCGCATAACAACCCCCACCCAGAGGGTTTGCCAGGTGAAATCTCTGGTTAGAAGACAACAGTGAAGAAGAAGGGAGCCAGTGGTGTCTTTCCTAGCTGTGGCACTCATTAGGAGGAAGGTAGCAGTGAGGTCAGAAGAGCCTTGGGTTGCTGGGCATGGCACCTCTGCAGGGACACTTCCACCAATTCAGAGGTCCCCCAACTTACCTCTCTCACTACATCAGGAAGACAGCACTGCCTATCCCATACCCAAGGCCGGCACTGGTGTGGGGTTTTGCATGATTGCTGAATGGATGGCAATCCAATTATGCCGGTAGCCTATGCTGACTTGAGTATGACTATTCACCAGACCAGCATGTAGTTGCAAGGGGCTAGCTACAGAACCGCACACCTGCATTGGGGTGGCACTTCCAGTTTGTTCCTTCTTTGTCTTATCTTTGCCGTTGTCAAACTCAGCAGGGAGAAGGATTTGGACAAATCTAAAAGTAACTGGCTCTGGCTTTCATTGCATCCAGCTCCACCTTCTTTGCGGCTCCCTGCCTTCTGCCCTACCAGTCCCAGCAGGCACCAGCCAGCACTTGTTATACTGTCATGGGTGGAGAAATTAAAAATGTTGGCATCCTGTACATTATAATGACCACACATCTTTATATCAGGGGTGATGAGGAATCTGTGGCGCTCCAGATATTGTTGGACTTTAGTTTCCATCAGCCCAGTCTGCAAGGCCAATGGCAGGGATGATGGGAGTTGTAGTCCAGTGTCAGGGACTGGTTGGATGCAGAGGAGTGGTGGGAGGCACCAGCTGGGGAACCCTCAAGGGAAGAAGTCTGAGAGCCAGGGGATTGGTGGTGGGACGACGATGAGTGGTCAGAGGGAGAAAAGGGAGCAGACTGGGAGGAGGAAGTGTCAGCAGCTGAAGAAGTAACAGGGTTTAGTGAGCAGGAAGAGGCTGTGGCATAGAGCAGTCCAGAACCAGAGGCAGAAGCAGAGGCTGGAGAGGAGGGGGGGCCAAGAGTCAGAGCTGAGACAGGCTGCTGAAAAAGCCAAGGGTCTCTCCCTTCCGCTGCAACCAGCTCCCCTCCCTGCTGGTCTCCCAGAAGCTGAAGAGGGAAGAGCAGAAACAGACAAGGCAGTGGAGTCTCAGATTGCTTGAGAAGCACCCAGGGGAGGAGGAGATTTGGAGAGCAGTGGGAAGGTGGGGATCTTCAGTCCTCCCCTGCTTTGTTGGGGCTAGTTCTACTGGGAAGAGTTGCTGTACTCACTAGACCTGAGCTGGTTTGTTTCTTTGAATAAAGAGTTAACTTCATGGACACCTTGTGAGTTATTGCCAACCTCCTCCCGACACCTGCCCTGACATCCAGCCACATCTGGAGGGACACATGTTTCTCACCCCTGTTTCACACACCATAATATCAGGTTAGCTACAAGATAGGTGAGTTCAGCCAGGGGAAGGCACATAGATCAGAGATGTGTTGAGATCCAGGATGAATTAGTGATCAGAGCATCCCCATATCCTTTAATCCAACTTGCTGCATGCAGCAGACTTTCTCGATCATTTACTATCTTCCCCTACCCCACCTGTACTTGTATCTCACATCTTTTCCCTGATCAGTATTCTGCTTGACTCTCTGATTTAGCATGGGTCCTGTGGATTGATTCTTTGCAGCCAGAATAATTATTTTATATTTGCCTCCATTTAACTTCATTTTCATTATGTTGCTCTTGTCACCCAAGTCCTCTGGAAAAAAAAAGTTTTAAACTGGCTGCATTGATCCTCATTATTTCCTCTGTCTCAAGTTTTAGCACCATCTGCAGATTTGCTTTCAGCGCCTTTAGCTAAAGCAGTCATATGAATAACAGAGGTCTCCAAACGAAGTAATCATTGCTGAACTGAAAAACAGGCAAGACTTATGGTGGGGTGGAGGCTGCAAATAAAAAGGAGCCAAGTGAAACTGTTAGGAAGACTGGGGCAAACAAGGTCATTTGTGCCCTGCAGGCATGCTGTAAGAGAAACAGTTGCGGCTGGAATGTCAAACTATCTTGCGAGGCTGCCAAAGACCTCTCTGCTAACTTGTAAGGAATAGCTTGAAAAGTGATGCTTAGGAAAAAGCAAAGACAGGTGGCTAAAGGCTTTGGAAAAGTCACCAGGTCACCCAGCAGAAAAAGCACCTGGCTCGGACGGAGAAGCCAAGGCTCCCTTTCAAAATGCCTTTCCAAAAAAGTTCAGGAAGCAAGTTTAATCTAGAATATCAACCAGACATTTGGATCACTATTGAGGTGGAAAGTTTCCCCACTGCATCAATGTCATTCATGGGCATCAATGCATTTTAGGTGTGCGGAACTGAGCCATAAATGTTCATCAGAGTCAAAGGAAACTCTGCAGTTAGCTTCGAATCTCCTTTCGGGAAGCAGCTTTTGCTCCTGATACCACCCCCAAAACTTTGTGTGAAGTTGCACGGGGCATCTTGAAACAATGGTACCAGGCCTGAACAGTATGTCTGATACCATGGGTGTTCAGTCTTCAGTCTACATTGCCACCCAACAATCCTAAATCCACAGTGTTGTTGTGGGTGTTGAGTGAAGGACACTGTGCCACCTCTTCATTTCAAGTTTGTCCTAAATTTCCAGTTCTCTGCAACGAAGACTTCTGAGCTCACTTGAGGCTGCCATCACGCACAAGCCACTAATATGAACATACCCTGAGTCTCTTTCCCAAAGCCTGGTGTAAAGGGAATTGGGGGTTGCTTGTGCGTAAAGGGTGCTGCAGCTCTAGGCAACGTTGCCTGGCTAAACCTTTCCCTGGCTGGACAGCCCTTTCTCCATGGCTGTGTCAGTCGCTGGCAGAATCCGTCAGTGGGCATTTTCTGAACTTCTTCCAACATAAAAATTCTTTGACCCCAAGTCTCCTCCTAGCCTCTCTGCGTGGAAGTCTCCTGCGCAGAGTAGGCGTGCCCAACGGAGGTCCTGGTCTCTCCCCGCTGCTCTCTGTGGAAGAGTCTTGGAGCACTCTCTCCGCAGTTCCCCCTTGCTTCCTGGTGTCCCTCCTATTTCCTTCCTCAAAGGAAGTTTGCTCTCTCTCCCTGCTGGTCCCTTCTCCTGCATCGTTAGGGAGCCTTACCTCCACTCTAGGCTCCGATGGCAGTTCCCTGACACCTGAGAAATGCCCCCGTCGTTTTCATCATAGGTTGCCCTTTTCTGATGTTTGCCTAAACCTCGGCCACACAGCATAACAATCCAATGCAGATGCCTTCCGGTTAGCCAATTGTAAAAGTGGGAGAAGGAAACTGGCAGGTGAGAAAGTGGATACTGAGTTGAGGGAAAATTCAGAGCGGGTTGGGCTCAGCTCAGAGATTTTTGAATGCTCTGAGTGTTCATTTCTGAATACCCCCATTTCCAAAATTAGAATGCCTGACTGAGCATCATGTGCAGTTTTACCCTTCACTAGCATGTCTAGAGAAAGAGCAACTTTATTGTGGGGAATGGAGACGCTGCCCTTTAGTTACACCTACAGGTGTGTGTATCTGTCAATTTCACTTTCTCTTAGTTTCTCATTCTTGCACAATTAGGTTCTATTTGCCACATCAGTTTGTGATTTAAAACCAAGTCCTCAAGTAGTTTTTAGTGCACATTTCTCTCACACATTGTTGCCTAATACACACATTTTTGCAAGCCATTTCCCCCCAATTTGGCCCTTCCCCCAAATATATGCATTTTTATGCCAATTTCTTCCTTCCTTTTTTTGGGGGGGGGGGTTGCAGACCTGCATCACAATATCTGGAGATATTTGATTTTTGAAGGTTAGGTTTTTTTTGTTTGGATTTTGTTTTGGAAAGTGCAAATCAAAATTCTTCCCCATCCTTTGTTATTATACCAGGGATGGGGAACTTGTGGCCTTCCAAGTTGTTGCTAGAGTACAAGTCCCATCATCCAGGACCACTGGCCATGTTAGCTTGGGGCTGATGGGAGTTGGAGTCCAACAGGTTCCTCATCCCTGAGTTTCACAATCAGAGCTAAAATATGGGTTCTCCCTTCCTGCAAAAAGAGAGAGCTTGAATGTGCCTTTGTTGGCTTATACAAGTCACATGGGTGCACTTTCAGTGACAGCTGGCAAGGGAGCTACTGATGGTCTCTTGCCTGCCCCTCTGAATTCCTGCAGTGATGGATGATTCAAGATAGGCAGCAGCAGCATAGCTATAGGGTAGTAAACTACAGCTCTTTATTCCAAGTTTTCCAAATACTTCTCTTTGACAGTCACCTATACTCACAGAAGAAAAATGTCCCTTTGCATATTATTTGAAATATAACCTAACGATGAGTGCGGCAAAACTTCAAGATGCTTTAAGTCATACTCAGAAGTGGAATTTTCATTATGATATTCTCAACCCAGCACTAAAACACAACACCTAATCCTTTCTGCATAGAAATATCTCTTCTAACAGCTGTTGATTTAAACCAAAAAGAAAAAAAGGAAAGAAAAAGGGATTTACTGCTAAGTAATCTCAGAGAGGATTAAATTATATTTAAAAAAGGAAAAGAATGTTTGTAAATACAAGTCAGTAAACAATAAACACATCTGGGAAATGATGAGGGACACTCTGATCCACAGCACATTTTACTACACAATAAGCCTCAGTGATCCCATCATAATTTACTTGCAAGCAGGCACGTCAAGGTTCTATGGCCAGCCAGGCAGCATACTTTGAAATCCTTCAAAAATAGCACCAGAAAAATTTGCCCCTTAAATTCTTGTTACTTTTCTCCAAAACAGTCACGTCATCTAAGGATTAGTGTACATTAGGAGTAAAGGACTTCAGGCCCAGGGGCCGAATGCAACCCTCCAAGCCTTTTAATTTGGCCCTTAGGAATCTCTCTCAGCTGTGCTATTCCACAGGCCATCCACCTCCCTCATCCTTCTTCATGCCCCCCTCCGCTGCTTCGGCTTGGCTGGAATGAGCCCTTAAGCTACGATGATGCCTCTTGCTTTCCTGAAGCTATGCTGATTTATACTGTACAAAGGTAAGAGTCACATTCTTTGCATACCACACAACTGTCCCATCTTAAGCGGGTCATCCTGGATTTACAGAAACCGCCTCAGCTTCCAATCTCAATCCTGGATGTCCTATTTTGGCTCCAATGCTCTGGCTGCTCCATAGTGTAGGACCAAAAGATGGATGTTTTATGGTCCCACATTGTGGTGTGAGTCAGTTGGCTCACACCAGAATGCAGAACCAAAAAACACACCAATTTACCTCCCCACCCCCTTGTCGGGATTCACAGAATGCTGTGTGAGATAGTAAGTCTGCAGGCTTGAGTTTGCTAGCTGATGCAACTGGCTGATGCAATCAGCTTGCAATATTTTCTATGGAAGTGCTGGGTCAGAATGACTCAGCAGTAATGTGCTGTCAGTTGATTGGCTGTCATCGGTTTAAAGGGGAAACCTGTCCAGCAGTAAGGTGGTGGTGTAGAGGAGTGTGGTGAGAGAGAGAGAGAGAGGTCTTCCTATTTGCCTTAAGGTGCAGCCAGGTACTCTGTTTGACTGTATGACCTGCTTGTGTAGATATTTGTATATATAGCTCACAATAAATATACTGCACTGAAGAATCTGGAACTCTGAGCATTTCTGCTAAAGCGCCGCGGAGAATTCACGACATCCCTACCCCCATGCATAGTCCACTCGTCTTCCTCTTTTCCAGCTGACGTGCTTCCGGAAGCCAGCACTGCATTTCCAAAAGTGGTGCTGGCTTCTGGAAGTACATCAATGGCGGAGGCTGCAGCTGCAGTGGAGGAGGTAGAGGTGGAGGGCAAAGGTGCAAGGGAGGGAGAGAGCAGGGGGCGGGGGCTGGGTGAGACGGGGCATGGCCTCCATCGAGGTCGTGTTCCGATTTGCCTAACTCCAGTGTTGGAGAGTATGCCATTGCACCATCTTCTTTAGACTCTGGGACCACCCTCCATGGACATGGGATGCACAGAAGAATCCTCGCAAGGTAATGTGGCTCTCAGCCTCATCACTGGTACATGTGGTTCATACTGACCCTCTGAAGAAGTGAACCATGTCTCCCTACACTAACAGTCTATTGACTAAGTCACGATTGCTATAGGGGCCAACTGGCATTCCTTTTACCAACAAGTGTGTGCCTCTGCAGCACCACCACTCAGCAACATCCTAAATCCGAGTCTGCATGGGGAGGAGTCCTTGTTGCAACTCCTAAGAGGAACCCCAAGAAGGAAGAGCAGGAGAGCCTTTGAAGTTGCCCATTAAAAGTGAGCACCTAGTCAGCAGGACTGAGCAGGCCCACAAGCCCACCTGCACACGGTCTGTCCCATTATGGTGAGATGTGTTGCATTTCTATTTAAACTAGAGAAATTTTATTTCTAAAGCTGCATCTATACATACAAATCATGTGCAGATTTATGCAAATCTGCCTTTTCTTTCCCCCCTCTTTGGCTGACACTTCCAATTCTTTTGGCCATAGAAAAGTGGGGAGCTAAGCTTGTATGTAAAGTAGTCGTGGTGTAGCTTCTGCTCACATGATTTAAAACATCTGATGTTACTTAGCAGCATGGAAAGAAGTCTTGTCAAAAGGGACACCTAGATCAACATGGTGCCCTCCACACATTCTTAGACAACAGCTTCCATCATGCCTGATCACTGGCCATGTTGGTTAGGACTGATGGGTGCTTCAGTCCAACAGCATCAAGAGTAATGGCAATGTTGGCTACCCATGACAATGAGTTCTACTTTTGCATGGCACAGTTGTGCAGTGCACTGTAAGGACCATTTTACTATTCCCACCTTGCTACTCATCTTCCAGCATCCTTCTACAGCATCTATGGACTTTTTTTTTGCCAGCAGACACCATGAAGGTCAGTGCAAACAGGCACCAGTCCAAACTAAATGTAGATCAACAGCTTCAGCTGGCGTGGCAGAAGCCACCATTTTCATCTTTTCACATTCAGCTGACCCATCCAATAGGGGTTTAGAATCAGCACTCCTCATCATTTCCCTGTGAAGCCCCTAGCAAATAAAACTTATTATAATTACGACTCCCTTTATCACTCATTACAATGTACAAAATGACAAAAAATGTCTGGACTGGAACCATTCTGTGCATAAGCACTCAATGTGATACATGATTACATTATAAACAATTATGTAAAATTACCATAAACCTTTCTCACTTTGCATTCTAGCAAATGCTTATTACCACTTGTCCCTTCATTCCTATGCACATTTGGGAATAAGCCCTGCTGAACTCAGCAAGGCTGACTTTTGGAAACATGCATTCAATAGGCCAGCATTTCTGTTTTAAATTTTTTAAAAAAATTCATTTAGTGAATTATTGCTTAGATTTTTCAGTATACTCCGCAATGCAGATAACATTCCCAGTACACTGTTATCTATCACACTGCACATGCAGAAACCCTTTGAATATCAGTCATGTCACTTTGAGACAATAAAATACTTCTATGGAAATACTCTGAAAAGGGCAGATAAATTCTGGATGGTTTCTAAAAAGTCGTGGGGGATATTTGGCTATCGGTATGTG
Source organism: Podarcis raffonei (assembly GCF_027172205.1). Lineage (NCBI taxonomy): Eukaryota > Metazoa > Chordata > Lepidosauria > Squamata > Lacertidae > Podarcis > Podarcis raffonei. The sequence goes on along the minus strand of NC_070613.1, from coordinate 25,927,613 downwards.
CGCTACTGTTCAGAGTCAGTTTAAAGATTTTAAAAACCTTAAGAAATGAGAACTTTGAAGCTGCTGATCAACAGTTAACACGAGGGTAGCAGACAGTTCAGGAACATGGGTGACTTGGTCACCATATTTCTGCTAAAGTGAGGAATATTATTTTCTATTGAAGTTCTAGGGTCTTTTTCTCTCTCAATGTGCATTTCTAGACATAAATTTTCATGTGCATATGTGAATTGGTGTCCCTTTTGCCCTTTTTGGAGTCTGCTTCATTTCTTCCTTTTTCAGCAATGCATAAATGACTATTCATAGTCTGGCTTTTCAGATGTGCTCAGTGGCTCAATTCACATAACTATAGAACCTACTCTATAGTTTCAGCTTCCAGACATACACCATGCAAACAATGGTTTGCAGTTGCTTGCCTAATTTATTACCATCCTCTTAGCTTCATACTGTATAGTCATGGTTTCCCCTCCCATCTCTATAGTCTTCTCTCTGCAGTGCAGCAGGTTTAGAAGACCGAGATATAACAATGAACATTCAGACACTGTGGCAAACAACAGCAGAAACCATAATTTGAAAAACTACTTTAAAACACGGTTTCTGATTTTGATGGGCCAATGAATTGCAAACCCTAGTTTCTTGATTCAGATATTGTAACAATTCAGTTAAGGCTGCAAATTGCAGCTGGGAATAGTTTCACTGAACTCAGTGAGTAGACATGCATAGGACTATGCTATTTCCCCCTGAGTAGACATGCACAGGATAATATCAGAATTATTGGAGAAATCAGAATTGTGCATCAGCGTAGTAAACATGCAGGACACCAGTTTAGAAAATACTGAAAAGCAATCCTTTTATTTTGATGTTTACAACTTTAAATGCAGTAACCCTGATATATACACAGCTGGCCAGATATTGCAGCTGAATATACACAACACAAACATGTTATGATCTACAATAGTTTAACCGGTTGCTTTAGTCAACCTGAAGAAATAATATTATGCACTATTCGTTTACTGAATGCACAACATTACCTCTGCAGCTTGCTACTGAAACATAAGCAACACCAAATGTGTGCGACAGTTCCTGAAATAAGACCTGGTATACTGTTTGCTGTTATCTTTAACATAACCAACTGATCTACAAAATAAAGGCTCTTTACTATTGTAATTCCACACCCAATCTCAGAAAACCCCTGACAAGAAGGCCTGAAAGCTCTCCTCGTGTCTGCTTTTTACATTTCTGCTGTGAATCCCTCATTCGAAATACATTGATAAATAGATTTATTAAATATACTTGTATCATTTGTTAGTAGAGCTGCAATTCAGAAATGTATAAGTGAAGAAGAAAGATCAAACTGCCACTGAATACCAGCACTGAAATGATTACAGACCCTTTGCCAGCTCCTTTGCTGACTGCCTGTTGTATTTTCTAGATAGATTAAAGTCATGGAAGATTGAGGCGAGCTTTGCTCCAGGTACCTAGTTGACAAGAGAGTGCGAAACACACTACAGAGTTTACAGTAATGCACCATGTTAAAACGCTGGAAAAAGCTGGTGGCTTTGACAAAGCAGTGTCCTCCCCAAAGATTTTACACACACACACACACACACACACCCACACACACACCCCTCCCTCTCCCTCTCTCTCTCACACATGTGATATTTTCTGCTAGAACTCTGTCATGTGTAGGCAACCCATTAACAGAATGAGAACAATGACAGAGGAGCCATCAGTATGATAACGCTAGCCTAATGAAATGCAGTGCAGACAAAGATTATCCAGAATTTAATGTGACAAGGAAAATCCATTACAGGACAGCCTTTAGCTACTGTAATCAAAGGATTACTACTCACCGTGCCAATTAACAGCTATATGCCTTAAGTCCACCCCCACCCACTTATTGTACAAAGGGCAGTGCCAAATATCAGGGAGTCATTGATAACGGATATCCTTTTTACCTGCATTATCAGGTTGATCTCCAGTTGCCCTGCTTGGGAACTAAAACCTACGCAAGTCCTTTCTGATTATTTTTTTTAACAGAGCAGGATAGTTATAAAAAAAGGAATGACAGTAATTTTGTTCATCAAAGAAAAGTAGGTGCATTGGCCAAGTATGTCCCACTGGAATAACTGAATAGTTGTTGTGTCACTGCCTAGAGATATTTTAAATATATTAAATGGTATAGAAATTAAATAATCAAATCAAAAACTCTTTACGAAAGAATGCCAGCCTGTAGTAGAGACTGCTGCATTTGAGCGTATGTCCTACCAATCTCTATCTCAACCAGCCATGCATCTCCTTGTCTTCTTACTTGGAACCAACCCAGGAGGTAGCACTGCCTGCCAGCTTTCCCCTCTTTGGTCTCAGTGGTGCCCTGGTAGAACTCAGCAGGGAGGAGGATGGGGGCAAAAAAAAAAAAGAGAGAGAGAGAGAGAATGAGTTGGCTCTGCCTGTCTTTGGCTATGGCGCCACCTACTGTTGGGCTCCCTGCCTTCTACCCTGCTAGTTCCAATGGGCACTAGCCTAAGGTTACCAGATTTTTTCAATGAATCCAGAAACTTCAATGGATTTTGTATGGGGACTGATGTGTAAATCCAGGGACTGTCCCTGGGAAACGGGGACGTCTGGTAACCTTACATTAGCCACCACTGTGAATTAAATGGCTCCTTAAAATGAAATTTAGCTGCACCGGCCAACAGAGAAGCTTGAGCCATAGCAATATATTGAACGAGAGAGAAATTTTAATAGTTCCATTTTCACGGCACACTTCCATGGCATTCACATACGTCTTTCTGATCAGCAGCAATGCTCTTAAAAGCTAAAACATGAAAGCTCTCATATATCTATACACAAAACACCACAGGATACATTTAGTTTATAGCTGTTGAGATTGTTTTCTCCGTTAATGAACTTTTTTTGTTTTTGTTTTATAAAAGGAATTGGGTTTCCCTTTGAATATGTGGATTATTGCATTCATCTCAGGCTGCGTCACCCAAGGGCTGCATTTATAGCTTAACAAATTATTCCGGCAATAAACCTTCCACTTTCAGCGTATGGAAATGCTGACTGAAACAAATGCATGCTGAGAGCAACTCCAAAGCCAGGTCTACCAGTCAACCAACAAAGATGACACCAGTGATTTGACGACAAAACACAAAAGCACCCCCCACAACAGCACCATGAAGCCATTAAGATAAAGGTTGGGCAGCTCCGCTAAAACATGGCATACTTTCACAGCGCAGTTTCAATAAATTGGCCTTAAAGTGATTACATTGATTTTTTTTTCTAAATCTCTGCTACTTGTCATGCAAAATAAGGCATCAAGTGCTAGATTAAGTTTAGAGGAGGAAGGAGTCCAGGGAAGGGGTGGGAAGACATATAACAAGCTCAAAGATACACATTGTTTACAGGAATAAGCCTAGCAACATGAAAGAAAACTGCGTTTTGGCATTGGAGACATGCTACCTGCCTAAAAGCTATGCGGCAGGGCCATCTTACCCACAGATGCTAGGGGTGTGGGGTACCCAGGCGCCAGGCTGTCAGGGGCGACAGGCTGAGAGTCTGGGGCCTGAGAGTTGAGTCCGAGGAAGAGCCCACTCATCGGTCGGAGCGCCGCAGTGGTCTCTTCTGCTGCAGATGGCTCTGCGACGCGAGTTTGGGGGTGACCGAGCCAGCGAGACGTTGAGGCAACCGGCCAGCTATGCCCTCCTGCGTGCCTGGGACTGGGCAACTTGGGGGGGGGTGCCAGGTGGCTCTTTGCACCCCGGCGCCGCATATTCTTAAGACAGCCCTGCTGAGGGGGTTTCTGTTATGAGTTCTGTCAGAGCAATGATTTCCATTTGCACTGCAGGACTGTGTCCCCTCTCCTCCCCACTGTGTGTGATCCCCCCATCTGCTCAAGGGGGTTGGGAGAACCCCTAAAATGGATTCGGGGGCACATGGGGGGGGCTAGAGGGATAGAATGTTCCATTGTGCAAACCAAGGAAACAATTGCCATAGCACTACGTTGGATGGGCTTAACGGTACAATCCTATACATGTGTACTGAAAAGTAAATCCAAAGGAGCTCAATGAAACTTACCACCAGGAACTGGACACAGGATCACAGCCTTAGTTGATTGCAGCTGGGGTATATTTTCAGAAGGGAGAGAATTTGGTCTATAAATCCACACTGCTCCTGGGAAATGTGTTCTTTGCTTTAAATATTTCTTCTAACTGAAATTTGGGGGAATGATAATATCATTTCTAGACTACCAACAGGTCAACCAAATCGCATGCAAATAGCCAAAAGTGGAAGAGGTGGAAATGTGGTTCTGAAGATGGTTTGTACTGTGGTCCTAACATCCCTTTCCAGTTGGCCTTGCCATGCCTTTATTTCCCTTAGCACTTGCTTCCACCTTTTCTGTCCATTGAGATTGTCGCAGCTGTATGCTGCCTCCTCTACACATTTACTGTTGAGAGCACAACAGCAAGGATCATCCAGTTTGCAATGTAAGCTTTAAATGTTGAACAGGAGGACAGGTGGAGGTGTTGCTTAACAGCCAGGCAGAGTGGCATGATGTTGATGTAGTACATGCTCTTATAGGCTATGTAGTTCTGTGGAAGCTATTTCTCTGTTGTTTTGGTTGAAAGTCTCTCTGCTATATACAAGGTCTGAACTAAGAAAGATGAGTGCTCTCTGTTCCTTTCTCCTCAAATTATACACTGTGTTTTGTTAAGTTTCCAAAGTACAGTGGTACCTTGGGTTAAGAACTTAATTCGTTATGGAGGTCCATTTTTAACCTGAAACTGTTCTTAACCTGAGGTACCACTTTAGCTAATGGGGCCTCCCGCTGCCACCGTGCCACCACCTCACGATTTCTGTTCTCATCCTGAAGTTCTTAGTCTGAGGTACTATTTCTGGGTTAGCGGAGTCTGTAACCTGAAGCGTCTGTAACCTAAAGCGTCTGTAACCCGAGGTACCACTGTAAAATGACATCAGGATTTCTTGTCTTTCAACTCTGCCTACATCATTTAAGTGACTTTGTTAACATTTACTTCAGCTGCCTCCTTCATCTACACCAGCGTGGTGTAGTAGTTAAGAGCAGTGGACTCGTAATCTGGTGAACCGGGTTCACTTCCCCACTCCTCCACATGCAACTGCTGGGTGACCTTGGGCTAGTCACACTTCTCTCAGCCTCACTCACCTCACAGAATGTTTGTTGTGGGGGAGGAAGGGAAAGGAGATTGTTGGCCGCTTTGAGACTCCTTAAGGGGAGTGAAAGGCGGGACATCAAGTCCAAACTCCTCCTCCTCCTCTTCTTCTTCTTTCCTCCTTGACACTGGGTTTTTTGGGGGCATAGCAACCTTTGCCATTGTCTGTAGCATGAGGTATGTTGGTTGCTAACCATGCAAATAGTTATGAGATGGTGGTCGGAATTTCATTAATGGCTGCTTACGTTATAAAGGGTAATGATTATGGGAAAGCAATGCTACTCACCACTAAAAATCCTAGAGGAGAGAACCATTAAGGCATTCTCTTCCAGGGGAATAGGGTGTAACCAAAGCTAGAATTAAGGGGTGAGGAAAATATACTTTAAAAACCCACCTTTATTACAATAAAATATTTATAAAAGATACAAAGATCCCAATGATAAATCCTTAATAGGCCAGTTGTGATGAAGCATATTTTGGCATATTTAAAAGCTGAAATATTTTGATTGATGCATTGGAAAACATATCCTGCATTTTCTCACAAACAGCATCTGCTTTCCTGAGCTTCTTAAAACTTTCAGCCATATATAAGTGTAGTACAACATACAAATGTTCTCCATTCACATTTTCCTCCATTACAGCAGTGACCTTTCTGCAATGGATTCCACCTACTCATTTGTTTTGCTTTGCACTGCAGGTCCAGCCATTTGTGGCACTAACTAATCTTCAGGGAAAGGTCTGAGGGCAATTTCCCCTTTATTCTTCCTTTTAATCACTTGGTTTTTCCATGTGTGCAAGTATTAGTAAATGTTGCATACAACGCTATTTCCCCTCCCCCATTTTTTTTTAAAAAAACCCTCAATTCCTGACTTCCATTCAAAGCACGTTCATTTCCAGAGATTGGAGCTTCATTGTTTGTCTTCCTAAACCCCCTATTATAGTGTCATGGCACTGCAACATTGCTGTTTTCCCTTCACTTTCCTTCACCGAGGTGGAAGAATAATAAATTTCTCCAGAGAATAGCACACTACATTTGTAGCTCTCGAGAATGCATGCATCTTGTCCAACTCTCTTGCGTGTCCTTACGGGCAAATGCCCTGACCACAGCAAACATCACAACTAAGCAGTCCTACAATCGATTAAAATGAGACATGATGCTAAAACAAATTTGCATTTGAAAATTGTATGCCATGCACACATTTGCTAAATGCATGGGCACTTTCTGTCCATTTGCCCACTCCTTTGTTCTTCTTGAAGCAGATCTTTCAGTGGAAGTAGCTACAAGCGCACACTTTGCAGAATATCAAACGATTTTATCTTTCTTCTGCTCCCCACTAAACAACTGAAGTGGGGGAAGAGACATAGAGGGTCAGGTGATGAGCTGGCAGTTCAACCACTTCCTTCCTACTTTGGTGCCAACAAATTCCCCACCCAGTTGCTAGTTACCCTGGGAGGGCAGCCGACGCTTGATCCCTCCAAGCACTATTCCCTTGGAACACAGGACGTTGCCATATACTGAATCCATCTAGTTCAGCATTGCCTCTTCTGAGCGACAGCAGCTTTCCAGAGTTTCGGGCACTGAATATTCCCAGTTCTACCTGGAGATGCCTGGGATTGAACCTGGGACCTTCTGTATTTAAAGTAGCTTGCTCTACTGTGCAGCTACAGCTCTTCGCCTTGCCTCAGCAGGCAAAGGTAATACACATGGAGGGGAAAGCTCACACTCTGCCTGTGATCCTGGAGATGTTTGAGAGCTGCTGAGTGTTAGATTCAACAACACTGGGCTAGATGGTCAAGAAGTCAAAGTAAATACTTTGTCAGCCTTAGAAATACCAGTAACATGCTGGGGGTGGGGGAGAATGTCAGCCATTGTTAAAATCCCTCCAATAATTTTTGCATACTTGTGCACAGCTAATTTAGTTGAACACTGAGTTTAAGATCTTATGATCTAATTAAAGACTCTATATAAGGGAAACCTAAAGAAATAATGATCAAATATGTGGGGGAGAAATGGAAGTCATTAAAACTGATGGCTATGGTTTTTAAAAGGTTCTAGTGTTTGCTTTTTATATTGATTACACCAATAAAAAAATGCATCATGATGTAAAGGAGATTTGTTTTTTGGTTAATGCAAAACTGTTATTTTTATGATTTCCCCCCCAAAAAAACAATTAAAAAGCTATCAGAGAAGGAAATTGATGGGAGTGATTAGAATGTGTAATTTCTAAACTTCAACTGGGACTAAGTATTTTCTATTTTTAGGGTTTCTGCTATTCTGCAATTGTCAAGCAGCCTTGTGCTTCGTATGCAGCATACGTTTAAAGCACACCTTCCCTCCAAAGAATCATGGGAATGTTAGTTTGTTTAGAGCAGGCTTCCTCAACCCTCGGCCCTCCAGATGTTTTTGGCCTACAACTCCCATGATCCCTAGCTAGCAGGACCAGTGGTCAGGGATGATGGGAATTGTAGTCTCAAAACATCTGGAGGGCCGAGGTTGAGGAAGCCTGGTTCAGAGTACGGGGAACTGTAGCTCCATAAGGCTAAACTACATTTCCAAGGATTCTTTGGGTGTGATTTCAGTGTATAATGTCTATGCAGCCTTGGCCATACAACATACTTTCACAGCAATCTTCCTTGGGTTCAGGGGGTTGGACTAGATGACCCTCAGGGTACCTTCCAACTCTACAATTCTATGATCCTGAATCCACATGTAAGGGAAATGTAACGGATATTATTAAAAGCACATCATTGAGATTGCACCCTACTGAGTACAAGTCCTATTGCTTCAATAAAAGATTTTGTGGAAATAGCTAGGGCACTAGTATCTCAGTTTGATTGGCTTACTTGCCCTTTCCCTGTGCTGTAGATGGCAGGGCTTCCAATCTTTTTCTTCTAATTAGGAGAGAATGAGACTCTAGAGTTGAATGTTAGTCCAGTTATGCACATCTACAAGCTGAAACCCACCCTTAGCAAATACATGATATCTCTGCTGTTGGACGACGCCACTTAAAGCTGCAGGTAGGGGCCTGAACATCCCTTTTTCAGACATTCAAAGTAGGTACAATTAGGGATGCTCAGGGAATTTGATTTCTGTGAATTCCAAATAAAACTGATCCACAGTAATGTGCAGATTGGAATTTCACACTTCTGTGAATGGCAGAGAGGGATTTCACACTTCTCTGAATTTTGCAATACAGTCCTGTGCTGGGGGGGGGGGAGTACCAATATGTGCAGTTTAGGATAAAATATGTTTTGAAAATACATACGCTGAGATAGAACACTTCTTATAAATGTGCATGTATGCACTTGACATTGCATTAAAGGTTATTTCTTGGAAATAAACAGCAAATCAAGAATTTAGATCATTCAAATGAAATCACTGCACGTTTCTAGGAATCGGCATTCAAATTAAAATGTTGGTTTCTCCATGTAAACCATTAGCCAAGTTCACATGGTTAATAAAACGGACAACAATTTGGGACAATACCTCCTCCTCCCCCCTTCTTCTAACCAGTTGCAAAAGTGTTATAAGATGTCCATATACAGTGCAGACCAATGCAACTTTGCCTGCTTTGCTTCTTCTCCAATCCTGCTGCTGTTGTGCTGTTGTGATTTAAGCCATGGTTTGGCTTACTGTGTCATCTGAACCCAGGCTCATGGTTTGTCTCATGTAAGACAAATCATGAACTGTAATGGAGGTTTGTTTTTAGGTCAACAGAATATGGTTTGTCTGGAGTGAGCCAAACCACAAAGCTGGGTTTGGATAACACACTAAGCCAAATCATGGCTTAGCTCACAGCATCTTAGCAGCTTAGCAGGAGGAAGACCAAGGTACATCAGTTGCAATTTTATCTCTGGAGCCTGAATGTTCATGCTAAGCCATGGTTTGGCTTAGCATTACATGCAAACCAGCTCTATTTCAGTTTTTCAGAAACAATCTTTAGCTTTTTTTTTAAGTGCACGGTTTCCTGTTTTTCAAAAACCCCCAAAGTACATGCATTTGAACTAATATATACCAAAATGTAAAGCACAAAATTCAAGGACTGACACTTCACATTCTGATCAAAAACAGTCAAGGCTCATCACACATCCTCCTAATCAACTGCTCAAGCAAAAAATGTTGACAACATGAAGGAGTCTCTCAAGCACCAGGATATAAGATAAGATGAAACAGTTATTTCTATATATGGTGGATAGCTAGCAATATCTGACTAGCACAATCTTTGAAAGATACCAAACATGGCATTTCCCCCTTTTGATAATGGAAGATGTCCATAATAATAGCAACGTATGCAGCAAATCAAAGCAAAAGCCTGCCTCGGTAGCCAACAGTTAAGGGCATGTCAGGTCTGATAGATGTGATTGATAGTACCACAAAGATCAAAATCAGCTAGATAACAATGTGCACAAACTCAGCGAGAATCTCCCCTTTGCCTTTGATCAGGCCTAATATCACAGCAATGGAAAAAGGGCAATTTAATACATGCCACATCTTACACAGTGCTGGGAGGACTCTAGGGTGGAATCTACACACCTATTAAAAAAAATGCTGTGAAAATGCTATTTTTTAAAAACGTTTTGAAAAATACATTGGATTTGGCATAGCTCACTGTCGCCATCTAGTGTCACATTTGTACATTACATTTTACAACACATTTAAAACGTTTTATTTGCAGCTGTATAGCTGAGTCCTAGGTCACAGTGCCAAGGGACCACGATGGGTAAGGGTCAACAAAGACATGACACAGGAGAGTCCCATAGCTTTTGCTGTGCTTATTAGCAGCCCCTGTGAGCTCCTTCCAAGATCAGGAAAGCGTTCTTTTGGGAGGGAGCTTCTTAACACTTTCCGTCCATTCCCTTTCTCTGGGGCAGTGGTGACAGTGATGAGAAAGAGGTGGATCCACAAAAGTGTTGTGCCCATTGAGAGTATCTTGCTAAATGGCCTCCCAAACTGGGTGCTTGGGATGTTTGGGATTTATTTTACTCGACATATCTGAACTTCAGACTTCACTGTCCACCATCAGAACTCTATAAAGTCAAATATCTGAATGGAGGTGGGTATATCCTGACTCTAATGAACATGCACGCACGCACGCACACATACACACCAGTACACTGCTGCTTCCCTTCTATGCTTTACTCGCATAATGGCCAGACCAGGCAGTAAATTTTGCTAAATGTGCTTTATTAACAGCTGTTCTACAACGTTAAACCTGATCCAGTCTATTCAACATGCTTATATTTTAAGCAAACTTTTATGGCCAGTGGACACAGTGGCATAGATCAGAAAGCTGCAAATGAATGTAAATGCGCAGCAAGGTTATGGCTATCTATACAGTGGTGGTCAGAACACTGGGCTAGGAGAGATCCAGGTTCAAATCCTACTCAGCAAGGAAACACCCTGTATGACCTTGGGTCAGACGGGCTCTCTCTCTCAGCCTCAACTTCTTTGCGGGATTGTTGTGAGGGTAAAACAGAGGGGAATCCATGTGTGCCACTTGCCCAGGGGTAAAGGCAGGAGGATGGAGGACACTTGTGTTATGCTGTTCCCAAGGGTAGGACCAAAACCAATGGATTCAAATGACAAGGAAGGAGGTACTGACTAAACATTAGGAAGGAGTTTCTGGTGGTAAGAGCTGTTCAGCAGGGGTACAGACTACCTCAGAAGGTGGTATACCCTCCTTCACTGGAGGTTTTTAAACAGAGGTTGGATGGCCATCTGCCAGGGATTCTTTAGTTATGATTCCTGCATTGCAGGAGGTTAGACTAGTTGAAACTTGGGGTTTCTTCCACCACTACAGTTCTATGGTTTTAAGTGCCCAACAGGGTTCCTATTTTAATCTATGGAATTCTGGGAGGATATGAAGCACAAAGTCTTTTTAAAAATAGTAATAATGGTGTTAGCAAACATTATCCTGTATGGATGGATTTCTTGTATTCACATCGATGTTTATTCAAGGGAATTTATGTTTTGCTCTAAAGCAGAACGGTCCATTGCACGTTTTCCCCTGAGGAGATCAGGCTTGTGTCAGCAAGAGGTTGTTTGGAATTTATGTTGTCAGCTGTTCCTTGACAATTTTGCTCCCAGTCTTTGTTTTACCTCAGAAGGATTGGAGGTTATGTTTATAATAGATTTTGTTTTTCTTGAGTTCAGTTTAACACCCAAAAGGGCAGACATTTATCTGTGGACCTTATCTGAACTGTGCCTGCAAGTAACCTTTATTTAACAAGTTGCTGCCACAATATTCCATCAGCAATTGGCTCAAATGTTACTCAGCTTGTGCAAGTGGATCATTCAAATGGGTCCAAGTATGTGGAGTTAATGACTGACTGCAACATGTGAATCACCCTCTGAAGCAGCTTTCTGCAACCCAGTGCCCTCCAATTGTTTTGGACTACAACAGTGTCATATGATGCTGGGGCTGATAGGAGTTATTTATTCCTTTAATAATAATGCTTAATAATGTTATTATTTATACTCCGCCCATCTGGCTGGTTTTCCCCAGCCACTCTGGGAAATAATGAACATGTATGTTTCTGAATCCTTCTACAATGCTGTAACTAACATCCAGATCCTGGTAAGCTGAATTTATCTCCCCTACTCCAGAAACACAGCTTTAATAAACACTGAAACAAAGCTATGTTCTGAGTGCCAAAGAGCACCACCCTTTCTAGCAGTTTTCAGCATTTGCTGCAATTGTAATTTTGATGCTACTCTTCATGGTTCCATTTCCCTTTCTTCTTCCTCCCTCACTGTCTTTGGCCTCAAAAGCCCACACTGCTCTTTAATTGGCTGTGGTGACCCACATGTTTTTCCTGGCAGCGCTATGATGATTAAGAGATGATGTCACAAACACTTGTCAGATGGGCCGCCAGAGTCAACTGGCTCAAAAGGGGTGGGCATACGAGGTTGAACAGTGAGGAAGGGAGGGAGAAGGAAAATAGTACAAAGCAGCAGCAGGAGCAAAAGGGCACCAATGAACTTTGAAACATGAAATTCCCCTCACCCCAATTGTTCATATGGTTTGGTGAAAACATCATGATTCCAAGGGTAGGCACCCAAATGCACAAACGCCCCTCAAATTACAGGAGTCCCAATTCAAGGCAAGAACAAATCCCCTCTAACAGGCCGATGTCACATCCTGCCCTCCCTGCCAGTCTCTTTCCTTCGCTGTGCTCACAGTCACACCCTGGGGAAAGAGTAGGGCTATCAGGTTGTGGAGGACTCCAGCAAAGACAGGAAAGTTTCTTAGCATCGTTTACCAAAAAGGATCACATGATCACCAGCAGGAAATGACTGTGCCTATAAAGTTGCCAGGTCAGGAGCATACTAGAAGCTGAGATTTCAGGATCTTAACCTGAGACCTAAGGGCAGCACCTTGTGATGTCACAGGGTGGGCCCTATAGATGGAGGTTAATTGTGAGAGAAGGGCAGACTCTCCCATGTGACTATGCTATAATCTGTAGCCAGCTCCTGCAAGGCTGATGCTTACAAACTGCATACATAGTTTTCTTAATACAGTGGTACCTCGGGTTAAGTCCTTAATTCGTTCTGGAGGTCTGTTCTTAACCTGAAACTGTTCTTAACCTGAAGCACCACTTTAGCTAATGGGGCCTCCTGCTGCCACCGCACTGCCAGAGCACGATTTCTGTTCTTATCCTGAAGCTAAGTTCTTAACTTGAAGCACTATTTCTGGGTTAGCGGAGTCTGTAACCTGAAGCGTATGTAACCCGAGGTACCACTGTAATTTTTTTTTTAATGTTAAAGGCATTTTCACCCATCTGGAGATTCAAGCCCTCCACCTGCCACCTGGAGGGAGCCAAACAAACCTCAAGACTTCAGGTCAGACTTGGAGGTCTGGCAACCCTAGGTGCCTGTCATTTGCTGCCAAAGGCGTCTCAGAGTTTTGCTGTGAACCCAGCGACTCACGACTTCCTGGATTCCTTCCTTTGGATGTGGGGTTTCCAATCAGTTGGACCCCTCAAGCATTCCTGCCAGATGTTCAGTGACCAGGGGGCACTCCTTGTGGTTCCCTGCCCCATTATTCAATGAGAACATTCAGTTGATTTGGGAGGCAAGCTCTCTGGTGCACACCCAATCCTAGTTTGCCTGTGTTGAAAGTGCTTCTTTCAGAATAGAAATCAAAAGAAGAGAACATTCAGCACACCCTCCATTTTCAAGGCACTGCTGCTGAATTTCTGCATTCCCACTTAATTCCCACAAGGCTTTGCTCAGAAGTGATTGTACAAAAAAATAAAAAAAAAAACCTACTAGCTACCCCTGTTTCGAATTGCACACATCCAGATTTATTCTCCCCCCCCCCCCCCAGCAGCATTCAGTGCCTGAATGTGCTTTACTGTGTTAGGCTGCAGGCAAAGGGATCAGCTTGAGTGCAGTGAACAATTGCTGTGAGTTGGGGAAATGTTGGTAACTTTAAGACGTAGGGGAAGGGAGGATGGACAGGTAATTTGACTTTGCCTAGACCTTATCTTACGGTACAATGCATATGCCTCCTGAATTCTTATGCAGCTTTTTCTCTGATAGCTGTAGGATCAGATGTAGCAGCAAAGGCAGCAAGCTATGGACATTCTAACACTTTGATTTTATTTCCTCAAAAAAAATACTGTAAGAGATTGTACTACAAAGGAGATGGAAGTGTCAAAATGAATAGTGCTCCAGCTGTCCATCAGATCAGTAATTATGAATAATAGTTCCAGAGTGAATCAGAAGTTAAATGTAGCAAGGGCATATTTTTGAATAAATCAGTGATCTTTGATTGAATAGGGAAAGATTCCGACAGCTTGTTGCAAGAGAAACACTAGCTCTGATGTCTTCCTGAATATATATATATATATATATATATATATATATATATATATATATATATATGGACCCACCATTTCTTCAATGATGACAGCTTAGCAAGCTGACAGCTTCATAACAAAGGTAGCTGTTGGTCCAAATATCTGTCATTGATATAAGCAGATGAAAGTAAATGGGATTCTGCAGTCTCCTCTGTAAACTGTTTTACATGCAGGTTTAGCAGAAAACATTGAGAATTGGAATGTGGGCATCAAAATGATATTATTAATTATTGAAATACAGACAATAGCTAGATTTGGACTTGTGATGTTAGGAGGACACTCTCCCACATACAAATGTGCAAGTAGTTGAAAGTCTAAATCAGAGTACTGACGGATATATTGATATATTGTTGGGTATGTGACCGTATACTAACATTTGTATATTTTGTATTTTGATTAACAACCAACCACACATTCAGAAGGAGCAATCAGCATTCCAATCTGTCTAGATGAACTATTAGATTAGGACGGGAAACAAATAAACTGCTGAATGCTCTACCCATAAATCAGTGCTAGGACATCTGCTTTGCATGCAGAAGGCGCCAGGTTCAACCCCAGGTAGGGCTGGGAAAGAGTTATTTTCTGAAACCCTTGAGAAGTGCAACCAGTCACTGTAGATAGTACTCAGCCAGATAGACCACTGGTCTGACTCTGTCTAAGGCAGCTTCCTGTGAACTTATGCCCTTCAAACAGTGACGGCAGCTTCAAACCTCAGCAAGAAGTAGCAGTGGTAAACTACTCTAACGAGGTACTCCCTCCCTCAGTTGTGCTTCTTGTTTTCAGGCAAGGGTTGCTCATCAGACTGAAAATTCTCAAGAGAATAGGGAGAAAGAGGGAATTAGTTTGGTCCTCTTTTTGCAATAGGCCAACTCAATTCAGTGGTCCCGAACATGTTTGCAAATCAGAACGCAACTCCCAACCAGACCAAAAGCTTCTCCATATTTTGCAACGCACAGTATAAAAGCATGTACAATTTAAATGTGAACTTATCATGCATTATTATTTTTTAAACATCCACACAAAACAGGACGAAACAGTCCTCTGATTGAATGCCAGCAAAAATTAAACAAGGTCTGTCCATCCCTTCAGGAGAAGGCACTGAAGTCCCACCTTCCAGCTCTCAGAGACTCTAATAATTACAGGTATTAGATCAGCACAGCATGTGTGTCCAAATGGCCTGGACTACTTGAAAGTGAAAAAATGTAGCACAATATGAACATTCTTGCACAAAAGCACATACAGATTGTGAAGCTTCCCTAGTCAGGGACCATTCAGCTGTGAGTCCTCTAAGACCAAGTTCCCTGCTTCTCTGCTAGGGATGGTTTGTGAATCCGATATCAACAGATTTGATCTGACACCTCCCAGACTAAGGTGCAGATCAGACCTTGGTTATCTTTCAGTTTTCACACTGTCTAAATGTTTCAATGAAATGATCTGCCTCTAAAAATAAAAAAGTATCAAAATGTGTTTCAAGAAGTTGTATGCAAGGAGAATCTTACTCAAAGGTGACCCACTGGTATTAATGGTTATGTCTAAAGTCCTTTTATTTCAATGAGTCTACTCAACGTAGTTGAATATATACAGTATATAAAAAACCAATAAACTCTAAAACTAAGCATAACGAGCAACCAACAAAATCCTTAAAAAACTGGTCTGTTATTCATGCTCCAAAAAAGAGACATTGTTCAAAACTGAGATGTGAGATGAGATGGCTTTTCAGGCCTGAGTACAAACTGCAGGGCTGCAAAAGATATGTTAGCATGTAAACAATATAAAAATGTCCATTTATCAGGCGGGATTTGTGTACCACTCCTTTCTGATGCTTACCGTCCTTGGAATAACAGGCTGTCAAAGAATAATATAGAAAGGCAATAGGAAGTGATGCCTTGGGGGAATCTTAAGAAAGAAAGAAGCTAATGGAGTAATGGAGTGGGGTAAACCCAACATTCAGTGGCTAGCACACAGCTCAGTGGTTGAACAAAGACTCTGCATGCAGAAAGTGTTGGAAAAACGCCCCCCCCCCCGGAAGGGTGCCAACTTCCCAAGACACCAGGGCTTCTCTCCGGTGGTCACTCTCTGGCTGGAATCCTCCCTCGGTCCAGAGAGACCAGTAATAAGCGACCCCTCCCTCCTGAGAGGAGCACACTAATCTTCTGGCATCCCATCACAGAAGAAAGAGACAGTTCGTAGTCTACTCACTACTTTATTAAGACTGTACAAGCAGCTCTTACAAGCAGCTCTTACAAGCAAACACAAGAGTCTACGACTCGACTCACACTTCGACTCAGAAGCAAAAGTAACTCTCCGGTTACATGAGAACTGGCTGAGACTTCCTGTCTCACGCTCAGAGACATCACATGATGTCAACACAGTAGCTGCTCTTCGCAGCTGGTGGGATCTGAAATCCCAACAGAAAGTCCCAGGTTCTTTCTAGAGTCTCAGAACAGACCAAGGGGCAACTTGTCTGATCTACTTTATGTTTTACTAGAACCCCAAGATCTACCATCAAGAGCTTGGTGCAAAAAAAGGTGCTTGATTAGAGTGAAGGCCTCCTGAGTCGAGGTATTTGTTCTGAGTGCTGGAACTCAGTGGAGATCACAGTCCTTCCACTCCTGCTAGTGTTTAATGGTTGGGAGTCACAAACAATTCACTGAAACTGCAAATCACCCAGGGAACTATCAATAGATCCAGATCTACCTTCTGTGCATCCTGGCTATCCTTATGTCCTTACACTCTTATGAATGGTGTTAGTCTGTTATTCCTTTCCTAGCAACAGAGGAAGAGGCTAATAGGTCCATTTGCAGCAGTGCTTGGAACCCTGAACCCAATGTTGTACATTGCTGCTGCCACACTGCCATAAAAGAGAAGCTACATCACACAAGTAGCTACCTGGTTTTATTGCGTGTAGCGGAATTGGTGAAAGGTACAGGTAACATCCATTCAAATGCAAAGCATTCTTCAACTAGCAAGCAATTAAGCTTGCCACAAGTCCAAATCTACCACAGTTTGGTTGAATTATGTGTATAGCTTAACCTCTTGCCACCTCTGGAAACAAGCCATTCTATAAATGAATTTTCCATGCCAGGTCTTTAGGGCCCTCATAGAATTATCTCTTTAATTTGCACAGGCATTCGTCAGAATGTAGAGTGGGGGTGCGGGTGAGTGGAAGACAATCTTACATCATGGCAGCACTTGGCAAGAGACCAGGACCTGCATTGTTGCATGGGCTTCTCCAGATTTTCTTTGTCTTCCACTGAAAGGGGGCTCCATTCTTCTATTGGCACGACTGCAAAAATGTTCGTGGCTATCTAAGGTTTGTCCACTCATTCACCTCCCAGATGGTAGTGATAAGAGTATGTCACTGTAGTAATACTGCAGTAGATTCCAGAAGTGGCAAGTCGACCAACATGAGAATAATAATGCACATCAACCCTTTTCTCCAGCTTCATGTAGCTGGGGAGATCTAGATCCGTAGCATCACATAATGTGTTTCCTGAGCCTGAAGGTATTTTGTGATAGCATTATTAGCTGCACATTTCACTATATATGTTCTGTGACCTTCAACATGTGCTCTACCTATGGCTGTATGGTTGAGTCCAGTCCAAGTGGAGCAGACACAACAAGAGAGTTATGATGCGTGATGGTCTCTTTACACAAGCCTCTTTGTGACTTCTTGCTAGACCAGCAGAAATGTGGATCTTAGGAAACAGAGGACGGGGGCTGAGGGAGAGGGAGAGAAGGCTTCTATTGCAAACAGATTGGCAGAAGAAAGGAGTTAGCCTTATTAATCAAGGCCAGAACTTGAATGGTCAGAATTTTAAAATAGATTAATTGGATAGATAAAGTGATTAATGTTGCAGCCCTAATACTTTCTATGGAAGTATGATGGGAAGCTTTAAGAAGCCTTAAAGTACACACTGTCCTCCATCCAATCCCCAATAACCTCCATTTTTTTGTTGATAAAAGCAATTTCAAGTAATAAGGAAGTGTCACTTTCCCCTTTACCTACTTTATGAATCTGAATGTGTCAGAAAAGATAGAGAGTGGACTTGAACTAATTATTTAGACTGGCTCAATATTTTTGCACTGTATTCTTTTCTTCTAACATGGTAATGGGCTAACTCATGACCCGTGCACCACATCCTGACCTGCCACTCCCAATAGCTTCGTTTCCCAATCTGAGAGAAAGAACTCTTGCTTGGCCTTTAACCGCCTAGCTGTTCTTCCACCATTACTTCTTTCCCCCTCCCCTTTCTCTAAAACCAATCTTTGAGTCTTGTTGCAAGAAGATGTCCCATGTGCCTTTGCAAGAGATTGTCATGTAATAAAAGTAATATGCCGGCAACATATAATCAATAGTTTGATTCCTGCTGCAGTAAAATTATCTTGATAGACATTGGGATGATGCTGTCTTGATCCTGTTCTCAAATGGTCCAGCAAATCATTATAAAAGGAGGGAACAAACAATTGCTACCTATTTATATCTCCTTGCAGTAATGAGATAGAAGAAAGGAAGGGGGGGTAAATATAACCTTCCTGTTATAATCTGCCTAGTTAAAATTCTTATCACTTTTATATTGGTTTGTAAAAGAATGCAAACAGTGCACAGTGTTGGGGTATGGAGCAGAGAACTAAGCTGTAAATGTACTGGAGGCAGAAAACCAAACTGTTATGTATGGCACCTATTAGTGGACCAGCTGCATTGGCAGAATAGTAAATATGCAAGTTACACAGAACATTGTTTTCAGCTAAGGAACATCTCCGCCTGATTCGTACATGAAAAAAGAGTTTTATTCAACTTGAAAGCTCGTTATCCTCACTGACCTACAAAATGGCAGGTTTAGGCAACGTTGGAGTTTCTTCTACTCCCTTGGCCAAACAAGTTGGACAAATCTGTCAATTTTAGCTTGCCTAGTTCTCATTTTTGCAATCTTAAATTCAGTTTACCACATTCTGCAACAGTTTGGCCCCCCCCGAAAATTCTTCAGCATTTTATTTTTATAACCTATTTTGACTAATAAGACACATTTTTGCAAGGATTTTTCCTCAAATACAATTCTTCTTGGAATATACTTTTTACTAATATATGCATTTATATGCACACTTAACGCCAGAATATGCACTTTTGCCCCCACTGCTTGGCTAGAGAACCTCATTGCAAAATTCAGAGAAGTTAGAAATTTTGAAAGATAGCTGTGTTTCAGTTCATAAATTGTTTTGAAAAGTGTGAATTTGGTAAGTATGTCTTTAAATGTGAAGTGAATCAAATTCTGCCCTCCCCTCTTTACACTCCAGTAAGAGTCCTAGGGGACATCTGGTGAGGACTGGCCTGTATTAATACAAAAACTTTACAGCTGAAGTAGATTGTAGGCCACACTGAGAAACCAAACACTGTCTTTCCTTGAAATCTTGTTCTGACACTGGCCAACGAGCTTGAACTGTGAAGAAACAGGGCTGAGCAAAGGAAGGGGGAAAGGGCCATTAAGAAGAAAAGTATTTAAAAAACCCAAAAGCTGTACTGGCACAGGATCGCTCAGTCAGAAAGCAATGCTGTCTCGGAAATGTATGACTGGAGCGCAAAATTCATTCTGGAGTGTTTCTGCTTCCTGTCATTTCATCTACTCTGTCAGCAGCTAAAAACGCTGATAAAAGAGGAGGAGCGAATTACCATATTTAACATCTCCTTTTGGTATTTACCCTTACAGGGCAGATTTATGTCACTTGCTAAAGATTTATTTACTCACAGCCGCTGCTGCAAATACCGTCACCCTTTTCCCCAGGAGTCTCCCCTTCTATGATTGCACTCGGGAGTCTTTAGAATTATTTTCCTCATGGAGATCTCCAGGTCCCTCTTTGTAGCCAGAGCGCAGAAGCAAAATATACTAAGGCGACATTTTCACCCTCGTGGAAACTCTTGTCAGAGGTTTCAATGGCTTTTAAAGTCCTTATTTGATTAAAAGCATTATTCATATCGCCCAATGATAGTAACTTACACTTAAATAAGAAAAAAACATGCAAAGCTATATTAAAATTTGCTCGTGACTCTGGCTTAGAAGATGCGCCGCAGGCTATTCAGCTATGGAGGTGCTCTGCAGGGTCAATGGCTACATGGTTTTTATTTTAGTTAAATGCTGACAAACGGCCCTTTCACGAAAAACATGACAAGGTGGTATACAGCATTAAATCACAAGACTGCAGTAACATCTGATTACCCAATGGATGCATTCCTAGATGACACAAGGACCAGTAAGTCTCCCCACAGCCTTCCATGTGCCCCCTACTCTGAAAATGGGATAGCTCTATGCTTGCTAGAAATGTGTGCTGCAAAAAAAAATCTGCTGTAGCCAGTACTCTTAGCAGATTGCAAGCTAAGTTGCTTCTCAGCAAGGCTTCTCCCTTCACACATTTCTGCCAGGGGGACTGGCTGCCATAGTAAATGTGTATCTGTGGTCACACAAGAAGTTGGGGGATGGGGACACCACTGTCAGCACTTTTCTTTGTGAAAGCTACAAGTAACACCAGTTTCCATCCTTTGCAATCTCAAGTTTTTTCTGTTGGTTCCACAGGAAACTGAATATTTGGTTGTTGTTGTTAAATTTTTTATACAGTCCTTCATCCAAACTTCGTAATAAAATATATACTTTAGAATAGTTGGCAAGCGTAAAGCTCACAATTTTGGTCTTATCCTTTAAACATGGGAGCACAGAGTGCAATTTATGAGTGTAGAAAACAAAGCGTATCTCCCCTGCTATAATTTTCAGAAGAGCTGAGCAGACGAAAAATGTAAATCTGCTACCAGGGGTACCAATTACACTTTAAGAATATTATCTTCTGAGCGGACTCCAAGTCACAGGAAGTAACAAACAACACACCAAAAAAGGGAGAAATGAAACATCTGGTTTTCAAACTACAAATTGGATGACACATACCACAAGAGGTTTCTTCGATGGTAATAATTTATTATAACTAATGAATTTTTAAAGATGTCTACATCTTTGTTTGTTTGTTTACATCAGGGTGGATTTTTAAAAAACAGTTCTACACTGTTTGGAATTTTTTAAAATTCAAACCCACGCACAGCAGCATCACATCAACTGAAAACACCAAAATAGTTCCCAGAATCTCTTTTTCTACTATCTTTTGATTGGTAAATGTTGCTGCATTAAAAAGCGGATCAATAAACAAGGAAGAAATACTTAATTCAAAGCTGTCAAAATGAAATATAAATAAATAAAGCCACATTGCAAAACTGTCATATCTCAACATGATGTTTATTGCATGCACAATTGGTGCTACTCTAATAAATGACAAATGCTTCTGGAATTTGCTGGATGGTTTGAGGCCTGCATTCCCACCCATGTTTGTTTGATATAATTAAATTTGTTCACAATGATTAGATATCTGGCCACATGCATTTCTAGCTTGCACAGCAGAATTTATCCCTAAACTATCTGCTTGCTGATGGGAACTTACAGAAGCAGGAAGAAGTAAAGCAAAACAGGTACGATAAGGAAATTAATTGACAATTGCATATGTTGATTGTACCTGAGAAGTACTTTGAAACTGTATAATCATTTACAGGGTATATCGTAAGTAATTGCATGGGCAGTGCAATCCTTGGGGCAAGGTGAGAAATTGTGCAGGGGAAACCACCAAATCAAAAGATCTACCAGCTGGCAGGGGGCAAACAGAGGTAATATCTCTGTGTGTTCCAACTCCAGAGCTAGCATATTTTCCTTCATTTGCCAGGGGTGCGTCAAGAAAATGGAAGGGCTTGGGACTCTGCAGATCCAAACTCAGATGCAAAGTGGACTCACCTGTCAGGCAATCCCAATGTTGTTGACCAAGAGCTCCTGTCAGTCCCAGGCCAGCTTGCCCAGTGCCCAGGGGTGAAAGGAACTCTAGTCCAACTGTGTCTGAAGGGCCACTGTTTAGCCACCGCTGCTATGAAGGGGGAAAGGGGCCATTGCTCATTGGTAGAACACCTGCTTTGCACACAAAAAGTTTGCAGGTTCAATCCCAAGCACCTCCAGACAGGGCTGGGAAAGAGCCAGAGAAGGCAGGCTTAGGGCAGCATGACTGGTTCCACCACACTGGGCTTTGAGCCTAGGGGGCGCTGCAGGGTGTTGCAACTATGGCGTAGTAAACTGAGCAGAATGGAAGGTGAGAGGTGGGGTGTGTGCCAAATTTCAGCCTCACACAGGGCATTGCTGTAATCTGAAAGACCAAGGCCTGTCCCTGGAGTCAGGCAGTGTAAGCAACACTGAATAAGATAAATCAGTGGTCTTATTCAGCATAAAGCAGCTTCTTAAAGGGTCTTGGCAGTTCTACGGGTGGGGAAATCGGTTTCAGTTTGTATGCAATGTTGCCTACACATTTGTAAAATTATTTCCTAAAATAATGCATTTTTGTGTGTTATTTTAACTGATATATGCATTTAAATGCACACTTCATTCCAGTATGTCATTTTTATACACATTAACTGGCTGGAGAACCACACTGTGAATTCCAAAGGACGGTTGTGTTCCAGTTCATGTATTGTCTTCGAAAGCTTGGATTGGGTAAAGATAAAGGTAAAGGGACCCCTGACCATTAGGTCCAGTCGTGGCTGACTCTGGGCTTGCGGCGCTCATCTCGCTTTATTGGCCGAGGGAGCCGGCGTACAGCTTCCAGGTCATGTGGCCAGCATGACTAGGCCACTTCTGGCAAACCAGAGCAGTGCACAGAAACGCTGTTTACCTTCCTGCCAGAGCAGTACCTATTTATCTACTTGCACTTTGAGGTGTTTTTGAGCTGCTAGGTTGGCAGGAGCAGGGACCGAGCAACGGGAGCTCACCCCGTCGCAGGGATTCAAACTGCTGACCTTCTGATCAGCAAGTCCTAGGCTCTGTGGTTTAACTCACAGGGCCACCTGCGTCCCCTGGATTGGGTAGGTTTGCCTTTAAATGAGACCTTTATGGAAACTCTTCCCTATCCCTAGATTGTACTTACAAGGACAGAGGTGCGGTAGACTCCCCACACCCCTGGCGCATTAAAACTGTGCATATATACCTTTCTAGGACATATTCCGACATGGTAATCATCTCTTAGTTGTAATGTATTCAGCATGATAGAACTGTTTGTAGTAAATGGATGCCCCGTTCCATTGGCATTTTGTGTGTGATTCCTGCACAGTGACATAATGGACGATAGAAGTGCACTCTGCAATTGTTTGCATGTATTTGCCCATGGGCAGGAAATGCCCATTCAGACTGTTAAACTGGGGAGACAATACATAATATCAGGTCTGCTCAAAGTAATTTCACGTTCAATTGTGCAAATATCAAAAACCATTTTTAAGCACTACTGCTTCGCCTGTTTACCATGCTGGAATAATGTATGATAATACACCAATAATGTCAATGAATTCTTAACTGCACAGTTGCATTCACTTCCTGGATTGATTGAACTACAATATGTACATTATGGGTTGGATCCAGACTAAGTTAGTTCAACTTAGGCACCACTGAAAATCAATGGGGCAAATTAGTTATGACTCGCGTTCCATTGCTGCCAATGTGAACTAAGAGCTAACTTAGTGTGGATCCAAACATGCAATTAGATTTTCGGGCAAATTGTGATGAAATAATGCAAAAAGGGGCCAGCCACAAAAAGCTGTCAGTGCTACTTTGATGGAATAATAGAAGACTGTAAGCTAGAAAAATGGTATTTTTATTTGTGTGTTTTTAAAGGTTTGCACTGCTATTTTCATTTTTAAAGGTCTCTGCTCTTAAAGTGAGTGTTATTTTTTTATCGTCTTCTTATGGCTTATGCCAGAGACAAATAAAATGGAACAGAACAGATAAAATATTTTCCACAATTGAAAGGGAGAATTCAAGGGAGAGCTATTGACTGCTTAACCTGGTTAAGTGAAATAAGCTTTCTTCTTGCAACAAGATGCTATGAAAAAGAGACTTCTAGTGATTGTAGGCCTCTGTTGTCTAAACGAATGGCCATCACAGTAAATTACCTACTTAGATAGAATTGTTGATCTTCTGGAATATTACCACCCTACCAAATATTAAATTCCAGTTGGGTTTCATTAAATACAGAAGAGCAACAGTATTAGAGCAGGGGCAGGGTAATTGGTGGTCTACCAGTAGGGCTACAACTCCCATAATCCCTTACCATTGCCAATACTTGCTGGGGCTGATGGGAGCTGGAGTCCAGCGACATCTGCAGGTCCATTGGTTCTCCATCCCTAGACTAGAGACATGCAACCTATTTCCTTTCACTAACTGGAAGGTTTTTTTGTTTGGTTGTTTGTTTCTACAAGTAGAGTTGGCTTTTATTTAACCATCTTATTTATTTAAGTGTCTGATTCATTAACTCACCTTTCCTCCAGGTAACTCAAGGTGACAAACATGGTTTCCCAACATTTATTTCCCCTTTTCTCCAAATGTTGAGATAAAAACATGAGGAAGGTGGCAAGCTTCCCTATAGCAGTTGAGATTATTTGACCATTTTGCCCAGTATAGATAATAACTACTCTGATTGGCAGGGGCTCCTCTGAGTCTCAGGAAGATCTGATCTTCTTGTCTTGCCTGGAGATGCTTGGAGGACCTTGGACCTTCTGCAAGCTGACTGTAACAATTCATGTTTGGAAAAATGGCCAGTCTTGACAATGCAACATATGCTTAACATTAAATCCAAGGGCCAACTGAATGTGTACTGTTGAGAGAGGAAATTTGTTAACTGTAGTTGAAGTAAGCAAGCTTTGAAGGGGTTGAAGGGGTTGTTGATGCTGTCTTGCAACCCACTGTATCCTAAGACGAAAGGATAACTCACAAAAGGTAAGTCCTACCTACAAGGAGGAAAAACTTTTTAACAGCAGAGTACAAAAAGGATAAAAAGTGAAGGTGAGAGCAAACTCGAGCCAGTTCCAAAATTAGTTATAGGAATCCTCTATGAATACCTGGAAGGCGGGTAGAATGGAATAATACCAGGCACAGTCAATCAACAGAAGTCTGATAAATCAGACTGGAGGGAGTCAGTTCATTCCATTGACAGATAAGAATGGCAGAGAGCTTTGATTTAGTTTGCATTTAAAGGTGAACCTACCTAATTCACAGTTTCCAAAGCAACGTGCGAACCAAAACATTGCCATGTTTCAAAATTTGCACTTCTCCGAATTTTGCAGTGCAGTTCTCCAGCCAAATGACATGTACAATATTACTGAAAATAGCATGCAAAATGCATTATAGTAG
Source organism: Podarcis raffonei (assembly GCF_027172205.1). Taxonomy (NCBI): domain Eukaryota; kingdom Metazoa; phylum Chordata; class Lepidosauria; order Squamata; family Lacertidae; genus Podarcis; species Podarcis raffonei. The sequence continues at coordinate 25,902,313 of NC_070613.1, read as the reverse complement.
GAATAATTGCTTTGAGAAAATGTGTATGTTAGGAAAATGCTGATGAATTTCCATGAGGACTTTAAAAAATAAAATAAAAAAGCTAATGTGGAACTGTGGAGAACTGAATTTAAGACTAGAAAAACGAGAAACTGGGAGAAACTGAAACTGATAGGTTTGCACCTGCAACTGATAAGTTGCAGTGGTGCAGGAGCACTGCTCAGATATCCTGTGAGCAGCCATAAGTCACAAAACAGCAATTTAACAGTTTTGGGCACTTTAGAGTTATACTATGAAATAGCTGTGATTATGTGCATTCTAAAGCTTAAATCCTATACACACTTATCTGGAAGAGTGAAGGTGTACATAAGATTGTGCTGTTACTTGACAGTAAGCACTACACAACTGGAATTTACTTCTGAGTAAACATAAGATTGGGACTCGGGTGGTGCTGTGAGTTAAACCACAGAGCCTAGGACTTGCCGATCAGAAGGTCAGCGGTTCAAATCCCTGTGATGGGGTGAGCTCCCATTGCTCAGTCCCTGCTCCTGCCAACCTAGCAGTTCGAAAGCACATCAAAAGTGCAAGTAGATAAATAGGTACCGCTCCAGTGGGAAGGTAAACGGCATTTCCATGCGCTGCTCTGGTTCGCCAGAAGCGGCTTAGTCATGCTGGTCACATGACCCGGAAGCTGTATGCCAGCTCCCTTGGCCAATAAAGTAAGATGAGCGTCGCAACCCCAGAGTTGGCCACAACTGGACCTAATGGTCGGGGTCCCTTTACTTTTACCTAAACATAAGATTGCACTCTACATATGTATGAGATCTATTTAAGTTTTCATGGGCTTTATATTACACAAGTGTGTGTTTAACCTGGTGCTTTTTTTATAGTGACCCTGCCATACATGCTAAAAGATAGCCACTAGCTCAGATTTGCACCACAGTCTGTATTTTCAAATCTGCTACGAACCGTCATCACCAAAATGATTTGCAAAGACTACTCTAAACAGTTTTAATTTATTGACTCTGTTCTCTAACTTGTAGGTTGCTATAAAAATGCCCTCTTCATTTCACTTTGCAAACTGCTTTCCCTCCGCCCGCTTTCCATCTATGGAAGAGTTTCAGCCCTAGAGAGGAAAGCACAATAAAACCTCTTTGATTACAGCCACTTACTATTTTATTTGATAGATTAAATGGGCCAAAGCATTCTACTTTGGAGATTAAGAAATAAAGCTCAAAGCAGTAGAAAGCACATCACATTTTATCTCTTGAATAAAGATCCTTTTGCACCAGTTTCTGGGTGTGATATGCAATGTTTTCCATAGGCACCATGACAAAGAAAACCTAATAAAAAATGACAAATTAATGAAGCATGAGGCTCCTTTTTATGATTATAAGAAACACATTGTGTCCTTGGCTCCTGATAGGCAAATACAAGAGATGTATAGCTCTGACAGGTTATTTAAAACAAAAAAGTATTCATCATATTATTATATGAGTTTAATCCTTCTTCTGCATATTGCCTTTGTGTTCCATTTATTTCCATTATTTCCTAGCATAGCTGAACAAAAATATTTTTTGTCCTTTCAACAAGAGTCTTATTTGAGATCCTGTCACTTTAGAATTATCTCTTAAACTGTTGTTTGAGTCCAACTGGGTTCGTGTCATATAATTAGCTTCATATAACGGTCCAGGGCACAACCTTGAATAAGTTAGGGCACAATTAAGTCCAATTAAAATCAACACACAATCACACTTACAGGCTGATCTTCTTTGCAGAGCCCTTCCAGGCACCCTTTTTATCGCTCATGCATGATGATTTGTGTGCTCTGTGCTATGGGAGTGGTGACACGGGATCTTGCTTTCAATACTGTTTGCACCCGGAAAAGTGTTTGGGTGGTCAGACTGCTTCATCGTCAATCAGTGCTTATCGCATAACTTCCTACTGAAATCCCATAACTTTTTTGCACCACAAATGTTCCGGTTTATTTTTGTTCCACTTTTCTGCCCCCCCCCCGGACAGCTATAATGTGGTAGCATTGGGCAAGCATAGCAGAACAACCTAAAGCAGAATACGTCCACCACTGATACACTAACACTGTGTCAAAAATATGTTTCAGAATGCACCCACCATAAAGCACCAGCCTAGAGAAGCCCCCTCTGCAGCAACATCAGAGCATTAGACTGACTATCTCATCTACCTGAACCAACAAAAGATGCTACTCCACTTTGTTGTCAGATCCATCGCTCACTGAACCATGGCAGCAACCCCCACTTATGATCCAGCTGGCCCAGCACTAATGAAAGCCCTGCAAAGGAGTGCCAAGCTGGACTTAATGGAAAGAGATACACCATCACATCACAAGAGTGCTCCATCCTGGGGCTGTCAAAAGGCTGCATCCCTCTTAGCATCAGTTCCAGCTGGTGCCACAAATAGTCATGGCTCTGGACCAGAGTCCCGATACTGAGTCCTTGAGCAAGAGTAGCTCCAAGGAGGAAGGAGTGGATGCACTATTTGGTTTTTAATTAAAAAAAATAAAAAAATAAAAATAAAATAAATAAATAATTTTATTTATACCCCACCCTCCCCAGCCAGAGCCAGGCTCAGGGCGGCCAACACCAGTAAAATACAGTAAAAACATAATGGAGGGGGGCAATTTAAAATACAGGTTACAATGCAATTTAAAATGCAGCCTCATTTTAAAAGTAGCCCATAGATCAAAACCATAAGGGGAGGGAAACATAAGGGTCAGACTGAGTCCAAACCAAAGGCCAGGCGGAACAGCTCTGTCTTGCAGGCCGTGCGGAAAGATGTCAAGTCCCACAGGGCCCTAGTCTCTTGTGACAGAGCATTCCACCAAGTCGGGGCCAGTACTGAAAAGGCCCTGGCCCTAGTTGAGACCAATCTAACCACCTTATGACTTAGGACCTCCAAAATGTTGTCATTTGTGGACCTTAAGGTTCTCCGCGGGGAGGACCTATTTTACACAATAGGTACACCAGCACCAGATTCTGTAGCCACTGTACTCCAATTAATGGGACTTATTGGTCAAAATATGTAGAAGAATCTACAAAAAAAGGACCTGGACTTTCAACAGGGTGGATGCAGCACACAGAGGACAAGGCTTTAGTCTTGGCTCCCTAGATAATGCTATCAGTCTCTGGGAGTTGCCACCGGCCAGTTCTGAGACAGCTTGTTCTTCCTGTCTCAGCTGAAGGGTGGCTGTCTGTAGTTCTGAAGTATAGTCATTGTAGTCTAAAGTAGCACTTCTGGTCCTGTCTAGGGTCCTGAACTTGCTGCGGCATCAAACTTGGCTCAGGAACCCTGGGGCTGCCTTTCTCCATCTCTCTTGGGCCACCACATCCTCTCTGTGGCAGAGACTGTGATAGATCAGGAGACAAATCAATGTCACCAGAAGCATTTGTAGGCATTTCTAAAGGCACACCAGTCCAAGGGGAGCACCATATCCTCTTGTTTTCAATATTTGCTTGCTTATAGACAACCTCCCAGGGATTAACCTTCCCAAACTGACTCACAGTATATTGAAAATATAAAATTCATTCTTGGTCTAATTACAAGCCATAAAACTACATTCTATATAATACTAAAACATATAAAGTGTTATAATCATAAGCATTGGAAAAAGAATCAGCAGGGGGAAATACCTAATATAAACATAAAGGCACAACAAATCATTAAGAATGTAAAAAAGGTGCAGCTAACTACAAAAGAAATAGAGTATCAAGTGAAAGCAGTTTGGAAGAAACAAAAAACTATTTAGGGCCCATTTAAAAATCACCAGTGTAGTGCGCTTATATAAAAGGGATTCCCTAAGCAGGGGCCATCACTGAAAAGGCTCCGTAGGCTCTATATCTAGCAGGTTCCCCTGACAATCCAACAATTGCATTCCATGCATGCAGCAGAAATGAATGCAGTCCCTGAGGAAGTATTGCATTTCCTCAGATGCAAAGTTCTTTCCAGTTGAGATCTGGGAAGCATTTCTTCGTGGAAGCAGAAGCTTTGCACAGAGGGAAAATGTGAGATCTATATGCAACAAATAAGACACTTGTGCTACACAGACACATACAGATTTTTGTGTGCAAAGGCCCACAGAACACCCACATGTACTGTATGAAAGGAGCCAAAATTGCACTATGTCACCAGCCGCAACAATATGTACACACTGAGCATTTTAATGTAAAGCATGCCCTTCTTCTTGTCCCTCTCACTACAGTATCTCATTTTCCCTTGATTTGTCTTTTAAAGGGTGATAAAGACAAGCTCTGCTTTAAAGCCAGTAATTGTTTCTTAATGGTGGGCACTCTGTCACATTAGCTCTAGCTGCTATCTTAGAGAAAACTTTGATGTGATTTGCCCAACTATTAAGGCTATTAGTTGAAACTTGAAATTGATTTATTTTGCCCATTGCATTAACCTTCCCTGGCAGAACCATCATTTCCTTATATAGGGCATGACAAATGCACCTTGGAGTCTAAACATTTTTTGTTTTATTTTTGCGAAATTGGATGTAAATGCCAGCTCACTATAAGCCCCACATTGATGAGATGATAAAAGTGGTGAAAACTCCACCCGCCATCTTTATTACTATATGGTAAATGAAGGGGAACTCTGAAAGAAAGTTCCCCTTAGAAACACATTTGGTGACACTTTGGTTAGAGTATTTTTGAAGTGGGGGTAGAGACCTATAAACAAGGGTGGCTTAGGTCTGGCAAAACAAAGCTTACTTCATGTAAAGCCCTGCATACATTCAATTTTGTATACTAGCTGAACAAACTAAAAAAAATTGGTGGGTTCTTCAGTTTGCATTGCAAAAAGTAATACAAAAAAACTAGGCCATGTTTCTAGCATTAAACTCTAAAAGGTTTGCATAGAAATTGGAAGCAATATATATATATATATGAAACCATAGCACCAAATGGGTCTGTATAAAGGAACCTCAGCAACAAAGGAAGGGAGAAGGAGATTTAAAATGAATATTATATCCCATCATCAGTTCCTTAAATCTAACCAGAAAGACATTTAAATGAAAATTTCTATTCCATTTTAATAGGGTGAAAATATACATATATTATGTTTCTCTGTGGTACAGATTATCATAAAACAGAAGTTCTTGTAATGTCATCTAATCTACCAGGTGCATTTGGTAAGTGATGTCCTTCCCAAAGTACATGGCAGAAATGTTAATGAAATGTTAATGAACTGTCTCCACGGTGGGCTCCAAATTAAGCCTATGTTATATAGAGAGAAGGAATAGCATGCCTTCTTCTGCAACAGCAACTGAAGAGGCCAGCTGCCAGTCAGATTTAAACAAAAACAGCTTGTCTCTTCAGTTCTTAGACCTACTGTAGGAAAAACTAAGACATCACTGTCTGCCCATGTGGTCTGGTATGGCTCTATATGCTCTGAAGGCTCTACATGCTTGGAAAAGTTATCTGTAGACAACTTTTTCAACTCCCTTTCAACCAAGTTGAAGGTAAACTATAAATCTATTAGATTATTGAGTATTTGTAGGTTTTTGGAGTGCCTCTGGGAAGCATTGGCCTTGGTGAGCTCTTTCTGTTTCAGAGACTATCTGGTGGGAAAGCTACGATCGAGGGAAACTAGATTCCATCATAAGAGACAGGATGCCAGAAGCCTGCACATGGTTCCTCTATGTGTTTCTTCCCTGGAGTCTCAAGTTTCTGGTTGTTCTACCAAAATGCTCTTCACTCTGACTGTTCATAATAAGATCTCACGTATCCATGACTTGATCATGGATAAGGGATCAACACCAAGATTTGGATGGGTGAGCATCTTATCTCACTGTGCTTGGTGTATGACCAGCATAGGGTGAAGGGTCGAGTGTGTGTGTGTTGCCATGGTCCATAAATATTATACAGTATCTTACTCACTAAGAAACCTCTCCATCTGGGGGTTGTCTTTGAGAGTCTGCACCTGGTATCTGTGCCTTGTACCTAAGCAGCAGATTTGGTGGGGCTTCAGTCCTTTTATCAGTGGTCTTGCTGTGGAAGAGTAACTTGTTACAGGTGTAAAAGGTGTACAGAGCAATTCAAAGCAACTTCCCATGACTTAAGACTGGATGGGTTCCATATAAGTCCAGGGGAAATTCTTAAGAGAGTGCATAGAAAATTCCTCCAGGAAAATACACTGTTTCATTCTTTAAGCTCTTTCACAGGAGATATTTTCTGTTCACAGGAGAAAGATCTATGTGGCACAGTAACATCAAGGCCTGCGAACCATTAATTTGAGATAACTTTCCCCTGCGTAAATTGCTGAGCAATCAGATTTTCTTTTTATTTTACCTTTTGCTCTGCATGATATAGCTCATGTCATGCTAGGATCACAGTTCCCTGCTATTAATTATACACAAGCGCACATTTTTTAAAAAATCTTGTGCTCACCAGGGCAACTGGGAGAAGGAGAGGGCGAAAGATGCAAGATCCACTGCAGAGACCAGTGAATTCTAGTCTATGAAATTCATTTCAGCAGCTCTCTTTATAATCCTGCCTTGGAAACTCATTTCATTTTAAAGTCCTGTAAAGGAGTCATGGCTATATTCAGGACTGCTTATTGAGCAGCAGGTTCTTAAAATAATCCTTCTGGGCTTCTTCCTTCCATGTTACCTCAGAAAGAAAAAACCCCCACATGGCCAGGATAAAGATTTGACCTTATGTTAAGCTACCGAAATAATAAAATGCAATCTGCAGAGTGAAAGGTGGATAAGGCCGAGGTAACGCAGCCAGCAGCCTCCCAATGTGTTTTAGCCAAGGTATTTACAGAACTTAAAAGTACTTTTACGATTTATAGCCATAATGGCACAACCAGCACTGGTATGAACAAAAGTGTTCTTGGGCAAAAGCCTTGATGACTTTCACCATACCCTCCAATTATCACTATTTTGCTGGGACAATCACTACTACACTTCAGTAATCATAGATTCTGTCTTTATCACAGAAAGTCCCTGATTAAGAGATATGTATTCTTTTGTCCCCCACGGCACCATAGAGAATTAACTTCCAATTAAGTCCTCTGTAACTGTTTCTAGCTCTATGGTGCCCTTGGCCCCTCCCACACTGCTGCTCAACCAATCACTGCTCTTCCCTTCCCAAGCTGCTTTATTGGAAATAGGAAGTGGACACTGGGTAAGGCAAGGCCAGCAAGGGATGTTGCTGCTGACTCTTCGCCCTAGTAAATCCTAGAATCATAGATTTGGAAGGGACCATAAGGATCATCTAGTTCAACCCCCTGAAATGCAGGAATCTTTCACCCATTGTGGGACTTGAACCCACAGCCCTGTGTCGCATGCTCTGCCAACTGAGCTATTCCCTCTTTTGTCCCTCTTTGGCTTTTGAGGGCCCACTATGAAAATTTGAGAGTGGGAGTTTTGTTGGTTTGCTTACTTTATTTATAGGCTGCCATTCTGGACTAAGTTCTCTCAAGGGGATGAACAGCAACAGAAACATAAAAGCAGTCTGGTGCAGTGGTTAGAGTGCTGGACTAGAACCTGGGAAACCAAGATTCGGATCTTTACTACGTTCTGAAGTTCACTGGGTGACCTTGGCCTCTCAACCTAACCTACTTCACAGAGTTATTGTGAAGATTATATGAGCTCCTTGGAGAAAAGATATAATAATAATAATAATAATAATAATAATAATAATAATAATAATAATAATAATATTTATATCCTGCCCATCTAGCTGGGTTTCCCATTTCAAATCTCATTTTGTTTGTGAAGGGTTATTAGGCATTTATAAATGAAAATATCCATTGAGCCCCAGGCACTGGACTCGAAGAAAAGTATATAGCACATTTATTAGTATCTACAATACAGTAACAGAAGAATGCAAATCTATGCAGGTGAGGTAGCATTTTTAAAATTGGAACTAGCAGAGCTTCTCATCACACTCTGAATCATGGGCTGAAAGGGAAAAAAGGCTCTCTTGTAAACAAGCTCTATTGTTGCAAATGTTAATCCACAGACTCCTAGAGTACAGAAATATGGAACGCAGTTATTAATGTATTATGCTGAAAGTATTTGCTTTGGTGTCAAGACATGGCACAGAGAACAGACTTCAAAAAGAGATGCATGGAAATTACACTCATTAGGGTTTTTAATCTCTTGCAAGCAACTTGTTGCGAAAGAGAGATCTCATGAATATATGAAGTGACAAGTGGCATGTCTGTTCTTTGTCTCCAGGAAAGATTGCTTGTTGGGAAAAGTTGAGAAAAACAGAGGCATGACTGCTTCATTCTTTGTTTTTTTTAATGAAGCGGAACTGCGTTGGGTCGCGAGTTCTTCTACTGGATTTTTAATAGGCAAGTTGCAAGTACAACTGGGGGGTGGGGATGGGGGTGTCAGATTATATTAGAAATTATCTAATTTATGAAGGATGGGTAACTTGTGGTCCTCCAGAGGTTCCTGGAATACAACACTCATCGCCCTTTGGGACATAGGTGTTTCCTACAACAACTGACTAGCCACTTATGTATATCACCCCCCCCCCAAAAAATACATTACCTTAAAAAAGGGATGAAGTAGGAAATCAATTTTCATAAAGTCATCATATACTAATTTGTATGTATAAGTACATATTTAGAAATAATTCCCAAAATTCAAATAGATAAAGTGTGCATCTTTCCATTGTGTGGACGGCTATGACCAGGTGACCTGTGTCTTACTTGTGGGTTCTTACAGTTGATGGGCAAGTTCAAGCCTGTTGCTGTTCCTTCTTATGGACCAAACAGCCCTTCAAACAGAAGACTCCTTGGAACAGAGGCCTGGGCTCTGACAGCCATTCAACCAAAACAAACAAAGACGGTTCTCCGGAGAACCTTGAGTTTAACCATTTTTACCCATCCTGGTCCTCTCTGCCATCCAAGATCCTCATCCATGCCACTTCCAAGCCTTCCAGCTATGAGTTCTAAATCACAGCTGGTTCTCTAGTTGTCAGGTGCCAATGACTTTTGGCTGCAGTACAACCACCCCCCTCTACTTATTTTATGAGTTCCCTTGGCTGATTCACAAGATGACCTTCTAAGCTTAAACTATGCCGTTTGTTCAGTGTGCATGGGCAAGCTTAACTGGTGTTTTTCTTCTTACTGCATAGACACAACCCTTGCAAAGTGCAGGGGCCTGAACTAACTCAAACAGGTGAATGAGAGATTGCTGTTGTCCCAGCTCTGTTGTTTAATGTTTTGGTAAAGAACTGTGACTCCTCTAGTCTGGATGAAAAGCTGTGGAACTCCTACATCTTTTCTTCTCTGCCATGGAGAGAAATTGTAAAGACAAGCTTTTGGTAAGAAAAATGCACATGGCTTCTTTCTATACTCTATTAACCTCTGTTTTTGTTTCTGTAAAAGAAGTGTGTCCTAGACATCTGTTGTAAACAAGATAGACCTTAGAGAGGAACACATTTTGGACAATTTATTTTGTGCTTACCAGTGTCTGGATTTCTTATCCCTGGTGTGATGCCCTCCACGTTGTGTTTCAATACAGCTCTCATCATCCTTGACCATTAGCCATGCTGACTAGACCTGATGGGAGCTGTAGTACAAAACACCTGTGGTTGCAGAAGGCTGGCTTATCATCTTCCTCAGGATGGGTAAAGAGTTGAGAGTGGTTTACCTTTTCCTAATGTGTCCAAAGGGGGCTATTTACTGGCATTAGTACACCGTACTAAGATGTGCTCTATTTAATGCATTGCAGGAAGCTAGTTAACAGAATTCCTGCTGGCTTAATAAAAACTTGATTTGCAAAAGGCATGGCAGGGAAATGGCAGACTGAAAGCAACTCACACAATCATTCTAAGTTGCCATGACTGTTACTGAATGAGACAAATTGCCATGCTTTGGTTCCGTCAACCTTTGCTTCCTGGAATACTAACTCTTGTTAACTTTCAAAACGGAGCTAAAGGAGCATTTTAAACTGTGCATTTTAAACCCAACATAAACTGCTCATTCTGAACTAGTTAGAACTTCATACATTTTCCACCAGCAACTGTGATCTGCAATCACTGTGGTGTGTTTTTTAAAAAAATAAATTTGGAACTCTTTACACCACATCCCCTGCCCCCTGCATCCAAAGCAGCTTAAGAACATTAATTCTCCTCTTGCAGTGCAGACGGGGCAAATCATTACAATAAGGTCTTGACATTAATGCTGCTATATTGGTTTTTCCATAAAGCCTTTGGCTTAACCTCTGTTCCTCTGAGTTCTCATTGCCAACTGAAATAAAGTCTAAGTATATATGGCTATATGTGTTTACATTTGTCCCTTGTGACCCTTGCATCTTCCACCCACATGCACACAATAGATTGCATTTGGACATAACGATAGCACTGTGTGAATGAGCCTTGACTCATTTGCACTTTGCCCTGTCCTTTCCTCTTTCCTCCACTGAACTCCTCCCCAAGCACGGCCTCAAGGTCAGAAGCTTTTGCTTCCATGTTCAGATAAACAAAGTTTAGTGTTAAGTCTGCCCTCCAAGTGTCCCTATTTTCCAGGGACAGCCCCAGAATTAAAAAAGCCGTCCCAGCTTGTGATTTGATCCCAAAATGTCCCTATTTCCCCTGCCAGCACTGCCACCACTGAGCTCTGGGAGGAGGATGCGCCGTGCCTGTCTTGAGCAGCGGCAGCAGTGAGGGAGCATCCCATTGCCTCTCCATGGCCACTGCTGCCGGCCTCCTCCCTTGGGCACCTCATAGCGGCTGCTGGAGAGTGGGAAAGGAGGCCGTCATTGTCAAGGCCCAGTCCTGGGTGATGCGCCAGCTTTGAGGGACAGGCAGAGGGCAGGGCCGCCCTGGGCAGGAAGAAAGGGGGAGCAGAGCAGAGCGCAAGGAGTACCAATTTTATTCTATTTAATACACACACACAAAAGTTTGTGTGTTTGCATCTAATCTTGCCCCTTTCAAAAATTAACTTATTGACATGTGTTTTTCTTTTTGTAAATCTATCAAAGAATAAAATAAAATTGGAATTAAGGGATTTTTTCAGGACAATGGAGGATGTGTGTGCCATGTCCCACTGGTGTAGTGGTAGCTGCACTCGTACTTCTTCCGATAGGAAATGCTCTGAGGGATGGGGGCAAAAATGGGTTAGGGGAGTGAGAAATGTCCCTATTTTCATCTGAGGAATGTTGGAGGGTATGATTCTGCGCTTTAATCTGTGGTTATCTGCAGTGCAGTTTGTTGAAACAAGACAGCTTTTTACAAGCCAGTCTTAGAAGTTGGCTCATTTTAGTAAGCTGTAGTTAAGACTAAGCAGTTTTTGAACATAACACTAAGGAAAAATCATTGGAAGGAAAAATCAAGAATACAAAAAGGATTGGAAAATGTTTGTAAGGTCTTTTAAAAATCAGTAGAAAAAAAGTGAACAGATTGGCAGGGCTTGAATAAATTCAGCAATATAAGAGGAAGTAAGAGAAAATTAGTAAGAAGAGTAGAACTTGGTAACTTAGAATACATGGAAGAGAGGGAATAGAAAGGACACCAGAGAAGGAGAGGAAGGGAAGTCCTTAGATGTCTTGTTTTGTGTCCCTGTTTGGTTGTGGTTTTGTTTTCACGCCCCCCCTAACTTTTACTTATTATTTTGGAACTGTATGTAAAAAATGCAAATAAAAATTATAATAAAGAAGGAAGGGAAGATGAGGAATCACCGAGGTTTGCTCTGCTAACAAATAAACCATAGTTTATCATTACATCAGAATGTAGTCAATGTCTAAGTTTGTACTTGTGAGCTCCATGGTAATAAGAAGCTGCAAAAGCCAACAGTATCACAGAAGCGGCACATCAAGTTACCTTCTCTTTGCCGAAAACTAAGACCCATGGCCAGAACTCCTGATGAGGCAGCCAGATGTTTGAGATTATTTAAGAAAGGTCCATCAAGTTCATTCTTAAAGAGCTGCTTCACACGTTACTCTGTTTCTTGTGCCAATACGTGGCAATCCAAGGAAGGGATTTCTTCAACCTGGAGCCCTGATTATGGAATTTCCTCCCCTCCCAGATGCAGACTTTGCTGGGTTTCTGGTGCCAGCTAAAGGCTCATGCGCTCCCACAGACATTTGGAGGAGCCTGGTGAATTTCTGCTTCTTCTGTTGTTGTTTTTTGCTTCGTGTTCAGCTATTGTGTTTAATATGCATTTTGCTTGATTGCAGTGTAACCCACTCTGGGATTGACTTGGCAATGACAAACTAGTAGGGAATGTTTTAAATAAATAATATTGCTCAAACAGGTATTGAAGTCTGAATTAATTGTCAACAGTTGCATTAATTGGTATTTATGCAAATCTTTGAAGTTAGTACAGATGGAAAATCCCTGAAGGGGACAGGGGGCCCTGTTTATTTCCATATACTACTGTAACATCACTTTGAATGCTATTCCTCCACCCATCCCACATATCCCAAAGAGTTGAGCATAACACATTGAAAAACGTTACTTAAATAGATTGAATTCCATCCAGCATGAATATTTGCATTCTTGGATAGGAATATATATATATATATATATATATATATATATATATATATATATATATATATATAATTCAAAACTAACACCACAATCCTGATATTCCTGTTCTATAAAAACCAGAAACAACAGCAGCCATGGCAGTGTAGTAGACAGTGGGCTGGATCCAGACTTGCTGCCATCAATAAGCCTAAGTTAAGGCACAACTAACTTACCTTATTGATTTCCTGGGGACTTAAATTCAATTAACTAAGGCTAAAATTGTAACCTCACTTAACCTGGGAGTAAGCCCAATTGAACTCAACTTCTGGGGAGACATGGGTTGTGCTGTTAGTGCATTAGACCCAAACTGAGAATATCTGGATTCCAAGCCCTATTCAGCCATGTAGGTCATACTGACCTTGGGTTAGTTCTTCTCTAGCTAAGGACATAAGCGGAGCCTGCTGGATCAGGCCAATGGCCCATCCAGTCCAGCATCTGGTTGGTCCACTGGCTAACCAGATATTTGTGGGAAACCCACAAGCAGGGCCTGAGCATCAGAGCACTCTCCCCTCCTGCAAGTTCCAGGAACTGGTATTCAGAAGCAGGATTGCCTCTGGCTGTAGAGATCAGAGCAGCAGCTGAACCAACTACACAGAATTGTTCGGGAGGTAAGGAGAAGATAACGGCCAGGTGTGTGACCCAAGTCCTTTGGAGGGTAAAGGTAAAGATAAAGGGACCCCTGACAGTTAAGTCCAATCACGAATGACTCTGGGGTTGCAGTGCTCATCTCACTTTACAGGCCGAGAGAGACAGTTTTTCTGGGTCAAGTGGCCATCATGACTAAGCCGCTTCTGGTGAAACCAGAGCAGTGCACGGAAACGCCGTTTACCTTCCCGCTGGAGAGGTACCTATTTATCTACTTGTACTTTGACATGCTTTCGAACTGCTAGGTTGGCAGGAGAGAGCAATGGGAGCTCACCCCGTTGCAGGGATTCGAACTACTGACCTTCTGATCAGCAAACACTAGGCTTAGTGGTTTAGACCACAGCACCACCTGCGTCCGCGGGTAAGTGGAGGTTAAGTGTGATACAAATGAAATAAATGCAATAATACATAAGAAACAGAAAGAGGCAGGACTTTAACCAGATAAAATATATGTGAACAGCTAGACAGATGTCCTTGTTACACATAACAGTAGCTGACACAAAACGAATTATCCTTTGTGCAGTAGAACGGCGTGGGCAATTAAGAGTGAAAGTGACACAGCAGCACATTTGACACATGTCCACAAGAATATGTCTCGGTGGCAGCATCAATCTAATATTCAGCTACTAAAATAATCTGCACATTTCTAGCAGATGCCATGATCTATCTGTTAGGAAGGTGTGACTCTCCCAGGGGAGATCACCAGTGACATCCAGGGAAGTGCTAGCAGTTTCATAATCTGTATCTTTGTCACTCAGAGGCATTTCTTTCCCCCTTTGTCGCCTCATTCTGATCCAAGCCTCATCTTGCTTTTGATATTTGGATATTTAGGCAAGAAAAAAGGGATGCGTGTAAATCAAGGATTTTTAAAAAACAATGGAGCCTTCCACTTTAAAACTCTAAACAACACAGGGCCCCAAAGATCTGAAAGATTGTCCCCTTCCCTACAGACTCTCTCAGATGCTAAAACAGCAGAGGGGAGCCTCTTGCTGCCCTCAAAAATCTGGAGTGACGGCAGCCTGGGAAAGGGCCTTCTGTGGGGCAGCCCCTAAGTTGTGGAACTCCCTCCCCATAGAGATACATCTTCATTATGTAGTTTCCATCACATGCTGAAGGCACCTCTCTTTATCCTGGCCTTTGAGATAGATGATAGATAGATAGATAGATAGATAGATAGATAGATAGATAGATAGAGATAGATAGATAGATAGATAGATAGATGATAGATAGATAGATGATAGATAGATAGATATTTGATATATATATATATGTGTGTGTGTGTGTGTGTGTGTGTGTGTGTGTGTGTGTGTTTAGGACCTATACTCCTTTTGGGACTGTGATTTGCTTTAATTTCATTTTGATATTGTATTTTAAATTGTTGTGAACTGCCCTGGGATCTTAGGCTGAACGGTGCTGGGTGCTTTCCTGAGCAGAAGGGGTCCTTCCATAAATGGAAGTTCATTTCATGAATGGAGATACTACATTAGATCCCACCTAATGAATGCTCAAGACATTGCTGCTATTCATAAGTAGCAGCCAAAAGTAAGAGGTCCTCCCAAAATGGCTTAAATACAGTGCTTTTTTTGGGGGGGACGCAGGGGTATGCATACCCTTAAACATTTTGTGAATCTAAGTTTGGCCTCATTGAGGGGCATTATTTCAATATGAGTAGGAAAATGAGAGTACCCCTAAACATTTTTTTTTAGGAAAAAAAGCACTGCTTAAATATATAAGAATAAGGGTTAAGATTCTATTCTATTCTATTAAGTCCTGACCCACCAAAAGATTTGATCTGACTTGATTTGATATCAAAATCATAATGTTTAAATATGCATACAAAACTAAAATGGATAAAAATAGTAACAAAAGCAGGAAATCAGCTGGAACCCAGGAGCAAAACATCACCTGAAAAAGTACATCAAAAGTAACTCCCAAATGCCTAATCAGGTATTTCTGACACTGCTTTTTAAAAAGGAAGTGGATTAATAATGGCTGTCCTTTGGCAACTTCTTCCTGTACCTTCAAGGCCAGAGAAACATTTTGGAAAAGGAGCACATAAAACGATGGCCCTCCAGTTTAATGAGCATAAAATGCATAATCTGATATAGATTTATTTGGACCATAGGTCATTACACAACCCATTATTTCATATAGAGAATGCAGATTGCAAAAATCTATATGGTCACTTCAAACAATGCTTCATATGCACAGGAATGGGGGAGACTTTGGTGTACATGTCTCACTGTGAAGCCAACATGACAATTATATCTCGCTTGCTTTTGGCTAATAATCATGTGCTGCATGGATATGACACTGAAAAGCAATGCCAGTGTGAAACACTTCCCATGTTTTATCGTACTGTAAATATGCATACCAAAAGGCTGGGTCTCCTTGTTCATGAGAGCTACACCCCCCAACTCTTTACTTGCAGCTTTTTACATCTCTGGAGGTCTCAGAGGGATGTGCCATGAGGGGTATATCAAGTAAGTATGTTCTGCAGATATGAGCACAGTGTCAGCATTGATCAAGCAGGCGGAGCAGCAAAAATCAATCCAAGTATGATTTGTATGGAGAGAAGGAGATTGCACTATCACCTGGAATGCTTCAGACCCCATGAGGATAGCATGGAGGTCTGATTAGGTAAGATGGCGGGGGGATGGGGGGGGGGGAACGGGACACATTATTTTTTCTTCACGTTCTCTTTGAAAGTTCCTGGAAGATTTCCAGGTTCCCCAACTGGCCTCCATATCCCTTTGCTAACTTTACTGTTTGTGTGGAAGTAAGTTGGGAAACACTGAAATGGAAAGAGAAAGGCTGACTGCCTAGAAGCAGTTGAATATCAAGCCAACTAAGCTGACACCAGTTTTTAGAGGGCCATTGTAGACCTGAGAACGTCCTGAAATGTTTGTTTCCCAGATGATATCCGTGATCAGCTTGAGACATGCAGGGCAGTGTGGTCCTTAAGCTATCATGGACCTAAGCTGTTCAGGGCTTTATGCACTAGTAAAGGTAAAGGGACCCCTGACCATTAGGTCCAGTCGTGACCAACTCTGGGGTTGTGGCGCTCATCTCGCTTTACTGGCCGAGGGAGCTGGTGTACAGCTTCTGGGTCATGTGGCCAGCATGACTAAGCCACTTCTGGCGAACCAGAGCAGTGCACGGAAACGCCATTTACCTTCCCGCCAGAGCGGTACCTATTTATCTACTTGCACTTTGACGTGCTTTCGAACTGCTAGGTTGGCAGGAGCAGGGACCGAGCAACAGGGGCTCACCCCGTTGCGGGGATTCGAACCGCCAACCTTCTGATCAGCAAGTCCTAGGCTCTGTGGTTTAACCTACAGTGCCACCCGCAAGGTAAAAAGGTCAAGGTCAAGGACCTCTGGACGGTTAAGTCCAGTCATACTTGACTCTAGGGTTGCAGCGCTCATCTCACTTCAGGCCGCATTTGTCCGCAGACAGTTTTCTGGGTCATGTGGCCAGCATGACTAAACTACTTCTGGCACAACGCGACACCATGACGAGTGCCAGAGCGCACAGAAACGCTGTTTACTAGTACAAGACCATTGAAACTGGCCAGGTTTTCAATCTGTTCCTTTGTTATGAGTGCATAACCTCCAACTTTCTGCCAATTAAAATCAGGACACTTGTCTTTTGGTGCCATGCTCCCTTGTGAGCCAGCTGGGGCTTCCCTGCCCCAGTCCCCTGTCTTCATTACTGGAAGCAGCTCCCTCAGTGAGTGCCACAATGGCACCTCCAGGTCCTCCTCCTCTTCACCCTCGTCATCCTCCTCTTTGTCTTCTTTCCCTCTGGTGAGGACAACGTCTGGAGGAGGAGGCATGGTGTCTCAGCCCGGCAGGAGTGGCCTGGCCTGCACCGCCAGCAGCTCCAGCTCCTCCACTTTCATAGTATGCCCCACGGAGAGCCTCAAGGTCCATAAATAGCAACACCCTAGTGGTCCTGGGCCCTAAGGAAGTCAGATTAGCCTCAACCAGAGCCAGGGCCTTTTCAACACTGGCTCTGCCCTGGTGGAACGCTCTGCCTCATGAGACCAGAGCCCTGCAGGATCTGATTTCTTTCCGCAGGGCCTATAAGACAGAGTTGTTCCGCCTGGCCTTTGGCTTGGAGCCAATTTGATTCCCTCCCCCTCTTTCTTTTTTCTTTCTCCTCCTGTGATGTGGCTGCATTTTAATATTTTAATGTTTCAATATTTTAATGTTGTATTTTAATCTTGTTTTTAAGTTATATTCATTCAACTTGTTTTTATTATTGCTTGTTAGCCACCCTGAGCCTGGCCTTGGCTGGGAAGGGCGGGGTATAAATAAAAATTATTATTATTATTATTATTATTATTATTATTATTATTAGGCTCCAGCTCAGCCACCTGACACGTGACTTTTGGGGCCGAGCTCTTTCGGGAGCCAGCTGACTTATGTGTGGCAGCAAAAACGGGACATTCTGGGATCCAATCAGAAGTTGGTACAGCTTCTGTAATTCCGGGATGTCCCAGTCAAATTGGGACAGTTGACAGGCATGTGAGGGGCATGGGGCCGTAGTGTTAAAAGACTGAGGAGAAAAAGCACTACTGGCTCCATGCCTAATACTATATTTCTTCCACATGGCCTAGAGCCCTGTCAATGTTCCATCCTAGGCAATCATCTGCCTGACCTATTAAGTTGGTGCAGCTCTGGTGCGACAGTGGAAACAAGGTTATGAAAGGGAGAGCCTGGCAAAATTAAAGCTGAACCCCAACAAGTCCCTCAGGTCTAAGGTCTGACTTTCATCTTAACTGAGTATGAAAGGGGCTGACTGGACTTGTGCATTCTGAAAAGCAGGTTCACTAAAATCTAGAAACCCTTGTTCTATAACTCTTTTAAAGTAAGCCCGTGTCTCCAAAGTGCCATTTTGTCGGGCAGGATTTATATATCCTGCCTCCCTAGGGCTGGCACTTGTTTCACAAGATGTCTTCTATAACGCTTGATGTAGACAATATACTTTGGTTTCATGTTTTGTTTGTCGCTTGCTTGCTGTGTTTTAGCAGGCACAATGCACTTGAAGCCTATACATTCTTCTGAAGACAAAGGAAGGCTATCGCCCTGCATTTGCCAAGTGCAAAATCAGGAAATGCGGTGGTTAAAGGGCAAGTGTACAGCCATTAAAATGCTTGAGAGTTGAACCGCTAGGTAGCCCATCATCATCCATCCTTCTCAAAGGGAAGTAATTAATTATTAGCATGACAAAAGGCTATTGAGTTATTATGCCTAAGGCTTTAATCAAATGCAATTTGCCAGTTGAGCTTTATTCAGCCCTTCTAATATGGCACATAGCTCAAAATTTCCCCATAATTTCCTTACTCTCTCTAATTATTAAATTTGATGTCAATGGAAGTAACTGACTTAACAGCACACACTTCAGGGAGGGAAAGGGAGGGAGACAGCGAGACAAAGAGAAGAGGGAGATCAGTAAGCATGACTTTCTCTAAATTTGTATCCTCTCACAATATTGATAAAATTACAGTGTGATTAATAAGAACTTAGTATTCAACAGTTGGGAACCTGTCAAACATGAAGAAGAATAAAGAGGATTCTTCTCCTAAATTGACTGTTCCCCAACACCAAACTGGATTCTCTAAGGTTTTTGTTTCTATCTTTTGCTATGACTGAAATTCTAAAATGCCTATTGGAGAGAACTATTGAACTAGCTACTGCATGGACCTGAAGGCCTAGCCTTAAGGATCATCAAAAAAAAGAGGAACGCTTGCATGTGCTAGATTATTTGCATCTATGCAAAATTTGGAGAGAAACAGTAAAAATGATTGTGCTTGAAACAGAAATACAGTATTCCTTATGGTGTGGGGAAGATTGTGATGAGGTGTGCCAACTCTGTCTGCTAACCAGGAGCTACCTGTTGATTGGCTACTTTCTAGGGTTTGCCTGGTCCTTCTAGGCCCTACCTGGTCTATATATGCAGCAGAATGAACTGGCAGAATCCTAGGGGGAGGAGTGGTTTGTTCCAAATCTGAATGAATGTGAGAGATGTCATTGCTGAACTTTCCCCACATGTTAAAAAAAACCACTTCCCTACAGGTGAAATAACCCTAATCCCTAGCATATCAAGGAGAACAGTTCCAGTTCGTTCTGTTCCCTGTTGTTTGTTTACTGTTAGGTAGGTTTTTTTGTTTGTTTAGATTTTAACAAAGGGGAGCATTTAAAAATATAGCTCACATATAGCTCAGTGGTATGATTCATTCTACAGTGGTACCTCTGGTTGCGAATGGGATCCACTCCGGAGGCCCGTTCGCAACTTGGAAAGCCCGCAACCTGAAGCGCCATATCTGCACAGGTGTGTGGTGCGATTTGGCGCTTATGCGCATGCGCGAGTGGCGAAACCCGGAAGTAACCTTTTCCGGTACTTCCGGGTTGCCGCGGGACACAACCTGAAAAAACGTAACATGAAGCAAACATAACATGAGATATGACTGTATCTTATCTCAGGATACAATCACTTTATTCTCACTTCATTCTGCTGCATGTGTAGATGAGGTTGCTCATCTGAATAAGCATGCGGAAACATGTTTAGCATTGGACACTACATGTGCCGTACTGAATGGAATATGTAAAGACTCTGTTTAATCCAGGCCCTTGTATGAACACGCACTGTACAAGTCTGGGGTCTTTGAAAGCAATTTCTAGGCACTAATGATGTATAAATAATAAATGGCATACAAAAATCAGTTTGACCCTCATTCACAGCGCCTTTAGCAATAGAAAATTAGCCTGACTAACTTCAAAGACACTATGTACAATATATAGAATGAGTGCATATAAATTCGAAAGGTTTTCAGTGCAGTGAGAGCTTTTCTTTATGTTCATGCTTTGCAATGCTATTATACAATATCTTATACAATTTAATGCATGTATATTCCACTTTTTTCCATCATATATACATAGGTTTCCTGTTAAGCAGCCTAACATCCAGGAACTGACTGTGGTCTGATTAGCTTCAGCAAAGTAACATTGCATCCCTTTAAACTACGCCTTAGGGCTGCATGCATAGTTTACATAGTGTGCTTACTAATGTAGGGATGCGGGTGGTGCTGTGGTCTAAACCACTGAGTCTCTTGGGCTTGCCAATCAGAAGGTCAGCGGTTTGAATCCCTGTGACAGGGTGAGCTCCCATTGCTCTGTCCCAGCTCCTGCCAACCTAGTAGTTTGAAAGCATGCCAGTGCAAGCAGATTAATAGGTACCGCTGTGGCAGGAAGGTTAATGGCATTTCCATGTGCTCTGGTTTCCATGTGTTCTGTTGTGCCAGAAGTAGTTTAGTCATGCTGGCCACATGACCCGGAAACGCCAACTCCCTCTCCCTGAAAACGAGATGAGTACTGCAACCCCATAGTCGCCTTTGGCTGGACTTAACCGTCCAGGGGTCCTTTACCTTTTACTAACATGTGAACATGTTTTCTAAGAAATCTGAGAAATGAGAAGAAATTTCTAGCTAAGAATCTTAGTTGGTGTTTAAGAAGACTACTGCATGGGGTGCTGGCATATGAAAGCAGGGACTTACTACAGCATTGGAATGTATTGAGTCCAACAGTCTACCTGCTAGTCTCTTGTACTGATTTTCAGAAACATTAGGAAAGCCCATGGCTACTGCTGTGCATGACTGATGACAAGTGGCTGGGAAGACTGTAAGAAAGTCTGTAGCTCAGTGGTGGAGCACCTGCTCTGCGTGCAGAAGGTCCCAGGTTCAATCCCTGGCATCTCCAGGCAGGAGATATTCATAAGAAATATGTTCCTGCTTCTGTACACATGATATGAAGACAGCAATTAAGAAGCATGCCAGATCTGAGCACCACATCCATCAGAGGGAAGACTCTTGTACAATGAAAGAAAATGATGGAAATCATAACATGCTGATGTTAAATATACCACATGCCACCAGAAACACAGAAAAATCAATCAACAAAGCAATTAGGAACATCACAATAATCTGCACAGCAGTTCTGTGACTTCAGGTGAGGGATAAACAGTAGGTGCAGATAAACTCTTTGAGAAACAAATTGCCTATCTGTGACAATTCTATAGGCACTTTTGATGTGTATATGTATTCCAAAGGGATGTTGAAGAGCCAAATTAGAATGAACATGTTATAAGAAATTACACAGCATCACAAAACAATTTGTGTTTGTAGGCTTATGTGTTCTGAGTTTCTCACTCATACAACTCATTTTTCATTCTTCACCGTACTGACAAATGGCAAATGGTGCCTTGAGGCTAAGCGCTTACTGAGTTCTCTGCCTGGAAATGTATTCTATATGTCTATAGGTAATCTATACATGATCATGTTCATTCTCATTTCCCACCCCATGTTCCTTATATTATGTAATGTTGGAAGCATAAATCATTATCTGCCCGTACTGTACTTCTACAATTTCAAGCTTTATAATGTTTAATTAGGTACGCAGGTGGTGCTGTGGGTTAAACCACAGAGCCTAGGACTAGCCGATCAGAAGGTCGGTGGTTCGAATCCCTGCGACGGGGTGAGCTCCCGTTGCTCGGTCCCTGCTCCTGCCAACCTAGCAGTTCGAAAGCACGTCAAAGTGCAAGTAGATAAATAGGTACTGCTCTGGCGGGAAGGTAAACGGCATTTCCGTGCACTGCTCTGGTTTGCCAGATGCGGCTTAGTCATGCTGGCCACATGACCCAGAAGCTGTACGCTGGCTCCCTCAGCCAATAAAGCGAGATGAGCGCCACAACCCCAGAGTCGGTCATGACTGGACCTAATGGTCAGGGGTCCCTTTACCTTTACCTTTAATGTTTAATTGGTAATTATGTTCGAAGATATAAGCAATCAGTATCCTCCACTATTCATATTCAAAGTGGGATGTATGGGGTGTTAGGGAAAGGGTAGTACCTCTGGTGAGGGACATGTCATGCTTCTTATGGAGTAGTTTGTCTACCTTTGGTCACTATCCTGCAGTCAGCTTTCACCTGTGGCTCCTAGAAGCTGTCAGTACGCAACAGCGGCCACACCACGGGAAATGGCTTTGACTAGCTGGCAAAACCAGGAGCAGGTAGCTGATGGGTCTCAAACCCTTAGTGAGCCAGGGACTTCTGCATACAAAGACAGGCTCTGGAGACTGATCAGATGAGACTAATAGTGGGTCCAAAGAAGGCAGTTTCTGCATGTGCTGTAGATGGAAGTGAGAGAAAGATGGAGCTCATCAACCTGGGAATGTAGCCCATCTAGGGGAAGGAAAATTCTGATGCTACACCTCCACTGACTTGCAGGATATCTTCAGGAAAAGAAACTACTAAGGAGTAAATCCTACACAAATTTGGAGTGGAGACACTAAGAGAGTTGGATGCCATATTGTACACCTCCTTCCAGCAACTCCCGCAGACAAGCTGGTGCCAAACATATTACTCTGCTTTACTTTGGACCACATCAATGAGGCTGAGGAGGGGTCCTGTCAGATGGGCAGCCCAAGGCCTCCATACACACTGCTCTGGGAAGGTCACTTTGGTGCTGATAATGTAGAGATTTGACTTCACCCCCAGAGGCACACTCCATTGTTTCTTGTGACAAGATGCCAACAGCAACTTATTTGGCCTAGATCCACTGAAATTAATGGACTTGGCTAACTTAGGTCCATTAATTTAAATGGGTCTAGTCTTAGTAGAACTTAGATGGCTACAAGCCTATGAATTTCAGTTCTGTCTTTGTTTTACTTTTAGGTGTTTTCACTTAAACTCTAGATCTGGAACATGTAGAGCACCAGAATAAATATACCCTTTCCCTCCTTTTCTAAGCATAGTTATTTTGCTTTTTTTAAATTAAAGAAATAGAATTTAAGAAGAAGCTGCTGGGTTGAGGCCAACAGCACATCTAGTCCAGCACCCTGCTTTCACAGTGGCCAACCAGATGCCTCTACGAAACCCCCAAGCAGGACCTGAACACAAGAGCACTTTTTCCTTCTGCAGTGTCCTGCAATTAGTATTCAGAAGTATACTTGTATAACCTCCAACCACAGAAACAAAGCATAGCCATCATCACTAGCAGCCACTGATGGCCTTATCCTCCACGCAACTTTTCAGGGCTCTTCTATTTATCCACACTAATCTTGCCCTTTAAGCAACTAAATCATTCATTTTCCTCTGCCTAGCATCCTATTTTCAATTGCTATTACTTTGAAATAAAATTCTTTCCCTTTCTTGAACACTCCCCCCCCCCAACACTTTGCATTGTAGTTTGCCATTCTGGGTATGGGAATAACACTGCAATACACTTGACTTTTATGGGTTTGGATCTGACAATATCTGCTGAGATGCTTAGGAATTCAACGAGGCCAGATAGCAGAAGTTAATTTGAAGTGCACTTATTGGAGACAATCCCATCTTTGTTCTTTCAGACAGCTAGGAAGTATCATACCTTCTGCATTTTATTTTATTTTTGAGGTTTTAATCACGATCAGCTATGTGATACACATAACCGTTTGAAAGAAGGCTGGCAACTTAGAATCTGTGCCCTTTAAATATTTTGTTCTTGATTACAACAGTTAGCATACCAAACGTCCCATGCTAAGGTTTGCTAAAGCTCATCCAGGCATGGACAGTAAAGCTGAAAGCTTGGGAGACAGATGAGAGTGGTCGTTGGATCCCCAGTTAATGGTATAAAGTGCCACAACTTGACAGAAATCAATAAAGCTATGCTGATTTACACTAGCTGGGGAACCTGTACAAAAGGCCAACGCTTCAACATTTCTTGGTTTAAGAGGATCATCTTGTAACAAGAAATAAAGGCAAGGTAAACCATAAACGATTCCAGGGAGAAGCATGAGGAGACTTGAAGAAAGTTTTGACGTGTGTCAATGCACATCTAAACATTTCAAGGTCCAATTCATAAATTGCTGAGGAACTTTAGGCCTGGGGGCCAAATACAGTCCTCCAGACCTCTCTATCAAGTCCTTGGGACTCTCTTGAGGCCACACACACCCTCAGCCACAGACCCTCAGCAACCCTACTTCATGCTCTCGCTTAATGTTTTCACCTGGCTGGAAAATGTCCTTTGATAATGCATCTTGGTTGCCTGGAGTACAGGGAAAGGTTTTTTGTGTGTAGAAAGTAGCCTACTGAACAAAGGTAAAAATAGTTAAGTATAATTGTTTAATTGTACATTGAAATTATGTGTACTTCCATTGAAGCTAAACAAAAGAGCTGCAGAGAGCCTCATGTATCTCTGCTACTCTGTTTTGAGGTGTTTAACTTAGACCACATAGGGTATCCAATTGCAGGTCTCCATTTTGGGTGTGTTAGTAGCCTGTTCTGAAGGCAGTCCAAGAGAAAGGACTGCTAATGATACTCTCCAGGAGAAAACAGCTTCCAGACTAATGGAGCCTGTGTTGGAGAGACAGTGCTTTTATTTCAGCTTTGGATAGAATAAATTCATAATTCTAAGAACCAGCACATGATATTATGCAACTATTTGCTTGTAACATTATTTTGTTTTATGTCTGTTTTGGAACAAGGTCTGATAGTAAAGCTTTTCAACCATATTTTTGGACTGGGCAATTTTTATTTGAAGAAGAATCAGTTTTTATTCATCCTATTGCTTACAAACGCTCAATATGAATAACCGCAATAAAATTTACATTGGTTACTTTTGCCTCTAGCCCCACTCACCACTGCCATGTCCCACCCCCCACAGGACGGTGCCCACAAGGGAATGAGACCCTCAGACTGAAAAAGAGTCCTTGTCCCTGACTTAGGTAGCCTCATTGCTCCTTCCCTATGGCCATCATCACGCAGGCAGGTCTCACAGTGTTGGAGGAGCTTCTCAGTGTAATCACTTTCTCTCCTGAGATTACATACATTATATACATCACAGTAGTATGGGACCAAATCCCAAGTCTGCAAGATCTGAGTGATTTTTCAGATGTTGTGCCTGCTTGTGCCTTCTATGTATACCGTACTTCGTACCTTACAATGTTTTGTACTGTTAACTCCACAAGAGCTCCACTGCCGCTTCACTGTTTTGCCCTGCAATGTGCACCACAGAAACGTCTCAGTTTAGAGATCAGGAATCAGGCCCTTAAAAAGTTGCTGGACTACAGCTCGCATAGCTCTTAACCATTGTCCATGCTGACTGAGGTTGGTGGGAGTTGGAGTCCAGCAACACTGGAGAGCCACAGGTTCCTCACCTGTTTCCTGAAACAAAGGATTATAAACTGAGCACACAAGTCCATCACAGTCTATGAAAATGTGATGGCATCACTATTCAGCATTAGTCTAGACCAGAAAGCACGATCTCTCCCTTTTGCAAGTGGAAGGCAATCAATTGAATAGGTATTTGGTCAGACAGGTTTAGATCAAAGTTGAAGGTGAAACGGCTGCGAGTTCTGTGCACTTTGAATATAAAAACCTAATATAAAATATGCGGCACATAAGGACCTGGGTTCAGAGGATAAATCTTCAAAGTGTTATGTAAATGAGTAGCCTCTGCATTAGCCTCAGAAGATGAAATTCTTCAAGATATTTCCCCCCAAAAATCATCAGTTAATTCAACAGGAGGGGGGGGGGAAATCTCTACCTTGCACCTTTAAAACTCACCGAAATGTTGTTTCCTATATATCACATTCCATTTAGCACAGAAAGTGTGTCCTACAGGCCACAGGCCTGTATGTTTTCAAGTATTAGAGCCTAGTTTAAATATAAGCAACTTTATTTCATTTTAGTGGCCAGCTTCAATCCAGCACACAGGTAGGTTGTTTAAAACCCGGTGGAGTACAATGTGATTGAGCATAGGCATCTTCTGAACTAGTGGGACAAGCCGAAACCTTTAAAATCCACTGCAACATGAAAGAATGAGCACTGTGGGGTGGAGTGCTTTTGTTAAGAACCCCAACAGTGATCTCTGCCCACTTCCAGGATGTTCCATTCCATCTCCCCTCCACCCCAGTTTTTCTTCCCCAGCGGTCAGCCATTCTGTGCCCACAGAAGATGTTTGGTCCTCACTGGGCTGTTTTCATTGCTACCTCTCCTCAGGTTTCTTCCCCCTGCCCCAAAGACTGAAAACCTTAGGGTTTCCTTAAATCTGTCAACATCTCCCTCTTGTGCATAGAAGGTGCCAGTTTGGCTGCATTAAGAATCCCCCCACTGGACTTTGCTATCTGCATGTCAAGAGCCCTTCGGCTTTTTCAGATTTTGCCTGGTTTGTCAGCCTCAAGTGGATGAGGAGAAAGATGAAGCAAAGGCTGCATGTGCTAGGGGTCCCAATGCACCA
Source organism: Podarcis raffonei (assembly GCF_027172205.1). Lineage (NCBI taxonomy): Eukaryota > Metazoa > Chordata > Lepidosauria > Squamata > Lacertidae > Podarcis > Podarcis raffonei. The sequence goes on along the minus strand of NC_070613.1, from coordinate 25,875,880 downwards.
GCTGGGATGGGGTGGGGATAGCAGGATCTGCCAGAGGAGGAGGACCCCAAGTGGAGCAGCTTCAGGTAGTGATGGAGAAGAGGGTTCCGTGCCTCTGTTGCCAGATGCAAGGGAAGGGGTGTTAGCTGAGCCAGTTTCTACTTTACTTCCTGAGAACAACATTCCCAAAGTAGCCTAAGAGGCAGACATCTAATTGGTAGAGCCAGCTGAGTTGGAAGCAGAGAGAGGGAGAGAGAGAGAGGGGGGGGGTCCCCGCTTCTCATAGAAGCACATGCTTGCAAGCACAGTCTTCTCATTTGAGATGAACACTGCATGGTTGGCCTGCTCTTTAAAAGCAGAGCTCGAGGGACAGTGACTTTGCTTATTTGCTATGCTAACCATCCATCCTAGAACTCTGATTAAGAACTGTTGAACTGTACATCCTGAACTTAAAACTAATGCTGAGACTGCATGCTGATCTTCTCAATGAAGCTTGCAGGATTTCCCAAACTGAGGGTTTGAGTAATTCCTCCAAGGGTGGCACCCAGGATGGAAAGTTAGGTGATGAAGGCTGGTACCCAGGTATGGAGGATGGAGGTTCTCCCCTATTGACTCCAAGTGCCAGAGAGAGGGGGACTGACTTCCTTCATTGCCTCTCCTGCAGAATGCAGAGCTTCATTAGGGAGGGGGGAGAACCTCTACCAGCTGGGGTGACAAAACCAGAATAAGGAGAGAAGGACGTAGTCTTCTCACAACTTCCATAGATGGGATCAGTTGCATCCACCCAGATAAAGCAGAGAGTGGAAGGGGTACAACAGTGGTAAGGCTGGTGTGGTGCAAATGTGCCGTGGCTGCACTAGCATGTTTGCACCACACTGACCTTGCTGGTGCATCACCTCAGTGCCCATCTTTTTCCTAGTATGCTTCAACAACTCAGCCAGACACAGTTCAAATGAGCAGTGCAGTTTCAGCATGTCATCTGTTGCTGGGTTTAGCCCCACACCAATACCCCTGAAGTGCATCTGTTTAGTTTCTCCCATATACAGTGGTACCTCAGGTTACATACGCTTCAGGTTACATACACTTCAGGTTACAGACTCCGCTAACCCAGAAATCATGCTTCAGGTTAAGAACTTTGCTTCAGGATAAGAACAGAAATCGTGCTCCGCCGGTGCGGCAGCAGCAGGAGGCCCCATTAGCTAAAGTGGTGCTTCAGGTTAAGAACAGTTTCAGGTTAAGAACGGACCTCCGGAACGAATTAAGTACTTAACCCGAGGTACCACTGTAAATGAATGACTGTCGGTAAATTTTATTCCACAGAATGGCATCTATGTAGTTAATATAAGCAATGCTATCCCTTAAAAAAAAAAAGCACCCCCCCCCACATTGCCTTGGAGGAAATAATTTAGTCTCCCATTACTTTATAGCTCTCTACTAGCATCCATACAAACTCCTTGACCAAAGAAAGTACTTATCTTGTAGATTTCCATGACACTCAAAATTACAGTGTTTAAGTGCTTTGACATTTTTACAACAAAACTGCAAATAGACTAAAAAGTCATCTGTTTATAAATGTGCCCATATAACTTAGCATTTGCCATCTAGGCACCTCTTGCTGTGAAGTACTAAGTATAAATTAGCCTGGATAAATGAGCCATAAACTGTTATAAATAATAATAATGTATGAGCAAGAAATCTAACATATGCATCACATTAGCTTCCTTTTGCGATACTTAAGCTGGGCTTTGATGGCATGTAGGGGCTGCATCTCTGCGAACCTTGTTTTCTTCTTCCTCCAGATTTCATGCTAAATGTTTATTTATTTGGAATATTTATAAACCACTATGCAGTGCAAAATACCATAGCAGTGTACAATAACAATAAAAACACAACAAATAAAAACAGATGAAACAGTTTTCTAAAAAGGAATCAGCTACTTGATATTTAGGAAGCTGTTGAAGCTTTTTTTGTTTTGTTTTGTTTTTGTTTAAGAAGGCTTTCCCTGAAGCATGACCCAGTCATTTTACAGAATATTAATTGTAGAAATGGTTTTATTGTTTCTAAAGTTTTCTTGTTGTGCACCACTTCAATGGCCTCAGGCTGTGAAGCAGTTTAAAATAAATAACTAAATACAATTAAAAACTTCCTGTGAATCACCCTCACCCCTTCTGCGAAACCCCATAGTAACAAAAAAAAAGCTTTTATTATCCAAGAAAATGTGTGCAATGCAGTTAGAGCCTGCCTAACTTCAATGGGTGGCATGTTCCACAAAGCAGGTGCCACTATACTGAAAGCTCTAATCAAAGCTGCCAGAATCTTTATTTCAGCCCTCAGCCACATATACAGGTTTTCTTTTCTTTTTTTATTACAAAAACCTATTGCAGGTGAACAGAATTAGCAATATAATTTATCCACTGTGTCTTGAGTATCCCTAATCCTTATAAGAAGACTAACTGTGTTCTCAATTAATACAAATTCCCCCTTGTCACAGATCTGGACAAGGCCACTTCCTTGTTGAAGCTAAGGAGGTCTAGAGCTGGTCGGTGCTTAGATTGGTGATCTCCAGGAAATCAGATGATGGAAGGAAAGGAGGGGCATAAATGTAAGAAAATGGCACATCTACTCTTACTTTTATCTTGGCAGCATGACTGGTAATACAGACGGCAGTGGGAATTAGTTAAGCCAACTAGTGGTTGCAAATACACCTTGAAAAACACAGAAACAATACTTTACCACTCAGATAGGCAAAGGCAATTGATTAAAATATTCATGAGTAATTATGGGAATTGTTCATCACCGAGGCACTTCATTTATAGTGGAACTAGTTGTTCCTTTCAGCTTCCACCCTAGGTTACATCCACACCATGCATTTAAACTTACCACATAGAGCTAGAGAACCATTAAAAATACAGTCCCTACAATTCTCCATGACTGTTGAAGTGGTATAATAGTGCGTTAAATGTATGGTATGGATGTGACTTTAAACCAGTGTTTCTTACACTGGGTTCCCAAGCTGTTGGACTACAACTCCTATCATCTCTGACCACTGGTCTTGCTAGCTAGGGATAATGGGAATTGTAGTCCACAACAGCTGGAGACCCACGTTTGGAAAACACTGACCTAGAGTGAATCAAGCCTTTTCTGGTAATCAGTTGGAACAGGAACCACACATTAATTACTGTCTAAAAGCATGCTCTAGTTCTTAAAACGAATCAAGCTGTACATATTTACTTGCACACAGATGCTTCTGTATAACTTTCAGGCATCAGTTGCCTCTACTCCAGCTACTGACAGTTTCATGACAGTATCAGCACCCTGGACAGCACAGGCTATCTAGCATAGCAATGGTGCTAGAACTGGTTAAAAGTACTAAACAGTTCAATAGTTACATTTAGAGGCACTGAGGGTACTGGAGAGCAGGATATGGGAATAAAGTTGAACAGTCCATGGAATTTTCTCAGGAAAAAGCTGGAAACCCCATTAAATGCAAAAAAGAAAAGCTGTTCCTAAGAAGGAAGAATGACTTTTTTCTTTCTACAAGGAGATGTACTGAACCTGGATGTCTGAGGGTTGCCACTTCTCAAGCTTCCAGCTGTGTTTCATCAAAGAATGTTTGCCAAAAATATACATAGTCACACAGTTTAGCCATAACAGTGTCAGACCTTTTAACATCCCCATTGTAATTCCTCCTTGTCCACTTACCAAGTTTTGTTGAATGCTACGATTTCGAAAGACGTTTTAGGTGCCATTTGCCACAATCTGCCTATTCTCTTTTATTAGTTCAGCATTCCCCTTTATCAGTTTTAAATTTGGTACCCTTCAGTTTCTTACACCATCTTTCTCATTTTAATAGGATAGGGTTTTTTTTTATTAGGATGGGCAGAAAATCGGAGCAACCAATTTACCATTTCCTTGCTCATTATCTTGATTTTAATTGTCTTGAGCAATGAGGGGCCTGTGTTGCAACATATACTGTACCCTGTAGGAAAGTAAGTAAAACCACGTATCGATCTCTGAAACATGAGAGACAATGTGAGCGGAATTAAGGAATTTGTGGGGGCTTTTTAAAACATTCTACAAAACTGGAGAAAGACCAGCAGGCACTAAAAAGCAATCAAACCTCACAGCTTGTAGAAGGTGATTGATCATAGACAGTAGGATAACTATTGTTTATTGACTGGCTAAATAAAACAGGACACAACTTATTTATCTTTCCCCACCCCCTGCTGCTTTTATAAAATGCAATGCTAATTATGGCAGGTAGGGTTTCATGACCAAGTTTATATTTGGTCTCTCATTCTCTTTTTGTTGTATTATATTCAGAAAAAGAGCTCTCAGCCAAAACACACACATAAAATCCTTACATCTAATAACACCATTTAAAGAAGCAGTGCCCTTTCTATATTATATTCCATTTATGGAACTTCTGCTCAGTACAAATCTGATTGTCACTCACATTATATTCATTTTGGCATAGCATAAGGCCATGTTGTTTTTGTGGGCTTTCTGAGCACAGCAGGAATGGCCCTATTGCGCTGACTGTCTAATAAGTCTAGCTTTCTGTCCAGTTTCTTGAATACCACTGATTGTCATATGCTATCATTACTATATTTTATTGCAAACTGTGGTTTCAATTTTGGTTTTATACTGTCAATTAATGCTGTTATTCACCCTAGCTTCTGAACGAGGAAGGGTGGGATTCAACAAGAGCAGCAGCAGCAACAACAACAACAGCAACAACAATAGAGTCATTCACACCAGACTTCAGATGAGAAGGTCATCTCTCATCAACTAGGATTTCAAATTAGGTAACGGTCATCTTCTTTCTTATGGACCAACCTGAGATAAGTTTCCAAACCACCTACCTTGAAGTACAGCAAGGAATTATTAAACAAGGCAGGGGTTTTTCTAATGCAGCCTTGGAACTTCCTCCCAAGGGAAGCACATTCTCCCTGTTGCTATGATTACCCTATGCTGTTCCAGAGTGATTTTGGTGTCCCACTGATTGTGTGAGGGATGTATTCTGTGGCTGTGGTACTGAGTTTTATTTTGGTGGCTTTATTACAGTTCTTGTGCTTATCTGATTAAAAAAACTTTTTTTAGATAGATAGATAATAGATTCATGCAACTTCATACAGCACACCAGACACGTTTGCTCTGGACCCTGGTAGGCTGCAATTCATCACTAAAATAATGATGAAGAAGAAGAGTTTGGATTTGATATCCTGCTTTATCACTACCCGAAGGAGTCTCAAAGCAGCTAACATTCTCCTTTCCCTTCCTCCCCCACAACAAACACTCTGTGAGGTGAGTGGGGCTGAGAGACTTCAGAGAAGTGTGACTGGCCCAATGTCACCCAGCAGCTGCATGTGGAGGAGCGGAGACGCGAACCCGGTTCCCCAGATTACGAGTCTACCGCTCTTAACCGCTACACCACTACACTACACCACACTGTAATTATTACAGTGGCTAACAATATAGAGATTACTTCTTTACAGTAAAATGTTTTCACTTCCACCTTTTTCAGCTGCTGTGATATGAAAGTGGAAGCCTGTGTGTGTGTCTCAAAACTGAAACCCAATGACCTCTTGCAATTTCACCCAGGCAACTTAAACTTCCTACTTTGTTTCCCACTCACTCCCCATCTCTGATATATATCCTAGTATCTTGATTTATCTTTTGCTGCACTTAAAAAGTTTCCTTTGTATAACATCCAGAGTTCATTGTTGTACTTAATGTTGAATTTAGAAAAACGAGAACTTATTCTTGTCACCCCATAATCTCTTTTGTGCTTGTACAGGTGTCAAGCCACTTATGTATGGCTTGTTAATGTGGCGATCAGCTTGTCTCCAGTGGAGATAGTTCTTTAGATTCCAGTTGCTAGGAACACAATGAATCAATCATAGTCAACCGCTCATGGACATTAGCACTGGCATTGTATGAGCAAATTCAAAGAGTGGTCTAATTAGAAGCTGAAGCTTAGGCCACTGTTTGAATTTTTTCACACAATGCCAGTCTAATTTTGTTCAGTCTGCACTTTTAAGTGGCCTGACCTGATTTGCACTTCACAGACTAACAAAGAGATCATAACTCAATTTTTGTTTGTTTGTTCTAAGCTTCTTTTCTCAAGAAATGTACCTAAGTTCATGTTTTAGGATAAAGTGCATATGAAAAAACATGTGCATAAAAATGTGTGTTTTGTTTAAAACATTCAAAAAGAACACACACTTTCATGCTTTTTATGTAAAAAACAAACAAACCTATTTGTGTAGAAATGGGCCAAATCAGAGTTATGAAAACATGCAAACTGACATGATCTGGAAATAGACTGATCCCACAACCCCAATCCCTAGATTACAATATATTGAAACTCCTTTGCCAATTAATATTGGCGAAGGATAAAATGATATTTTCGTTTCCTTTAATATTCCAGAAATGGAACAAAATTAAGTCTGGAATTTTATGCACACTAATTTTGCAAATGCACCCCTACAAAGCTTGGAGTTCAGGTGGCTTCAGTGTAAGGAGGTTGACGTCCAGGGCCAAGCTTCTAGAGGCCTATGCTAAACTAATCCATAGAAAATATGTTGAGGGGGCTCAGAACTTACAGGGTTAAGAGTTCTGAGTGATGACGCCTCACATTCTGAGGGCGGGCAGAGAACACGGAAGGGGCGTGGATTTCTCTGTGTGTTTTTCAGTCTGCGTGTTAAGCTCCATGGAGGAAGGAGCAACATGAGTTGCGTCTCACCGGGAAGATTTACGATGTGTTGATCTGTACAGCAATAAAGACTTTAAGATAAGGACACTGCAGCGTTCAGCCTGAGTTATTGCTACCACACGACAGAACGTTCAAGCTTCTACTTCCGCTGTGTTTTATGCTCTGCTGAGTCAAAGGTCCCGGGGGGAAGACCAGAGCTGCGCGAGGGAAGTGTGCCGGACCCCGGTCGATCTTGACCCCCCCGAATAAAATATTGAGGCTGCAATCCTTTGCATGCTTTCATCTGGAAGCCCCACTGAATTTAAGCGGGTGTCCTTCTCAGTAGGCATGCAGGGGTATGTGCTATTAACATCAAGTGGGGGGGGGGGCTGGTCCAAGGTCATCCTGCACCCCAAGGCAGCCCCAGCCTGCCATGCTGGCCTCATGCTCTCGTGGCTGCATCCTTGACTGAGGGCCTGTGGGGGGTGACTGGCAGAGGTGATGGGTTTGCATTGGGGTGGAGCATCTCTGACCTGAGCTGTGAAGTCCAGCCACTTACCTGCATAGCTGTCAACTTACAGATTTGAAAATAAGGGACCAGCAGCCTCAAAAATAAGGGATCAGCAGCCAAAATAAGAGATTTTCAGAGCACAGGTATGTTCATCTTCTGAGCCCCTCTGAGCCAAAGGCAGAAAGCCTAGCCAGCAGCCAAACAAAGCCTCAAGCGGTGGTTCCCACAGCGCAGCAACCCAGCAAAGGGGATGCAGCAAGGAAAACCACCGTCACCTCTCTGCTGGGAAGCACTGAGCAAAGGCGAGTCCCCAGGCAACACGGCCGATTTGTTCGGCACAAGGCATGCAAGCTCCACCCCCCAGTCGTTCTTAGACTCCTTATTGGGTGAGCAACGCAGCCAAGCAACACAGTTGGAGCCTCCCTCCTCCCTGGCCGGCAGGGAGGGAGGGAAAGGAGGAGCTGCTTCCTTTGAAACCTGGGAAATTTAAGGGACATCATCAATAAGGGACAGCAGCGGGACACGGCGCTGGGATAAGGGACTTTCCCACCAAATAAGGGGCGGCTGACAGCTATGCTTACCTGTCCCCTTTATTCATTATTATCAGGGTGGTGGAACAGTGCTATTCCCCTTGTTTAGACACCATGGGGAGTTGGAGGGGAACCTTGAAGGAGCCATGTTTGTGGATGGCGCTCAGCATCTCCATCTGCTGAAAGCTCCCAGACTGCTGCAAAGGGCTCTGAAAGGGCCTCTCCAGCTTAAAGCTAGGCAAATGTTTGTTTTCTTGTAGGAGTGAGCATGGTAGGGTGGGGCAGCACCATTTTCAGGTTCGCTTCAGGCAGCGAAGTGTCTTGGGCTGGCTCTGCTTAGATTGCACCCTTGGCGTCATTTCTCCCTTTTCACTCCCCACCCCACAGCTATCAAACTAAATAAACAATTATATTCTGCACATTCCAGGAATACCATGCTAGCACACATATTTTTTACAAAATTATTTTTCTTTGCCAAGGTGAGGTCCCTGAATGCTGTCAGCCCCTGAATTATGTTATTTGTTATCTCAAAGCTAGGGTGTTCTGTTCATAGACTTGCCAGTGTTTTTTGTTTTTTGTTTCCCTGAGACAAAGGCATAGCTTTTCATACGGCTAAATACAAGCTAAAATAACTTTTGCTTTTAATTTTTCACTGTATGTTCAGTTTTCACAAAGGACACATAATGGTAAATTACTGAAAATCCCGCCCAGAGAATTAGCTAAATATTTAATTCATATGGAATCCTGTTAACACTCATTTGCAAAGGCACCCAACATTGCATCCATTATCTTTGGACACACAAATTGTTCTTAATGTATGCCCAGATTTTTCTATGAAAATGTGAAGGCAGGCTTCTATATAAAGATTTCATTCATTGTGATTCCCTCCATGGCCAAATAGATTTTTATAAATAACTCTTGCAGCTTCTATATTTGAAAATGTTGCATTATGTGGACCCAGGCTCTAGGTACCTACAGTGTTATTGTGGAAGTTTGAAATCTCTGCCATTACAATCCAACTCAGAGGCACACAACCAGATGGTAAATTGTCAAATCTGAGTAACGTCATGCTTTTATTTCCTCAGTTACCATCCAGAGGTATTGCACATTTCAAAACTGAATTTATTTCTTATTTTATCCTATGCTTTACGGTTACCCAATATTAACTCTTACAATATGATGAGTATATAAGATACAGCACAGCTTATTGAACCGAATAAGTTTCTTATACAAGGCATGCACGCAGCGTTCTCAAATCCAGTGAGTTCATATGAAACTATCGGTGTGTAAGAGTCAAATCCCCTTTCGACCAGTTAGCCTCAACTTGTATGAGAAGGGCTTTCTAAGGTTGCAGGAAAGACTGGAAGGGAACGTCAATCAGGCTAGGATTATGGATCAAGCAGTGGAGAAGTACTACTGGATTCACTCTGTATCTCCTTTAAATAAAGCTTTGTGTTATTTTGAGCCTACGTGGTGTAGTGGTTAGAGTGTAAGACTAGGACCTGGGAAACCAGGGTTCAAATCTGCACTTAACCATGAAGCTCACTGGGTGACCTTGGGCTGCCTTTCAGCCTAACCTACTTCACAGGATCATTACGTGGATTAAATGAGGAGAGAACCGTATATGGCACCTTGAGCTCTTGGAGACAAAAAGGATATAAATGCAACAAATAAAGAAATGTAACTGCATAGGGTGTAGGGGTTCAGTTTATAGCCTATGGAGAAGAGAGACTAGAAATGTCCTCCCATTGGAGCCAAGCGGTGGTATTAAAAGCAATGCATTCAAACCTTCTACACTGCCTTAAGGAGGATGTGTTTTTTGCTCCATGTCTTCCAAAATTCCAAAATTCCCTTGCCCAGGAACAGTGTGCCATGTCATAAGCAGGAACCTCTTAATGGACAACAGAACTGATCTGGTGGATCTGGCCATCTGTATAAATTTCCCCCTTCTGCCTACAGAAAGAATGGGGCTCACAGGATCAAGCTGTGCCCTTGAGCATTCTCACTTGGAAATTACCGTAAGTGCAATTGAAATCAATCCATTTTAAAAGTTCTTAATCAGTTCTTAAGTACACATACTTTGACATAGTGTGAAGAGCCTGTCACGTAAATGAGAACATTTTGCAAGCAGTCATTCTAAACTATGCCTGCCTTAGAAATACAGAATTTTGATGTCAAAATAACCCATCACAACTGATTCCTATTTCCTCATGGTCTCATATTTTCTTCTAATCAGCACTCTTAGGATAGGAAACTAAATGTGGGAGACATAACTATGCATGACTACTGGTTGGTGCATGAAGGGAGAGGAAGTGAAGCCTTTCTTCTCCCCAACATCTGTCCCTGCCTCATGTAACCAACAAAGGAGGGTGTGTGCAAGCTTGCTCACAAGCTTACAGCAAATGTTTGGAACTATAGTCTGTATTATCTACCCAAGAATATTTTGCCTGTATTATCCTTGCTGTTGTATGAAACACTGCATGGCTGAGACCTTGAATTTGTAAGTAAAGCATTTAAACTTACTTAACAGTGTTTAGTCCACTCACTGCAAGTGGGGTAGTAATAGGTCAGCTGGTGTGTGCAGCTGAGTGAGATAAAAAGGTTGAACAACCTATATTCCTAACACTATACTGCTGTTCAACTTTTGTGAGTTTAATATTCTGCTACGGGGGCTCTCTTTGTGAAAGCCCCACATTTTGAATCCAGGCACCCAGCCATTTCTTTTGTTGTTCACCCACACATGTGGGTCCACAGGGATTCATATACAGTATTTCATTCCACCACAGTCAGTATTTTAAATAAGTAATTTCTGAATACTGGAAATTAGCTACCATGTTCTATGAGCAAATCAGCAAAACACTTTAAATAGAAAAATCCAGCAGATTATTATCATTTACTCAGAGCAAATGCAGAAAAATCATGCAACAAATCCCTCTGAGATCATGCCACTCCAAATTGTAGATGAAGGGCCAGCTTTATGTTATTTTCTACATTTAAGAAAGACTAGCGCATTGGAGAACAAATAATTTAATACAATCTTCTCCCTGATACACGAGTTTTCTGCATGCCAAACCACTATAATGTAATGCACGCTATTTTCTCAAGAAAAGAAAGTATTTCCACACTAAAAGATGCTCATGGTATTATATATTTCATTAGCTGCACGTTAAACATTGCTACTAGCAATTAAGTAAGGGAGGGTTTCTTCCATCTTCTTAAATTGTGCCTTGAGTGACATGTGTAGGCTCTCAAAATTTATCAGCTCATTCAGGTCAATGAAAAGGCTAAATACGGTTGTATCACAAATATGACAGCAGGTGGGGCAGAGAGGTGGGGAAGTCAAGTGAAAGGTCACAAGTCAAATGCTGCAAGAGGCTAAGCCCAGAAAAGCATTCACAGACTTTGGTTTTATTTGCTGCTTCAATTCACATTAATATGCCCCCAGAATAAATATTCTGGACCCATTAACACAATTCCTCTTATACTGCAAACACACAATTTATGCAGCCATGCCTCCAGAGAAATTACAGCTGGAGGACTATTCTTTCCCCTGAATAGAACTGTCGGAGGAGATTATTCTTACCTATCTGAGGAGTGCTCTTTTGGAAGTGGGGAGTGTTCCTTTTAATAGGAGACAAATGAGAACTCAAGGATTGCTTAGGGTCTTATTATTTGCTTTTGTTTCTTGCTTGAAGCACTCTCCAGACTCCATTAGAAGAATTTAAACACTACAATTGAATGACATTTTCCATTTACCTTTCTGGTAATTTAATGTTTGGGAAACTGGAAAATATCCAGATTAATAGATGTTCCAACCAAGTGAAAAGGCATCAGCCTTAGGATTTAATGACAGTGGATGGCAGAGAGAAGGCCACCCTGCCCCTAAAATAAGTTTATCTGCCCACATCAGCAACAGGTATCAGATTAACTGGTGAGCAGGGCTTTGGGGATTGATTCACAGGCTTTGAAAAGCAGCAACAAACGTCTTTAAAAAGCTCGTGAGGAAGCTTTCAGGGGAGAGTGGGAAGTGTTTGTCCAGTTAAAGAGGAAAGAGATTTGTGAGTGTTGACTAGATTGCCTGTTCCACAGTTATCTTCTAGAAGAGGAAGGCCATAGCTCAGTGGCACAACATCAGCTTTGTATGTAGAAAGTCTTAAATTCTATCTCAGGCATCTACAGGTAGGGTTGAGAATGTCCACTGTCTGAAACCCAGGAAAGCCACTCTCAGTCAGCCAATAGGTGGACAGTTATACTGACTAACTATAAGGCAGCTTCATGTTTCTGCTTGATTTTTTGTTTATGATTGAAAAGACAACATTATCAATAAAAAAACCTAATCTGCATTATGTTCTTTGCTGAAACAAATGGAGACTTGGGATTGTTCGCTGTCTCTTATCTGATCCTGAACAGTTATTTCAGTTCCATAGGGCAGCAGTTCAATACATTATCCTTATCTGAGCCACCATGTTTCAAAGCACCATGCTGGCTGGGGCTGCTGGGAACTGTAGTCCATTTGGAGGGCACTGGGTTAGCAATGGCTGCCACAGTCAATCTTGGAAATTGTGATTGGCCATTGTTTTTAAAGCATGCAAACCAAAATGTGTCCTGGTCTGCTTGCCAGGAAAGCCTTCCTGGAGGCCATGATACTTGCCAGAAAATATGTGAGGTTGACTCAGTGATGAATGAACCAGTCCCTAAATACAGCCAGACTTTGATGCTGCCTTTCTGCTCTATTTATTTTCCCCTATTTCTTCCCAAGAGCTATACATGTATTAAAAGAGCTTCAACACCTAATATTCTTGGGACCAACAGAAAATGCTAATATAATCAAATGATCAAATACACCTGATGAAGAGCTTCACTTTTAATAATGCTTAGAAGCATGCAGTATATAATGTCAGATGAGTGGAGAGACCTCATCGTATCAACAAATTTGTTATTGAAGATGGAATGAAGTCTGAGCCCCCTTCGTTGAAGTTACTGGATTTGCAATTGCTTCATATCTTGAGAATGTGGAATTTAAAAAGAAATACCTACGTGAGCTAGACGTTTTTATGAAGCAGATGGAAAAATATTGTTCAGTCCTTTTTTTCACTTGCATGCCATGCAAATACTTTTGCAAACTTGCAGTCACAACGTTTCATGCTTCTCAGTGTGTGTGTGTGTGTGTGTGTGTGTGTGTGTGTGTCTTTTTTATTATCCAATGTGACATTTTAGTGGGCTAAAACAAACATTTCAAATTCCTACGAGACAGAAGACATGCACTCCAGCACCTCCTGGAACTGTAAATACAAGGGTTAGGAAGGAAGCCTCTTAGTGGAGCAGACTTTGCTTTCTTATCTTGAACTTGATGCAATGACTGCAGCTTTGTCACCAGTGCGAGAGCAGCACGTCCTTCGTGCTCCATAGCTCATTACAAACGAAAGAGGAGAGGCTGAGCTGCAGACTATCACAAATTCTGAGAAAGATTTCTCTGCTTATCACTGGTGACCAAAAATTGCTTTTAGAAACAGAGAATATCTTTTAGCAACCCAGTTTTAAAAGCAAGCAGGGAAAAATACCCAGGAAGAGATAAAATTGATGTACAGGTTAAGTCTGCTGTGTGCTGTGATAGCCGCAGGCAACGTCTGCACTTTATCAGTTTCTACTGAGTCAGTATGTTTATTCTTTTTTAATCTGTTTCTTTAGACTAGCTGTGGTATTTGTATGAAACAGTAGTACACACACACACGAACACACACACACACACACACACACACACACACACACACAGAGAGAGAGAGAGAGAGAGAGAGAGAGAGAGAGAGAGAGAGAGAGAAAATGGTTTGTTTCTTTTTTGTTTTATTTTGTAATGAGTGAGGAAAAAGCTGTGCATTCCAAAACCAGAATATCAACCCAAGAGCTGAGAGAATCCCAGGAACACATTTTGCATGAGAATCACCTGCGTAATTGTATGGAAGGACTACCCATGTAAATAAAGAGCAGTAAATAACTTTAATAGGAGAAAGGCTGTATTTTGATAACAAATGTGATTCAGCAACACCACAGCTATCAACATGTTTTAAAATCAATTAAGCAGGATTATTTTTGGTTGTCCAAGCAACAACTTTTTTGTTGCAGAAAGTCTACCCTGGCATGTGATTTTTAGTAGCTACAAGTGTTTTTAAATTACTGGTTTTATATAATATTTTTATTAATAATGTATCTTGCTTTGAATGTTTGTTTTTTTATTGGCATTTTGAGTGGATATTTTAGACTGCCTTGTAATCTGTCTACAGCTATTTTGTTCTATTAACTGGTATGTGCATCTTGTTAAATAACAAATTAAAGAAGATATAAATTCAGTGTGGGAGCAAACACTACAACAAACCACTTTTATCTCTTTCACTCTCAAGCACCTGCATCATGCCATATTTTCCTAACTATATCGATGTGGGGGAATTAACAAGGCAGTCAGGCATAATGTTATGAGTTTGCGGGTGCCAAATCCTTTTAATCCCTGGATTCAGAAAGTGTTAAAGTCTAATCAAACCAAACTAGCTTCCCGTGAGGCGATAGCCTGGGTGATGAGCCATTAAGGGGGCTAAGAGGCTCTGAGGAAGATGGCAAATGGGGAAAGCAGCAAGCAAAGAAAGCGAGAGAGTGTCATGCTTGGATCTAAGGCTGCGGGTATGGGAAAAACAAGGCCCTTTTGGGGTGTTAAGGTTGTGAATCCCATCCACCATAGGCTCAGGGTGTATATATGTGTAAATAAACCATATGTCATAAAGACACCACAGTTTCCATTGTGCCTCATTTCCAAAAAGAAACATGAACCTTGGATATGGAACCCCTGGAATCTCAAATTGCTCAGAGATTAGGGTTGTGCGCAATAATATCTTATGTTTGTGGTGCAGTAATATCTGATCAGATATTAGTTTGCTTCACCTGTCATTGGTTCTGACCCCATTTGTTATTGACCATACAGCCTTTTGCCCTGCCAGCCCCAGTGGACAGGCTCGTCCCATTTGCCTATTTCTTTTATCTTGCACTATTGCTTGTGTTAGGCCAACATTATGCATTGCTGAAGCAGCTATACTTCTATACTGGCACAAATCCACTCTACTGAGAGAATATTCCCCCTCACCCCACGACCAATGCAGCAGAATTTAATAGAAAACATCAAGGATAGGATTGCACACTAAATTTCCAGGATCCCAGCACCTATTTGATATAGAAAATTATAGGTCCATGAGAAATTATCTATGAGAAACAGACTTTCATGCATGCAAAGCAGTCCAGAGAAAAAAGGATAATCCTCTACATATAATGATGGTTTACTCTAAAATAAGCATTTCTTATCATTCCTGGTAATGACACTATCATTTCTTCGTGCCCCACAAAGCAGCAAAAATTACAGCTTTACAAAACGCATTTTACCAAAGCAGAATTATAATTGTGAGGGATTTGTTTTTATTTTTCTAAATAAGCATGTTCACATCACAATCAGCTCAGTCACTCAGATATTTCCCATATTTGACTAAAACTACATTGCATGACATAATCATGCTAGTAGCAGTTTTCTGCAACTACAATAAAAGTATTTACTTGTTTGTTTGTCTTTGTTTGTTTGTGAGCATTTATTTACCACCCTTCAGCACAAAGACTGGGCAGTTTAAATACCAAGCGTAAATAAAAACACAAATATAATCATTATAAAAGCAGTATTATTAAAAGCTAAAAGACCTTAAAAGTGTGTGTGTGTGTGTGTGTGTGTGTGTGTGTGTGTGTTTTAAAACCATTTTGCCTCATGTCAAAACAGGTTTGCATGGAAATACAGATCAGAGCAAGCCAAGACTTCAATGCAGAAAAATCTTGACTTCAAGACCTTTTACTTAACTGTGTTATGGACTGGTCATTTAAATCTGACACCAATGCATTTCAGGCTTTCAAAGTATAACCAGGTCCTGAATCAAATCACAAGTTCTGAAATTACATTTTGTAATCATTTTGAAGGGCAAAAAAGGAGTCCTATGATTAAAATGAAGTATGAGTCTTCAAGACATCTTGGAAATTTGTAGCTAAGCCTTATTAAAGTCAGATGGTAAAGTGCAAACCACAATATAAACTATTATCACTTTGCATATCAGACGGCACCTTTAACTTTAGTAGCAGGTCCTGAGTCAATTGCTTTCTGTTCTAAAAGGCTGAATGAGGTTTGTGGCTGACCAGAGAAGAGCTACAGGATCCACCCAGTGCCAGATTTACAAGTGGGCTGAGTGGGCTGCGGACCAGGACCTCATAATCCAGTGAGGCTTTGGCCCCTGGCCATTTTTTAAAAGAATAAAAAAACCAGGCATAATTTTCTATCCTTTAAACACATGACATATAAGCCTATGACTGTATACCACTTACACAAGTGCATACTTACTGTTTGGTAAAGTGTGTGGAGGCTTTAAAGCTCCTCAGAATCAAATGATAAAGTCAGCTATGAAGCAATACAAGTGTTCAGTTCACTATCATTATAGTGTGCATTTCGAGAACAAGTGAAGATTCTTTCATATCAGTGTGGAATCACAATACAGGCAACTCCCCAATTGCGTGGGGGTTATGTTCCAAGGCACCATGGACGTTGGCGAGATGTGAGTAAGCCTGCCCTGCCCTGTTTTGCCCCCTTCTGGAGCCAAAAATGTCGTGCACATCAGCAGTTATGTGTGCCTTGAATGTGTGCAACTAGGAGGTTACCTGTAATGTTTAATTTTGACTTTTTGTGAAAATCACAACTAAGCAATATGAAAGTGGTGCTAGTGAATTAAAGCAACAAAAAGAACAGAAGGAAATACTCAAACCTTTAAAGCCAGTCACATCATTTGGCTTTTTGCAGCAGGCAAAAAAAAAAAGAAGCCCTACATAATCCAGATACAGAACATTTGTGTTTACAAACAGAAGAAAATCAAGTAGACTACACTGAGCAATTCGAGCAGACTGAAGAGCAACCAGTTTATATGCAGACCGCAGCCACCCAAGAACTTCAAAAGGAAATATAGTCAGTAACTACCCCTTATAAGTATGAAAACCTCTGAAGAAAAATGACAATGAAGTGTCAGGACCTGCAGCCAAAGAATTAACACAACGTGTTGAAGGAACATGCAATGAGATAGTTCCACCAAAATAAGCAGTTCAAGCTCATTACCATTTTAAAAAACTGGAAAACAAAGCAAACAATCTCAGTGGAAACCCCAGCATTGCAGACACAAAAATACCAATGGTTCATGCTACTAGTGATTTCAGAGACAATAATGGCATAGGTTTGTGGACCACCTGGTTTAGCCAGCCAGTTGAAGCCATTTCCCAGGGTGTGGTTGCTGTCACATGCTGATATAGCTTATAGGAGCCACAGGTGAGAGCTGGGTGCAGGGTGGGGACCAAAAGTGGACAAACTGCCCCAGAAGAAGCACAACATGTCCCCCACCAGAGGTACTCCCCCCCTAACACCCCATAAACCCCATGAACTTTATGCTAGCATACTTAACATACCTAGCAAGAAATCATGGTCAAATGCTCACATCAAAATTCAAAGAGCAAATCAAAGCAAAGCAGTGGTTAACAACTTCCCAGGAGTTCTGTAGTTCTGCATGTTACTGTTCTTCAAAGGAACTAGAATTTACAGCAAGTGTGATTCTCTTGTTTTTTACCTCAGCTGAGACAATGGTCTCCTCTCTTGCTATAGCTATGTTTCCACAGCAAAGTTGGGGAGAAACCCATTATCACTGGAAATTTTTGTGCGAATGGTCACCTGTACTTATCTTGCATACTTTTAAGCTCTACATAAAATTTGCCGCAGCCTGTAACTCTAGCATATATGGATTTGGCCTTACTATTTAACCTCCTGCCTTTATCGCCATATCTGTGAGACATGGTTCACATGATGAAATCCTGTTCACATGCTGGGCTTCCACAACAAATCTCTTAGTTGCTAAGTTGCCATGAAATTCTGCTGGTTTTGTTTTTGGTGTTTTTTGCTTTGTTTTTGCTGCAATTAGGGTGGCCATTTTTACACCTTGCCCCCAAAGAGAAAATGCATCACCACAAAAGACGACACAGATGGACGTAGAATCATAGAACAATTGGGACCCTCAAGGTCAACTCATCCAAACCCCTGCAATGCAAGAATCTCAGCTAAAGATGGCTGGATATGTATAGGTGCAAATCGTTTATTTTTTAAAAAACCCACCATAATTTAAATAGGAATATAACACATCTCACCATAGTGGAGAAAGCTGTGACTAGATGACCAATGTGTTTGCCCTGTGTGCTGACCAGGTGCTAACTGTTGATGGGCAATGCAAAGGGTGCTGTGCTCCTTCTCATGGCCTGGACTGGATAGCCCTTCAAATAGAGGACTGCCCTCTTAAAAGCAGGGCACATGGCTACCACAACTGCAGCAATGCAAAATAGCTACCCCCTTGGAGGATAGTATTTCACTTCCCATTGGATGGCTCCATCGTCCTATCTGGTATCCTTCCATACTGCATGCTGAGTTTTCAGTTCAATAGATTATTTTGAATTTTGAGCATGCCATGAAGTTGATCCATTTGTGTCCGTGCTTACAAAAACAGATGAAATGAAAATGAATCCTGTTTCTCCCTGTGATCATATTACATGCACATTTTGAAGAAGTATTACTGCGCCGCAATATAAAAAAATAGGTAGCTATTGCAAAAGCCACAGATCTTTTTAATGGAATGTGGTGACAGGAAATCTGTTATTAAAGCAAATGTACCTGCCTCCAGCAACTTCTAATTGCTGCCCTCCCCTCCAAAACAACAACAACTGAGCAAGCTACTTGTAGGTAAATAAACAAACGAACTCTGCAGATTCTGATTTTATATCAAAATATGTTCACATACATCATTATGAATGAAAATAAACGGGGGAGGAGAGAGTACAGAGATCATGTCTAAGATGGAAAGGTACAATCCTCTAATCAGAAACGTGCAAAGTTGAAGCACAAACATCAAGGTAAATATTCACTAAAATAGGCCATTTTATCTTCCAACCCCTTTGAAATTACTGTCGCCAATTTGAAAATTGATCCACAGCAAGTAAGGCATCAATAATTTCAAACTGCACAACTCTATTCACTTAGACTATAAATCCCCATCCAGACACAAACTAGGAGCATATTATAAAACTTTACTCCTACAATCTAAGTCTGGTGCTTCCAGACGGTTGCTATGTGGGAATGGGATTCAATCACATGCCAACAAATTCAGGTTGCCCAATTACAGTTGATGGGGAGGTATGCTGCAATAAATGATCCAACTTTTTTGTGTTATGGAAAGTGATGGGAAGATGCACTGGAAAGTGTGGGATAGCACTTGCTTTGATACATTAGCTAACCTCCCTGCAAACAAATCAGAATGGATGCTCAACAAACAGGCTACCTGGAAGAACCCTAAAATAGAAGTAGTTTACTCCATCGGTAATTTTCAGCTAGCTTCTTCTGCAGCACAAGCATATCGTATGCAAATTAAGAACTTAAGATACATGTTGTTGACCATCACTGACTCCTGTGGGAATGAGTTCCATACTTCAGCTATGCACTGTGTGAATAAGTACTTTATTTTATCTGCTCAGAATCTGCCAATATTCAGCTTCAATGGATGTCCATGGGCTTTGAAAAATACCCAGCTTTGAAAGTATTTTTTTTAATCTATCCCTGTATCTCTGAAATAGGAAAGGTTCTAATTAAATGTAATGCAAATAAATATATAGTTCAAAATAAGCAACTTGCTCAGAGATCCTCAGAAAAAAATCAGCTGGTTTCCCTTTTCTACTTCATTCCACCCTGGTGCATTTGGATAGAAAGGAATAATTGACTATGCATAAAGAGAACTATATTTCACACCTATCCCTCGGAATGGTTGAGCATTGATCCATTGCAGACAACTTATTAACTCTTGCTGAGCTGCTTTGGAGTTTGTTTTACAGTTTCATCCAGCAGTATCAGAAACTAATGTGTCGTATCCGGTTACTTGAAGCTTTGTCTTTCAGTTTGCAACTATTTTCTGAGTGGCTTTTAAAAAAAAATCTTTCCAGAGTTTGATGTGGAGTTATGTCAAATGTTGAAGTCAAAGTATATGTCCATTTTGTTCACCCCTTCTGCCAAGCTTATTATCCTGTCAAAACAAGAAACCAAGTAAGCTTGACATGCTTTATTTTTATGAATCCTTGCTGTCTCCTTCATATTACTGTCCGCAAAGGGCATGGAGATGGTTTGCCTTATTGCTCACTCTTGTATCATGACTAGTTTTGAAAACAAACAGAGCTTCTAGCCTTTCTCTTGTCTCCTCTTTACGTAGGAAGAAAAAGAAAGGAAGAACCCTGCTTGATCTTCTGTTGAGGCAAGGAGTTCAGCAATGTGTGTGGACATCTGAAAGTGATGTTTACCCTGGAAAAGGTATTGCTCTGTTATTATTTAATT
Source organism: Podarcis raffonei (assembly GCF_027172205.1). NCBI lineage: Eukaryota > Metazoa > Chordata > Lepidosauria > Squamata > Lacertidae > Podarcis > Podarcis raffonei. The sequence goes on along the minus strand of NC_070613.1, from coordinate 25,855,697 downwards.
TTTTTTAAATTGTTTATCACTCGGGAGGAAGGGCAGGATATAAATCAGGTTAATTAATTAGTTAAAAGATAAAAGAGAAAGGCACATGTCCAAACAGATTTGAATGTCAATTTCATTGCTCCGAAATGAATGTATAACCCCCTAGCTTGCCGTTGCTTTGACGAACCATCCAAAATCTCAAAAGTGCAATGCTGCAGAAAGGTTTAGACAGTAACTGTAGATGAGTAACTTCTTTCAGGAGTCAGCTTTACGTGCCAGAATGTTAAATGTTCCTTTGACTTGTTTGTTTTCAAGGCACACCCCCAGCTTAGGGCTTTCCTTCCTCACAACCAAGTAGAACATGAGCTAGTTGCATTTTATACTTTCTGGGATGCTCCTGCACATCCCTGAAGCACATATTTTACCCACCCAGAACTTCCACAAATTGGGTATAGCTGCCGAAAGCAAGTAATTGATTTCATTCAGGTACATTTTGACATAAACAGAAGGTAGCTTGTGGGTCTTTTGAAATACTGCATCGGCTAGATGTCCCCAGGTTCCTTCGCACAACTCTCATTTCTTCAAAAACCCACACATTGTTGTAGTTGGAGTTTATGTCTCATATGATACAGCCAAAATCTCTTGGACGCACCTGTGACAGATCCTCTTATTTGTTCCTTTTTCTTCTCAGGTATTGATTCATCTGATAGCAATTTACATTTCAGGAAGAAAACCAAACTAAGTAGGAACTGAACAATTCAGTTGGCTTCGTATTTTTCTATTCAGACTCAACTTTCCCATTAATCAGGAACCCAACTGTTTCTTTTGACTTTTCTAACCCTGCTGCTAGTTTAGATCATTTTGTGCCTCCACGTTTCTGATTTTAATCATGCATGCTGTACTAGCCCTTTATTCACACTTGTAGTGACAAGCCAGTCCTTCCACTTCTGTATATGTGCCTACTGGTTTTCAGGATAACCAATATATCCTTACTCATCTATCGCCTTTATTGTGAATCTTCTTATCTTTTCTTTGTATCAGAACAGCTTGCAAAATGTCTTTGATGATATTTCCTGAAGAAACCACAAGTTTCTTCAAATTATATTGCATTATTTCCTCTCTCTCTCTCTCTCTCTCTCTCTCTCTCTCCACCCACTGGACTTTTCCTTCCTTCCCTCCTTTCCCAAACATCTCTATTTCTAAAGTTTGCTTTCTCTCCGTGTTGGTGATTTAGAACTAAGTTCTTCATGAACATTATGAGCAAGAGTGATGATAATGCTTAATTTGCAGAGTTTTTATTACATGGCCCCAATAACCTTCATATGAGGGGAAAACACTTCTAGTTATACAAGCTCCACCAAATTCTCCATGTTTCCTTACACACACATTCTGTTTCCAATGTCAAAACAACTTGGCTGGCCTTGGTTGTGTTGAACCTTGAGGTGAGGCAAGGTGGCGAGACCTTTTGCTGCTCTTCCTCAGGCAGCAAGGTATCTTAGGCAAGCCCTGGGCAAGACTTGCAGCTCGGTGGCAGAGCATCCATTTTGCATTCCCCTGGAACTCTAGGTAGGGCTGGGTGAAACTCCTACTTGAAACCCTGGGGAGCTCTTGCCAGTCAGTATAGTCTTGAACTACTTGGAACAACGGTCTGACTCAGGATGAGGCAGCTTCCTATGTTCCCTGCTACACACACAGATTCACAGCTCTCTGTGCTGAAGGGCCCCCAAACCTTAAAAGAGACTTTTCAGGGCATGGAAGACTGCAATGGGAACAGTTAGCAAAAAATGCTCCACTTTGTGAGCAAGATCTCACTCACAGTAAGCTTTCATAGCACTATTGTTTAGTGATGTTTTTAATGACTGATGTTTTAATGTATTTTTAATCTTTTGTTGGAAGCCACTCAGGTGGTAATAATAAATTATTATTATTATTACTACTACTACTACTACTACTACTACTACTACTACTCACCTCGAGCCTTTGGGTTGGGTCTGGGTGAACTGTTAAGTCTAATCAACAGATTAAATAGATATAGCATGCAATTTATCAATTCTGCAAAGTTTTATAAGTTCTGTTTTCCTTATGGGCTCTCTGAAATAAAGGATAAGTTTGTCAGGCATCAACCTTCAAAGCGTCCTACCATCTCAATTCCATTCATTTCAACTCTGAATGCTGAGGGTAGTCTTCAGAGATACCTGTATTACATCTGCAATCATACTGAAAATCAATAACAAGAGAATTTGCAGTTCAGCTGGTGAACGCATCCTGACAGGCTTACTTATGGTAGATCCTGGGGAAAGCTACGTTGGCAGCTAAGTGTTTAAAATGAAACCACAGCCCCATTTTGCCAGTCTAGTACAGAACTGAAAGTCAAGGAAACATGTCAGAGGCATGACTGAGGACCACTTGCCCACCAGGCATCCTGAGGTAAGTGAGACCCAGAAATCCCAGTTCTATCAACACTACCTTATGCACAGTGGTAAATCGCTACTGTGAGCACAAGCAAGGATTACTGCATTCATCGTGGAGTTACTGGTGTGTGTTTTCTCTCTTTGAACAGCTGACACACACTCCTTTAATGCCACATTGTAGGCAAGGTGTTGGAGTTTGTGATGGTGGTGTGTTAACTCAAGGTGGCCTTGGATGGCGCCAATTATTTGGAACCAATTCCAATCTGGGTTCAGGCCTGGTTTTGAAACAGTAACACCCTTGGTCACCCAGATGGTTACACTGAAGGATGGCTGTGGAAGTGCTACCCTACTGGTTCTCCCGGATTTCTTAGTCGTATTTGCTACCACCAACAATGGTATCCTTCTGGAACATCTGTCTTGGTTGGGCTTACAAGGCACCATTTCCATTATTCTATGGAAGCACGTAATTCTCAGAATATGGTGCTGGGAGACATTGGCTTACTGAGTTACACAAGGAGTTTATACTGTTGTCCATAATTTTTAGTATTTGCATCTGCTCACACACTATGATATACAATGGAGACTTTCCACCTAGATCAGCAAGATTAGCAGATATGAGAGAGAAGGCCTTTCCATGGTGGCCCCACAGTTCCTGAACTCTCTGTCACTAATACACTGCAATACAAAAACACATTTTTAGCTGAATTTAAATAATAAGCAAAGCTAGATATTGGCTTCTTGGCCATAACACTTGGTAGCAACATTTTAGAATTAGAATAAAATTGCAAATAGCAGAAAGCATTAGACAGGCTTGCCACACCCTTCCAGTAGCCAAGGAGAAGGTGCTGTTATAAGCCAATTGGCACCAGGGCTGACCTAAGGTATTTTGCTGTTGAGGTTAAGGACAAACACCCCCCCCCCCAACACACACATTCCACATTTGAAGACTGCCTGGAATGGCAATTGAATCTTATTTAAACACTGGGATAGTATCTTAAATACAATTTCCTAAATACAATTTAGCAAGTATAGAGAAGACTGTACAGCATAAATAGCTCTGTCTTCCAACACCTCACCACAGCCTCCCAGAATCTTATTGAGCCACCTGCCTCACTCTGCCTAGGCAGAACTGACCTTGATTGGCACAAACCACTCTTTGCTATCAGACCTACAAATATCTACAGGACTGGGATTGTTCACTCTCACAGCAAGTGAAGAACCGATTTAACTATGTATGTATGTATGTATGTATGTATGTCGCTGTGGGTAAAAGCCTCAGTGCCTAGGACTTGCCGATCGAAAGGTCGGCGGTTCGAATCCCCGCGGCGGGGTGCGCTTCCGTTGCTCGGTCCCAGCGCCTGCCAACCTAGCAGTTCGAAAGCACCCCTGGGTGCAAGTAGATAAATAGGGACCGCTTACTGGCGGGAAGGTAAACGGCGTTTCCGTGTGCTGCACTGGCTCGCCAGATGCAGCTTGTCACGCTGGCCACGTGACCCGGAAGTGTCTCCGGACAGCGCTGGCCCCTGGGCTCTTAAGTGAGATGGGCGCACAACCCTAGAGTCTGTCAAGACTGGCCCGTACGGGCAGGGGTACCTTTACCTTTACCTTTATGTATGTATGTATGTATGTATGTATGTATGTATGACATGCCTGTTGGGAGTCAGGAAACCGCCCCCCCCAACCAGATTATGTCCTATCTGACATGAAAATGCTGTGAGGCACTAATAATATATAAAGAATGAATAGTAAGAGTTCTGTGTAGCCTGACATCTTTTGGTAAGATAGACAGACAAATCACTCTATGTCAGTTCAAGACACACAATTTTGCTTTTTTAAAAAAAGAAAGAAAGAGAAAAACACACAAGTCAAAGTTTGCTGCAAAGTCTAATAGATTGGAAAGACTACATAATATGCCATTTTCAACTGCAATTATTGTTCACAACTAGGGTCTAAACATTCAGCCTTTCCGCTCACCTGAGTGCCCTGAATTTTTGGGTTAATGCTAATGCAAAGGAACGTCTCTGGGGAAATGTTCGGAAGGCTTCAGTTCTCATTCATGCAATGCATTAGAGATAAACTCATTCCTGTGGCCATTTCACTGTTAAGTGGCATGCTGAATGCAGCTGGGGACTGTAGAAATTGGGACATTTATTTTAGTATCCAACGGAATAATCCTCACAATAATTTTTGAGATAGAAGTGTCAGCACTAGGGGATTTTTACTGCGTAATGAACAACAATTACATAGGCAACCTTAAAGGCTCACAACATCCTTCTTTTCCAAAGAGGTGGCATATCTCCCTCCATCCATATGCCCCCCCAAATCTGCTTCAGTGGGTTAGTGTTGGGGTGTGTGTGTTGCATGTGATACTGCAATGGGAGTGGAATCAGCAAAAATTGCTCCCCTCCTTGTTCCATTGATAGAAGCCTCTGCTGGATTAAAAAGTATTCTGCCATCATAAGGAAGACCACTGGATATAACCCAAAGATTTTGGAGCACCCCTCCCTTACCCATGGATCTCAAAGATACATAGGAAGCTGCCTTATATTGAATCAAATCATTGGTTCATCGAGATCCCTTTTGTCCATACTGGCCAGCAATGGCTCTCCAGGGTTTCAGGCAGAGAGCTTGCCCCAGTTCTACCCAGAGATTGAACCAGGGACCTTCTGCATGCAAAGTAGATGCTATACCATTGAAATACATCCCTTTCCCTAAATGGCTGGAGCAGCATTGCATTCGTGCACATACTTATAAAAGCTAGCTGGGAAGGGCTGGGCGATGGGCTTCGTGGGGTGGTGAATGCTTCTCTCTGTGAAGGAGCCTTCCCAGACCCACTGAAAGAGGTGCTTATCAAACCGCTTCTTAAAAAACCATCTTTAGATGTGGCCAATATGCCCAACTATCACCCAGTCTCAAATCTTCCATTCTTGGACAAGGTGATTGAGCGAGTGGTTGCTGAACAACTCCAGGCACGTCTGGAAGAAGCGGATCATTTGGATCCCTTCCAGTCGGGATTCAGGCCTCATCATGGGACTGAAACTGCCTTGGTCTCACTGGTCGATGATCTCCGGCAGGCTAGGGACAAAGGTGAGAGCTATTTCCTAGTTCTGCTGGATCTCTCAGCGGCTTTTGTTACCGTCAACCATAACATCCTTCTGGACCGTCTAGAGGGGGTGGGAGCTGGGGGCACTGTTATACAGTGGTTCCACTCCTTCCTCCTGGGCCGTGTTCAGAAAGTGGTGTTGGGGAATGAGTGTTCAGACCCCTGGACCCTCACTTGTGGGGTGCCTCAGGGTTCCGTCCTCTCCCCCATGCTTTTTAACATCTATATGAAGCCGCTGGGAGAGATCATCAGGGGGTTTGGACTGGGTGTCCATCAATATGCAGATGATACCCAGCTCTACCTCTCTTTCAAATCAGAACCAGTGAAGGCGGTGAAGGTCCTGTGTGAGTGTCTGGAGGCGGTTGGAGGATGGATGGCAGCTAACAGATTGAGGTTGAATCCTGACAAGACAGAAGTACTGTTTTGGGGGGACAGGAGGCGGGCAGGTGTGGAGGACTCCCTGGTCCTGAGTGGGGTAACTGTGACCCTGAAGGACCAGGTGTGCAGTCTGGGAGTCATTTTGGACTCACAGCTATCCATGGAGGCGCAGGTCAATTCTATGTCCAGGGCAGCTGTTTACCAGCTGCATCTGATACGCAGGATGAGACCCTATCTGGCCGCGGACTGTCTCGCCAGAGTGGTGCATGCTCTAGTTATCTCTGGCTTGGACTACTGCAATGCGCTCTATGTGGGGCTACCTTTGAAGGTGACCCAGAAACTACAACTAATTCAGAATGCGGCAGCTAGACCGGTGATTGGGAGCGGCCACCGAGGCCACATAACACTGGTCTTAACGTACATTGGCTCAAAGTACGTTTCTGGGCACAATTCAAAGTGTTGGTGCTGACCTTTAAAGCCCTAAACGGCCTTGGTCCAGTATACCTGAAGGAGTGTCTCCACCTCCATCGCTCCACCCGGACACTGAGGTCCAGTGCCGAGGACCTTCTGGCGGTTCCCTTGCTGCAAGAAGCCAAGTTACAGGGAACCAGGCAGAGGGCCTTTTCGGTAGTGGCGTCCACCCTGTGGAATGCCCTCCCATCAGATGTCAAAGAGAAAAACAACTACCAGACTTTTAGAAGACATCTGAAGGCAGTCCTGTTTAGCGAAGCTTTTAATGTTTGACAGACTATTGTATTTTAATATTTTGTTGGAAGCCACCCAGAGTGGCTGGGGAAACCCAGCTAGATGGGCGGGGTATAAATAAATTATTATTATTATTATTATTATTATTATTATTATTATTATTATTATTCCCTTGTTTTGCTAGCTATCATACTGGCTCAGTGCACATTTGCCTAATAAAAGACGAGGCAAGCAACATTTCATACCATAGGTTGTCAGGAGAGTCGTGAGCAGTCAGTCATTTGCCGTCAAAGGCAACAGTCTGCCAGCAGCAGTTTCAGAATAAGTAATCCAGAATATGACTCCTTTATTTTAAGGAGATATGAAAATTATGTGGATGAGAAAAGCCCTGTTCAAGTGAAAGGCACTATGTAGTAATTGGGGCTGAAAATTACTGTGCTGAAACTACATATCAGAAGGCTTTAAAGAATTGATTTACTTTGACTGACATCCCCCAAATATTACATTCTTTCTCCTATAAATATGCCCTGGAGAACATAGGCACTAAAGTAACACTAAAGAAGTGCATTGGTGTGCAGGAACTTTAATATTAACACTAGCTCTTCCACAGAGTTAAGGGGGAAAGTAATATCTCAGGATTTTATATATATATAAAATAACACCCCTTCACTTCAAAGAGTCTAGTCAGGCATCAAAAACACAGACTGCCTTTGATACCATACACTGTGTTGGAATGGTCAAGTGATGGTTCAAGTAACACTTGCAAGCATACATTATTTTGTTTAGCTTATTCTGTGTTTATAGCTGCAGTTATGGTCACTGCTGGAAAGCAGGTACCTTGTGGCTATCATCCATTCTTGTGACTTCTGGGATTATTGTATTGCACTTGACATGAGACTCTCCTTTAAGAATATTCAGACATTTTAGATGGCATGGCATGCTGTGCCCTTGTTTTTGATCGATATTTTTCATATGACACCAGTTATGAAACAGGTGCACTCAATACTTAGGCAACTTCTAAGCACAAATCAAAGTACAAGCTTCAACTATATCCCCCCCCCAAAGAATAAGCTCATTGAGATTTGTATCTGCTGCATCAAATTCAGTAAGTCTGAAAATTAGAACATTCACTTACGTGGCCTCTGTTTAACTGCAGCAGCATGGGTCAGAATTCCCTGTCCAGTGAAGCCTGCTAATACCCTACACTGCCAATCTTCAGAAGATGACTGGAAACATTATTTTATTTTTTATTAAAGGTACTTCAATTCCTATACAAACTATCCCACTCTGCAACTTCTTCGCTTGTGTGTGGATTTGGCACTTCTCTGAATTTTGCAGCACAGTCCTCAGATCAAAAGAACATACCAAAATGCATTTTAAAATGCAGAGTTTGAGTTAAAACGCTTTTTTGTAATATGTACTTTGAGAGAAAATTCATTCAGAAATACATATTTAAACACAAACTTTCATGCAGTTTGTCTCCTTCTAAATTCACAGATTAATGCAGGAACAAGATAGAACAGACTTGTGAGTAAACAGAGGAAGAAGTAGTAACAGTCTCAAAATAGTCTGATCCACTCATTCCTGTTTGTGCAGCTGTGGTGTTTTTAACCTTAATATTGAATTTCAGGTTTAATTTTGTTTGGAAATCTTTAAAGTTTTGCCAGCTGTCTCAATGTTCTTGGGAGGCAGGGAAGAAGAAAGGAAGAATATGAAATCTAAAATAAATGAAATGCTCCTTTCACGCGTATAACTCCCTGACGTGACATGAAGCTGGTTCTTCCCATTTTCTTTCCTTTTTGGCCTGTCACAGCAGGCAGCTGATTCCCTTAGGAATTATAAAGTGGCTGCAGAACTGCAATCCACTTATATGGCTTTTCAGGTACCCGAGGGCCGCAAACACCTATATTTCTACAGGTATACTTAGTCTAATGGTCCTTTGACTTCCCATCTGTCTTGTTTAAACTCTTCAATTCATAAGCATTGTCTGATATCACAACCTCCCAGCCAAGATTTCAGATCTGTTTCCTGCTTTTATGATATTAGCTTGGTTTGTCATAGCTATAAGGTCACCTGAGGCTGAGTTTTATGTATCTGACAAGGTGGGCTCTAGTTCATGGAAGCTTACGCCACAATAAATCTCTTGCTCTTAAAGTGCCACAACACTTTGTTTAGGGCCATAAGGACATAGGAAATTGCCTCATACTCCGTTAGACCAGTGGTTCCCCCAAGCTCAGCACTGTGTACATACCAACTGGAAGCTGCTCTCCGGAGAATCAGAATGGGGCCTCCCCCAGGCCTACCTGGAGATGCTGAGGATTGAACATAGGACCTTCTACATTCAAAGCAGATGCTCTACCACCAGGGAGAGGACCTTGGTAATATGCTGCCCTGTGCAAGGCCAACATTTGATGGGTTACCCCCAGCCCTCGTGATGCCAGCTTAAGCTGGGTAAACATGGCGCTGGGCTTGGGGAAGGAGGCACAAGGCACTGGCAGGTTTTTAGAGCCTTCTTAGGACCCTGTCAGAGCCCTCATACCTCCTTCCCGAAGTTGGGCAAGCACCTACCACGGCTTGAGATGGCGCTCTCCTCAGCTGCTCACCTGAGTATGGCTTGCACTTCCCTAAATCTGCCTCTGCTACCACTGAGCTATGGCCCTTTCCCTTCAGCTTTTTTAAAAACTAAGCAACCAATAACAAAGCTGCCCCCCACCGGCAGAATCTGAGGGTGACACTCTATCTACCACCCACCCAAACATACACACACGCGCATCAAATTCTGGGCACCCTTTTTAAAAATGATTTTAAAAATGATTATTTTGTTTTCTGTATTAGATGTTCAGCATAGTTCACATTTATTTTATTGCAATTATTTCTGTTTATATGCTACATACCAAAACAATGCCAGTGCCTTCACCCATGGCTTTTCAATGTACACACACATATATAAGTAGTACAGTTTGTGAAGTTGTTGTTGCACTGTCAGCTATGGACCACCTGATGTTCACAAGAGTGCTTCAGATTCATGGGGCTTCATAGAAATCAACACATGAAGTATTTGTGACACATACAGAAGTGTGTGTAAACAGATATCTGAAGATCATTTATGTGGACTGGAGATGCCGAAACAATTTCTCAGAGTGTTTTTTTATTTACACTTCTGTTTCTGTCATATGAGAGTGGTCTAGGATGCATTCTGATACGTAAGAATGCAAGAACATAAGAGGAGTCTGCTTGATCAGGCCAATGGCCCAACTCGTCTAGCAGTGGAAGAGCTCAGAATCCCTGGGTCCTCTTTGCAAAAGAGCTAGCAAAGTCAACAGAATGATCCATTGAAGAAAAGATAGCACCAGGGATAAGTGGTCACAGATAATGAGAACTTCTAGTAGAAGTCAGAGTTCAGTGGTAAATCCCCACTTACAGATTCTGACAATTTAAATGCCAAAAGCAAAGAAAACCACTCTCTGCTTAGTGAGTCTCTTGATGCAGCTGACAACAGTTGTCACCAAGGAAACCAATGCCTTGTGCAATGTAGGTAAGTATTTGATCATTCATTGCCAGTGAAAGAGCTGCAGAAATAAATACGATTCCACCTACAGGACCAAACTGAATGGGGAGCTCTGCCATTCAGGTTTGCCAATAGGAGCTCGAAGATTGACCCAAAAAATATCACATAATACTCATGTCAGACTGGAAGATTACTGTAAACATAAACCTGCTACTGTAAGACATTGCCTTCAAAAATCCACATATAAACCCAGAAAATGTTCTTCCAATATATATCCATGCATCCATGTTGATACTCGCCTATTAATAAGCTGCATGTTAAATACAATGCTAATTGTTGGCTATTATTTTTTAATGTTATGTTAAAGGCAGAGGGCCTTCTCGGTGGTGGCGCCCGCCCTGTGGAACGCCCTCCCATCAGATGTCAAGGAAATAAACAACTATCTGACTTTTAGGAGACATCTGAAGGCAGCCCTGTTTAGGGAAGTTTTTAATGTTTTATCGTGTTTTTAATATTCTGTTGGGAGCCGCCCAGAGTGGGCGGGGAAAAACAGCCAGATGATATGTCTTATCATGTGTTGTTTCTGTATTTAGACTTTTATCTTTCTGTGAGCTGCTCTGAGCACAGATTTACTTGTGGAAAATGTGGTTTGTAAATATATTGACAATGACAATTATATCTGAAGATAAGTTAAAATCCCCAGAGAGAAGAATCTTCATGGTATGAATGGAATGGTCGGAATGGAATGTACCCTTCCTATGCAGGCAAAAAAAGAATTTTACAGTGCAAACATGGCAGAAGTTCATCAGCATCTTATTGGCCCAATGGCTCACCACAAGTTCCCAGCGCAATCACCTCTTCCCCTTCGACTGCTGAAGCACCATTGTAAATGCAAGTTAGATTCTAGCTTGTCATGTTGTATTGATCTAGGCTTGTGGTTTGTTTCCTTCAAAATTGACCATGAGCAATAAGCAAAGAACAAACCTTGGTTACTGCTGTTAGTTTGTTTGGAAGAAGCAAACCATGATCCTGGTCTCTACACACTCAGTGTATGGGCAGGATATGAGATAAGGGCTAGTGGGTGCCAGTAACAGAAACTGACTCCACCCCTTTCATTCTGCTAAGACACAGAAGTCAAGCACATCTTCCTATGCACAGCTACCGTAGCCCAAATCCTTTGAGAACTCTCCTTGGAAGAAATCAAAGAGTGTCACCGTTTGCCTCCCAGTCAGTATTATAAACTATGGGGTTAGTGAAATCCACAAGCCCCCCTAATTCTAGTTAAACGCTGGTCCCCCTTCAAGCCACCTAAAACATTAACTAACAGATCATAACCAAAAAAAAAGAAAAAGAAAAGATAAGGCAGCCAGGACACCTCTGATTGCCTGTAATTTAAGCATTGCTGCCAATATGGCTTTAATATTGGCCATCACAAAAAGCTCTAAATCATCTGCTACCAATTATCCAGGGAGGACGTTTAGTAATATACAATGGGGGAAATCCTATTACCAAGCTGTTGCACAAAATACACCACATCAGCCAGCAGGCAACAATCCAGTAGTATATTTTGGATCCTGCATTTCAGTCTCAGAAAGAACCAATTTGGGTACAACAGGGTAAGAAAAGTATCACTGAGTTACATTTAAATGCTATTTTGAAATATACACCGAGACACATATTTAAAATAAAATAAAGCAAGCTATTAAAAACTACAAATTGACAGCAGGTAAAAGTATTAAAGGCTACTTTTAAAACTTAACAGCATCATGCAACAGAATCTAGAGAGCACTATATAGGCTACCTCTGGATTATGTCACTATGCATTTGTTACTCTTTAAAATGCTAGTTTATACAGTGGTGCCTTGCAAGACGAAAAGAATCCATTCTGCGAGTCTCTTCGTCTAGCGGTTTTTTCTTCTTGCGAAGCAAGCCCATTGACGGATTAGCGGATTAGCGCTATTAGCGGCTTTTAGCGGCTTATCGGCTTAGCGGATAAGCGGCTTAGAAAAAGGGGGGGGAGGGAAAAAAACCAGCAGGAACTCGCAAGACATTTTCGTCTTGCGAAGCAAGCCCATAGGAGATTCGTTTTGCGAAGCACCTCCAAAACGGAAAACTCTTTCGTCTAGCGAGTTTTCCGTCTTGCGAGGCATTCGTCTTGCGGGGCACCACTGTATTTTACTGTTTTTGCTGTAACAGACAAACACTGCTGCCCCACTTTACACACACACACACACACACACACTTTTGAGCATTAGCTCAAAAAGAGTTAGCTTCTGAGCACCAGCAGAAAACTTCCTTCTAAAGTGGCAGTCTTGGGTTTTGGGGGGGCTTTTATTTTAGTCGACTAAACTGCCTGGGAAGTTATATTGCAAAAGAACATGCTAAACTAATTCAAATGTTATGCCCTCTCAGTACTTCTGCAGCTACTACCTATCTCTAATGTCAGCATATTATTAATGACTCAGTAGAAATCATTTTGCCAAGGAAGGTCATCATTCATATGTAATTTCAATAAGGCCGACCAAAGTACATTGAAATTGCTTTCTCTCCTCATGGATCTGGTCCTTATAAGGGTGAATAGCAAGCAGGTTGCTGCAATCTTTATCCTATTTGTGCTGAAAATAGTTCCATAGGAACTAAAACTCATTGCTCCCTTCTTAATTTTTTTCCTTGCTCTTAATTTAAGGGGAGGTCACAGCTTCCCTGGGGAACCTTCGCCTCATGGCTTGAGAACCTGTTTATTGGCCTCTCTGCACTTTAAAAAGATGCAGCAGATACTGTATTTATAACTACATTAGAAAATAAACCTTTTAACCTCTGTATTACTATTTTCACTGAAATATGATAACCAAGGGGGAGACAGAATTTTATGCTTAAAACAAACCAACAAACCAGAAAGGACAAAACTGTGGCAGCAGAAATTTATAGGTAAGAGCTTCTACTCTCTGCACCATCTTTTTAGTGTGTTCAGTAAATGTGCAGTTGCTACTCATTTGTTGCCTGGAATCTATGCTCCTTTCTCATATATGTCTGCTCCCCAGACCAAAACAAATGTGTTCAAATTACAGCATTTTATTACTAGGAAAAGGCAAGTCAAATAGCACATCCACTGTTATTTAGAATCTTCAGCATTGCTTAAAGATCCCCTTTGTATATACCCAACAAGTAATATTGAATCTGGGTTGATTCCAGTCCATTCACTGCATGAGCAGAACAACTTCCACTCACACAATGGAACTTCCTCTCCCTCTCCTCCCAACCTTGTGTCTCCCGCCCCCCTCCAAAAATCTGCTCCAGAGGGTTGGGGTACACACACCCCAAGTAGATTGGGGGGTGAAGGTGGCAAGGAGGTGAGTTTGTTGCATGAGAGGAAGCCATTCCACTCACGGTGACTTAGTTGGTCCAACATAAAACATTGTGACTAAATCGTTGTTGGGTTGTTGTTGTTTTTTGCAGGGCTTTTTTTTTTTGAGGGGTTTTTGGTAAATTGGTTGAACAATAAAAGGGCAATTCCCTGGGTGCCTAGATCCAGGTTTGGGGCAGAGATTTAAAATCACAAAACCAGTTTCCCCCACACAAAAGAAGTTCCAGGGCAACAATAAGCATAATAGATAATACTCAGCCATTCTGAACTTTATTGTGCAAGTATGGCAGAAGATGTGAGTTACAGAAACTAAGCTGGGGTGGCCCTAAATAAATCACATTGGGCTTTTTGTGAAAATGTAAGAAAAGAGAAAAGTCACAGTATTGGTTCTGGATGTGCTTGTAAAATTCAGCTCAGGGCTTCGAGTTAATTGTCCTTACTACATTTCCTTTCCACCTCTTCAGATTAATTGATAGTTTTCAAAATCAGCTCATAGTTTCACATAAATCAAATCCAATTTAAATTTTCCATTTGATTGCACTCCATTATATTACCTTTTGTGGATAGACAAGCAAAACAAGAATATGATCTGCATGATATTTCTGTAATAAATTATCCAAACCTTTGTTCTCTGGATCATTGCCTTTTTCATACTTTTCACTCTTCTGTGTTTATTGACTTAAATTAGATCTGATTACTTTTTACTATGTAAAAAGTAATAAAGCCAGCAAGAAAGCACTCAAGTATATAATAACTTGTCTTCATAATGCAACCAAAGCTAGAATTGGATTTCCAATTTATAAGAGCTGCTTAGGCTGTTGCCAGAAGCCTTTGCCCAAGTCACCTGCGAAGGAGGAAATGATATAATGCTGTGCAACAATCTCAGGCAGTCAATAAAAAAAAGTAGGCTAAAATCCATTTCCTATAGTTTCCCCTTTTAAACCGAATGACATGACTTCAGAGCAAGAGGATGCCATCACATGATGGAAGGAAGCTGCCTAGCCAGCTCATGGCCCATCTAAGTACTGCAGGAACTGACTTGCAGTGGCTTACCAGTATTGCGGACAGCAGTCTCCCCAATAACTTGCTTGTAGATACCAGAGACTGAACTGGAGTTGGCGTGGGGTGGGGAATGCAAAGCATGCACTCATTCATTGAGCTATGCCCTTTCTCCAAGAGCACTGTCCATGAGAAGTCCACTGTGCCACCATGTTATATTAAGAGCCTGCTACAAAGCTTCCCTTACTGACAGCTAGCGTCAATAACAGTGTCTTTACTCTGGAAAAAGATGGGCAAAGCTTGAAAAATATTTTTTTTTCCTTTTTATTTTGGAAGGGTTCAACTTTGCTCTGGACTCAGCAGCAGAGAATGTAAACAAAACCAGTAGTGTTTAGTCAGCTGTTAGGTAATAATATACTGTTGAACTTGGGTGTAGGATTACACAGCAGGGGTATATACAGAAGTTACTATTTTATAAGAAGAGAAATCCTAACTGTTTTTGGTAGAAGAGAAAGAGCAAAACAAGGGATTTATACTCATGCCATTGGAGCATCAAGTTAAGAGCGCTGATAGACATAAATGATAGGGCATTGATAACAATAAACAGTCCTGCATTTTATGTGTTTGTTAATAAGTACACATTATTCACAGGGGAATACTTTGGGGGGTGGGGTGGGGGTTAGCCAGAAGATTTTGTTGCCGCCATCACCAGTTGACAGAGATTGATACAAAAGATTCTGAAACTTTATCCTCTGCTGTCAAGATTATGTAAGGATTGTCAGATTATAATCAGATGCTAAAATGCAACTCTCTGGTGCTATGTTCTATGGGCCACACTGAGAAACACAAAAAATGAACTACATGAGCTGCTGTGGAAACTTTTCAGAGATGTACAGGAGCAAATCTACATAAACATATATAGGAGCTGCAACCCCAAATTTACTAATCCTCAACACCCCATTGTCTCAGGGTGCCTAGTTTTATTTCCATACTTCTAGCTGTCATCAACATTATCCTCCAAAACTGCATTTATTTCAGCCCTTCAGATAGAGGTGAACACCTGCAAACCATGGTCTATCAGTCTAGAAACAAGCTGTTCACACTCTCACTCTCTCCATACTTTTCGACTCACTTCTTCTTTCTTGCACCCAATGCCTCATGATGTCAGAACCTAGAAACTGTGGTTTAAGGGTTCCCTACAAACGAGGATATGAAACAGAGAATCAAAACAGCACGATCCACCTAAAAAGACTCTGTGGCTGCAGTGCCACTCTCCATCCCCAATGTTCATTCCACTCTTATCAGAAATTTGTAGGGGACTATCAGTGGTGGACTTTTTGGGGGGAGGGCCTGAAGCTTGAAATGTCATGGGGGCTCCTGCACAACCAGCAATGAAGTCTGAGTAACCACTCTTTGTTAATGGGGCTGTTCCATGACAGATCACCACACTTTTACATCTGTACTACTTACTGACTCTCAAATTTTGGGATTGTTGAAATATATACACACAAAAATAATCAATTTGAGTTGTGCAACTTAAATTGGGTCTACTAGACCCTTTAAAAAAAAAGCAGCAATGTGAACTGAAGTCACTTTTGGGGCCCCTTTGAGATTAAAGGCCCTAAAGCTTAGGATTCATTAGTTATCATTCCACCAGCAATTGAGATTCTGCATTTCCACATATTATTCATAAATTATTTCAAGATTTTTAACAGAACGGTGTGATTCACTCAAACTACTTTTGGGGCTCAAACTTTAAAGCCAGTGAACATTTTTTTAAAAATCTATTTTGCCCTTGCCATTCTTTTCTGACTAAGTGAGAGTTAGGCAGTTCAATAAAATTTCAAATCAGATAAATCTGGTAGATTGGGGGTTCACTTGCTGGACAAAAAGGAAGTTATCTACAGTCGTGCTAGTTCTTTACTTTTCAAAGAAGCCTTGTGCCTTTGAAGCAGAAGGTGCTGCCTGTGAATTCTCTATCAAGTGGAATGATGTGGTATTGATTATCTAAATTCTTCACATAAAATTTTTCAAAAGCTTACCTATTATGTCATCTCTCCAGTGTTGTGAGAAAGATTGCTTTGATTTTCATCACTGGGGAAGTACCTTTCTGAGTTCAATGAAAACCTCAGTAGATAAAGTGATTTCTCAGTTTTTAGCACTATACATATCTGGCCCTAATGAAATGTTCTGATTGCAAGAACTTTCACAAAATAAGGTACATGGGGTACAATCCAACTACTGTTATGGACTGCCCAGTTGCACTGCATGTGTTGGATGTATGCACAGGAACAAGGGTTTGGACCGTACTACTAACAGCATCGGGACGCGGGTGGCGTTGTGGTCTAAACCACTGAGCCTAGGGCTTGCTAATCAGAAGGTTGGCGGTTCGAATCCCCGTGACGGGGTGAGCTTCTGTTGCTCGGTCCCTGCTCCTAACCAACCTAGCAGTTCGAAAGCACAACAAAGTGCAAGTAGAGTTCGCCAGAAGCAGCTTAGGGTTCACCAGAAGGAGCTTAGTCATGCTGGCCACATGACCCGGAAGCTGTACGCCGGCTCCCTCGGCCAATAAAGCGAGATGAGCGCCGCAACCCCAGAGTTGTCTGCGATTGGACCTAACAGTCAGGGGTCCCTTTATCTTTACTAACAGCATCTATTGCTCAAAATGAAAAAGACATATTTACAGTATCGTTCTTGACACCCCAATAGCCATCCACACTATAACTAAGGAAGCACACAGTATGGCATCCAATAGTGTCAAGAACTATTGACCACTGCCCCATCTGGTGAGTTGCATCACCACAGCTTCTCAGTGAACAACGTTCCAGACTGACTCCACTCAGGCTGGCCATTGATTCCTCCTGGGTAGGATGGAGCACAAGGGGGCTTCCTGTTTCAGTGGAACTTGAGACAAAAAAATCCTACCTGAGCTCCAGTGTCTCTTGATCCTAATTGCTCTTTGTCCCCCACCTCCTGGTTCCTGGCTGACTCCAAACTGCTCCAAACACACAACTCAAATCTAATGAATTGTTCAACAGTGTTGTTTTTAAGCGAGAAAGAAAAGAATGGAGAAGAAGGGAAGTCCAAAATGGCGATAATAGATTACAAGGAAATGGGCAGCGAAACATCCATTTGCTACATTAGGGAAAGCTGATTGCACTCATGGGAGGTTCCTCAATGCAACTGTGGTCTTGTGCAATTGAGGTTCCAGCTCATGAGGAAGAATCTCCATGAGCACAGCCAGTTATTCTTTCAGAACTTTGCCGAAGATACAATGATAGGAGATGGAGCACAGCTTCCATTTAGTCAAATGGACGGACACCCTTTCATATGATGAATGTGTGAAGTGGTTTATAGCCTCTCTTCATTTAAATAAATGCAGGTAGGTTGGCAGGGAGTCTCCTAATATGACACTCTTCTTCCACCACCATGAACATTTGTCCTACCCAAACAGAATGTTTTTAAGGGAGTTTGGTCTCTCCTTCCTGTTTCATTTCCTAATCTTGCCACAAATTGCTGATCTAATCATATAGCTAGCCAACTGCAAAGTGTTTCGTAGCTGATGAAGGGAGTTGCAGCCTGGTAATAGTGAATACAGTAAAGTTAATCAGTAGATAGAAGAGGTGATATGCAACACGGAAACAAAAGAAAACATCATATCACAGGACTGCACACCCAGATTATTACAGACACAAGATGGAATAAGAATGTATAATGGGAAGTGTTGGAGAGATCAAGCAGCAAAGGAGGAGGATGGGGAGAAATTAGTGTCGGTTTGCACTTCAATACAAAATTTATATGTTCTGCAACAAAATGAAATCAAAATGCAGCTACCCTACAAAATTCGCACTTCTCCAAATTTTACTAAGCAGTTCTCCAAGCAAAGTAAGTGGGCATGAACATGCATATATTACTGAAAATCCATGCAAAAATGTGTATATTAGAAGAATATGTGCACTGAAGTGATGACAAATTCTTGTGATGACATTTAAAAAAATTGCAAACTGGTGCAGAAATGTGGTAAACTGAATTTAAGATTGGAAAAATGAGAAACTGAGAAAATCCAAGGACAGACAGATTCATCCAACCTTTGTTACTCCACATATTTATGAGACAGAAGGGGGCAGTGGATGACTGTGCAAAAAAAAATATGCTTGCCTTGCTGAATCTCACACCTGTTCCTCAACTAATGGAAAATAACTAGTGGATATGCAATACCTTGGAGTATCACAAGCAACACACCAAAAATAATGTAGAGTATGCTGAATGGTTCATAGTTTGTACATTTAGTATTTGATATTAATGTTTGCTGTTGTTTATATTAATTGTAGATTATGATATATTACTTGAAGATAATTAGATAAAGGGGGAAGATACAATGATATTAGTTAGTGTCACTTATGCAGAACAGAACCTTGGCAAACTGCAACAGACTGTTTATGACATATTATCTGGAACTCTGATTACGATTAATAAACTGTTGAAATCACAACATACTCTTAAAACAACCACAAAATGATCTTCCACAACACATCACCAATCTTTACCACATTTATATATGAAGCAGCCATTTTTATGTTTCACAGACTTACCCCCTCAAATTTCCTTTACCTCTTCAGACTCAGGTTGTCACATATCAAAGTAAATTGGTAGTGCTCAAATCAATCCAAACCAGAAAGATATTAAAATGGAGGCCTGCTTATCTTGAAGCGAGCTCTCTGTGTTTAGTTTAGCAGACATTTTACATTAAAATATTTAGTCCCTACCATCTCTAAAGGAGAGTTTTGCCAATTTAATTAAGCTGATTTTTGTCTGAAACATCAGTGGGGTAGCCCTGCTGAGTAAGAAATGAAAGTCTATTGGCAATTTGGTACAATTTTACACCCTACTCTCCATAGAGAGCAAGCAGAGACCAAACACACTCTTTCATCTGTGTGGAAAGTATCCAAACTTACAAAAACATAAATTCACTTTTTTCTTTTTCTTTTTAAAAAATATGTTTTATCCCTTTACAGACCACTCCTATTTAGAAGCACACAGAACCTGAGAATGACAACATGAATGGACTTAAAACTTGCAGATGATGAACTTAAAGCTCAACTGCTCAGTCTTTTTGTACTCCTTGGAGAAATCTGTGCTGTCATGTTGTGATAAGAATATCACCAAAAATCATTTTAAAAAGAAGAAGCTTTTGACAGGAACAAACTTATGTGCTTGTCCTGTTATTTCTTTCACCGAATTTAATATTTCAAAATGTTCCTGGATAACTGATCTTTGAGCAATTATATGTTTGGACATTTAAGTGGACCAGCTGTGGTATGTTCCTATATTTTCATTTTTTGCAAAACATTTTCCCATTTACAGAACTCTGGAAACAGATAGGTAGCCGTGTTGGTCTGCCATAGTCAAAACAAAAAAAATTTTTTCCTTCCAGTAGCACCTTAAAGACCAAGTTAGTTCTTGGTATGAGCTTTCGTGTGCATCTGAAGAAGTGTGCATGCACACGAAAGCTCATACCAAGAACTAACTTAGTTGGTCTTTAAGGTGCTACTGGAAGGAAAAAAAATTTTTGTTAGAACTCTGGAAGACTGCTAAGTAGGATCATATATAGGCATTGCCTGTTATGATGAGAAGTTTCTCTTCATATTGCATGCAGGGGGTTCAGAAGTTTCAGAACAAACCTTCCAGTTGGTTACTCAAGGAGAATGACCCAAAATGACTGACTAATTCTCTAATATTCCTCCTCTGGGTTTATACAAGCAGTAATACCATGAGATGAAGTCCTTGTCTTGCCCTATTTCCACTTAATGCCTATTATCAACTTATGAATTAATATCATTTGATTCAGCATTTTCAGAAACTATGAAGATAAAGAGAAGTTGATAAGAATCTGCTTTGTAGTATTATTATTATTTCTATACCACTTTGTGCAGATCTTCGCATTATTGTGTAATGGTCTCAGATATTCTGTATGGTCAACTTGGATGTATGGGCTAAGGACAGAAATGAGTGCAGGACAGAGGCAAAGACAAAGGAAAGCAAATGCAGAGTAAATATATTTCAGAGTGACTCTGAAGCATTAAGCCTGTAGCAAAAAGAGGAAAGTATAATAAGAAAAGTATAATAAACAAAGGCTGGGTTTTCTGAATTCTTAGAGGAAAGATAACTGAGGACAAGAAAGATAACTGAAGACTCTACTGGTTTAAATCATAAGAGGAGAAGAATCAAGAGAAAGCCTTTATTTTTTGATGGCTTCTCCCAGAATCTGCAACAAAGGAAAGCAGAACAGAGTGTTGAACAGTTAGACTTTGTTCAGAGTTTTGCCACATTAAAAATAGTTTTCATACCCCTCTATCCTAATATGCCAGTTCACAACCTGCTATAAAAAGCCATTTATTTCTAATAGCTGGAATAACAGTTATTCCCTGCTAATCAGCCCTGAGTGCTCACTGGAAGGACAGATCCTGAAGCTGAGACTCCAATACTTTGGCCACCTCATGAGAAGAGAAGACTCCCTGGAAAAGACCCTGATGTTGGGAAAGATGGAGGGCACAAGGAGAAGGGGACGACAGAGGACAAGATGGTTGGACAGTGTTCTCGAAGCTACCAGCATGAGTTTGACCAAACTGCGGGAGGCAGTGGAAGACAGAAGTGCCTGGCGTGCTCTGGACCATGGGGTCATGACGAGTTGGACACAACTAAACAACTAAACAACAACAACAACAAATTTTGGTGGAACTTATTCCTCAAGTAGCTGCATGTGATGTTGAGGCATTTGACTAGTTTCATTAAACTGAATTTAAACAATCAAAGGATTGTGTGTATGATGCACCTCGTAGACCATATCTAACAGGTACCCTGGATTTTCACAAAACCACACTCCACACAGCACCCATCACAGTGCATGTGTGTGCAGCAAAATTAGAAATTTAGTTTTCCCAGCAAAGCCACACAGAGAAGTTTGAGCTCTTGGGACATGCAATATCCTGACAGCAGAAGAGCTTCCTTGACC
Source organism: Podarcis raffonei (assembly GCF_027172205.1). NCBI lineage: Eukaryota > Metazoa > Chordata > Lepidosauria > Squamata > Lacertidae > Podarcis > Podarcis raffonei. The sequence goes on along the minus strand of NC_070613.1, from coordinate 25,834,238 downwards.
AAACACATCCAGATCCCCTGCAATAATAAATGAGTAACAACTTGTCAAAAACCAAAGCCCAAGGGCAGACTAGTGCCTTATGACAGATCAGCAAGCCAGCACCAGCGAGACAGTAATTGGTCAGGCAGGCAGAAAATCAGTACCTTGGCAGAATAACCTGGCAGCCTCTCTCAGCAATATCTAGTGTCCAGACTGAAGCAGAGAGTTTTCTATTAGACAACTGACACAGGATTGGCTCTCTGTTTTCACCTGATTCCCTCCGCAAGAAAAAAAATCCCAGCTTGTGCGATCTGTTAATTTGGTTTAGTTTTATTATAATTCATATATTGCTTCCCACTAAAAGTCCAGAGCCGATTTACAACCAACTAAAAAACACACACACAATAGTACAATTACAAAAGCATATTAAAACAGATTGGGCATTATCATCTCGTATCATTGGTGTGGTCCTAATGCTCAGAAAAACAAAAACATCTCAGAGGTGGATTGAGGGCAGTGCAACTGTTTCTGCCAACTCTGAGTGTGGGTCCTGGGGGCGCTGCAGGGCACCACAAGCACAACGTTGTGAATTGAGCAGAACGGAAGTCGAGAGGTTGGGGGAGGGGGGCACTAATTCTGGCTTCGCACAGGGTGCTGCTGAAATTGGAAAGACCAATGTCTGTCCCTGAACATTTCTGGGTTTTTTATTATTATTATTATTATTATTATTATTATTATTATTATTATTATTAATACCCCGCCCATCTGGCTGGGTTTCCCCAGCCACTCTGGGCGGCTTCCAACAGAACACTAAAATATAATAACCTATTAAACATTAAAAGCTTCCCTAAACAGGACTGCCTTCAGATGTCTTCTAAAAAGTTTGGTAGTTATTTTTCTCTTTGAAATCTGGTGGGAGGGCGTTCCACAGAGCGGGCGCCACTACCGAGAAGGCCCTCTGCTTGGTTCCCTGTAACTTCACTTCTCGCAGTGAGGGAACTGCCAGAAGGCCCTCAGCGCTGGACCTCAGTGTCCAGGCAGAACGATGGAGGTGGAGGCACTCCTTCAGGTATACTGGACCGAGGCAGTTTAGGGCTTTAAAGGTCAGCACCAACACTTTGAATTCTGCTCAGAAACGTACTGGGAGCCAATGTAGGTCTTTCAAGACCGGTGTTATTTGGTCTTGGCAGCCGCCCCCAGTTATGAGTCTAGCTGCCGCATTCTGGATTAGTTGTAGTTTCCGGGTCACCTTCAAAGGTAGCCCCACATATAGCGTATTTAAAGATACCTGTCTTGTGAGCAGCCGACTGTACAAAAGTAAGCATTCCATCTGTTGCCCCACCCAAGTTTTGCTTCTGGCCTCACCTACCGCTGGCTTGGCACGCTCAGAAAGTTGCCTGCAAGGATCAGCTCTGGTGCTGAAAAAGAGTTTCTCCTCTGCTGCTGTAGCCCAGACATTATTCAGCCAGTTATAAAATTTATCAAGAACTGAAAGTGTCTGTGTGGAGTGGGTTAAGATGTTTATCTTGTAGTACTTGACAAGGAAGACTGCATACATTTTTATTACATTAAGCATACAAGCAATTCATAATGCAGTATTTAAGAGCAAGGGAAGAAAACAGCCCATATTTCAATTGCTTTGCCAGGTGAAATATCTAAAAATATAAGCTTAAAGTTTAGACTTCTACATTCATCATCATCCTTATTATGATTATTATTTTGGTTAGTCATAGAGAATAGGAAGCTAAGTGATATCTTTCTTGGACTGGCTTCTAATTTCTTCCAATCAACCATATTAATATAATTCTTTTATGATGAATTGAATAAAATGAAACCTTTTAAAGAAGCACCCAGCTGCTGTGGCAGGAAGATAAAGGAATATTCCTTTAAAGGAATTAAAAAGCACCAGGTGAAACCCTTTTTATTCTTCTAAGTCTTTTGACATCTGTGGTTTTAAAAAAACTGCTTTTATCTGGTTTCACTGCTGCTCTTTTCTGCAATAATTTGTTTATTAGTTTTGTTTTAATTCTGTTGTTTTTGATTTTTTATATTGGAAGCTTTAAAAATATGTATTGCAGAGCAAAGATAGCAAACATTCAAATAAGCAAACTAAATAAATTAGGACCTCATTTCTATGTTTTAGGTCAGTCACACAATGATGCATCAAAAACCTGAACAAATGGCAAAATTCAACACATTCAAGTCTAACTACTATAAATATGACAGGCAGGCAGGGCCCGCTGTGCCCAATTGTTCACAATATAGTGGAAAAAAGACCTAATAGCACCTGCAATATGCACAAAACATATTTCCCAGTAATAATGATCAGCGGGTAATATCGCTAATAAAGTTACAATATTGGAAAAAGCCACTTTAAAAAGTTCCAGAGAAAGCATTTAACAATGACAAATCGTCCTGGCATACCCATTTATTCAGAATGTACTTTGCCAACTTGAGTTGTCTAACGGGGGGAAAGCTAGGCTTTTTTTTAATAGTTGGAGCTTTCAGGTTCTTTGTTCTGCTTCACAGATTTTTGACTGTTAGAATGATTCTGGCTGTCTAGAAGAAAGCGATTTATAATAAATACTGTAAGGTTTTACATATTTTGTCAGCCATAAAAATTACAGTCTTCGGGTCCTTTGTTGTGTTGCAGAGGGAACTCAGTAGGTTGCCTGAAGCTTATGCTTCAGAATCAGCCACTTGACTCTGTAACATGTTTCTCTTATACAATTTTTCCCCTAAGTGATGTGGTAAAGAGATACCATAATCTCATGTCTTTAATCCAAAAAGAAGTCACTTAATGATGCTGAATTTACATAAAATACACTGCTGCTGAAACAGCAGAAGTAAAGAATGGGTGACCTCACAGCCGTAAATTTGTATTTCTCTACACCACTAAAAAAAAATATTGTGGGCTCTGTAAAAAATGAGCTTAATTTATACTCTTCACCATTTCAAGCCATCTCAGAAAAGCTTATTGCATTTTAGGAAGAGCTTTTCTTCCTTTTTTTTTTTTTTTGCACCCGACTGAATAATTTTTTTAACTCCTTCCCTTATTTTATTACAGAGTATTTCCTTTCGCTTGTAGAATGAAGAATACTCTACTTCATAAGTTCTATAACGTCTAGTAACTTTCAGCATCACATGCATTTTCAGATATAATTAAACAGGCCCAGACCATTCCTTTCTACAGAACATGGGCAATTCACAGAAATTTAAGATCTATAATTGCCTATACCATTCCATTAGCTCTATCAACTATCCTACAGATTCTCACTCTTCACAGAAGTACACAGCCTCTCCTTGCAGGAAAACGCAATGTGCATGTGTAGCAATGAAATGCTAAACATGTCTGCTCCACAGGACCTACTCCTGGATAAGTGAGCATAGGATTGCAGCCTTTAAAATCCCATCATTTTCCAGCAGACTTATGGGCAAGATGAGTTCTATTACTGTCACTGCCTCATGCTAGAAGGTTGTTTTCTGCTGCTCCAGAGAAGCGGACACGGAGCAATGGATCCAAGAAGATTCCACCTAAACATTAGGAAGAACTTCCTGACAGTAAGAGCTGTTCGACAGTGGAATTTGCTGCCAAGGAGTGTGGTGGAGTCTCCTTCTTTGGAGGTCTTTAAGCAGAGGCTTGACAACCATATGTCAGGAGTGCTCTGATGGTGTTTCCTGCTTGGCGGGGGTTGGAATCGATGGCCCTTGTGGTCTCTTCCAACTCTATGATTCTATGATTCTAGAACATCCACTCACCTGGAGCTTGGGGGAGCATTTGCTGTCCAGTCTCAGGTGGGCACCAACTTCTGATGTGGTCAGGGGAGGGGAGAGTTCCTGGACTACCAGCCAGACTGGCCTGTGTTGCTGGAGCGTCAGGCTGGACCAGACCTGCTCCCGCAGCATTTAGGAGGGTGAGCTGCCCTCTTTGCTGCCCATTGCAGGATTTACCACCTACCCTGACTATTAAGGGCCTACTCAGAGACAACCGGGCAGGTCAGTGTGAGGACCTTGCTATAGTTTATTTGGTCGTTGTATTCGGGGCCAGGGAAGTTTTTTTTCCTGCAGGTAGACTGATCAGCTTGAAGGTTTTTGCCTACCTCATAGCAACTGTCACAACTTTGGCAGATAAGGCATTGGGCTGACACTTTAGTGGAGTATTAAAGTGGTCCAGGAGGGATGAATCTGTCTGGGAGTCCACACAGGGACCGATGGGCCAAAACACCTGTCCTAATGGCAGCCTGTGTGGGGTCGTAGCATCTGGTCCATGTCGGGGCTGAGTCTGCAGCCCAGGGCCAACCCCACTGAGTTCCTATCAGCAGAATGCAGGCTGTCCCATGCCAGATACATGACCGATGCCTTAACCAAATCTACTCACATCTGTAATCCATAAAGTTGTGACCCAATTCAACCCAATACCAACCTCCTGTTTTCATTTCCTTGGTCCTTCCCACACCAGGCTGCAGACATTGTGTGCCTGTGGTGGCAATAATACTGCTTCAACTAAACTTACATTTACACTGAATATATCTCACTTTTCAGGATACATATGGAAAAGAAGGGAAAAGGCAAACTCTGCAAAAGGTTTACTAAAAGCCAGTCATGTCACAATCTAGTGCTGGTCTGCACTACTTTTGGTACAGGAAACAAACTGTATCCTGGCACTGCCCTTTCATCTACTTGGCACACACACCTCAATATCTGAGCCTCATTAAGCTGTCATGAGATGCCATATGCAGCTGGTGGGCTGTATTCAATGTCTGACATGTCACACATTGTATGGGCCTGCTATAGTGTGTAGCAGCTGGATAAATGGATGTATGAAGATGCAGACTGACTCTCTTGGCAACACAGCCATGTCATTGTATTTCAAAGTTGCAAGTTAACCTACATTTATTGGAATATCACTAAGATGCAAAAAAATGGATGGTGGTTTCACAGTAGACGCATACTGAGCTGAGTTAGCACTGGACTTGCACTGAAGCAACCACCCAAGTGTTCCACCATGAGCTCAAGCACTGCAGAAATCCATATCACAACAATGATAAAAGGTCCCATTAATTGGCCTTTGGTATGCAGCCAAAGAGCAACATTCCCATGAGAACCACACCTACATTGTTCCAATGTATTTATCTGTAATAGCCTAACCCAGATAGCATACTCTTGCCCTTAACTTGTTCTGTCATGAATTAGGAAGCCATTGGGTGGAATCTGAAGTAGTGCTAATTCTTGTTCCTTCAAGCACAAGGATTTCCACTTACACAACGGAATGTTCTCTACATCTTCTCCTCCTGTGCCCCCTAAATGTCTTCTAGGGTTTGTTTCAACCCTCTCCAGCAGATCTAAGGAGGGCACAGGATGCACAGGGTGCAGGGGTGCCAGCTTGCAAGGGAGATTGGGGGGCTGACCTTGTGCGTGTGGCGTCACGTGCAACATCAGGATGTCAGGAGGAGCTGGGGGTGAAACCAAATGCACCAACAGCATGGCTTCAATGGCCATTGGCTCCTCCTGTTGTTGTGTTGCTGCCGCTGCCTCCAGCAAGGGGCTGCTGCAACCCTCCTTCCCCTCTATGGCAGGAGGAGGCAGAGAAGGAGCCAGCCACACCGTGCTTGGCTCCATGCTCAGCCTCCCCTGAACCCTGATTTTTTTGGACATTGGGGGGCCTGCCCACTGGCGGAGGAAGGTGCGGTCTGCCCTGGGTGTCATCCCTGAGGGGGGTGACATCACCACCCCGCCCCCTTGGGACACTTGCTGCTCGCTGCAGGCTAGCCCCGCCCCCAGGTGCACAGCATGTGCGCTGCTCCAGGTGCCAGAGCAGCTAGCTCTGCCTCTGGGCCTGCCCCCCAAAAATATTGGGGGGTCAAAAGAGCTCAGCCCCCATGAGTTGGCACCCTTGATATAGTGGCAAGTAAGGGGAAAGTCCTGCTGAACAAGTATAAATCCTTGACCTAACAGGATGCAATAACTGAATACCTCCCATTATATTTTCTCTCTCTTTCTGGATTAACAACAACAATCTCAGTTATCTGTTTTGAGCATGAATTTTGAATTCTTCTGAAATATTCAACACCACAAAGTGAGATCTGTCGTGGCAGCTATCCAAAGTCTCCTGATGCATTAAGAACCAAAGTTCAGTTGAAAGCCAAAGGGAATTTAGAGTTTGAATGCTGTTGTTAGGCTTTGAAAAATTTTCTTTTCAACCAATGCTTTATTTCTGCCCCTTAAATCTTCGTGTAATAAGATCTGAGCTTCGTATCCCAAGAGAAGCACCGTTAACTTGGTGACTCTGTGGGCATTCCTAGGTCTAAATCCACAGAGGATTCTGACAATCAAGGTCAGAGCACTGCTGTGGCAGCAGAAAAGGGGTAGAGGAGTGATATGCAAAAATGTTCACATCTTGAATTCAGCTAGGAATCCAGCACACACATTGCCCTAAGCCGTGTCATTCAGAGCATCTCAGCCTGCCTGAAGGGAAAAGAAACAGTTCTGGACACCAGTGTTTACCCTGTGGGTTCCAGGAGTCTGGGAAGAAGTGTCAGGAGGTCAGTTTCATAGACAGACACTATTATGCTGCATGAGTAGCAGGAACAATCTGAAATACTTCTTTGCTTAACTATGCCCTACAACTACATGGAAGACCCAGGTAAAACTTAAGATTGGAGCAATCAAATGACTAAACAACACTTGTCATCCAGTCTAACAGACACAGTATCCTGGAGATGATCAATGCAACAACCCTTGCCTGAAGGAGTGGATATAATATTAACTGAAGTCTAGTGCTGCAAACATGCAATAAGTGTGTTTGCACTTGGTAGTGCTCGCCCAAAGCAACCTGTAGTAAAGGAACACTGCTGAAAAATGCAGCAAGGCATAACGGAAACAATTCATTGTACATTTTCACTTTCTTGCCAGATGCTGAGCATTCATGATTTCACTGGCAGCATGGGGCAAGTAGGGACAGCATACAATTTCATATTGTGTTGCAGATGGAATGGTGAACAAGGGGGAAGGGCTCTGATGTTCACCAAAAATTGGCACATTTTCTACCCAATGGAAATAGCAGCAGACCAGAATGGTGGAATAACTGGACCTTGTCAGCAAGGATTTTATGTTCCAGAGGTTGTAATCCTGTGTACCTTACTTGGAAGTAAGACCAAATTAATTAAATGTCACACACTTCGGAATACACATGCATAGGACTGGGCTGAAAGTTGCATTGTTCGTTCAGCAATAAACACATCTACTGTTTATACACTGCTTGATTAAAAAACTAAGAAGTTTACTGGAAATTGTATAAAATTAATCAAAAACAGCAATTCAAACAGCAATTCAAAACAGTAGACATAATAAAACTATCAAAATATGGATAAAAAACAACAGTTTTGTGTTTTGTTTTGGTTTTTGAAAAAAACTAAATACACATAATAAAATTGCATGTCTGGGTAGGCTTGCTTAAAGAAAAAAGTTTTTAAACAGGAATCAAAAACTGCATGATGGAGGTGCCTGGCTAATATTAATAGGTTTACACCAATGTACAAAGTGTACTATGCCAAGACTGAAAAGTTCCATATTCTGTTTGCTTCAGTGAAGTGGTTTTCTTTTCCTTCCAAGATTTCAAGTGCATCTCCTATGTTAAATTCAGACTTTGGATGGTCAAAAAACATTAAAGTAAATTCTCTGCTTAGAGCTAAGGAGCATATCAAGGAAAACTTATTTAGAGGGTCTTCAAAGGGACTTGAAGAATGCATGCAATCACTGTAATACATGCAGCCCACATTGGCTGATGCTGTTCCACTCATTGTGGGGGACAGCGTGGTATGTATAATCTCTAGATTATACATCTAGAGCACCAAACTAGATGCTGGCACAGCTTTATTAAGTATCATATATTTAAAGCCACCTTAACATCTCGTTTTGCTTTATCTTGCAATAAACGAAACGAAGCACAGACCTTTACGCAAATAGACAGTTGCGGCTATGTTCATGAAATCACCCCATTCCACCTGGTTATCTTGTTGAATGTAGCTGTCTGGGTAAAGTTAGAACCACAAATTTGAAGCCACTTAAAGTACTTCTAGATTACAGCCTTAGCATTTACACCTACAGTTTAAAAGTTTTAGGAAGAAAGCTTTGTGCCACATCTATGTTTTAAAGCAATGAACTTTCCTTTTTAAATGTCGCACTTTACAATAACCTTTAAAGACTATGTCACTGGAATTCTAATATAAACATATTTGAACCAAAATCTATACATTTCTAGAAAGTGCTAACTTCCTGTCATGGCTTTCCTTATAATTTGTTTGAAATCAAATGTCTCATTTACTCTTAAAACTGAGTCTTATATTGAGACTCAATACAATAGTGAAATTTTCTAAAATGGAAAAAAACCAGGACAGTGATATTTTATTTTTAAGTTTCCAGAACTTGGCAGTTTTGAACAAGGTTATCTGTATTTTTGTTTCCCACTTGATAAATTACACCAACCTGTAACGTTTTGCTTTCCCTACAACAGCACAACAACATTTAACACTTGGCTTTATCTTTTTCCAAATACAGTGGTACCTCGGGTTACAAACTTAATTCGTTCCAGAGGTCCGTTCTTAACCTGAAACCATTCTTAACCTGAGGTACCACTTTAGCTAATGGGGCCTCCCGCTGCCGCAACGCCGCCACCGCTATGCAATTTCTGTTCTCATCCTGAGGTAAAGTTCTTAACCTGAGGTACTACTTCCGGGTTAGTGGAGTCTGTAACCCGAAGTGTTTTTTATATATATATATATATAAATTTTTATTGATTTTCCAACATAAATTAAAACACATTACAACTGACAATACATAGACAAACAAACATATAAACACGTATAATTTCATAACCTCTTTTTCTTAAGCCTTATTTCAACGACTTCCCCATACCTCCCTTTTCTGCAACCCCTAATTTCAGTTACTTATAATTCACTTTCTTTAAATCCTTTTTCTCTTACCCAATCATTTATCACTGCAATTCTATTTTACATTACCCATGACATTTTAGCACTCATTAATTTTACAACAGTTCTTAAGATAAGCTTTAAATTTCTTCCAATCTTCTTCCACCGTCTCTTTTCCTTGGTCGCGGATTCTGCCAGTCATCTCAGCCAGGTAACCCGAAGTGTTTGTAACCCGAGGTGTTTGTAACCTGAGATACAACTGTATATTTACAAACTAAGAGATTATAAGAAAACATGGCGTGTTGTTGGGGGTTCATTTTTAAAATTTTGTTGGAAGCCACCCAGAGTGGCTGGGGAAACCCAGCCAGATGGGCAGGGTATTATTATTATTATTATTATTATTATTATTATTATTATTATTACTACTACTACTACTACTACTACTACTATTATTATAATTTGCAAAATACTACACTGGATCCTGCCAAAGTTAGTTGAATTTTGGGCCCATGGGACAAGTAAGTGATGGCTTAAACTGAGTGTAACTAACTCATTGTGGATCCAAACTACAATTTGTAAAATTCAGTAGTTCCTCAATTATTTTGTTCTCCTAACAATTGGGCTTACTACGAAATTTGTGGTTTTGGGATTTCAGCCTAAATTAGCATTTTGGATGGAAGAAAAACCACTTCCAGAACTGTAACAGAATATAATGGAACTATTGTGGAATATAATCCAAGTTTACTGCTGATTTCTGTGTTATTTGCTTCCAGGGGAAAAAAATATTTGAAAATAATATGAAAGTGGATGCTAAGCTTGTGCTATATTTCACTATAAGGTAAAGGTAAAGGTACCCCTGACCAGTGGCGTAGCGTGGGGGGTGCAGGGGGGGCCGGCTGCAACATCTGGGGGTTAGGGTTAGGGGGCGCAAATCCACGGGTTAGGGGATGCAAATTACTTGCCTTGCCCCGGGTGCTGACAACCCACGCTACGCCACTGCCCCTGACCATTAGGTCCAGTTGCAGACGACTCTGGGGTTGTGGCGCTTTTGTCCGCAGACAGCTTCCGGGTCATGTGGCCAGCATGACTAAGCCACTTCTGGCGAACCAGAGCAGCGCACGGAAACGCTGTTTACCTTCCCGCCGGAGCGGTACCTATTTATCTACTTGCACTTGACGTGCTTTCGAACAGCTATGTGGGCAGGAGCTGGGACCGAACAATGGGAGCTCACCCCGTTGCAGGTATTTGAATCACCGACCTTCTGATCGGCAAGCCCTAGGCTTTGTGGTTTAGACCACAGCGCCACCCGCCACTATTTCACTATAAAAAAAATTTTTCCCTTCCAGTAGCACCTTAAAGACCAACTAAGTTAGTTCTTGGTATGAGCTTTCGTGTGCATGAATATCTGAATATCTGAAGGTATCTGAAGAAGTGTGCATGCACACGAAAGCTCATACCAAGAACTAACTTAGTTGGTCTTTAAGGTGCTACTGGAAGGAAAAAAAAATTTTTGTTTTGACTATGGCAGACCAACACGGCCACCTATCTGTAACTGGAACATATTTCACTATAGTTCAACTATATTCCACTCATAGTTCTGGAAGTGGCTCTCACATCAAATATAAGGTGGAAAGCAACAGTTAGGGAAATATTGTGAAAATGGAATAAGCTACCAAGGTCCATAGCAGTCCATGAAATTGAGCACCAAGTCCAAGCAGCTTCCCCAGAAGTGGCACAGGGCTGAACTTTCCATCCTCTACCGTGTGCTTGGAGTTTACTGGTTCGGTAGGCCTAGCAAGGTCCACATTAACAAATCTGGATTTATGTATTTATTTCAACAAACTGCAAAGGACAGTAGGACTTCCCCTTGAGTAATGAATTCTATTCTGTCTTTAATAAGAAGCTTCAAGTAAATTAATTGCTAACCTGGAAGCTTTGATAACACAGTGGATTTTTTAAAAAAACAGTACGTTACTACTCTCTTCGGTATAATTATGATGTCATTTGCCCAAAAAAGAGAGTTGAGAGAAGCCGCAGTTCCTCCTCAAGCCACATGACACCTGAAGTTGACTCATGTAGCAAAAGCTGGGGTAGAAAGATGAGATATGAATCACCTGCTTTAAAATGAGTGGGGAGTGTGTTTATAAAAAGCAAATGTACCTATTCATGTAATCAACACATTAGAACAAAAATCAACATACTGTGTTAATCACAAAGCCCTTTTGGTTGTTAATCTGATAAATCATTAAAGCACAGCTTGGGAAACATTAACTGGCATACACAAACCCAGAACCATCCTATGATATATGTAAAACAGCTGAGGGTTTTTTTCTCCCTTTGGATAATCTGTTATTCATATCCCAGGAATTATGGTAAATGCCTTAGGTATTGAATTAAAACACAGAACACACACATTTGCAGAAAAGCCAATTTCCCCCTGCCAAACCTGGTGAATAGAAAATCCCCAAGTTAAAAATGGATTGTGATCTGGAATGCAAATGAATATTCCAAATGCTCAGATGCTTTTTCCCCTTTAAGTGGTCAGTACCCTGGACCTAGGAACAGGTTGGGGGCTTAGCTGGTGGAAAGGGAAGGGAGGACGTAGCACCATCCCAACAGTAGACAACTGTCAGATTGAGCACTCAACTCACCATAACCCAGGGGACCTGTTATCAGGCTTTGCTAAGGGATGCTTCTTTGTGTTTTGTGCATGAGAGGATGATATATTAATTTGGGCAGGTGCGTTGTGTATAAGGTATGCATACAGAGTACGTGCATGCAACAGAGGCAGCAGAGAGTTCTGTGGATTTTTATGGATTGTTCCCATTTGTTTCCATTACTGCATAATGCACACCTCTTATTTCAGCTAGTTCGGTTCAAAAAATTTCCTTACTTCTGACATTCTAAATGTGAAAACCCACTTTCTGGAAGGTACTTTAATTCTGAAGTTCTGTTTACTGAATATATAGCTCTGTTATAGGAATCAATTATTAGGATTCTCATTGGTGATCTTTGGGAGAGCCTGTTATATAAAAAGGCAGATGGAAATTATATTCTTTTCTCTCCACTAGCCCTTTGGCAGACAAAACAAGCCTAAGTGCACCACAAAGCAACAGCTCCTTAAATTTTGCACAGACATTTGCCATATTTTATTTTCCCTTTCTAGTCACTTTTCAACAAACCATTAAAACAAATCATGCTAGCACAGTACTAGAAATGTCAATGAACACAATGAAGGTTATATAACCATAAATCTGTGGGCAGAACACAAGGTGGTTTGTGTATAGCAGAGGCACTCTGATTTACAAATGCAGTGAACTTTTGAAATCTTCAAAAGCTTGGAACGAATTAGGAAAATGACAGTCATGTACCATGCATATCTAATTAATACACAACCATCATAATGTGTCCTCTGTTCCACTTGTAGATATCAAACCATCTTTTTCCAGAGCAGCCTAGCAGAATTCATTTTAGCTTGTTTTGTGGTAGGCTGATGTGTCCTGAAGGTCTGGCACTCTAAGCCTCTGTACCAAACAAAGCAGCAGTAAGGACCAGGCACAAGAACTGCTGCAGCTGAACAATCTTAAATTGTCAGTTGTTGTGCCAGTATCCTAGACTCTACTGTGATGATGCAACAGTGTGGACCAGCACTAGCTAAAACAGAAGAAGCCAGATAAGATGACTACATATCTATCACCTTCAAAGGGGGAAATGCATCACCCAAAGAAAGGACAAAAGCAAGCACAGATTTGAATGAAATCTACATGTAATTCATACATAAAGGTAAAGGGACCCCTGTCCATTAGGTCCAGTCATGGCCGACTCTGGGATTGCGACGCTCATCTCACTTTATTGGCCAAGGGAGCCAGCGTACTGCTTCTGGGTCATGTGGCCAGAATGACTAAGCCGCTTCTAGGAAACCAGAGCAGCGCACGGAAACACTGATTACCTTCCTGCTGGAGAAGTACCTATTTATCTACTTGCACTTTAATGTGCTTTCGAACTGCTAGGTTGGCAGGAGCAGGGACCGAGCAACGGGAGCTCACCCCGTCACGGTGATTTGAACCGCTGACCTTCTGGTCGGAAAGTCCTAGGCTCTGTGGTTTAACCCACAGCGCCACCCGTGTTCCTAATTCATACATATAGATACACTTTTAGAAATAATGACTATAGTGTAAATATAAATATAATATGCTTTACCATAGCGGGGAAGACCAGGTGACAGGAAGGGGTGTGGCTCAGTGGCAGAGCATCTACTTTGCATGTAGGTTCCAGGTTGAATCCCTAACATCGCTAGATATGGCTCAGATGGTCCCCTGCCTGAAACCCTGGAGAACCACTGCCAGTGTAGACAATACTGGGCTAGATGGACTGATTGGTCTGGCTCAGTATAAGGCAGCTTTCCTGTGCTGTTCCTGTGACCTATGCGTCTGGCTGCTCAGTCTGTGCTCCAGCTGCTAACTGCCATTGGGCAATTTCAAGGTCCCTGACTCCCTTATCATGGTTCTTCACCTTTAAACTGAATGGTCTGGGCAACCTTTCAAATAAAAGTCACCTCCAACAGAAAACTGCTTTCTGAAAGGATTCCTATAATGATAATTTTTTCCAGTCGCAAAGCAAGAGATAAATCTCTTGATAGCCCACCTTTAAGGCAGACCTGGGGAATGTGCCTGGTCAGAACTGCAGATTCAGGCTGTGTTTCCTCATTAATATCTCCATGGAAAATGCTCCAGCTGATTTCAGCATTACCATTATTAATAAGTATAATAAAACCACCAGTGGGCAAAATAATCAAGGAAGGTACGATTAAACGAAACAACATGAAAGCCTATTGAAATTTTCTTCTTTTCTTGCATGTTCTGCAAGAATCCTAATTATTCATTTAAAAAGATACTGCAGTGTTTCACATACTAAGTGCACTTATATGTACTCTCAATAAATGTTGATTTGCTTAATTACACATGTGGATTGGCCACATGTTGTCAATGTATGCTCAGTAGAAAAATCACGCTACATGTTGGATCTGAAGACTGCAAATCTATCCGTCCTACTTAGGTGGGAGTAAGTTTGTAGAATACAATCAATCTTACTTCTGAATAAATGAGCATAGGATTACATTGCAGCTTGGTTGCATTTGGGCCCCGTTGATTTAAATAAGAGCCTTGGGGCAAGTAACTATTCTGGATTCATCCATTACGCTTACTGATACAAATCCAAGTTCATCCGGCCGCAATCCTATAAACACTTGCCTGAGAGTAAGTCCCATTGAACTCAATGAGCTTATTTCTGAGGAGGCATATAAGGGATTGCACTGTTACTGACACAGTCCTTGGTCCCAGAGGTTCTTTTGCATCCCAGAGGGCATCTGATGATAATTGGCTCTTAATGATGGTGCTCTATCTTTGGCAAACCTATTTTTGAAAGCCACAAATGCTTACCTTACATACCATTGCTAATCATCTCCAGGCTTACTTATAATATATTTTAAGTAAATACGTGGTGAATAGTAATCAGTTATTTCACGCATGCTAAATGAGGTGATCTGAAAATAACTTGTGTCTCTGGCTATTTCTTCCATGGAAGCAATCTGAAAAGGTTGGTGTGCATCTGCTACAAAATAACTTAAATCAATAAACAAACCATTAAACGATAGAGTAGGTTCTGTCCTTAGTATTAGAATTAACACAATAATACTGTTTTATTACCAATTGCAAACAACTTGCAATTGGGTTTGGAGTAGATGTTGGGGGCGGTTATTTTTCAAAAATATTTCCGTATTGACTCTGTTTTATTAAAATGATATACTCATATTCTTCCTGTCACACAGTGTGAGCTAATTAATTAGCATGTGAGAAGAAACTGGCCCAATTTCTGACTAATTTCTAGAGCTGACAGGTACAGGCTACAGTTCTCAAGTTCCTTTGTCTGTGTAGTACCCATATTGGCTTTAGTGAAACAGTTTCAGACTAAAGGTTTGGGGACTGGGGCCAAAAAGGAGTAGATAAATTCTGAATGCTAATGACTTTATTTTTAATTCATTTACGCACCCAGAATTACTGAATAAATGTCTAGGGCTCCTGACTCGAGTGTGAGCAGAAACCAACCTCTACGTAGGAGGCCTTAATTATGTGTTCCAAAATACACTTTTTTCTTATGAGCGCCATAAGAAATTGCCCTCAGGTGCTTGCATATGTTAATGTGATAGAATATTAGCATTTTATGCAAACAGTCAGAGCAAGTGGAGCTGTTGTTGATGGTAAACTAGGAGTGCCATATAACTTATGCAATGGACTGTGGTCACATGACGCGTCCATTTTTGGAATAATTCTCATATCTGGCTCATTTAATGATTTATTTCTTTTCTGTGCTGTCTTTTTTCAGAAGGAAAGCCATTCCATCTGAACATATATACATAGTTTTACGATTCACAGTCCCATTTACTATTAACATATTCATATTTTTACATGCCAACTCTCCCCTTATTTTCTCTTCCAGGCTTTCAGCTCTCTTCTTAGTTGTTCCTCTGCAAATATCTTTGCCATATAGTAAAATTCAGCTGTCCACATCCAGGGTGGGAATAACGCCCACACTAATAACCTACTCCAGACTAGCAGTTACTTGAGTGACTCTTCAAAATCCTAGGGTCACCATCAAGCACAATTAATTGCTTCAGTTCAGGGATCTGCTTTCCAGCTATGTCATATCTAAGATCCATCTAGCTAGGCAAGGTACTTTGCATTTTATGCAAATCAGCCCCGCTATATTTGCTTACTTAATGTGTATAATTGCCAGCAAGAGTGTGACTTGCACTTCTACCATGTACAAGAGTCAGCAAGAGAAAGGACAACTGAAGGGCCTCTTAGCTAGCCTGCTTTTTCATTGTCAGAGGAGAGAAGTATGTCTCATCAACTTGGTTTTACTCCCCCCAAATTACAGAAATCCCAATTCTCTATCTGCTGCAACAATGCTGAGCCTCCAAAGCCTTTTCCCGCTGCAAAAAGATGCTTGCTCTAGGCCAAGAGACAAGCACTTGTGCATTTTTCTCAAAGATCCTAGGCACAAGCAAAAGCAGTTTATCTTCCGCTAGTTGCTGTAGGGTTCTACTTTCACACCAACCCCTTTTATTTCTACCAGCCCCTCTTTTCCTA
This sequence comes from Podarcis raffonei, assembly GCF_027172205.1. Classification (NCBI taxonomy): domain Eukaryota; kingdom Metazoa; phylum Chordata; class Lepidosauria; order Squamata; family Lacertidae; genus Podarcis; species Podarcis raffonei. The sequence continues at coordinate 25,818,184 of NC_070613.1, read as the reverse complement.
AAATATATGAAATGGACTGGAAATTTGCTTGCTATAGCTGCATTATGTGGGAACGGAACACCAAAGTACTCAACAAAGGATGTCAGGTGAGTTAACTGATGCCCCCCATCCTACACCAATTGAAAGTAACTCCCCTGCCTCCAGCTCACCTGGCTGGCGCTCACGCCCCCCCCCCGATGGCCACCCAACCAGGTGCCACGGAGGGGGCGTGTTCAGCAGCCTTTTGCTGCAGTGCCAGCCTCTCCCTGGCCTCATTCCTCTCCTCGTCCCGTCGTGAGTCACCCACCCTCCACTCCCTTTTAGTTAGGGCTTAGGTCATTGGCCTTGCTATGGACCTTAGGTTGGTCGCCCTGGTTGCCTGGGGGGCCTGGTAGGAGTTTTTCCATTTGGCATTAGGCTTTTTGGTTTGTTCGCCTACCTCGTAGCAATCGTCACAACTTTTGTGGTATTGGTGGGTAGGTTAGGCATTGGAATAATGTGTTGTGTGTCGAAGTGCTAGGTGTGGCCATCGCCTATGCCTTCAATTTTTAGGGGTATTCCGTTAAAGGAATCTGGCGGTCGTGTATTCTGTCCGATGCCTGCTTGGCGGGAGGCCATGGCACGACCCTCGGTGACAGCAGGGGTGAGCCTATAGTTGGATTAGCATCAACAGGCTCCACCTACTGGTGAATAAACCCACTTGTTTCGATCCAATGCCTAAGCCAATACCTTTTCATTGTTGTAATCAATAAAGTTGTGGCCTTTTCTAGCCCATCAACCTTATATCACTTGTCCTTGTGTCTTAATTTCACTTCGCGGGGTCGGGTCCTCGAACCACAACTCACCATTACATTTTTCCTGCACAGATAGAATGCAAAGTACTGTTTCATGGATACTCTTTACAGATTCCCCTTTATTTTCTCCATAATATTCTTCATAATCTATTTATTTCTATAAAGGTTGATAAGGCATTGTGGGGAAACAGAAACAAACACACAGGTAGTACCGCCTCTGGGGTTGCGGCGCTCATCTCGCTTTACTGCAAGAACAGATTTGAATGAAATCTACATGTAATTCATACATAAAGGTAAAAGGACCCCTGATCATTAGGTCCAGTCGTGGCCGACTCTGGGGTTGTGGCGCTCATCTCGCTTTATTGTCCGGGGGAGCCAGCGTACTGCTTCCGGGTCATGTGGCCAGCATGTCTAAGCCGCTTCTGGCAAACCAGAGCAACGCATGGAAACGCTGTTTACCTTCCCGCCAGAGCGGTACCTATTTATCTACTTGCACTTTGACTTGCTTTCAAATGCTAGGTTGGCAGGAGGAAGGACCAAGCAACAGGAGCGCACCCCATCACGGGGATTTGAACTGCTGACCTTCTGATCGGCAAGTCCTAGGCTCTGTGGTTTAACCCACAGTGCCACCCGCGTCCCACTTCCTAAGCTACATTGCTCCAAAAACCTCTTAGCAACATTCCCAGAAACCTCCCAATTTTAATTGCTCATTTCTATTTGCCTCCTTAGCAAATTGGACCACATCCTTCATGTGGCTACAGTACCATGGTTCACATACTAAGCTTTCTTTCTTTCTTTTTTTAAGGCAAAGGGAACCCTAATGGGTCATCCATGACCAGGCCACAGAAATATTTGTACAAAGGAACAACAGTTTATAATACAGGCTTTGATTTTCAGAACACTCTAAAAATGTTGTTACATGTGTATAATGAGCAGAAGCCAAGTGAATATCATAAGAACACCTTTTACAGATTCCTGACGTATTTCTTGAATCTGTTGCAATGAAAAGAAACATGCAGCTTGGTGAAAAAGTACACTATAATTTAAACATGTTCCTATGCTTTAAAGATAACAGTTATATTCTTCTTGGCTATAAAGTTTGCTGTACCAATATCTTTCAATGCTCCGATATAAAATTTGATGTCATACAGTTTATCTCTTTTTTTCTAAAAAGAAAAAAAAGGACATTCTGTGCAGCTCTATTTATTACACACTCAATTTACAAAAGGCAGAGATAAGAAATGGGAGCTAGATAACTCTACTCCAGATAGTTTGGTTTCTCTTTAACAGGGAAAAGGCACTTGTTTCTTGGCAGCAATGTCAAAGATTCCTTTGTTGTTGTTTGAATCCCATTTAAACAACAGGATCTCAGTTCAGCAACCCCACAAATGTCATTTTCTCTGGAGATGCTTTCAATATTATGCAGCCACAAAAGTCTTTGTATATGTAAGCCAGCTTGCTTTTTTTCAACACACTCTTCTTATGTCTGAAAATACTAGTTGGCATTGGAAATCCTCTTGTTGAGGGGTACCATCTTGCAAAATTACAGAAAAGTCATATGACAGAATTCTGAGCTTCAGTATTTCCCCCAACCTACAGAAGAAGAGAATTTGGGGCTAAAATACCAAGATACAGTGTGGGTGCATGGAGTTGTAAATGAGCATAGTCACCTCCACACTGTCTGTATTTGGGGGGGAGGGGTTCAACTGCATACTGGAGCTTTAAAAGTGCACTTAAAACAGAATTAAAATTCTCTGTCATCCTTGAGCAATAACTCCACTTTTTAAAAAATGAACTTTTGCAGTTAGGGAAGTAATGGGGAAATGCATGGAAAATGTAGGACCAACAAATGATTAATGGAAAGATGTATAAACACCATGCAAACAAATCAGAATGAATGCTGATTGTCAAACAACTTCCCATCTAACATATAAGAGCAAGCACTCAGTTAAGAACAAATATAAATATTTAACACTTGCAACGTATGAACAGATTGCCTATAGATGTAGACTTTGTTTGGACAAATATATTGGCATCTGGAATGACTTTATACAGAACATAGTAGGTTATTAGCAACCATATGTATATTAGGATAATAATATCACTTACACCTATACAATAAATGAAAACCTTTCAATAGAACATCAATATTAAAAAGACCAGATATAGTCCAACCTCCACATACAAAAATACATAAACAAATCAGGATGAATGCTCAATAAGCAGGTTGCCTAGAGTGAGATGGTAAGATCTGATTGCTGTTTATTTGGCTCCGAAGGTGGCCACCTAAACTTAGAATGTATATGCCCTTGGGGGTATGGATGAATTCATAAATGCCTTGTGTCTTTTTTCCCCCCTTTAAAAAAACACCCAAACAAAGCTTTTGATGCTAGGATTTACTACCTGTGCAATGTAATGACATTACATTGACTTGTATTATATCTGCTCAATGGTTATATGGGCAAGAGTCAATGTCTGAACATATGCCTTGCATGCAGAAGGTCTCATATTCAATTACTGGCAGCTCCAGGTATGGATGGGACAAACTCCTGTCTGAAACCCACAAGAGCTGCTGCCATTCAGTAGACAATACAGAGCCAAATGGACCAATGGTCAGATTCCTATGTTCCTAGAAATATACACCTCCTTGGATGTTAGTTCTGTATGGGCATGATGAGTTGATACCCAAGGAGGAGATCTAAGGTAGTATCCTATTGTGTTTCACGTGCTGAATCTTCTCACTACAATGCAGGATATCAGTTTCAACTGCGTTTTAACCTCCAGGGCGATAGCTACCAATCCAAGGACTACATGTTGCATGAGCGCTGTGGTCAAAATGTCACACTGAGCATGTATTTCACAGGAAGCGGCAAAATGCATCACCAATTTTAATTATCAAAGTGGCAGAGGAAAAGCACACCAGAGCCAGACTCAGTCCAATAACCCCCTCTAGTTTCTAACAGGTGATCAGCATTGCCAGATGTACTTTGCAAAGTAGTCTGCCAAGCTGATACAATCTAAAACAAGGAAACGAAACCACAAATAGCAGCGTTTGCACTCTGAGCAAATACCAACTGTATTATCAGAAACACACCCACAAACACACCCCATAGAGCAAAAAGCAACAATAAAAAACAACGACAACACACCTATGCACTAAAGACAGATTCTGGAGCATGTGTTCCTCAAATGCTCTTCACCGTTTTAAAATTGTGCATTTTGTAGCCGGCAGCTTGTCACTTCAGTTTTAACTTGGCAGGGACTATGCAGGGACACCCTGGGGTGAAAGCTCATAATGCCTAGGTCTCATTAGGCTATTTCTTGAAGCATCTGCCTTAGTGCACTTCTGATTTACAACTAACACTTTCCCCCATCAACAACGAAATCACCTCTTAGATTCAGTTTGAAAAGAATATAGGCAAAGCATTCCTGTGGATACTGGTGTGTTCTGTATGCTTTAAACTGTACTGCCACCCCCACTGCCCACTATTAGCAAGAGCTGATTAGAGTATGCAGACTTTCATTCAATCTTCCTGCAATTTTTCTAGGAGGTGGTTGTTGGTGGGAAGGCTTCTTAAGGAAGCTTGCCTATCATGACTGTATCTAAGCTTGAAACTGGGACAGAAGTCTGAAGAAAATGTTTACATCTTATCCATTAGGCATATGGCAGAAAAATCTCAAAATTAACATGCCGTCAGTTTATCACTATACAATAGTAACAGTTACCTTGATGATATAGATTCACTAGAGTAAATATTTAACAATAAAGGTCTCTCCTGAGATAAGTAGGCATGCATATCTTGTTTATTTTTCTTCAGCAACCTAGTGGCTCTTAAACTGTGGCTCGTGGTGCATACCCAGCTGGTCCATGACAGCATGACAAAAACAACGGAAGAAAAGCAAAGACTTTTATAACAAACAACAAAGGTTTAAAACTCAGTTCCTTCTGAACTTTAGTGCAGCTGCACTGAACACAAAACCAGCACATAAGGCTGCAAGTTCTTTAGTGGTGTGTTGTTGTTGTTGTTTTAAAGTCATGCCAGGTAAAACCTGTGGTCCAGAGTCCATTATTTCTGAATGCTTTTAATGCAATATAGAAAGCAGAAATTAGCCAGTTTTAAACTTGAGGGTATAATCTGGGACTCAGCTACATTTGTACAGATAAAGCGCTTTATATGCATTATAACATTATGACACTATATGGTGCTGTGGAGTCCCGTTTTTGGCCAACAGAACTTCCCTCTATGAAGTTTACAAAGCATTTAACTGAATCACTTCTTTGATGTGTCGAGATCCAGCCCAGGTCAGTGTGGATTTTTTTATTCATAACATTTTACAGGTGAGAAAGAATTCAAATGCAGGCTTTAAAGTGAGTCTCACGGAACACAGTTTCACTTATTTCTGAGCAGAATTGCATTGGATTGTCCTACATAAAACCTACAGCTGAGGTCTTTTTTAGCTTCTTCATTAAAGGAGACTTTAACCGGAAGATAACAACTGCAGGCATAATGGATAGACTAGACTCCAGCTATGCACAGAACCTTTGTGTGTTCCATCCATAGAACCTTTATATAATGGAAATTTCAGTGAAAGTCCAGACTTAACCTTTGCACATATTACAGTAACAGGACTGAGGTTTTTCCACAGTGCATGAGAAACTACTCACACAAAAATATTGCTGTCTTGAGCCAAATGATCAGACACGGTTCAGATAATTTTTTATGAGAAGCTAAATGAATGCAAAAAATCCACCTTAAAAGGCTTTCACATTCTCAATTTTTTTTTGTTTTTTTTGTTTTTTGCAGGTCCTTTATTACAAATATAAAGCAGCCTGACTGAAGAGTTCTCAGTGAACAACGTTCATGGAAGCAACCTTATTCCGAAATGGAATTGTTCATTTTAATAATGCTACATATTGCCTTGATGTCCTTAGGATTCGAAGATTAGAGCTTATTTATTTACTCACTTAATTTTTCAAGTCACTGTTCCTTCCAACTCTACAATTCTATGATTCTTTTCACTTCTTGGTAATGCCACAAAACAACTTTACTCACTACGTAAATGGAAACTGAGTTTCAGTGGGAGTCACCCGCTAACATCTAACAAACGCCTACAGCACTTACTGCCCCTGGCCAGGAAACTTCTCCAGCCAATAGATCCCGCATTCTTACCAAGTTTGATCAGACATTGCATTACATATCCTGAAAGAAGCAAGCTTCTTCTCATAAAGGAAATTATTTTTCAATAGAAGTACTATACTGTACTATACTGTACTATAGTACTGTACTATAAAATAAATAAGACAGTATTGTAGATGATTAAAATAATTTTTTCTTCTTCTTACGTGCACTGATGATAGTCAATGTTTGGATGCGGGGGGGCACTTTTATCCATTTCTGCAGTCACACAATCAATCAATCAATCAATCAATCAGTAGCTGAACTGGGTTGCACACAGTCACAAAAACAAGTCACAAAAACAAAGCCACAAGCCATAGTCACAAGTCAGTCCCTTAAAATGAAGAACAAGTCACAGTCAAAAAAATGAAAAATCCACACAAACACGCCATAAATTGCAAAAACAAAAGCTCCAAATATCACCTCTGTGTTGTGTGGGTGCTCGGTCCTAAACAGCCAACAGACTCAACAGAAAGCCTCTGATTAGCAGCGGAGGGCTCAATTTACAAGTGGAACACACTCAACAGGAAGCGGAACATGTTCAGCTTACAAGGCAAAGTTCACAAACCAGAATGCCTACTTCTGGGTTTGCAGCGTTCTATTTCCAAGTTGTTCATAAACTAAGCCGTTCTAAAACCAAGGGACCACTGTACCTATTTATTTACTCACACTGGTATGCTTTTGATATAAACACTTCCTTTGGAGAAACATGTTTCACTGTGGTAGAAAGCATTGTTAAAGCCATTCTAACACATGAATATATTCTGTACCTAGTTAGAACTATTAAATCCAGTTAAATCCTATGGATTTCAATAAAGAAATCACCATGGCCCTGAGTGAAGCAAAGACGTTTTTTAAAAATGGAATACAATCAACTACTTAACACAATCACTAAATAACCATCTGAGGAGCGAATAAAGTGGCAAGTACTTTATTTAAAGTACACCTGGGACGCGGGTGGCGCTGTGGGTAAAACACAATCACTAAATAACCATCTGAGGAGCGAATAAAGTGGCAAGTACTTTATTTAAAGTACACCTGGGACGCGGGTGGCGCTGTGGGTAAAAGCCTCAGCGCCTAGGGCTTGCCAATCGAAAGGTCGGCGGTTCGAATCCCCGCGCCGGGGTGTGCTCCCGTTGCTCGGTCCCAGCGCCTGCCAACCTAGCAGTTCGAAAGCACCTCCGGGTGCAAGTAGATAAATAGGGACCGCTTACCAGCGGGAAGGTAAACGGCGTTTCTGTGTGCGGCTCTGGCTCGCCAGAGCAGCGATGTCACGCTGGCCACGTGACCCGGAAGTGTCTCCGGACAGCGCTGGCCCCTGGCCTCTTGAGTGAGATGGGCGCACAACCCCAGAGTCTGTCAAGACTGGCCCGTACGGGCAGGGGTACCTTTACCTTTACCTTTACTAATATATCCTATTGTGATTTTGATTGGGGGGGCACCTTATGAAAAAACATGCATTCCATCCTAGGTCTCAATTACCAGTTTAACTTTTCATTACCCGCAGAAACATGAAGTAATTTTAATAACTGTAACTAAAACTGACTTCGTTTTATGTCTTAGCTGAAAAGCCTCAAGCAGCCCAGCAGCACTAGATCAAAACAGTGGAGGAGAAGAACGGAAGACATCTGCTGAGTCATTGGCACCACTGCAGGACTCTACGAAAATCCTGGCAAAGTCTGGGTCTTCCCTTGTGAGTTTGTTTTTGCAAAGGTTGTGGCATGTCTGGTAAGATACTGACTGAAGCAGTTTAGCAGCAGGCCAGTATTATATGTATCCATCACAGATCAAAGGGGGGAAAAACCAACGGCAGCTCCAAGCAGCCCTGTGATCAGTATGATATATTCATGGCCATAAGTATTCTGCACAGAGCTTTACAAATCTTAGTAAATGCTAGATTTTTGCATATGGGTCATATTTCATTTTGCAGGGGACATATATTGGATCCTCAAAGAGCATTTGTTATTCTGTGAAAAATGGGAAGGAGAAAATGATGCTTCTGAAATGCACCTCTTGAAGGAAATATAACCCTCTCAGGAGTCCACCGCTTTTGACTCATTCTTAAAGCTCAGCATTTCTTGTCCCCACTCTTCAGTCAATCATCAGTTCAAGAGCTTTCCCATTTATATCAGTCTTGAAGTTACATTACTCAGTCCTCACAGTAAGTAATAATTTTGTTCCAGCAAGCAACACACCAGACCCCTGGTCTGAGCCAGCAATTCCCAAATTGTGTGCCAGGAAAGGTCATAGTTCAGCCCTTGCAAAACAAGCTTCATTTGAAAAACCCATGGCTTTTGTCAATGAGTTTTTGAAAGGAGCCATCGCCACGGATTCAGAGACAGAAGGGACATCATTCAGAGCTTGCTTTCCATGCAGTAGGTTCCAAGTTAAATCCCTGGCATATACTTAAAAAGGAATGGGTAGCAGATAATGGGAAATACATCTTGAGACTTTGGACAGCCACTACCATTAGTCAGAGCAGACAGAACCTCGCCTAGATGGACCAATAATTTAACTCAGTGTTAAGCCAGCTTCATACATAGTCGAGTGTCCAGATGACAAGAAGAAATTGTGCCACTCTATTCTGTTTTGGTCAGAGCTTACCTGGAGGCCTGTGTCCAGTTCTAGGCACTGCAGTTTAGGAAAGTTACGTTGACAATCTGGAACTCGTCCAGATGAAAGGCCTGGAGACAAAGTCCTATGAGTAAAGATTGAAGGCATTCATTATGTTTTGCCTGATGGAAGAGACTATTAAGAGGCAATAGGACAGCCTTGAAGGCGATGGGAAAAAATTGTTTTCTGTTGTTGCAGAGCTTAAGACCTGAACCAAAGGCTTCAAATTACAGGAAAGTGAGTTTCTAGGAAACATTAGGAATAAACTATTGATGATAACAAGCTGTTCAATGGTGGAAGAGACTGCCTGCCATATAAGATGGTGGCCTCTTCATTGTTAGAGGCTTTTAAGCAGAAGCTAGCCAACCACTTGTTGGGGATGCTGTAACAGCAGATTTCCTTCTATCAGCCAGAGGCACCTTCCTGCTCTGTGATTCTAAGTGAGACAAACATAAGCCTCAAAGCATCCAGCCACTCAGTGGTTGCCTTTGGGCTCTAAAATTTCAGTGGCACCCTGTGTGTTGATAAAATTTTGCGCCTCCTGCCTTGCGTGCTTCATTCTAAAGCATTGTTTTGGTGTCTTCTGCAGCCAGTGCAACCACACTGATCATACCACCCCAAAACTGCCTCTGAGCCAGTGAGGGGCATGTTTGCTGCAACTCTGCATGACTCGCTTGCCTTCTTCCAATCAGCTTTTGCTGGAGAGGCATGGACTACAGCCATGACACTGCAGGATATGAGATTGGATTAACAAACATTCCTGGTGGTGAGAATTAACAAAGTGCTGTGTCCTCAGAGGAAGTTGCCTGTTGGGTGTCTGCTCTGGGCTTGCCTTTTCATTCAGGCTTAGAAAGGGGACTAGCATCCAAACCACAGGAATTGGACTACAACAAGGGTAGAATAATTATTATTCTATCCTACCCTAGAAATAAACCTTTTCAGTTGGAAAAGCATGAGGCATGTCTCAAATTTTTAATTCAGGATATGTGTGTATGTGTCTCTTCAAATTGCAAACCTGCAGTGTCATATTTGAGTCTGTTATGATGGTATCCTTTCAGGAGACAGATTTTCATCGACAGAAAATAATTTGACATTTCAAAAGAAGCTTGTTCTATTAGATTTCAAAAATGTTTGTTATGCCTATAATAAACACTTTTTGGTTGTATTCAAATAACTTTTGCTCAAAGTGGAACCATTAAAATTAATGACTGTGACGAACTTAAGCCCATTAATTTCAATGGGTCTCCTCTGAGTAAATGTTAGTTGTAGACAACTCTCTGTTAAATAAATAAATTTGTTGTTGTTGTTGTTTAGTCGTTAAGTTGTGTCTGACTCTTTGTGACCCCATGGACCAGAGCACGCCAGGCACTCCTGTCTTCCACTGCCTCCCACAGTTTGGTCAGACTCATGTTGGTAGCTTTGAGAACACTGTCCAACCAATAAATAAATAAATACATACAAAATTTACACACCACTTGATTGTGATAAAGCCTCTTAAGTGGTGTGCAAGAAACCTGCCCTTGAAAATCCTTTGCAGAAACTTCTTGCCAGACCTTGCTTATGGGACAAGGTGAAAGTTTTCATAGCAATAGAATCTGTTAGTTGATCATCTGCATCTGAGCCCCCTTTTGTGTGGAATAAACACTACAGGTGAGTGGTGGCATCGTGGTAATAGACTCCATACCATGCACAGGTCACTCTACATTATAATGAATATGCATGTTGGGGGGGTAGAGCCTAGTATCATAATCCCATTGCCCCTCCATATTCTACAATGCAGAATCTACATTCATGACTGCCAAAATAGTCATCTGAGCTGTCCTCAGTATCCAAGATAAGGCAGGTAGCAATTGGGGAGAAGCTTTCACAGTTGTGGCACCTTGTTTTTGGAATGTTCTCCCTAGGGAGGGCCTCCTTACACCTACATTGACATCATTTTGGTCCTAGGCTAAAGCTTTTTTAATCTCCCAAGCTCCAGAGTAAAGCAGCCACCAAAACATTGAATCAGAGTCTGCAGAATCACCAGCTAAGAAGTCACACTGGGTTCCTGACTCTAAGCTGCTGGCTAGGAAGCCAGTAAAGCCAAAGCTGTCAAGGTAGAAGTTCTCTGGACCAGATCCAATAACACCAAGGTCCATAGTGCCAGATCTTGGACCTTCAGAAATGTCTTTCCCAGCGCCTGAGGAACTGGTCCAAGAGTGCAGGTTACACACAAAGTAGGAGGCCAGCGAGCTCAGAAGAAATGCCTGTCTGCATGCCCAAAAGTTGGCCCTTTAAGAACTGTAGTTATCACAAAGAGGGCAGAGTCTAGGAGACTTTGCTGGAGCAAGTTGCTGCACCAGCTCTCAATGGTGCTGCAGGGCTTCTGTAATCTGCCTTGCCCCTTGGGCTTCTTTGTCAGACCAGAAGAGGACACAAATGACTCTTGGGGTTCCTTCCAGCTTTACAATTCTCGGAGTCTATGATAAACAATTACTCATTGCCACAAGGATGAGTCTAAGCAAGCCTTGGGCATGCATACTCCCCATTCCAGCAGGTTTGGAAAGAGTTTAGAACGCTTAGACTAATGTAAGACTAAACTGTAGTTAACTGCGAGGCTTCAGATCACCTTGCAGCCATATCAGAAGAAAGGAGAGATGACAATGTACAAACCCAAGGCTTACACACACACACACACACACACACACACACACACACACTGCTTATCATTGCCTCCTATTGTAGCCTAAGAAAGATCTGTTGTGCTTTATTCACTATGATTTACCTGTTGCTTTGCTCTGCTGTTTTACTGATTGTATGTGGTTGAATTTATTGTACTTTTTTCTTTCTCCTATGGTGACCTGCACTGGGAATACTTGTGCTGGTCCCCAGGCATGGTCTGAGGCACATGATGCAGCCACCTGCTGCAGCTATATATAAATGGAGGTCTGGCCACTGCCCAGATGAGAGATACAGTGGTACCTCGGTTTACAAACTTAATCCGTTCCAGAAGTCCATTCTTAAACCGAGGCGTGCTTTCCCCAACGAGGCCTCACACCGCCAGTGCCCTTCCACCATTCAGCTTCTGTTTGTAGACCAAGGTAAAGTTTGCTAACCGGAACACTACGAACTGAATAGTTTGTAAACAAGGCTGTTCTTAAACGGAGGTACCACTGTACTTGAGAAGTGGTGAGTTCCATCGTGTAAGAAAAGTGGTATACAAATGTACTAAATAAACAAATGAATTAACACGTAATATGTGAAATAAGACTGCATGTGGCTTTCTGCAGCACAGTTGTGCTTACCGCTGCCTTGCATGCATTCTCCAACTTTTTCTTGCTCACCTGAGAAATCATACTGTGCTAGGAATCATCAGTAAAGAGCAGGATTCTCTCCTCTATGGCAATAAGCAAAAATGAACAGTATGCTTATGTAAATCCTGGCCATTGTCCCAAAGGCTATGATCATGCAGCATATGCACACCTGGCTCTTTCCATAAGCCGCTATGGGAGCCCCATACCCCAGAATTGTGTGTCCACTGTAAGTACAGTATGAGCAATCACTGACATTGATACAAAGTGACACATACAAATATCCAGATGGGTAAACTGTTGTTCACGCAGCCATGAAATTTCATAAAGGTGTTTAAAATATTCACTACTGTTCTCATATCCAAAAGCATAGCCATAAGCCTGCTGACATTTCATGGTTTGTTAATAGAGAACACTTTAAATATAGAAAGGTACACATTACACATTAAAGGCTACACAGAGTCATGCATGAAGTAGATGGCACTCCATAAATGCAAGAAGCTTTTAATGGCTCATACACTAAAACGAAATATTTAAGATTATATGCAAGTTCAAAATGTTGCTCGAGAAACAAAAGATAAAGCACTGAACTCACAAACAGATGTCTCAGTCAAGCCCCCCGCCCCTCAAAAAAACCCTACAAAACCTAGGGGAAACCAAGAATTTCCAAATTAAGCAGACATGGTAATTTCAGAATAAAGCGAATGAGAAAATAATTCAGAAGGATAGGTAATATGTGAATTTAGAAGTACTATACATCTTATATCCTGTTCATGGTGCACCGCTGCCACATAAACAACAGTGTGTCCATTCATATTTTTCTGTGGGAAACAAGAATTGAGAATATACAGATGTACAGTGTGGTTGGAGGCACATTTACAGAGCAATCTGACATTTTAAATTTATTGACTTTTGCATGCAAGCCATCACCACGGGGGTTCCCCCCGCCCTATCATCCTCCAAACCCTGAACAGCTTTCAAACATATTTAAAATCAGCTTTCACTTTTTTAAAAATGAGAGGGAAATACATTTTCTCAAAGTTATTCTGGATGAAAATCTCAACAAGGGTAAGGAGAGACTAAAACACATTTCCTAGACATCACAAACATATTGGTTGGGTACCAGGTAGCCTCCACAGTTAAGAAGCAGAAGTCCTTGTGTCAATTACAACTGCAAAGTGAAAACCAATACAGTGGTACCTCAGTTTACAGACGCTTCAGGTTACAGACTCCGCTAACCCAGAAATAGTACCTCGGGATAAGAACTTTGCTTCAGCATGAGAACAGAAATTGTGCTCCGGTGGCATGGCAGCAGCGGAAGGCCCCATTAACTAAAGTGGTGCCTCAGGTTAGGAAGAGCTTCAGGTTAAGAACGGACCTCTGGAATGAATTAAGTTCTTAACCCGAGGTACCACTGTACTGGCAGTGCGATCCTCTGCACATCTACCCAGAAGTCCTTGTGTGTGGCTAGGAGTGCAGCTTACAGCCCTTGCTCTTTGAATGGTCATTACAGGAACTGAGGACTAAACTACAAGTGAGGCTAAGGGAGCTGCATCAGGACCAGTCTATGAGGAGGTTTAATTAAAATAACTCTTTAACCCATACACCAGATCCTGAAAAATATCCTCCCCCAAGCCACTACACGCCCTAGGAGTGAAACATCCCCTGGCACCCAATGTCTAGAGCAAGGATAGTCAACATGGAGCCCTCCAGATGTTGCTGGACTCCAACTCTCATCAGCCTCAGTCAGCATGACCAGTGGTTGGGATTTATAGGAACTTAGTCCCAAACTATATCTAGAAGGCATCTCATGGGCCACTCCTGACTTTGAGCATTATAAAAACAGAAACTGAGGAAGCCTTTTCTCCGGGGAAGTTCCCCAAGTTCAATCGGTCAATTTTGAGGATTACAGAAGGACAACTCAACTAAGCCAAAGTAAGCATAACAGAAATAATAGCATATTGTTTTCCTGTTTTCCCCCTGCCTCCATTCCTCCCCCCTTCATTTGTTCTCTCCCTTTTGTCTATTTATAGATCATAAGCCCTTGGAGAAGGGACCTGTCAAAGCTGCTCATTGTAAAGCACTCTGTACATAGATGGTGCTATGGTTTTATGGTATTTGGTTTAAGTGTGGTTATTTATTCTACATTCTCAGTGGAAGTGGTCTACAAACACAAACAAATAAACGAATGCAGTGTACCTTACTAATCTGGCTGCACTACGGGTTACACATTGTGTACATTGTGTGTACATATTTCAGCTGCTATATTGGAGTAAAGAACAAACTAGAACCTTCTCACGAAATGCAAGTGTGCAACTGTGTGCTTATGAATATGTTTTCTTTAATGTTCGAGAAGAAACATGTGGAAGTACAAAACCCATATTTAGGGAAGTGCCTTTTGTTAGGCCAACCCAACTGCCCTAATTTTGGATTTTTTAAAATGATGGGACACCACAACAACTTTTACTTTTTCATGTGAAGTTACAGTGCCCAGAGTGCTACAAGAAGAATAACAGTATTCAGAGGAGAAGAGATAGCAAAACGAGCTTCTAAAGTTAAAATACTTCTTAGAAGAGAATGCTGTGGAGCTCAGAACTAGTAAAGGGTCACTAACCCATTGTGTTAATTTTCACCAGTTATTGGCACTAAAAGGACAGCTCACTGGTGCTTAAGACCACAGCAGTCATTTGTCTGTGTAGCTGCCATAGCTTAGCAATTAGTTAATTTTAAAAAACCCTTTACATCATGCTCCTTGCTCAAAATTTTCCCACATCTTACAGTATTCATTCCTTGGAGCATATTCTTTTACATTCCATCAGTTCCAACATATACCAATAACCTTCTCCTTATAATTCCAACTGTTTCCCATCAAATCTCCTCTGCAGTTTACAAAGCTGTCTTTGCAGTTGTTTCATAGCTTTCAGCACAGCTTTCGCTCACTTTTTCCACAATCTTCCCATTCGGGGAAGAACAGCCGTGCTGGATCAAGCCATTGGCCCATCTAGTCCACTACCCTGTTTTCACAGTGGCCAACCAGTTGCCTGTGGGAAGCCAGCAACCAGGAAGTGAGTGCAACAATCCTCTCCACTCCTGAAGTTTCCAGCAACTGGCATTTGGAAGCATCCTGCTTCCAACCAGAGCACTGTACCTTCCTTACACTTTAGCACTTTCTTTTCTTTACAGTCTCTCATTTATAGCTGCACCCACTTTAGCTTTGCCACCTGTTCAATTATATCCAATTCCATGGAACTTTCTTCTCAGCATCATATGCACTCCCTATTGGAGAACACTTCTCCAACAGCTTCACAATGGTGGGTTGCATCTCAGGGATGGGCATTTGCAACCCTAGACAGCTCCCACCTATCTACTATAATAGTGCAAGGATTGTACTTGTGAAATGTCATCTAACTATCATGTCACTGTTGAAAACTTTAAAGATATGTCGTGCTTCTGTCATCCTGCAATGAGCACTATCGTTCAACCTCTGGATTTTATTATTGTGTAGTAAAACCCCAGTCATTAAGAGGGGGTCTTTTCAGAGATTTCATTTATTGGCATTCTAATTCTGCTTTCTAGACTGTTGTTCTGCAACAGAATATTTCCCTGATCTTTTTTATACCAGAGTTTATATCCTATTCTGGGCATTAAGACACAAGCTTATACACATTCACTGGGGACTAAGTCCCAGTGAACCTAAGAGGCCTTTGGAGTAAACCTGCATAGGATTGCACTGTAAATCACCTCAGCACAACTGGCATCTTACTCATGCTAAGGCACTTCTCTTCCATCTACCCCTTCGGCATCTTGCCGCCAATCTAAGATGCAACGTCACCATATTCATATTGCATGTTCTAACTTCTTTTTTTTTAGACAAAGTAAATGAACTCTCTTGTTGTTAAGGAAAGTAGACCTTGCTTAGACTGTCAAGGAGGCAGACACAAGAGAAAGGAGGAGGAAGAAGTTAGGAAGGCAGAACAGAGACATAAAACACATTTCAAAGTATTCCTGTAATGCATGCTGGGATTAAAGTCAAGCCCTGGTTGTGAAAAAGGTTACCTGAGGTTTCCTCCTCTTGTTTTTTTCTGCCTGTGTCAATTTTCTTTTGTACATTATTTTGTGAGACTTAAAAAGCACCTGAAAATACTTTAAAATAAATAAGAAGACTTTACAAAACAAAAAAGCCCCTCTTTCTTTAAGCATTCTATTAATTCCACTAAGCACCACTATCATTCTCTCTGGCCCACATACTGCTTGTTTCCTTTCCTTTGCCTCTCTATATGGCCTTAAGGACAACTCTTGTCATTTTCAGTGGTCACTCCCAGACGCTCCCATGGCTTTCTTCTGGCGTCTAACTTTCCGTTACTCCTGTTACCCCCACCCACAAGGCTTCGAGTTCTTCTCCACCAACTTTCCGCGGCCACATATCAAAGTCGCTCTAACTTTTTTCTGCCAGCACCGTGTCCATCTGTGGCTCACCGGAGCCACAGCGCCAAACACCCTTTTCCCCTAAGTAATCCGATCTATATTCCTCACCAAGACAACCGATACGCTCCTAAACCCCCGAGTCTTAAGCCTGTTTCGCCGGTGGATTCGGAAGGAGAAAACTTTGCAGAAACATTCAAGAAGCTTCCCCCCCCCCCTCAAGTCAGCTTAAGCAACAAGATGTAACCAAATGGACCCAAGGCAGCAAAAGTGCCCGCGTCTTCTCCCCGCCCCCCGTAGATGACCCCAGACCCTCCTACGAGAAACGTGCGCCCCTATCTAGATCTATGCCGCCTGCCCTAGGTAGACCGAAGACGGAGTAAGGTGCCAGTTACCGGAGAGGCCGAGCCGTTTTTGCAGAGCGGTCCCCTGAAGATCCCTTTAATGCCCCGGTAGTGCCCGTTGCTGAGATGCCTGGAGCTGATGACCAGGTAGCACGCCATGCGGGTCCGGGCAGGGTTGAGAACGGGGCAGTGGGTCAGCCCGCCAGCAGACGCCGGATCTGGAGGGGGGCGCGTGGCGGAAGCGGACGGGATCCTCTGCAGCAGCGAGAGCCGCCCAGCGCCGCCGCTCCTCCTGCCCTCGGCGGGAGCAGAACCCCTCAAGGCGCGGCAGCCGCTACCCGCCCGCCCCCGGTCTCTCGCTCATCCAGCGCCCGGGTTCTCGCTGCCAACAGCAGGCTGTGTCGAAGGAAGCAGCGGCGGCGGCAACAGCAGGAGCAGCAGCCCGAGCGCACTGTAGGGAGCCGGGGAGCCAGTCCACATGCTGCTCCTCTGGGTAGCTCCGCCAAAGAAGAGACGGGGAAAAGATGGAAAGAGCGAGCGCGCAACTTGGCGGGAGGATGGGAGGCGCCGCCGCGTTTCCTCCCCACCCACCACCCCCTTTCTGGACTCGCTCCTCCGCGCTCGCTCTCTTCAGAGCAGGTTCCTATGGAGGCACGAACAGCCAGAGGGGAGGCTCTCGGAAGCAGCACCACCAGCAGCGGCTCCCCATCGCTTTTCCTGGCGCCGCGGCGAGGGCTGGAGAGATGAGTCCCCGCCGGCACCACAAAGTCCCTCGCACGCCGCTCGCTGCAGGCTGTGCCAAAGCCAGCCAGAGACTCCCGCCGCCTCACCTTTTAGCGCGCGCGAGCTGGCGTGGGAGAGGGCCGCGGGGGGGCAGGGAGGAGGGGACGGAGGGCGCGCGCCAAGCAGCGCTTGATCCCCCTCTGCCCCAATAATGGCCGCCCAGTGGGAATTTGGAAAGGGGCAGCAGGTGGAGGTCGACGGTCCCGCGTTTCTCCTCCTCCCTCCCTCCCTCTCGAGAGAGCGGAGGGGAAAGCAGTCAGGCATTCGCCTCAGTGGAGGAGGCGGGAATCGCTCAGACGTGAAGGGAACCCCTGGCAGCTTCCTCCCCCCCCCCCCCAAAAAAAATAAACACGCCTCGGGCAGCTCAGGGTCTAGGAAGGAGAGTCACATCCTGCGCCGCTCCACTTCCTCAAGCCTCTTCTTGCCGTCCCTAAATGCATTGAGGCGGTGTTGTTTTCCTTCTAGGCTGGGGGGCTTTGAAACGCTCCATATCCACGTCAAAAAGACGGAGCAGCCGTCCTAAGCGGAACGAGATGGAATCCCGAATCTCCCCCAAGACACGCGCGCCACCCCACCGGCGCCGCCGCCTGACAATCGCTCCGCTTCTCGTTCCTCTCGCTCCGTTTTCCTCTCACGGGGCCGCCCTCACCATCCCGCGAAAGGAGCCGCCAAGAACTCCCCTTGAATTAGCTTCCCTGCCTCCTGCGTTTCCCTTCAGCTCCGGGCTGAAGGCGGGAAATGCCAGCGCCAGAATAAGGCCCGAGATCCGAAAGGATTAGTGGCAGAAAGAGGCGGGAACGGAAGGGATGGCAAATGCTGGCTGGAACTTCCAACTCTTGCTTCGCGCTATAAAACCTCGCTTCGCATCGTTTAAAAATATGTTAACAAGCGCATCACAGGGTGTTTGGGGGGGAGTGGGGGAGCAGAGGGGGAACTCAACTCTTATGGCAGCCCTCTTGGTCCAGTGATAGTTTGTGCCAAAAGCTAAAACCTGAGGGACACTTTTATTATCACATGCCCTCTCCACATTTTTCCTCACAACAACCCTGTGAGGTAGGTTGGGCCGAGTGGTAGGGACTGGCTCCAGGTTAGTCAGGGCGAATCATGGCTGATTTCAGGAGGGCCAATGTGGCCATGTGACTGTGGGTGCCCAGGGCTGCGGGTGTCATGTGGTGTGCATGGCCCTGGCACCAAAATTTGTGGGTGCCCGGCCCTTTCGTGGGGAATTTTTTGGGTGCTCAGGCACCCAGGGCCCCAGAGAGTTGGCAGCTATGGGTGATTTGAACCTGAAGCTCCCCAGCCCTAGTCTGACCCATTATTACACCTGGCTGGTTTTCAAATGTAACCTATAAACAGTATAAAGAGCCCTGCTGGACCAGACCAAAGGCCTATCTGATCCAACATCCTGTTTACCTCCTCAGAGGCCACCCAGATGCTGCGTGGCCCACAACCGGAACTTGAGTACAGTAGCCCCTCACTGTCATTCCCCGGCAATGGGCATTCAGAGGCATCCTTGGGATCGGGCTTTTTGAGGGAGCACTTCCTACCACGTGGGCCTGCCCAAACACTTCCTTCTTCATCAATGATTCTCCTCTGGACCGCCATCTGAAGTTAGGCAAATGGAAATAGGCAGAACTTTTTCTTGAGCATGGTGTCCCGCATATGGAATGCCCTCCCCAGAGAAGTTTACCTGGTGCTATTTTTGATGTGTTTCGGGCAATAGGCAAAGACTCCCACTTTTGGCCAGGTATGCCAGTACATTTTATAGTTTGGTTGTTGGGGTCCTGACATTGTACACATTCTATCATATGCTAAAACCGTTTTTTTTTAACAGACATTCTCAGAAGGGAAAGTTGACTCAGACTACAGGCAGTACCTCATTTCTCTTTTGAGAACTGCTTTATTGCTTTTTAACCAGTGATTATTTTTATTGTTGTATACACCGCTATGAAAGTTTGTAATGTTTAACAGCCCATAAACATTCAAAATAAACAAATAACTGTGCAATCCTGCACATGTCTATTCTGAAACAAGTTCCATTTAATTCAATGGGACTCATTCCCAGGTAAATAGGCATAGGGTTGCAGCCTAAATAAACTGAACACATTTCCCTCATCCCTGAGTAGGTCAGATGCTGGGGGGAAATCTTTGAAGATCTGCGTTACTCAGAATACAGTTAAATGGAGTAATAGTCTAGCTGCATAAGTTCATAAGGAAAACCTTCCTGACATTTCTAGACAGACCTGAGCCCAATTTTTATTTCTAGAAGTATTTTTATTTCTGTTCTGCAATCTTTGCTAACCACAAGCCCAAGACAAACCAAATAGAAAGAGCTGAGGACTAATTCATTTCCCAACACCGTGCAAAACATTTTCCACCAATATTTTCTTCCACATGAGTATGAACCCACAGTAGAAATAAAGCAGAATCTCTAATAATGAAAGGGAAACTTAAAAATTAGAGGATTTCAGGGATAATCAAGTTCTCAAATAAAATAAAATATCAATTTTTTACTTGTAATGATAATCACATCCACTACCCCCCCCCCACACACCTAATTTCTGGAAGGTAGGTAGGTGCCTGCATATAAGGAGCAATTTACAAGCTAAATAACTGACACAGTTTTGCAAGCATGAAATGCTTCCAACATTAAAGCAGTTGAAAACAGGTTGCTATTTTTCTCCTCTGCAGGGTATACACACCATCAATCTCATTTAGCTTGATATGCAAACTCAGCTTCCTTTCTTCAATACACAAGCAATGTCTCTGCAGCCCTAGTGTAAATACTGCATATATTCAGCTAATTTGGTTAAAGCCCCCACACAGTCTCAGCAATTAACTGGAGGCAACCCATTCTCCCAGATGTGTCTATATAATTATGAAACTACCACCATAAACAAAAATTGCACAGGAACACATCCTTTAACAATCAGAATTAAGCTAAAGTGTGGCTGTACTGTTAGGCCCCCATAACTCCAAACTCCAAACAATTCAAAGTGTTGGTGCTGACCTTTAAAGCCCTAAACAGCCTTGGCCCAGCATACCTGAAGGAGTGTCTCCACTCCCATCGTTCTGCCCGGACACTGAGGGCCAGCTCCAGGGGCCTTCTGGCGGTTCCCTCACTGTGAGGTTACAGGGAACCAGGCAGAGGGCCTTCTTGGTGGTGGTGCCCACCCTGTGGAACGCCTTCCCATCAGATGTCAAGGAAATAAACAATTATCTGACTTTTAGAAGACATCCGAAGCAGCCTTGTTTAGGGAAGTTTTTAATGTTTGGTGTTTTATTCTGTTTTTAATCTGTTGGGAGCTGCCCAGAGGGGCTGGGGAAACCCAGCCAGATGGGTGGGGTATAAATAAATAATAATTATTATTATTATTATTATTATTATTACTACTACTACTACTCCGAAGTATTTAAAAAGAAAGATCATGCTATTTATGCCCTTTGGCTTTAATTTGAGACACACATATCATTCCAGTCATAATCTGTGCCAAAAGTAGCTCACTTACCTCCTGCCTAGAAATATAATTATGGTGAAACTTTTAAGATCAAAGAAGATGAAATGCTTTGTGGAATTATACATGTTACCAGTACCATCCATGTAACTTGCCTACTTTTTCCACTGACCTGAATGCTTGAGATGCAAAACTTAAAAGCCCATCCACACCTGCATACTTGCCATTCATAAGTACTCATTCTCTCAGAATTATGGTGGTAGGGTTTTAAACATTTTGAAAAATACATACTGTACATACATCCACCAAGAACTTTGATGCTGCATGTCTTAAGGTATTCATGGGAAACCTTGATGTAGGATTGATATGTAGCTGAGAGAATGAAAGATCAGAAGCAAACTTCTCTGTTTACTTAAAGATAGCAATCTTTAAAGATATCAAAAGTGCTATGATTGAATTGGTGTATTTGTTCAAAACCAGACTGCAATTTCTTTTTCAAAAGGAAAAGGTTCGGACTATTAAGACCCTTAATTATTACCTTTTCATTTTCCTCTTAATGTAAAGTGGGCATGGTTGATTACCTTTTCAAACTAACACTGGAACAATACTAATAATTCATGCTAAGCATGCCTTGTTCAGTTTTCAGTTTGGGCTCATGTGCAAAAGAGAGAAAGAATACTGGATATTGTAAGCTATTTTAGCAAGGAGCAGAGTTGATTAAGGCAAGAATGGAAGATACAGATGGGAAGCCAATTCTGCATAGGAAACTCTGCTCCTGACCTCAGAAAAGCCTCCTCTGGCAATGACCTCATGGGTTATTTATACAGGGGTGATGTGCATTGATACAAATTGAACCTGTGTGATATGCACTGCACATACATGCCCCTTATCAGTAGACATTGGAAGTTCAGGTGGAGTACATTAGAACTGTTTTGACTAATCAGGAATAGTGCTAGTATGAGGTTGCCTATCTTGTTTGGAAAGAACTGTCTTTTAAACTGTCGTTTTCCCTCTTCATCTTGTGAAGAACTGCAGCAACTATGCAATGTTGATATAACTTGATTTATTAAACCTTTAACTGGCAATAGGCCCAATCCATCAAAAACTTCTTTGCAAGGACCACTAACCTGATTAGAGCTGCACAAGGACTTTTTGTTGTGGGAAGTGATCCATACATTTTTTTAAAAAATCTAAACTTAAATCTATGGATAATGGATAACACTTTTGTTGAGCAAAGTCTCTTTATACAACATATTTTACTGTACAGTGGCCTAATGGTTTCACAGAATGGCAGTATGGAGAGAGGGAGAAAAAGAAAGAAAGAAAGAAAGAAAGAAAGAAAGAAAGAAAGAAAGAAAGAAAGAAAATATATTGCCACTAGTTGGTCTTATTTTTTTATCTCTGTAGGGATCAACTGAAATTTGAACACTAAGATAAGTTAGGCCATTTTATAACCCAGTAATCTCCAGGGAGCAAGATAATATTGCAAGCAGCTTGATCATATACAGATGCTGGGGCACAAGCAGTATTACTTTTGTGTTGCAGTGGCTACAGTGGCGTTTGCATGCAAAGCAGCTGAGGCAAAGCCAGTTTACTAGGCTGATGTTAGTGCTCCAAAATAAGTGTTATACTGTACTCCTTAGGATGATAAGGACCATGGATAGCTCCTTCTTCCTTTTCTTTTTTTTTTTAATAATATTTTTATTGAACAATTTTTAATATAACAAAAACAAAACATACATAAACAAACATCAGACAATAATAAAACATAAAAACAAGTACCATTTCATAACCCAATTTGTAAACCTTACTTCCTCGACCTCCCCTTACTTCCCGTTTCTGTATTCCAAATTCTTACAGTTATTCAGCGAAATCTTGCCTTATTTTATTATAAATTTATAATATTCACCCTTATTCTCTTTATCATAACCCTTACTGATAGTAACCATTTATTTTAATCCAACATCATTCTAACTGTCACCAATTTTATAATGTTTCTTTAAATACTCCTTAAACTTTTTCCATTCTTCTTCCGCCGCTTCTCTTCCCTGGTCTCGGATTCTGCTCGTCATCTCCGCCAAATTCATATAGTCCATCACCTTCATCTGCCATTCTTCCAGTGTGGGTAGATCCTGTGTCTTCCAGTACTTTGCAATGAGTATTCTAGCTGCTGTTGTAGCATACATAAAAAAGGTTGTATCTGTCTTTAACACCCCCTGGCCGACAATACCCAAGAGAAAGGCCTCTGGTTTCTTGGTGAAAGTATATTTAAATACCTTTTTCAGTTCATTGTAAATCATTTCCCAGAATGCCTTAATCTTCGGGCACGTCCACCAGAGGTGAAAAAAAGTACCTTCCTTTTCTTTACATTTCCAACATTTATTATCAGGCAAATGGTAAATTTTTGCAAGCTTGACTGGGGTTATGTACCACCTATAAATCATTTTCATTATATTTTCCCTTAAGGCGTTACACGCCGTAAACTTCAGCCCGGTGGTCCACAACTTTTCCCAGTCAGCAAACATAATGTTATGACCAATGTCCTGAGCCCATTTAATCATAGTTGATTTAACCATTTCATCTTGTGTGTTCCATTTCAGCAGCAGATTATACATTTTTGACAAATTCTTAGTACTGGATTCTAACAGTTCAGTCTCTAATTTTGATTTTTCCACCTGGAAGCCTGTTTTTCTGTCTAGTTTAAACATTTCATTTATTTGGTGATAATGTAACCAATCTCTCACCTTCCCTTTTAGCTCCTTCTTCCTTTTCTACCCTCCCTTTTCTTCCAAGCTTCTTGTAGCTCTCTGAAACCTTTAAGCATCTTCACCAAAGCTCTGATACTACCTTTCTTGCCACAGTAAATGGCGTAGGGGGCCAAACCATACTATTAGACTTTAACTACTATTTAGAATGTATTTGGGAGATGCTGTTATCAAAAAGAAGAAGGTGCTAGCTAGATGGATAAGCACAGAATAATTGTGACAGTACGTTAAGACAGTATGTTAATACTGTGGTCCTCCTGTACCTTTTTGTTTATCAAAGGCAACCTGTGATTATAATACCCGCAAAGCTCTCTAGCTATCAGTATCGTTGCAGGGAGCATTTCTTACACCGCCACACATTCTTATCTAGTACATTTACTTTGAACCAAGGCAGTGAAAGGTTAGGCATTAGAACAAGGGCTGGAGCAGAATAATCACTGCAAAAGACTCACTTGCTCAACTGTCCATTCAGTTTTAAAAAGGTTTTTATTACTGTTATGAATAGTACTTAGCATTTGTTATCATGAATTTACTCCATAAGCTAATTAATCCTCACAGTCTCTTGACTTGAATGTTATTATCTCCGTTTTACAAACCAAATGCTAAATCCTTATTCAGCTAAAATGTGTGCTGTAATATTAATGTCTGACTCTGTAACAAAAGATGGGAAAGCAGCAGAAGAGATGCTGAAAAGTGACCTAATTTTTTAAGGGAAAATCATCTCATTTCCACTTAAGCTCATGGTATCCAACAGAGAAACCACATGGTCACGTGGCAGACTTTCCCCCAGCAACCCAGCCACCTTCACTGCTATTATATAGAGGGTCAGGAGACTTTGAGTACCTTTTATTTTCATTTCTTTTTAATTATTATTTAGAAAATGCATGAGCCATTGTTCAGTGTAAGGTCCCAGTTAAAAAAGGGAGGGGCACAATAAAGGTTTGCATTGTCCTTTCACCTTTCCAACAATTATGGACCGTTTTTGCACATTTTGGTTACGGGGATATGTTCTCCTGGCATTTCAGTAGCATCCAAGGGTACTGAAAATGTCAGAGAAAGAAGTGCTACACCCCTGGCGATTCCCATCATGTTTTTATTTACTCTACAGTTTCCATGCCCAATTAACATTTATTAACTTAACAGAATTCATTACTACAGATTACCACAGATGGTGATGGCTACTAGCTTAGACAGCTTTTAAACAATGGGTGGAGGAAATGGGAAAGAGCAGGTCTATCAATGTCCTTTTGGCACTCATTCAGTGCTTCTTTTTTCAGGGGGTACTCAAAGGTATGCAGTACTGGGACCTCTTTTTTGTTGTTAAAAAGTGTGGCACTACTTTCTTCTTCTTCTTCTTCTCCTTCTCCTTCTCCTCCCCCTTCTTCTTCTTCTTTGGCGATCACTCGTAGCCAAGTAAGATTGTCTTCCATAAACACAGTTTTAACAATGAGTCCGTAAGTGACTGTGGAGGCCAATTCTGGATCCACATGTCCTTCCACAGTGGGGACACTGTTTTCTGGGCGGGAGCTGATCACGGTGTGGATTTGCCAAGCGTGCCTTCCTCCTAGCACATTTCCTCCTTGCGTCCTGAGTTTGAGTGTCTTCAAAGCTCATGACACCTTTGGTAAAGCCTGTTCGCCAACTGGAGCACTCGCAGGCCAGTGTTTCCCAGTTGTCAGTGTTTATACTACATTTTTTTAGATTTGCCTTGAGACAGTCTTTAAACCTCTTTTGTTGACCACCAGCATTACGCTTTCCATTTTTAAGTTCGGAATAGAGTAGTTGCTCTGGAAGGCGATCATCAGGCATCCGCACAACATGACCAGTCCAATGAAGTTGATGTTGAAGAATCATTGCTTCAACACTGGTGATCTTTGCTTCTTCCAGTACACTGATATTAGTTCGCCTGTCTTCCCAAGTGATGTGTAAAATTTCTCGGAGACACCGTTGATGGAATCTTTTGAGGAGTTGGAGATGGCGTTTATAAGAAAACACACACACACACACACACACACACACATGGACTGCTCATACCTAACTGAAAGTCTGAGGAGAAACCAGGGCCCCTCTGGGAATGTGACCGAAGGGCATTATAGAAATAACCAATTAATTAACTGGGCATTTAAAAAGAGGGCCACAGAGCTGCTTACACTGCTTTGTGGTTAAGGTTATTTCAAACTCTCAATTGTCTTTCAGGAGGGAGGTTCTCTTTAGAAGGTCATATTTAATGGGGGAAGCTGCCCCTTCTGTGTTTCAGGGACCTCCTGCTCACTTCAGCCTTGCAAAGTAACTCTGGAAGCTAAACTCCCAGTGGAGCAGACTGAGCTGAACCTGTTGACCCTGAGGAAGTTGCAGACGTGCCCTTGTAGGCCAACATCTGCCTTGTCATCATGAGAGGCCCTTGATGTCTGCCTCAATGTCCTTCCCTGGTGGTACCACTGGCTTTGATCTCTCTTTTTAATGAAAGTCTTATATGTAGTAGAGCAGTACATCAAGTGCTGGAAAACACTGTTAGCCGCCTTGCCCACGCTAGCTGCGCTCCAACTCCACTACTTCAGTTTCAGAATGACGTGTCCTTTGGCTGGTTTCCTAAGACAGGACACTTTCATTTCTGGGACAGTGACAGTGCTGGGTGGGAGCATATGAACAAGTTTCTACATGTAAGAACAGGAGGGAGAGAGTGCAAGAAGACAGCTTACTTGTCTGCCTGCCTGCCTCCTTCCTTCCTCCATAGCTCTCATGTTGTGAAGAGGGAAACCATGTACACTACCCCAATTCATGGAATATAGAATAAATGGCCAAATGGCACCGGACTGTAATAATATATTAAAAATGCATTATAACATCAGTCATTAAAAACTTCCCTAAACATGTATCTAATATCTTGGACCAGCAGCCATTATGGAGGATGGACCCAGTGTCTGATCCACAGGGCTCTTTGGCTGAGCCCATCAATAGCCAACAAGCTCTAGTACATTTCCATCTTTTGCTGTTGATTCATTTGGACCATTTCCCTTTTCAATATAGCATACTGAAATAATTCCAAATAACCTGAAGTTAAAACTGCTTCCCATCAGGGTTTCAGTTAAAATTCCTAGATATCTAGGCTCTTATCTATCTGATCCCACAATCACCCAGCTGCCTACGTATATATTTTTATTTACCTGGGGCATTGTGGGTATAATCGGGTTGTGCTAGTTTGCCTTGTTACTGTGTAACTACAGTGATTGTGGAAATGATAATATACCCCCTGAATAGGAGTACCTTGGAGTGGCACAGCATGGTATTTAATGACATTTACAATACCAGCTTTCTGGGTCAGCTGCATTTGTTCAACTTACTGATGAAATTGTTATGCACCACCTTCCTATTTTTTCCTCTGTACTCTACAAATTTATTTAATGTCTCCCTGAATATGTGGATTATGTGCTCCTAGCCTGCCTGTCCTTATAGTACAATCTGGAGATAGAGTCCACATTAAACCAATTAGTTTAAAAGAATAATAAAATTCAGACTGGAAAGGAAAGGCATTATTGAAGAATACTAGCTAGTATCATTTTACTAGCTAAAACAGAATTTAGCTAATACTTCTTTTTCACATCTCTATTCTCCCTCCCTCTTTCTTGCTACCACTTTTCTTTGGGACGCACTGCCTTCTGATGGCCACACTTCTCCCTATTTATAATTGGCCTCTTCTATAAACCTGTTGATCTCTACTCTACTCCTCTCCTTTCCCACTCTTGGGTCTCTTTTCCTGCTTATATGGCACAGAAGGGGAATCTGGGGCCATCCACGCGTTGCTGGCCTGCAGGTCCCATCAAGCTCTAACCAGCACGGCCAATTGTCACAACAACTCTATGTGGTAGTTTAGGCTTGGAGACAGTGACTGCCGCAAGGTCTCCACACTTATAACTACCCTACTGTTATGTTTTGGTTGATAGGTATAACAAGTGTTTACGGAGATGGTCCGAGATATAATAAGATATAATAAGGCAGATGTGGATAATGATCACTTTCTCGTTGTGACTAAAATAATAATATCACACACGCACACTAAGCTTGAAATGCCTAAATGTCACAGCAGCTACACCAAATGCTATAAATTTGTACTAAAAAGCAAGCAATATTACACCTTCCCAGAAAAACGACGACGAGTGAGCCAAAATCATATAAGGTGAATGAGGGAAATTCAAGCAGACAACAGATTTTTAAGGAGAGTGAAATAGTTGGAATATGGCCTTGTTCTGGGACTGCAAGAAGCAATATATTGTCTTAGAAAAAAGCTTGGATGGATTTAAGATAATTAAAGTTCTTTTGCAAAAGAAAGTATCTTACACAGGAGAGGTTTTAGCTTGACAGCAATATTTCACTTGGTGTATTTCAGAACCCTGGAGCAAAGAAATGGGGGAGGGAGTGTTTTGTTTTGTTTTTTAAAGGATCCCTGCAGGAGAAGTCTTCGTACAATCAAAACCAGCATGATAAAGTTTTGTTTTCAATGTGTCAGAGCTTTTCTGTCCGTGACAAAAAAAATAAGCAAATAGTTGTTTTGGCCCTTAACATTTCAGGCATTGCATGTGGGCACATCTGGACACACTTCTACTTGCCTCCAACTAGAGCAGACATAGGCAAACTGGGCCATCCAAATGTTTTGGGACTACAATTCCCATCATCCCTGACCACCGGTCTTGTTAGCTAGGGATCATGGGAGTTGTAGTCCCAAAACATTTGGAGGGCCAAGTTTGCCTATGCCTGAACTAGAGCATACAGTGGTGCCTCGCAAGACGAAATTAATTCGTTCCGCGAGTTGTGTTGTCTAGCGATTTTTTCGTCTTGCGGAGCGCGGATTCGCTGGGTATTAACGGCTTTAAGAAAAAGGAAGCAAACTCGCAAGACGTTTTCGTCTTGCGAAGCAAGCCCATAGGGAAAATCGTCTTGCGAAGCAACGCAAAAAACGAAAAACCCTTTCGTCTTGCGCGTTTTTCGTCTTTCGAGGCATTCGTCTTGCGAGGTACCACTGTACCAACAAATTGTCAGGTTGCTGAGCTGGTGTGGCAGAGGCAAGGAAACAAAGCAAGGGTACTATCTGCTCTGCTGAGAAGCCAGATCCCTCAGGCTCCTTCCTCCATGAACTGTGATCTGGCAGCAGGCTATAGCAGACGGGGAGAAGGAAAGCAGAGCTACTCCATCAGTTGGCTCCTCTTCTTCTTGAAGTGCTTCTGTTCCAGCTGGTCATTTATAATAACCTTGTCAGCTAAGAACTAGTGCCACGTTTGCTTTTTTCCTCCTCCCTCCCTCCCTCCCTCCCAACCCCTTTTCCTTTTGTGCCATGTATTCTATATTGCAGAGCTTTCCAAACTGTGTGTCGTGACACGTTAGTGTGTCGGCTGCAGTGTGTAGCACAAACGCTCCCCACTCTCCTCCTGGGGGTGGAAAGTTTGCTCCAGTTTGCTAGTAAAGCTGAATTACTGTGTCGTGAAACGATGCATGTCTAAAAAGTGTGTCATCAACATGAAAAATTTGGAAAGCTCTGCTATATTGTAAGGTCCACTGCAGGTATTGGCTTAATGTTGTTCTTTCTAAGTTGTGCCAGGAACTTTTTTTAACAGGACAGGTGGATTAAAAAAATTGCTTCTAATAAACAAAGACGCTCCATTTATTTTCTGGTAAAATATTCATTTTTGCCTATTATCAAATATCTTTTATAGTGTATTTATTTCTTATAAAAATGTAATTTTATTCACTTATCATGTACCAAAATGTATGATCTGATAGGATCATGAGGCTAGGATTGAAACCTTAGGTCAGCCTCCCCCAACCTGGTGCCTTCAGATGTTGTGGGTTGCAACTCTCGTTAGCCCAGCTGTGCTGACTGAGGAATGATGGGAATTGTAGTCTAAAGCATCTGCGGGGATGCCAGGTTTGAGAAGGCTACCTTGGACCCTCACAATAAGGGAGAGTATTGCTACTTCTAAGTGTCCAGCTCCTCATATTCTCCAGAGACTCATCAGAGTTACCTAAATTCTTTACAAGACCAAGATCTATGATAGCAGTTTGCCATATGATGAAGATGCCACACTGTTGAGCAGCCTAAATAAAATAGATGTTTATTGTTGAATGTAAATTCCCCCCTTGCTTTTACCAATCATTTTGTGTTCTAATTATAACAATCTAAGTTGTAAACAACACATGCTGAGGTTTTGACAGTGAGCTTCTGATGAAGCGCAGAGTACAAATTTTAATTACACACAGTTCTAATACACTGCACATTGCAGCGGCTCTGTCATCTTTGAAATGGTAACAGAATAAAAAAGTTTTTTGAAATATGAGCATGAAGGTAATGAGATCAATAAATGTCATCTAGAAAAAGTAATCACAACTCAGGAGTCCCACTAACCTTTCTACAAATTCCAGAAATAACAGAGTAGCTTGGAATGAAGAATGGTATAGCAATGAGGAACAGATACAATTATAAGAGAAGAGAAAGCAAAAGAATATCAAAAACTATTCTGTGGGGTTTTGCTTTTTAATGTGTGCTTGTTAAAATAACTGATTTCTTTTCCTTTCTCTTCTGTAGCTCTTGCCTCTCCAGATTTATCTGTGCATTCAGATTGAGAGCAAAATAAAATCTATTCACATTTTCCCATTTGAGTAATCTGACTGTCAGGAAAAAAACTTTTTTTCATTCTTTGAAGAGAGGCAAAGAGAAATTGTTTTACTGCTGTTCTTCTGTGTCAGAAGGGGGGCGGGCTTTTAAAAAAGCTTGCAATATCATGAAGCCAAGAGTGGCCATATCCTATCATTTCTGCCTTCTAGCATGAAAGCAGGATTCTCACATGATACTAGACTGCATAGCTAAGATCTCTCTCTTCCTCTTATTAACAGAGACCACTCTGTAGGTTTCCGACATCACAGTTTGTGGAGAAACGGAAAGGAGTCATCACCACCAGGAAGGAAGATAATTGTATGCTTCAGAATTGTTGCCACAGTAATGAAGGCCACAAAACAAGTAATTCCAGAACAGCACCTAGACTTCCTGCAGAAACATTTGAAGGCCCAGTGCCAACACTAAAAACCCCCACAAAAAAACAAGCCACATGTCCCTAAAGACAATCTTATGGTCAGAAACAAGTGTTCTCAGAAAAAGAACACAGCTTCCATGCTCTATGATATTAAGCCCTGGTTTTCTGATATGCAACCATAAGATTGTCTTCAGGGACACCGCCCAGTTTGCCCTTATTGTACTAATTAAAATCCTACGTAAGACATTGTTTTCTGTATGATCACTCTGGGCACCAAGGTGCTCACCAGTACATCCTATGGCACCTGCAAAAAAACTCACACTGCATAAGAAGCTGTTTGCTTTTCCTGCTCAGACGGGTTTTTTTTCTCCTACACTAAACACATTTCCTCTTAAACATGACCACATTTCATGGGATCCCATGTCACATGTGTTCTCAACAGAGTGGAAGGAGTGCAAAGATTTTCTCTCTGTGTCAGAACTCGGTGGTTGCTGAGGTAGGTGCCTTTTACTTCACTGATGGCGGCAGCTCATGGAGGTGCTTGTCCACATTGCAACTCCTTCTCTCTGCTCCTTCAGATTTGGCAGCCATTTTGGGTTATGACACACCTAACACAGGATCCATTTTGTGACTAGTGCACACAGCACATTCTCAGAGTTCCAGTGGTGCCCATTGGCTTAAGAAGGATGGCGATCCTGCATTTTGAATATGTCAACACCCCCACTCATTAATGACCAGTAGGATGGCCACTTATGCATTGTCAAAAGGAGAACAGAGATTTGCATAAATCTGGCACACGTATAGACTGCCTGCTCAGTCTAATGATCAGGTGTGTGCTAATTGTTATGGGCAGCTTCAAGGCTCCCATTCTTGGTATTTTTGAATTTATAACCTGGCTTTCCTCCCCAAAGGGAACCCAGGGTGGCGATCAATAATAAAATTACCTAAAAACAGTAACAAAATATCACAGTAATAAAATCACATAAAAGCAATTTAAAGCTGGTCACAAAACAGCCACACAAAAACCCCATAAAACCACTGGACAAAAAATCCTAGAGAAATTTTTAAAGAAATCTATACACATTTCCTGAATGCAGGTAAAGAGGTGGATTGCCTGGTTTCCTTTGGAAGGGAGTCCCATAGCTAGGTTGCCACCACTGATAATGCTCTGAGGTAACATAAACCCTGTGAGAAAAATATCTTCGTTCAAGTTTTTAAGCCGAAATCTGAAGCTCATTGCAGTCAGTATCAAAACCATCAATGGCACCGTCAGAAGCTGCATCAAAATTCACTGTGCTGAAATGCATTTTTACAAAGTTGGTGTTTAACATCAGGGTTTCTCAACATGCAGATTAGTCACAGCAGTTAAATAATTTGAGGGGGCCAGGGAAGCAGACAACTGAGTATAATCATGCCAGTTGAGCTAAATAAAATGTTTTGTTTACAAGTTCCCAAAGTCTCCATATTTGCAATTTTTTTCATGTGTTTCAAATTGATCACAGCAAAGACTCTGCAGACTCTATGGGTTCAAGGAATGAAATAAATACATTTTAATACGTTTTTCAAACCAAAACCATCACTGTCTGCCTCCTGTTCAGCTGAAGCAATGCACTTCCTACACCTCTTCAAAAACCCATGCAGATGCCTTGCCTCAGTTTCCCTCACTTCCTTCCCCACTTCCATAGCAGCCCCCGTTCCACATCATTTCTACTCAAAAGTTAAATTCTGTATCAAAAGTTAAACCTTGTAATTAAAGATTGGGGAGAAATCCAATTCAATTCACATTTAGATACAAAACTTAACAAATTCACATTTTCCTAAACCATATGCAAACCGGAACACAACCACCCCAAAATATGCACTTTTCTGAATTTTGCAATGCAATTCTTCAGTTAAGTAATATATACCAAAAATGCATTTTTTTTAGGATAAAGTGTGCATAAAAATGCATATATTCATGAAAATAATTTAGAAAAATGCATTTGATTAGGGAAACTATGGGCAAAAAAAATATCCACAATAAAATGTTGACAGACTTTTCCTTTCTTTAAAGTGCAAATTGCTACAGAACTGTGGAGAACTTAATTTAAGATTGGAAAAATGAGAAACAGAAAAGAGCAAAACTGACAAATTCATCCATCCCTACTTTTATTTTCCTTATGGTTCTTTGTCTTTAAATTGAAACCCTTGAAAGAAAGGACTCCTTTAAAGACAAGATTGTTATAGTCTTGAATAGAGAGAGGACTGTATCAGAGAAGGACACAAGGCCACCACACTGAGCAGGCTATTCTAAACTGGGGACAGGGCATTTTCATGTCACAAATGAGGACAGGGTGGTGCATAAAAATATGTTAATTAGATCTCCTGAAACACCCAGAGAATTGCTCTTGTTTGCTTCCTTATTTGTGGACCCATCTACAGATGGTCTTTACATCTGCCAGGCAAAATCTGTTCTGTAGGGCATATGGTACTATTTAGTGTCCGCTAGCAAGTCCATTTTCTTTGGAAACAGAGAATTACAGTTTATTACACTTAAACTTGCTTAACTGGGATATCTGCTTACTCTATCAAAAAGCTTCAAACAAATTCCTCTCTCATTAGCACCCATTTGATAGATCCTAGCTAAATGATACTAGTTCTGTGCAGCAGTAGTTCTGCTAAATAATTATCTCCTTCCCTGCTCTCTTATGACTTCAACACTGAAAACCAATTCAATCTTGGATGGCTACAAAGCTATTTGGTTACACTATTAGCAGCAACCAGCATCCACTGAAGCACTCATTACATTGTAAACAAGCAATGAACACCCCACGTGGGAAATTGTACAAGTTGGTGGAGTCTTAACCCTGAAAAGTTAGGCTGAAACGGGCCGTGTAATTTACAGGAAGGAATCCAGTGGAAGTGCCAGTCCATTTTGTTCACCAAAAACAACTTGTGCTACAGATGGTGTTTTGAACATTTACCCTGAAATCCCGGGAGAGCATCTCAGAGCCCATGAGATGAAGAAGATCACTCACTCAGACAGCACTCTGGCCTCAGAAAATCAACATCAAAGCTTAGACATCAAGAGAACCCAAAATGGGGTGTGCTACAGAAGGTTGGGTTCAATTCTGGGGGTTTTCTAAGGAAAGCCCCCTGGTCTCCCCTGATAATCCCAGTCCTTTGACATTCCCCAATACTATGGAATAAACTATGCCAGCCCTGGATATGAGGGGGGAGGGTGCCTTCCCTGTTTTAGGACTGCATCCTGGGACAAAATGTTCCCCTCCACTGGTGCTACAACCACACATGGAGGAATCTACACAGGAATAATAAAACTGTCTTTTCAGCCCTCCCCCAGCCATAGCATAATAGGCTGTGATTTACCTAAGAGTAAGACTTGATGGACATAACAAACATTCATGGGACTGCTCCATTAATTAGGCAGAAGAGGAGGTCTGAATAGGAATAACTTGAGCCATGCACAGGACTGATGAAAAGGTGAGGAAAGCATTCTGTTATGCGCTATGGGCACTGCACAGACATGCACAAAGAAAGATAACACTGTATGTTTAATAATACTTTGAAAACAGGATATAGTTAACTTTTGAATGTAATATTCAACATTCAGGAAAACTGTGAAAACAGAATGTTGTTAACTTTTTATCTAATATTCACCTTTCAGAGAAGCTGTGAAAACAGAATGCTGTTAACTTTTTAATTTAATATCCAACTTTCAGAGAAAGTGCTGGGGAAAAAGATTAAAAGTATTTTTTTAATAGTTTCCTTAGATGAGAAGTACATTATTTTGCAAAGTGAGGCATTAAAAAATATATTAAAGTGTTGTGTTTGTGTTTGTTTGTGTGTGCATGCATGCGTGTGTGTGCGTGTGTGTAAAACAGTGTCTATGCTATATTTTTTAAATTTCAAATAAATTGCTTCTGAGAATGTATTTTTAAAACATGTTCAGATTTTCACAAATTAATCAGTATTTAAACTACATTATGAAGCCGCCTTCCTTTTGTTTTGTACCATAAATGCTACAGGCTCATGGAACATGCTAGAATATGCATGTTCTTCCATTTATTCAGGCAAGAAATAAATGTAAATTCACTCTTTCATTATTTGTTTTATCAGTTTATATATCACCCTTTATCCAAAGATCCCAGGCAGGGTATACAACCTTAAAAACATAATTTACATAGCACAAATAAAATAAAATAAAATAAAATAAAAATCACTGCATAAAATAACAACAACTGTCCCCCTACTTTTTAAAGGCCATAAATTGTTTAATTGCCAAAGGCCTGGGTAAAGAAGGAGGTTTTCTCCAGGCACCTAAAGACATGTAGTGATGGCGCCAGGCAAGCTTCTCTGGGGAGAACATCCCACTCATGAGGCTCCCCCATAGAAAAGGTCTGTTCTCATGTTGTTACCCTCCAAACTTCTTGGGGAGGGGGACACAGAGAATGGCCTTGGATGACAAGCACAGAGTCCAGACCCTCCAAGTGTCCCTATTTTCCAGGGGAAACCCTGATTTACAGTAGCTGACCTGGTTTCTGATTTGATCCTGGAATGTCCTGCTTTTCCTTAGGACGTCCTTATTTTCATTGGAGAAATGTTGGAGAGTATGAGAGTCTGGGTCAGTTTGTATGGGAAGAAACAGTCCTTAAGGTATTGAGATCCTGAGTCGTGTAAGGTTTTGTAGGCTAACAATGAATGTGGGTTTTACCTTTGTACAGTAGGCTAGTTTCTACACACCCCTCTATATCATACATCCAGGCAAGCAGGAAGCATTAATAGAGTTCAAAGACACATTTCAGCCAGAGGCGTAGGAAGTGGGGTGTGGTGGGTGCGGTCCCCTGTGGGTGTCATGACTGAGGGTGGTGACAAAATGGCAGGCGAGTGGGCAGCACACCTCGCGCCTGGCGGCAGCAGCTCTTCTAACCCGGGCAGCAGAGAGCAGCCCTACTCAGCCTTGACGAGGGGCACCTGGCCGCAGCAGCTCTGTTGCTTGACCCAGCTGTGGAGACTTGCAGGAGGAAAGTGAGCAGCAGCTTCCCTGCCCCTCTCCTACCCTGAATCTTGGTGCGTGGGAAGGCACCCTCTGGGCCCCACCCCCTTGGGAGCGTGCCTGCCCTGGGCAGTGCAGGCATATGCTCTGCCACTGATTTCAGCCAGGCAAAAACACCCTAGGAGGGCACACTGCAGGCTTGGTGAGGGATGTGGCTTCAGGAGGATCTTGGGGGCAGATAGAGAGGCCGGGATGGGCTGCATTTTGCCCACCAACCTTTTATCTGATGTAGGGTCCCTAGGAAGGTATGATTTCACTACTGTATTCTGTACAGTTCCTAGTTCGTTTGTGTTGTGAAAAAAATTAGAAGTATGGGGAGAAACCAGATGTATCAACAACGTTTTAAAGAAGAGAGCCTGTTGCCTTTCCTGCCTGCACTCCCTTATGGAATACGTTATCTGAAGGAATACTATGCATCCTCACATAGGAGTAAAGCCCTGTCGGCTTCAGTAGGACTTACAACCAGTAAACACTGCGTGAAATTGAGTTGCTAGGCAAGTCAGCAGCTTGATGTCTGTTGACTGATGATGCCGATGTCTGCTTATAGATCAAAACCTTTTAAATTATGCTTGTTTTCCTTTAAGCCACAGTAAGTTCATCCATCAGAGCAATCAGTGCTATGTTGTATGTTTCTTTGAGTTATGCTTTATACTCTGTGCCACAATCACATAGTTGCAGAGGAACAGCAAGATAAAAAGGACGCATATACAACTGAGCGATGACATTGATTGCCACGGCCATTAAAAGACACAGTGACTTTTAATTAAAAGGTATTCTAGTCCACATGGAGCTATGAAATCGTTCTGTTTGCTTCCCACCTGCCTTCTGTCTGTCTTTAGGGAAGAGGTGGGAGACCTTTTCCAACCAGAGGGCTGCACTCCCTTCTGGATAACCATTTTGGGGAGGCCACGTGCCAAATGAGCAAGATTCTACACATATTCCTCACTGCCTTCCATATAAGAAAGCAAGAAGCACTATAAGAGTTTTGTTGAATTCCTCCCACCACCCGCCCCCATAATAAAGTGTTCTGACTGATCTTTGATTAGAAAAATAGGTGCTTGTGCAAGAAAAACGGTGCTAGTGGTGTTTGGTTTGTGCAGGTTCTAAAGCGACTGCATAAGCAACTGTTTAATTACCAAGAGGACCCTTTTTGTTTTCCCGAAAACTCAGGAAATGCAATGTTCTCCTGCAGGTAAAGATTTGTTTACAGTTTATAATGAGCTTTTTAAATTAAGTGGTTTCCCACTATACACTGGGGTACTTTTAAGGCTTAACGGAATATGAAGATGAGAATGTTATTGGGGCTGAAATGCAGGTGATTCTAATTTAACAAAGCCTCTGCCTTATTCAATTATGGCATACAATTCCAATTATAAGTACAAGGCCACCTTGCACCACCTTCTGCATAGAAGAAATTGGCACATCATCTGAACATCAAAAATCTTAACCAATAATTGCATTTGTGTAATAGATAGTTATTAAAAATGTGATCTTTCTGCACGTAAACTAAGCACATCCCTAGATTTTTTGCTTTTATTACTCGAAAAGGGCAGTTACAGAGACCGTCAAAGGGTTTGACTTGAAAACTGAAAAGAAATGTAAAGAATAATTGCCACACTGAAAACAAACAAGAAGCTCAAGTATTAACTGCACTGCAAATTGAAATAGAAATTGATGCAATTTCTCAGGCCCAGTGAATAGAAACCTTAATGAAATTTCTCTTCGAACATGTACTTTAGCACCAAAAATGGCTGAAGATAAAAAGTTAAAAATGTACTTTCCTAACAGACTGATGGATTGGGTGGGTGGGGGTTGTTTATGGAAGTTTTGAGGGGGATTTGTTTTAATGCGAAGTGGCTCGGATGTGACCTTTGCAACTTGTTCTATATGCACCAGAGATGCTTCAGTTTCTACAGCATTTGTTAGCAAGATGCAGAATCAATTATTTAGATTACTGAGGTGCTGAGCACCTGAACACGATGGGGATTTGATTGTGCTAAGGCATGTTATTATTC
Organism: Podarcis raffonei; assembly: GCF_027172205.1. Lineage (NCBI taxonomy): Eukaryota > Metazoa > Chordata > Lepidosauria > Squamata > Lacertidae > Podarcis > Podarcis raffonei. The sequence continues at coordinate 25,780,475 of NC_070613.1, read as the reverse complement.
CATAAGGTGCCTCTATGTATTACTTGGTCCAAACTATAAATGCCTTTGATTGCCAAGAGGAATTTGTGCAAAAAAAGGGGAAAGCTTCTCTTAGAAGAGCTACCATAGAGAAAGAAGATAATGGACTTTGAAGTTTCCCACTGACAGTGCCTGGATAGTAGAGAGGGCAGGGCCACAGACCAACAATAGCCATATTGATGGTTTCAAATTATTGGCTACCTCGCTTCAATCCCTTTAACAGGATCAGCATGGGGGAGATTCTTCATGTAACCCCAATCATGTTTGAAACAGTCTATGCTATCTGTCTCTGGTAATTAGTTGCAATCAGACACTCCCACCACATATGTAATAAATGTGTCTTCCCTGATGTACATTTCCAACCTTTGAAGTGGGTCACTGAGTGAAATCCATTGTGTCTTGCAGGTCTCAAGTTATGTTGGTAAACGTAACAACCATCTTTCAGCTTGACTCCAGATCCTGTTCCACTGCTGTTCTGAAACTGACCAACACAGTTTCCTTTCCCATTATATACTGTCAACAGCATTTCCCTCCCTCAAATCCCTTAATATCTTACAATACTTGAAAATATCACACTAATTAACAGTACAGTGGTACCTCGGGTTAAGAACTTAATTCGTTCTGGAGGTCTGTTCTTAACCTGAAACTGTTCTTAACCTGAGACACCACTTTAGCTAGTGGGGCCTCCTGCTGCCACTGCGCCGCTGGAGCCCGATTTCTCTTCTCATCCTGAAGCGAAGTTCTTAACCCGAGGTAATATTTCTGGGTTAGCAGAGTCTGTAACCTAAAGTGTATGTAACCTGAAGCGTATGTAACCCGAGGTACCACTGTATTAATTACAAGTATGTATACACACAGACACACACACACACACACACACACACAGTATTAATTACAAGTGTCTATGTACACACACAGGGATGCGGGTGGCGCTGTGGGTAAAAGCCTCAGCGTCTAGGGAACTTCCGGGTTAGCGCCATCGTTCGGGGGGGTCAAGTTCGACCGGGGGTCCGGCACACTTCTCTGCGCAGCTCTGGTCTTCCCCCCTGGAACCTTTGACTCCAGCAGAGTAAACACAGCAGAAGCAGAAGCAGGAACGTTCTGTCGTGTGGTGGCAATAACTCAGGCTGACACGCAGCTCTCCTTATCTTAAAGTCTTTATTCCTTAGCAAAACACAACATCTATAAATCTCCTGGCGAGAGTTCGCCCATGTTGCTTGCTCTCTCCTTGAAGCAAACACGCAGACTGAAAACACACAGAGAAATCCACGCCCCTTCCGTGTTCTATGCCCGCCCTCAGAATGTGAGGCGTCATCACTCAGAACTCTTAACCCTGTAAGTTCTGAGCCCCCTCAACACCCCCTCTCGAATCACATTCTGAGAGGACTTCTGAGTGTTCAACACCTTCCCCATTGCCTTCCGCCCCTTCTTGGCATCGTTGTTAGGCACCTGTTGAACCTCACAAACCTCAGGTTCGCACTGTGCGAAACCAACCCACGCATTTGTGACCTGAAACCTCTCAGGTGGAATTCCCTTTGTTGCCCTTGAAGACCGCCTGGGCACAAACTGGGGTGCTCCTCCTGACCCACTGGGGCCAGCTTGTGCGTCTTCCTCATCAGAAGACTCCCCCTCTGACTTGACACGTCTGTGAGCTTTCTCCATTATGCGCACAGGAGATGAGGGCTCACTCTTGGACACTCCCTTAACAACCTGTGGAGACGCCCTACTCTGTTCAGGGACCTGGTCTCCACCAGCAGGTTCAGGCTCTGGCTCTCTTTCCTCCTCAGAGTCGTACAGACAATCTGAGTGAACGTCAGAGCGCACTTTGCGCCTTGCCCAACCATCCTGCTCAAAGAACTCAGCCTGTTTACTGACCAGAAGCTTGGTCTGATCACCTTCTGGGTATGCGAATCTCCACCCCTTGGTCGCGGGTTCATACCCACAGAAGATCATTTCCTGGTACTTTGGACCACCTTCTTGCTGCAACCACTTTGGTACAGGCACCATGGCCCTGCAACCAAAAGTGCGAAAGAAATGCACAAGCGGCTTCTGCCGATGAAGCAGGAAATACGGGGTGTCACCTACCACTGCATTGTAGCACCTGTTCATCGAGAAATTGGCCGTTTTTACCGCCTCCCCCCAAAAACTGTGAGGCAAACCAGAGTCATCCAGTAGGATCTCGGATGCTCGAACCAGGGCTTTACTCCTCAGCTCTGCCACGCCACTCTCCTGAGGAGAAGTCACCTTGTGACGTATCCCCCTCTGGCGAAAGAAACCCTTTAGAGCAGACCCAGTGACCTCAGAACCACGGTCAAACTGGAAACCTTGCACCTTGGTGGAGAACCTCAGTTCCACCTCAGCAACCCAATCTTTGATCAGTTGCGCTGCTTCCTCCTTAGCTTTCAGCGTGAAAGCCCATGCGTTCCTAGTAAAATCATCTGTCAGCACCATCAGCCACTTGGCCTTGCCCAGACTTGGCTGTGGCATACCTAAAAGGTCTGCATGCACAAGCTCAAAAGGCTTTGTGGTGACCCTCTCCACCCTGGGATCATTAAACCCCTTGTTTCTGGCTTTCCTGCAAGCCTTGCACTTCAAAGGTTTACCACATTCTTTTACCTTGCAACCTTTGGTGCACTCTGATAACATCTGGACGTCCTCACAGGACCCATGTGACATCCTCTTGTGCCACACGCAAGCACACGACACATGAGTGTGGTCAGTGGCTTTCCCCTCACCCTCGAGAGGTGATTCCAGAACAAAGAGGTTGTTCTGATTTCTTCCAACACTTACGAGCTCCTTCCCATCTCTGGAAATTGTACAAACATCTTTTTCAAAACTCACAGAATATCCCTCCTGTAAAAGAGAAGGTACAGACAGCAAGCAATGCTTTATCTCAGGGAGAACATAAACCTTCAATTCAGCCTGTAAAAAAGAGACAAACAAGTTAGAAATATGGGTTACACGGCCCTGTGCACCTGTAGCAAATCTAACAGTTTTCTCAGTTGAAACAGCTCTGCAGTTCCACATTTGTCCATCAGGTGGCGCTGTTACCAAATGGGCATTCGCAGCTGAGTCAACAACCCAACGTAGGACCCTCCCCCCTCTGGAGTTGTCCTTCTTTGTTGCCTTAGCAACTGACTTCCTGCTCCTCCCGACCTTGGAGCTCTCGCTGCAGGTGGTGTTGCTGTCCAGAACCGCCATCGCCGCAGACAGCTGAAAAACTTTCTCACGTCTGCTCCCTGTGTTGCCATGGAAACCCGGCTGGTTCCCATGGGAAACGACCTTGGAACCATCCTGCCCTGGCTTCCTTGCTCTCTGTGGGCAGTTGTGTCGCAGGTGTTCAGCCGAGGCACAAACAAAACATCGCCTAGTGGAAAACTTTTCAAACTTGCCTTTGGACGTCAGCGCCCCCCCAACCTTTCCAGCAGCTCTCCTTGAGGCTTTTCTGCCGTTGGGAAAATGGCTTTTGGCTTCTGCTGTGGTTTCTCTGCAAACCCCCTCCAGCTCCTGCCAAACAGCCTGGGCACTCTCAAGACTCTTGGACTGGCCTTCCTGGCCTGCACCCCCAAACTTGGGTGCAAAGCCTCCAGAGGAACAGCTTGCCTCTGTTTTCCTCTTCCCAGCTTCCAGCAGCTTTCCAGCACACGGCTGCCAGTCTCTCTGGCGTGTCAAAGCATCGCAGCAGCTTTTAGACACGGCTCCAGCCCACTTTGGGCTTCCAGGGCGTCCCACAGCCCCTCCTTGACTCTCTGGGCGTTCCCCAGCTTCTGTGCAGCTCTTGGCCCCCTCTGGGCGTCCCTCAGGCTGGCGTCTAGCCCCCTCTGGTGTGGCTCCCACTCTCTTCAGTGCCTGCCGACCGACCCAGGGCTCCTTCCCGTCTGCCTCTTCAAAAGGGACTGCACGCGATTCATGGCTGTCTGCCATCTCTCCCCCGGGGCCCGGCCTACTCACGATACAGTAGCACCTCCCGGTCCGGCTGATCCTTCCCAGCGAGCTCCTCCCGGCTGGCTCCAGCTACTCCTTAGCTGGCCTCTGCCGATTCTGCCTGCAGTTTCCTCACACGCACGAACGTTGCTTATCTTTATTGCTGATCCCATAACCTGTTCGGGGGGGTCAAGTTCGACCGGGGGTCCGGCACACTTCTCTGCGCAGCTCTGGTCTTCCCCCCTGGAACCTTTGACTCCAGCAGAGTAAACACAGCAGAAGCAGAAGCAGGAACGTTCTGTCGTGTGGTGGCAATAACTCAGGCTGACACGCAGCTCTCCTTATCTTAAAGTCTTTATTCCTTAGCAAAACACAACATCTATAAATCTCCTGGCGAGAGTTCGCCCATGTTGCTTGCTCTCTCCTTGAAGCAAACACGCAGACTGAAAACACACAGAGAAATCCACGCCCCTTCCGTGTTCTATGCCCACCCTCAGAATGTGAGGCGTCATCACTCAGAACTCTTAACCCTGTAAGTTCTGAGCCCCCTCAACATGGCGGATTCCCTCCGAGCTCCGGAGGGAATCGGCTTAGTAGGGGTCAGGTCCTGCCGCGGCGACGACGCGGGGACCCTCAGAAACCACAGGCGCTGAAGCCTGTGGACCTGGTGACTCGGCGGGCACCATTTGTGCCCCCCCGACCCGCGAAGGAGCCTTTTTAAAGGCTTCGGAACGCGGGACGGAGAGCGGTGCGGTGCTGAGAGTCGACTGCTTCCCCTACTGAGTGAAGCCGCATGCCATGGACGGAGAGCGCTGACTTCTTTCTCTGAACATTTGGACTAAAAGTAACAACCCGTGAGTAATACGGAAATTGGACTTAAAAAGGGAAAATTTTTCTTGGGAATTAGGCACGACCGGGGAAGGCGCAAAGAGGAAGTCCGTCTACCCGCCTTGTAAACATCTTAAAGCAAGGATTTGATAACTAAGGTTGAGAGAACACCTTTCTCTTTAGTGGATAAAAGCAATTAACTCCACGTTTTGGCAATATAAGTGATTTTGCTGGAGGATAAGAGCTAATATTGAGAGCGGAATTGTCACCCCTCCCCCAGGACCCGGGAGCGATCGGTGAGAGAGCCTGCTGAAGAGATATAGAAGACTTTGACAGCTGTCAAACTAGCTGTCAAAGCTGGGGGAAAAGGAGAACTTTGTTTCTGTTGTCTTTGCTGGTTATATTTGTTACAATTTGGTAATAAATTGTTAAAAATAAAGAAGAAAAGGCTAATTTGACTTTTGGGTTGGAACTGGAAGATACTAAGAAACCAGAACTCCTCTAGAGGGGGTTCAGGGACATTACAAGAATGGCTGTAAGTGGAAAAATACTGGCTGAACTGGAGAGGACTTTTTTTCTCTTGGGAAAGTTACAAGAACAAAGTGATGTTTTGGCTACAAATGTTATAATATTGAATGAAACAGTAAATAAAACTACTGAGCCTGGAAGGGACTTGACTCAAGTCTTTGCAGCTGAACAAAAAGTTTTTGCAGCTAAACTAAAAATCTCTGCAGCTGAACGAGAAAAGAAATCTGAGAAATTTGAGAATGTGAGGAAAGAGATATATGATGATTTGAATGAAAAGGAAGGAGGAGCTATAATGCCACAGATGATTAAGGAGAGCCAGAGGCCTGTTAAGATGGATACAAAGGAAAATAAGAACAGGATGATGAAAATTTGGTTTGAATTGAAGAATGGAGAATGGAGAGATCTCCTCATGTGGAGATCTGAAGATCTATGGATTACAAACTTGGCTAAAGTGGAAACTGGAGCTTTTGGGACATTTGGACTTAAGAGAAGCAAGAAACAAGATTTCGGCTCCACTTTTAAATATGGAGGTCTGGCTGGAAGAAACATGGACCTTATTGGGACAGAGCTTCTTCGAGATTTGGTGTCTAATACAAAGGACTATCAAAAAAACCGGCAGAGAGGAATTGAGAGAGAATTAAGAGCCTCGGACGTGAGGTCACCAGGCTGACAGCAGATAGACTGATGGACATTTGTTGGGGTTCGAAACCGGGAAAGGGGGGGTGGGGCTTTGGGAATCCAAAGGGTGTACAATTATACTCTGTTTCTTTTTATTCTGTTTTGCTACTAATATAAAAATGGGGAATTCGTGGAAGGGAATTGGGGTCGACCTTAGAAAAAGATTTTTAAGAATAAGTACTGATGTATAAAGACTGAGGTTTATAAGTTAAAATTGGTTAACTAAAATGAATTAAATATAATAAGGTAAAATTTGGGGACAAGAACTTGCTGAGCTAAAAATTGGAACTGGAATACAAGAAGGGGAGGTGTGGGGAAGTCAGGGAAATATGTTATTGAAAGTAAGGAATGTAAAGTTTATGTGTTTTTAATTGTTTTTTTGGTTTTTCTCTATTTTTCAAAAACTTCAATAAATATCTATATAAAAAAAAAGCCTCAGCGCCTAGGACTTGCCGATCCAAAGGTTGGCGGTTCGAATCCTCGCGGCGGGGTGCGCTCCTGTCGCTCGGTCCCAGCACCTGCCAACCTAGCAGTTCGAAAGCACCCCCGGGTGCAAGTAGATAAATAGGGATCGCTTACTAGTGGGAAGGTAAACGGCGTTCTGTGTGCTGCGCTGGCTCGCCAGATGCAGCTTGTCATGCTGGCCACGTGACCCGGAAGTGTCTGCGGACAGCGCTGGCCCCCGGCCTCTTAAGTGAGATGGGCGCACAACCCTAGAGTCTGTCAAGACTGGCCCGTACGGGCAGGGGTACCTTATGTACAGACACACACACACACAAGTTAGGAAATGTTGAAGTTAAGAAAATTATGTTAGTTATTTCAGTTTTTCACACATTAGGACACAACCTTAGTTACACACACACACACACACATCCTAATGTTTGTGTTTCAGCCAATGATGGTATTCAAAGGGATGCTAAGGAGACTATTCTATAACGCAAGCATTTCTGCTTGCCCAGTGGAACAGTCTCCCCTCTCTTCCCACCTTGCCATGTGCTGTTCTGAGGATTCTCCCAACCCTCTGGAGCAGGTTTGGGGTGCATGCAGTGGAGGACCTTTGTGTAAGTCCCATTGTGCAAGCACAGCTATTTAATTGAATACAGCTCCACAATACAGCTGGCAAGTACCTTTTGCAGCCAGGCCAGATGAAGGAAAGCCAGTCCATCAGGAGGCAGAAGCAAGTGTGTGTGCACCAATGCTAGTAGGGCAGAATACAAGCCCTCTTTGGATTCACATCAAGGGATCCTGGGGTCAAGTGGGGTCAGGAAGCAGCCCCTACTTACCTTGATGGTGTGGTCTAGGTAAAGTGCACATGACCCTGTTTAGCCTCTTGCCCTAGGCAGGGTGTGACTCACCCAAACCACTGATTTAGACCAGGTGCTGGCACTGTTCATCCCCCCTGGAGATGTTTGTTTAAATAAAATGTGGCCCTAATTCAACCAATTTTATGTGTCTTGCCTTTAATTTCCTGCTTCCAGTTACACAGGTTTGTAAAATGGTTTTGCTGTTCAGAAAAATTAGAAAGCACTATATTTCAAGGGCCTTTGAGACGTTTAGATCAGCATCTTTCAAAATGTCTTACAACAATGGTATCCTTGTCTTATCGCAAAATAAAACCATCCAATATTGTTTCCTACAACTTTTCAGTATATTGCCATCAGATTATCGCACAATAAAATGCACAAAAAGAAAAGACTAAATTTCATCCTTTACTAACACGGTTTCTGTCAGCAGAAATATTACAATTTCTCTTAATGATTCATCCCATGTACCAACTCTGAGTCTAGAAATAAAAAGGAAGGGATCATTTGGCTGTAAATGTCAAAAACATGCTTTATCTAAAGACCTGGACATGCTTTATTTATAAAAGTTGAGTAGAGATAATTTATATGGCTAAAGGAGTCATTTATTTCTTAAATTGGTTTTGTCTATAAAATAAAATCAGTTTGTTCTACATCAGGTAACAGAACCTAGGGCAGTATATGCCATAAATCTCTGTCACTGAGGATTAACGTAATCTTCTATTTGCAAATACTAGGTAAAGGTAAAGGTACCCCTGCCCGTTCGGGCCAGTCTTGCCAGACTCTAGGGTTGTGCGCTCATCTCACTCTATAGGCCGGGAGCCAGCGCTGTCCGCAGACACTTCCGGGTCACGTGGCCAGCGTGACAAGCTGCATCTGGCGAGCCAGCGCAGCACACGGAACGCCGTTTACCTTCCTGCTGGTAAACGGTCCCTATTTATCTACTTGCACCCGGAGGTGCTTTCGAACTGCTAGGTTGGCAGGCGCTGGGACCAAACGACGGGAGCGCACCCTGCCGCAGGGATTCGAACCGCCGACCATGCGATCGGCAAGTCCTAGGCGCTGAGGTTTTACCCACAGCACCTCCCGCGTGGCAAATACTACACGCCCTTAAAATTTACACTGGCTTGAAAATTTGTGATACGACTCCAGTCACGAAAATTCACAAAAGGCTTTGTCATGGGGTCAAGAAACAGACATCTATGTTGATTATGAGGACCGGGGAGGCCATCCAAGCTGTTTACAGAGAAACGCGTTCAGAGTGAGATTGGGCTCTTAAAAAAAATCCCAAACTTTTTATTTACAGATTTTCGGACCCAGCATCAATTTCCAACTTAGCAATAACAACTGACTTGCTGTAGGATAGTTGCTTTCCCTTAGCTCAACCTACCTCACAGGGTTGCTGTGAAGATTAAAAATGTACCACATCTGCCATTTTGAGCTCCAGGGGGAAAGGGCAACATTGAGAATGTACTAAATACATGCAAATGCACCATTTGCTTCTTAGAAAGGTTTCTAAGCTGCCAAACTGGGGGCAATGCCCCACAAGGCAACTTCTAATATATAATACACAACACTTCATTAATGGTGATGCCCAAGCATTAGTCATCCTCAGAGCAGACCTATTGAGATCAATGTATCTAAGTAACTTAGACCTATTAAGTGTTTCTACCCTGAGTGCTACTTAGCTGGATATCACTCAAAGCATATCAAAATACCATAAAAACCTTATGAACCACCTTAACAGCAGAGTCTGAGAGCAGTAAAATTATTAACAACTCAAAATGTTAACTGCTAAAAATAGCTAGAGTTGTTCCCAGGCTATGTGAATGCTGACTGTGCTGGACATTGAGGATGAATGGGAGCAGGGCAGGAAGAATTTATCATCCTCTGTCTGCTGTGTGAGGCTCCCATTGTCAGAAGAAGAGCCTGCTAGATCAGACCGAAGGCCCATCTTAGTCCAGCATCCTGTACTCACAGTGGCCAGCCAGAGGCCTATAGAAAGCCCACCATCAGGACCTTAGTACAACAGCACTTCTGTGGTTTCCAACAACTGGCATTCTGAGGCATTCTGATCTGACAGCAGAACTGAATCACCATGGCTAGTCAAAGTCCTCATCTGTCTTTGAAACTCTACAGCTGTGGGGAAACAGGCTGGAAGTGTGATGAGAGGACTCTAGGAAGCTGAGCACTTCCTTCTGCCCATAGAGATCAAAAAACAAGATGCCACAATGTGGTGGGCATCTGCTGGCAAGCAGTCCAGGGCATTGGTCCCCAAAGGTCACACTTTGGAGGTCACTGCTCGGAGGTCATTGTGAGGGCACACACCCCTTTTTGATTTGTTCTTCTTAGAGCATTATTGTTCTCTAAGGGATATTGTTTTTATTTTTATATTTAATCTGATTGACTGGGATGCTTCCTAGGAAGCAGTGTCAGGTGTGCCGATGTCAGGATGCGAGTCTTTTGGTGGGGAAGGACTTCACCAGTTCTAGCCATGCTTCCTTCCCTTTATATGCTTGGAGATGCTTCCTCCACTGAAATGAACAGGGAAAGTCAGAACATAAGGAGTGTCACTGGATCATACCAGAGGCTCATCCAGTCCAGCATTCTGCTCTCACAGTAATTAACCCAACGGAAGCCCACAAACAAGAAATGAGTTTAATCCCACATTGGAAAGCCATTGTGGGTCTCTGTGAACTCTGCAAGGAACAGCTCAGCTGAGGTGACTATACCTTTCATAGCCACAGTCTGGCTAGGCTCTCCTGGCTTTCTCTATAGATGGAACGAGAGCTTACAAACTCACACACTGTTAATGCAACTTCCATAAAAATACATTCATTACTACATTGAGATTTTATATGTTTTGTAATTGCAACGCCCACTTAAATAGATAATAATCTCCCGTCATCACAACACAGTGAACAATCACCATGAAGCATCCATTATCTGATGATAATGGCATTAAGTCATTAGGTTCTGATCCCATATGTGCAGAATCGCCAGGCAGTTATTCGGTGGAACATGTTACAGCTTATTAAGCATAGTAATAAAAACAACAACATTAGAAACACAGACAGTTGTAAAAACAATTTAAACCTAACGCAGGCTTCATAAAAATATTTAAGGTCGTCAATTTCTATGCTCCGAAATTAGCACGCAGAGGTGCCCATCCAGCGTGACTTAATGGAGTGCATTTCCCCCCCTAGCCCTGTGCTCAAATCCAGTGCAGCTATTTCAGCACACAAATATCTAAAGATAGGTGTAGATACAGATAACGCTTCTGCAGATGAATAAATAGAATTGCACAACAGGATTCTCCACCCACAGGCAATGTCCAAGAAACCGGAATGGGATAAGGAAGCTCACAACTTGGTGAAGTTAAGTCACACATTCTGTATCCTTAGATCAGGGACAGAGGATCTTTCTCTGCTCAAGGACTGCATTTCTTAACGAAGAACTTTACAGGAGCCACATAACTTTTGCCAGTGGCAGAAGTGGTCAAAACAATGGATGAAATGCTCACCTTTGTGCATCATCATCATCATCATCTTATTTGTATGCCATCTTTCCATAGTTAAAACAATGCTCAAGGCGGCTTACAACATGACAAGATTTCCATAATTACCAACGTAACAAAAGTCATAAGCAATAAACAAAATACATCAAAAAGTACACAACCAAATGGAAAACAATTTCCACATAAATCATAAAATAGAAAACTAAGAATACAGCATTAATATCAATCGCAATTTAAAATGATATAGATAAAAAATAAAAGCCATTTTAAAAACAAAAACAGAGCCCTCTCTGCCTAGCAGCAGCAGCAGCAACAATCCTTTATGGAGCCTGTCAGACAAGCCAGGTGGAGAGAAGCAAGGCAGGGCCCTTCAGGCTCCCAGCAGGTCAGTCCTGGGCAGCAGTAGCAGTGGCAGCAGTCCTTTATGGAGTTTACTGTTCAGTAGGCTACATCCCAGCCATAAAACCCAGGCCTTTCAGCATGCAGAAACAAATCTCCCCATCCTCCCCATCAAAAGCAAAGAAAGAGGCCTTCTCACAGTTTGTCACATGTGTCTTCATGTAATAGACCCTTTCCCCAACTTCCCCCTGGATTATTTGCTCAACACTATTTCTGGATCATGGCTAGCAAGGTATTTTAACGCCCATTTCTACTCTTAAAAAGCAACACTTACTTCCAACTCCCAGGTTATCTTATTATCTTGTACACCAGGCATAGGGGACCAATGGCTCTCCACATGTTGCTGGGCTCTCATCATCTTTGACCAACAGCCATGCTGGCTGGGGCTGATGTGAGCTGGAGTCCAGAAATAGCTGGAGGGGCACAGGTTTCCCACCCCTGTCTTACACTGTGGTTAGCGTAAAACAGTGGCTAATAGACTGAGGTATGAACTGAGAAGTTCCCAGTTTGAAACTCACTTCTGCCATGAATTGACCATGCAATTTTGAACAAGCCACTCTTCAGTTCCAAATTCTGGGGTGATATTACTGACCTAAGCACAGTTGCTGTAAGGATTTCAGCAAGAGAATGTATTTATTGGTCAGCCAGCTTTAAAGCGTCTGCTTCCCTTTTCTTCATAAAACAAACTCAAAGCAGCTTACAAAAAAAATAATAATTCAAAATCCAAACAAAGCACTGTTCAAATGATAGCAAACACAGGTCAAAGCGTTGTAAAACAATAAAGCCAACAATGGGATAAAATCACTGGGCTTAGAAACAAGGAGGCAGAATTTTTATGCACTCTAGAAGCATGGCAAAATGTAAAGGTCTTAGCAGCTAAAGAGGGAAGAAGACAACTTAACTTCTGTGGGGAAGGAGCTTCACAACCTGGATGCTGAAACAGAAATGGTACTTAAAAATGCTAAGTACTTTGAATTAAAATCACTATGTATATGCAAAGCATCAGAGATGGTCTGCCAGAGGCAGGGTCTTTCCAAAGCCAATCATGGAAGCTTAAGCTAATAAGAGGTTTCCATTGCCATTGGTAACAAAGTCCATATCTCTGGGCCCATGGAATAAGTGGCATCGTGCATAAGAGCTGTTCAAACCCACTGCTACCTGGGCCATAGATATTTCATCTTCGAATTTGAGATAAGAGGTTTTGAGGAACCTAGGCAACAGAAGGAAAACACATTATTCTTAGACTAATTATGATGCCAAAATGAATATTGATATATATATTTTTTAAGAATAGCACTACCAGCATAAAGAGAAATCATCCACTTTTTATGTTTCACCATGCATGTAACCTGGGTTTCTGGTGGATGAAACAATACCAAAAGTGTCTTTTCTATTCAAGGGAGCCTACATGCGCTGTCGCTTTTAAGGGATGGGGACTTACTGGGTGAGGTAGCAGAAAACAGCTCCTTGTTTTCTTTTCCAAAAGCTTTTGGAGGACCCAGGAAGATCCCTGCCGGTTCAAGGTAAATACCCATCTAATTCATCATCCTGTTCTCACAGTGGCTGGCCACATCCCCAAGTGGGAAGTCCGCGAGCAGGACCTGGGTGCAACAGCACTCTCCCAAATTACAATTTGCAGCAACTGGAGTTCAGAGGCAAAGGGCCCTTCCAGACACCCGTTTTATTGTGCATTTGCGACGATTTCTGCTCATGTTGGTAGCAGGGTGGTTACACACGATCCTGAACTATAGTGCAAATGTGATAGCATTGGGGAAGAATCACAGAACAACTAATAAAGTGGAATAATGAGTGGATGGTCCAAAATAAACCAGAATGCACCCATAAAAAAACAAGAGCAATACCTAGCCTAGAGGAGCTCATCCTGCCTCTAATAGTGGAGCCAGATGATAGCCTTACCGCCCACAGATATGTCTAACCCTCATTTTAAGCCAGGGGTCAGCAAACTTTTTCAGCAGGGGGCCGGTCCACTGCCCTCAGACCTTGTGGGGGGCCGGACTATATTTTGAAAAAATAATAATGAACGAATTCCTATGCCTGACAAATAACCCAGAGATGCATTTTAAATAAAAGCAGACATTCCTGTGTACCATCTCCTCTCCCTCTGCCCAGTTGGATGGGTGGATGTTGGCCGGATTTAGAAGGCGATTGGGCCGGATCCCTGGGCTTTAGTTTGCCTACCCATGTTTTAAGCCATCCAGGTTCTCCTCTTGCTGTTGCAGATGGAGGCAGAAGCTATGCTCCTGTGTACCATCTCCTCTCCCTCTGCCCAGTTGGATGGATGGATGTTGGATGGATATTATCTCATGCCATAGCATTCCTGCAAGAGCATCATTGGGGAGAATTGATGGTGGCTTCCCCTGCCCTCCCAAAAGTGACTGAGAATTTTCACTTTCATATGGAGCTGGAAAATACAGTAATGCACTTCTCTCTCTCTCTCTCTCTCTCTCTCTCTCTCTCTCTCTCTCTCTCTCTCTCTTTCTTTTTTACGCAGCCCTAAATACAAGCCAAGTTCAACAAGGGGACAAATGTGACCAAGCATTTATATGGCACGAGGTTATTCAGAACAGTTCTTTTTCTGAAGGAGAAAGGTTGAAGACAAAGAAATGGTCTCAGAGGAGAATCAGCAAGTTGGTAAAGGCTTTAACTGTGAAATCCTATGAAGACAGGCCGAAAGAACTGAAAATTCTTAGCCTAGGGGGCAGTTGGAAAATTTGAAGATGGGTTATGGTGACATTTTTCAAATATTTGAAAGGATCTCAAAACAGATGGGGTTGTTCACCTCAAAACTGTTATAAGGACCCAGAAACATTTCTTGCATTGCATGTAATTATACAATGTCTGTAAGATATGTTTGCTCACATATAAAAATGCAATAGACCTGTCATTTGGCTTACACACAGAGCAGAAATGAGTGTATGTGTATGTATATATATAACTTTACAATGGAATCATTTTTATTGAATATATAAATATAACTTTAACAATGTGTATTACACAAGTGTTTTATGAAGCAGCTTACCAAAATAATTAAACTGAAGGGTATTTGCATGCCACAGCTCTAACAGCATCCAGCTGTAAACATGAGAGTGATAACTTCTGCACCTGAAAGTTGTAAAAAATATATATATCTCGTAGAATACCAGAATTATTGATGAGATTTCATCTCTTTTTAATTCCAGAGCAATGAAAAATCAATGTTTCCTGAGAAACATTCCTGAGAAACATTTGATACATTTGGGTATCAAAACCTTATATAAATGTGAGCTGCTACTAGAGAGCAAATAAATTACATAGTAGGATTAATTTTTTTGCCATAGTATCTAGATTATGGGATGAAGGTTTATCCCAGCACTATTAAATGAATCATACAAGCAGATCCATGTACACAATGCAGTAAAAAAATGTTTCTGCCACATTTAAGGGAATATGCTTTTTCTTACAGGAAAATTACCTTATTCCTGGAAAAGCATAAAAAGGTGCATGTGGTGCTATTCTAGCTGGGGAATGTGAGCCACTGGGATACAAGGGACTTACTTCCAAATAAAGATGAACAGGATTGGGCTGCACAACCAGGCTGTTTGAACTACAAGTGTTGTAGGAGTAGTGAATGCAAGATTCAAGCTCTCAAGCGATTTTCTAATATTGAGATACTGTTCTAATTTTTTTGCACGGTGCATGCTGTCAGTTACATGGTGCAATTATAACATGGCATGATTGACAGGTGGCTTCCCAAGAATCTAACAATCAGCTGGCTGTTGGGCACTTGGGAAGCACAGCATAAGGGGTGTTGCCAGCCCAATGCTCAGTGCTTATCCAAGTGCTAAGCATAGGACTAAGAAAGCCTTCTTTCTCCCCTCCACATCAGGTAATGGAGCGGGGGGGGGCAGTGGAGAAAGAAGTCTGCATTCTGCAAGCATGGGACGCAAGCAGGAGAAGTTCCTCTCGCAGCGATTGCCTGCAAAAAAAATAGGGCTCCTTGCTTTGGCTGCATTCACCTGTTCCCAGCAGGGACCAGATATGCATAGCCAAACTGAGCAGGATTTAACCTCTCCATCAATTAAATCCTGCTGCTTTGGTAGGGCCTGCTGGTTCCCTACTACAAACAGGCACATACCGTGTGGCTTGGGAGGAATGACCTTTAGGGTCAAATTCCCCTGGTGGGCCAAGATTGGCCCAGTAGCCAGGAGTTTCCTACCCCTGTTCTAATGGGTGTACTAGATTAGACAAACCTTCCCATTCTGATGCCCTACAAATGTTATTAGCTGCATTTTGCTTGCACTGTATTTCTAATATTTTAAGTTTAGATCTTAAGTGTTCTTGTACACTGCCTTGAGATCCAGTGCTAAAGGTGGTGTAAACATGTTTTAATAAAATAAATGAATGAATGCATACACAGAGAGAAAACTGTCAATAATGTGTTGGTGTGACAGAGACCTGGTTGGATGAAGCAGATGAGCCTGTCCTTGCCGCTGCTTGCCCACCAGGTTTCTCTTACGCACAGCAACCCAGGTCATGCGGGTGGGGAGGGGGGTTGCAGTGATTTTTAGGAAGTCATTAGTCTGCACCAGGCATCCTATTGGGAAGACCCAGTTTTCTGAGTGCATGTTCTGGAAGTTGGGCAATAGGGGCAGTATAGGATTCTGCACCAAGGATTCCCTGCCCGAGCTGCTTCAGGTTGTGGCGGATGTTCTCCTGGAGACAGCTAGTTTGGTTGTCCTGGGGCATTTTAACATCCATCCCGACACAACCTTACAAGGGGCCGCTCGGGACTTCGTGGAAAGTATGGCCTCCATGGGGCTGTTCCTGAATAAGTTTGGCCCAATTCATAGCTGCAGACATGCCTTGGACTTGGTGTTTACCTCTATGGATGTTGGTGATCTAACACTAACTAAAAGCGAAACAAAAGAAGTACTATGGTCAGATCACTTCTTGGCGCAACTGGACTTCTCTGCAACCCTTCCCCTCTGCAGGGAGGTGGGACCAGTTCAGATGACTCAAAATTCTGACTCAAAATTCTCCTCTATCCCTACAAATGAAGTATTTATTTCACATGGCCTTTATAGGATGCTGCATGGGGTGGAACAGGGTCTGGACATCCTACCCAAATCTGGTGTTGAAGATCTCCTAAATTACAGCCAGTTGGATATGCCCTAATCTAAGTGCTGGGGACACACAGGCACAAGCAAAATAAATTACTAAATGGGACAGGTTAATATACAGAATATCAATGCCTGTGCAATGTCAATAAATTTTCACCGAGTCCTTTTCACATGTTATCTTTGGATTTTTCTTGCCCAGTCCCATGGCCTTCTTTAAGCTTTGATAGGATTAATGTAAATTCATTTAACAATGAATATTCAGAGAAATGCTGGGCACACATGCTAATGCTGACCAGCCTAAAGCATTTGCTTGCTTGCAGTCATTGTCAGAATCAATGTGCCTGGCTGTTGCGAATTAACCCAGGGCACTATCCTACTTCTGTACTGCCACGATAAACAATGCAAGTGATCTGATCAGCCATTTATCAAATTCAGCCGAATAAATTATTAGGCAAGCCGAACGTGCATGTGCTAGGCAAACACTTCCTAATTGCTAATGCAATGGAAAGAAAACATACTTGAAATATGTTTAGCGGTGTCAGAAAACAGTACTGGCTATTCATAGCATGTTGGTATTCAATTAATTCATTCCACTACACCGTGTTGGGAGTTTGCAGGGGTGTGTTGTTGTTTGTTTTAGTGCTGATCTGTCATTTTTCTTCGAAACGGATTACAAGAGTAGACTCAAACCATTTGATAGTGGCAATTCATTTGGTGAGAACTATAGAAATAAGACAATATATCAACATTTTCTCATTTCAAAGTCTCATTTGGCGGGGCGGTGGATGAAAATAACCATGAGTCTAGATTCTGATTTGTATTTCCTTCTGATTTGTATTTTCAGGAACGTTGCAGCTCACAACTCATCCTCAGCACCTGCTTCCTTCTTTCTAAACCCACTCATAATATGGCTTGTTTCTATTCACATGGGTAACATCCATAGGTGTCGGCAAATGGGTAACTTTTCTTGAGGCAGCTTGCCTCAAGATTGCATGGAAATCATATTGCAAACATTCTTTGAATTGAACTTCTAAGTCTGAAGACCTCTTCAGGCATTCTTGATGCCATTGACAGCAATGAAACAACGAAGGGATGCAGCAGTGAGCTACCCACCACAGTCATCATTCTCACCATTCTCCACAAGATGAAGGAACACAGGAAGTTGCCTTAAACTAGGTAAGACCATTTGTCAGTCCAGTTGTCTGCACTGCCTGGAAGTGGGTCTCTGATCTATCCCAGCCCTACCAAGAGATGCAAGGAGTTGAATCTGGGGGCCTTTTATAAGCAACACAGATACTCTACCACTGAGCTACAGCCCTTCCTTGCAGGACAACTGCAAGAACTATGGAAAGAAGAGACAGGACCACTTTTTAAAGTGGGCAGCCTCCCAAGTGCTTTAAGACCTTGACTTTCCAGGATTCTAAAATGCACAGGCTGCCTCCACAAGCACGGGAAAGCTCCCTGCTTCAGAAGACCACTTTCTAATTTGTGCCGAGAATGACAGTGAGAGGGATTGGAGCCAGTGAACTCATCCTTCTAGCCCGCCCACCACACCATCACAGCATGCATCCTCAACATACCAAAAGAGGGCTTGGGCATTCCAAAGATCTCTCCAACAGTTCAAATCTTCAACAACTGACCTTGCCTGCTGGAAGCATTGATACATGAAGCTGAGGAATGGCAGCTAGCAGTATTTGGGGGCAGGGGGATGTTTTGCATCTTGAATGCCTGATCCTTTCTCATTTCTTGTGGATCTTTTAAATTGATCAGGTAGTGAAGAATGCATGCATGAACCTTTCACAACTGACATGGCATGTTTTTTTAAAAAAAAATAATATTTGCACTTCTGAATGAAAACACAAAATTTGTGTGAGAAGTCACATGTACTCCAGTCAGTTAAAATGGAAATGAATCCCACCTAGCAAGAATGGATTTGCTTCTTTATCACAGAAGATACCTAGTTATTTGTGAATGACGACATCACAATCACATTGATTCTTATTCATGCCCATGTCTCATCCCACAATATCGAAGGTCCAAATAAAGCCCATAGATTTGTGCTGAGTCAATTATGGCATACTTTGTTTCTAGGGACCACATGGGCAAAAGTTAATTAGTTGGAGAAATTAAAGCCTCTAAGTTCAAAGAGTTAATTTCAACAGCAGCGAGGTGGACAGTGAATGCAGCACAACAATACGTTTGCACAGTGGGAAGACCTAGCTGGAAAGAGCCAGTTCACATTTGGTATACAAATTTTACATAACAGAAGGAACCTCACAATAAGGTAAACATCAAAGGCCTTCTAGAAGAATGGTGATTGATTCCAAAACCATATTCCTTGGCGCAAAGGGTATTTTCATACACAATGTATTATTTTAAAAAATTGCTGCTCTCACACCTACCATCTTGTTTCGTATGCTGGCTGATGGTCTGTGACTGGAGTCGTCAACCTGGGGTGTAGCTGTGTCTTTGAGGATGTCCCACTGCTCCCTTCCTGCTGCTCCCTTCATAACGGAGCATAACGGTGAGGGTGCTTGCCTCTTCATCTCTTGAGAAAGGCATGCAGCTGAAGGAGGAAATAAAAAAGTGCAGGAGATGATAGGGGTTGTACTTCAGCATAAAGGTTCCCCACACCTGACCTAAAGGAACCTTGGCTGCTTGCCATTCCCATATTCCATTGCTCTTGGAGGTTGGTTCTCTGTATTTCTGTCATGCTACAGCAGAGCCATTTCCAATTTGGTGCTCCTCTGGATGCTATGGACTAAAGTTCCCATGCTGGCTGAGGTTGATGGGATATAAGTCAAAAACATCCAGAGGACATCAGGCTGGCAAAGGTTTCTATAGTGGGACAAAGTTAAAGCCAAAGTTAAAGCATGAAAAAGAAGTAGAATTGTAGTATTCAGAGTAGTAGACTTCCAATACAACACAATAAGGGCCCAGCTGGATCACGTCAAAGGATCACCAAACCCAGCATCCTGTTCTCATAGTTCTCTCAGCCTTTGGGAAGCCTGCAAGAGGGGCAGAGCTATTTTCAGGGGACGTGTCAACGCAGCAGCAGAAACCTCCCTCTGAACTGCTGCAGCTGAAGTTGAACCTTACGATCAGGCTGCAAAGTGTCATTTGTAAATGTAAAGCAGCTCTAAATGGTGAATAAATGATTAGTAAATGTTTCCTGTAAATTACTAATCAATAGTTATAGATCCAAAGAACAATTTAGGGAGCTGCGAAGATCGATCCATGATTCTGAAACAGCTTTCTCCAGTCTGGTATCAGACAGAAGTTTGGGTCTTTGTACTGCTTGGGGTTGATGAGAGCTATATAAAAACAGCAACAGCTTGAGGGCGCCTGGCTGAGGACAGCTGTTCCGAAGCAGATTCATACAAGCGTTGAGCCAAAGGTAGTCAGCCCAGCAATGTACAACGCTCTCAGAGGGAGGGTAAAAAACAGACCCTGAAGATTTTGTGATCTTCATGGGTTGGGAAAATTTTAGTGGTGGCTGGTGCCATTTGGCTGCCTGCCTTCCACCTACCAGTCCCAAAGAGTAAGTGGAGAAAGAGCCAATGACAGGCAAAGCCATCTACTTCCAATTTTGTCCTCCTCCTCCCTGCTGGCTTCTACAGGGGCAACATTGAGTCTTAAGGAGGAGAAATCTGGCAGGCTGTGCCATCCCCATGGACTGTTTGTAAGCAGGCAAGCAGGTGGGGGCTAGCTGAGAGCAGACTAGGGTTGGTGGGGCATCTGCCCAAATGGGCCAGCCTCAAATGCGAGAATTGTAGTGCTTTGAAGGGCAAAGTGGGCTTATGATGAAATAGATGATGCACTCAATAGTTGAAATCTTTCTTTTGCAGAAAAAAGGAAACTTTGCCACCAGTCCAGGCAACAAGAAGGAGCAACCCATTGACACATCTCTCCATGGTGCAGCCGTTTTATGTTTACCAAGAATGCCCCTTGGAATGGAGCCGTAATAATGGCATTTCACAATATTTGATATCTCATCCAGTTCTCCTTAACATCAACAACACAAACACTCCACAAGTCTTAAAAAGATACTGTTTGACATTTCCGAAATGGTCAACATAGCGTTTTATCCCTGTTTCCCAATTACAATGTAGATGTTGACAGTATATAAATTACAGGCTTCCAATTTTCCTGGCAGAGTTCTATGTTGTATTTATTTAACAGCAGCATCACAACTCTCTCCTGAAGCCTTGTAATGTGAAAAGCAAAGCTATACTGGATGGATTTCTCCTTAGATGGGCTATTTTTATTTTTTGCTTCTGATGGGGGAAGGGTGACAACCCTTTCCTAACACTGAAGCCCTCTGCATGTCGTCTACTCAAAATTAAGTCCCACAGAGTTCAATGGCCTTTACTCCCAAGTGAGTGGATACAGGATTGCAGCCTAAATCTGGTTTGTGTCAATAAACAATGGTTTGGATCCAGCCTTAGGAGGCAGTCAAGGAGTGTCTCATTAAACTCAGTGGAACTCACAGTACAGGCCTAGGCATGTCCACTTAAGACACAAGTGTGACAATGATTATTTAAGCCAGCTTGTCCAACCTGGCACCCTCAATATGTTGCGAACTACTGTCACCCATAACCACTGTCCATGCTGATGAAAACTGGAATCGAGAACATCTGGATGGCTCCTGGTTGGAGATAGCTGGTTTGAACTTCCAACAAAGAAGGAAATAAAAGGCAATCTGTTCTTTATAAATCCAATCTAAGCTGCTGGACTGTTATCTGTTCAGTTGAATATAATGGTACAAACGTGTCAGTCTCCCCCTACCCCTTAAATAAATTTTTGATTGAGAAAACCTGGTGATGTCTGAAAAATCAAGAGACTGAGATCCATCTACGCACTATGACCTTCCTGCAGAGGTTACTGTAAACAGCAGATTTGTATAGCACTATTCTGCCTGGAGAGAGAGTTTCTACTCCAGCTCCGCATGTTCTCAGTGGCACTAGTGTGGGTCTGGAGACAACATTTGTTTTTCATTAATGGACTTTGTAATGGCAAAGTAATTTTAATAAGCACAGCATCCATTACTATGGTTCTTGTCGATTTCTCAGAGAAACTAAGATTCACAGTCCCCATTTCATTCATCCCCCCAACATCCAAGCAAAAAAGGCCCCCATTCCTCACATTTCACAGGCAAAGCAGTGGGTGTCATTTAGATTCCTAATTGCCACTGTCAATGCAAGTCCACGCATGTCTCACTCATAAGTAAGTCTCATTCAGTTAAATGGGGCTAATTTCCAGGTAAATGAGCGTGGCTTTGTCGCCTTGCAGTTATTAATATTGTATCTCTTAATAATAGCCAAGATGGCGTCTAAGCAGCTTACAAGTATAATTAATTAAAATGCACAAAACCATTTCACAAGAACATTAAAATAAACATGCACCATTGAAATGTACAATAAAGCAAGTCCATTGAAACAGCACAACACCAGCTCCATCACTGAAGACCCAGGTACCCTCAGTAGCTAGAAGTGCCTTTAACCAGCTTTGATGGGTGCAAAAGTTGTGATCTGCAGAACTGACACCCATTACAAGTGCCACATAATACACTTTCCAGTCCTGTAAGAAATTAAGTGTGGCAATACCTACACTTTGGACTTCCCAGTCTGTTGATATCAGACATGAACCTTTGCTATACCCTTTTCAGCAACTGCTTAAAACATTTTAGTTGAGGCAAGCCTTTCAGGACATATACAGTACATGTTGACATGTTTTCATCTACTGTTGGTTTTAATAGTCTTTTGAATACTTTTAATTCCCATTTTTAATCAACTAGTTTTGATGTTTTATTTTATATTGTTGTGAACTGCTAGGAGGTTTGTTTGGTGTGTTTTTTAACAATCAAGCAGTATATAAATTATGTTTTAAAATAAATAAACAAAACAAAATAAAGATATAGATAGCTATAACTATTATTATGTTTTCTTTAAAATACTGAGCACATTTCAAAATCTCAAAATGCCAGGATCTCAAGCACTTGGCAAGTATTAACTTTTTCTTCAGAAGCGGTATAGGGCTCTCTTTACAAAATAAAAAGTGGTTGGAAATGCAACCTAATATCCTTTGACCATGGAATCCACTAATTTGAAAAGATCCATAATATTTTGTGGCTTCCTTATTGGTTAGTCTTTGAATATTGTAAGAAGATCCAGGGAACAGACACAACTAATGCATTTATTTTAAAAACAAACCCCTAAATTATATTTGGCGTGCCATTTAAACATAAACATGAAAGGATAAAATATGGGCATTTTAGAATTAATTTTTGGATGTCATAGAAGTGTTTCTACTCATAGAATTTTGTTTTGAAAATATGCTGATCAAATGACACACAAGGTCCACAGTAAACTAGTTTAACTTTTGAAAGCTTGCCTTATTTTATTGCATTTCCACAGAAGTGTGGGATTTCTGAACATGAAGAAAGATTACATTTTATAAACTCCTGAATAAATAGCAAGAGTCATGTAACTGCACTGGGATCTGCCACAATCAAAGCAAACCTTTTAAGCTGTGCTATCGAATCCTGCATCAGATGGGACAAAACTCTATGGTATTTCCCAGTTGACTGAAAATTTTTCCTATATTGACCTATATTTTCCAGAGATTGTTTTCCCTCTATGCTGCTTTGGTTTCCACGCGTCCCTTTTCCATGAGCTTAAAGCCCCCAAGGCATCACTGTTCCCTTAAAAATGTCTTGCAGTACACAGATTATTAATGATCCAAAAACAAGTTTTCTTCGAAATCAAACTGTAGTTCTTCATGAACTTTCAAAAGTTTTCCTAGATCCCGGCAACCTGATGGGTAGTTAAGATGTGCATTCTGGAACAAAGTAAGTGACCTACCAATGGTAAGGAAACTATTTGAGAGGTTACCTTCTTTTTCAATCCTAGGCGTTAGAAGTCCTACCTTGTTTAGTGGGGTTTGTGTTCAAGAAAACAGGAGCAGAGAGAGACCACTGGTCCATTACGTTCAGTATTGTCTACTTCAGCCTTCTCCCTGCTGTGTATGCCAGATGTTGAACTACAACTCCCATAATCCCACTGGACATGCTGCATGGGGCTGATGGGAGTTGTAGTCCATAACATTTAGAGGGCACCAGGTTGTGGGGAGGCTGATCTTACCTACTGACTTGCAGTAGCTCTCCAAGGTTTCCCCAGATTTATCTAAAGGTAAGTTTTGCAAAACAAATGCTCTACCACTGACCTTAAAGCCCATTCCTTAATAGGCTCTGAACATGCTATCTTAAGCATAAAAGGTAAAGGTAAAGGTACCCCTGCCCGTACGGGCCAGTCGTGACCGACTCTGGGGTTGCACGCCCATCTCGCTTAAGAGGCCGGGGGCCAGCGCTGTCCGCAGACACTTCCGGGTCACGTGGCCAGCGTGACGAAGCTGCTCTGGCGAGCCTGCACCAGCGCAGCACACGGAAACGCCGTTTACCTTCCCGCTATAAAGCGGTATCTATTTATCTACTTGCACTTAAGGTGCTTTTGAACTGCTAGGTGGGCAGGAGCTGGGACCGAAAGACGGGAGCTCACCCCTCCGCAGGGATTCGAACCGCCGACCTGACGAACGGCAAGCCCTTAAACATAGATAATGCATAAATGCAGTTTGGGGTGTAAAGCAGCAACACTTGCAATAACTTACCTGAACCAGTGGTAGGGAGGGTGATAGACAAAAAGGTAACCTATTCTTTTTTTTCTTGAGTAGCCGCAGGTTTTCCTCCCTTCCTCCTTTGTCTCCAGATAAGTTAGTGTTAGACCTTCCATTTGTTAACTTCTTGACTCCATGATGGCTACATATAAGCTTCTGTTCAGAATGGCTTTGTTTGCCTTAATTTTCTTTATTCTTTTAACCAGTAGTCTTACCAGACTACCTATTTCTCCACTCCACTGCTATATATACAGTGGTACCTCGGGTTACATACGCTTCAGGTTACATACGCTTCAGGTTACAGACTCCGCTGACCCAGAAAAATTACCTCGGGTTAAGAACTTTGCTTCAGGATGAGAACAGAAATTGTGCTCTGGCAGCACTGCAGCAGCAGGAGGCCCCATTAGCTAAAGTGGTGCTTCAGGTTAAGAACAGTTTCAGGTTAAGAACAGACCTCCAGAACGAATTAAGTACTTAACCCAAGGTACCACTGTATACCAAACTCCAACAGGCAGGATAGGAGGAAAGCTGAGAAAATGGCGAGAGGCTGAACATTACCTTGAGCAAAATGGAAGGGGGTGATTCTGTGGGGAGAGCGATGAGCCAATAGCGAAAAAGCTAGGAGAGGAAAATACTCAAAGATGTATTGCAAGACGTAGCTACAGGAACAATACACCCTCCCCTGCAGAAAAGGTGGCATTTTAAGACATAACAGAAACCTGTGTATTGCAAATCAGGGTTTTAGACAGAGTTTGCCCCATAAGTCATACAAATTTTACAAGAGACATATCAAAGTGATTAACAGGACGTAAAAAAGAAAAGAAAAAGCATAGTGAATTCCAATAATCTCCCACCCAAGTCGCACTGTAAAAAAAAGTCTGTCACCACCTGGCCATGGACTGAAAACGGAACAGGTGCTGTGACCAACAGGATAACTGATCTTTGCAACTCAAGGACCCTGTTGAGGACCAGCTAGATGAAGATGATGAAGACAGAACATTAAATCTCAATATTGGGGTGTGGTTTCTTCACCACCACCCTGCACACATATGTATATGCTTGCAGCTGGCTTAAATATTTAATTCTTTAATCAGGGATTAAACAATAATAAATAGCCCATTTATATTCTTTGTATCATTATCAACTGTGACCCAGGATATTTAAGGATTTTGTTCTCTTTCAATTATTTCCTTAGAGTTGAGGCATAAGGTCCCCCCCCCGCCCGACTGCTTTGTTTTAATACCACTAGATGGCATAGTTATATTATAAGTTCTGTTGTCTTTCCCTCTTTTAGGTGCTTAGAAGTCTTGATGACTTCATTGTTTTACCATACAAGTTTGGTGATATGCCAAGCAAACCAGCTGATTGAGACATACACTTTTTAAAAATGGACAGAACAAGAGGACACTGTTATCAATACAGAGTACAAATATGCATGAAGATCCCTGTTAAGATTTTTAAAATGCATTCCACAGCTAGGTATCATGCGTCCAAAAGACACTTCTCAAACAGGGAACAAAGCCAGACTGTTTTGTTGCAGTTTACAGACTGCAACTGTAAACTGTAAAGTCCCGGCAGACTGGAGGAGGGCAAATGTTGTCCCTATTTTCAAAAAGGGGGAAAGAGAGGACCCAAATAATTACCGCCCAGTCAGTCTGACATCAATACCAGGGAAGATTCTGGAGCAGATCATTAAGCAGACAGTCTGTGAGCACCTAGAAAGGAATGCTGTGATCACCAATAGTCAGCATGGATTTCTGAAAAATAAGTCATGTCAGACTAACCTGATCTCGTTTTTTGACAGAATTACAAGCCTGGTAGATGAAGGGAACGCAGTGGATGTAGCCTACCTTGATTTCAGCAAGGCATTTGACAAGGTGCCCCATGATATTCTTGTAAAGAAGCTGGTAAAATGCAGTCTTGACTATGCTACCACTCAGTGGATTTGTAACTGGCTGACTGACCGAACCCAAAGGGTGCTCATCAATGATTCCTCTTCATCCTGGAGAAGAGTGACTAGTGGGGTGCCACAGGGTTCTCTCTTGGGCCCGGTCTTATTCAACATCTTTATCAACGACTTGGATGATGGACTCAAGGGCATCCTGATCAAATTTGCAGATGACACCAAACTGGGAGGGGTGGCTAACACCCCAGAGGACAGGATCACACTTCAAAACGACCTTGACAGATTAGAGAACTGGGCCAAAACAAACAAGATGAATTTTAACAGGGAGAAATGTAAAGTATTGCACTTGGGCAAAAAAAATGAGAGGCACAAATACAAGATGGGTGACACCTGGCTTGAGAGCGCTACATGTGAAAAGGATCTAGGAGTCTTGGTTGACCACAAACTAGACATGAGCCAACAGTGTGACGCGGCAGCTAAAAAAGCCAATGCAATTCTGGGCTGCATCAATAGGAGTATAGCATCTAGATCAAGGGAAGTAATAGTGGCACTGTATTCTGTTCTGGTCAGACCTCACCTGGAGTACTGTGTCCAGTTCTGGGCACCACAGTTCAAGAAGGACACTGACAAACTGGAACGTGTCCAGAGGAGGGCAACCAAAATGGTCAAAGGTCTGTAAATGATGCCTTATGAGGAACGGCTAAGGGAGCTGGGCATGTTTAGCCTGGAGAAGAGGAGGTTAAGGGGTGATATGATAGCCATGTTCAAATATAGAAAAGGACGTCACATAGAGGAGGGAGAAAGGTTGTTTTCTGCTGCTCCAGAGAAGCGGACACGGAGCAATGGATCCAAACTACAAGAAAGAAGATTCCACCTAAACATTAGGAAGAACTTCCTGACAGTAAGAGCTGTTCGACAGTGGAATTTGCTGCCAAGGAGTGTGGTGGAGTCTCCTTCTTTGGAGGTCTTTAAGCAAAGGCTTGACAACCATATGTCAGGAGAGCTCTGATGGTGTTTCCTGCTTGGCAGGGGGTTGGACTCGATGGCCCTTGTGGTCTCTTCCAACTCTATGATTCTATGATTCTATGACTGTTTTGTGGCACCAGATTCTTCCTCATCCAGGTCTTGTCCTTGATCATATATCTTGCTTGTCTGGATGTGTGAATGTGTGCAAATTAATTAGCCTGTTCCATAAATGTAAAATTCATATACTCCAGTTCACTGCTTTGCATAATTTGCTTCCATGTTAAAGGCTGGAGTGGCTTTATGCACTTTTAAAACGTCTCTTCTAACATGCCTGTTCTCAAAATTAAACATTAAATGTTCAAACTTTTCCTCATGTAGGAGACTTGCTCCAGCCACTTGATCATTTTGCTTCCCCTTTTCTTAATCTTTCCTGACTTTACCATATCCTTTTTTGAAGCAAAACAGCCAGAACTGTACACAGTTTCCCAAGTGCGGTTGGACTATGGCTTTCTATAACAGCATTATGTGCTTCGTAGGGCCTGCTCCATTTGGACTGCTCCCTCCCCATCACAGGGCCAACAGACACCATCCGCCTTCTGAGGAAAAAAGTGTGAGAGGCAGGCACAGACGACACCAGGCCTGACGGCACCAGGGCCTGCTCCAGTCACACAGGCCTGTCCTCCATCTTACATTTGCCTAAGTACTTCAAAAACCGTCTTGGGTCCCTTGGCAGAAAGGCAGTATATAAATGCAATGTAGAAATAAATTTTCATTTCCTCCCCCCCCTCCTCCCCCCTCCTTCTCATTTATTACATTTTTGTACCACCCTCCATCTGAGGAACACAGCACAGTTTACAATATAAAAAAACAAAAATAGATACAATAATAACAAACAGTAACTCTCCCTAGCATTGATTTCATCGTTTTTCACAGCTGCCACATACAGGGTCAACATCATCATCACAGATCTATGGTTCCAAGGTCTCATTCTATTTTGAATGAATCAAAGAAGTATATATAGTAGAACAAAATATGCATCAGTCATACTACATATATTCCAAAAATGTCAATCAAACCCCGTAGCGCAAAAATAATAACAATAAAAATCACTAAACAAGCCACCTCCTTCTGTCCCCCAAGGTGTCTTTCCTGCCTCTCATCTGTGGAGACAGGTTTCACCAACAGGTCTCACCTAGGAGCACAAGCCAGTTCTCTGAATGACATAAAATTAATATATAAATTATGACAGACATGGCCGACATGGTGCGTTGCAGACGTTGCTGGACTCCCACTCCCATCAGCCCCTGAGACCATGGCCAGTGGTCAGGGATGATGGGAACTGTAGTCCAACAACATCTGCAAGGCACTATGTCAGCCATCCCTAAATTATAGTAGCAATCCAAGTAGAGTATTTTCAAGGCTCATTGATTTACTCTCCCATGGAAGTCAGCTAGCTCATGTGGCAAGCCCCACTTACGGCTTCAATGTCCGTGAATGCAGTATTATAAACTAAAGCTTGCATTTCTGTACCACCTCATGCAATCTTTTCGAATGCCAGTAGTAAAATGAGATCCAAGTATGTAGTGCAGCACTCAGGTGATCCCCTTCACTTTGACAACTATCAATCCAAGCTGGCAAGGGCAGCACAGACTAATAATAATAATAATAATAATAATAATAATAATAATAATATCTGCTTGCTATCAACCAACCAATCCTGTTTCAACGAAATGAACTTCCTTCCACACATTGATTCTTATTCTTTATCGCAAGCCTGATTTTATTAAGACAAAATGATTTCAGGTACACATTTCTCCTTGCCAACAGCATTTAACAGCCATCATAAATGTAGTTGATTTAATTTTAATAGGCTTTATTTCTAAGGTGTAAGGAAACAAAAATCAATACGGTTCATAATTCTTTAATCGCTCCTTAGGCTCTTGTGTACACGGTGCTCCCATGATAAATTATTAGAGCTGACACCCCACCATGGCAGAATATCTTTTTAACTGGCAAGAAAAAGGGAAAGGATCCAAAATTTGTGTGCATGTATAATGATGTCACATTCCCAGTCCAATGAATACTGGTTTGTTTGATCAGCATTGCACCTACGCACCCCGCCCTCGTCCCCTTCCCTTCTCCCTTTGCACACTTGGGTCAATACATTATTTCCTGGTCTGCTAAATCACCTGTTGTCATGATGTCCAAACTGGGAAACCATTGTTCAAGTGCTTCCTACAAAGCAGGACTGCAAATCACAATTGTATCCTGGGTTGTAATTATCCTGGCGTAGATGCCAACTCTATGGGGTCTTGGTCCCTTCAGGACCCCCATAAAATACTTAGTGGGGCTGCCCCCCATATTTTTTAACAAATTGGTGCCTGCCTGCCTTCCTTCCTTCCTTCCTTCCTTCCTTCCTTCCTTCCTTCCTCGCTTAGTGTTATGTACTGAGTTGAATAGGATCCAAACTGCAGCAGTCTGATTGGTCCTAGAACAATAGGATCCAAAAGGCAGCAGTCTGATTGGTCCTAGAACAATAGGATTCAGAATGCAGCAGTCTGATTGGTCCTAGAACAATGCAGCAGTATGATTGGTTGGCAGGAACTACCCAATCATGCTCCAGATAGAAGTGAATCCACAACATGATTGGCTAATTCCGGAATTCTACTGTAATTCGTCTGTGCCTCTGCTGTGGCCTCATCTACTGGCAGCTGTTGATATGCTTGGGCCAAGTCCAGCTTGCCAAAAATTTTCGACCCAGCCAGGGTGGCAAGAACATGGCTGACCACTGGCACTGGGTATGCATGGGCCGTGAGGGCCTTGTTTATGGTACATTTGTAGTCTGCGCAGATGCGGACCGAACCATTAGGCTTGATGGGTGTGACGATTGGGGTTTCCCAGAGGGCATTAGGCACCGGCTCCAGCACTCCTTGCTCCACAAGCCGGTTCAATTCCTTGTCTATACGGGGTTTCAGGGCGAACGGGACCCGGCGGGCCTTGAGCCTGACCGGTTGTACTGCGGGGTCAAGCTGTAGAGCAATGGGGGGGCCCGTATACTGTCCCAATTTCCCATCGAAAACCCCCGGAAATTCCTTGCATATGGCGTCCACGTCCACTTGTAAGCTAGTGTGGTTCACCCCGGTGACGGCTAGCCCCAGTGGTCCAAACCATGCCAATCCCAGTAAGCTAATGTAGGGGCCCTTGACCACAAGCAAGTCCAGTTGCCGCGTCCGCCCTCGGTATTGCACCCTGAAGGTCCCCACCCCCATTGTGGGGACCTTACGTTTCTGGAAGTCCCGGAGGGTGAATGGGGCCGGCCTGAGTTTGGGACCCCCAGTAGGACACAGTTTCCTTATGGTCCTTGCCGATATTATGGATAGAGTTGAACCCGTGTCAAGCTCCGTGCGGCATGGGGCCCCCTCTATCTGTACGTCAACATAAATTTTCTCTACGTTGGGGTGGGGCAACTGGTATACCTGGAAGTCCGTGAGCT
The DNA here is from genome assembly GCF_027172205.1 of Podarcis raffonei. NCBI lineage: Eukaryota > Metazoa > Chordata > Lepidosauria > Squamata > Lacertidae > Podarcis > Podarcis raffonei. Next base: position 25,750,126 of record NC_070613.1, on the reverse strand, counting down.
CTGTCGAGTTGCCTTGGTGCGTTGGGCCCCGGGACCTGGGGCTCTTGGATTGGTCATCTGATGCCTGGCGTCGGGTGGGCCGAGCCCGACACACCCGGGCGATGTGTCCCGATTTTCTGCACTGCCTGCACTCTGCGTTGCGGAAACAGCAGGTCCTCCTCTCGTGACTTTCTCCACAGCTTGCGCCACCTTGCCCCCAGCCAGGCACTGCCCTCGCTTCCTGGCTTGCTTCCTGGCTTTCAGAGCCATTTCCAGGCACGTCTGAGCCAGGAGAGGTAGCTGGGGAGAGGCAGATGGGTAGGCAGGCCGGCCGGTAGAAGAGGCAGGTGGGCAAGCAGACAGAAACTTCTTGCTCATGAGTGGGTGTTGTAAGGCCAGGAATGATGGGTGTTGCAGTTCAGGAACATCTGGGGTGCCAAAGGTTCCCCACACGTGTTCCATCAAATTAGGTTCAGTGACTTATTAGAAATTATGAAAGGGATTTAAAGGTGCTTAATTGTGGCTGTTAATGTAAGCTCGCAGTTCTTTCTTTTGGTTGCTGATGTCGTTGGACGAAAGTTAATCTGCTTTCTCTGAAAACTAATTCCGCCCCCATTTCCCAGCAGAGCAATATCAAACATTTATATATTTACAGATTTTTTTTCATGTCAAACAATGCAGTGCAGCGGTCCCATGAGGAGCTTTGGGCAAAAACTGCTGTAAACATTCGGAACACACTAGCCTCAGACACACAGAAATTAATGATCTCATTGCAATTAATAAAACACAAACGTTTCATTAGAGCAAAGGAGGGAAGAACAACTCTGATCCCCCCCGCCCAGCTATCACGGTTTCTAAACATGCACAGTTCCTTTCCTGTGAAGCTATTTCACACTTTTAATTATGCAAGCAATACAAATCAAACAAGAGCAGGAATGATACACTATCTTCAGATGCTTTAAGACCCATAGTTTTGCGAAGAGGGGGAACCCACCACCCTTCTCTAACTTTCAACAGCTCAAGGGTTACTCCCTGGGTGAAAAACAGAAAACTTTTCAATGTATTTTCTGTTGAGTGGATCTTAAATGTTTATCACCAGGCAGGAATGTAAAGTTTAACTGGGAAGATAAAACTATTCGATGCTGAAATGTGTGCATTAGAGACAAACAAAGTAAAATGCCTTTTTTATTCCCTTCCTTCACCTTGTAATCACTGGTAATTCAGCTGAGAGGTCTCAGCATCTGTCATACTCTTCAAAAAGCTGCAATTTCTCTCTCAGGTTTGCTCTCTGCAAAAAAAACACAAACAATACTACAGCAACCTTCCTAAACATTTTGCAAAATCTCCTCCTCTGTGCTCTGCTAGCATTGTCCTGGAAACCCAGAGGATATTCCTGAGAACATGATAAAACCCACCTGTGGCAGACTTTGAGCTGTCAAATTTTAGTGGTGCCCTGTGCAAAGCTAAATTTTGGCATGTGCCTCCCACTGCCTCTCATACTCCATTCTACATCATGGTTGCTGCACTCTAAAACCACCCCCGAATCCACCTCACATAGCATTATTGTTTCAGATCTACTGCAAAATGGCATGAATGCAACCTCCTTCAGTTTGGTGCTGCCCAGATGTTTGAGGCTACAACTTACATCATTCCAGACAATCAGCCAAGTTGGCTGGGGCTGATGAAAGTTGGGAAGGTGCCCAAAACATCTGGAGTGCATCAGTCTGGGAAGGGTTGCATTAATGGCACTGCTAACTTTTGCAAAGGTTCCCTGGAGACAATTGGCTTGTATTCAATTGTGCTCCTCTGCTGAATGAAGGTTCTTTGATCCTTCTAGGTGTGGGAAAACTCGCCCATGCTCTTCCAAAGGGTACCCCAACCATCTGGGGGGGGGAATTCAAAGAAAAGAGACCATCTGGGGGGAAATGCGTCCATCCTTACTACTTATGGAAGCAAAAGCAGAGGGGGATATATGGATACAGCACAGTGGCTTCACTCGCTCCATTCATGGGATGACTAAGTGAGCGTTGGCAATTTCTGCTCCCATTTCCATCAGAATTTTGAAACATCCCTACATCTCGCACAACCCATACCATGGAGCGCAAGGGATTACGGATGGGGTCCCCTCCATTCCTATCACAGTCCCCTATCCTGATGGTGTTGGATAAGTATAAATCAATAACTGGGCTATAACTGACATGCTCCTCAAAATATTCCATGCATGCAAGAAACAAAAATCCATATATTTAAAAGCCAGGCAATGACATAATGAGAACTGGTAAGGGAAGCATTTTTTTTTTATTTTTTTAGTTTGGATTTATGTACTTGTAAATCCATAAATTTGTTCTAGTCAATGTGATCTATCGTTGCTTAGGCAAAGTGCATAAATTTAATATAAGGGAAAATATAAGGGAAATTGCTTTTAAGTACTCCTCCTCCTCCTCCATTAGAGCCCAGCATGAGGAATTTTATTTTTCACCCTCTGCATGATTTGTTTTAATGCTGAATGATTAATGATACAGTATAACTTCATATTGGGAAAACAGACTTCCTTTTATGACTTTGGATGGATAATTTAGCAAGAGAGTTAATTTAGGCTTTCTACTCTGTTCTCCAGACGAAGCTCTGAAACCAACTATTTAAATCTAGAAAGTATTGAATACTAATTATTCTGAATTAATGCACAGATCCTTCATGGACTCTAATGGTCTCAGTCTCAATTTATAAGTACTGTACAAGTGCAGACAAGAACAGGACCCTTGATAGCATTCTTTGGATACGTCCGCAAAATTAGTCCAGTCTTTCTACTGAAATTTAAGCCCTTTTCAGCCATGGACTGTTCTAGCTGAAGGTGTTTAAAAAATGGACACAAGAGGAATATGGAGGGTTGTAGCCAACGTTAGTTCAGTCACAAAAATGTCTAAGGCAAGATATGTGTTCAACTAGTCCCCCTTGCCATTTGTTCTGTGTTTCTAAATATTTTACAATGTTTTGGAAATGTCAACTTCAGCCTGCACCCTCAACTTCAAGCTCACAAGGAGATGGACCTGAGACTTCATTTTTTACATTAGGTAAAGCCTCCATCTTTACAACCCCTTGACTAATGCCTTCCTCCTCTCAAGAATAGTCCTTGTATGTGCCTCTGGCACATATAAGTTGTTTTGGTTACTGGGTATGCAGCCAGCACGACATTGCTTTTGCAAATGTCCATTAAGCCTTTACAGTTGTATAATTGCAATGTAATGCCTGGAGGAACTCAAATAAGAGAGTTCAAAATGTCAATATTTAGCTTTATGTTATCTGCCATGAAAATTCAACAAAGAGAGAAAACACAATTTAAAACTTCCCCGACCAAAGGATGATACTGCACCATGCAGAAACGTTCTCTATGCCACCTTCAGGCCTTCAAGAGTCCTCAAACTAGCTAAACCTCAGTCTAACAAAAAGAGATTGAAACAATGGAAAAGCATGAGTTCCTTGGACAGAGATGACCCCATCATTAGACAGAGGTAGACATTACCTTAGGCATGACATTTTGGGTGCCATGAAAGAGACAGCGAGCAACCTGTTAAATTGTTTACTCCCAGGGAAGGACACTTGTGGGATTTTCTGCCTCAGGTACCAAAATAATTTGGTCATTCTTTGTACAATGCTGTTGATTTGGGCTGGAGGGCAGGGATTTGTGGTTCTGCCTCAGGCAGCAAAATGTCTTGAGCTCAGAATTTGAGCAGAAAGGAAAAGTGGTATTTTTACATGTTGCAAGCCTCCTTAAGCATGGTTTAAACTATGGAAAGGCAACGTGCAAATAAAATGATGTTTGTATTAACTCCAAAATGAATGCATACTCTTTTGCATATCTCCTCCATGACATTAATGGTTTCATGCAGATAATTGCTTGCCATTAGAACTGGACCCATAGTTGCAACGAAAGGTGGTGTGCTTCCGTTGCAGATGCCAAGATCAGGGTAAGTATGTTTGGGGATAGCTCTGACTTATTGGTGCAGTAAACGTGTCATTTATATCACATCCAGTGCAAGATAATAATTTCCCATTTAATCCCACCTAAGGCTTTAGCCAAAGAGGTTTACATCCCAATTACTGTGCAATTAACAACTTTGCTGCTATTTAATTTTCTTCCTAAGTGGGTGGAGTGCAAGGAAAATGCACCCAGGCATACAGAAATGAATGCAGAGATTCCTGACACATACACTACTGCAGAATGCCAATCAAGGAAAAAATGAAATCGTACATAGAGCAGAAGAAGATTCCTAGTGACATTTACTGTGGGGAGTGATAACACAACCATAATTGCATTACAGACAGATATAGGTTTTCTGCATTGAATGTGATGAGAATGAGATGTTAAACCTTTGAAGATGGATAAGAAATGACAGGAAATAAATTAGGTTTGCAGTAATCTAACATAATGTTAGGTTGCCGTTGTTATACAAGAAGAAGGGAGGTTCTGTAGGAATACACCAAAGTGACCAAACAGAGAGTGGCAGGAAATCATAAGTAGTATGATTCACTGTGCAATTTGAGGCCAGTTATTCACGTCTCAACTTACACATAAAAAAGGTCAGCCACACATAAGCAAGAGGGAGCGTAAACTCCTCCCGACACATGCTATGTCCTTGACCGTGTAGGCATGCCTATAAAAATAAATGTATGGCCAAGGGCAGGTCTTCAAGGTAGCTTCATACAAATAGCCTCTGAGTGGAGGCCACTTGAAATCGCACTACAGGCGGCAAACATTTTGCACGTGTCCAAATGACGTGTGACTGTTGATGCACAGGTCCTTTTGGATCTGGAATAGGGCAGAATGTGGAGTGGAACGGGGTGGGACAGGCGCAAGATGGGGGGAACGGGAACATAACAGGGAGAGGTAGGCTTACACATACTCCAAAGATAGGGGGCAGGAATGGAACCTCTGGGTAAAAAGGTTGCAGCCTGTATTTAGGGCTTGCTTTCTCTCATTCGAAAGAGCCAGGTGGACCTGGTATTTCCATGCTATTAGAAATGAGGGATGGAAGAATCTGTCAATTTCAGTTCCCAGTTTTTCAAAACTCAAGTTCAGCTCTCCACATCCCTTTGCAATTTGTTTATTTAAAAAAGTCCTCATGATCATTCAAAAGCATTTTAGTGCTAATTTCTCCAAATATATTACTATTATTATTAGAATTGCACAAGGTATGTCCTATGAATGTCATGGTGCACCACAATTTGCAGACTAGATACAAGGACCAGGTTGACCTTAAATGTCCTCCTTCCTGTCATCTCCAAATACACAACTTGTGTTGCAACAAATAATCACCCCATCATGTTGATGCTGACAGCTGCTAATGGGATGGCTTGATGTGTCAAACAATAATCTAAACCTTGAACCTGTGCCCAAGCTTCCAGGCTGGTGCCACCGCCTCCTCTAATTAGCAACTCAAAATTTAGAAACCAAAAGGTAATTAGTAAAGTCATTGCCTGAAAATATATGATAGCCACTTAGCAACAGTGCCTTGCAACTTGCAAGAAAACATGTGCAGAATGGACTTTTTGCAGCAGGGGGGATTGCTACAGGAGCTTCTCACTTGTTTTGTTGAACAACTCAATATTTAATCCCGTTCCAAGATGCATATTGATAGGGGGTCTTTATTTTCCTTGATGAGAAAGTAGGAATGAAACTGTAAACTGGTCCTGACAGAAACAGATGCAGATTTTGCAGGGATCAAATAAATCAGGGAGGGGGAACCTTTGACCCATCAACCCTGACCATTGGCCATACTGGCTGGGGATACTGGCAGTTGGAATATGCAGGGCCCCAGTCTTCCCACCCCTGGCACAGGTGGCATCAATGTCAGAGACGAGTCCAAGGAGTGGGGGGATGTGTGGGCAGAGGCAGGGGAGCAGGACAGTGACTCAGGGGAAGGGGCCAGTGATTTGTGGGATTCTGTGCCATCCGTGAGGCAGGTGTCGGAGTGATGGAAGAGGAGAGTCAAGGGGAAGAGACCAGGCAGCCAGAGACAGGTGAAAGGAGGTGGGAGAAGAGTTGCAACGAGTCTCAGAGGCAGAAGAGGCAATGATGCTCCCAGAGAGAGTTGTGGCTTTAGAATCTCCCCTGTCCTCCTCTCCACTGTCTCCACGCACAAGGTGGGACTTAAAGCCATGGGAGCAGCTGAAGCTGCCAGTCAGGGGGAGTCGTGGAGCGCTTGCAGGCACCACCATGTCAGACAATGGGGTTTAAGTAAACTGAAAGGGTCACACGGTTGCTCCCACTGTCAAAGCACAAGACTGTGAAGGAAGATTGCCTAGACAGCTAATTAGCAGGGGGTGGTGTATATAACCCTTGCACATTAGGAGCTGGTGTGACTGAGAGCTTTGCCAATAAAGATATAAACTTCCAAACACATGTCGTCATTGGGTTGAGTGTGCCTGGGAAATCCACTGGTCTATGTGAAACAAAGCAAACCAATCTAGAAAAGCTGTTATTTAAAGCAGGACAAAAGCAAGACAGGCTCTCTTGATACTAAACATTTCTTGAGACAATGTGTGCAACAGCAGGCTATCCATTCCTTGAAACTCGAATCTGGCAATAGAATTTTCTTTTCTGTCTCTGTGTTTTGGGGGACAACAGGGTGTTTGTCAGTGTGGATTCAATGCCACAATTTGAATAATATGTTCAGCAATCGCCGCTGCACTATTCATAACCAGTTGATTCTCTCTAGCTACAATTACGCACCGTGTTTGTTTGTTTTTAGAACTCGCTGTGTGGTGTTAATTTTCTGTCTTAAATAACATACATTATTAAAAGATATAAATCTTCCCCTCCACGCAAGCCACCCAATAATTCAATCATTATTTCATTAAGCTGCACAATATCACCCTGAGGCAGGAAGCCCATCTTTAAAATTTACAGCAGGCTCAATCCACAACATATACTGGTAGTTCAGCCTGACCTCAGTTCATAAGATACAAAGGTCAATAGCACAGGGAATATTGCAAATTACTCCCATTTTGGAAAGCATTTTCAATCACTCATTCATCCATCTAAACACAAGCTGTATACCCAGAACCATTAGATGTTCTTCTCATAACTGTTTAACAATCCCCTGCCAAATCTCAATCTTTCTGGCTGCATATGATAATTTTGATTTGCAACGGCTCAGGATTGTTTGGCTTCCATGTAGTCAGTCATAACTGATAGAAAACATTGGCTTTTTTAAAAAATAAAAACATTGCCCAAATTATGGGAAAGCTGTAAAGAAGTCAATGAGGCCATAATCAATCAGTGAAACTAACTCGAGAATGGCTCTATAATAATAGATGGGATGAAAACTGCCTTGATTAACAGAATCTGAGAAAAATATAAGCAACAAGTATAAGCTAGATGGATCTTTGGAATGCAGGGCTCTCTTTTTCATATGATAGTAGGACCCAAAATGTGCCATGAAAGGGAGAATATGGAGTTTTTGAACCCCAGATTTTTTGAAAAACAAATACACACACATACTGCCTTCTTTCAGAATCCAAGGCAGCTTTGACTGTCAATTCACAATGGTCAATGGTCAATTCACAATTAGTAAGAATAAGTTGTCTTCCACTTCAAATACATACACACACATTCCCATACTGATAGTTGCTTAATAAAACTAGGTTTTAGCAGCAATTTTGTCCAATTCAATAGGATATTGGTCTAGAGTTACAAGTCCTATCCTAACACTGAAATTTAACATTCAAGTGCCTGCATTAATAAGATAGCCATCAGTATAAATAAATATTGCTGGTTTGAGTTGGTTTCAGACTTTGTAGCAGTTCTTTGCATACTTAGATTAAAACTATAGTCATTATTTACATTTGTCAAATTTCAATTTACACTGTGTACTTTTTCATGCATATCACCATAATTTTTGCAGTCAGTGTGAAAAAAACCCCTGAACTTTTCAACAAAGCATTGCAGCTGAACCCTAGCTATACAAATAAAAGTGTATTGCATTTATTCAACTCTACAATGAGATCTTTGAAAAATATTAGACATGGACTGGAGAGAGACCCAAGTCTGAATCCTCATTCAGCTTTGAAGCATAGTCTGATGGGGCATTGTAAGGGTAAAATGACAACCCTAAATGTACCAGGAGATGCCGGGGATTGAACCTGGGAGTTCCTGCATACAAGGCAGATGCTCTACTACTGAGCCATGGTCCCTCCCCGCACTCCTGCACTTGTCTGGAACCATAAGATCTCAACTGGGCTTCTTCAGTAGTGGTCTCACCACTGCCAGGGGAATCAAAGAAGGAAACCACACCACCACTCCTCTCAGAGAGGCCATAAACCACCTACAAAGTCCAGACACTCAACCCAGTTCAACCCAGTTCAGTTACATCATTGTGTAGCAGGGGATTTCAAAGATCTCCACCGGAGATCCAGGAGAACCTATGACAGTCAGATCTGAAAATGCAGAGCTGAACAAACAAATATGCATTTTTTGATGTCCCTAAATATAGAACAGGACTGTAAATCCAGAATCAATGGAATTATTAAACTCTTACAACCAAAGCAGCTTTTGCCATGAATGTGCACTATAATCTGGCTTTTCACTCCACAAGCAGAAGCACTACTTGGATACAAAAAGTCAGTCTTAGGTAGGTGTCAGGGAACTGCCATCGGAATGAGAGGAGGAGGAGGGGCTCCACGACGATGCTGGAGAGGGGCCCAGTAGGGAGAGAGGCAGGTTTCCTGTTGGGGAAGAAAATCAGCGCGACACCAGGGATGGAGGGGGGCCAATGGGGGAAGCGGAGAGCAGGCTCAGAGACTCTTCACTGGACACCAGTGGAGAGAGCACAGGTCCTCCGCTACCCACGCCCACCCTGCGCAGAAGGCTTCCGCGCAGGGAGGCTAGGAGGAGACTGGGCGTCAAACAACTTTTATGTTGGAAAAGGTTGAAGAAATGCCCACTGTCGGATTCTGCCAGCGACTGAACAGCCACGAAGTGAGGGGCTGTCCAGCCAGAAAAGGTTTAACCAGGTCACCTAGCCAGGAGTGGCGGCAACTTACGCACGAGCAACCCCATAACCATTAGAGCAATCCGACAGTCCCTGAAGTTGCTTGTGCGCAGCGACAGGCAGGCAGCACCATGAGCCAAACCGGGGGAGCAGGCGCCACGGAGCAGGCAGCTGGAGTGCAAAATCTGGTGGAGAGGAACCGAGATTTGGAACAGCATGTAGCTCTGCTGACGGCGCGGCTAGAAGAAAGGCGGGCGCAGGGTGGACAGGTCAGACCCACCCCCGTCGCAAGGAAGGTACCGGGACTGGTACATAAGTTTGGGGGGAAGCCCCAAGACTATAACGCGTTCCGGACAGAAATAGAGTACGCTTTGGAACTGCAGCATAATGACTTTGCTGATGATGGGGAGAGGGTCGCATATGTTATTGGGCATCTACAGGGTGGCGCCCGGGAATGGGTCAGGCCCCTAATGGCGACGCAAAACACTGCCTTGAAGGACCTTAGGAAATTTTTTGGCGCGATGGATGCAATGTACTCCAGCCAAGTGGAGCAAAATGTGACTCGCCGGGAACTGATGGGGTGCAAGCAGGGGAGCCAATCAGTTAGAGAGTACTGGTCGCGTTTTGTGATGTTGATCCACCGGCTTGGGTGGGATCTAGACTCAGAGCCCATTCAAATGTTGTTTGAGGAGGGGTTGTCCCCAACGGTGAAGGACGAGCTTTCCCGTGCGCCCCACCCGCAGTCGATGGATCAGCTGACCAAGGCTGTGCTTGCGATTGGAGTAGGCCAGGAAGCGCGGGCGGGGGAGAAGCGCGGAGGGAGAGGGGAACGTTGCCATGACTACCGCATTCCTGAAATGCCGAGGCAGTCTCCCCAGCCGGCTGAGCCAATGGAGATAGATGGAGCGCGAGAGAGAGAGGTTTCAAACTCCGGTGAAGGTCGCAAAAAGGAGGGAAAGGATTGGAAAACCACCAAGAAGTGTTTTCTCTGCCAACGGCCAGGACATTTTGCCAGGGTCTGCCCTCAAAGAAAGGCCTGGCAAGGAATGGTGGGAGCCGCTGGTGAGGGGGAGGAGGAGGAAAATGGGCAGGCGCAGGGAAACGCCAGCGCTTGGCTGCTGATCAGCGGGCACAGCAGCCAGGCCAGCAACTAATAGAAGTGCCCCAGCCAGACCCCCCCAAGGCAGCAATAGCCATAGAAGTGGTGCTAGAACTCCCAAATGGGCACCCAGTCAAGGTGAAGGCGCTGCCCACTGTCGGATTCTGCCAGCGACTGAACAGCCACGAAGTGAGGAGCTGTCCAGCCAGAAAAGGTTTAACCAGGTCACCTAGCCAGGAGTGGCGGCAACTTACGCACGAGCAACCCCATAACCATTAGAGTAGGTATGTATAATAGTTCTGTAAGTATACAACTTGTGCAAGTATTGGCCTGGAGGATTTTGACAGAGATGTGTTCACTGGAGAAAATGGGGGGGCGATCACTGAAGCAATGACCTCTGCAACACACCATTCACTAACATCCTAATTTCCTAATAGAATCTGAACTTCAGTTGATTGACAGTCCTGGGAGAACAAAAATCACTGTCCCTATACAATAAAAGGGTAGCTTCCATCTGATACTAGAAATCATGACTTTTGTTTTAACGGCATATACGTAAAAACAATTCCTTTCCTTACTCTTTTTTTAAAAAAAGCTTTTCATCCTCTGGAAGCCTGCAAGGAGATTCTAGTAATTCAAATAATAGATACTGAGTATGCTGGTTGCTATAGCATTTATCTGGTTACTTCATCAGCACCTGGGACCTATTACGAAGTAATTTGACAGATTAATTCCTGTTGTGAACAAGCGGGGAATCAAAGAAGGCATTTGAAAACCAACTTGCTAAGGATGTTTAGCAAATAATAATGAATTTAATGAATGCATTCAGACCAGGAAACTAAGAACTCTAGAGCATGGGTAGGCAAAATGGTGGCCTCCAGTTCTTGTGGGACTCCAACTCCCATTAGCCCCAGTCAGCATGGCCAATGGTCAGTGATGATGGAAGTGTGAGTCTACTATCAAAGGGATGCCACATTGTCCACCAACGGTACAGATTATTCAATAATTTACTCCAAAAACAGGGTGGGTGTGGGTGCTTATTTCCATACCAAAAGCATCACTACCTATCCAGCTCTCACTAATGTTATTTATGAGCTCTGAACAGTCTGTTTTTAAGCAAGAAGGTGTTCATACTGCAGATTTGTCTACATTATTTGAAAACAACACCGCGATTTATGCTTAGCTTATAAGCAGCTAAAGCTGATTGGTAGGCCAGTCTTCAGTCACTTTAAACCAAAGTGTTTGACTCTTCTCCAAATTAGCCCCACAGGCTTCAATAGAGGTAGTCAATACAATTCATTTTAAGCATTTGAACAACTATAAGCTATGAATTGCGTCAAAACATGAAGTCATCACTAAAATCATTGCACCCCAATGAGATGCAAAAGGTAAAGAACTATTCATGAGACTGATTAAAGAACAATCCGTTTTTTAAAAAAGATGGTCTGCTTTTTATTGTTTAACCTACATTGACCATATAACCTGGGCATACAGTGGAACCTTGGGTTACATACGCTTCAGGTTACAGATTCCACTAACCCAGAAATAGTACCTCGGGTTAAGAACTTTGCTTCAGGATGAGAACAGAAATCGTGCAGCGGCGGCGCAGTGGCAGCAGGAGGCCCCATTAGCTAAAGTGGTGCTTCAGGTTAAGAACAGTTTCAGGTTAAGAACAGACCTCCAGAACGAATTAAGTTCTTAACCCGAGGTACCACTGTATAATTAAAATATCTGAACTGGCATTGTGGTTCGAGGACCCGATCCCCCCCCCCTCAAAGTGGAATGAATACACAAGGACACGTGATATAAGGTTAATGGGCAAGAAAAGGCCACAACTTTATTGATTACAGCAAGTGAAAAGGTATTGGCTTAGACATTGGATTACGTCAGCTGACTCCACCCCCTCAGAGAGGGGTGAGTCTGAAACAAGGGGGGTTTATTCACCAGTAGGCGGAGCCTGTTGATGCTAATCCAACTATAGGCTCTCCCCTGATGTCACCGAGGGTCGTGCCATGGCCTCCCGCCAATCAGGCATCGGACAGAATACACGACCGCCAGATTCCTTTAACGGAATACCCAAAAATTGAAGGCATAGGCGATGGCCACACCTAGCCCTTTGACACCACGACACATTATTCCAATGCCCCACCAATACCACGAAAGTTGTGATGATTGCTACGAGGTAGGCGAAAAAACCAAAAAGCCTAATGCCAAATGGAAAAATTCCTACCAGCCCCCCCGGACAACCAGGGTGACCAACCTAAGGTCCATAGCAAGGCCAAGGAAAACTAAGACCCTGAGCTCAAAGGGAGTGGAGGGTGGGTGAATCGCGATGGGACGACGAAGAGTGAGGCCGAGGAGGGGCTGGCGCCGCAGTATTAAGGCTGCTGTACACGCCCCCTCGGAGGCACCTGGTTGGGCGCCTGCCGATGGGCATGGGCGCCAGCCAGGTGAGTGGGAGGCAGGGGGCTAATGCCCCCTGCTAGAGGCGGGGCTTGGGCTCCCGCCCACAACCACTCCCCTCTCTTCAGGAGGAGAGTCTTTAACAAACAAAAAACAAAAAAACCAGAACAAAGAGAAGCATGAAATGTTTTTTGCTAAAACGTAACTACCAGGACCATTCTATGCAGCAACTTTGGATGAAGTGGATTTATTTAATTAATCTAGCACTACTGTAGGTTAATTTTTTACACAGCAAAGCAATATGAAAAATAATTAGGATCTCAACATGCTAATTTGTGATGCCCAGATGCCCAACAACATAATTATTTACGGGGTTGTACCCATAGCAGTTTGTACTAATATCTAAGTCTGTGAACCATATGAAAAAGGGGTCTGCAAATTTCTTCACTGATTATTGTTCTCCAGGTTCTGAAGGTCATTGTGCCTGCTGGTTCTTTGTCCACAGTCTTTTAGACACGTTGCCCAGCTTTCACCGTCAGATGTGAATAATAAATAAAATCAAAAGTAACCAAAACACTCATTTCACTTACAAATCATCATATGACTTGGAAAATAGGAAGCTGTGCCTTCTGCATTATTCTGAAAGCATGAGCCATACTTCTCCTATTATATGATTATTCGAGCACACATTAATTATACAATTGCAAACATTTTTCAGCTGTGAAATGTAATTAATTGTTATGAATTGGTTCTCAAGCTGAACATGTTTGGCTGTTTTTAAACTACTAGAAATCTGTAGATGTATTTCCCTTCCACCACTCCCAATTCCTTCTTCAATGACATTCAAATACTGTATTGTATTGGAATGACAAAGTATAATTCACAGGAGACAGTCAAAATAGATGGAACAAATTTAACAGAGCCCAAAATGTTTCACACACATTAAAAGAGGAATACAGCCTGTGCGTTTTAAGTTCATTTCCTGCAAACTGAACCTCCTTTCCATTAATATGATTTTTCTGTTTATGAAATGTGTATATTACAAATGTAGCAAAAATCATTTTGTTGTTGTTTAGTCGTTTAGTCGTGTCCGACTCTTCGTGACCCCATGGACCAGAGCACGCCAGGCACTCCTGTCTTCAAAATCATTTTAGAGAAGCAATTTTCAAAGGGAAAGTCATTATACTCTTTATGACACAAACGGAGAATCCTAGAAATACTGTATCACTACCCTGAGCACAGTGCCAAACTGGACTTTCAAATAAGAAGCCCGAGATCCATTTGGTTCTTGCACAACATTCCAATTGTTTGAACACAAAGCGTGAAACAAGAATATATGCAAGAGGTTCATTAAAAGTTTCACTCCTTTCTGCACCATTTTCAACTATACAGTATCTTTTATGAGCTGGGGCATCCCAAACTGTATATAGCATTCCAGCTGTGATTGTGCCAGAAAAGTGTATAATGGTACTTGCATAAGAGACCTTTGGCCTGACATATTTGTTTTTTTAGATGGGTGGCCTGTTGTATCCTCAAGGCTCTCTGTTTTATGGACCTCATGTGAAGGTTGCTGGAAAACATTCCCGCATTTTGGCGCTTTCAACATCAGGCCAGGGTACTATGTTCAGCCAACACTTACTACATGGACACCTAATCATTTGGAGTCTTCTGACAAATACCATATATTCCTGGTGGCCAGCATCACCAGCCTTGAGGCTCTCCATGGAACTTGGAGAAACTAAATGGATCCGGCGAGATGATGCATACCCAGTACTATTTCTTTTAGGGAAAATGGTGCTGGAACTCACCACGAACACCTCCCTAGTTCTCTTAGAATGGCAATGACGCCCACCTGAGAGGTGCCGGAATTGAGTTCCTGTGAGTTCCTGCTGGAAAAAAGCCCTCTGTATACCAATTCCAAGTAGTCAGGGTGCTTCACAAGCATTATTAAGAGAGTAAGCTACAATACTGGGTTTTGTTTTTAAACTACTATTTGATAATTCTGCTCTTTGGTTGTAATTTTTTATTGCTCTACAATTACTGAATAGTTCAACTGGGATTTATTAAGTACTGCACTTAGAAGTTTCAGCCATTTGCTTGGGACAATGTGTGCCTGAGCTGTAGAAGATGGAGCGGAGGTGGCCACGGATGCTGGGGTTTGTTTTTAGGAGGCTGTAGGTATTTTTTTTATACCAACCCGGCATTCATATCATGGGTTATGTGATTTTTAGGTGTGGGTTTACTGAACTCATTGGCTGCTGAATTGCTGCTGATAGGACTTGGTGGTTACTACAGGTAACCACTTAAGGTCTGGTTCTGAAATTGTGTCAAATGGGCCTCCTGATAAGATGGTACCTGCAGGATGCAGTTATCGGCTGGGTATATAGGGAACAAGGTGATCTTCGAGCTATCGGACTTCCTGAATCAGATAAATCTTCCACTTCTTTCCAAGTGCAGCCATTTGGCACTACAAGGTCCCTGCAGTTCAGTTATTAAACTCAACTTCATGGTGAAGAAACTAAAAGCTCTAGCCTGTACATATCTACCCACTGAACACAATGGGGCTGGTAACTGGGCATCAGGCACAATGGGATTTTCTTCTGAGTAGCCATATACAGGACTGCCCTGTAACACCCTCTTCTTCAAAAAAGGCTTTACATCCACCAAGCCAGCATTCTGCCTTCAAACTCCCCCCCCACACCCATCACTTTTGCCCACAATACTGTGAAAGAAAAATAATAATTTCCCAACTCCATTACAGAAAAGTACATAGAAACTGCCCTGGTCATTAGCTTGAAAACACCCTCCTGAGCTTTAAGAGAAGCACAATAATGCTAGATAGAGCACAGTACTCTAACTTGTTCCCCTAGATAACAAGCCAATTGCTAAATTACAGCACAGCAGGTCAGGGGGCACCACGAACTCTATGGATATGATGACCTTCCATATTATCTTCAAGCCACTGGAGAGGCTTGTTCTTTTATTAAAGGAAGCATGCGGCGATTTTCCCCTTTGAAAGGAGAGAATAAAGCAGCCTTGTCATTTGATCTAAGTTTTATCTGCTGACATAATAGCTTGTCCTCAGAAGCACCATCAGGAGGTTAACAAGTAATTTTAAAGTACAGCAACCAGTAGCAAGTCTGTAGTTAGTTCAGAGTTTACAAGTAATAGTAATAGTAAAGAGGAGGCATTAATTTCATGAGCTGTGGGCTGATTGGGGCTTTAATTGAGTCAGGCTACATTGTGAAATCCAAAGTTCTTTGGATTCTTCAGAGGGCAAACAGTGGCTATATGGTTGCTCATGCTCAGACAACTTCACAAAAATTAACTATAATGAACAAGCCACATGACCCACCCATTTATCCTAGGCTACTATGCCCTGTACCTCTCCCTCACTCTTCCTGACAGACATACCTTCTCTTGAAGTAACAGACATACTTTCTGATTTGTTATTTCTCAGATTTTATTATGTTTTGATTTTTTTATTTATTTAAAAAATCCTCTGTTTCAATATTGTATTGATATTTGATTTTTTTTTAATGTCTACTACCCCAAAATCTACATTTTCAATGAAGGAAATAATAGATGTCAGTAAAGTCCTTAAAGTCCTTTAAAATCATAAACATTTATTCAGGTTGCAAAACGCTTTGGGTACTTTTGTAATGATGTGGTAACTGAAAAGGTTAACAGAAAGCAAACTAAAGCCTAGATTTTGAACCCCAGAGGCACTGTCTAATTATATACTCTATACATTTATTTACATCCAGTTTAACCAGGCCTTTGGTTGATCTGATTTACATCCTATGCCCTTTTAAAATGTGCTTTTTTGTGGGGGGTGGGGGCAGCGGCTATTGGGTTGTTTTTATTTTTATTAGGTATTTTGTGTGTTTATATCTTGATTTTATTCTGAGACCCCCGGGTATAGGTCGGTATATAAATTCTAAATAATAATAATAATAATAATAATAATAATAATAATATCAGTAACTATAATGGTTTCCTCCAAAGCATCTTAGGAAGTGTAGTTTGATAAGAGTGCCAAGAATGCCTTTATGCATCAGAAGGTAGACTGTAGGGTCATTATCCCTGGAGAGCCCACTGCCTATTCTGCTGCTGATCACAGACACTCAGTCCCAGCAGCACTGCTCTCACCATTGGAGCATTGGCAGCTGTGACTTGTGCCCACCATTTTAACTCTCTCCACGATACATTTGGGGTACTGCACTGTATTGCCGGAGGTGGGGAATCTGTGGCCCTTCAGATGTTGCTGGACTCCAGCTTCCATCACCTCCAACCACCGGGCATGCTGGAGCTAGAATCTAACATCTGAAAGGCCACAGTTGACCAAACTCTGCTTGAGATCAACACTGCTTCAAAGCCTGGGGGACATTGCAAAGGTATAAAGATAGATGGCACCAGTAGCAGTGAGGACGCCAGACCCAGTTCCAAGGGTTCTTCTAGCCAAGCAAATTACTATAAAACTACTTGACATGGCTGGTGTGAATACGCTTTACTTGTGATAGTAGGAACCCTCTTCCAGTCTTATGGAATATGTTCATTCACATAGCACCGAGAAAAAGAGAGTGACATAGCTCACCTGGAATATGCAGCAGAGGCAATGGCTGAGCCAACACCAGGTATGTTGCAAAGAAAGCAGCTCCTTCTCCTGTGCACTGCAAACTCATATAAATGTTTAGCTATAGGCAACCTTTCCAAAGGATCCATGAACACAGCTATAGACATTAAAAAGGCTGTCCAAGAGTCAAGTGAGGAACAGTTCTAGACATCCCTTCTGCAGCCTATGGGCACACAGTCTTCCATTTGTGCCTTAAATTCTCATCAAGAATATCTAACTTGGGAAGAACATTTGTATGTCTAGTTTATAGCCTACATTGCAGGCTATAAACTAGACATACTATTAGGATTCTTTCCCAGCATTTTAAACAATAGGTTGTGTTTAAATTTCTTTCACTTTTGAGTGAGTGTTCCCCAGCTCCATGACGACTATCTTTGAACTACAAAAACATTCCTTTCTTGTTTCCAAAACTCATTTCTCTTGCTCTTCCACTCACTCCATCCATATCAAAGCATATATTGCCTGAGCTTAATCCTGATGGAGAAACACCCAGATAAAGGTGAGCACCTTCTTCCTTTGTGCTGACAGCAACAGAAACCAAGATTAGAGAGGTTAAGGAATAAAGTAAGTTAAGGTGAATAACAAGAATTTCCTAGGGCAAAGTTGAACTCAAAAGAAAAAAAATAAAATCAATCCAAAGTAAAGAGATGAATCCTATATCACCAGTCACCCATGACACCCACCTCACTTCAGAAGCCCATGAGACAGAACAGATTGTCAGATTTAGGA
The DNA here is from genome assembly GCF_027172205.1 of Podarcis raffonei. Lineage (NCBI taxonomy): Eukaryota > Metazoa > Chordata > Lepidosauria > Squamata > Lacertidae > Podarcis > Podarcis raffonei. Next base: position 25,732,290 of record NC_070613.1, on the reverse strand, counting down.
ACACTACAGATGTCCTTTTTATTGTGCGTTCATGATTATTTTTTGTTCGTGATGCTATTGAGATGGTTATACATAATCCCACTTTCAATACAGTTCACACCTGCAAAAGTTTCCAGGCAGACATACAGCTTTGTTTCCCGTCACTGCATACCCTGAAACTTCCTGCTAAAATTTGACAACTTTCCACACCACCAATGTTTCCTGGGTGTGTGGGTGGAGTGATCACATTATGGCTGCGCTATATCACAACAGTGCCGTTCCAGATGGCTATAATGTAGTAATATTGGAGAAACACTGAAGAACAACCAATAAATCAGAATGGTATGTGGGCAGCCCAGTATAAATCCACCACTAATGCACTATTATTGCATCAATAGCATGTTGCAAGGACATGGGCTCCTTTCCTTTGGGCTCCTTTGGAAGAAAAAGTGGGATATAAATTTAATACATACATGCATATGTTAACTGTTTTGAATTTTGTGTTTTGAATTGCAGTATTGTAACCTGACGTGGCATCCACTGGTGAAGAGTGGGCAATAATAATCTCTCCCCCTCTCCCCCCCCCCAGGCCAACCAGTCTGGAATTTGACCTCTTGCTCACATCTCTCCTTGCTTCCAGATGATGACTATGTTTCTGACATTTGCTCAAATCAGATCAAATCAAACTTAATGATATTGGTGATGGTGAAGATTTAAAACACTGGGCTGGGAGTGCACTGATGCAAGACTACCATGGTAACTGAGATGAAAGGAACTGTCCATTTTGCTTTTCATTTTATGCAGAAGAGATCTCTCTTTAATCTAGAGTACCCGGGAGAGAAACAACAGGGGGCATTTACTTGCTACATCAGATGACATATTTATCTGAAGGTAAGTCATCTTGGGTTGAAGATGTTGCTACTTTACAAAATAAACAACTAATAAACATTTTGAGCACAAGGCAGCAAGCCAAAATAGGTATCAGGGTGTGTGCATGGAATAGTGCTTCAGAAGCCATTTCTGCTCCCTTTAAGACTTATATTGGCAAGGAGTTGCAGAAAGCAGGGTTTGCCACACAAAATGATCAGTCCCTGGTAAAGCCCAGATGAACTTCAGGGGCATGGGGTACCACCCAAAGTGCCCCATCAGAAGATATGTATGATGCAGCTGGATTTCATAGTTCATAAGTGTGTTGTTATAGCTGAAGGTCATGACAATAATGTTAGTAAAATAATACAGAGCATACATCCATCATATAAACTGACACCCATGATGTAAGAGAGAGAAGATACCAGAGACAACAAGCTTAAATCTAGCTTGATTTCAGAATAACCTCTGAATCACCAAAACAACTTAAAGCAATTTTATCTAACTTTTTTTTGGTAGCCAGTGCATAGAAAGCCACTCTTTGTGTTACAAAACTATTATTGTCACTCAAAGAAGCTAAACCATTTCTGCAGGGGGTACCTGCTTGAACAAAGATTTCAGAAAGTGATCTCTTGGGTCTCTATATAAGGAGCAGGCTAACAGATAATGAGTGGTGTCTGAAGAAAAGGTTTGTCTGCATATGGGACCTTGTCATGGCAGCCATCCAAGACTGTGGTGGGCATCACTTGGAAACACAGCTCAATAAAGGCATTTCTTAAGCAAAGTGGTGAGAGTTTGGTCAGATAACTAGCTCTAAAATTGCTGTGTTCTCAAGAGTGGATACCAAGGAGGAAACTGGGTGTTTCTAATTAGTTGCAGGTCCCATCTGGATTCTTTCCAGAAGAGCCAATCCCTTAGTTGACACGTATTCAAGGTTAATGCAGAGTTTGGTTCTGGAAGACAATGATAGTCTGAAACATCTTGATGAGTTCCTTTATAGAGTTGGTTATCACCCAATTCCACATAGCACTGTGCAGGAAAATCCTCAGTTGGCACAGTAACAATTCTTTTAATATACTTTAACTGCAATGTATATTGCAGTTTCCAAAACCTTAACAGAATTTGAATCAGAGCCCCAGATTTCAACGCCATAGGAAATTTGAGTAAGGACCTTGCTACGTATAGGGCAGGTACAATCAGCTGCCTTCCATTATTGTAATAGAGCTTCATTCAAAAGCAAGGATAGAGAACCTGTGAGTCTGCAGTTGCTGCTGGACTCCGACTCCTATCAGGCACACAAGAATGGACAATGGACAGGGATGATGGGAGTTGGAGTCGGATTATACACACAAGGTACAGAGAGGATCGTTTATCAGACAAATGGCCAGACAATAGTCATGAAATGCAATGAACTGTAGTAAGTCATAACACATCTACTGAGAGTCAATATATATACAAGAGAAGAATGGAACAATTCATTCAAAACAAGAGTCACTGGTGAGGATGCACAATCTCATGCTTTATGTAATAGACACTATTTTTGTTCTTTATGCAATGGCCAATGTCTACAAGCACTGATTGAGTGAATACTATGCTCCCAGCTATGCCAATAGAACACCAGCGGTTTAATTATATAAATTGAATAGAATCAATAATGCTTTTTCAGGTGTTCAGGTGTAGTCACTGAACACATGAAGAGGCTTCCGAGAATGCACCCTGCCAGCTAGACCCTGGCAACACAAAATGGTCATGCCAGACCCCAACCAATTCACAGTTGGCATCAATCTGAAGGGGCCTATCTAGGTACAAATTACTAGGCTACATTCATGGTATGCAAACTCATGTAAGACCACTTCAGACTGGTGCTGATTTTTCACTGACTGGCAGGGAATGGTCAGAACAAACATCAACATCTAGGTGGTGATTTTAGCTGAAAGCACCCTTAGAAGCTCCTTCATGAACATGGTACCAAGTCCCTGAACAGGGTTAAATCTGTTGTTGAATCAGATTTACAACTTAATATCTGCTAGTAGTTTAGGAATTTTACCCTGAAGCCTTCCTCTGAAGTCTTTTTGTTGAAGCATGAGGGCTTTGAGGTCAACAGCAGTGTCCCAAGAGACGGAAATGCTCTGTCACTGGTTTCTGAAGATTGCCATTTTTTAAGGTCAGATTTGTACCCATTTGTTATCTAGCATAAGGACCACAGAAAGGCAATGTTGGTCAATAATGGCATGCATCATGTTAGAGAATATAAAATTTAACAGATACGGGGGGAGGGAATGAATCCACTTTGAATACATGTATATTCTCTGCTAGTCTAGTCATTAAAGGTAAAGGTAAAGGTACCCCTGACCGGTGGTCCAGTCGCAGACAACTCTGGGGTTGTGGTGCTCATCTCGCTCTATAGGCCAAGGGAGCCGGCGTTTGTCTGCAGACAGCTTCTGGGTCATGTGGCCAGCATGACTAAGCCGCTTCTGGCGAACCAGAGCAACGCACGGAAACACCATTTACCTTACCGCTGGAGTGGTACCTATTTATCTACTTGCACTTTGATGTGCTTTTGAACTGCTAGGTGGGCAGGAGCTGGGACCGAGCAACGGAAGCTCATCCCATCGCGGGGATTCAAACCGCCAACCTTCCGATCGGCAATCCCAAGGCTCTGTAGTTTAGACCACAGCGCCACCCATGTCCCAAGTCTAGTCATTAATCTCAGTTATTTACAACAGCATTCTTGGGAGGGGGTCCCCTCCCATCGCTTGATCAAATTTATCCATATTACCCATAATGGGCCACACCCCAAACACTTTGCACCCATTCCTATGAATATTGCCCTTGTTACTGTTGTTGTTTTTGTTCCAGTATCTGGCTAAGGGCCAGAATAATTAAATGCAACAGGATTTCATATTATTTTCCTTGAAAACTACACCTCTAACATATACTGGTAAAGCAATATTGCAGCCTTTATCAACTTCCAGCTTATTATATTTCTTTTACTTGTAAGCTTTCATGGAGGAAATGCAACTGACATTGTTTTGCTGTGCAAGCCAAGCTCATTCATTATCTTGTTCCATATGCAACTGATTAAGTACTGGATAAGTGCTGTTGATTGTTTTCCACCAATTTCAATTAAAGCTAGGCAGAAGTTTTCTGCTGTTTCCCCCTCTTCCCTCCCCGAAACAATGGAAAGTAGCAGTGGTGGAGGAAAAGTAGAAGTGAAAAAATAATATATATTTTTTCAGGAAGTAGAAGAATTTCCAAACATTTTCTTACTCTGAAGTGGGGGCTTACCATGATACACAATGGTGGCGGCAGTTAGATCACTGGTCTTCAGCTGGTTGCTTGGGGCCCATTAGTGGGTCATGGCCTGACTCAAGGTGGGTTGCAGCAGAAGCACTATCACCATGCAAATACATGGTAAAAGATTAAGAAATAGGTTCGCAAAGGCATGTTTGGGTTAAAAGTGGGTCCTGCGTCTGAAAAGATTGAAAATACCCACATTAGAGTAGGCATTGACCAGCAGCAACAGAGCTGCAAGTGGTGGCTCAGTGAGCTGTTACTCTCTTCAAGACCTATCCTGTTTTGCTGGGATATAGGGATCACAGGGGAAGCTGAAGCATGAAAGAAGAGCCCTGCTAGATCTAAGTAAGAATTCACCCTAGACTGGCATCCTGTTTCTTCACAACAATGCCGAAGTATAATTGTTTAATTGTACATTGAAATGGAAAATAACTCTGTAGGTGTACTGCTAAATGCATAGCATGTAAACTTCCACTGTAGCTAAACAAAAGAGTTGCCGAGAGCCTAACAGGTTGATAATCACCTTAGATCAGGCTTCCTTAACCTCGGCCCTCCAGATGTTTTGAGACTACAATTCCCATCATCCCTGACCACTGGTCCTGCTAGCTAGGGATCATGGGAGTTGTAGGCCAAAAACATCTGGAGGGCTGAGGTTGAGGAAGCCTGCCTTAGATAATTAGATGATAACTTAGATAAGTTGCTAAATAACTTGGGATGTATCTCTGTTACTCTGTCACCAGGTGTTTAACTTTAGATCACATGGGGAATATTCAATTGCAAATCTCCATTTTGTGGGAGTTAGTCTTTGTTCTCTCTCTCAAGCACTGGAGAAGAAAGGACATGTGCATAATCTCTCTCTAGCAGAACACAGCATCAGGCTAATGCAGTCTGTGTGAGAGACAACAAAACAAAACAATTGGAAATAATATTTAAAACATTAAGAACATCTAAAAACATAGGATAGGGGGAACTGTCAGGGGTTTTTTTTCCAGCCAGAACTCAGTTCTGGCACCTCTCAGGTGGGTGCCATTGCCATTATAAGAGAACAAAGGAGGCATTTATGGGGAGTTTCAGCATGTATTTTTCTAGAAAAATAGCACTGGGTGTGACCTATAATTAATTTGAGGCTAGTGACAACATTGGGACCTGGATATACAGGACATTACAATGCCTCTGTTTGAACAAAGCTATGCCGGGATGTAGTGTCTTTCCAGAGGCACTGCAGAGAGGTTGTGGGGAGATGGGGGCCCTTTGCATCTGCAGTCAGAAGATTATTCACATTGGCAGACCTCTGCGCTCAGCCAGCTGACACAATAACCCCGGTTATAAATATGTAAGAATGAAATAACTGCCCTGCTGGATCCAATTGAAAGTCCACCTATCCTATCTCCCACAACAGCTACCTAGAATGATTCTCCCTGTATGGCCCCACCCTGCTGTTGCTCCTGAGCAACTGCGATTCAAACAAATGTACCACTCTGTAGATAGAACATTTGAACTTTTGTAGTTACCTATTAAGTGCTTTTAGTTTAATGTTGACCACATGAGCTAGATGGGGTGCAAATCTTTTTCAAGAGTAGCACACACTCCTTGGTGCATCTTGCACAGCGCAAACCACTTCATTCTCCTGAGATTACAGAGAGTGGCTTGTGGGGTTGACCTATCGAAGCAGAAAGTGCATCTTTCCAATAGACTTCATCTTCTTTTTTAAAAAACCACAACAATGCCTATACTTATCCTGTGGAGTGTTACTGCTTTCCTGGTGCCACAGCTGATGGAAGAAAGAAGTGAGGAACAATTTCTTCCTCTGACAGAAAGCTTTCAACATCGGTAATCATAAAATGCTGTTGTCCAAAATTGTTACAACTTGGCTTTGCTGGCACTGCCTTATCATAGCTCTGAAAACATCTATCTGCCTGGAAGGGGGTGGGGAATTGGAAGCAAGCAATGGAAGATGATGGAGATCCTAATCTTTGTCTCTTCCCTCCCTCCCAACTGCTGTCACTCAGCCTGACTGCACCAATGTGATGAGACAGCTGTAAGCTGATGGTTTTTAGATACCGGGTGGAGGGGGTGTGGAAGAGATGGCTCCTCAATTAATTCAGAGCTTTGGATCCCTTTAGACACCATCCAGCATCTGACAGATCTTGCTCTCAGTCATCGCTGAAGATGCTGCCACAGTAATCCTCCAAGACAAAGCACTCTTTGATTTATTCTGCAGAGATTTCTCAGCTGCTTATTGTATCAAGCGCCAGCGCCATGGCTGCTTTAACGGGAGATGCTCAGGGTGCAAAACAAAACCTTGATTTGTATTGCTGTGTATTTCATGTTGATTCAAACTAACGAGCCGCAATATAACTGGGATGTGGCCCTCCAGATGTGGCTGGACTCCAGCCCCATCCAGCATGACCAATAATCAGGGAAGTTGGGAGTTGCAGAGCCACATATTATATAGAGGCTAACCCAGAACTGGCATCAACACCCTTGGAAAACTCTCAGGGGACATCTTGCCTGGCAGGGTCCACCAGTAGCAATGCCACCCCCCTTGTGGTAGACTTATCTGGTGGAAATGTCTGGGAAGCTGCCTTCATGTTAAATTTCCCTCAGAGCAATTAATGTCATAAAAGTGGTACAAAGAAAGAATTTACATTAATTGCTCTACCTACTTTTCCTCTAGTTCCATCTATCACTAGCATGAAACCCCCAGATGGCTGCTAAGGTGGGAACATGGTCCTTGGATTGGGGGTGGAAAACCCTACTCCTGGTAGGTAAAAGTAAAGGACCCCTGGGCAGTTAAGTCCAGTCAAAGGCAACTATGGGATGCAGTGCTCACCTCACTTTTCAGGCCGATATGATAGTCCTGGTATAATGCAACCTCATATCAGCTAGCCAGTGTTTCCCAAACTTGGGTCTCCAGCTGTTTTTGGACTACAACTCCCATCATCCCTAGCTGGCAAGACCAGTGATCAGGGATGATGGGAACTGTAGTCCAAAAACAGCTGGAGATCAAAGTTTGGGGAACCCTGAGCTAGACCCTTCCTGCATCACATTTTGGCTGGCAGGTCCTGAGAAGCACTTACCACAAACTCACATGTGCATTTTGTAGAAGAAAATGACAATGACTTCAGAAAACAGGAATCCACTATCTTCCAAACAGAATATATGTGCTTAAAAAAATCCATGATGCAAAGCTGTCAATCCTGACCAGAATCATCACTCACTGTAGTTTGCTGTTTGTTTGTTTGTTTGTTTGTTTGTTTGTTTGTTAACATTTGCTTATTTGCATTTAGCTGACAGGATGCCTAGAGCGCCCTTCCCTGGAGAGAGTGTCATGAATCTAATTTACAGATGGCCCTTATAATTATGTTGTAACAGATACACTCTGCCATTGAGCGTTCATTACCACCTACATACCAGAATAGAAAACAAAAAGCGTGGGAAAGGATGAGAGGTCATTTTGACCGTGGTATGCAACTCTCTGTTCCAAGGACCGACGTTCTTTCTAAACTTCTATAAGATTTTTTGCAAAATGATGGCCTGTTGATTCCATGATAAACACCAAGTTTAGGGAGGCAAAGAGGCATTTTTAATTTCCTCTGGAAATGAACTTGAGGCGATGACTTGTCTGACAGCTTGCTCTCAAAGCTAACCAAGTCAGTACAAAAGTTCAACAGAATTTAATTAGGACTGGGACTAGTATGTGGAACAAACAGGGGCAGCACATCCGGTTTCACTGCTTGAGGCAAGATGGGAAATGCTGCCTTGCCGTCGCCACTGTTCCCGTCACCCCTTACTTCCTGCTGCTGCTACCTGCCCTGCCGCTGCCAGATCTGCCACTGCTGAAGAAGCAGCTGTGCCATCAGACCAACTTCAGCCAAGATTGCACTGATTTCGAGTGAGAATGTGCCCAAAATGGATGCAATGATGGCAGCGGAAGGCAGGTGAGGCACCCACAGCACCCACGAGCCTGCTGCTGCGGGTGGGGGCTTCTGCCGCCTGAGGCAGTGGCGTCACACTGCCTAATGACTGGGCCAGCTCTGGAAACAGAGAATGTATTGGACTTCATAACTGGTCTTTGAACACATATGGCTGGCACAGAATGTTAGTTCAGAACGCTTCTGACATGCTGTATCTCCACAGAGGCAGAAAGGGTTTTGTCCATTTAAAAGGATATACGAGAACACTTGATCATGCAATCCCACACCTTCATTCCGAAGTGTTGCAGTAATGAGATGGCTATTCATCATACTTTTCTACAAATACAGTGGTGCCCCGCAAGACGAAATTAATTCGTTCCACGAGTTTTTTCTTCTTGCGAGTTTTTTGTCTTGTGAAGCACGGTTTCTCATAGGAATGCATTGAAAATCAATTAATGCGTTCCTATGGAGACCGCCTTCAGACCAGGTCCAGGGACAGTCTGTCCCCGGACCTCTTCTGAAGGCAGGCCGGGGGAGAACGGCAAGCTCCGGGGACAGAGGTGAAGGGGCAGCGCTCCTTCGCCTCTTTCCTCGAACCTCTTCTGTAGGCAGGCGGGGGGAGAACGGCTTTTCTTCCCATCGCCAGCCTTCAGAAGGCTGTTCTGAAGTCTGGTGGTGGGAAGAAAAGCCCTTCTCCCCCCACCGGACTTCAAAAGAGCTTCGGGAAGTCCGGCAGGGGTCCAAGGGATTCCCTCACCGCCGCCCGCCTTTAAAAGCGCTCGGGGAAAGCAGCGCACTTTGCTGCTTTCCCCGGAGTGCTTTTAAAGGCAGCGCTTTAAAGCAGCGCTTTGCTGCTTTCCCCGGAGTGCTTTTAAATGCGGGCGGCGGTGAGGGAATCCCTTGGACCCCCGCCGGACTTCCTGAAGCTCTTTTGAAGTCCAGCGGAGGTCCAAGGGATTCCCTCACTGCCGCCCGCCTTTAAAAGAGGTCCCCGGAGATTTCCCTATGGGCTTTCTTCTTGCGAAGCAAGCCCATAGGGAAATTCGTCTGGCGAAGCACCTCGAAAAATGGAAAACTCTTTCTTCTTGCGAGTTTTCCGTCTTGCGAGGCGTTCGTCTTGCGAGGTACCACTGTACATATATTAACCATAAGTCATGCAGGGCAAGAAGGCCTGGTTCACCAGAAGCGGCTTAGACATGCTGGCCACATGACCCGGAAGCTGTACGCCGGCTCCCTTGGCCAATAAAGCAAGATGAGCGCCGCAACCCCAGAGTCGGCCATGACTGGACCTAATGGTCAGGGGTCCCTTTATCTTTACCTTTGCACCCAGTTCTCCTTGGAAATAGTTGCTGAGCCAGTGCCTGGACTGTAGGCAGCTCCCACCTTTGAGGCCAGCCATCTGCAGAAGGATTTGAGCACATACCAAAACTTTTTGGTTGGCATCGGTCTGTCTCAAGAGACAATGGAAAGTGCCTGCAGCCCCAAATCGCTGCATTAGAAACACCAAACTGACCTCCTCAGAGTGCAATCCTGAGCAGTGTGTATGGAGGTCCTGGGATGCCCAGACAACTGATGTGATCCAAAGGAAAACAGAGCAATACGTTTGGCACCAGCTTGGCTGCAGGAGTTGCCAGAAGGAGGCTACACTGTACTGCAATTTTCCAAGTTAAGAAAGCTGCAAATGGATATTTTATGGAATCAAATAACATGAAAATGAGTACTAAATATATGATATATTCTATTAATTTCCTGCAAGTGCCTTTTACATCATGTGAATGCTAAATATAGCAGAAATTAATAGTTAGGGAAACATTGGGAAGATGGAATAAACTGCCATGCAAATGGAGCCGCAAAGAATATTCAATAGACAGTTTATCTGGAGAAGCCAGAAGAAAAAAATGTGTGTATTTATGCCAGGTAGAGCAAACACGCATATGATCCAGCCCACTGAATCACAGGAATAAGATTGAATGAGGATATGCACAATTATTTGAGTACAGGATAGCAGACAAACAACCACAAAGCATATAGAAGAGGAAATGAGAACAATTACACAGGAAAAGAATGAAGAATGACCAAGATGGGAGACATCATATCCACAGTCTTGAAAACCTCCTAAGGAAGAAAAGGGAAAATAAAATATGTTGAGCTACTGACACAAAACGTACTGGAGAGAAACTGAATACTAGGAAGAGAGATAAGACATAGGAGTTGGAGGAGGAACGCAAACAAAATAAACGACTGCATGAACCAAAGTAACACAGGATAAAGCAGAATCCCTCTACATGGAAAAGTTGCAGAAGGACAATGCTTGTTCCTTGCTTCCAATTTGTAGGAAATGTCTACTTGTTAAAGCCTATTATATGCAAACAAACAAACAAACAAAACCTGAAAAGCAGAAAACAATGTTGTAAACTCTTGGTTTGTATTTTTAAGCATGTATTTAAACCATATGCGACATATAGCCGGTATATCTTAACAATCTCAGTCTCATTATTGGGAGAGTTGACTTAGAATTGCTATAGAATTGTTCGGAAGCTGGATGCCCTATATGAACCAGAGCCTGGGCCAACCCATGCCAGAGCCAGAGCCTGGATCGCCTGCGCCAGAGCCGCCCACGCACTACACACACACACACACACACAGACACACACACCCCTCAAATCCAGGACATTTGTTTTAAAATGTAACATTTCCCCCAGATGGGCATGTAGGACCGGACCCCCGAAAGAGGATATATCTGGGAATTCCCAGACGTATAGCAACCCTATGTGCAAGAGCAATTTCAAAACAGTGTTTCCCAACTGCAGGAAATCATTACTACCACATCATAAATTATGGGAAACCTGGGGGATTGCAACTTTTTTTTTCATATTACACTTCTGAAATTGCTTCACATTCACATGTGTCAAGCACCTTCTCCTTCTTTAGCAGAGTTTGTCTTTTCATCCAGTGAAGTAAACAGCTCACATATATATGAGAAAAAACTTTAATAGTAGAAAAACATAATATAGTAACATACTGACTGAGAGAAATGAGGCATCTTGAGGCAAGTGACAGTTATCCTCTTAACTAATTTGACACCCTAAAGGGATGGACCGATTCTAGAATATAGTATAAAAGTCCCACCCACTAGAGGCCAGGTATTCTATTAATCAAATTAGGCTTCAGTGCTTTTCCTGCATAAGCACCATCTGAACAACCTCCCCTGTTTGCATTTGAAAGCATATGTGAACTCTTGTGTGTGGTGTTTGATTTGCGATCCGTCTTTCACCCATGCACTTAATTACTTAATACTGCATTCTTGAATAACAGCCATGAGAGAACTGGCCCTTTGGAAAAGAAGGATGTTACTGTACATTCTCCAAGAGCAATTAAAGCTGAAATAAGCAGCTCCAAATCCTTTTTCTGGAGCTTATGCAGTCTTTACCGGCTCTCTCCCAGATGTTCTCTCCATAGCTGATAAGACTTAGAAAAATGAAAGTGCAATGCACATATTATTTGTGCAATTTCTTTAGCTCATAATCCAGTTGTCCTTTTTGCTTACAAAGGTTATTGGAGGGAGGTGGAATCTGTAACTAGATCAACAATTTTCCCTTTGCTATTATGGAGCTTTTGCTGCTGTAATGTTTTTAAATTGGCTTTCGTGCACTTTGTAAAAGCAGCCTTTTATGTGGTGGGAATCTCAGGGCATTCGACCTCTTTATTTATCCTCCAATTCAGCAAATTACAGAAACTTTGCAAATGGATGTATTTTTACTGTTTAATTTTAAAACTAGGCAGGGTAGCAGCCATTGCTCAGGAAGGTGGTCAGCAGAGATTCATCTGACTACCTCCATAGTGAGAAGACTGCAGTGTGAATAGTTCACACCTCTCAGTTTGTGTCATGTTTTCTGGGCTTAATCCCTTGGCACAGGGGAAGACTTGGAGGGGAAAGAGGGAGCACCAGGTAGCCTTTCTTCCCTCACTTCAGGACCTTCCAAGCAAGAGAATGTGGCTTTATCCAACTCCTTATACTTGGTTAGCATCCCCCAATGTAGTCCTCAACATTCCCATTCCAGCAGCTGCAGAATCAGATCATGGCCCTTTAAGAAACAGGCAGCTCTTCAGAGCATGGACCTAGCAGCATACCTCGACCAACCAGCCTTCATAAGACCTCACCCTGATGCTGAGACAACAGCTCTCCTTAAGTAAGCACCACCTAGCACCTTCCCACTGTCTGAGGAACTGTCCAAGGTAGACAGAGCCTTGCCTTGACTACTGCAATCCTGCATAGCCTATATTGAATCTGCTATGATGCAGAAGCCTTGTTATACTGGAATTCAGGGAGAGTGGAGCAATAAAAGGATGAAAGAGGAAATCCTGCTCATCCATTCTGATAAGACACAAATGCTAAAAATAATCATTATGCATCCTATTTGCTCTCTATTTGAAGGAGTCATTTATTTCAAGGATTGTTGGGTTTTGGTCCAATTTAAAGAAAAAAGAAGCCTCATGAAGATGAGGAGCAGCCTTGAAGTTATCAGTCGACAGCACCTGGACAGCAGAGTGAGCAAGCACACAGGTCTCCTGGTCAGCCTTCCCCAATACTGTAATTCTATTTAAGTTATTAGTTAGTCCTTTCAAAATGTGTATCTATGCGTATACAGTAAGTTAGCACATGCAAATTTTGTGCAAATCCTTTTCCTCTTTTTTTGGTGACCACTCTAATAATTGCAGGAGTACAGATACCTAATGATGTACATTAAATGTTCATACAGTCATAAAATATCAGAATTGCAACCTATGAATTAGGCAGATGTTAGGTCGAGAGACTGTGCATGGCTCATTCTCTCCCAATTGGGAACCACCTTTCTTTCTACAAATAGCCTCTTTTATACTCAATCGATAGGATTCCAAGCAATAATCAGTGCTCCACACATGCATGCATGTACTCGTAAGAGTACTCTGGAACTCTTATACCAACAGTTACATGAAGGAGGAACCCAGCAGAGGTGCTGCTACTCAGAACAGAAAGTACTGACCTAGGATCAGTGTTTCCCAAACTTGGATCTCCAGCTGCTTTTGAACTACAATTCCCACCATCCCTCACCACTGGTCCTGCTAGCTAGGGGTTATGGGAGTTGTAGTCCAAAAACGGCTGGAGACCCAAGTTTGGGGGGAAATGAACCAATGGTCTCATTCAATATAAGGACAGGAGGGAAGCCACAAGAAGGAGGCTTTGGCTTAAAGCTGAGCAGGACCTAGTCTTGAAATCTGTTTCTAATATTAGGGAATATTCAATAACAGTAATCATAATGACTATAATGATGAAGAGAATGCTCCTTTCTGAACAAGAATCAAGAGAGAAAGGATTCAACATTAGTTAGCATGTTTGTTCCAAGAAGACTTGAATTCAGTACTTCTATATTTAGAAAATGAAGTTTTGAGGACAGGCTGTCCTTTTGAATGGAGAAACACTGGAACAAATAATATTTTTTTTTCTTTCCTGCATTTTTTTTAATTAGCAGATCATTTTCCAACTTTGGTATTGTTAGCCATTACTAAATGAACAAAACATCTAGGATGTGATTGCATTATCAAATGGTTTCAATACAATTACGCTGCATTCTAAATAACTGTTCTAATTATATTTCCATTTGACAAAGCAATAACACTTCAAAAAACAGCAATCAGAATAATTTTTCACAGCCAACTCTGAGAACAGAAGGTGAAAAGGTTCATTTAGATGATTTCATGAAAGTCTGGCTAAACTTCATATAATTAAAGAGCCACACCAAGAAAAGACTAATAATAATGATATAGCAAGAGCTTGCATTTTAATCTTACTTCATGCATTCTGCTGCTTGTATCCCATAATATGGAGCTTTAGTTAGATATTTGTATTTCTCTTCCCTTTGCATTAATTTGCTTTCCTGGCATTGATAATGAACAGAGGAGATGCTAATAGACTTTTGGATCCCACAGCGAAAGAATTCTACTGTGTACTATACATGTTATGTATTGAAGTTCTCATCCTGGCCACCAGGGGGTATTGTGTATATAGTTTTCACTCAGGTCCAAGTAAGTTAATTTAGGCAGGAAACCCTGGGCTGCTGTTGTTACAATAGATGGCCGACTACCTATATACTGTAAGCAGGCTGGCTGAGCTGTTTGCTGTTCAGGCGAGAGGCCTGGGCAGGCCAGGTCGTCCTCTTATATACCTGCTGCAATTGACAAAGCATCTGACCACCCTCACCTGAATCTCATAGCTCTCCTGTAGCTGCCAAACCAATTAACCAACTAGAAGGATTACTGTTAATAGCACCAGTTTTCCTATAACTTGATATTGCTAGATTGTTTTGATGAACTGCAAAAGCATTTTTAGTTTGCTTTCTGTTGCCACCCTGGAACTTTTCTTTATTAGTGCCACTTTGTTTTGTATTGGGTTTAACACTTTTTATGTTTCAAGGTGCGTTCTAACCAATTGTATAAGCATTGGTAATGGCAAGTAAGCGCATACACTTTCAGCTGTCAACTGTCAATGGTCAGTTCATATTGGGGCTTTTATTGTGTGGTCCTGTGAGTTTGGGTTTCGTCTTCCTATGAGTGAGCCATTGCCACTGACAATGTTGAATAAACGTAGTTGAGGAACTTTTACTGCCTTGGGCTTCTGACTTTTTCCGAACATTTAACATTGGCGACGTGGATGGGATACATGAGCTCCCGCCGGCTACCAGAGGTCCAAGACCACACTGCAGCACTGGCTGGTTGTAATTATGAAGCTGGGGGCATCTGTTGGCTGACAGAGGTTGGTAGGGCAGTGCCCCATTTGCCATAATCGGCCAGCCTCCACAGTCCTGAGGAGCAGTTACAAGGGGCATTGTTGTGATAAAGGGATAAAGCGTAATTAACAAGCACAATGGATGTCCGGTTCTCTTACGGCAGCTACTTTACAAAATGGCTGCTGTGGGAGGAAGAGGACCCAAAGCTGAGAAGTGGAGCCAATGTCATTCCCTGAAACCTCCTCATGCTTTCTGCCTGTTCACCTGCCCTCTCCAAATGAGCAACAAATGTGGGGAGGAGGAGGAGCTGCCATAATTGCCACACACCATTCAAAGCCCAGCATTCTTTGCAATTGATTTAAATCCAGAAATCCTATGTTTCACTAATAACATGGCTTTCTCATGCTCTAAGAATAGAATACAGTTCCCCCCCCCCATGCGGTGTTTAAAAGAAATAGAGAGGGGGAAAGGATAGAGATGGATGAAAACCTGAAGTTGGTGCCAAATGAAATTTATTCCTGAAAAGGTATAAACAATCCAGTGTGTTACAGTAAGTTCACTTTCATGCGGGAATGAATTCTGATGTGCCTTCTTTTCAGTGAAAGTTCTTCTGTGACATCCTCTCCCTGGAATATTGTCTAGAGAGAGGTTCTCAAGAAAAAGCTTCCTCTGGGAGAAAAAGATGTCAAAATGCATACTGAAGCCAGTTGCTCTCTTGCACTTTTTCAGAAACATATCATCTCATTTGGTGCCAGCTTTGGGCTCACTTTTTTGTAAACTGAGCTGAGAGCCTGTTGGGCATACTGGAGGGATGTAAATTCAATAAATGTTTATTTTATTCCACTTTGCAGAGTCACCAGTTTCCAAAGCAACATGCAGCATTAGGGGGTGCCATGAGATATCATGTACAGTACTCATGTAGGCAAACACTCCTGTTTGGCTTCTATGAGCAGGAGGAGGGTTGGTCACTTTCCTTCTGCTTATGTACACATACCACCCTGGTCTCCAATGGGAGGAATCTTAAACTGGGCAGGGGGCGCATTAGGATAGAGTAGCAGACAACCATGGCTCCAACAGCACAGCAGTTCCTTCATGGGTGGGAGTGTCCCACCTGTGCTTCACCTCCTTCCCTCAGGCTTCTTTGAAAGTTGAAGCAGATGCTATCAGTGTATTGTTGCTGGAACATCTTCTTATACCTGGGATCATCAGGATTAAACAATGTCCCACATGCTTAATGCCACAAGTGGCTCTCTCTTGATAGAACAGGCCATAAATAGGGTGCCACCACCAAAAGGTCCCTCGCCCCAGTTGCCCCCTCTGAAGGCGGGCTTTTCAAGGAAAAAAATCTCAATCTAACTCCTGTTTTAAAACAGCTCCATTGCTTGCCGTTTTGTTTTTGGGCTCAGTTCAGGATGTTTACAATGGTGTTTAAAGCCCTGAACTGTTTAGACCCCCTATTCCTGAAATACAACTGCCATCCCTACAGATCTTCTAAATCAGCCTTTCTCAACACTGGGTCCCCAGATGCTGTTGATCTGCAATTCCTATCCTATGTAGGCAGCAGGACTCATGTTCAGGGATAATGGGAGTTGTAGTCTAACATCTAAGGATCCAAGGGTGAAAAAGGCTGCTCTAAGGTGCTGGAGATGCACCTCTTTCCCCATATATTTTGTTTTGTAGGGCCCATCTCTTTTGCTGGATCTATATTGTTCGTGTGTGTGTGTGTGTGTGTGTGTACACACACACACACACAGAGTCAGGCCTGCACACAAGCCTTTGGATCTGGTCCTAAATACACAAACCTAGGCCTCACTGCTCTGGTGCTGTCACAAATGCACCAGCAGTCACACTTGAAATCAAAGAGTTAGTTTGGCTACTTGAAGTTGTAGAGCAGCCAGGAATGCTGTACACAAGGAGGGGAAAGGCAATTGTGATTGGTGAGGTGAAGCTGCAAGAAAGCAGAGCTAAACAGACTGGTATTCAGATCACACAAAAGAAAAATATTAACACAGACTGCAAAAGTCATCATGAATCCTTCTGCTCCCAGAGGGGTTTGCTCATGCCATTTCCGATGTGTACAGAACATTCCAGGTTGCTCTTAATCTTTTCTAAAAGTTAGTATTTAGCAAACAGGCAAAAAACAACAACAACAAAGAGCTTGAAAATACATTTCAAGTATTTAGAGTCCTTGGTATTCATTATTTATCACATGGGAGTCCCAGTTTCAGCAACCTGATAAAGAAGTATAAACACAGCACATGAGAACTATGCGATCTTGTCAGTCACAGAGACCAGTGGCAAATGTAATAGTTAAAATACGGCACATGGTGGTAGGTGGGTGGGTGGAGGAGCTCATTTGAGTTGAAGACAAGCTCCACTGGCATAAACCAACATTGACTCCTGAAAAAAGGAGCCGCTATATCTGCAATAAATAATTCAAACTGCTCTCTAGTCCCCCTGTGGCAGAACTCCTACAAATGCAAAGATCACAGGAGTGGCGCAAGATACAGTATTGCTAACCCATTTTCTTTCTTGTGATCATCAGAGGGTGGTTCCCCCCCCCATTAAAAAAATTGATACACACTAATTAGTTCCTTCAGAATTTATCACAAGCTTATGATTCCATCCCCCAAGATGAAAAACCTCCAAAGTTATGCAAGACATTAGACAGCAGAGCGTATCTTTTGCAATAAATTAACAATTAACTGTGTGTCAGTATGTTAAGCAAGATTTGAAGTTAGGCCTCTGAACATTTGAAAAAGAGGGCTGCCTTACTTTCTTTAGCTGTTCCCAGTTCCCAGCATTTAAAGCAATGTTTCACTTTGAAGCGCCAAGTAAAAAGCCTGGTCAAAATCAGTGTATTTGTTACGGTAATTGCCAGTTGAGCTAGCCGGCTGTAGATCATCTGCCAGGAGACACAAACCTCTTTTTCTACTAGAGTAACTTTTTATTGTAATTACATGAGTATCATCTAATTTTTGTAAGTGTTGTACAACTCAGCATAATTGCCAGGTTGCTTAACAGCATGGTTACTTGCTAGCCAATTAGGAATTAGCAGTACATTGGGCTGAAGGGCACTTTAGTTAAATTGCCTTTTTCTACGTAGCCATTCATAATTTGCTTCTTCACTTGAGACTGGTTGCCCCCCCCAAAAAAAATACATTTCCTCTCATATTCAGGCTCCGAAACCTATATCATCATAGCTTCAGACCTTCCAACTGTCCCACTTTGAGTGGGACATTCCCAAGGCCTCCTCTGCAGCCACTGCAACAAGGCCTCTGCCACCACTAGGCCTCCACCGAGGCCCATCGCGGCTGCTGACGTACTTCCGGAAGCCAGTACCATGCTTCCAGAAGTACGTCAGCAGCTGCAATGAGGCGCCGTTGCAGCAGCAGCAGTAGCGGCAGAGTAGGAAAAGTGAGAGCCCAGCTGACGAATCTAAGGCAGTAGGGTAGATGGGTGACGGTGGCAGCAGCAGTGGGCTGAGGCGGCATGAGCAGCCAGGGAGGCAAGTGGCAGAATCATGTGGGGAAATGACACAGGCCGAAGCGGGTGGAGAGACGAGATCATGCAGGAGGTTGGCGGTGGCAGGCTGATGCAGCCTGAGCAGTAAGGCAGTGGCATGAAGGGGAGGGACATCTTGGATTTATCTTTGGAAAAGTTGGAGGGCTCTGTGCTCTATAGCCACCTTATACCAAATAAGACTATTTGCCCATCTAGCCCAGCATTGTGTAGTCTGAGAGGCATCGTATTGCCATGGGCTCTGCCTTTCCCATCACCCGCAACCTGGTTACTAACTGGAGATGCCAGGGATTGAACCTTGGATCTACTGCTTGCAAAGCATGAGCTCTTCCACTGACGTATGGAGCAGGAGGTGTGCATTGGAGAGATACCCCCCTGTCTATGCCGTACCCCCATCCTCCAGACACACATGCATATTGCATTCATAAAAGGTAAAGGTAAAGGACCCCTGGATGGTTAAGTCCAGTCAATAGCAACTATGGGGTTGTGGTACTCATCTTGCTTTCAGGCCAAGGGAGCCGGCATTTGTCCACAGACAGCTTTCCAGGTCGTGTGGCCAGCATGACTAAACCGCTTATGGTGCAATGGAACACCGTGACGGAAACCAGAGAGCACAGAAACGCCGTTTACCTTCCCGCTGGAGCGGTACCTATTTATCTACTTGCAATGGTATGCTATCAAACTGCTAGGTTGGCAGGAGCTGGGACAGAGCAACAGGAGCTCACCCCATCGTGGGGATTTGAACTGCCGACCTTCTGATCAGCAAGCCCAAGAGGTTCAAGGGTTTAGACCAAAGTGCCACCTGCGTCCCTTCTATGTGTATATATGTATGCACATTGCATACACGTACCCTGGCACAGCAGACAGCTGGCTAATGTGAAACTCAACAGAATGGACAAGCTGATCAAAATCTTTTTCATTAAAAAGATGGATTTTCTTATTCCATGGAATGTCAACCACCACCCCAGCTCAACCCTGAATTCATCCAGACATCAAAAGTCAAAAGAAAGAAGGAAGAAAAGTTAAGGTTTTCTGTGCAATACACTTGATGCCAAGACAACATGTGAACAAGGCCTGGGCAGCACTTGTGTTCCTCCGAATTGTTTTTTGCATTATTCATGCAGCATTTTCACAAACGGATGAAATATTTAACTGCCCTCTATTTATTGAGGTTCAGCATGGAACAGCTTCTGTTCTCCGAATTTTATTGAAGATTTCATGGAATGTAAATACTTTCATTTTCTTCTCCACTTTTCCTTGATGATACAAAAAGAGCAATTTCAAAAAATATAGGCGTGCACAATAAATTTGCCCTCAGCAGGACAGAAACTAGAGTCAGAGCATTTCTCCTCGTACTTATCCAAAATGTACAATTAGGCTACCCCCTGCATTTCCCTTATGTCAGTCTCTCAAAGACCCTGTCGACAATCAAAGCCGCAGGAACAAAAGAGGTGCAGTTGGATTGCCATCGTAAAAATTAGAAGCTGTATTCAAAAAGCACAGACTTCCTGGAAACAACCAGCCAAGGATTGGCTGGTTAGTTCAAAGCATTGGGTGAAATACAGCCCATCTCCAATAGTGGAGCTATTCATCAGTCCTGTGGGTTTTTATTCATTCTTCTTTTAAAAAATCTCTCTCTTTTATATCAGGTTTTTTACATACACCCCAACTGCATCCTATTATTCCCTCTACCTGACTCTTACAAATGTACCATTTTGATTTAATTTATTATGTTCTCAGAATGTTGGAAACAGGGATTTGTATGGAAGGGGCAAATCCTCCTAACATACATACATACACAAACACACACACACACACACACACATACATACATACATACATAACAAGCATCAGGTTACTGGGATGTAAGAACAACCTTCTGCATCAGGCCAGTGGTCCATCTAGTCTCGCATTCTCTTTTCACAGGGACCAACTAGATGCCTGTGCAAAATACACGCAAGTAGGACTCTCCCCTCCTGCAGTTTCCAACAACTAGTATTCAGAAGCATGTGATTTGTGCTTCATATGCCCACTCAACAACTTTGATCAGAAGAACTGGCACTACTACAGATACAGAACAATACCCGTTCTGTATTTATAAGAAGTTTGGCAGCATCTACACTTTGGAACTCCCTGACTATTGAGATCAAGCACTGTGTTCTTTCTGGCACTTGCCAAAAACATTCTTGCTTAGACAAGCCTACCAAGATGCTTAGAAAGTTGAGGTGATTTTAACTTGTTTTAGTATTTTAACTTTTGTAAGTTTGAAAAGAATAGTTGTGATTTTTCTTCTTCTTGATTTTACTCTTTTATCTTTTACAAACGACTTTGAGCTTTTTTTTTACAATCAAGCAGTGTATAGGTAAAGGTAAAGGGACCCCTGACCATTAGGTCAAGTCGCAGACAACTCTGGGGTTGCGGCGCTCATCTCGCTTTATTGGCCGAGGGAGCCGGCGTACAGCTTCCAGGTCATGTGGCCAGCATGACTAAACCGCTTCTGGAGAACCAGAGCAGCACACGGAAAAGCCGTTTACCTTCCCGCTGGAGCAGTACCTATTTATCTACTTGCACTTTAATGTGCTTTCGAACTGCTAGGTTGGCAGGAGCAGGGACCGAGCAATGGGAGCTCACCCCGTCACGGTGATTTGAACCGCTGACCTTCTGATCGGAAAGTCCTAGGCTCTGTGGTTTAACCCACAGCGCCACCTGCGTCCCAAGCAGTGTATACATTTTATGAAATAAGTAAAAAATGTGAAATAAGTAAAAAATGTGTGCTTTTTTTAAAAAACGAAAGCTGTGAATCTAGGGATAATACCTACATCGAACCTCATTTTGCATTTTAATGACCATCCACCCAGCTTGGAGAAATCCTTTTGAAGCTCTTTGTGATCCTTTTTGTTCATAGTGACCTGAACAATTTGGCATCATCGGCAAACTTGGCCATCTCTTTATTTTGCTCAGCTCTAAGACAAAAGTCATTTAGGAGCAAGTTTAAAAGCACAGATCCCAATACTGATCTTTGGAGGACTCTCCTTCTTACAATCCTCCACTGTGAAAAATGTCCATTTGCTCCTGCTCTCTCCTTCCTTTTCTGTCACCAGTTGCTGATTCATAAGAAAATAGATTGCTAAGCTAGGAAGCTTACTCTGGAGGCTTATCAAAAGCTCCTTGAAAGTCTAACTACACAGTGTCTCCTGAATCACCTTACTGACACTCTCAAAGAACTCTAAAATATGAAACAGACAGGATTTACCTGTGCAAAAACCATGCTGGATCTTATTCACCAATACTTGTTGTCCTATATGTGTGATAATTCTATCTTTAATAATATTTCCCACAGACATTAAGCAAATGGGCCATTTGTTTCACAGATCTCCCATGGATCCCTTTGTAAAAATTGATTTCACCTTGGCCATTTTCCAGTCCTCAGATGCAGAGGCTAATTTTAGGGACAAGGTACATTTTGTTGTTGCAAGAACAGCAACTTCACATTTGAGTTCTTTAAGAACGGTTGGATGCATAGGAGCAAACTCCTAGGGGCTCTGGGGGCTTCGGCCCCCACAACGTTGATGGGCATTCCCATTCAAATGGTGTGTGTGCACTGCATCATGTGATTGATTAGGCAGGGCGGGGCTTACCTGGGTCCCCACAATATTTTATTCAAGCTGGCATCCCCGGTTGGATGGATACCATCTGCACCCAATGTTTTCTTAGCTTTTCGTTAACAAGGCAACCTTAGAGCTTTTCTCTTGCCACCACTCCTTGCTTCAGTTCCTCAGACTTCCTTCCTGAAAATGTCAGCTCAGGAGCAGGGACCCACTGTGAATAAAAGGTTCAAAGAACTAATTCATCTTCTCAGCAGTCTCCTTTTCCTTCTTTAGCCCTATCCTTGGAACTCGTTTCCTGTTGCTAATGTATTTAGATGATGATGATGATGATTTCAGCAATGTGCTCCTCAAATTATTTTTCCTCCAACCCATCAGCACAAACTCTAAACCAATGCAACATCCTTCTCAAAAGTGGAGCAGAGAAAGCACAGACCTCCTTACCCTCAACAATATTCTCTCTGTGATGCCAGCACAATACAGATGACTTTGCACATGCAACTGTGCTGACAGATGCTTCTCCACTGGAGCTTAATCAAGTCGATGTCACTCAGTTTCGGGATTGTGCCAATGGGTGATTCCTTGTACCTCATCATAGGCATTCTGCCATTTGATAAACCATGCTGATAACATGGTAGCAGGGGTTATATAATAAGGTAATTATATTAGGGTGTACAGATGGATGAGGGACAGAAAATAACCATAACCAACTAATTTCTCCTCCTTCCGATATACAAAATCTCCTTTGTTTGCCCACAGCAACTTCTCTCATACCTTTCTGTTTCTATTTTCCAGTGTCTAAAAAATGGAGCTAATAAGTTTATGCTTCCTCCCTCACAGGATGCTGGAAGAATTAATTAGCTAATAATGAAGATAAAAAGCAGGGTACAACTAGCATGATCATCATAATTATGATATCTCCTGAGGCTGCTTCGGTAAACTTCGGTTAGCATATTTTATTAGGTAGCAAACAACAATTAAAAAAAATACTGCATTGTTCAGTGACTAGCTTCTCAAGACTTCTGAAAACATATCCATTGCATCTCCATTTTACGGTGTGTGGGTTTTCTTTCAAACCACAGTCGGATTTGATTTGGCAGGGTGGGGTGGGTGGAGATTTTCTTTGAGGAATATTATCTGCTTCCACCCCTTCTCATAATTCATATGCTTATCTTGTACGTGAACACCAATAATGAATGAGGGTGTACACGGAGCCAGGCAGGAAATTCTGTTTGGAGTGCATTTACATTTTTGACAAATAACTCAGTGGGATATCCTTGCAGCAAAATGTTACCTTGTGATTAATCATGTGACACGTATTAAAATTGTTTTGATTAGTCTTGCAGACTTATTTCTTGAGAAGAATGTGCCTATACGTGAAACATTCTATAGATTAAAAGCCCTTTGTTCCCTACTTTATACCTGTTAGTGCTAGAAACAGGTCCAAATAACAGTTGGCCTTTAACCTTATGCATACTTACTCAGGAGTAAGTCCTATTAAGTTCAGTGGGGTATGTGTGACTATGGTAGCAGTGAACCTGTAACAGGGGCTCAGTCCCAGTTAAGTATATAAAGGATTGCATTGCTAAACTCACTAGGTAGCAAGTCCCATTGAACTTAGTGGGACTTGCTTGTGACTACACATGCAATGGATTGCACTGTAAATTAGTTTACAGTAAGTTTGCACCATCTTCCCAGAAACATCTTTTGTAGCTGCTCTGCCAGAATGCAGAGGCCAAGAAGTTTGCTATGCCAGAGGTGTGGTCTTCTGTTAAGCAATTTTGCCTTTTGAAGCAGACAGCTACATTATCCTGAGCTCTTCTGAGGAAGCAGATGCAGAGCAAAGGCCAAGAAACTGCATGGCATTGAGGACTCATAGCAAAGAGGTTGCAATTCAAGCCGCCCCTCTCTCTGACTCAGTGGCGTAGCGTGGGGGGTGCAGGGGGGGCCGGCCGCACCGGGCGCAACATCTGGGGTTAGGGCAAATCCACGGGTTAGGGGGCACAAATCCACGGGTTAGGGGGCGCAAATCCACGGGTTAGGGGGCGCAAATTACTTGCCTTGCCCCGGGTGCTGACAACCCACGCTACACCACTGCTCTGACTAGCCTTATTTTCTGGAAGTGGCCTGATTCTTGTGGGTCAAAAAGGACTGCCCTCCCAATACTCTTACCCCAGGTTCTCCTCCTCCGAACAATCATTTTCATTGATGTATGGCTTGGGATATTGTTCTGGTTTGATCTTTATCAGCCTGGATTAGCTACTGTCAAGGTCGGTCTCTGCCATGCAGTGGGGCGAAGTGACCTACTGACTGTGTCAGGCACCATCAAGAGCAGGAACAGCCAGGAACTAATGAAAGCAGGAATTTGTGTCTGAATGACACAGCAGGATGTTTTAAAGTGTTGGCCCAACCAACAGTAGGGATGTGTTGGGTCTCTGCTTCAGTCAACATCACGTATTGGGCAAGGGGGTACCCTCCAGATGTTGCTGAACTACAAATCCCTTCATCCCTCATCATTGTCCATGCTGGCTGTGCATGATAGTTGTTGTGGTCCCATAAATATTTGGAGACCACCACACTGCCTACCTCTGGGCTACTGTAACAAATGAGTTGCACTGTACTTATGACTTTCATCATCTGCTTTAGATTCAGGACTGGTGCAAGCCATTTTGGTACCACAGGTGGAAGACAAAATGGTGCCCACTTCCTCCAAATCCTGTAGCCAACCTGGCAGGTAGCTGAATCTTAGTTTAACACTGGAAATAAGCTGCCATCCTCCACTGCACCTGAGGGCAGCTGTCATGGGCCCTTTGCTCCATCAGGGTCTGGCATACTTTGGCAACCCCAGAAGACCCAGGAGGTAGGGGGCTGGAAGGCTGGCACCCAGGGTTGTAGGGAAGAGGTCCTCCACTTGTGACTCTAACATCTAGAAGCAGGGAAGGAGAAGCAGGTCTTACAGTCCCTCCAGCAGAGCAGAGAGCCTCATTAGGGAGGCAGGAGGACTTCGACCAGCCAGAGGATGGGGTTGAACAGAAGGAGGAGAAACATTGGAGCTGGAGGCAGAGGGGCAGGACACAGTCTTGCAACCAAAAACCAGGTGCCACCTTTGTGAGATCTTGCCCAGATGGAGCGTGTGTGCATGCAGCAGACTCATAGGGCAAGAGCATAGCTGTCAACTTACAGATTTGAAAATAAGGGACCAGCAGCCTTGAAAATAAGGGACCAACAGCCAAAATAAGGGACCTGCAGCCTCACCTGTTCCAGGCACTCCAGTCTTCCTGTCCTCCTGCAGTCTGGTCAAACTCATGCTGGTAGCTTCGAGAACACTGTCCAACCAACTTTGTAACCAGAGGTTCAACTGAATAGAATCTGCACCACAAGGCCTATGCAGCCTCAACTTAAGATGGCTCCCCGGCCTGGCTTTGCACTGCAAAGTTTGCAGCAGCACGTGCAACAAAATGGCGTCCAGCATTCAAAAACCCCCTCAGCTTGCATTAACTAGCCACACACAAGGCATGCAAGCTCCACCCCCCAGTCGTTCTTAGACTTCTTATTGGGTGAGCAACACAGCCAAGCAACACAGTTGGAGCCTCCCTCCTCCCTGGCCGGCAGGGAGGGAGGGAGAGGAGCTGCTTCCTTTGAAATGTAAGGGACATCGTTTAAGGGGCATTTAAGGGACATTCATCAATAAGGGACAGCAGCGGGACATGGCACTGGAATAAGGGACTGTCCCTTCAAATAAGGGACACTTGACAGCTATGCAAGAGAGTCCCATCACCTTACATT
The DNA here is from genome assembly GCF_027172205.1 of Podarcis raffonei. Classification (NCBI taxonomy): domain Eukaryota; kingdom Metazoa; phylum Chordata; class Lepidosauria; order Squamata; family Lacertidae; genus Podarcis; species Podarcis raffonei. The sequence goes on along the minus strand of NC_070613.1, from coordinate 25,706,553 downwards.
TAAAAGCTTGGTGGGAGGGGCATGTCAGCTGTCAGGACATCGTCATAGCTTCTGTGGGGTTATGAACATCTTGCCTTGCTCATGTACCTTGACTTCTTGACCTTAGGTTGAGCCTAAATAGTCTTAATAAAGATCTCTTCCTTACTTTACAAGCAAGAGTTGTTGTAATTGTGTTTCGGGTTGAGAGCCTAGTTTAGGTGGCACAGGGTAGACCATGTGGCACGTGTGTTTCCAAAACCTCACTGCTACTTCATGTACACCAACATCTGCTGCATGAAGCAGCTGCCTCACTTAGTCTCATGGTTGGGCCAGCCCTGCCATGGACCAAAAGTATATGCATGCTAAGCTGAACACAACAAGGATACCAAGCAGAGATGCCAAGGGTGGTTCTAGCTGGGTGTTTACTGTGGGATCACACAGTGTTGTTGGCATCAAAATCCCAGAGTGTATACCTGGCCCAGAATTCAATTCAGGAGAAATAGGATGGGGGGGGATACAGAAACTGTTGCCAATGACCTGTTTCCAAATTAGGCCCCCATCTGGAAGCACTCCAAGATTCGGTTGTTTTATATTTCTCTTTGAATACAGCATACACCTCCTTGCCTTTGGGACCTGATCTTTTAAAAACTGAGGAGAAAGCCATGTGTACAGTTGCTGCAATGGTCTCAGTAGACAGGAACCGTGGATGCTGAGACATGAGAGCGTTTCAACCACAAGTGTTTTTGGCATATGCATAACCAGCAGGGCATATGTGGGAGATTGTGACATATTTCTTTCTTTCAAACCCATATGTAAAGTTTAAAATACAAAAAGGTCACCACAGCTTACCAAAGCAAATAAAAAAGAGAGAGATTTCTTCTATTTTGATACCTTCACTTTGCACTCTTATAACTCAAAGATGACTGCTAAAGTAGTCAAATATGACTGCTATAAATATTCTATTCTTTTTTATATATTAAAAAACCCCACTGATAGGAAAATAAGTACTATGCTTTTTTGGTATTTAAAAATGAATGAAATCTCTATTAATATTTTAAAGCACGGTTACTTGAGGTTCAATTATTAATGTTCAATAATTTTCTCATACTTTCTAAAATATGTACATCAGTGTTAACACTAGGACCACTCCGTACACACTGGGAATTGATATTCTGTGATAGCCCAAGAAAGGTCTGGATAGTAGCCCTTTGAACACATTATACCCTTGGTAAAAATTTAATGATTTCCTAAATACACACTCCTTTTCAACTGCTTTATGGTACCATAATGCCATCTAGAGGTTGTCCAACAAAGAGGACCTGAATTTATACTATACCAGGCGGAAGGAGATTTAAGTAAGCACATTCTCAAGGACCAATATAATCCTAGAACTCAGAGAGAGAGAGAGAGAGAGAGAGAGAGAGAGAGAGAGAGGAAAGAAAAAGAAGTAGCAGTCAGATCTGAAGTCTGCTGCTGTTTTTGTCCATGCTAACTACTACTTAGGACCAGTGGCGTAGCGTGGGGGGTGCAGGGGGGGCCAGCCGCACCGGGCGCAACATCTGAGGGGGGGCGCGCTAATCTAGTGGAAGAGACTCGAGTGCTAAAATCCACGGGTTAGGGGGCGCAAATTACTTGCCTTGCCCCGGGTGCTGACAACCCACGCTACACCACTGCTTAGGACAGGGATAGTCAACATAATATGTACTGAACTATAGTTCCCATCAGCCCCAGCCTGGATAGTGAATGTTTGGGCATAATGGCAGTTGTAGTTTGCAGAGCACCACACTGGCCAATCCTAACACAGGAATTTGATATTTGTGAATTTCAGTACGAACTGGCCTGATCCACACCTCCCAGACTAACTGATCTATAACAGGTTGCAATCCTAACCATGTCTACTCAGATGTAATCCCCATTTATCCCTAGGTAAACTGGGCTAGACACGGGTGGCGCTGTGGGTAAAAGCCTCAGCGCCTAGGACTTGCCGATCGAAAGGTCGGCGGTTCGAATCCCCGCGGCGGGGTGCGCTCCCGTCGCTTGGTCCCAGCGCCTGCCAACCTAGCAGTTCGAAAGCACCCTCGGGTGCAAGTAGATAAATAGGGACCGCTTACTAGCGGGAAGGTAAACGGCGTTCTGTGTGCTGCGCTGGCTCGCCAGATGCAGCTTGTCACGCTGGCCACGTGACCCGGAAGTGTCTGTGGACAGCGCTGGCCCCCGGCCTCTTAAGCGAGATGGGCGCGCAACCCTAGAGTCTGTCAAGACTGGCCCGTACGGGCAGGGGTACCTTTACCTTTACAACTGGGCTAGAATTGCAGTGTTCAGTTATGAACCACTTCCTAGACATGACAATGCAGTTCTTGGCTAAAAAAATGTAAGAGAAAATACTATTAGAAATGTGAGAGAAAATATGTTAAAAATATTGTTTTAATGCATTTCTTTATGCAGGTTTTGTAAAAGAAACCCAGATGACTGCAGAAATGGGAAGTATGGATGAACATGTGTGGAACAGGCATGGAGAAGAAACAGACTGATTCATTCATCCCTGACATTACCATCCCAGCCATCTGCTGTACTTCCAATTACTGCATGTTTTCTTTCCTTAGATAGTTTTACAAAGAAAATGAGAAGCTATAGGTGCAAGATGAAAGAACCGGAACATGCACCAGTTAGAAAGATGGAACGATAAAATATTTTCAGATGAATGCGGAGGTTGTGCTCCTCCTCCTTCCAGTTCTCATTTTAGGAAAGCAGTGAAACCATCAGAAAATTTCGTTCACTTCACATTTTAGTTCAGCCCTGCCTAATTCATACCTCCTGAAACAAAACACAAACCAAAGCACAGCTATACTTTGAAATTCACACTTCTCTGGATTTTGCAATTCACTTCTCCAATCAAGAAATGTCTACACTGAGAGCCAGTGTGGTGCAGTGCTTGGAGTGGCAGACTAGGACCTGGGAGTAAAGGTAAAGGTAAAGGGACCCCTGACCATTAGGTCTAGTCGTGACCGACTCTGGGGTTGCGGCGCTCATCTCGCTTTATTGGCCAAGGGAGCCGGCGTACAGCTTCCTGGTCATGTGGCCAGCATGACTAAGCTGCTTCTGGCGAACCAAAGCAGTGCATGGAAACACCGTTTACCTTCCCGCCAGAGCGGTACCTATTTATCTACTTGCACTTTGACGTGCTTTCGAACTGTTAGGTTGGCAGGAGCAGGGACCAGAGAACGGGAGCTCACCCCGTCACGGGGATTCAAACCGCCAACCTTCTGATCGGCAAGTCCTAGGGAGACCAGGGTTCAAATCCCCACTTGACCATGAAACTCACTGGGTGACCTTGGGCCAGTTGCTTCCTTTCAGCCTAACCTACCACCCACAGAGTTGTTGTGGGAATTAACTGAGGAAGGGAAGAAGCATGTACCACCTTGAGCTCATTGAAGGAAAAGGTGGAATGATGATGATGATGATGATGATGGGTGAAAATAACATAGAATAATGCATTATATTGGGGAAAATAGCTTGCAAATGCATATATTAGGCAAAATTGCATATGAAACTATATATATATTAGGAGAAACATGTACACTAAAATGCTGGTGAATGTTTTAAAAAATCACAGATTGAATGTGGATACTTGTACTTAAAATTGGGAAAATGAGAAAATAAGAGAAACTGAAACTGACAGATTCGTCTACCCTTAGCCGTAATGCCTCACAGAGCAAGGAGATGATGAACACAGAAAGGCAGCAAAGTTTTGAACCCCAGTATTTTGTCCATCATACACCTTCTTTGGACACTATCGTTACAGTTAAGGAGAGCATGGAAATGGGGACATAAATCTGCACTGAGCAAACTTCTCTGAAGTGAGGAGGCTTTCATGGGTACAGGCTTCCACCTGATCATTCCAACCCAGATTGCTCAGATCCCATGGAAACCTTCCTTCAGATGGCTGTACAGTGTCTATGGATCCCAGAGGGAGGGGCAGCTCAGCCCCACTCCTCACTCACACGTTCTCCTTAACTGTAAGCATAATGCCTGGTCACCCGAGTATTAGTGACTGTTATGTTAAATCAGTATATTGCCATAGAAGGTGTCCATGAGAAGAGTAGTTCATGGTTGTGCCTCTCTTTGGATCACCAACACATTGCATTGCTAAGTAAAAAATGCTATCTACCATGGCACTGGGGCCAGCCCTACCATTAGGCGGAATCAGGCAGCATTGGCATTCCTCTCACTATTCCTCCTGAGCCCCTTGGATGGACTCTTCTGTTAAGGTAGTGAGTGCCCTATAGCCTGTCCTCCACCCCCACAACTAGCCTGCTGCTCTCAGGTAGCAGAGAGGACACCATCCCATTAACAGTACTGTGGGAGGCAGAGGAATTTCGCTGCCAGACCAGTTTCTGTATGACGAATAATGAGATGGGTGCCATCTTTTCCTTAGCCTCAGGCAGTAGAATGTATTGGGTTGGCCCTCCTTCTTGCCAACAGACGCGGAAAAGGCAGGGGTGGGGCAGTGATTTTTCAGCAGATAAGATCAGCTTGCCGAAAATGTGTTACTTCCTTAGCACACATAAGTGCTACATCACTATTTTAAAGTGTAAGGATGAAGGCAGCAGAAGTGCATCCTCCTGCAAAGCTGAGATGAGGGAAAGGGGTATCTCCCAGAGGAAGGATGTGTACCTTCCTCTGCCTCCTATCACTGGCTGCCCCACATTTACACATTAATCATATACAGTGTTACCTATAGTTGCAGACACGATCCATTCCAGGGTGCCATTTGCACCCTGAAAAGTCCGCAACTAGAGCGACTCTTCCGTGCATGTGTGCGGCACGATTGAGCGCTTCTGCACATGCACAAAGTGTGCAGAACGCTTCTGCGCATGCGACGAAACCCGGAAATATACACTTCTTGGTTTGCCACATTCACAAGCTGAAAAGACACAACATGAACCTAACACAACACGATGTATGACTGTAAACAGTCACTTTGAATTTGCTAAGGGCTTCCCAGTTGTCACTGTGTTTTTTCCTTCCTTTGATAATCATTTCCTCTTTTTGAAAGATATGGTGGAGAAGGCCAGAGCCACTTTGGTGCATGATATTTAATAGGCAGGTAACGATCAGAAGGTCGGCAGTTCGAATCCCCACGACAGAGTGAGCTCCCGTTGCTCAGTCCCTGCTCCTGCCAACCTAGCAGTTCAAAAGCACGTCAAAGTGCAAGTAGATAAATAGGTACCGCTCCGGCGGGAAGGTAAACGGCGTTTCTGTGCGCTGCTCTGGTTCACCAGAAGCGGCTTAGTCATGCTGGCCACATGACCCAGAAGCTGTACGCCGGCTCCCTCGGCCAATAAAGCGAGGTGAGCGCCGCAACCCCAGAGTCGGTCACGACTGGACCTAATGGTCAGAGGTACCTTAACCTTTACCTAAAGGTACCCAGGTATGCAATATCCACCTACTGTGTCAAATATGAAGGAAGCAGATGTGTAAGTCACAACTCCCCACCCCATACCTTTGTGACATGCCCGAGAGCAACAGCTGAGAAAGAGCTGCCTCACTTGCTTTTATGCATTTCAGAAGCGAAAGCTGTGGTTAATTCGCATCTACAGGCGTCATCCTCTGATGCAACACGCTGTGGATTTTGTACACAAGCATAAAAATATTGCATAAGTAGAATCCCCAAATGTTGACAGCAGATGAGTAGGGCGGATGGCAGTGCAATGGCAAACAGCCCAAGTGTCAGGCACCCAGCATGACACTGGTGGTAACCACAACATCCTTGTAATGCAAAAACACTTGCAAATGTTCTCTCTCTGTGTGCGTCTCTGTCTCACCTTGTTACAGGGGTTGGGCATGACTGGGGCATTACTGCACAGCATGTGTGACCTTTGCAAAAAGGAAGGAATAAAAAGGAATCCATTACCTTGCCTTTGTATCCTGGTTAACCTGTGGGGAGGTGATCAAGCAAGAAACTAACCAGCTGACCAGTTACAGACCCAGAAGTAGCTTAACAGCTATTAGCTTCCTGCCAGGTGGGTGGTTATTGCGTACCAGAGGGACAAGGGGAGGTGAGGTGGTGGGGAGGTCAGCGCAGTGTAAATGTACTGGCGGAACCAATCTGTACCGACGTCTCCACCATCTCATCCTCCTCTCTTTTTTCTTTCTTTCTTTTTTTACTTCTTGAAGACGGTGATAAGTGCAACTGGAACTATGCAGTACAGAGGGATTGGTAGCCCACAATCCCTTGTCTTGATGGTGGAGAGGAAACTCCATTATATTTAATGATCCTTGGCTTAGCCCTATGGAAAAGTCAAGATAGAACTGGATAGGAAGACCTCTGCAGTTCTTGATAGATTTGTTGCCTTGTTTTACCCTTCACCTTATCTTGAACTGTCATTACTCTCTCGAACTTCTAGTTTATGGCTTTTTCTCCAGGAAGATTTCTTTCCTTGCACAACAGTTTGCTGTGCCTTCATAGCATGTAACTAACTGCATGTTATTGCCTGTGTGTACATGCATGTTCCTAATGATGGAGCTGTATTCATAACTGGAAGCTCCATCACAATATGCCCTTCTGGTTAATGTCTGTGTGGCACTGAAGAGCAATGCCACACAGCCAAGAGCTCCCACAGCTTGAGAGCTGTCCTGATAGCACAACGTCTAAAACATCTAGGTCCAGTGTCCCCAGTTCAAGCCCGCTGGCACCTTACAACATGTCCTTACAGAAATTAAAGCTCCTTGCAGACATGGACAAGCTGGAGAGAGAGTGCAGCTCAGCAAGAGAACATGCACTTTGCAGGCAATGGGTCCCAGCTTCAACTCCTGCCATCTGCACTTAAACTAATCAAATAAATATGAGGAGGACCTTTATCTACTGAGATCCTGTGGTGGAGAGTCACAACCAGGAGTACAGCAGGGATGAGGAACCTCTGCCCCTCCAGATATTGTTGACCTCCAACCCTGAAACAGCTTCAGGCTACAGAGCCAATGGCCAAGAACTATGAGAGTTGAAGTTCTGCAACTCCTGGAGGGTCACCATTCCTCCAGAAACTAGACTGGCATTTAGTCTGACCTGGTAGAAAGCAGCTTCATCCATTCATCCATCTATCCATTCGTTTTCTTGCACTTATATACCCCCTTTCCTCCAACCAGCTCAATGTGGCATGCATGGTTCTTTTTCTCCCCATGTAATCTTTGCAATAGCTCTGTGAGATAGGTTAGGCTGAGAGACTGCAACTGGCCCAAGTGAGTTTCATGGCTGACCAGGGATTTGAACCCTGGTCTCCCAGGTCCTAGTCCAACAATCTAACCACTATGCCACAATGGACCTTCCTATGTTCCTATGAAGAAACCACACCATAACATATACTGTAATTAATCCCTTGGGTCACTTCTGTCACAAAGGAGGCTCTAGGGTGAATGGGCTCTAACCTACTAATAGATACGGGGGGGAAACCAGGCATTAGTTACAGCAATTATCCTTCTGCACAATCAGACCTCATTATGAGAGGACCCAGTATGCTTCAGAGATAAGGTGGCTTGAAGAGTTCCATAAATTCATTGCTGTCTGCACAACCCTCTGGGCCTTTCCCTTGTTCAGTGCTTAAGGAAAATGTTCAGCTGAATTTTGTTGTGCTTGCCAAAGTAACATCCATCATGACGTTTCTTAAGGATATAAAGGCTGTTTTGTAAAGCATTCCTTTTTCTGCATGACACGCTGCTCAGTTGTCTGCAGCCAAAGAACAGCCCGTACATGAGTGTTCACAAAGGGTCAATCCCAAGGGTAAATATTGCTTAAGGGCTTAAGACAGTTTAAGCCAGCCCACAGCAAGGAAGCAACATGAACCTAGCATTGTCAGATGTCTCGCTCTACTTACTGACGACAGAATTTGTCACTAAGTTTACACCCACACCATATAGTGAAAGCACATTTAGACCACATAGCTTCCCGAAGAGTTGTGGGAACTGAAGTTTGTTAAGGGAGCTGAGGGAAAGAAGCCACATGTGTCACCTGTGCTTTAAATCTTAAATATATGGTGTGGATGTAGCTTAATTCAATTCTTTCTTGAGTCGATTATTCTGGCATGGTTTTTTGTTCACCTGCTTCAGTAATGAAGCAAAATCTCCCCATGCTTGATGCTTTGCAGGCGTTTCCTCCCCAGAAATGTGCACTTTACAGATCTTCGGTTTTCTGTCTGAGCAAACAGATCAGTGTCTTTATCCTTCCCCCAAAACAAAACACTGAGGAGTTCGTGCTAAACGAAACGAAACACCAAGTTGTTTTGGCAGAGGATAGCGACATGAAAGACCAGCTGCCTGCCATTATGACACTGATTAAGAGACCTGAACTATTTAGAAGAATGTCAGTTTCATGGGAAGCTTTGACTTCTGAAATACAATTTCAAAATTAATCTGAGCAGAGCAATAGTTTCCTAGTGCTGCAAAAAGCTGCCTTATCTCGCTGCAGCTGGGGTGCACAGCGCTGTGGAAGTCTTGAGCCTGAGTTGCATGAGGTGCTTCTATTTTTAGTTAAGAAGAGTAGATTAATCTTTTATGCCATGTGTCACTTGTCTGGTTGAAGGGCAAAGGACCTTAGATCAGTCATGGAAAGGAACTACAGCAACGCCACCCCCAAGGATCAGGTAGCAAGCGATGGGGGAGATCTCTGCCTGCGTCCATAGAGAGCCACCATCAGGTTGCCTGCACACTAAACCTTTGGAGCACATGCAAAGTGCATTATCTACACTGGAAATATTTTAGAGCACCACCAGAACATAAATGAAAAGCGCACACTTTTCAGATTGCCGTGCAATATCTGGTGTAGAAAATGTTAACGGCTGTGTAATTTTCTGGTTTTGTGGTAATCTGAGGGATCAAAGAAGGGGGGGGGGAGAGACGGGCATGTTATAGCTGGGAAAGAAATGAAAGCAACAAGGAAGTAATGGGCATAGAAAGTGGAGCAGCAGAATGTGAAGGCTGATCCACCCACTCTGAAGCACTAAAGCAAATTGACTGTGACCCCAAGGGGAGTGACTTGCAGCCTGATTTTTCCCAGTGAACTGGATTATCCCCATTATCAAGTAAACCCGAAATTACAGGGGGGAAGAATTGGTACCTGTGTTGTTTGAGGGTAACATCGTGTGGATTATACAAATCAAATGGGTATGCAAGTAGCTGCAAATACATATGCAAGTAGCTGCAAATACATGGTTCACTCTGGTGTGGACAAGATCTGTGTGCTAAAAGCAGCATAAGGAAGTATCAGCATAATACCTGCGCAAGCAGAAGAGGATGGAAAGTTTCAAGGAAGGGTGTAGGAGGAGAAGTATTTAGGTCTCATTTCATTTGGTCCACTTGCTTCAAACAGGGTGCTCAGCAGCCAGTTGCAGTACAGGAAAGGTGTTGAACATGCAAAATACCACCAGAAAGAAATATAGGTGCCTGTGCAAAATAAAGTGCGCATTTTAACTGAATTCACTAAAATCGCTATAATCCAATCAAAATGAAAAACAATTGTTATTAAACCCCTGCTTCTGGTAAAGTATTGTGATGCAGTGGTTAATCTATTGGACTAAGTAGGTGTAGGTCTTCGTGAGAGATCCATACATCTTTGCCAATGATGGAGGACTCAGTGGTGCACACTTTACGTTTTTCTCCTGTGATGCCAACGGAGATAAAACACTACAGACTTTTATTTGGCAAGTGTAACAGTTTCATTGCAGAATATTTTCTTGATTATTTAAGGCTGGGATCGTGACAAATATTTGTGCCACATGTGCAGTCTTGTGATCTACCAAAGTGAAATTTTACAGCTGACGCACAAACACTGGTGAATTATTCACATTGCCTACAACACCCGATTTGTTTCTCTTGCTCCGGCTGTAAATAAGTGGAATTTGCACATAGGTTATGGAATCAGCTGAACCATCAGCACACAGTGGAACCAAAAGGTGTCTCTCCAACAGTGAGTTACCATCAGCTACATTTTAGAATCCAAGCCTTATGAGGAACGGTCACGGGAGTTAGGTATGTTTGAGAAGACCGAGAAGTGATATAATAGCTATCCTCAAATATCTGAAGGGCTGTCCCATGGAAGATGGAGCAAGCTTGCTTTTTGCACAGACACGAATGACAGAGGTCTATAAAATTATGCATGAGATGAAGCAAGGGACACAATTTCCCCTCTCCCTTTCACATAATACTAGAACCTGGGGCCATCAAGCACAATTACTTAGCAGTAGATTTGGAATAAAAAGGTCAAGGGACCCCTGACCATTAGGTCCAGTCGTGGCCGACTCTGGGGTTGCCGCGCTCATCTCGCTTTATTGGCCGAGGGAGCCGGCGTACAGCTTCCGGGTCATGTGGCCAGCATGACTAAGCCGCTTCTGGCGAACCAGAGCTGTGCAGGGAAACACCGTTTACCTTCCCTCCGGACTGGTACCTACTTATCTACTTGCACTTCGACATGCTTTTGAACTGCTAGGTTGGCAGGAGCAGGGACTGAGCAACAGGAGCTCACCCCATTGCGGGGATTCCGACCGCCAACCTTCTGATCGGCAAGTCCTAGGCTCTGTGGTTTAACCCACAGTGCCACCCGCGTCCCTAGATTTGGAATAGGTTTGTTTAATTCACCAATTTATGGCATGTACTGCCAAAAAGTAATATACCCTTGGGTAAAAGTTGCTGGGTGGGAGAGAGACAGCAGAGGAGGGCTGTTCATGCTGGCCTGTGGCCTTCCTGGAGGCATAAAAGTGGTCACTGAGACGAACAGGTTGCTGTACCAGATGATCTTTGGTCTCATCAAGCAAAAGGCTATGCTTATGTTCCAACAAGAAAATAAGCATTTATTTTCTCTCAGGTTAAAATTGAGACAGTGGTGGGGTCAGTTGTGACATACTATGCTTCTTTCAGGAAACATGATTAGTCAGTTTAATGCTTGGTAATAACAGGAAGTGCTCCCTGACCCAATCAGAAGACAAAATATCTGGTGTTTTGCATCATAGGCTTCAGAAACATGGTCACTTTATCTTTCCATGTTTCTATTGTCTAACCTCAAGCAGCACTTTTTGACATCTGAATATGCCCTCAATGTGGCTTTGGTTGGAGCAACAATGGCACATTATGGGTTGTAACTTAATTAGCCACAACCCTATGTATAGTTCTATGATTATTTTTTCTCTGCGGGCTTTCTGTCTTTATTTACAGAGGTCACTGTATCCCTCAAAACCACAGTCCCAAATAACTTCGGCCAAACAGATCCAAAAGGTCTGAATCTGGACCCAAACTTAACAGTTTCATATCCTTATTTTACTTTATTTTTAAAAAATAGCCAATTAATTTTATCTGGGTATAATTTATATTCTAATATTTCTTAGAAAAGCTGCTTTCTGTTTGCCATGTTTTCCAGATCATTTTTTCCTCTCTTTTTTGGTCATTCTTCTGGTGAGCTTTCGGCTCATTACCAGCTGTTTCCAGGAAAGAATCAGTTACGGGAAATATAAAAATACAAGCCCACAATTTAGAGAAGCCAAGAAAGATAGACATAAAAAGCACATCTTTAGCTCCCTAGACTATTTTACTGTATTTATGTAATGGTTAAGCTCTAACGGTAAAGTAAATATATACCACAGCTGCAAAAATAAGACACTACAAAACCAGAATACAGTTCTAGCAGCCATAACCATGACAATTTTGCCCTCTAAAATGGCTGGGAGCTGAACTGCCAATGAACTTCTCTGTCAAAACTAATTTCTTGACAAATTATAGCACACATTAAATTCCCCAATAACTATTCAGCAGCAGAAACAGATTTCATTAGACTTCTATTTGGAAAACTGGAGGGCAAGTATGGGGTCAGAACTAAATGAACACGCAAACAAACTGCTGGCTGTCTACAAGAGTCCAGAGATCTGGCCTGGCTCCACCATTACACAGGAACACACATGGGGGGATGTTTTATCATATCTATAAGCTACTTTCTGGAAGATTTTTTCCTCAGAAGGTGGACTAGACAATTTTAAATAAATAAAAACACAGAACAAGTTGGCCATCTCAGTCGGCAGGTGGGGGAGCAGAGAGGCAACAGTATTGCCCTGCCATTTCTCCTGCACACATCTCTCCCCCACACACCCCACCACCACAAATTGGAAGACAGATTTGTGTTTGCCATGCAGCCAGTTTTGTGCTCCTTAAAGCGACCTGTTGCCCTTAGGCTTGGTGGAAGACACAATCCCATCATCAGCACTGGAGTAAGAGTGAACTTCCAGTCTAGTCCACTTGTGTGTGTGTGGAATGAAAGTGTGGCACCATTTTGTCTTTTGCCTCAGGGATCCAAATGCCCTGGGACATCCTGTCAGTGACAAACTGAATTGACTAGCAGAGAGCATTACTAACTAAATATTAATAATAAATGCTAACTGTTATAATGAGGTGAGGAATCTGAACTTCCAGATGTTACTGATCTATATAGCTCCTGTCTTCTTTCACCATTGGCCATGCTGTCTGGGGCTGATGGGAGCTGCAGGATCTAACAGGACCTGGAGAGTCACAGGCTGCCCATCCTTGGCTTGCATGTCCGAGGGGCAAATGTCAAGCACAAATCACAATGGCACTATTGTTGTTTTCCTATGGCACTCCCAGTCACCCTCATCAGTGAGTTCTTGTATGCTGGCCCTACACATGGTTTCCCCTAACCTTGTAGCTGCATTTAGTAGCAAGGTTTGAAGAAGCCTTGTAAGAGGGTCTGCTTGCATGTGTTGACAAAAAAAACCCCACCCATAATCCAAAGCCAAACAAGATTACAAGACCCCTTTGGACCTGTCAAGAGTCGAGAAGATGGTTCATGACCCTTTGCCTCAAACAAGCTTTCAGTTTAATGATGCCTGAAAAGGACTAGTTCCATAGCCATATGTCAGTGAACCAAGATAGTCAACAAAGGGCCAGAGCTAAAATGTTCTGGAATTTCTTCATTCTATAAACAAGGATTAATATGGTAACAGCCTCTAACTTTGGATACTGCAAGTAAACTCTGAGATACAAAGCGTTGCATATTTTGTTGGTCCCTTTTACGGCATGCTTAGCTGAAGTTTATCTCTCCTTTTTTGCTTTTTTGTTTACATATTGGTAAAGTTTGTGCTATCGTATTTTTTTATCTGTATAAAAATATGCAATGCTATGTCTGCCCATCAGAAACATGCAGGACTGATTCCCAGAATCACTTGTGGAAAAAGTGAGACATGAGATATTAACCCACCAGCTTCACACAGTGGATGTCAAGGACATTGCCTTGTATTGAGTCAGATCATGGGTCCATCTATCTCAGCACTGTCTACACTGGCAGGCAGCAGCTCTCGGGGGTTTCAGGCAGGAATCATTCCAAAGCTTGCCTGGCAATGTCAGGGGCTGAACTTGAGATCTTTGGCAGGTGTTCTGTCACTGAGCCACTACACACCATAAATATAAATGCTCAATACATGTCTTATAATCTCCTATAAATGGACCCCCAGTGTAGCACCGGGTATCACTAGGGAATTCCTTCTGTGTGGGGTACAGCAACAGTCCATAGGGAACAGGACTGTTGCACTTCCATTTTGCTGCCTGAGCTAAAGAGCAAGATAGCACCTCCATTCCACGTGCAGAAGCTGATCCAAGTGGCAGCTGAATCTTACTTCTGTTGCAGTGATGAGGGCAGCAGACTGGCTTAATGTGTTCAGGACAGGCCATGTGGTCCAGACAGTTCTGCTCTCCTACATCTTTCTGTCATTTCCCAGAATTGGCTGCCTGAGGCAACTGCCTAATGGCAAGGCTGGCCCCGCCCCCTCCCACCATGTGCCTCATGAGCGAACACAGCCTCATTTTCCTAATATACAATTATCAAAAGAGATAAAACTGTTACAACTATAAATCAAGTAAAAACCATTCCAAATGGAATAGAATTTCGGCTGAAGGCATTCAGGCTTTTTAATATCACCACAAAAGTCTAACACTAACGTTTGATAAATAGAGTTGTTGCTCCTACTGGTAATGGCTGCTGAGCAATATTATGTTCTTCTCTTTGAAAAGAAAAGGGAAATATACACTGAAATTTTATAAGTCAAGACAATCTCCAGAGGACATTTTTGTCCAAGGTGCAAATTAACAGATGTTTTCTATCCTTTTGTGCTCTTGGACTAAACTTATTTAGGGAAGCGAAGTTGATTCAAAATACAGTCTTGGAGATGCAGGAAGATCTGCAGCTGAAGGGCCTGCCTGAGTTTCCAGAACAGGTTGAGAATGCCAAGTTCTGTCTCTGAATGTGGTCACAATGACCCTGTACATTACAAGTTGAATTACGCAAGATCTCTAGCTGGAATAAATGTGGAAACAGCACCTGCTAATAAAATGCTTAATTAGTTGCTAAAACAAAGACAAAACCTCATACATCTGTAGCTGTAATGCACTGGAAACCAGTAAAACCAGATAGCATAAGTCAAACTATGAATGTCAAGCAAGTTACCCTATGTTCAGGAAAAAAGAGTTTCATAAAGAAAGCAGCAGTACCCACTAAACCTCTTCTACTCCTACCCCACTTTAGCAGTCATGGCTTCCCCCAAAGAATCCCGGGAACTGTAGTATGTTAAGGGGGCTTAGAGTAGTTAGGATACCCCTCACAGAGCCCAGCAGCCTTAACAAGTTACAGCTCCCAGGATTTGGGTGAGAGGAGCCATACCTGGTATAGGAGTATACAGTGTGGATGGGACCCAACTCAACTATTTATTTTTGCTACAACTCACTGGAAAGGTGCAGGTAGACAAACACAGGCTAACTTACTGAGGACTGTACCCAGTTGCTGGTTTCTCTGAACCTGGGACTGCTTACGCCCCTGAGGAGATGCAAATCCAACCGCTCACACAGCCTCCTGTTGCAAAACTGAAACTATTCCATGCTGGTCTCTCACATAGTCAGTTTCATTCTGAGGCCTTCTGGGTTTGACCTCTTTAAGAATCAGTATACAATAACCCTTACCCCCAGACTGAGTAGCATATCATTCCTGTCAGAAAATTTTGTACCCACTATGGTTTCCCATAAGGCCTCACTCCAGCGGTCTCAGTGGACCACTTTGATTGTCTCTCTACAGAAGTGAAATAATCAGTGATGGGGTTACATTCAGATGATGCTGGAGATGAGCCCATGATGAGGAATTGTGAATAGGGTGGCACTTTTCAAAGGACACTAGACTTTATGTTTGGAGTATATAGATTCTTCATGACATATGAGTACCCCAAAGCAGCAAGTCAACCTGATGGCATCCACAGGCCCTATAACTTCTGCAATTGTAGATGAAACAGTTCATGGACCAATTCCATAAGAGCTGACCCCGATGGAGAGTTTTACGTACCGAAGTGGTGTCCAGTTCCTGCAAAGTGGTGTCCAGTTTCAGACTCTCATTCTGGGACCCTTCTTCTTACAGCCATGACAGTATTTTTCACCTTGCATTCATTTTGTCAATGCTGTTCCTCCACACCTACCCCATAAAACATGCAGCTGGCCAGTGTTGGATACTACATGACCCTAAAGGCATGAGCCTCTGTACTTGCTGATGAGCAGATACTTGCTTGCCGTCGAGCACATGGCAAATTTCCTTTAAATAGTGGGAGGTGTTTTGGCTGCTAACATCAGTGGTACAGTAGCAAAAGTCATATCTGGGCTGGAGAGAAGGCAGCAGTAGACTGCTTCATTGTTACCTCCACAGATTAGAGGAAGCTGCCCAGGAGAACTGCCACCTTCACTAAATTCATTAAGGTGACATGGCTCATGGACATATTCTACTATGCTTGCACTGGTTTGCTGATCACGCTTTTAAAAATGAAGCTCTGTAGGCTAACAGATGGTATCATGCAGAAGTAACCAGAAGAGCCAAAGACACTGTCAGATTTGGGGGAAGCGGAGAGAGAGAAGGTGGTGGATGCTTGGCTGAACTCCATTGCCACTCTTCAAAAATGAATAAATCAAAGTGGTAGACAGCTAGAGCCTTGGCTATTGATGCAGGTGTTTGCTTTTTTGCCTGTCACCACTACTTTTTACTGCAGTAGTATCACCAAGGCATCTTCAGGATGATTTGGGGCTACACAGGACCTGTGCCCAGGAGTCCAACCCTAGCAGACTACTGCATTATTCAGCATAGGTCTTGGTGTTTGGTAAAGTAGGTTCCCTAAGGGAACAAACAATAGAAACTTTATTTGCCCCAAAGACAGCAGAATTACACCTGTCGATTCTTTCCCTTCTGTTTAATGGTGTTTTATAAAGTAACAAGAGTCTCCAGATGCTGGCTGATTCACATAAAGTTCTTTAATATGGCTCAGTACCATATTTCCTAACTAACGTCCAGGAACGTGGAGGATGGAGCACAACAATCTGGTCTCAGAAAGTTGTTCTCAGTTTCAGGGATTCAATCCATTGAAATTAATTCCTACCTTGTTGGTAAATATTTATGTAGTGAGGGAGTAGAATACGCTAGACTTCTCCTAATGAATGTCTACTTCTTACAACTCACTGAAGGGCTGTTGGAAGTTAAAAAACAACAACTGGTGAAATGAAGGCAACTTAGCTAGAACTGTCTCTCGTTGCAGGTTCCTCTGGGCCTGGGTCTGCTTAGGGTACCGAGGAAATCATGCAAATCCCACCAATCTTAACAGACTCCTACTCCAGATCCGAAAGTATTCCGCCAGTTCTCTCAAGCATTGTGCCTCATGCCAAGACCCATTTGGGGCCTAGGCTCTTAAAGAGTCAGTACTCAGCTGAAACTACCTATTACAAATGGAATCCTGCCCAAATGAGGAAAACAGAAAGTGGAGTAAATATTAGCTTCTTAAACATGAATCTACAATGTGACAGGCCAGCAGACTGTTTTGCTATAACTGTTGTTTTGACTTCAACTGGCAAGGAGTAAATAAAATCAGAAATCTGGCACTGCCAGTGATTCTTCTGAAACATTTCTGGTTTGGTTTTTTTAAATTACTTCTGAAGATTTATGCTTTTTAAAAATGTATTATTAGGTTACATTGCAAAAAGCAGTAAGTGCATTTACTAATGCTGCACAGGAAATGTCTCCTGCATCTTTTAAACCAGGCTTCCTCAACCTCGGCCCTCCAGATGTTGTTGGCCTACAACTCCCATGATCCCTAGCTAGCAGGGCCAGTGGTCAGGGGTGGTGGGAATTGCAGTCTCAAAACATCTGGAGGGCCGAGGTTGAGGAAGCCTGTTTGAAACCATTTTCTACCAATAAGAAAAGAAATTGCAATCAAACATTATCAAAGAGGGAGTGAAATTCTTATGGGTTGGGTGGCTTAGCTTACGTTTGAGGTGGCGGGAGGTACCTGTGAGTGTCCTTCCTTTGGTCCTACAAATTAACTCACCAGTAGTCTACAGGTGATCTATGCTCTGCAGCCTTCCTGGGTGCCCCGGCCGCAATTAAGGCCTGGGGTAAGACGTTGTGCAGACACAGAATCACAGATTCATAGAACTGTAGAGTTGGAAGGTACTCCCAAGGGTCATCTAGTCCAACCCCTGGCAAGTCCCATGAGAACTTTTTTCAGATCAAGAAGCAGGGGCAGCTGAGGAGGCTGAAGTGCTGGAGAAACATTTGCTGAAAACTATAAGGAAGCTTGTAACAATGAGTACAGTCAATGAAATTTTCGAGTGCTCTGAGAAGCAGGCAGAAAAATGAGGAAATAAAAAATTTAAGACATTGGAAGGCAGTTTTTGGCACTGCTGTGGCATTTACTGCAATTTTTAATAATAATTGTCGCAACTATAACAACTGAACAATAGATGGCAAGGTGGTATCTTTGGAGCAGAACAATATTTACCTACCATATAAAGGACCCTATCATGTTCAAAAACGACTGCCACTCAGGGCATGCAACCAGTTGGCCAGAGATACAGGCAATTCTGAGGAATAATCGTATATGGATTGAAAGATAAGAGTTTTCTCTGGACTCCCTAAATGGTCATTAATGGAAAACCTGGAGACAATTGAAGTAGTACAGTCACATAGCAGCTGAAAGAACTGAACAGCAGTGAAGGTGTATTCTTTTTTTCTGCCTCAGCCTAGTCCTAGCTCTTGTCTCACAACTGACATGAATCCTCAATGGCTAGTTTGGCATCTCAAAAGGGAGATATAAAAAAAGAGCAAAACAAGAAAAAAAATATGGAATTTTTGCTCCTAGGGACACTTTGATACAAAAGGGGGCAGCTTCATTATATTTTCCTTTTCTAAGAGAAAGAACTGACTGTTCTTTAACTCTTAGCACATGCTGGCTCCCTGTCGTTCCCTGTGATTTGCATTATCGTTTAAAAAATGTGCTCTCTCAACTGACGTTAACCCCTTTTGGGATTTCATTTCTGACAAAAAAACCCAATGCAGTGTGAATGTGGCTTTTCAACCCTGGACTGTAAGCCCCCCTGAAAGCAAAAGGCAATCCGCTCAAAGGGCCTTGGGATTTTGGTAAGCAGCCAAAGCTTCATTCTTCTAAATTTGACTCGCAAATGTCTCTAGTAATGGAGGAGCAGTCAGGTCACGCAGGAGCAAATGTAGGCCCCAGGGATGCCAATGATAGTGAGTACATCCGCAGGCTGCTGTATTATCACTTGCCCTGGCAAGGGTGCCAACACCCTCTGGCAAGCAACCTGCCTTCTCCCACCTTATACACAGACGGATAGAAATAATCCCAGCAGCTGAGCAGTGACGCTCATTCCACCCTCAACAAATCACACATTTGATTATTTCTAACATACCTTGCACTTATTTTAATTGCAATGTTTTTGGGTGGTATTGGGTAGAAATGGAACCTTAACATGGGGGCGATTAATATACTGCTACACTGTAACCCTGCAGTAGGGATTCAAGAGAAATTAGCTGTAGTGTGCATTTAGAGGCAAGCTGAACAAATACAGAATATTCCAAAACAATATGCAAATTGAAACAAAGCCATCCTTTGAAATTTGCGCTTGTCCAAATATTGCAACACAGTTCACCATCCAAGTGAAATGTACAAAATGTACGCCAGGGCAAAGTGTGTCAATATAGATGCGTATATTGATGAGAATAACATACAATATGCATTATATTAAGGGAAAGCATCCTGAATAAATGTGTCTGCAAAGCAAAATTGCATCCCAGAATATGTTTCTTAGGAAACAGTTGCATTAAAATGCGATGAATTTTCGTGAGAATTGTTTTTTGGGAGGGGGAATTGCAAATTGGTGTGGAAATATGGAGAAATGAATTTAAAGATTGGGATAATGAGAAACTGGGAGAACTGAAATTCACAGAGCCATTCGTCCTTATCCTTCAGCTTCTTTCAAGAATTGGTGGATTTGAAGCCACTTGACTTCAATTTCTATCCTATATCAGTGGTGATGTTGGGGGCATTAGACCACCACACATGCAAGACGCTTCCCAGAAAGATGCCCTCAGGCAATACAGATTTTTTCCCTTGCTTGTCTGATTAAAAATAGTTGAATATCACCTTTAGCTATGGGTATGTCGTTACCTCTCTATTGCTTTCTTGTGTTGTAGTGGGTGGAGTGTAATATCCATTTCATTTATTCTTGTATTTTCTTGAGGTCCTTTTGTATCTAGTGTGCTACTTCAGTGGGGAATGAAAAGGAGATGCTTAAAGAAAGACTTTTTCTAAAACTGACTGGCAGCTTTTGTTTATCAAAAATGGGAAATGGTATCAAACTCCCCCCCCCCAATATCTCAACGTCAGCTATGCTGATGTTTTTGTAATATGCAAATATATGTAATTGTCATTAATTAATAAGTTGAAAGGGAGGTGATCAATCAACTGTACTAGGTAAACAGCAATCAGTGAGCTAGAAAAATTAGAGCACAGTAACTGCTTGAGCAGATGATTGCTCATGCAGCCCTATTTAAAGAAAGAAAGAGAGGCGGTCCAAAGCTGGCAAAAACAGCAGTCAAATGTTTTTGAAATCCAGTTTTCTTTTAAGAAATGTGCAGTTCCTTTCTTTTGCACTCAAATGCACCAGAAGCTATTCCCCCTTATGCTTTATGGATGTTAAATGCCCATTTGACTACTTCGATCTGAAGAACTGGCACAATTACAGGTGCCACATAACACTTGTTCCACACTAGTCAGAATTTGTTCTTCTAGTGTAGCAGTACCTACACTTTGGAACTCCCTGCCTATCGACATCAGGCAGGTACCTTTGCTGTTCTCTTTTGGCACCTGCTTAAAACAGCCTACCCAGACATGTAGAACCCTGACATGTGTTTTAATCTTTTTGTTCATGGTTGATTTTAATTATTTTTGAATTGTTAAAATACCTATTTTTAACTTTCTTTTACTGGTAATTGTAATGTTTTGTTTGTTTGTTTTTTGTAAACTACAGTGGTACCTCGGTTGTCGAACATAATCCAGAAGACTGTTCGACTTCCAAAACGTTTGACAACCAAGGCACAATGGGCAGTTGGCAAATTCCCTTGAGAAAATGGAGAAACGCACCTTGGAAGCCGTTCGACTTCCGAAGTGCATTTGAAAATGGAAGCATTCACTTCTGGGTTTTCGGCATTCAGGTTCCAAATCGTTCAGCTTCTGAGATGCTCAAAAACAGAAGTTCCACTGTATTACAATCAAGCAACAGATATATGTTATGTAAGAAATAAATGTTGTGTAAGAAATAGCTATGCTGACTGGCAGCTGCTGTGTATGGTTTCAGGACAGGGAATCTTTGCCATACCTACGTGGAACTGCCAAGAGTAGAACCTGAGATCTTTTGAATGTCTTCATTGCTGCCAATGGCTGCAGCCTCTGGTCTCCATTCATTGAGTGGGAAGTCTGGAGAGTGAATCAGCATTGAGCTGAACACTCTTGGAATCCTTCTCATCAGCATTGGCCATTGTGGTGTCCTTCAGATGTTGTTAGACACCAACTCCCATCATCCCTGACCATTCGCCATGCTAGTTGGGGGTGGGGCTGATGAGAACAGGACTCCAACAACATTTGGAGGGTGTCATGTTGAGTAGCCCTGTTCCATGTAAGAAAAACAGTACTGGATTTGGCCAAAGGCTTATCTAGTCCAGCACTCTGCTTTCACTGTGAACATAGCCATTGTGGCTAGTAGTCACTGATAGCCCTATCCTCTGTGAATTTGTCTAATGCTCTTTTTAATGCCATCCAATTAGTTTAGCTATGAAATGTTTGCTTTTCTCTGTCATTAATCTTCTAACATTCAGTTTCATTGGTTGCCTCTGTCCTGTTCTCACTAGCCTCCTAAGTAAAGGAACTTCTTAACAGGTACACCGATAGGCCAGCAACAACATCAAAAGTTTTATCCAGGGCTGGTCCAAGGTCAGGGTCCAAAAGAAGTGGCCAGGAAAGAGGGCAGCTCAGAGCAGTTCAAGTTCATGTTCCAGTTCACCCATGGGCAAAGCACAGGCAAGATGCAGGTCCAGGGCAGTCTGTGGACAGGTTCTAAATAGGCAAGAGATCAGATAGCAGATAAAGTACAGTGCTAGCAGGAAAACATTGTCCCAGCTGCTATTCCAGTCTAGCACTAATCTAAGGTAAAAGGTAAAGGACCGCTGGACGATTAAGTCCAATCAAAGGCAACTATGGGTTGCGGCACTCATCTCGCTTTTCAGGCCAAGGGAGCCAGCGTTTGTTCACAGACAGCTTTCTGGGTCATGTGGCCAGCATGACTAACTCACTTCTGGTGCAAAGGGACACCGTGATGAGTGCCAGAGTGCACAGAAACACAGTTTACCTTCTTGACGCAGTGGCATCAATTTATCTACTTGCACTGGCATGCTTTTGAACTGCTAGATTGGCAGAAGCTGGGACAGAGAAACGGGAGCTCACCCAGTCACGGGGATTCGAACCGCCGACCTTCTGATCGGCAAGCCCAAAAGCCTCAGTGGTTTAGACCACAGTGCCACCTGCATCCCCACAAGCACTAATCCAGAGCCAATGGAGCCACACCCTGACCTCAGCCGATCCCTTTCAGCTATCGTCATCTAGCGATCGCCTCAATAGGAAGATTTTATTCACAGGGAGTCCTCTCTTGCGGTTGGGCACTCCTCCAGAAGAGGTGGGTTTCTGTCTGGCATTGAGGTATTATCTTTCCCTCAGGTTTGG
Organism: Podarcis raffonei; assembly: GCF_027172205.1. NCBI lineage: Eukaryota > Metazoa > Chordata > Lepidosauria > Squamata > Lacertidae > Podarcis > Podarcis raffonei. Next base: position 25,684,444 of record NC_070613.1, on the reverse strand, counting down.
GACTAGTTTGGCCTTAACATCAGAGGCCAAACTCACTCTCAGCATGGAATATCCCTTCTCACCCTCATCTCCTGTCTCATTCCTCCCAGACTGAGCCTGTTCCAGGCCTTGGTTAATGGCAAGGCCTCCAGGCTGTAGCTGAGACATTACATTCCCATGGTTCCAGTGTTGTTTGAGAGAGAAAAAACTATTTTCTATCCACTTTTTACACATCATGCATAATTTTACACATCTCTGTCAAGTTCCCTCTTACTCACCTAACTAAAAAGCCCAAAATGTTGTAACCCTTCATCATATGGAAGTTGCTCAACATACCCATCCCAATCATTTTGGCTTCCCTTTTCAAGCTCAACAGTTCTCTTCCTGAGCTGAGACAACCAGAAGAATACACGGCATTCCAAGTGAGGTCACACCATAGATTTGTATAACATCATTGTGGTATTGGCAGTTTTATTTGCTGTCTCTTTGCTAATGATCCCTAGCATGGCTCAGGAATGCTTCAGGACCATGGCTTTCATTTCCGTGGAGGACTGCAAGGGCATTCAGCGGAATACACAAAGATTTCCCCATCAGACCTTCCCATTCAATGCATGAAGGTCAAGTATGGAGTTGTTGGGATGAGAATTATCAGGGGGCAATGCTAGGATAGAGGGAACTTCCTCAACAGGGCTAAAGGATGGAGAGAATGCCTCAACAGGGCTAAATGAGCCATTATCTGGCAGTGGTGGATAGGACACCTTCTCTGTCTAGAAGGGGAGGGGGAAACAGCATCAGAACGCAGCAGATGTGCTCAGAACATCTAGAAAATTGAATTGCCCTTCACCCATACCTGTGGCTGTTCTAACAGAGAGGCTATTTCAGATTTGCAAAGGGGTGAGTGGCTTGGGGTCAAGATTCTCAGCAATATCTCAAAATTGCTTTTGGCTACATCAAAGATTCTACTGCAATAAGCGACCTATTTTAAGCGTAATTTATTTTTATGCCCCATAATAACTATATAACACTACAGACCGTGTGTGTGTGTGTGTGTGTGTGTGTGTACATTCATGCTTACCACATGAATACCTAGTACAAAAGTGCACTCACTTAGGGAAGACTCAGGTTCATCTACAAAGCTTATTGAAGGGAGCTGGAACAGTCACACACACTCATAATCTTTCTCTAGCTAACTTGAAGGGTCATTGTGAAAATAACATGGCAAAGAGATAATAACATGGCAAAGAACTACACACCCCACCATGAGCTCCTTGGAGGAAGGGTCTACTTTATAATGGGATTAGCTAGATAATAAATAGGTGACCCCCCCCCACTTCACCTACCACCCACTCCCAGGAAGTATTTTGAATTTTGTTTAGTTTAGTTTTGATGCTATGTATCCTTTTCTATTTACACTGTGCATCAAGCGCATGTAGGCAAAATACCCAGGAGGGATGGGACACCAAGAGATGGAGGCAAAACATGGTCACAAGTATATTGATTTCAGAGTTTGGAGTGGCACCAGGCAAGAATCTCACCACTGCCTGCTGGCCTATTCCTCTCCCCAGCCTGTTTGCTGGACAATTGGGAAGGAGTTGCTAAGCTCTCAGCCAACCATGGTGTGAGCCACTCCTGTGGGCCCTGCCAGCAAACTGAGTGTGTTGCAGCCTGCTATAGTCCCCCACAAACTTGAAGCGAAGCCTTAGCAGACCATTGATTGATGACCGGGATGGGCCATCCTACAACCAACTAGGGAACAACACAGCTCCCAGTCCTCCAACCCACTAGGTGGCATGATAAAGCCCACTATATAAGGACTACTAGTTATGGTGCATTGGCAACAAGCCACAATGGCTATGTTCTACCTCCTCTATTGGAAGCAGTATGCCCCTGAAGGCCTATTGCTGGGAACCACAAGTGGGGAGAGTACTGCTGGACTCAGGTCTTGCTTTTGGGCTTTAGAAAGTCACCCGGTTGGCCATTGCAAGAATACTAGGCTAGGGGGATCATTGGCCAGGCTCCTGTGTCCTTAAAGGCAGCGAGCTGAGGCTTGTGATTATTTATATTGCAAACTTCCCAGCAAACTTTGTGGTGTGACGTGTCATGCAAAAATGCCACTAGCAAGGGAATAAACTGATGAATAAAATTACCACTCATGATCTACAGAAGAGATAGGCATGGCTCCTGCAGTAGCTACAGCTTCCTTCTGCCTTTGAAGCAGCTGAGTTACTTCCAACTGTATAAACTCAGAAGAGAAGTCAGCTTGAACAAGGAGCTGGCAAGGAGCCAGAAGTTCAGCACTTGCCAACAGACAGAGTAAGCAGCCGTGGCTGAACCTCATCCAATGAAAAAATACCAAAGCAGGGAATTTCCCCCAAGGCGCTCGCCGGGAAATTCTGTTCCCTTCTCCACCCTCCAGGCCCAGACTTGCAAAATCCCCAACCTCCCTCTCTTCCCCCTCCCTTCTCTGCCTCTCCTCTCCAGCTGATAAATGTCCAGGAGTAACAAAGCACTTCCTCATTCTCTTCCAAGGAAAGGGAAGCATCTGTAGTTCCTCCAGCCAGATGCTGCCTGCAGCTGCAGCTGTGCTCAGTAAGTGACAAGGAGGGGTGGAAATACCACAGGCAGCAGAGTGTGGAAGGTAAGTGGCAATTTAAATTGAGAACTTTGACAAATCTCACTGTTCCCTTGGGAGACCCACCAAAGTGTTTGCAGAAAGTCTCAGTTCACACCTTCTTTATTTAATGCAATATTTTAGAAACAGGCACCCTTTTCAAGTTAGTCTCTGCTGGGCACAGATGCTATGCGGTGGCTAATCCAAACTTGTTTCTACTTTCCTCCTGCTGTTGGAAATGCAAAAGAAAAGGGCTTGTGTCTCTTTGGTGACACTGCAAAATGTAAATAGCTGGTCCAAAAGTGTCATTCAAGGCCAGACTAGACATACATAGGCAACAAAGGATCCTGTGGCAACTTTTTAAAAATGAACAAATGGGAAAAGCTTTCTGGGACTTAAGAGTCCACGTCATCCCATGAAGTGGAATGCAGACCTTTTTTAATATGTCAGTTTTGGTTTCTCTCTGTTCCTCGTTTTTCCAGTCTTAAATTCACTTCTACACATTTCCACATCAGTTTGTGATTTATTTTTTTTAAGGTTCTCATGAAAATTCAGCAGCACTTTAGTGCAATTTTCTCAGACACATTTTTTGTGTTTGATTTAGCCCAATATGCACATTTTGGTAAACCAATTTACCCTAATACAGCACATTTGTATGTTATTTTCACCAATACATGCATTGCTGTGCACACTTTATACTAGCATATGCACCTTTACTATATATATATTACTTATCCAAAGAACTACATTGCAAAGTTCAGAGAAGTGCAGCTTTCGAAAGATGGCTTTGTTTTCCCCCGTTTTGAAAGAGGAAAAGGCACTCCCAGGATTGGCAAAGTGGCAGAGCAGAGGGAAAGGTGTTAGCATTCCCTTTCTCATCACACATCTCTGATCCCCATCACACCTCCAGAAATGGCTTCTCCAGTTTTGGGATTGTACCATGCGCATCTGCCCCCAAGGCACTGGAAAATTTAGTCTGCTTTGCCATCCAACAAGAAGAACAACAACAAATCCACTGTGATGGAGTCACCTCTTCCAGCATTGGGTATTGGGTACCAGGTTTGAAATATACTCTGTGTGTATTTTTGATGTGCTTAATGCAAGATCTAATTTCTTTATTTATAAAATTATTTATATACTGACATACCATAAAATAGCAGAGTAGTGTACAACAGTAAAACATTAAACACCGTAAAAAGCATCTCCCACTTCCTGATTACCTAAAACGATTACATATGGTAGTCATGGAACTGCCCTGTTTTCAGTCTCACTTGCGATTATGTGGTTCTGATGGCTTTGTTTTTACACGTGTATATATTTTCTTTTGATAGTGTTTGTATGGTTTTGTCATGGCCTTTGCTAGTACAATAAAATCTTATTTACCATTACATATGTGGGATGCAAGAGAAAACAATCTGTTTTCTATTATCTTTATTTGTACCCTCAGAAGGTAGGCTTTAAATGTTATTTGCTAAATTGTCGTCGCTATGTTGCATTACATTTCTTATTAAGCGTTATGGCTAGTGTGCCATGATTGTGCTGGATCTGAGCTGAGTGCACTAAGTTCCCATTAAAATTAATGGGGCTGAGGCTAAAGATTGGCTAAGTTGCCCCACTAATTTCAATAGGGCCTAAGTTCAGTTAGCTTGGTCTAGATCAGTGGTTCCCAACCTTTCTTTGGCCATGCCCCACCTAAGCATCTCTAAAATCCTGATGACATATAATTCTTATTATTCAAAAAGTGAAGTCCAATTCATGTGGAGGAAGCCTAAAAGTCCATTAACTGTTAATAACTCATTCTCAAATTGCCCCCCTTAAAAATCAAATTGCCTCCCTGTAGGGTGTGTGCCCTACGTTGGGAACCACGGGTCTAGATCTAACCTACTTTATTCATAGCTTGGTTGGTTACAGCACAGCGCTGATAACTCCAGAGTTGCAGGTTCAGTCCCCGTATGGGACAGCTACATATTCCTGCACTGCAGGGGGGTTGGACTAGATGATCCTCAGGATCCCTTCCAAGTCTACAATTCTATGATTTTATTATGTCCAGCCCATGAATAAGGATTGTGGAGGGCAGACCATCTAGTCAGCGCATCAGCAGTAACCAAATACCACTGTCTCATGACCGACTTCCTTGATCACATTAAAGTCCACTTAAAGTGGGGAAAATTTGGGGTGGGAAGGGAAGAAAATGCAAAAGCTCGTTTACTAAGTTATATGTTCTTTGAAAAATGTAAATATAAATGACCCTGTAACTGAATCTGCAAGCATCTTAGTAATATCAATAGCTTGAGTTTTAATCCTTTCTTTGCAGTTGTAGCACATCATTAATCCAGACAACCACTATTGACAGTATTTCATCTCATCCCTGTAAATCTGCACTTTTATTATTATTTTTTAAAAAGTCACTCACTTTTCAGATAGTTGTAAAAAAGAAAATTAAATGATATATTGAAGTAGGAACCATGACGTTATTCTTAAGAAGGAGAAAGATGAGATATGACCTTTCCAAGCTCCTAGAATGGTTGGTAGGGGTGATTTAGAGTCATTTGAAACAGTAATAGCAAAGGAAGTGTTCCAACTGCATACTAAAATATTTGCATGCAATCTCAAGCCATAGTCCGCATCACCCGATGCACTAAAGAAAGTAACTAATGAATCGAAAGAGCACCAGACCAGTGAGGTTCTTGCAAATGTACTCTGTGGTGCACAGCTGGATTTTCAACATACTGGTTCCTTGAGCAAAACATTTGCAAAGCTGGACAGGGAGATTTAGTTTGTAGATGAGGCTTGCTATCAGTGTTGCGCCCTATTTATGAATGACCTATATCCACACCCATGCCCTGCTTTTTATGCCCACACATATGCACAGTGCATATTATACCACTCAGAAAGGAAACACAGGGTTATTCATTTAAACTGCAGCAGCATAGATAATAGGATTTGTTTTGTTGTTTGTAAGGAAGAGCACTGACAAAACTGTCAAAATAATGAGGAATGATGTGAGTCATAGGAGCCAACTATTAGGGGCCCAGGTCCCTTTGACACCCCCCCAATAAAATATTTGAGGGGGGCAGGCCCCCCAAAGTTGATGGGCATTGCCATTCAAATGGTGTGTGCATGTGCCGCATCATGTGATCGATTGTGCCCCCCCCAGCCAATATTTTATTCAAGTTGGCACTTCTGACCTGAACTTGTTTTAACTTGTTCATATAAGATTTAGAGGTAGGGACAAGCAGTCAGGCAGCTGGTACCCAACTGCTAGTACTCAATTGCTGCTGATAACCAATTGTTCAGGGTGGCTAAAACAAAAAGGGACTTCAGGGAACTCCAGATGAACCTCTACAAACTGGGTGAATGTGCAGTGAAATGGCAAATGCAGTTAGATGTGAAGAATACAGGAATGCACACCAGAGCAACCTTCCCCCCCCCCCAATACAAAAAGTTCACTGGACTGGACTGAACAGGAGGAATGGGAAATGAACCCTTGGTCTGATCGGCTCCTCTCAGAAGGGGAGGGGGAGGGGAAGCCCCCCCTACAGTTTCAGAAGGAGAAGGAGACAGGGCTGCTTCACAGCAGTGTGAAGAAATGCCTAGCTTCAAGATAGTAGAGGAAGAGGGGGGAGTTAGAGAGCAACCAGAGGAGACCTCCCTGGAGAGCCTGGAAGACCCTCCTTCACACCAAGGGCACATAGGTCCCTACACATTCAAGAACAAAGGATGCAAAGGAGTATGACTCCTGGGACTTCCCGTAGGTTACCAGGATGTTGTGGGAGACGGAAGAGGGGGGCTCAGACATCTCCTATGCGAAGAGACATGGGTCTTTTGTCTTGCAACCAGACAACTGAATAAAAAGCCATAAATACGAACTGTTTGTTCTTCGCGCTATCTGAGGCTACCAGGGGAGGAGAAGATACTCCATGCCTGACACATATACGCTGATGGGATCTGAACTGGTGGTGGTTGACCAGAAACAAGACCTTGGGGTTGTAACGGATAGCTCGGTGAAAATTTCAACCCAGTGCATAGCAGCTGTGAAAAAGGCAAATGTTGTTCTAGGGTAGGGTTGCCATACGTCTAGAATTTCCTGGACATAGCTGGGATTTGGTCATCGGAAACCGTCCGGGTGGAAATCACTGAAATGTCCGGGAAAATCCGAATGTATGGCAACCTATATTGGTGAATTTCCTTGAAAATAGCTAAACAAAAAACCAACAACAACAGCTCAACAACTTTGGCCCAAAATGAGGTTTTTATTGTTGTTTTTAGATTCTGCAAAAATAAATAAATCACTTTTTGAAATATGGCAACCCTATGCTAGGGATCATTAGAAGAGGGATTGAAAACAAATCTGCTGATAACACGCCACTGTACAAATTTGCAGTGCGACTGCCCTTGAAATACCGTATATGGTTCTGATTGACTTGCCTCCAAAATAAAACTCTACAGAGCTGGAAATGTTTCAGAAAAAAGGAAACAAAAATGATTGAGGGGGTGGAGCTACTCTCCTTTAAGGTTACAACACACAGAACTACCGCATTTTTCGCTCTATAAGACGCACCTAGTTTTTAGAGGAGGAAAACAAGAAAAAAAATATTCTGAATCAAATGTTGTTGAAGAGGCTTTGTGTTGCTTTCGCTGAAGCCAGAACAGCAAGAGGGATGGCTGATGTGCAGCCATCCCTCTTGCTGTTGTTCCAGCTTCAGCGAAAGCAACACGAAGCCTCTTCAGTGAAGCGGGAGGAACGCTCCCATTGCACTGAAGAGGCTTCGCGTGGCTATCCCTGAAGCCAGAACAGCAATCCCTCTGGCTTCAGGGATAGCTGCGCAGCCTGCAATCACTCCGTAAGACAAACACACATTTCCCCTTGCTTTTTAGGAGGGAAAAGGTGCGTCTTATAGTGCAAAAAATATGGTAAAAGGCTTAGAGAAAAGACCAATAAGAAGAGACATGATAAGGGATGTGTAAAATTACGCACAGAACGGAAAAAGCCCTTCTCATACTACTAAGCTAGAACATCCCATGAAGTGGAATGTTGGTGGATCAAGGATGGACAAAAGAAAGTAGTCCTTCACACCAGGGCATAGTTAAAGTAGGAATCTGCTCCCACAGTATGTAGCGATAGCCACCAACATAAGATTAGACAAAATTAGTGTGTACGGGGCTGCTAATCTATACCTACTAACCGCAATGGCCATGGTCTCCCTCCAGTGTCAGAGGCAGTGTGCCTCTTCACGCTGGTTGCTGGAAGTCAAAAGTGGGTGGGTGCACTCTGGTCATACCTCCAGGCTTCCTGCGGCCTGTGCTTGGACACTGTAAGGACATGATGCTGGATTAGTGGGCCTTTGGCCTGATTCAGCAGGGCTCTTTTTATGTGTTTGATGGATGTAGTGGCATCTTCCCCAGAGGTGTTTTGTTCGCTTTTTAAAGAAGAGAATTGGTTAAAACAAATTAAGAAGAATGGTTTCAGCATGCTGTTTGTTGCCTCTGTGTAGGAGGGTGAACCGGATGCCTTTTAATTGCTTTCCAGCCCATAATTAAAAAGGAAAGTATGGATACTTGCGAGAGGTTTCTGTTTTTAGTAACATGGTCCCTTTTGAGCACCCAAACATCTTGTTGCCTAAAGAGGACTGAGACTTTACCAGAGGAGCAGAGTCAACAGGTGCACAAGATCGTGGGCTGGCCATACCTGTAACTGCTATGTTGAAGATAGAATTTCAACAAATGCAGCAGCTTTCATCATCCCTACATGACAAGTACATCCCTACTAAACGTCCCTGAGCTAGGAAACTTTCCGTCCATATGTTTTAAGACTCCAACTCCCATCATCCCTTACCAGTTCTGCTGGAGGTTGGAGTCCAACAAGATCTGATCATCTCTGAACTAGATCTCCATCTGTAAATACGCTGAAAAATGTAAGGCTGAAGTCCATATTTACTATTATTTATTATAAATCCTAATATTAGCATGATGCTTTTCAGGACAATGGTCTTCTAAAGCAGCTCACATAAACAATGGCCTGACTCACACATCACTGTAATCCATAGTTAAGCTTAGCTATTGTTTACAGGTTCATTGGGCTTTGCTTTGCTCTTCCTTCTCATAGAATCAAAGAACTGCAGACTTGGAAGGGATCCTGAGGATCATCTAGTTCAGTGTTCCCCAATGTTGGGTCTTCAGCTGTTTTTGGACAACAACTCCCATCATCCCTAGCTACCTAGCTAGCAAGACCAGCGGTCAGGGATGATGGGAATTGTAGTCCGAAAACAGCTGGAGACCCAAAGTTGGGAAACACTGATCTAGTTCAACCTCCTGCAATGAAGGAGCCCTCAACGCGCTTCTTCAAATTAAATCGTTGTCTCTGTCCAAACAAACCACAAACTGTAACTACAAGGTTTGTTTGGGGGAAACAAAGCTCAAGCTCAGGTTTAGGTATAATGCTAAGTCCATCAATACCTTAGTTGGTGGCCAGCAGCAAGAAGAGAGGAGAATCAAAGTGCCTGCAGTTTGAACACCATGCACCAGCATGCTACATGTTCACCTTTAAACCATACTTAAGTTTAACTATCATTTATAAAGTGACATGAGAGCAAGGCCATTCCACTCATCACTTATTTTATTTTTATTTTTTTTAATAGTTTTTATTAAGTTTCTTACATATATAACACATATCACAACAAAAGAAAAACAGAGAAAAAACAAAAGAAAAAAGACAAGATCACAAATATAAACAAAAAAGAAAATAAAAACAAGGTACCTAAATACCTAAACAACCTATTCACCTAAACAACACAAATTAATTAATTATTCAGACTTCTAACCTCATAAACATATTTTGGGCCTCCTCTGAGCAGCCCTCCCATCTGAATTGCCTTGTAATTAAAATGTAGCAGTTTTCTGGTATCATTTTTTAAAAACACAGTATTCCAATTAAAATAAAATTTCTTAACTTTCCTTTAGGTTCTAAATCTTTTTTATTTAATTAACTCTTAATTTAATCCTAGGCCTAGTCTGGTACTTTCAAGTAATTTCTAATTTTTGATATCGCAGTATTTATTCAAATAGTCCCTAAATTTCTTCCACTCTTCTTGGTATTCCTCTACTTTTTGGTCACGGATTCTTCCAGTAAGGTCAGCCAGCTCCATATAGTCCATCATTTTCATCTGCCATTCTTCCACAGTTGGTAGTTCTTGTGTGCTCACCACTTATTTTAACGACATAACTCCACCATTTCCAAACCGGTGGCCCCTCCAAATGCTGTTGTCTGGGGTTGATGGGAATTGGGAGTCAAACTCTGGAGGGCCCAGGCTCTCCATCTCTGATTCATATGTGCAGGACCCAGCCTGCTCCAGCTCCACCCAGCTAATGCACTTTCCTGCGGTTTTTCTCCAGTGATTCACTCAGAGATCAACTATTCCTCACTTGCCCTGCTTCTTCTAGCAATTCTTGTTATTCAGGTGCAGACTGTTCCCTTTGAAAGGACGGCTCTTTGTTTGTTATCCATCCAGGCTCCAGTTACAGATCCAAGTTCTTGAGTCAGCTGTCATTATTTCTTTCCCGTCTGTGTGTTTTCAGATTGTGGTGGAAGAATGTCTTTTGATCTGAAAGCACAAGGGGCTACATTATGCGGCACTCAAAGCCCTGAGGAGCTGCATGTGCACTTGCTGTGGAAAAGGCCGACATACACTTCCAGACATGACAAAAGCATGGGAGGGTAACAGGGCTTGCTTTATGTGAGCAAACACCTGCTACCCCAGTGAGAAATGGAGAGGCAGAAAATAGGGTTTGTTGTGTGCCACACACACACACATACGAAGATAAATCATAGAGACACTTAAATAAAGTTTTGATGTCCTAGCCAACCCTGTATTTCTGGGGGTGAAGAACCTGCAGTTCTCCATAGGTGCTGAGAACTGTAGTTCTTCAGCAACATCTGCATGGACACAGGTTCTCCATCTCTGCTGTAGCTTGATTTGTAGGACACTGCAACATGTTACAAAATTGGCCAGCAACTGACCTTTAGAAGTACTAACAATAACTTGGTGTGAAGAGACATGCATCACTACCTGCTCATTTTGTTTTCGAGAGTAACCTTGTTATAAAATCAACAGAGGCAAAGGCACCCATCAATATGATGGGCTGTCAGTTCTGCCTTATAAGTCCATGAGTGCAGTACATTTTTGTTAGGAAGAGCAAAGCACTGCATATGAAAACACAACTTGGGAGTGAAGATCTCCTTCCCTACTGCCAGCAGCATCCTGGTTAGCACCTGGGGTCTTTGCATAGTTTAGGGTTGGTGGTGGAGGAGAATAGAGTGCTTGTGCCTTTAACAGCTGTGTAGCAGGCAGATATTCAGCAGCTCAGGTCTCTTCTAGTACTGAAATGCAATTATGGGAAGAGCTTTACCTGATGTCATTATGTCCGTCAGGCATCTTACTATCTCTGTGTAGCTACTGACATGTTTTTCTTACACCCACCCAAGGCGACGTGGTCTAAAACACTGAGCCTCTTGGGCTTGCCGATCAGAAGGTGAGCTCCCGTTGCTCTGTCCCAGCTTCTGCCAACCTAGCCATTCGAAAGCACACCAGTGTAGGTAGATAAAAAGGAACTGCTGCGGTAGGAAGGTAAACAGTGTTTCCATGCACTCTGGCACTCATCACAGTCCTCCATGCACCAGTAGCGGTTTAGTCATGCTGGCCACATGACCTGGAAAAGCTGTCTGCGGACAAACTCCGGCTTCCTCGGCCTGAAAAGCGCCTTTGACTGGACTTAACCATCCAAGGGTTCTTTACCTTTACCTACAAACATCCATTCTAACTGCAACAGAGGATACAAATTTGCATAAGCATGTTTTGCTATTGTCCTTTCCTTTAATCTCCTGTATGAGTTTATCTTTATGTTAGAAGCTCTTTTGTAGTACCTTACATTAGTAAGTGCTAAGAGGTCACACACTGTGTTTTTGCAGGCACTTTACCAGCAGGAGCTGGCAGCAAGACCCAATTGCAACATCAAGGAACTTCCTGGTGTCAAACCAGAGCCAGAGGTGTTGTTTTAGCTGCTTGGCATAATGGTTATGACATCCTGCTACGGCCAAGGTCATCATGTAACTAACGCCTCTGCTGTTAGAAGCACAGTTACCAGGAAGCCCATGATTATGCTGAATGCTATGGGCTTGCAGAGAGAGATGTAGTCAACAATTACCAGACGATCACAAGCAGAATCTTAGCTAAAGGCTAGGGGTGGGTAGAGAAGTTAAGTTCGGCTCAAATTTTAATGCAAACCTACCTAATTCCTATTTCCTGAAACCATACACAAACCAAAAACACAGCTGTCTTTTCAAATTTCCATTTCTAATTCTGTTGTGCAGTTCTCCAACAGAAAATAAAGTGTACAAAGATGCTTTTATTAGAGGTGAAATGTGCACAGAAAACAACAAATTAGGAAGAAGAGGAGGGGGAGGAGTTTGGACTTGATATCCCACCTTTCACTCCCCTTAAGGAGTCTCAAAGCGGCTAACATTCTCCTTTCCCTTCCTCCCCCACAACAAACACTCTGTGAGGTGAGTGGGGCTGAGAGACTTCAGAGAAGTGTGACTGGCCCAAGGTCACCCAGCAGCTGCATGTGGAGGAGCGGGGAAGCAAACCCCATTCACCAGATTACGAGTCCACCACTCTTAACCACTACACCACGCCTTACATTTGAAGGAAAAATGCCTTATATCTGAAGGGGACACTGAATACCAAAATGTGTGCATTGGGCAAAATTGAATATAAAGATGTGTATATTGGGGGGGAAATGAGTACTAAAATGCTGGTGCATTTTCCCGAGGGGAAAAAAGAATACAGAATGATACTGAAATGTGGTGACCTGAAAACTGGAAAAATGAGAAACTGATAGACATCAACATTGGGGGGGGGGAAATCACCCGTCCCTAATCATGGGGTGGGGTGGGGAGGCATGGAGGATCATTGGTCACATGGTATAGAACCTAGAAGTCAACAAAAGCTTAGGCCCAAACAAATCTGCTAACCTCTAAGGTGCCACAAAACGTTTTGCTGCAACAGACAAATGACAGCTACTCTGCTGAAAGCTGTAACTGGCCACAAGCCGTTATTAACAGTTTTAGCTTATTTCCAGTATTTCTTTACTGTCCAAGAACAAAGGTTTTTGTAGAAAATAAAACCATAAGATCTAAAGTAAAATACAATAAACAGATGAAATCTAAACATTGTGAAACCAGAGTCACTGTAAAACCAGCAACTGAGAATTACATCAGGGAAAAGGATATAAATCACACTGTTGAAAACTACCAGTATTCGAGATAGCTATTTTTTGTATCCCCTACAAGTCAGAAACCCACATTGTTGCTGTCAAGTATATATTTTAACACCATGCATAAACACACACACACACACCCTGCTCAGTCCTTTGTAAGCCTGGCTCTACCTTTGAAACTCCCTGTACTTTATGGGCTCATTTCCAATTCATTCCGCAGTTGACTGGACTGGATTAACGCCTGATACTTTTAGACCCTGAACCGTTCAACAACCCTGGAAATGCAAAGAAAACGACTCAACTTTTAAGCCTGGTCTTATGTATTTATGGGAACAGGTTGAGGCGATGAGATTTGCAGCTCTTTCAGTAGTTTGTTATGATTTAGACAACATTAAGCACATCTTTTTAGACCTCTGCTTCATATGTCTCGGGAACCTCCAGGCAGCTTTAGTATTCTCCTGATAAAAGGCAGAGATGTGAGGAGCAGAACAGTGGCACATTCTCCACAAGAGGATTTATCACCTCTAACAATTCGTTTTATCTGCTGTGTCAAAACTCACGGCGCAGAATCTTTTTGCTGAAAGTATGTGCACCAGAGAAAGGGGCTCATTTCCTTAAAAAATAAATTACACTGAAAAATTTGCTACATTATGAGCCTGGCCCTTGGATCCCCCCCCCCTTTATTTTGTATTTCTCAATGTGCACCTCATAACAGAAGGCTCTTATAATTCACAACATACTTGTTTTTATTGTATTCCCCCCCCCTCCAATTTTAAGTTGGACACTCATTTCCTAGATGTAGCAATACTGGAAAAACAAAAGAGAGTATGAATGAAGAAAGAATAAGAAAACATGGGAATTCCAACCCTCTCTCTCTACCCCCCCCCCCCGCCCTGCCTCAAAATATAGGACCAAAATATAAGTGTATTGGGGAAATGTAAAAAATAAATAAATTGCACATTAGCAATGCTATATCAAGTGTGTTTGCTATGACTCTGGTCCCCCATGACTATTCAGTAGAAGTGGGCAACCTTTTTCAGATTGAGGGCCTCATTCCTATCTGGGGGTGTCACATGGCAGTGGTGGGTGGAGCCAGCAGCAAAGGTGACCGTTTAAAGTAATATTTACCTCTCTATCCTCCATCTGGGCAACCAAGAGGCATGATGAGGGTTCAAGGACACCAGCAAAAATATGAAGCAGAGCACCAAACAGGAGCGATGAGGTGTGTGTGGCTTGCTGATAGTCACAAGGGTCAGACAGGGAGGTCTGGAGGGCCACATTTTGTTCCTCAGGCCTGTGGTTCCCCACTACGGTGGTACCTCGAGTTACATACGCTTCAGGTTACAGACTCCGCTAACCCAGAAATAGTGCTTCAGGTTAAGAACTTTGCTTCAGGATGAGAACCGAAATCGTGCTCCAGCGGTGCAGCAGCAGCAGGAGGCCCCATTAGCTAAAGTGGTGCCTCAGGTTAAGAACAGTTTCAGCTTAAGAACGGACCTCCGGAATGAATTAAGTACTAAACCTGAGGTACCATTGTACTTTACAGTTCCCCACTGCATTACAAGGATGGGGTACCTGTGGGCCCTCCAGATGTTGTGGTCCAACAACATTCAAAGGGCCACAGGTTTCTCATCCCTGCTGTTTGGGCTTGATCCTTGGAGGTAAAACGAGGCTGCGCATACATTGCTGTTTTTCCTAGTAGTCAATGACACCCTTGGCATCCTGAAAGCTATCAAAAAGGTCACTTTTGATTACATAACTCCTCAGCACAAGAGGGCAATAAAAATTATTCAGGATGTGGGGGTTTTTTGGGTGTGGGGTGCATTCAAAGTTTTTGACCCCTCAGAAAGGGGGTTGAATGCGTCTACTCTTTGAGTATGACAAAGTTTTGGTCAGAGTAGAGCCAACTTAGCCTTTGGGTGGTACAGTGGGTCAGTGTGTTAACCAGGGATGACTGTGGACAGGATTCCTAAAGGATTTAGAGTAGATGACCACTGGGGTCCCTTCCAACGCTACAGTTCTGTGATTCTATATTCGTTAATTTCAGTGGTTCTACTCTGAAAACCATCCTGCATTTTGTCTCTTCAGACCTATTTTTTTCCAGGCATGTGCACATTTATGTAGGTTTAATCAGCGAGGGCAGCCCTAAAACATACCCCCTTGGCAACTCTAGTCTTCCCCTTTTTATTCCAATTTTGGTGAGAAACAGGGAGAAGGTAAAGCCATAGTTAGGAAAATATATATAGTGTGCACTAAATGCTGTTTCACTTATTTATAGAATTTCTATAGCATTTATTTCCCACAAGAAAAACAAATATATCTCTTTAGTATTTCCTTTTCAAGCACAGGTATATAGCCATAAGGCTGACATAAAAGCAGAAAGACATAAAGTTGCAAAGCAAATCCATGCTGCCACCTAGTGGCCAACATTCCTAAAGCTAAAAGTTTCCCGGGGGTTTATCTGTGCATTTATTGCACCGAATTGTCCCCAGCTAGGGAAGTAGCATAGATTGTTTGAATTCTCTCAGGCTGTTGTAAAGAAACTGGGTTTTTGTTTTTTGGTGTGGGTAGGGTTGCTCTCAAGTCAAGGAATTACTAAGGAAGTAAGATCCATTCATCATTTCATAGCCCATCTTTCTAAAGCTGAACAGCATCCAAACAACTTGGAAGTTTCTTTCTGGGTGGGGTAGTGATGATTAGTGTCGTGCCCAAAATATTACCCCAGATTTCCTCCCTGCCCTACTATTCCCCATCAATAAAGGAGGAAATAAATAACATTCAAAAATTGTTAAAGGGGAGAGAAAATTTTGGTCAAATTATCATGGGTGGCGTGCAGCATTCCCCCTTCCCCCCATGTTTACTTGACTTTTGAGGTGGCCAGGGTCTGATACAGACGATTTCCCTAAAATATGGCACCCCTTTATTTCTTCAAATAACTTTTGAAGTCACAAAGGAATATATTTCTTTGACAAAACTATTTGCTTTGTGGTTTTACATTTCCCACTTTAAGGGGAAAAGAAACTTAGTGAAATCAAGGTGTACCGTATTGGCCCAGATATATTCAGTATTCAGAACTGTGTTGCACGCCTGCCTCCCGGCACTACTCCCCTGAACAGGGGGCAGGGGACAGCCGGTGCCGGCTTGGGGAGGTAATGCCGGGAAGCAGGCGCACAGTGCGCTCAGAACTGAGCGCTGGCGCTGGCCACAGCCCCCCACCCCCCATTCAGGGCGGTAGTGCTGGGAGGCGGCCTGCACCTGCAAATAAGTCTTGAATTTTAAAGGTGCAGCTTATTTGTGGGTGAGGCTTATATTCAGGCCAATATGGTATATAAAAGGAAGGTTCTAGGGACCAAACCCTCCCCCCCTGAAGCTTTGATTAAAAACAACAAATTCATGTAAACACACAGTTCCACACAGATATCTGCATGAAAACTACACGTAGTTTTGCAAAGAGGTTTTAAGCTGAGGTTAAGTTCAGAACAACAAGTCACATAACAGAAGCACCTCCTGTGTTTTGTGCTGGATCCCAAGAATACTTGCAAAAGGAAACGGCATAATCCTACACACACACACTTGAATCTCTCAAGATACTGAGAGCATCAGAAAGTTTTTTTTTCTAAGATGGCTGGTCTCTTGCTTGTTCTTGCACACCAGAGAGTGAGCTCAAACAGTGCAGTGAAATTGCCCACTAACAGCATCCTCTGGAAGGTCTAGTTTCAGTTTCTTGTAAGTTAACCTTGCAGGATGTGCTACTGTGCCAAAAGAAGTCAACTATTAAAAGAATTATATAAAATATTAGCATACCTCAACAGTTTTCATACTAACAGGCTAACATACTAACATTCTAACACATACATTACTGCAGATTTCAGCAAGAAACAGGACATATGCCTGTGACCTTATACAACCCTCCTTACTGATCTGTAAATCACTGAGCTTGAGTTATTTGAGAACTAAACTGAGTTATTTTATCCCTAGCGAGTGCAGATATAAGGTTTAATATGTACAATCTTGTATATTAGTAGGTGACCATCGTACCTGTCCATCATGGAGAAGAACACTACAATGATTCCACTGACTACAGATGTACCTAACAAGAAGGAGACGGTGTGCATTTTTGGAACAGGCGATTTTGCAAGATCTCTAGGACACAAAATGATGCAGTGTGGCTATGCTATAGTATTTGGAAGCCGAGGTGCTCAGACTTCTTCTCTGATCCCTGAAGGAGCCACAGTCCTTTCTCATGCAGAAGCTGCAGAAACATCTGCTGTTATCATTTTAGCAGTCCACAGAACACATTACAGCTTTCTGGAAAACCTAAGGGAAGTTCTCCGTGGGAAAGTGCTAGTGGATGTGAGCAACAACCTCAAAATAAACCAGTACCCGGAATCCAATGCTGAATATCTTGCCCAGCTCCTGCCAGGCAGCAAGGTGGTGAAAGCATTTAACACTGTGTCAGCCTGGGCTCTGCAGTCAGGTGCTCTGGATGCAAGCAGACAGGTAATGACATCTCTGGGGCAAAAGATGCTCACATTTAAAGAGACTGGAAAGGTGAAAGCCCAGTTTTAGATCTTCATTTTGCAAATCCTAAAGCTTTCTAGGTGAACTGCTTATGGCATGATATAAAACTGTTTCTAGACTGGAGATCTAACCATCTAAGGTTAGCAGTCTTAGTTTTATATTGTGGCCCCAAAGAGCTGATAAGAAAGCAGAAAGTTTGCATCAAGTGAGAAAAGTCCAGCTTTTAATTTTCTTCTTTGTGGGGAGGAGGGAGGTAAAGGGCCCTTAAGGAAAATCACAAGCCCTAGACCAGGGTTGGGGAACCTGTGGACTTGCTGTTGGACATAGGCTCCCATCAGCCTGAGGCATAATAGGACTTTTATTCCACCACCTGGAGACTGCAGGTTCCCCATTCCCTGCCCCCTTTTCTGATTCTTCTGTTTTAGCCAAATTCTGGTCAGTTGATAGCCTCCTAAAAACACGAGCTAATTGTGGGCGTTAAACCTACGCTGGCAATTCAAACACAGCTTCTTACTGAAGTCAGAGCAGTGTTCGAAAGCAAACACTGGCAATAAATAAGGTCTCCCTTCATTGTGTTGTTGTTGCTGCTGTTTTGCTCCAGGTATTTGTCTGTGGAGATGACAGCAAGTCAAAGGAAAAGGTGATGGAGATCGTTCGAAGCCTTGGTCTTACTCCATTGGATAAAGGGTCTCTCTTAGCAGCAACGGAAATTGAGAATTACCCTTTGCAACTTTTCCCAATGTGGAAATACCCCATCTATCTCTCCCTTGTCCTCAGTGCATTCATCTTCTTCTACTGCGTGGTCCGTGATGTGGTCTATACTTACTCTAAGAAACAAGTGGACCGTTCCTTTTTTATTGCCATCAGCATCCCAAACCGTGTCTGCCCTGCTGTGGCACTCATCCTCCTCGCTCTGGTTTACTTGCCTGGGATCTTTGCTGCTGTCCTCCAGTTATACAGAGGTACAAAGTACAGACGCTTTCCAGATTGGCTAGACAAATGGATGCTCTGCAGGAAACAGCTTGGCTTGGTAGCCTTGGCTTACGCTTTCCTCCATGTTTTGTACACACTCGTGATCCCTATTCGGGGCTACGTACGATGGAGGTGGAGCTCTTATGTCATTGCACAGGTAAGTTGATGTTGTGCTGTTTCTTCTCCCATTCCAGCACCAGCGCTGAGGTCTTTGCAACTTTGTATGGGGATGTGATGCAAGCAGGGCTTTGAAGCCATCAAACATAGCTGTCAACTTTTCCCTTTTCTTGCAAGGAATCCTATTCAGAATAAGGGAATTTCCCTTTAAAAAAGGGAAACATTGACAGCTATGATCAGAAATATCGCAAGGGCTTAGGATATCGTGCTTGCTGCTCTCCATCCGGCACAGATCATGCCCTCCCTGCTTCTCCCATGGAGACATCCAAATGTAAAAGAGAGTGAGGGGTGTTCTCGGGCTTCCAGTAAGAGCAGCCTTTGGTTCTTACTGGGGGGGGGACCTCAACTGTTTGAACCCCAGTAGCCATTTAGAACCTCTAATTACCACCAGCCATCTTAACAGTAAAAGCAAAAACCATGGGGTCTTTATCCCATGCTGCCTCTGGAAGGCAGATGGTCCCCCCCCCACTCACAATACTGTTACCACACCAAGGATGAAGAGCTGTTGGGGAAGGCTGTGAAAAAATTCTAAGATTCTGCTCCTCTGGCACTTTTCTGATTTACGATTTATTAGTGCTCTGAAGCCTAGAGATTGTTCTAACACTTCGGTCTTAAAAATGAAGCCAGATATACTCCATTCACCATACCCTGCAGTTGGATTTGGGCCCAATTCAGATCCACTGCCTAGTCACCAAACATGTTGTGGCATGGAACTGACCCCCTCTTGTCTGCTCTTCATTCATGACACTGTCCACCATGTAAGGTTCTGGACCTTTCAGAGGCGGACATTTGAACAAGGTCTGCGCTTGTCAGGTCAAGCAAGCAAACACATCCCACAGGGAAACCTTGTAAAACTTCTGTCGCCTGCCAGAAACAAACTTCCCTACACAGCTGACAGAAACAAATGTTGGCAAATCTAGAAAAGAGGGAATTCCATTTTATCTCCAGTCTTTACCATTCTAAGACAGAAATTTCCTGACTTCTGATGGGTGCAACTTTTGTCAATTTGCCGTGCACCTACAAAACCTGTCAAGAGCACCTTGCATATTTCACAATATTGATTTAAAGCCATTTATAGATGTATTTTATAGCTGTATTTTAATCTGTCTGAACCTACTGCATATCAAAAAGTATTTTCAAAACTTTTATCACCTTAGGTGTTGAACAACAAAACAGAACCATTGAACAATGAAAGAGCCTGGATGAGTGACTCGTATGTTTCTTTGGGTATCTTGGGGTTCTTTCTGTTTGTCCTCCTGGGAATAACATCCTTGCCCTCTGTCAGCAACAGTGTCAACTGGAGAGAGTTTCGCTTCGTACAGGTAAGAGAGCTTGCAAGCCAGCAAGCTAACTTTTCTTCTTCCTCACTTTCAGTGTGTTCCTATGGACATTTCTTCAGAAGTAAAGCCTAATTATCCTAGGGGCATCTGGTTGGCCACTGTGGTAAAGAGGATTCTGGGATATATAGGCCGTTAGTCCAATCCAGCGTTGGCTCTTCTTAATTCAGGTATGGAGAACCTGTGGCTCTCCAGACATTGCTGGACTACAATTTCCATTCCTAATATATTGGTTAGGCTGCCTAGATGATGGAAGTTGGAGTCCAACCTATGTACAGAGGGCCGCATGTTCCCTATCCTAGTCTTAATATTTGTCTGGAAATGAGGAGGAAAGGGGCCCAACACAATCCAAACCACCCGTTCAGGAAGTCTTCAAAGACACTTCTCCAGGTTCCCTCATTTTTGGGAAATTAATCACTCCTGCAAGAACTTCTCTGTGGCTGCTGCAGATAAGAGATGTTTTGTTCCTACGCCTTGAACTTTTATGTGTTTGTGTCAAGGCCGTTTGTTTGCAAAGGTTTCTCATTAGTCTGATTGTAGGTTTTATGAATGACATACTGTCGAGTTTGCTTTTTCACATCTGGGAAAACCAGTAATCACAGGTTTTAAAATTATAATTTTTAGAAAGTTTTAAAAGTGAAATCCACCAAAAAGCTGGTGGATAATCTAAAAATAGATTATACATACTTTTGCTAATCCTCCCTATAGTTCATTTCATGTATCTAACCCAAAGAAGAGAACTGTGCCTCATAGGCCTGATTAGTTAAATGTCCTGCCTCTATGACTGAGAGCTTCCTTTGCACACATTGGTGTTG
This sequence comes from Podarcis raffonei, assembly GCF_027172205.1. Lineage (NCBI taxonomy): Eukaryota > Metazoa > Chordata > Lepidosauria > Squamata > Lacertidae > Podarcis > Podarcis raffonei. The sequence goes on along the minus strand of NC_070613.1, from coordinate 25,663,757 downwards.
AAAGGTAGCATAAACCTGACAACGATACAGCATGTGAAGCCATTATCTTAATGCATTATGAACTGCTGCTCAGCCCTGTGGGCAAACTTGCCCAAAGGCACAATGGGCTTCTTTATCCCATCTTGACCAAGAAAATTGCCAGCTGGAATCAGTAGGAGAATTGAGTTTTGGTCATCTGTTGATAACAGAATAGAATGCTTTCTGATTTGCTGCCATGTATCTCATAATAAGGAAGTTATCTTTGCAATCATGTTTTGTTTGTTTTCTAGTCTTATCTGGGCTACCTGACGCTGGTGTTGTGCACTGCCCATACACTGGTCTACGGTGGGAAGAGGTTCCTGAATGCTGGCACCTACCCATGGTGCCTTCCTTCCGTTTACATCCTCTCTCTCATTATCCCCTGCATTGTGTTGGCCATGAAGTTTTTCCTCATATTTCCATGTATCGATCGGCCGTTAACTGATATTCGACAGGGCTGGGAAAGAACACCCAAAGGCATAAGCCAGACAAACAGCAGCCACTGCAGGTCAGCTGTATAAGCTCTTAGCAAATGTACAGTTTCAACACACATATCTGCAATAGCAAAAAAGAGAAGTGCAAGCAATTTATATGCATCGAAAATAAGCTCAAAAATTATGTGTTCCATTATTACTCTGCAATGTAAGGCCCAGCAACTCTCAGCGGAAACTGGTGAATATTCATCTAAGGTGTTTGGAGGACAAGTGCACCCTCCTTTTCTGGATTTGAGACTGAAGGAAGCCATTATCGTCTTTGCCCTATCGCCTCTGTGCAAGAGGAGCCCAACATGCAGTGGGCCACATCTGAGAATATGAATTACACTGATGATGAATAAGTTTATGGCAGCACTCCCAAACCAGATTCCCTTCAGATGTTTTGCACTAGTTCCCATCATCCCTGATGACTGATCAGTTCAGAACATTTGGAGGACATTAAGTTGGGAAAGGCTGGTCTATAGAGCAATAATAAATTTGAACTATGGCTTTTGGTCTTACTCTGTGCCTTTTCAGATTTATGTTCTCTTTCAAATTTGAGCAGCACTTTAAAGGTTCCTAAATTGACTATGCTTTCCTAGGCCATGTATACTGTGTACACACCTGCAATTTCCTCTCATTGTGATGGAAGGTGTTCATGACTTTGTGGAGAATGTGTTGATAGTCAAACACAATGGATTCCCTCCCCCCTCAATAAATTCATGGTCAATGGACTTTGTGTTTTGGACTGGATTTGAATTGGAATTTTAGATTCATTTTTGCTGCGATGGACTCAGGATCCAACAAAATCGTTTAATTATAGTGTTTCCCTGCATATACCTATGAATAAGGTTATGATTAAGCTACACTTACAAGCTTAATCAATAACAGGCAACTGCTTTTATTCAAGCTTCTTGGGCTCCAATACTGCCTACTGCTGTATATTATGTATTGTATTTTTTTACCATTTTTAATAGTATTCAGTAAAACAAATGCCTTGTTTTCCACCCAAAAATCACTAACCGTGGTCAGCATACCATAAACAGATCCTACTCATAAACCTCTATGTAGAAACTTTGCTCACCAACATTTATATTCTGTATATCCTGATCATCATAATAAAGAAAGTTTTAAGAACAAAGTCTCTTTGCTGCACCTACAAGTGTGGTCATGGGTGGTCGCGGACCAGATCCAGGTGCTCGTAGAGGAAACTGGTTTTCCAGATCAGAGCGACCCAACATTTCATACCAAGTGGGTCGCAAGAGTACTTGTTTGCAAATACTTGTAGACCAGGGGAGGGGTACCTGCTGCTGTATGGACTCCGGCGTCCATTAGCCCCAGTTAGTGTAGCGAAGATCAGGAATGATGAGCCCTACTGATCTCCCATAAAGGTAAAGGTAAAGGGGCCCCTGACCATTAGGTCCAGTCATGACCGACTCTGGAGTTGCGGCGCTCATCTCGCTTTATTGGCCAACGGAGCCAGCGTACAGCTTCTGGGTCATGTGGCCAGCATGACTAAGCCACTTCTGGCGGACCAGAGCAGCGCACGGAAACGCCATTTACCTTCCCACTGGAGTGGTACCTATTTATCTACTTGCACTTTGACGTGCTTTCGAACTGCTAGGTTGGCAGAAGCAGGGACCGAGCAATGGGAGCTCACCCCGTTGCGGGGATTCGAACCGCCGACCTTCTGATCGGAAAGTCCTAGGCTCTGTGGTTTAACCCACAGCGCCACCCGCGTCCCTTACTGATCTCCCATACCTGATGTCAACTCCAGATATAGTACATGTTGGCATTTGCTTCTCTTTTTACAAAAGCGAACTTGCAGCACCCCTTTGCCACTTTCCCCTGTTAAAAAAGAGAATCTAATTCAGAATTCTTTGACTAAAAAGGCAAATACTGGAGCGACAGTCTGCCACAGAGAGCAAGATTACAATCCTCCTGAAGCCGATGTTTCTTGAGCTCCTACGATGAGGACATTGACTTGGAGAATATTGTTCTTGCTATTGAAGTGACATGACTCTCAGCCGCCATGCAGAGAGACATGTCCAGCACAATGGGTTTACATGAATGTAAAGAGCTCTGAGTGGCTGGAGGTAGCGCTTCCAAGACTGTTGGTATAGTTGAGTGTCAGGAGCTGCAGAAGGCGTTGACGTCTATGGGCTGAGTTGTGAAGCTTTACGTTGGCTGGGGTTTGGTTGGTGCTAGACAAATCCAAGGAAGCCCTATGCAAATGTGCTTAATATGATTGGAGGTTATGTCAGTCTTGGTGGGGTGCACCCCCATATCAGCCACCGCTGCAAAGCACAGTGTGAGGGGTGGGGCATTGAATCTTAACTGAATTATCGTATTTCATTCCACAAGTGGGTCCTACAACAGAATGTTGCAATGTGGAGCACTGGCGAGGAAGATGGGTATGGGGAGTGCGCCCTGCCCCGGGTGTCAGCCATGAGGAGGGGTGACATCGCCACATGCCCTCCCCCCCCCCTCACCATGCGGGCAGCAGGCAGCTAGGGACGCTCGCCATGTGGGAGGCTAGTGGTGCCCCCCCCCCATGCTCACCTAGCGGACAGTGGGCGGCTAGGAACATTCACTATGCGGGCGGCTAGTGGCGCCCCTCCAATGCTCACAGTGTGGGCAGCGGACAGCTAGGGATACTCGCCGTGTGGGAGGCTAGCCCCGCTCCTGCGCCGCTCCGGGTGCCAGGGCAGGTTGCTCCGCCCCTGATGTGGAGTGCTTCTATTCAGGGTGCCGGTCAGTCATGCCCTCATCAAAATGGCTCAAGCAATTCAGCAAACAGCAAAATACAGTTTTCATACTTTTTGAACTTAATTGCCTGTAGGGATTGATTCTGAGGCTTAAGTGCAGGCAAAAAAAGATCATGGCTGCAACATCAGGTAACTGACCGGTGGCTTTTTCCTTCCATCTTGTTCACACATTTTTCACTTCTCAGCAGCCCTGTGTTATGCTTCATGACCCAAGCTTTGCAAGAAACTCAGATTTGTTACTGAAGAGACAATTTGCAGAGCATTGGAAATGTTATGGGGTGAGGGAGATAACACACTCATTAGCAGACAGACATTTTTGTGTGAAGGTGAAGAAAAGGTAAAGAAAAATTAGCTTGACAGTTCCATTCCTTAGAGCAACCTTCACCAATCTTGTGCCTTCCAGATGTTTTGAACTACAATTGGCTATGCTGTGGCAAACAACATCTGGAAGACACCTGTCAGGGAACTGCCATCGGAGCTAGAGGCGGAGGGAAGGCTCCAGAGGGATGCCGGAGAGAGGCAGCCCATCTGCTGGGGAAGGAAATCAGCGTAACACCAGTGGAGAAGGGGGGCAGATGGGAGAATCGGAGAGGAGGCTCCAAGACTCCTCGCCGGAGACCAGCGGAGAGAGTACGGGTACTCCGCTGCCCACACCCTCCCTGCGCAGAAGACTTCCGCGCAGGGAGAGTAGGAGGAGACTTGGCGTCAAAGAACTTCTTTGCTGGAGGAAGTTCAAGAAACGCCCACTGACGGATTCTGCCAGTGACTGACAGCGCCACGAAGCTAGAGACTGTCCAGACAGAAAGGGTTCAACCAGGTAACCTAGCCAGGAGTGGCGGCAACTTACGCACGAGCAACCCCTAGAACCATTACAACACCAGTTTGAGATTACAGGAAATTTCTTTTCCCCTGTTCTACAGCTAGCTTTACCTCCCAATTGTTCTAAAGGCTCAGAGGATTGGAGTCTCTATTTAAAAACAAAATAGGCCAAATATACTTATTTATATGTGAGTAAATTTTATATATAAAATAATCCACCAACCAGCTGCAACAGGCCACTCTGTTGAAGGTGATGCCAAGAAGATTGCACCAATTAGTTTTTCATATTTGTTTGGTATTATGAAATGGCTGAATGTGCAACTTACGTTTCAACAGGTATTTATGTACTGTGCTAATATGTTAACAACTAGTTGAAGGATAAAGAACACATCTCTTGCTCTCAGGAGAAAGAGGCAACTCATCACACTGCCACCCTCCAAAAACAAAACAAAAACACCCTTCAAGAGCCACAGTAATAATTTGAAATCACCAAATTATTCAAATAAAAATTAAGCACACACAAGAGGACACCATAATCATATTAAACTGAGTCATATTTACTGAATGTTATAATACATGAGTAAAGGTAGAAATTAGTCATATTGTCTTAAATATGCTCATAGTAATGTTACTATGGAAAAAGTGTGTGCTAGCTTCATGAATTTTGATGCTTATGGAAGTTAAGTTGCATTCAAAGCTGTAGTTATTAAGGTTCTGCATTATCATTTGTCAAAATTTCAGCAGGAGAAGGATTGAGACAGTTCCAAACAGTAAAACAATTACAAAATGCCATATGGTTCAGCCTCCAATAGTGAATACAGTGCTTGTTTTTACCATATCCACAAGACAAACACGCTACTGCAAAAAAATCAGCCATTGGATATATAGTACAACAAAGACATTGTAATAGAAAACATTTGCAGCAGTAGATTTAAGATGTCACCAATAACAACTACTACTTGAAAAACATTGCAATAATTCTAATAAAAATTGGCCACCCAAAGTTAAGGGTGTGTGTGTGTTTAAATTCCACAGATAATTAATGGCACTAAAAGCATATTTACATTACGCTCAGATTGTGGCTAGTACGTAAATAATACAGTGGTATCTTGTTGCTCAAAGATTGTGCAAAGGTTTACAGTTTAATGTGCACCACACTGTGTGCCCTAGCGAATACTATATGGATTCTCAACACAGGCAATCAGCAGGAATTATTAGACCAATATACTTCGTATCTTTGTATTTACAGACTTGCTACTGTATGATATTTTATAGTTAACAACTAGCACCACTATATTCAAAGGGCAGTTAAGCAAGTGCTTCTAAACTGGTTGTAAAAATATACTTTGCAAAAATTGAATATGTAAGGTCTTAAGGCCTCTCAGGCTTAAAAAATAATAATAATGGTGTCCACTGTAAAATGGGCAGGATTTTAAGTTTGTCTTTTGTTTGCATGCATCTCAAAGGAGAATTGGTAGACAACCTTGTGGTTCCTGGGAGGGCATCTGAGAAGGCTTATAGGACCCTCTCTCTTTATGGATAGAGAGGCAGGTATGCCCTTGGAATCCCAGCCACCATGGAAAGGACCTCTGTCATTGCCTCTCTGTTGTCACTGCTCCAGAGGAGAGGACAAATGGAGAGCATATCAGAGTGGATTTCCCATTTGCCCAGGAGTCAGTGTGCTTCTTTTCCTCCAGCTTCTGCCTAGCTGGTGTAAAACCAGTAGGGTTCAGAAAATGGTGGCTTTACTGCCAGAGATTCTCTCCATCCCCTCACTGAATTGCTCTGCTCAAGTTTATTGGCAGGATTCAGACTGTGCCATCTTCTACCACCCTGATTGTCAAACTTGTATGGTGTATCCTACCATTGCACCATCCCTTATCAACTTATTCCAGTTGGTTTATTCCACTTTCATTTTTCCATGGTTCTAAATTTCCTGTAGCTACAGCACAGCTATTTCTGTTACAAGATCAAGCCTCTAGCGTGTGGGTTTTTGCTTTGTTTTTAAGCTGTGTTGCCTATCCCTAGTAACTTCCACACACAAAAACCCAGTTGTATCCAATGTTAGTCCTATTCAGAGTAAACCCATTGGAAATTAATATGCATGTCTTAAGAACCATTACATTCACTAAGTCTACTTTAAATAGAACTAAGTTGGATTCCACCCATAATACTACTTTATTAATAAATCATACTGCAACTAAAATATACCTATATATGTTAGAAGAAAAATTGTAAAATATTTCTTGTTTTCGAAGTTAAGAAAATGCTATTACTATGTTCTGAGTTTAAGTTGTTGTTGTTTTTTAACATAGGTTGGTTGCTGTGGCCCAGCTGAAAAGCACTGGTTGACCCTTTCCTTGGATTTTAGCTCTCCAGTTGGTCTTGAAAATGGCACCAAGCGTGGCACTATTGCTGTGTTTACATTGGCAGTCTAAGGTAGCATGCCTCTACTCACCTGGGAGTTGGCTAAGTACTTCTAAGTGAGCATACATAGACTTACTCTGTATTATTGTTGTTTATTGAATTTATATACCACCCTATAACCGGGGGTCCTGTAGAGGTTGTAACATGGAGTTACAGAGTTGCTTCTGACACAATTTCTCTACAAGGTTGTGGAACCTGTGGCTCTTCTGCTGTTGCTGAACTGCAGCTTCTAGCATTCCTGACCATTAGCCATTCTGATTGAGGATGATAGGAGTTGAAGTCCAACAACACCTGAAGAGCCACAGGCTCCAGAATTCTCCTGTGGAACTGAAACATCTTTTCCACATTGTACGCCTGCATGTAAGGGAGGGATGGGGGAAGACATGGTTCTCTAAATTTTGCTGGGACTGCAGCCTCCTTCATCTCTGACATGCTGTTTGGGGCTGGTAGGAGCTGGGAATCCAGCAACATCAGGAAGGCCACGTGTTCCCCTGAAGTGAGGAATTACAGTGCTTACATGGTTTCTCTGCAGGTCAAACATACACACAGCCCTATAAAACAGCTCTCAGCACAGCTGGAGATGCATGGCTTATCTTTCACAAAGAGGCTTCACATGAATAGGTGCTGTAGTGGTATTATTACACACAGAACAACAACTCATTAAACATTTCTCTGAAGGACAACCATGGAACTGTCAAAGATTACAGCAAGAAGAGTCAAATTTTTAGTAGAGTAACATGGAACACTGTCCCAAATGCCTGCTTAATAGATCCTGCTTAAAAGCTACTCTGTAGACGGTTTCACATTTGCACATCTGGCTATTTCAAGCTCTGGTGCTATTAAAAAGCAGTTTTTATGTTCCCCTGGACACAAGATGAGCTCTATTAAACTCAGTTGGAGCTGAGTGGGATGAAAAGACATGTTGTCATTATTTAATTTTGTGCCAGAGCTCAAAGCTCATTATAAAACATTAATCCAAATGCAAGAAATAAAGTAAAATTAGCTATAACCCTCAAAAAGCACACAATACTGAAAATATTGGAAGCCATGTTCAAAAGACCAAACTAATTTCTTCAGAACTTATCTGTGTTTCAGACTCCAAATTAAGCAATGAACTCCCTCGCCTCTTCCTCCACACACACAAGATAATCTTATTTGAAAATGAAGACATTTGAGTGAAAATGAATGATCAGCAGTGTAACCATGGTAGGAAAGGGGAAATAGTGATTGTCCCCCCACCCCACCCCTCAAAAAACACCACAAAACTGTCATGGATTCCTTACATTAATTCCTGTGAACCCACCAACAGAAGTGGATTTCAACACTCAGACAAAAAGTAGCCATTTCAAGTTAGCAAACTATAGCTACTTCTAATGTTTTCACTCACTACCTTATGATGCCAGATTCAGACAACTGAACAAGACTCCACCACTTATTTTCACATACCTAAAACAAACCCTAAGCCAGCAGGTGTGGACTAACATTTCAGCAACACTCTGGAATGAAATTTATTCTCACTTACCTTCATACTGCTGCTGTCTTGCTGCATGTTTACAGAAGAAATACTCTTTTTTAAAAACCCAAGTTGGGTTGGCCTGGGCTTGATTTCAGGCTTGGTAATTCAGTTGCCAATCAAATGCAGCTGTGACAGGTCAGATGACTTGTGCTGAACTAATTACAGCTGCAAACTATAGGAAAGGTCTGTTCTGAGGCCTACCAGGTCCACTCCCATTCTTTGCCTTTTAGCTGTCCGTTTCCTTCCTATATAAAGGTTTTGCATACTACCGTTTGTGGTGCCTGACAGATATTAATAATAATAATAATAATTTTTTATTTATACCCTACCCTTCCCGGTTCAGAAAACCGGGCTCAGGGCAGCTAACAACAAATTTAGAACACTTCATTGTAGAAGCAGCATAAAATACAGTATAAAAACATGAATAACAATAAAATTCAAAGTTCAGAAATCAATTTGGGGGAAATCCATCTAATAAGCATTAGAGAGTCACCAGGGCTAGCTGGCTGGATTAGTCCTACTTGGGCCAGCGAGGAGGCATGGGGAGAATTAGCTGTGGGGTCTCAGAGTGGGTAATCTTCATAAAAGGGGAGGGGGAGGGAGAGGGAAGAGAAGGGAAGGGAAATAAAAGATCAGGCTGAATTCAAATTAAAGGCCAGGTGGAATAGCTCTGTCTTACAGGCTCGACAGAAGGAGGTTTAATCCTGAAGGGCCCTAATCTCATGGGACAGAGCATTCCACCAGGTCGGAGCCATCACTGAAAAGGCCCTGATTTCTTAAGTCACCTCCCATCCATTGCCTTCATTCTGCCCATTTCATTGCTGCATAAAGGCTTTGCAAACTATTGTTATTCCTATCATGAGGCACATTGAGCAACTTGTCTCAGGCAGTAGATTGACAAGGGTGGCCAAATGCATGTTCCATGCCCCCCTTGTCCACCCAAGGGTGGCCAAATGCATGTTCCATGCCCCCCTTGTCCTCCCGAGCCATGAAGCATCACTTTGGGTTCCTTTCTCTTTTGTTTGAGGCGTAGCAGCCACCACGCTTCAAACAAAAGAGGAAAGCGAGTGGTGTCACCTGAATAGCCGTACAAGAAAATCTGTGGCCACTGGCATTGGGAGTAGCAGACCAAGCAACGGCTGTCCACAGAATGAGGCTGGCCCAGCTACAAAGACTCCCTAGTCACCCCTCCAAATCTCTCATGAGACTTAGCCACATGCTCACAAGAGTTTGGGGTGGCTTCTCTGTGGCACTGCAACACCTACAGTAAATAGCAGCAAATAAGCTTTGACGGTGCCCCCAGCTACTGTTCATGGCTTGTTGCTGCGACAGCATCCTAGGGAACCTCACAAACACCACAATCCTTATTCCAGAGCCAGAGAACCTTAGGTCCTCCCAATTTTATTGGACTACAACTCCTATCATCCCTGAATACTGGTTATGCTACCTGGGGCAGATGTGAGTTGGAGCTCAACACCTGGAGGATCACAAATTTATTGCCTTCTGCCTTTCTGTTTTCTTTGCTGGCGCAGCGGCTCATAGGAACAAGGCTGCAGAGTTGACATCCATTTCAATCACATCTTACTAAGATACCTTTTACTGGAAATCTCTACAGAAAGGAGACATGCTCATTTATCCTGAGAAGAAATAAAAATTGTGGGGAACCTTCCATTGTCTCTGCCTGTGAACACAGTTCAGCAGAGACATCTCCAGAAGTAGTCTTTATGTACGTATGGCTTAAAATAAAACAAACAGATGCCCTGAACCTGTCCATATGGATCAAAAGTGTGGGGATAGCTAGAAGCAGCACCTCTCTCAGAATCTTACCTCTTCTGTCTTTCCGGACTCAAAACCCATTAGTTAACCTTCTTAATCCAGACTTAAGTCATCATTTCCTACTGACCAGCATTCATGACCGTTTCACACACCAAGGCAATCCAGTTTTGTGAGCTGAGAAATCCTGCACTAGACCATGGAAGTAAAAGCCAAGATTTATTAAAATTATATTTTAACTTTACATTAAGATTACTGAATGGGTGAATATTTACAAATATTAGTAATGGTCAAAACAATGGTAGGTAACAGTGTATGCCATTAATTGCAGACAAGGGTGTATTCTCAATGAATGTTCTGAAGTTGCCTCAACTAACACTACATTACATTCAGCTCTGTCTGGCAAAAAACCAAAACTTCACTCTTCCTAATAACCTGAAAATAAAAGATGGAGGAGGATTTTTTTTTAAAAAAAACTTAATTAGTCTTTTTTAAATGATGCTTAGGTTTGTACCAAAACAGAAAAAGATCCAAAAAGGCACATGATATACATCTAAATGTTTCAGATACTGAGGATCAAAAAGCTCTGTGTGTGTGTGTGTATTCTCTATAATTAATATGGAGGTGGCCTTTTTATTTTAACCTTCCTTTAACCTGAGGGTAGGTTGTGTTCCAGAAGTTGCTTCAAAATCCATTGAAACCAAGGGAAAGGCAGCCAGGTTTTCAATCAAGTTTCCCCAAGTCTAATGGCACAAGATGTTAACTTAGCTTTCACCCTCCAGTCTCTGGCTGACATTATATATTTCCAAAATTATACTTTTACATATACTGTACAATCCTTTAGACATTTTCTCAGGTGGGAATTTGCTCTCTCTCTCTTTTAACTTTCCTTTCCTATTTATTACAAATCAAAATACTTACCCAACTTTATGCTTCTTATAGGGATTATTTATGACTGCAAGGCCAGTGTTGTATAAATATAACTGGCAGAGTCTTATAAATATAACACTTTAAAAGTCTTACATATTTTACAATTGGAGACATTCTTAAATGTACTTTATATTCGCATAGAACCAACATTTTCAACTAAGTGGAATTTCTTAAAGTAAGTCCAGTTACATCAGGGACAGGTGAACCTGTGGCTCTCCAGATGTTGGGCTACAGGTCCCACCAACCCAACCAGTGACTAGGCTCAGTGGGGCTGATGGAATTGAGAGTCCAACAACATCTGGAGGGTTCACAGGTGCTCTATACCTGAGTTAAATGAAGGAAGGCCACACATGGCAACATATGTACCAAAGAATTGTGTGAAACAAGTATGAAATTTAGAAATTTAGAAGCTGTTTCCATTCAAATACTGTCAAAAGATCAGATGATGCCCTTGCCAAAGAATGCTTTAAATAGAGATTTTTCAACAGCCCATTAATTCCTTGCCATGCATGTGGGTATCACTTTATTCTGGGTTCTGCAAGGCAGTGGTTTCCGAAAATCTCTTCTCTAGTTGCTGCTAGGGAAAAAGCATGTTGGAATCACTGGGGGAAAAGATCAGAATTAAACATCTCTGGTCCCAACATGTATATGTTGCAACTTCTGATACTAACAAAGCATCATATATAAAATCTTGCCTAATACATACCTTGAGAGCTACAATACACACCACAGACCTATAATAAGGTGCTTATTCATTTTTATCATTTTACCTCACAGTTGTTTTGGAATGCAATTAACAAGAGTACGGGAACATACTGACTGGAACATATTGTTAATTTAAAAAAAATACACAAAAAACATTATTTTGCAAATGCCTTTGAAGATTCCTCTCCCTTTCCTTTTTGCATATGACCATCACCTGCAATGTTACATCACAGAATGGGGAACCTGTGTCCTTCCAGATGTTGCCAGACTACAACTCCCATCATTCCTGGTGATTAGCCATGCTAGCAGAAGCTGAAGAGAATTGGAGTCCCAACATCTGGAGGGCCACAAATTTTTTCCCCAGCCCTGTGCTTAGTAAGTCAGAATAACAGCTCCTATATAAAAATCTATACTGGCAATATTGTGTCACCTTGACAAGATTCCCTATATTTGATTTTTTAAAAAAAACAAACACACAACTTTGCAAAATCTTTCATAACTAACTCAGTTCAGGAACATCGATGAATGTATATAGCCAATAACAACATAGTATACCGATAGTGCATATTGCACGGTGTAGGAACAGAGATTCCTCCATACATGTATTATGCAACACCATGTGGATGGATGGCCTCTGGTAACTTAACCAAACCGTTCAGTTAATGGCTCTTATTTGGCCAAGAAGTGCATTATTTACATAGTATTATATCAGCACATAGGATAAATTGGTGAAGCCAAATAACTTAGGAGCTCTGGATAGCTGAAGTTCAGGGGAAAAATGTAATATATACAGCAAATGTGCCATTCTGACCACCATCACATTCACTGTTGTGGTCCCTGATTGTGACGCCATTGATTTTTATGAGTGCTCTGTTAAAGTCCCATTTATTTCATTGGGAAGGAGAATAACATGTGTTGCAGTGAACCACTGTTTTCTGTGGATCCAGGAAGGCATTCTAGACCCTTCAGGTTAGCACCTGAGCTTTGGCATAGCAGCTAGAGAGGGGCGGTTTTTGAGGGGGAAACAGCACAGTTGGGGAAAAGATTGAAAAATCCTCCCCCAGCACTACAGAACCATCCCTCTCCCTTGCAGCTGCTATTAGATTTAAAAATATATATTGGAAGCTGTCTTATTTCGAATCAGACCCCTGGTCCATCTAGCTCACTGTTGTCTACGATGACTGAAAGCCCTTCTCCAAGGATGACTTTTTCAGTCCTGCTTGGAGACGATTCTGAATGAACCTGGAACCTTTTTCATACAAACCATGTGCTCTTCCACTGGCCCATGGTCCTCCTTCCATGCCACGCCTACTTTGGCCCTTAAGATTCTTTGACATGTCATGTTCACTCATGAGTGTTCTTCAAGCAAAACAAGAAAACTTCACATTATATAATTGCATTGTTGGTATTTTACAACTTTTTACACACGTATGAGTTTCTACTTAGAATATAATCACAAAAAGTAATAAAAACTAAAAAAGCATTTTTGTTGTTGTTGGCTGCTTATGTCATAATGTTTGCCTCTTCAGATCCCACTTGCGGAAAAAACATTTCTTACTTCTGCATGCTAGTTTTACTAAAGTATAATGACTAGTCCCTTACACATGGAAGGTGGTGAACGGAGGAATTCATGCACACAGCATAAATGTTTACATATCAAATTCTGAATTCTTTTTGTTTTTGTTTGTTTGTTTGTTTAAAGTTATTTGGGATTATGTTAGACCAGAGAAAAACCCACATTTGAGACTCCCAATTAGTTTCATTTGCGCATCTACATATTATCTGTCATCATGCGGAATACTCTTTTATATTTTCAGTTCCATGTATCCCAGGTAAATGGGGTATGTATATGGTTTGGTTGCTCTTTACTTGTAATTAAAATCCTAATCCGCTGCAGAAAATTGCCGTTTCCTTCTTCAGGGAACTTGTTCGCTCCATGCTGGTCAGCATCTCTGCCCTTCAAATTGTCCACTTAGCAGATGAATGTTCAGCGACTCAGCAATGCTGAGTTTGTATAAAATCTGAAGTAAACAGTTCTGGTATCAGCTCAGGTAGACAGTGGAACTAAATGGAAGTCTCCCATAGCTGTAAGAGGACAAAGAGAAGAGAAATATCCATTATTGCTGTTCCTGTTATACTATTATTCCTGCATTGCATGACCCCTGGGATCCTTTCCAACTTTACAATTCCATGATTCTACAATTTCTGTATTCCATGTTTTAACTATGCAATGGAAACTTCTGTTGTCTGAGTGAAAGCAGCTACTGTGGCTCAGTGGACAGAGACCCAAGTTGACATACCAACCAGACCACTGATGGATAAACAGCTGGCTCCTCCAAGATGAGACCAGTACAAACAACAGTGAAGGGCAAAATGGTGTTTGTCTGCATCTAGCTTAAATGTCAAGTACGCAGCAGATCCAAGGAAGAAGTGAGGCTTACCCTGGCACTTGCTCTGTTGGCCTTTTTCTCCTCATCAGGAAGTGGAGGCATCGGGTATGGGTATTTTCTGCTGGAGGCAATGGAGCCAGTAGATGACGAAGGGGACTTTGCAGGGGAAAGGGTCCTGAGGTGTTGAATAGACAAAAATAAACAGAATGTCTAGGGATACCAGCCTTGCTACAGAAACTGGAACTACTTTGAAGCTATGCTGGGAATTTGATTCAATCACTCTGCCGCACACAGTTGGAAAAGAAGCCAAAGGCTTCTAAGCTACAACAGCTTAGGAAACAGTTCAGTAGGACCAACTCCTGTACAAGTCTTGAGCAATTCTAATTCATATTAATGGAGACTTTGCAAGAGTTGTTCTCAAGGGACTGCACTTTTTGACAGTGACTAAGCTAGTCCTCACCCATCTTCAGATGTTTTGGACTATGATTCCCATCAGCCTTACTCAGAATGGCTGGGCTGGCTGGGCTGGCTGGGAGTTGTAGTCCAAAACATCAGATTGGCAAAGGCTGAACTACATACTATGAACCAGACTTCTTATCATTTTATGCATCAAATGATAAAAAATAAGCTATTTATAAAATTGGGAATATGATTTGTTATGAACCAGATTTAGGGTAGCATGGTGAATAAGAGACAGAGCTATAAATGTTCTCCCCTCAGCCTAAGTGGCTCCAGGGAAGCCACAATTTAAGTCTGTCACCTGGAATTTTGGAGATAATGATATTGGTCTGTCTTATCAAATTGTTATAGGGATTAATGAGGTAATATATGTGAAGCTTTCATTATTATTTAACTAAAAATTCTTCCTTTATATCACATTGTATCTATGCCTTCATCTGCATTATAAAAAGGTAAAGGGACCCCTGACCATTAGGTCCAGTCGCGGATGACTCTGGGGTTGTGGTGCTCATCTCGCTTTATTGGCTGAGGGAGCTGGCATACAGCTTCCGCGTCATGTGGCCAGCATGACTAAGCTGCTTCTGGCGAACCACAATTCTCACAGCGGTTTAACTGCCAAACCCTCTTCCCAAGGGACTATGGGAAAGCCAGGGCTGCTTGAAGTGGTGCGATACTGCTTTAAATGTATAATTCAGATGAGGCTTACGTATCTACTATATATATTTTAGAAAGTTGTTTGTTATGCATTTGGACGCCTCTTAAGATATATTAGCCAAATTTTGAATGATGGTTCCTGAGATAAAGGAGCAGGTTTTCATCCATGTTTGGATACATTTGGATGCTATTTCAAATCAAGAGAGCAGATGGGTTCACTGCACTGATTTTTAGCCCCTAATCTTTGTGTTTCTTAAAATTCCCAAACAAAGCTGGGTATGAGGCTGCTAGCGCATACATACAAAGCATCAACATTTTCCGGACTTCCGGGTTGGCGCCTCCGATTGGGAGGAATTTGCTCCGTGGAAATCAGGGTCTGACCGCCACGGCGAAGGCGGAGACCCACTGAAATCACAGGCGGGAGAAGCTTGTGAACTTGGGATTCAGATGGCACCTTTTGCGCCTCCCCTACTTGCGGGGAAACCCTGATTTGGGGATCCGGAGCGAAGTGGGGTGAGCGGTGCAGTGCTTCAAACTGACTGCTTCTTTCACGGAGTGAAGCCGCATCACTGTTGCTGGAGAGCGCTGACGTTTTCCTGTGGACAATTTGACTTTAAACAACTACCCGTGAGTAGAACGGAAAATTGGATTTCTAAATTTATTAATTTGGCATCGAAACGGGAAGGATTTAAACAGGAAGTCCGCCTTCCTCTTTTGTAAATAGACTGAAGCAAAGACGTTGCAAGTTAAAGCCTTGGAAAGTTTTTTTTTTGTAAAGGATTAAATCTCCATCGGTTAAAACTATTAAACCCCCCTTGGAAGCAGGAGAAGAGGGGGGAAATTTTGGACCTAGCGAGCCTGCAGGAGAGAGTGAAAAATCAAATTACCACTGCTCTGAACCTGGAAATGGGCTGCCAGTAGATTGACGTCTTGGGAGAGCTCATTGACTGTGAACAGAAACTATGTTGACAGATGGCTAAATAAGAGAATTATATTGTTTCCATTGTTCCCTTCTGCGTTTAAAAAGGAGGAAAAGTAACTGGAAATTGAAACTATCTTTATAGTTTAAATTGTGTTTGAAAGGATTGATACAAGTGGAGACTGTTTCCCTCTAGAGGGAGCTTTTGAAACTGTTACAAGAGGGAAGCTGGGGTTTCTCCAGCTGCAAGATAAGAATTGTGAGAATCAGAGACTGACCTTGGATTTTAAAAATGTTTACAGAAAGAGCCTTAGTGACTGTATTATGTAAGATAAGTTATTCGTTGGAACAGCTCCACAAGAAGACGGATGTTATGGCTGCTAAACTTGAGAACTTGGGACAAAAAGTGATTAATTTGGGACAAAAAGTGACCATCAATACAGAAATTGTTCAGGATTTGACACAGGAACCTACTTTGACAGGACAAACTGGGGAGAAGATGAAGGAGAAAGTTGTTGTTGTTGAACCTAAAGTAATACAAGTGGGAGCCCCAGCCTTACAGAGGCAAATCGAGGACTATAAGTGGAGGCCTTTTATGAATGAATATAGAAAAAGTCAGAATTTGAAGATTGGAGCCCTGCTTGGACCGGAGAAGGAAGGTTGGACAGACTCTTCCATGCAGGGATTTACTGACCTTTGGGTCCTGAATCTGGGTCAGGAGGTGATTGGAGTTGTGGGGGCCTTTGGATCTGGAAGAGCTTTGAAACATGATTTGAGATATTGTATGGACCTTGGTTCTAGCTGTGGAGAGTTGGTTGGTCTGTCGAGAGGGAATGGGGGCATGGTTGGGTCGGGGCCCCCCCAAGACCTGCTCTTTAGCATTTTCAGTATCAAAGAATATGAAGAAAAACTGCAGAAGGGACTTGGAAAAGATTTAAGAGCCTCGGACAGAAGATCTCCAGGTTGATGAACTATATGGAATGGAGGGAAATGACTGGCAGAATCCGAGACCAGGGAGAAGAGATGGTGGAAGAAGATTGGGAAAGTTTAAAGTTTATATATAGAAATATTGTAAAATTAATGACTGTTAGAAAATTGTTGGAATGAAACTTTATGGCTTTAGCAGAAATGTTATAAGGAGTTAAGTATAAATAAGTACTTTAGTATTAATGGAAAATAAGGTTAAAAATATGTTAAGATATTTATAATGATAAAAATAGAGAAAGATGGAAAGGAATTGCTGAAACAAGTAACAGAAGTGGAATACAAAAAGGGAGGTGAGAGGAGGTCGATGAAATAAGGGAATGAAAGATAGAGTAATGATGGTATGGTATATGTTTTTAAATTGTTGTTTTGTTTTGTTCTGTTTAGTTTAGTGTGTTAAGGTTATGGTTTGTATTGTTTATATATTGTATTGTATTGTTTTTTCTCTTTTTTCTTTTCTGCTCTATGTTGTCTTTTTTCCCGCCTTTTTTCTTTTTTTTTCTTTTCTTGTAATTCTTAAAAGTAATAAAGATTATTTTTTAAAAAAAAAATTTTTCCCTTTATTCATGCATTTTTGTATTGGCTAAGAAAATGAGGAACTGGCAGAAGAACTTTTTTTTTAAAGTGACTGTGTACTAAAGAGTCACCAACCACTTATGCCAGGCATAGGCAAACTCAGCCCTCCAGATCTTTTGGGACTACAATTCCCATCATCCCTGACCACTGGTCCTGCTAGCGAGGGATCATGGGAGTTGTAGGCCAAAAACATCTGGAGGGCCGAGTCTGCCTATGCCTGGCTTATACTAATGCAAGTCCCACTGACAACTGTGCACCTATGTCAAGGATGAGGACATCTGGAGCCTTTCCAGATGTTGTTGAACTCCAACTCCCATCAGGTCCAGCCAGCATGACCAATGGTTAGGGATGATGGGAGTTGTACTACGACATCACCTTGAGGGCTGCAGGTTCCCCATCCTTCACCTACATTGATGTAAGTCTTCGCTGGCTCAGAGCTTAACCGCAATCTTATGCGTGACTACTCAGAACTAAGCCTCAACTGCATTCAGTGAGGCTTACTCCCAGGCAAACATGTCCCGGGTATAGGGCTGCACATAAGTTGCTTTTCTGAAAGCAGCACAGCAGAAACATTACAGTGTATGAGAACGTGTTACATTATACAGAAGGCATGCAGTTCAGAGGCAAAAAAGGGTTAATTGTGAAGAAACAAAGGCAAATACAAAGAGCTGAACACCCAAATTAGTAGACATGCAAGCAACATCCAGTGCACAGTGGTTCCAGCCAAAGTAGGAGTCTGGTTTGGGGTGGGGGCGAGGGGTGGGGAGGATAGACAAAAATGGACTGATTAGTCAGAGAAATCAGCATTTCTGTACAAGGTAAGGAAAGCACTAGCAAGTCAATGTCGGCATCACACGGAAGGGCATTCTTGTCCGAGTCAATAAGGCGTCTGCACTTTATTGACTAGAGTTATACACACAAGGGCATGGACAACTAAAGTGTCTTAAGAATCAATTCCGGAATCAAGACAGACCAAGGAAGCTCTGTATCTGGGTCATGTGCAAGAAAACATAAAAGTCAGAAGCACAGCTGGTCTCAGATGTTCCAGTACCCTGACGAAACGCTAGACTCACTCACCGCCCCGACCCCAGTCCTGTGCTCATGGCAGCCCTTCCTCACGCTCCATCCTGGGTCCCTCTGGCTTGCTGAACTCAAGAAAGGATGTTTTTAAAAATCCCTAATCACATGGCTGTGCCAGCAGCCTCCTTAGATCCCTTATGCCTCCCTCGCCTCCATGCATCTCAGACCATGTTTATGTACTTTCCACACCAAACACTATAGTTGCCCCCACATTTCTTCAGATATCATCTACATATTTCAGGAAGCCTTTTGTATCTGGCGTATTGTGTTCTTTTATACTCTGTTGGAAGCCACCCAGAGTGGGTGGGGCAACCCAGTCAGATGGGTGGGGTACAAATAAAAAACACACATTATTACTATTATTATTTTCTGCCTCTATGGTTAATGTGAAGTGTGTCCCTTGCCCAACGGGCACTGCCTACTTATTCATCAGAAGTGGATTTAGGAAGCATGTGATCTGCCCTAACGATGTGTGTAGAACGTATAGGTGTTACCCAGAGGATCTTGGGAATCCAAAGAGTTTCAAGCTCAGATACAAGTGGAAGCAGGGCCGTCTTACCCATAGGCCCTAGGGTTGCGGAGCACCCGGGCACCGGGCTCTCAGGGGCACCAGGCCGAGAGTCTGGGGCCCAAGAGATGAGTCCGGGGAAGAGCCCGCCTACCGCTCCGCTCTCCTTCGTGCCTGGGACTAGGCAACCTGGAGGGGAGGGCGCGCGGATCTTTGCACCCCGGCACCACATATGAATGCCCTGAATGCAAGTCCCTCCTCTGTGCATACTTTAAGAGTATATTCAGGAATACATTTTCAAAATCCAAACCACAACCTGAAATAAGTACATTTCCTGATGAAACTGCAGCTGCCCTTCTTAGACATCATCACAGAAGGAAACCAGAGAATCCTGATAAACCTTGCTCATTAAATACATCAAGCTTTCTAATAGCTTGCTATTCTTATTTGACAAGAGCATTGGTGTTTTGTGCCCAACTGCTGTTTCTGTGATACGAAAAGGAAGCTCAATCATCTTCGTTCGGAAATTATGCAGTGCAGTGGTGGATTTGTCTAATGTGCCCTCTTCTGAATGCAGATGGGATGTCATCTTTTTGAATGTGCCTCCACCAAATAAGCTCTCTGTATTGGGATGAGATATGCAGTGCTAAAGATCCCTCCCCCCGAGGTTTGCTTATTGCATGCAGGTAATCTATGCTGATGAAACAGTGCAGCCCACAGTCATGATATCTGCCCATCCCTTCCTTCTGTGTCATGTGCACTTCAGCTCTAATTATTTCATGAACTTAAACTTAGCTGCAAGGGATGCCCTGACAGTCACTATGACTTATGTGTGAAAAGGCTTGGCTGAAAAAATATTGTGAACACAGTATATACCATAGAGCAATGACTGTACTCTGCCATGGACAAATTAGAATAACTATGCTTGGTTTCCAGAAATTCTTTGCTCATTCTGTTTGACTCCTCAAATTCATCAAGGATCCACACCGAAGTACAAAACTGGATACAATTTCCTCCTTAAAAGTCCTCATCTCGGCTCAGGAGCCAATTACTTCCTTTGTTTGCTCCCGAGAAAGTGCATGGCTACAAGTAGATAAGCAAATAAGTTGTGTTATCTCTCAATATGTTCTCTTCCAAGGCAAATGCTAACTATTTCAATGACTTACTTCTAAGCATGCACATTTAGAATGGCAATCTTATGCACACATACCTGGGAACAGGCCCCACTGAACAAAACGCGACTTCCCTCCAAGTAAGCATGCTGAGGATTA
The DNA here is from genome assembly GCF_027172205.1 of Podarcis raffonei. NCBI lineage: Eukaryota > Metazoa > Chordata > Lepidosauria > Squamata > Lacertidae > Podarcis > Podarcis raffonei. Next base: position 25,643,487 of record NC_070613.1, on the reverse strand, counting down.
TGCATTAATCTTGATCACTACTAAATCAATGCTGCAGAGAATTAGCCGGTTCCTCTACAACTGTATGCAAATATATTTCAAAAGGAAAACTGGTAGATAGTTTCAGGAAACCACAACATCTAAAGTATTGTGTGTGGTTACAGGACTGCCTTCCCCAACCTGGTGTTCCCCAGATGCTACTAGACTCCAACTCCTATCGAACACTCGCTCTCTTGGGAAACTTGAAAGATGAATACAATGTTATGTCTACAAAGATATCACTACTACACTGGACAATGAACAACAGTTTTGAGCCTGATAAGGACTTGAAACAGGAAGCCTACTTAACTGAACAAGTAAATGAAACTGAAAGTGCAGAAATGATGGAGCAAGGTGCTGTCTTTGAAGAAAATGAAGGAGAAGCAGGAGATGTGCAGGAGTTAAAGGAGAGTTACAATATGAGGCCTGACATGATGATAAAAAAGGACAATAAAAATTGGATGTGGAAAGCCTGGTCTGAATGGGAGATTATAAATCTGCGGAAGGTGAAAGCTGGAGCCTTGGGGACATCTGGATCTGTAAGAAATTTGAAACAAGAGTTGGAGCCCCCCATAGGCTTTGCGTTCAAGTATGGAAGACTGGCTGGAAGCAACAAGGATTCTGCTGGGCCGGAGCCCCTCCGAGACTTGGGGCTTAACATTAAGGACCATCAAAGAGACCGGCAGAAAGGAACTGAGAGAGATAAAAGGGCCTCGGACGTGAGGTCTCCAGGCTAAATAAATAACATAAAGACTGATGGACATTGGTTGGGGACTGGAACCGGGAAAAAGGGCGGGTGGAGGTTGGGAATCCAAAGGGTACATAAGGATAATTTGTTTTTTTTTTTCATTTTTAATTTGTGGTAAGGAAATTGGGTAAATCGTGGAAGGGAAATTTTGGTCGACTTTAGGAAAAAGGTTTAAGAACAATTAATGAGGTATAAGTATTGATGTGTGTTTTTAATAAGCTAAAATTGGTTTCTTCTTTTTTAAATTAATTGAAAATAAGATTGTAAAAAATAAATGGAGGAAATGGAAAAAAGAAGCAAAGTAAAATAATGGTATGTTAGATTAAATGTATAAATTAAGGTAAAGAAATAAGTTAAGGACTTGCTGAACTGATAATTTAAATTGGAATACAAGAAGGGGAGGTGTGAGGAGGTCTGAGAAATAAGGTTAAGAACAATAAGTATGAATAATTTTATGTGTTTCTTTTCTATCTTTTCTTTCTTTGTTGTTTAATTTTGTTATGTATTTTTGTATCTTTCCTTTGTTTTGTTTATTTTTTGTTCTTGTTTAATTCTTGAAAATGCTAATAAATATTTAATAAAAAAAAAAAAATAGACTCCAACTCCTATCAGCCCCAGACAGCCTGGGAGTTGGAGTCCAACAACATGGGAATGAAAGCAGGTAAGCATTGGCAGGAAGCACAACCCACCTTATGTGGACCACCTATATCAGTTCTGCTCTCATACTTTCCAGAATAGAGTAGCAGATGCCAGTCCTATTAAAGCTGCCTGTGCTAAACAGGCCGGCAGCTTTGTTTTCTGCTGTAAGTCATGGAGGTCCTCATTCAGTTTCTATAATACTGGCAGGAAACAGTGTCACTGGCATCTCTTTATTTTCATAAGAAGCACGGGGAAAGGAGGAAAGACCCACCCCCACCCTCCAGGCCTCTTTCCTCTTGAGCACTAGTGAAGAAAATCAGGCTCTTTCAAGTGATCTAACCCTTAACACACATGCACCCCCTGACATCCTTTCAAGAGCTTTGATGGTCTACTGGAAAGCTTGAGCCCCCCCCCATTCCTAAATGGTTATCCAAACAGACTTCAGTGTTGTCAAAGCCAGAGCCGTCCTTCCCATAGGGCTTAGTGGTGCGTCGCGCCAGGGGGCCGGCCTCTCAGGGACACCCCAGCAAGTGGGGGAGCTGCGTGGCTTTGCTGGCAACCTCCCCTTTCCCTGCATGCCTGCCAGCTGTGCCCCGCCAACCATAAGGCTAGCAGGCATGCAGCTTCCTTCCCAAGCCTCTGCAGGGATCGCTCTCCCACCGTGGCATGGGGGAGAGTTGTGCCTCCCCCCGGATGGCTGGCAGTGCACAGCTACGGCCACCCCAACTCTATCCGTGGTAATTTGGGGGCGCTGGGTGGATATTTGCACCCCGGTGCCACATTTGCTAGAGACGGCCCTGGTCAAAGCAGAGTGATAAGAGTCACACACAAAGCAACTTGCTTATGTTTACATTTTTAAAAAATCACAATATATGCATGGCAGCTCCTGCATTGATAATTTTGCAGAGAGCTAAAGGTCGAGTAGAAAGCAAGACTAAGAATCCCATGTGCAGCTTCCCCCAATGAAACCAAAAGTACCCTGCGCAGCTGAAAAACTAGCCACCACAAACCACTTTGCGGGATTCCCGGAAGAGACAGAATTCTATGGAAGCCATCTTTGTAGCTCAGGACCCCATTTCCCCCCTTTGCAGGGAGAAGTTACCTAGTAGCTAACCCAATGTTCCACTGGCTTCTAACCTGGAACGAATTCCACAACAGACTCTATTACATCACCACCCCTATTTTCTCCCAAACCCAGCTCTCTACAAATATTCCCTAGACTAGAACCTTTCCCATCACTAAACAAACAGTACTTGTTAGGTTTCCTGCTATGCATTCTGGACAATGCTTCTTATTTCAAGCACAGAAAAAAATGCATCTTCAGTTTCAGAAAACACTTGAAAATGCAAAAGTGCTTATGGACATTTTGCTAGCCAGGAAACAAAAATGTGTCGTGAGTCAAAGTGAGTTAACCTGATGGGACCAGCCATTGGGAGTGGGATTACCAAAATTAGCACCAAGTGGGGGAATTCCTTCCTTCCCCAGTGCTACCATTATGTAATCTATTCAGGGCTCTAGTATCAGAAAACTATGAGATGACATGAAGAACAGGAGCCAGATCTGTACTGTCCCTCGCATCAGGGGTGTTCACACATTACATTCAATGAGTGTACAATCAGTGTACACATATAGTTGACCTGTATACTCACAGTTTTTCAGTATGTGTACTCAACAGTTGAGCTGTACCAATGAACAAGCATGCATTATTTCACACAAACACTTGCACGTGTGTAGTGACAGCTCATACCTACGGTCATCATAATGTGTGATGATGAACAATTTGGGAAGTAGTATAATTGGGAAGTAATTGAATATTTTATCGTGGGGTTATCTTATATGCATCTTGGTCCCAGACATCTATAAATAAGCTTATCTTCAACACCAATCCAGTTGATTCCTGCTGTTAGGCTACTCCTCTCTTCTCAAGTTTTACAAGCAGTCATGGCTTCCAAAGCAATTAGATTAGGGTTTTTAGCATGTTTCAGGGGAGGTGCTCAGTCTGAGGAGGGGATTAATGAGGTTGATACAGACAGAGAATCATGCCAAGCACCAACTGTTTGGGGAGGTTTTAAGGGAAGCTCACTAGGAAGTGCAGCTCAACAAAATATAGTATGTAGTAGAGGATTAGCAGACGGACTCAGCGCAATCCTATGCACGCTGATTCAGAAATAAGCTGCCTACATCAGATTCCCCACCCCCACCCCGAATCCTCCCTCCCAGTGCAGAAGAGGTTTGTTTTTGGTTTTTTTTGTACACACAGGGGCTGCAGTGAGGAGGGATAGGAAAATCCCCTAGTAAAATACTGCATTGAATAGTATCTTCTATACCCAAATACTAACCTCAGAAACAAGAATTACCCCATTAAGGCCTTTGACCAAAAGGCAACTAGTGACTTGAGGAGATGAAGCAACACAGATGTTCTCTCCCTTATTTTTATTTAGTTTCTTTATAAATGATACCACTTCTGAATTTAATGAGGATGGGTTTTCTTCACCTAGCACTGGCCATGAACTTCTCTAAACATCACTTTGTGACAATGACATGGGTCTCCTATCCTTCTATCATCTCACCTGTAAACTGCACTGGGTCACTTTTGCCATTAAAATCTTTGGAATATGACTAAGCCCTATTAAGCTGTTACTTGTGTGGCGGGGCAATGCAAGTACAAAGAAGGAGCCCTTGCCTTTAGTATTGTCCCCATTGTCACATGACTGCTTCCTATGTGTTCAGGCAAATGCTCCCTGTGGAATTTAGAATCTTGATTGCTCAGGGTTCTAGATCAGATGAGAAGCCCACACAAGCACTAAACACATGGGAAACCCTTTATCTACCCATCTGTCCCACAGGAAGCCCTCTTTCTACTCTTCTGTCCATGGGTCCCATTCACTCATGTAACAACTGAACTGGGCTTATAACAACAGTGTAACTGGCCACTGAGAATAGTATCCTAAGTTGGTGATCTCCAGCATTGGCAGTTGGAAAAATATAAAAGGAGGATCAAGCAAGATTATTCCTTGCATAATAAATTCTAACAGACTAAGGGAGCAGGCTCATTGTACAGTATTAAACAATTTTAAAACAGAGTGGAAATAATAGTTATTAAAATATGATTATATGGAACTGAGATATGGTGTTTTCCTGGAGAGAAGGCACTAGAATTATTTTTTAAAAAATTCTTTTAGGAGTCCTTGCAGTCTTCTGGTTCTGATGAGACAGAACAAACAGGAATGATTCCAGTCTCCTTGTGTTTATTTAATTATTGGCATAAATGACTTCATCTCCTAGAAGACAGGCTCCTAGAGGTGTGGGCAAATTCACTTAATTTTTTAAAAAACCAACGACTTACTCCCCTTTCAGTGCCATCTTGATCCAATTACATGGTTTGCCTTTGAATTTTTTTAATGGATTATGGTTCATAGCTGCCAAAATGGTATTTAAATGGCACCTCAGAGGCATTTTTGTGCAGAGAGCTGTGTTCTTATCGACAAATGTTAAGAATGTGCTACATTATGCATTGATAAAATCCAAGCACAGTTTGAAAAATTAGTTATTTGACTTCCCTACATTTGTTTTAAGGACAGTTCCAGCCCTCCTTTGCTGAGATGGCAACCAATGCCCTGCCCACTCTTTTAGATGTACCATATACGGCAGTGGCATTCAATCAGGGTGCCTTGAATGATGCCCAGGGAGCCGCGAGCTGCACTAGCCTCTGTCCCTTTCCTTCCCTCCCTCCTCTGATGTTCTCTCATGTCTCTACTTCCCCAAGGCTTGCGTGGCTGTTTGTTGCAGCAGCCCTGGCTACAAGCTCCCCAGGCAAATGGTACCTCTGGGGCTGGCCATGGAGTGCTGGTTGCCAAGAGCTGAGGCAGCCTCGGAGTAAGCAAGCAAGCAAGCAAGCAGGCAGGCAAGGCAACCCATCCAGCTAGTCCACCAGCCCTTGCTGTTGGGAATGGACAGACAAGTGGGAGGCCAGGCACACAGGCAGCTGCTGCCTGCCAAGGTAAGGTGCTGGACTCACATTTGTCTTTGGCCAGACTCCATTGGGCCACTAAGGCTGGGGGCATCCTCTTCCCAGGCCCTTGTTGGTCAGTGTGAGGAGACACTTGTCTATGGGGCAGCGGGGGAGAGGAGGGGAGTTCAGAGACCAGGGATGGCAGCAGTGGCTGCCCAGAGGACTCTCAAGGAGAGGAGGCTGAGGGAACAGTTCACAAGGGAAGGTGTTTTAAAAAGGGTGAGAGACTGCCAGCTATGCAGGCAAGGGATGACATAACTGGACTCTTGAGCCCCAAAGGGAGCCGTGGACTGAAAAAAGTTGAAAACTTCTGCTTTATGGGAAAGTGCCTTTTGACTGACATTTCTGCATCCGTAGGGAGAAAACAACTGGACATTCCATACTACCTACTCTTCTGTCTTAATTTTGAGGGCAAATGCAGAAGAACTTTCTTCTTCAATTGTTAAAAATATGGCAAACACTGGTTAAAGCAGAAGAAAAGAAAATATTTATTGGCCAGCAAAAATGAGATTAACAGTGGCCACCTTCGCTCTGGCAGATGCAAAGCAGTGGCAAACATTTTCTGATTACTATATAGCCAAACTCCAGTTTGGACACCTGTTTTGAGTGCTACTTGACAAAGGATTGAACTAGTGAAATGCTTATTTTAGGCTGCAATAACACTTATCTGGGAGTAAGACCCACTGAACTCACTAGAGCCTTTCTCTTAGTAGACATGTATAGCATTCCACTGTTAATGAGATATATGGACACTTCAAAGTATTTAACATGATTACATTCTTGTGTTATTCTCTGGTTATTATTGGTTCCTTGTTATTAAGTTTTACAGGTTTTTGTATGTTTGATGTTTGGTTTTACCAATTGGTCTTTATTGTATGCTTGTAATTAATTTTTTTCTTCTTATTTTGATCTGTTAGTTGGCATTATGGCCAATGGCCGAAACAAAGAAAGCACAACCCAACTGAGTATTCACACAACACATCTTTAGCCTCTTACCATGAAGAGCAATGAATTCTTTCCAGCATATTTCTGACTTCTAATGGATATACTAGGTAAATGCTCTGCTAACATGCTTGCATGCTTCCCGTTTTTTAATTATGATGCACAAATGATAACCTATGTACAATTCTACTACTTGCTGCAATTTAACACCTTTATTGTAAAAGCACTGGGTTGGCACAACTAACAGCACAACCCTACTCATGTCTATTAAGAAGTAAACCCCACTGCTTTCAATGGGACTTATTCCCGGTAAGTGGGTATAGGATTGCATCTTAAGTGTATTATAAAGCTACTAGCTTCAATACACTGACCTTTTAGCTATTTCAACTAATGTTACTTGATTAGAGGTAGACATAGATCATGCCCACAAAAAGGCTACTTGGCATCAAACGAAGAGAAAGCTACTAAAAGCTAGAGATGGAGATGGGAAATACATGCACTATGAACATCCTTTTCAAACGGCTTCATTAAAACAGTCAGAAAAGAATCGCAATTGCACAATGAAGCCCAAAAAAGACATCAGAAGGCAGCAAATGAACAAAAAGGGTCCTCAGCATCTACAATAAATCACTTGTATTGGAAGATACAAGATAAGGAGTCCCATCATATCTGGAATATGCTGGAACAGCTCTTAAAAGATGATAGAGAATTAATTTACAAAATACCTAAAGTAGGGTCCTTCAGTGTTTTTATTCACATCTTCTACCCACTTAGCTACATTATATTCTGTTTTGAACCATGGGCTTAAATACCTGCAAAAAGCAATGGAAGGAACAGAGAAAGCAGAAGAAGAATAAAGAAATATCTGGTAACACACAGCAGCATAAGCTCAGTTTGGCTGTTTTACACCCTCCAAATGCCAAGGATTGTCTTAAATAAATCAGTGTGGAAGTTGGGTGAAGAAAATCCGAGCCACGGGGGTTCAAAATGAATTCCCTTGGAAGTGGAGGCTTACATCTGCAATTTACTTTTGTCTTGAGAGAGAGAACTACCCATCTCTTAAATCTCTAAATCTCGGTCTGGATGCAAACAGACTTAGAAGCACTGAATCTGCCCAGTGGGGAAGTACGCAAGAGACAGGTGCTGCAGCAACTGCCCTTCCAAAGTGAGGACTACTTTAATCTCTTATAAGCACCTCCTGAAAGCTTCAGGCAAGTCGTTTTGTCTCAGTGCTGTGTCTTTAACCTAACTTATACAGAAAGCAAATGTTCTCTGCCTTGCACCACAGGTCAGGAGTACATAAATATAGGCAGACCACCTTGGATACTTGCAGGTTGATCTGAGAAAAGGCAGCTAAGAGATGGGTCCCTCTCTTACACCAGGGGCTGAACATTACAGTCTTGGGGACTCTTTCATGTCCATGGTTGCAAATAAACCAGGTTCTGCCAGTTAAATGACAGGAAATGTTACTGACTTGCAGTCACATGTGGATTCTTTGGTGCACATAAGTCTGCCTAAAACACAAGAAGCTGTTTTTGCATTGCAGCACAAGCTGTGTACCCAGAGGCTCACCACACACTGCTCTTTCTTCATGTTGCTGGCAATACGTGGAAGACCGTAGTGAGATGAAGAAACAGATTATTCTGTGCAGTGAACTGCACACACACAAAACAGCTGCCATGTGGTAGCAATCTACCAGACAGAACTGTTCGGCCTACAGACCTCTGCACACTTGCATGGGAATAATTCCCAGTTAACTCATGGGGTTTACTTCTGAGTAGCCTTTGTTTGCAGCACAAAGACTGGGCTGCACTACACTTGTGACTCTTATAAGCTGTGCAATTGCCCGTACAACTTGAATATAGCCTTTGACGAATATGCATGGATCCTTCCCAAAGCCCTTTCCTGGTCAACACTATGTGCAAGACATTTCTCACAGTATTAATATATATATATATATATATATATATATATATATATATATATATATATATATATCCAGACTGAACCTAACAACCATTGTTTTATCAATGGAAAGTATATTCTACTTTGTCCTCTCTTTGCAGCACAGATTACATGAGTACTTGTTTGATAAAATTTACTACTGCTACATTAATATTGCTGCCTGTTTAAAAAGTCAATGAAGTGCAGGGACAAACTGGTAATGCCAATGTGGGGTAGTGGTTAGAGCGTTGGGACTAGAACGGAAGGGAGCTGGGCTCAAATTCCCCCTCTATGTGACCTTGAGCCAGGCACTGTCAGCCTAACCTGTCTCACAGGATTGTTGTTCGGATGAAATGGGTGGTGGAGGCAGGAGAAATATGTGTGCCACTTTGGGCTCCTCCTTGAAGAAAAGATGGGACATTAATTATATGCAATAAATATTCTTCATAAATTACTTTTAAATCCACCTACAGCTGACACTAAGCCAGAGACTCCATGACCTTGCTACTACTGCAAGTTATAGCATATTAAATGACATCATGTAATTTGACTCTGGAGAATGTCAGGATTTATTTTATAGAAAAACCATTTCCCAGGTCTTCACAATTGTGGAGAAAAATGCACTGCTACCCTCAGAGGAATCTCAACAGGGCTTCCAGAGAGAAGGGCAGGAGAACAACAACAACCCCAACTTCCTCTTTGTCCCCTGCCCCAACCCACTAGTCTCTGTTTATCAATGTGTATCTCGCAATCTACACCAATCTTCCCATTTCACTAAGCCACTAGGTGGCAATGTTTTGGGTGAACCATTTTTAGCTTGTGTGGAACGTGGGCTTTCAATAGAAATAAAAATCAGATGGTGAATTTATTATATCCAATAATCAAACATTGTGAGCATCATTCTGCCTAAGCTGCGTGACTCTCCCACCCACTCACCCCAACCACATAAGCACAGGCGTCGCTTTAATTCTCTATCAGCTGTAATTGCTTCTAATTAGTCTACTTACTTTCAACAGCAAGTTGAAAACTAGGAGTGCTTTATGTTTTCCATCTTGGTTCCTAATTAAAAAGTAAAAGTTCAAAGCACAGCCGCAAGACAAATTTGCTAGCGAAGCAATGGGCTCATGGGCAAGACATTATGCGCTGGTTCTTATCTTGCAGTTTTAGTGGGCTTGTGTGAGAGCAAATGACAAACCTTTAACCTACACTTTTTATTGTAAAGGCTCGTTTGGTAACCATGAAGCACTCCTGATCTGGATTTTACAATGAGAAAAGAGAAAGTTATCACGGCAACAAAGCATGCAAAGGTTGTACAAGACTTTTGAGGCTTCTTCGCCCCAGGTACACACACTTCAGCTTCTATTATTTCTGAGCAACCTGAAACGGTAGTTTTTAACATCATGCCAGGTTGCAGAATGAAACCAAGAGGGGCAGAGCAATCTTTGTGGGGGTTAACTGTGCATCGGTCATCATTGATATAGTATAACCCATCAGATCAAATGGTAAAACTTTGCTTAAAACGAAAAAGAAACAACTTCTTAAGCCTACAAAACTTAAAACCAGTGGCTTGATTTGGCTTGCAGCACAGCATGCAACAATGCAGAAGTCCCAGGTCTTATAAGACTGGGGGGCAGGGGAGATTACACACATCAGGCCAGCAAGGAGGAGGGCTTAGCTAGCGCTGCCATCAGCAATCAAAGGCGGGTTTGGGGGTATTTTGCCACAGTGATACTTTTGGGAAGAAACTTTTAATGGGATAAAAAAAAAAAGTTGCCCCAAATGGAAGGGCACTTAGGACTGACCTGTGATCCCGATCCCTTGTCTGGGGGTGGTGAGAACCCCTGTGGCTTATGCCTTGGGGTGGGATTTGGTTGGTGTGGGAAAGCCCAGGCTCAGAAGCATGGGATGCTCTGCTGCAAAAACACAATATATAATAGGGGTGGGGAAAATCTAAGCCAAAGTTTATATCATTTATAACAATGAGGAAGATGCACACCTATAGAGGCAAAGTTAGTACAAATGAACAAAGGAATGGCTACCCGGGAAAGGAGTTCACTGGGACATGCTTTAACACATGCTCCTATGCCAACACTCAGGGTCTTGGTGTTAATGGTCAAAACTGTTGTTCTACCCATTTAAGTTTGCAGAAAACTCTGGAACATTAATGTCTCATCTTTGCAAAACTACGGAAGTAAAATACACTTTGCTGGGCCAGTAGGAAAAAAGCCCCACAGAAATTGTCAACTACGGAAGTTCTCTTTTGCTCCACTAACACGATACCATGCAAGCAAAATGACCGCTTGGTCTGTTTTGTGTAACGCTGATCTTAGGGACCAATATGGCAATAAAACTATGCATTTCCAGCAATCATTAATCAACTCCTCTAAAGGGATCAGGATCAGGGGTTTTTTTGTCCCCCATTACCACCAAGACCAGTTTGCTTTAATGACTCTGTAGCCTTGGGGAGTGGTCATCTTATATCCATGTAGTTAACCTTTCACCAGGAATGCTGCAATAGACAGCAGCACAGAGACGCCAGTTCTCCAGATATTGAGAACTTCTCTTTTGGCTCATTTTGGATGTCATTTGCATTCAGATCACACTACTTCACAGGTTGTGGCAAGCACATGAACACATAAAATATACGTTGCCACACGTGGATTGTTCATTCCGTACAGCATGTATCAGTAGATGGCATTGCACAAACAAAGCAAACTGTTTTAAGTAAGTCTTATTCAGCAATATGTAGTTCTCTAATGAAAGTATATAGCTGAAAGTAATACGAAACGTCCAAGCAAATTAACACATAGGAAAGTATCTTCCTTTTACAGAGAAGGGCTTCCTGAACTCCTGGCATCTTGTGAAACTAAAATGGTTATCCGATGTTATTCAAACTACTTTACTAGAATGTGCATCTAATGGGATACAAACCATATCCAGAATTAGGAAAGAACCAGATAACAGAAATTGAGGTAAGCTATGTTGTATATTTATTTATCTTGCAGAATGCTACACCAGGGTAGCCAACCCTCCAGAGGTCGCTAGAGTACAATCCCCATCACCCATGACCACTGGCCATGTACTCTTGGGCTGATGGGAGTTGTAGTCCAACAACATATGTAGGGTAACATGTTGGCTGCTCCTGCTGATTAGGTAGAGAAGTTTACTGTGGAATGTATTAGATGATTTCCAATGTGTCCTCAACAGGTCTCCCTGAATAACATTTGCCCTAAATGAGAAAGTTAACATGCAGAATGGTACATTTTGAAACATTACATCTGAACTCTGCATTAGTGCTGCCGTCTAAATCTCTTCTCCCCACTTCCCCCAGTTGCAAGATGGCATTAAATATCCACTTTCATTGGTAGTGAAACACACCTGGATGTCCGATCAGGGACTTTCTTCCCATGCAGGTTAACAGGCAGCAGTAAACAGGTGTGGGGAATAGTGCAGCACACAAAGGTGAGAAGGTGTGGGGCTTCTAGTTAACAGGGGGGACAAAACTGCAATGGGAAAGCCTGCTTCACTGCCCATCCTGCTAAGGAGAATACATTTAACAAGCTAGAAGTACTTCTTAGGGCCAAGCTAGATGTGATGTTGAACAGATCATTGTCTCTTGTGTTTTCTCCCCTTTAAAATAGCAGCCATGGGAGCGGGGGGGGGGGGGGGAATCTGGACTGGGACCACAGTGCAGGCAAGTGGGTGAATAACCCTTCACCCCTGCACAGTTTTGAGAACAACAACAAAACCCTCACCCTGGTTCCTTTCCCCTCCTCCCCAAGGTGACATTACAGCATCTCCGGAGGGGAGATTGACAGATATGCAAATAGCAGATGGGAGGAGTGGGGATTTCCATTGGGGAAATGGAGCAAGGGGAGCCCCCCTCCCCCCTGTTTCTTGCTGACAATCGGCCCAAAATCTGCCCTGAATCCAAATAACAGACTCTAAAAAGAAACTTATGGAGGAGCTTGTTACTACTGGTAAGTATTGCCTAGGTGAGGGGGGATTGGCGAATTTTCAAAAACAAAAGCAACTTTTAAAAACACATGGTCAAAATAAAAACCTGTTGCCACACCATTTAATAATCAGTACTTTCAGTGAGTCTAGAAGCCTTCTGGTTCAAATATGTAGCAGGAAGGAACTGAAACAGAAATAGATAGTCTTTCGGTTTTGGTTTTCAACTAGAAGGTCAAACTTACTCGGTGGAATTAGACCGTGGCCTAAATCTTTTGCCTTTGACTTTCTTCCTGTTGCCGCCTATATTACCTGAAATAAGACCAAAGGATAAGTCAGTGGAAAACAATACGATGGAACCAAGGAAAGTAGCATGCTAGAAGTCATTTGCATTGACTTTTATTCTCCCTTTCTTTCCCCTCCACCCTGAAGTAGTAATACGACCTACCTGCAGATACAAGGGACTGAACGTAAGACTTTATATGTGCAAAGCATGTACTCTAACTCTGGCATTGTAGGTATGGCTGCAGCATGCTGGTTGACAGCATCTACTCTGCAATGGTTATGAATACTGCTGACGCGATGGTCATTCTCACCTTGCCATGAGTTACTCCTGGGTCGCCCATTCTGACAGATGTCCGAAAGGTTCTTTGCATCTTGGATTCTTTCACTCCATGAATGAGATAATCCGTTTGACCTGGAGTAAATGGCAAGACTTGCATGAGCTGGCTGGTTTGGGTACATAAAGCATCTATTAAGGACATTATTCATGAACTTTTAAGTTGAGGATTACTTAAAGGTCTGTTTACAATACCCAAAATGTCTGCCTAAATCAGCAGTCCGTGAAAAGTCCAGTTAAGTTTCACTTCTGCTCCTACAACTGTTCCTAAATCTATTCATTCCCTAAAATAGTGTGCACATTGCTACATATCTACTCATGACGCATTCATAAACCCATTTCTAATTGAATTTCTAAGGGCATCTATTTAACATGTCCCATTTTCAGATTCTAGACCTTTCTAGTTATGTTAGTCTATGTGGGATATCTCATTTATTTGCCAGACAAGGATGACTGTCAAATAATTTGGCAGGCTCATGAACACAATGGCAGGTGAGAGGCTGCATTATTGCACTCAGAGGTGCAAATATTTGGATGCTGGGTCATCACTGGTGCCTTTACAACTGGCTCAGAGGAGATGTGTACACAGGTCGTCTAGAAACAAAAGAAGAAAGCAAGTTTCTTCTACACCTGGCAGAAGTGCAACCTAGTCCTTCTCCTTTCCCACTTGGTTTCTTCAGACCAGGCTTCTCCAACCTGGTGTCCTCTAAATGTTTTGGACTACAACTCCCATCAGTCCCAGCCAGCATGGTTGTTGATGAAGGATGATGGGAGTTGATGTCCGAAAGCTCTGGAGGTCACCAAATTAAGGAAGGCTGCCTTAGAGGGTCGAGCGTGGAGCAGCAGGAGGATGTTCCAAGGGAGAAAATGATTTCTTCCTTTCCCAGGTTGTGTTCTCTCTGTCCATCTTGTTTCCCCAGAGGAAAACTAAGCTGGAAGAGGCTTACTTTCTCATGTAAGTTCTGGAACTCAAACCTGCTTATGAAGCTCATTCTCTGAGATGGCTTATGCAAACCTGGTTAAATCCTAGGTTTTGCACATCCACAAAAAAACAACAACACGTTATCCTAATTCCATCTGTCCTGCCACTTGATATTTTTTTTAATGTATTATTTAATTTGACAAAAATGATATTCCAATTGAACCACTGAGCAGTATATAAGATATATTAAAATCATCAATAAAAATTTATAAGTTCGAAAATAAGTTCAACAGTGAAAGAGATTAAAACACATCAGCATCTATGTGCCTGCATAGACTTGCCTAAACTACTTTTATTTTTTTAACAAAATTTATATAGATCGTATATAAGCATCCTTTATACCTTAGAACCTTTTCTCTTGCATAAATAAGACAAAATGGCATGGGTTGGATCCAACCAAAGTCAGATGAACCTGACTTTGAAATCAAGTGGTGTTAATTTAAGCCATGACTAACTTGTCCCATTGATTTTGACTGAATCCAGCCCCATATTTCTCTTGCTTTTTCTAATCTTTTTTTCCCTGTGCAATTTTTAATTAATAAAATATGTAAGATATGAAGGACTGCATCCAACAGAACTTTCCCCCCTGCTCATTAGTCCAACTATTGTAGTCTGAAACTTTTGTGAAGGTAAATTTCCTGCCTGATACTAAGCACCCATAATATAGGCCATGCCAGTTTTAAACTTAGGTAGGTTTACAGGTAACTGACAAGAGATACTCTTTGTCCTAATGTAGACAGACCTTAACAGTTTCATACCATTATACAGTAAAGAACAAACAAGTGGTTGAAATGAGGAATCAATGGAAATGGGGGGGGGATGACACACAACATTGTACAATGGAATTTAAGGAATGCCCATTTTAAAAGTCAAGCTTCATAGAATGAACAAAATTTTGCTCCCTTATGTGGAAACAAAACCTAAATAAGACAAAATATCAGGAAACTGGTTTTCCAAAAATTCTGTTATATTTAGGCATTCAAGAAGTTCAACTGCAGATGGATATGCAGCTTTGAAGATTATTCTCAGAAAAATCAACATTTTAATCCTTCCACAAACATAAACCCTCAGTCAAGAAACTGGATGTTGACTTAGGAGTTACTTTTCAAGTTGACATCTGCCATGCAAAAATTAAAGAGAATCTCACAAAGGTATAAAAACCCTCAGTATTAAACAGACATTTGATCGGCATTACGTATGCATCACTAAGCTACTACATTCACAACTTTGAATCTGAGGAGCAAATTGCATCTGTTTCTTTTCAGTTTCTCATTTGAAAACCACCAGAAGCATAAATGATCTTTACAAAGAAAAAAGGGGGGAAATGATGGTTCACAAAATAGCCTGTCCATTATTAGTATTATTACATGGCAGAATTATTGTTTTTTGTGAAAGCCTTTTGAGGGGAAAAAGCAATTCTATAATAAACCTCTCCATGCTAAAAGATAGAAAAAAGGGTTTACAGATCAAAGTGACCCTGTTAACTTCGTGAACTATTAAATGCACCAGGATGTGTGTGCCATTTAAAAATGGTGCATATGCCTTTTTTCAGCAGACGGAGCAATGCACAGCCCATTGCCTCATGTCATGCACAAAGCTCCAGATCCACAACAGAGCTCCATGTACATGTCCACTGCATTTCCTTTCACAGAAGAGGGCAAGATATGTTTGCTCACCCTGGATGTGTCACGCTCCAGAGACATTGGATTGGGAATTAAATCTGGCAAAATCAAGGTGTCGGCAGTGATTCTATGGCCTGACCACAACAATCCTGCCTCCATGGATAATTGGTTGTAATAGTGAAGGGCACAGCCCACATGGCGGTGTAGCAGCTTCTCACACACTCCAAACCTGCTGCTGCAAGCTTGGCCAAAATGCATGGGAAGCCACTCATAAAACTTTGTGCCACGCCTACAAGGATCGACATCACAAGCTAGTTCACCCGCAAGGGTGGCTGTGTATGTAAATCAGGCCTTCCTTGGTCAATAAAAAGAGAGAAATGCAAGATGGAAATGCCAGATTTGGCAGCATACTAAAGAACAAAAAGGCAGGGCAAACTAGTGATAAAATACAACACTTCTAGCATTTCTTATTACCGTAATTCATTAATGTTATAACAGTTAATGAAAGTACAGCATCCCCCTTCTTTGATTACTTCATCGTAATATCAAATTCATGGCAATTTGGGTACAGTGTTTTGCTTGATTAGGAGCTAGGACACTTTATAAGCAGCAAAACAAGGCACTTCCAAGCAGAAGGAGATGGCTATCAGAACTGAGGATCTGATTTATCTGTGGGGCTACAAAGCCCACCCCCCACCCACTCCACCAATATAATTTGTCAGAGTTTTAGATCCCCAAAGAAGTGCATTTGAAAAGAGAGGATACAACTAGTCAGTAATCAAAGACCAAAGGGGGTCACTTTAAACACACACACACACACACATAGTCCACAAAAGGAAGGAAAGAAGTAATCAAACCTGCTGCAAAACAATGAAAGGTTCTGACTAATGGAATAATGTGTGATGGAACAGGTAGAAATCTGAAAATGCGACAGAAAAGCAGACCTCTTCTTAGAACTAGATGCAGAGTTTGTGCTGACTCCAGGCGGCATGTCGCTATAAAAGGAGTCGGCCTCACCAGGCTTTTTTACATAATCTCCCTGAGGGATTTGTCTAAAGCATAATGAACATTTTCAAGTCAGAAACACACTGAAGGTTAAAAAACAAAAACAAAAAACATGCATATTCCAAATGTATGTATGTATATATATATATATATGTAAATAAATACACACTCATATACATATACATATATATATAGCACAGGAAAAAGCTTAGAAAGGAGACCATGAAAATTTATCACATAACTATATAAATAAGAGAGAATGGCTACCTGAGAAAATAGGCTTACATTCTGTAATGGGGAAATGCATTCCCTGAGATACTTAAAAGTCTAATTAAGATATACACCCATTACAGAGTGTGTTTTCCTTAATAGGCCTAAAGACAAGAAGTTTGAACAATTTGATTTAAGAGACACTCAAGAGCGGGGTTAGGTATTGCCACCCTCTACATCCCCAATCTTTCCTTTTCTCCATCTCGTGACAGGTTGGAGCAATCAGTAAAGAAGACCTTGATAATTAATAGGCAATTAAAAACAACAACAACAATACCCAATATTGTCCAAATATGACATGCGCACAGTGAAGGGGATTTCCTACTGCTGCCTAGCAGTCATAACAAACTTAGTTCCCCATCCCAAATTCAACTAAGGAGTTTCTTTCGTTAAAAAGGATATTCAAGAAATACCAAATCCCACTCTTCAACCCAAGATTCAAACTAATGCAATAGATTATAGATATATACCTACATACACCAGTACAATTTTTGTACTTTCCCTTACAAAAAAATTAGTTTTACACAAAGGGGGAAAAGATTCCATATCTATGACACTGGACTCCTGTACTTTGAACTGTGATCAAAGAACACTTACAGGATGTTATCTAAGAAAGATTAATTAATTAATTATTGTGTGTGACCAACAGAGGTAAGAGTACTTGCTTTTCTAGTTTTCTTGAAGCACAAGATTTTTAATGTCAAACTTAGAGCTAACCCAACAGTGTTTTTTAGAATTTTGTGAGCATGAAAGTGGAAAGGATAGAGAAGATATTTTTCATAAAGCCAAGTTGCCACCTAACCGCTTACCTTTTTGACACTATTTGTTTTCTAGTCCTAATGATCACAAGCTCAGCTGCTACCTGGTGCCATTTTATAGGGAAGCATTGCCCTCAGCTTCAGATGCCAGCACATGGCATCTTCATGAGGCCAAATCAAACCAAGGTCAATGCTGCTGGGCCTTATTCTAGAGCAGGGGTGAGGAGCCCGGGGGTCCTCCAGATGTTGCTGGACTCCAAGTCCCATCAATCCCAGCCAGCACAGCCAATGATGATGGAAGCTGTAGTCTAACACCATCCATGAGGTCCCTTAGACCTCCTTTCAAGCTTTTTTTTTAATTTGGAAAAAAAATATTGTGGCTTAAAAAACAAGTGCTCAGTACCAGCCAGGAGTGGGATCATACATGGTTATATTAATCCCTCTTTTGATTAAAAAGGCAAACATGCAGACAAGTTCATAATGGAAAGGATTAGTACCCAGGTAATTGGAAAATGCTCCAGTAATCAATGTTATGTACTAAGCAGAATTGAACTGGGACTAAGGTTAAATTTCAACACTGTGGCTGCAAAGCAAATAAAGGTGTAATAAAAAAACCCCAGCCCACCTAGGGCAGGTATGGGGAACCCATGGCCCTCCTGGTGTTGTTAGACTCTAACTCCCATCAGCCCCAGTTAACATGGCCAATGGTCAGTGATGATGGGAGTTGTAGTCCAAAAAATATCTGGAGGTCCACAGGGTTCTGGTCTCTGCCTTAGGGCTTCACCCTCCTAAAATAACATATCTGAGAATACAGGAATCCAAGTCTTAAGGGACAACACATTAACACTACAAAGATAGGAGCCATTTAAATTAGATTCATCAGCCCACAGCTCCATGTACACAAAAAACGTTACATTCCTAGCCATACTGATGTCTCCAATATATATATATATCCCAACTAAATAATAAATAGGGATCACATCTGAAGCATTCTGTGACATGTGGCCACACTGCTTTTTCACATACCTCTGTCTTCGATAGTTTCTTACAAGAGGAAGGAAGAGAGATAAGAGAGTGAGTTACCATGTTGTACTTGCCATTACTCTACTCAGTGTCATAAGCTAAGAAGTGGATCCTAAGAACTCCCAGTGGATTTCCACATGCAGAATGGGAAAGACCCACACCCTTCTTGGCATCTCTTTTATGCCCCTGAAAAGCCACTTCAGAGAGTTGTGAAACTTTTAGGAACAGCACAGGACCAGGTGTGGGTGGCGCAGTTGAAGGGGGGGGTAGGACCCACCTTTGTGCAGCCCTTAGGATCCAGTCCCAAAGATATAAATTAGAAAAGAAACCCTAGCAGAAATTGAGTATTTTTGTCTTTCCCAAGCAATTGGGTCATTGCTTATGAAAAAGAGCATGACACTATGAAAACTGCATGCAATGAAGCATCAGCTTTATGTTTGAAATGCATAGGCAAAGGCAAAGGAAAGCCCTTTGGAAGAAAATGATGTTTCTTATTTCAAACCCTGCAGACCCTGGGCAATATGAACTCACACACTGACCTGGTTCACATGACACAGTAAGACAAACTATGGCTTGCTGTGTCATGTGAACCCAAGTCAATGGCTTATTAGGTCCACAAAGATGTGGGCTTCTGGAAAGGAGCTTGCAGCCATTTTGCTCCTCCCCAGTCCTTAGCTGAGCTAAGCCACAATTTGACTCATGCTGTCCAAACTCAGGCTTGTTGTGAAACTCCTTCCTCACTAACCATGAGGTTTCTTGCGCAAACCAGATCTATTTTCATTCTCTCCTCATTCAAGGAAGGAGAGCGCAATATCCTCTGGTACCTTTCAAGAGCTGCCTAACTTCATAAGTAGAGTTAGTATCATTTAACTGACTGTTAAGAAGAACCCTGCTTGCTGAGACCAAAAGTTGTTGTTAGGTAGAAACAATGCACAATCTCAGGCTTGGACGTCACAGGAAGTCAAACCCTTTTCAAGCTTTCTGGGGTTGTTTCCCCTCCTCATGCCAGGGTAGGAGTAAGAGGGGGGCACTGAACAGTGTGCACAAAGCATGTGGCTTATTCCCAAAACCTTGGGAGCCTAGCAACCCAGACTTATCAACATGTGTGAATGTGGCCTAGGATCAGTGCATGAGTTCAATAAATTTTATTTTTCCTATCATACATTTCGTTTAGACATGCTGAAACAAAGGTGTGCAGTAAATAATTAAAGATAGAATGTGAGAAAGTTATACTAAAAATTAGTAAGACAGGCTGTTGCCAGTAAATAATATAATTATTATGGCAAGTTTGACTTAAAGAGTACATCAGCTTTGCTGGCTGGGTCTCTGGATGTCACTGGACTACAATTCCCAAAATCCCCAGGCAGGATGGCTAGACTTGCTTTACTCAAAGGCTGTCCTCCAGTCCTATGCAGCCTTCAGTCTGCAGATGTTGCACAACAAGTCTTCTGAGTACAGCAAGCCTAGAAAGGCAACTATCTGCAGAGAGGAGAACTGGAAGGGGTTCTGATTAGGAAAACTTCTGATATTCTCTTTTGCCTAAATCATTTGATAATTCACACTGCCAATTCATACTTTTACTTTATCAAATCATAATAAAGTATAGAAAATCTTATGAAATAAAAAAATTACCTTTATTAATATAAGATATATATATAATATAAATTACTTACTTGTAACCCCATGCAGTTATGCCCATAATCAGAGCCAACACTAAAATTGTACCAGCGATAGCACCTATAATAATATTTGTGCTAGTGACACCTAGATTAAAAAAAAGAAGGAAACAAGAATCTGAATGTACCTCATTTTGAGGCGATGGGACACATACATAAAACTACAAAACTTCGATTATCCTAATACAGTTATTCAGCTAAGTCATACTTGGGAGTAGAGCTATTAAAATCAATAGACATGTCCATTAATATTTAAATGGGTTTATTCAGAGTATGATATATTTGGAGACAGCCTTAAATTCAGATTGCTTGTTTCATTTTTAGAGGTGTAAAACTCTGGGATAAATATCCTCAGGGAGACATTTAGCAGCAAAGAATAAAGTGGGATTCAAGACAACGTGGGCCAACTTAGATGTGTTTCTTTGTTTTTTTAGTAAATAGCAGCTGAGTGTATGCATGTCACAATCTGGATCTGAACCCTGGCAAGAGCGGATTCAGCTTTTTGCCCCTGCCACAGCTCTGATCTAGGGGGCTGCACTCTCATTGAAGGAGCAGATGCTTCATCTGAATCCAGCCCTGCCAATGAAAGAACAGTGGCTTGGACTACCTTTTACCAGAAGACAACTATGGCCTTTCCTGGATCAGGATAACTTAACCACAGTTGCCCATGTACTGGTAATCTCAGAGTTGGATTATTGTAATGCTCTCCATGTGAGGTTGCACTTGAGGTTTGTCTGGAGGCTGAAAAATGTGGTGGTCAGGCTGCTTGTGGAGGCAACTGCCCACCAGCATATAAAACCTTGTCTGTGGGATATGCAGTGACTGCCAATCTTCTACCAGACCAAGTTCAAGGTCTTGGTACTCCTTGACCATATATAACCATATACCAAGTCAGATGATTGGTCAATCTAGTTCAATATTGTCTGCAGTGCCTGGAAGTGGCTATTAATAGTTTCATAGTGCAGTTCCTCCACACACATACACCAATCTAGAGGTGCCTTGGACTCAATGTGGAACCACTGAGTGATGGCCCTTTTTACAAACAATGACTTCTAAGACAACCAAGTATTGTGGCAGGTAGCTGTATCTGATAAACCGGGCTCTGGCCTGTGAAAGTTGGTCCAATGGTACCTATTGACAAAAGACTCTACTGCTGTGATGGCATGTTAAGTGGAAAATAAATGCACATGCTTTGAAGTCTGACCCCCAAAGTAGCCTGTGATCATTTCATTAAATTGTAAAACATGCAACTCACCTGGGTTGGGCATAAAATCATCATTTCTTGGTTTCATGATGGGTTTGGCACAGTCCGCACCAGTCCACAGCCCTTCACAGATACACTGTATTTCATTACTGCACACCTATAAAGAATGTAATCTAACATTTAGAAAGCAGTCCTCAAATCTGAATATGCCATCTGAATATATTGCTTCCTGCTTTTCTACCACTAGGCTACAAAATGAGGCAGATGATTAATTCCAGTGCTTTAAAGTATACTGGATGATTTATTATTCTTATTTGTATGCCACCCTATACCCGTAGGTTCCAGATTGGTTCACATGTATTTACTTTCAGCCTGTTTTACAGCCCTTTTGGAAAAGGCACAGAAAGAACCCTTGCCAGCCAGCCAATATTTATGGAATTAACGTGCAATTACTCCCTCAAGGCACTGCAAAACCTACTCCGTGCCCTGAACAGATGGTGCCTTCTGTACTTCCTGGACAGGAGCTGAAGTTAAAGGATTCTGCAGAAAGGCATCTGTGCTCCCAACATATCCTTCCTTGGCCACAAGGTGTCCCATCTTCTACATAGCCAAGGTCTGCATCTTCCTCTAGCTTGACATGACCCCCGCTGCAAAAGGACACAAAAAGCCTTTGTTAAGTTAGATCCACCAAACTAAAATCCCTTTTTAACAAAACTGCTGTCAAAACATAGAACACTAAGTAACGTTTGTTAATCCTTTTTTCATGGCTAGAAAAAAGCTGACGTTTTCTCACTGACCAGTGCTTAAGCAACCTGGAATTTATGCGACGTTATTTTAAATTTACAAGTGCAACTGCTCTGTATACACATAGCGATGGACGTGTGATGTACTGTTACCTCTGATCATGACAATAACATACAATTCATGTGCTTGGACTGGGTCCTCCCCGTTTAGGATTTGAGAAATTACCTGCAAACAAAGGACTTGTCCACAGCCTGAAGAGAAGTCGATGTGACTTCGCCATCGAGTTCCCCAAGTCTCGGGGTGATAGAAACAATATTAGAGCACAAGA
This sequence comes from Podarcis raffonei, assembly GCF_027172205.1. Lineage (NCBI taxonomy): Eukaryota > Metazoa > Chordata > Lepidosauria > Squamata > Lacertidae > Podarcis > Podarcis raffonei. The sequence continues at coordinate 25,620,999 of NC_070613.1, read as the reverse complement.
GATATCCACAAAGAACATCCCTGGAAGGAAAGATTAAACAAGGCATTCATTGTTGCTGCTGCTGCTGCTTGAAGTAAAAAAAAGGGGGGGGGAACTGCCTAAGAGAAATAGGTGATGTTTACTGAACATAAGCAATAGAACACAGAAAACTGCCTTATCCTGAATCAGACCTCAGCATTGTCTACACCAGGGTTCCCCAAACTTGGCCCTCCAGCTGTTTTTGAACTACAACTCCCATCATCCCTAGCTAGCAGGACCAGTGATCAGGGATGATGAGAACTGTAGTCCAAAAACAACTGGAGACCCAAGAACCCTGGTCTACACCAGGGGTGGCCAACTCCCAAGAGATTGCAATCTACTTTCAAAATTAAAATCTGGCAGTGGGCTTTTTAGGGGGAGGGGAGATGCCACGTTTTTTAGGGGGGCAGCTCTTCTGAGGGAGGGGGGAACAAAGGCAGCCACCAACTTTACGATCGCTGGCCAGACAACAGCCTCCGTTTCTAAACTCTGACTTCCCTTCTGCAACAATAGAGGCTAGGAGAGGGGGTGGGGCCGGAAGGGGGCCAACGATTGACCGCGATCTACCTAAGCCTCGCAGGGATCGACCAGTAGATCACGATTGACGTGTTGGACATCCCTGGTCTATACCAACAGTCTCCAACCTCTACAGGCCCAGAACCCCCTTGAACCCAAACAAGCACCTGGGGACCAACAGTACCTCAGGCATTGGTGACTTCATGATTGTATTACTGCAATGCAATCTTTGCAATTAAATCTAAAATTATATTATTATTATTATTATTATTATTATTATTATTATTATTATTATTATTGGTGGTGGTGGTGTTAGATCTGGATATCTGCAAAGGAACATGTCGCTTATAATGCCTGAGAACCACAGGCCTAAAACACGAAGAAAATCAAGGTGCTATCTCAAAAGAATAGTGTTAACTTACTCATTCTTGCACTGTGTCCAAGTATCTTTGTCTCTGCCACAGTTGCCTTTCTCAGTTCCTTCTATATTCAACCTCTCGTAGCAATAGTTATCAGCGACCGTCACATCTTAAGAGCAAGGAAAAAAATAACAGAAACTAATTTCCTTCAATCATGACGCACAAGTTTGTTCTAAAAGGTAAGCACGTGTAAACATGGGAAGATTTTGACCTGATTGAGATCACAATTTATATGCTCTCAACTATTTTTATTATATAAGCACTGAAGGTTCTCAGCTAAAGCATCCTTGAAACGTACCAGTGACTGGGGTGGGAGGAAATTGACAGGAAACTAGAATTTGCAAAGGTATTGTACAATTGATAAAGCACTTTGCCTTTAAAATAGTAGGCATCTGTGGTTATAAAGCAGCAGAAACATCTGCTGCTGGAAACTGTAGCAGAATACTGCCTATTCTCTAGCAACCAGACAAAATCTAGAGTGCTTTAGAAATCAACCCATCTTCCCAAATAACTCCGAGAACTACAGCTCTGTGAGGGCAATAGTGGCCTTCTAACAACTCGCAGCAACCCCTAACAAACTAGTTCCCAGCATTCCTTGGAGGAAGCCATGACTGTATTATAGTGCTCTAAAAGGATAGTGCTTATGTGGCCCTAACGTTGAATCAGAATATATTCTTCTGTAACTTAAATCCATTAGATATAATGCTGTTCTCTGGAGCAGCAAATAGCAAGTCTTTGCCTTCTTCTGTGTGACAGTCCTGATGCCAAACAAGTGGGTTTCCAGAGGGATACCACTTAAAATAATAATAATAATAATAATTGGAAGCTTAAAAGAGCTTACTCACTTTCTCCCCAGATATATTTACACTGCCTGTCTCTTGTTTTACATCGTCCTCCAAAACAAAGGCCCTGAAGAGAAACCAAGAAAAGGACACATGGTCTATCGTCACTTGACATATTTTCCAAAAATCTATTGCTTAGCTTGTTTCTACATTACTGAGGGGGAAAGGTTATAAAACAGTGGGGGGGGGGGAACAACCATAGGTACCAATGGGACATACTGCCAGGTAAGTGTGCTTAGCAGCCTTAATATGCAACTCCATTTTAATATGCAATTGCAATTTCAAATGTTTGCCAGATCTAAATAAAAAGGTCTTACTATTTAAAAACCTATCCCCCCCCCCACTCACCTAACCAACTGAAGTGCAAATTATTGTTATGTATTCGAAGTATTAACGTTACATTACAATTGTCTATCTGCCCCTAATGTGATATGCAAGAAACAAAGTGAACAAGAAACCAAACATATAATATATACACATATATTTAAAAGGAAGGGGTGGGGAAGAGACATGATCCTGGCACGAGATTCTGCAGCACATGTTTAGAATCACAGATTCCATTGTCCCAAATGAGTCCTTTAATAGACGTCTGTGAAGAGACTAGCTTTTATCTGCTCAAGCCTATCTTACGCAAGTTATCAAATGAAACGCTGTACATACCTCTTCGTTATCGCATGAATACCCATCCATTTTGTGCAGATTTGGAGAGCACTAAAGAAAAAGCAGAAGGAACCATATGATAAGCTAGACAAGAGTTTTTCAAGCTGTACTGCAGTGTCTAAAATTAATGCAAATGCAGCTTTTAAAACTTTCCTTCGATTGGACATTGCCTCCTGTCTCCCAAAATTGTTTTGTTCAAGTGAGTATTAACTGCATGTCCAGATTTTGCAAACCTCTCTCTCTCTCTGAACGTAAGAAGCTGCCTTATACAGAGTCAGACCAATGGTCCCTCTAGCTCCATATTGCCTACACTAGCTGGCAGCATCTCTCCAGGGCTTCAGGCAGGAGCCTCTCCCAATGCTAACCTGGAGACGCCAGGGATTAAACCAGGGACCTTCTACATGCCAAGCAGATGTTCTGTTGCTATACTGAGCTACAGCCTTCTAGTCGCTCATTTTGAAACTTTACCTGATTAGAGTCTCCTGTGCAACTCTCTGCAATATCGCAATCATTCACAGCTTCTCTGCATACAATTCCTTTGGCTTCAAACTGAAAAAGAAACATTAAATATCTGAGCAGATCTATAACCTTTTGACAGTTCAAGTCAAAATACCACACACACAAAAATATTTTCTTCTTCTGTGCTTGGAATCGGGTTTAATTGGGGGTTCTCATATGCTACTGACAAAATTCAAATGTCCAAGTACAATAATGAAGGTTACAATTACATGCCACGATATTTATAAACGGCACAACCCCTGTGATCAGTGGCCCATATAAAGGAGGGAAGCAGTTTAAAGAAGCAGATTCCAGCTAAACTTAGGCGAAACAGACTGAAGCAGCCTGCCTCAGGAGGTGGTGAGCTCTGCTTTGCCGGAGGTACTTCAGCTAAGGATGGCTGGCCATCTGTCATGGATAACTGAAGCTGCCTCCTCCATTGCAGATCCTACAGCGAGAACTGGGTTTGGCTATGTGACCTCCAAGGCCCCTTCCAGCTATAACACCATTTCATTCTGTGCTATAGTTTCTCTTTTAATATCTTCTCAGCTGGCGGACTTGTAAACAAACAAGTGTTTGAAAACAGGACATACTGCACTACGTCCTGCAGATGAAACTGACTGCGAAGGAAACACTGGGATTCTTTTTGTTAAGCTTTCAGAAAATGAGTCGATTCTGCTGGTAATCAAAAGTAGGCATAACTACATAGCGGCAGGCTTTTAAACGGTCTTTTTAAAAATAAATAAATAAAAATCCTTCACTTAAATACGCACCTGACATTTTTTACAGCAAAGCCCATTACTGCATTCAGAGTTAGCCGTTAGACTACAGGAATTACAGCAATCTCCACCTTCAGCACGACATTCCTGAGGAGTGGAAGCAATTGTAAAACAGCAGTTTGACAAGTGCATTTCTTCAAAACTATCTGTGCCTTCACCTAACACTCTATGGTGCGCATAATGCAAACTTTAGATTAAAAAAATCAATCAATCAATCAATAATTTGATGGCCTTGGGAGAAGCCTACACTCTGGCATCTACTGAGAAACATGCTCTGAGCATGACGAGCATTGGATACACCCCAGAGTCTTCTTTTCTTCTTTTTACACTTGCTTGGTACATTGCAAGCAGACTCAAAGTACCTCCACCAGCACCACTGTGCATGCATAAATGCACGGTTAATGTGCAGCTTGCTTCCCTCACCAAGTGACTGGCGAGGAAGACAATGCAAACAGTAAGCCTGCCTCCTTAAGGCAGTTTCTCTTCTTCTTCTTTAATGAGTTGTCTAATTTGGAAAGGAATTGATGCCCCGGGCAAACTATTCATTGCATGACTTACAGTCGCAGTACCACAGTCACATTCTTCTCCAGCTTCAACAAAGCCATTGCCACATTCTGGAGGATCGAGAAGCTGCGATGAAAAATAAATAAGGAAGACAGGATAAAAATGGCAAGTGTAGAGTTGCATTATTTGGCCACTGGTAAAACAGTCCACAGTCGTATTCATATGTTTAGATAGAGGAGCTCTCAAGAATATGCAAGCTATAGCTATAACCCCTGGAGTCCAGGGGTGTGAAACATTTTTCAACCCAGGGACCACATTCCCTTCTGAGCAAGCTTCCAAAGGCCAGGTTCCAGTGGTGGGGAGTGCCAAAGGCTGAGGTACCCAATGTAAATTTTACGTTTGTACAGCAGGATGCCTGCTACACACATTCACACACTTCTCTGTCCTCCATCCAGACAAGCAAGGGTTCAAGGGTTGTTCAAATACAAATGGGAAACGGGGGCTGTGGAAAGTTCAGGGGGCAGCTAGGGCTGGACGTGAGGTTTTGCACCGCTGCCATAGGTAACCAATTCTCCTGTCTAATATGTCTGTGCACCTGGAGCATGGCACTGTTCGTGCATCAGCCAGGGGTGAAGCTTGTGCATGCATTGTCACCCAGGTGCTGCGACTACCACTTCTCAATAGCCGCTTCACATATTTATTACTCAATGCCTAAAAAGGCTTGTGTGAGTCACATCTACAGTGACATACAGAAAAGAAAATGAAGCGTCTTTCCAATGTTACGCACTAAATTATTCCACTGTATACAAAGAGGGTCATTTGTGGTTGCATCTTTGCAATGCCTTTTCATTTTTAAACAAGCATTTTTAAACAACCATTTTATTCTAGCTGTTGCTAGCTTAGGTTGGACAGTGTTCTCGAAGCTGCTAACATGAGTTTGACCAAACTGCAGGAGGCAGTGGAAGACAGGAGTGCCTGGCATGCTCTGGTTCATGAGGTCACGAAGAGTCGGACACGACTAAACGACTAAACAACAACAAAGCATTTGGGGGTTTAACTGCTAGTCCTGTCTCCTTGGCTGATTTGGTTTCTGTTGTTGTTTTATAGCATTTTCGTTTTTAAATATTGTAAGACGCCCAGAAGGAAAGGACATAAATGCTTAACTTTTTTTACTGTGTGTTATAATAATGATGCTAGGGAAATGAGTTACAATAGTTGGAAGAAGTCTTTAAAATATTTCATTTGCACCTTAATCCTAAACTCCTTTAACTTCCTTAAAACTTTGCCGTTTCAACTTCAGTACTGCATATGCAGATTATTATTCATTATTTAAAATATTTTTATCCTGCCTTTCTCTTAAAAAGAAACCCAAGGAAACTCTCAACAAACTTTTAAACAAATCCATAAAACACCACATTAAAAAGCACTACTAGAAGCAGGGGGAGGCAGCAGATTAAATTTCAGGAGATGAATAACCAGGGAGCTCTGAATCCCAATGCTGTGATGAAAAGCAAAGCCAAAATTAAATATATGCAGATTTCCTTAAAAATAGACTGCTGTAGAGGAATCACTGAATAAAGGCAGATTGGTCATCCCCATCTGTCGCAGGATATTCTAAGAGTCCTCGCCCCCTACATCTGTTCTGTTCTCCAGTTAAGTGGAGCACTAAACAAAGCAAACAACCTCTACTATGGAAAGTGATCCTTGCGCCCAATGTGTTGTAGAAACAAGTCAATGCACAGTTTTGTTTTTAAAATGCTCCAAAACAAAAAAGACACTTAAAGCTTCTCATCCAGTCCAGCAACATTTTGGAAGGTCACAGATTGCCCACAGACAATTTTGAAAGAATAAGGTAATATATAACAAGTGCTACACAGGTGGGTTTTCCAAGAAGCATTTCAATACAAATGATTGGGAGGACACTGAGCTGGGCATCTGAGTAGACAGAATAATAAAACGTTACTTTCCTCTGGTGTCAAACTGCTATTACCTTGGAAGGCTTGTTGTATAGGCAGGCTCCACCTCCATTATTTAAAAATTCGTGGTACTCCTCAACGTCGCATTTGGAGAACTTGGTTGGAAGGTAATAGCTGCATCAAAGGGGGAAGCAGGTTATTTCATGACCCACCAATGGATTCATAAACGTTCTGGAAGGACTTCTATTGGACTGAAAGTGCTTCTACTGGAAGGAATATTTTTGCCAGTTATTTCCTTAAGCTATTTTATTGCTAATTAAAACCAGTAGGAAGAATTGTCATCGAAATGAATCTTGTGCTTTCTCCAGCGATGCCCTAGATAATCTCATTAGCTTTTGCCTTTCCCCAGCTTCTGCTGTTAGTATTTGCAAATTATCTGGAGCACCGAGGAATACAAAAGAATGATAAGGAATAGAGCTGAGAAACTTCACATGGATGTAAAGGGGTCCCTTTACCTTTACCTTTAAGGTTACTTTGCAGTGTACTTGTTCTGCTGGTAAAAAGTTTGGCGCCACCAGAATACTGTTGCACAAGAGAATGCACAAGCAGGTTGCAAGTAACTTTGTGTAAGAGGTTGTGTAATCTGTTGAGCGACCAGTTTCCGCTAGTGCAGCTGATGCACTAGTGGTTTCCTCTGCTGTGCAACATTAGAACTCACAGCAAGACGTGACATGGCAGAAGTCTGTGGAAATATGTAGGGCACAGGAGAAGGCGGATAGAGAACTTTTTTCACTCTCCCTGTCATAACATTAGAACTCATGGACATCCAAAAAAGCTAAAATATTTAGGGCAGACAAAAGGAAGTGCTTCTTTATACAGCACATTGTCACACTGTGGAATTTGCTCTCACAAGGTGCTGTGGTGGCCACCGACTTGCATGGCTCTAAAGGAAGATTAGACAAATGGAGGATGAGGCTATCAGACACAACTTGACACAATGGCTATGTTCTACTTCTGCTGTTGGAGGTGGTTTGCTTCTGAATACCAGTTGCTTCCCACATGCATCTGGTTGGCCACTGTGAGAAGAAGGTGCTGTACAATATGGGCCATAGGCCTGGTCCAGCAGGCAGACTGTTATCTTCCTAATGAGACACACAGACTCAATGGGCGGCAGTCAATTCTAGTCCTACTCAGAATAGACCCACTGAAGTTAATGGACATGATTAACTTATGTTTATTAATTTTAATGGGTCTACTCTGAGTAGGACTTAGCTGAACACAACCCATTGTCAATTTGACAATGTGCATCAATTTGCTGTCAGCCGATTCAGATGCACAGCTCCATTTAATGCTATTTATTTAGTACAGCTTCCTCCGACCATCCCCACCTCCTAATCTAGATTTTTGCTGCGCTGAAGTTTCTCAAAAGAAATACCTTACCCAGTATCTCCCATTATGCAGCCAGACCATGTGTCCTCACACTTACACTCACCTAAAATAAAATAAAATAAAATAAAATAAATTACACATTCTTGTTTCTCCCCCCCTTTGGAAATAATCTAAATATGGGGGGGGGGGGACATATTAGGAGAAAGAAATAAGAAGTAAGGAAGAATACACAATACTTATAAATAATGCCAACCAAAAGGAGTTCTATAATACCAAAGTAAGCCGTGAGTAAGGGCATTTCTCATCTTTAAATGTATCATTCCAGAAATCTACAAAAAAAAGATCACTGCAAAACAAACCTTCATGGGTTTGGCTCTCACAAGCATGTATGGAGTAAATAAGTTTTAATGTCGTGTCCCGCATCTGACAGGAGAGGAGAAATACTTCCCCACCACCAGCCAGGTCATGAGGGGCAGATGTGGCCACTTCCAAAAGATCTGCATTTAATTTGCATACAATTACCATAGGATAATTGCCACAGTTAGACCAAAACTGTATCCCTGATTCGTTATTTAACAAACAATGCAATTCCAGAGAGTTCAGATGCATTCTTAGGAACATCTTTCAAAATTTCCTTTTCCTTCTGAAAAATAATATATTATTACAATGACCGAGAAAGAGAAAAGGAGAGACTGGGGCAAAGGTAGGGGACATGAGAATACATCTGCCCTCTGATAAGGGGGACTTAGAAGGACTATATTTGTTTTAAAAGTTGCAAGTGAAGTTGGAAGTGTGTCCCCCTAGAGGAGATTATGTTGTAACAATTATTAAGCCACTAAGCAACTTAGCCTGGAAAATTCCTTTTCAAAACAAAGTTACCAGGCGTGAGACTGACCTTGGATTTTGTATGGGAGTGCTATGGCAAATGAGAAAGGGAAGATAGAGCTGACACAGGAAAAGACTACCAGGTCTGGTAGACAATACAAAACTGACATTACACAGCAGAGAAGGGCTTCAACATCCGGAGCAGCAGGCACAGTGGGAGCTGCTGCTTCGTAAGTTAAGCTAAAAGCTATGACATCAGAAGACCTATTGGCTCAGGCACTTGGTAAAATTAATGCATCTCTGGAAAACCTAGCTAAACAGGTTGCAGAGACAAATAAACAAGTAGCTGAGGCCTCAGCAAAAATTGATTTGAACACTACAAGTATAAATGAACTGGGAAAGAAGGTGAATTCTAATACACAGTCTATTGAAAAATTATTGGAGGAATCGGCCTCGACTCGGAAGTTAGCTGAGGAAGCTAAGGAGATTGCAACCGCTGTCCAAGAGAAGATACCACCGGTATATAAGAAACTTGAGGATCATGATTTGACACTGTCTATGATTGAATTACAAGGGAAAGAGAGGAATTTAAGACTCAGAGCAGTACCGGAAAGTGAGAAAGACAATCTGGCAGACTTCCTTACAAAGGAATTTACAGACTTTTGGCAACAGGACCTGGGGAAGGAAGAATTCAAGATGGGGGGGGGGGGAATAAATAAATAAGCGTTTTTAAAAAGGAAACCATCAACCAAACTTCCTTACCACTCTGCAATTTTCTTTTGTCTGAGAAAATGCCAAGATTGTGAGCTAAGGACTGTGCCAACGTTATTGACATTAAATCCGGCTTTCCAAACTGAAAGACAAAACAAGAGACGCAACGGCTTGGAGAAGGGAAAAGAAAATCAATTTACAAGTGTTTTATAAATTTTAAAAGAATTGTCCTGAAGCGAAAGATGAGATTGCAAAGGCTTGTTCCATTTACTTCCCGTGAACCGTAGGGGAACAGCAAGCTGGCTAAAAGTTGCAAAGCACAGGCCAAATAACAGGTAAAAACATTTGCCCTTAAATGATTAGAGAAGACATCCAATACAAAACAAGTTCATCTATAGCATTAAACTTTATTATAGGATATTAATAATAAAAATCCAGTGTGGGGTTGGGGAAGTGTAGCTAGACTGAGACTGTAGCATGGAGTGGGGGGGGGAGGGAGAGAACGGTTTAAATCTTTTTCCCCTTCCATGTTCTGACTGGTACCAAGGGGAGCTTTCTTCCCATTGTGACAGGGGAGAGTGGGTCACACAGCATTGCACCATGAGAGCTGAACCAGACATGGGTTTTCACAAAAACATTTCAGCATAGCCCTTTTGTGTTCCTAGAGGCATTTGGACCTACTTCGTTTACACCACCACCTTTCAGAAGCGAACAAATACCACCAATGTAGGCTGCCCCGCTGCGACTGCTCTGAAACTGACTCCCCCTTTAAAGAAAAACAACAGAAACGATAGTGAGAAAAGCACAAAGCGGCAATTTAGAAACCATGGCATTTTCAAACAACAAGCATTCAGGAGACAGAAAACACGTATGCTTGTTTGTGAAGTTCCCGCTTCTGATTCAGCACAGTGATTTGGAGGCAGCGGGGAGAAGGAAAGAGAGCAGGAAGCCACAGCCTTAAAAAGGAAGCTACCATGAATTTGAAACAACATGGAAACAATTTGAAAAGAGATGATCTGCACAGATCAGGCTCCTTCAGTCTGATGCCCCCCAGATGTTTCGGAGTATAAATCTCATGCATTCCAGCTGTCTGGGGCTAATGGGAGCACTCAAAAACACCTGGCGTCAGGGGAGGCTAACACAGATCCAGTAGGAATTGGGTGCTTTCAAGCAAGGTGCTCAAATTGTGGCACAACTGCCTTGGGGACAGCATTAGAGAGATCCTACCTTAAAGTGCAAGTCAACTAAGACAGACAAGAGGAGCTCGTCTTATGCCTTGTTTACTCCCTTGGAAAATAAGGCACAAGGATACTAGAGGGGTGCAAACATAAATCCAGATTTAAATATTTGTGGGGGGAAATCAGTGGTGTTGGCTGGGATAAGCCCTCCTTGACTTTCCCGGTTTTACTTCTGCAGTCCGCACTGAAGATGGCATTGAGAGAAGGCTGAGGTAATATTTAAAAATGGAAGTGACCATTTTAGGTGTGTCCGATATATGCATGCCTGCACACACAAGCATTGCACCAAACCTAGAAGTGACCAGAAAACATCACAAAAATGGGGGGAACAGGGTGGGGGCAGAACAGGGCGGCCTTACATGGGCCCCCCCAATGCACCCAAGGGTCCAGAATGTAATCCCTATGCAAATCGGTTGCTGTCTGTAAATGTGGGTTGAATAACCCATTCACTGCCTTAAAAGCAAAATTCCTCAGACTACAGCGAATGTGTGCTCAAATCACTTCTACCACACTTAAAATCCCATCTCTGTTTTAATATTTCTGAAAATAGATGGTGTTTAAGGTCAATTGAGTTGGTTTAAACATGGGTCTGCCCTAATAATGTGTAAAGTGTGTGTTACAGTACACAGCGCATTTGGACATCATGTAAAATGTTTGGCTGTGTTCTGATGAAACACAAGGCATTACATGAACAAAGCCTCAAACTCCTTTTTAGTCTCGTTTTCAACTAGCCACAGTTACTCAATCAGACAAATTGTGGTTAGCCTTAACTGTGGTTTAGGGAAAACAAGTTAATCTTGGTTTACAATCCTGGTTTGCTTCCCAAAATCATTTTTTAAGATTAAACAGAGTTCGAGGTTTGGACGTAACAATAAACCACTGAATTAAAAATGGGAACGAGAGCTTCTGATCACCTCAAGGCCATGTCTGAGGAGAAGGGGGAAACGGAGCGTGCACATACCCAAGGCTCACGCATGCAATCATAAACTGTGGTTTAGAATTATCCCCAGACCAAATTAACGTCAGTCAACACTAGCAATTCAGAATATACTACCCCAAGTGATAACAAAACAATATGAAATTACGTACGAAAAAAGGTGAACTGCATCACTTTTCTCTTTGATAAAATCCCTCCTATATTTCATAAACTCACGCAGGGTCACCAGTGGGTTTTCAGATATGGTGAACTTGTTATCAGTACCCCAGGTTTCCATGGCAACCAAGACTATCCTGGTGTTGAGCTGTTCTTTGTAAATCTAGCACATTAACAAAATGAACGATCATCAAGCGACAGTATAAATTTTGCCTCTTTTTCTCTTTAAAACAGCCCCTTTGCCCCCATGTAGTCAAGGAAATGTTGAGCATAAAGAACAGTACTTTAATGAAGGGTCAGAGCCCTCTCCTTTCTAACAGATTAAAGCGCAATGTGATCAAGGACTAAATATCTGAATATAAAGGCCATTCCCCCGCCCCCAATATAAGGGAGTGTGCTTCAAAACTTGTGAAAGCTTTGATTCAGAAACATAATACAGGAATGGTCCTAATGAGATAACTGAGACTTCTGCGGTCCAGTCATCCAATGGCAAAACAGACACCCATGAAAAAAATGCACTGCAGCTATCGCTCCCTGACCCAAAATTACCATCCCCGTGATAAGGCTGACAAATCTATCTTGCACTAGCAGCTTGTGAATTATACTTACTAAATCTGCCATGTTCACTACTGATTTTGCAAAGCTGTTTGTGTGGCCGACTGATAATCGGTGCTTTTTCAGCTGAAGGACAAAAGACAGACAAATCCTAATCAGATTTCTAAAGCACAATTTCTATTCAGAACTCACTTTTATCAAAGGCTTGCTCTGCCCGTGAAAAATGGATTACTGGCCATCTATTTAAACACTAGTATTGTTATCTTAAACTCCCTCTGGTACCATGAAGGTCAAAGTATCAATTGATAGAAAGGGCATTCCACAAAGCTGATAGGCAAGAAGACAGTACAGGCCTCATTTGTAGCGAGATTAGCATCCCTCAACCTATATCTTACTGGGCCAGCTTGTATGTGCTTAGGACAGAAAAAAATAGCAACTGTTATGCTTCCTCAATGTCTCAAAATATAGTATTACCAGTGATCTATGATCAGAAGATTCCAATTCTCACACGGTTGCCAGAAAGCCTATGCCCTATAGTCCTATTCATGCATTACTAGCATCCAGGGCACTTACACTGTGAAGCGGGAGCAGGGTTAAGCTGCTGGTCCTGCCCCCGGGCTACCCAACCCCTGCTCATGTGCATGAGTTCCAGGCAATTAGGACACCAGCGCAACCAGGTGTCCCAACTGCACTGAGCTGCTACACAGAAGCAGCTGTTCACACACAGGTGTTCCTCAGCAGATGTCAGGTGCTCACATCATGCACCCTTAGGCTAGGACTAGCTCAGGGATGTGGTGTCAGGAGCGGGGGCAGTTGACCAATCCCACTCCTCCATCACTGACAGAATGCCCTACATACAAGTAACATATGAGCAGCGCTTATTTGTTTCTATGAACTGGAGACACAGTATATGCTTGGGAGATCTGGTGAAAAAGAATTTAGGGAAATAAACTGTGGAATTATTTATGGGGGACAGAATGATGATATGGACATTAATTCACTGGGCTTTTATGAATATTTCACAGTGCTGCTTTTATAGTATTGTATTTTATTACTGATAGTAGTGATGTTTATGTTTTGTATTAGCTATTTTGGGCTCCATTTACCTTGGAGTAACCCCCACTGAGCTCGATGTGACTTATTACTGAGCAGACACGTATAGGACTGTACTGTTTATATTGTGCAGCGCCCTGACTGTTAGTAGAAAGCGATTATGGAACTAGACTCTTGTGGTCCTGAAAGTTTTCCAGTTACACAGTTTGTCCTTTTTCATCTCTACACACACACACACACACACACACACACACACACACACACAACATACAAAAACACACTGTAGTTTCTCTGTTACAACAGAGTTCTGCCTCTTCCTTATTCTGGCAGCTTACCAAGGATTCAGATTTTGAGATCTGCCTTTGCTCTTGGCTGCAGAACTCAAGTTTGCAATCATTATGAAGAAAAGAAAGAACGGAAGAAAGAAATCTCCTTGGCAACTCTCAGTTCGAATAGTTCCACGATTGCAAGGAGAGCAAATTGCTTCAAAGTGCCTCCAATAAAATATGACTACCTTCTTTCCTGTTTCTTACAGAGGCGAAGAAAGCGATCAATAATCTCTTATTCCATGGAGAGACATCTTATGTAATAATTTGGATGAAGTTGGGTTGTGTGTGTGTGTAAGTGCCTAAATGGAACACACACTTCAATCCACTCCTATGGAAACCTCACGGGGGTGGCGGGAAGCAGAGTTGCACCTGAATAATGGGTGGGGCTTGTGTGTGAGAAGGTCCCTGCAGCATTATGGCTTGCAAATGACAATACTCTTTTTATTAATGAGTGAAACTCAATGATTTAAAGAAAAAGAATCACCAATGATGAAGAGTGTTGTGGCTTACCCTAAAATCTTCTATACTAATTTGGATTGATCCTGTTTGTGGAGTGGCTCCATCCCACATATTCTGTGTGTCTTTTGAATGAACATGGAGAATTTCTATAGTTAATTTCATAAGTAGGACAGGACCACTTCTTTTGTGTTATTTCACTCTTTCCCCAAATTTTGGTAAACTGGGTGCATGAACAGCTATACTCATTAAAATGCATCTAGCCTAGGATCAGATTACCAGCAGGTGCCTCTGGTAAATTCACCAGCAGATCATGAAGGTTTACTAGCCATCCCTGGTGACAATAATGATTATTTGTTGACATCTTGTATTCAGAGGTCTGCAATAGCTAAGGAGCCAAACTAGATGTAACCTAAAATGCACCTTTGCATTTGAGGCGCATATTTTTTAAAGTGCAAGTAGAAGCCAAGGCTGTAGTGGTGTGATAATTATCAGGATCGCAGCAGGAAGGGAGGGGGTTAACCTTTTCCTGCCACCTCCTGCTGTTAATGTAAGGAAAATCACTGTGAATCTGATGCAAATCTCTCTGTATGTCTAAACTCAATATCACATTTATTTTGGTCCTAAGCTAATGACGTTGAGGGGTATCTTTTAACCGTTTAGAAACAGATTAAAAATGACGTAGATGCCACTATGAAGGAATATTACATTCAAGGCTGATTTCAAACTTTGTGGATAGTTTCTCTTAACTAAATATATGCCATTCAGCTAATACTGTAATTTAGAAGAAATGTTAGGCATAATGTTCTGTATACAGTGGTACCTCGGGTTAAGTACTTAATTCGTTCCGGAGGTCCGTTCTTAACCTGAAACTGTTCTTAACCTGAAGCACCACTTTAGCTAATGGGGCCTCCTGCTGCTGCCACGCTGCCAAAGCCTGATTTCTGTTCTTATCCTGAAGCAAAGTTCTTAACCTGAAGCACTGTTTCTGGGTTAGCGGAGTGTGTAACCTGAAAAGTAAGTAACCCGAGGTACCACTGTACAACCAAAACCTTCTGTGGCTGCAATCCTATCAAGGATTAAATCCACTGCACTCAATGGGGCTTTGTTCTGAGAAGACTTATATATAGGATTACACTGTATACTTACTGACCTTTCCTATGTTATTAGAAGTTCTATGGAGCCGCTCTAGGCATAACTTCAAACAAGCTCAGGCTTCACTCTGATCATATATATCTGCATAGCTTAGAATCATTTTGCTATAGGTATTTTATTGTTAATCTACTGCAGGCACAATGCTACGCGTGAATTATTGATTACTCCAAAAAGGCCCAAAATGCAAACCTCACCATTAGATGGTCATTTACGATCATTAGCTCAACATATTTAGTTTCCTCTTCAACTTTATACGGGCTCTGATGAACCTGCGGAAAGAGTAAGAAACTGTAAATGTGTAAAATGGCAAGGTATCTGATTGTAATAAAACTCATCGTGTTGGAATGAATTTATTTCCTTCATTTCTGGCCTCATTACAAAAGCACTTACAAGTAGTTCCATGTACCAAATTAGCAACAGAATATATGCCATGCCTCCCAGCACCAGCAATCTAATTCTGATGCAACTCTGGAAGAAACATAATGGGCAAATTTTGCATTAAGGTATTGATTGTGACCTGCCTCCCATCAAAGTGTGGTCTTTCTATAGGAATGCCACAAATCTACTCCAAAGTAGTGTGTGCACCAATAAGCTCAACAATTTATATACTAAACAAACAAAAAGCAACTGGCTTATTTAGAGAATTCTGTAATTAAGAGGATTTTGAGAAGCTTAACCTTTTTTTCTACTTTGTCAGATACATAGCACAGAACGCCTATGTGCTGGGTCCCCCTGCAGGTTCTCCAGAAAAATTGTGCCATGCAATTGTTGACATCAGAAAGTTCAGCCCCAGATGGAGAGCATGTTTGTTCTAGAGAACGTCCTGGGAGATCACCTTGATACAGGTCTTGCACATTTCCTAATGGCACACACTTGACACGATACTGTAAGTGTATGTGTGTAGCATGAAATCTAAAACATGCTGCTACCTTTGAAGGATCACACATACACTCACTTTCCCTTACACTCAGTAGTAGCAAGTGTGATGCAGCGGAGAGATTTCTATGTCACTTCTGTTTGTCCTATATACAAAAAGGATGCTCAGCATTCCTCTACTCCATGGACACCATAGTCAACAGTTAGCCAAGGAAAAGCAGAAGTAACCAAAAATGAAGTAGTCACTTGTTAAGTGCAAGGACATAATTATGAAGTAAACAAGATTATTGCACAGGCATGAGAAAAGCCTAGAGATCAGGATTTTTTCTTATAAGAGGAGTTTCCATATAGCAATAGATATGCTATGGAATTCCATGATTGGCTGTGTTAAGTAGAACATCCTCCCAGTAGAAATGTATAACTGTTCTTGCCAACCTGTTTTGGGAGTGTGGTCTGCACTACTCTGCACTCTCACCTGGGTACGCAATAAAACTGCTTTTTCTCCTCTACAAAGTGTCCTCTTCTCTGAGACCACAAAAGGGAAGTTTCTCCTATAGGAGTTGCCCTCCTGTCCCTGGCACTGCTGCTACAAACCAAGATGTGGGTGGGTCACAATGGGGACACACAGCTGAATTGGTGGGACTGCTGGATTGGTCACCAGCAGCTCTGTAGCCCTGACCTCAGTCCAAGCCCTGTCCAGGTAAGTAGGAATGACATCAGTGTCAAGAGGGCACATTCACCCTTCCGCACACAGGAAGGGAAATAATCTCTCCATCACCAAGACACAAGTACTCCTGGTGGAAGTGAGCAGAAGGAACCCCTTTTGCCAGTGTAGTGGGAAAACCTGGAATAGGAGGCAAGGGGGAATCATGCTTCCTGCCCAAAGCAAAGCAGCAGTTTCCTTTTGGGACTGGATTTCTGATAGAGCAGGTGACATAGGGCTTCCAGAGCAACACTGTCTATGGCAGAGTTCTTCTACAGAGTCACCAGGTGATACTGGACACGGCATGTTACTTGCATGAGGGGACAATGTCCAAACCGCACTATAACAGGTGCCTCTTTGCAGAAAGCACTGAAGTCCATAGAGTTCTGAAAGCCCACACGTCCTTCCGAAAAGAATCCCATATCCACCGAAAGATATGCCTGAATACACATTCTTTAAAGGGAAAAGTCAATAGGCACAGGCACATACCTGCCTTTTTCTTCTTTTGTGTCTCGGTTTCACAACGAACTTCTGTGACGTGGTGTTCATGTGCCAGAATTCTGAATGGAATACACACATTTCAAGTCAGAACAACACGTGTCGATAAAAGACAGGCATTTTCAACAGCAGGACAAAGAAAGCAATTGCATTGAGCAAGGCTGAACCACAGCAGCGAAATATTCCAAGCATTTCACGCGTGGCTCAATATTAAAAGTGGAGGTTTACATTTCTGCAGCCTTCAAAATGCTTTCCTGCAAAAAAACGGTGGCCTTGGGCACCACCATGTGGAAATGTGGACTTATAGACTTAAAGACTTAAATAACAACACAGATAAGAAAGGTAGTCTCCAAAAAAATACCTAGTTTCCATTTCTCCATGGCTGCTTACCTGCTTTTCTAATGGCTACTTACATAGCCACAGCATGCAGCAGCTTTATATATACACAAAGAACCAACATGAGCAGAATATTACTGAGGCTCTACCACAGGAGTGGGGAACTGATGGACCTCCTGATATTGTTGGAACTCCATCTCCTGTGAGCCCCATCTAGGGGACAATAAGAGATAAGATCCAACAATGTCTGAAGGGTCAAAGGTCCCTCACCCTGCTCTAGCAGTTATTTTGTCATTATGAGCAGTATGTTACTATGAGCTTTGATGCATAGTCAGCGGCCAAAGACAACCAGCTCTTCACATCCATTTTCCTACACCAAAGCCTTTTGAGTGCAGGCAATGTGCACTGTGAAATGGAGCCCTTACTCCCACTGACGTCAACAGCACTAATTTTTAGGCAAGTCTGTGGAGGATGGCAGCCTGGGCCAGGGATGATCAAAGCCCAATTATATCAGCATTTTAATTAGGCGAGATAAGAATTTTTTTATAAAAAAAAGTATTAATGGCATGAAGAGAAGTCAGAACCAAAAACAGCATTAAAAGCCTATGTAACAAACATCTCAGCATTTCACAAAAAGGCAAAGTTTCCTTATCTGAACGATCATATAAATGGATTTTGCTACGAGAAACCAGAAGCGTATCATCACCCACCTACTTCTGAAACTGCCCCCAGGAGAAATATATGAATAACTGAAAAATAATTTTTGCTGTCTCTAAAAAACTGAGAGTGAAAAAAACTGACAGCTTTTATGCAACCGAGTGTAGCTTTCATACACAAACATATTTCTTCATCATCCATCCCATGCAACAGTAGTTTTATCATGTTTTGACCTTTCTAAAAAAAATTAAAATGGAAAAAGGCAGCAGTCTTCATTCCGAACTCTTTTAGATGATTTAAAAGAGGGGCGGACAACCAGTTGTCTCAGCCCTCAGCAGAACTACATGTAGCTCTCAGTATTTTGATACAGCAATTTGATGTGGTTTAGCAGGAGGGAGAAAAGGGAGAGGCAGAAAAAGAAAGAGTGTTGGTCCCACCCCTTTTGACTTTGATTCTGCCCATCACGGGCTCCAGAACCACCGACTGCTGGGATGTGGCCCCTGCCAGATTTCCTCCAAGGAAATGTGGCCCTCAAGATGGAAAAAGGCTCCCCAACCAACCCCAAACACTTCAGAATGTTTTCATAGGCACTGAAATATTTCCAGATTCCCCTAATAGGTTTACCCATCCATTTAAATGTATCAAAATATTAATTACTCACAGCTTCAAGAATAGTACAATGGCAGAAATATCTTTAAAATATATTTTTTTCAGAATTCAAATCAAACTAAATGCTTTTGAAAAGTATTGTATAATTAGATGTATTTATAAAAGGCGTTTCTGTGTGCTGCGCTGGTGCTGGCTCGCCAGCTGCAGCTTCGTCACGCTGGCCACGTGACCCGGAAGTGTCTTCGGACGGCGCCAGCTCCCGGCCTCTTGAGCGAGATGAGCGCGCAACCCTAGAGTCGGACCCGACTGGCCTGTACGGGCAGGGGTACCTTTACCTTTACCTTTATAAAAGGTAAAGGTAAAGGTACCCCTGACCGTTAGGTCCAGTTGCGGACAACTCTGTGGTTGCACGCTTTTCTCGCTATATTCTACCTCCACTGTCAAGACATTATGCTTCTGAATACCAGTAGGCAGAGTAATGTCATGCTCATGTCCAGCTTGCAGGCTTCCCACAGACATCTGACTGGCCACTGTGAGAACAAGATGCTGGACTAGCTGAGTCACGGACAGGATCTTGTCTTATGTGCTTTTGTTCTTACGCCTTGAAAACACCCTCTTCAGATCTTCAGCATCTCCCATCAGGTGTCAAGGAAATAAACAACTATCTGACTTTTAGAAGACATCTGAAGGCAGCCGTGTTTAGGGACGTTTTTAATGTTTGAAGTTTCATTCTTTTTTTAATGTTATGTTGAAAGCTGCCTAGAGTGGCTGGGGAAACTCAGCCAGATGGGCAGGGTAGAAATAATAAATTATTATTATTATTATCATTAGGCGCTGGGGGTTTTTAATATATATAGCTCATTTATTAAACTTAAATCTAAAGAGACGTAAGCAGTAATGTGTTTACAGAAGTGCATCAGTTATAATCTGCCTGTTTTTTTATCTGTGGAGACTCCCCCCTAAAACCAGTCATTAAATAACTATCATAATATCAAAAAGCTAAAAGTATTTTTGGAGGGAGGGAGGGGGTTTTAGAGAACAGACTTTCTATTAGAAGAGGAGTTAGATTTTTTTCTGTTTCCCAATCAGGCTGGCAGATTATTTTCTTCAGCCTCTAGTTTAAAAATAACAAAATCAAACCCTACAAGTGATTAACTATGAAGTAAGTGCATCAATGAAGGATGAGCTAAGGGTATGTTCGGTTTTTTAAAAAAAACCAAGATTTAAAAAAACAACACATACCAGATGGAAGATCATCCAAAGGAAATTCAAATAATCTGGATTTGTAAACAGAGTGTAAATGGAATTCCTCCTGAAATAAGAAACATCTAAATTTAGTAAAGCAATACAAAATAAACTTTCTTGGGACTTTATTCTAGCACCAAAGGGTGTTATTAAATGCCATCTGTTACGAAGTTGAGAAGCATATCTTTCTGATGCAACCTTCTGACAGTTCAGAGACTCAGCTGGAACCTACATAAGAATTCCTAAATTGTTTGCTAAAGAAGGAAAGAGCAACTTTGCGAAATATGCTTCCTGTAGATAATATCTGCATTCCACTTACGAAACACTTATCTACTTACTTGCGAAGTGTAGTTGTCTTCCGGCTCAATAAGATATGTGTGATTTCCATCATAGAACATGCCGCTGTTAAGAATTAGGGAAATATCAGACTCACAAAATAAAATATACAACTATGTGTGTGTTTATATATATATATATATATATATATATATATATATATATATATATATAAAAAATGATATACTGTGAACTTAATAGCTGGCATTTTAAAGACAACAAAGTACAGTGGTACCTCGCAAGACGAATGCCTCGGAAGACGAAAAACTCGCAAGACGAAAGATTAAGTCAGTAGCAAGACGAATTTCCCTATGGGCTTGCTTCGCAAGACGAAAACGTCTTGCGAGTTTGTTTCCTTTTTCTTAAAACCGCTTGAAGAGGTGCAGTTGCGACTTGACCGTGCTTCGCAAGACGAAAAAATCGCAAGACGAAAAGACTCGCGGAACGAATTAATTTCGTCTTGCGAGGTACTGGCGTCTTACAGGCACTATATCATTTACTAACTAGAGAGATGCTCTAAAATGGCCTTTCCTTTCTAAGCGTCTGCAATCCTCCATTCTGCAACAGTGTACTCGTGTCTTTTGTGAGCTGATGGAATTAGGGATTTCACTATGGGGTTCACAAATTCTGCCGTAGTCAATGGCCCCAAAACTGACATTTAGCTGTGGCTGCAAGAGAGGCACACCCCGCAAAAGTCAATGCTTCGCTGGACACAGCTAAACTCTCTAGCGTTATGTATCCGATAAATTCTGTCCTACACCTTTGCATTTTAAAAATCTAAAGCTGGTATGGTGCACCAAATTAAAACACTCTGCTGGGATAGCTCAGTGCGACTCCTTAAATTCAGTTTTGTGGGTTCAAGCCCCACGCTGCATTGCAGGGGGTTGGACTAGATGACCTGTGGGGTCTCTTCCAGTTTGGCTGACAGCTAGTACCCTCCCTTAATATACTGAGGTGGAACTGATGAGGGTGCTCAGGAGCCCACAAGATGAAATCAGCAAAGGGCCATCCTATCTGATGTGGTCTAACTCTTTCTGCAAGTGGCCTGAAGGAGGAAGTAGAGGGCCACAATACACTCAGGAACGCCTAGCTGCCCACCAACACATACAAGCCTTCCATCTTGGCTTCCTTCTGTTTTTAGGGTGGATATAATATATTATTAACGTTCAGCAGCTGAAAGAAGAGATAATTAAAGAGAGCTGGACAATTATACTGCGGATTTGTGTCTTCTTCACAAATCATCAGGTCTGGAAAGTTGGACCAAAATGCTCAGAGTCAAAACCAAGATGAATGGAAAGTGTCACTGTAAGTCACAAGTCAACAAGACGAAATCAGCAAGGAACCATCAAGCAGTCCCACTTTGACGGGGCCTGCCATCGTCTGGTAGGCAAAACAAGAATCACGGATAATGGTCTAAGAGCCGGTATATGTCTGGGAAATAGGCAGGTTCGCTGTTCTGGACAGGTCCGCACTTCTTCTGAAGGAGCAGGTGTGTAGCTTGGGGGTCCTCCTGGATACACCTCTGTCACCAGAGCCCCAAGTGTCCTCTGTGGCTAGGAGTGTCTTTTGCCAGCTCTGTCTAATTTGCCAGCTATGGCCATTCCTAGAAAGGGATACCCTGACCACTGTAGCTCCTGTGTTAGTAACCTCAAGGCTGGAGTAGGTGATCGGTTTGGGACTGCCCTCGGACTTGGTTTACAAGCTGTGGCTTATGCAGAATGTTGCAGCTGGACTGCTGGAGGGGGCAAACATGTGAGGCCATTGTTAAAACATCTGCGTACTCCGCCCATCTACTCCTGAGGCAGGTCCAGGATTCTTGTATTTTGTAATTTACAAAGCCCTGAACAATTTAGACCCAGGTTACCTTAGGGAACATCAGGAACATCAGTGGTTATCCCCTGGGGTAGTGAGGCTGATTTAACATCACAGTGAAACTCAGCCTTTATTGGCCCATTCCTAAGGAATGCAAGCGAGATTCAGCAGGTGCCTTCTGTAGTAACTTTCAAACGTTTGCTGAAAACTTTTCTTTGCTGCCAGGCAAACACAGACAATTATGAAACAAACTTTTTTCCGTAATAGTTAGCTGGTGATCAGTTTGAATTTGTGTTGTGTGATTGTTGTAAACCACTTTGGTTTCTTTTAAATGAAATTGCAGAATGCGATTTTTATATATAAATAAATAATACATCTTACTATTAAAGGAAGTCATGCAGCCAAACCCTGCAGACTGCATTAAAAAGATACTATTTTTAGGCTGACGTTCAGCATGTAACCTGAGCTCAGCACGTAACGTGGCCCACTCTCAAGTCCTGATTATTGCAAAAGA
Source organism: Podarcis raffonei (assembly GCF_027172205.1). Classification (NCBI taxonomy): domain Eukaryota; kingdom Metazoa; phylum Chordata; class Lepidosauria; order Squamata; family Lacertidae; genus Podarcis; species Podarcis raffonei. The sequence continues at coordinate 25,598,457 of NC_070613.1, read as the reverse complement.
AAAAAGAAGAAGCCACATATTTTTATTACTCAGGGTTGGGGGAGGGTTGACAAACTAAAAAAAAAAAAAAAGGTCAGTCTTGCAAATACACATATAATAATTTTTAAAGTATATTTTGAAAAGTGATACCAAAAGTACTGAGCAATAAATCAATGAAGATCCCATAAGGTAAGTGCAGGCCTTTCAGGGAAATTGGATGATGACAAAGAATCGTGAGGTAAGAGCTTTCTATTTATAGCCTCATCATGACCTTAGAAGCAATCTCTTACCACAGGATGATCCCTCAGGCCTGATGTTGTATCATATGTAGATCAAATATAGAGAAACAGACCAATAAGGACACTGCGCTTAGAACGTTTCAAATGTGTTATATACACTATCTCGGTAATCTCCACAGGTAACCTGTGAGGGAGGCCAGTGCTCCCCCCCACACACACTACTACAGAGGAACGACGGTTGGAGGGGGTGAAGGCTCTGAGGCAGTGGCTTGTCTAAGCCCACTTTGTGAGTTCATGGCTCAGGCGAGAGCTGAACAGGTTCAAAGTGCAGTCTCTGAGCCACTACACAAGGGGTAATCGATGTGGTGGCCTTCAGCTGTTTCTCGACTCTGAAGACTTGCCATTCTAGCCGGGGCTGATAAAGCTGTGGCTCTATCTAGCCTTCCTGACTAGTATTTATATCTTTTATTTATTTCTCTCTCTCTCTCTCTCTCTCTCTCTCTCTCTCTCACACACACACACACACACACACACAACACACACACACACCACTTGACTACAGCAGAAAACCTCGAAGCAGTTTTTAGTAGCCACCAGTTGGGTTTTTCCGCCATATATTTGTCTAATCCTCTTTAAGACACCTACTTGGCTATAGGTATCTACCATATTTTCTTCAGTCCAATGTGCCATCAAATCTAATGTGCACCTCAATTTTCAGAACCTTGAAACAAAAAAAGGGTATCTGCTGGTGAATGCAAATGTGCCATTGGATCTAATGCACACCTTGATTTTCACAAAGTCATTCGGCCAGAAAAGGTGCACTAACGTTAGATTCGAGTAAACACAGTATTTATCACAAGCTGGTTGTTGAGCTGGTATCTAACACAGCTAATGCAGCATGGACTGAGAGCAAAACGTGTAATTCAGCAATCAAGATAAATGTGAGTTGCTTCCAAAACTACAAGTATTTCCAATTTGGCTCATTTAAAACAACAACAACAAACAAGTAGTAGGATGAATAGAATGATGGACATGTTTGCATCAGAAGCTGCCTTATACTGAGTCATATAATTGGTCTATTTAGCTAAGTATTGCTTACCCTGGGGTAGTGAAGTCCTTTTTGGCCCAAGAGCTGCAATTCACTGTTTGGAAAAGCCTTCAAGGGTCACAAGCCAGTGGTGAGTGTGATCCTCTATTTGTGCCTGTGCCACACGCTACCTGCCACCTGTCACACACACACACACACACACACACACCCCTACCTACCTCTCTCTCTCTCTCTTTCTCTCTCTCTCTCTCATACACACACACGCAGGCAGCACAAATACATACATACATACATATACATACTTGCAGAGAAAACACACAGAGAACAACCCCCGCCAATCAGCAGAAGGTGGCTTTTCCTTCCTGTTGAAATCCAACAATGGAGAAGGAAGTCATTCTCTCCTATCTTCTAATTCATTTCTGAAAAGTGGAGAGAGGCATTTCTCTACCATTGCAGCACCGGTCTGGGCAGGAGGAGCTCTTCACTCAACCAAGCACTATGAACTGCGGTAAAATGCACCACCCAACTCTCTCTCTCTCTCTCTCTCTCTCTCTCTCTCTCTCTCTCTCTCTCGGGTCCTCTCCTCCCTCTGGCACACCACCATCAGCACCGGTAGTAGGTTGGAGCTCTCCAGAAGCTGGAAGGAGTGCTCCAGTTTGCTCCAATGTTTGCCAGGACAGCTCAGTAAACACTGGAGATGCCCGTCACTCCTGGAGCCCTCTGACCTGCAATCAATGGCAACGTGCAAGAGGAGAAAGAAGCACTTTCTTCAGCACCCTTGTCACTGCTGCAGACGGTGCTGCCACTGATGCTAATTTGGGTCTGGGGCTGCCAGGCTCTACAGAGCCTGTGCTAAAAAGTTCACCCACCTTCCCCCCCCCCCCCAAGTTAGCTATTTGCATACAACAACTTAGACAAACTTACTGAAGTCCATGGCAGGTTGACAGAGCAACAAACGATTCTGGATTCCCTCGGATGTGACCTTGGTAATAACAGTGCTCCCCGCCCTGCAATTAGAAACAGAGACTTTTGAGTTCACGACACTATACACATACACACACACACACACACACAGAGAGAGAGAGAGAGAGAGAGAGAGAGAGAGAGAGCAGTGTTTCTCAAAACAACACAAGTCAGCCAGGTAGAAGTAAATGAGAGCAGGGTAGTCATACCTGTTCCTACCTTTGCTGATACAGTAGGTCAACTAGGTTTCATTACAATTCCTGATGCAAGGGGTGAACCTGAGTGCCATGTAAATAACCAAAGAGCTTTGAACATCACCTTCTCTCATGATTCACTCTGACTTTATACGTATTACAATCAGAGTGAACATCCAAGGTTGGCTGAATGTGGATCTCGGATTGTCTACATCCACCAAAATGTGGACGTTCAGCCTGTGAGATATATATATATATATATACACACACATACATACACACACACACACACACACACACACACACACACACACAATCACACACACATACATTACTCTATGAAGAACATTGGTAGAATATAACTAGAACAGCTGGCCAGTGTTGGAACCAGTACTACAAGACAAACATTGCTTATTACTTATCAGCAATAAACGTAACTAACAGGAGATTCGGAAAAGTAATATAGGCACAAACTCACACACCAACTTACCGTATTTTTCGCTCTATAGGACGCACTTTTTCCCCTTCAAAAATGAAGGGGGAATGTGTGTGCGTCCTATGGAGCGAAGACACCATAGCCCCGCGGCCCTCTCCCGGCTGGAGAGGTAACGCGCGGCTATGGCAGGAGCCTCCATAGCCGCGCGTCACCTCTCCAGCCGGGAGAGCGCGTGCGGGGCTAAAGAAGCCATAGCCCCACGACCCTCTCCCAGCTGGAGAAGTGACGCGTGACTATGGCAGCAGCCTCTCCGCTGCGCCTTTCCGCTGCTCCCTGACCTGCTCTTTGGGGCTGGTGGTGGGCTTCCCCCCGCCAGCCCCAAAGAGCAGGTCGAAAGGAACCTGAAGCCTGGAGAGCAAGAGGGGTCGGTGCGCACTGACCCCTCTCGCTCTCCAGGCTTCCAAGGTAGCCGCCTGAACGCACCTTAAACGGCACCTTGTTTTAGAGCGGGAAAACAAGAGGGGGAAAATTCTCCCACTCTCTGCGCAGCGCTTCCTGCCGCTTCGCTGAAGGGGCGCTGGGCAGAGAGTGGAAGAATTTTTTTCCCTTGTTCTCCCCCCTCTAAAACAAGGTCCTTTTGTCCGGTGCGTCCTATGGTGCGAAAAATACGGTATGCATATAACCATGTTTACGTGGGTTACCGATAAATAAATTGGCCTTCCCTCGCTTGGTGCTGCTGCCCATTTCCTCTTGGCAGTCGTTTATTCCTGAACTGCCTTCTAGAAGCTCCCCTTTTCCAGGAATCCTTTGGACCATCCCTCTAATATTTTCTTATATGCACGATTGTAATTAACTCAAAGCATGTTCATTTCTCCCCATGCAACAGTCTCAGGTCTAGCTGGGGGTGAGTGGGTGGGTGTTGTTGTAGCGTGACGCATCCCATTTTTAAACTCATCTGCAGTAAACTAATTTCAATCTGCTATAAACATTGGTATATATGACCAATCCACTGTTTGCAACAGTGGGTGAAGGAATATAGCAAAAATTAATAAAATGCATTTTATACTATAAAATATCAGACTAGGTCAGTGTGTGCATTACCAGCTTAAAACGCAGCTTGGTGGTTCTTTTTCTGTTTGGATCGAAACTGGTTTGGGAGGGGAAATAATAATAATAATAATAATAATAATAAAATTTATTTATACCCTGCCCTCCCCAGCCAAAACTGGGCTCAGAGTGCTTACATATTACCATAAAATCAAGCGATCAATTAAAATACATCCTAAAATCAAATCAGACTCAAAGTGAAATTCAATCAGATGGCAACCCACAAATTAGGGATGTGGACCTTAAATGCTCACCAGGCCTAACAGTTTATACTGATCTTATATGAGCCTGTGAGCAAAGCTGGGAGGCCATTTTCATGCAAGTTCTTATAAGGAGAGAGGGGGAGTCAGACTGGACCCCAGCCAAAGGCCTGTCTGAACAGCTCTGTCTTGCAGGCCCTGCAGAAAAATGTCAGATCCCACAGGGTCCTGGTCTCTTGTGACAGAGTGTTCCACCAGGCCGGGGCCACAGCCGAAAAGGCCTTGGCCCTGGTCGAGGCCAGTCTAATCTCCTTGAAACCCGGGACCTCCAAGATGTTATCATTTAAAGCATTAAAACGGAGCACTTCATTAAGAAACAACAGGACCGGTACAGAACAGACACGGATTGTGGTCAACGTTATGTAGCGGGAGTGCACTGGTGCAGGGTAAGCAGGAGTGTGTATACAGCCTAACTCAGAGTAAACCCATTAAAATCAAAGAACAAGTTAGTCAATAATAACTTAATCACATTTGTTTCAATGGGTCAACTTTGAATATGACTCAAGTCTGATACGTCCTTGGCTGCGAGTCCTGGAAGACCTGCTCCCTGCCCTGGGAGGGTGGAGCCCTGACTGACTCCAGCTACAAAAGCTGAGGATGCTGTAGAGACTCTTGGGTTGGTAAATTGTTTAGGGGGCGTTGTTCTTATTGAGATTATTATTTTTTGTATCTTTATTTTTAGATCTTGTTGTGATTTAATGTGGAAATTGTTTGATTTGGTTGTGTAGCCCTCAATGTGTTTTATTTATTGTTTACTGTTCTTGTTATATCAGTAATTACGTGGGGTTTTTTCCATGTTGGTAAGCTTCCTTTAGCATGGTTTTAACTATGGAAAGACAGCTTACAAATAAAATGATGTATGTCTGAAATCACCTCCTGCCTCCTTCTGCGTATCTCAAATTCCAGCAAACAAGTAACTTGGAGAAGCTGGCTCCCAGCCGCCGAACTAAACACAGCACTCCCAGGTAGCAATAAAATGTCACTCCGCTCAGTTCCCATTTAGACATCCTTCAACCACTTGCCAGCCCGAGGGTAGAGGAGACAAAATCAGTGACATTATTTGCTAGTCACAGTATTGCCTTTCCTTGGTCAAGCTAATGAGTTCTGAATTATTTGCAAAATGCCAACTGATGATTAACCTTTTCTTCAGCAGGCAGCCATTCCAAGGTCACTGGGTTTAGAAAATCACTACCCTCAGCATGTAGCTAAATCTAATTACCAATTACTGAAGCGTCCACAAGATTAAGTCAGTAGCAAGATAGTGCATTGCTTCCAAGTTTTAGGTATGTTCTTTGCTGAGCCAATAGGTGTTGGTGGGTGTGTATGGCGTGTGAGGAAGAGGAAGCAAACACAAAATGGTGCTTGGCCACAAACACAACTGTGGCACTTGAAGAAAAAACAGTCGTTAAGTATGGTATGAAATCAAAATCAAATAAGTGTTGGAAATGTAAAGAGAAAGGAGGTTATTTTTATCGTATGTGGTGGTCTTGTAGTAAGATTAAAGCTTCTTAGGAAATGATATATAATTAACTGAAAAATATGTTTAAAACAACATTTGTAAAGAAAACCAGAAGCTTTCCTTTTGGGAATTATAGGCACAGAGCTACCCAAAATGTATAGAAATTTATTCATATATGCAACAAGAATGTTGCAAGTGGCAAGCATTGCCCAAAAATGGAAAGAAGAAGAAGTCCCAGCGAAAGAAGTATGGATACAAAAACTTACGGAATATGCAGAAATGGCAAAATAAGAAATCAAGATAAACTTTTTTATAAAAGAATGGAAATGGTTTATTGAATATTTACAAATAAGCTGTAAACAGATAAGAACAATGGCAGGATTATAAGTTTTATAAGTGTATATATTTAAAGCAGTTGAATAAATGGGTAAATTAAGTTAATTTGGAATACGCAGAAAATATAAAAAATAAATTTAAGGAACCGCAGAAAGAGGAGGAAGTCGAGTTTTGAAATATTAACATGATTGTAAAATTATCAAAATGTATAAAATTTAAAATCATAAATAAAATAAGAAAGAAAGAAAGAAAGAAAGAAAGAAAGAAAGAAAGAAAGAAAGAAAACACAACTCACCAGCAAAATGCTGGTATAAAAAGAAGCTTCGGCACTGAGATACATTAGGGCAGGGGTGGGGAAGATGGTGCCCTCCAGACTCCAACTCCCATCAGTCCCAGCAAATGGTCAAGGATGATGGGAGACATAGTCCAACATTGTCAGGAAGGCCACTGGTGTCCCTTCCCCAACTTAGCGTAGACAATGTTGGGATGAACCAATGGTCTGACTCTATATGAGGCAGCAGAGTGTGTTTCTTTGTATGTGTGCAAGCAAACTGCCCACAACCTTTCTCTTACAGCTCCCTGCCCAATGCATTTCCTTCTACAGCATTCTTAAAGAGTGTAAATCCTTTTCCAAACTCCTGTCGGGGTGGAGAGGGTGTAAGTGGCTTGGGGAAAGGACTAAGACACACACACACACACACACACAGAGAGAGAGAGAGAGAGAGAGAGAGAGAGAGAGAGAGAGAGAGAGAGAGAGTGTGTCTCTTTGTTCTAAGTAAGACCTATGCCAAGGCTTCCTTCTTTTGTAGAAGAAACTCTCAGGGTTTTCATACATGCAATTGATCATGTAGTTCGGCCCTTCTTGGCCTGTCTCCTAGGCATGTGCTGGGAGCAAAAGCATGAATCTGACTCTGGGCAACTGAGATGATCAAGGGTATAGAAACTTATGAGGAACAGTTGAAGGAATTGGGCAAGTTTAGCCTGGAACTGAGGAGACGGAGAGGAGTTATACTAGCCATCTTCAAATATCTAAAGGGCTGCCTCATGGAGGATGGAGCAAGCTTGTTTTCTCCTGCTCCAGAAGGCAGGACTCAAAATGAATGGATTCAAGTAACAAACAAGAAAGGAGATTCTGACTAAACATCAGGAAGAACTTTCTGACGGTAAGAGCTGCTTGACAGTGGAATGGACTCCCTTGGGAGGTGGTGATCTCTTCATCTCCATCATCTTCATTGTGATTGGGTAGCTCCTGTGGACCAATCAGACTGCTGCATTCTGGATCCTATTGTTCTAGGACCAATTAGACTGCTGCATTTTGGAATCTATTCAACTCAGTACATAACAGTTGTTGTTGTTAATTTTATCATTTGTACCCCACCCATCTGATTGGGTTGCCCCAGCCACTCTGGACAGCTTCCAACATATATAAAATGGCCATCTGTCATGAATGCTTTAGTTGACATTCCTGCATTGCAGGGGAGTTGGACTAGATGAACCCTGGCGTCCCTGCCAACTCTACAGTTATATGATTCTGACTCCTACCGGTCTAAAAGGGCACAGAAAAATGGTCCCCAGCTTTCTTGCCTTTTTGTCCTCTCTTAGGCGACATTCAAAGCCAGTTCCTTCATCTTTACAGGGAAGCAATTAAGAGGCCGCTTTCCTAGCAGATGCCAGATGTCAGTGAGCAGCAGAGCACATGCGGCATCTTCCCATGCCCTGAGGCTCGAAGTGTGAAGCGGCTTGACCTCCCTTCACCTTCTTGCCTCTTTCCCAGGGTCGAGTGTTGTGTGTAGTTTTGAGCTGTCGGTTCATTATTTTAAGGCCAATGTTCAGAATAGCGATCTTGACCTTTATGGAAGACTTTAGAACTTTTCGAATAACACCCCCTGCCCAACCATGGGTATTGACCATGCTGTCTGGGGCTGATGGGAGTCTTAACAAGATTGGGAGGACCACATATGGTCCATCCCTGTTCTGCAAAGGCTGGCAGCCTGGGAGATGGCCAGGGTTGAAAGCCAGGGTTTTCTGCCACCGAGCTACAGCCATTCCCACTCTCCGAATCATTTCCTCCCAAAGAGGCCCAATTGTTTTAGGCGCTCAATGTGTAGTTCTGACCAAGGAATTCACCTGCCACCTGCTCTGCTGAAACTTCCGGTCTCTTACGAGTAGCACTTTCAAACCGGGAACAACAACTACTATATTATAGAGGGTGCACACTCACTGCTTTTTTTATTAATGAGTCCTCTTTGCTTGACTGCATCAATGTGCTATTTGAGAGCCAGGCTCAAGGCCTACAGCTAAACTTAAGCCAAATCTGCATCTGAGATCCGATGCTAGAAACCGTCTGCAATTGCAGCTTTTCAAGAATGTATGCCAATAATAAAAACAAAACTTTCTAGAGAAATGGAAAAGATGGACTAGTGTTTCAAAGAGCACAGCATTCCTCGTGTGTGTGTGTGTGTGTGTGTGTGTGTTTGTCCCACTTAAGATGGATATTTCAGCTGCATTATAAAAATGTTTAAAAGTCACTGAGTTATGAACTGGGTCAGTGGCTCTAGAAATTAGGTGAGCAAGACAAGCTATTTTTAGTGATTGCTGTAGACCACAGAGAATGTCCTGAATGAGTGGTATTCACCAGATGGCCTTGGGAGTAGCATACCTCCTGCTGTTGTTTACAGCTTTCTACCCTTCCTGCCAGCTTCCTTTCCCTAATTTCTTAAGTTGTGGTTGAGGCACAGGTTTCCTTCAGGTCTGTAATCCTGAGCTCCTTAGCTTGTGCCATTCACTCATTCTGCACTTGCAAGAAATCAGTTCCTTAGCGCGGCAGCACCAACTCTCTGGAACTCCCTGCCTGTTGGGCAGCCGATTTTCAGGAGGACAGTCCACAGGGCACTACGATTTACAGTGTCAAAGGCCTTAGTCAGGTCAAGAAATGCCATATACAGGGGTTGGTTTTGCTCTCTGCATTTTTCCTGAAGCTGTCGAGCAGTGAAAATCATGTACGCTGTCTCCCTAGAAGGCTGAAAACCATTTAGGGATTCAGGAAGAGTAGCCTCAGATATAGTTAGAAGATGGTTTGCTAAGATCCTTGCAAGAATTTTGCTGGCCACAGCTAATAAAGATAGCAATCCGTTCTGTCATCTTTTTTTATTATTTAAAGGTGCTAATTTTGGCATCCCTAAAGTCTGCTGGGATCTCCTCTCTCTCCCAGATTTTTTCGATGAGCTTATGAAGTTGTTGTGTAAATTCAATTATGCCCACTTTGAAGACTTCGACAGGTCCTCTGGCTTTGTTTCTCGTTTGGTTAATAGCTGTACACAACTCTCCCAAATTTGGAGATACTGCAAGCTCATCTCTAATTTGTTTTTGCAGAATTTGTGAGAGGACCTCAGCAGCTATGGGGGAGGTTGCGGTTAAGGAGATGCTGGTGATGTTCTTTCCAGAGCAGTGCAATAGCTTCTTTAGCTTTTAGAAGTGTGGCACCATCTGTTGAGCGTAGGGGGTATATGCCACGATTTATTGGCCCATAGATGGTCTTTGTGGCTTTCTGTACTTACACACTTATCATCATATGTATATGCTATCTCTCCACCTGAGCCTATGTAACTAATCAATCCAGTATGAAGACAATCATGAAAAAGCAAAGCTACTGTATAGCAACACTAAGTAAAAACACAGCAGGACAAAAAGCAGCCAAAACTGTGAAGCCTTCTCACCTGTCAACAGAAGGGCAACAGAGATGGAGCCAGGCGGGACTCCCTGGAATGGGACTTCCAAGGCTGAAGAGGGGATAAGCAATTGATAGGCGGCGGCAAGGCAGCGGCTCCCTTTGTGAGGAATGTTACAAACATGTGCACTTGGGCTTGAGGGCACAAAATCTGAAGTAATTTCCTTTCCTTAGCATTTAAAGGAATCACGACTTAGCTTTAGCATTACGAACTGCATTTTATTAAGCCCCTCCATGAACACATCTCCTAGATTTAAAAGAGGCCCCTGGCAACTTTGTAGTGAATATCACTGACCTACATAAAGGAAGCATTTCTGCTCTTTTCTTGTTGCACAGTATCTTCTTGCAAGTATCAAGACTCTGCATTCCTCAATGGAACGTCAGTGTGAAGCAGAAGGAAAATGTGCCCGTTCCCTTAAAAAGTTCTGCAGGAGCAAATATTTGATTGAAGAAAGGAACTGACGAAAAAGGCCTTAGAGCACGAAAAATGCAAAAATGGCACGTAAACAGTGGGAGAAAAGGCTAATAAACCCAGGAGTCTTTGCACCGACCTGTGAGGGCTGTGGAGAGTTGGGGTTTGAGAAAAGAGGTTTGGAGGGGGCAATTGTGGTGGAATCTGGCAGATTTTTTGCAGAATTTGGTGGCTTTTGGAATATTTTTTGAGGTGGTACTAAAGGCTGAGGAACCTAAGATGGCACATACCACAGCAACGAATGCATCCTGCTTCTCCTGTTTATCCCCTGTCTTCCTTTCCTTTGTTGCTTCCGTAATGAGAAATTTTATCTTGTAAGCTCCTCGGGGCAGGGACCTATCCTCTTGAATTCTGTAAAGCAGTATGCCTCCTGATGATGCTATAGACATAGGTGTGTGTATTAGTTTATACATATTAATTTTGATATATTAATAACACTGGTCAACAACAAATTTGTTGTCTGCGTTTTTTCAGTTGATTTTGGATGAATCTGATGCGCTGAATCCAAAAATCACATTGGTTTTGTTCAATCAGGTCAAGTTTTTGAGCTATGGCCACATGTCATTTTTTTACGTTTTTGTTCACATGTACGCTTATGTGGAGCATTTTAGAAGAAGTTGGTGGGGTAAAATGGCATGTCGAATAATTGTTTTGATTGGAAATGATTATTTTAATGACAAGAAGTATTCAGGTCCGATAGTTCTGGGTGATTATGTCAAAAAGGGATCAGTTTGAAGTCATAAAACCTCGAAATATTCCATAAATTGGTGCGGCAAAGCATAAAGTTGGGGGATCAAAACTAAGTTAATGGGGCAGCTGCCCCACGAAGTATCCTGATCTTCAATCAGCACGTTGTTCTGTAGCTCATTGTGATGAAATTCCAGTGCCTATCTTTGGAGAATTTCCTGACATTAGTGACAAAGATGTCTCCAGTGTTGAAGGACATGAAGAAGAAGAAGTGGTTCTTGAAGATGATGCTCCACATCCATTTTCCCAAAAGGAGTTGAATGATCTAGTTCGCGACCTCAGCTTGTCAAAGGACTCTGCCGAACTGTTGGCATCCAGACTGAAGGAAAAAAACCTCCTCTCTGACAGTGCTCGCATCAGCTTCCTCCACAACAGGCATCAAGAGTACCTCCGTTTTTTCTCGGAAGAGAAGGACTTGGTGTACTGTGCAGATATTGCGCAGCTTCTGCTCAAGCTTGGAGTGCCACAGTACGAACCCAAAGATTGGAGACTGTTCATTGACAGCAGCAAGCGATCACTGAAATGTGTTCTGCTACACAACGGCAACCAGTTTGCCTCTATACCCCTGGCTCACTCGAGTACACTGAAGGAGAACTATGAAGCGGTGAAGTATGTGCTGGAGAAAATTGGTTATGATCAGCATAAGTGGTTTATTTGGGTTGACCTGAAGATGGTGAACTTATTGTTGGGACAACAGTCTGGCTTCACCAAGTACCCATGTTTTCTGTGCATGTGGGATAGTAGGGACCGTGCTCAGCATTACACGAAGAAGGACTGGCCTGTGTGGGAGGAATTGGTGCCTTGCAAAGAAAGGAACGTCATCAACGACCCTCTGGTGGACAGAGACAATACTCTTCCCACCGCTGCATCAAGCTCGGCTTAATCAAGCAGTTCACCAAGGCTCTGGACAAGGATGGTGACTGCTTCACTTACTTGTGCCAGGCTTTTCCAGGATTGACCATGGAGAAGTTGAAAGCTGGCATCTTTGACGGTCCTCAGATCCGTCAGCTCATCAGAGATCCAGAGTTCAGAAACTCAATGAACGAAGTGGAACTGGAAGCGTGGAAGGCATTTGTTCTGGTAGTGAAGAGCTTTCTTGGCAACAATAAGGCCAGAAACTACGCAGAACTTGTCAACAACATGCTGACTGCTTTCAGAAACCTGGGCTGCAACATGAGCGTCAAGATGCACTACCTATTTTCACATATGGACCGGTTTCCTGAGAACCTGGGTTCAATGAGTGACGAGCAGGGGGAGAGATTCCATCAGGACATGAAAGAGATGGAGACCAGGTATCAGGGTCGCTGGGACGCAGTCATGATGGCTGACTACTGTTGGACTCTGAAGAGAGACCTCCCTGCCACTGAGCATTCCAGGAGTTCCAAGAAACGGAAGTTCAAGCCCTGAAGTTTGAAAAATGGTGAAGCAACATGCAATTTACGTGTACTTACCTTTATCAATGCCCACCATTCAGTTTACAGTAAACCTGACCTGATGGAGAGAAACGGATGCCATTTCCTGATTCAGCAGTGCAAAAATACCCTAAATCAGTTGTAGAAATCTAGACAACATTCAAAGAGTAAAAAATTGTTGCCCAGTGTAATCAATAATGATGACAATGGGTGGTATCCAAACAACTCATTCTGCCACTTCAAGGATTTCTGCTTGTGCAAGAGAACTTTCTTCCCCTGCATACACCCTACACCCTCCGAAATCGGCCCTGGAGGGTTGAGAGGAAACCCCAAACAGATTTAGGGGCACATGGCAGGTGTGTCCATCCCACTGTGCAAGCGGGAAACCTGGCACAGATGGAACAAGTTAAATGCACACCGCCCGTAATAGTTAAGCAGTAAACCTTGATGCTACCATGATTGGGCAAAAGAGGAATAATGAAAACAGAGAAGACCAAGCGATTTGGGTTTCTGTTCCTTTACACCTAAACATCAAGTGCAGCTCTGACACTGACAGTTCCTGCTGCTTTTTACACCCTTTTCATGAAGTAGAAATTAGTAAGGCATTGTCTATAAACACACATTTTGAAAGTACTATAGAGGACAGCTAGTTTAGTTCCTCACATCTACGGAGGAGAATGCATTTTACCACATCGCCTACAGGAGCTGTTGATGTATCACAACCTATTCATAGTCTAGGAATCTTCTCAGATTCAAGGTGACTGGGAAGCAGAATGGCAAGGGTAAAAATTATGCAAGCAGCTAAGAATGTGTTGCAAGAACAAGCCAAGGAGTTCTCAGCAAACCATCTTCTACCATAGTGCATCCACCTAGGCTTAGGGAAAAGGACCAGGAAGCTGCCATGAACATTGAGCGAGGCCATCAGCCCAACTACATCAGCATTACCTACCCGGATTGGCAGCCGCTCTGCAAGGGTTTCAGACGTGAGTCTGAAACCATCTGGTGATGGCAGAGATTCTACATGCAAAGCACACTTTCTACTACTTGGCTATGGCCAAAGAGGACATTTGCATTTCTTGGGAGACAATTCACACATGACTGAATTCCTCCATGAGCTACACCCCAATGCAAGGAAATATTTATTAACTATTAGAGGTATTCCCTTGCACCTTCCTCCAAAGGAACCCCGGGCAGCAAATGTGCAACCTACAAGTAATTTGCCAACTCTGGCAATTACATGCATTTGAATTTTGTTGCACCTTTCACACTATATATGCCCCCATCGCAGCATCCCAGAAGATACGCACACAATATGCACATAGGCCTGTTAACCACCAAAATGACTGTCTACCTATGAGTATATCAAAAAGGTACTTTTTTTGCATTTTGTCACATCTGGCACCAAAGTGGCAATTCCTGCCATTTAGTACATTGTTTGAATACAGTCAGAACCATTAGCCAAGGCTGTTGCGTTTGGATCTTGTTTCCGATAGATGGATGAACAGAATGTCTAAGGGGGGCGGGGGCGGAGTGAGTGTGTTGTTTTTAAGAAACAGCAGGGAACAGATCTGAATACTTAACAGGAAAGGGGACTGGTGCAGATTATTCAGACCAGCAGCCCTTTTATCTCAGTGGCAATCCCAATGACAGAATGATAATCAAAGAGAGATAAAAGGCCACAGTGATCCGCTGTAACTGTATGTTGGGAGTCTGGAAGAATCCCAGATTGCCTAAAGGAAAGAACAATAATATATGACAGACTCATGGAGGGGTAGAGGGGGTGGAGGGGGCTTCTGTTTCTCTAGTACCTCTTCCCACCTAAACCACAGCCGGTGCCACTGGTTTCAGTCCTGACAGCTTAGCGTGAGAGCAGGTTTGCCAGTCAACAAGGAAATCTGGTATTCTGAAGATGCAGCTTTTCAGTATCCTTGCATGCATCTCAATTGCTGGTGCTAAAATAAATCTTAGAGCCTGCAAAAACTGCTTGTTACCATTCCCGCAGCTGCACAACAACCCAAAGGCATGTTTTCTCCGTCTCACCTTGTCTCATATGAATGCAGTTGAACAGTGATGTCATCTCTTCCACGGCAAAACCAACTGCTGCTCATTTGCCTACATGTCAAATTATGTTGCAGTGTGAATCGGGCTTGTGACCCTGGGCAGAATTACTGGTTGTCTTAGCAAATGCGTGTTCCTAAACCCATGTTTCCTCAAGTGATGTGACTGCAGGGGAGGGGGATTTGTGGGGGAAAGACTGGACATCTGCTGCCTGCCCCTGCAACGCCCCACCCCAAAAAAATTATTTTCCTCCAACCTTTATCTCCAATCTAAGAAGCTGCATGGGGAAAAGGCAGTCAAACAAAGCTTGGGAGAATAAATGGGTGGAGCTAGCAGCTCTTTAATACACAAGAACTGAAATAGGCACCTTGTTGTATACATATGTGATTCGGTTTACAAATTCTATACCTGGCAGCCCAAACAACTGGATTGTTTAAAAATGGTGCAAAAACAATGTGCCCCTTACATAACTTATTTTTGTCGTCTTTCCCGTAACTGGTTTTTTTAAGCAGGTTATTGAAATGCATCAAACAATCCTTTGTAGTTTTGTTTTTCATACTCTTGTGTTGTGGCTGACTTATTTTTGGAAGAAGCCTTCATCTAAAAATGGAGTCAAAAGATACAGCAAAACAATAATCCCACTGTTCTGTTGTACTGCATCATCACAATGGTGCAGGAAGTCTGGGCTCACTTGACCCAAGATCAGACTCCGGATTTTCAAAACAAAAACAAACATTGCTCACTCGCACTTTCATTCGGGCTCACAAAGTGCCCTTGCTGGGATTTTTCATGGATTGGCCAACAACAAAAAAAATAAACAAAGGTTTTCCAAGCCTCCACCATTCTGAGGCACTCATACAAATCTGGGAGTCGGGGTGAACCTGTGGCCCTCCCAGTGTTGCTGGACTACAACTCCCATCATCCCTACTAGCTGTGCTTTAGTCTTATCTGGATTGAGCTTGGCTCTCACCTGGACCATTACCGAGGCAAGCCAACAATCCAGCACATCCACTGCCTCACCTGCAAATGTAAAGAAGTAGAGCTGTGTGCCATCAACATATTGCTGACAAAATAGTCCTAAGTGCTCTCTCTCCTTTTAGTTTCTTCCTGCCAAGCCTCTCTTGTTAGTTTCCATTTGGTTCTCCCTAAAGCCAGCTTCCAATGCAAAAGTGTATTTTGGCTGTCACGTACAAGCAATTAGTGAATGAGAATTATTGTAGGAGGAGGAGGAGGACATCCACCTAACTTTTGAATTCAGAAATGCTCTTTAAGTGCAGAATTAAAGGCCACATTGCACAATATACGGCAGCTGCATTGAGTTAGATTAACAGCCCCCTTCTTCATTGCAAATCATGGTGGGAGTGGGTCTAAAACAGAGGAAAGTGCAGGGAGCAAGAGCACTTTCAGACCACCTGTTTATAGAGCATTCATAGGTAGCAAGGAATGATGACTGGCTATTTAATGAGCCTTCACCCTGATTTGTCTGCGTGGAGGTTAGATGATGTTGCATCAAAGCAAGTCTCAACCTAGTGCATTTTCCCACTGCTTTCCTTATTGAAATAAGTCCAGCCTTCTGGGGAAATGGGTTTGCTGCACTATGCCTTCCAATCAACCACACTTTCACAAAATGATTTCTGCACAAAATGCGACTCAATCCCACCACAAAATAGCCACTGCTTGGAAGCTCCCTAACTGAGCATACACAAACTGCCAAAAGAACTGTGAAGCAGTGAAATTTGAGCTTTGAAATTCTAACCGGGCAACCCTAGGAGAAATTTAGTGGCACGCGCAAAACTTTTTGTAGTGTTTGTCTCCCTAAAGGAGGAAATGGACGTAAAGAGAATAAACTGATTTCTTGGGTTACTTGAATTGAGTGCAGCTATAGCTCTAGCCGGCAGTGACAGATGTAACAAGAAAGCATAAGGAGACTAAGTAAATCCACACGGTGGTAAACCGAATGAGAACCAGCTGCATTTTAATTTCTTTCCTTCAGGTTTAATTCAGGTGAGGAACTATAACGATATATATATATATATATATGTAATTTTGCAGTGATATTCATATGCATTTTTGTAATGTTTCATTTAAGTTGTCTGCCGTTGCTTCAGTTTTTTGTACAGATCTTTTTTAATATATTAAGTGGTACAGTTATTAAATAATCAAAATCAAAGAATAAAATAGTCGGAATCAGGCATTCATTGATGGGCTTAAAAAAAACAAATAAGGTGAGTTGAGAGCATGCAAGAGAGTGTATTTTCAAGCGGGACTTTTCTGCAAGAGCAGAGTAGTTTCCATGGACCTGAGGAGGGTCTTATGTGGGACCTCCCACAAGGAGGCTTCCCCACTACACAAAAGTCATCCTCAAACCTGCAGAAGGTGATGGGGACAGAAGGCAGAGCTAGCATGCTTGTCTATTCTCTCCCCTCCTCATCAGCTTAGTTAAGCCTGGCAATGAGTACCTGAATAGGGCCAGTGGATGTCCTTAATCAGCATCCTGATGAGACAATGGACTGGATGACGGCCAATAAACTGAGGTTCTGGAGATGACTGAGCTTCCCCCTAAGCGATCAGGTTCACAGCCTGAGAGATGCTCATTGATCCTGCCGTGTCGCTTGAGGCAGAAATGGACTCATCTTTAATCAGGTTAGGATAATATACCAGCTGCAATCCTATAAGGGGCTTTAAATTTCAGGCAGAGAAATTGACGCATATGCCACCTCCCTCTTCCCGTCAGGAACAGCCCAAAACTGCTGTGAGGACAGTCCCTCCATAGTGACCCCAGCACATAATAGGGGGAGGGAGTCAGCATGGAAAGAGCACCTCCAATCTCCCCCATGCCTTATAAAATTTTATTGCTCTGCCACTGGCTTTATAGCCACAAATGACTCCACATTTATTATTAAAAGTCTTGAGCATTCCTATACTGTGTCTGCCACGAAAACTGCCAAAATGCACTGCATTGTCTTTAAACTATGCTAAAGAGGTATTCTAATATTAGAATGCCTTGAAGAATCAGAACCTAATTTGGTAAAAAAAAGAGAGAGACTTGCTAGTGATCCAAAGTGTTTAGATTTTCACCTTTTATGTATAATGCCCGACGGAGAGAAACAGATGCCCATTCCTGTTCTTTCTTAGCATCAGATTTTCATAAGCTGTATTCATAACAGGGACTCTCTTTAAATGTATGACTGAATGGATCCATACTTAAAACACACATCTTTCCAAAGGCTGGAGAGGCATAACTGGCATTCATGGCTGCCCCAACTCTTCCTTTCTTGGGGGAAGAAGCCCAGAGCTTGGGGGCGGGGTCTGCTTTGTATGCAGGTTCAATCCCCATCATCTCCAGAGAGCTGCTGCCAGTCTAATGTAGACAATATTGAGGTACATAGACCCGTGGTCTGACTCAATATAAGGCAGCTCCCTATGTCCCTTGCCCCCAGAGCAGTCGCCTTTCAGCTACTGCCACTTCTTAAATCCTGGCATCTCACTGTTGCCACAAAGGAGGCTTTCTCTCTGCCAATTTCACTACCCCTCTTCCCCACCCCCACTATTATAGTCAACGGTAAGTTGTTAACACACCTGTGTTAATAAGAGACATTGCCTTGGTCTCTTGACCTGAGTCTCCTATTTTCATTGCTGCATTGTTTAAGGCAATTTTGTGTGTGTGCGTATTTTAATTACCAATCTTTATAGGGCAGTGGTCAGAGTGTTGGGCCCAGAAGAAGAAGGTTCAAACCCTCACTCACGGGGTAAGCTCACTGAGTGATCCTTGGACTAGTCACTGTCTCCGATCCAAATGTACCTCAAAGGGGAGTTGTAAGGATAGCATGGGGGGAGAGGAGAGCTCCTGGAGCTCCTTGGAGGAAAGGTGGGGTATAAATGTAATAATAATAATTTTAAGGTTTGTGCAACTCGTTTATCTTCTTTATAAACCACACAGAAGTCTATTTAGGCATTAAGCAGTATACTACTACTACTAGTACTACTACTACCAATAATAATAATAATACCACCACCAACAACAACAACAATAAAGTAAAAGTGGTGAAGCAGAACCTACAGAAGCTGTAGCCTCAATAGCCAAAGCTGAGGCGAGCCCACACACTGCTGTGCAGCCACAAGATGTGGCATTGTGCTGCAACTTGGATCTCCTTTGGGTGCCTCCTCCTTGAGAGGTGAGGAGGTGGCAACATGAGAACGGGTCTTCTCTGCAGTGGCTCCCCATCTGTGGAATGCTCTCCCCAGGGAAGTTCGCCTGGCACCTTCATTATACACCTTTAGGTGCCAGGCAAAAACGTTCCTTTTTAACCAGGCCATTGACCTGATTGACATCCTATGCCAGGCTTCCTCAGCCTCGGCCCTCCAGATGTTTCTGGCCTACAACTCCCATGATCCCTAGCTAGCAGGACCAGTGGTCAGGGATGATGGGAATTGTAGTCTCAAAAACATCTGGAGGGCCGAGGTTGAGGAAGCCTGTCCTATGCCCTTTTAAAATGTGGCTCTTTTGAGGGGGTGTTATTGGGTTAATATTCTTATTATGATTTTATATACTGTGATCTTTTCTGTGAACTGCCCTGAGACCTCCAGGTATAAGGACGGTATATAAATTCAATCAATCAATCAATCAATCAATATCTTTGAGCCCCATCCTAGGTGCTCCATGTCTGATAATAATATTGTTCTTCTGAACCGTGGCATCCATAATACTAAGCGCAGAAACTCTGAAGAAGCAGTAAAAATGCCTGCAAACTAGCAACGTGGAAATGGGAATGAGTGCAGAACTAGATCTTTGCCACTGCACTGAATGGGTATCCTCAGATTATTATTTTGTTCTACAGAAGCTAAATAAGAAAAAGGAAAAAAACACTGGTGGCTAGAATGAAAACTGTACTGTTTTCAGTTTCCTGTTTTTGTTGTTGTACACCATCCTGATATGTTATGCTATGGCAGTATAGAAGTAACTTAACAAAACAAAACAACAACATAACATACAAGGAGAAGTTGTGGAGAGGGTGGTCAGATGATGATGAGGAAGAGATTAGAGAGCTGGAGGAACCCAGGAAGGGTCCCAGAGGATATAGGGAGGAGGAATCTGACCCACAGGACTGTGGGCTCAGTGGGCTGTGGGTCTGGATCCTGGAGAAGGGCATAACAGGTTGTCAAAAGAGTACTCGACCCCTGTGACAGTGGAGACCCGACACTCAATGCCACTAACCACAGAGCTGCCTTTGTTGGTCCTCCCTGTCAGTCAAGAGCCACACCTTTCGAAGGAGTCACTGAGAGAAATGTCAAATGTTGATCTGGCTCCAACTCTGTGCCCAGTTCCAAGGATCTGGCAGGTACAAATCTCACTGGAGCCAGCCTCTATGGAGATCACTTCTCATTTGTAAGCAAAAAAAAAAAGACCAGACCACTGGGTGGAAAAGCTTTCCTTCCTGCTGTTAATTGCTGTTACCTGAGGGTGTAAGATGTGGGGAAAGCCAGTGTATAATACAGCTTCCACCTGGAGGCTGCTTAGAGTATAGCAGCAATCAGCAATGTCCTGACAGCCACGACTTCATCAGAAGCACAATTCTGACAGAATTACAAAACACAGGTGCCTTGCTTTATAATACTGAGCCAAATGAAAACAAGCTTTTGAACTGGGGTGAGGAACCCTGGGCCTGGGGGTCGAAAGCAGCTTTCCAGGCCTCTTTGTCTGGAACTTTCCTCTGGCCACACCCCTCACTGGTCTTGCTCTAAGCCAGTTATAGTGAACCTGTGGCCCTTCACAGCCTCTTGGACTCCAACTCCCATCAGCCCCAGCCAGCAAGGCCAATGGGCAGGGATGCTGGGAGATGAAGTCCCTCTCCTCAAATGTGTCTTGGTGGGAATGCGCCTTTGAACTGCCTCCTGCTTGCCTGGATGGAGAGGAGCATACATGGGCAGAAAGCTCTGTCATCTGTGGGGCTGGAATGTGCAGTGGCAAGAGCCCTTCCACCCTTTGGGTCCCCATCCCTGCTTTGGAAGACCGAATGTGGCTTGGTTGTTTCATAACTCGGCTCCCAATCTGTGTTCCCCCACCAGCACCATCTGCAGCCAAGTTAAGACAGCTTAATCGCATCGCATGCAGCAAGATGAAAATATATTCATAACAAAAATGCCAGGGTGCAAGTTCTTACTTTTACTTCCACCATCTTTCCGCCGTGTTCAATGTGCCTCTCGAGGTATTCTGAAGACAGCAGATCACTGAAATGACAGGCAAGGAGTGCTCCGTTATATGACATTTCCTCAGCATGTACACACTGGCGTTTAAAAAGCAAATACTTTTTCTCAAATGTTCCTACACACACACTAAAAACGCTTGACAGTTAGCTCCAGCAAAGCTACATTCGAAATGTGTCATTTTTCATAAAAGTAGCTATGCTGAAAAGGTGCTGCCGGTGTTTTAAAAACCAGTGACCTAAGAGATGCAGATAGCAGACAACCCAAACCCCTAACGGATGTATCAAACCTAAAAAAATAAAAAATAAAAATACAGTAAAACAAACACTACAAAGCAATGACTTGTTTCTTTTCTAACTCAAGCATTTCAGTGTTTCTATGTATAACTATATAATAATATGAACCTCTTGGTTTCAGGTACACTCCCATTATTTTTGTCATTGCTGTAACAATTACAATTCTTTCCGATAAAAACATACTAATTTTAGCAGGTAAGTATAGAAAGCAAGATGGCTCCAATGGATTTTCACCTTACTTAAAGCAGTAGTTAAATATCATTTTTCATGGGGAGATTGAGCGTTTCGTGAGGCAGTGTGGGAGAAATCAATGAACTATTTGTTCACACTGTTTATTTGTTTTAAGAGCTATGAAATAAGGAGCTGTTTCTGACAAGTCCGCACATTTTGAAGTGATCTTTCTATTTGTCCCGAGGAAAGATTCTGCTTATAGAATTCTCAGTTATACATACAGAAAAGGTGGCAACAAGTGCAGATATCTGAGAAATTCCAGAGCAAGGGCAACTAAGTCTGTAGCATCAGTAACCAGCTCCATGTTATGCAGTGCTATCCTTCCATTCTACCTGCCGCTGAGTTGCTAAATTGAAAGTTTGGTGGTACTAATATAAACACAATGTATATGGCCCAATAAACTCTGTTTGGCCACTGTCGTTTTAGCATGTAATAAACATTGCAAGGAGTGTGGTGGAGTCTCCTTCTTTGGAGGTCTTTAAGCAGAGGCTTGACAACCATATGTCAGGAGTGCTCTGATGGTGTTTCCTGCTTGGCAGGGGGTTGGACTCGATGGCCCTTGTGGTCTCTTCCAACTCTATGATTCTATGATTCTATGATCCAACGATTTAATGATAAGAGGGGGTGAAAACACTAGTGTAAATGAAAAGCTTCCCTTTACCAACTTTTTAATTAGAGAAAAGGTGGGGAACCTTAGGTCAAGAGGCCAAATGGGTCTACATAGAGTTGGAAGGGACCCCAAGCGCCATCTCATCCAATGTCCTGCAATGCAAGAATCTCAACTACAGCATCCATGACAGATGGCCACCCAATCTCTGCTTAAAAACCTCCAAGGAAAGAGAACCCATAACCTCCCGAGGGAGTCCGTTTCACTGTCGAAAAGCTCTTACTGTCAGAAAATTCTTCCTGATGTTCAGTCGGAATCTCCTTTCATGTAACTTGAAGTGACCAGTTCAGGTCATAGCCTACAGAGCAGGAGAAAACAAACTTGCTCCGATGCTCCATCTTCCATATGACAGCCCTTGAGATATTTGAAGATGCCTATCATATCTCCTCTCAGTCTCCTCTTTACCAGGCTAAACATACCCAACTCTCTCAACCGCTGATCATATCGCTTGGTTTCCGGACCCTTGATCAACTTGATTGCCCTCCTCTGCACATGTTCCAGCTTGTCAACATTCCTATTAAACTATGGCACCCAGAAATGGACACAGTACTCCAGATGTGGTCTGACCAAGGCAGCACTATTAATTCCCTTGATCCACCAGACACTACACTTCTGTTAATGAAGCCTAGGAAAGCATTAGCTTTTCTGCTGCTGCATCATACAGTTGACTCATGACACAATTCTCATTTAGAAAACCCACCAGGAAAGCCAACTTCTATCTACAATAAGTCATGTTCAGAGACATATCCAACACATACATTTAAAAAGCAAAACAAAATTTGACCACACCTAAGGAAGAGCAATTTATCATTCAAAAGTCTGGTGGTATTAAAAAAGGTTTTGCCTGGCACTTCTGTCTTCCACTGCCTCCCGCAGTTTGGTCAGACTCATGTTTGTAGCTTCGAGAACGCTGTCCAACCATCTCGTCCTCTGTCGTCCCCTTCTCCTAGTGCCCTCCATCTTTCCCAACATCAGGGTCTTCTCCAGGGAGTCTTCTCATGAGGTGGCCAAAGTATTGGAGCCTCAGCTTCACGATCTGTCCTTCCAGTGAGCACTCAGGGCTAATTTCCTTAAGAATGGATGCGTTTGATCTTCTTGCAGTCCATGGGACTCTCAAGAGTCTCCTCCAGCACCATAATTCAAAAGCATCAATTCTTTGGTGATCAGCCTTCTTTATGGTCCAGCTCTCACTTCCATACATCACTACTGGGAAAACCATGGCTTTAACTATACGGACCTTTGTTGGCAAGGTGATGTCTTTGCTTTTTAAGATGCTGTCTAGGTTTGCCATCGCCTTTCTCCCAAGGAGCAGGCATCTTTTAATTTCGTGACTGCTGTCACCATCTGCAGTGATCATGGAGCCCAAGAAAGTAACTAGTTACTATAACTAGTTTTGCCAATTTCTGGGTGTGTTGATGAAAACCAAACAGCAGAACAGGCTTGCGTTCCATACAAATTTAAAGCTGTAATCCTGTACACACTTTCTTAGGAACAGGCCCCCACTGAATTCAGGAAGACTTACACACCTCAGGAGGCATGCATAGGATTGTCCTGCAAATGCTTTATTTTAGTGCCGCTGACGGCTTGTTTACTGATACAAAACAGAGTACAGAACTCCCACCTCACTTGGAAACCATCCTCTTAACGCTGCTGAGAGTAAAGAAGAATTTTATGAATCAAATAAAAGTATTTCTAGAACACATTGCCAAAGTTTTATGGCTCTTCTTTGCAAACACCGCCACATCATACCAAACTGGGGTGGGAACTGATTTGTGGGGAAGGGCCGTAGCTCAGTGCTAGAGCACATGTTTTGAATACGGAAAGCTCCATGCTCAGTTGCTGGCACCTCCTGCTAGGTCTGGGAAATATTCCTGCATGAAAGCCTGGAGAACGACTGCCTGTTGGATATAGACAATACTAAGCTAGATGGGCCAATAGTCTGAAATCAGTATAAAAGCAGCTTTCTGTGTTCAATAGGAGCATTATTTGTTTTTAACAAGATGCAGGCTAATGTTTCCCAGCGTGGAATGACAAAAGCCCAGTTTTTAATAAATATTGCAAACATCTTGCAAAGATTTATGGGAGACCTAACAAAAATGCAAGCCACTAACATAAGGCAAACAGCAGTAGGAGTTTTAATATGGCAAAACAGAATTGTACGCCACACATGCCATTTTTGCTGTACTTAAAGGGCATAGCTTTTTGTTACAAGGAAATAATTGGCTTTTATTAACCTTCACGGCGCAAACAAAAAATCTAAGCAAATGCACAAGAATTGGCACTTGCCCTTGTGACATAAAAGCACAGATTTGCTTTTGCAATGAAATCATTTGCATTTGAATGGTGACAAATAGCATGATTCTTTTATGTCCCTTGAAATCGGAATAGTGTTGCTTTACAGCAGGACTACCCTGAAATCCTGCTAGCTTGAAAGTGGTGGTAAGTGAAGGAGGAGGCAACATATATATTAAGGTGCAACAGCTCTAAACCAATTTTCGGCTCACAGGCAGACATTTTAGGTTAAAACAAGAATAGCGTAAAAGGAATCAATGCAGAACAGCCACGTAGCCAGATTTCTTGGAAATCTAGAATAATCCTGTTGGGGATAGCTTTTCTGGGTGTGTCATGAAAACGGGGCGGGGAGGGTGTCATTTGGACCCTACTGATTCAAGGATGCCCTGATGCACCCCCTTATGGCGTTTGCCCATTCGTTTAGAGCCTGTCTGTACGGGGGGAGAGAAAGGGTTAAAATGTAGACCAATCAGAAAGCTGGAGGCGGAGCCTACATGTGTATAAAAAGGCTTAGCCCGAGGTTTGTTAGAGTTGTTGCTGGGTAGTTGGTTGGTTTTAGTGGGTTGGCTGGTTGGGAAAGGGAGTGGGAGAAGCAGTTGTCAGGCACCTGGAAATAGAGAGACAGGGCAGTGGGTTCTTGATTGAGGGGAGTTGGAAGAGATAAAGGTAAAGGGACCCCTGACCATTAGGTCCAGTCGTGGCCGACTCTGGGGTTGCAGCACTCATCTCGCTTTATTGGCTGAGGGAGCCGGCGTACAGCTTCTGGGTCATGTGGCCAGCATGACTAAGCCGCTACTGGCGAACCAGAGCCGCGCATGGAAACGCCGTTTACCTTCCCGCCGGAGCGGTACCTATTTATCTACTTGCACTTTTTGGCGTGCTTTCGAAGTGCTAGGTTGGCAGGAGCAGGGACCGAGCAACGGGAGCTCACCCCGTCGCGGGGATTCGAACCGCCGACCTTCTGATCAGCAAGTCCTAGGCTCTGTGGTTTAACCCACAGCGCCACCCACGTCCCTGGTGGAAGAGATAGAGAGAGGGAAATAAGACTAAGAAAGTAAAGAGTAACAACATTTGGAATGCTGTGAAAGTTTGTTTGTGTCAGAAATAAAATACACTCATCTCTATTAATCTGAGAACCTGACTGAGACTGAAGTGATTTTACCGCGGAGGACCTGTTTGGTGGCAGCAGATTAGTGGTGTGCGGGTCAATAGTCCGTGAGACAATTGGGGCTCTGTACTAATGCCATACCCGTTTCGAGTCCTACTGGCCCCAAAACACCACCAGCGGTGTTTGCATGCATCTATGCAAGCAGGGTGTTCCACCAGTGTACCAGGAGTTCCTCCAGAGCAAGAGAGGATGTCCCTGCCAATGGCACTCATCTTCAGAAAAGCAGCCTTCATGCTGACTCTTACACCTCCTCATCCAGACTCCAGATGAAGATATGATGGCTCTGTTAAGCACATTAAATATTGATGAAATTGTATGATAGTGAAATTTAGAAATAAGTACTTAGCCCTTTATCAGCCATCCCGGGGACTTTGCACTCCTTGGCCAGAACACTGGAAGGTAGGATAGGGTTCAGTTCTTACCAAGCAATCGGGGGAAAGAGCTGTAGCTCAGTGGCACAGCACATGCTTCTCGTACAGGAGGTCCCAGATTCAATCCCTGGCATCTTCAGGTAGCGATGGGAAAGAACTGTGGCTGACACCCTGGAAAGCTGCTGCTAGAATGGTCTGGCTCAGTACAGTGGTACCTTGGTATTCAAACGGCTTGGCTCCCGAACGCTGCAAACCCAGAAGTGAGTGTTCTGGTTTGTGAACGTTTTTCGGAAGCCTTACATCTGACATGGCTTCTGATTGAGTTCAGGAAGCTCCTGCAGCCAATCGGAAGCCGCGCCTTGGTTTTCGAACGGTTTCAGGAGTCAAACAGACTCCCGGAACAGATTAAGTTTGAGAACCAAGGCACCACTGTATACATCGGGAGCAGGTGTCAGGAGCAGATGAGCAAAACTCACATGTTGTCAGTGAAGTTAATTCTTTATTCAAGGAAACAAAGACAGCTCAGGAGGCCAGGCCGAGAGAACACAGAAACTCTTCCCAGTGGAACTTGCAGTTGTGAGGACTGAAGTTACCCACCTTCCCACAGCTTCCTAAGTCTCCTCCTCCCCCGGTTCCTCCCCAAGCAATCTGAGGCTCTGTTGCCCTGCCTGTCTTTGTTCCTCTCTCTTCATACGTCTTTGGATTATGTGAAGGAAGCCAGGTAGCTCAGAATCTTCAAGATACATATTGTAGTGGTTGACAGAAGAGTAAAATCATGAGCACCACTATAAAATGCCCATTCAAGGGACGTAAACAAGTTATACAAGAAAGCCACAACTAATCTTCTACTTCAGCTGGCAAACAGTTGTTGTTTAGTTATGTCCGACTCTTTGTGACCCCATGGACCAGAGCACTCCTGGCAAACAGTAGACCTCTTAATTGCTTAATCACAGACTCGGGAGAGAATAAACTGAGCCAATCCTAATTATCCAACCGCAGACTCCAGAACATGACCACGGCATCTTGAGTAAACCACCATCAATCATTTATGTACAACAAACATGCTAGATTAGAATTCAGCATGCACAACAACTAAGGCTAAAGGCAGCATCTATTGCCGAACTACAAACATTTACATTAAAAATCCAGGCACAATGCAACTTTAGGTTAGAAAACAGGATATCCTTTCGGTTCAGAACTTCTGGTGCCACATTGTTTACAGTGTATCAACACATCAGCAACAAGGGAAAGGAACCTATGGTTCTCCAGCTGTTGGACTACAACCTCCATCATCCCTTGGCCATTTTGGCTGGGGCTGATGGGAGCTGGAATGCAACAAAATTGAGGGTTGGGGCACAGCTTCGCTATCCGTACCCTACAGCCTCCATTATGATATCTGGGAAGAGATGCATGGACTTGTTGACACTGCAGGCAAAAAGCAGGTTGTCTGCCTTCTGTTTAGGTGCAATGGTAACACACAAGCAATCATCCAATATCTTTCTGGGGTGTTTTGCACTTTTAAAGAGCATGCACAACAGAATCCCCCCACCCCCAGGAGATGCCACATAAAAGTTAACAAAATTCTAGGAACGGCTGTGGTTCAACTCCAGATCTGGTGGCAGAATTAAAGAGTTCCCTTTAAAAAGAAACTCACTTCTCCACAATGTTAATCAAACTCATATAACCACATTCTTTCATGGCTCTCTGCACCCTGCCCCAGCACCAATTTGGCAAAAAGGGCAGCTGAAACATTGCTTTTTGGGAATCTAATCTGCCATCCTGCCTTGGAAATGAACATGTCTAGGAAGACGCAAGAAGCACCAGCAACAAAATATTGCAGGGTATCCTACATTCTGTGGTACCGAGCATGCTGAGTCTTCAGTGGGTTGTTTGGGGGATCTTTAGCCCCCTTAGTTTTTAAAAGCGGGGTATTTTTTGTCCCCCAAACAGTATGGTGTAGTGGTTAAGAGCGATAGACTAGTAATCTGGGGAACCGAGTTCGCGTCTCCGCTCCTCCACATGCAGCTGCTGGGTGACCTTGGGCCAGTCACACTTCTTTGAAGTCTCTCAGCCCCACTCACCTCACAGAGTGTTTGTTGTGGGGGAGGAAGGGAAAGGAGAATATTAGCCGCTTTGAGACTCCTTCGGGTAGTGATAAAGCGGGATATCAAATCCAAACTCCTCCTCTTCTTCTTCTTCTTCTTCTTCTTCTTCTTCTTCTTCTTCTTCTTCCTCTTCTTCTCGCTGGCCCTGTTTCTGGCTATACTGGTAGTACTCACCATGACTTCACTATTAGAAGGAGTTTGTGTCAGTCCTTTGCACACCACATCTTTGGTGAATCAGTTTGTGAAGGATGACTATGAAATAGAGGAACTGCTGATGAGACATGGCTTCTGCTGTGTTACTCAGTACGATACCAGTCTCTTCCCAGAAGTGGGTCTGCTGGCAAGTGGAGGGTATTGTGACATTACTGGGGCTGGATTTCCTCTCCTTCCTCTTGCAGCAGATCCACTTACAGGAAAGGCCTAGAACCTACTGTGCAAGGGAGAATCCTTCACCAACAGTCGGCTGACCTACAAAGAATATCCTAACAAGACTATTTGTTCCTAAGTAATTCCATTAATGCTCTTTCTTTCTGCAAACATGGCAGAAATGGGACTTACTGGAACAAGGAAGAGGGGTTTTTTAAGTGCTTGTCCTTCCTTGTAGAAAGAAGTTGGCTGGTGCATGCACTCTCATGCTTCACTAGGTGTTTTGTTTTATTTAGGTGCCAGATGAAAACATTTTCTTTCAACCAGGTATTTGTCTGATTAACATTAGGAGGCTTTTAAAACATGTTTGTGGGAGTGTGCTTATTTATTTGTTTTATTATGTATTCTGTGTTCTCATTTTGCATTTTTATGTTGTGAACCACCATCTTTGGATGATAGGGAGCATACAGATCATGGAATCACAGAATTGCAGAGGTGGAAGGGACCCCCCAGGGCCATCTCCTCTAACCTCCTGCAAGGCAGGAATCTCAACTAAAGCATCCATGATGGATGCCCATCCAACTTCTGCTTAGAAACCTCCAATGAAGAAGAGTCCACAGCCTCCCAAGGGAGTCCATTCCACTGTCAAACAGCTCTTACTGTCAGAAAGTTATTTCTGATGTTTCGTCGGATTCTCCTTTCTTGTAACTTGAACCCACTGGTTCGGGCCCCACCCTCTGTACCAGCAGAAAATAAGCTTCCATGTGACAGCCCTTTAGATATCTGAAGATGGCTATCATATCTTCTCTCCATCTCCTTCTCCTCTTTTCCAGGCTAAACACACCCAGCTTATTTATTATTTAATAAATAATAATAAAATAATGGACACAATTAATTGAAATTTAAAAATAACAGTCTTGAAACCTGTGACTTAAGATAGTCAGGCAAACGAAAATATCTTCTTGGCAGTAGCTCTTCAGAGTTTTGGATGGGGGTCTTCCCCAGTCCTACCTAGAGAAGTTGAGGATTTAACTGGTGACCCTTTGCAAGCAATCCATCTCCTCTAAGCACTGAGCTACCCCAAAACCTACTAAGGCTGTGGTCCTAAAGCACATTTATTATAGGGCAGGTCCTAGTGAACCCAGTGGGACTTATTTCTGAGTAAACACACTGAAGGGCTGCACTGCAAACCAGCATTTCCCACCACTGTAAGTGGTATTTCTGCCATTCCCACCGCCATTCACGACTTTTAGGTCCTCAGCCATTTCAGTGAGATTTTGCAATGCATCCTCCGTTCTACATCCTTGTGGAATCTCCCTCAACACTACTAAATTATTGATAGTTTAAAAGAAGGGGAAAAAACCCTGTTCTGATGCACTATGTGCTATTTATAACCAGGGGAGGAGGGGGGAATCAAACTACACAAGGATTCAGCAGCTCTGTGCTGCTTTTCAGCTGTCAAGCACAATGTCTGCAGTTGCCAATTTTAGAGCTAACCAAAGAATGGAATTTTTATTTATGAGAATGTAATGGGGATCTGATAATTGTAACGATTAAAGGGGGAAATGAAATCAAAAACATAAACAAATCTTTAGCAGTGCCCATTTAAAAAAATTACTATGTAACACTACGCCTATCTAATTTGGTGTAAACTCCCCAAACCCCAATAAATGTGTATATATTGCGATTTTTTAAAAAACAACAACAACCCTAAATGTGGTGGAAATCTGCATCCAGAATAAAATGCCTAGTTATTTTAGTGCATCAGATTAGTCACATGAATAAAACAAATTTATGTTAGCAAACGAAGTAAGATTCAATCCTCAGCATACATCAACACAAAAAGTACATCAAAACAAACCTTTTCCACCATATGCTAGCTGCATCTAAAGTCACAGCTACATACCTGTCAATTAATCCTGCCGTGAAATGTTCATTCAAGGACAAACACATCACCTAGGTGCCATCTAAAATGGATGAACAGTTGCATTATTTCCCTAGCCCAGGGATGGGGAAATCTATGGTCCTCTAGATGCTGTTGGACTCCAACCTCCATCATCCCTGAACACTGGCCATGCTGCCTGGGCTAATGTGAGTTGGAAACCAACAATATCTGGACGGCCACATGTTGCCCATCCCATCTTTAGCCAAACATAAAATCAGACATAGAATCAAAGAATTGGAGAGTCTATGCATGTGTGAACACTCTATCCAGCCACCAGGCCATGCTCCTGAAGGCACAGCCCTCACCAGTCCTGCCTAGCTGGAATGTGTCCTCAAATTGCGATGTCTCTCGCTTGCCTGGAGGTGCCTGTGTATACAGAAAATTCTGACTTCTGCTTGGCTGGAACGTAGCCTATTGTACAAAGCCACATTCACTGTTCTGCCAACTTTTGCCTCTGGCCCTTTCTACTGGGTCCACCACCACTGCCACACAGCTCCCACTAAGCTAACCATGAAGGAATATGGCCCTCTAGCTGAAAAAGAGACTCTCCAGAATTACCATTCTACTGCAATGGTAATTCAACAGGCACTAGAAATTGCATGGCTCAAAAGAGCTTGTTTATCATTTATACCAGCAGTTCCTACTATTTCAAAAGTGTCAAGGTGGCCCAGGGCTCAGGCACAGAGTTCCTCAAAATAAAAAGACTGAGATATGATGCGGGAAGAATATTGTTATAGATTGGGGGTGGCTAAAAGCTAGAAATTAATAAATGGTAGGATTTTGGTTATTTGGACTTTTGAAGATTGGAGGCCAGTGGAAAAGTACAGGCTAAGCTTTTTTATTTCCAAGACAGGGCCTCAGCTAGGATAGAGGCATTAACATGACAAAAGAGGATGATTGCCCATCTGAGAGCCTGGGAAAGAGAGACATGAAAAGAGTGTCTTTAGCAAGGTGTGCTAGGAAAAAGAAGGGAAAGGAAGAGACTGTGATCCATCTTGAGCAGGCTGGCTGAAGGCTGGCTGGGAGAGATGCATTGAATTCCAGGGCTGCACTGCTGTGGGAGGCAAGCACCTCTTGAAATGACCATGCAGTAAAATCCAGACTCCCTCCATGAAAACTGAAGGTGTAAATATGTGAATAAATCGTATTTCTCAAAGCTATGATAGTCTCCTCCATGTCTCACTTCTCCAAAGGAACACAGACCCTGGGTGAGTGCCTGGAACCCCCTGGGATCTTGCTACTGCTTAGCAGAAAGTAGGTACCCAACCTGATATTGTAACAATATCATCTTGAAAGCAGCAAGTGGTCTAGCTTTCGCCTACTTCACTTCCTTGAAGGGACAAGGAACTGGGGTGGAAAAAACTAGCTCCACTGAGCCATGGAGCAAGCAGCTCCTGTTGAACAGTTATTCAAGCAGAATAATATTCCTGTTGATTTAAGAAGCGAAGAGTGAAGCAGGAAGGGGGAGTGAAATAGGAAAAGGAGGTGCTACAGTTGGAGGGGACAGGTTGCTGTCAGGATTGAATTTTAGCTTTTTTTAATAAGATACCTGTTTTATTTAGCATGCCACCTTGAGATCACAACATCAGAAAGGCAGGATACAAATACAGAAAGACACAAAGGTAGCTTGGGAGAAGCTGGGATGCAGCTCCAATGGGCAGCTGCTGAGGTTTACTTCACTGCTTATCTTGCCCATCTTAATTTCATGATCACCAAACCAAAGTCAGGTGAGCCAGTGAGAACGATCCTAAGAACAAACCTTGTCACAAATAAGTGCACTCCACTGTTGAAAAAGGCACATTTCCCCTACAGTCAAATCCTAAAGATAAGATGGAAATGACCATTCCATGGGCAGCATGGAAAGCAGGAATGATTGCTAAGTTTGTATGCACAGACGCTAAGAAAGTTTTAAAGAGGAACATTCAAATCACATTCCCAGGGAGCCAGGCCAGCACCATAATTTTTCAGTGTCTCTGCTTACTATGCAAATACAGATGTCTTTTTTTGTGCACCTGCAGGAGAGAGAGAAAATCAGAGATGTCCAGTGACCTCAAGTGCAGAGAGGCATTTTTTGTGTGCAGGATATTACATTATGATTGTATGGAATGGTCTGGATATTTTTATTAAGCTATTTTACAAATACTGCTTTGTGGTTCATCTTTAAATGGCAGCCAGCTGTCTCCACCCTACTGTGGAATGCTTAATAAAACTTAATGCATCTACAGAGCTAAATAATACATCACTACAACCAGGCATTAAGAGCAAGTGAGGATATGCTTGAAAACTGACACTTGGAATATCAAGATGAAGGAGTTACAGGAGATCTAAACTGGACAGTAAACACTAGAAGGTGCCGTCTCCCCATTTTGGTGACACAACTGAACAGCTGGACGTGTCATCACCTTTCATAATCAACTGTGACTAAATTGTATACATAAAGTAAGTTGTAAAAGAGCCATTGTTAAACAACCACTCCACCATCATGCCATTATTGATTTCATTGAACTTCAGCCTCCATGTCAGACAGTATGTAAGCTTAAATGTGCACCTATCTGCATGAACAGCTAAGCAGAGGCCAATGTTGACTTTTCCTCTAGAGAAGGTGGTCATGATATCACCCTCTACTTCAGTGTCGTGCACTTCCAGCTGGTACCTCTCCCAATTGCAGCAGGAAACCCTGTCATCCTCAAGGGGACAAGTTACTTTTGCCCAGCAAGAGAAAGTGGTGGGGAAGAAGAGCCCACAGTAAAACAATTATTGCTGCCGGCACGATTTTCATTCTGGCAACGCATGCAACTTCTCCAAAGGCATAATTCCAGATCCGGCAGCTCACCCAGGAAAGATGCCAGCAGATTTCCAAAGAAAGCTTTTCCTTTACTCAAGGCAGCTCTGTTCCAAAACGGAAGCCCAGCTTCAGATAAGGGACTGCAGCCTTGAGGGACTCTGAAGAAAAACTGCATCCAGAGAAGGCAATACCAGCCTGCTCCAAGGCACTTCTATCCCAGTTCAAAATTCCTCATGATTTCAGTAGCCCTAGTTCAGACATCCCTCGACACATGATGGGAAAGAGTGGGGACACAGTCACATTCCCAACAGCCCTGCCCCAATACCCTCCACACATTTGGGCTGGGCTTTTGCAGCAGGGAGGCTTTCCTACTCATGTGCAATCTAGAACCATACTGAAGCAGGGTTGTTCTAGATCATGGGGGAACCCGCATTAGTAGAGCAGCCTCCCCACTGCAGACATTCTGCCCCATTGCATAGAGCAGGGGTTGTCAACCAGGTCCCTACCGCCCACTAGTGGGTGTTTCAGGATTCTAGGTGGGCGGTAGGGGGTTCTATGGCACAAGCTGAATCCTCCTTCCATCGAGCACTGGTGGGCGGTAAGGAAATTTTGCCATCAAGAAAGACGCATCAGTGGGCAGTAGGTATAAAAAGGTTGACTACCCCTGGCATAGAGTATAGGGGAACAGGGCTGTTGGGAAAACAAATAGATGAATCCCCACTTTCCCCCGCAAATATGATGGGAAATCCTTGGAGACGGCAAGTAAGATACCAGGTTTATGTGACTGCTTCCTGCACACACCATTCTCACTTCCTGTTACCCAAAGAAAATATATTAGCAAAATATGATACTGGACTGTGACTCCACTTCCTGAATCTGTGCAAGCAAACAAGTCAAGGTGCTTGACTGTGACAGCTATGCAGCTGGGGACACAGGGACATCACACTTTTTACGTATAGGTTCTCAAACTCCATCATCTAAAAGACTTCCAGTGATGGGATCGGAGAGCAGCACCTGAAGCTTTAGGTCAGCTTTGATCAGCCTGGTGCCTCCCAAGTGCTTAGACTACAGTTCCCACCATTTGTGCTTGCTGAGGCTGATGGAAGTTGGAATTCTAAACATTAGGACGGCACCAGGTTTGTGAGGTTGCCTTAAGGAGCCCCTTCCAATCCATCATTACAGCAGGCTAGACAGAGGGGCTAAAGTCCTGCTTTGTTGGCATTACTTAATTCCCCACTAGGTGGTAGGGCTTGAGATATTCTTATTACGCCCCTCCAGCCACTGCTAGTCTTTATTTCTTAAGCACTTAATCCATATCCTGCTATGGATTGGTTTGGGCAGGGAGAAGCCAGAGTGCTTAAAGTCAGCGGCATAATAATCAATCATATCTTCTTGAGCCAAAGGCTTTTATACCATCACTCAGACAACAACATTAAACATTTATGCAGGCTGAAAGACACTAGCTACATTTTTCCCTCTTTGTCTTTCCCCCCTCCCTACCTGGAAATAATTTCCATGTGTGACAAATCATACCACTTGCCTGTCATTTTCATTACATTCATTCATTTTTACACACAAAACTTTTTCTCTCCCATTTTCTTCAAGTAAAAGAATGAACTAGTGGAATGTGAAGAGATTACCGGTGTAGCCCTATCTATGCAGCAATAAGTCCTACTGAACGCAGTGGAAGATACTCCTAGTAAAGTGTGAACAGGATTGCTACCTTTGTCTTCCTCCTTCTCTCCTTTTTAAAAAAAGTGTGCACACTTTTCAATGAATACCTTATGGGATTTTTGTTTGCTTCCTCCCTCCGCAAATCACTTTGGGATGAGAGGAATTAATGCAACTCTGTGCCATTGTTCTGTCTTAATTAAACCCAGAAAGGGGGAAGAAACAGAATCCAGAACAAAGCCATGAGACTGCATTCCTCAAACACCAAGTTAAGCATCAGAGTAAATAAACATGCATGACAACCACACACTACAGAAACAATATCCATACTATTATAATGCTGAATGGCTATCTAAAGAAGCAACCAGAACCATTTGTATTACACGGGAGTTTCATTACCGACCTTGACATTTAAGGCGCACATTTCACCTTTGAAAATATTGTTCTTTAGTTTCTTTCTGTCAGGCAGCTTTTACCAGTTCAGTGGAAATTCTTAGTAGCTGAACACTTCTCAGTAAATGAAATTTTCAAAGGGAGACCAAGAACAATAGCACAAGATTTAAGATAATTCACAATAGTAAGAGGTTCATGAACTCTGATGCTCTTAATACCATTGCATCCATGCTGTTGTTCTTATCAAGTGAAGACTTGGCCTCTTCCTTGGATTTTGTATAACCTGGTAGGTGATGGAGAACAGATGTTCGCTTATAATATAGCCACTTGGCCATCCTTTGTCTGACATAGTATGGCTGCCTACTCTCAACTTATGTGGGGGTTACACACTCTCCCTGCACCTCCAAACACTCTTCCAAGATGAGTACAATGGCGGGTGGGATTGCCGGTGGGTTTTTTCCTAGACGCCTGCCCGATTTTTTGCTGTTGTTTGTTTTTCAGCCAAGTGCATAAAATTGAAGTCACACAAGTTAAATGTACATAAGTTGCAAGTTGGCTGTACTAGCCAACGAGTGGTCCGCAAGCCAGATACAGCCTCTGAAACAATTATATCTGGCCCTTGATGTCACCATAAAGCTTTATAGAGAGATGGTTAGAAGTGTGCACTGCAGTTTGTTTCATAAGGAGAAATGTTCCGGGAAGCTGTAAAAATGGGGAAGGAGAACTTGCAGCCCTCCAGATGTTGTTGGAGTACAACTGCCACTACCCTGATGACTGACCATGCTGGCTGGGGCTGATGGGAACTGGGATCCCAAAATACCTGAAGGCCCACACATTGTCTTTTCCAAATGTAAATGATATTCTATGCTTTATTTTTTACTCTCTGTTTCTGTAATAAGGAAATAAAAAATATAACTTTTATTTCTAACAATAGGTGGTACTTGCATGAGCTACAATTCTCAAAGACAAGCCTACACTGAGGTTTCTCTTCACCTAAAATCCTTATGAGCCTTCTCCCAAGAATTAACCATGAACCTGCACTACACAACAATAAACCTTTAGACCCACAGACTAGACAATGTTATTTTTAATTACAGGACTGATTGCATGACCCTTCAGATAGACGCTCATTTCCAGACTCATCTTAAGCCCTCAGTCTGCAGACAATTCTCACAAAGTAAAAAAAAAAGTTTTTGTGCCCTTTCTTCTGTTACTGACTGACCTATGCACATTAAACAGATTTCTGTCCACAGTCTGCCAGGTAGATTTATAAGCCCATGCAAAAGGAGAACTAGGAAGAGATAAGAGAGTCATATTCAACTCAGAGCAGACCAACTGAAATCAATGGATTTATTTTTAATTGCGTTCACTGATTTCACTGGGTCTACTCTGAGTAGGATTTAGTCATGGACTAGATGACCCGCAGGGCCCCTTCCAACTCTATGGCTCTTTGATTCTCTATGAATACAACTCTGCATCTTCCATAGAACTTCCTATGTTGTAATAGTTTTCAATTTAATTCTCTAGCCAAATAATCTCAGCTTTTCACTGACTATGCTAATACTCATCAAGCTAGATCAAGAGTAGGCAGCCAGCCTGGTAGCCTCCAAATATTTTGAATGACAACTCAGAACATGCTGGCCATTGGGCTATGCTTGCCAGGGCCAGAACATGTAGAGGCTTCCTAGAACTTGGAAGGGCCAACATCTGGCTGCTTGTCTGGCTACAGAATTAAATTGAAAACTATTACCACATAGGACTGCATATGGCCTTGGGCTTGCCCACCTCTGTCTTTACCTCCTAACAAATGTGTCTTTTGTTTCAGACAGAGGTGGGCAACCCCAAGGCCATATGCAGTCCTTGGCCTAAATTCATGTAGACCTTAGCCTAATTTTGAAAGCCCTCTGCAAGTTATCAGTTCAGATCTCTGGCAAAAGCATTCAGTTCCTCGCCTGCTGGGTGAAGAAATGGGAGAGGGAGAGAAAGAGGAAAAAAGAAAGAGTGTAAAAAGAGGTGGCCTTGCCTACTTTTGGCTCTGGTCCTGCCCACCACTGGTATGCAGCCCCCTAAGGATAACCCCCAATAAAATGTTGCCCTTGACAGAAAAAAGAATGCCTCTCCACCCCTGATTAAATTCTACTCTCAATTTAGTAGATGGTAACTGATAGCGTGCAGTACCTAGATGGCCGCACTGCCTGGGGACAGACAGTCAGGTCATGCATCCATAGCAGTGACCACAAGAGGAATGACCACTAGGAGGGACGCAGAGAAAAGAATCGCCATGGTGCATCTGTAGCAGCACAACCAGACGCCTTCATCTGCCCCACCTGCACCAAAACATCTGCCTCTCATGTCAACTCACTGCAGCCACAGCTGACACTGCAACTATCCAACAGTTTGACTTCACCCCCAAAGGCTCATTCCTCCATTGTCTCCCGAGACCAGATGATGCCAACAATGACAGCCTAAATGATGGTAGAGAGCGCAGTCCCAGCCAGTGTGAAAATAAAAAAGGAGAACTATATTTTTCAGGTTTGGTTGTTCAGGTATTCCTGAGCTACACTCAGTTAGAAATCTTTGCAACAAACACAGAAAGAATATCTTCTTTTTCCACCCAGGCTATTACATCAGATGTCAGTACTGATTTCTTTTTTGGAACAGAGTAAGAGAGAGAGAACAGAATGGGGACACTAGATAAATTTGTTTTCAGCTTCGTTTGGGTATTTATTTTTCAAGAGCACCAGAGCCATTACCACATGTCGGCTT
The DNA here is from genome assembly GCF_027172205.1 of Podarcis raffonei. Classification (NCBI taxonomy): domain Eukaryota; kingdom Metazoa; phylum Chordata; class Lepidosauria; order Squamata; family Lacertidae; genus Podarcis; species Podarcis raffonei. The sequence continues at coordinate 25,560,760 of NC_070613.1, read as the reverse complement.
TAAAGAAACTATATTCAGGCTCACTCCGCATCTCTCAGCTTTGCTGCACTGTTTTCAGTTGCTGGGAATAAGACCTCCTAACTCGTTGATTCAAAGAGCTAATGCTGAGAGATTGGTTCTGTTCTTTATCTGAAGCCACCATCAAAAAGAACCTCAAGTGGCCCATCCACGCGGCTGAATGCGCCAAGATTTTGCTATCATCAAAGCAGGAGAAGGCGGCAATAGCTTCCCAGAAAGTGGTATTTCAGAGCCACTTTGCTTCTAACACCCTGCTGGATCAGGCCAATGGCCCACCTATTCCATCATCCTCTTCTGACAGTAACCAACCAGATGCCCATGGTAAGCCCAAAAGCAGGAGAAAAACCACATGTGGACAAGTCCATACAGGTACCTAAGGTAAAGGGTAAAGGGTAAAGGGAGTCCAGCTGACTCTGGGGTTGCGGCACTCATCTCGCTTTATTGGCCGAGGGAGCAGGCATACAGCTTCCAGGTCATGTGGCCAGCATGACTAAACCACTTCTGGTGAACCAGAGCAGCGCACGGAAACGCCGTTTACCTTCCCGCCACAGCGGTACCTATTTATCAAACTGCTTTCGAACTGCTAGGTTGGCAGGAGCAGGGACCGAGCAATAGAGCTCACCCCGTCGTGGGGATTCAAACTGCCGACCTTCTGATCGGCAAGTCCTAAGCTCTGTGGTTTAACCCACAGCGCCACCCGTCCCTATACAGGTACCTAGAATGATGCAAATTATGTGAGCTCCTATCTCATGAAAAAGTATTTGCGCTTTTGCTAGTGGGAGCTGGGTGTGGGGAATCTCCTCATCAAAACAGGTATAAAATTTGTAGATAGGAGAAATTTCCTGTAAAGAAAAAGAATTTTAATAAGGGTGCAAATTCATGCAAAAGCGCTATTTTAATACCATTAAGGCGATATGGAAATTCTCCCTGGCTAATGGTATGCATTTAATTAAAAGCATGCTAGAGTAGCTCAGCATACATTTGGAAATATACTACAATACTCTTGGACAATTTTTGCTGACTCCACAGAGCATGATAGAGCTTGCATGTATTATACAAAATAAATCCAAGCAATATGGTAAAATAGAGTAATAAATGCAATTAAAGATGGAAGGCTGCAGAAACAAATATGTGAACGTTATGAATAAGCCTTTATATTTGCTATAGGAATAGAATTGGGCAATAGACCCAATTGCTTTGGGAACAATAATTCTGACATAAAATTGTTAGCACCAACTGTCCGCTGAAATGGGTTGCTTTGTGCAAGGAAAACAGGGCGCTTATACTGTATGCAGAGAAACTCACTTAAAAAAAAATACAATAAAACTAGTCAGATTTTAAGCTTTCCAGTAGCATAATAAATATGAATTCCATTGGGGAAAAACAGAAAATGAACAAGATTAGTGCTAGCCCTACCTAGAGTAGAACTTCTGAAAAAATGGACACAGTAGTAGTAGTAGTAGTAGTAGTATTAATTCAACTTATATCCTGCCTTTCCTCCCGAAGGAGTCCAGAGCATTAAACACACAACAAAACAACTTTTTTTTTAAAAAAAGCCTTCTAAAACCAGATAAAATGTTCTTTCCTGTTTACCCAAACATTTTAACTTCCTCTTAAAAGTCCACAGCAGTTTGTACAGGTTTATATGTTCACTTTCACATGCTTAACAAACAACTGTTATTATATGAAAACATTCAGGTATATCAGATGACTCCAAGCTTCTCCCCTGCTTTTCATTCTTAAAAAGAATACATAAACCAAGCCAGTTCGGATCTTATCCACCCCCAAGATTGCCTCTTTAAAGACCTATTCTTTGCTAAGACCACATCATTTCCTAAACTGTAACAATTATCAAAAATCATGAAAAGCAAAATTATTGTTTTGAAATGTAAAGTGCATGCAGAATAGCATGTCCCTTTTCTGCTCAGTAACTATGGATGCTCTAAGCAGCCAGTCACATATGGACAGCTTCTAACAGCTTCTCCAAATACTTCTTTGTTCTTGAGTAATGAAAAGAGGGTCAATGGGAGTCAGTGATTTACAATCTCATTCACTGCATTAAATTATTTTCATATGAGTTATTTTTTCCATCTTGTCTTTAAAAAGTTCCAACTCTCCGTCTCTAAATTGTTTCCATATTTTTAATAATGCGTCATCTGCTTTGCCTTATCTGACATAAAATGTGTAGAGGTGCCCACATCAAGAAAACATTGCAACTTAGTAAGAAAAGAAAAGTCCACCATACCATTTCATCTCTTAATATTTTGTTGGTAAGAGGTAAAATGCAGTACCCCAGTCCAAAGATCTGTGTTCAGATATGAATGCAAGCGGATCTCATAGTATACAAAGTAGAAGGGTATCTGCAGTGATTTTCAATGATGGGGTGTCATGCACACAAAAGCCTTGTTTGCATGTCACTTTCAACCCCAGTTAAACTGAACTATGGTTTAAAGGTGTGCATGCAATATAGTGGTGTACAGAACTAAAAACCAAAGCTGCCCCTGTGGCAAGCTAAGCCACGGTTTGGCTTGACATTACGCCTGAATCCCAGTTCATGCTTTGCTTCCCCCAAACAAACCATGAGCGGCAGGCAGTTCATGCTCTGCTGGGAGATAAACCAAACACAAGCCCATATTCTGACATAATGCTAAGTCAAACTATGGCTTTGCTTGCGGTAGTGCAGCAGGAACATGGAAGGAGCAAAGCGCACACCGTTTTAATCCTGTGCACCGGCATAATACATGCTCGCCTTCAAATGATCATTTAGATTCCCTATGGTTTAAAGCGACCTGTGAGCCAGGCCACAGAACTATCTGTTGTAATGTATAATGAAGCAGCGTATTGGGGGAACCTGTAGCCTAGAAAAGATTGCTAGATCATGGTGGAAGTCTTCCACTGACTCTGCAGGCATACAATTTCTTTCATCAACTTTGGGACACTGAATCATATAGCTTTCATATTTTATTTTATTATTCACAAACATACACAAAAATCCTCCCTCTCAGCCCAGCTACAACCATCTCTTAATGCAAAAACAATGTTTGATTGAGAGTTGAAACCCCAATACATCTTCACCCAACAGCCACTGATGTAACCCTTCTGGTTACTCAGTACATATTACTGGCTTAAAATTCAGCCAGGTCATTCTTTTTCCCAATCCAGATTAAAGCTTGCTTGCGGGGGAAAGACATCAAAATGCAGTATTTCATAGGAATGGACAGTGCGGATAAGGATTGTGGCTAATGCCATGTGTACAAGATTTCCCAACCTAGGGGTGAGAGTAACAGGAGTCAATGGAAGTGTGTCTGATGATGACCCTTGTATCTTTGACAGTGTTAGAAAGTTGATATTACTACTTGGGGACAATCAGAAGTTTAATGGTAACATGCTAGTGCCCTTAACCACCTGTACTTGTCCAGGTAGCATGTTCCAAGGCCAAATGGGAATCTATACCTTTCAGCACAAAGATGCAATAATGAAATTACTCCTGAGATTCAAGTCTAGAGCTATCCAAATAAAGATGGTAGAGATTACTATTCCAGTGGAGTTGCGCCTCAAAAGCAGCAAAGGAATAATGCCATCAGAACAGCAATAAAAATATTCCAAATACAAAAATTAGTGTCAAGTAACAGGATATTTTATTATTGCACAACATACATGGTGCCAAAGGAGAAGAAGAAACCAGTAGCAGGATATTTTATTATTGCACAACATACATAGTGCCAAAGGAGAAGAAGAAACCATACCCAGATGTCATGATGTTGCTTGCAAAGATGTGTTTAAAGAGTGTGTTGCAATTTTCCATTCACTTTAATATTTGAAAAATGAGTGATTTAAAAAAAAAAAGAAATATAAACCAAAAATGCTTTTCAAGAGAAATCGGCAGTCAAAACCCAAAAGTACCAACCTTCTTTTTATATGCGGTATCCAAGGAAACTAACCTAGTTAATCTAGCAACAACTTTTCCTGCTAAATTTAAATGTCATTTAAGCCTAAATGCCGCTTTTAAATTGTAAGCCCATTGGCAGGGTTTGTTCTTTTAAAACTTAATTATGTTACCACACCTGGCTTTTAACTTAATTGTGTTGCTGCACCTGAAGTCATATTCAGTTTAATATTTTTGAAGTGTTTGGCACTGGCAAAAATGACCCACACTCTACACCCCAAACTTTACAAGCATAAATTGAAATGTTGTGGTATCCAATACTGCCTGCGCCACCCCCCACCCCCCACTTGTTGGAAGGCATCTGTCAATGGAACAAAGAGTGGGACACTTTTTTTGCAATCATCAATGCAAGCCCCAACTGCTGAGTAAATCTACATTAGAAATTTGGACAGCCGGTATAGCAGCTTTGGGGAGGACTTCAAAGGGAAGAAATTGTCAAAAATTGCCTCCCTACCTGTTCTGCTGATGGCTGCCTTTCATCAGCAGAGAGAACAACACTGAATAACTAAGCACACCTTCAAAAGCCTTTTCTGTGCCAAAAGAGGCCACGGCAGCGAAGATGCTCTGCTAAACCTTAGATTTATATACCAAGTAGGATTACTTTTACTGATCAGAATCCTACAGAGCAGATTTAAAAATAAAAGGATTTAAAAATAAAGCTGTAAGTCTCTGAAAATCAGCTTAGCCGAAAACTATAATAATACTTCCACAACTATGCTTGTACGGGTAAGAAAATAAAGCAAACATGGTTGTAGAGGCAAAGAAGTATTTGAGAAAAACTGATCTACATGTACTGCCAGATTAATATGGTGGCACAGGGGAATGCTATTTCGGAGATACAAAGGAAAACACTTTTTTTCAGTTGTTCCTTACTCAATAGCAGTGAGGGATCCAATGAGATGCCAGATATTGTGTGAGGAAAAGTGGTATTCAGGTCCATTTTAAAAAACGACGGCAGCTGAAAATGAGAAATACTTGGAAACTTGCGCTCCTGGCAGATGTTGGCGGTGCACCAGAATAAATGTCAGAGAACCTATGAAATCCAGTAATACTAGAATAACTAAAGTTCGGTTACTCACAAAGGACAAAGATGTTCCAACAACTTTCCAAGGAGTTCTTTGTTGTTCCTGTGCAAACAACTTTTGAAAACTGCAACTAACAGATAAAAGTACATCAATGAATTATTGACCGTTACCATTTGGGTTCTTGTTCGGAGGGTATATACCCAAACTTATGAGGCAACAATTCATGAGGATTCAAGTATTGACACATTTCGTTTACATAAACCAAATGCTGTAATGGCAATCATCTCGTGTCTGCTTAGCTGTGCAAGAGATTTTTTCATGAAGAACAGAACGTTAGCCATGGAGGCGGAAATACTAAGTGGTAAGTTAGCAACGATCACCTCAAGTGGTTGTGTCTAGTGGCTCTGAGCAATGCATTTTCACAGATTCCAGCAATCAAGTGATATTGTACTAGCAATCGCAGACGTACTGTAACCATACTGTAAACTCATCTTAAAATTAAACATCTTAATTTTTGCTTTGAGATGGAAAGGATATGTGCAAAGAAAATGCTTAGGAAGAGCACGCAGTACAAAACAGTCAAAGCAGTACAAAACAGTACAAAGCAGTCAAAACAGTACAAAGCAGTCAAGGCTCCAACCACTTTGTGAGCAGCAATGAGACTGCCCCAGCCAACAGTCCGAATTTTCTGTCTTGGTTCAGGCCCATGACATGATAGTGAAGCCAAAGCACAATCATTCCATTTAAAAACAAAACAAAAAACAACCCAGCATGCAAAAGTGGCAATGCAAGTACACCCGTTCAATAAAAGAAACTCTTCAGAAGACTTTACAGGGACAGTCAAGTGATGGATTCCATCCGCTATCCAACTTCTAGTGCACCCCTTATCAGCTTGATGAGCCTTTTCTTTAAGGAGAATTTTATTGTATGCAACCAAGGTGAACACCATCCTCTACATACCCAACCAATCACTACGTTCTGCAGAGGGCATCCTGCAGATAGGATCCTATCTGGAGCGCCGCTCTCCACAATGCCAGAATCAGGCCTTTAGTGTAGCGGCACTGACCTTTTGAAACTCTCTCCCACTGCCTATTAGATATCAAATGTCCACCGTCTCTATTGTCTTTCAATGTTTCTCTTTCAACAAGCTTTCTAAATGGAGATATTCATCCCACTTGGTACTTGTACTGGTTTACTGCTTTTATGTAAGTGTTGTCACTGTTTTAAACTTTATGTTGTTGTTGGCATCCGTCTGTCTTTATATATTTCTGGCATCATTTTTTAAAAAGTTGTTCTATATGTTGTTTTAACAGCTTTTATACATGTACTCGTTTCATATATGTTTTTATTGTACTGCAATATGCTTCTGGATACAGTGTGGTAAGTGATTCATAAATGAAACAAACAACAACATTATTTGGAGGCTCTGAGTGTTGACTTGTTTATCTCAATGGGTAAGAAACACAAAATTAGTAGCGGGAATATTTTACCCGAACAGTTAGTAAGCAATCTTACTCTCTATCACACCAAAATGTGGTGTGTGTGTGTGTGTGTGTGTGTGTGTGTTTTAAAAAAGAGCTTTTAGAAGACAGCAGGAGAGAAAGGGGAGATTTTATACCATATACAGCTTCTTTTGTGCTTTGCATCTTTTGGGATTCTAAACATCCCAGCGCACCAGTTACTTGGCATTCAACAGGCAACTTCTTCACGTTTACAGTCCTCAGGCAGGAAGAAGGAAACAGCTACAGAGAGCCTTTCATCATCACCACTAACCGTATAGAACTTGCATGTCAAAAATGCTTTGGAAAACGTATCCGTCTTTATCAAAACATTGCAACCAATGACGTGGGCTTCCTGTCCAATCTTTGAATTGGAGAATTTTTTCAGTACCCTTTGGAGACTTTTCAGAAAATAATCTGATGACCTAGAAAGTGATCTAATTGCTTGTATCTAGTAAACAAAGTTAACAGCTTTGAAATTGGCCTGGTATTTATTTGCAATTAGCTCATCGTTTCTAATCAATTTATGAAACGGAAAATTTTCCAAGGAAAAATAAACCACACACAGCTAATTCCACCTTGCATCACTGACTGTAACAAGCTAACTATGGTTCATACTGGAGTTGAACTCCTTGTGCCAAGCTCAAATGGCCCATTGGCTGCCACAGCCACAATCTTTACAGCGGGGTTGACTAGCACTGGACTTTGCTGTATGCTGCACCTTTGATTTTTACCATTAAACATGCAAGTCAGGCATGAGGAACCTCTGTCCCTGCAGATGTTGCTGGACTCCAACTACCACTAATCCCACCCAGTGTGCCCAATGGCCAGGGGTGTTGGGGACTGAAGTCCAGCAACATCTGGAAGGCGACAGTGCTTCAGGGCAAACTTCACATTGTGTTTTTCATTTACAGTTTCACATGACCCTGCAATACAAATGTTGCAGGCTATTTGCCAGGAAGAGCCTTAAGGCAGAGTTCATCCACCCGTATCTTAATTGAAAGCACTAGCTGTGGCCAAGGTTTGTTCTTGGCTACAACTCGTGGTTAGCAAGGAGGGAGCTTAATTAAACCTCTAAAATTCAGTAATACTTAAAAAAAGCTATTCCAGGATAACAGAAGTGCCGAGTTCTGCCCAACATGGGGGGGGGGGGAGTCGCACACATGTGACATCACCATGAGGTCCTACTAGGCCCACTGCCATGGCGAGGCCCAGCAAGGCCCTCTGCTGAAAGACCCAGGCCCTCAAGTTTGGGGGGCTTCAGCTCCGTCCCAACAGACTTTGTGGGGCTGAAGACACCTGTGGAGTTGGCGCTTCTGCGGGATAACTAATAATTAAAAGCAAAAATATGGAGGATGGGGCTCTCAATGGCTACCTCACTGTCTGAGGCACTGGCCCTGTTGAAGGTTTCCAACAGGCACCTGGTTAGCCACTGTGAGAACAGGATGATGGACTAGCTGGGCCACTGGCCTGATCCTGCAGGACTCGTCTTATGAGCACTCTTGAGATCCATTCATGTATTTTCGTTGTACTTTTGTTTTTCAATAACAAGAGGCACTGTTTTACATTTTCTTTGCCCGGCACCACAAATGTGGCCCTCTCCCTTGGATCAATTTGCTGCATATGTGAACCACGAGGTCAAGTTATTCTGGAGTCCAGATGCATCTGATTATCTTGAGAAGTTGTAGCCTAATTAAAATCCCTCACCCACATCTGTTTCCTTGCAAGATTTAAGTGTTTCACCCCTGCAAGAGCAGCAGCAAATCTACAACCAGCCCCAAATCACAGGCACTAAATCAATGGACATCTAGGAGAGGACCCTCATCTGCTCCACATATGTAAAAATGCATTGATAAAGATAAGATATCTGGCTCTCACTCAGCCTTGCATGTGCTTTACATTAAACCCAGAAAATGCATTTCCTTCAACCCAGAGTCCAAATCTCGCATCTGGTACAAAACATCATTTGTACTTCTTCAACTAATACATATGTCGGTTTTCACTAAGTAAGGAATGGGATTTCTCACCAACATAATTTTTTAAAAAATCAAACTTTTCACAGATCACGCAGCAGTTGCTTGTTTTTTAAGTCAATTTTTTCATACCATGCAAAATATGAGCAACTGGTATTCTTTCATTATGAATAATGAAACATCAGGCTTCACTTAGGTATTTGCTGAATTCTATCTCTCTATGTCTGAAACTGATCTAATGGACAGTGACAATGTATTTGGTTCTGAAAAACTGAAATAAATTCATTATTTGTTTTCTAGGTTCTCTTAACAAAGGAAACATTTGCTGTTTCTGTTTTAAGCCAATATAATTCATACAGGGATCAACTATTCAGGTACATATATCACTAGTATTCTTCTTTTTAGTCTGAGGAGAGATTTAAATGAAGAGCTGAGTTGACAATGCTATGAACATGTAAGTCAGTTCTCTTTTTATATTTATGTCTTTCTTTATTTGATCAGTAAATACAATGCCAGGATATCAGTCAAACTTTATTATGGTCTTATGAGCCATTCAGGTTAAAATACAGCGCACGAATAACAGAAAAATTGCATAAGTGTGTCCTCCCAGTCCTAGTCTAGGATTCTAACCACTAAGCACATTGGGTCTCTTCAAAACAACAGGCAGTTGAGTGAGATGGGAGGAATCACCAACTAAACCATGGTTTATCGTGATAGCAACAAGGCTGATATTTTTTTATTAACCATAGTTTAGAGCACTATGTTCAAACCCTAAAACTCTGATTATTCTTAAGGATAGTTTGTTGAAACAAGCCAGCTTTGTGACTTATGATTTGAAGATGGCTTGCCTCAGAGAAACTACAGATAAGATTCACCACATGTTTGGGGTAAGGTAGAAATCTGGGGTTAATGAAAAATGGAAGTGAAAAAACAACTCATTCCCATCACAGTAAGCCAGCTCTGTACCAGTGGGAAGGAATTGCCAGGATCCGAGCACATGAGAATGTGTACTTTGGAGAGTATTTTTCATTTTAAGAATGAGATGATACTAAGCAGCATTGAGCATTAAGCAATATTGAAAAATATCAAAATACATTGCATAAATGCTAAAGGGCAGGGGGGAACAAATGTGCAAATCAATTATCAATTAAAATATTTATATACTTACTGGTTTAGCTCTACATCCAGGATGAAAGAAGATCCAAAGGCATCAACTTGGAAGCTGGCTCGGGCAATATGAGTGGACTGCAATGTTTAAAAAAAGTGAAATGGGTTAGCATTCAACCAATGCATTCTTTTACATTCATGACAGAAAAAAATATATACTTCGCACCAGCACAAACATACTGAGGCACATTTAAGGATGTTGAATAATTGAGCTGATTTTTTTTCCATGGGAATTTGAGGTTTTGTAGAAGAGCATAAAGAGCTGACTATACCCCCTTATTCAGGGATTTCTAATTCTGGCACATTTAACATCCTTACAGATGAGGAAATAGTGCTCTCGGTTTTGCTGTCCCAGATGGGGGATATTTACTGTACAAACCAATCTCAGTGTTATTGCCCATTTCAAAGGGCGTGGCTGCCCACAGAGAATACTGGGAACAATGATTAATGATTAAAGCAATTACCTACAATATATTTTGGGAAGTTGCCTGCTGCTGTACATTTGGATCCCTACTAAGATATCATAACAAAATTTCACATGATGCTTCCAAGATCAAGCAGTAGTTTTCTGTCTCTGTTTGGATACAATTAGACACAACTCTGTATAAAGATGGCAGACTGAACTTTCTCAAAACCGCAAAGGTGTTTTTTCCCCCCTTTGACTTCCCAAGCAATGACAGGTTTGAGGTTGCTAGTGAATCTATCAATAAGAATTAATTGATTAATGTCATTTTTCTTCTATACACTGAAATTGTATATGCTTGTAATATGTATGGTTCTGAAATAAAAATAATTAAAAGCACTGGGATTTGTAGCCTGGTGAGAGAGCTGGATTTAGCAGTTTTTATATTTTCACAAAGAAACTCTTATGTCATGTCCTTGTAGGCACAGCTAGGAAGCTTTTCATCTGCCCCAATGGCTCATGTACAGGTTATCCCTAACAACTTACCTCTACAAAAAGTCTATATGGCTGCTTATGCATGCTTTGTGCAAATGGCCCAATTTATGAGATACCGTATTTTTCGCTCTATGAGACGCACCAGACCATAAGACGCACCTAGTTTTTGGAGGAGGAAAACATGAAAAAAAATATTCTGAATCTCAGAAGCCAGAACAGCAAGAGGGATCGCTGCGCAGTGAAAGCAGCAATCCCTCTTGCTGTTCTGGCTTCTGGGATAGCTGTGCAGCCTGCATTCGCTCCATAAGACGCACACATATTTCCCCTTACTTTTTAGGAGGGAAAAAGTGAGTCTTATAGAGAAAAAAATATGGTAAATGCAAGATCCCAGATAATTGTTCCGTATATGGACAATCGCCAAGAGGTTCTTTTATCATACTTGTACTGATACTGAATGACCTAATTATCAGATAGCTATTCTGAAACACACTTCAACAAATCCATAACGCTGGTTATAAGGCTAGCTAGAGACGTTTTGCTGGCTAAGGCAGACAATATGGCACCCCTTCTTCCCATTCCAGATACAGAGACTGGCTAGAGAGTGACAGCTGAATCTCACTTCAACCAGTTCAGAAGAATTAGTAATTAAGTTGAAACTGATGCCATTGTTGCCTTACAATATCTGCTGCCTGAGGCAGGCACTTCACACTGTCTAACGGCAGGGTCGGCCTTGACCGGCTGTACAGATAAAGTACATATGTAATATACTTCAGCACATAACAGAGGGGGAGAAAAGGCAGTAAGCATTCTCTATGGTTTTCCAGGCAAAATACAACCTGACACATTCTTAAAGACATGTACTGTGCTGAAAAAAACAAAGCCATGGGAAATATTTAGAAGGAATTTTTATAAAGAGGAAGAAGTGAGGCATGGGAGAAGGAAATGGCCCAATTTCAAGAACTACTGCATAGTTAAGTATTTCTGGAAAGGCTTTCTGGCTGACTCTCACTTGTCGGTAAATTAGAGGGTTATTTGACCAAGCATGGCTGCTTTGCTAAAAAGACTGCTAGTTGAATCCTGTATGGAAGTCTTTAAGAACAAAATCCTCATTTTAATGAGGCAGGAGCCCATTGTGGCTTGCCAATTATACCAATGTCTGTTTTGACATTGGCAACTGAGAAGCACTGACTGCTTGGGAACAAGTGCTTAGTCAACGTGTTTGAAGAGATGAACCTTGAGCATGACGCAGTAAGGAACTTATTATGGGCTTTTCCGACTAAGGAATCAGCTATACAGCTGCAAATAAAACGTTTTAAGTGTGTTTATACAAATGTGCATTATACAAATGTGACACTAGATGGCAACGGGTGAGCTATGATAAATTCAATATATTTTTCAAACCGTGTTTTTCTTTTAAAAAAAAGCATTTTCACAGCGTTTTTTATATGTGTCTTGATTCCACCTTGGTCATACTCAAGAGTATGGAGTTTAGATCCCTCCAAACACATCAGAAGTAAAGAGTAAACATTACAGAAGATCTACTGAAGACAGTCAAAAAGAGAACTATAGCCACTATGGGTAAGCTTACTTTCCTGCTCAAAATGTGCTCAAGACATACCTTGTTCATATTTCGAAAATGTAATATTCTAATTTCTGCATATGACTAAGGAGGAACATCACATTTAGATGCCGTGTGTGTGTGTGTGTGTGTTCTTACTGGTACACATCACCTTACTACCCAAAAGAGCACTGAACTTTCTGTAATAATCAGCACGCACTAACAAAATGTTTGCTATTTCCAAGCAAGATATGGAAACAGATTCTGGGCAAAAAAGAGAAAGTACATGGTGAGAACTCTAGAATTCTGCAAATTCAGGATAGACCAATCAACAGGTATTAGGCACAATGACTAAACATGCCCTCCAAGTTCAAGCACACACTTCTGAGTACCAGTTGCTGGGATCACAAGCAGGAGAGCGCTGTTGCCAACCCACCCAACCCTCCATGCAGCCCCAAGAACTGGCAACCCATGCTACGTCACTGACTCCAGCTACAAAGGACAGAGGTATCTGTACCCCGCCACCAAACATTTCAGCTATATAAAGTTAAGGGAAGCTCATTCTGAACACAGAAAATTTCCAAGTCTTTAAAGTATATAAATATTCATACAGCTTGATCATATGCATGCTTTATTCACAAATTAAGTTCCATATGCATGCTTTATTCACAAATTAAGTTCCATTGAGTTCAAAGGGTTTACTGCCCTGTAAAATGCACACAGGATTTCAGCCTGAATCAAAATGCTCTAAAACTGAACATTTAAGCATTTTTATTATGGAAGATTATTATATATAAGAAAATTTTCTAGCAAATATAAAGAAGGAGACATACAATTCTACTTATTAGATATATTTCACATTATAAAAAAGAACATAAATATTTCAATGAGTATTTTAAAGCATTTATGAGAACCTTCCATCCAACAACATTCAAGCATTTATGAGGACCTTTCTTTCAGGATTCTTTTTTTTTAATGGAGTAAGCAAATTATTCAATCAACCCAGCAATACAATACCCAGCTGCAGTAAACAAGGAAAGAGAATTCTCTGTTGAATCAGCACTAACCCAAAAGGGGGGAGGGGGATGAAGACAAGTACTGCAGCTCTAGTAGGCAGTACTCAGAGCAGGAACCTATTCTTGAATCCTCTGTAATCTGTGGCAGAGCAGAGACCTTCTCCAGCACATACACATACACACGCACTCCCCTAAAACGCTGCTATTGTCCTCAAGAGAACCCTGCCTAGGGCAAGAAGGAAGACAGTAGTTCTAGCAAATCTAACTTACAAAGAAAGGATTAAAGATTTATTCTCACATAAAGGAAGCCTCTCTGTAAGGTCAAAGATGCTTAAGAGGGTTAAAAGAGGGAATGATCAAAATGTAAACAGTTTCATTCCTTCTCCTTGAGCACAAACATCTGCATTTAAACTTCTAGCATAGCCAATGTGATGCCTCAGCTCAGCTCTTGCTGGACTTTTGTTGTTGTTGTTGTTGTTTAGTCGTTTAGTCGTGTCCGACTCTTCGTGACCCCATGGACCAGAGCACGCCAGGCACTTCTGTCTTCCACTGCCTCCCGCAGTTTGGTCAGACTCATGTTTGTAGCTTCGAGAACACCGTCCAACCATCTCGTCCTCTGCCGTCCCCTTCTCCTTGTGCCCTCTATCTTTCCCAACATCAGGGTCTTTTCCAGGGAGTCTTCTCTTCTCATGAGGTGGCCAAAGTACTGGAGCCTCAGCTTCACGATCTGCCCTTCCAGTGAGCACTCAGGGCTGATTTCCTTAAGAATGGAGAGGTTTGATCTTCTTGCAGTCCATGGGACTCTCAAGAGTCTCCTCCAGCACCATAATTCAAAAGCATCAATTCTTCGGCGATCAGCCTTCTTTATGGTCCAGCTCTCACTTCCATACATCACTACTGGGAAAACCATGGCTTTAACTATACGGACCTTTGTTGGCAAGGTGATGTCTCTGCTTTTTAAGATACTGTCTAGGTTTGCCATCGCCTTTCTTCCAAGGAGCAGGCGTCTTTAACAGCTCCCAGAATCCCTGACCACTGACCAAGCTGGCTGGGGCTGATGGGAGCTGTAGTCCAACAATATCTGGAGAGCACCCAATGGGCCACCCACTTCCAGCTCATTTGGTCCCTATAGGCTTTGGGTGGGTAACAGCAAGCTAACAGATAACACAAAATATTTGTTGTTGTTGTTGTTGTTTAGTTGTTTAGTCGTGTCCGACTCTTCGTGACGCCATGGACCAGAGCATGCCAGGCACTCCTGTCTTCCACTGCCTCCCGCAGTTTGGTCAGACTCATGTTTGTAGCTTCGAGAACACCGTCCAACCATCTCGTCCTCTGTCGCCCCCTTCTCCTTGTGCCCTCCATCTTTCCCAACATCAGGGTCTTTTCCAGGGAGTCTTCTCTTCTCATGAGGTGGCCAAAGTACTGGAGCCTCAGCTTCACGATCTGTCCTTCCAGTGAGCACTCAGGGCTGATTTCCTTAAGAATGGAGAGGTTTGATCTTCTTGCAGTCCATGGGACTCTCAAGAGTCTCCTCCAGCACCATAATTCAAAAGCATCAATTCTTCGGCGATCAGCCTTCTTTATGGTCCAGCTCTCACTTCCATCTCTGCCTTGCCGTGGCGAAGGGGCTTGAATAATTCAAAGAAGCTATGAACTATGCCGTGCAGAGCACCCAAGATGGACAGGTCATAGTGGAGAGTTTTGACCAAACATGATCCACCTGGAGCAGGAACCGGCAAGCCACTCCACTATCCCTGCCAAGAAAACGCCATAGACAAAGACAACAGGCATATAAACACAAAATATTACACACCATTAAAAACCAGAGCTGAGAGGGAAGAACTTCTAGAAATCCAATCGTCGCTGTTGCAGGCAATGCACCGTGATCATAATGTGGGAGCTACACCAGCTCCAACACCTTTGCAAAGCAAGAAAAGGAGATTGTAGGGGTGCTGCTGGAAGGATAAAATGCTGCCATCTGTCAACAATTTTTTTTCTGTTTTGCAACCAAAGAGAAATAAGCAGCCACAGACTCCAAGCACTTCTGCAATCAAGATCAACTTTTTACAATCTTCTGCCATCCAGTCATTTTGGACCATATCTCTCATCAGTCCTAGCAAAATATCTGGAGGGCACCAAGTTGGTGAAAGCTGATCTACAGGGTGCAGTTCTTGGACAATGCAGGCAGGGATGGTATTATAGCTATAGCATTTGAAATACTGTGCAGAAACAATGGGGAAAGAAAGCACTGTGCAAAGCGTGGCAAATTAATTATAGGTATGATCCTATCTATGTAAGTAATTGTTATTATTTATTTTCCATTAAAAAAATAAAATCAAATGTTCTCTTTTATTGCAAGTGTATTGTCTGCAATTAAACAGGAAAAAGGAAAAAGACAGGCAAAAACCAAGTCATGGAAGTTACTAGCATTCAGATGTGGCAACAGAAGTTAGATATATTCTTTTTACTGTTTGGAATATTCTTTTATCCAAGAAACAAAACCTGCTGCTTTCCTGGCTTGCAATATAACACAAGAAGTGAGACTCTGGGATCTTGACTGCTGGTATGGTTTTAGTGGAGCAACCTTTGAAGGCGACTCGAAAACTACAACTAATCCAGATTGCTGCAGCTAGACTGGTGACTAGGAGTGGCCACCAGGACCATATGACACCAGTCTTAAAGGATTTACATTGGTTCCCAATACATTTACAAGCATAATCAAAAGTGTTAGTGTTGACCTTTAAAGTCCTAAAAGTTTTCAGTCCTACATACCATTGTTTAGCCCGGACACTGAGGTCCAGATCCGAGGGCCTCCTTCACTTTACTGCGAGAAGTGAAGTTACAGGGAACCAGGCAGAGGGCCTTCTCAGTAGTGGCACCTATGCTACGGAACACCTTCCCATCAGATGTCAAGGAAATAAACAACTATCTGACTTTCAGAAGGCATCTGAAGGCAGCCCTGCATAGGGAAGTTTTTAATGTTTGATGTTTCACTGCGTTTTAAATCTTCTGTGGGGAACTGCCCAGAGTGGCTAGGGCTACCTGTTCAGCTGGGTGGCATATAAACAATAAAATTAGTAGTAGAAGTAGTAGTAGTTTCTGTTTTATATTGGCCATTTTAATGCTGCTTTTTAGATTATCTTCCATTGTATGGCTTACTGTATTACCATAGATTGGTGGGGCCATAGCTTAGCAGCACAGCAACTGCTTTCCACACAGAAGATCCTAGGTTCAGTCCCCAGCCTCTCCAGGAAGGGCTGGAGGATACCCTTGCCTAAAATCCTTGAGAGCTGCTGCCAATCAGTGTAGACAATACTGAAGCACATGGACCAGTTGGTCTGAATTGGTGCAAGACAGCTTCTTATATCCCTATGCCATACATTATACAGAGAACATCCGCAAGGCAACAAGTGAATCCCAGCTGAGTTTGTTTAGGATTGCAGACTGAGCATCTACATAATTCTCAGGTGGGTCTTCCTGCTCAAGCTGTAAATTATTCAACCCTCGTATGCATTAAGATTACGAAGAAGTAATTTAGGGGTCATTACCTTTGTGACCCATTATAAATTATATATTAGCACTGCACTATGCACTGCTGATTTTGCAGTGGTCATTGGATGGAACAAAGAAATGGATACTCCATCAGTCATATCTGGTACGTGGAACATCCAATTTACGTGGAGAAGCCATTTCCTATAAAGACTGATTCACTTACTGACCTTGGAACTATTTCTAGAACTACTGGTCACAAATTAGGAGTTATTATTAGCTCTAAGAGATAACCCGAATTGAGCATACAGTCTAAAATAAAAAAATAAAATAAAATGCACACCAGTTTATAAACCATTGAAATTACTAAGAATGTGTGACCTACCAGGACTGGGCACAAGGCAGACGGGATCCACTGGCACATCTCTGGGTGATTTGCAGTAGATTGACAAGGATCATTGACTCCCAATTGTTTAGCAATGGCAACAACAAAAGGCACTCTCTATTACCGGTTAGCTGCTTGGCTAAAGAAAGCTTGAGGGGAAACTAGGAGCTTTGCATGATGGGACTGTGAGTGCAATGGTGGCTGGTGACCACTGGAACTGATAGGGTAGAAGATAGGAGGCCTAACAGTAGGTGGTGCTAGAACTAACTCATTCTGGTTTTCTCCTCCATGCTGAAGACTTGCAAGAGCAACCCTGAGAGTGAGGGTGTTGGCAGGCAGTGCTACCTTCTGCAGTGGTTATAAGTAAGACAGATACACAAGTGGGCGCAAATGCCCCATTAGCCCTCCACTGGCAAATGCCTAGCTTTGAGGAGGTGCTCGGAGGTGCCGTGCACCTTAATTCTAAATGTATTTTCTTTTGAAGCTGAATCACCCGACGTCGCTTCTCTCTGGAACTGTGCTGCCCTTTGCCACCTGCTAAGTCACACAGGAATCTTTCTGCATCCTCCCCTCCCCCCCCCCCTTGCAAGGGCAATCTCCCTGAACGCAAGTGCAATGCTTACTACCCCACATCTAAACACTCGTACCGCAATAATGAGATGCACATTTCGCTAATGCTAGAAAATTCCACCGCAGGCAGCATGGCGATCTGGAGGAGGGATCAAGGGTGGCACGATAAATTTATCATGAGCCGGAAAGCAGCAGTTCATTTACATATCCCTGATATAAACAAAGCGGATGCCAAACGACATACGAGCCTCCTGGTGCTAACACTTAATTCTTAAATTGTAAATGTGAAAACTTACAAGCATGTCACCCCACTGAGGCCTCTCCTGGCGCCCACAAGGTTCCCTCTCCCAGCCTGGCTGAAATTAGGCTTGGACGAAGCAGTGTGAGCTTGCTTGCGAAGCATGTGTGTAAGTAGAGCCAGTTTGCAAATGTGCCCACAAGTCCAAAATGGTGGCTGACCCGATGGTTTCCTGAATGGACAACTGACTTGCAAAGGTGGGAATTGAAATCAAAAGTGTGTGAGAGGGAGAAACAGCCTGTCCCCCCTCTCACACAAAAGTAAATAAATTGGAGGCAGGGACAGAGAGAACTCTGAGCTCCTGAAATCCCACCCGGGACACAGGATCTATCTTTAGCTATCCAACATATCGTAACAGCTATTGTTCTTGTATAAAGAATATATTATATTGGAAAAATTAAGCAAATATTCACACGATGCCAATCCTGATGGGTTTTAGGTATCTTGTAGAGACATATTTATTTATTTATTTATTCATTCATTCATTTGCTTAAGATGACCAGAGGAGGTGTCCTGCTGTTCTCACAGTGCTGTGATGCAACTCTGATGTATTGCTGCTGTGGTTTGACATTTCAGATGATTTTATTATGTACCCTACGTCTTTGTGTCGTATATCTTCATGTTGTATCCTCCTCTGGGATTGCTTTTAATGGAGGGAGAGTCATAAATCACCTGAATAAGTACACAACAGCTATGCCTACATAACTGTTACAAAAACTGTTCCATCTTCAGTGCTTCTTCATCCAAAGAAAACAACAAAATCTCATATGTGTGTACTAAGCGGCATGTCCTACCCCATTTCATGGGCTTATTCCTAGGTAAGGGTGTCCAGGAGTCCAGCTTAAAACCAATGCTCCTGATTCTGAAAAAGTTGTAGCTTTTTGTAGTTCTTTAAACCCAGGCCAGGCCAGAGAAGATCCTGCTCTGAAGCCCTGGAAAGCCACTGCCAGTCTGTGAAGACCAGGGATGGGGAAGCCGCTTTCTTCCAGATGCTGTTGGCCTCCAACTCTCAGCAGCCCTAGCTAGCAAGCCCAATGGTTAGGAACAGTGTTAGAAATTCAGATATATATTGTAATTGCCAAATGGAACCTTAAACATGGGCTGTGGGCACCACAATGGAATGTCTAGGCACCATATTCCCCCCCATGAACTATTTATTTATTCATTATTATTACTATTATTATTATTATTTCCATTTCTATACCGCTTTATATCTCAAGGAACAAATCTCAAAGCCATTTAAAACGCATTAAAACATCAAATAAAACAACCCAGAATAAAACTAATTCAAGCACCCAGGAAAATATTTCAGATCCTGACATTTTGCTTTCCCTAGTGGCCAACGTGGCATCCAGAGATCTCCACATAGTCACAATTGGACCTGCACCAGTCACAAATCATGCCAGGATAATTTCAAGCACTGGTCGGGAATGACAGGAGTTGTAGACCAACAACATCTGGAGGGCCACAGGTTCCCTAGGCTGGCATAGTGAATAGCGAGTGAAATAGGCCAACAATCCCATCTCTGTATGTTCCTAGGAAAGTTCCTTCCACTGAAGGAATCAGAGGGGAACCATTTATATTTATCACATTCATGTCCTACCATTCCTCCAGGGTGGCATACATAGGGTCATCCGATTTTAGCCTCACAGGAACCTCACAGTGGAAGATCTAGCAATTTGTGCAAGACCATCTTGTGATGGCTGAGCCTATACATCCCAGTTCCAAAATCAAACATCCTACCAAAATGCGGTTTCTTGCACACAATCTGCCAAGCAAGAGTCAAACCAAGCATGGTATGAAAAAGGTTCCTGATTGGACGTACTTCTTTTTATTTTAAAAAAAGCAAAATTATTGGGGAGTTTACCTCTTCATCAAAGCCTCAATTCAAGTCTCCTTCCCCTACAAAATATTACCCTACTGTTAGCTATAGATGGGAAACCTTGTGAGTTTTTCTTCTTCTGCAGGGACTTTTCTCATCAGGGGGGACGATTGGAGCCAAAGAATTATCCCCTTCCCTTGCAGTCCTTTTCCAAACACCCACATACTGCTTTTCAAAAATAGAAAGACAGCAGGAATTCCAACCAAGGAGCTCCCACATCATATGTAGTTCTACCCTCAGGTCTCATGCCTGCAGGTGAATTGTCCTTTCTGGGAATCACCCACCGTTTTTCAAAGCAACATTGAAGTCCTGCGATCTAAAATCACTTTAGGCAAAAGAATGTTGCACTTGGAATGGATCTCACTGGTAAGACTGTAAGCTCTCAACTACACTCAACCAACCATGAATGATAGACACAGTGAAGCTAATTGAGCATCCTTCAGTAAACATCATGAATCAAATTTAAGAGTGTCCTGTGACAACATTATTGCAATTTCCCAGTGGCAATGAACACATCAGCTGCAGAAACTCTCACTCTCTAAAGACACTTCAGGCAGCCCCAATCAGGGAAGTTTTTAATATGTGACATTTTAGTGTATCTTTCATCTTTGTTGGAAGCCGCCCAGAGTGGCAGGGGAAACCCAGCCAGATGGGTGGGGTACAAATTATTATTATTAATTATTATTATTATTATTATTATTATTATTATTATTATTATTATCCAGCATTTGTTTATCCTTAATCAAGCCAGGGAACTCTTGCTGATTCTGTTACTCTTAGGCATTTCTGAACATCACCTTAATATTCACTCTCCACAGACTGAACAAATAGTTTCCTTAACCATATGGTAGGTCTTGGATCGCGCATTCTTCATTCATTCATTCCTAGGTTCTCTTAAACAACCATGCATGTTTGAGGCTCTCTAAAGAAACAGTTCATCAGATGGCACAACTATTTCTGCAATTTACTTTTCGGGTCGCATGCAGGGAATCCAAGACTGACTTGCCCCACCTCTGCTCCAGGGTATAAAAACAATTTGTTCCCAGAAGAGTTCTTGTATAGGCTTCTTCTGGGCATACTAGTTTTCTCACTATATGGATATTTTCCCCCGTCAGGGTGCAATTAAACCATTTTAGATCATGCCTTAAAGGCCTCCGGTCTGAAGTGGTGCAATTCTGGAACAGTATTGCCATGTCATGTTTGTCTTTGAGAACCTGTGAGCTTCCTATAGGCACCTGACTGGCCCACTAGGTGAACAGAATACTTTTCTAGATGGGCCTCTGGTCTGTTATAGTCATGCTTTTCTTTTGTTCTCAGGATACTTTATGCACAACGAATCATTTTTCTCTCCTTCCTGGGTATAAAGCCATGGTTAACCTCCATTTGTCAAACAGAATACGGTTTCTTAATGCTTTGTACATCCACCCAGTTACATCAACCCACTGAAAGGGTTCCTCATCCCCAACCTTTCTAACCAACCCTTTTTCACCCTGGATGCAAAATTCCTGGGGTCTGTCCAATGTATAAATATCCTTCATTTTTTGTTGATATGTTGAAATATTCCTGTTAAATTATTCATGTTTTATTTATTATTTAAATAATCACTGGTCATGATTCGCACCCAGAACATTTTTGCCTGGCTGGAATATGTCCTTCAACTCTGATGCTGGCTGTTGCTTGCCTGTATGGAGGATAGAGAGTGGGTGGGGTGGGGTATATTAGCCAGCTTTCCATACAGAACTAAAATTGTAACACCCACCACTGCCGTACACCCCTTGGAAGCTTGTCTGGAAAACAGTTCCCCACCTCTGATCTGGGAAGCCTTGGTTCAGCGGGGATTTGAATATAATTCCAGTCCAAACACAAGTCTCTGAGCCACAATGGGTAGCATCAAGACATTCTCCAGCTCACAGGCTGTAAACTGTTTACTGAGGAAAGTGCTGGGTGTTGTTTTAAATTGTCTTATTTCAGGAAAGCAGGAAAGACCTGGCAGTAGACTAAACAAGGGATATTATATATGATGTTTCTTGACTATCGTAGCTCTCATCCAGACTGTTCTTTTGTTTTGCCCTAAGTTTCATGAAAGATTTATTGCCAACTTGGTCAGTTTTTCTCTCCAAGCCATCACTTACTTCCCAGAATGCTGACAGGGTGAAAGAGATCTGAGAAATCAGACCCTCTCTGGCTATGTGTCCTGTGCAGGAAGCGCTTTCATCCCCAGCTCTGCAGCCAGAATAAACTCTGATCTTACTTCAGATGTCAGGGAGTAGACTGTTTTGAATAAAGGGAAATTAATATCAATAAAGGAATATTTGAAATGCTTTACTGAAAAAAATTGCGAGAAAAAACAGCCAGACTAATTGCTTAGCTTCTAGTAAACTCGGTGAACACTGATAAACAAACTACAGTGGTACCTCGGGTTAAGTACTTAATTCGTTCCAGAGGTCCGTACTTAACCTGAAACTGTTCTTAACCTGAAGCACCTCCTGCTGCCACCGCGCCGCCGGAGCCCAATTTCTGTTCTCATCCTGAAGCAAAGTTCTTAACCTGAAGCACTATTTCTGGGTTAGCGGAGTCTGTAACCTGAAGCGTATGTAAACTGAAGCATATGTAACCTGAGGTACCACTGTAACTAACTAACTAACTAAAAGCCAGTCATATAAATTAGAAGTCTCAAATCAGAATGCAATGACTACATCAGGCTTCACGAAGCTAGTGTCCGCCAGACAGTTTGGACTACAACTCCCATCAGCCCCATTCAGCAAATGAAATTAATACTGTAGTCCAAAACATCTCGAAGACACCAGGTTGGCCAAGGCTGGACTACATGATACATTACATTCAGGTTTATTTATAGGCCCAAAGATCCCCAAAACGATGGACAGCATATTAATACAAAAAACGACTATTAATCAATCATCAGAACAAGAAGGCAAACTCACAGGTTACCTGGCTGTAGTCTATCTACCCAGTGAACTGGCCAAAAAAAGGCGACAACTCACTCACCAAGTGTTGCCTCACTCAACCCAATCCCTGTCTGCCAGTTCTACCATCAGCCCTAGAGTCCTTAACAATCACACTGTATGTCACAGCAAACCAGCAGACACCCTTCCCAGGGTCTTGACCCCACCCACCCAATCAGGATCCCGGCACAAAGAGGAGAATCCTCACTCTTGTCCCAACCTGAAGAACATGCAGCTTGCATTTCAACCAAAACTGCAGGCGATGGATACAGTGGTACCTCTGGTTACATACTTAATTCGTTCTGGAGGTCCGTTCTTAACCTGAAACTGTTCTTAACCTGAAGCACCACTTTAGCTAATGGGGCCTCCCGCTGCTGCCACGCCACCGGAGCACGATTTCTGTTCTCACCCTGAAGCAAAGTTCTTAACCCGAGGTACTATTTCTGGGTTAGCAGAGTCTGTAACCTGAAGCATATGTAACCTGAAGCGTATGTAACCCGAGGTACCACTGTACTCTTCCTGGAATGAAACATTAGTCCTTGCTTTGAGTTTACTGCCGGAAAGCAACAGTGGACTGAGCAAAATTTGAACAATAAACCAGAGAACAACATTTCCCCCTACAATTCACCGCATCAAGCTGGAATAAAGCAGTACTCCTGGCCAGTGAAATGAACTGGCTATTACTAATGGTACAGGTCCACAGATAAAACTTTCCAGCAATGAGTGCATAAAACATTAAAGCTTTTTGAATGGAATATTGATTAGAACCGGGAGATGGCAGGCCTATCTACATGCCTTTCAATCCTTTGCAAGAAATTCCAAACAAGTATCTCATCTCACTTTTTTTTATGGCACCATAAAACCAGGTCATAAACATCACCTAAAGAACAAATGCTAGGTGAATGGAGTTAGGTGGACATTACTAGGACATCCAGTTTCCTATCTGGTTTCTCTTAGTATCTAACAATCATGAGTTTCAATATATTCCTGTACACATAATTCCATTGTGGGATTCCTCCTCGTATTAATTTTGTTATTTGAGGGGCTGATTCAATTCCCTTCACTTTATGGAGTCTGACCTAATAAACCCAGTACAGTCCCCCAAGCTGGAGTAACTACAGGTGAAATGAAACTTCTTATTATCATCATTATTCATATTACTGAGTTATTTGATTTATATGCTGCCTTTGCTTCAATGAGCTCATGGCAACAAACATAATTTATCCCTCGCACACATACACACTTTATTCTTACAACCCTGTGAGGTAGGCAAGGCTGAATGTCGGTGACTAAGCTACAGCAAGCTTCATTAAAATGGAAACTAGGGTTGCAGACCTAATCTGTATACAATATTGATTGACTGTAGCAATTATATATGACTCAGTGGTATATGTCCATCAGCTCTACACATACAATGTAAGAGTTTCTGTTGAATAATGTCCATTACCCTACTTAGATTTTAGACTTGTAGCATGGGGAGGTAGAGAACATATATCTGCGCAAAAAGAAGAACACTACAATATACTGATGCACTAAGACAGAGGAAGACAATGTGGTGCCCTTCAGCTATTGTTAGACTACAATTCCCATCATCCCTGACCATGAGCCATGCTGTCTAGGCTCATGGGAGTTGCAGTGGAACATCTGAAGGGCATTACATTGGAATCCCAGCTCATGTAGGCCACTCCTTAGTACAGGAGGTAGCTTTTTCATTATTATTGAAACAAACAAAAAAGGAAACATAAACCTATGCAATCTCAGTAAACACAGTATACAACTAAGGCCCACGTACCCACAGGCATTGCTCATCTTGGTCAGGGGTCTATATTGCCGTACTCTTGTGACTGGCAAATTCAGCACCTGGGCCAGCGCTTTGGTGCTTCCAAGCAAAAACTGAAATGGTGACAGCACTTAGAAGGTGAAGACCCCACCCTTCCACCTGCCATTATCACTGCAACAAAGATGATGCCCCTACCACCCTCCTTATTTGCTTGACTATCAGACACAACGGCTAAGATATAACATACCTTCTACACCAGGTGGGGAGACCTGTGATCCACCAGATGCTGTTGGACTTCAACTCCCATCAGCCATGGCTTCTGGGGTATTATCAATAAATTGCACAGTAAGGAATTATGGACAAGAAGGTCATCACAGGTGCTAGGATCCAGAAGGCACTATGTTGCATTTCACTGGGAACATCCACTGAGCTTATATGTGACATCTTCTGCTCCTATTTTATACTACAGAAATACCTGAGTTTTAAAGCATCATCAGTTCTATTTACAACTCTGCCTAAAAACAGAATGGGCATTTACTTTCAATCTCACATGAAAACAACATCTTGCTGAGTAACTACCAGCTCTCATAGTTCTGGACACTTGTTAGACCTAAAGTAATAAAACTTGCTTAACAACCTTGCATCTGTGCAGGAAAAGCCAAACCAAACCGTCTCTCCAAGTACACATCATTAGGCAATGCAGGTAAGTAAAAAGGCAAAGGACGCCTGGACGGTTAAGTCCAGTCAAAGGCGACTATGGGGTGAGGTACTCATCTCGCTTCAGGCCGAAGGAGCCGGCGTTTGTCCACAGACAGCTTTTCGGGTCATGTGGCCAGCATGACTAAACTGCTTCTGACTAAACTGCTTCTGGCATAACCGAACACCGTGTCAAGTGCCAAAGCGCATGGAAATTCCATTTAAGTTTCTGCAGCAGCAGTACCTATTTATTTACTTGCACTGGTATGCTTTCGAACTGCTAGGTTGGCAGAAGCTGGGACAGAGCAACGGCAGCTCACCCCACTGAGCAGATTCGAACCACTGACTTTCTGATCCGCAAGCCCAAGAGGCTCAGTGGTTTAGACCGCTTCCCTTTTTTAGGCAATTCACAGCACATATGAGCTACCTGGCCCATGATTTGGGATGACGGTCTTAGTTTGAGTCTATTTCATTACAAAAAATATTTTAACTGTGGAAATGACAGTACCCATGCCTGCTCTGTAAATAAATGATTTTCAAAATGGGGCAGTTCATTCTATCCTGAACACAACCTAAATTAAGAAGAAGAGCACATGCACACGAAAGCTTATACCCAGAACAAACTTAGTTGGTCTCTAAGATGCTACCGGACAATTTTTTTTATTTTTATATATATCTTGACTGCGTCAGACCAACACAGCTACCAACCTGAATCTACAACCTAAATTAAAATACAATATAAGCAAAATAAAACACGTTTTACCCTTCATATTTTTACTATCACCAATTCTCTCTCATTCATGTTTTAAAAATAAAATAAAAAGGATGGACTAAAAATGTTTTCTACTGACAATATGGGCTTATTTGTATAGTTAGTTTTGTAAGAGCAAGTAGAGCAAAAGTGTGACTTTCTTTAAGAGTTCTTTAAAAAATGCAGCAAAACAGAAACTTGGATTAAGACAATGCATATTTCATCTGTCACATCATTCATGATGCGAAGACATTACAGAGATGCATGACTTTGCAAAACACCATGAAATGCTTTTAGGAACACATAACTTAGTGCACAATATATCTCAACAGGCAGGTGCCAATTAGAAGCTATAGTTTCTGGAAAGCTACAGTCTGAGCAAAGAAGAAGGAAAACAATATTTAACAGTGTTTTGTAAGGCAACTGAGCTGCGTTTGTGACTGTATTGGTGTTTCAACCTTTAGGGTCTTCAGATAACCTTGAAAAGGAGAGATTTGCTCAGCGGCTTTTGATAATGGTTTGTTTTTCACATCACTAGCATGGACACCTTGTTAAACCCACAAACTATGCACAGCACCAAGAGCACCAACAGGTCAACAGTAAACTATGATGACTAATGTGCAAATTATGTAGAGCTATTTGACCGATCAGCTGAGAAACCATATATCCCTGAACAAGGATAGTCAACATGGCAGACTCCAGATGTTGGCTTCCAACTCTCATGAGTCCCAGCCACCATGGCCAAGGGTAAGGGATGATGTGAATTGTAGTGCAGCAACATCTGGAGAGTACCAATGGAGAGAACCCCAAACCATCCAATACAAACTACCATTAATTTCTATACTTTGTAAAATGAACTCAAGATAATACAGTAAGTATTTATTTTCTTCAACACAGCTCTCATACCTGAAAAGCCAAGCCCATTTAAATGAAACAAAGGCTTGCCTCTTTGGCAGTGGGAGCTGCTAGAGTGAAAACTTCAAAGGGAAGCTCTATCTATTCATGCATTGCCCTCCGTCCACAGACAACACTGCAACTTGAGATTAAAGCTTTTGCTTACAGAATTCCCATCAGCGTAATTAAATGAAGCTCAAGCAGTTGAAATCTCATTTTAAAACTTTTTTTTCCTTTGTCAAACCCCAATTATTTTCCAACTCCTGTTTCAGTAAGCATATTGCTTTGCAAAAGCTCTGCAATCATACAGGTCACACAGAACACTGAAACAAACTAGAGTGAGTTATTCATGTAAAACAGAGTCTATTGATAAGAGGACTGAAAGTTGCTAGCTATGGTTGTTGCTCAAGGGTTTTTCTACTTTTCCTAACTTTAAAAGTAATTGACATTATATTCTTACTACTTTGGATAAATGGAAAAATCTGAAAGCAATGAATCACACACCCTAAACAGAAGAATGAAACAAATGAATATACAGTGGTACCTCGGGTTAAGTACTTAATTTGTTCTGGAGGTCTGTTCTTAACCTGAAACTGTTCTTAACCTGAAGCACCACTTTAGCTAATGGGGCCTCCTGCTGCTGCCGCGCCGCTGGGGCACGATTTCTGTTCTTATCCTGAAGCAAAGTTCTTAACCCGAGGTACTATTTCTGGGTTAGCAGAGTCTGTAACCTGAAGCGTATGTAACCCAAGGTACCACTGTACACAAATCTAGTTTCTTAAAACTCTAGACTCATTTAGAAGACTTTAAAATAAAAAATGACTTGAATCA
Organism: Podarcis raffonei; assembly: GCF_027172205.1. Classification (NCBI taxonomy): domain Eukaryota; kingdom Metazoa; phylum Chordata; class Lepidosauria; order Squamata; family Lacertidae; genus Podarcis; species Podarcis raffonei. Next base: position 25,533,121 of record NC_070613.1, on the reverse strand, counting down.
GTTAATTTTCAATGCAATCCAATGCATGTTTACAAAGACATTGCCTTCCATGGGGCTTACTCCCTTCTAAGTGTGCTCAGGATTGCAACTACCTGGCTACTAGCACAATCTTGCGCATATCTACTCAGCAGTTTCAATGAATGCAATAGGTCATACTGTATTCCCGGGTAAGTCTGTACAGGGTGGCAGCGTAAATAAATTAGTTAAATAAACTAGTTACAAATATGATTCAGAGGACAAATTTCCTGCAGAGACATACACACTTTTTCAAGCTAAGTTATCAAATACATTCCAGATGAGGGGAGGAAATAACCTTCTATTCAAAATAGAACCTTAAATGCTCCTGTAATCCTAAAACTATATACTGTACATGGCAGGTGAAACTTAAAAACCATTCAAAAAACACACACATTCTGCCAGGAAGTTAGGAAATGCTTATCTACACTGGCTATTATTGATCAGATCCACTTGGGGAAGCTTTCAGCAAGCGCCCTGTGGTCTGCTAACAATTGCTTTTAGAGCCATGATACTGCCAAAAACAGAACCCATCTTGCTGAAACCAAGATTTCTACGCTGATGCGTATATTTTCCACAAAGGACAGAAAAGAGGGTCATCTGACTTCCAAAAAGAAAAGACAAATTGCAGGATTTGTTCTTTCATAATAGCCATTCCTTTCCCAAGGCAATTACTTCATTCTGGGTACCTCCACTGTGCCTAGATTGCAAAATTCCCTCCCCTCCGACTGTCATTTCTATGCATGGCGCATCAGACCTGGACTAGCGTTTTGGAAGGCGCCACCGCCTCCGCCTCCTTCCCTTTTCCCCAAGCGCACGTCTCCTGGGCAACAGAAAACCCCAAAGAGTAGGCTGCCCTCTCCTTTTCTCTCTATCACCGGAAGCCAAAGCTGCCCCCCCCCACGGCCGCCTGCTGCTGCTGCTGCTCACCTGCTTCCCACCGAAGCTGCCGCCGCCGCCGCCGATGCGGGTGTTGAGCACGTCGTGTTGAGTTTCGTTGCCACCGTCCGTGCTATAGATCAGCCGGAAAGGGACGATATTTTGCCTCTCCATAAAGCGATCCCCGTCCCTTCGCTCCATCTCTGTCAACAAGGCGTCTCCTCGGGGAAAGAGAGAGAGAGAGGAGGGTGGGGAGGTGGGAGAGAAAAGAGACACAGTCACGATCAAGCAGATCGGGATCGCTTTTATTTACAAAAGATGACCCTCCGGGGCGCGACGTAAAGGGAGGCGGGCAGCGGCGAGGAGCAAGGCGGCACACGCGCTCCAGATTGCAGGGCTGGGGAAGCCAGAAGCCAGCCCACCCAGCTCCATCTTAGCGGGAGACCCTTTTCGCGCCTCGCCTTGCTGGATATTTCTCTGCTACCTGCTCTTTCCTAAACACAAACACTCACACACGCCCCGAGACACGCAAGCGCACGGAATGCAGCGGCGCTCTTGCTTTGCCTCCCTGGAAAGCGCTGGGGATGCTGCTCGGCTGCACCGGCCGAGGCTCCCTCTGCCCCCCCCCAAGAGATCTCTGCAAGGCGATCCCTGCCGAGCGATGCAAAGGTGAGGCGAGGACGCCCACCCACTCTCTCTTTATTTTTACCTGCGCGGCTGGAGCCGGCTCCGGAGAGCATCCCGAAGGCACAAAGCGTCAAGGAGAGCAGAGAAGTCGCTGGCTGCATGGCTGGGTCTCGGTCGGGTGGGAAGGAGGGAGGCGCGTCCTTCCTCCTCCTCCTCCTTCCCCCCTCCTGCCCGCAATAAGCGCGGGTCACACGGCGGCTGGCATGGAGGGGGAGAGGAAAGGCGCCCCCCGCTCCCGGGGTCTCCTTCTCCTGGCGAGCGAGAGAGGCGCGCGTCCTCCTCCTCGCCAATGCCGCCTCCGCTGCCTCAGTGCTGCATTGTGCTGGACGGGCTTCCGTTCGCTCGGCGAGCTTCTACTGCATTGGGCGGCTTGCTGTAGCTCAGAGGCTTCCCAGCTCCGCCCCTCGCTCCCCACACGCTCCACACATGCAGCAGCCCGAAGAGGCGGAGAGGGAGCGAGAGGCTTTTTTGCCTTCGCGTCGGCGCGAAAGCCCCCTTTCGCTTCGGAGGAGCGAAGCCGAGGGAAGAGAAGCCGGGATTCCCGGGAAATGTAGTTCGTTGAGCCAAAAGTTCCTCAGAGAGGGAACCTGTGTGAAAAGCTCGAACTGCGCCTGTCTCGCGCGAGGGCAAAAAAATAAGCCGCTTGTGGTGGTTGCCTTTTTTTGCACAACAGGTTACAAGACGTAACCTGAGGTGGAGGAAAGGGACAATGATGTGTGAAAAAAGGAAGGTTTGGGTTTTTTTAACCTCAGGAAAAAAGGAGGCGGGGAGGCCTACTACTCCCATCCCTCCTAGCCAGCTTGGCCAATGGTCAGGGGATGGTGAGAGCTCGAGTCCCACAACTTCTGGGGGTCCACAGGTGACCCACTCTGGTTTTATAGGGCTGCATCTGAAGGAGAGCTTCAGAGCAGGAGTGGGGTGTGACCTTTCAGCCAAGAACCGCTTTCCTTCCTTGGCAATCTTCCAGGAGCCACATGCCAGTGGTGCACAGAGCCAGACGCAAAAGTGGACAGAGCTGATAATGTTAAGTTTTACCTTTGTAACAGTAGGCTTGTTTCTACTACTCCATAGCACACCCCTTTCTTATGCCCTGCGTTCATGCAATCAAGAGTCACAATTGGAGGTTGTCTGTGTGGCAAAAACAGGAAAAGCAAGGTGGGAAACAGTGCCTGTGAGGGATGTGGCCTGAGATTCCTCTCCTCTGGTTTATAGCATAATAATACATCTGCTAACCTTTGAGGGGAGACTTTGCCATTTATACAGAAGCCCAGGATCACTGCCATTCTCAGAAGTGACAGGGGAAGGTAGTCCTCACAGCTGGGATACCACCAGTAGTGAGGAATGAAGGAGAAACTTGACTCACTTTGCATTTAAAGGTGAACTTAGCAAATTTGCATATTCCGAAGCAATATGCAAATGTGAATTTGCACCTCTCTGAATTTGTCAATGCAGTTCTCCAGCCAAATAACATCTGCAAAAAGGCATTATACGATGGTAAAGTGTACATAAAAATGCATATTAATGACAGTAATACACAAACATGCATTATGGCTTTGCAAAAAAAGGTGTCTATTAGGAAAAATTGCATCAAAAAATGCCATTGGGGATGATGGGAGTTATAGTTTAGCAACATCTGGCAGGCCCAAGGGTCCCCACTCCTGCTCTGCAGCTGTTGAAATTGCAGGAGCCTTCTTTAGGTCAAATATTGACAGCATTGTGGTGTCTACTAATGCAACTAGAAATGTGTATGATATGCTGGAATACGTGCCATCCTTTATCTCTTTATTCTTGTTCTTTCCATATATGCAAAGGGGCACATGCAAAGGGGTTACAGTGCATTTTGTAGAGAGCTTCCACTACAATATCCTACCAATAATGCATATAAATATATTCTCACTAGAAAGCTCTGTACCAACGCACTAATTTGACACTCCTACTTAGTAGCATTATTACAAAGAGCTGACAATAGCCTTTTGAAATCAGTTCTCAGGAACCTCAGGCTTTGAAATAATGTTACAAGAAATCCAATCTTTTTAAATAAAGCATTTTGGGAGAATCACTTAGCAAGCATTGAGCATGCAGTTCTTTAGCTATTGACCTGATTATCAGTAAACACAGTTTGCATTTTTGCAAGCAAACATTCCTTTCTGCCCCTGGGAATCTTCTGCAGTCCAAAGGAGGTTAAGGAAAAAAATGAAGAAAGCCTCATGTACATATAGCTGTTTAAAATTTCCACACTTACCTAGGTGCCACAGCAAATTCCTTCTTTCCTCAGCTTCTTTCCATGCATTGGAATCCTATTTGGTAGCATTCTGTCCCATCTGTCTTTGCCTGATATACTTTGGGGGGCATTATGAGCACCAATATCGTGTTGTGTTTAGTGCTGGTCTAGGATTGGTTAAACAGTTTCCACTACCCACTCAGCCATAAAGCTCACTTCAAGCCCTATCTACTTTGCAAGGCTGTTGTACAATGGCATGTGTGAAGCGGAGAACAAACACCAGCTCTTAAAAGGTGGGATATAAATAAAACAAATCTCTATAGTTTAGAGGAAGATAAAATCAAAGCCATTCCTCCCTGTCAATGCAACATCTTAACTATTGCTTGTATTTGTTTCCTGACCTACACTTGTTATTCTATTCTCCAATGGAATAAGTCACTGGTTGGTTTAAATTCAATTATCTAGGGCTTTCCCTATTATTTTCTGAGACACACAGTATTGTAAAGAAATTTTTGACCCTAAAAAATTGTTTAAATGTCAAGATTCTTCAACAATATTAGACAGAGAGCTTTCTGAACATCCATTTCAAAGAAACTTTCAGAGGCTAGGAATGGAATATTCTACTGCTACCCTCTGCTGTTTGGCTTCTTCCAGTGTCAGCCACTTTTAAAGATAGGATCCTTTTAACTGAATGAGCCGCTGTAGTTTTGTAAGGTTACTTTGCATTCCTGTTACATCATTCTTCTCCTCTTCCCTGCATGGCAACTAAAAACAACTATTCCATTAAAGTGGAGTCTGCTTTGGAACAACTAAGTTCATTTAAGGTATGGCAGTATACATGCCCAAAAAAATTCCGTATAAGGGAGGGTAAAAATATCAGATTATCATCAGGATTTTACCAATATCCATTGGTTTATGAAGTCAATTAACATAGCCATCTACTGAGCAAAAGAATGTATGAACAACTGTCTTATCTGAAAAACTAATGAAAAGAGTACATGCTTTGAACTATGCAACTATGATGTAGACAATTTTGAAATATGGTACCCTTTCACTCAGTAGGGCTTATTTCTGAGGGCTGCAGGTTGCCTAGGTAGGCAACCTAAAGCCCTCAGGGGGTTGGCAGAAAGAGAAAAGAGGATGCAGCACAAAGAAATAGAAATGGAAGAGGGTGGTCCCATCCCCTGTGATTTATTTAAAGCAGTTATACCCCACTCTTCAGCTGGAAAAGCTCCCATAGTGGCTTATAAGTCAGTAAAAATAACAGAACCCCTGCCTTCAGGCTTACAATCTAAGACTTGATGCAAAAGGAATGGGAAGGGGAATACAACTCTAACACCAATACAGTGGGACCTTGGTTTAAGAACAGCTTAGTTTATGAACAACTTGGATTAAGAACGCTGCAAACCTGGAAGTAGGTGTTTTGGTTTGTGCACTTTGCCTTGGAATAAGAACGTTTCGCTTCCTGTTGAGTGTGTTCCAATTGTAAATTGAGTCCCCTGCTGCTATGGGAACGCACGTCTTGGTTTAAGAACGGACTTCCAGAACGGATTAAGTTCATAAACCAAGGTACCACTGTATATTAAATTTGCAAGGCTCTTAGAATGACCGGCTTGGATACAAATGAGCTGCTCAGCTTTTAGGGGTTTTTAAAAAAGGTCTTGGTGGACCTTGAGAAACATCCATGGCAACTCATCCTTCCTGTAAGTAAATAACTGTAATGCAGCAACAACTTATTGACCTTACAGAATAGGGTCTCCTAGAATCTTCTTGTTACTTGCCACAGCATGTAGGCTCACTGGAAACCAGCTTACTGCTCTTACTCACAGGACCGCAGAAAAGGGGGGCTTCTGTGAGGGTGAACAGGGGTCCAGCCCAGCTGGTGAAAACAGCAGCTAGTGGAGATGTCAGCTCCTTGCTATCTGCTGCCCCTTTGGTTCCGATTTGACCTTACCCTACCCACCCCCAGTATGTGGCCCCTGACAAGATTAACCCAGAGGGAATGTGACCTTCAGTTAAAAAAAGATTGCATAGAATTTCACTGTGGTCACAGTAAGAAAAGTATTTACAATTTCTAAATAATTGGACGCGGGTGGCGCTGTGGGTAAAACCTCAGCACCTAGGACTTGCCGATCGTATGGTCGGCGGTTTGAATCCCCGCAGCGGGGTGAGCTCCCGTCATTTGGTCCCAGCTCCTGCCCACCTAGCAGTTCGAAAGCACTCTTAAGTGCAAGTAGATAAATAGGTACTGCTTTATAGCGGGAAGGTAAACGGCATTTCCGTGTGCTGTGCTGGTGCAGGCTCGCCAGAGCAGCTTCGTCACACTGGCCACGTGACCTGGAAGTGTCTCCGGACAGCGCTGGCCCCCGGCCTCTTAAGCGAGATGGGCGCGCAACCCCCGAGTCAGTCACGACTGGCCCGTATGGGCAGGGGTACCTTTAACTTTTTAAATAATAAAGACTGGCCAACACTTCCAAGTGTAAACTCCTTTAGAAAGGCAAGCATGTGTTACAGAGTCACCCACCCCATGCCTTTTTATATACGTACACAGCTTGTAATAATATGAACATAAGGGTTTAATGCAAGAATCATCACTATATAGTTTATTATAGAAACCAAAAATTTTCCACAAATATCATCTTTCAGTTTCCACATTTATTCAAAACTCATCGTTTTAAAGAAAGCAGCATTAAAATCCAATAAATGGTGACGAAGAGGCAGAGGTAGAAAACAAAGACCACAAAGCATCTGTATGCTGGTCTTCCCATGTGTCTTTCATTAAATTTGAATCTTTGTTCTCTTGTATGCTTGAGAAACCCCCAAAATCAGAATTTGCTTCGCTGGTCTGAAATAACTGCAACAGTGCTTGTGCTGATGAGCTTTGTACATTTTTTGTTTCTTCTGGAACAGGTAGTTCATCAGGCTGATGTAAACATAACTCCATTTTTTGTTTCTGATTTCCGTTTTTATTTCTTCCTATGGAATGCATGGCTTTTCTGCTGAGTTTTATTGGTGAGCTTTGTATATTAATGTCCGTCAACTCATTAGGCTCTTTGTTTGAGGGAGGACTAAGCAATGGCTTTTCTGGCTCTAGAAGGACCGTGAGTTCTCTCGGAAAACAGCTGCTCTCCACCCTAAGGTCAATTGCCGAACGAGTGTCTACCTTCTTCAGACATTTTGCTGGCAGGAGAACCGTATGGTTCAATTTTCGTTTTGGCTTTGATATGTTTTGCCTTTCACTAAATTCAGAGCCTGGAATCCGAGTATGTAGAGAGTTTAAATTTGTTGATAATCCTTGTAAATTCTGTCTTGAAATAGGCTCATAGTGTTCATAAATTTCGGGCAAGTTTTTCATGCATTGTTTACTTTCTTTCTGGGGAGGAAGATGTACCAAGTTGGTTGATAAAGCAATCTCTGATAAATTTGAAGCTTTGGGCATTTTACCACTTTCAGTGTTGCCACTGACTTTTCTTGATGCTTCTGAAGAACAGATGGTGTGATAGGAATAAACAGAACATGAAGATTCAGAGGTAGAATTTTTGTGTGCAGATTTAGGATACATTTCCAGGTGTTGAGAACCTTCATTCAGTGCCTGTGTTGTAATGCTTTTCCTAGAATACCACCTCAGTGAACTGTCTTGCCTCTTCAACCGCTCTTTCAGCTCTTCTGTTTTTGTTCCGATGAGAGGAGCAAATTGCCCAACACTACACTTCCTCCTAAAATCAAGGAAGTTACACATGTCAAAATGCAAAAAGAATTTTCAAAGAAGACATGAAAATTACTTACTAGTAGTAAATCATAAATAACATGGGCCATTGTGAAATGGTTACATGAGGTTTACAATCTGGCACAAATTTGGGCACCCAAGGAAAGGAACCATTATGCTTAGAGACCATCAAAGTGACAAACTATTTGGTACACACACTCTTGGTCTATAAGGAGAAGTCAAGATGCACATATAATCTGCCAAATCCTATTCTGTATTTAACAATGGCAGTGGCATTCTTGTCTCGGTGGCCACTGTCAAGCTATATGCATAGCTCTGCCTCTCTTTTGCCTACTGATCCTTCAAAGCATCGCGGGGGGGGTGTGGGGGTGTGTGTGAGGAGAGAGAACCTATCATTGGAATCTCTACTTCTGCCTCCCCCTGGGCTCCTTAAGCCAAAGACAGTAGCCTTATTTAGGCATTCTAAATAGAAGTTGGAAAAATGGGATGGGGAAGGTAGAAATGGGGACACGTGTGTTAGTGTCACCCATCCACTCCACTGTGCTGCCATTCTGGTCATCTACAAGTTGGCAGGTGACGGTCTAAAACAGAGTACTTGTTGAGATCCCTTATGCATTTTAGAACCCTGGGAAATCAAGGTTCTAAAATGCATAGGAAACCTTCATGAGCACAGGAGGCTTGGCGCTTCAGATGCTCACCCTCTAACTTGTAGGCAGTGACTGGAACAGCAATGCAGGGGCAGGAATCTAGACCAGGCAGAACTAGAAAATTAATCCACTTTACTTGTTTAGAATGCCTGAAGAGGGCTAAGAGGAGTTGAGAATTCACTGAGCAGCAAAGCATGAAGCTAAGGAGAAGAATGTATTTGACATAGCTATTTCTTTTGGACCTTAGAGCCCAGAAGAAGCAAGTGCAAAGGTGGATTCTGGTGTTTGCCTTCCCATTATTAAGAAGAGTCAAAGCAGTCTTTGCCGTCTCCATTTTTGGAGCCTTCCAAGTTCAAAAGGAAGTGGCAGTCATGGAAGCCAGGAGGAGGCAGATCAGGGAGATGCCATTGAGAGGATGGCAGAGAGTAAGAGAGGGGCAGACATATCTGTTAATTTTTCCTTGTTGCAGTCTACATTTTATATATATACATGTTATATGCCAGTTTATCCCATCTTATTTTACTTTCCCTCTGACTGCTAGAAAATTTCTCTCAGTGCATTCATTCTCACAGCACTTGGAGACCATCATATTTGTCAAGCATCTTATGCAAGAGACAAGGATTTAAAGATAGCTTTAAAAGTGCCAAGGATACAGCTAGATTCCTTGCAAGTAAGAGAGATGACCTGATGAGCTGTCAGCATAGTTTTTGGAAACTGCAGAAACAGGCTATATAGTATATAGCAATTCTTATACCTATTATTGTATCAGTAATCCAGATCTTCCACCAGTCCTGTATGTAGTACTGCCTAATTGTCAGAAAGCACGTCATCTGTAGATGAAAAATTCTGCTTATGGTTCTACCAAGCCCTGTTCTTTATAGACAGAGCCTTCAAAAGAGATGAACACACATTCTTTTGTGGTGCCTGTAGAAGCTACTTTACACAATAGCATCGGAAAGGCTGTTTCACTCTTTGGGGCCAAAAGATAGTGGGTTAGCTGAAGTCAGTGTGAAAGCTTCACCAAATAAAGTCATTACTGTATTGCTGATCACTTCAAAACTGGATCCGTCAAAATGGTCAAGACCCATATTAGTTTTCTAAATCAGCTCTGAAAGCGTAGTGACTTGTGAGGGAACCTCTGAAGTGGAACAATCATGGCAGGGGAGAGGAAGGTACACAAAATAACCAACATTTATTTTTGAAAAGTTAGCTGAAAATAAAAATTATTTGACTATAAGAAGTTATAAAATTGTTTACCTTTTAATTTTTGGTGTACTCAACTCTACAAAGTTACAAGAAAACTTGGAAATAATGTCATCCACAACTTGATAGTGAGAACTTTGAGCAAAGTTCTGGTGTTGCTCACTTTCAACATGCTGAAATTAGGGGAAAAAATGTATCAACAGCATTCCTAAAGAAAATATTTACATATAAATGATTGATTCTTTTTACAAGAATGAAGTTTTAAAACCACCATAAAGACCCAGTTCAGATTATATCTTGACTTAATAAACCAAAATATGTGTGAGCATCTTCCCTTGCATACAGAGAGCACTTTTGAGGCACAAGTAATCAAACCAAGAATACTCTAATTAACCATAGCTTTCCTTTTTATCTGAACCAGGAAACTATGGTTACCAGTTTTGGAATAAGCCAGGATAGTAAACTATGCAAAAGGCTTGGCTTATTAAACATTTATTGGTTTATTATGACTGTTTAAATGCAACCACAATCTACAATTATCCTTTTCTGACACCTGATGACCCTACAAAATTGTTTTCAAGTTGTAAGAAACAGACTTCAAACATTAATAGTATAAAAGATAAATGTAACATGTAAGCTAAGCTTACATATTTTTATTTACTGTGATATGCGTGGTTGCTTGTGCTCCATTACTAGGAAGTCCTTATCTACAGGCCGTTCCAACCTCATTATGGAAGATACCAGTCCCTGTCTGCAGACCTTTCACTATCTGGATAAAAGTGTGCTCCTCAAGAATACAGTGGTACCTCAGGTTAAGTACTTAATTCGTTCAGGAGGTCTGTTCTTAACCTTTAGCTAATGGGGCCTCCTGCTGCTGCCATGCCGCCGGAGCATGATTTCTGTTCTTATCCTGAAGCAAAGTTCTTAACCCGAGGTACTATTTCTGGGTTAGCGGAGTTTGTAACCTGAAGCGTATGTAACCCGAGATACCACTGTATAGGATGCTGGCTATTCTTGCTCTAATATATCCAACTGTACTACCCATCCACCTGTAGGGCATTGGCAGCCAAAGCTGCTAAAAATCAAACAGCTTTCCTTGAAACCTCGCTCTATAGCCAAATCACATATTGCCTAATTGCATTTGCTGCTGTCTATGTCATAAATACCCACAGAGAGACAAAAGCTACATCTTGGCTGTGAGTCCTGGAAGACCAGCTCTCTGCTTTGCCAGCCTTTTTCCACCTGGGACGGCAGGGCCCTGATTGACTCCAGCTACCAAAGCTGAGGCTGCTGAACAGACTCTTGGATTGGGATGTTGTTTAGATGTTTTTATTGGAGAGTTTTGTTGCTGTCATCAATATTAATTTTCTATTTTTAGACCTTTTTATTATGTATGTGGGATTTGCTGTTTGATTGTATACATTGTGATGTGTTTTATTTATGACTACTTTTGTTATGTTTGTGATTATGTAAATCCTTTCATGTTTTAAACTGCCTTGAGTATGGTTTTAAATATGGAAAGGCAGCATAAAAATAAAAAGATGATGGTACTAAGTTTAACTGATGCACCTTGGGGAGGGTCTAATCTTAATATAACCTGTCTAAAAAAATAATAATCTTCCCTTAGAAGAGAACAGCACTCACTGATTCCAAAACAATTATAAGAATATATAATATACACACGCACAGCCCTGTTGAAGCTCCTATGCTTAATTTAGCAAGAGTAGCAATGATATTGACTAACCTACCCATGGGAGGTACAACTTATTTAACATTACTTTACAGGAGATTTAATACCTGGTGATTTAGTCACTTCCAAAATGTAAGCTATGTCTCATACAATATTGAAGGAATTCACTTTCACCAAAAATGAGAAAGAACCTATGTCATTACAACCTTTATATCAGCTCTTTAAACTATTTCTGTGAATGGGTCAAATACATAGGAATACTGTTCTAGACAAAAAGGTTTCATAAAAAATATATCTCCTCCAATATCTGGAAGTAATTTAGGTATATCCATCACAAGTAAATAAGCCACAATTATTTAGTTAATATATGCTTACTATTTGAAGGTCATCATACTTCTTCAGACAACATTCACAGTACCCTTTTCTCTTTTTATGTTTTGCAGGAAGCTGAACTGGGCCCTTCCCTTTGTCATTATTTGCTGGATTTCTGTTCATGAAAAAGAAAAAAATTATCTTACTCATATATTCTATAAGAGAATAAGCAAGATCATCAAGAGCACAACTCAGGGATTCACAATAACTTTTTTTCATAGGAACTAGGACTTTCAATCCAACTATGATAGCACAATATTACTTGCAGCATTTTGATTCAAAGTAACCAGCTGCATAAATATGGCCCTAGAACGTCATGATTTAAAGATTTTAATGTACTGTTGAACTATTTACCAACCCTGTGGAACTTAACAGAGAGACATGGATACTCAGTGGCTAAACATTTAGCACTGGAAAGTCTCTCCCCTGACCCCGCATTATACAATGTCTGGAAGACATGACCCAGCTAGCTACTTGTAAGAAAACACAACCTCCCAATCTTTCCATTCCTGTTGAGCCTCCTTTGCAAAAGAGCACACATCCTCTTTCTGATTCTAGCTAAAGTGATTTTTCTCCTGCCCATATCTTCTTTTCTTCAGCTGTGTTTCCCCTGCCCTTTGGCTCAAGCTCCTTCCCTCAACCACCTGTTCTCAGAGATTTCTGCATATTCTGCACCCTTTCTTCAGCCACCATATTTTCTTTGGCCTCACTACCCCCTGGTTTGCTTCCTTTCTGCTCAGCTTCATGTCAAGCTTCCTGTCCTCCATACATGGGCTCTTCAGTCCCAAACAAAATTAACAGTATAGTTTTTCTCAGGGTAGTTTTTCTTTATTTATAAAATTTATAAACTTCTTTTCACCACTTTAGCATATCTGGATATCTGAGCAGAAAATAAGTATAAATGACTCATGCATCCACTCTTTCGCTGTGATAACCAGAATCCAGACTAAACTAGCAGTGTCTAACTTCTAACATATAAACTGAGCTTTTAAAAATCCATTAAATCAAAGCAGCTTGTCTAATGGTGATGGGGGCTCACTAACTAACTAGTAGGCACAATAATGTGTGTGATTAGATTAACCGAATATAGCTTATAAACTGGTCTTGAATTCTGTGTAAAAATCCAACCTTGCTTCCATCCTCTTTAGCCCTTTACCAAATTTTGGCACATTCCTCTTCAATTACCTTTGTTTATTCTCAATTTGCTTATGAGCAATTATATTCTTCTTTTCTGTTTCAAATGGACTGTAAGGTTTTGGATTGGAATAGTTGACAACTGGAAAGCTGGACAGTTGCAAGTAAAAGGGTCTGTAGCGTCTACATGAGAAAAAAATAAGTCAGGTTTACTGAACATACAAAAAAGCAATAAATATTAAAACTTATTTTTAATAAGTTAAAAACTTATTTTTCAGTAGTTCTTGCTTGCAGTGTGTTATCTGTGGTGTATGCCACTCTGCTATAGCAATGTTGACACTCTATTATTCTTTGCTATATAAACTCTGTACCTCCCTTTTATAGGGTTCAAGCCACATATACACTTGTTCTTTTACTCAGGTTTGTGCTTTGCAATAAATCACCTACTGTGCCCTCCATTCTCCACCTCCCTGTAGAAAAATAACCCAGTTTGATAAATACTTTGATTGAAAAATTGGCAACGTTTTGTTCTCCGTCTATATAAATAAATTTTGCACCACGGGTGGGGAACTTCCAGCCAGTGGCGCAGGAGATTATTTCCCCTTGAATATGATGTCAGGTGTGAGGGAAGCAGAAATGCAGCTGTAAATGCACTCCCAATTGTGCACTGCCAAGGAAAAGCAGGCTTAAGTTCTCCAACTGGATTAGCTGCGAGAGAGAGAAAGTTCACTATGAGAAATGCATGGTGTCAGTCCCTGAGGAACTGACTGCCCAGGGCTTGCAAAGTGCTTCATGAAGGGGTTGTCAAGTGCCCAACAGTCAGCCCACTTCTCCATCATCTTGTATCATAATGATGCCAGCTGACTGGCAAGAGAGTTGTTCTGCCCACTTGTCAAAGTTGACCCATGGGAGTGTGGCCAGATAAGGCCACCAAATTTGTGCTTCCTTAGCATAATGCAGATTTTGGGTCAAACTACTAGAGAAGAAGAGACAAAGCTGAAGTTTTTGAAGAGCTGGTTACATTACAATGATCGAAGTACCAGTTTGTATGAAGGTGTACATACCTGGATTTTAAAACATCTAACAGAAAAAAGGAGTAAGAAACAGTGCTTTTCATTAAAAAAACAAACTAATAAATCCAAGGTATTTTGCTACTGTGAATATTACAAGCTGCTGGAAGTGGAGGCTGTAGTCTAAATACATGCCATGCTACTGCAAACATGGTATTAAGGCTGCATTCCTATATACAGTTACCTGGGAGTAAATCCTATTGAACTCCTAAGATTGCACTATAAGAAACCAATTGATAGCCAGATATGGTATCTAGAGCAATTCCACCAATAAACTGTATGTCAGAATCTACCTTCTTATGACCCCCCCCCACTACATACAGAACTCTGCAAATTTATTTCACCTCACTGTTCTATTATCTCTGATAGATTACCTAGCACAAAAGGAATTGTCTTACTGAAATCCTTCCAGCATATTAGAGCTTTGCATTGTTTTCCTGCAGATTATATTGTCATTGCATCAAATGTTGTCATCAACCTCCAAGAAGAAAGCAGATGGTTTGGAGGACATGTGTTGAATGGAATATTAATTCATCTGAAAATAACACTTACCGTCTTCTGTCTTCAACCTTCAGAAAAGGATTTTTCAGTTTATCTGTTCAAAAGAATGTAGTAAAAAATTTTTATTATTACCAGATTATACGAACATTCCTATTTCTAACACAAGTAACAAATAGCTTATGGAAAATTATACTATTCTATAAATTAATAACCTTGCCTAGAATAAATGATCAAGATTTTTCTTTTTAAACAATCAATATTTTTTATTTTTTGTAAAATAAATAACAAGTCTTATTCATGTCTTGAATACTTACTTTTTGTTTTCTGATCAACTGACTCTTTTTCCTGTTAAAAAGAAATTATTATTATAGTTTATTCATTTGATTTATTCAATTGTGCACGTTTTATAGTTGACTGTGTGATGTAGGAGACCAGAGCCGTGGACCAGCAACCAACCAGTCAATGGGAAGTATAGTTTTAAATTTTATTGGCAAAACTGATGAACTGTATTTTAAGACAAGTCACATCTTGTCTACTTTTATAGTTATGTATGTAGTTCTAAGAGATGTAAAAAGACACAAGCAGATCATAGAAAGGCCTACAGCTAGGGGGAATGTGTGCAACGAGGTTATTCTCTTCCCTGCATATTTTTTTCAAAAAGAAGCAAAAGAAAAAAGCAAGTCTCTCTTCTTCCTACCTGTAGCTAGCTATTCAGCAATTAAATGATCCCCTTAACAATACAGAAACAAGTTGGCTACTTTATATATTATACTATTTGCTTAACTAGCCCAGTAGTGTCTATCCTTATCAGCAGCGATTCTCCTGGGCTTTTCACATCACTTGCTACCCGTTCATTTGAACACAGCAGCAGAAACATAGTTCTCTAATATTCAGTTCCTTGGGCATGCTAAATTTAGTTTGTTAACAACTTCTAGTTTTCTAAAAAAATGTAAACAAGGTAAGAGGAATTTGTACTACTGAGTTGTAATTCCTTATTTTCAATTATTCCAATAAATATTTTTTTTAAAAAAAGAAAGAACTCATCTAATATAATATTTAGATCACAAAAAGTACTCTAGTGAACTTTTTAATTAATCAAATAGTTCAGATATTTTGCCTACTGGTAAAAACATCTGATATATTCACATAGTATATAAAATTAACATGGCAAACACACATGTTAAATAGTATTCCAACAGATGGAAGAAATCAGTTGGCAATCCTATAATCTGTAAATTCCACTGAACTCAGTGGGATTTACATCTGAATAGAAACGTACATAGGATTGCATTATGCATTTCCAGATCCCCACCTCCAATGTTGATCACTAATAGGCTAGCAAAGTTGGGGGAGGGAAAGCTGTCTCTCCAGGTTATAGATACTACCAGACTTTAGAAGGGCGACTAGGTTTTCTCCTCTTCTTCCGCCACAAAGGCCCATTCGTTGCTCTCATTTCAGGATAAGGTGCTCACCCTCCTCCTCTCTTGGACCATGATCATACCAAAACCAAGTGGACACCCAAATTTTTCTGGTACAATGCACAAATGAGTAAACCATTATGCTACTTAGCTGAGGATAATAATTTGTCTATAGCCCATAAAATATATATTTTTAAAGATATACCTTAAATATATAAGGCATTTGTTTTATGATATTCAACCTGTTATTATTTTTCTCTGGAACTAGGAAGATGTAGACTTACCGCACATTTGATTTCGGTGCTTGATTTCTTGATCAGAGAGATATCTTTTTTCTTCTGATCAATATACTTCTTAATATCTATTATCAAGAAGAAAAGATTATCAAAATTATTTGAAATTATCTTATTCTAAAACAACTGAAAATTCCCTGGAAAAATACTTACCATCAACATGAAGTATTTTCACTCCCCAACTCAAGGCATTGGACAAAATACTACCAGAGGGGATTAATTCCTGAAAGACACATATTTATACTTCCATTAACTAAAATATTTTTATATTCATGTGTATGAATATGCCAGCATCACTTGGGAGTGTTGCATGCACATTTTCACACTGTCCAAACCAAAGACCCAATAAAGCTACATAAGCAAAATTAGCCAAAAGGGCTATTACAAAAGTTGCATCACTGACAAACCCATTTCACAACTTTTACAGTCAGAATGGTTTATTTTTTGAAAACATTTCAGAGAGTTGCAGGTAAGAAAACACATAGAAGCAGACAGTGCAGGGCAGCTGTGGATCCGACTTCCCAGCAGCAGTGGCTGCTGTTTAACCAGGACAGAGTGCTAGAGAAGTAAAGGCAATGCAGGCACACCAGCTAAGCCAATCCAGCACTCCTGCTATTGCGTTGAAGCAACCCTGACCTCACCACTGCCCTGCCTTGGTAAGCAACAGCAATGATGCTACCAGGAATCCCACTCCTGCCAGAATGGAGTCACCTTATTGAATGATACATACCTGTTCTTTTATTGCTTTTTCAACTAAAGATTTTCCTCTACTCATGCGTACCTATTTATAAGAAAGAAAGTACAGAACATTTGTGTTCATCACTAGTAGTCTTGCATAATGAAACGTTTAAGGCATAACTCTGCAAGGATTCTAAATATTTGTAAAACCCACTCACACACTGGTTAGAGCATGGTGTTAATAATGCCAAGGCCACAGGTGTGATTCCAATACAGGCCACTTGCATATTCCTGCATTGCAGGGTGTTGGACTAGATGGTCTTCAAAGGTCCCTTCATACTCTACAATTCTGTTTCTAAAAAATGTGATACAGTGGTACCCCTAGTTGCGGACACGATCCGTTCCAGGGTGCCGTTTGCACCCAAAAAAGTCTGCAACAAGAGCGGTGCCTCTGCGCAAGCACGGAGCGCGATAGAGTGCTTCTGCACACGTGCGCAGAACGCTTCTGCGCATGCAGCAAAACCCAGAAGTATACACTTCCAGGTTTACCACGATCGCAAGCCGAAAAGACGCGACATGAACCTAACGCAACACGAGGTATGACTGTACTGTTACTGATGTGATTGCACTTTTATGTTGCATATTTATTGCATTTATATATTGTCTTCATATATCTTATGAGAAAGAGGATTTCTCAGTTAATAAAATTGCATGAAAGGGGTGCTATAGTACTGAATTTTCAGAACTGGTAGGGGATTTAAACCTTTCAACTTCACAATTCTATGACATAAGTGGCTACATCACATACTCCTCTGTGTTTGTGGATTTTTTGGTCTATCCATCTAAACCTAGGTCGAGCCATTAATATAACATTCTTAAGTAATGAATATTAAAAGGCTCAGCACAAATATGCCCACTACTGCTGATCTGTAAATTTCTTTCTGCAGTTTATTTGGGTAATGAGCTGTTTGAAAAGACAGTGTATTATTACTAATGTAAATATTTTGGATAAAATTTCTGAAACGTTCCTATTTATATTAATTTATATTATATTATATTATATTATATTATATTATATTATATTATTATTAAACAGACTTAAGTAAAGCAACAGACTTCATGGCTGCGTATTTCAAAAACTACTTCTTGACTTAACACAAAGTAGAACAGGTTAATGGTACCATAATCTATATCATTTTCATCAAGCCATTCTTTGCTTGATGCAACATTAGCCACAAACCGCAAACCCTGGCTAGTTTTGCAAGAAGAGAGATTAAATTGTAAAGAATGAGCTCTACTTGACTTGCAGCATAACTTTTAAAAATATATCTGCAGGGAAGGAGACAGGAATGGGACTTACTGTGTCCACTAGCTTGAATGAACTTCCTTCATGCCTGTCTCTTCTGCTGCTTGGATGAGGCGAACTGTTTCCACCATTATATACGGAGTCTGGGCTCGGGACTGGAGATATTTGTCCAAGAGTTTGAGCAAATTTTGCTTCCTTTTTATTAGAGATTAAATAGCTAATATCTTTGCTCAGGAATCCTTCCACTCTCTATACATAAATGAAAAAGTATTCTTTCAGAACTTAGTATAAACCTTACAAAACAATGAAGCACTTCATACCAGTTTAACATACAATGCCCCCTTCACACAAAGCTGAGTGCTTTCCCCAGAGCACAATCCACACTGCTGTAAGTTGTGTCTGAAATGACACAGCCAAAAGGATGGTGCATGATCACAATAGGTTTTTTACACCTGAAAAAGGCCAGTCCACTAATTCATATGATTAAGCACATGAAAGTTAATAGAATTTTATCAACTAGAACTGGGTTTCGATTCAGGAGTGTTTCACAGAGATAAATAAATCAGCCACTTGCAAGCTTTCTTGGCTTACTATGAGAAGGGGGAACTAATGGTACCCAGCACTGTATCCAATGTACCAAACTGGCCCCAGAACTTAATTAAAACTATTATTCTGAAAGAGACTCCAGGGATTCATACAAGCAACATCAACAGGTAACTATGATTTATCAGACAGGGAACTGTGAAGATAATAATAGCTACAATAAATTATTATTATTATTATTATTATTATTATTATTATTATTATTAGTGCAATTCATGTACATGGTGTTTTACAAACAATAGGTATAACAGGTTCCTGTTGCAAGAGGATTATGATCTAAAACAGACACCGGAAATGATAGAGGAAGGGGGTGAAATGGAGGCACTAGCAGGTAAGGGAAGAGTATGTGATTATTTTTATTATCAGTACTTTAGCTTAATTACAATAAGGTATAGGGCCTGGGGTAGAGAGTTTGTTTTAAAAGCTTCCTGGAAAATACAGGTTTTGAAACACCAAAAGGAAATAAGGGAGGTAGAGATATATATGGGTATAAGGGACCGCAAGGGGAAAGGGCAGAGCCACTGCAGGGAGGAAAAAACATTATAGATTATAGAACTAGTTGAACAAAGGACACAAAGATAATGTGTTGGGAAATAAACATACAAAGTTAAGGAGGAGCAAGGCCACAAAGGTTTGAAAAATGAGGAGAAGCTTATACAGGGTGTGAGGACAGTAAGTAAAGGATTAAAGTGGAGGGTGAACTGCTCAAAGCGATGAAAGGTGCAGATTTTGGTAGTAGATCACTATATTGATGTTATAATATGAAGGCAAGGCATCAGAGGACCAGAGAAGTCTGCAGTAATTCAGGTGAGATATGAGCAGGGCACAAACAAAGGTGAAGGAACAGAACAGGAGAGTTGTATTTCTAACAACAGACTGAATTTGAGGTGGAAAGGAGGAAAGAACAATCAAAGGGAAAAGGCTTCATGCCTAATCTTCAGGGTGAATGGTGAAACTATGGATAAGTATGAACAAAGAAATGAGGACTTGGGAGGAAAGTAGAGAAGTTTGGTCTGACTCAACTTAATATGATATTGAAGCAAAAATGAGCCAGGGTTATAAAGCACTTTGTAAATTAAGGACTTTAGAAATTATGAACATCATAACAGTCTGTTATGCAACCAACAATAGTTATATGACTACTCCTTTATACATTGATTGTTCCCAATTCACACACATTTTATGTGTAATCTTCATTTATATTATTACATAGTTGGTGAGACTACACACATACATTTAAGAGGCAATTACTAATTATTAGGGCTGGAAGCTTGGGAAGCTTCTGGGCATATAGACTGATTTTGAAGGCTCCCCTATTACAAGAGGACCTAATTTTTCAGATTAAAAAAACCAGAAACAGACTTACCCCTCCCAATTCTTTAAGATCTTTTGCTATTTTCTCAGAGAGGACATTGGATGGAATATCAAGGTAAAACACCTTCCCAGTAAGTGGTTTGCATTTTAGTTTATCTGATTTTGTGGAATCTTTCTTCACATTTTTCAGGGGAGGTTTGCTTCTTTCTGTTCTTCCTTGCATATCACCTATAATAAAAAGAAAAGAAAATTTGATAACCTAAGGGTTTTTTTAAGGAGTTTTAGAAGGGTTTGTGGGCAAATCATCCTGGGTAAGTAAAGCCATATTTCTAACAAATAAATAAAAGTATATTTGAACTTGTCAAGACTATACAATCCCTCTCCTCGTCACACAAGGTCAGATAAACAGCACAGTCCCCTCCTTCTTCATAATATTATTTATAGGATCGCAAAATGAGAAGCTTTGGGGAAAGGCCAGCCATGGATCTGCTGGACCCTAAGCTATTACAGCAAAAAAAAAAAAAAGGAAAAAAAGACAGAAACCCCATCACCACCTTGTACCCTGACCAGCCTGAGCCGACAGAGCTTCAGATGCAGAAGTCAATCTGCTGCTACTCGCATCTGGCTCGAGTACATGTAGATACTGCGTTCAAATATATATGATACTATCTGGTCCAGGAGGAGCTACTCTTAAACAAGATATTCGTGTTTGAGAGAGCACCTGAACAAGCCGTACATCCTTCACAAGTGAATGTTGCACAATGATCTCAACTGCAAGTGAACCTTCTAATTTTATATGTCTACTTATGCATGGAGTAGATGGGGTTTGTCCATCTGGGAGATGGAAAACTCTGATCCTAAACCTCCATTGCCTTCTGGCATATATTTGGGAGGAGAAAAGGCTAAGGAGTAAACCAAACAAAAATCCACAAGACAGTTGGATGGCACCTTGTACGCCAACTTCTGGCAACTGCTGCGGCCCAGTTAGTGCCAAACATATTGCTCTGCTTTTCCTTAGACACGGAATGAGGTCATGAGAGGGGTCTTGTTATTCTGGGCAGCCCAGGAGCTCCGTACAAACGGCTCAGGCTTTCGCCCCTGGGAGGTCACTTTGGTGCTGCTAAAGCAGTAGTTTGACTTAATCCCCAGAAGCGCACTCCATTGTTTCTCGAGACAGATGGATGTCAACAACTTATGAACATATCTTACCGATTTCAGAGAAAGATGTTTCTAAGTAAATTTACTAGGATTGCAGCCCTAAGCCAAGAACACATCCCACTGAAATAAATAAGATTTGGATTCAAGTGGATGTGTTTCATATCAGAGTTAAAATATAGGACAACACTCTTACAAACACACATGCAGTCAGTTTTACTTTCACTTACAGATCCCAAACCTTCAAAAGTTTTGAATAAGTTCCTCATTAGAGCATTAAAAAAAAAACTGGCTACAGGATGAGTTTTTATACCCCAGCTGTACAGTACAAGGAACAAAAAGTCCAATCTCTATGACAGGCAAACTAGCTGCTTACCTTTTTGAACAATAAGCATAATGTTTAGCATAATTCTCAAAAAGCCCACAACAGTTTGCAGTGCAAAGCAGTTACACACACATTTGGAGTAAGTGAAACACAAGTTAAGTAACATCAAACCTAACGCATTAAGATACTGTAGTACACCACCCCAATCTGGTTTATTTACACATATATACAACCTGAGCCAACAATGGAAGGGTTCACAGTATTAACACTCCAGAAAGTTCTTGCTTCTTCCAAAGCCACAACACTTGGATTCAAGCAGAAATCAGGCATGGCTCAGTCTCAGGCTTCCCAGCCTATCCAACTACTTGCTCACCTAACTCAATTCACAACTCTGGCCTTTGTCTTTCTAGCTACCAGCCAATTGAGGGAAGGGGAACCACCCATTTGTCCTCTGGCACAGAGCCATTTCCTTTGTTACCTTAAAACTACCAATACTTAGTCTTAGGCCGTTATCTCACCAGGAAGCCAGCCTGGCTATTCAAGGATTTGGATCAGTGCTGGACCCAGAAATTAGGAGGGGGCCCATGCATAGTTTAAGCCCCCCACTCCCCGCCAAATTATAAAAATACAAAAGCTATCTAGATCTCATCAACCTCCTCCTCTAAGAAAATTTTGCCTCTCTGGATTTCCAAAGAAAATGGGAGCAGATCTCCTGCCTAAGAGCTTTATCATCTTTTTTTCTTTTCTTTTGCATTGCATGGGGCAGGGGTTGGCAGCGAGAAGAAACAACTATTTTTTTGTCCGAACCTCCTTTCTGGAACGAATCTGTGAGGGGGCTGAAGCCTTTTAGAAGACATCCCTGTTTAGGGAAGTTTTTAATGTTTCATGTTTTATCGTGTTTTTAATATTCTGCTGGGACCAACCCAGAGTGGCTGGGGTATAAATAATAAACTATTAATAATAATAATAATATTAAAGCACACTCCTTAGCGGACTAAAGGAAAGTCCTAGCACTTACAGGGGAGCTGTCCTTTGCTGCTGCTCTTCAAACCACTTGGTTTCATTTTCCTGGGAAGTCACATCTTACCCTCCTCGCCTCTAACGGTTACGACCTGCGAGGCAAAAAGAGCAGCGCACAGAAATTAAAACCACATTTTAAAAAGAAACAACGCGAAAAGCTCTTTAAAGGTTGTGGGCGGAGACCCCGAGACTTACCGCCTCCCCGCCGCCCCCCGTAGTCCCAACCGCCTCCCCCCAAAAACCTCACCCTGGTTTTCCCCCTCGTGTGGCCTTTTCCCCTCCCCGCCTGGGGGGCAGCGCCTGGTGTCCAGCGCCCGCTTCCCCTGCGCCCCCTTTCCGTGCCGCCGCCTCCTCCTCCTCCCCCCTCCCCCGCCGAGGGACGGTTGGCGTTTGAAATGTGCGTTCCCGCCGCGCGAGCCGACTCCCCACCCGCCGCCTCGCGCCCGACTTGCCGCCGCCGCCGCCTCCTGCTCACCCCAACGTGGCGGGGCCCATGGCGCCGGGGACGGGAGCCGCTCAGTGTTTCCGCGAGTCGGCCATCGCGCTAGCTGTCGCTCGCAGTTTCCCGCCTCTGCCCAGCAGGGCCTACCAGCAGCTCCCGAGGCCGGCCTCGGCTCTCTCGTTGGCCTGAAGGGCCGCCCGTGCCGGGAAGCGGAGGCGGAGGCGCCACCAACCAGCGAGGAGGCTCCCTCCCCTCGGAGGCCGGCTCTGCGCGCTGCCTGGGCGGGGTGGGAGTTAGCGGGGGGCGGCGCCTTCTCCTGGAGGCCTCCCTCGGGTGGGCGGCAGCGCCTTTCTCTCAGGTAGAGCTTGGCTTGGAGCTCCGAGCAGCTGCTCTTGTTACCCGAAAGGAAGGGCGGGCAATTAAAAAAAAAGTTTTCCGAGAGGAGGAAGCGACTCTCCTTCGTTAGTTTGTGTTTTAGGAGGCGGACGAGATCGGAGTGTTGGGCCGGGGTGAGGTATGTGACTACAGTAATGGGGTAGTCATTCATATAGCCAGCTCTCAGTACCAGCACTTGAGAGAGACTCCCATATAAAAAATGAAATCTGGGTTTCTTTAGAACTGAGCATCGTGAAAATGCGAAATATGAGCCTATCATTAAATTAGAAACAATCGCTATGTGGTAGTGCATTGCAATAAATTTTTTGCCAAGTCGCTGGGTCTTCTACCTGTTTTGTCTTTCTGTGTAAGCTGCCAGTTGTCTGAAGATCCGACTGGGTAGCCATACAAAACTCAAGCTTTCAGAATTTGATGCAAATACCACAAGTCCTGAACTTGTTCCAAATTTATTGCTGCTAAATAATGCTTCATATTGTTTGAGGGGGTTTTTAAAATATATATATGTGTGTGTGTGTGTGTGGCTTATTCCCCCCCCAAAAAAACAGGTTATGTTTTTCAAGGAACAAAATTATGGGCTCTGAAGAGAAAGAAAATGAATTATACAGAATCACAACTTCTCAGCAAGCATTCTCCTCTGGTTGTGGTGCTGTTATTACATCGGTTTTGGGTAAGGAAAAATCTTTGAATCCACTTAGCTCATTATGGCTGCAGCAGCATGTACATAGGCAATGGTTTACCAGGGATATGCAGACAGCTCCTGCTTCATTCTTTCCATAATGTGAGTAGGACCAGAAACAATAATATTTGGCATAGTGCCAAATGACTGTATCCGAACTGGCAATTGTGGTTTGTTTAGCTTCAAAGAGACCAAGATTTTCTCCTGGCTTACCAGTCATGGTTTGTTTAAGCAAAACAAGCAATCCCTGGTTTGGATGTAATGCTACACCATGGACTGTAGTTCATTGCTCATGCAAGAGGAGGCATAAAGTGAGAATGATACCTTCATTCATGGTAAGCCAGTAGAATCCTAGAACTGGAGGCTGGTCTTAAAGGCCATCTAGTCCAGTCCCCTTTCTGATGTAGGAAATCTAGAGTTGTTAGAGCATCCACAACAGATGGCTGTCCAGCTTCAGCTTGAAGACCTTGAACAGGAGAGCCTGAGGCTCAGTAACTCGTTTCTTTGTTGAATCACTGTTAGCATTAATAAATTTCTCTTTATGCTCAATTCAAATGTGCCTTCTACTGCCCTCTGGGGCAACAGAGAACAAGTCTTTGCTGATTTATGTATATTCATTTATTCAGCTTTATTTTTAAATCCTTATTGCCAACTAATTTATGCATTCTAAAGGTTTTCCACAAGACAATTTTTATTTTTGCTTTAGTGACACCCCTAGATGTTGTTAAAGTTCGACTGCAAGCCCAGAGCAATCCAAACCTGAAAGGTAAAATCCTTATAGATATGCATATGGGATACAGATAAAAGGGTGCCTGTTCTGTTTATGTTTTGATAAAATGTGGCTTTAATGGTGGAGGAGAAAGTATTGTGAACTATGAAGGCCTAATATTATGCATGCAAGACTGAGCTTGGTATACTCGTTACTGTTGTATTTGTGAATGATGTTAAAAGGTAAAAGTATGCTTAATTTAAGAGTGAAGAGAGAGCTTTAACTTTTAATATATACAGTGGCAGAATGGAGTGATGAATTAAGTTTGTTCATCACTATTTCTGCAACAGGAAATATCTAACAGGTACTTGTATACCTCCCAAATGTATGGTCCATTAGCCAATTAGTATTAAAGTATATAAGGGATATAGTACAGAGTTTCCTTAAATTATTTAATTATGTAATTAAAATATTTATACCCTACCTTTAACCCAAAGATCTCAGGGTGTGGGGGGGAACCTTTTAAAAATTGCAATTCATAACAAATAACAGCAGAATACAACCCACTACAACTGCAGACTCAACCTGTGCATCGTAAACTGCTTAGACTGCTTTGTTATAATCAAGCAGTGTAAAGGGCAGGTAGTGTACAAGATACCAGATGACCAGGGTCAAACAAATCCTGCAAGGTGGAAGCTGCCACCACTTCTGTTTGCCCACTCAGCCTGAGTCAGGAGAACCCCAGATTACACTAGATGCCCCTAGGATTTGAGGAGATAAGAGCCCTCTGCATCTCGAGCCCCAAGCCCAAATTACGTAGTAGCAGGTAGCCAAGCAGGCAGGTACTGGATGCAGAGCCAAAGCTTAACCTCAAGAAACCACACAAGAATTATAGAGATAGCTATGTTAATAAAATGTGGACCTGTTACCAGTGAAATAAGAAAAAAATAAAGTGTGAGAATACATTTGGAAATTTAAGCTAACTTGACTTACTCTAATACTTAGTCATTAGAGCTGTTGACGCCACTGAAATCCAGCAAGAAGCATCCAGGCATGCGCTAGTGTAACATTCCAGAAGCGAGGCCTTAGACAGAAGGCAAAACCACTTTTATGGATTGCTGTAAATTGGTGGCTGTGCTACTTCACCATGAAGACACCTGGAATAATTTGCTAGAAGCCCAAGTGATGTTGGAGCTGCTTTATAGGAGACAACCAGGTGACAAGGAGTGGCTTCTGATTTATATAAAATCAACTTTCTGCATAGTGAACTCGGCCAGTTTTGTGCCCAGGAGTTAAAGCAGAACCAATGAAATATTTTGCAAGTGGTATATGCATTTTGTTAAATAAAATAAATACCTTCCCAAGGCCTGAGTGAATATCACCCCCCTTCCAGTAAATGTGCCTGAGCCCATGCTTCACCCACCCCCTCTCTGTTACAAACAACATGACAGGTTTTTTGTGCACCCTTTTATCAGGAAAGGCTTTTTTGGATTCTGATGGCTTGACAGATCATGTTTATCTCTATGAAAATGGAACTGGCAAAACTTGGCATAAGACAGCTGGACGTTTTACTGGCATGACAGTAAGTAGAAACATATTTAATCCTACCAGTTTTAACTCTGAGCACAACACTCTACAGGCTGTTGCTTTTAAAAAAAAAATCTCATAGTATGAATTCAATGTATTTTGTGTTTGGAGCAGAAGCACTGGATCATTCTCATTATTGTGATAAGAGTTGGTGTCTGCCTAGTAGCACCTTAGAGACCACAAATTTAGTTGGTCTCTGAGGGGCTACTAGACAATTTTTCTATTTTTTTATATATTTCTACTGTGTCAGACCAACACCACTACCTACCTGATACTATTTTTAATATTGTTTTAAATGCTGTAACTTGTCCTGGTGAAGGGTAGGTAATAAATAATCATTATTATTAATACAGAAATATGATTATATGTCTCTTTGAAGTGTGAGGAATTTTTCTTTCTTTGTTTTATATCCTGCCTTTCTCCTATTTTAGGATTCAAGGCAACTCACTGCATGAATTAAAACAAATACACCTGAATACAAATACAACAAAACACAACACACAACCAATATAAATGTTAAAAAATAATAACCACACTGAAAACTTTTAACCATTTAACAGCAGAAAGAAACAAAACAGAATAATATACAAACAAGTGCAACAGGACTTATAGAAATCTGTAACCCTTTCTGTCTTCATATTTGGCTAATTTAGGATGCTTTTGTGAAAATTGTTCAAAGAGAGGGTGTGAAAAGCCTGTGGAGTGGACTATTTCCATCGCTGTAAGTTATATAGTTATTGTCTTCCTGTATAGCTTCCTGTAAAGTAGGTCTGCAGCAGAGTCGGGCCCTCTGGGGTCCTCTCCTCCCCATCATCTGTAAAACAGGAAGCAGCTGAGAGGAAAAGGGGCTTTGATGTTGTGCCAAGCATGCAGTTACAGGCTCCTCTGCTGTTAGAAGATCTGCTGCAGGAAGGGCAAAATATCTTGGCAGAGACATAGAAATGTGCTCCTTGTAAATATGCATTTTGCAATTGTATGAATGCAAGTTTTGTAGTGCAATTACATTTTGAAGTTTGAATAGCTAGCTGTAAGGTAGGGCTTGCGATTCACCTGAGCATTGGCACAATTTGCATTCATTTGTTGGGATTGTTGAGTTCTTTTTGCTTTCAGCACAGTCAGGATAGATAAAGGGTGTCAGAGAGCTATGGACACCTGGAATAGTTCTGATCTAGACACTCATATTTTAACCAGTTAAACTAGAGGGGCAACAGCTAACTGAGCAAGTAAGTGTTTAATGATTGGCAACTTTACTAAATATTTATACTTTTGTTTTAGAGCAGTTTCAGTTCCAACAACTGTAGTTTATTTTACCTGCTATGATCAACTACATGATACGTTCGGTTCTAAAATAGGAGAAGATCATGATTCCGTTCCACTTATTGCAGGTGGCCTAGCTAGATGTGAGTCAGTCTCTGCTCTCTAGTTTGCTGTTAAAACTTTATTTCATGTGGTTTAAAAGAAATTTTGGATAAGTTCCATTGCTTATAGCTAGCATTTTATAATAAAGCAAATGTTGTGATAGTGTAACCTAGGAAACACTTATATTATTAGCCATTCCTCATACTCAGATTTAAGCACAAAAGATTTTGGCTGGTGCAGGCCTAACACTTTCTCTTAGCCACACTTCAGAACTTGAGATACCTTTCTGAGCTCGTTTGATGCTTCTCTGCTTCTCTGTACAAAGTGCAGTTGACTCACCTCAGTCTTATCTGCTTTAGGCTTCAGTTTATTAGCCCTCATCTGTTGCTGGTTCTAGGTGGGATTAGAAGAAGAAAAGAAAACTGGGTGTCATCAGTGTATTGATGTCACTAGACTTCAGAACCTCACATGATCTCTTGCAGCAACTATCTGTAGATGTTGAGTAATAAAATGGAACCACATTAAGAGTTGCACCAAAGGAATGGTTGTGGTGTTTAAAATATTTGAAGCAAGTTTCAAATTCTGTTTGGTTCACACGGCAAGGGAAACTTAGGGCAGTTGAGCTACAGTGGTACCTCTGGATACGCACACCCCTGGTTGTGTATCCTTCGGGTTACATGTGGCAAACCCAAAGTATTTTTCCAGGTTTCGCTGCATGCACAGAACAGGCACCTCCAGTTGCAAATTCCTCAGGATCCGACCAGAGTTCCGGAACGGATCCCATGCGCAACTGGAGGTACCACTGTAGTTCTTTGCCCTTAAGGCAACACATACATAATTAGATAATTATTTTTATCATGTTTATCTGCATTGAAAAAATGACAGGCATGGACAAAACAGAGAAAGCAAGTCTTCTCTTGCAGATGCTACTATGGAAAATGCTCTATTGACATAGCTATTGAGCATATTGTGTTCCTCCCCTCCCACTTAGTGTGTGCAGCCACTGCAACAAGTCCGATCGAAATGATAAAAACAAGAATGCAGTCTCGGCGGTTGAGTTATAAAAAGCTGCTTGCTTGCATTAGTAGTAATGTGACCCAAAGTGGTTGGCTTTCACTCTGGAAAGGATGGGGTCCCACAGTTCTTAGAGATGTACCATTCTCAGGTATGACTTGTTTTGCATTGGTAGTACTTTTGGTTATATTGGCTGATGCAGATTCTTTTCAGATGAAGATTTTGCCAATTTGGGATGTCTGAAAAGGCAAGAGAAAAGAATCCAAATAAGGCACTGCTTTACAAGTACGAAATGTATGGATGTCTGCATGTAATTAATGAAGGCCAATACGTTTATTTCCTTTCCACCATGACTGAATGTATGAAGCTTTAAAAAATGTTTTAAAAAATAAACTTTGATTTTGGTTATGCCATGCTTCCAATACTAAACAGAGTATTTTAAGGGAGGGGGCGGCAGGTTGAAACAGAGACTGGCCCTACAGCAATGCCCAGCCACACACTGTGAGCACTGAAGTGCTCTATCATTTTTAAACAGTCTGTAGCTAAGTCCACAAGTTTCCAGCCCACCAACTTTTTTACTAGCCCACTTGCCCACATGTCAATAATACTAATTAAAGTAATGGTTTAAAAACAAAAGTTCTGTGATTAGATTATTAAGAAAGATCAAGAAGAACTATTTCTACCTTGAGATAACTCAAGCAACTTTACTTTCATTCCTCCAAATGGCCCCCAAGGAAAACCATTTTTGGTCCAAACTCAGATATACAGCCTGATCCTACAGATGGTTGTCTTGGAAGTAAGCATTGTTTTAATTGGTGCTTACTTCTGAGTTTATTGTATAGGAGTATGGTCTTAAGGTTCAAACTAATACACACTAATATCAGTCGACAACAGTTTGACTAGTTGGCTGACATGCCCCCTCCCTGCACATGATTATTATATTTTTATTCCATAGTGTGGTAAGTGACAATGTGACGAGCAATTAGTTTGCTTTGTGGAAGCACAATTGCTTCCACAAGTGATCGAAACCCAGAAGTGTTTCAGTTTTCAAACATCCTTTTGGAACCCAAACATCCAACACGAAGTTCCGCAGCTTCCAATTGGCTGCAGGAGCTTCCTACAGCCAATCAGAAGCCACACTTTGGCTTCCAAACGTTTTGGAAGTCGGACGGACTTCTGAAATGGATTCCGTTCGACCTCCAAGGTACGACCGTATAGACATAGAAAACTTGATCACTGTAGTTCTCCGTTTTCAGATTGCAAAAAGCCTCTTTCATTTTCTGACTTTTTGTCCTTGTAGCATTGTACTGGTGTAACTATGAATACTTGAAGAAGAGGTTATGCAAGAAATTAGGTAAAAGGGAGCCAACATTCCTTATCACTTTCTCATCAGGAGCAGTAGCTGGTTCTGTAAGTTAATTTTTGTTGATAACATTTTCATCTAATAGAAATTACGTAATTTTTACATAAGACGTGAAAATGTATATAGCAGTCTTGTATATAGAGTCTGTCCTGATAATTTAAATGAGAGGGCAGATCTATACTTGGGCAACATAAGGCAACATATGGGCTACTACTAAAATGAGGCTGCATTTTAAATTGTATTTTAACTCGTATTTTAATTAACTGCTTTTTGTTTTGTTGTGTTGTGTTTTTTCTTCCCTATTATGTTTTATTGTAATTTTGTTTGTTGTTAGCCGCCCTGAGCCCGGTTCTGGCTGGGGAGGGAGGGGTATAAATATTTTATTATTATTATTATTATTATTATTATTATTATTATTATTATTGTTGTTATTAAAATAAGTAGGCATTCTGAGTGGGAAACTCCTTGTGCGCTTTTAAGGTATCAACAGAGAAGCACCAAATGAAAGAGGGGAAAAAATCAGTTTATTAAAGCCAAGGCAAAAGGCAATGATCTTCTTAGCACATTTATTTGGAACAATGTCCTGTTAATTTCAGTTGTACTTTCTTTGAAGTAAATAGGCTGTGGTTTGGTTGTTTCAGCATAAACTCACAGCATTGTTTTATGCATGTTTACTTAGAAGGACCAAGCTAGATGAGATGCTAAACATATCTGTAGTACCCACATTATGGGGAAGATGAAAGCATCCAGTTGTGCTACTGCAGATGTACTATTATACTATTACATTATTGTACATTTTAAGCCAAGCAAAATGTATAGCACTTCATTCATATATATGTTTACTCAAATGTACACACACATGAGATTATACTTTTTATTGCAGATAAAAAGGTTATGATTTGCAGTGAAAATTGCTTTGATTCCCACCTAGATGCTGAATTTAACACAGATAAGCTCTCAGTTTAAAATTCAGGATTTAGTATCATCAGTATTTCATGCTATATTAACAGTCTAATGTGTATACTTCAGTCTCATTGAGTTAATTGGAACTTAAATATTTTAAATGTATTAGATTGTGTTAGTGCAGTCCAAAAAGATGCAAGTCAGCACACAGAGTATTTTATGCTTACACTGAAAGTTGCAATGGAATCTATTTGCCTGTGGGTACTGTTAACATTCAAAATTTAATTCCCCCCTAGATTGCTGCTGTATTAACTTTACCCTTTGATGTAGTTAAAACACACAAGCAGACTGAAATGTGGGAACCTGTCAGCACACATGGTAAGTTCTAATTCACCAAGTATTTTTTTTCTTTCAGATCCTCTATCAAGTACAATATTTATTGAAACCCATTCTTGGTGATCTAACCAGTATCATCAATACCTTTGTAACATCATGGAAGGACCACACACTTCGTGGGCTGCCCTTAGTGAATATTTTGAAGCTGTAGAATGTGCCGGCCTGCTGGCCTCTTTTATATGATTAGGAAGGCAAGAGAATATTCAGCCAGCTCTGAATCAAGTGTTTAATAGTTATTTCCAATAAATTTCTTACATTTCTTACATTTTATTGCATAACATTTTGAATTCTATGGTATTCAAATTGTAATAAGGTAAAGGTAAAGGTACCCCTGCCCGTATGGGCCAGTCGTGTCCGACTCTGGGGTTGCGTGCTCATCTCGCTTAAGAGGCCGGGAGCCAGCGCTGTCCGCAGACACTTCCGGGTCACGTGGCCAGCGTGACGAAGCTGCTCTGGCGAGCCAGCACCAGCGCAGTGCACGGAAACGCCGTTACCTTCCCGCTATAAAGCGGTACCTATTTATCTACTTGCACTTAGGTGAAATAAAATTAGCAATCACACTGCATGTAGCACAGCACAGTACAAATACTACAACCAGCGGGGGGGGGGGAAAGGAGTTTTGAAAGCAGTCCCACCTGAAAATGGTTCCTCCTTGCAAAATTTACCACCAGAGAGATGTGGCTAGGTAGAAGCATAATTGACATTTAATTGTACATCCACATTTTTCTCCTCCTATTTAGTAGTTTTGTTTTACTCAGCTTCACAGCAGAGGAGTTTATCGATATGGGAATTAATGAAGAGAATTGTTGCTGAAAATGGATTTACTGGATTATATACTGGTAAATTATTGCTTTCTCACTAAACTAGAGGTTGATATGTTTTCCATATATTGTTTGTCTTAGGCAGTATCGTAGTATCTACAACAGAACTTACTGTGCAGTCCAAACACCCTTCACCACCACCACCCACACCCTGTTCCTGTCCAGTGCCACAGTGGGCCAGAGTGTCCTTTCACCCAGTCCTGCCAGCCTCCATCTGGTGGCTGCAGCACTCCCCGTTCGGTCCGATTTATGGCAGGGGGTGGGGGGTGGGCTGAACCTGCCTAGGATTCATTGGAACCAACGCCAACCCCACTGTCATCACATGACAGCATCATGCCCAATCACTGCAGAAGCTCTGAACTGGGCAGGACTCCAGATGCAGTGGTGGTCCTGCCCAATTGTTAGGAGCAGCTCTGATTAGGATTGTACCTTAAGCTATTTAAACCATTATGACCGTCTTTCTGTAGTTATGACAATAACTCTTTGTTGTTTTGCATAGCAAAGTGTGGTGTAGTGGTTAAGAGCGGTGGACTCGTAATCTGGTGAACCGGGTTCAATTCCCCACTCCTCCACATGCAGCTGCTGGGTGACCTTGGGCTAGTCACGCTTCTTTGAAGTCTCTCAGCCCCACTCACCTCACAGTGTGTTTGTTGTGGGGGAGGAAGGGAAAGGAGAATGTTAGCCGCTTTGAGACTCCTTCGGGTAGTGATAAAGCAGGATATCAAATCCAAATTCTTCTTCTTCTTCCCTATAAACTTATTTTGCAGTTGTGAAAAGTGGAAAACAAACTAACTCAGTTACTTAATTGGGGAGGCCCCCAGGGCACTGGTCAGTCCCAATGATGAGAAACTGTTAAGCCCCCATGTAAGAATGGGATGCAGGTAAAATAAATACAAAAATTCTGGTGAAACAGCCTTGGCAAATAAAAATTGTCATATACTGTACTTTCACAGTCTCTACGAGAGCCTGAAGCATTACCATGAACATTGTTATGGGTAAACAATTAGGGTTGTGCTTTTGAATCTCTCAAAGAATCTATGAACTTTATTATATCAACAATGATTAAGCTCATTCAACTGCATTGTTGATATCATTCAGATTTATTAGCCTTACTTTTCAAATGGCTTTGATCTCTTTTAAATGTGCTACAAAGCCACTATTCATATACTCCAAATATTTTGTTTATGGATGATGGCTCAAGTCTTGACAAACCTGTGCTTTCTGTACATTGTAGGTTTAAGTTATGTGCAGTGATCTTGTGAGATAGGGTCTGTAAAAATATATTGGTATAATGGTTTCTGCACAGTGATAAATATAAGAGCATTCAAATTGCAAGACTGAACAACAGGAGAAACCAATAAGC
This sequence comes from Podarcis raffonei, assembly GCF_027172205.1. NCBI lineage: Eukaryota > Metazoa > Chordata > Lepidosauria > Squamata > Lacertidae > Podarcis > Podarcis raffonei. Next base: position 25,499,834 of record NC_070613.1, on the reverse strand, counting down.
AAATGAACATACTATGTGGTCCCTTTAGACTTGAGAATAATGAAATATAGATAATTGGTTCTGGCCCCACTCGGCTCCATCTTTTGTGTGACAGTCCTTCATGTCCCCTCCCCTCTTCTATGCTAAACATAACAAATGATTGAAATAAACGGGTAAGTGCAATAACATTGTGCTAGTTGTGCAAAAATTTAAGCAATTATATACAATAGCTTACTGATGATCTCCCACTTAGTTCTTCCATGCTCTTGAATAGTAATTTATCTTTTCTGTAGGCATTATTCCAAGACTGACCAAAATTGCTCCTGCTTGTGCCATAATGATCAGCGCCTATGAATATGGGAAATCTTTCTTCCGTAGAATAAATAAAGAGAAAGCTATGAAGAACCTTTAATGCTGATTCTGTAAACTTGGTGGCAGCAGTAAGAAGGTCCATAAGATAATTTTATATCTTAAAAATATAGTTGATAAGCTCCTTGCATATCATGCATGCCTTCAAGTCAGCTCTGTTGAAGACGAGGACCTAGTTCTGCAAAGGAAGAATGCTGCACAGCCCATGAACTGCCCTAGGCTTCCTCCGGGAAAACTGAAATGTCTTTCATACAGTAGCCACTTGATGTAGCTAACCATCATATAGCTGGTAACAGTCCCGCTGGTTTTAGCAATATTTCCCCCCCCCCAGAACCGTATTTTGAAATTATACATACAAGGTTGTATTTCCACAAAGGAAATAACGACTCAGACACTCAAGGCCATATTATTTAGAGTGCCTACATCATGTGATTGAATAATCCAGGTTAACAGCGTATGTGAATAAGGCATAGGAGTAGGACAAACAAATTTCTTCAGCAGCTATGTTTAATATGCACAGATCTTAATGAAAACCATGAGAATTTCCTAGTTTGGATATTTCTACACTGTTATGTTACCAAAATCTTTAGCATGGCATTACCCAGAAACAACCACCTTTTAAATTAAACAAGGAAAATGTATTTTCTTAATAAAATATAAAGTTTACACTTGGTGTCTTTCCAGGACTGATAAAGGCGTGCATCCAGCTGTTGGGCAAAAGGGTACACACACCTAGCCTAGAATTATACATGTCATGCTTCCTAGTAAAGGGTTAATAAGCTTCCAGTTGTTCTTGATAATACAGTGTTATGCACATAGGCAATACATTATTAAATTAATTCAATATAGCACATGGCCAATTATATTTTGCCAGCTGTAGAAATTACTCTAATATATTCACACAGAGTTTAAATTACAGTGGTACCTCGGGTTACATACGCTTCAGGTCACATATACTTCGGGTTACAGACTCCACTAACCCAGAAATATTACCTCGGGTTAAGAACTTTGCTTCAGGATGAGAACAGAAATCGTGCAGTGGCGGCGCGGCGGCAGCAGGAGGCCCCATTAGCTAAAGTGGTGCTTCAGGTTAAGAACAGTTTCAGGTTAAGAACAGACCTTCAGAACGACTTAAGTTCTTAACCTGAGGTACCACTGTACACTATGAATGTTACAAAGTAAAACTACCACGGGTGCGAAGAGAACAAAGACCATTTTTTAAAAAAAAGTGTTAGCACGTCCACGAGTGAAAATGTAGGGCATTGTTATATAAGGATCATAGTACACTTTAGACCAGCACTTGAAGCTCCATCACTGTTATAGATGTTTCAGATCTATTGGACTATTTATTTGACTTACCATAGTACTGCTAATTTTGAAGATAAACATCTTCCTCAAAATATCCTAGTAGTCAAGAAAATTTAACATCTTAAATTTCTAAATTTCACAAACAGTTGTGATCACAGCAAACTTTCGTTCCACATCCTTATTTAAAACATTGTACCACACCTTTCCTTATAAAAAGCTCAAGGTGGCACCTTAAAACATAACTGAACAATTTAAAATACAGGATGAATGGAACTTACATGTATTAAATTATGCAGTTGAAATCACAAATTAAGTGTACTGAAGGTGAAGAGCTTAAAAGCTCTTTTTTTGTACAGCATTTTCCCAGCCCAGAAAGAACTTTTAAGCTCCCAGACTTGCTTACAGGGCTCTGGGAGGCTCTCACAAGATCTTGCAGTAACTTGGCCTAATGAGATCTCTCAAGAGCATCCCAGAGCCCAGTAAGTTTGGGAACTTAAAAGTTCTGCCTTAGGGGGCAAAGCCGCTCAGTACACACCTCCAGAAAGGGTAAGGATGCTCGCACAGGGGTGGTTTGACTATACATGTCATCCCTGGGATGTATAAAACACAATTGTTCTCTATCAATTACAAAAACACTAAAGCACCAAAATTACAATCCACCAGTAGCAGCTCATTGTACAGATTATATGACCACGCTTGAGAGAAAATTGGGCAAATTGCTTTTTAAATGCAACATAAATTGGGCTGTATTTTATTTGATAGGTTTATAGCCACTTTCCCATTTTTTAATTCAGGTTTTAAAATAAATCATAAGCTTACAAAAATAATGTAATTTAGTACAAATATTTGGCATAGCAGCATTGCAAATGGTCCAGTTAAAACATAACTACAAATTAACTCCCAGAATAAAGTTTCCACACCTTGTAAGTGAAAGAAAATGGTAGCCACAGTAATTGATGTAGGATTTATGCAGTATGTTCTAACCACATTTATCTACTGTAAACCACTTAAAGATCTTTCAGACAGAAAGCAGTATATAATTGTAAATAATAATGTCTGTAGTAAAACAGTCTGTAATGCAAAGTTGAACACTTTATAGTTTCCTAGCACAACTCTGCAATTCCCTTACGATAACATTGGTGTAGTGCACTTGACCGTTTGTTCCATTTGAATCAATATTCATTGTGGTATTATGTAACACCTAATGAAATCCTTCTCAAGATTGTGTACAAGCGAAAATGATAAAACAATGGCAGGCAATATTTCTGTTATAAAGAAAAAGTACAACAACGAAAGTAGTAATAGTACAAAATGTTTAATGCACATGCAACATTTGATACAGCAGCACAAGTCTGCACAATTTGGGTTTTTTTCCAAGTCTGAAAACTTGACAGGATTTCAGAACAAATACAGTAAACTTTTCATGCACAAATATTGACCTGACTGGTTTCACATACAAACTAGAGATTTTAGTTATGGTCTGTAAAAAAAAAGGCTTTGATCCCAGCTGCTCCAACTAGTCAATAACTGGCGTGACAAAGTCATGTTTCCAGATCAACAGTAAACTGTCCCAAGGAAGAGTTCACACATACAAACCTGCTAACAATACTCTATATACGTCTCAAAACTTGGCTGTAAAGATTTCATTTTTCCTCATGTTCTTAAAAGATAACTATTTTACAAGAGATAATTAACATGCATTGCATTACTTTTATCAGGTAGTCAGTACGTAACATCAGGCAAAGCAGGAACATTGTCTTGTTTTGTCTCATAATTTAGTTCAGCACATATGAAAAATAATGAACTTGCCAACACAAAGAATTTCATGTATAATCTGCTTTCTCTTAATGCTAATCAATTTTTATAGCAAATCTTACAAGAGGCACATCTCTTTTTGGCAAAATAATAAGTAGGTAATCAAACTGATAGTGCAAAATTAGCTGTACTTGTAGAGTCCCCCATGTTGTTCCAAATTAGAAAACAATGCATGGAACTTCTTTGGCACAATAAAGCATTTCCTCAGAGTCATGAAGTTTAGGGACTGTATGTGTATCGATGCTTTTACACAAAATAGCCTGTGATTACTGCATGTAACAATTCCCAGTAATGCTAGGAAATGAAACTCGTTACACTGTAGAAAGGGTTGCACTTTAAAAATTAAACTGCAAAAGGTTAAAAAAAGCATGGCTAGCATTGTTTAACTGTTGACCAGTGACACCTGATTTAAACTTTTTACTACAGAGCAGGTAGCAAGACTTACATGTAAGTCTATTGTGATACTTGCTTTTCGGAGAAAAACCAAGTTCTTAAAAGTAACCACTATAAATAGTTGCACTACTTTTCTCTACAAGTGTCTCCTAACTTTACATTCGGACATGTCATGAGCACAAACAATTTGGATGCCGTCTCCAAATTTCTCCCCTTTGTACCCTGCAAGTAGTTCAGCGTGTCAGAATGCCAAATATGTGGGAAACCCTGATGGAAGTAAGACTAGTATAATGAAAATTCAGGTGTAGATCTAATAGCTACCACCACTCTAAGTAGTTCAGTTTTTTCAATCCATCATAATAGAATACAATTCAAATATTTTGTTCTTACAATAGTCAATATTTTTACTTACCTATTGAGATTTAAGTTATCCTTGTAAATGTGAGCATATCTAAAGAAGTGAGGAAAATAAGCTTCAAGAGAAGACAGATTTTGGCAGTTAAGATAACCCCCTTTTCTCTTAATGATGATTTGCAGCCTTAATTGTACATTCAACAGACTGAAAATCATGAATATTGTAAGCAATCAAGGAGTATTTTTAGAAAACAACAACTGCAAGCCATTGTTTTTTAGATGTTGCTAAAAAGGATAGAGTAGCAATTTTTAAAACCAGCATAATGTTGTATGAGTCTCAACCGCAGATAAATTAAGGAATGTCAACTGAATACAAATTCAGAGATCTTCTTTGTATAGATCCACTCCAGAAGGTGTTAGTCCAGGGCTTGTCATATCTGTTGTAGGACTTGCAAGATACTCACTTGACTTCAGACTTGTGAGAGATTTGTAACTTGCTACTGAAGTCAGAGAGCCACAGAGACCAAGCAATGAAGGGGTGTCTTCTTTTCCTATTTAAGAAAAAAAAGTAACACTTATATATAACACTAGTGACTGTCCCATCCAGGGTGATCAATAAGGGAGCATAAAGCAATCACTTTTCTCCCTTCTACCCTTTTCAGGGCAAGTGTGACTGTCTAGAACCAGGCATTTCACCTAATTTCTGGATACAAGAACTGCCCATGAACTACCCTCTGTCTTAGCAGAATTCAGCTTCAGTTTATTTGCTCTCATCCAATCCACTACTGTCTCCAAGCACCATAACCTGTAATAAAAAAAATTACTTGTAGATAATGCAGGTGGCTTGCATTTTCACATTTGGTCATAAGATGGAGCAGTTTCATTTTTAGACAACACATCCATTCGCTATTGTGGGCCCATCTGCACCTTCTCAAAAAACACATTGCTTTGGACTTTCTCTCTCTCCCCCTCTCTCTCCCTCTCTCTCTGGACAAACCAAATGAAGTTTTTACTGATCAGAGAATATATGGGTTTTTGCATGGCTAAAATCCAGTTTCTTACTAACTGACAGTAACACAGTAAGGTTTCAGAACCAATAGTGTAACACCAGGCAGCGTTCACCACTTCACAGTTGTTGGATTATCACATTTTCTCCTGACACCTTACTCCTCTGTGCTGCTGTATACGCCCCCTCTAGCCAAACTTGGCCCTCCTCACTTCATTCCGTTTTTGTTCCTATTGCTGTTTATTTCCAGATTCAACTTTTTTTCCTTTCTGGGTGGATTTATCTTGGAGGAATTCCCTCTGCACTTATTAATGGGGTTACTTCTCTCTCAGCTTCATCTGAAGGCAAGTTATGTTTGAAGCTATAGTTTGTCCATGAGACATCAGATATACATTACAACTTTATTTCAAAATGAGGCAAGTCAATTGGAAAGAATAAAAAATGAGAAGCAGGAAAGTATTTTGTGAAAAACAGAAACTAAATGGATCTTGGTATCAGCTAATAGTGTTATGATACTAGTTTCTAAATAATAACCTTTCTCCTTGCATGAAACATTTGTATATTACAACTCAGTAGATCTGTCTCTTAAGGATCTGCACATCACTTTGAGCTTAGCAGTATGGGAGGATGCTGCAAGGCTGCAGTTCACCCCACAGGACCAAGATCATATAGGGGACAAGTGGTTCACACATTCAAAGAACTACTATGCAGAAGCATTTCAAATTGTTTGGAAGCTGCAAGCTGAGATTTGGCCTTCATGCAATTGAACAAGGGAATCTAAGGTTTTTAAACACGTGTGTGTGTGTGTGTGTGTGTGTGTAAAACATTCTCTTGAATAAGACCATTTGGTAAGGCATTATCTAGCTACACTGGGAAAGGTTTTTGAGGAGCAGGTTATACGAAGTACATAAAAATGAAGTGATGATGCACATAGGTGTGTTACTTTGCTTAAACACCATCCTGTAATTTTACACACACACACACACACACACACACACACACACACACAAGATATGGAGTTGTAGGATGGTGTTTAAGCAAAGTTACACACTTATGTGTATGAGTATCTTCTGGTCTTAACTGAGTATGGTTTCTTAAACTGCAATTGATGCTTATTATTTGCAATGAGAAGATGGAATTAAATTTAATAAAATGTCATGTAAGCAAGTTGGCTTTAAGATGAAAGCATGTGGGCCTAAATCATCACTTTATTTTTATGTACTTATTATAACCTGCTCCTCAAAAACCTTTCCCAGAGTAGCTAGATAATGCCTTACCAAATTGTCTTATTCAAGACAGATTGTTCTATATTGCGATGTCTTGACTTTACTGGGACTGAAAATATCCATCCTTTGGCATTCACCTGATTTAGGGTCTTAGAATTATTGCAGGTTGCAGGAAAGAAGTGGGATAGCTGCAGGTACTAAAAAACCCCCCAAAAACCCTAATGGAAATAAGTTGCTTTAAAGTATTAAATACTTTATCAAAGATAAATTATTAGGCTGATTACCTTCACTAAGTAAATTCATCCCATCCTGTTTTCCATCTCCATCTTCTAAATGGCTTGGATCCAAAGATGTCTGAGAAAGGCTAACATCAGCAGAAAGCTGGTCCAGGCTGTGAAAACTCTTTCTGTAAAAACAATTAGCAATTCCAGTAACTACCTTCAAACCGCTATACAATGCAACCAGCAATTACGGTATTTTTATTACAAAGTACCATAGCAAATAGTAACTTATAGGAAAGCATCTATTTGCATCAGCGATTCCAAACAAATATGCTGTACTATAAAATAAAGCTGGAAATTTTAAAATGTGTTTTTCTTTAAATGGGATTACATAAAGGAAGAAAAGGTGTTATCCTCTACTCAGTTATGAATGCACACATTTCATTATTTAAACAGAGACACTGCAGCATTATAGTCAAGGGTACAATTCCAAAGGGAGCTCCACCGGTGATATAGGCAAGGAATTAAGAACATTTGCACTATTCTTTAGAAGTTTTAACATTCACCTGTTTCCACACACAGGGATAATTTTGATTTCATCTTGTTTGTTATTTTAATGTTTATTTTTCTAGATTTGCTGTATTTTACTATTTTTTCAAATATTTATTGTAAGCCACTCTGATAGTTTGATTGAAGAGCTAAAAATCTTAAAACAAATATTCAGTGGCCTGGTTCACACATGCTAAGCCAAATCAAAGTTTGTTCTTGGTGTAGAAGTCATGGTTAGTCTGGAGAGAGCTAAACCATACACCCAACTTTGGATAGCATGCTAAGCCAAACTATGGCTTAGCTCAGCACAGCAGAAAAACAACAAAACAACTAGGGAGCAGCTGAGTGGCTGTCATCTGCTCCCTGGGAGCCTGCGTGTTTGGGCTAAGTCATGGCTGTGTCAGGACAATGCAGATGGAGGATTGGCTGAGGACCTGAGCAAGGGCTGCAGCAGGATGTGGAGGCCTCTGCCAGGAGTGGAGCAGTCTGTTAGTGAGGACCCTGGGAAGAGGGGCTCCCTTAACCTGCTCACTTGTCTCATCTGTCCCCATAATGAGACCCATGAGCCCCACCTCCCTCTACAGGGCTGTCAGAACCTCTATCTGACACACCCTCAGTACTCACTGCACCACCCACCTTGGCATCTTCAGAAAAAAGGAGTAACTGTGCCTACCCAGACGGGGATATTTCACTAGGTCCAGCAGGAGCAAAAAGAGTAGGCAACCGAGGGTTCCGCCTACTATATGTAGTGTGATATTGCAGAAACACTAACTGCCCTACGATGAGCCCATCCCATTTCACAAAGGGGTGTGTGTCTGATCAACAACTAAAGCTTTGACAGTTAAGAGTACCGGCCTTGCAGCTGCATTTAAAATTAGTCACGTGTATTGCCTGAAGTGCCAGCAATGTGTATATGTACTGCAGTAATCAAAACATTAAAGCCTTTGGAAATAATCCTTCAAGCCTTCCTTCTTCAGCAACTGGGAGACCGGAGACCAGCCATCCTTTAGCTCTTTTCACTACATGCACTAAAATAACCTGTTGCTGCCTTGAAAAGCAGGCTATAAATATGAAAAACTAAATTATAAGCCACCTATGGAGAGGTACATTTGCTGAAATGTCCTTCATATACTGCAATGCAGCATAAAGACACTGTGAAATCCAAATTGTGCCCTAGTAATTTTGGATCAGGCTCAACAGGACATGCCGAGCTGTCTCATGCCTGCAAGACCACAGTTTCTTGATCAATTGGGCCAAAAGTCACCACATGTAAGTGAGTCAGCTGATTCACCTGATTCATCTCTATAAACACCAAGTCAGCAACAGTTTATCTGACCGTGGATAGGGTAATATTGGGGGAGTGGATGTTACACCCAGCTGTATTTCAGCAAATTCAGACTTGTTATGGCACAATCAAAGTGGACCTCTTTGCATCCGACATAAATTGTCAGGTTGAGAGGTTCTTCACCGGGTTCCATTGTCTGATGGTAGAAGCAACAGATGCGCTAGCAGCTTTGTGGCCACCTGGTCTACTTTATGCCTTCCCTCCAGTTCCGGTTATTCCTCAACTCCTACAGAAACTTTAGGAAGAAAGGGTTCTGCTAATTTGAATGGCACCATATTGGCCATGGATGTCAGACATTCTGGATCTGGCCATAACTTCCCCATGACATTTTTCTCCTCAGTCAGACATCACCTTCATCTGAATCTAAGTTGGCTACAGTTAACAGTTTGGTTTTTGAGAGGAATGAGCCTCTGACTGAGATCTCTCGCTTCATTTCACTTCCTCAATATCCAATTCCCCATAAGGATTCATATTTTCCCCTTTAATGCAGGGCCATTAGATGCAGAATCCGCTGCAACAGCAATGCCTTTAGCTGCATGGAATTGACTGAAAGAGGCATCAGGAGGTGGCTGGCTGCCCGCCATAAGAGAGGGAGCAGTTGCCAAATTCTGAGAAGGAATGAGATAGAGCTGACTATGGGAACAGAAAGGCACAGAATTAGATTCAGGATCCGACCCTCTGGGCTCTAAAGAAAAAGCACCTAATGGCACCTCTTTGATTGGGTTTAAGGCCTTCACTGAAAATAACACAGACTGGGGAGAAAAGCGAGGCAGCCTGATGAGAAGTGCCAGCAGCAGTATTGTTAGCAGTAATAGGTTATGAATGAGGCATAGCTAAACTAGGCAACTCCTGGGGTTGGGGGCTGACAGGAGAGCCCTGGGATCCCCCAAAGTCCTCCCCTTCTGAGGAGCTGTGGGAGCATGAAACATTCACATGCTGGGCTTGGTGATCCATCTCCATCACATTACATCCCACAACACAGCCTCTCTCTTTAAAAGGACAGGAGACAGCCATTCAAGAACTCATCCCCTCTGTTGCTGAGCACTCATCCCTATAACACATGCACTTCTGTGTCTCAGAGCTATGAGAAACAGCCCCTTCAGTATGTTTGCACTTCTGAGTCACTTTGCAGGCCACAGGACAACCAAAGCTGATGGATGCAGTACACATAATTTCTTGAAAAGGCAAATTGCTTTGCAGAATGACAGCTGCAATGGAATCTGAGCGCGGGACCAACACAAACACCTAATAAGAAGGTGCGGTTTGCTGGGGCTTCTTAGGCATGGCTCCCAATACAAGAGTCTCTCAAACTTTCAACTGATTCCTACCCTTCGTAAAAGTGGCCACCAAGAAGGGAAAGCAAAGGAGTGAAATAGACTATATACACTTAAGGAATTCCCCCTAAATATAAATAGGAATGCACAAAGCCAGAAACAGGGTGGCAGAAACTACAATATAAAGTCACGGGGGAAAGAACACACTGGAAGAAAACAAAGCAGAGAAACAGTGTAAAAAAAAGGCAGAGTTAGAAAGCTATGAAAATGGCAAACTGGGAGAAGTCCAACTGGCAAACCTAAATCCCGCCCCCCCCCCAGCCAGGAAATTAATGTGAAGTACATGAAGACACTTGATTTACTCAAGGAACAGGAGACCTCCACAGAAAACAGGACGACCACACAAAAAACAACCACCCCGCAGATATAGTATTTAGTGAGAAAAGGCAGGGAACAACAAAGAACAGTGACAGCTCGACTCAAGGCAGGAAAGCAAACTGAATTCTGGAAGCTGGTTACTTTCCTAATCAACATTTTAATGCCTCAACCACAAGGTGGTGCTGCATAACCCATACTAATGAGCTTCACCAACAACAGAATGTAGAGGGGAAGCAAATGTTGCCAGCTCCTCCTTTCCCTAATAGCTCTACCCCATGCCACCTTCCACCTTGCTCTGGAAGGTCCTTCAACTCTCTGGAATGGATTTTTAGGGGGGACTGGGGTCTGCAAATGTTGCAGTGGCCCAAAGTACCTGCTCCTCCTCCATTAGACAACACTGAATCAAAAGCCCTTCTGTGAGTGCAAGGGAACAAATCTGATTCCACTCCATGTTCCTATAAATTTTAGACCAACCTTTATGTTGCAGAATGTAACATGGGATGCTAAATTCAAAGTGAAATCAGCATCCAAGTGAAATCTCAGCAAATTTGAGGTAATAATGCAATTAGGCACTTCCATTTTAATATGAAAATATAATTCTAATAAATTTTAAAGGTTGAAGATGACTTAAGGCTGAACTATATAGCAAGAACATACACCTGTGGCCCTCCAAGTGTTGTTAGGCTACAACTCCCATTGCTCATGCTGATGGGTTGATGGTAGTTAGAGTCTAACAAGTCCTAGAAGAGCACATGTTGCCCACTGCTGATAAAGGGATCAGGCTGTGGAATCATGCCCCTGCCACATCTTGTATGGGAAACCCCCAATCTCTCTACATTACGTCTGACTACTGTTAACCTTCATTAAAGGTATGATGATCCTTATGAACACTCCAGACAAATTTAGTATGTCCTTAACTACAGTTGCTAAAACTTCACTGATATTTGTAAGCCACTCTGGGAACCTTTTTTGGATAAAGAGTGGGATAAAAATGCCAGTAACAACAACAACAACAACTCAAGCTTAAACTCATTATGCAGAACAATTTGCATTGGTTCAGTTACATCACATTAATCCATAGTTCAAAGCAATGTGAATGAGCAACAATTATCATACTCAAAAGTTACCATGGTATTCCTCATCACTCCTGTTCCTCTCATGCTGCAGACAAAACAAACCAGATTCTGGTTTATGTTGCTCTGAATCTGGGTTCATAGCTTGTCTCCTCTAAATAAATCAAGAACAGTCAGCCAGCAAGAAACCATGAACACTCTGCACCAGCATGCTGCTTATTCATTAAACTGTAGTTTGATTTAAACTATGGTTTAATGCAGCATGTAAACCAGGTACTGTTGAGTAAAATAGATAATAAAGGTTATTCTAAGATTTGCTGGAAATGTATGTAAAATACTTTGTATGTATTAAGTGATTCTCTGAGCAAACTCACTGAAATCAATGGACTTTAGTCATGACTAACTTAAGTTTATTGAAATTCAAAGAGTATTGATTTCAAAGAGTCTAAACCGAGTATGACTTAGATACCACCCAAAAAGTATTATGTGCTTATGAGTATGATTTGTTATAGCAGATGGGTTGCATCCAACTAAGTCATACTCAGAGAAGACTTACTGAACTCAATACACTTGTCTAATTTGTCCATTGATTCCAATGCGTCTGTACTCACGAGTATGACTTAGCTGCATACAACCTAATGTGTTTAAAATAAATATGCTACTATATAATTCTATTCTGCTTTCTAATGTTTAGTTATCTACCAGTTTACCCCTTAAACACATACATAATCTGGTTGACAAGATGCACTAGAGTGGGGGTGGGGAGAATGAAATTTCTGGGATCTCTAGGAGCACTGCACAAATATTTCAACTTACTCATCCCATTGCTTATTTTGCTTTCGATAAAGTAGTGTATCCAAGGCAACAGCATTAACATCCAGAGCTCCTGGGGAAGGCCACTGACTGGTGAGATGGGTGGTTAATTCTTGTCTTGATCTTAAATCATTATTCTTTAGCACAGTTCTGTGAACACACAGTGAATTTGATGCCATTAGAAGTAATGTCTTAAATCACAGGAAGAAAATAGGCTCATTCTTGGAAGATCACCTGCTAGCATGCTATTCTTAAAGCACCTTTCCTCCTAGGAGACTTCTCAATCAGAATGTTAGTACTGAAAACAAAACAAAAAACTGAAAGGAACTGTACAGAGAGAGACTTACACTACAGTATACAAGGTGATCAGTGAACTGCAAATAATGTAGAAATAAAAGCAATGAGTTAAATACTACTTCTTAAACAGCAAATATTATCCTCAGTTTTCAGTTAGCAAACAGCGCAAGTTCTAAGTTCTTAATTTATAACTTTTACAAAAGAAGAAATCAAGGTATTAAGCTCTAAAACAAATTGATCTGCCTATATCAGCAGTCTGTAGGAGAGTCCAGATTAAAGTCCAATTTCACATTTCTTTCAAGCAGAAGTGTGGTTGTCAATAGAACTACACAAGGTACAAAAATGCCGTTAACAGCTGCATTGCAACTGAAGTACCTATTGTTTTTCACTTTTATTTCATCCTGGAAAACAAACCAAGTAGAGAATTTTAAGTGCTACTTTATATTAATTCTTTTCTGGGGCAAAACTAAAAGAAAAAATGTGTTAATGAAGGTTTCCATACAGTTACTCATGGCAAACTTAATGTAGTTTTATTTTCTAGTGGTTTTCTTCAAAAACTGCATTGTGTACCTCCTAAACAGGTTGATTATATTGCACTGTGCAATTTTACTTCTACTACTGTAAAGAAAAATACTTAATTTGGGATCTATATGTGTGTCTCAATATATTACCTATGAGTTATACCTGACACATAGGCAAAAAAACAGCAAGAAAGCCAAATAAGAGTAAAGACACAGAGAAAGTGACTTAAGTAAAAAAGTAATTTGTATCATTTTGAAAATAAGTTCACCATCTCAGGTCAGAAAAGTTACAGAAAAAGTGTCATTTCTGTAAGATCAAAAGCAGGTATACTTCACAGTGGGGAAAGTATTTAACATGGGAAAAGACTGGGAGTGTTTTTAACTTAACAGTACAGCCATAGCTTGATTACTTACCAGTACTATGAATTCTCCTATTGGATAAATCTCCTTCACATATCCCCTCTCTATGGAATGAGTTGTCAGCACCACCTTGATGACTCAAATCTGTTGAAATTTCAAATGTCATGGATGTGAGCCCATGCAACGATGCATGTGGTGTGTTATTTGCCTCTAACTACATGTTAGTATAGTGTCAGAACTCCCAATAGCAAACAAAAACCCAACAAACTAAGGGAATCCAAGACTGCGGATTTATGGAGGAGATGACAATAGTAGAATTCTAGTTATTGACAAGCAGCATAGTTTTCTGCTCAGGGTATTTCCCAGAATTGTCACTCTTGGGAGACTTGTTACCAGTCTCCCCAAGGAACAGAAAATAAAAGAGATTAGCAAAAGTTCTGGGCATACATGTAAAATATAAATCAGTGGTCTTTATCTTACACAGCACTAATTCATCTAAACCATGGCATTGTATATAGGGCTGGTGGGCAAGGCCTGCACAAAACAGCCTGGAGGGCCCAGTTTGGCCCCAGACCTGGCCTACGATGAACAAGCAGTGTGCTTGTATATGCTGCTCAGTTGCTCCTATTCTACTTTGCCTACATACAGAGCAAACAAACAAGGCTTGGCTTAGCATTATGTGTGAAGCAGTGCTCATGGTTTGTTTCTCCCAAACAAGCCACAAGTAGTAAGCCAAGATAAGGCTGTTTCTGCAAGTGGCTCCAAATATGCCAACTGTTACATACCAAATCCACATTTCAATTGTTCATAGCTATTTTAAGACTAAATTCAGATTGCTGGCATGTATCTGTATGCTTCCTGAAAATAATAAACCGAGCCTTAAAGCACAAGCCTACACTGTACAGGTCTACTCAAAATGGAACTTACTTCTAGGTAAACTGGTACTCATTATTGCCTTAAATATGCTGCAGTTAAAAGTGACAGTGTACCCAATCCTGTTTTAAAAATGATATACATATGGAGGGAAACTGGCACCAGAAGCAGCTGTTTCACAGGAATACTGATCCTGGAAATAATTTTTCAACATACTATTAAGTCAGATTAATACATTTTTCTGCAAGTAGTAGCCATGATAAATTTATTAGTAGTTTAATATACACATGCCATATATTATGGGATTAGGTGGTAATCATAAGGACAGTGGTTATCTGTTGCAGCACCCTGATTGTATGATGTTATCTCCAAACATATTTACTTTGAACCTACTTTGATTTGTTTTAGATGCCAGGAAAAACCATTTTAATTTGCTAAGGCATGAGTTTCCAACACCCATAGGCACCCGTGTGCTTTCAGTACTTCCTATTGCATCCACAAAAAGTCTCAGTCAAAAAACTTTCCATTTAGTAAGAACATTGGCGGGTTTAATTGCAGATAGACGCTGGGCTGTTTAAGGCTATTTTGCAGTGCTGTTTTGAACCTTTATCTTTATTGTATTTTAAACTGGTATTATTCTTAGGTTCACACTAGATTTTGATTTTTATAAACCAGCTTGAACTTTGGTGTGATACAAAGCATGTAAAAATGGATTAATATGCATTATGACAAATCACATGTTTTGCCATAAAGAATCCTTTATATGTTGTTACACACCAGGCAACATGGGCTTTCACATATGTGCTTGTTTTCAAAAGAAAAATATTCAACTTTTATTTTTTTATGCAAGATTTTCAAATACTCTTTTACTCATTCCTCATCCCATACTATTGGCCATTTAGTAACATTATATTGCAATGCTTCTGGCACCCATCTGTCTCAAGAGACAACAGAGTGCACCTCGGGGCGCAAGCTTGGGCAGTGTATATGGAGGTGACAAGACCTTGGCCTTGCTGTTGTGGTCCAAAGGAAAGCAGAGCAATACATTTAGCACCAGCTTGGCTGCAGGAGTTGCCAGAAGGAGGCGTACAAGGAGCCATCCAACCGTCTTAGGGACTCCACTCAGTATTTGTGTAGGTTTTACTCCTTAGCCTTTTCTCCTCCTGAATGTATCCCACAAGGCAGCGGTTTAGGATCAGAGCTTTCCTTCTCCTGGATGTACTACCTTCCCAGGTTGACGAGCCCCATCTGCCCCACACTTCCCTCTACAGCACATGCAGAAACCACCTTCTTGATGGTTGAACCCACCATTGGTCTCATCTGCTCAGAAAGCCTCCTCTAACATCCCATACATCCCCATTGCAGTGTAATATTTAAGCAAAAACTGCTTCCTCTGTAGGGGTAGGAAAGAAAACAAAAAAGTAACCCTGTTGAAGTTACTCAAAACACTATCTGGTTAAAGGGGGAGAACAATGACACCATGAGTATCTGCTCAAAACCTGGCAATGTATTTGTAATGTAAAACAGCAAAAAGTAAGAACAGAGAATTGTACAAAAGAATGTGCAAACCCAGAGAAGCAGCACATACAAGGCATATCATTATTTATAAATTTATAAATCACTCAATGCCCAGATGGCTTCTAAATAAGAACCCCAAGGTGCCATCTAACCTCAAGCAAGATCAATAAAGTCAATCTGTGATTAACCAGTAAATCTTAATCATAAACAAATGCACCTGTTCCCTGCTATTACCACAAGCTATGTTTCCCCCTTTTCACATTCCTCTTATGCAAAAACAACATCTGTAAGAGCTGATTTCAGGATAAGGAATCCTAAATCAACAATAAAATATATATAATGAAATTAAATGAATACAGTATAGTCAGAACAAGGATTAGGATTCTCTCCCCCCCGCCCAATTGCCAATGATTTTTCATGTACCTGGGATTTGTACAGAAAGCAGTCCAAATTCATTAAATATCTTTATCACAAAAACAATCTCTCGATCCATGACTGGTGAAGGCAAACATGAAAAGAGCTTGCTTGGCTCTTTTTGCCATGGCAGAATGTGCAAAGCAGAAGATGCAGCAAATCCCAAGAAACTTAATACTGCTGGCCAGCAGCAATGGAATAATCTAACATCTTCAGAGGGGGGCTTATTCTATGCAATCAATTGCAGCTTTTCACTATATGCCTCAACCATACCATACACAGAAATTCAAAAGATATGTTAAAACGTCTGAAAACAACATAAAATTGTGTTCATAATTCAAAGGCCTTTTGAAATAAAAAAAATTAAACTGGATTCTGAAACTTAACAGGAATAGTGCCTGCCTGTTGGGCCCACTAAACCAACAGCACAACTCCTTGAAGACATAAGACATGCACCTGGTCTTGATAATATCAGATCATAAGAGGATGTGTCCAGGTAAAACTCCCTGATAATAAAGTAGATGGCCAAGTTTATATATTTAAGGTATTGCCCCCACCCCACTGACTGGGGTAGGGCAGAACGTAAATGTTATTCATACAGATTAATATCCATACTCACAAGAACACAAGTGAAACACAACTTTTCACAGATTCCTACAAATATTATTATATTTGAGCCTTCCTGGTTATGAAAAACAAATTAATGGGGCTTTTTATGCCTGAGTGCCACTCTCAGAAGTAGACCAGCTTTATTTTCCAGCTTTAATATGCAAACACTTGCATTCACCATTTTATAACTATACAAGCTGTTACAACTTAACTGCATTTAAAGTCGTATCTTATCTCCACAATTTTAATGTGCAATATTTTTATGCAATTATTTTGATAATTTTCTGCATAATCTGTTTCAGAGATTTTTACTAAAAATTTGCTTAAGGGCTAGATTCTTCAACTGAACAGGAATGCTTTAGACTGTTCACAATTTTAGACCATGATCGTCATATGAATTCTGTCACTACTTAGTATACTTTTGTAAATAATTTTAAAATGTTGAGCATTTAAAATACTATGCCATTTACATTACCTCTTATGTATAGGACACAGTTGAGGATTAAGGTTTTGGGTTTCATTTCTGGCATTATCTTTTTTTAAAAAATCAAGCAGTTTCATCAAATAATGAGTCATGTAATCACATTTAAGTTTAAATCCCAGCCTGTAATTTTAAATCTCTTCTGTCACACTGACAGTGAGTCATAACCATATTTAGTTTTTAAACCTCTATCAAAGAAAAACAGCCTGAACAGTCTGAATTGATTCAAATGCCATGGCATTTAGTGGCTAGCTGCCGAGATCAAAGTTGAGGACAAAGAGCAAAGGGAATCAGAACAGACATTTATAGTAAAAAAATAATACTGGATTTTTAACAAATATGTCATAGTCATGTTTTAAAAGACAATGCTTTCCATGAACTGTGATCTATTCTTCACACCTCCCAACCATAATAGAAACTGCCAAAGTACCAATTACACATTTTTCAAATCGCTAACAGCATGCGCAACTGTTGCTAAGCATCTGTTTCAAGTACAGAATGTTCTGCTCTACCACTTAAATTTTCAGTACAGTTCTGAGTACCTGGGGGAGTTTGACTGGCCATTAGCTTCAAACAACTGTTCCCTACCATTCTTAAGTTATTCCTTTAAGGAAAATCTGAAGTAGAGGTAAAAGACCTGACAGATTGCTTTTAAAATTGTCTTTTTCTTATATGAACAACACATACTTTTAATGTTTCAATGGAATATGCTAGCAAAAGGTAACTTCATTAACACATTTTCAGAAAGAAACTCTCAACATGCACCTGATAGCGTTCTACTAACTTAGCTGCTTAACTGCTGTTAAATAACCAATCAAATATTATCTACTGTTTCTTCTGATATATATATATATATATGTATGAATATTGTCTGCCACTCAGATCTTTAAAGCCCATTATCTTCTTACAGCGACTATACCTACATGCAAAGCAACTATGGCAGTATATTCTCCAGAGTATTACAGCTACGCAGCTAAAAAGATGATTCATATTAAGTAAACCATGACTCACAACAATCTGACTAATGCAGTATCAAAAAAATGCTAATAAGAGAGCTAACATCACAATTAACCAGAGGTCCACATAGAGCTGCACCAAGCATCTAAAGCATGGGCTAAGAATGAAAAAAGGCAATTTTATTATGCACATCTTGCTTGTGAAAAGCATTCTAGAATGGCCCCCACTGACACAATCTTTATCATTTAAGCTGCCCACTCCTGTTGAAGATCAAATGATGAGATGAATATTTAGGTGCCAGAACTGTATCTAAAATGTAATTCTACTTACATACAGATAATGCAAAATAAAGGGAGGGGGGCTTTTTTGGTTGTTACTTGGATTTAGTATGTTCAAATTCAGAATATGCCAAACTAGTGACAAATATGAGCTGCTGCTTCCAGCAAGCTTCTGGCTGGCCACTGTGGAAGCAAAGTGCTGGATGGTCATTGGCTTGATCCAGC
Organism: Podarcis raffonei; assembly: GCF_027172205.1. Lineage (NCBI taxonomy): Eukaryota > Metazoa > Chordata > Lepidosauria > Squamata > Lacertidae > Podarcis > Podarcis raffonei. The sequence goes on along the minus strand of NC_070613.1, from coordinate 25,481,198 downwards.
AGGCCATTATGTTCTTATCATCATAACTGGAGACAGGTGATAAAAATCAAGCTGGGTTGTCTTAAAAAGAAGAAAAAGGATGAATCACATGAGTAGTCATGTTCTTTAAAATGATATATGAAAGTAAAAAAGGCTGGAACAAATTTTATCTGAACTTTAACCTTCTACCCACTTCTGGCTAGAAGCACAGATTCTACAAGTGTCACACAACACATGATTTGTAAGCACATATTACATGAAAAGGTGACGCAGCTAAACAAAACACTATGCATGAAGTACACTCTATATATAGTTTTAAGAAAAATCAACATATTTCCTTAAGAATATTGAACCCTCTCTCTATCTCCTTCCATCATGCATCTCTAAATCAGATCTGGGGACATGGGGTGGAATCTGCTTGTGCTAGCTCAAGTCTTTAATTGAGAACCCCCTGAGATCTAAGAAGCCAGTAAAAAAAAAAATTACTGTTAAGGGGGCATTTAAAAATTTCATACTTTCAACAGTACAGTACATATTCACTATGTTGTTTTATGATTTGGCAACTCTTCACCAAAGAAGAAAATTAGCTAGTAATGGATTGCAATTATTAATGGATTGCAATTAATAATGGACTGCAAGAGGGAATTAACAAGGACTTTATAATGCTTATGGATTAATTGAAAAAATGGAACTGTGTGGAAAATATTGGGATGTTCTGTGGCAATACCCTCCTATGGAGGACTTGAACTTTGATTTACTATGGTGTTGATAAGATATCAGCTTGTTATTGGATGGGAAAGAATTCAAAGAAAACGCTGGAAGTGAGGCTGGAGTAATGGCCAGACTTCAGACCACTTTCAGTTTTAAGAAAAGCAAGATGGTGAAAGGTCACTACGCAGTAAAATTGAGTCCTTGGAGTGGGGACGGGGAGGAAATGCTGAAAATGATTGATTGCAACAAGAAAGGAAGGTTGAACATTTTTTTAAAAAAAACATTCCACACAGAGTTACCAGATATACTTGCAAATTAAAGGATATGCAAATTGCAAATTAAAGGATAAATATGAACAAAAGTCAACACATCAGTGGCTGTTAAAATAAAGGATCCACATCAGAACTGTATTATTTGGATTAAATAAGGAGATTGGAGTGGGAACAAGGAATCAACATCTCCTAAAAATCTCCTAACATGGGAAGTCAACATGACTTTGGGAAGTTGACCAAAATGTTTAATCTGGAATCTGACAATTGGCTTTTTTAATTGAATTATGATTTGGTATTGTATTAATACATTGGATTGTTATTAATGAAAAATTAATAAAATTATATAAAGAAGAAAATATTACATATCTACCTAAGTATCACTGCAACTATAACTGCAGCACTTAGGTGTCATCAATCTCAGTTAACAAATCTTTGACAAATTTCTAATAATGTGGTATCTTTAAATTTGAATGAGAATTAAAAGTTGTTCAAAATGAAGTATCTAGTAAGTCAAACCTTTATACATTGTCCAAGGCAAGTAAACCTGCCAAGAAAAATATCTCAAGAGTCACATGCATTGTCTTATCTAAAGCTAGAATAGCTTTAACCTCTACCCATATGTACCAATCTGGACCCTGAAATCACCATCTGAGACCCTTCTTCATGAGCCTCCTTTATAAGAAGTCCAGAGGGTGGCAACATGAGAACAGGTCTTTTCTGCAGTGGCTCCCCATTCTGGAATGCTCTCCTCAGGGAGGGGAGGATCACCTGGCACCCTCATTACATATCTCTAGGCAATAGGTGAAAACATCTCTTCAACCAGGCCTTAGGCCCTTTAAATAGGTTTGTGGGCAGGGAGGGGGGTTGCTGGCTTGTTTTTTGATTTATTGTGTATTTTGTGTTCTTATTTTGTATTTTTAGGTTATTACCTACCCTGTGATCTTTGGATGAAGGGTGATAATAATAATAGCTTATACCCAATCTTACACATAGGGAGGCGGGTGGCGCTGTGGGTTAAACCACAGAGCCTAGGACTTGCCGATCAGAAGGTCGCAGTTCGAATCACCATGACGGGGTGAGCTCCCATTGCTCGGTCCCTGCTCCTGCCAACCTAGCAGTTCGAAAGCACATCAAAGTGCAAGTAGATAAATCGGTACTGCTCCAGCGGGAAGGTAAACGGCGTTTCCGTGCACTGCTTTGGTTCGCCAGAAGCGGCTTAGTCACGCTGGCCACATGACCCAGAAGCTGTACGCCAGCTCCCTTGGCCAATAAAGCGAGATGAGCACCACAACCCGAGTCAGTCACGACTGGACCTAATGGTCAGGGGTCCCTTTATCTTTTAATCTTACACATACATCATAATATGGAAATTAGTATGCAGTTGTTTATACACTTTTATTGGAGAATATGGAATCCATATGTCGAGGCGGGGATTCCATTCCTATTCTAATTTATTCTGAGTGACTCTTCTGAAAGGCCCTAGAGTCTAGGATATGTTCATTCCAACAACTGGCAACAGACTAAAGGAAAACCCTCTCTAGATCTCTTAATAAGAAGAAATAAATCCCATTCCCACAACATGGGGAATGACAGGGAAGCCATTAGCACAGGCCTAAACAGACTCACCAAACCTCTTCTGGAAGGTTGTTTTGACAAAGCCATGCTCACCTGCCCTACAAAGCAGGCAAAGACTGGGCCCAAAGGGGATTGCAGCCCTGTGCAGAGCTCCATTCACAGAGCCTTGCAAGCCCTCAGAATCAGTGGACAGTGCTGGGTCTTTATCTGTATAGCTTTATTTCAAACTACGCAGGCAAAAACAGGTCACCTGATGTGATGTCAAGTGATTGACAAGTGAGTGGCCCACCTGCCCACTGGAACCTGTGCCCCTGCATTAGCTGAAAGAAAGGGACAGTGGCTTATGCTTTTAAAGAACTTTGGGAGCTTACAAGGGTTGCCTCTGCAGTTTCCACAGAGGTCATAAGATGAGTAACTTTTGCCTAGGGCAATCTTTTTCATGCAATTCAGATTGCTATGTTGTCATTGTATTTGTTCTTGTGATATGAAGAAATTTGTACCCATTCAGAGAAATCTATTGGCCAATCTCCTGGGAGCAGAAGCCATTTGGAACACAGTGTCAACATGTTGCTGGCACCCAATATACTGATGACACCCAATTCTACTTCTCCAAAACATCTGACTCAGGTGTAGCAGCACAGAAGCTGGATCAGTTCCTGGGAACAGTGGTGGGCTGGATGAGGACCAATAAAGAAAGCTGGTAAAAGCTCTGTAGGCGAGAGGTTCCCAGATTCAGAAAATAGGTTAGCTGCCTCTTCTGGGTGAGGTTACTCTCCCTCTGAAGAAGCAGGTGTGTAGCTTAGGACTGCCCCTGGATGTCACCTGGCACAACAGCTCCAACTATTCCTAGACTGGTAGATACCATAGCTTAGCTACTGTAGTCCAGGCATTCAGTTTAGATTGGATTACTGCAATGCCCTCTTTGTGGGCCTTCCCTTAAGACTGGAAAAGGCATCTACAGCAAGGTTGTTATAGCAGATGCCCTATCAACAGTGCATAACACCTGTGTTCAAAGTGCTACACTGGCTGCCAATATGCTACCGAGTCAAGTCTAATGTCTTGTTATTGACATATAAAGCCGCGAACAACTTGGAACCAGTTACCTCTGGGAACTCCTTACTTTGTATGCCACTGGCCAGGCACATCAGTCTTCAAGAGAGGCAGTCTTAGTTGTTTTGTATGCTCCCACAGTTCATCTTATATCCACTAAGATGAGGACATTTTGTGTGGTGACATGTGTCCTTTGGAAAATGCTTCCAATGAACATCAGGCTGGCACCTACAGCACTGACATTTAGGCACCTGCTTAAATCTTAAAACTTAACCCAAGTTTTCCCTGAGGGGTGATCCAGCTATGCTGATGTATTAATTTGATTTATTTGTGATGTATTTTGTACATGTTTTATGAATGTAATTTTATTGTGTATTTTATGCTGTTCACTGCCATGATTTTTTTTAATAGTGGGCAGTATACATTTTTGGAAATAAATAAAAAAATGGTTTTCCCCCAAGGATTTTCAAATATAATTTCAGTTTTTGTAACTGAACTACATTAATTTGATTAACATATGAGCTGGATTTTTTCATATAATGACCAAAAAACTACAGTATTATTCAAAAAACATTACTTCTCCATCAAGTTCTCTGCACTGCATCCAACTTACAGCTGGTCTTGCAGTTCCACAATGATGTACTCAAGTTGTTCCTTTTCCATTTTATGAGCCAAATCCATAGCTTCTACCTTCTGACGCAATAACTTCTTCTGAGATATGGATTCAGACAGTTGGGTCTCTCTAAGGCGTACTAGCTCTTCTAGATAACCCTAGAAACACATAAGTATTAATTGTACTGCAAAATTTGCAAACCAAGCAACTAATATTTTAAAATTTATTTTTAAAGTGTTTTGGTGAGCTCTCTTGCATTTGATACTTCTTGAAAAAAGTAGTTAGAAAATGTTAAAACTTATTCTTTGGTAATTAACTATCAATAAAAAAAAACTATTTAAATCATTCTGTTTAACAAATAAGTAGTTTTGTATACAGTACAGTTCTGTTATTGACATGTCAGGTATACATCTGCCATTAATAGCAGGAGGTGTGGCAGCCTTCCAATTGTTATAGTGTGTTGCCAGGAGTGTGTTTAATGTGTAGTTTTACTAAAGGACTCAGAATATTATAATAGTTCAGCCGGACCAATGAAAGCTGCAGTTACCCCAGAAGGGTGGGAAAGCTTCCATGGTGTTTTCTGTTAATATGCCTGCTTTGTCTGGTTGGCCACTGTGAGGATGCTGGACTAGATGCACCTCAGCCCTGATCCAGCAGGGCTCTTCCTCTGTTTTATGTTCTTACATGACACAAAACATCCAAGAAGAAGAAAAAGTTCTGCAACTTTCATTCCACATTACTTTTAGTGTTTTACATTTGCAACTCAGGCGATAGGAGTAATTGTTTTAGGAACAATTTGAATTAGTAATTTAAAAAAGTACCTGCCACTTTTACTAAAACATAGTCAAAGCGTCTTTTAAATTTAGTAGTTATAGCTAAAGTGTTTTTAAGCACAGTTGCTTCTATCAGTGGCTGAGGCTTATGTTCAATGGGTGCAGAGGGGAGATGTGGAATAAACAGTGGCTTCAGCACAGATTAATTGCCAAAACAACAGTGTTGTTCCTTCGCCAGACCCAATATTTGCACAGAGTGACATCAACTTCATCATTTTTATTAAATTCACTACACACCCTTCACCAGCAGGCTCCAGGGTTACAATAATTTAAAATTCAGTATTAAGAGCAGGCAAAACAAATTAGTCACAGGAATAGGGTGTCTTGAAAATACACATCTCAAGTGTCAAAAGCCAGGGTAAAGAGATGCATCCTAGAGGCTTCTATTCTCTAGATGGTATGTCAAGTCTTTGATCTTCTGTCTGCTCTTCTTTAAAATGAAAGATAATCTACTATTTTCCGAGTCCTTCCAGGACTTCCGGGTCAGCGCCAACGACGAATGGCGGAGTTCCTCCGATTGGAGGAACGGGCTCTGTGGAAATTGGGTCTTCCTGCCGCGGCGAAGGCGGGGGCCCGCTAGAAATCCCAGGTGGAGAAGCCTGGGAATGTGGGGTTCGGCAGAGTACCAAGAGCGCCTCCCCTATTCACGAGGAAACCCCTTTTCGGGGCTCCGGAGTGAAGTGGGGTGAGCAGCGCGGTGCTGCGAACCGATTGCTATTTCCATGGAGGGAAGCCGCACAGCCATCACCGGAGAGCGCTGACTTTTTCCTGATGACATTTGGACTCTAAATCAAGTACCCGTGAGTAAAAACGGAGAATTGGATTAAGAAATTTGCAAAATTTTTGAATTAGGCACGAAGCGGGAAGGTTTAAACAGGAAGTCCGCCTTCCGCTTTTTGTATATAGACTGAAGCAAAGACCTTGCAACCTAATAGCCTGGAAAACTGCTTTAAAGTTGGAAATTTCCTGCATCCACAACCAATAAAACCCCCTTGGAAGCAGGAGAAAAGGGGGGGGGGGAATTTGACTGTTTAATCCTGCAGGAGGAGAGTAAAGGAATTTAAGTTTCCATCGTCCCAAACCTGGGGACGGGGTGTCGGGACAGAAATTGTTTGAGACGTCCATTGATTGAAAGTGGAGTACTTTGACAGATAGTTAAAAATAAAAAAAAGAGAAACAAATTAACTTCAACGCTACTTTCTGCATTTCTGCATTTTAAAGAAACAAAGTATCTGAAAATCGAAAGGATTTGAAATCGAAAGTAATCTGCTTTGTTGGATACATTTTAAAAATGGATACAAATAGAAATTGTGTCCCCTAGAGGGAGCCTGTCAGTTTGTTGTTGCAGCTTACTTGGAGACTCTACAGCTGCAAGATTTGGATCGTGGGACCAGCCGTTTGACCTTGAACAGAAATGTGTTGGAAGGAAGGTTTGGTGTCTGCCCTTGGCATGACAAATGCTTTGCTGGAGCAGCTGCATGAGAAAATGAACTTGATGCATGAAAAATTGGACTTGATGAGTGCTGTGGCCAGTGAATATGATTTAACAGGGAATAAGGATAAAGAAGTTATACAGCGACCAATTCAGGAATCTTTTTTGACAAGGCAAGTCCAAGGGCAGATGAAGAAGGAAGAGGCAGTGATTATTCCTCAAACAACACAAATGGAGAGATCCAAAGTCCTGCAGGAACAAAAGCCACTGCGTTGGAAGATTGAACTTGGAGAGTGCTGGGAAGTGTTTGAAGTCAAGGAAGCTTTTAACTCTAGTGGGACTATGAAACAGGTGAACAACTATCTCTTGGATAAATATTTTATGGATTACAAAGATGACGAAGGGGAGTGGGACTGGGGGGAAGGGGCCAGTCTGACAAAGGAAAATGGAAATTATTACCGGATGGAACCCTCCGGAGACCCACTCCCCAAGAAACCAACAATAGACAAAGAAGTGCGTAAGCACAAACAAGAACAAGAAAATTTGCAGAATGGGCCTAGAAGAGATTTAAGGGCCTCGGACATAAGAACAGCAGATTGATGGACAGAATGGATGTAATGGACAGAAAGGACTGACATGACCCAAAACCAGGAAGAAGGGACGTTGGATAAAAATTAGAGATATCAAGGGAAATTCTTTTGTTAATTTTGGAATTAGTGCAACATTAATGAAATATCAGGGAATATGCTGGAAAGGAACTAAATTGGCTTTAGCAGAAATGATTTAAGGAGATATGTATGAATATGATGTAAACTTTGAAATTTTAAGATTTTTAAGATAAGATAAGGTTAAAGAGATTAAGGTAAATTGAATAACAGATTATATTAAAAGATGGAAAGGTTATGTTGAATTAATAAATAAGATAGATTGTGAAGATTAATCATTTAAATTAAAATTGAGAAACATGGGAAGAATTTGCTGGAATAACGAATTAAACTAGAATACAAAAAGGGAGGTGTGAGGAGGTTCAAGAAATAAGCAAATGAAAAGTTGTAATCTGAGATTTGTATTTTTCTTCTTTCTTTTTTGGTTTTTTATTTTTGTTTTATTTTTTGCTGTATTTTTCTGTTTTTCTTGTTTCTTTTTTCGTGTTTATGTATTGATGAAATTTTGAATAAATATCATTTAAAAAAAAAAATTCCGAGTCCTTCCTAAGCACTCTCATTTTGGGAGATATAATCTATATTGACGTCATGTGCTACCATTAGGCTAGTTGTGAGCTTTTACAGCAAGAGGAAAGTAAATGTGAAATACTTCTAGTGAGCTCCTTTTTTGTTTAAAGCAGCCATGTCTGAAGGTTTCCGTATCTGGAAAGTCATACCAAAATAAAGCAATTATTTTCCAATGGTAAGAACAAATTTCTCTAAAATAAAGTTTCTAACATTTTCTATTTACAATTGTAACGCACCAAATATCTTCAGCTTCTTTCAGTCAAAGTAAGGTTTTACCTTCTGCTCCAGTGTGAGGCGGTATTTTTGCTCCACCCGTTTGCATTTGTTGTACCAGCTGTTCTCATCCATGTTGAAAGGAGGACCAATGTTTTCTGGTGTGCTGCTTTCACTGCCACTACTGCCAAGTGTTCTTAGCTCTTCTTCATCACTACTGATGCTGTCAGAACTGAAGGACCAAGAACCAAGAACAGCTTGTTGCAAAATTCAGCTGAAAGATCTAGACTCTGCTTTAGAAATGCAAGCCATTGTTGAAGAAAGAGACCCCTAAGTAGGGTTGGATGCAATTGTTCAAATCTGTTACAAACGCATCATGAAGTTGCAAGTTCTTCCTTGTGCAAAACACTGGGAACTCAGTATTAGGGGTCAGTCACACATTTATTTATTTAGTATACTGCTCTTCATCTGAAGATCTCAAGGCAGTTCACAACACTTCTGTTTGCACCACCGCTTTCCCCTGGGAAAACCTGTGGTTTAGTGCTGAATCAGAACAAACATCAGTTGGGTTTTCTGCAGACTGTTCCAATTTAGCATTAAGGAGGTTTTCCAGAGGAAAGCAGTGGGGCAAAGGCAAAACCACTCGGACCCACAACTAGAAAGTACAGGACAAGTGGAAAACCACTTTGAAGTGTTTGAAGTGATAAATAAATGTCAAGCTAGCCTGGTGTAAGTTAAAGTTTACAGCCAAGAGGAAATTACGAGAATAAAAAGGTACCTTTGGGTGAACTTCAGGTAAGGTGTGAAGTCTATCACAGCTGGATAGTTGCCATCCAGGCCCTCTCCCTTGAGGCAGAAGCTTATACAAGGCAAGAAATCAGTAATCATATTAAATCAAGAAAATGAAATGATAGTAATACTAAATAACCTTAGCATATAATTTGATTTTCTCACAAAATTGCCAGTACACAGGAGATATGGAAAATATTTTCAGTAATGAAAAGTTAGGCTTGTGTTGAATCAAGAAAGAATTCTTGTGATATTTTAAATGAAAGTGCAGTCTATAATTATTTCAATAAATATATAAAAAATCAATACAATTATTGTATTGTACTTGATGTTACCACTCTCAAAGGTAAAACTGAGGAGGTATTAGTAGGAACTATTTAATTCTGCCATGGTAGGGCAGATAGCTATGGTTACTATAAAGTGCTGAGCGGCAAACAGAAAACCCTTAGTCACAGAATAGGGATTGATTGATCATAACACTAAATTATGACTTGGCACTCCACGAATAAATCTGCATGACTCTCAAACTTGCACACACACCCTCCCCTTTCTTCCTTTGATGCAGCCCCAAGAGATTTTCCATTTTAAAATTAACCACAGCTCCTCACATTATCTGAAATTGCAGAAACTGTGGGTAGTTCAAACAAGCCAGGATCAAAAATATGGTTTGTAACGTTGGCTTGTTCATGAACCATTGTTTAATCACAGTTCTCTCAACTGGGATCTGTGGTCAGTTTAAAACTAGAAAGCAAATGCTTCTGATCTCCTCCTTGCAAGAGTGCCAGGAGAAGGGAGCATGTAAGTCTGAAGCTTGCGAAGGTTAACATAATACTAAAGCACAGCAGTGTTACATCTGATGTAACACTTGGTGTTGATTTCCAGTTTTACCTTGGAAAAACAAGACACTCCTCCCATCTTCTGATAACATTCAGCAAAGCTAACTTCCTGAATGTGAGATACGTACATGCTGAGCAAGTAGCTGCACTTATATGCTCAACTCTACAACTAAAAACATAATGAAAAGGTACCTGCAATAAGCTAGATTTAAAACAGGATACAAGTTTCAGACTGGCATTTTAGGACATATGCCACCAAAAAATTGAAGACAAATCAATTACATATGGGACAAAATAAGCTTATGAACTTTTAGCGTTATTGCCAATGCCAAATTTCAACAACCTTATACCACAGAAGTTTTAAATCCACAGGAATACCTGAAATCTATAGCATTGAGGCCCAGCAGCATACCAGCTAGCATGTTTGCTTCTTCTCCCAGGACAATTGCTCCATCTTCATAGAATCTTCTATAAGATTAATTTCCAGTTCAGTTATACTCTCTGCCATTTTAGTGACATGCTAGCTACACAAAGTTAAAGACAAACTAAACAATCAGCATTGTCAGCTAGCAATTTCATATTTACAAAGTTAACACAACTACTTTGTTCAACACTGCAACTGGAACATCAACTCTTCCCACAGTTTTCAAGGCTATTGTGAAATGGGCACGCAAGTGTTAAACCCTATTTAATCACATCAACTGGCCAGTATAAAGTAAAATGTTACTCTGAAAAAAGAAACATATTATCCAGCATGTACTAGATTTTGGTATTCCATCACTATATAAAGCAGGGAATCCAATTTGGCCCGCAACACCATTTTTCCAAAACCATGCCCACCAGTCAATCCACTGACATCTCTTCAATGGGCAGGTGATGTCAGATTATGGATGAGGGTGGGGTTCAATCCCGTGTTGTTTGTGCACACCAGTTCCCCACAAGGCAGCAAAATTTTACCCCCCACTCATCAACTGATGGGGTGTGTGTGTTAAAGCCTGCTCAGAAACCTGCAGAGAACATGACTGAATTGATGAGTTTCATCCTGATAGCTGCTGCTTTTCTGGTTACTGCTCTCACCCTCACCAATATAAGTCAACTCTGACAGGAGGGTGGGTCCATCCACATATCAGTGACCTGATGTGATTGTAATATCAGATGATGTCCCACCCACCTGTCAATGTGAGCCAGCTGGGGAGGGAGAAGATAAACATCTGGCTGATCAGGACCTTCCTTCTATAAAGATACGCAAATCATTTTTAGCGCAAAAAGTGAAAAGTTGAAAAGTGAAAAATGACTAAGTCCCAATAATTGAACAAATGTTGGGGTAATAAAAGAATTACACAGATGAACTTTTGAAATATACTTCAATTTTTTATTGAATAAATGAGATTAATACCTGGTTGTTTTGAAGTCTCTCAAAGCTGTGGAAATATATTCAGACAAATGCTTTTCCATAAGCGCTACTCTAATCCAAGCTCTTCCCTGAAAAAGAAGCAGCCATGAATTAGGTATTGTTAGACTGAACAACTGAATACAATTTATATCTCTGAAAACCATTCAAGCTGACAGAAGGAAAACAATAGTGTCACATAGCAATAAGCAAAGCAATAAGCTTCACACTTGGTGATCATTCACCTGCAGTCCATTTCTCCCCAAATTAAGTCTAAAGTGAACAAATGTTATTGCAGCAAAACCCCAGTGGACTTCATTTTTAAAAAATAAAATAAAATAAGCAAGTACTCAGAATTGTAAGCAATTCTGGTGGGTGGGTTTTTGTGTTTTTTTAAAGCAATCTCTTTCAAGTACTTGTTTGTGCCAACCCACAATGAAAGCACAGAGCAGTAATGGTTTCCTCCAAGTCATCCAAACCAGATGACAGCTGAACTCTCACCACTTGTCTCCTGCATATTCACGCATGCCACCACACAGTCCATATGTGAACCCAGCCTGCATCATGCATCCACCCTTAAATAAATGTACACCACTGCACACCGTATATGGTAATACTAGGGCAATATCTTTTTTAGGCAAACCAAAATATCACAAATTTTTGTCCTATACACCCCCCCCGACACACACCAGGCTGTTTCCATATACCATAGAATAAGGTGGTAGAATGGGCTATATCATTCAGACTCAGTACTGTTTTTCTAGAAGCAATCATTAATCTGAGAAGCAAGATATAATTATCTAACAGCAGTCTTCACAGAAAATATATTCCTGCAACCCACCCAAGCTTAAGAAAGTTGTGACCACTGCTTTTACCTAAGTTTTTCTTCTGCTTGTTAACAAAGTTCCTGACAAGTAGGAAATAGGTAATAGATATGCAAGAATGGCTAACTTTTCATCCACAGGGCTACAATGTCCTACCAGTTTAACAGATTTTTCATACATTCCCCCCAAAAAAGTTATGAACAATACATTTGTGCTTTAACAAGTTAAGAAATACAAAATAAAATTTATTGTACTATTTCTGTTTTTGTCAGGAAACCATATGGAAACTTTCAAGTTAAGAATCCTTTGAGATGCAGTTATATGAAACTCAAAATATGAATACACACCTACACTCACCAGAAAAAAATTCATACTAAAGTTTTCGTGTTATGAGATCTGATCAAATGCAGTATTTAAAACAGCATTTTGATGATAGCAATGATCATGTTTACAGACCCGTGGTTAGAGCATTAACATCATCTATTGCTTTCCAAAACACACATGCAACCATAAAGACACACCACTTGGCTCATCACAGAAGGTAGAATCAAAAACCCATGAATGAGTGAAGTTATATAACAAGTCTTACAGGCTTTAATAAAATATAAGGTTCCTGACCTGTTCACAGCATTAATTTACTTCAAAATAAACCAGCACAGAAAGCTTTTGGATATATCTATCAATATAAAATGTTTAACAGCAGCAAATAGCATAGGGACATTAGCTATAAATTAGAAAGTTTAAAAATGAATAGTCTTCTCACCTTAGCTCTTGAAGAACTGACATTTTCCATATTTTCAATGCTGCAGATGCAGTTATGTGAAACCTTGCGACAAGCTACTTTAATATAATCCCAGAAGCTACGAGGACTTTCATAACCAAACCAAGTTATTTGACCTGAAACAGATATCAGAAAGAGAAATAAACAATGAAAATATTTATGCCTGAATGATAAAATGTCTGTTCTTTATGATGAAGCCATAACAATTAAAACAGCCTAAACCTCATTTATATTTGCAATGTATAGGCAGATGATCCAGTGTCATATAACATAAAATCAGAACAGTTACCTTTGAGTCTATGGCTTAAAATCTGTTCCAGAATGGCTGCAAAATTGTTAAATTCAGGAGAAGAATCATCAATAGTTTCAAAACAGGATCGATCAATCAGTGTCTTGATAGAAAACCTAAGATACAAAAAGCATGAGTTTAATTCATGTTAAAATATAATGCAGGTTGGACAGCATAGTATTTTAGAGAAGCATATTTCTTGACAAAAGCACACCACTGATGTTTGTAATTTCCAAAACAAATACATTTAGATTTCAACAATATTTGAGTTTTCTTCACTATATTCCACCTTAGTATGCAAATATCTTTTACTCCACAGCCAATCAAGCAGTTGATTTGTGCCTCTTCAAAGCAGTATATTTGTTCTGTTAAGAAGTTCAGATTACAATGGATATTATCCAAAGTATTTATCAAAAGTGTTGAGTTAGTTCCCCAGAAGAGCATTCTAAACTCCTTCAGATGGGCAGCCTACATGAGTACAGAAGACTTCCTGATAGACTTCTAGTATGTGGAAGATGATGAATCTGGTAATGGGAACGCAATGATGTGGGAGGGACCAATGAGCTTGCCCTAATTTCTCTTCCACCAGATAGTAGAAACTGAGTGGTACACACTACACAATTTGTAAAAATAAATAAAAAATTGTTAGATATTAAACACTTCAAAATAATAAAATGGGTAAAGTAAAACACCACTCATGTGGATACACAATAGTACCTCCCCCCCACCCATCCCCATCAAAACTGGACTGCAGATGTAGCAGCCACAGCACTGTACTTAATTGTTCCAATTCAAAAAACATAATGGAAAGGTGTATTTGTAGATACATCTGACAGGAGAGAGCACAATCATATGCAGAAGTAAGGATGAGGTTATGCTTGGTTGCCTGAAGACCATTCTGACTGCTACAAATGAGCAGGCAAGTACATATTTCCAAAGCTTTGCTAGAAGAACTGAACGAGTGTTGAATAACAGAGCTTCGGAATTGAGTATGCTCTGAGGCTTTTTTAAATCAAACATTGGCAGCAAGTACGCACCTTATCTCTCTGTTACAGCAGAGGGGAGGAGAGCATTAATCTCTCTTCATACTTTAAAACTTACAATGAATTCTCACACAAACTAAATACAGGACACAAAGTGGCACAAAGCTGGAGGATGAAAGGGGGAGAACAGGACTTGGAGAGGGCTATCAGTTGAATTATGTGAGACATGACAAGTTTGTGGGTGTTCAATTCACTGAAAGTTACCCACAGTGTGAGTTCAACACCCACAGCATTCTTTTTTACTCACATTTTGATATGACAATGTGTCCCAGTTCACATTAAAAAAACCTCCCCAAATATAGTTCTAAGTTGAGATAATTAAACCCTGGGGTTTTCTGACTGAAAATAAACAATTAACATGCTATAATACAGAAAAATCTACTTCTAATGTATAGAGCTAAATGAAAGGCAATTTCGACAGAATAGATCAACTAAGAATATAGTAATGGCACCATTAATGTTTAGAGCCTTTGTTTTAACTGTGCCAGCCTTTTTCTTCTTCTTTTTTGTAAGAGAAATACATGTTTGCCTGTGCAGGGTTCCAAGAATGTGCCATTACACATAAATGAATTTCCAGTGCCTGAACATTCAACATTAATTTACCAACCATCTATGACTCTGGAACATGTAAATATGCATGTGTAAGTGTCAGCATACCAGCTATACAAGAAGCTGAGCATGTGAAATTCCACAAAGGTAAAGAAAAACACCCATAAACATAAATATGGCTATAACCACATTTAAGCCAAGTCTTCCTGATTGTAATATATATTTACAACAGATGATGATAGCAATGTTCAAATGCTTCCTGTAAAATACACTAGTCTTTGGAATATTTATTAACTTTTCAGTTTTAAGTGTGAATATCATAAGAGCTGGAAGACAATAAAACAAATCTTTTAAAAAATATATTACTGCCTCTCAGTAATAATATTCCCACCCCTACCCCCCAGGATTGTGAATGAAATGACCCAAATTTGTATTATCCATGATTAATTTTTATTCAAATGCATTGCTTTTTCTTTATTTGTGTATGTAATTGAAGTATATATTACTGATTTAATAAATAAAGGAATACTATTGAAAAGGGAATACTATTCTGTTTGTCATTAATTTGGGAAGGGAGCATCACATGATGAGCAAAGAGGGGACTGATCATTTCTCCTATTTTCTTCAGTTCCATTACATGCCTGCATTTACCTTGACCACTCCATACCATCAGACCAGCACTGAGACCATTGTTCTGGAAAAGGCAACAGAGCCAGTCTGGCTTTTTCACATCTAGCCACCCTCTCATTCCCCTCAACCAAACACAAACCCATACCAACAATGAAATAAGGAATGTTTTCCCTTCTTCCAACTCACAACCTGCATAGATAACAGAGAGAGAAAAGCCTCTCCCACAAATACAGCCTGAAGGGATGGAAGTGTTGACATATATGCATGTCTGGACCACTGCAGCTCCCATGGTATGCCCACTGGTGGCTTGACAGGTTTTCTTCCACTGCAACCTTGTTCTTAAGTGCAGTGGGGGTTTTTTACCCATAGAACCAAATGTGAGATGTTCACTGACATGGGAGATACTAAGCTCCTACACTCAGGGATTCCAATGTCTGATGAGAATGGTAGGTTTGCCTTACCTCAGCTATATCTTAGACTTCAACCTATTTATTGTGTCCTATGGAACTCAGACAAATGTTTTGATAGACGTAATACTTCATATTCATAGTCAAACTCTGAGACTGCTGGAGTTGGACAGAATGTTATGAACGGAGCATTACAGAGAGAAAGCACATATATGCTAGGAAGAGGCTGATATCAATGGACCAGCAAAATGCACATCATTATTAAAGATGGAGGTGGGTGGTGAGACTGCTCCCTGGTGAGATGCAGTGACACACCATGGTTCAGTGAAATCTATGCCATTCCGTGTGAGACATTTTTTGCCTTTACTATAACAGTGCCACAAAAGCAGCCTTTAATCTCCCCCCAGTAGAATGAATGGCAAAGCTAAACCATTCCTTTGTATGGGGAAGAACTCCAGGGACACAAACACATGGGAACTAAGCCAGACACAGTATCTGTGGTAAGGGGAAGGTTTTGCCCCCCCTTAGTAATAGGAGCTTGTCATCATTACTGTTACACCAGTTCTCTTCTGCAGAGACATACCCTGTGTTTTCCTTAGTCATATTTCCTTAGTCACATTAATAGAACATCACTTTCCCTCCATATGCTTTGGAGTAGTACCATGACATTCAACACAGACTGTTGTCAAGCTGAAATCTGGTTCAAGTACTGTATAACCGAGCTGCGAGGTGGAGAGATTGCATCCTGTATAGCTAATGGGGCAAATACAAACTCAAGGGCTTAGTATAGTAATATTTCTCTCTTGGCATTCACAGTCAGTACAGCATGAGACTCTTAATCTCAGGATTGTGGGTTCAAGCCCCATGTTGAGCGTAAGATTCCTGCATTGCAGGGGGTTGGACTAGATGACTAGCCCCTTCCAACTCTGTAATTCTATGAATCATCAAAAGTGCCTGATGGGGCCAGAATCAGGCAGGCTATACACCTTCACTCACCATACAAATGCCCTAACACAGATCGCATTCCAGTCCAGGATCCCCTACTTGACACATCTAACAGCGCACATGCAATTAGCTGTAGCAAATTCACAGATGGGAAAGGAAGATGGGAAAGAGTTCTCCACAGATGCTCAAGGGGCAGCATCAGGAAGGTGTAAGGAGGGGGAGGAGAGAGAGAGAAGACGAATGCAAAAGTGGAGGGAATTCCCTATTCTGTTCCCGAAGTCTACCTAAGCAGAGTTTAGCTGCGCCCTTTCACACACCCCACCACCATTCAGAGCCAGCGTGGGGGAGAAGAAGCTGGGGTTCCCTCCCTGCTGTTAAATGCAAGAGCGGAACGGAAAAAGAGCGCGCGGGCTGGTGGCGCTTACTCCGGATTAAGGCAGCAAAACCTGAAGGCATTTACTGTGCAAGCCCCTTGAAACACAGCGGGGGTCTGCTGGGCACGCATTGCAGAGCAGGACCGCCAACTGAGGGTGTTATCGACGACACATGCAGCCCTATACATACGGAGACAAACCCGTGTGCCTGCGTGTGTGTGTGTATGTGGTGGAGCCAATTCACCTGCAGACGGTGATGAGATTCCGCCTCTCGACAGTGGCGTTGCGGGAATGGACGCTTCTCCTCCGAGAGGAGGCGTTGAGTCCCCCGATGTTGAACGACGCCATCTCGCAGCGGAGGGCGAGGCGGGGGCCTCTGGCGGCGCCTTTGTTCGGAGGGCGGGAAACGGCGGGGGTGGGGGGGCAGCGGCTGCTCTACCGCCGCTCCTTTCCCCTGCCCCAGCTACCGCCCCAAAAGGCGGAGGAGGAGGAGGAGAAGCCCGGCAACCCCTCCACTAGGCACCCAAACGGGGGCAGCGCGGCTGGGCATGAGGCCACGGCGGGAGAAGGGACCGGAGGTCCCAGCAGCGGTAGCAGTGTCTCCTCCGCTCCGCTCGACTCCTCGCTCGTCTGAGCCTTCGAAGCCGCGGCTGCACCTCAGAAATCGCCTCAGCAGCACCCCGAGGCCAGGACTGCAGAGCGCCGGCTCCGCCAGCCAATGGCATGCCAGCAGGGGCGGGACCTAAAACTGGGATTGGTCTTCTAAGCAAGGGGCTCGTGGGTTCTCCTGTAATGGCAGCAGCTGTCCGTTAGGAGGCTCGGAAAGGGCGGGGGAGTGTTGTGTGGGGCGGAGGGTAGCCGGGGGGTTGAAGTGGCTCGTGAGGCGGAGGGGCGCCCTCGCCCGCCGCAGTTGATTCATTCGCTCTCCTTTCTCCTCCTCGCCTCGCGCTTATATAAAAGTCACGCTCCTTTGTTGCTGAGACTGTTATTCGCAATGCTCGTGTGAGGCGCGTTGGTGGGTTACAGTAAAACACACAGAGGCTTGTGTGGAGCCTACAACAAGGCAAAACAGAATTTATAGCGGCGTCAGGTTTTTGGACACCAAAGCTTGTTTCGTCAGATAACGGTTTACCCGGCTAACATACATGAGAAGGTGGGAGGGTAAAAGCACCGGAGCCCAGTTCACTCCCCCGCCCCAATAAAATAAAATAAAAAATCACAGCCTGGTGGATTACAGGCATCATTACACACACGTGTGTGTGCATGTCTATATAGGCATACAGAGATGTTCAAATGGGTGCATCCACTGGCTGAGGATAGTAAGTCATGCATATGAAGAGGTGCCATCTGGTCCACAGAAACATTATGTCACAATACAGTACAGCTGTTAAATCTTCAAGGTACCGAAAATTCGCAACCTGACAGTAAAGCCACTTTTTAAAAAAACATTTCCCCAATTTGCTGTTTAAATATTAAGCCTACATTAGTTATTATTTATTTAAAACATTTCTACATGTCTCCTGTGTTTAGACAGGGTAGAACAATATTAAAATACATATCAAAAGTGTATTGTCAAATCTTGAAAGGCAGTATTTTTGACAATGCTGAAGTCCCCTACTCTCTATTTGCATGACAGTTTGAAATATAGCTCAGTCAAAGCTTATTTTAGGGACATAACAACTTCAGCTTTTTTTCTGACTGAGCTGTGTTTCAAACTTCTATGCAAATAAGAAACTGAGAACTAGTAACCAACTTCAGCATCATATATTTGTACCTGGACAATAAAGAGACAGAGCCCAGCAAAAGCATTCTTTTCATTTAAGGTATATGTGTGTGAGCTTACAACCTCTTCTATCATTCAATCAGATAATATACAACAGCACATGATAGCAGACCAAAATGTATCAACGTAACACAATCCAAACTACAAACAGATTTCTATATGAATCTGAAATTTTACAGTCAGGAACTTGATGGGGAAAGGCACTGGAAAGTGTTGGATAACAATTGCTTAAAGAGGCATCATATACAAACATATCAGAATGAATACTCACTAAATGGCTTCATATATCTTCCCAGCAAACTCTGTGCAAACAACTCAGGATGAATGCTCAATAAACTGGTCATCTGGAAACAACATATGTCCCAAGCACAAAACAAGAACTAATTGTGCATGCAAACCAGATAACCAAAGCAAGTGAGCTCAGCCACCTGCTATACATCAAGCTATATTTATATCACACATGTAAGCAAAATAATATTCAATAATTAAGATTTTTGAAAACATTGTTTTAGAAAACCCAGCATGCCAAGGATATGGGTTCTGTCCTAGCAGGGAATAGGCAGAACTTCCCCCAAGTGAGGAGTCATGGTCCTTTCCAAGAACTATGAAGGGGAACGCAAACAGCTGCAAGAATGGACTGAACTCCAAGGTGGGCATCTTTAGTTCCACAGTTTTGTGTCCCATTAGTAGCTTAAGCATGTTGTTTTGCTCATTTCTATCTAATGGAGGAGAGATTCTGAAGAGAAGTTCTCTGCAAAGAGATATAGAATACTGTACAAGAAGGGTGAAGTCTAATCTTATTCATCTTCACTCAAAAGTCAGTCCTACTGAGTTCCTTGAGTCAAGTAAATGAGTTTAGGATGTTGCTGTGCAGTGCAAGCCCATAAATGTCTACTCAGAAAAAAATTCTACTGAGCTCAATAGGACTTACCCTGGCTAAGTGAATACAGTGGTACCTCGGTTTACGAACTTAATCTGTTCCTGAAGTGCGTTCTTAAACCAAATCCATTTTTAAACCGAGGCACGCTTTCCCTAATAAGGCCTCCCGCCACCAGTGCCCTTCCACCATTCGTAGACCGAGGTAAAGTTCACAAACTTGAGCACTACTTCCTGTTCTGCAGATTTCATAAACTGAATAGTTTGTAAACAGGACTGTTCATAAACCGAGGTACCACTGTATAGGACTGAGCCTTAGTGATTTAAGCTTCATGTATTGAAGCTCTTTCAGGGACATGTGAAAATAGTGTTGCTGTGCTTCATTAATTATGAGTCCTTAGGCCATTTTCACACTTGAAGTTTACAGTTTGAGCCTGTTTATTCAGAAATAAGCCTGTTAACTCAACTTATTCCCAAATAAAGGTGCATTACCACTGCAGGAGTAAATTGCCTTTCATAATTTACTGAGACCACCTGGGCAATACTTTATTTCTGTTTTATGCCTTTTGACATACGTACACATTGCAATTATGCAAATTTTGTACTCCACCTGCAAATGAAATAACACAAACATTTTCATTCCATCTAATGGAAAACACTGTTTTGCTCAGTAAACTTACTGCCTCCTGAACGAGATAGGCATTTATAGTTTCTGCCTATCCATGTATATTAAAAACCCCCACTGAGTTTATTATTCTAAAGTGCTCACAGTATTGCAGATTGCAATTCTAACCATGTCTACTCAGAAGTGATTCCCAATGAATTACAAAGGACTTACTACCCAGTAAGTGGGTTAGTATTGCATGCTTAGTCAGCCAGCAAATGGTGTTAACCAGTATCACTGCATGTGAATGTAGACAAGCAGAAATCTACATTTTGAAACTGGTACAGTAACTGATTTCTGCTTACTATCCTACAGCACAAACTCATAATTCCACTGTATAAACAATCTATTCACCATTTTCTAAACTATTATATCCAATATGGAGTTATGCACTGAAATTATATTTGATTGTGGCCTCAACAATTTAAGAAATAATATGAAGTTGAGATGAGCCCCCCGCCTAGAAAGAATAAATAATGGGGGGGACATATTTTAATGCCTACATCTATTTACAGTGTGCTTTTGTTTAGGAATGATTATAGTAGAAACTGGGGCTTGATTTAAAACATTATTTTGCATTTCTGAAATGCAGAATTGTTCTGATTTAAAGGGAGCACCAAAAGAATTAGAGAGAAAGGCATAATAGGCTTTAAAAATGAATTTTATCATTTTTAAAAATAAACGTCTGTTTCTAGCTATTTTGGGATCCAAGCCCCTTTGTCTTCATGTTCCTGACTCACTGTGCAATCTTAAATTCACCTGAGTTCAGTAAGGACTTATTCCCTGGTAAGTATTCCTGGGAATTCAGTCTCAGCTGACTTGTAATGAAAGAAAAAGTTTCTTCCTCAGCCATACCAGTACATTGCCACAAGGTGGCCTCATTTAGCCAAGCAGTTATGTTTGCCTAGGTGCACCTTGGTTTTTTCTTTATCCCATTGTATGCCATGTTAAACACTCCTATCCAGTTAAAAACAGTATACCCACAAGCTTTAGCCCCATCACTATTGAGACAGATCAGTTGGTTCAAAGCGTCAGCGATTATCTGCTTCCAAAAGGTATGGTTTTTATGAAAGTTGCAAAAGTCAGCAAATTTTGTGAAATCTGCAAAAAGTTGTGAAGTCAGCAAAAGAGCATGACTTTACTGAACAAATCAGAATATGCAAAAGATTCTGAGAAGGTCCACATTTCCGGGATTAGGGTGGGCTCACACCTGCAACCAGTCTGCATTCTTGGTCTCTGCTTATAAACATGCTAACTCTGTGTGTGTGTGTGTGTGTGTGTGTGTGTGTGTGTGTGTGTGTTGTCAACACTGTAACTTCGTTATTCCTAAAACTGATTTCATGCTAGTAAATTCTACTGTGTTTAAGGTAAGATGCTTCCATGTGGTTTTTAGCTCTGTGTATTAGGTGCTTAAAAGACACAAGTTCAACAGGGCAGCTTTCAGGCACCCAAAGATAACTTTCACGATTACCATATCTCCTTACTGGGGGGAAATGGCGTCTTTGTGGGGAAATGGTCTCATGGACCAACTTCGGCCCCGGGGCAGAAAAGAGGCAAAACAAAACCTCAACCTTAGTGGAACAACAGCTATGACTCTTCCCTTTGTACAGCAGGCTATATGCTAGCCACACAAAAATCTGAAATTTCTGCACTCACACACATCTCTCCATCCAGACAAGTAAGATGCATCATCACAGCTCAGAAACACCATTCAGCTACTGGAGGGTGTAGAGCAGGACTAGTGAGGCGTGTAGCCTGGGAAAGAGGCTCCCAAGGGTAGGATGGAGAGGTCCTCAGACCTGACATTCCCCACCCGCTGCTGTATACCCAGAATGGGTAATATAATCAAAACCAGAATGACCAAAAGCCAGAGGCTGAAAGCACAGAGGAAGTTTCACCATGCTGCAATTAAAAAGGTTGAAGGTTTCCCTAAAGTGCACCCTGGATTTATTTATTTAAGTATCTTTCTCACAGCACCACAACTCACATAGCACCAAGTGGAGACATCTGGGTGCTCCCCACTGCCACGTGCACTTTTTTGTGGGGAGGGACATGATCTATCATCCTCCCCTAGTCATTAAGAGTGATTACATGTTTGTTGTGCCTCCCAGTTATTGTTAGATGGCAGTGATGGAGGACATCCGTTCTATTTTTTTCCTGAAGACATTTTTCTTCCCTGTTGTCTTCTCAAAACCCACACTTTACAAGATCTTATTCTTTCCCTTTCCTTTGAGTTGTCTGGCATCAGTCATGGACAAGAGTAAGCCTGGCCGGCAGATCCATTTGCTACCTACCTTCGTTCCACATGGCAAGATCCAGACAGATTTCCCACTGATTGCAGGGATGTTCACTTATTACTATAGTTCAGCTTGAGGGCTTTGCAATGGTGAACTGAAGCGATCGACCATGTTTGTGCAAGAGCTTCCTCTGGTGGGGATAATATTTTTTGCAAGTGATATTATGTGGAACCAATCCAGGTCTCTCCAGGCAAGTCAACAGAGTTCGCTATGGGATATAATTATTGAGGATGCTCTCATACATTTCTGCTATGCAATGAAGCTGTATAATAGCTATCGTTAGAGATAACCTTATCTTTTCTTTTCTTTTAAATTATTGGCCACTTTGATAATCAAAACGACATTGAAATGCTATGACAAAACACATTGTAAATAGGGAGACACACACTATTCATTTTGAAATAAGCACCCAGTTTTAAGGCAAAAGTTACAACTTTGCAGCGCCAGAGCTCTTCACTTATGATAGAAACTGCATATACAGTGTACATTTGAAGTACGTTTGAAGCACATTTTCATTCTCTAAGAAATCTAGGCACTGTGATTTCCCCCTTACAGAGTTACAACTCTTAACAAACTACAGTGCCCAGAATTCTTTGAGGGGGGAGATTTGTCCCTTGAATGTGCTTTAAAGGTATAGTGTGTATGCAGCCAGAGTGTGCCTTGTTGTTGTTGTTGTTGTTTATTGATTTTATATACTGCCCTATAGCCGGAGGTCTCAGGGTGGTTCACAGAAAATCAAAATATAACACCACAAAATACACAATCAAATTAAAAACAACAACCCAATAACTCCCCCCTACATTTAAAAAGGGCATAGGATGTCAGTCAAATCAACCAAAGGCCTGGTTAAAAAGGAACGTTTTTGCCTGGCACTGAAAGTTGTATAATGAAGGTGCCATATTTCCCCTTTGGTATGTACCCCCTCTGTTAAATACATCCCATGATCATGCTGATTAGCTCTAGCTCCACCAGGGGCAGTTTGACTAATATTCAGAGCCTGTTTAAGCATGCGCAATAGTTTTCTAACTGTTCTTTTCCCCTTGTGGTTCTGAACCACCCACACACCTTCCTAGTACCTTATAAGGCATTATTTTTCGGCTACTCTCAGTGATTTCTTAACTTGACTTATTACCACGAGTTTCCTGTTCCTTCGCAATGTAAGCAGTTACAACAGCAAGGTATGGTTGTTTATGCTAAGCTTTTCTTACCCATTTATTCCACAGGTGCCACTGCAGAGAAGGCCTGTTCTCGTGTTGCCACCCTCTTGAGGAGGAGGCACATGAAGAAGGGCCTCAGAAGATAATCTCAGGGTCTGGGTAGATTCATATGGGAAGAGGTGGTCCTTGAGGTATTGCAGTCCTGAGCCGTTTAAGGCTGTATAGGTCAAATCCAGCACTTTGAATTGGGCCCAGAAACTAATTGGTAGTCAGTGCAGTCGGACCAGGGTCAGCGTAATATGCTCAAACCCTCTTGCTCCGGTGAGCAACCTGGCTGCTGAATTCTGTGCTAGCTGAAGTTTCCGAACTATCTTCAGAGGCAGCCCTACATATAACCACCTTGAGGTTACCAGAGCATAGACAACAGTAGTTAAGCTATTCCTGTTCAGATAGGGGCATAGTTGGGCCACCAGCCAAGGCTGATGGAAGGCACTCCGGGCAACTGAGGCCACCTGAGTCTTGAGTGAGAGCAAAGGATCCAGGAGGACCCCCAAGCTGCGAAGCTGCTCCTTCAGAGGAAATTTTGCTTCAAAAGTTTCGTAGTAGCAAAAATTGCTGCATTTGGGGCTTTCACCTATTGGTTCCGGAGGCAAATGGAATCCTACTTGCTTCTGCTTACTCCTGCAAGTATGAAGGAAGGAGCAATTGGGCTGGAGGGGAAGGAGCAGAGAGGTGGGGATTCAGAGCTGCTCCTGTGAAACTATCATTTATAACTTTGGCAACCCAAACCTCAAATTTAAAAAGGATGTGGTTGACAAAGCACAAACCAGCAACCTCCCAGTCCTGCAGAAGGTAAATCCCACTGATGAAGATATAGACAGAGCTGAACAGAGATATTTCTGATCCCATGATGAGTCATGACAATTCAGACTATAACATTTCGTTATAAATTAAGGGGATTTCCACTGAACTGAATGAGAAACGGATGTTATAGATTAATTTTGCAAGTGATGTCATTGAACAAAGGGCATTTCACTCACGGTTATGTCACGAAGAGACATGTTGCAACCCAAAGAAATAGTTTTAACCACCACCACCCTTTCTTTTTACTTGGGACTTCTTTATATTCGGCAAACTGATTTTCCACCTTATTACAATTTGTTTTAAGTTTTAACCACCAACAAATTTCTTTTATTCTCTGCTGTTCCTTCTGATAACTGCTATTATTTTCCAGGGCAGACCTTATCAGCAGACTTTCTACATGATACATTTGAATATATACACAAGACTTCCTAAATCCCAGCAGGTTACATAGGGAAACGAAACTGGTGTTTAAAGTGCTCCCAGATAAGAATGGCCTGTTTCTTCAGCTATGAGTTCAAAGCTTGAAATATCACAAGATTCCTCAGTGGTAGGAAATATGTTTTTTTGGTAGCTGTACAAAGAATCGCCAGACATCCTGTGTTGTTTAGGATGTCCTGTTTTTGGTGTTAAGAAGGGAGAAAGGTTGGGACTGTAGTCTCTTGCGGTATCAAAATGATGCATAATGGCCCCATAATTCACATACCCAATTTAACTGAAGTTCTCTAATTTAAACTGATCCAACAGCAATGAGTCAAATAAGTGTCTTCAAAAAAATAAGCTCAATCTTAAAAGGAGAGAGTGGCTTCAATTATTATGGTAAAGTAGGGGGAAATGGGATGCATGATCGCCTTGAACATCTGTTTTTCATGCTGCCATGTCATATCTGAAGAGGAAAATTGCTTTTACACATGTGATGAGTCGTATGAACAGCAGATACTGATATAGTCCATGTATCTGAGCTGAGAATCTTGCTCCTTCCAGCTACCATCAGACCTCACTCAGGCCCTCAGAGGGACAGGAAGCAGTAGCTTTTCCATTGTGCTTAGCTCCATCTCCCTACCAGCTCAATTACTATCTGATCTACTTTGTAACTAATAACTAGTGCCCAAGTTTGCTTCCCCCCCTCCTTCCCAAACCCTTTCCCCTTTGTGTTATGTATTTCTTTAGCTTATAAACCTAACAGTAGGGTTCTTTCTTTCTACACTATTCAGCTAAAGTGTAGTAAAACAGCAGCAGCAGCAAAAACAACAACAACAAAGGAGGAAATACTCAATTTCCCTTGTAAAGGGACCCCTGACCATTAGGTCCAGTCATGACTGACTCTGGGGTTGCAGCGCTCATCTTGTTTTATTGGCTGAGGGAGCCGGCGTACAGCTTCCAGGTCATGTGGCCAGCATGACTAAGCCGCTTCTGGTGAACCAGAGCAGCACACGGGAACACCGTTTACCTTCCCGCCAGAGCGGTACCTATTTATCTACTTGCACTTCATGCTTTCGAACTGCTAGGTAGGCAGGAGCAGGGACCAAACAATGGGAGCTCACCCCATCGCGGGGATTTGAACCGCCAACCTTCTGATCGGCAAGTCCTAGGCTCTGTGGTTTAACCCACAGCACCACCCACGTCCCTAATTTCCCTTGTTGTTGTTGTTGTTGTTTAGTCATTTAGTCGTGTCTGACTCTTCGTGGCCCCATGGACCAGAGCACACCAGGCACTTCTGTCTTCCACTGCCTCCCACAGTTTGAGCTGGGCTGAGGGTGGACTCAGGTTAGTGGGGCAGTGCCCCATTTACCCTTGTGCACCAGCCTCCACTAAATCTTTGAAAATATATTCTACAATTTTAGCAAGGGAGGACTTTGGTCTTTCAAATTTCAGCAGTGCCCTGTGTGAGGCCAAAATTTATCCTTTGCTTCTTGCCTTCCATTCTGCTCAATAGTTGCTATGCTCTGTGGTGCCCCCTAGATTCTGGTTGTGCTGCCCTAAATCCACTTATTTTAGAATAGAATTTTAAAAAGCCTCTCTCCTTGTCCTTATTCACCAAATATGTCATGCAGATGGTAAGCTCTAGTTTATTCCTAGAGATCTCAGTGTGATCACACTTACGTACATTGGACACAAGTTGTTTAATATTTTACAGCTACAAGGTTTCATAAATGTTTTATTTTTCATTTACAATAGCACATTATATAAGGGAACAAAGCAAGCGAATGAGGTATTTATTACCTCCTCGGTTCAAAGGCTGATGTTGTACACTATATAGATTTAGTGCCATATTATTTCTTTCTCGGTGAATCGAGTTCACTGACATCCATTTTTAAGCAAAATAGCCCTAACACAAACAATGCTAGCCAAGCAGTAAGAAGGTACTTAACAGTCAGACATACATTGATTAGCCAGAAAAGAAAACCGTGAAGATTTTTGTCATTTTGGCTTTCTCTTGATGGTAATGGTTTCTACCTTGCAGACTTTACGTAGAAAGAGAGAAATCAATTTCTTGCTCTGGTATCCATTATAACATTTTCGCAGGCTTTTTTCCTTGTCACAGTACAATGTGAAATCCTAGCCCAATTTCATCTGACTTCCAAATCTGGGCATTAATAAGCATATTCCTGGGGACAGCTAGAGCGCAGTTTAATTGGAGCCACAACTCAGCTACAGAAACTGGTGTTTCTTTGTTGTTTTTTTAATTTCAGGGCTTTTTCTTGGATTGTGCTGTTTAATCATCTGAGCATGTGCCAAGTGCTTTTTCTTTTTTGCATAACCATATCAAACTCCAACATATCTGGGAGCAGAGTCATTGGGGCAAATAGCCCTGAGCACCAGAAGCCATAATAATAATAATAATAATAATAATAATAATAATAGTCAATTTTATACTTTTTATGTAAGCCACTTAAGAGAGTCCCCCCCCAATAAAGCAGTATATAAAACTTGTTAAACATAAAACCTTATTTTTGCTTCTTCCCTTCCCATAAATTTATACTGATGGAGATGTACAGAAAGTTAATTCTTTGTCATTCCAATTCTAGGAGAGCGAAACCTGGTTGCCTCCTCTGTTTAGATTACAGATTGCTCAGATAAATTGCAGGAGGGTGTGCCGTGTGCTAGGCTAGTGTTTTTACATATAGGGAGAATGCAACATTGCCCAGAAACTCAGGAATGTGATTGGTGGATTGAGGAACTAGTATGAAATTGACAAGAAGGTGTATGTTAAAGAAGACCTATAGTCTAGTGATGTCTAAATCTTAAAATGAACAAATGTGCCCACTCAACCTCAGTGGTGATGATGACATCATCACCCATCATTCTGCCTTCCAGGAAACAAATCCTCCCAAGGTAGCTAACAAGTTAAAATACTTATTTTTAAAAACACAACAAAAATAGGCAATGTATTAAAACAAACCCCACCAGGATCCTTCTCAAAGGGCAGCTCAGGTTAATTGCTTCCCCTATTTCCTTTTTTAAATCTGCCAAGATGGATTTCAACCCATGAGAGACCCATTAGCCAACAAATGTAACATATGATTTAGAAAACAACCTAAAATTCCTCTGCATGCGGTTTTCAAAGAGCTTCTTAACCTTACAATTTAAAACAAATAAGCAGAAGCAGGCTTCCCAATGCAAGAAACAAACAGCATTTGGTTGTATGGAGAGTAACTAAGCCCTGCCTAACACACACAAACCTACCAGGCACATTTCCTCCTTAACAATTGTCCACAGCCTTGATAACCCAAGTAATGAAGGATACAATGACATCACACCTGTTGGTCATAGCATGTGATACATCTAATGACAATATGCCATGCGTCCAGTAATAACCCCAGTGAATGTGCACAGGGAAATGAACCTGCACAGCAAGAGCTTGGAACCTGTTGATGAACATTTATTCTGACATGGTTACTCCTTCTCCAAGTCCTTAGCCCCTAATAAAAGGCAAGGGGAACTGCCTACATGTAGGAACCTTGTTTGGGATTAGCAGCTCACCACAGGAATATGAGGATTTGCTCTGTGCTGCTGAAAAATCTCTTGTTTGGGAGGCTTGCTTTGGCACAAGAAAACCCCTCTATTTCTGGGTCAAATCACCACTTAAAAGCAGCTTGTTGCCACAGGGAGCAATTCAAAACAACGGCCAGCCATCTTGTAGGTAGCAAGCACATTCCCACGCAAAGGCAAAGTTCCTGACCGTCTGACTAATCTGAAAATTGCCTTACAGACAAAGCCACCAGGCAGGACTCTTTTTTTTTTTTAATAGCTCAATGGCACAGCACATGCTCAGTTCTAGGCATCTCCAGGTGGGACTGCATAAGACCTGTGTCTAAAACCATGGAGAGCTGCTGCCAGTCAGTGCTGAAATAATGGTTGTCCGACTCAGTATACAGTGGTACCTCGAGTTACATACGCTTCTGGTTACATAAGCTTCAGGTTACAGACTCCACTAACCCAGAAATAGTGCTTCAGGTTAAGAACTTTGCTTCAGGATGGGAACAGAAATCGTGCTCCGGCGATGCGGCACCAGCAGGAGGCCCCATTAGCTAAAGTGGTGCTTCAGGTTAAGAACAGTTTCAGGTTAAGTACGGACATCCGGAACAAATTAAGTACTTAACCCGAGGTACCACTGTAATTGGCTTCCTGTGGTTCTTTGGGAGACATCAATAAACATCCAGGTTTTTCTTTGTTGTTATTCTTGGGGGGGGCGTTCAACAGAGAGAAGAACATCAATCCAATCACTACACATATTTTTTGACAAACACCAAACTAGTAATGTTATAGAAGCATGGATGGAGATTGCACCTACAAGTTAACCTTCCAAGGGGGGGGAAATGGCTCTGGAAAGTGCCGTGCCTATAGATAAAGCTTTCTAATGAAGTGGTTGTTTTATAAACTTTATTTTTCCCTCGCACAAAGTAAAATGATAAGCTGTAGATATGAATTTTTGTTTCTATTTCCCTTGGCTAGCAAATATGTAAAATGTATTAAAGTAGCTGAGAAAACTTTGGGGAATGACAAGCCTATAAAAAAGTAGTAAGTGCTGCCATTAAAAAAATGTGGTGGTAGCTGAACTTGTTCATATTTCCAGGGTTCTAATGTGCATATTTCTCATTTCTCATAAATGTGTGTTTTCAGTCCACAAATTATTAGCAGACCTCCCCCGCAAAAAGCATATGTTGCTGTCAAACATTTAGTGGCCCTTCCGAATAGAAGAAAGCGTGTGCAGGTTGGCCAATGTAGCCACAATGGCTTCCTGCTTGAGTCAAGAACAACCTGTTTTGCTAATTTCTTTATTTTATTTTACAAACTTTATATACTGCTTGTTCGTAAAAACAAACCTCAAAGCAGTTTACAAAAAGAAAATAATAATGAAGTTATCAGTAAAACACAACTATTTAAAACATTAAAAAGAAATTAAATTAAAACCAGCATTAAGGTAAATCCAGATTAAAACACATGTCAACATGCTACATGTCTGGATTGGCTTGTCAGTGAGGTGTAGTGGTTAAGAGCGGTGGACTCGTAATCTGGTGAACTGGGTTCACTTCCCCGCTCCTCCACATGCAGCTGCTGGGTGACCTTGGGCTAGTCACACTTCTTTGAAGTCTCTCAGCCTCACTCACCTCACAGTGTTTGTTGTGGGGGAGGAAGGGAAAGGAGAATGTTAGCTGCTTTGAGACTCCTTAGGGCAGTGATAAAGCGGGATATCAAATCCAAACTCTTCTTCTTCTTGCCTAAACAAAAGTAGTTTTAGCAGGCACCCAAAAAGGCATACAGTGCCAGCCTGACATCAGTCAGAGTGGCTGAGGAAACCCAGCTGGGTGGGTGGGGTATAAATAATAAATTAGTAGTAGGAGTAGCTGCCTAATGTTTGTCATCTGATAGAATACCGTCAGGTTATTGCCATTAATCAGGAGCATAGCTGTATGTGCTCAGAGGTGGCCCCAATGTTGCTGAAATGCCTTTGCAATGCTATCCTATACATAACTCAGAAGTAAGCTGTACTGAGTTCAGTGCAACTTACTCCCAGACAGGTGAGAATAGGATTGCTGCTTTAGGAAAATGTGGTAGAATGGTGTCTCCAGTTCCTTTTCTCTTCCATCCATCCATCCACCCGCCTACCCAACCCACTGTGTTTTTCAAATGAAACCTGGCAGACAGTTCTATACCACGTCAATGGGACGCGGGTGGCAGTATGGGTTAAACTACAGAGTCTAGGGCTTGCCGATCAGAAGGTCGCGGTTCGAATCCCCGCGACGGGGTGAGCTCCCATTGCTCGGTCTCTGCTCCTGCCAACCTAGCAGTTCGAAAGCACGTCAAAGTGCAAGTAGATAAATAGGTACCGCTCCGGTGGGAAGGTAAATGGTATTTCCATGTGCTGCTCTGGTTCACCAGAAGTGGCTTAGTCATGCTGGCCACATGACCCGGAAGCTGTACACCAGCTCCCTTGGCCAATAAAGCGAGATGAGCATTGCAACCCCACAGTCGTCCGTGACTGGACCTAACGGTCAGAGGTCCCTTTACCTTTACCTATACCATGTCAGTAACCAAAGCTTCTTGTCCTATGGCATGTAGCACACCTAAAGGGGCATATAAATAAAACAAAATGGCACGTGTGTCTGAAGTAGTTCTTTGGATTGTAGCATCCGTGTTGACTTCCAGCAACATGGAAGCCGCAACCCAAAGAGCTGTTTTAGGGACTAGAGCTGTCTAGTCCCAACGAAAAGGCTAACTCTTTTTTTTTGCCATCCTTTTCTTGGCATGTTTTAATTGTTCGAGTATTATCTTGCCGCATAAACACCTGGCAGGTTGAGATGATTTCTATGGCTCATATAATTGCAGATATAAATTAGATTGGGTCATAAAAAAGTTCTGTGTAATCAAAAGTTGCATAATATATATTTGTTAATTTTTACCTAGTTGTGAGGACATGGGTGTTGGGTGTCTTTCCACATCCACCAAATATGAAGCTACCTTATAAGACTTTGAACAGGGTTGGACAAATTCATGGAGGATAGATTTATTAATGTCTATCAATCATGGTAGGTCAATGTAACCTACATGTACAGGGGTAGTATACCTCAGCAAATCAGAGTGCCAACAACAGGGCACAGTCATTGCCTTCATGTGCCCTTCATGGGCACTTCCTCCTTACAGGTGCCAAAGACAGTATGCTGAACTAGATAGATTTTCATCTGATCCATCAAGATAATTGTTATGTACATTCACAAGTGTTTGAATGCATTCTGGAACACTTAACAAGGCAGTCCTATGCATGCTTACATAGAAATAAGCCTCACTATGTTCAATGGGTCTTATTCCATAGCAAGTGGGTTTAAAAAGGAAGGCTTACTTATATTTGACTAAGACTAATGGACTCATTGACTTCTGTTGGTCTGGCTTCTGAGTAGACCTGTTTAGGACAGTATGGCCAGAATATATAGTGCTATTCTACTATCTTCTCCCATCAACTCAAGGATTATCACTAGTGCAACAGGATTTCCTCCCTATACTACACACACACACACACACACCCTGCACTCTCCCGACATATGCTCCAGTGTTGAGGGAACCCCTAGAACAGATGGGGGGTATCGCAGGAGGAGGAGGAAAAAATTATTGTACTGACAGAACTACTTACTTAGTTAAAATAAAAATGGGTTCTATTCAACATAGCACTATCTGTCACATGGGTGTAGCCAGGATTTTTGTTGGGGGGGGGGCAAGCCTTTTGTTTGGGGGTAGGACTATTGTTATGGGGGGGCAGAACCTCCGTTAGCTGCTGCTGCTGCTGCTGCTGCTGCTGCTGCTGCTTCTTCTTCTTCTTCTTCTTCTTCTTCTTCTTCTTCTTCTTCATTTATTTATACCCCGCCCATCTGGCTGGGTTTCCCCAGCCACTCTGGGTGGCTTCCAACAAACGATTAAAAATACATTAAAACATCAGTCATTAAAAACTTCTCTTTACTGATTTTTATTGAGGGGGGGCAGCTGCCCCTCCCTGCCCCCCAGCTACACCCATGATCTGTCATCTTTGTATAAAGAATAGCGTAATAATATAACAATAAATATAATTAGTCTGACATGAGGTCTGTAGAAGAACAAATGCATTCATCCCTTAAAATACAGTAATAGCATTTTTGGGTTGTTTCTCTGAAAAGTATCACTATAGAATTGCTGGGGTGGTGGTGATAAGTCCGAATGTCATCCTGGGGTCCCCTCCAAACTTGTGGTTCAAATCTATAAAGTAAGGGGCTGTAACAAAGGAGGCTGCTAAAGCGATCAAACCAGTCCCTTTGTTAAGTCAATAGCTCTATTAAGTATCCAATTGTATGACTGAGGAGCACAGGTCACAGAAACTACTAGCTGAAGATGTTTCCAGAAGGTGAAGAAAAGGAGACAGTTCCCCAGCTGGAGGTAGTGTCATTGGCGAGAAGGGATGGATGGATTTGTCCATTTAGGTTCTCTCTCGTTCTCATTTTTCCAATCTTAAATTCCATTCTACAAATTTTGGCTGCAATTTATTATTTTGTTTAAAGCCTCAGGAAAATTCATCTGTATTTTAGTGCAAATTTCTCCCAACAGATCCATTTTTGTATGCCGTTTTGACTAATGCACAGATTTCTGTAAGCAATTTCCCTTAATATAATTCATTTTTGTATGTTATTTTCCCCAACCGATTTGTTTTTACGCGCATTTCCCCCCTAACGTAAGCATTTGGACAGATATTGTTTGGTTGGAGAACTGCACCCAAAATTCAGAGAATGTCAAATGTCAAAGGGTGGCTGTGTTTTGGTCCTCATGTTGTTTTGCAAAGTGCAGATTAAGTAGTTTCACCTTTAAATGTGAACCGAACTGAAGTTCTACCCCTTAACTACTGGTGAATGTAAGGCCACGTTCATACCATCTATTTAAAGTGCTATGAAAGCTGTTTAAACATTCATGGCTTCCTTCAAATAATTCTGAGAGCTGTGGGGTGACGAGAGTTTTTGGGAGACCCCCTATTCCCCACAGAGCTACAGTTCCCTGTGAAGGGAATTTCCAGAGTTCCCTATGAAGAGGGGTTGATTGTTAAGCCACCATGAGAATTGTAGCTCTGTGAGGGGAATGGGGCTTCCTCACAACTCTCAATGCCCTTAGCAGACTATAGCTCCCAGAATTCTTTGGGGGGAAGCCATGACTGTTAGGTGTTGTCTTAGTGCTTTACTGTATGCTGTGAACGTCGCCTGGAATGGGCTGGAAAGAGAGATAGGAGTTTGTCTTGCTCTCTGCTGAATACAAAGTTATGACTTTGCCTGCCTCCCCCTCCCAAAATAAAACCTAAGGGGGGAGCGATATCTGTTGGAGTATAAATGCTGTGTGCACTTCCATCTCACGCTCAGCTTGTCTGTATCTGTAAATAAAACCATACACCACAAAGTTATCTCCAGTGACCTTCATTCTAAAGAAACCAAACCCTCTGAGGTGTGTGTGCTGGCACCTGCAAAATCTCTCACTGCTCAGGTTGGAATGTGTGTTTCTCCTCAAAGAGGAGAAAAATAAATTGGGTTTACCACATAAACTTGGGTTGCTGAACAAAAGATGTCGGTTAATTGGCAATTGAAAGAGCCAATTGGTATTGAGCAATTGGTTGAACCCGGCAATATTACCAGTTCGAAAGCACTCCAGTGCAAGTAGATAAATAGGTACTGCTGTGGCAGGAAGGTATATGGTGTTTCCATGCGCTCTGGTTTCTGTCACGGTGTTCCGTTGCCCCAGAACTGGTTAAGTCATGCTGGCCACATGACCCAGAAAGCTGTCTGTGGACAAATACCAGCTCCCTCGATTTGGAAGCAAGATGATCACCGCGACCCCATAGTCACCTTTGACTGGTCCTTTACATAGCTGTCGACTTTTCTCTTTTCTGGCGAGGAATCCTATTCGGAAAAAGGGAATTTCCCTTAAAAAAGGGGAAACGTTGACAGGTATGGTCCTTTACCTTTTAAAAAAATAGCATACAGTGGTACCTCAGGATGCGAACGGGATCCGTTCTGGAGCCCCATTCGCATCCTGAATAGAATGTAAGATGTGACGGCGTATCTGCGCGTGCGTGGGTCGCGTTTTGTGACTTCCGCGCATGCGCGTGACGTCATTTTTTGATTGGCTGCAGGAAGCTCCTGCAGCTAATCCGAAGCCGCGGATGCCGCTTGGCGATGCCCCTTCCTTCCCGCTGAGGCGGCCATGTATGGCCAAGAGCTGAGTGGGAGGAAGCGGCGGCAGCGGGGAGGCTGCCTCCATCGCCCAGGCCAGCAGCACGGGCTCTGCGCCCCATAGACACCTGGCTGAGGCAGAGGATGATGGCGACGATGCTGCCAAAGATGAGGCAGTATCGGACGCTGTGGCAAACAAGATGGATACACGGAGCTTGTCGGGCGGCCGCAGCGGCAGCTCTGACAACGAGCGCCGCGTCAAAAAGTTCAGCTTTCTTGTCTCCCAAAGCGGAGACAGAGCAGAGCAGGAGATGCCATGAGTGGCGGCGGGGTGTGTGTGCGTGCACTGGGCACTCTTGCTGTGGGCAGGGGCACTCTTGCCCCTTTCGGGAGAGGGTGGGTCCGGTCCCCCACAAGGCCTGAGGGACAGTGGACCGGCCCCCTGCTGAAAAAGTTTGCTGACCCCTGTGAAACAAACTTACTGTGGCAGATTTTGCCAGCTGGTGTTCTCCAGATGCTTTGGATTCCAACTCCCTTCAGGTCCAGCTAGTGCTAGGAAATATAGTTCTAAGTAAACATGCTAGGGCTTGCTGATCAGAAGGTCAGCGGTTCGAATCTCCGCAACGGGGTGAACTCCTGTTGCTCGGTCCCTGCTCCTGCCAACCTAGCAGTTTGAAAGCACGTCAAAAGTGCAAGTAGATAAATAGATACCACTTCACCGGGAAGGTAAACGGCGTTTCTGTGCGCTGCTCTGGTTCGCCAGAAGCAACTTAGTCATGCTGGCCACATGACCCAGAAGCTGTCTGTGGACAAACGCCAGCTCCCTCGGCCTATAGAGTGAGACGAGTGCCGCAACCCCATGGTCGTCCCGACTGGACTTAACGGTCAGGGGTCCCTTTACCTTTCCCTTTAAACATGCTTAGGGATGAATTGTCAATTATATTAGTAAATAGGATATATATATATATATATATATATATATATATATATATATATATATAATATATATATATATATATATATATATATATATATATATATATATATATATATATATATAATATCGTATATCGTATGTATATATTATTATTATTACACAATATTTTGACTACTCCCTTTCTGGAATCTTCAATCCCTTCCCTAAAACATTATTTCCATCTCTCCCATTTTGAGATTTCCTGTCTTTTTATCTCCAATAGATTACCTATTCTTCTACTGTTTGTGCTCTGTAATACTATAGAGTGCTTTTAAAACTACCAAAAATGAGAAAGAAGAAAATAGTAGTTGATACTGATATTTTGGGAAGCAGATTCTGATCTTATAAAGCATCATGAAAACAGGAAGGGCTCTTTATTCATGTGGAATTATGAGTGAGAGAGGTTCCTAAGTGACAGCTCTGACTGTGTTAAACATTAAGTCTGGAAGGAGGTGGAGTCTCCCTGGGAGTAGACAAGGTCCAAGGGGAGCAGGAACTGCCTGCAAATATCTGTTATAACAAGCATTTGCCTTGTCACTCACTGCTTTATGTAACAGAACAGTAACTTGCCATATCACCTACCTCCCATCACCGGCCGTTTCACTGCAACTCATAGCTTCTCAACATTTCAAGAATTAAAGACAAGAAAGAAGAACCCCAACTTTTGGTAAGTGCATTTTTCTACCTTTTTCTGAGTTTTGTGCAGTTCTTTTTTTCTGGGTGGATGCAGGGGTACGCATACCCCTAAACATTTTGTGAATCTTTGTACTTTTGTCCATTTACTGTGTGTATTTTTCCCAATTTGAACTATAAAATGCTTATTTTCTTGAGTCAAAATTAGAGTACCCCTAAAGATTTTTTTATTTAAAAAAAGGACTGGTTTTGTGTATCATGAACACTTAAATGCTGTGTTTTAAAAAAGCAGAGACTGAGTGTGTGAAAGTGAGAGTGAGAGTGAGAGTGCCAAACTATTAAACAGAAAACTGTACTTTGGTCCTTTTTTCACTCTAATTAATTCCACAAAACTATTTCAATCAGGGATCCAAAATCCATATTAATGTATGCCCAAATTTAAATGAAACAACACAACAGGGTTGTTGTTTTTTTTAAACTACTCTGGTGAATTTCATGTTACTCCACCTGAAGGCTGTCCAATGTAACATTTTATTTAATATAAAATAATTACTGGCCGGTTGTCCTGAATGCTATTTTTGGAGAAG
This sequence comes from Podarcis raffonei, assembly GCF_027172205.1. Taxonomy (NCBI): domain Eukaryota; kingdom Metazoa; phylum Chordata; class Lepidosauria; order Squamata; family Lacertidae; genus Podarcis; species Podarcis raffonei. The sequence goes on along the minus strand of NC_070613.1, from coordinate 25,444,422 downwards.
TCCATTTGTTTTAAAAGCAGCATTTGCTTGCGTGTGTGCGTGTGTGCATGTTGTAGTCCCATTAGCTGCATGTTTCTTTAAGACCTAAAGTGGTTTGTTATTTAATTTCCTGAAAGATTCCATTTGCTCATCAGGCAGAAATGGCATCAGAGAGCCAAGCAAAGGCAAACATGGACGGAAAACTTGAAGAGATGGCTGAAAGAAATAATGCTTCCCAAGATGAAAGGAAAAGGTGGGTTTTTTCCTGCATTTACAGTCCATGAGTTTGTCTTACTTGCTTCATAATGCTTCCTGTTCGTGGAGGAAAACATCACCTAGTTATACACAGCCTTTCAAATGCAACTAGTCTGTTCAAGTTATTTGCTTTCTGACTCTTGGATTTTAGGGAAGCCAGCAAAATCTAATACTGTATCTCTTTTGGTGTATCTCTACATTATTTGTGATCTGCAGACATGGTAGAATAATATATTGTCTTCTTGGTAGTTTTACTGTCTGTCTGTTATTACATGGTTTGTTTGTCAAAATTAAGGATAGGATAGAAATTAAATCCTGTTCATATTTAAAGGAAACTTAACAAACTGCATTTTCCAAAACAGTATGTGAAGCATCTTTTGAAATTCACACGTCTCTGAATTTCACAATCTAATTCTCCATCCTTCTAATCTAATCCGTAGAAGAATCTTTTAAAGGCATAGATAGGTGAAAATAACATACACTAATGTATTATATTAGGAAAAACTCCCAACAAAAAATGTGTGCATTAGGAGAAATACATCCTAAGATGCTGACAAATTTTCATTTTTTAAAAAAGGCAAAAATCATAAATTGCTATGGAAATGTGGACAACTGAATTTAAGATTGGATAAATGAGAAACAGAGAACCAAAACTGACTAATTTGTCCATCCTGAGTAAAAAGTATAAGGGTTTTTTTAAAAAACAACAACAACAACAACAACAACAACAACAACAACAACAAACATTATTCAAAAATACAACAACCTAGAAACAGTGCTGACATTATATATTTAATCATTGGTATGTTCTTTTTTGACTACTTTTTGACAAGGCCTTGGGGCATTACAAATATATTTACGATTCTGGATCTTTGCGTCACTATCTTGATTAATTCAGAAAGCTTAAAACCACATTTGGCACTTTGCCAGCCATGTATGAATTTGCTCAGATTTTACTAATCCCCCCTCCTTATTGGTGCTTATAGGCAGAAGTTCAGCAGTTGTACCTTATCCCATCATTGCCGCTAACTGCTAGGAGAAAGCTTCACTTGCTGCATTACTGTCTAGTGATACCGTCTAGCTCTTAGAAACACAAGCCTGCCGGGAGACAGGACATCACACGTCAATTATGTTGCTCTATTTTGTCCTCACAGTAAAAAAATAATGTAGGTGTTTGTTGCAATGCAAAGCGGCTCACGTTAACCTTTTAGGAAGCTTCATGTCTAGTTTTGTGTGGGAGGTGAAATCAAGGACAAATTGCCTAGCCTGCAGGCGAGTAAAGATTGTGCTGTGAAGATTCCCATCTCACTTTCTTGTGGGTCCCAAATGCCTTAAGAGCCCCAGTGCCCTCTAATGTTTCGGGCTCTTCTCATTTCCAGACAGCCTCTTAGGGTGGCTTCGTTATGCTTTTGCTACTTAGCCCATTGCTGAGGTAGGATTCCCCAGACTTGGGGCCCCTCCTTCCTCTCTTCCCTGTTTCCTCCTTCTCTGGTGGTATTTGCCATTTCCTTTTTTTCCAGCTGTAACCTCTGAATTTACCACAGGTGATGCTGTTTCCCCTTATTCCTATCACAGTCAGCATCTTGCTCTTAGCTGCTGTTAATTTCCCTCCTTTCCCCACCCTGTTTACTTCCAGGGCCTCTGCTTATTCCTCCTCAGTTCCACTCACTCACATATTCGCCTTCATTTCCCTTTCTCCATGGCTGGAATCCACACCCAAAGCCCCTTGAGACCCACCTTATCCTTTGCAAGGCTGAGTGACCTGGCATCTTCAGCATGGTCTCCCTGCTTCGTTGATTCCAGTAGGGCTGGACCATCAACACCTCAGTATGCTAGAAAGGAGGCCTCCCGGATCCCTCCTCTCACACACATTTTCTTTTCTATCTCTATATATCAAATGGAGGGGAAACTGATTAGATGTGTTTGGATCAGTTCATAAATAGTCACATCCACACTATACATTTATTGTTGTTTTTGCTTAGTCGTTTAGTCGTGTCCGACTCTTCATGACCCCATGGACCAGAGCACGCCAGGCACTCCTGTCTTCCACTGCCTCCTGCAGTTTGGTCAAACTCATGCTGGTAGCTTTGAGAACACTGTCCAACCATCTCGTCCTCTCTCGTCCCCTTCTCCTTGTGCCCTCCATCTTTCCCAACATCAGGGTCTTTTCCAGGGAGTCTTCTCTTCTCATGAGGTGGCCAAAGTATTGGAGTCTCAGCTTCAGGATCTGTTCTTCCAGTGAGCACTCAGGGCTGATTTCCTTCAGAATGGATAGGTTTGATCTTCACCCCTTTACCAGTCTTGGCATCTCTCAAAGAGTCATGGGAGCTTAAAGGGGTCTCTTAACAACTCTCAGTACCCATAACAAATTACTGGGTACTTTGGGTGAAGTCATGCCTGCTAAAGCGGTATAAGATTGCTTGAAGCATATGCCATGGATGTGCTCATAATTCTAAACAACTCTGGTTCAGAATTATGACAAGCAAGTGAGGCTCACATGCCCTCCCTTCCCCTTTTTGCCCTAGGAGAAGATGTTTAAAGCTTCCTTTTGCTCTTTGGAATACATTTCGGGGTCCTGTTATGTCTGAATAGGTTACATAAGAATATAGCAATCCAGGATCAAAACTGTGGTTTCAAATCCTGGTTTAAATCATTGTGGTTTGGACAAACCATGCTGTCCTCTGCGTACAGCTGTAATGGGAAACCGTGATTTGTTTGAAATAGCAAAACAGATGCTGTAAACACATACGATAATATAAATATGTAAAGTTCAGCCTAAAAGAAAAACACAGATGAGAAGTGGAGAAATGAGAGATGAGAACTAAACTGAGAGATGAGATTATTGGGGGCAGGGTGTGTGTGCTAGTGAGATATATGGCTGCTATCTAAAATTTGTGAACCAGGCTTCCTCAACCTCAGCCCTCCAGATGTTTTTGGCCTACAACTCCCATGATCCCTAGCTAGCAGGACCAGTGGTCAGGGAAGATGGGAACTGTAGTCTCAAAAACATCTGAAGGGCCGAGGTTGAGGAAGCCTGGTATAAACCAACTAGGGCAAATATTTGTTGAATGCCTTGCAGAATGCTTGTAATGTATAATTTTTGACTTGCCACTGCTGTTCATTTGATATGTTCTGAGCCAATTTGGGGGGAAATGTTGTGCGGAAATGACATGCAAAGAAACCGATGACATGGTCCTCTGAGCCCTCTGAAATCTCAGAAGCTCTGGTGCAATCCCAGGATTCAGGAGCAGACCTATTCAGTTCAGATGCTTTGATGGATACCTGTTTCAATTGGGGAAAGCCTTAAATCCCTCTGAGAATACACAACCCTAGTATAATGTTGCCGGCCCTGCTGTGCTAGTTTGAAATCCTATGTCAACCCAAAATTACAGAGCCGCCAATTCTGAGGAGCAGAAAGGGATTTTAGATTTTGTATTTTAATGCCTGCTCTTACTGGTGTCTGACCATAATTTTGTGGTGATATGAGACTGACTTAAGAGATGTTACATGCACACACATTTTAAAAGGGTGCTCTGATGGTGTTTCCTGCTTGGCAGGGGGTTGGACTCGATGGCCCTTGTGGTCTCTTCCAACTCTATGATTCTATGATTCTATGAAAAGGGGCTTTAGAAATAGCTGCAAAATGCACCACACAAGAACAAATGCAATTTGCTTTTATTTTATGCCTTCAAGGGTAAATTTTGTTTTTGTTTATCGTTAACGGTTAAACTTGGTTCTTCTCTGAAATCTCACAAAGCTATTTATTATTTGTTCAGCAGTAAAGAAAAGCCAAGCAAAGAGAAGCCTAAGAAGGTCAGCCCATTTACAATGGTAAGCTCTGTTCCATGTGTATATTGTACTGTACTTCAATCGATGCACACTTCTACAGGCCCATTGCAGATGTAGCACTGGTGATCTTTTAATAGATAAGACATCAACTGTACTCTCACCTCTTTTTTCCTCAAGTGCAAATTTCACCCCTTATTCTCTTATCAGCATTAATTATGTGGTGCAGTGTAACATCTTGACCAGTGTTAACTATGGTTAGCTTTAACCAGGATCTGCAGAGTCCGTTAAACACTAATTGGGGTAAGCCTTCATGGTTAAATTAAGGCTGTGTGCACATTGCATGCTTAAAACACAGCAAGGCTGTTCTTTTTCTCAATCTGGATTGAAGCTCATTTGGGGGGAAACACATCAAATCGCAGTATTTCTATTAGAAACAACAGGAGTGATATTGGTTGTGAATAACCTTATGTGTACACCGCTTCCGAAAGCGGCTGTGGGAGCACACTATATGCAGAGTAAACAAGAATGTGTACACAGCATAGTTAGTCTTGATGATGTAACGCTATCGGAAGAAAGAAATAGTTTACATGGAGAGGCAAGGATATGGTAGTGAATGGCTGCATAATATTTGCACTAGGCTATTGTGTCAAATATTAAATGTATATTAGGTGAGTAAGGACATAAGTATGACTGATTGCTATCCATAGGGTGCTTATGTTAGGAAACATCAACCCTAAAGAACGACATCTTCATTTGCATAGAAATGTGCATTTGTTTGATTCTCTATAGTACTGGAAGCCTTCGTTTTTATCCCTTCCCATTTCCTGATGTCAGAGCCTGATTTCTTAAACTGGTGCAAATCAACTGCTCCAGATTCTTCAGCCTCCCAAAATGACATCCCACAACTATGTTATGAGTAGAGTGCAGTTTGGCAATTGCAGTTATTAAATTTATGCGATGTTCGTTTGTCAAATCAGGCAGCACAAACACCAACAAACTACTGAGTCAACTATTTGCCAGACCTATTTCGCAAGTACAGCGGTACCTTGGTTCTCAAAAGCCTTGGTTCCCAAACACCGAAAACCCGAAGTGTTCCGGTTTTCAAACTTTTTTGGAAGCCGGATGTCCGGTGCGACTGTCAGCTATTGTTTCCAGGGTGCCTGCACCAATCAGAAGCTGCGCTTTGGTTTTCAAACATTTTGGAAGTGAAATGGACTTCCAGAACGGATTAAGTTTGGTGTTTTTGTTTTTGCTATTTATTTTGCATTTTTGTTTTTGAGGCTTTTTCGGTTAATTTGTTTTAGTGACTGTGTGGATGATAATTTTCATCATCTACAATACTGTCTTATTTATTTTATAGTACAGTACATTGATTATTGCTTTCATTTTATGGATCAATGGTCTTGTTAGATAGTAAAATTCATGTTAAATTGCTGTTTTAGGGGTTGTTTTTAAAAGTCTGGAACGGATTAATCCGTTTTGCATTACAGTACTTTCTATGGAAAAGCACACCTTGGTTTTGGAATGCTTTGGTTTTGGAACGGACTTCCAGAATTGATTAAGTTTGACAACCAAGGTACTACTGTATTGCGTTCAGTTCTGCATCTTGAAATCAGTGTGGATGCATTGGAAGGAGTTCTGAGGAGGACATCAAAGATGGTCACAGGGTTGAAAGCTAGTTCTATGCAGAAAGTTTGACGAAACTGGGGATTTAGCTTGGAGAACAGGAGACTGAGGAGGGAACCTGAAGAGTGGTCATATTCTTTTCTTTAATAATAAAAACACAAGAAAAACAACAACAATTAGCTCATTAACAATACAGTAAACAGCAATGCATCCACTTTAATTTATGCAAACAGATTGATGCATGCCATCTGAATGTCTGAATAGGGGAAGCTGAGGGGGTGCTGCTGACCACTGGAATCCCCTGCTTTTAGACTCACAAAATTATAGAGTTGGAAAGGACCACGAGGATCATCTAGTTCAACCCTCTGCAATGCAAGAACATTTTGCCCAACAAAATATTGGGCTCGTTGGATGGTTGCAAAGAGGAAGAGAGGAACCCCAATGCCTGACGCTGCCCCTGTTTTAGCAAGCAGCCCGTCTCTCCTATTTGTCGAAAGCATAGATGGTTTAGATATTTTCTGACGTGGACATAACCACTCCACCAGCATCTTAACAGCACATCTTCTGCACTAAGCAGAATGCCAAAGCTCCCATACTACATTGGGCCATTTTTAGTTGTGTTCATCCTCTTGCCAAAGTACTTGTTCACAACCAATAGGAAAACTTGTATTTGAGCTACCTCAGGAGCATAGGGAACTACTAGGAGTGCCCCATCAGAGGATCTCAAGTGATCAAGGTAGAACAGTGCCACAGTTCTGTACTTGATTTAATGCCAGTGAGAAGGAATGTGGGGGGGGGAAATCAGTAGATTTCTCTTGTGATTTTGTGTTATCTGTGAAATACTGACACAATCAAATGTTTGTTTTATATGCTTTGTAAATGCACTTTACTTAAAACACTGCATGTGGATTTTTTTTGTTTTCAGTTTCGTTACGCTGACTGCTTGGATAAGTTGCTGATGATATTAGGCACCGTCATGTCAGCCCTTCATGGAGCCTCCCTTCCTCTCATGATGATTGTTTTCGGAGACATGACAGACAGCTTTGTTAATGCAGCAAAATATTTCCCTACAAGTAAGTGCTATCTTAGGGAGCAATCATTTTTGAAGTTTTCATATAGTAAATGTGTGTTTCTGTTTTTTCTATTAAATTTTTTTTTAACGTGGCAACTTTGGATATAAAACTGGGAGAAAATAAATAATTCGCTAAGGAACAGAAGCCAGAACAGCTTCCTCAGGTCTCTGACTTCCCAGCTGCATCCGAGAAAAAGAAACAGAGAATTCTTGCTTCAGCTCTTTCTTTGGTCCTGTCTAGGTCAGCCTTCGAGGACTTTGCCCCCTCTCTGTCTTTTGCACTGAAATTTCCATCAGTCCCATCTAGCACCATCAGGCTGGCCTAGGTCTAACCTTGCCACCTATTACTGCTGACTAGGCAAACTCCCTGACCTGCTTTCTTCCCTTCAAGAGTGGCTTGACATATTGAAAGGGGAAATGGCCTATGGCCTACTTTACAAAATAAAAAACAGTATCACCCTTATAGTTAAGAGTACGTAGTTAAGCTCTTAAGGCAGGTGCTCATCAATTGCCCTGAACAACTACACTTCATTAGGTACATTTTTAGGGCATGTCTAAGGATGCACATTTGCTTAGAAGTCTAATTGAACTTGATTAAACAAATGTCTGATTAAAATGGAAGACTGGACTGCATGCTCCATTTATTTCGTGGGAATGACATATCTCACACCTTCAAAACTAAGCTCATGTTCATTGCAGTAGTCAATAAAACCTGTTATTTGGTTGTATATAAGTATTTAATCAACTTACAGTATCTTGAAATAAAAGAGAAGTGCCCCTGTTCCAAAGTCCTGCAATCTACAGTCTGAAAGTGTGCACAAACTGTTCTCTTTTATACCATACTGGGGTGTGAAAAGCTGTTTCTTAATATAGCTAACTGTTTATTTTGTTAGGACAGTGAGTCTTTTGAATTATATTGGTTTTCCTGGAAGCCTCTCTCCAAGGAGAATATCTCGCCAAAATGCTAATAGCTTTCAATTGAAGTCTATTCATATCAAACTCATAAGAGAGTTTATTGGGAGATGGAGCAGTCATTCCCTGAATTAAGCTCTTAAGGAAGAAACAGCATCTTTAGCATGATTTAATGAGAAGATGGAACTAGTGTGCATTCTGTTAATAAAGCCCTTGCAGAAAACAAGTATAATTTGCAATGATTTAATGAAAAGGTGGCATCTAGGGGCGTATTTAGTATTCTTTTCTCATATTTTGGTCTTTGTTACTTACCCTAATTTCTCTTTCTCATCTGTAGTCCTTTAGAAAATGTAACTTTAAAAAAAATAAATGATCAAACTCTGTTAATTACACTGAAAAATGACCTGTCCAAGGTTCTTGCTTTGCAATCTTGAATACAGTGTCTTAAAAATTTATTTTAGTTATTTAAATGCAAAGACTGAATTAGAGGGCCCTAATAACTCAAGTAAATGATGCAGAACAACACAGAGGCTCAAAGTGCTTTTTAAAGAAGGCATTTAACCCAACTTACATTATTTTATTTTATTTTTAAAAACAGCATTACTTAGTTACACACACACCACTGCTTATTTAGTGCCTACTTGTTTATGAATCAGTTCCTGTAATGATAAGCGTATACATATTATATATATCCTTTATATCCTCATGCAACTCGTGGTGGCTTATATAGAGTTCCTAGATGCCTCCTCATCCAGGCATTGACCAGACCCAGGCTTGCTTTGCTTCAGCAAGGTGTTCGTTTCGTGTACCTTTGCACCATGTCCTGAAACCACTTATCTTTATTTTTATTTTTTTATAAGATATTTATTGAGGTTTTACAAAGACATAGGTTTACAAAAATAAAAAAGAAGTCATATATAAAAAAGGAATACAAAAAAGAGAACATAGAAAAATACATTAAAAAAAAGAAAAAAATAAGAATAAAAATCCAAAATACACAAGACAAATAGCTAAAAAAAAGAATTAAAAACAAATCCGTTCTTTGTAACTTTAAGCTCATAACTTATTTCCTTGACCTCCTCACACCTCCCCTTTATGTATTCCCATTTAAGTAATCAAATCAGCAAATCCTTACCCTCTTTCATTTATCTTAACTCTGTATCTTAACAAATTATAAATCTATATTTTCATCCATTATCAATTCATTTTTGCATATTCTTAATAACTTTGTTGCTAATGCCACTTATTTTCAATCCAACGTCATTTTAACATTCATTAATTTTACAATATTTCTGAAGATAGTCTTTAAATTTCTTCCAGTCCTCCTCCACCAACTCTTCTCCCAGGTCTCGGATTCTGCCAGTCATTTCCGCCAATTCCATATAGTCCATCACCTTCATCTGCCACTCTTCCAGGGTGGGTAGCTCTTGTGTCTTCCAATACTTTGCAATAAGTATTCTTGCTGCTGTTGTTGCATACATAAAAAAAGTTCTGTCCTTCTTTGACACCAATTGGCCGACTATGCCCAGGAGGAAGGCCTCTGGTTTCTTCAGGAAGGTATATTTAAATACCTTTTTCATTTCATTATAGATCATCTCCCAGAAAGCCTTGATCCTTGGGCACGTCCACCACAGGTGAAAGAATGTACCTTCATTTTCTTTACATTTCCAACATTTGTTATCGGGCAAATGATAGATTTTTGCAAGCTTGACTGGTGTCATGTACCACCTGTATATCATTTTCATAATATTCTCTTTTAAGGCATTACATGCCGTAAACTTCATACCAGTGGTCCACAACTGTTCCCAGCCAGCAAACATATTATGTCCGACATCTTGTGCCCATTTAATCATAGCAGATTTAACCGTTTCATCCTGCGTATTCCATTTTAACAGCAAGTTATACATTCTTGAAAGTATCTTGGTTTTGGGATCTAACAGTTCAGTTTCCAATTTTGATTTTTCCACCTGAAAGCCAGTTTTTTTATCCAAATTATAGACCTCTCTTATTTGGTAATAATGAAGCCAGTCTCGCACTTTGTCTTTTAATTTCTCAAAACTCTGCAATTTCAATTTGTCTCCTTCTTGTTCCAATATTTCCCAATATTTCGGCCATTTGGCCTCCATATTGAGTTTTTTCTGAGCCTTTGCTTCCATTGGTGACAACCACCTTGGGGTTTTATTTTCCAGTAAGTCTTTGTATCTTATCCAGACATTAAACAATGCTTTCCTGACAATATGGTTTTTAAATGCTTTATGTGCTTTAACCTTGTCGTACCACAAATATGCATGCCACCCAAAAACATTGTTGAAACCTTCTAGGTCCAAAATGTCTGTGTTCTCAAGAAGCAGCCAGTCTTTCAACCAGCAAAATGCTGCTGATTCATAGTACAATTTAAGGTCTGGCAGGGCAAATCCGCCTCTTTCCTTTGCATCAGTTAATATTTTAAATTTTATTCTGGGCTTCTTGCCCTGCCAGACAAATCTAGAAATGTCTCTCTGCCACTTCTTGAAACAGTCCATCTTGTCCAAAATTTGCAATGATTGAAACAGAAATAACATTTTTGGCAATATATTCATCTTTATAGCTGCAATTCGACCCAACAAGGAAAGCTTCAAACTTGACCATATTTCTAAATCTTCTTTCACTTCTGTCCAACATTTCTCATAATTATCTTTAAATAAATTTAGGTTCTTAGCAGTCATATTAACCCCCAAATATTTTACTTTCTTAACTAATGTTAAACCTGTCTCCTTCTGAAACCTTTCTTTCTCAATCGGTGTTAAGTTTTTCTCAAGCACTTTAGTTTTTAACTTGTTCAACTTAAATCCTGCCACATGACCAAATTCTTGAATCAGTTCCAATACTCTTTTCGTACTAGATTCTGGCTCCTGTAATGTCAAAACTAGGTCATCTGCAAATGCTTTCAATTTATATTGTTTAGCTCCGACCTGAATACCTTTAATCAACCGGTCCCTTCTAATCATATTTAGCAAGACCTCCAGGACTGAAATAAAAAGCAACGGGGAAATTGGACAGCCTTGTCGTGTGCCTTTCTCTATATTAAATTCTTCTGTCATCACATTATTAACTAATAGCTTGGCCTTTTGTTCTGAATATATTGCACTTTTACCATTTTCAAACCCTTGGCCTACCCCCATTCCCTGAAGATTTTTCTTCATAAAATTCCAAGAAATATTATCAAAAGCTTTTTCTGCGTCTATAAAAATTAAAACTGCCTTTGTATTAATATTTACTTGCAGCTTCTCCAAAATATTAATTATATTCCTCGTGTTGTCAGAAAGATGTCTACCTGGGAGAAAGCCAGCTTGATCTTTATGTTTGTTTTTTTTAAGGAATATTTATTAAATTTTCCAATTTTTTAAACAAACAAACAAACAAACAAAACAAACAGAAACATTAAACACAGGCATAAAATTCATAAACCATACTTTTAAATAACAAATTTCTCAGACCTCCTCATACTTCTCCTTCTTGTATCCCAATTAAGATTATTTGTTCAGCAAATCCTTCATTTAAAGCATTACAGCTTATAACATTACCTTATTTTTCAAACCCTTTCTTTTCCCCATCTATGTTCTTATATATTATTGCAGCTAGAAACCTCTCAATTTCAATCCAACACCATCTAACTTTCTTAAACAGCTTGATCTTTATGTATCTCTTCCACGAGTACCTTTTTTAATCTGTTAGCCAAAATGTCCGCAAAAATTTTGTAATCCACATTAAGCAGGGATATGGGACGGTAGTTCTTAAGTTGTGTCTTTTCCGACTCAATTTTCGGTATAAGTGTAATGTAGGCTTCCTTCCACGACTCTGGCACCTTTTTCCCCTCCAGAATTTCATTGCAGACCTCCATTAGTGGCTGAATTAACCAATCTTTCAGTGATCTATAATATTTGGAGGTTAAACCATCCGGCCCTGGAGATTTGCCCAACTGCATACTCTGAATGGCACCTTCCACCTCCTGTTCTGTAATTTTATGGTTCAACATTATCTTATTTTCTTGAGAGATTTTTTGTAATCCGTTTGTTCTTAAAAATTGGTCTAATTCAGTCTCTTTCTGTGGCCCTTGTGTATATAATTGTTTAAAATACCTCTGGAAACACTTTCTAATCTCCAATGGATTCTGTATGTTCTTTCCATCCACCTCTAAATTTGTAATAGTGTTTAATTTTTGTCTTTTTTTCAACTGCCAAGCTAGCAGTTTCCCACATTTATTAGCTGATTCAAATGTCTTTTGTCTCATCTGCTTAATTTTCCATTCCACTTCCTGATTTATCATTTTCATATATTGTACTTGATATAACTTTATTTCTCTCAGAATCTCTTGCGACTTTGGTTTCGCTCTTAACTTCCTCTCTCCTTTTATTTTTTCCAAAATTTTATCTTTTTCCTCATTTTGAATTCTCTTCTTTATTGCATTCTGTTGGATCAGAAACCCTCTCATAACTGCTTTGCTTGCGTCCCAGATTACTCTTTTTTCAACCATAGTGTTCAAATTTATCTCAAAATAGTCTCTCAAGATTTTTTGGGCCTTCTTGGTAACCTCTTGATCTCTAAATAAGGTGTCATTCATCCTCCATCTGAAGGAACCGATTGGTGTTAGTTTCATCTCCATCTTCACCGCATTATGGTCAGAGCAAGTTTTTGGGCAAATTTCCACTTTTCGAATCTTAGGTGCCAGTCCTCTAGTTATCCATATTTGGTCAATTCTTGTCCATGTCATTTTGGCTTCAGAGAAGAATGTTCCCTCTCTCCCAAGAGGGTTCTTAATTCTCCAGATGTCAGTCAAGTCCATATTGTCAGCCAATTCAAAAAAGGTTTTTGGTAGTCTGCCATCTTTGGTTACAGTCTGTCTCTGCGACTTGTCCATATTTGTAGATACCACTCCATTCATATCTCCCATCATTATGATATTATGGTCCATAAAATCTAACAATGTCTCCTGCAATTTCTTAAAAAATTCAGATTTCCCCTCATTTGGTGCATAAACTCCTAATATTAAATATTTTTCTCCTTGTGATTGAATTTCAATTGCCACATATCTTCCTTGATCATCTTTAAAAACAAATTTCGGTGACAGGCTCTCTTTGGCATAAATTACAACTCCTCTCTTTTTGACCTTATCTGATGAAATAAATTCTTGACCCAATCTTTTGTTAATCAATATTTTCCTATGTAGCCTTGTCACAAGTGTTTCCTGTAGACAAATTAAGTCCAATTGTTCCTTTTTCAATAAATGAAACACTTTCCTCCTCTTCTCCGGGGAATTCAATCCGTGGATATTCCAGCTTAATAATTGCAGAGACATGATGTATTTGTTCTACTTTCCTCCAACTGCTCCCAATAATTCCTCTTGTTCCAACGGTGGTATCACTTTTTCTAATTTGTCAAAACCCAAGGATGGTGGTACTTTGTCTAGTACTCCTGGTTTCAAAGCTCTTAGCTCTTCTATAACCTCTTTTTGCAAGTCTTCTTCGTAGGCTCTCAGGAATTTTTCCTTGTCTTCCACTGATCTTATTTTAAACTTTTTCCCTTTAAAAGTAAAGGATAGGCCCTGAGGAAATTCCCACCTGAAAACAATTCTGTTGCTTCTCAGCAGGGCCACCAAGTCTCCGTAGTTGGCTCTAAGATCCAATAAATATTTCGGAATATCCTTGAATATCTCCACTCTTGAATCGTTTATTTCCAAAGACTTCTGGAAGTGCAGGCTCAATATTTTGTCTCTCTCTTCTTTTGATCGAAGGGTAATCAGACAGTGTCTCGCTCTGCTCTTTCTCCCTCCTTTTCCAAGTCTAAATGCTGTTACTATCTTGAAATCTTGATTAGCATCCAAGTTCCAGAATTCTGCAAATTCCTTCGTAAGAAAATCACTTAAATTGTCCTTTTCCAGCTCAGGGACCGACCTAATTCTCAAATTAATCTGTTTTTCCTTAAGTTCAATCATAGACAGGAGCACCCTGTGATCCTTAAGTTCTTTGCATATAGGTGGTATCTTTTCCTCTACCGCCTGCACTTTTTCCTTTGCTTCCTCCGCTGTCTTTTGATTCGAAGCAGATTCTTGCAATAGTCTTTCAATAGCTTCTGTATTAGAATTTACCTTCTGCCCCAAATTATTAAGGCTAGAAGTGTTCTGGTCAATTTTAGTAGTCGCTTCAGTAACTTGGTTGCTTAATTTTTCCAAGCTTTCAAAAATTTTGTTTAAAACTGAAGTAAATCCCTCTTCAGTAGCCATTCCTTTAGGCCCAACTTGCACAGGATCTTTCCCTTGTGCAAAATCTTTCCCTTGTGGTGCAGAAGGGGCCAGTGCAGATGGAGGAGCAGATACCGATGCTCTACGTTGCGTTCCAGTAGTCTGCTGTTGTCTAACCTTTCCTGATCTTGTTGTCTTTTCTGGAAGCAAGTCTGCCATACCTCTTTATCTGAAGTCTGGAAGTCAAGGTCGCTCCCACAGTCCGAACTTGTTTTGCTGTGGAATTTTCCCAAGCCAGTCAGGAGTGGAAAATCCCCTGGCTGGTTGCAGCAATTTCAAGATTCCTCTAGGGGGACACAGTAACAGTCAATAATGATACAGTAAAGTCTCTCTTCCGATTTTCCAAAGTCCCCCTTTTGCAAAAGAGGAAAACAACAGTTCCAAATTCAATGTAACCCTCAGAGTAAAAATGTCTCACTTGCAGAGTTACCTGTCACAAAGTAACATTGTCCATAGATAGTGCGGTTTCTCAGTGCAGCAAATTTTATCAGTCTGACAGTCCGTTCCCAGGGATTAAGTGGTGGTCTTTTGCTCCTTTCCCCCCACTTTTCTTGCAGGCAATGTATGTTTCTCTTCCTCCCTCCCCTCTCCTGCAATTCCGGGAGGGAGATCTTTCAATTTGACATTAGGATTTGAGTCCTTTTCTTCCCCCACTCTCCAGCGCTAGCTTAATCAGTCTTTGCTTTGATCTATATACAGAAAGGAAGGCGGACTTCCTGTTTACGCCGTTCCCGTTTCAGTACCAAATTAGTCTTCTTTTTCATAAGTCCCCGAGTCTTTAAACTTGACCTACTCACGGGTAGTTATTTTTTAGCCGAATCGTCCCAGAAAAAAGGTCGGTGCTCTCCGGTAACGGCTGCGCGGCTTCACTCCACGGGAAGAGAAGATGGCTCCCAGCACCGCGCCTGTCTCCCCGTTCCGCTCCGGAGCCCTTTACAGGGTCCCTTTGCGTTTAGGGACCCTTTGCTAAAGGTGCCCGCTGAGTCACACGCACACAGGCTTCTCCCGCCTGTAGTTTTCTAAAGGGTCCCCGCGTCGCCGTCGCAGGTAGACCCGATTTCCGAGGAGCAATCCCCTCACAGCAGGGGGGGATCAGCCATTACCGATGGCACTGCCTCCGGAAGTTTTATCTTTATAGCTGATCAATTGTCTAGCTGATCTTACAGTTCTTTGACTCAACCGGCCTCTTCCTTTGGAAACCATGCAGTCTTGGTTTCAAGGAAAAGCGCTGCAGAATAGGAACCGTGGGATTTCACTATGTTTGGGGTCTCTAACGTGGTGACGATGGGCACCATGCTGGTTTGAGGAACCCCTCCCCATTAATGCTAAGGTTTCCAGCCACTTCCAATTAGGGTGGGTTGTTTGGTTGAGGGGTGTTGCTTACTTTTTTCTCTGTGTTTGGTTTGTTTTGGGGTGCCTGTTGATGGTGATTTTTTTGGGGTGTGGAAAGTTTTGAGCGCCACCTGTTTTTCTATGGTGAAATGGCTGTTTTGTGGTGCCCATAACAGTTTACTGGGGGGAATTCCCAATGTGGCCAGGTGTCCAAGTAGGCTAGGAGCCCCTTCACTATGGGATTAGAAAATACAGTAGCCGAAGTTGTGCAGTGTCTGAAATAATGCTCCTGATAAATTAACCGTAGAAGCTGCTAAGGTGATAACGATGACTTGAGAGGATATATCAAATTCAACTTTTTTTTTTCTCAAAAGGACCTTACATTCACGTTCAGCTAGAAAAAGTAAATCAGTTTCCAGGAGGAGGAGAGGGAACAGCCAGAAAGGAGGGCAGCCTGAGACATTCACCCAGATATGAGCAAAGGACATCAGTGGGGCTCTGCAACTGTTTTGAGGTCCTAAGTGTGGCTCTGATCATGGTCTGTCATGGATGGGAAATAGGCTGAGCTGCACCAAACAACGAGCAAAAATGAGTTGGTCGTGTGATAGTGCTATCTTTAATAATAATCACTTAACCTTTCCCCCCATTTCCTTTCATTTAGGTAATGAATCTTTAGTTAATGTATCTCTCCCTAATATTTCTGAAACCCTGCAACAGCAAATGACAAGGTACCTTTTTATTTTATTTTCTAAGGCATTTCGATCATTACATATACCGGTATTTTGTTCCGTATCTCAGATGTCCCTTAATATAACAAGGTAGGTAGTGTGAGCCTGGATACAGTATGGCAGTAGTCTGAAAGTCAGCTTGTGGTCTGAATATGTTTAACAGGTATCAAAAAATCTGAACAGTTGCTTGAAGGAATCGGACTGACCCTCAGATGACTGCTGTCTGTGGCAGCAGTGCCCTTCATCCCCTTTCCATGAATAGAAGTTAGCTAGATCCATGAGTACAAGTTGACTAGATTGATACACTGGCAACAAGAAAGCACCTTCTACCACACCTGTGGACAACAGGCTAGCATAAGGAGTATTGAGCAGGCCAGATGGTACTTACAACTCTGGCCCCTTTCAGTACCTCACTGCCATTGGCTCCCATTCCTTGCATTTGTTGCTTGAGGCAACAGCCTCACTCCACCTAATGGTAGGGCCATCCCTGGTAGACCTTTATGACTGTACTGCAGTCTTGAGAACCTTGCCTGCGTGGGTGTGGTTCAGTCACCCAGAACGGTGGGAGGAAAACATTCCTGTGCAGAAAAATGCCGCTACCAGCCAAGAGAACTCCAGTATGGTCACAGAACATAGTTTGGTAATCATATTTATTTATATATATTATGATTCCCATGTTGAGCACTGTCTCAGGGATGTTTTCCACATGGCTGGAGTAACATATAAAACAGTTAAAGCCTATTAAGCTCTCCTTTCCCATTTCTTCTCCCCTTTTGCCTTTTGCCCTCTCCCTTCCAGTTACCTTGTGCCCTTCATTATGAATGTGAATACAAGCCTTAATCCAACTCATTTCGTTTACATAGTTGGAACTTTGACCTCTTGAAGGCCCAGCCCGTATGTACAAAGGGCAGAATGCATCCTGGATGAAAGCCTGAACTTGTTTGCTTCTGAAATCAATCTATCATTGCAAGCGCAATAAATTATGTCTCCTATGATAGGAGAAAAAAAAGAAAAGCCCAAGTGATTTCACAAGCACAAAAGACTAGAGTTGAAAAAATGTGTAGGGTTGTCACTGTACGTGTTAAGTAGGCATGCCATTTCCTTCACATGCTCTGTCAAAACCTCACCTTTCAATGAGGACATCTCACTACAATGAACTCTTGCTGTCTTGCACCTCAGCTGCTTCAGGATTTATACCCTGTTATTTATGTATTCCTAAACAGGGGTGCCATGGCCCCGGGAGCAAAGTTCTTGAGGCAATGCGAACCAGGCAATCCCCCCCATGACCCCATTGCTCCTCTCTGCCCGCCAAGAGCCACGTCAGCCTCTTGGGCTCCCCCTGTGCAGGCGGGCAAGCGGGTCAACATAGCCCTGCTTTGCTGCTTTGGGGGTGGGATTGCCCTGGTGGCGTTGGCAGTGAGGGCTGGGCTGGTGCCTCCTGCCCGCCCCGGGAGATGGCAATCTATTCTATGCCACTGCAACAAAGGTATTGTTTTAAAGGGTGCCCCCCAACTTGGTTCCATAAACTCAACTCTAGTGCCCCCCTACTCTACCCTATAAAAAAGCATTATTCAAAATATAATGACCCACTAGCACAATAAATAGTGCAATAAAATTCGGAATAATAACAATTAATTGTACATTTATTCAAAACCCAATTAAAGCTATTTAGCTTAATTAACAATGATGATGATAATTAATTCAACAACAGTGGTATCACTGGTAGTCAGTGATACCAGCTTTTCAAAGTCTCATAATCATTTACACCTCCAACTCCCCACCCTTCTCGTTTGCCTCTTAGTGCAACAAACTAAGATCACTGAAAGGAAAGTAACAGTTAATGACATGGGGGGGGAGAGGAGGCAAGCTTCTTGTTTGGAGGGGGTTTACTCCCTTTCGCACCCTTCTGGAGCCACCCTTGGAAGTACATCTTCAATTAACACACATTTAAGCTATGGAAACTGCTACCATAAAATGTCGTGATTAAAACTGCAATCCTAACTCTTTACCTGGGAGTAAACCCCACTGAATTCAATAGGACTTAATTCTGAGTAGGCATGATTAGGGTCGCACTGATAGTTGGCAAACTCAACCTCAAATGGCATGGAAAGGGAACTGGAGAAATTCATGGGAGGTCACGTTAGCAATAGCTCTAGTTGTGAGTGAATGACTGTGTTATCTCCAATATCAGAATACCAGGTGGTGAGTCCCAGCTTCAGAGAGCCAGAATGGTGTGATGGTTAAGAGTGCTGGAGATGAGGGTTCAAATTTCCAGTCAGCCGCAAAGCTTACTGGGTGACCTTGGGCCAGCCACCATCTCTTAGCCTAACCTACCTCACGGGGAGGAAATGGGGGGAAGAGGAGAACCATGGAGGAAAATATACAGTAAATGTAAAAAATAAAATAATAATAATAAATAATAAAACTATCACTTCCCTGTCCTGCTTGTGGAATTCCCATAGGCACTTTTGTTAGCCGCAGGGGGCAGGAGGAGATGCTGGACTAGATCGCGATGGGCTCCAGCATTGAGACAACCATTTTAACTGTGCATATTGAATGTATTTTATACTCACAAATGAAAAAGATTCTTCCCAAAGACCATTTTGTGATGCTAAAGACTTGCACGGGTGCCCTTCTTGAACTTGCCTCTGCAACATTGTGCTTTCAGACATTCATACTATTACTCAGGAATAGGAGCTGCTGTCCTTATTGCTGCCTATGCTCACATTGCATGCTGGACACTGGCAGCCGGCCGCCAGATCAAGAGAATTAGGCAACACTTTTTCCATGCTGTCATGCGGCAAGAAATTGGATGGTTCGATGTAAATGATGTTGGGGAATTGAATACTCGTCTTATAGAGTGAGTATGTCTATTTAATACGTGGCTGATGTATTTTCTTCAACAGAAAACTGTTACTGGCTTGATTAATCCGCGTAAAAAAATTGTGCTCGTTCCAGAAGCTGCAGTTAGTGCAGAATGCTGTGGCACAATTGCTGATTGGAGTGAGACTTTGCTAGCATATAGCACCTGTGCTCAACTGGTTTCTAATCTGCTGCCGGGTGAAGTCCAAGTATATAAAGCCCATAACAACTTTGTGACCAGTTTATCTGTGAGATTGCCTTACCCTATAAATGCCGTTGTGACCAACTCAATCTGCGGAACTGGCACTGCACCATGTATCACATAATACCAGTCACACATCTGGACGACCTACACTTTGGAAGCCCCTGTCTGTTGAAATCAGGAAGTCATCTACACCATACTCTTTTTGATGCCTACTAAAAGCATTTTTTTTAGACCCAGTTTTCCAGAATGCTGATGTGTTTTTAGTTTATTGCAGGTTTTGATTTTCTGAATGTTTAATTGGTGTGTTTTTTTAACCATTACCTTGTTTTCTTCTTTTTGCAAAGCACTTTGAGGTTTTCTAGATACAAGCAAAATATAAATTTTATGAAATAAATAAAAGCACAAAAGCAAGCAGAGGTTCCTGTATATTGGTAGGGTTTTAGGTGTTCAGTTTTTAAAGTAGAATTGCTCAGCTTAAAGTAGTACAGTGGTACCTCGGGTTACATACGCTTCAGGTTACATATGCTTCAGGTTACAGACTCCGCTAACCCAGAAATAGTGCTTCAGGTTAAGAACTTTGCTTCAGGATGAGAACAGAAATTGTGCTCCGGCGGCATGGCAGCAGCAGGAGGCCCCGTTAGCTAAAGTGGTGCTTCAGGTTAAGAACAATTTCAGGTTAAATACGGACCTCCGGAATGAATTAAATACTTAACCCGAGGTACCATTGTATTGTTCATATTAAAGCAGAGAGGAATATTAAAATTGAGAGAGAAAAAAAATTAATAAGGGGGAAAGGGCAAGAGGTTTAGGATCCAGTGCAAAAAACCTAATGGGTTGTATCCAATGTAGCGCTAAGTTAAAGTCACTTAATGGTGTATTTGTTTCTTGGGTGAAATGTTTTGCGGCAGTGGGATTCTGTTGCGCAAGAGAGTGTGTAAGCTGGTTGCTGGTAACTTTGTTGGCAATGACTGCTCATCATTCCTGAGATGTGCAGCTTTTGTGACCAGGCGCGGGCTGCCCTGGCCCATGGGGTCACGCCTACATTAGCTGCCCGTTGCTCCTCCCCCTGGGCTGTCCCCATAGGCTGCAGGGCTTCCACCTGGCCTGCACCATCAGCCAATCCGGGGGCGGAGCTGGGAGCCAGAAAAGGAGACTGCTGGCAGCGCAGGTCAGCCATTTCGGTGCAATCTATTGCACAACGAGTTTCTCCTAGTGCAACTGCTGCATTGGATTCCTCTGTTGCGCAGCATTAAAATGCACCTGCCCGCTAGCACAAGGGCCTTTGCACAGGGAAGGTAGGGAGCTGCTTTATACTGAGTCCATGTAGCTCAATCTTGTCCACACTGACAGGCAGCAGCTCTGCAGGGTCTCCTAGTCCTACCTGCAGATACCAGGGATTAAATCTGAAAAGCAGACATTCTACCACTGAGTTATGGCCCTTCCCTTCTAGCAGATACAGAATGCTGGATACACCCCGTGTCCCAGTCCCTAATAATGCTACTGCTGTCAACTGTGGAAGAATATTGTTAGTTCATTGAAGATTATGCTGCGATAAACCTGCCCTTAAAGTGTCCCATGACTCTTGTAAAATATCCACGTAGATCTGAAAGGCTTTGCAGGAAGGGGATGGGGATCAGAATAAAAGTAATTACTACTTTTTTACTTTCGATGAGAACCTGTAGCATTGGCATCCGTATCTCTGGGGCTAAATGAATATTTTGTAGCATTTGAGTTGTGAATTCAGTAGCAGCGTAACAGGAATGCCTTGTAGAAATGCATCTTGTTGGTTTTCCTGACCTAAATTTTGCCCTAATCGGTTTACCTTGATTTGTTTTTAGCGATGTCTCCAAGATCAACGAAGGAATTGGTGACAAAATGTCAATGCTCATCCAGGGAGTAGCTACATTTCTAACAGGATTTATAGTCGGGTTTGCTAAAGGGTGGAAATTGACTCTTGTAATACTTGCGGTCAGTCCTGTTCTGGGGCTCTCAGCTGCAATCTGGGCAAAGGTGGGTATAATTTTGCTGAAATGCTAGGGTACCGTGCACAATAAGTATTGTTCAGTCATGAAAACACCACTCTGGCTACCTCTAAAACTTTGCTTCCAATGGTTTTTGTGTTGAGCAGAGATAACTAAGGTCAGCGAGGGCTTTTATCTTTCTGGCAAGCTTCTTTGCTTCCTCGTAGCATCAGGTTAGCCCAGAAGCCATGTTCCCTTCTGGGCAACATTCAGAGGGATGCCCGTGGGGGTAGGCCAGAGGCAAACATGGATGGAGCAATGGATGTGAATGTGGACCTTAGTTTCTGCTCACATACCACACTATCCTTCGTCCAGACAAGCAAGAGGCGTTGTCAGAGTTCAAGGCCACATTTCAGCTAGTCAGAAGCATTTGGGATGCAAAGCAAGACCAGTGATGGTTGTGGCCTGGAGAGAGGTGGGACACTGTGGGGACGGTTCTGAGGGCCAGATAGGGAGGCTTGGAAGGGCCACATTTGGCCTCTAGGCCTGAGTTTCTCTACCCATGACCTAGATCAGGGTTACCCAAACTTGAGTCTCTCCAGCTGCATTGAGACTACAGTTTCCATCATCCCTAACCACTGGTCCTGCTGGCTAGGGGTGATGGGAGTTGTAGTCAAAAACAGTTGGAGACCCAAAGTTTTGGAAAGCCTGACCTAGATAATTTCCCACAATATGTACATGTCTACAACATCACTATCACATGAACAGCATGTGAAGCTTTTCTGGGGGAGGGGAGTGTTGAGTGATTGGGTATTGCCTGTGTGGTCTCTCCATTGGTGGCCCCTGCTTTGTGAATATTAATTAGAATACGCAGGGACACAGATTCTCGACCACTGTATTACACTACGATTGTTTTGGAGCATTGTTTTTTTTAATAGGGAAGTATAGGGGAAGGAAAAGAAGCAAGTGTCTCACACACAATTGTATTGGATCATAGCATTGAAACTGGCAATGTCTTTATCTCACAGGTCCTTACTGCATTCACCAACAAGGAGCTTGCTGCATATGCAAAAGCTGGATCTGTCGCTGAGGAGGTTCTCTCATCAATTAAGACGGTGATGGCTTTTGGAGGACAGAAGAAAGAAATTGAGAGGTCAGGTTATGTTTTGTGGCCACTGGCTATAGATATACACCTGGATTATTCTGTATTTGACTTTTTCCAAACCTAGGGTTGCCATATGTCCGGAATTTCTCAGACATTCGGAAGCAGTGACTGGATGGAAATTGCTAAAAAATTCTGGGAAAATCCAGACATATGGCAACCCATGTGGGCAGTGTCACTTTTGGTAATTTTGCTTAAAAATAGCTCAAAAGCTTCTTCTTTCTTTTCTGCAAATTTGCCCAAAAGGGTCAACAACTTTGGCCAAAAAAAACCCAACAACAACTTTTCTGTCTGGATTTTCACTGTTTGAAATATGGCAACCCTACCAAACTCTAAATGATAAAATCTGAACCCTGGCTAAATGCCACCAAAGGTTAGTGAGCAGTAGGCCAGTAACCCCCCCCCCCCCCGCTTGTTGATGATTTAAAATGAGAAGGGCCATAGCTCAGTGGCCTGGAAAGTTAAGATGCCTATGGAACTGCGACCCCTGGGCTTGAGGCTCCTGATCCCTAATTTAAACATTCCCTATGTAGCTACTCCTGTCTACAGGTAATTGGCAGACAAGAGATAGGTGGCAAACTGAATTTCAAGTGAAGCCATACAGTGATCCTTCCACTGTTTCTGGCTCCTAGAATGTCATGTCTTGACCACATCATATAGCACAGAACCTTCCAAACTTTTCCTGTTACTGACACACTTTTTAGACATGCATCACTTCGCGACACAGTTACTCAGTTTTACTAGCAAACTGGAGGTTAAACTAACCCCTTTCCAACTCTGGATGACACACCTACACACTGCAGCCGACACGCGCACCACAACACACAGTTTGGAAAGCTCTGCTACAGCAATTGTGTTGACCATTCAAAATATTGTAGGGGCAATTATTGAACTAGGGGGTGTGAGAGAAGATTTTAAAAGTTGAAATGATTATGTTAACAGACATTTGTTAACAGATTATGTTAACAGATATCTTGGCATTTGTTTAGGACCTAACTGGCTAGTTGTTGTTTTTTTAGCAAATTGCATAAATTTCTGCAGAAGGAATGATCTTTTGGAACCACTAAACATACATTTTTATCACTTCTGTGTAGGATTTTAAAATATATGTACTGGACATAGATATGTTGACTACCAAAAATATTTTATGTGTGAATGGACTGGGTATTTTCAAAGAAATTCTAGCAAAAATAAATAATAAAAATGGGAGAGAAAATGCATTTTCCTAGCAATTGGAGATCACATAATTCAATCAGGTTGCTATTTTTCTTTCAGATATCATAAAAATTTAGAAGATGCTAAAAGACTTGGAATTAAAAAGGCTGTGACTGCCAATATGTCCATGGGGATTGCTTTCTTATTAATATATGCTGCATATGCTTTGGCTTTCTGGTATGGAACTACTTTGATACTGGATGAAGGTTACAGCATTGGGAAAGTCCTGACAGTAAGTGTTGGTGAACAGCTGTTCAGTCTTCTCTCCATAAAGGTAAAGGTAAAGGGACCCCTGACCATTAGGTCCAGTCGTGACCGACTCTGGGGTTGCAGCACTCATCTTGCTTTATTGGCCAAGGGAGCTGGCGTACAGCTTCCAGGTCATGTGGCCAGCATGACTAAGCTGCTTCTGGCGAACCAGAGCAGCGCACAGAAACACCGTTTACCATCCCGCCAGAGTGGTACCTATTTATCTACTTGCACTTTGACGTGCTTTCGAACTGCTAGGTTGGCAGGAGCAGGGACTGAGCAACGGGAGCTCACCCTGTTGCATGGATTCGAACCGCCGACCTTCTGATCAGCAAGTCCTAGGCTCTGTGGTTTAACCCACAGCGCCACCCGCATCCCCCCCCACCAAAAAAAGGACATATTCTGCACTGAAATTCAGGATTGCTCAGAGGCTAAGTGGGTCTTTGTGATGAATGATGAGGCTCTGTACATTTCACTACCTATGAACTGTCATATTGGTAGATGCATAAAAGCACCCACAAAATAAATCAAGTATTGTATTTTTTTATGCTCCTCCTCCTCCTCCCAAAAGAGCTAAGGCTGCCAGACAGCAAAACTATGCCATTTTGGAAAAACATTGACCCTGTTTGCTGGGACTGATGGGAATTGTAGTGCAGAAGCATCTTGAGGGCCAGAGGTTCCCCACACCTGGTCTAGACCATACTGAGCTAGATAGATCAATGGTCTCAGTATAAGGCAGCTTCCTATTTTCCCCCAGGCTCTGGGGGGTCCTTGAGCAAGACACCCTCCATGTGCCAAATTCAGCAGGTCTACCACCTAACTGCAGTAGATTCCAGGATGTTTTTGTCAGTGGGAACCCATGCTGGGATTGTGGGCTGCCTGCAAATGTCCAACCTTGCCAACGCTTGACACTGTCCCTGTCTGTCACTTTGAGACTGTCCCTTTGGACCAGTCTGTTGGTTCATAGCTTTGCTTTGCTTTCCCCATATCCAAGTCTGTGATGACCTGGTCTGCTTGCTCCATCGCTGACTCATTTTCTTCTGTGTCCCTGACCTTGCTTGAAGTTTCTACTTCAAGTTCCCAGGTCTGTGACGCCAAGTGCATCCTGGTTTATCCCCTGACACATGCGCTAGCTTCCTTCCATTGTGCAGCCGAGCATTGTGGTGCTATGCTCCCCCTGCCAATTTCCACCTATTTAAGCAAGGAGGAGGAAAGGGGCTGTATATTATGATTTGGGGAGGCTCCGCATATCTCTCGTTCACTTGCTGGCGCAGCATGAAAAGGCATAATTTGGGGGGCAGGTGGGGGAGGTACACAGTGTTTTTCATCCCCTCCCCTGTTCTGCCTTCCAAAATGTGGAACCAGGCATTAGGAAAAAATTAATGCATACGGAGCTGCTCTAGGCCTCATAAATAATGCTTTTAGGCATATGAGGATTTTCCATTGATTTAGCAGAATAGTTGGTTTGTGGCTTGATAACTTAAGGGGATCCAGAAGCATCATCTCAAGATAATTTTCATTGGTTCATGAGCCACTGCACAAACCTATCTGGTGAAGGCCCTGGGCCTGGTGGCTGTGAGGTTGACTTTAGCGCCTGAGCAGGTTTCCACTGTGGGTTTTCTAGAGTAGGGTGATCTTTCATGAAGCAAGTGACACAGAGTTGCCTGGTGATACTCCACTACTGACAAGGTTAGCATGGCATTTTATGCAGAGAGAATCTAAAAACACTATTTTGCAGTGGAACTTTTTCCTTGTACTTAAACCTTTCCCTGTGCTTATACCTGCTTGATCTCATTAAAATTGGATATAACATTCTCTGGACTGCATTATTTTTAAGGGGACAGGAAATCAAGTTGCCACTGGATTATGTTTTGTGCTGTTGTTCTTGTTGTTTATTTGGAAGTATAACGTGCTTTCTAGAAACTGTAATTACCTGCTGGGAGCCTCCATTTGGCTTGGGGTGGGGCCTGACAGGCTCTATAGAGGGCTGCTGCTGCTGCTTCTCAACAGAGAGGGCTTCTTTTTTAATATTGTTTTTTATTTTTATCTATGTCATTTAAAATTGTTATTGATATTAATGTTTTAGTTTTAGATTTTATGATTTATGTGGAAATGGTTTTCCATTTGGTTGTGTACCTTTTGATGTGTTTTATTTATTGTTTATGACTTTTGTTATGTTGATAATTATGTAAATCTTGTCATGTTGTAAGCTGCCTTGAGCATTGTTTTAACTATGGAAAGGTGACATACAAGTAAAATGACGGTGGTGGTGATTTACTTTTCAGTAAATATGCTTAGAACCGGGCTTTTAGAAGTTCCTTGGAATTTCTCTGGATTGCACTCAATCAGGGATCTTATCAGATATTTAATCCTCAGTACTTTTTACTGAGCTTTCATCCTGATTTGCACAAAGTTTGTGGGGAGGGTGTTTAATGCTGGCTACTTATTGAGATTTCATTACAGTATTTCTATGTGGGAAGATTATGCAATTGTTATCCCATTATTTTTTTAAAAAGTGCATTTCCTCATTACTTTCTAATCTTTTTAGTGGGTGGAGTGACCAAAATGTCAAATCCGCTTTAATTATGCAACCTGTGTTTGCTGGTATGCGATCCCATCTGCAAAAAAATGACAGTCTGGAAGCACCAGCCAGCCTTTGTTATCTGCTAGATACATGTCTGTTTGCTGGAGATCAGACACATCACAGTTAAGGAATGTGGATCCTATCTGGCAAAAAGGATTCATAAACATATTTTCTTTCTGTTTTGAAAAATATCCCTGTTTAGGTCTTCTTCGCTGTTCTGATTGGCGCCTTTTCCATCGGTCAGGTGACTCCAAACCTAGAAGCGTTTGCTATTGCAAGGGGAGCAGCTTATGCAATATTCAACATCATAGACAATGTAAGCCTCCTTTTTAGAGCCGTAGCTTGAAATGATAGTGAGCCAAAATGTCTGAGATCTGTTGTAAGTTTGTAATCACCGCTGGCTGAGATCTGCCTACCTCACAAGGTTGTTGTGAGGATCAAATGTGGAGGGGGAGAACAATGTATGTCGCTTTGGATCCCTTGGAGGAAAGGGAGGGTATAATTGCAGTATAAAGGTAAAGGTAAAGGTACCGCTGCCCGTACGGGCCAGTCGTGTTCGACTCTAGGGTTGTGCACCCATCTCACTTAAGAGGCCGGGGGCCAGCGCTGTCCGCAGACACTTCCGGGTCACGTGGCCAGCGTGACAAGCTGCATCTGGCAAGCCAGCGCAGCACACGGAAACGCCGTTTACCTTCCCGCTAGTAAGCGGTCCCTATTTATCTACTGGCACCCGGGGGTGCTTTCGAACTGCTAGGTTGGCAGGCGCTAGGACCGAGCAACGGGAGTGCACCCTGCCACGGGGATTCGAACCGCCAACCTGACGATCGGCAAGTCCTAGGCGCTGAGGTTTTACCCACAGCGCCACCCACGTCCCCTAATTGCAGTATAGGTAGTAATAATAACATACCCCTTTTCCTTCCCTGCTATGGTTGCAAGGAAAATCCTTCCTCTGATGTTGGTGTTGGGAAGAAATCCTCTCGGTGGAAGATTTTCTTCCTGGCTAATGATGGCCTTAGATGAGGTGGGGTGTTAGTTGGGGCTGTGGTAGGGAAGAAAGAGTTAAACCTCTCTTTCCCATGACTGTGTTCCTGATTGAAAGGGGGAACTGTTTGTTGTAAAAGGAAAAAACTTGTCAAGTTTGCTAAGGACAGTAGCATCTAGTCTAGATGGGTCTCCACTGGTGATGGGTGTATGAAGTGAACAGAATCTTTACATGCTAGCTTGGTATCCAAAATTTCACTTTGCTTCCAAGTTTCAGAAGAATGAAACTGACCTGAATTTGACTTTTTCTTTTCTTTTCTACAGGAACCTAAAATTGACAGTTATTCACCAGCTGGCTACAAACCCGACCAAATTAAAGGAAACCTGGCTTTCCAAAATGTGCATTTCAAGTATCCCTCAAGGCCAGATGTTCAGGTACTCTATGAGTTAAAATCCATACAAATTCCCACTTACTGCCATTGAAAATTTAACATTATGTTTGCAAGTGTTAAGAGAAAAATCAACACATAGTCCGAATGGTGTTTAAAATGCATAATAAAGCTCAACTGTTCTAAGTGCTTTTGTAGACATAGACTCATAGAATTGTAGAGTTGGAAGGGACCCAAGGGTCATCTAGTCCAACCACCTTCAATAAGAACCTTTTGCCTAAAGCAGGGCTGAAAACCCTATTGGAGCTGAACAATAACTGAGTCCCACTGACCCCCGTACTGAAAGCAGATTCTTCACACCGATACAAATGTTGGACGTCTTGGGTACAATCTGCATGAAAATCCTTTTTGTTTGTGAGGCATCCTCTTATCAGTATTTTTGCAAATGTATTTGCTGTTCATTTTCATTATTATTTCTTACCTGCCCTTCCCCAGATTCTTCCAGTGTCAGTTATATATATTCTTCCAGGGGCAGCATATAAAAACACAGTAGAATTAAAACAGCAATAAACACCAACAACCCCCACCCATAAAGACATAATGGTATAAACACTGGGTTCTTTTGTGCTGTAAACTGTTATCTAATTTTTTTGAGCTGTCATCTAATTTTTTGAGTTTTTGAAGCTCAGTAGTGAATGCTGGTTTTGACATTTCCTGGCTTTTGTCCTTTAAAGCTAGACAAACACAGACAAAAACACACATACCTCCATATATGGCCCAATCAGACTTGCTGTGATAAAATCTGTTTCAAGGCAATTAACATAAGAAGAGCCTGCTGGGTCAGGCCAATGGCCCATCTAACTCTTCATCCTATTCTCACACTGGCCAACCAGGTGCTTGCGGGAAGCCAGCAAGCAGGATTCAAGCACAAGAGCATTCTCCCCTCCTGTGGTTCCTTGTTGTTGTTGTTTAGTCGTGTCCGACTCTCCGTGACCCCATGGACCAGAGCACGCCAGGCACTCCTGCCTTCCACTGCCTCCCGCAGTTTGGTCAGGCTCATGTTTGTAGCTTCGAGAACACTGTCCAACCATCTCATCCTCTGTCGCCCCCTTCTCCTTGTGCCCTCCATCTTTCCCAACATCAGGGTCTTTTCCAGGGAGTCTTCTCTTCTCATGAGGTGGCCAAAGTATTGGAGCCTCAGTTTCACGATCTGTCCTTCCAGTGAGCACCTAGCAATTGGTATTGAGAAGCATCACTGCCTCCAATTACAGGTGTTTGTGTCAGGCAAACTTGCTGTGTCTGATTTGTACTTACGAATGTGCTCCACTGTCGCTCACTTTTCTCTGAGCTTGCATCATGACTGTGCATTCCAAGGACCTGGATACTGCACAACCCTTGCAAATAAAATAAAATAAAATTATAGCAGCTCTCACTGTGTTCCCCCCCCTCTCATCCAGGTGTTAAAAGGCTTGAATCTGAAAGTTAACAGTGGACAGACAGTGGCCTTGGTAGGCAGTAGCGGTTGTGGGAAAAGTACGACTGTTCAGCTGATCCAGAGGTTTTATGATCCTATTGAAGGCATGGTAAGATACTGGATCCAAATGCCCATAAAATGTTTCTTCCCCCCCCCCCCATGAGCACTGTCAATATCAAATGTCAGATTATGGATATTTTATTTGACCTGGGTGTAAAAGTCTGATATCCTATATCTGCCCTGAAGTATTCAGGGTAAATAGTGTCAGTCTTGCTGTTAATATTCTTCAGATGAAATTCTTACACTTGCTTTTCTTTATAATATAAACTCAAAGCTAGTTATGAAAGAATTAGTAAAACACATAAAATGCAGTAAAAACAGTTGAAATGGAGCCGAAACCTATTTCAAACAATAAAACCAAGAGGCAGGATAAAACAATTCAGCATAAAAATTGGGAGGCAGAACTCTGGGCTGTACAGAATGAAAACCAGGAAATATAACAAGGTCTTGGGAGTTCAACAGGAAGGAGCAGGACAGAACACTCTAGGGATGAAGTTCCACATCCGCACCATGCATCTAAAATGCATGGCTTCCCCAAGGAATGTACAGTTCCCTGGATTCTTTGGCGAGAGAGTCATGTGCTTTAAATATGGGGCAGCATGTGTGCTGCAACAGAGAAGGTGGGGTTCAGAATCAGTTGCAAAGCGAGTTTGTGAGAGTCTCTCAGGTCTCAAGTGGTAACAGCTCTTCTTCCTCCTGGACCTCTGCCCACCTCCCCTCCATTGTTTACAACTTTTCCTGACATCTCCTTCCCCAAATCCAGCCTAAACGAACCCAAACTGTGTTTCTTTACATCAGGTGTGGCTAACTCCCAGTTCAGGGGCAGATCTATCCCCTCCAACACCCCCCCCAAAAAAACCCCTTCACTTACTTATATGACAACAAAGAAGGAAAACAAATAGATACAGTGCTGGGATGGGCATACTCCAGTGCCTTAACAAAGAGGCAATTTACTCCTTCGCTAGTCATTACATTGATAATTTGATAAGCAGGGAGGAGGCAATAATTCTCCCCTTCCTCAGCTGATCTGCATAGATGAGCTGCGGAGGTGTGTGTGTCAGGGGCTGTGTGTGCATGTGAGACCAGTAGCACACAACCACTAAAGGGTTGGCCAAGGCTGAATGCAGCCCTCAAACTGTAGCAGTGTGGTGTGGTGGCAAGAGGCTAGGAGCTGAGAGGTAAAGGTAAAGGGACCCCTGACCATTAGGTCCAGTCGTGACCGACTGTGGGGTTGCGGCGCTCATCTCGCTTTATTGGCCAAGGGAGCCGGCGTACAGCTTCTGGGTCATGTGGCCAGCATGACTAAGCCACTTCTGGCGAACCAGAGCAGCGCACGGAAATGCCGTTTACCTTCTCGCCAGAGCGGTACCTTTTTATCTACTTGCACTTTGATGTGCTTTCGAACTGCTAGGTTGGCAGGAGCAGGGACCGAGCAACGGGAGCTCACCCCATCGCGGGGATTCGAACCACCAACCTTCTGATCGGCAAGTTCTAGGCTCTGTGGTTTAACCCACAGCGCCACCCGCGTCCCAGGAGCTGGGAGACCAGGGTTCAAATCCCCACGCAACCATGATGCTCACAGGGTGCCTAAAGAAAGAAATTTAGCCACCCCTGTTAAATGCTTGTGCCGTCCTCCTTGACTAGGGAGACGGTCTATTTCCTCTTTTTCTTCGCTTTGTCAGGCTTATCTCAAATTTGTCTATCCCTCTTCCACGAAAACCTTGCAGCTAACTACCACTAGTAATAGGCTGTTGTCTGATCCTGTCCCTATCCAACACCCTCTCCCCTACTTTCCTGAGTAGATATGCCCCTTTCTTCCACTCCCCTTTTCAAACTATGTACTATACCCATGATAATATTTTTCCTTTTTCTTCACACATTCTTTTTATGACAATTTGCCAATATTTATTCTGAGTTCTGAGTGGAACTCTCTTGTGCGATTTGTGTGTGCTTCGTTTTAGATTACCATTGATGATCAGGATATCAAGACCCTGAACTTAAGGTACCTGAGGGAGATTATAGGTGTGGTGAACCAGGAGCCTGTGTTATTTCAAACCACGATTGCAGAAAACATTCGATACGGCCATGAAGACGTCACCATGGAAGAGATTGAAAAAGCTGTCAAGGAAGCCAATGCTTATGACTTCATCATGAAACTGCCCAATGTGAGAAATTAGGATACCCTCCTCTGCTTATCTTATTTCAATGCCTTGTGTAGTTTTTTAAAAGCTGAAATAAACCAAGCAGAATAAAATATTGCCTGAAGGCTGCCTTCTCTAACCTGTGTTAGTGGCAAGGAGAATTCGCTGGGTGTCAATATCCAAGTTTTGGGGCAAGTAGTCTTTGGTGAGAGAACCCCAGGTTCAATTTAAAATCACAAGTTATATAGCAAAGGAAAGCATGGAAATATATGCTGTAAGAGCTTTAAAATATGCCCTTGTGAGTTCCAAAACATCCCTCTTCCCTTAGCATAGAAAAGACCCCGTGTCTGATAAGTTTAAAATGGGTTACTTACAAACTCTCCAAAGGTCATGTTCATGTGTTTTCCATACACCAGTCAGAAAACACAGACAGCAAAACTTGGCTTCGTTACAGTGGTGGAAGTTCATGAATTGTTGGTACAGGAACTCAAGAATGGCTTATAAAAGCCATGTGGTCTGAGCTTAGACCACATCATGCTGAGCCACTCAAGTAGACAGAAGAGGAACAATAGGCTTGATTGCTCCCTCCTCCCAAGGTGAGGGGGTGTGCCTAGCTAAGCCTGGCAGGAAAGCTTACTCTATGATGTTAACCCCTTCATGCATCAATTAGATTTAAGCATGTTGGTTATATGAGGC
The DNA here is from genome assembly GCF_027172205.1 of Podarcis raffonei. NCBI lineage: Eukaryota > Metazoa > Chordata > Lepidosauria > Squamata > Lacertidae > Podarcis > Podarcis raffonei. The sequence continues at coordinate 25,412,473 of NC_070613.1, read as the reverse complement.
TTGGTTTTTTAAAAATGTTATTTATAACTTTCCCATAATTTCAATACAGTGGTACCTCGCAAGACGAAATTAATTCGTTCTGCGAGTTTTTTCGTCTTGCGAATTTTTCGTCTTGAGAAGCATGGATTCCCTGGGTATTAACAGTTTTAAGAAAAAGGAAACAAACTCGCAAGACGTTTTCGTCTTGCTAAGCAAGCCCATAGGGAAATTCGTCTTGCGAAGCAACTCAAAAAACGAAAAACTCTTTCGTCTTGCGAGTTTTTCGTCTTACGAGGCATTCGTCTTGCGAGGTACCACTGTATATACAGTTGTGAATACGTTTATCAACCCAGTACTTCTAAGCTTCCCATCCCACCCCTCCATGGCTTCCCTTTTGTTCCCTGTTGTGCTGCGCCTTCTTTTTAACTATCCATTTTCACTCTAATCTCTAGCCCAGTTGTTAATTACTGCTTCTCACACACCAAATCTTGCTTGTAGATTTAAGGTATCTGACAATTATATCATTTTTTAAATAATCTGCGAATAGTTTCCACTCCTCCCTCAGCCAAGTCTCGTCTTACTTGCTGATTTTAGTTGTCATGCTGGCCAATTCTACATATTCTATTAGTTTATTTAACCAATCCTTTTTTGTTGGAATTTCTTGTTCTTTCTATTTTTGCACGTAGATGGTTCTTGCAGCTGTAGTTGCATAGAGAAAGAGGTTGAGTACCTTCTTAGGGATGTCAACATTTGTTATTCCTAAAAAGAAAGCTTCCAGATTTTTTGGGATTGTTGTCTTAAAAATATTATTGAATTCTCCATAAATCATATCCCAATATTTTTTGGCTTGATTACACTTCCACCACATGTGAAAGAAGGTACCCTCGGTCTCTTGGAACTTCCAGCATAAGTTAGATCCTTTTTATACATCTTGATGAGCTTGCTAGGGGTCAAATACAATCTATATATAATCTTTAATAGATTTTCCTTTGATGTATAGTACGAGTTATATGAGGCTTGTTATCCAACCCGGTGTGCTCCATATATTGTTGGACTATGGTGCCCATCATCCCTGCCATTGCCCATCCTGGTTGGGGCTGATGGGCTTTGTAGTTCAAAACATCTAGAGGGCAGCAGGTTAGGGAAGGCTGCAGCTTTTTAAAAGTCTCATGTGGAGTCTGGAAGTATTAACAGTGTTTCCTATATCTTGGGGGATTTTTTTTTTTTAAGTTAAAGGTTGAAGGTCTTTATTATTTATGTGGCACCATGCACACAATGCTTCACAAAGCAACAATCAGTGCAAGGGGATTGACAAAGACAGGGAAGAAACTTGGAGGGTGAGGGTAACAGTGGAATAAGTATGTGTTCCCAGGAAGAGGAATTTATTGTTAGACCACACTGGGAATAGTTGTTTGGGGGTGGGTGGGTAGGGAATAGAGGACTCCTAGCAGCTCTCAGCACCTGCAACAGGCTACGGCTCCCAGAATTCTATGGGGGCAGCCATGACTGTTTAAAACAATATGATACTGATTTAAATGTATAATACCAATGAGGCCTGTGTGCGTTAGGGCTGCCACTACTGCTAGCAAGAGATTCACTAAAACAAGGCTTTTTAAAATATTAAAACCAGTTGTCGAAGTTTAAATACAGGCCTCATGTTTTAATCTATTTTTTTAAGTCCAATTGTTAGAAAGGGCAGTGGTTCAAGGGCGTCCTGTAAACTGAGAGTTAGTTTATTTTCACCTTCCTGTGCATGTTGGCTATAAGGTCTATTTTCACACACATTATTATTATTATTTCTCTAAATATAGATGAACCTTCTTAGGCAAATAAACAACCCAAAAATGTTTCTTGAAATGCCTGGTGCTTGGTGCAAGTATTTTTCTAGCCACTGAACACGTGGTGTGTTTTCAGCAAGCAAAACACACATAGCACGCTTGTATATTTATTCAGTTATTTAGACTAAATTTTCCAGGATGACTTATGGTCTGTGCCTCAGAATTCCTAAGTAGAGATGACCTTCATGCAGGAAGGGGTGTGCAATGTCAGTGTGGACATGTGTGTGTGGAGTAAACACATGTCTCCTCTTAGCCAGCCCTCTGCCAGTGGTGAGTGGAGCCAAAACATGAGTGGGTGTGACCAAAGTGGACATGCTGGCCACACCCACTCTTGTATTGGCTCCACCCACTATTAGCATGCAGTCCTCATCCCCAAGAGCTGGCCAAGAGAAAATGCCATCTGTGGGCCAAAAATTACTCCCTAACCCTGATATAATATATCAGGCCATAACATCATTTATTGGTTCTGAGCTGTTGCTGGTTTTTTTCCTGTGTTGCAGACATTTCACACTATGGTTGGAGAAAGAGGAGCCCAGCTAAGTGGAGGACAGAAGCAAAGGATAGCAATTGCCCGTGCTCTTGTCCGCAACCCCAAGATCCTGTTGCTGGATGAGGCAACGTCAGCTTTGGATACCGAAAGTGAAGCTGTGGTTCAGGCAGCATTGGACAAGGTCTGTTCTCCTGTGAAAACCTTGCATAGTAGAAAATGAATGGTTTACAAATAACTTAAGATGAATAACAGGTTTCATTATGAGAGCAGCGATCTCATTGCATGATGGGCCTTTCCTGACTCTTTCTCTCCCACTGACGTGAAAGGGCAGCAAAGTTTCAGTCACTTGTTGCATTTATACTGTTAGGGAGTACAGTGGTACCTCGGGTTACAGACGCTTCAGGTTACAGACTCCGCTAACCCAGAAATAGTACCTCGGGTTAAGAACTTTACCTCAGGATGAGAACAGAAATCGCGCACCAGCGGTGCAGTGGCAGCGGGAGGCCCCACTAGCTAAAGTGGTATCTCAGGTTAAGAACAGTTTCAGGTTAAGAATGGACCTCCAGAACGAATTAAGTTCTTAACCCGAGGTACCACCATATATGTATGGGAGGGGTGTTAGGGGAGGGGTGAAGAACATGTTGTCGTGCTCCTTCTGGGGTAGTTTGTCCATCTTTGGTCCCCACCACTCAGCTCTCACCTGTGTCTCCCAGAAGCTGTCAACATGCCACAGTGACCACACCCCAGGAAATGGCTTTTGACTGGCCAGCTGAACCAAGTGAGGGTAGCCGATGGGTCTCAACTCCCTGGTGAGATAGGGACCTCCCCCTGCATGCGAAGAAAGGCTCTGACAGATTGAGTGGACAAGACCAATAGTGGGTCCAACAGTCAATCATGCGGTTTCTTCATGTGCTATAGAGGGAAGTGAGGGGCAGATGGGGCTGGGAAAGTAGCCCGTCTAGGAGAAGGAAAACTCTGATCCTAACCCTCTGCTGCCTTGTGGCTATACTCATGGGTGAGAAAGGCTTTTGGAGTAAACCCATACCTACTGCCTTGTGGGACATCTTCAGGAGAAGAAAAGGCTAAAAAGTAAACACTGCACAAATCCAGAGTGGAGTCCCTTCTGGCAACTCCTGCAGCCAAGCTGGTGTCAAACATATTGCTCTGATTTCCTTTGGACCACATCAGCAAGGCTGAGGCAGGGGGTGGGCCTTGTCATTTGGGCAACCCAGGCTTGCACCTCAGAGAGGTCACTTCTGTGCTACTAATCAGCAAAACCTATCTAGGAGCAGTTACAAGTTACCGGTCTCTGCACCACAGGAGGCACTGTGATTCTCCAGCCGTTTGACATCACCCCTGGAGGCACACTCCCTTGTCTCTTAAGAAAGATGGATGCCAGCTGCTTGGGACATGGGATTTTCTGCTGCAGGTGCCAGCCTTGGATGCCATGCACTTTGATTATTTGGAGGGTGGGCATCTGCTGCTGCACACCAGGCAGCAAAATCTGCCTTTGCCCAGCCCTACCTGAAGGTCAGGTAACCTCCATGAAGAGCCTGTGATGAGTTACAGCAGGGGACTGAAGTCGGAGGAGGGAATTGACAGAATGGAGGGGTCTTCCTCACGCCAGCCTCTCTATACAGGGCACTCTCTTGGATGCCAGCAAATACGCTTAAATGCATTTCAAAAACAGATATAGTGTTGTTTTAAAAGGGAGCTGCTTATAAGGATCTGATTGTCTTCTGTATGCATATTTCAGTTTAGGAGAGGCAATTAAAGCATGCCTCACTTGAAAGTGAAATCGAGAATATTGATTGTTTTGAAGGATGGATGGGTCACCATCCCAAAACAGAGCAGGTGTGTTGTAATCAATATTGACAGATCCCTATGGGAATTGCAGAGAAGCCCAGGAGTCAGTTCCAAAAAGTCTCTGTACCTGCTTTTGTTTCTGGTGTTGAAAGTGGACTGTGGGCATGTAAGATAGGGATGGGAAGCGATGGTGCAATATCTGGTTAATTAGTTACCTTCCCGGGGTATCTATGGATTGTTCCTGGCTGTGAGGAATGTTAACTCAAATTAAAGATTAATGAGCAGGATAACCGGACGCCAAAAGGTTTTAGCACAAAAGTAATGTGTGCTAAATAGTACACTAAAAAAAAGAAGAAGACGACTTTGAAAGCTGGCTAGGCACAGCTAACCATCCTTTCACCTCTTCCTGGACCAGAACCAGAGAAGGCTTCAGGTCAAATCAGTTCAATGTCATGCAGTGCATTACTGAATTACCTTTGTGGAAGATCCAAATTCAGCTCCATTCCTGGGTGTGCCACTCTCTGGCTGTACTTGGGCTGATCAGTTGCTCTCTTGCTGAGTTCCTGTTGAGGTCAAATAAAGATAAAAATATTTTTGTGCACTGGAAGAGTTTGGCGCAAGTGGTTTTAAACGCAATAGGTGGTGCATCTGAGCGTATGCAGAGTACCTTTCTTCTGCTAAAAACTGGGAAGAGGGCAGAACTAAGCCATGATGACTGTGTGAGAGATCCTTAGAAACTGAAGAATCAAAGCTCGGTGATACAAAAGGTCCCCAGTCCTCTGGGGCTGGGAATGACTCCTGCCTGGAACTACCAAACAGTGCAGAAGCCTTTTTCCTGCCAAGCGTCTCATCCCCACAGAGGTGATCTTTTGAGGACTGCATAGTGTTGGTGAATGGGGTCAGTGCCAAAAGTGGGTGGTGCTGGCTCCCCTTTCATCTCTCAGCATCTTTCTGCCACTGACCTCTCTGAAACATACTTTCCCATCTTTGCTTTCCCTACTTGCTACTCGTGTGGAATTAGGACAATGCCTGCATGGCTCTAAGGCTGCATTCCCTGGGATAGACGGTACTGGGGTAGAAAGCTTCCAGATGCTAGTCCGTCTATGTACCAGTGGCACCAGGTTCCCTCCAAGATTGAGGGAGGGGGCTGGTGCGTGTGTTGTCATGTGTGCATCGCTTGATATCACATGTCTCCCGACACTGCACAGGCCAGTGCAGGTGCACCGGACCCCCTCAATATTGGGGTAGGGGCTGGACCTCCTTCAAACAAATATTGAGTTGGTGTGCCTGCTGCATTCTGACTGCTTTTTCCTTTGCAATTTTTAGCAAGGCCCATAGCTCAATGGCAGATCATCTTAGAGGGCTACTGCCAGCAAGTATAGACTGGGCAGCCCTTGATGGATTAATGTCTCTGTGTAAGACAGCTTCTTATGTTCCTTTGCCAAGTTAATGAAAGCTGTAAAATGTGATGCAAAGACTTGTGAACATAGGCCAATGTTAACTGAATCTGAATATGTCTCTTTAGGCAAGGGAAGGTCGCACAACTATTGTAATCGCTCATCGGTTATCTACAGTCCGCAACGCAGACCTCATAGCTGCTTTTGAAGATGGCTCCATCACAGAGCAAGGGACACATAATGAGCTCATGGCAAAGAAAGGAGTTTATTTCAAACTTGTTAATATGCAGGTACTGGTTCATTTCTTTTCTTTTCCTCCCCTTTTGTCATGTTGGCATATAAGTCCTCTTGAACTGAGTTCTGTTCCTATTCGTCCCTGTGGCCCAAGTCCACCAAGTCCTTTGGGAACTGATGCTGCAATGCAACCTCCTTTCCTATATGCACAGTCCTAGCGACTGTTGTGGCTCCCTGCAAAGAATTCTGGGAGCTGTAGCCTGTTAAGGGTCCTCAGAGTTGTTTAATATATTCAGTTTTTATTGTTCTCAGTTCAATGTATATACCGTATTTTTCCGTTTATAAGACACCCCCATGTACAAGATGCCCCCTATTTCTGCAGCAACAACCAATAGGCAGTCCACCCTTGGCACTATCCGTGTATAAGATGCCCCCTAATTTTTGATATTATTTTTAGGGGAAAAACCTAGTCTTATACACAGGAAAATACAGTAATTCTATAAACATTTCACACCAGCATTTTGAAATCCAAATCTCTTTCAAAACTTCTGCTCTCTTATTTCAGTCAATTGAAACTGAGGTTCATTCAGATGAAAATGAGCTCATTGACGGAAAAGGCATGTCAAAAGAGGCATTAAAAGACTTCTTTGCAAATGGAGTGCGACGGCGTTCGACCCGCAAGAGCTTGAAAAGGCCAGAAGAGCAGGACAAAGACCTTGAGGTCCAAACTGTTCAGCCTGTAAGTGACTCGGCTTTAAATTGCAACAGTCCTAATTGTGCTTTGTTTGTACACCAAAGCGCGGGTGGCGCTGTGGTCTAAACCACAGAGCCTAGGGCTTGCCGATCAGAAGGTTGGCAGTTCGAATCCCTGCAATGGGATGAGCTCCTGTTGTTCGGTCCCAGCTCCTGCCCACCTAGCAGTTCGAAAGCACGTCAAGTGCAAGTAGATAAACCTAGCAGTTCGAAACGTCAAGTGCAAGTAGATAAATAGGTACTGCTCCAGCGGGAAGGTAAATGGCGTTTCCATGCACTGCTCTGGTTTGCCAGAAGCGGCTTAGTCATGCTGGCCGCCTGGAAGCTGTCTGTGGACAAACACCAGCTCCCTCGGCCTATAGAGCGAGATGAGCGTGCAACCCCAGAGTCGTCCGCAACCGGACCTAATGGACCTTTACCTTTACCTTTGTACACCAAGACATGTGCCAAGACTTGTTTTCAGGTCTGCATCTTCCTGTTCCTGGCTGATCTTATTTTCTTCTGCTTTTCTTATATGTTCCTCTATGCAGGCTCTTGCTCTGATGACCCCTTTGGTTTTCAGGGCTTGTCTCCTACCTTACTGCATCCCCAGTAGTTTCTCCCCTTCATAAGAGTGGCTCTTGTTGTGGATACACCTGACAGCCTTGATTTGGTGGGGGGATCCCCAAAGTCTGAGCCTGGGTGTTGAAGGATGTGTGTCTGCGGTTCACACTTTACAAATTTGTTGAAGGAAACACATGCAGCAGCAAAAAGAATGTAAAATGTGTAACGGCTCTCAGTTAAAAGACCTCCCTCTCTCCTTTTTCGAGACTTTCCTTAGTGAAGACCCATCACAAAGTCTTTCTAGAGCCACTTTGGGTCCACCAGTTGATTTCTCTTCATTTAAGGGAAGGGTCATAATCCAGTGGTACAGGTTTTGTGTACAGAAAGTCTAATATGCAGGTTAAGAATAGGTGACAAGAATTAGCTCTGCCCAATTCCCTGGAGAGAATGTGATAATTGAAATAGACAAAGGTCTACAGGGAGCAAACAGAACCATGGGCGTTTTCTAGATCAACACCATATTTCCTGTAAAAAGCAACAAGTATAGAGAGTTTATGAATGGAGGCCAGAAAAGGGCAGAGAGCACTGCATAAATCATTCTCCTGTGTTCTAGAATGAAAGTTTGCCCTCAGTTTCATTTCTGAAGATCATGAAGTTGAATGTGTCTGAATGGCCTTACTTTTTGGTGGGAACGTTTTCTGCAATCATCAATGGAGCGTTGCAGCCTGCGTTTTCAGTCATATTCTCTGAAATCATAGGGGTGAGTATATAGTAAGTTCTGTCTCTGACATCCATTCCAAAACTACATTTAAATGTAGAAAACATTCAGGCCAGAATTGAGCCTTCAGGAGAGAATTTGCATTGAGAAACTTGAATCTGTGTAGAGGGAAGATTAAGGGGCAGTTCTTCTATAGCAGAATGTAGGTGAATGTTAGTTGATGGTATGGATGATGGTGAATTTCAATTCATCTCACATTTAAAGGAAAGCTGCCTGATTTGCAGTTTTGGAAACAGCACAAGGACTGAGATGCAACCATCCTTTGAAATTCACACATCTCCGAAATTTGGAATGCAACATTGCAGCCAAGTAATGTGTGCAAAAATGCATTTGCTAGGAGAAGGTGTGCCTAAAAATGCACATGTCTGTGAAATGAGTTTATTAGGCAAAATTGTATACAGATGTGGGCTTATTAGGGGAAATTCACACTAAAATGCTGATGATTTTTCATGAGGACTTAAAAAAACCAACACCCACAAATTTGGAAATGTGGATAACTGAAATTAAGATTGGAGGAATTAAAAACTGAGAGAAACCAAACCCGACAGATTTTCCCATTTTCATTTGGGGATTACTTTCACAGAATGCAATACGTAGTGCTTGCTCTTAGGCACTTCAATGTCCCCATGGAGATGATCATAATACAGTCATACCTCGGGTTACAGGCGCTAAAGGTTGCGTTTTTTCAGGTTACGCACGTGCCGAAACCTGGAAGTACCAGAACGGGTTACTTCCGGGTTTTGGGGGTCGCACATGCATAGAAGCGCTGAATCGCACTTTGTGCATGCACAGAAGCGCCGAATCGCAACCTGCGCATGCGCAGACGCGCTGCTGAGGCATGCAAACGCTGCAGGTTGCGAACGTGCCTCCTGCACGGATCACGTTCACAACCTGAGCGTCCACTGTACTCCTGTATTACTGAGCAGATGATTGCTCCTACCTTTTTGAACCTGTTCATAAAAATATTTCCAAACTGCCTTTTGGCCCTAACAGCCACCCCTGCAAGTCAGTGTACCCAAAATATGTGTGTTAAACTGCCTTCAGACCAAATGTTTCCTCATTTATTTAGGCAAGCTCCGAATTGGCCTTCTCACTCAAAATGAACTCAGTTTCTTGATCATCATTGGAACCTGCTCTTAACTGCCCATGTTTTGAAAGTGGCTTGCCAGTCTTTGCGCATGACTACTATTATAGAGCCTAATAACAATGGCAAATGCAGACTTGGAAGCCACAAATATACAGTTCCTCCAGTGGCCCTCTGGGCTGCAGCCAATAACAGGAAACCACCTTCTGGGAGCAAGAATTGATGTATTTTTTTGTTACATCTTTTCAATGTATGTCTCTCTTGCACAATTATATAGCCTCAGGAGAAACATTGCAGCACAATGTAAAGAAAATCTAAATGAGCAATGTCTACCCAGAACATTGTTTTTAGGGTTATTGATATGTACCAGCTAATTAATAACTGATACAGTAATTCATCTGTTTAGAGATATATATGATTTTACTTTTTATATTGCACATTTTATACTTAAGAGAATGAGTTTCAGTACAAGTAAGCAAGGTGAAGTATTTAGAGATAAGTTAATGAAAGAAAATTAACACTGAGATTACTGTTCCATAGATTTTTACACTGAATGATCCAGTCATAGTGCGAGAAAAGAGCAATATGTATTCATTGCTATTCTTAGCCCTTGGGGTTATATCCTTGGTAACATTTTTCCTTCAGGTAAGTTGCATTTGCTTTGTTCTTACTGTTTCTGGCCAGATCCTGAAAGTATTCAGAAACTCACAGAACTATTGTTTGTTTTTGTTTTGAAGAGGTGACATTACTTTTAATCCAAAGAATTTAGATTAATTTTTGAAGAAGGACCAACATAGTGTATTTAATTCTAGAGGATTATATAGTTCCTTTGTGTGCAGAACTATATCAGACATCTTTCAAATTCACGAGGATCACTGTAGCAAATTTGAATTGACAAATGTGCAGAATATTGATTTGCTGTTGAAATTGTAAAACTGCAAATAAGGCAAAATATTTGAATGCAACAATGTTTTAGGTGTGCCCAGCATAAGCTTTACATCAAAATATCCACGATTACATCATAAACATATCGGATAACAAAACAAGTTATTAATGTCAGAAGCCTTGATCTTAATACATTGGCCTGAGAGCTTCATCATATATGCTGTAAATTCTATTTAGACCCTGAATACAGAACAGTTCTTCTAACTACAGAATAAGGCCCATACACTTGTCATGGGATACTTCTGGCATTTCCAGCAAGAGCCAGTAGTTTGAGTCTTGAATCTCAAATTCAGTACTGGAAAAACATTCTTGTAGTACTGTATTATCATAGACTGATGCAATGCTTGTGTGGCTCAAAGAAAATAGATATTTTGCTTTTGGAAAACATTGTGCTTGGCTGTCATGCCAGTACAACTTATTTTGAATTATTCTGCCCATATTATACATTGTTGTGATTTCCTTCCTGTTATAAGAAAGTCATATCCACTTGAGCCATACGGCTCCAGTAGTTTTGGCGAATGGCATGCTCGGAGAATTTTGCAGCCTAGTGCCCCATTGCAGCCCATTCAGGAACCCAGATCAAGATCACAGGAGAACAGACTGAAGCGGGGAAGGAACTAAACACCAAACCTGTTGATCCCTCTGGCAGGATGAGTGTTTTCTCCCAATGCCTTATTTTTCTCATACGGAATGCAAAGTAGCTAAGCTGCTTGTACTCTGGTTTGCATACATACATACATACATACATACATACATAATGTTATTTGTATGCCACCTTTCCATTGTTAAAACCATGCTCAAGGTGGCTCACGACATAAAAAAATACATAATTGCAAACATAACAAAAGTAGTCATAAACAATAAAACATCCAAAAGGACACAACCAAATTAAAAAAAATAATGTTTTTATATGTGCTGTAAGCTGCCCAGAGTGGCTGGGGCAACCCAGTCAGATGGGCGGGGTACAAATGTTGTTGTTGTTGTTGTATTATTATTAAATCATAATAAGGTATAAAATAAAGATACAAAAAAGAATATCAAAACCGGCAGCATCCAATTATGCAGGAAACCTTCTCTTTCAGGGTTTCACCTTTGGCAGAGCTGGAGAGATCCTTACATTGAAGCTTCGCTACATGGGATTCCAAGCAATGCTTAGACAGGTATTCTAAGGGAGATATTTGTTTGCTTTATTGAGCTAGCACAGGATGAAAACTGATTTCAGTTTTTATCCTGCGCTAGCCCAATAAACGGGTTGCAATATTGAACTGTGCCGTCACCCCTTCCAACATTGCAATAAGCCAATAATCCACGGCAAGTTTGGGAAATATGTGGCCCTTCGGGTGTCACTGAGCTGCAGTTCCCATCAGGCCTAGTAATATGGCCAGGGATAATGGGAGTTGTAGTTCAGCAACATCTGGAGGGCAAAAGGTTCCCCACACCTGATCTACAGCCCACATCCAAGAAAATCACCCAAGTAGTTCCTTTCACCTGGGAGGGGGTTGAGTTGTGTTCCTTCAACAGCAACTTTCTTCAGTGGTAAATTGCATTTGAAAGTGTCAAAACTAAGAAGTCTATATGGCATGGAGATCTGATGTTCAAAGAAAAAAATTACCCATACAAACCCTTAATTAGTTGTATTACTCTCAGCCAACATGTTTGGAAACCTCTGAGCTCAGAAACCACAAGAGCGTGATTGACCCAATCTGTCTATTTAGATGCGGGGGGCAGAGGGGGGGAGAAATCTGTTGACTTCGCTGGGTTTTAGGAATTAGTTACTAGGTGCAAGACTACAACTCTACAAAGGAATAATGACCCTAATTAAATATATTTTAAAATATCTTGCCCTCCAGAATCTGAACAGCAAAAACTGGATTTGCAATGCTATTGTAGCCAGGATTGTGTTGGTACCTTAAAATGTATTGTGTATTTCTAGGACATTGCTTGGTTTGATGACCCTAAAAACAATACTGGAGCGTTGACTACAAGACTTGCTCTTGATGCTTCTGAAGTAAAAGGTGTAAGTAATACTCATCTGTACCCTCCCCCCAATTCTCATTCTCTTGATGATTCTAGTTGTGTTGTAGACTATCCAGTGCAACTCTCACGCCTGAGTTCCACATGCTAGCTAAGTTTGTATGTGGCACTAAACCATATTTTAGTCATTTCCAGTTGTGTATTTCAAAGACACTGCCAACGAGATAAGACTATAGCGAGAGGCTTAAATAGGCTGCGCTCAAAGGCAACTTGGTTGGGTTCTTGCGCAGTTGGAAAGTTTATCAATAACTGAGAAGTAGTTTTGCAGAAACCCTGGACATAGGCATCACCTCTGAGATGTTGAACTTGACTTAGAGTTGGATGGGTTGTCCAGTTCTAGCAAAGCTCTCGAGGGAAGCAGGGGAACAATACGAGAAGATACCTTGGACAGCTCCAAAGTGGCCCTTCTGGCGGAAGCTTTCTTTTCCTAAGGCAGCTACAGAAAACTTTCTGTGACTGAGGATATAATAGTATTGCAGGGAGACATTCTCTGAGTTAGAGAAGGATAGCAGGACTGTGTCCTCCAGATGAATAAGGAAGGGTGACGAATAAGTGACTGGCAGTTCTCTTCCCCCACCCCCAACAAGGAAGTAGCCTGAATCTCACTCTCCTCGGAGTATTCCTCTTCTCGCTTCAACACCCATTGGCTCCAGCCAGCATGACTAGTGATCAAAGATGATGGGAGGTGTAATTTAACAACATATGGAGCTTCCTAGGTTTTCCATCGCTGATTTAGAGAAACCAGCTTCTACCAAGTTTCTCCTCTCACCTCTTGCTTCTAGGTCAAGGTTTCTGAAACAATTTTTTTGCCACATGCTTCCTTAGCATAGTTTCAGAGGCAGCACTGAGGGGTATGATGAAGCCTTTGGATGAGAGATACTATGGGGTTTCTGAAATATTTACTTTACTTATTTACTCCATTTATATCCTTTCTCCAAGAAGCTCAGGGCAGCATCCATGGTTTCCCACCCTCCCACCCACCATTTTATCCTCCCAAAAGCCCTGTGAGGTAGGTTAGTCTGAGATACAGTGTGTGGCTCAAGCTTTTGTTACAAATATACAAACAGACTATTTTGGAGACAGTGGGCAGCAAATATGCTAACCTTGCACCAGATTGCCAGAACAACTTTCTGTACCCAAAGATACTTCGTCTTCAGTAAGTGTGCAGCACTTTGCCCTACATTCTCCCTGTGTTCCATTCTTCTCAAATACAAATGGAAAAAAACCTGTTGTACTATTCTGCCTTGTCCTACTAGCTGAGGAATGGCATGTTCACAAACTCTGGGAGGTGTTGTACTCCAAAGGCCACAGAGAGATGTTCAGCTATCAGGAACATGCCCCCCCAAAAAAAATTAATACATTTTGTTTCCCCCTCCTTCATTCAGGCTACAGGGGCCAGGCTAGGTATGCTTGCCCAAAACATTGCTAACCTCGGGACAGGAATAATTATATCATTGGTGTATGGCTGGCAGTTGACCCTTGTCATCTTGGCTGTTGTGCCACTCGTTGCCATTGGAGGACTCATTGAAATGAGAATGTTGGCTGGACATGCCAGGAAAGATAAGAAGGAACTTGAAGGTGCAGGGAAGGTAAGCCTCTGCTAAACCATTCCCTCTGACAGCAAACACAGCTGGTTGAGTGCCACCAGAATTAGAACCAAAACAGGGGTGCTGAGAAACAAGAGGATGGTGTCTCACCTTCATGAGGCTGAAAACCAAAGAAGAGGCAGAGAGAAAGGGAGAGGATCCTGCACTTTCCATATCCCCTCCCTTCTGCGGGTGCTTTCATGTGGGAACAGAGTGCCATTTTGAGCAAAGAGAAGAAGTCCCGCTATAGTAGACTTGCTGGGCTGTGACTGGTTCTTGGAAACAATTATGCACTGGTGCCTGTAACTGCTCCTTGAAGATAAGCCTGGAGCACTTTAGAATCGGTGGAGAGCCACACTGTAAGAGTGTGCTGGTGTTTTGCTCTTCAAGAAAGTCATACTTGGGGAAACTTGTTGCTTTCCCACTAGCCAGTGTGTTTATCTCTCTTACAGATTGCAACAGAAGCAATAGGGAATATCCGAACAGTTGTTTCCCTTACTCAGGAAATAAAATTTGAACAAAAGTATGGAGACAGTCTGCAAGGACCATACAGGTAACAGACAGTGAACGTTTTGATCAGCTCTTGAAATGACATGCTTAGGATGTTGCTGTTAAGTCTGGATCGAACTTCTTAATTCTCAGGACAATTACTTCTCAAGTTTGAGCCAGACTTACACTGCAGTCCTAATCATGCCTTCTCGGAAGTTAGTCCTGTTGAATATGGTGGGGCTTACTTCCAAGCAAAATGGGTTAGGGTTGCAGTCTTAGTCATGCCTTAAGAGTAGACCCACTGAGCTCATTCACTCTTCTCTAAGTATGACTCAGCCTGGATCCAATCCCAAATGTTTTGTCCTGAGTTCCTTCTTGTGGCTTGTTCAAGTGGTGGCCAAGCAGTCTTGCCTTTGCCTCTCAGGTGCTACCCTTGAGAAATATAGCTGCCCATTTGGTGCGAGAGAAGGGTTGCTGAAACTGCTCTCTGAGTTATGAGCAATCTCGTCAAATTGTATAGAACCTACTCAAGTCTTGTACGGTTTTTGGAGATACGGTCTTCCTAAGGCAGATGCATTTTAGAGCTTCTGGTTGTGCCTTGGAACAAAGACTTTTTGGATATCTGTTACAAAGAAAATTAAGACAATCACAGGATCTGAACTGCCATTTGACCAAATAATTATATATTGTTAAAATCTTATTCAAATCATTGTTTTATTATAAGATACCTAACTACTAATTCACTTCTTGACTGCTGCTTGGATAGCTTTAAGCTTCAAATGAAAAAAAGAAAACCTCTGCTACTCTGGATGAATGGCTTTTAAGAGTGGCCCTCCAGACCTCTCTGTCTGGCCCTTGGAACTCTCTGAGGCCACACCTTCTCTCTGCAAGCCACACCTCTCACTGGTCCTGTTTTGCCTCTGATGCAGCCTTGCCTGGCTGCAAGGTGTCCTTGAATCTGATAATACTATAGGAAGAGAACGTTTACATTTATTGCTTTACCTTCACTGGCATATGGTCTCTGGAAATTTGCCCCGAACCCAGAAAAAGGTTCCCCACCACTGGTGTCATTAGTTCTGAGACTGGCAAACATCCAGAGCTAACTTCCAAAGTCCTGGGCAAGATTTACAAGTTATATTGAACTCATAGCTACCCTTCAGTCCATAGTATCAAGGACAACTTACCTATATTTGCATGCCAGTGCTGTGCATATTCTTGTCTCCCCTTCCAGCAGCAACCAATGATGTGATCTGTGGGAAATGTGAGCGGCAGGTAGGTGGTTGCACTGCAGCAGGGATATCATCTAGCTGGCCTTATGGCTCTTTCATAAGAGAGCCAGCATGGTGTAGTGGTTAAGAGCAGTGGACTCGTAATCTGGTGAACCGGGTTCGATTCCCTGCTCCTCCACATGCAGCTGCTGGGTGACCTTGGGCTAGTCACACTTCTCTGAAGACTCTCAGCCCCACTCACCCCACAGAGTGTTTGTTGTGGGGGAGGAAGGGAAAGGAGATTGTTAGCCGCTTTGAGCCTCCTTCGGTAGTGATAAAGCGGGATATCAAATCCAAACTCTTCTCTTCTTCTTCATATTCTAGGGCTGTTGCATCTCATGCAGAGCTTCCCATGTTTTATATTGAGACGGCCATAATGTGTGAATCAACACACAAATAAGCAAAACACCCTTCTTCTCTTGTTACAGGAATTCCTTAAAGAAAGCGCATATCCACGGACTAACTTACGGCGTTTCCCAAGGCATAATGTACTTCACCTACGCCGCTTGTTTTCAATTTGGTGCCTTCCTTGTGGAAGGGGGATACATGGATTCTAAGAACGTTTTCTTGTAAGATCTCTGCTGCTTTTCTTCTTTTTATTGGGGTTTAAAAGAAACAAACAATCATGAAATCAGCAGCAATATTGGTGTGGATTTTCCTGCATTTTACGAGGGCTTGAGGTTGCTTTCTCCGCTGATATATGGGCTGGATCAGGCTGGATCTATTTCCTAAATCAAAGCTGTGCAATTGATGGAGAAGAACTCATGCCTCCCTGCTGCCCCTTGACCCCAGACAAAACTGGCCTGTTGGGTGTTCACATGTGGGCTCTATGCACTTAAAATCCAATGGCCCTGGACCTGAAATGCATACTCTGTACCCCAAAGCCAATATGGGAATTAATGGTTTCTTTGGAGGTCCACATGCTGGGTTTTACATATGTAAGTCAGATTACTGGCCCGTTAGGCCAGGGGTGGCCAACCTGTGGACCTCTAGATTGTTGGACTCCAACTCCCATCAGCCCCAGCCATCATGGCCAACAGTCTGGGATGATTTGTAATCTTGCATCATCTAGAGGGTCATGGGTTAGGCACCTAATCTGGTGTAAAATTGTCTATTTTGACTTGCAAAGACTCCCTGGGGTCTTAGGCAGAGGACTTTCACATCACCTGCTATCTACGTCTTCTAATGGGAAGTGCCGATAGTTGAACCTAGGACAAGTGCATTGGTAAAGGGGCAAAGTCTTGTTCCCCTTGTTGCATGTAACCTTCATCAGAGAGATCAAAATAAATGCATTACAAAAACGGAAGCAGGGTAAAATTTTAAAACTATTATTATTAGTAGTAAAAAATTGTTTGCACTTCTAGGGTATTCTCATGCATTGTCTTCGGTGCCATGGCGCTAGGACAGACAGCTTCATTTACACCAGACTATGCCAAAGCGAAGATATCTGCAGCTCACATGTTCCAGCTGTTTGAGACTGTACCCTTAATAGACAATTACAGTGTTGAAGGACACAAGCCTGTAAGTTGATCCCTGGGCATTTTTATATTAAAGGTAAAGGGTAAAGGGACCCCTGACCATTAGGTCCAGTCGTGACTGACTCTGGGGTTGTGGTGCTCATCTCGCTTTATTGGCCAAGGGAGCTGGCGTACAGCTTCCGGGTCATGTGGCCAGCATGACTAAGCTGCTTCTGACAAAACAGAGCAGTGCACAGAAACGCCGTTTACCTTCCCGCCGGAGCAGTACCTATTATCTACTTGCACTTTGACATGCTTTCGAACTGCTAGGTTGGCAGGAGCAGGGACCAAGCAACAGGAGCTCACCCCATTGCGGGGATTCGAACCGCTGACCTTCTGATCAGCAAGTCCTAGGCTCTGTGGTTTAACCCAGAGCGACACCCGCATCCCTATTTTTATATTACCTTCCAACAAAACACAGAAAAAGTTTCAGCACTTGAGTTTGTTTCCTTCTGGGTTTGAAGCTTATGAGCAATTCATTGATGGATCCAGAGAATTTGAATTTGTGCCATTTTCTTCCTATTGATGTAATCTTAACACATTTCAATCGTCCTTCTCTGTTTAAATTATATATAGGCTTTGTTCATGGTCCAAGCTTAGATGCAGTTTTTAATGGGCAAACTGGAGACATAGGGGCCTTCAGTGCTGAGTCAGTTACTGTATTTTATTGATGGATTGATTTAAAAGCACTTCTAAACCACACAACATTTCAAAAATCTCTGAGCGGGATACACTATGTATGATATAGCAACAGTACCCATTAAAATGAAAATACAACCTGATGCCAGTGAAACAACAATATAAAACCATATAAAAGTAGAAATTCAGGAAATTCATTCACATAAATCAGGGTCCATTCTTAAGAATCAAGGAAAGCCTGAGCAAAAAATTAAGTCTTTATGAGATGCCTGAAACCACTGATGGTTGATGCTTCGTGCATGGCAGAGGGAGGGACATTTTGCAGTACGGGGGTAATAGCAAAAAACGCCTGTTCTCGGGTCATCGCCCAATGATATTTTGTAGGGTTAGGTAACATTTCCCCAGATGATCTAGGTGATCTTACTGGTCTCTGCTAGTTCAGGCCATCTTTCAGGTAGCCTGGTCTACATTGATTCAGAACTTTATATGGTAAGAACAATACCTTGGACATGGCCCGGTAGCTGATTGACAGCTAGTGTGGTTCCCACAGCACAGGTGCAATAGATGTACCTCCAGGTGCTCTGCTCAACAACCTAAGCCACCACATTATGGACCAACCCAGTGCATTACAGTAGTCTAATCATGAGGTTACTGATGCATGAATCCACAGTGTCTAAGCTACCCTTGTCCACAAGCTTGTGAATCTATACCATACTCTAAGCGATGCCCACTGTAGTCTTGGATGGCCACTACAACAAAGTGCCGTATACAGACTTTGTATTTGTAGTCAACTGCAGGGGGAAGACGTCACTCATTATATAGAGGCCCAAGAGATCACTTTCTGAAACATTTGTTCACACAAGCAAGCAAATACACCCAGGCAGAAATGGTCCAATTTCTTTTGAGTGACAATAAAAGCTTTGTAACACAGAGAGAGTGGCCCTTTATGCAATGGCTGCAAAAAAAATTTTTATAAAAAAAAACAGGAAACATGAGTAACATGATTCAGAGGTATAATCTGAAATTAAACTGGATTTGAGTTAGTTGGTTCTCTGGTAACTTCTCTTTTATGTTTTGGATGTTATAGATGTATGAGCCGTATTGTTTTATTGGTGCTATGGGTTTCTCATGGCCTTTAGTGAGAACAATAAACTTATATCATTTAGTTTAAAAGCACAGTTCCCATACCGTACTTGTCCTTCGGCCACCCATCTTCTTGCAGGGAGTCAGCCCTCAATCCCAACTACTCCTATAAAACACTCAGATTTCCAATTTTCAAAACCATGAGAGATGCAGAGACGGAGCTGTACTTTCTCATAACATCAAGGGGATGTTGCAAATTCCTCTGTGTCCGCCTCAGTTCCACCCCTTCATCCAACTACTATTGGCATGTCCAGTCCACTAGATGCTAACATGGAATTGCTCAGCCATTTTTTCCTGTAACAGGCAGGTCTTGTTTACTATCATTCCAGGACGACTTTGGCGGCAATGTCGCATTTAAGCAAGTAGCCTTCAACTATCCTACCCGGCCTGATGTCTCGGTACTCCAAGGACTGAGTGTGGCAGTAGAGAAGGGGCAGACCTTGGCTCTTGTAGGAAGCAGCGGCTGTGGAAAGAGCACTCTGGTCCAGTTACTTGAAAGATTCTACGACCCCCTCAGTGGAGAAGTGGTAAATTACTCGGCTGAGTTTTCCGCACAATATGAACGCAGAATATATTATGTAACACTCGTTCTCATCAATTTCATACCAGGGATGCGCCTTTTCACTTGCAAAATGGGGCAAAGTTTGGGGCTGCATACAAACCATACATTGGAAGTACATGAGAACTGTAGTTTGTGAAGGGTGCTGGGAATTGTAACTTGGTGAGGGAGTAAACTACGGTTCCCAGGATTGTTTGAGGAAGCTATGACTGTTAAAGTGATATGAGTGTGTATGGTGTGTATGTGACCTATTTGTGAAATATTTCTAATGCATTAACACACTGCAAGGTGCTCCAAATGTATAATAATAATAATAATAATAATAATAATAATAATAATAATAATAATATTATTTCTATTTATTTATACCCGCCCTCCCCGGGACGGCTAACACCAGTAAAATTACAGTAAAACATAATGGGGGGGGGAACCAATTTAAAATACAGGTTAAAATACAATTTAAAATGCAGCCTCATTTTAAAAGTAGCCCATAGATCAAAACCATAAGGGGAGGGAAATATAAGGGTCAGACTGAGTCCAAACCAAAGGCCAGGCAGAACAGCTCTGTCTTGCAGGCCCTGCGGAAAGATGTCAAGTCCCGCAGGGCCCTAGTCTCTTGTGACAGAGCGTTCTACCAAGTCGGGGGCCACTACTGAAAAGGCCCTGGCCCTAGTTGAGACCAATCTAACCACCTTGCAACTTGGGACCTCCAAAATGTTGTCATTTGTGGACTTTAAGGTCCTCCGCGGGGCATACCGCCGGCATTTTTTAGACAGATGTTCTGCCTACCTGTTTTCGTTTTTGGATTGACATATTTTTCTCTGTTACAAAAAGCAGACCCTGCAGGCAGCTCTCTTTGGATCTAGGCAGTCACCTCTACTCTGCTATGGCTCCTCAGTCTCCCTGCTCCTCCTCCAGGCTGCAGCCGGTACTGCAAAATGCAGTTTCAACCCTGCTTGGAACTCTCATGCCACTTGCCGTTTGACCCAGAGAGAATGATTTGCTTTAGGTGGGGTTGTAACCTGTGCCCCCCACCCCACCCCCGAGACTGTAGGACAACTCCCGTCAGGCCCAGGCAACATGGTCAATGGTCAGGGATGATGCAGGCTGCAGTTTAACAGTATCTGAAGAGCCAAAGGTTTCCTAATCACTGACCTACTGCCACCTGGTGAATTCCATGACAAGATGATATTTAAACCATGGCTTTCCTGGTTCAAAGGCTGCATAATCCTGCTTACCTGAATGAGCAGACATGGTTAGGACTGCAGCCTAAGTCTTACCTAAACTCTAAAGTTTTCATACGTTATCAAAATGAATTGGACTAGTGCTTGAAACGTCAGACAATACTTTTAAACAACTTGTTAACTGCGCACTGTGCATAACAGAAATGTTCATTAACATTACCCTGCTTCATAAAACTGACCAAGTCTTCTTTTTCCAGCTACTGGATGGCAATGGTGCAACACAGTTAAATGTCCAGTGGCTGCGATCCCAGATTGGAATTGTCTCCCAAGAACCGGTCCTGTTTGACTGCACTATTGCAGAGAACATTGCATATGGAGATAACAGCAGAAAGGTGTCCTTTGATGAGATCGTTGAAGTAGCCAAAGCAGCCAACATCCATGCCTTCATTGACAGCTTACCAGATGTAAGTGCATAAGAACATAAGACGAGCCTGCTGCATGAATATACATACACACTCACACTTCGGAAATGTTGATTGGAGAACTAGTAACAAAAAATAAAAATAAAGACCTATTATGTTGCTGGTATATCTAATGGGACTGAGGTAGATAGAAGTATAATGCTAATATAAACCTGTCTTTATTGGATTCTATATTTTTTGCACATAGAAATACAACACTCCTGTAGGTGACAAAGGGACTCAGCTCTCTGGGGGTCAAAAACAGCGCATTGCTATTGCTCGTGCTCTCATCCGCCAGCCAAGAATTCTGCTACTGGATGAAGCAACCTCTGCACTTGATACTGAAAGTGAAAAGGTAAGTGTTTATATTTCTATTGGGTGCATTAAAGGCATGGGCTGCTAGCCATCATGGTTTCACTTTATAGCATACCTGGTCTGCTCTGCAACAGTTCCAGCCTAACCGGGCAGGTGCACAATAGTTCTTTGTACAGTAGTATTCAAAGTGTCTTGCATATTGTCATGCTGGCAACAAGCCTGCAAGCCTATAGCAGAGGCGGGCAATTGGGAGGGACATCACCTTGCTTAAGGCCAAATTTATAGCTCAGCCTCTTAACCTGTATGTTACACCACCTCAATTGTGGCTACCTAAGAACTGCCCACCTAGAAGTTCGAAAGCAAAGTGCAAGTAGATAAATAGGTACTGCTCTGGCGGGAAGGTAAACGGCGTTTCCGTGCGCTGCTCTGGTTTGCCAGAAGCGGCTTAGTCATGCTGGCCATGACCCGGAAGCTGTATGCTGGCTCCCTCGGCCAATAAAGCAAGATGAGTGCCGCAACCCCAGAGTTGTCCACGACTGGACCTAATGGACTGGGCCTTTACGAACTAGAGGGGCTAGCAGGCCAATACCCTGGGCAGTTGGCATTTTGGTTGGCATCTGTCTCTCTCGGAAAACAATGGAGGAGTGTGCCTTTGGGGGTGAAATCGAACTGTTGGAAGGTTACAGCACCTGTTGTGGCTGTAGAGACTGATGCAGGAGAGACATGTTTTGTTGCAACTGGAGCATCCGGTTGTGCAGCTGCACCCCAGGGTTTCTTCTCTTTGCGTCCTCCCAGCAGTCATTCCTCCTCTGATCCCTGCCACGAATACACATCTTGACTGTCTCCACACACTGCGTCTGCAAGAGTTTCCCACAGGGCATTGCTGACCTACCAGCCTTTGTGTCATGTTTGCAAACATCTTTGTAACGCAGAGTTGGTCTGCCAGTATCTCACTCCTGCATGTTCTCATGGAAGGACACTGTCATCTTGTTGAGCTTAGGTGGGCACCCTATCTAGTTGTGAAGAGTCTTTTACAGCTGATGAGATCAAATGCCTTCGCCAGGTCTATGAAGGCGTCTCTGCTCTCAGCATTTCTCCTGCAGCCAGTGCAGTGAGGAAATTGTTTACCTCTGAACTCCAAAGCCACATTGTGACTCGGATCTTGTCAGTGTGTGAGTGTAATCTGAGGCAAAGGCTTTCCCTGTGGTACTCAGCAGGGAGATTCCGTGGTAGTTGTTACAGTCATGGCAGTCACCCTTATTCATGTTGAGAGTCACAATGCTGGAGCCGTGCATGTCTTGTAACACTCTGCTATCAACTAAAACAAAAGGGCAGGTGGAATAATGTCCCATTGCACAACAGGCCTCCCCCCCCCTACTCTGCTTGCAAATACCCTGCACCACCCCCAAATCTGCCCCTAGTTCCCCAGTTCTGGCCATGATTTGTTATGATCTAAGGTGGTAGGAGGTTCTTCATTCTTACTATGGTTGCTCATTATTTTTCCGGTGGTGCATTTACAAAAATGTTCAGTTATGAAAGCTTACACGATTTCCTCATTGTGGTGAAATTCCCTTATTTAAAAAATATTGTTCACTACTTGAATCTCAAGTAAACCCTTTCTATTTCTGTTTCCCATTCACTGAAAACAATTTTCTGTTTTTAACAGGTTGTCCAAGAGGCTCTGGATAAAGCAAGGGAAGGCCGCACCTGCATCGTAATAGCTCACCGCTTATCAACAGTGCAGAACGCGGACAGTATAGCAGTGATCCAGAACGGGAAAGTCAAAGAACAAGGAACACATCAACAGCTACTGGCTGCAAAAGGACTCTATTACACTCTAGTCAATGTTCAAGCAGGATCAGCCCCTGCATAAATTAAAACAAAAGCAGAATATTGCTAAAGCTGAATTCACTTCTTGAGATGGCGATTGCAAGAGGCACTACTTGTATCATCACCATATTAAACAAAATAAACCAGTATTGGCGGATGGGCTGAATTGCAGCAAGGCTTCTCAAACCGAAGCTTTTCCTATCTCGATCCATTTTATACACTAGGGTGTGCTTACCTTTCGTTCTCAGCTGTCTAGCGACACATGTTTGCTGTCCTTTTTCAAAAGTTACAGTTGTTTGATCACTCCAAGGACTTTGCTTAAAAATACACACACCTGAAAGTGAAAGAACGAGACAAGCCCTCCCTTTCCTTGCACCCTGGAAGCCAGAACTACAGACCAAGAAGATATGTCAACATCTGAATGGCTAATTGAAGTAAGACCAGCTATTATCTACTAATTTAAAAATGGACAATTGTGCCGGAGCAACATTGGTGAGTACTCTCAAAGCCAACTATTTTGGATTCTCAGTGAAAAGGATTTTTATGAAGTCTCAGTTGGCGATTGTCAAACTTCCTGGATTGACCTTGGGGTGGCTGCAGTGGAAACCTCACTCCATTAAAAACGTTTCTTTATAGCTTCCTCACAAAATACTGGGAAGCAAATCTACTTGTGTGGCTGTTTTCATTCGAGACTCCTGAAGAAGACCATAGAGCCTGACCTACCTAGACTGTCCCCCTCCCCACAAATGCACCAGTCAACAGCATCTGCCTGTGGGAAAGAGCTTTTTAAGCTTTGGTGGGCATTGCTACGCTCTGTGGTAATAAATCCTGCAGTTAAACTAAGAGCTGCATGAATAACTCCATTCTGTTCTTTAGTAGAGGACTCCAACTTCTACTATTACTGGGAGAACTTTTCTGTCCACTTTCTCCAGAACATGCCTAATTTTTATGCACAAAATATATCCCTTCCTACCCACTTTTTCTTCTAAGCTAAAGCCCCCAAATGTTGTCACCTTTCATAGAATCAGGGAACGGACCTCAAAAGTCATCTAATCCAATGCCTCTGCAATGCAGGAATCTCAACTAAAGACTCCATGACAGATAGCCACCCAACCTCTGCTTAAAAACCTCCAAAGGGGGTTATACTGTTGAACAACTCTTCCAGCCAGAAAGTTCTTCCTGATGTTTAATAGAAATCCAAGTTGCTCCAGCTCCTTGATCATTTCGGTTGCTTCTCTCTGCATCTTTTCCAGGTCCACAATATCCTTTTTGGGATAAATGACTGGATTTTACAGTTTACCACTTTTTTGTATTGCTTTTCATTAACTGACAGTTGCATTGTGGAAGAATAGGGTATAAAGAGATATGTTTAAAAGATAAATATCCACATTAAGTGTTCTGAAGAATTTAAGCACCATATGGGTTAGGGGAGTTTGACAAGTTTGACAGGAGCCTGCCTTCCTTCTTCACAATGAAGTGTGTATATGTACATACAGATTAATCAAGCCAACACTGTCTTTGATGTGGTTTTATTCCAAAGAGAAGAAATTACATAATTGATAAAATTATAAGGGGGTGCTTCGTTTTAAAATGCTAAGGAAGTCCTGAGAATTTTGTGGAGCTATACGCATGAAGCAACAGTGGTATACATACTTTCTAATAATCACCATATATATATATATATTTGCAAGCTTTCAAGTACAGTTTCATTTAATATTCTTATTTTGGAAAATAAAAGCAAAATTTTAAAACAAGTTTCGCACATGATCATTCTGTTCAAAAGCCTTTTTTAAAGTGGTGGTTTTTGAGTTGCAAAGATCCCATCACAGAAAATAGGACAGTAGTGAAGAATTACATAAAGCAATAATCCCAATACCTATCATGATTACTTTACACCAGGGGTGACTAACAGCCAGCCTGGGGAGGGGGGCGGTTACCCAGCCCCAAACCAAGTTTTTCTGCCATTCTTTTTTTTAAGGTAGAAATAGTATTGGGGTCCAAATCATTCCCCAACACTAGACTGATAATTTGATGAGCAGCTGGGTGCTTACCTGCCTGAGAGTGTGGCAAGTGGTGTGTGTGTGTGCGTGTGTGTGTGCGCGCGCGCATATCCACTGCTGGCAAGCAGCTCATGTAAGGCTGGCCAAGGGTGATTTTTTTGCCCATGGTCCAGAAAAGGTTACCCACCCCTGCTTTAGAAGCTAAAGATTCTAAGAGCCATGATAATCATCCTGTCTTGAAAGGAATCATGATTCATAATCCTTGCAAAGGCACAGAGTGTGTACCATTTTCTGAACTACCACTGATTCGCTCATGTTTTTGCATTGCTGAGGCTTGGTTTAATATTGCATAGTTTCTACTAAGAGTTTGTCATTTTGCATTGCTGTTGCAACATTATTCAGGGAAAACTATTGCATTGTTATTGCAGTAAAGGTCATTATAAAAAAAGAAGAGTTTTGCATTCTCTCTGCCTATGCTCAACCAGAAAGTAGCTTACCTAGTTGTAAACACTCCTCTTGGCTTAAACTTTCCTTCCTCAAGTGTACAGGATACACAGACATAGTAATTGCACAAAGCATTAAAGGCACTATATAGTGTCAGCTTCTTCTCTACAGCTGGGCTGTGCTCATTAACTTGACCATGTCCTGTAAACACTGGAACAGAATTTGACACAGATTTTCTGCATCCGTCTCTGGACATGACTTCCAGGTGGTGCAGGCCACAACAATCCTATCAGTGGAAATGTTAAAAAAACCAATTGTTTAGATAAATAGCATTCTAAAAATCAACACAGATGTTCAGTCGCATATGGATGAAGCTGCTGAGCACCCAGATAATGCCATTGTGATTTGACAAGGCGACATACTATACACAGCAATTCTGAATACTAGTATTCAATGGCTTCAATGTAAAGGGTGTAAGTATGGAAGAACCGTTTACACCCTTAGCTAAAATGTCTGGATTTCCAGGCCCGAATCAAAGCACCAGTTCTGACTGGACCTCTTAGTATCTTGGGGGAGCACTTTCCCCTGTATTCCCCCCCCCCCAGCTCAAACACGCTATCTAGTGAATCACACTAGGTCAATTTTATATTACGAAGTCAACTGTGAATCCAGAATCAGTTACCTTTCTCTACTAGCACATTCAGCATCATAATGAATACCATGGCCATACTAGTATTTCACAGCAATGAAAATATTACAGTATCACCAGGACAGGAACAGAAATGGCAATCCCGAGTTCTCCTTGAGATGCTTGTTGTACTTCTCATTCACCCTTGTTTTCCCCCCTTGAAGGACATTTCCCCCTCCCATTCTTTAGGGTTGCCATACGTTCGGAAATTCCAAGACATACAACAGAAGACTCTAGTCTGAAGCAGTGTCTGGGCAGAAATTGGGAAAACGTCTGGGAAAATCTGGACATATGGCAACCCATGTCGGCAGTGTCATTTTTGCTGTTGCTGATTTTTCCTAAATACAGTGGTACCTCGGGTTACATACGCTTCAGGTTACAGATTCCACTAACCCAGAAATAGTACCTCAGGTTAAGAACTTTGCTTCAGGATGAGAACAGAAATTGTGCTCTGGTGGCGTGGCAGCAGCAGGAGGCCCCATTAGCTAAAGTGGTGCTTCAGGTTAAGAACAGTTTCAGGTTAAGAACGGACCTCCGGAGCGAATTAATTACTTAACCCGAGGTACCACTGTAATAGCAAAAAACGTCTTTTTTGAGATTTGGTAAAAAAGCTCAACAACTTTGGGTAAAACTCACCCCCCCCAAAAAAAAAGAAAGCTCAAAAACTTTGTCCAAAAAAAAAAGAAAAAAGGAGCAACCCTACATTCTTCCTCAACCCCTCCTTTTTATTTGACAAAAAGAAAAACCAGTTAAGTGCTGGCTGTGAGGGCAGCCTGTGATTTCTGGTTTGCCTACTGAAATACTGCCAGGGCTGATACTTTCACTGACGATGCACAGAGAGAGAAACGCAGAGAGAAGGTTTAAGTTGTTGAGTTGGGGCTAAGAGCATCCTCACCTGTCGTCTCTAATTCTGTAGAAAAAGCCGTAGCCCTGGTGCACCATTGGAACCACAGCTCCCCCGATTCTCGTGTAGCCAACAAGGCTCGTCGAAAGCACAAAGTTTCCACCTCCCCCGCTGCAAATTAAAAAGAAACATGATTGCAGAACGAATCGTTTCCATCCAGAATCAAACAAACACACGGGGCTGCTTTCCCTTTGATCCTTAGCAAAGGAATGCGCTCTCATCAACATCAAAGCATTAAGAGAGGTTGCCGTAGGTCAGACGGTTGGTCCATCTAGCTCAGGGTTGTCTACACTGACTGGCAACAGCTCTGCAGGGGCTTCACAGAGACAAAGAGTGGGAAGGGACCACAGGGGTCATTGCAGTCCAACCCCCTGCAGTGCAGGAATCTTCTGCCTAATGTGGGGCTCAAACCCACAGCCCTGAGATTAAGGGCGTCATGCTCCACCAACTGAGCTATCCCAGCTCATGGGAATCATTCCCAGTCCTACCTGGAGATAATGGGAATTGCAAAGCAAAGGAAGAGGAGGAACTAGCTGGAAGGTGGGTGGAAGTCCTCTCTTTGTCTGCATCCTTCCTGGTCCAGCAGCACAGACTCAAGAAAGCACCAGGTAAGGATATTTTTAAAGGGAGCACTGCAAGTTACACAGCTGTTCTCCAGGCTCTGCTGGAGCATCTGGGACGGCTCAGCCTACAAGCAGTTGGCCTTGTCACCAAGGCAACATTATCAGCTGCTATAGTGGGCTGTTACTCATCCTGTTTCCACCCAGTCAACCCTGACAAATCTGCCACGCTGGGATCTGGTGCGAGATTTGCTGAGGTGCCCCACACTCCCAAAGGGATGCGGGTGGCGCTGTGGTTTAAACCACAGAGCCTAGGACTTGCCGATCAGAAGGTCGGCGGTTCGAATCCCCGCAACGGGGTGAGCTCCCGTTGCTCAGTCCCTGCTCCTGCCCACCAGTTCAAAAGCATGTCAAAGTGCAAGTAGATAAATAGGTACCGCTCCAGCGGGAAGGTAAACGGCGTTTCCGTGTGCTACTCTGGTTCGCCAGAAGCGGCTTAGTCATGCTGGCCACATGACCCGGAAGCTGTCTGCAGACAAATGCCGGCTCCCTCGGCTTATAGAGCGAGATGAGCATGCAACCCCAGAGTCGTCCCCGACTGGACCTAATGGTCAGGGGTACCTTTACCTTTACCTTTACCTTTACCCCACTCCCAGCTGTCAGACAAAGGCACAGCATTTTAAAAGGTACCTTCTAGAGAAAGCAGGATCTGAGAAGAGTTCTGGCACAGGAAGGCTATGCTCCTTTGAGAGAAGCAGGAGACCTAAAAGATGACGGTCAAATCCTGTAAAGAGAAATAATAATCCCATGTGGTTTAGATGTACTGTACGGATTTCTTACTAGCTGCTTGTCTCAATAGCCAGCTGTAGATTTTCATAGCTCCCTGTGCAAGAGACCTGCGGTGGAAAAAGTATAGTTGAAGCACTTTGGGAATCTTTAATTGGTTCAGCCTATTGGCCTCCTGATTACAGCAAGAGCAGTGGCCAAAATGGATTGGGGATTGTGCTCATGGCCATCTGCAGGGATTTCTCAATGGTGTGTGTGTGATAAATACCGCAAAGAAAATATGCAAATTAGCACAGAAGAACAGGTCTACAATTTCTGATAAATACGGGGTCTGGATGGTGACAAGGCCTAAGTAGGCCTGGCCTCTGATTAACATACATTCCAGGTCAACTCCTGTTTCCCAATGGGTAAATCTGCTGTCTCTCATGTCAGGTGATGCTGTGCTTTGCAGTCCCAATTGTTGGGACATCAAAGTGCAGCACAGCAATGTTTGATGGCCCTTTTCAAGAAGCCTCAAGCTGATCCTTTAAAAATCTCCAATTTTCAGAAGTTTAAGGAGCAGAATGAGGTCACTTCAAAGAGCAGCGCTGGGAGGAAGAAACTGTTTCCATTATATGCAATCTGCTCCTCTGTCCTTCAGCAAGTTGCACTCCGACCACCCATCATCACCTGATGGGCAGGTGGGACTACATTCTGCTCCAGCAGTGGAGTGATCAGGAGCCCATTTTAAGCTTCCAGTTGTTCCTTTGAAGCCCTGTCATACATGATGTCTAGCTTTGGGTGGGTAGGCGTGGCTTTCCCAAAACAGCCTAGCAGGCCAAATCAGGAGGCCTGATGGGCCAGGATTGGTCTGCAGGTCAGCAGTTCCCTACCCCTGTCCTGGAGACTTTCCTTTTAAAATGAAAGCTGGACATCAGAGAATTATGGCACATGGGGGAAGTTAACTGGCCGTCTTGCCCCCTACTATGGATGCTCATGAATTTGCTAAAAGGGTAGCAATGACAGCAGTTTATGCTCTTAGGAGGCAGAGCTTGCTGCCTCCAATGCATGGAAGGGTGAATTAATATGCCACATTTTCAGCTCAGTTCAGCAGCGTGTCGCAATAAAGAGGTGGAGAGAACACAAATGCCAACTTATCACAACAGAAACATCCCTTGGCAAGCGTCAAAAAAAAAGGAAAGTACCTTTTCCATTCTCGCATTCTTTCATCAGTTTATTGTGCTTTGCAAATGCCTTCAGCATAAGCTGTTTTCGTTGGCCGAGCTGCAGAAAGTTAAGAAAAGAAAAATCATTTGAACGGACTGTGGCGCCCAACAGAATAAAACTGAAGACTCCTCCCTCAAGCAAGACGCTGAAGGAAAAATCGTACATCCCTGCTGTTCCCCTCTAAGCCAACTGAAATTCTTCCTTGTCGCCGTTTATGACCTGTAATCCCTGGGCAAAATGAACACTTTTAGAGTTAATGCAACAACTTAGGGCACTTGTCTATTTAACAATACATCAGCCAGCAGGAGGGAGTCACTACCTTTTCATAGCCGTGTCCTGCAGAGATGAAAGGCAAATCCATACACAAACAGTGAGCGTGCATTGTTTTATTAATTATCAGTACGTGCACTCAGTCAAGTCACGGAGGTCTTATCCAGGTGGCATTTGCTCAAAAAGCACTACAAAAAAGAAAATGCAGCACACCACCTGATCCATACCTTATGCCTGCTTCCTTGCTATCCATTATAGCTATGCTTAAAGAGTGTCAGGACAGCAGGACCCGCTCCATTGGCTCAGCAGACAGATGAGCTGGAGTTTCTCTCCTCCTCACCCCATAACTGTTAGCTGCCATTTCCTATGGCTGCAACAGAGGGAGAGAAGGCGGGTCCATCACATTTACTCAACTGAGAGATCAGCTTCACCTCCTCCTCTCCCAGAACTGTTTCCTTGCAAGCTGATCATCAGAAGAACTAGCTAACCATCAGAGTGGATCTCTGAATTTGCTTGTTTTCCTCAATGGGACCAGATAATGCTTAAATATCCATATATGCTAAATAAACAAAACCTTGTTTTATGTTTCCCCAAACAGCCCAGTGAATAAATGTGGAAAAGACCCTTCAAAATGGCAATGGAAAGTGACTGCAGCAAAACTGCAAGATGCCAAACTCAAATGGGCACAGAATGAGCCCTGTAAAAAGGGATAAGCTTTATTACACCATCTCTGGCTGTTTGTTTTGCAACAATCCTGCGGTGTGAGAAACCTGAACAGAGCCCTGTGGGATTTCTGCAATGTGATATCCTAGCTTACAAGTGCCCAAACTGTTCAGTTAATAGTGGATGAATCCAGAGCTCCAATGCAAGCAAAACACAACAGTACAGTGAACATAATGAAAAGCAGGAGGAAGAAAGGAAGACCCAAAAAAAGGTAGAAGTGAGATGGCTGCCTTATTTCTCTGCCAGATTTCTAATTCTTACCACTTGATAGCAAACCGCAGGAGAGAGATCTATCGCTGCCCCACTTAAAAACAAGGAAATCAAATTCCAGTGAAACAATATAGTTTGTTCTGCATTTTAAAAACAAGAAGAAATGGCTACATCTCCCATGGTGAATGGGTTTAGTCTTAGGTCTCAAGTTGTGTGTATTACATAACATGATTGCTTTAGTTATCTGTACTCTCTGCCATGAAGAAAGCTGGTGAATGGGATGTATGAGGCAGCAACCAAGATTTAACTACCAAAGGAACATAAGGGCTTATGTATCCACTGGATTTGAACCTTTATTACAAAAAGGCTTGAATAGACAGCCTTGATTCCCACATCCCAGCTGCTTTTCACAGTGACAACACAAAGCATGCAGAATTGGAAATCCTAAAGTACTTATCGTTATCAATGCTTACAGTAAAGGCTGGATCTACCATGGATTTGCACCATTCAACAGCTTCCATGGTGCACGGTCTCATAGTCTCTGTCCGGCCATGGTAAAAACGTCTGGTCATAGCAGTTTCATAGCAGCAACCTGGGCTAGAAAAGAATGTTAGGACAATTACAAAAAAGAAAGCTCCCATTCCACTTGAATGAAAAAGTATCCAATTGTTCAAGCATGTTTTAAGGAAGTAGGTGGGAGTAAAAGGAGATAGGAAAATTGGAAAGCTTATTTAGTAAGTAAAGTAAGATTTTCAAGGGCAAGAACAGAAGGTGAATGCATGTGAACCTTTAAAAGCAGCAGCGTAATCACAGTGCATTCGTTTATTAATTATATTACTGCCTCACCCATTCTCTAAGTAGCTTATGGTGGATTACACCGTTTCACCGCTTTCATTTGATCTTCAAAGCAACTCTCAAGTGGGATAGGCTGAGACTAACAGGCCACCCACTGTGCTTCCAGACAGAGAGAGTATTTGAACCCAGGTGTGGACCAACTCCTGTAAAGTTGGTCATATGCAGCATGGCTATTGGGGGATGGAGAGGGGATTATCACATAGGCATAGGTGAAGACAGTGGCAAAAAAAATTCCTTGCTGCTTAACACAACATTTCCAGCATGGTTGCATGCAAGCCACTCTAAATGATTAAATGATGAGTGACCATCTGCATTTATCATTGGTCGATGGAGTGTGCAAATAATGGGGATGGAAGAGAGGTTACTGGAGGTGTAGTGAGAGTATATTAAAGATCCTGCCGATTCAATGTTTCAGCAGAAACCCATATATGAAAGAGTGGGGATACAACACACCCCTCACAAAGGATCCTAATCCTCTCTGGCTCCTTGGTGCGTGTGTGAGGGGCCCTGCCCTATTGGCAGCTATTTTGGGGGTGCACCTACTTTACGTCCACCCTTTGATGACTACCCCAATATGTACTTTCAGAGCAGTTCCTACTGCGACTGCTTATAAAGCACGTATACCAAGGCAGTAGTAAAAGCCCTGATGTCTCCTACAGAGCCTCAAAATCCTTCAGGGACATCCCACTTTGCTTAGGAGGTCCGAATGCTTTTGAAGCATCTCACTGTATTTCAGGCTTCATTCAAAGTGGCTGCACACTCTCTCGTATAGGTATTTTTGGGTGAGCTACTAAGGATCTGCTCCACAATTTACTTCATTTAGGAATCAACGTATTCAAAGTTATTTGATTCCAATTTTGCCTAGATAACTTTTTTTCTTACTGTCCGTGACGTTTATAGTACGCCAGCTGGAGAGCAAGCTGAACAAATGTATCGGGATGCAACTGCTGTTTCTTGATCAGCGCTTTGCCGAAGGTTGTAAAGGCGTAATTCACCACCTCTATGTCAGACACCTGAGAAAAACGAAAATGCTGTCACCACAGGATAAAGGGCGGGAACCCAAACCCAAAATTTCAACTTCCAAACTCTACACAATTACGCATATTGACTATTCTATTTCCTCCTCGCCCTCCACACCCCTTACATAGCACTACTGGATTCAGGTGAAAACAGGAACTCGAATGCATTCAAATCTTAATCTTTTTTTAAGATCAACCTTTTTACAATGCAACCCTATGCAAGAAGTAAGCCTCACTGAGTTAAACTGGACTTGCCTGGAATTAAGCAGATATAGGACTGCAGCCTTAATTAAAGGGGCATCCTAGATTAATTGCAGGTAGGGGGACCATCTAAAACCAAAGGAAGCATGCTATTTCTTTCAAAAAGATTGTTTTCATCATTTACCAGTTTACGTAGATTTAGAGCTCAATCCTATGCAAGTTTACTCAAAAGTAGGTCCTATTAGGTTCAAGGCATGTGTGCACAGGATTTTAGCTCTAATCAGTTAAAACCAATTTGATACAACTGACTCGTTACTTTAATCAGGTTGCAATAATTTACAGTCACAAATAAATTGCTGTCGGAGAGAAGGAGGTTTGTACTAATGAGTTCTGAAAGCTCTAATGTTTAATCAACTGTGCCTGTCCCAGATATCATTGTGCTTTGAGAACTCAGTGAAGCTGGTCAGGCAGCTAACCCGCAACAGGTCTAAATAAAGGAACCCATGTCTACAGAAAAAGATGCACAGCAAGGGCATACCTGCTTCTCATACTGTTCCTTAGAGTGCGCAATGTTGTTTAGCACTTTCTGGTCCAACCTGAACACAAGCTCCTCTGGCCAGGGGATTTCCCGCACTTTGTCTGGTCCCTGTTTTTCATTTCAAAAGATGAGAGAGTAGTCCCAAGATTTATTTCCATAAACGTGAGGATCTTATTATTAACTAGCATAGGATAGGATGGGACTGTAAATCTTTCATACCTTCCACCTTCCCTCCGACTCAACAACCTTGGCATCGATGTAAGAACAGAGGACTACCAAAACCATGGCATCAAGAGGAGAATGCTGAAACATTCACAAAACAGAAATGACTGTATTAGTGCACCATAAACTTGGGCCCAAACTTACTGATTTTGATTCTCTGGCATACCTCCACAAAAAGACTCTCAGGGTGTAGCACCAGCAGTGTTTTGTATTGCAATGATAAACCACAATAAACCAGAAGGTCTGGCTTATCAGAAATGAGTAAGTGTGCTGGCAAACACTGAGCAATTCCTCCCACTTTGCTACTCCCATAACAAGAGAATCTTGGCTTTCCTTTATGTCTGTAACAGTGATTACATTTTGTTGCTCCCTAACGAGCCACGATCCTTAGCCAATCTGAAGCCATGTTTTGTTGTTGGTTTTGCTGACTAGGGAGTAACAAACCAAGGCTTACTGGTGTATTCCATTTGCAAGGCAAAGTGGGACTGCTCAGTCAGCATACTGCCCTTTCTAGATAAACCACACGGGGCCTGAAAATCTGGTTTACTGTTATGTGCAAATGCATTCATTGAGAGTTTCTTTCATTATGTTATGCTTCTTTTTCATTCAGTATTTAGCTAGCCAGCTCAGACTATAAAGCAACTCCTTTATAAATTGTAATTTATTTGAGGTATTTGTGAAAGCAGAGTGCTAAAACAGAAACTGCTATTCAAAAAGATACAACTCCTTTTTTACCACCAACTCCCCCCCCCCCAAAATGTAGCATTTACGGAATACAAAAAATCGATGGGGCCTCAGGTAAAAAAAATCTACTTACATCACAGTTTGAACCCATCACTCCATTTGAGAATATAATGAGGTTGTAGGATTTGTCTCCCCAGCGTAGCGTTGGATCTCCCAATAGAGCCAAAGAGGTGATCTAAGTTAAAAGTTAACATTTAAGTTCCAAAAGAAAAGCCTGCAACGTTACCCTTGACAAAAATTGGCAAAAAATGAACAGAAGATCAAAACGAAATCAAATAGTTCCCAAATCACTTGGCTGCATCTAAGGGTGAAATGAGACAGCAAATTCCCGAACTGCCCTTTGATTCCTCCCCACCCAGAACTGGCTTCTGCAAGGGCCATTCATTCATTATAGAACAGTATGAAACAGTTTGCAAATTAATTTGCATTATTTCCCTCCTCTCTCTTCATTCCTTTTCAGTTTTCTTTCAAGTCTCTTAGACTGTAGACCACTAGTTTAAACTAAGTGCTTCAGCAGAAAGGTGGCATTTTGATGGAGCAAAGAAAGAACAGACTAACAGTTGCTCAAAATAGAGTCGTACCTCGGCTCCTGAATGCCTTGGGAGTCAAACGTTTTGGCTCCCCAACAATCGAAAACCAGAAGTGAGTGTTCCGGTTTCCGAATGTTCTTTTGGAAGCCGAACGCCCAGCGGGGCTTCCACAGCTTCCGATTGGCTGCAGGAGCTTCCTGCAGCCAATCAGAACCCACGCTTCGGCAGTCGAATGTTTCAGAAGTCGAACAGAGTTCCGGAACAGATTCTGTTCGACTTCTGAGGCACGACTGTACCTCATTAGCTCTTCTCATTAGCTCTTTTCGATATAGACCAAAGTATTGATTTACACATATGTGGAGAGTGCATTTGCCTGTATATTTATAGAACTAAATATTGAAAAGGTTGAACTGGAGATGCCAATCTCCCTACACAAGCAAATGGTCCTTAGCCACGTTTGGAAGATGTGTTTTCTGACCGAAGTGTATTATTAAACATTACAAGCATTTGCCACCAAAAAATGCAAATTAGCCCTAGGAAATGACCACAACACTCTCATAGTTCAGTATTACAGTTAATGTCCAACAATCTTTTTGTTGCTAATCAGTCTTTGCCTGTACTCGAAAGCTGCCTGTAGAAACCATGTTGCTATATAACCACTGCAAGAAGCTAAGATATAAAAGGCACAAGGATTAATTTTGATGTTTAATTCTGATGGTTGTTTTGTAATCATTACTGTGATCCTGCTTTAATATTTTCGTTGAGTTGGGGACTGTTTTGTATTTTATCAGAGTTTTTGTTGTATAGCATCTAGCTGCACAGGTCTCGTTCTCTCTCCCATTTGACATGCTTCTGATTGGGATGGAAATTTCTTTTGGTCTGAGCGAACGGCCGTCTGGCCTCTCGTGATACATGCTACCTTCTCGGGAGCATAACTGCTCTGCAGACACTTTGGTGTTGTGCACCATGTTCATTTCCACTGTTTACTTGTGACATGCTGCAGTTTGTCCTGTGAGCGCAGGAGCAGAGATTATTTAGCAGAGGGTGGGATGTGCCAGCTTTGTGTTGACATTGATACTGCCTGATATGTCCCATCTTAAAACAATATCATTATATTGGGGTAATTGATGGGTGGAGCGAAACCTACAGCTTCGAGCACAACACGAGGTGAGCCAAATGTTTATTTAACATGAAGCAGGTTATTAAGAACTGCACAGAATATGGAATCCAGCAATCCATAATTACCTCTGTATAATTTTCAGGTGTAGCTTGAGGACTCAGTTCATCAAGGGAGACTACAAATACACTGCTCTGTATTTTTTCCAACAGGGACAGGTTCTTTGGATCCAAGTTGATAAGATAGTTGCGTGTCTAAGAGACAAGTGTAGTCATGATTAAAAATCAAAAAACACATCAATCCAGGCAATCACTGCCTCCAGCACAAAAAGAAATGAAGTGTACCAACCTTTGCCCATGGGGTTCTTTCCTGAGATGTTAAGGCAGCCAATCCTGGCCCTTTGGGTTCATTTTGGCATCTCTTTTTGATGTAGGAAAGTTGCCTTGAAGGATTAAAAATAAAAAATGAGAAATTAAAGCTAGTTAGTAGTTCAGATGCAAAATATCAGTTAAGGTACTCTCTTATGCCTGTGATTACCCAGAACTTGAAACTAATTCAAGTTCCAGTGTCCTATCAGGTGGCCATCCTGCCCACCTTCATATGCCCACATGCTTTCTCTCAGACCCCACCAGGAGTCTAAGTGAGAAAGAAGTAAGGTTACAGGGAACCAGACAGAGGGCCTTCTCAGTAGTGGTGCCCACCCTATGGAACACCCTCCCTTCAGATGTGAAGGAAATAAGCAGCTAGTCTATCTTTAAAAGACATCTGAAGGCAGCCCTGTTCAGGGAAGTTTTTAATATTTAACGCTGTATTGTTTTTAACACTTGATTGGGAGCCACCCAAAGTGACTGGGGAAACTCAGCCAGATGGGCGGGGTATAAATAATAAATTATTATTATTATTATTATTATTATTATTATTATTATTATTATTATTATTAGGTGGTCTGATGAATTGTTTGCATGCCTTCTCGGAACTCATTTCAGATTTATGCCTTTTACAACTATAGTACACCTATGGCAAAAACTGCACAGAACTACTTGTTTCCCACAATTTCTAGGAGTTGCACCTAGGCTCAGTGGATCTTGCACTGTGGAAATATGTCCTTACAGCAACCACATATGTGTTTCTCTTTTCTAGCATGTTCTCTTTTTCGCCTCAAGATATTTTTTTTTTTAAAAGTAATATTTTAATTGCTCTCTGAAGCATGCAGGTAGTAGTGATGCCTTTTCAGAGAAAAGGAGATAGAGGTCAATGGTTGTTCCTGCAATAGGGCCCTTTAATCTCCTTTTCACCACCACATTCACAGATACCATGAATGGAAGAGATGGTGGTTTTCAGGAGATGGGGCACAAAAGATTGAAAGGAGAGGGATAGCTGTGGCAGCAGTGGCCCTTGTAGCAGCTGCTGTCTGAAAGTTGTCATCCCCTCCTGCCTTTCCCGCTGCACATTTCTAAACAGCACACGCCTATTAGCTGTACTCTTAGGACACTCTGGGGAGAGGGCAAATGGCAGCAGCTGTTGCTATAACCACTCAGCCCATCCAACTATTCAGAGAAACTCAGAGAGGCACCCAAATGGCATCCTGTTTTTTAAGCCCAAAGTTGTCATTTGAATTTAAAACTACGGTTCAATATAGCACTAGTTTATTGAGCAGCATCCATCGCCATGGATGAAACGCCCACTGGGCCAAGGTCTCTTGCAGTAGTTTGCTCCTTTTCAGCTTTCACTTCTTTTATTAGTTCCTGTTCACTACACTTGGGAAATTAGTAGTGACTCACAATGCAATCAGTTTCTTTCCTTTTTTCATGAGGCTGGAGAAAAGCATTAATTTTATTTCTTTTTCTCTTTTCTTTTCTTTTCCTTTCTGAAATCAGTAATTGAAGCCTGTTCCCATGGGGAGCAGAAGTCGACTAATTAAGAGGCAATTCATCATGAGTGCCCCATGTATACTGAACAGGAAACAATAAGAGGAGCTGAAACTTCAAGGAGGAAATTTTTAAACTCACAGTAAGCACTTAATAGTGTCAATGTCACTTTGCTACAATTGTTTTTTTGCGATAAAATGCAAAGAAAAAAATGTCACAAATCAGTCAAAACAGAAAACACTGGAATGCAATGATCTTTTAAATGACGTAATCTGGATCCTCCATAAAAAGTGAGTGAATAATGGATAGGAATTTTAGAGGAAGGAGTTAATGTGAAAGAAACATAATACAGTTGTACCTTGGAAGTCAAACAGAATCTGTTCCGGAAGTCCATTCAACTTCCAAAATATTCGAAAACCAAATTGCGGCTTCTGATTGGCTGCAGGAAGCTCCTGCTGCCAATCAGAAGCTGCGGAAGCCCCATCAGACATTCAGGTTCCAAAAGAATGTTCCAGGGCATTCTGGATTCAAGGTACGACTGTACAGCTCATGATGAAGTGGAACTCTATCAGAGTACAGTCCACAAAACACTACTGCCATGCAGATGCCATTTATTTCAATGGAGCTTGCAAAACTCCTTTGAAGATGTATAATCTTCCTTGCAAAATGTTCCCCTCAGTGATCTCATGGAGACATTTTTAGAATACAAATGTTACTTTTTAACATGTTGGGTAACTCACATTAAATCTACATAGAAACAAAGTAACAGAAACAAACGATCATTGATTTTTAACTTGTACTTATTATAAATATACCTAGAAATCTCTGGTGGGCTCAATAATTGACCATCGTGTACCCCATCAAATGCAAAAATTCGACCTTGGCACAAGACTATCAAGTGAGATGGGGATTCACCTTCACTGTCTGAAAGATGAAAAAGAAAAAAGCCTGTGAGCATGATGCAGTCACTGCAAAATGCCAGGTAAGGTGCTGCAACAAATAAAACCAATAACCTCTTTTAATCATTACCCAGTTCAATGGAGAAATGTGTTTCTCAGTCCAACACAAGTCTGCGCTGCAAAGATAACTGAAACAGAAAAGCTCTATAGCATGATGTGACAACACAGCTGAATATTTAGGATTCTCTGCAATGTTTACCTCTGGAAAGCAAGAAATAAAACATAGCAGGTGTTGGGTGCATTTTGTTTTATCTGGATGAATACTGGAGTGATTTCCAGCGGATGCTTGGACACTTTGATCACAGCAATACATTGGTGACTAGAGTATTTTTAAAAAATATCCTTTTCTTAAATGATATGAGCATTAGCATCCACACAAACAAGCTCGAAATACTGTGTACTCTTATCAGAAGATGGGTACACAAGTGGGATATTAGTTGGCTACACTGGTCCAGGCAGTCAGGTGTACACCCAGACGAGCTTTGAGGCACCGAGGCAAATTGACCTCAGTAGCTAGACTGGTTTGTGAGAGTATTTGGCTGGGGTGGAGTGTTAGGGAATTTGGCCTGAGACAAAAGCCACTTAAGAGGCTAGTGTGAGGGCCTCTCAAATCTTCAGAAACTGTCAACAAGCACCTTTAAGACTCCCAAATAATTATTTGCATTCCCTTATGTATACAGTACTCCTTTAACAAATCAGCAACATTATTTTAAAATTTATGCTTTGTCTAGTGGCAGAGTTCATCTCACACCTAGGCCTACTATCCATGTTCCTAAGGCATGGTAACACACACACACACACACCAAAAAACCTGTGTTTATATAAAGTGAGGATGAGGGAACCAGTACCCCTGACATGCTAATCTTCACCGTATGGCTTTCACCAAATGCTGAAGGCCCACACCCTGTTACTCTGTTCTTTGACTGTTAAGGTATTTTTGTTTTGTGGGTCCCACCCATTTTGTTGAATCTATACTGTAGTATTTAGTGTTTTGATCATTACAGCACTTTGAAATGCTTCACTTGTTTTCAAAACTATATATTGTGACCGGCCTCAGGACATTATGGTAAGGGGCAGGTAAGCAATATTACAAATAAACATGTGAGAGAGTTGCCTGGTCCTCGGCCGTTGATGACACGGTCCAGGTTACAGGCTCCTTCCTAGAGATGAGAGGAAGTGGAAGCAACTGCAGATGGACTCAGGGGACAGGTTGATAGTAAAGACGCCAGCCCACAGAAGCAGCCCTTGTGTTGATCTAGAGAAAAACTTCTCACCTTTGAAGAATGGTCTCACCTTTCAATAACCAAGGAAAGAAAGGAAGAGAGATTGAGCATTTGCTTTCTCCCTAATCACTGCCTCTTCCAGGAGGGGGATGGGAGAGTTCAAAGGTTCTTGTTAGGACATGGGAACATGGATCTGACTTGAGACATCTTCATTCCTACAGCTCAGTGTTATTGCTGCTAATGGTCTCTGCCCCTCGGCCACAAGCACACAATTTTCAGGGAAGTTTTTAATATGTAACGCTGTACTGTTTTTAACACTTGATTGGGAGCCGCCCAGAGTGGCTGGGGAAACTCAGCCAGATGGGCGGGGTATAAATAATAAATTATTATTATTATTATTATTATTATTATTATTATTATTATTATTATTATTAGTGCATACTGCCCTAAGTAGATGGCACAGGTTTATAAAGAAGCAGGCAGATCATTTTACCTTCAGGAATGTTACGTGAAGGAGGCATTCTCGGTTTGTACATCGCAACTACCTACATATTGGTATAACTGAAGAGCAAAGTGGCAACAGGGCATGTTTTGCAGAGGCAATCAAATAGGGTGTGCCTATAAAGATTATTATGTCACCAAGAGCTTCATACACTGTAAACAACATTCCTGGTGACTGTGTGTTCAAGCGGATGAAGAGAGGCAACTCAGCATCAATGTAAATGTAACATTGTCAGTACACTGCTTTACTGTGGCATCGATTCATATTCCCTGAAACCTCTTGCACTGATGACTGTACTGGTGGGAAAGGCCTCTCCATCGGCTCACCAGAAAGATGAGCAACTTTTGCCTCCTGGTCTCCTTGAATTGTTTTCATTCCAGCTGGACATTGCAAGAACTCTGTAGCTAAGAACTAGTGCAACTAATAACTAGTGTCCAAGTTTGTTTTATATAAAATAGTTTTACAACTACATTTTTATAGACATTACAATCATTGCAATTTAATCAACCTTCACTGTGACCAAAGTACAAACATAATTTAAGAAGCTTTTTTACAGTCAACCAAATCAGGCCAAAGGAAATCCACCCTCTTTTCAATTAGATTTATAGATGTGACGGAACCTTTTTGTTCTTATGTAGGACTGCAAGATCCTGTTACTGAAGGTGCTACTGTGCTTTGAAGAGTTGCACAAAAAGTCAAATCTTGTGGCTTTTTAGTGCCAAGATACTGCAAAGACCATGCTTAACTGAAGTTATCCTTTTAAGTAACTTTTACATAGGTTACAAAGATTTCACTGGGACTTTTAAGAAATAAGTGACTATTTGCCTCTGGATTCCTACACTGCAGATTAAACCTTACTGTGAGGCCAGAAAATGAAACCAAACAATAATAATGATTCTTAAAATCAGAGCAACAAAATAAATGTACTTGTGAGCCCTTTTGTATGCAATGGATGCTATATAAACATGCTTTGTTTTTTTTTAAAAAATTCTTCTAATCTAGAAAATCTTTTTTTTTTTTACCTGTCCTGAAATAACTGGCAATGGAATCTTGTGTAATTCCTGGAATCTTGCAGGTGCTAAACAACTTTCGGAACTGATTCATATCCAGAGGCATATTGCCCTGTTTATGTACAGGCAACTTTTCTCTGTAATAAAGACAACAATACATTGTTAAGATACTCAAATTCTGTTGAAAAGAATGTGCAGCAAACCCAGGGATAAGATGATACCAGATTTGACACCAGGAAGGAATCTTTCCCTGATTAGATAGGCTAGTGTTCTGAACCCTTATACCTTTTTTCTATAGCCCATGATAAGAATCACTTACCTAAGTCAGCAAAGCAATCTGCTCATCGGGAAACACTAGTGAGGTATCCTCTGTTCTCTCTTTTTATGACAATTACAGCCTCATATTGTGCATGCTAACTTGGATGTAGTGCCGTACAGTTCAATGGGACTTACTCCAGCCTGCAGCCTTAATCCACAAGAAGCTGATATATGTTTGAAGGATCTTACATTAGGACACAGGTTTGGACTTCCAAGACATGGACAGTGCAATCCTATACATGTCTGCTCAAAAATAGTCCCATTGAGTTTACTGGGGTTTACTCCCAAGTAAGCAGGTACAGAACTCCTCAAACAATTAAATGGGACTACATTCAGCAATGAACATCAGCAATATTTACACTCCCACCCAAAAAAGTGACCAGTATCATCCTTATATATAAGAACTAATACGTGGTGCTTTTAAATTTCTTACGTTCTCAATAGTTCCCAGAATTTCAAGGTATGCCATACAGCAATGCTTCCTCTTTCTATTTGAGTCCCTTCTTTGGGTGGCCAGTAATGTTCGAGGTAAGGGCCTGGCCCTCCAAAATTATGATAGATTTGTGTTGGTAAACGTGCATCAAGATAGGCCACATTCAGCCACCATTCCTCCAGCTGAAAAGAAACAGCAATTAAGAGCATAAGGAGCCTTGAGCACAGCTCTGACAATTAGATTTGTCTTCAGGGCAAGCACTGCTTCGTAACTCGCATCGGCACAAGTAGTTCTGCACATCAAAAGAGGGTTGGGCATATAAGGATCAAGCAGCCGCCCTCCATGCCACACAACGAACAACATTTGAAAGTAGAGGGAGACTCAGTTTCTGATCTGGTATGGGGGATTCCTATGCAAAGAATCTATATCTATATCTATCAATGTGCCTAAAGTAGTTATTTGGATCAAACATTTTCCTATTATATTTTAGTTAAATTGCTTTTCGTACTCTTACACAGAGGTCCTTGCATGCTCCAAGCAATGTGCTTACCACATATGCCTGGTCCAACTATCTGGAAATGCAAGGGGGCTTTGGCCCTTGCTGACATTTCTAGCAGTTAAACCTTACTTGTGTTCAACAATGAACATGTGGACATCAGACATTTATCTCATGTTTAGAATCTATAAATGAAGCGCTCTACATAGGATTATCCTACACCTGAAGTGTTTTTCGTTTTGTTTTTAAGTATCAGATGCTTGAATTTTTGGAAGATATTGAGTATGGCATTTAAAATTTCATGTGAGACTGTCTCCATTTTCTAAACCCTGATATGGGTCTCTGCACAACTAAAATAGGAAAGAAAAAAGGATTTCCTTCTGTTTCTTAGATATGAAATGGTAAAATATCACAAACCAGGAATCCAGTTTAAGAATTGTTATGTAACAATTTTTTTTAACTCTTCTTCAATCAACAAATTTAAGACCAAAGCAAAGCAGCCTGTGCTTGAGCACATTAAAATGTTTGTTCCAGATTGATCCACAATACAATTAAAGTGAAGCACTGGTCTTATGTTAATTTAGGCTGCACTCCTATACACACATGAAGTCCACTGAACACAGAGGGACTTCTGTAGAGAGGAAACATGCATTGGATTGCTCTGCAAGACTTATTGACTTCAGTGGGATGGAAATCAGAATATAGTATTTTTGATTAACTGAACTGGTGATCTGGTTATTATGCATTTCTGCTGGTTTTCCACACATAAAAAGAGGGTTTTGTCCTGAAAATTCTGCTAGAATGTGTGGTTCATCCCACAACATGAGATGAAGCAGTATAAGTAAGGATCAAAGTATTGTCAATGACTGATATTTCTAAGATATAATCCTTGCACCCTTTTCTTGTCTTTCATTAGAAAACTGATTATCAGCATGAATTAGCAAACCATGCAAGCTTTCTTAAAACATACCCAGTTCCTCTTCACTTTAGCTCTTTCAACTAATTTTTGATGTAGCTCTTTCCCAATCCCATTTCCAAATCTTTTTACTATGTCAGAAGTTCTTTGATATTCTTCTTGATTTAGGAAAGGTCTCACTGCAAAACACAAATGTTTAGTTAAACAAAAATGTTCTGAACCTTTTTACGACTGTACTTCCATGTTCAACATCAGTGTACAGAAAACAAACAAAAAAACCAACTGCCACGGCTGACAGTATCTGTAAATAGTTATTTCTTAACAGCTGAATGTTAACGAGACAAACACAGTGCAGGTTCATACATGCAAACCCATCTCTTTTTTAAAAAAAATAATTTTTATTAAACTTTCTATTTAACAATCCAATCATATCACATTAGTTATTCCAAATTATGCTAATACATATCATTAAGTCCAAATATTTTGCCAAATTTTAAATTTTTGTTGGGGGTTCCCATGCTTCGAGTTCAGTAAGGGTCCAATCATCTCATATTTCTGCTGCTTTTGGTCATGCAAACCCATCTCTGTAGTACTAAAAGACGGCTTACATGTGCAGAAGAATTGTTATAAATTAATAACCACAAACAAAACTTCCATTACCATCCAGTATCAACTGAAACACAATGTTATTGGAATGGACAGAGTTTGCACATGTGGCTCAGTTAACAAGACTAAGAAGATGCCTGGGTGAATTACGGTAGCCTGGGGTCACTACACTCTCAAAGTAAAATGGAAAGCTCACATTGAGCCTGAACAGTAACCAGTGTTCAGTAGATATATCATAGATATAAGGTATTGTTTTTTTCCTTTGAGAAGGAGTGTCACCACAACTAATCCTGAGAAGATGAAGAGTGAAACAACATAGTCAAGTCCTTTGGCAATATTTGAATATTTTGCCAAGCCTATATTTTAAGTATAACTGAGCCTTTTGCCAAATCAGAATAGAGCCAAATACCATGCACACGCTATTCCCTGGCTTGCTTTCAGCTTATTACACCTGAAGAAAA
This sequence comes from Podarcis raffonei, assembly GCF_027172205.1. Classification (NCBI taxonomy): domain Eukaryota; kingdom Metazoa; phylum Chordata; class Lepidosauria; order Squamata; family Lacertidae; genus Podarcis; species Podarcis raffonei. Next base: position 25,367,792 of record NC_070613.1, on the reverse strand, counting down.
AACAGTGAGCCATGGAAGAGTCGGGCAGCAATAATCACTCAGTGATTATCCACCATTGCTAAATCGTGCTGGCAATCCTACATCCATTTACCAAGTCTGTTTGTTTTCTATTGAACTTCTTTCAAGCGTGCATATTGTCAGAGACTTACACTGCAATTCTAAGGAGCATTCCAACAGGCTGGTGTAGCTGGTAAATTGACTCCTAAGGACACGGTCATTACAGTGCTTGGCTGGAGAAATCTGAAGCTATTTGATTCTTAGGACTATGAAACTTTTAACAGATTAAACTTAAAGGACACAATGTACAATGACAACTTTATACATTGGCATAAATGCCCAATGTTTAGGAAGATATTCAGTGATAGTTGGGAATTATTTTGATTCAGAAGTGTTGCTTAAAAAAAGTATGCAAGTCCTCAGTAACAACCATTCTTTTCTAATAATGTTTCATGAAAAATGAAAGCTTACAACAATAAGGGTTGCAAGTATTAATTAACTACGGCTTTAGTTGATCAAGCAATCAATGGGAGCTAATTTTATTTCCAACCAAGGTATCCAACCCTCAGTGGATACAACTCACCTGATTTTAAATCGTGAATATGAGAGTTAAGGTTAAAAGGAACATTTTTTTTAAAGCTATATGGTTTGTAACAGGAATATGAAAATATTTTTTTCCTTCTAGTAATGACTGCTATTTTTTGGCTTTTAAACTGTAACATCTCATAGTTCCTTGGGTATTTCAAACAGGCAATCTAGTTTGAAATACTAGACAATCTAGACAATACACAAATTTATTTACATTTACAGCTCAATCCTACTCAGAAGTAACCCCCACTGAGCTCAATAGTACTCAATAGGCTGCAACCCTATACACATTTACCTGATAATAAGTTCTTTATTAACATCTTAATTATTGTTTCTAAGCATGGTGTCACTTACAGCTTCAGTATATAGAAATCTGCTCTGTTTTGAAGGTTGTTTGCCTTGGGTAGGAACCAAGTAATTTTAACAAGGACACTGTCATGGTTTCAAGCTCCTCCCATTTGACTTTAGAAAGTGCAGAGTTGGATAACGCTTTACAACCTTTGCACAGTTCAGTGGGAAACTTTTTTATTGTGACTTCATGTGCTTTAAATATTGAAAGCATACTGGTACATTTCGTGCTAACGCTGCAAATAAAGTAATGTATTATAGTAACTGTGTTTCAAAATCCTTAGTACTTTCAGACTCTTAACATGCATGAAGTTATTTGACTAAGCAGACATAAAGCAGGTTATTCTTTCCATGTTACTTAAGTCTTTACCCACAATAAACATTAACGTTTGTTTAAGACCTGAATCAAGGTACTTCCTTAAAGATTCATCAAGAGCAGGAACGGGCAGTGAAGGGAGTGAACTCTGATACTGAAATGTACGCTCTTCGGAAGAATCAGTCACTTGGTTTTCCATGACGATCTGCAGAAAACAGTATTTAAAAAAATAAATAAAAATAAACAGACTCCTATGAACTGATTGCACTTCCCGATCTGTCGTTAATTCATTTTACTTGGGTCATTTACAATGTAAACCTCTCCCACGATTCAAGTCGATTTGAATGTCCCTGCCTGTTTAAAAACAATCATACCTTTTACTCCAGAGACTTCACGCTCTCCTTCTGCTGGAGTGCATATCTTCTACAGACCTTTTTTTAAAAGTCAAAACTTCAAAGCTATTCCCTCACAGCAAAGCTTCTAATCTGTGGGAACGCGAAACAGAACTGCAAGTCCTGGGTGTGCCTAGTGAAAAAGGTATTAATCCCGCCCTTCTGAAAGATCATACAGTGGACGCTCGGGTTGCGAACATGATCCGTGCAGGAGGCACATTTGCAACCTGCAGCGTTCGCAACCCGCGACCCGCACATCTGCACATGCGCAGGTCACGATTCAGTGCTTCTGCGCATGCGCAAGCGGCGAAACCCGGAAGTAACCCGTTGCAGTACTTCCGGGTTCGGTGCGGTGCGCAACCTGAAATCGCGCAACCCAAAGCATCTGTAACCCGAGGTATGACTGTAATCGAGAGGGGCTCTCAATGCCACTGAAGTTGATAATGATATGCAAATTTAAGTACAACCAAACCACCTTGTGCAGCTTATGAATTATAGTAATTATATGTATAATAATAATACATCATGATCTTAATATCATACTCAATTGGGTTTACCCAACATGTGTTTTCCCTCCATGGTACATATGACGATACCTCTTAGTGACAACCTTACACTATATTATTTCAATCCCCGCCCTTTGTTTACCACCAGGAGGTTGTTGTGTCAGAAGTCCAGAACAAGCCAGTCTTTACTAATTTTTGTGAAGCATCTTGGGCACCCATGGCAACCATGTCCCCTGACTGTGCGCCAAAGGTAATCTAAAATGGATTTACCGTATTTTTCGCTCTATAACACGCACCAGACCATAACACGCACGTAGTTTTTAGAGGAGGAAAACAAGAAAAAAAATATTCTAAACGAAATAGTGGATATATGATTTTTGTGGTTCATGCTGTGGCCACAGACATGTGATCTGACAGTGAGTTTGGAGTAGCCCAATACAGAAATCCTGAGGATCCAGGTGGATCCATGCTTTGTAACCACGGAGGAGGGAAGGAAGGGGAACCATGGATCCTCTGCTCACGACTGCAGCAGATCCCCCCCGCCACCCGCAGGCATTCGCTCCATAACACGCACAGACATTTCCCCTTACTTTCTAGGAGGAAAAAAGTGAGTGTTATGGTGCAAAAAATACGGTATTTTGCTGGGCGATTGAGAAACACACACTTCACTTTCTTCCCGAACCCTGACAACGTTGCTATCATTTCTCGTTCATACACCGTCCAATACGCCCTAAGTGCTTCCCAAAAAGGAAAACTACAAACAGAGGCAGCTGACAGCTTAAGCAGGCTGCATATACACACTGTGCGTAAAAAAGACATTCCCCCCCCAAACGAACCCCAAGAACAGTCGTTCATTCAGGGACCTACAATCCGCATCACCCTTAACAAGCCACGGTTTCCAGGATTTTTTTGAGGGGAGGGGAAATATGCTTTAAATGTGTAGGCAACCCTAGTTTCGCAGTCAGGTGCCCTGTGTCCAGCTGGGGCTCTACAGCAAGCAGTTGCAGGGACAGTAGTGGGCTAACAAAGTTTTGCTGGTGGCGTCAGCCCGAGCCCAGGACGGCTGATTGCACAGCAAATCAATAGCACAAAACTCTGCCACGCTCCGTTGCGAACTTTGCCTGTTTTCGCGTTGTTGTTTTTTTACAGATTTCATCGGGTTGCGCTTTGCAAAGTGTCGAGTTTGTTTGGCTTTGGCTGCTGAGCTGCAGAAACAACAGGAGGCGACTTACGGGGTGGGGTGAGGGAAGGCGAAAGGGGAGCAAGAAATACCCCAAAAAAACTCACTTGCGGGGCGCCCCCCTACTTTCTGCGGGGCTCCCACCCCACCCGGGCGCCCTCCTCCTCCTCTTCCCACAGCGCTGCGCTGCCTCCCCCTACCTGAGCCTCGGCGCCTGGCAGGCCGCGCTGCTTGCTCGCTTTCCCGTTTGGAGAGGCCTCCGCGTAGCAGTCGGGGTCTTCGCCGCCGCCCGTCCCTCGGCCTCCAGCCCAAACAGGGAAGGCGGAGTTGCTCAAGCGGGAGCGGCGGGAGGCGGAGGCTTCTGCTTCTTGGCTCGCTTCTCCTCTCACCTTTACCCCACATCCAGGCCTGCTGGGAAAGAGGAAGTGCCAGCGCCTGGCGGGGCTTCTCCAAGGCGGAGCGCGCGGTGCGCAAGGCGGGTTGGAGGCCGGCCTTGGGTCGCCTGGGCTGGGGCAGGGCCGGCGCGGAGGGAGAGACCCGGGGGCTCCGGGAGCAGCTGCAGGGGGCGGGAAGCAGAGCAGACCGGGCGGCCCTGGCTGTCTGTCGGCTCGCACGCTTTCTAACCCCGCACCGCCCGACCCACTTGCTACGTTTCTGAAGAGCTGCTGCGCGCCACACCTGCTCCTTATTTTTTATTATTAAAACGCCGTGCTCCTTTTAAAGAAGCGGTGCGCGAAAAGAAAAAAAAAACGAAAAGAAAAAGCACTTCCAGGCGGAGTTTGGCAACGAACCCCGTGAATTTCGTTGGGTTTTTGAACAGGTTTTCCCACACCCACTCACAGCAACTTTTAAAAGAAGAGCGCATCCAGGTGTCCACAGGATATATGCGGTACACACTGTAAAAATCGCAATTGTGCTTGCTGATGCTGCAGCCAGAGGCACAAAGCCAGAATCTTAAGGGTTTCTTACCGCTGCCAAAACTTCTAATTATGGATCACATTTGAGTCCGTGGGACACACCATGGTTTGGGGAGGGTCCCCTCTGGAAACTCAGAGGATCCATGCTATTTAAACTTTTACACCATGGAACCCCCCGTGCATGGTTTTCCCAGTTCAGTCTATGGGCACTGATGTGATCTGATATGTGATTCTTTCCCCCTAACAATCCTTTCCAGGTGACTCCCTTCAGAACTTTTCTTATAGATGTCTTATGTATAGATTTTCTGATCCTAGGTATTAGAGTTCCTGCCAACCTAGCAGTTTGAAAGCACGTCAAAGTGCAAGTAGATAAATAGGTACTGCTTTCTGTGCACTGCTCTGGTTCGCCAGAAGCGGCTTAGTCATGCTTTATGCCGGCTCCCTCGGCCAATAAAGCGAGATGAGCACCGCAACCCCCGAGTCGGTCACGACTGGACCTAATGGTCAGGGGTCCCTTTACCTTTACCTTAGGTATTAGAGTTTTTTGGAAGCGACATTATTCAGAAGAATAAAACATTAACAAATATGCATGACGACTGCAATATAATGCAACCATAATTATTACCTTTTTTTAAATAAAATATTTATTGAGGTTTTACAAAACATATACAGTGGTGCCCCGCAAGACGAATGCCTCGCAAGACGAAAAACCCGCTAGACGAAAGGGTTTTCCGTTTTGGAGGTGCTTCGCAAAACGAATTTCCCTATGGGCTTCCTTCGCAAGACGAAAGCCCATAGGGAAATCTCCGGGACAGCGGGGAAGCGCAGCGCGTCTTCCCCACTGTCCTCGGACCTCCTCCGAAGGCTGGCGGCGGGGCGGAGAGACCTCCTCCCGCCGCCAGCCTTCGGAAGGCTGCTCCGAAGGCAGGCGGGGGGGCGGAGAGACCTCCTCCCGCCGCCAGCCTTCGGAAGGCTGCTCCGAAGGCTGGCGGTGGGAGGAGGTCTCTCCGCCCCACCGGCAGCTGTCGGATGGCTGCGATCTGAAAATGCTGGCGGGCGGCAGCGAACGCTGCGCTGCCGCCCGCCAGCATTTTAAAAGCCCCCGGGACAGCGGAGACTTCTCCGCTGTCCCGGGCGATCTGAAACTGCTGGCGAAGGCTTCGCTGCCGCCCGCCAGCATTTTAAAAGCCCCCGGGACAGCGGAGACTTCTCCGCTGTCCCGGGGTGATCTGAAAATGCTGGCCGGCGGCAGCGAACGCTGCGCTGCTGCCCGTCAGCATTTTAAAAGCCCCCGGGACAGCGGAGAAGTCTCCGCTGTCCTGGGGGCTTTTAAAATGCTGGCAGTCGGGAGGAAAGCCCTCCTGTCCCCGGTGCTTGCAGGGTGGGAGGTGGGGAGAAGAGCTTTTCTTCCCACCGCCAGCCTTCAGAACAGCCTTCTGAAGGCTGGCGGTGGGAAGAAAAGCCCTTGTCCCCCCCCCCCAGCCTTCAGAAGAGGTCGGGGGACAGACTGTCCCCGGACCTGGTCTGAAGGCGGTTTCCATAGGAACGCATTGATTGATTTTCAATGCATTCCTATGGGAAACGGTGCTTCGCAAGACGAAAAACTCGCAAGAAGAAAAAACTTGCGGAACGAATTAATTTCGTCTTGCGAGGCACCACTGTATCACATATGACAAAACGAAAACATCAACAACGAACAGAAATACACACTTAACAACAAAAAAAGAAAAAAAAAGAGAAAGAAGAAAAATTCCACTTTTTAAATTTCAAAAATCCATATCCCTCTTTCCTGACCTCCTCACATCCCCCTTTTTTGTATTCCTCTTTATTCCGTCCAATTCAGCAAATTCTAACCCTTTTTCCAAACTCGTTTAAAATTATATATTTCCAATTATTATGTCTCTAATTTCCCATATCTTGAACCTTTACACCACCTTATATACTTTGACATAATATTATTCTAGTCATACCCCCTCCTTGTTAAAATTCCTCTTTTCAGAACTCTTTTAACCATATCCCAAATGCCGTGTTGCCTTCACCTCCCACATCATTTTAACACTCAAACATTTTACAGTATTTTTGTAGATAGTTCTTAAACTTTTTCCAATCCTCTTCCATCAATTCTTCCCCCTGGTCACGGATTCTGCCAGTCATTTCTGCCATCTCCATGTAGTCAATCACTTGCATCTGCCACTCTTCCACGGTGGGTAGATCTTGTGTCTTCCAATACTTGGCGAGAAGTATTCTTGCTGCTGTTGTTGCGTACCATAATTATTACCACACCTATACTACAGATTGCAAAAGGTATGGAGGTATTCCCATGAACAGTGTATATAAATTAGTCTGTGCATCTCAGAAATTTACTTTCGGTGTTGTATTAGTAAGGATATTAGTAGGGCCCTCTACAACATTTCTAATACCAATTATATAAGTAACACAATCAAAGCTAAAATTAAGCCTCAGCTGAAACTGGTGTATGTGTGTGTGTGTGTGAGAGAGAGAAATCTTGTTTGCCCCAAACTTCACAATTTTAGTTATTGTTCTGGAGCCTTGCAAAAAGAGGGAAATGTTCACCCATTCAAAGTGAAAGTATGAAGCACTGGCCTCTCTCTAAGCTGGCTTTGTGACATCATCATTTAGCCAAGTCTGATTGCCTGCAGGATAATGTGCTATCATCACATCAGGAAAAGGTAGATTCAAATTAATTTCCAGTCTTCATTTTGTACTATGGTGAAAGGCATCTGCCACATATAAATGTCTTGATAGCTCATCTGTTTCTTGGAAGTGTGGGCCACAAAGAAATGCGTAGTTGACAAACTTTATGACAATTCCGACTGCTGAGTTTTGCATCTTGCCTGTTTCAGATGACCAGGCCATCTTTTAAACATATTTGTATCCATATTAATCCATAGCATTTAATATTTCTTAAGGGAACATGTATTTATTTTTATTTAAAGCACAAGCCATTTTTAATACTTGCAAAATAGCCTTGGGGCAAGGCTTTGACTTTCAGAGATAATCTTTACTATGTGGTTTACCTAACCATTTATTTACTTAATTTATATACCACCTTTATCTTCCAAGGAGCTCAAGGTTATCCTACTCCCCATTTCATCCTCACAACAACCTGTGGGGTAGGTTAGGCTAAGAGATGGTGACTGGCCCAAAGTCACCCAGTGAGCTTCATGGCTGGGTGGGGAATTGGACCCTGGTGGTCTCCCAGGTCATAGTGCAATACTCTTAACCATCATGTCACACTGGAAGATTCATACAAACTCTAGTGAGTTCATTCCCACTGAGACCCCACTGCTTAAATAACATCTTGTTTCTGTACAGCCTGCAGTGTGTTGAATTGTTCAGGAAATGAAGTTCTGGAACCCAGCTTACCTGACATTGACATATATAATCATTGTGTCAATGTGGAAAGGCCATTGTTTGTTGGGCCATTGCCACCCCCAAACATGGCTTGACTTAGGGTGTAGCTAGGCAGGGTGGCAGATCATTCACAATTGGCTCTCGTATGTTGTGTTAAGTTTATTCTGGTTTTTGTTTTCTCTTTTTCTACAATATGGACCCACTGGTCTGCTGTACAGTGTTATGTTTCTGTCAGTCAGTCATAAAAACATTGGAAGCTGACTTGTACTACACTAGTTTAGAATTGTGTGGCAGGATTTCAAACAACAGTCCCTTCCAATCCCAGCCCTACTTGGAGACACCAGAGACCTCCTGCATGTAAAATAGTTGCTCTACCAAATGAGCTATGGAGGTTCTTCTTAGTTATTTATAAAACTGTGGCTACTTGATCGGTAATTAGTCAAGTGTGGGGTAAAGTAAACAAACCAAGTCAGAAAATCAGTCTGAAAATCTCCAGTTTCTACACTCCCACCAACTTCCTTCATTTTAAGATGTGACTTGTCAATAGTTCCAGCAACCCCACTCCAAATCTGGAAGCTTGTGTTTCTTGGATTAGATCTTCTCATGGTCTTCCAACTGCAGATGGTCTCGCATCCAGTCTCCCATATCTGTATTTCCAGTACTGGAAGTTTATTCCATTTGCTTCTGGTGTGGCCTTGCCTTGCCTCTTTTTTGTCCTTATGACAGACGTGACTTTAATAGGATTGTAGAACTGACACCCACTATATCCAAATTGATTCTGGTTTGTACTTCCTTTGAAAAAGGATCTACGGGGAGTGGGGGGAGAGCTTTCCACAGGGGGTGTTTCAGATCTGTCTGCATTTCCAGCATCCATCAGTTGGCAAAATGCCTAGGTGTTTAAAGTTCACTGGTGGTCCAGCAGACCTGATGCAGTATTTTTTTGTTGAATCAACCTCAGTATATCACATCACAGTCTGCCCTCAACTAGCCTCCACCTATGTTGGTCTCCCTGCCTTCCACCCCACCAGCCCCAATAAGCACCAGCAACCACTGCAGGGATGGTTCAGTTAGTTCCAGCTCCCTGTTGTATTTCCACATAGTTAAGCAAAGGTACATGTGGTTTAAATGAAGCACGCAGGAGAACAGCAACCTCTCACAGTCAGACTGTAGGGCATGTTGCAGCTGGAATGTCCACAAGATGGCAGTGTTGCCTACAACAGCAAGTACTGTACTTTGAAATCCTTTGTCCTTACCAGAGTTTCAGCAGAATCTTATACTATGTTTAGTTTGTCTAAAAGATGTAGTTGTTTTCTTTCAAACCATCCTCTGCATTTGACTTCTTTGCCTACTTTAAAAAGCAAAAGCGTGTGTATTGGCAGTTTCTGAACTTCCAAGTTCTGTCTGTTGGTCATAGCTGCAACAGTGGACATCATTTATTGCACTATAAATAAATCAGGATGTTTTGCCCAGCGAGTTGGATGAGTATTTGTGACTCCATTAACCTGCTTGCGATAGCCAGAAAGAGCATAACTGATATTGTAGAATGCTGAACTTGCAACCTAAATTAGTGACTTTTAAATTCTGAGCGTTCAAGAGAACGAGAGAGAAAAAATAGAAATGAATATATATATATTCAAAAGCAAGGTGTGGAGTCAGATTTATGTTGCTTTTGTAGTTGGGTTGCAATATTGCTGTATTGGGCTAAGAGAGACCTACCTGCTGAATACCATCTCCTGCTATCAGTACTGTTATGACATCACACTCCCAATAGCCTCATTTGGGGGGGGGGGGTGAAGTCTTTAACCATATTTAAGGGAGCCTTTAAACATTCAGAAAAACTTGAGTTACAAATGGCCCTAGCAGTGTGACCAGTTGCTGCTGCACAGCCTTGCTGCCCATCAAAAAAAGGACTCACAGATGCAACCTTGCTACTAATGAACTTCTCTCCCAGGCAGTAAAGGTAAAGGGACCCCTGCCCATTAGGTCCAGTTGTGGCCGACTCTGGGGTTGCGGTGCTCATCTCGCTTTATTGGCCAAGGGAGCCGGCGTACAGCTTCCGGGTCATGTGGCCAGCATGACTAAGCCGCTTCTGGCGAACCAGAGCTTTGCACGGAAACACCGTACCTATTGACATGCTTTGGAACTGCTAGGTTGGCAGGAGCAGGGACCGAACAACTGGAGCTCACCCCATCAGAGGGATTCAAACCGCCAACCTTCTGATTGGCAAGTCCTAGGCTCTGTGGTTTAACCCACAGCGCCACCCGCGTCCTCTCCCAGGCAGTAGCAATGGTATATTTACCAGAGTTTTCTTTGCAGGTGCTGATGTTCACTGCAGCCCTTAAGGTGATGACATCATGGGCCTGGCCAGTGAGGATTTTTGCCCAGCCTGGGAATGTAACTGCTAATGTAGATTATCAATACTGCTATTATTACACCAGGTAATACCTAAATTGAAGATCTGAAATAGAAGTGGCTCTTCTGAAAGACTCAGTGAATTTTATTTTAAATGAAAACATCAATTGGTTTGTTTGTTTTTAAAGAAAGGAAAAGATTCATCTGCCCTGAAAGCCCAGTGTTATTTAATGGTTTATTTGTCTGCTTTCAAGTGGCAGTGAAGGTCCTCATATTGCACATGGTGAGACAAAAGGGACAATTCAATAGCAGGTGGGTAAGTGTTTCTCAGATTAGAAGTACAATTCACTGCAGAAATTTAGGTAGATATCATTAGGTAGGCCAGAAGAAACATATTAGAAAGCAGAAATATATTTTAGGGTTCTTCCCCCTTTTACAATCCATAAACAGCAAGACCAATTCACTTGAAGACCTTTTACATGGGAAAATTCTCAAGCTTCTTACAAAACAGTGAACTGCAATTTTCTGTCCTGTGCAAAGGGCAAAAATTATTAATTTTGAAACATTAAATGGTTTTGTAACAATGAAACAGCATCCAATTACTGAGTAAAGCAATTCCCATGGCTATCGTGTTGTACTGGCAACTGGAGTTTCCAGACCCTTTTCAAGGAAAAAGACCAACCAGGCATCAAATGGGCACATTATCATGAATATAGAGTAGGTCCCTGAATGGCTCTATTGAATTTGTTGTGCAAGTCACATCCAATTTCTTTCCAAACTTGTAAACTAAACTTGGAGAGGAAAGCAAGTGTTGAGACAATTGAATCCTTTGTTCAGTAGATGTAAGAACACGTTCACTTAAAGAGATTCCTGAACTGTAGAATAATGTTCACTGTGGCCAAAGAAATAAGCAGGGTGTTATAGCAGTTTAGTTCAGAACCAAGCTTGGAAGGATGGGAACAGCTCACTGCAATTTGTTGCATATTTGTATTGCTATGTTGTTTCTGAAGGGCTTACATAAACTTGAACCTCTTGCAATTTATCTGGAATTATGTCAGTCGTTCCTTTGGATATTTTTTTGTTCCTCTGGCAGAGGTCCAGGCTAACCATTTCCATTTTATCCCAAACAGTTACAGCTCATGAAAAAAAACACTGAGATTTCAAGAACTGGCTAGTCCACTGAAGTAGTTCAGCATGTCCCACTTCCTACATGGCGAGAAGTTCCAAGGCACTCGGCTGGGATAACCCAGCCAGATGGGTGGCAGATAAATATCACCATCAGCAGCAGCCTTCTTCAATGATTTACCCCACCCAGAACACGCAAAGAGCATTCTAGTTCCCTCCCACCACTACGTGTTCAGAATCATTAGTCAGCAACCTCCTCAGCAAAATAAATGTATGTCCAAAAATTTAAGACTCTAAAGCTGCAGTGAAATGAGGTAGCATAAAGGCATTGGGCCTTAATTGATCCTTGTTCTAATTAGACATTGTTCAGTCATGTACATGAGGCCAATGGAGGCCTGTCTGGGTATGACTCCACATGCTTCTCCCAAAACTCAAATATATCCTCCTAAATCTCAAGATGTAACAGCGGTTGATAATCTGGTGTGATGAAATCTGCGGAAGCAGATATGATCACATTTTAAGGACTTTGTCATAAGTTGCAAATACGTTTTGATTGCAATCAGACTTTTTTATTAATTTTTGCCTGTTAATTGGAATATTTTGTTCTTTTAAAGAAGAAAGTGTTTCGGATAATTAATAGGTAAATTGATTTTCGGGCAAGAAAATTGCATGCAACCAGAAGCAACTTATCACATTTGAGAAGTTTGTGTGTGGTTTTGTGTTTCTTTTGCAATGGGTGTGTAGGTGTAAATACATGATTTCAAAACCTTATGCATCTGAAACGGTCCATCAGTGCAAGACAGCTCCTATCCCTGCTAGCACTGACAGGGCTGATGGGAGTTGCACTACAGGTTCCCCATCTCTGGTGTCACTAGTTGGAACAGAAGTGCTACCAGTATTTCCGTGCTACCAGTATTTCCTGTAAGTAGAACTAATCAGATGTATTATAATAGCCTAACATCACTGCCGTTCCCAAAGTTGTTGAATTATTTTTTTTCTACCGCGTGAGTGCAAACTTTTATATTGACATGGGCAAGGAGAAGATTGCTGTGAATATTTAAGTAGCCAAAACCATGAATATTACTAGCTTAAAGAGGATCCAAACAAGCCATGTCCAAAGAAGAAAAAAAGTTTATTGCAAATACTGATGTTCACATCAGTCTGAAAATGAGTAGTGCCCTTGCCTTTGAACTAATTGTCCAAAGAAAATCTACAGTCCATATTTCTCTATCATCTCATTTGCTTTAGAAATGTAAGCTTTCATGGCATCTTCTTTTGACATACCTGTAAAGGGGGAAAAATCAGCTTTATTACTATGCCTTATTTGTTATTTTCCCATGACATTATTTTGAATCAGAATAATATAGAACTGTAATAAATCCATCACCTTTCTTCTGGTTCCATGCTTCCCATTTTGCTTTGCCTTTCAAATCCAGCATCCCAGGACACTCTGCCAAAAGACAACAACTAAGTTTCAATAAAAACCCACGCAAAGTATCTTTGAAATGAATATATAGACATGTAGGTATGTACAAAGTTACCAATATTAATATTTCCCACGGTCGACTGCTTGTAGAGTCCATACAGTTCTTTTAGTTCATCATCAGTTGGTTTGGTCTTTAGTTTTTTTACTTTTTCTGCCACGGTGTTGAAGTCGGCCTGAAGAGAGGCAAAAATAATAATATAGGAATTTCACTTAAAACAGCCATATATTGCTTCCAAGGAGTGTGATGCTTCAGGGAGGAGTCTCTCTGAGCCCCACCTGGTCATGCCAGTTCAAACTTGAGACCTTCTGAAACACAAGACAAATGCTCTACCAGCGAGTTATGCTAAGAAGCTTCCCATGCAACAAGTCAAGTTGCATGCAGTCAAGTTGTAGCATCGCTTGAATCTCACTCTCTTTCTCTGTGTAAGCTGCAATGCAGATACGGAAGACACTGGGCATCTTTCCAGCTCTGTTCAATATCAGCTCTCTCAGCAAGTTGGGTTGTTTTTGTTTGCCTTGGTATTTTTCTATTCTTGGGTATAAGGTTTCATTTGAAGTAAGCCAGTTTTATCAGTCTGACATGGCTACAAGAACGTCACATTATACTACCAGGCCAGAATATGCTCGACTGCAATAGGACCAATATTTAAGACCACTTACTTCTCAGTCCTATGCACGTTGGTTCAAAAGTCCCAATGGACCTGCTCCCAGGAAGGCGGTATAAAATGGCAGCCTTAATGCAGGTTTATTTCTCTGTAACACTTTAATGATCAGCAAGGGGCTAATTTGGCTCACAAATTTTAAAGCATGTTTATAGACTGGAATTACTTACTCAAGTTTATTTTCGAGTAAAAGGCATGGGGTTTTATTATTTCCATATCAGTATCACAGTGTTCCACCACAAAGCAGGTTTATGCTCATTTTATCCTAAGATTTCTGTCAGGCGGGCTAGGGTGAGCTAGCAGCTTGCCCAGGGGTCAGCAAACTTTTTTTAGCAGGGGGCCACTGTCCCTCACACCTTGTGGAGGGCCAGACCATAATTTGGGGGTGGTGGGATGAACAAATTCCTATGCACCACAAATAACCCAGAAATAAATAAGAGCACACATTCTACTCATGTAAAAACACCAGGCAGGCCCCACAAATAACCCAGAGATGCATTTTAAATAAAAGGACACATTCTACTCATGCAAAAACATGCTGATTCCCAGACCGTCCATGGGCCGGGTTTAGAAGGCGATTGGGCCAGATCTGGCCCCCAGGCCTTAGTTTGCCTACCCATGAGCTTGCCAAAAGGCCTCATTTTGGGCTTCATGGCTGCCATCTGTTCAATATTCTGTCAGCTCTACTGATTTTCGACTACACTGAGGTCAGAACTACATTACATGTGAAACACAGATAAGTTCAGATAAAGTTCTGCTCCCCTGTTTCTCCATAAAGGGCATGCTCAGTCAGCTTGCATTGTCATATAACCACACTAGTGATGGAACCACATACTGCACGCAATCAACAACCCAAGTTCCTCTGTCTTTGAGCTGAAAAAAGACAGTTATCCCAAGTTGAATATTATTTTTTATAGAAAAAGGTTTCCTTCCCATGGGTGGTGGGAGAGAATGGTTTTTGGCTGCAAACAACTTCTTCCACCCTAATCCTCTCAAGACGAGGTGTGTGGCTTTGATATTTGCACTAATGACAGCTCCCAAGAGCAGGAAGCTCTGAATAAGTGAATCTAGTAACTCAAGGATAGAGCGGGTGTACATTTTTGTGAATTGGCTCCTACAACAGACAGTGATGTTTTTAAAAAGAGAAATGTATGGGACTGGAAAGGCTGTTTTTCAGTTCTCTTTGTCAGTCTCCAAGAATCACAGATCATGTTTCAAGAATTCTAAATGACGAACTTGACTAGTTTTACATATTCATTTATATAACACATTGGCCACTTTTCCCACACAAAAACCCCTTAAAAATAAAGATGCTAGTCTAGAGTCCACATGGTTTAGCAATCTCCTTTCCCCTTTAGAGCAGAGCTAATTTTACAAAAAGCAAGACATGCCCAGCATCTTTTTATTCTGCTACTTCAGGGTAACCTTGAGTCAGTGTCAATCATTCTCTCATCTGCCTTTGCTATGATTCTAAGTCACAAGAGACGCATTACAGTGATGCAGGAAAGGAGATACTGCTCCACTATACGTAGTACAGCTCTTGTATTGACCCTTCTTTGCCAACAACTGACATGCATTACCTATGCCCCGATGGCTACATTGCTAAGTTATTTATTTGATTAGCACTGTGAAATCTCCAGGCAGACCTGCAGTTATATGCATGAGCAGTAGGATGCGTATTTTGCGCAAAGCTCATGACACAATGATCCTGCCAGAACTGCATGCCAGCCTGTGGCAAATCAATCGGGCTCTTTCCTCACAAGTGCTCTAATGTCTGTTATGAGAAATAAAGGTCAGGTTAAGCATTGTGACTATTTTAACAAAGGTGTCATAAGGAACCTGTCTCTCCTATCAGAAAGTAAAATACTGTACTGCAAAGAAACAAATAATTCAGTATGAAACTTTCCAAATAGGCAGACAGCCAGCACTAAAATCCGGACTCTTAATCCCATAACCTCTCCCCCCAACAAACATTCATTAGATGAAACAACTATAAACTTCACTGAAATTAAACAATGAGCTACTGTGTTCCATTACAGAGCAGTTATAACAGGGCACCCATTCATTACTGTGTCCACTATGTGTAACCATAGTATCCATTCATTCATTCATGCTATCCTATTTTAGACCCACTGATACAAATACCGTTACAAATTCAGAGTTGGTTTCCCACCCTTCTGTTGATTAATTCTCACTATTCTTTCTTCCCACATGCTTCTATTAATATTAGAATAGTAGATTTAACTACACCTAGCCATAAAAAGCTTGCCACAAAATTATGGTGAACTGTCCAGTTCCAGAGGGATGCGGGTAGCGCTGTGGGTTAAACCACAGAGCCTAGGACTTGCCGATCAGAAGGTCACCAGTTCGAATCCCCGCAACGGGGTGAGCTCCCATTGCTCGGTCCCTGCTCCTGCCAACCTAGCAGTTCGAAAGCACGTCAAAGTGCAAGTAGATAAATAGGTACCGCTCTGGCTGGAAGGTAAACGGCGTTTCTGTGCCCAGCTCTGATTTGCCAGAAGCGGCTTAGTCATGCTGGCCACATGACCCGGAAGCTGTACGCCGGCTCCCTCGGCCAATACAGCGAGATGAGCGCCGCAACCCCAGAGTCGGTCACGACTGGACCTAATGGTCAGGGGTCCCTTTACCTTTATCCAGTTCCAGAGAATACGAATAGCCAATAGGATTATTACAAACTTGATCACCAGGAGCTGTTTTTCAAGCAACAGTAAGGAGCCAAAGAAACACACTTATTCCTAAGTGCTTAAGTTAGTCCAGTAGTTGTTTTTTATATACTTTGAGCAGCCTGCCCACCCCCAGCATGCACATCATACATTTAAAAGACATTTCCCCTCCCTAAAGAATAATTGGAACTGTAGTTTTTAAAGAGTGCTTCATGTTGTAGGCCTGTGAGGCGTAAATTAGTTCTAGTGATTTTTCCAGGGGCCAGAGAATGCACTTTAAAACCAATGATTTATACACAGCCTAAATCAGTGGCCTTAACAGGGCATGGGGTCCCATACTGGTGTTACAGGAGGAGATGTCAAGTGTGGTGGGAAGATTAAAGGACAATCAAAGAAACATTTTAAAATTTCAGTGTAGTATAGTATAAGATAATATAGTATCAAAATATTTTTTTCTTATTTGCAGAATATGGGTATATTTTCAAAATCAAGCACTGCTAGGAGTGCTTCTTTTTGTTTTCCAATGTATTTCTTTTCCAGTTTCTTTTCTTATCAATTTTTTATTATTATTCTGAAAGTGTGGCCTAGAGGGGAAAAGTTTTAGAACCACTGGCCTAAATCAATGCTTTTAAAAGTACCCTTTGGCTGCAATGCTATACTGTATACTTAGGATGACCCCATTGATTACTGGGACTGCACTACTCATAGGACTGCACTGTCAACTCAAACGTGGTCTGCCAGGGGCATAGCATGGGGGGGGGGGCTCTTGTGCAATGTAACCCTGACGTCCTTTTCAGCATGCAGACCTACCTGTGCTTTTTAAAGGATACCAACCAGGGTGGCAATGGCTTTGTAGAAAGAAGGAATCCCAGTAAATCCCCCCTCTAGTTAAGAACATAAAATCTAATACTTCTTAGTGGGGGCGCTTTGAAATTATCTGATAAACTATATTCAGGATTGTTTGCGTTAAAGTCACTTATGCACTTGCTCTGTATTGTTACAGGGGCACTGAAACATAAAAAAACCTTCACAAATATGTAATCTCATTAGTTATCCCTAAATATTCTGTAATCACCTTGTGAGCTCTTTTGCAAATAGCGTATTACAGCTCACCCAGAAGGCATAGCTTGATTGCACAATATAGAATTGCCTATATGTCTAAAATAGGTTGTGACCGACTGTCTCCATGCTGCAGCATCCTTTCTGGAATGCCAAAACAGAGAAGAAAACCCCTACATGGCCATGCACTTTGGGCGAAATACATTTATTGGGGGGGGACCCCGTTAAACACAAAGGTGACATACAAATATTATTAGAGAAACAACAAAATCTTAAAATCTATTTACTGTTGCAATTGATGTGGAAAAACTATTGTATTCTAACTGGATGCTAATCACTTTTGTATACAGTTTTTAATTCTAAATTGCCCGTTGCTTTATTACATTTCTACATCTAGATGGCATTATAAGAAACAAGCTAGCAGCCATTCATTTAAATTGGAGCGGGGGGCTGTGGCTTGCATGTGTGCAGAGAGTCACAAACACTGCATGTTACACAACAATCATCTGTAGTCCTCAAATCCCCCTTGTGAAAGATTCAGCCAAAATCCAGGCAGTTAAGCAGAGCTGCTGTGTGCAGAGTTTGAGTACTTCTGGGGAAGGGATTATGATGCTGCTGAATCTGCCTTCACCAGTTGCATCACTTTAGCTCATCCTAGCCTTTCTCTGCATGATGCTAATGCTGGCCCAGCAGAATAAGTAGGAAAGAGCTGAGGTCTGCACATCAGAAAGAGGAGAGGCTGCGGCTTCCGATCCTAGCATGCAAGTGGAGTGTTGCAGTCCTCAAACTTTGCTGGTCCCCAGCCATAAATACTCCGATGGAGGAAGCCGTAAGTGTTTGTGCAGTCACACTTAACTCGGAGTGGAGACTAGCTAGCACATGCACAAAAAATGAACATGCAGAGCACCTAAAGGCAAGCAGTCTTCAAAGTGTCCCAAATCCTGAAAGACAAGTCTCTCCACTGCTCCCATATAATTCTCTAAAGCTGAAACCCCAAACCAGTCCATCAGGCAGGTAGGTCCCTGCCTTGTCCCCAAGCAATTCCACAGATCTTCTGCAACCGTGCACGGGAACTTGCCCAAGTTTATGGTTTCAACAGTAAATGGATTGCAACTCCCATTTGTGTGGTTGGGTGGGGGTGGAGGGACTCGTTTCATCACATTATGCTTCATGAATCAGTACAGTGGTACCTCGGGTTAAGAACTTAATTCATTCTGGAGATCCATTCTTAACCTGAAACTGTTCTTAACCCGATGTACCACTTTAGCTAATGAGGCTTCCCGCTGCCACCACGCGATTTCTGTTCTCATTCTGTAGCAAAGTTCTTAACCCGAGGTACTATTTCTGAGATAGCGGAGTCTGTAACTTGAAGCGTCTGTAACCTGAAGCGTTTGTAACCTGAGGTACCACTGTACTAGCTGGAGGAGCTGCAAATGTACGGCTATAACTGTCCAGGTTTTAAAGTTCTACCTCCTCAATTCTGCACCTACATACTTCAACATGAGGTGCAGTGTTATGGTGACTTGGGGGGGAGGGGGGGTCTAGTTGATCACTGCAGTGCTGACCCCTGAGCCAAACAGCTGGGAGGGGGGAATTCTCTTCCAACCAAAAGGTGTAGGAAATAATCAAATAGGGAAACTCAAGTCACACTTTTTTAAAAGAGTATTACACAGCAATTCTATACATGTCTGTTCAAAAATAAGTTCTATTGAGTTCAATGAGACTCAATCCTTCCAGGTATAGGATTGCACGGTGCAGGCATAGGATTTGCCTAAGAATAGCTTCGCTGGATTGGATCGAACCGAACCCAGCAGCCTATCCTGCACAGCACAGGAGGTCACTCGCCGGATACTGCTGCAAAACCTGGGGACCAGCAGCCCTCCCCCGCTACTCCTCCCCAAGTTCCACTCTCGGCGCAGTCCAGGTCCCTCCAGAAGCTGCGCTCACGCCGCTGCTTCAGGCGCCGGCCGGCTCCCCCCCCCCCCCGCCGCGCTCCTTCTCTCGAGGTTCCCTTACCTCCAGAGTCATGGTGCACAACCTGCGACGGCTCCTGAGCTCTCAGCAAAGTCCCGCCCCCGTCCGGAATGAAGCCGCAGCTCCCTCTCGCAGCCCTTATTTATAATGCCGTCGGCCCAAGCGTCCCCATTGGACAAGAAGGCACTGTGACGTCGCACCAGAGGCGCGAGCTCCCGAAAAGTGAGCCAAGTAGGTGATGCTGCTGCTGTAGCCTCGCCGTCTTGGAAACCAGACCAGCTGCGGAGAGGCAGCGCGCTTTGGTGACTGGCGGCTGGGCTTTGCGGCGGCAGCCCCGTCGAGTCGCTAGGGGGCAGTGGTGAGCAGCGCGCGCGAGCGCCGAACGCTGCTAGCTGCAGACCCATTCGCAATGGGCTGAGCTTCAACAAAATGTTGCAGTGTACCATTGCTTCTGACGATGGGGTTTGGGGATCTGCTCTCCTCCGGATGTTGTTAGACTGCAGCTCTCCTCAGCTGCATGCCTGCCGAATACTTTCCCTGCAGAAAGCCTCTGGGTCCCCTTTTTTATCGCCTCAAGGTGGTTGCTTAAGAATTTTTTTATTTCCCCATGTTATTATTGTCTTCCAATTAGGTTGACTTATTTTTCAGCTGCCTTTTGTTTATTGCTGATTTATTGTTTCGCCGTCTGTCACACTGTACGTTTTAGTCTATGGTTCGTTTTATTGCATATGTTTATAAGCCTTGTAAGCTGTGTTGCGTATCTGTTGGTTTAAAAACCAGGATATAAATAAAAACACTATTACGACTGCTGGGAGTTGTTAGGAGTTCCCTATTTCCCTCAGAGCTGCAATTCCCAGAGTTCCCTGGTAAGAAAAAGGAATGGTTGTTAAACAGCTCTGTGTATTCTAGCTCTGTGAGGGGAATAATGGTCTCCTAACAACTCTTGGCACCCTTTGCAAACTTTCAAATCCCAGGATACTTTAGGAAAACTGTCCTGAGCTCTATGGATGAAGGGTAGTACAGTGGTACCTCAGGTTACATATGCTTCAGGTTACAGCTAACCCAGAAATAGTGCTTCAGGTTAAGAACTTTGCTTCAGGATAAGAACAGAAATTGGGCTCCGGTGGCGTGGCAGCAGCAGGAGGCCCCATTAGCTAAAGTGGTGCTTCAGGTTAAGAACAGTTTAAGGTTAAGAACAGACCTCCGGTACGAATTAAGTACTTAACCTGAGGTACCACTGTATACAGATTTACTAAATAGTAATAATAACAAGTCATGACTTTTAAAAGTGGTTGATAGTGCTTTTCAGATAAATGAAACATGTCAAAAGGATAAACAGAAAGGACTCTCCACGGAATTTCAAAATTAGAAAAAGACTTAATAAGCACAAATAAGAAAACACTCTCTAATATGTATAAGCTCCTTCTTGACTGGGAGGTCAAGGAGGAGGAAGTGAAATGTGTTATGGCGCAGTGGGCTGGAGACTTTGGCTACAACATCCAGATGGAATCATGGGAGAGGCTGTGGAGGGAGGACCTCAAGTTCACAGCATGCTATGACTCAAAGGAGAACTGCATGAAGATGCTCTACAGATGGTATTTAACACCTGTAAAATTCGCCAAGATGTATAATACTAGATCAAACATCTGTTGCAGATGTTTGGGAGATGCAGGGAGGTGGAAGGCACCATGATCCACATGTGGTGGAACTGTAAGAAAATCAAGGGTTTCTAGGAAACAATTTACAATGAAATTAAAAAAATGTTTAAATGCACCTTCCCAAAGAAGCCTGAAGCCTTCCTACTAGGCATAATGAATAATGAAATCCCAAAAAGATTAAGGAAAATATTTATATATGTGGTAGTAGCAGCTAGGGTCGTTACTGCTAAAATATGGAAAGGGGACTCTGTGCCCACAAAGTTAGACTGGCAAAGTAAAATGTTAGAATATGCTGAACTAGCAAGATTCTGAGACCATACAGATCAAATATTCAACAGAGAGTGGAATATTTATAGAGATTACTTAAAAGAACATTGTAATATTACCAATTCATTGGCAGGCTTGGATTGAGTTTCTGCTTGAAAACAGGAGATTGTTACAGAACAAAAATGATAGAGAATCTAGAAGAGATAAAATTAAGTGTGTAGTGAAAGGGAACTTAGGAACCACGGGGGGGGGACGGACCAGAAGTCACATTAGAATTAGTAAAGGATGAAATTAATTCTGTATCTTTCTTTTGGGTACGTAAGCAATTTTTTTGTTAATTGCTATATATAGTTTGATTTGATTTGGTTTTCTGTTTTGTTAAACCAATAAAGCATTATTAATTATTAAGCAATAATAATAATAATAATAATAATAATAATAATAATAATAATAATAGTGCTTTATATGTATGGTGTTAATGTGGGCAAAATCTAACAGCAAGGAGAGGCAAGAAAACAGAATGGAATTGTTAGTCAGCGACTCATTGGCTGCCAGCAGAAACTTGTCAGTATTTTGAGGAGGGGTTCAAATGCATATTGGAAATTTAGGCTATACGCATACTGGCAGTTTAAAACACTGCAGGGTTGCTTCCCCCTGCTGCATTTCAAGTTGCAATTTAACTTTGCTCTGTACACCAGAGAGGAGAAAGGCATGTCATCATCACCTCATGCAAATTACCTCATTTTTTTCCCAGAGCCCTGTGACCTCCCAACTCCAAGGAAGCCGTCCTCCTCCAATGTGCAAGGGATCTCTCCGCTTAATGTCTCAAACTTCAGCTTACGCCAAAACTTTAAAAAAAATAAACAAACTTGTTGCAGCAGTCCGACACTAATCCTTGCCTTTCTATGTGTCAAACCTCCCCTCCCCCAAATGCAATTTAAAGCAGGCCTCTTGCATTTGCAGTTTAAAATGGGAACAAAGTAAACTGAAAGAAAAGACTTTGATCACTGGAATGTTTTGCTTCCTTCTGAATATTATGTTACAGTTTATTTCTATGTTGTATGTCAGCCAACAAAGGTTTTGCACAGAAATACAGTACATTGAATTTCTGCCATGCCCTTGGAATGCACTGAAGCGAGAATGGTCACAATGTGCATCCCATTGTACTTATCACTCATTTAGTGCCATCTAGTGTTTATTTCATGCAGTGCTAGTTCGTTCCTGCGCATTAGAGCTGATGCATCATGCACACTTGCATTACATCATTGATCCTAAATGGGCAGGCATAGGCAAACTCGGGCCCTCCAGATGTTTTGGGACTACAACTCCCATCATCCCTAGCTAACAGGACCAGTGGTCAGGGATGATGGGAGTTGTAGTCCCAAAACATTTGGAGGGCCGAGTTTGCCTATACCTGCTAAATGGGTGTCATTGTGCTAACAGATTGTACAGGTTTGAAGAGGAGCTCTCTCCCCACCCCCACTTGGTCTTGCCACACATTAAATCATTAAGTTAGCAATGTTTAATGTATTTTAAAGTTTATTGTAGGAGGGTAATATGTGGTTTACGTGGGGGAGCAACAGTTTTGTTTTTGGTGTGTGTGTGTGTGTGTGTGCGCGCGTGCACGTCTGTTCAGACTATCTCAAAGTGACTTTTTGTTGTATTTATAGGCTTTAAACAATAAAGTTGATTCAACTTTATTCATTCAGTAATTTGGCAGATGAAATAGGACTTATGCCACCATACAGCTGTCAGCCTTTAAAGCATGGGTGTAACCAGGATTTTTGTTAGGGGGGGGCAGGACTTTTGTTAGAGGGGGAAGAACCAATGTGATCGGTTAGTTAGTTCAGAGTATTTCTATTGTTTTACTTGATGGGGGGGCAGCTGCCCATGCTTTAAAGTGTTATAAGACCCATTTCCTATTTTTGAATAAGGACTTGGTGGCCCTCTTAGATCGTACGCTGCTGGGTTTTATTTAATAGAAATCTAAGAACTGTTACTTCTCTCCTTCAGTAGGACTCCTGTCCTTTGTCTCTAACAGCAGAATAGCAAGCAGGTATTCCACTACAGTATTTTCAATTTGCTTACCAAAGGAGAAAGCTGTACCTGTTGAACTACCCAGATCTGCATTTATATATACAGTGGTACCTCTGGATGCGAATGGGATCCTTTCCGGAGCCCCATTCACAACCTGAATTGAACGCAACCCGCGCCTGCGATTTGCCGCTTCCACGCATAACGTCATTTTGAGTGTGCATGCGCGAGCGGCAAAACCCGGAAGTAACATGTTCTGTTACTTCCAGGTCGCCGTGGAGCGTAACCTGAAAACGCTCAACCAGAAGCTACTTCAACCTGAGGTATGACTGTATACTCTCTCTCTCTGTGTAGCACAGGAACCTCTGCCAGCTGGAGGTAAACGGTGGGAAGGTCTCTTGGTTGATATTGTGGACTGGTGGGCATTCCATGCCTGGCCAGATATCGCTGGACTTGGATAGAGCTGATAACACCACGGTTACAAGCTCAATCCCTGTATGGGACAGCTGCATATTCCTGCACTGCAGGGTTGGACTACTAGATGACCCTCAGGGTCCCAACTACAATTCTTCTATGACTCCAGCCCCATCGTCTCTGACGATGCTTGCCGGGGCTGATGGAAGCTGGACTCCAGCAACGCTTACAGCAGGGGTCAGCAAGTTTTTCCCGCAGAGGGCCGGTCCACTGTCCCTCAGACCTTGTGGGGTACCGGACTTCGTTGGGTTCTTTTGGGAGGGGGAATGAACAAATTCCTCTGCCCCACAAATACCCCAGAGGTGCATTTTAAATAAAAGCACACATTCTACTCATGTAAAAACGAGCGGATTCCCTGACCGTCCGCGGGCCGGATTTAGAAGGCGATTGGGCCGGATCCGGCCCCCGGGCCTTAGTTTGCCTACCCATGGCTTAGAGGGCGCCAGGGCCCCCTTCCCCTATGTGTTGGGTTGTGGGGAGTCCAAGGGAACGCTCAGCCAGGAACTAGTACGGCAGAAAGGCGTGACCTTATCCTCGGAGTAAAGCCCCGTCGAGCACAGCGAAGCTCCCGTCGGGCTTCAGCTCGCACGAAACCTACACGAAGACTGTGCTCGCAGCGCCCTCTGGCGGCCGCCGCAGGGGCAAACCGCGGCTTGCGCGCCCGCCTTGTGCCTGGCTTTCCGGGCGCAAGCTCCGCCTGGAAGGAGGGCGGTCCTGAGCCAGGCGAGCCGGGCTCTTCCGCTTCCCTCCGCGCACTCTGGAAGGTTTTGGAGGCCGCGGGAAGGAAGCCGGGGCCGCAGCGCGCTCGGCCGCCGGAGAGGAGCCTGAGAGCGGACGCCCACGAGGGTCGGAAGGAGTCCTGCCGTCTGCTGTTTTGGTGGGTTGTTGCCACGTGGGGATGGAGACGGGGGCGGGTTATGGCCAAGTCTACACGTGCAGCGGCCAGAGGTGGTAGCAACGTTTCCGAATGCTTCCAGCTGCCGGAGCAGAGAGCAGGCCGGGATTGAGCACGTCTCTTTAACAGGGAAGGTTGGGCTTCGTTTTTGTTTAACTTGCGGAGAGGTGCTTTTTTTCCTTTTACGCAAAGGAAGCTTTCAAAGATGCTCATCTCAGGTGCAACCCGAAGTAGTCTTGAATTTTAGATCCTCGGAAGTGATTTAGTGCTCAAGATTTCAGTGTCGGTAGATCTGCCTATCAGGGAAAGGAATAAAGAGCAGGGTGCGCGGCACCGTATTCTGAGTCTAGACTTCTGTTTTCCGTTCCTAATCCGAACGAAGATCTTTTTGCATAAAAAAGTCCACTCCTGGTTAGCTTTCCGCAGTTCAGCAACATATTTTCTGTGGGGAAAGCCATTATGTTTCTGCTGCTGAAAAATTAGGAGTCAGAAGTTATTGATAAGCTATTGCAAATTACCCAGCGACCTCCCAGTAGATACTAATTCATGGGTAGGCAAACTAAGGCCTGGGGGCCGGATCCGGCCTAATCGCCTTCTAAATCCAGCCCGCGGACGGTCCGGGAATCAGCATGTTTTTACATGTGTCCTTTTATTTAAAATGCACCTCTGGGTTATTTGTGGGGCATAGGAATTCGTTCATTCCCCACCCCCCAAATATAGTCCAGCCTCCCACAAGGTGTGAGGGACAGTGAACCAACCGCCTGCTGAAAAATTTTGCTGACCCCTTTTCTGTCCACTCCTTGAACTAGTGCAGCCCCCTATTTAGTGTAGGAGTCGTGCAACCAGAGTTTGCCTTGCAGCCTCTATCTCAAGTGCAAGCGACAGATGTTGAGCAAATAAGCAGCCTTCCTAAATCTACTGTTTTGGTATTCTCGTTACTTTTTATCTATTATCCTTTATATGTTTTTAGCCTCCTGTTTTACCTATGTTTGTTTTAATTTTTGTCAGCTGCTGTAAGTCCTGCTTCTGGGGAGAAAAAAGCAGGGTTTAAATAAGTAAAGTTGATGATAGAACAGACATGGTTTAACACCGAGAGATGTTGCACTGATGCATTGAGACAGGAGTCAGATATACAGATGGGTTGTGACATGTCTTCTTGAGAGAGACAAGGGAAGCTTAAATATTGAACTTGACTAGATAGTGCACATCGTTGGCAGAGTCCAGGGTAGTGTTTTGTTGTTTTCATTCATTTGAATGGGGCTAGTCCAGGGAACCCCCTCCTGGCAGATTGTAGCCTATATGCAGAGATCTCATGAAATGCAGAAATCGAACTGAATTCACAGATCAGAGAGCCCAGTGGAAAGACACATTTCTGAGATTTCTCTAGGAAAACTCTTTTTAAAATTTAGGATTTAAATGTCCTTCTAAACGATACTAGCTTTTCCTCCTAGACTTTTCATTGTTCTAGTATATCAACTATTATTTCCAAAATATGGAAACGCATTTGTCGCTTACAACTTTTAGATCCTGGTTGCAAATTTTTGCAGACTCCCCTTTTTGTATGGCTAAGCATGTAGCGCTGGATATAAGCAACCATGCTTTGTGCAAATGACCAGTTTAATTTGCATTTTCAAGGCTAGAAGAACCTAGCAGTGCCAAATATGTTAGAAAAATATATATTAAAGAAGCAAGAATGTGTTGGGATGGGGGATGCATGCCTATAGATGTTGTGTATATCTCTGGTTTAGTTTGCATAATTTTTTGCTGCTTTTTCATTCGCAGCTCAGGTTGGCAAACCATACCAAGAGCATCAAAGATGTCCCTTCAGGCAGCAAAGGGATCGTCAGCCCGTAAATCAAAGCAAATGACTGTAAAGACATCTTTGAGCAACCCGTATACTCTGCAGTGGAGCCCTGTGGATGGAGCAGACATGCACTACATATTGGAAGCCTTAGGAGATGTTATGAAACAGACTGGGTTAGAAAAGGTAGAGACTCGGAGAAGGAAGAAACCCTCTTCTGGAAAGAAGCAGGAGAAAGAACAATGCGATGACCAGACCAGCAGACTTCAAGACGAGAATTGCTCTGGAGATGCTAAAGCACATGGGTGGACAAACTTGCAAATCAGGAACCAACTCGCTATCGGGATCAATGAAGTAACAAGAGCGCTGGAAAAAAATGAGTTGCTTCTGGTGCTTGTGTGCAAGTCTGCCAAACCTGCTATGCTAACGTCTCACCTTATTCTGCTCTGCGCAAGCCGGGCCACTCCAGCCGGCCAGGTCCCACGTCTCAGTGAAAGCCTCGCACCGGTCCTCGGGTTAACGTCCATCCTAGCCCTGGGATTTAAAAAGGACACGGATGCTTTTGCAGAGGTAGCCAAAACCATTATCCCGCGAATACCACATTTGGATGTGCCCTGGATTCAGCACGGAACAGAACGTTTGCTGGCCACTGAAGATGCTCATCCGGCGAACTTGCAGGTGGGTGAGGGCACAGAGTCAGACCCGGAAGAGCGCTCTCCCAACCACAAGCGGAAAAGAGCAGATCGCAGCAAGCTTGCCTCTCCTGCTACAGCCCTGCAAGCACTCAAGGTTAAAAAAATAGTACCCAATCCAAACAAGCGAAGGAAGCTTCCCAAAACTAAAAAGCGCATTTCAAAGTAATCAATTATATTGGCTTGTTCCCACATTTCTTATTTGCCTGTGTGTGTGTGTGTGTGTGTGTGTGTGTGTGTAGCTAGTAAAAGCTATGTAGCATTAACTAGGCTTGCAGTTAAGAATATATACCAACATTACAAAATTCATATTTGTTGGAAGATATTCAAGCTAATAGCTTGGTACTGGACACATGTCATTTCAGAAAATCTAAAAGTGCTTGGAACAAAGCCTTTTTCTGGATTAAATGTAATTCAAAACAAAATAGTATGGAAGTGATAACGTTTATTCAAACATCCATCTGTGCTGATAGATTCAATAGCTAGTAATCTCTTTAAGATGCTGGAATCACAAAACATCTGCAAATTTGATAGCACAATGTTATCCTTTGAACACTTGCATTTGGTCAAATAATGCATGCAGAACTGACCCCAGGTGCATTTGGACTTTAAGAGTTGAGTATTTTCTTTAGCATGTCAATCAGCCCAAATATCTGCAAGAAGAAAAGCACTTCAGATTTGGATTTTGGGATGCAGGTCACAACTGATCTTGCAGATCCCACAATGCAGATTTCCTAAACAGAAGTTACAGCCTTGCCACGTTCAGTTTAACAGCATGCTATTGAATCTAAAAACTAAAAATGCCCCTAAACAGCTAAAACGGGGGTGCAACTTAAAATGGCTGCTCAGAGGAAACTTGTTTCAATCAGCTGCTATTAATATATTAATACTGAAAACAGGCAAGTTGTAGGGACAGTAAGGAGGCAGCAGCAGCAGCAAGAACTGGATATAGGATGTGTAGCTAAATTATTACCTATTTAGTCAGGTGCAAAACTTTGTGCTTGCAGTAGTTTGTGCTTAAAGGGCTATGGAAAGGCGAAATCACCACATGTCTACACCAACTGTGCTTTGCTTTCTTACCTTTCCAGCACAAATATTTAATTTGTTGTAATTTTATTACATTTCTATTCTGCCTTTCCTCTGCCATGGAAACCTAGGTGGTTCCCTGGTGGTCACTCATCCAAGCACTGACCAGACCTGCTTGGCTCCAGCAATTTATTGGATAATAATTGGGAAGATTGCTCTTAGTTGTCTAGTGAAGGAGAAAAACGAAGGGTTATTAATCTTATGAAGTCTTGCGTAGTTCTGAGGCTTTCCTCACTCCTACTTCCACACTAATTTCAGCTATTCAGTGCTATTTTAATGTGTCCCCCCCCACACTTATTTAACCAGTCATGTAAACTTATCCAGATCACTACTGAACATCTTCACCTTTAATTGAATCATGGTGCATTAAATTGAAAGCTTAGAGAAGCGTGGACTCATTTACAAAAGCCGTTCTACCTATACCAACTCACTGAGAAATCAATCTGGGGGGAGTCTAGCTTGGGAAATACCTTCGTTTCAAGCAAGCAATGTCTATGCATGGCCTTTGCTTTTTTTTTTTTTAGGCTGGTTGCCATTATTAGAATTAAAGAACAAGGGTGGGTGGGAAATAGAAAGAGACACATTATGGCATATTAGTTAAGGCTGGTAACAACCAAAAAAGGTACTAGCAGGGTTCTGAACATTTGCTTATAATAAGCACAAGGGACAGAGAAATCCTTTGTTCCAAAATCCAGGATATACTACTGCTACTATAAGCAAATTTTACTTATTTACACAAACATACTTTTTGTTTAAAATGGACATTCCACCCCCCCTTTTTTAAAAAAAACAACAAGTAGACAAAAGGAATATGTGCAATTTTGCAAAAGCCTTGAACACATTCAGTCGTAACATCTTGATAACAGTACTAAAATTCTTAAGTTTTTTATGTACAGGCTGCTCATAACTCTGCCACCGAAAGAAACCCCGAAAGGTTTTCCTTTTTCATAGCTGCAAGATTAATAGAGTAATATATAATTCAGGCAACATATAAACACCCGCACTAAACAGTGCAATACTCTTGAAGTCAAGTCAGTGATCTACTGAAGATCGAAGTACAAATCTGTAATTTTTTTTATTTTATTGATTTGGCAGCATTGCTTATGGAGAAACAAATGCACTAGTCCAAGACCAGCGCATTTCCCGTACCACTCCACAGTTACAAAATACATCCAAGGTTCTCCATGTTTCCTAACAGACAGTCATAATACTCCCCAAGGATTTCCTCCTTCCGACGATGACATCCACGTGATGGAAAATAAGCAGAAACACTCAAAATCGGCTCCTTCATTTTGTTACATTGATAAATGTACACTACCACCACTTAATAAATAGAAATGCAGCAGTTCAGTCACATTAACAGTAAAGAATTTGTACTCTATTCCACCACTGCAATCGAGTTGGTTGTACAAAAAACAGTCTTTTACGCAGGGGAAGGGAAGGGGGAAAAAGAGAGAACCCTTTTCCATCAAGATGCGAGCTAAGCGTTGGAAATTAAAAGAAATGTGCTTTTATTTCGTTTCATCGACAAAACAGTAAAAGGTTCATGAGCTTTTTCTCTCTCTGGTCCGAGCTGAGCTGAAGGTGTGAAGGATTGGTCAGGCATGGTTTTCCTCACTTCCCCTCCGCGTGGCCCCAAGGTTCAAAGGATTATTTTTAAGTTCACCAGCCTTTGTGCTTCTCTCCTCTTGAACGGTGCCGATCCAAGAGCTTCCATCAGCCCAGATGATTACTTCCGAGAACTATAAATACAAGTGTCCTTCCTCATTATTGTAATACAAGACCGACCTAGAAAGACAACAGCAGGTTTGTTAGTGCAGGTAAGGGTAACAAATAAAAACATTGGTAAGGAAATCTCCAGCCCATTGGCTTCATTAGGCCCAGCACAGGTGCCAAGTTGGCCCAGGAGACAGTTCTTTAGAAACCATTATTGCCTGCCCCACCCCACCTGTCGGGCAGGTATGGATGTGGCTACAAAGAAACCACCGGGAGCTCCTATTGGTTCCTTTGCAAGCGGAAATCCCTGTCAGCACCAATCAGCTGATCAGCACTGGCAGGGAGACCCATGGGGATTGGCTGCACTAGGGAGTTCTCCCTTGGGTTTCAATACAAACTGATTTGTACTGATGGAGTATGCCCCTTTAAAGGCATCAGGTGATTGGCACTGGGAGCTGGCCCTTAAAGGAGGTAGCTGTAAATGCACCCCATCTGATCAGTGGTTAAAGTGATCCTCTTTGAACGCAGGTGTCAATCAGCTGACATCAGGTGAGTAACAGGGAGGCGGTCCATGGGGAGTGACGGATCCAGTTCCCCACCTGTTTTATGACTTAGTGCTAGAACGGGCTTTGTCAGACACACTTGTTGCTGATTTCTGGCCCTCCAGATGTTGCTGGACTCTTAACTCCCATCAGCCCCAGCCAGCATGGCCAATGGTTAGGGATGATTTTACATGTAGTCTAGTGACATCTGGTGAGCCACAGGTTAGCCTCCCCTGCCACAAGTTACAAAAAAGCAAAGTCACAGGGCATCTGGGTAATTCAAATCACTATAGACAACTGAGCCTCTGTGAAATGTGTTACCTTTTCAGAGTCCATGCCAGGACACCTCCAGTTATACAAGTAATACTGCAAGTTGCCGTCTCCGATACCAAACTTCAGTTTTTCCAGGAATGTTTTGTTTTCCATCAAGTCTAGTGCATTGAACACATCAAATCCTTTCTGGCAATATGAGAAAAAAAATCATTAGTGGCATTTGCATCAAGGTTACCTATGAAAGCGTGCTGTGCTTAGAATGTGATCCCATCATTTGGTACACATCTTGTACAGTAGGTATAGTCACCCCTCCATTTCTTGCAACCCCCCTGCTGGTATGTCTGGGGGTTAGCTCCCAATTCTGTTGCTAGTCACATGTATGTTGAAACATGCAAAAACTCCCAAGTGGTGGGCAAGTGGAATTGAGCTGATATCCAAACTCGCTTTGACTCAATGCACCACAGGCAACATTCAAGGTTCTGCGCCAAAGGAGTCCAGTTTGCAGAATCCTCACATCTGACTAACAGGAGATAAGGAACAGGCACCCGCTTACATGTGACAAATGGCAAAGGTAGGGTTGTTGTTGTTTTTTGGCCAGCTTCTGACCTGTAGTTGGTGCAAGACAAAGTTGTTCTGGACAAACCTGAAGCACGCTTGGCAAGCCAATCTGTTGTTCATGAAAATTGAAATCGGACCAATACGTCGATAATTTAATGATGGCAGGGGGTATAAAAAACAACAACAGAGAGAGACGCAGAGCTGTATTTACTTTAACCGGAACTAAAATGACATCTACTGATGGAAAGTGTTACTTTATCATTACCGTATTTTTCGCTTTATAGGACGCACTTTTCCCCCTCCAAAAATGAAGGGGAAATGTATGTGCGTCCTATGGAGCGAATGCAGGCTTCAGGCAGTTATCCGCAAGCCTTCTGAGCGCGGCGGGAGTTCCCGCGGGCTCCGAAGGCTTGTGGATAGCAGCCTGCAGCCCAGGGAGCGCAGCGCCAACTCCCTGGGCTTCAGGCTGCTATCCGCAAGCCTTCGGAGCCCGCGGGAACTCCCGCCGCAATCTTGCCGCCGCTCCTGAACCTGTTCTGGGGGCTGGGGTCGGGAAGCTCAGGCTTCCCCCGCCCCAGCCCCGCGCCTGGGGGGGGGGTGTTAATTCCCCCCCTTTATTCCCCCCCTAAAAACTAGGTGCGCCCTATGGTCCGGTGCGCCCTATGGAGCGAAACATACAGTAGTTTATATTTCATTTAGAGCTCTTTTTTAAAAAAAAGTTTCCTGAGGTTTTCAATTAAAAACAGATAATGTGAGAAAACAGAAGTTCTGTTGCACAGCCTCAAGTCTTTGTGCTGACGGGATCAATGTGTCGAATACCACCCCATGGGCTCATTGGAAGGTAATGGGGTTAAGAGCTCTTCTCTCTCCAGAGCCCTGCAATGAGCCACTGTTGCTGTGTCTTAAGTTTGGATCAAGACTATGATACGAAACGGGGAGAAGGAAAGCTGCAGTTTTACATTCAGTTGTTTCGTCATCCAGAAGTAGCAGCAGCATGCAGGCAAAAAGGTCTCTCTCAGAAAATAATAGACTTGGAGTATGTGGGTGTATTGTTAATCCCCTGTCCCTCGGAAGGTGGTGGACTCTCCTCCCTTGGAGGTCTTAAAGCAGAGTCTTGGGTGGCCATCTGCCATGGGTGCTTTAGCCGAGATTCTGCCATTGCAGGGGGTTGGACTAGATGATCATTGGTAGTCCCAACTCTACAATTCTATGATTCTGTCTGAGAGCTGTTCCATACAACCCAAAGGCCTCCTGGGAGCTCAAGCCCATAAGCAGAGGCTGCCCTGTTCTCTCCAGGGCCAAGAGGTGTGTCACACCAGGAGTTGTGTTCTCCCAGCTCTCCTGGCCACGGAAGACTTGGGAGAGGCAACCTTGTTTTCTATATAAGCAGCCCAAGTGACCCAATGATGCCAGGGCTACTTACCAGCTTTGCTATAATGAGTGCATCGTTCATGAGATCCAAGAGAGGGGTTTCCGTATGAACATTGTAGAAGGAGTAGGCTGCTTTGAGGCTTTTGTGAACAGGGTGGTGCATGACCGTCGAAGGTAACGTGTAGAAACTCAGAAAGTCGGTTAAAACACCATTTGAACTCTAGGAAAGGAAGGGGAAGAAAAAGACACTACTGAGAAATCAAAGCGAAAAGACTCTATAGCACACTGGAGACGTAAGCAACTCAAGCTGGCTGGCAGAACTACAGGTCAAGAAAAACTACTGCAGCCAAGAGGTATTTGATGTGCTGAGAGTTGACAGCCAGCCAAATAAATACGGCCAGCAGCTCTGGCTTATTTTAGCCCTGTTAAACTTGTTTCGAAACAATCTCACGCTGATCACGATCTATAATGCCATTACTTTAGGCCAGTGTTTCCCGAACTTGGGCTGCCAGCTGTTTTTTGGACTACAGTTCCCATGATCCCTGACAACTGGTCCTGCTAGCTAGGGATGATGGGAGTTGTAGTCTAGAAACAGCTGGAAACTCAAGTTTGGGAAACACTGCTTTAGGCCAAGGGTTGGCTAACCTGTGGCTTTCCAGATGTTGTTGGACTACAACTCCCACCATCCCTGACCACTGGCTATGCTGGCTTGGAACGATGGGAATTGGAGGGCCAAAGGTTCATGCAGCTAGAACAAAGATGCTGAATGTGCAGACTGTCCCCTTTATTACATTTATGTCTCATCTTTTTCCAAGGAGCTTAAGGTAGCACACACGGTATGCCACCCCATTTTAAACCTCATGACCACCCAGTGAGCTTCATGACTGAGTGGGAATTTGAACCAGGGTCTCCCCAGTCAGTGATCACGTTGGCTCTCACTTCGTTCTAGTGTTGAAGTGCACAGCCCGCCATTTAAAAAGGCAGAGCAGCAGCCTGCATAGCACAGCCGTCCGTTTTAACAGCAAGGCTCAAGCCCAGCAGCGTCAATCCATGCTGAGT
Organism: Podarcis raffonei; assembly: GCF_027172205.1. Taxonomy (NCBI): domain Eukaryota; kingdom Metazoa; phylum Chordata; class Lepidosauria; order Squamata; family Lacertidae; genus Podarcis; species Podarcis raffonei. The sequence continues at coordinate 25,334,405 of NC_070613.1, read as the reverse complement.
TGTATCATATATTGCAAAAGAGTAATCTCAATTGTATGAGTGTCAGTCAAATTGGCACCTCAACACACAAGAAGGAGGTATCCACATGCTTGGGGGAACCCCAAGTTTTGCATACGTATGAAAAACCCAAGCAGGCACCCCTGCAAACAGTCCAGTGAGAAGTAAATATGTTTAGTGGACATGTAACTCCATAGAATGAAATACCTGGAATCCTCAACATGACCATTCTACACTGCAACATTTTGTTGCAGATCCCAGATACATTGTGCATATTTATCCTTATTTAAACAAAAGAAGAAGCGCTCCCAATTCCAAGTGGGAGAAGTAATCGTGATTATTATCAGGCCAACGGAGACCAATCTGAAATCACCCAAGTTTTAGTATAGGATTATCCAGTTTTACTTCAAAGGAGAGAAGTTACTATTGCCCAGCTAGGACATAATGCTAAATCATAGTTTAAAGTTTTACATGCACAAGCAGCAGCAAATATTGGGATTGCACACTCCTCCTGCCATGGTGAGAAATCAGAAGCACCTGCTTTAGTGTCTCTCAATTACATCTACACTTTGTTGGGTTGAAATAAACGACAGACGAATGACAAGTGTCATATGGGAGGCATCTCCTGAGCATGTCTCGGGGAGTCCCTTTTATTGAATATTACAGCATTGCCACATATGTGCTTGTTGCTGATTGGTTAACACAAATACAATGCAAGGGTTGCATATAGACATTAATCATCAATAGATTAAAGGTTAGGAAAGGGAACACAGAATTGGACAGGTATGAAAACCTCCTTATTAAACTATTACTAATGATTGATATAACAAAACTTAAAAGAGCATAACTATTGCATTCCGTAGATGTGGTCAACCATGCATTAAGAACAGGTCAGGGTACGATGTTTCATGAACTCAATGTGAACTAAACATTCTAGGGTGGGTGAGGAAGGAATGCTTCGGCTTAGAGCGGCTTGCCAGAGTCGTGTGCAGAAGCAAAACTTCCCATCATCACTTGGGGAATTACGGTTTGATACGGGCTTCTCTGAACAATCCATAGTTTAATCAAGTTCAGGTGTAAAAAGAAACTATTTAGTTTAAAAGCAAAAGTGGATGCTTCTGATATCCACACAGCTATGCTGGAAAGTCTGAGCTTGGGGCTCACTGCTGTTTGTGCCCATAACAAAACTGGGTTTTAACGTTGCACCTGAAAAGGACCATTGCCGGTTTTCTGGGAGAGACTGTCTTCCAGAACAAAGAGTTCACAAGTCAGCTGACAACCAGCAACTTAAAAATAATAGATTAAAATGGAGATACAGGAGTTCCTAACGTAAGGGAAGAACTTCTCACAGGCATCAGGTCCATCACTGTGAGAAATGGATGATGGACTAGATTTGCTTTTGGTCTGATGCAGCTGGGCCTTTCTGACATTCTCGATGGAGGCAGGGGACAGACTCTCTCTTACCTCTACAACAAAGGTATCAATAATGTGATCCTGAGGCAGGAACCAGTGGGCCACTTCTTCTTCGTCCATAACAGGAGCGAGCTTAAACTGCTTCAAGTAATTGTTGATTAATTCTTGCACCGCTTTAATGTCTTTTCGTTCCATTGGTCTCAAACCTGAAGTTTTTGTGGCCTTGTTATAACGAAAGAGGTCAGAGATTAAAAAAGAGAGAGCTTACACATTAAGCAGAAAAACAATGCTAGGGCATTCAGTGAGGAAAAACTACTGTGCCTATCCTCTAGATTACTCGGGTAGGCAGACAGACCGGGAACTTCCGAGAGATCTCTAGGTGTTTTATGGTGGCTTGGCAAGAGAACAGCGACAACTAAAACACAGTCTCCCCCATTACGTTGCTGATAATGCTGGGGTGGGCAGACCAGAAGTGAATTTTTGTGTTTGGGAGCTGGGTTCTGGTACTGGTCCAAAATTCCTGGCTGAGCTTGTGCATGGAGAAACTCTGTTCCTTAGCTTATTGTCCACCCAGCAGAGCTGCTATTTTGCATCATGCTTTGGGTGGTGGATCTCAGGTTACCAGTAAAATCCAAAGCACATCCCGTAAGCCTGAAGTTTGCCCACCCCTGCTATCGAATGATGCTTTGCATAACTCCCAGGAAATTCAACACCTTCAAGGAGACACCAACCAGGCAGGAAAGTCATCCTTCATGAACCTCTGCATGTGTACAGATGTTTGGGCAGCAAAAAAAATGACCCTGGTCTTCTGAGTACCAAGAGGGACTTCGTAGATACAGGAAAACAAATAGTGGTTTCAAGAGTACTGTGTTCCAAGTCTCCTTATGGCCTCATCAGATTTTACAGAAAAACACAGGGCTCTGTGTTGTCACAGCATATCTGCCATGTCTTCTCTAATGCTTAATGGGAGCATAATGAGTATGGAACAAAGCCTGCCTTTAAAACAGGGATGGGGAACCTCTGGCCTTGAAGATACTGCTAGTGTTATAGTATTTTAATATTTTTTTTGGAAGCCGCCCAGAGTGGCTGGGGAAGCCCAGCCAGATGGGCGGGGTACAAATAATAAATTATTATTATTATTAATATTACTAGACTTACAACTCCCATCATCCTTGAACACTGGCCAAAATGGCAGGACTGATGGGAACTGGAGTCCAACAAAACATCCAGGAGGTTCACAGGCCATAGTTATTTCCCCTTAATAAACCAGTAAATTGTGGGGTGTCTGTGCTAGATTGCGGGACCCCTCCCCCACAAAAAGCTCAACTTTGGTAGATCACTGCCAGTTTCTTTATAGTGGGAGTAGATCACCGTCTCTTGAAAGTTGGACATGCCTGGTATATGCCATCAGTACATTCAACTCTACAACTCTCTGAAAGCCTCTTCCTAACCAGAGTTAACTATTTCCACACCTCTCGAACGGTCCTGCCTTCCCAAAATGAAAGCCTGCCTTGTAAAGGATTAACAGAAGGCTATTTGGGGCCCCACTGTAAGAGTGAGGATGCTGTGAACAGACACAATGCTTACGTCAGGAAGTCGGTATAGCTTCATCGTTCTCTGTAAAGTCATATTCCTACTCAAATGAGAAAATTTCACCTCTACCAATTTTCTGGGATTCAGGGATCGATGCCAATACCTAGAAATGTTAATATATATACATATTAATTTTATTTATTCAAAATATTTATTACTACCCCTCTTCACTGTTACAAACAGGATTCAGTGCATTTTTTAAAAATACAACGCCTAATATAATAAATAAAATTTATCTCACTTGGCCTCAGTCCCTGAACTGCAATCACTGCATTTCATTAAAAGTAAAATTAAATTCTTAAACTAAATTATCCAATTTAGGGCAAGCTATTGCGCCACTGCTTGCGACAGGACCTAGAAAATAACCAAGCAGAATTTTTATACACAGAAATCTCATTTCAGTCTTTGAAATGTGTTTCCATGCAAAGCACCCACAAAATTTAACACACTGACAGCTAATATCGTAAGCACAATCTACCAATCTACTGAATTAATTTGTTTGTTTAAGGTATGTGGCCCCCCAACTCCCTTGACACTGCGACTACCCCAAGGTCAGCTGTGAACTTTATGGCTGAGTGGCAATTTGAACTGTGCTCTCCTAGGTCCTAGACCAGGGGTCAGCAAACTTTTTCAGCAGGGGGCTGGTCCACTATCCCTCAGACCTTGGGGGGCGGACGGCGGACGGGCAGACTATATATATATATATTTTTGGGGGGGGGGGAATGAACGAATTCCTATGCCCCACAAATAACCCAGAGATGCATTTTAAATAAAAGGACACATTCTACTCATGTAAAAACACACTGATTCCTGGACCACCCGCGGGCCAGATTTAGAAGGTGATTGGGCTGGATCCGGTCACTGGGCCTTAGTTTGCCTACCCATGTCCTAGACCAACACTCTAACCACTACACCATGCTGGCTGTAGGCAGGAAAGGATAATGCAAAATTGAAGAGGACAGTGCATTCTACTTCATCTTCCATTAGCAGGGAATGACAGCTGAACACGCAGCCCACTAAATCTCCCTTTGCAGCCTCACACTGACACCATAAAGTGATTCACCTGCAAGCTGGTTTTTCTCAGCGGAAAGATGGAGAAAAAGAAATGGAGGCAATAGCATATATTGAGGCAACACTGACCGTTTTGAACACTGGGCACGAAAAGGTGCTTTCTCTGGCTCAAAGTATTCTAAATCGTATTTCCCCCCAATGACGGTTCACTGTTCCAACACCAATCCTCTCTTTTAGGGATGTTCCTAAGCCAAGGGCCTTTGCTTAATAATCCATACTGTGCGTGAGTTATGGGCTGCACATACAGCCTGAATGCTCCTGCTTTGCATGAGCAGGCAAACAAATCAGTAAGGAAATGGCTTAGTGTTACAGCCAAGTCTGGGATTGTGGTTGGTTCCTCCCTAACAAGCCAGGATCACTAGGTAAGACTTAAATCAAGGCTTGTGGTTGGCTTACCAATCCTGGTTTATAGAGGGATAAACAAACCACAATCTCTGGGTTTGGAAGCCACATAAAGCTATTCATTCCTCTTGCTGAATTATTTTTACCTGCTTGTGCACAGCGAGGGATTTATCATTAAACTGGAAACTTTCAAAACACAAGATGTGTTTTGAAAGCTGCATGTATAAACCCCACACCACCACCTGCAAGCTTTTGGAAAAGCAACCATATCTCAGGAAAACCCTTTGCTTACCTGCAAGTTGCTACAGGTTTGGGAAGTACCACTCCTGCAGTGTAAACTGCCTGAAAAATCCCTTCCAAGTTTACTCTCCTGGTTATTTCGCGAATCAGGACCGGTGCTACTCGCTTAGATCTCAGTTTTTTATGGACACATAGAAAATTAATTTCTACCATTTTCTTTTCACTGGGAATAAAAAGTTATAAGCCACCACTTATTTTTCAAACAACAACAATCCAAATATTCTCTAATATTCTGCCTGTGGTGCAGAAATGTAATATAAACCTTTGCAAAGATAAATAAATGAGAGGTGATGCCTGCAAGGCTCACTTCCTCTTAAGCTGCCAGCGTAATGCAGGGATTAGCAAGGAGGTGGGAGAGAGAAAGTGAGGCCATAAGCCTCACCTCCGGATTCTGGGCAAATCAAAAGAGCATCCCAAGTAGGCTGTTGCAGAATGTAAGGGAGTTGAGGCCTCTCTCTGTAATTCAAGCACTGATGTAATGTGCAAAAGATGCAGCTGCAGAACTAGGAATCGCAAGCTCTTGTCACGATTAGAACTTCCCATGTAACCTTCTGCAAAATGCCCTTTTCACATGTTACATGGGAAGCATAATTCCCTTGTGCTCCCAACTTTCACTGCCTCTCTCCCGGACCCTGAGATCATCCTCTGAGGCCCTTCTTCGTGTGCCTCGTCCACGAGAGGGTCCAGAGGGTGGCCTTTTCTGCAGTGGCTCCCCGTTTGTGGAATGCTCTCCCCCTAGGGAGGATTGCGTGTGGGGAGCCCAGTGCCCCAGTGAGGATGCAAATCGCCCCCTCCCTGGTCATCGAATAGGTCATTTGATAAGTGGTTAAGAGGGCAGTAACTTCCCTCCTCAGCGGATCTACACAGATCTGCTGAGAAGGAAGAAGCTGTGTGTTATGTGTGTGCACCTGTAAATGTGTGTGTACAAGTGTGTGGGGTTGACAACCTCTAGCCTGTAGTACAGTGGCTCCAACAGTAGCTGTTGGCCACACCTCATGGGGTAGCCAAGGACGAACGCAGGACCTTTGGACCAAAGGAGTTGAGCCTTTTAAAACAACGAAGAATTCAAAGCTGGCTCCGTTCAGCAAAAGGAATGCTCGATTATTTCGAGAGAGAGAATATTCCAATGGTACGTTGGCTGTTTCTTATTGGAAGGAATGTGTTCTTTGCAGACCATGTACCACCATATACCATTTAACACACAAGACCACATTTCTTAAATCCTGCCTTCCTCCAGCTGTATAAACAAAACATGTTTTGGAAATAATTTGCCAGCAACTTCTCTCTGGAACCCTCTTTCCTGGGGAGGTGCATTTGGGACGATTCCCTTAAAAGGTTTTTTTTTTTTTTTGCACGGCTAGACAAGTTCTTCCCTTATTAGACAGACCTTTGGACTGTAAACATCTGGGTTGCTGCTGTATACTGGGGCCTTCTGACTTTCAAAAACGTTTTTGAAGCACTTCATATTGTTGGCTTAAGGGTTTGTGTTTTTCATAGAATCATAGAGTTGGAAGAGACCACAAGGGCCATCGAGTCCAACCCCCTGCCAAGCAGGAAACACCATCACAGCACTCCTGACATATGGTTGTCAAGCCTCTGCTTAAAGACCTCCAAAGAAGGAGACTCCACCACACTCCTTGGCAGCAAATTCCACTGTCGAACAGCTCTTACTGTCAGGAAGTTCTTCCTAATGTTTAGGTGGAATCTTCTTTCTTGTAGTTTGGATCCATTGCTCCGTGTCCTCTTCTCTGGAGCAGCAGAAAACAACCTTTCTCCCTCCTCTATGTGACATCCTTTTATATCATATTGCTGGCTTAAGGGTTTGTGTTTTTAAATGTAGGGCGTTTTGATTTAACCTTGCTTTTAAGCACTAGCCTGGTAGCTCTTGGTGATCCTGAATTCCACCCAGGTGGATATGTTGAACACCATGTAGACCAGGGCCTTGATGGACATCTTGGGTTTTGTTCTGAACTATCACAAAATAGAGCAGTATCCCACTATTTTGAATAGTAAGAAGTTGCCGAGGTGGACAGACTTGTATCGAGGACATTCCCAATAAACGCCAAAGCTGGAATCTTTAAATGGGACTTCAGTTAGTGTAACTGTATACTGGATTTCGACCTAAGAAAACACTGAACATCTTTCCAACATGTCCCTATCTGCCATTGATGAAATTGATTTTTAACAACATGCCTAGCCGAAACTGACATCAGATGTGGTCAGGACTTACCTCTCATAAATCCGTATGTGTGCAGGAATGGCGCTTATGAACCCTACCAATTTTCTATTGGATGATACTCTGACACCACAATGCCATTGTGGAAGCCAGCCTGGAGGCCGCAGAGCCCTGGAAAGAAGAAAACCACAGGTTATTATTGTTATTTACAAAGAACCTAACAGCTTTCTAGGCACTGTTCTGAGATATACATTTTAAAAAAAAACAACAACCCCTGCCTGCAGACTTGTTATGCAACAAGACATGACACAGAAGGAAAAAGAGTTGAGGAGGGATGAGGAAAACAAGTACAGTCAGGTACTAATTTTTTTCAAAGGTTACTACTTGGAAAAGCATGGAATTTTGTTACTCACCACAAGAGAAACTCTGGTGAATAGTCAAATCTAAACATATTATCATCATCTTCTACATAGTTTTCATTTAGCAGCATGTACAACTCCTTGAGCTGAAAAGGAATTAAGGGGAAAACATTAATCCCAATGCACTAACTAGAATTTTGCACTGGACTCTGTAGTCCAGTGGCTCAAAGCCCATAGTAGTGCTGCATTTACTTCCACAACCTGTGCAAAACTGCCCTGGTGCCCAAGTGCATCTGTGCACATAAAACATGCCCAACAGCGAAATATATGGGCCTCCCCAGCTTGTGTTTTAAGGACTGTAAGTAGTTCTACTTACGACTTCGGCGTTGCTCAGGTCCAAAGTGTCCCATGTGAAACCCTGTGGCAAAGAATATGGCTCTAGGCGGATGTTGTCCTTATCGGGCTCAATTGCGCCGTGAGATGTAATAACTTCACCTAGTTCATAAAAGAGGAAGAAGCGGGGAAAGAGGGGGGAAATTTGCATTGTGTGTAGCTTACAGGCATGCTTCTGAAAATCCCCACTTTTAAGGGAAAAGGGGAAGATTTACGGAACGAATATGAAGTGAGAATATTACACGTCATAGTAAAGTAAACTTCAGGTTGCATTCTCCCAGCCTGCCCTCAATTGCTCAAGTCAGTCCAATGTACTGTATCTTGATTGGTTACATCAGCATAATCACACTGAGTACACAATTTCCCTGGATGTCACTGGTCAGCCTGTCACTTTTTGCCTCTTTTTGCTGAATGCTATAATGCATGTTTAATTGTTTTTTTTAGCTGTTTCTATTTTAGCTGTAAGCCGCCTTGAGTGCCTGTCAGGGGAAAAGGCGGGATATAAACAAAATAATAAGCATGACCGCTCCTCAAGATCACTTCAAATGCATATTCAAACCCCAACAGCAGACTCATGGCTCCCAATTAATGGAGTAATAATTTTCTACGGAATGGTGGAGGTTGCGAATTCAACACCCACTGGTATGACTCCTGCATGTCTGTCAGAGGAAAGGTTCCCTTTGGAAATTATATACTCTTTAAAAAAGCAGTTTTTCTTTAACTGGTTTTATACTTCTCATTTTACAGTCCTTACTCATCCCTTTTCTCCTTTGACATTTCATCACAAATCCAATTAAGCATAAAAAAGACCGGACAGAGGAAAGGGTTAAAAAGCAGGGGTGGGACCACAGAGCTACAGTTTCCAGAGTGGTCTAACAATTGATCCTTCTTCCCAGGGAACTCTGGGAATTGTATTTCTGAGCTGGACCATAAAGAAGGCTGATCGGCGAAGAATTGATGCTTTTGAATTATGGTGCTGGAGGAGACTCTTGAGAGTCCCATGGACTGCAAAAAGATCAAACATCTCCATTCTTAAGGAAATCAGCCCTGAGTGCTCACTGGAAGGGCAGATCCTGAAGCTGAGGCTCCAATACTTTGGCCACCTCATGAGAAGAAAGGACTCCCTGGAAAAGACCCTGATGTTGGGAAAGATGGAGGGCACAAGGAGAAGGGGATGACAGAGATGGTTGGATAGTGGTCTTGAAGCTGCCAGCATGCGTCTGACCAAACTGCGGGAGGCAGTGGAAGACAGGAGTGCCTGGCGTGCTCTGGTCCATGGGGTCACAAAGAGTCGGACATGACTAAATGACTAAACAACAACAGGGGGAATAGAGGCCTCCCAGCTGCTCTCAGTACCCTTAAAGAACTCCAAGGATTCTTTGGGGGAAGCCACGACTGTTCAAAGTGGAATAATATTCCTTTAAATGTTTAGTGCAGAGGAGGCCTGTGTCAAAGTAGGCAGATATACCGTAAGTTGTTTTTTTTTTAAGCCGTGACTATATCTGAGGAGCAGCACCTGATGTTAAAATTCATCCGCTGTTAAGCTTTCTCTTTTCCCTTCTGCCTCTCCTTTGTCAACTCCCCCAGGATCCCACTGCAAGCTCGCAGAAACGAATCTGAGCTCTCTCCTTTCTGCTGCCCCCTTTCCTTAGATTGCTCTACTAAGTCCCACACACAGCGGAAGGATGACAGGGGCCGTAGAACTGCTAAAGGATCGTAGGTACGTATCCCACTTTCTGACCAGCGTCCCCCGAAGTGGGGCGGAAGGGGCAATGCAAACATGGGTGCCCTCCTCTCTCTCTGCTGGTTTATCGGGTGCCTTTTTGGCATCCTTCCCCAGAAGTTTCAACCTCCGATTAGACTGGTTTTTAATGCTGCCGATACACTTGCTTCTTTGTGTTGACCTTTAAAGCCCTAAACGGCCTCGGTCCAGTATACCTGAAGGAGCATCTACACCCCCATCATTCTGCCCGGACGCTGAGGTCCAGCGCTGAGGGCCTTCTGGCAGTTCCCTCACTGTAAGAAGCAAAGCTACAGGGAACCAGGCAGAGGGCCTTCTCGGTAGTGGCGCCCGCCCTGTGGAATGCCCTCCCATCAGATGTCAAAGAGATAAACAACCATCTGACATTTAGAACACACCTGAAGGTAGTCCTGTTCAGGGAAGTTTTTAATGTGTGACATTTTAATGTATTTTTAATCTTTGTTGGAAGCCGCCCAGAGTGGCTGGGGAACCCCAGCCATATGGGTGGGGTAAAAATAAATTATTATTATTATTATTATTATTATTATTATTATTATTATTATTACGACGTTCTGGTTGTTGTTGCACTAGGATTTCACATGGTTGCTTTACAAGGCAGGCTGCAAATCGATATATTCAATCAGTCAATCAGAATACTTTCATTATCCCAGTCCCGGCTACAGACTTACTAAGCTTGGGTACAGGCTGTGTATCCCAAAACTGGTATTTACGTTTGCTCGCCTCGTCAATGTTCTTTGCTGGGCCCTGACATGCTGACAGGAGCTCCATGGCTCTCTGAATATCTTGCAGTTTCTGCATTGGAATGGCTGGATTCTGCAGGGAGAGAGAAAGAGAGAGAGATATGCAGAGTCAATTAGGGTGCATCCGGATGGGAATATTGCATTAGTTTTCCTGATTAAAATGCTAGGACTTCTGTCCTGTGTTCTAAGGTCCCGATCTCACTGCACACTACCTGTTGTGCTATGGAACTGTGGCTTCCTGACCGATATATCATGCTGAATTTCACTCGCACCAGTAGGTGTGGTGTGACACAACAACAACTGCCATTGGGCAATGTCACTACCCCTCCACCCTTTACACACACATGTGTGTGTTTTTTTTGCCCGTGATAACAACAGGGAACAACAATATATGCCGGGATAGAGCTCCAAATTTCATCACTTCTCTCCTGTGATTTTCCAGGTTCAAGGGGACTACAAATGGACCCCCCACCCCACTCCTTGGAATCAAACAACAGGAAATGAGTAGTAAACTCATGCTATGTTGCCTTAGCTTTCTGGAAATGGCTTTTAGGATTGTGTGAAAGCTCAAATATATTGCAGGAATTAACAGTTTTACTTTTATCACATGGTAACTTTTATTATATATGAATGAATTCATGCCATATATTGCACTTGCTCTTGAATAGATAATTTCTAACACTGCCTGCAGGTTCCCCATCCAGAAATGTCTGGCCTGTCTTGAAATTATTCTCCTCTTTCACTAATGTCTGGAACACTCTGGAGCAGAGATGGCCAGTGGGGTGTCCTCCAGATGCAGTCAGACCTCAGCTCCTATCAGCTCCACAGTCATGGCCAATGGTCAGAGATGATGGGAGCTGTGGTCCAGCAACATCGGTGGGTGGGGGTACTCCATTGGCCACCCCTGCTCTAGAGATGCATTGGGTTCGATCCAGATTTATGATAAGACTTTTCCTAGTATCACAGAAAGAGTGTGTGTGGGGGGAGTGGTTTTGACCAATGTATTCTTCCCCCAGAAGCCCCATGGAAAGCTGCTCTGGAGGGTCAGATAATGCCCTGGAGCACCAGGCGAGGTGGGCTTGGGGGATGTTTGGTTGGCTGCTGTGACAGGTAAAGGATAAATGTAAAGATAAAGGACCCCTGGATAGTCAAAGGCGACTATGGGGTTGTGGCACTCATCTTGCTTTCAGGCTGAGGGAGCTGGTGTTTGTCCACAGACAGCTTTCTGGGTCATGTGGCCAGCAGGACTAAACTGCTTCTGGTGCAACGGAACAACATGACGGAAACCAAAGCGCACAGAAACGCTGTTTACCTTCCCACTGCAGCGGTACCTCTTTATATACTTGCACTGGTGTGCTTTCGAATTACTAGGTTGGCAGGAGCTGGGATAGTTCACTCCACAGTTTCTGCTTTCTTTTAAACAAACTTGCCAAGCCTTTCTATTTTTGAAATTTTCAGCTCTTTTTCTTTGCATCTACATTTGCTCTAAAGAGATGTTTGCAATACAAATATTGCAGCACTGCGTTTACAATACAAAAACTGGGTGCAGGAGCATTTTATCACCTCCCAACCTCCTGCTTTCCAGCCGCTGACCAAAGCAAATAAAGGTCAAACGGAAAGACAAAGTAAATGTAAAAACAGATGTCAAAAACTCTCTTCAGTTTGGGCTTATTAAATTTATATGACTTCTCATGACAAAAAAAAGACCTAAAGTGATTTACAACCAGGATAAAAATACACAAGCATATTAATACTGTAAGATAAACTGATTTATGAGAAGTAGTGATGGCTACCACCTTGAATGGCTTGAATAATAATAAAAAAGGTAATGGTAATGGTAAAGGAGCCCTGGACGGTTAAGTCCAGTCAAAGGTGACTATGGGGTTGCGGCACTCATCTCGCTTTCAGGCCGAGGGAGCCGGTGTTTGTCAGCAGACAGCTTTCCGGGTCATGTGGCCAGCAGGACTAAACCGCTTCTGGTGCAACAGAACACCGTGATGGAAACCAGAGCACTCGGAAACGCCATTTACCTTCCGACTGCCGCAGCAGTATCTGGTTATCTACTTGCACTGGTATGCTTTCGAACTGCTAGGTTGGCAGGAGCTGGGACAGGGCAACAGGAGCTCACCCCGTTGTGGGGATTTGAACCGCTGACCTTCCAATCGGCAAGCCTAAGAGGTACAGTGGTTTGGACCACAGCATTACCTGCGCCCCAATAATAATAATATGCCGTCCATATCTTATTTCTCAATACCATATTATTTAAAAAGAGCCATTTGAAACCAAACACCATTGTGCAAAAGGCATCAAACGAAGACAGCAATCTAAAACCGGCAGCTAAACGTAGTATAAAAAGCAAATACAAATAACCCAACAAATCCAATTTGGCTCCCCAAGGTTTTTTTTTAAATGTCAACATTCAAATGTCACTATAAGCCAGGGTTGCTGGGCTCATTGTGGTTCACTGTGAATAAGTAATCTTTTGCTGCATAATGTTATAGAAATGTATGGCACGACCACACCTGGAATGCTGTGTACAGTCCCCTCCCTCACTTCAAGGAGGACATTGCAGAGCCACAACTGGCCAACTCAAGGGCTATGGTTTCAACTCAATCATACAATGATGCTGAAGTACTCGCAGTGGACTACCAGCTCATGAGCCACCAACTAGGATGGCTCACTGAACTTAGTCCACTAGCACTTGGTCTTCCATCTCATACCTCTCAGGTGAAGCCCCAAAGCAGGTGAGTTGGGACTTGGTACCCACTTACAACATACCTCAAAATGTAGTGCTGCCTCTAAAAATCTGAATTCTCCCCCCAACCCTGAACTAGCAAACGTATTCTGTTCTGCAGGCTTTAAACCAGGCATGGCCAAACTCCGCCCTCCAGATGTTCTGAGACTACAATTTCCAACATCCATGACCACTGGTCCTGTTAGCCAGGGATGATGGGAGTTGTAGTCCCAAAACACCTGGAGGGCAGAGTTTGGACATGCCTGATTGAAACCATATGGAACAGAAACTGTTGCACTTGTCTGCTTGTACATGACCTACCACACTACGGAGCTAGTTAAAAGTTAAATTGTAATCATATGAGAAGCCCTCAAAATGATGCCCGGGAAAAGAGAGACTTCCAGGTTTCAGGAAACCTCTGTGATGAAAATTGTAATGTGAAACAGTCCAATAATGATGGCCTTTTATTTGTCAACTACTGGAATAATAAGGGAAAAGACAAGATAAGTCACTTTTCTTTTCTTTTTTTAAACGCTTTAAATAGTGATTCCCACACTTTTTCAATTCACAGAGCACCTGGACTTCGAGGTGCTCTCAGCAGTAAACTTCTGCTCTGAGATGTTGGCTGTCATCTTTGCCATCAATACAGGTGTTTAGCCTGAATGAACTAGAATTAAATACTTTGAAGAGCTGATTACAGAAACATCGGGCTGTTGGCAATGATGGCACAACAACTCCTACAGATGGAATTAGCTGAAACCTGGTCAGATGGATGGTTTTTATGTAAGAGATTGCAAGACAATTAAAAAAAAATCCTAGCCACTAACTTAACCCTCCCCCCCCCAATTTGGGAAAAGTCTACCGTTACTCCATTTCCCAGTTAACAATTGTGCTACCACATTCTGTAGCAGCTTGCAGATTTCTTAGCTGTTTTCAAAGGCGGCCCCACAGACAATGCATTGTAGCACAGGTAACTGAAGTCAGGCGATCATCCCCATCTAGGTATTTTAACCACAGAAACGTTAAGTTTGGGAACCACTGCTTTAAATGAACTTGTTTCTTAAACTATTGCCCCGACTGACTTGCGAATACACTTTATGGGTAACAGATTAACTCAAACATCCTCTCTGCCAGCCTTGTTTGTTTTCTCTGCTGTTTTCCAATATCATATAATAGGTTGAAACTTTGTTAATCTATCTTAAAATACAATTTAGGAAAGAAATAGGGGTGTAAGCACAGGCTCATTTCCTTCACCTGCCTGAGAAAGGGAACTGCACCAGGTGAGGTAGAGGTTTCAGATGCTGTGTTATCGTTTTAAAAATACAAGAGATCAAACCCACATTTGAATAACCACCGACAAATCCCTCTACACCAAGAACCAGTTATTCAGCCACCTCTTTTGCCAAGTGGTTTCTATACACACAGCAGCTGGAAAATATCCTGCAGCACTCATGGGAATCAATGTCACCCGAAAGTGATCTGGGGGCATGCTGGATGAGACATCACTTCATCTACATGACGGCAATCTTCGGAAAGGAAGTTGTATGTAAACAGCAGAACCTGACCCAAATCTTAAGAAGACTAGCCACTGAAAGTTTATTTTGATTAGGTGCATCTAAGCATCAGAAGGAGGGCACAGCCACTATGCTAGCTGTGTGGCAGGTGGGTCGCAGTTGCTTACTGGGAGGGAGGTGGGAAGGTGCAAGGGAGCAGGGCTGGGGGTGTGTGGTCAGCGCAGTGCAAATGCACTGGCAGGAGCACCATATTGGCCCTGCTGGTGCATTTGCAACATGCTGAGCTCTCTGCCTTTTCCTGCTCCCTGTAAGCAAATGCAACCCACATGCCTGTAGCTCTGCCCCACCTACATCTGCCAAACATGGGACAGAAAGCCATGAATTTGAAATCCATACTGCATGACCAATCCACAGCACATAACCATAGCGCAGAGGTTTTCAATCTTCTTGAGTCCATGGCTCTCTTGACCAAATACAGTGGTACCTCGGGCTAAGTACTTAATTTGTTCCGGAGGTCCGTTCTTAACCTGAAACTGTTCTTAACCTGAAGCACCACTTTAGCTAATGGGGCCTCCTGCTGCAGCCACGCTGCTGGAGCACGATTTCTGTTCTCATCCTGAAGCAAAAGTTTTTAACCCGAGGTACTATTTCTGGGTTAGCGGAGTCTGTAACCTGAAGCGTATGTAACCCGAGGTACCACTGTACATTCTTTCTGTGGCACCCCTGTGGGGCTCAGGAGCCCAGTTATGTCACCCCTTGCCTGCAGAACTGGCAGTCTCTCACCCTTTTTCAAACACCTTGTGGAGTGTTCCCTTTGCCTCCTCTCCTTGGGAGTCCTCTGGGCAGCCGCCACACCTGGTCTCTGGGCTTCCCACCACCTGTCCCAAAGATAGGTGCGATTTGCCTGCAGAGCTGATAGCCAGGGCTGCTGCAACAAACAGCTGTGCAAGCCTTTGGGAGGCAGAGATGTGAGCGGGCATCAGAGGAAGGAGGGAAAGAAAGAGGGACAGAGGCCAGTGTTGTCCGCAGCACCCCTGACCATCATTCAAGGCACCCCAGGGTGCCACAGCACACTGGTTGAAAACCACTGCCATAGCACATCAAATCTTCGCAATCAGCCATGGCATCCACAGGAGGATTTTTATGAGGCCTGTGTTCTGTCCGATTTGCCCGAGATACCAACCTGAGGTGGCACTTGTCTGAGGGGAAAACCAACCACAGAGGAAATGCACACGGAAGCGATGTACTGGCAATCGGAAAGCATTTACTTGGAGAATAGGCTTTTGAGATTCAGGTGGAACTTACTTCCAAGGAAATCGGTTTAGAATCGCCACCCTCAGAATAAAGCTGAGGCAACAGAAGGCAGCAACAGTAAACAGTTTCAGTCTGAAGCCTCAGAACTTACGACAAGCTGCAATCGTTTGTAAATGGAATAAAAATAACCTCAACCCGACACTACGGAGAACACAATGGGTTACAGGCAGGCTTGAGTTTTGCTGACATACAAAGTAGTACTTGGTCTTTGTGATTTAGCAGAAAAACCTACAGGCCCTTTCTGTGTGGGTAGGTATGCAATTATATTTCTACAGCACTGCGGGAAGAGGTTTAACAACCTAGCAGTTGTTATGCTCAAGGCAATCTGGTGGGGTGCGCCAAGCGAGACAGAGAGTTGCTCAAAGAAATGGGTTCACGGAGGTTCTAAGAAATGGGTTCACAGAGGTTCTCGTATTTGAACTCTCTGTCACTCTGTCTTGTGGTATTCACTAGAAAACGCTATGACTAAGTGGTGTTATAAAGCACCTACCGTCTCGTGCCCAGTGTTGCCAGGAATTCTAAGAAATCAAAATATCAGTGTTTTCGTAATCCCTGGTCAAAATCCAAGACAGCTTTGAAAGGTTCAGCCCACCATCGGTGATTCTGCATGGCATCCAATTACATCCAAACATAAGACAAAAGACTGCACCTTGGACCCATCGTGCAAAAATTTGGCTGTGATACCTTCACAGTTATTCAAATGCAAAGCAAGCAAATAACTTTCCAAAATACGCAGCGAGAGATACATGCAGAGAAGCAGCAGAACAAACACCAGGCAAAACCAGAAAGCAGGTAATTCAAAGTAATTTGTGCTGTAACTACACAAAACAACAACTGAATAAAATGCAGATTTGTGTCAAAGGCCTCCAACTATAATGGACGTTATAATCTTATATCTACTTTCCTTAGGAGTAAGGCGCTTTGAACTCATTGAGCCTTACTTCTGAGTAAACGCATACAGGATTGCACTGTCAGATGCTTTAAAAAAAGGGGGGGGGGATCAAACCAGTGATTCTGAATGGTATCCAATTATATCCAAACATAAGACAAAAGACTGTACCTTGGACCCATCGTGCAAAAATTTGGCTGTGATACCTTAACAGTTATTCAAATGCAAAGCAAGCAAATAACTTCCCAAAATTTGGAAAACTACTTAAAATACATTTTGAAGATAGACTCGTAATTACAGTGCATCAAAATAAGACAACAAATTTAAATAAAGATTTCTTACATTTGGCACATACGAACCTTTCCGGGGGAGGAGTTCTAAAAAATGGTTGGTAACAAGGGTAATGAATTTTAGGAGCCAAAAAGAGACGAGGGAAAGGTTCTAATTTTGGATTAACAGGATAGTAGAACCTGACATTTAGACCTCGAAAAGTCTATTAAAGTAGCTTTTTTTCTGCTGGACAGTTGCGTTTACCTGCAATTGTGACAAGCGGCCCATTCAGCGCACCCTTCACCTAGCACTGCCTATTACGGTTCTCACACTATGCTACCAAAGTTAAAATGAAGCCCAGGCTCTCACTTTTGAAGGTTGCTGAATTTTAATCTCCTGGGAGTCAGATGCAGAGTCTGATTTGGTACCTCCGGAATTTGGCTTTTCCTTTTTTCGCTTCTGTTTCTTTTTCTTCTTTTTCGCTCCCAAGTCTCCTCCAGGACTTCTGTAAAGAAATTGAGAGTTGGGAAAAGATGACCCGGTGTTGTTTTTAAAACACACGCACCCCTCCAAAAATGTACCAAAAGTAGCTCAGGGTGGTTCTTTTTGTCATATTCAAAAATATTCCCCAATTCTGCTACAGAAGGAAAAATAAAATTAAACCTTGGAAAAGAGGCGCATTCATGCAGTCTCTGTATTTAAAAGTGGAGCTAAATTACCGTACACCATCTCCCTCCCCAAAACAATTCCATCCCCTGTCCCCAAAATACAACCCTCACATGGAAGTACCTTCTTTGTAGTGAAACATAATAGAATGAGGTTATTTGGGAAGAAAAAAATGTAAGACTCAGCTATCTGAATTGCACTGCATACACTCCCAGCATCCAGCAGAACAGATCATATTTGAAAAATGCTGATACCTGTATCCTTCACAGCCATCTATGATATCATTATTTTCTGTATCAAGTTTATGTAGCCTCGTCTGCTCTGCACAGGACTATTTTTACCACACCTCCACAGAATCACGAAACTGCTTTGTGGTCATCAGCGTATAACCTAATTTTAAAATGTCAACCTGGGGGAAATGTCTTCATTTAAATGTTCGCGTCACACCATGGAATGAAAGAGATATTGCAGTCGTCCCCTCCCTTGAAGCTTGAGATCAAAAGGGATTGTGTGCTCAGTACCTCAAAAGCAGGTGATTCTAAATACAGCAAGGAATTTGACATGATCACATCTTTTAAGCAGCATTGTTCGCTTGCAAACCTTTCTCTGCACATCGGTGCACGCAAAAAATGGCACCGGAAACTGAAAAAGGAAATTTCCTGGTAGTTAACAGCAAAAGGCTTTCTGTGTTCTACATTTCTGGAAGATACCTGTTACTGTTATGCTTCCCAATTACTCACACACTATTAGCAAATCTATTTTGGTTTTCTACCAGTTTAACTGCTATGGCTTCACCCCTCACAACAAATTCTGGGAAGTGGAGGGTAGGTTTCTTTGTTTTGTTTTGTGCAGTGGGTGGTGATGAAAATTTCCACTGGTGCTCCCTAACCCTAAACACAGAACTACAGTTAGCGTTCCTGCAGAAATAGAGGCCTCCTATTTCATTTTGAAAGTAAGCCCATTTTATCTGAAATTTCCATTAGCTAGGTAGGCCTACTATCTGGTTCCTTGAAGAATTTATGATGGAGCCTAGGAACCTAACCCTGCCCCACAATCCTCCATCACAGTCTTGCCTTCCAAATGTTGTCAGACTATAACCACCATCTCTGAGTCATGTCTTCTCTGTAACATCCTCTGCTGTGAATTGGTTTCCTTTTAAACATATTGACTCTTCATATAGCCAGGGTGGTGCACTTGAGATGTTGGTGGTCAGAGATGGAGGGAGTTTGGAGTCCAACGACATCTGGAGGCCACAGGTTCCCATTCTGATTTTATGGTCCTGCCCTTAAAACTAGGATGGAGAGCCTGTGATGTTGTTGAGCTCAAACTCCCACCATCCTAGACCACTGCTGTGCTGACTGGCGCTGATGGGTCTTGCATTTCTACGGTATCTGGAGGGCACCAAATCTACCCTTACAAAACCCTCAGCAGCAACTCAAAATATTCATACAATGAGCTAGTTCTTGCATCCAGTGTCAGATATATAAATGGCTCCTTAAACCAAGGTTGCAGTCACCAAAACGGAATGTCTAGTTGCCATTTTGAGGCCAGGCGGCTCTAAAGTCTTATTTTCCAAATGATGGACTGGCTGTGATTGATTCTCAGTTAAACATCTGGCTAGTAAGAAGTTTGAGAACTTAAAGCAGAAAAGGCACTTTATCCGGGGATAAAGGTAAAGTAAAGGTAAAGGGACCCCTGACCATTAGGTCCAGTCGTGACAGACTCTGGGGTTGCGGCACTCATCTCGCTTTATTGGCCGAGGGAGCCGGCGTACAGCATGACTAAGCCGCTTCTGGCGAACCAGAGCAGCGCACGGAAATGCTGTTTACCTTCCCGCCAGAGCGGTACCTATTTATCTACTTGCACTTTGACGTGCTTTCAAACTGCTAGGTTGGCAGGAGCAGGGACCAGAGAACGGGAGCTCACCCCGTCGCGGGGATTCGAACCTCTGACCTTCTCATCAGCAAGTCCTCTGCTTTAACCCACAGCGCCACCCGTGTCCCTTTATCCAGGGATAGTCCACATATATATTGGCCTATTCCTACAGGATGTGGTATTTGTGTGTGAGAGCAGTCCAGATCCAATGATCCCCTGGCATGTACCTCCAGATGGTGGAGATGTCAGGCGCCATCCTGGCACCCAGGCACCTTCTCAGGTGCAAAATATGCCTGGCTAATTTTGAATACTGCATATTGCTAAACATGGTTTAATGCTACATGCATAAGCAAATCTCATGGTCCCTTCTGCTTTGCCTGCTTGTTCACTCAGCACTAAATCACGGTTAGCATTAAATATGAACCAGCCCAATAATTTGTTCCTTTTCATGACATACAAGGTATACATTTTTCTGCATTTTGAGGAACGAGAGGCAATCAATTCCATTGTGCTTTTATTTACTGTATCCCATCCCTCATTAGTAATTGCTGATGTATTCCTGTCATTTGCTTATTTTCTGAGGACGCATCGCTATGCTCAACAAATTTCAACAAGTGACTGGTATGATTCACTGCCCCGTAACACTAGGCAATTGATGGAACAAGACACCTTGCTATATGCATACTGTAGAAGTGACAGAATCAACAGCCAGGATCCAAAGGAGCTACAACATCAATTCCATGTGCCCATATAGTGGCTCTGGACTCCTACTGTGGCAAGTTGTTATCAAGTCCAGTGATTACAAACCTGCCTAATTCTCAACCTTGGGCACAGGTGTGTATACGAGCTGGACCTAGAGAGTAGCATAGCACAACTTTTGCCAACCAGCAGATGAGTTGCAGTACAAAACATCTGGACAGCATCAGGCTGGCAATGGCTGACCTAACAGCATGCAATTGTGTTGCACTTTAATCAGGTCTGGGTTGGAGACTGCCCCAAACCCCATGCAACCCACCCTGAGCATATAAATGCAATTTTTTAAAAAAACCAACTGAATCAGATTTGTTTTAAAATATTTGTGCAGTCGCCATAAGTGACAAGGAATTGCATACGAAGTCGTAGGGAGGCTGGTAGAGGAAAGATGGTACACTGTGTCTCTCCTCTGTGTCCAGCACAAAAACAAAGTGAACTGGGTTTTTTGGGGGGTGGGGTGGGGAGGTTAGTAGCTTTTAACAACTTCTTTACAAGGCAGACAAAGTGTTCATAACTACCGTATTTTTCGCTCTATAGGACGCACCTGACCATAGGAAGCACCTTGTTTTAGAGGGGGAGAACAAGAAAAAAAATTCTCCCCCCCTTTGCTCAGCGCCCCTTCAACAAAGTGGCAGGAGAAACGGAGCCCCTTCCATTTCTCCTCCCGCTTAGCTGAAAGGGCGATGCGCCTTAGCTGAAGGGGCACCTACCCTTCAGTGAAAGGAACCCGAAGCCTCCGGAGCGCAGTGGGAGCTCGCGCTGCGCTCTGAAGGCTTCAGCAAAAGCAACGCGAAGCCTCCCGAGCACGGAGGGAGCGCTCCCTCTGCGCTTTGGAGGCTTCACGTTGCTATCGCTGAAGCCAAGGAGCCCGCATTCGCTCCACAGGACGCACACACATTTCCCCTTAATTTCTGGAGGGGAAAAAGTGTGTCCTATAGAGCGAAAAATACGGTTCTTCTGCTTGCAGCCTACTTGCACATTCATTTCAGCAGTGTACTTTTCACTCCAACCAATACATTTTGCACTTCTGTTTGCAGAGAGGAAAACAGGGGTTGAAAACCTGATATTTTAACCCAACCTAATTCTGATCAGGGGTACAGACATGAGTCTGGCCCTCAGAACTTTGCCCACCGATTATTTCAAACACCTCAGGGGAGAAACTGCCGGCAGCAATTTAATTCCAAACTAATGCTGATTTTTTAAAAAAGCAGACCCATAGAGAGGCAGGGACATAGCCAGAGGCAACTTCAATAGTTACGGTAGAATCAGCCTTCCTAGATGAGCTTTATAAATAAATTAAAAAGCAAGAATTTTTACAAGCCCTTACATACATACACATTTTTTTAAAAAGGAAGATGGGACTTTATTCTCTGAGGGAATGTTTCCTCCAATTATTAGGTAAAGCTCCCCAACTCGGCTTCTATAAATTATTTTTCACCTAGAGAAACCGATCTGCAGTTTTGTTGATGTGAAAATTTGCCTATTTTTGCTATCTTCCATCTGTCAAGGGCCTATGTGTATTGCCTAAGGATGGAGACAAATCTAGGTAACAGCTGGATTTTGTATTTTCAGAACTGGGACATTAACTATTGTATGTTTCTTCCCAATACAACTTGAAACCTGTAACGCACCAAACAAGAGCCTCTTCTGAATGTCTGCTACCTCCTCCCACATTCCATCTTAAGACTGTGACTAAATGCAGATTCTACCCACAGCTCCTGCATCAGCCAACTCCCCCCACAACCGTACACCATCTCGCCTGGTGAACATGAAAGCTCGCACACCATTTTGTAATGTTTTGGTCGACCTAACAAAGACATTGTCCTAATATGGATTTTGAGATACTGTCATTAGTTAATAATAATAAATAATAAATTTTATTTATAAGTTATTTGGAGCACACCTATGGTCCAAAAGAAGCATAGTTCAAATGTCCGTATGCTTCCACGGGTTGTTGACTGATCACCTGGAAGCAATTTTTCCTTACCACCAACATCCAGGCTAGTGGCTATTTACAAGCCTCCTCAGGTCTAGACTGCCTGGCCTTTCTTCCTACTGGCATTGGGCTCCTTCATCTGAATTACACCCATAGAAACCTCAGGTCAATAAGCTGTGCTGTCATCTACACACTGAGAGAATAGCCTTATGGGAGATATTAAGCCAAATACCGTACTTTGATTACAAGAAGAAGCCTTTGAGTGGGGCCTTTTTAGAGTGCCACGCGGTGTGGCGCTGTGGGTAAAAGCCTCAGCGCCTAGGGCTTGCCGATCGAAAGGTCGGCGGTTCGAATCCCCGCGGCGGGGTGCGCTCCCGTCGCTCGGTCCCAGCGCCTGCCAACCTAGCAGTTCGAAAGCACCCCCAGGTGCAAGTAGATAAATAGGGACCACTTACTGGCGGGAAGGTAAACGGCGTTCCGTGTGCTGCGCTGGCTCGCCAGATGCAGCTTTGTCACACTGGCCACGTGACCTGGAAGTGTCTCCGGACAGCGCTGGCCCCTGGCCTCTTAAGTGAGATGGGCGCACAACCCCAGAGTCTGTCAAGACTAGCCCGTACGGGCAGCGGTACCTTTACCTTTACCTCAGTGTTAGAGCACACGTTTCACATCTAGAAGTTACTGGATTCAGTCCTCTACATCTTGATTTTAAAGTACTGTTCCCTGTGGCAGCAGTCAATATTCAGCGAAGTGGATTTATGGCCTGACTCTGTATACGGCAGCTTCATGTAGATGTCAGGCACTGTGGTGCAACCTCAGGATCCCAAGCCCATCCAGTTCCTTATTTGGATGGACTTCCGCTGACCCAGGGGTCTTGTGCATTTCAGCTGATTTAGCACAAAGGAGGGGCATTCAGTTTAAGCAATTGTATTTCAAGAAAATTGCAAAGCAAAGCAGAGAAGATTCCATGAACAGAAAAGCTGGGGGAAACTTTGAAGAGATGTTTGGCCCATGGGCCTTAGGTTGCCTACCTCTGCTCTAATTAGTTCTTGTTATCTCAGCAGCATAGCGCAAATTGAATGATACAGCTGGAGTCTATGGAGAGCTGAAATTACCCTTTAAAGAGGATACACACAGCACACTTGTAAAATGTTTGCAAAGACAGTGGATACCAAGCAGGTCCCAGGCTTTCAAGACACCAGTGAGCTTCAGAAATCCTTTAAGCAAAATGAATAAGGAGCCTAGGGGAATCATCATCCATTACAGTTTTATTTATTTAACTAAATTTACAACAGTTCTATCTAATCCCCAAAGCTGTTTAAAGAATAAAAACAAAACAGGCATTACTGATGCCAAGAGGCAATCTTAAAACAGAACCAAAACCAAACAAGCAAGATCAAAAAAAAGAAAAGAAAAAAGGAAGCCAAATAGCCACAGAATCCATCAATTCTCAAATCTGCCTCTCCACAGAAGCCAGGTGTGCCATGCTTCTGAAGTCCAGCTGGTCAGTCCAGCTACCTTTTGACCTGGCAACGTCCAATGTCATGATGTCCATTGACTGGCATGGGGTTGTGGCTTGACCAAAATGGGTCTGCCATGCCAAATGGGGAGGACTGGAAGCTGTCATGAGACCCACGAGCCAGAGGTTTCCTCGCTGTCCTAGCATATCACTTCCAATTAACACAGGCCTTGCTACCAAAGTGCTTGTGGAGCAAAAATATTCCTCCATTGCCAGATGTTATGGGGCCAAATGCACCTCCTTGAAGCAAAGCATTCCACAGTTTGGGGGCAGATACTGAAAAGGCCCTGCTCCAAGTAGATGCTGATATTAACATCCACAGAAGATGGTATTATCTGAAGCAGGACTTTGCTGACAGATCTTAAAGTGGATGGGGAGAGAGTTGTGTGGGAAAATACACCCAGGACATTTTAGCAATAAATGTGAGAGTGACAAACATACTTGTAATCGGGGTGTACTAGATCTGCAGGTCACCAAGTGTCTACTCAGTGGGCAAACCCCAAGTTTGTCTTGAGTAATCTATGCATTGGCCAGAAGGGCTCAGAAGGCACCTGCTAAGATGATTCGATACACCTCTAAGCATCATCTAATACTTTTGCTTCTGCCACAACTTAACTTCTTCTTTCAACAGCAAAGCACATTTATTCCCTTGGCAAACATTTTACGTCTGCTGAGCAACAAGACAATCTTGTTTTCCAGCCCTCCAGGTTTATTTGTGTACTTGCCTTTAATTTTAGACAATTTATCTGAGTTGGGAAAATCTGAATGCCTCTCTTTCAAACACTAGAAGCTTTAAAAAAATAAATAAAAAGAAACCAACATATTTGAGAAAAAGATGGGGAAAGTGTAAGAAGTGACTTTCCTTAAAGCCCATGAATCATACTTCCCATTTGCGAGATACAGGCTTAAATAGTTTTGGGTTGCAAAAGGGCTTTCCCCTGATGAAGTCAAACTGAAATGAGGTGTTTCCCATTATACACTGGACACAACCTGGGTCCAGGGGTTGGGCACATGCTGCCAAGTTAAGTCCCCACTTTCTCCAAACACAGCTGAAAAAGACTCCTGTGTAAAACCCTAGAGCAGAGGTGGGGGACCTTTTTCAGTGGGCAAGTTTCTGCACATTCACACAGCTCTCTCTATTCATCCAGATGGCAGGAAACATTAGCAAGGACATATTATTATTATTATTATTCTACCATCCTTCATCTGAAGACACCTCCTGAGCGGTTCACAACAGAAAAATACAAAATAAGAACACAACGTATCAGCCAGGCCAAAAGAAAAAAGAAAAAAAAGCCACAATCAGGGACAGCACAAATCAGGACTGGTGAGGGGTGTGGCCAGAGAGGCTGTGTGGCCTGCGGGAGCCCTGAGGGTGACACAGAGAGTTCTGGCCCCTGGGTCTGAGGTTCCTCATACCTGCCCTAAATAGTCACTGTTTGTTACTTTTGGAAATGCTAAGCTAAGATGAACCAATTGACTCAGTACAAGGCACCTTCCTACGTTCTAATGTCAATACCACAAGAAGATGCAGTGATGGCCACCCAATTGGGTGGCTTTGTAAGCTCAGACAAATTTATGGAGGATCAATGGCTACTAGCCATGGTCTGCCCTCTGTGGCCAGAGGTAGTCTGCTTCTGAATACCAGATGCTGGAAACTGCAGGAAGGGAGAGTGTTCTTGTCCTGCTTGCAGATTTCGTACAGGCATCTATCAGGCTGACCACTGTGAAAAGAGGACGCTGGCCTAGCTGGACCACTCATCTGATCCAGCAGGCTCTTCTTATGTTCTTAAGTGGGGAAGCTCTGGCCTGCGGGCCAAATTAGACACAGCAGGAATCCTAATTTGGCATGTGGACCAGAGGCTCCCCCACTTCCGCTTTAGTTGTTGCTTCTTGTGGCACCAATGTCAGAGCATAAGAAGATGCACCAGCCATAACTATCTGCCCTACGCCTAGCATCATCTATGAAGGCAGGGTTTGCAGGTGCCACCAAACAGCTCACTGGCAGTGCCTGCAAACCCACCTTTGCACACAGTTTGAAAGCCGTGCCAACGAGCTGACCTGTAGATCCCTGTGACTTTGCCAGCATAGCCTAATTTCCTTTGCCCAGGCTCAAAGAGTTTGATCATAAAGGTCAGGGTCTGGCTCACCCATGATAAGACACAGCTCCTTCTTCATCTAACAGATCAACCCTAAACAGGTAGATATGGTGGTACATCCTCTGTATAGAAGATATGCTGCATCCTAACTGTGTTTTCTGCCCCTTCAAAGACCTCCTAGGTGCTGAATTTAGTGAAACCTGCATTTTTGGAGGTGCAAATTACGCTATGCTCTGTGAGCGAGACCAGGGAACAGAGGAAATTAGAAGGCAGCGTAACTTTGTTTATCCCTCTACGTATCTCCAATATGCTCCTTTTTGGTCCTGGACCTGTGCAGCTTCCACTGGCTTAACTTCCTTGAGCTGTACCTCAGCCGGCCTAAGCAGAAACATCAGGAAAAGTTATTTATGCCAGCTTAAGTTCAGCCAGTGGTAGGAGGAGATGGGACAAGATAATATTGCACATCCTAACCTCTCCCAACCTGCATACCTGGAAGGAAGGATTGCATCCTAAGTCTGTCTATCAGATTCAGGAGAGTCTGCACAGCAACACAAGCGAATCGGTCAGTTAGCACCCAACACATTTCCTATGATAGGTAGTTACCAACCTGGGAAAACAACTACTTTTCCCCTCATTGATTTTTCTAGTTGGAACCACTCAGCTTGCTGAATGTACAGTGGTACCTCAGGTTACAGATGCTTCAGGTTACAGACTCCGCTAACCCAGAAATAGTACCTCGGGTTAAGAACTTTGCTTCAGGATAAGAACAGAAATTGCACAGCGGCAGTGGGAGGCCCCATTAGCTAATGTGGTACCTCAGGTTAAGAACAGTTTCAGGTTAAGAATGGACCTCCAGAATGAATTAAGTACTTAACTCGAGGTACCACTGTATATGTATGCATAGCAGGTACATTTACAAAAAGAAAATATCACTGAAGCAGAAATCTCCCTAGGTGCCTTACACCTGACTGCAAGTTCAGCCCTCCCGAGCCCTTTCAACTTAAATGAGGGCTTGATTAGTGAATCAACCATAATATTAAAAAGCACTCTGTGCATGTTCAATGTGTTTACCGGCTTTTACCTCTATCTGCATCAGAGCTGAGCTGCGGCTTTCAGAACCAACCACACACTGCATATAACTCTTTGATACAAGTTTTCTCCTCCAAACCCTATTTATTATAGATTACAGTTTTTTTCTGGCTAGAGAAGTCACACATTCTTTGCTTTACCTGCAAGAAAAACTTTGAGGGATGGGGGATGTCAGCAGGGCTACAGATAACCCACTGCAACCTAATTTCCATGGGGGTGATGGAGTGGACCACATCCCTGGGTTCTGCATCAATCCATCAGAGACTGGTACCACTCCCAGACACACATGCGGTGCAACCAGCCCTTCCCTCTCCCGGGGTGGGGGGCGCAAGCGAGGGGCCATATCCTTGCAGCCGGATTTAGCTCTCTGTGTATGTAGGTGTGTGTGATTAAAAGGCGTTCAGGGCCAACTCGATCTGCACTGAGGGATGTTGACGGCGCCCTTCTGAACCGCAGACAAACGGCTGCAAAACACGAGAGACTGTCCACAAAGGAAGCACGCGGGAAGGTGGGGGAAGAGAAAGAGACAACCGCGGAAGGGGGGCGGCTGCTGCGGCGGCGGCGAGTGCAGAGGGCGGCCAGGCCACCTTCCCAAGCAGACTCCCTTGCTCGCCAGCTGCAGCAAATGCCAGGCCAAGGGGCCGGGCGAGGGAGGCGTCGGGTCCGCGTGGAGGGACCCCGGCTTGCACACTGCCTCCTCCGCGGCCACCCGGCAGCTGCAGCAGGAGCAGCCGCCGCTGGGCCCCGCGCCCCTCCGCCCGCCCAAGGCGCGCAGGGGAGCGGCTCGCTCTGCCTTCCCACCTCACACAAAAGCGGCGGCCGAGCCCGAGGCGGCCGCTTGCACCCGCGTGGCCTGCGCGCTGCCTCCCGCCTGGGCCGCCGCCGCCTTCCCCGGGCCACGCCGCGCGCCGCCAATGCCGCAGGGAGCCGTCGGCGGAGCTGGCCGCCCACCCACCCGCCAGGCCGGGCCCACCCGGGCTCCGGCGCCGGGCTGCAGGCGAGGCGAGCGCCGCTGCGCCGGGCTGGGCGGAGGAGGGTGGCGTCCCTACCCTTTGGAGTGCTCCGTCTCCTCTTCATTGTCGCCGTCGATGCCGCAGGTGTCCTGGTCGTCCAGCTCGAGGCTCTGCTGGCTGGCGGCGGACTCGCTGTCCTCCGCCATCACGGGGGGAAGGTGGGGGGGGGGAGGGAGGGAGGAGGGACTCGCCGGCACAAGCCTATGAAAGGCAACCAGCTTGGGCGCGCAAGGCGGCGGCGGCGGCGGCCGGAGGAGCTCCCCCTAGCTGCGGGCCTCCCCCCGTCGCTGCTCCGCCTTCGCTCGTCGCCAGACGCAGCCCGGGGAGCGAGACGCCCCCTCGCCGGGAGGCCGCCCCAGCTGACTAGGTGAAACACGGGGGAGGCGCTCCCTGCTCTCCATCCCCCGGGCTCAGGATTGCAAGGCTGGCTCGAGCGCAGTCGACTCATCCGCTCCTGAAGTTTGCTAAACCTGCACCAATTTGTAGTGTTAACGGGCACGTGCGTTTTAAGACTGCTGGCTTTGCTTATACGTTAATAAATGTTATATTCGCAATCGGCTCGGTCTTCTCATTCATCATATATATATATATGATGAATGAGAAGACAGAGCCTATACAATATACAAATTTGCGCAGGCTATATATATATCTAAAAGCCTGCACAAATTTGTATATTTTTAACGTGGAATTTTATTACGTAGATGCGTTTTAAAACTGCTGGTTGCATTTTAATAATTTTTATGGCGACTTGTTTTTAATGTGTGGGTTTACCGGGGTTAAATGAATATTCCTTATTGTTTTATGTAAATAGGTCAGAGGCACAATTAAAAAACATTCTAAAAGTGGGGAGGATGAATAA
This sequence comes from Podarcis raffonei, assembly GCF_027172205.1. Lineage (NCBI taxonomy): Eukaryota > Metazoa > Chordata > Lepidosauria > Squamata > Lacertidae > Podarcis > Podarcis raffonei. The sequence goes on along the minus strand of NC_070613.1, from coordinate 25,305,732 downwards.
TGTACATTGTTTCCTTTGAAGCTATGCATGCCTGTGTGGCAGCACCTCTTCAACTTAGCAGAGGTGTTTCCCTGTTTTCTCAAAGTGTTGGTGCTGATTTTTAAAACCCTAAACGGCCTCAGTTCCCTGTATACCTGAAGGAGTGTCTCCACCTCCATCATGCAGCCCAGACACTGAGCTCCACCTCTGAGGGCCTTCTGGTGGTTCCCTCGCTGCAAGAAGTGAAATTACAGGGAACCAGGCAGAGGGCCTTCGTGGTGGCACCCTCCCTGTGAAACGCCCTCCTTTCAGATATCAAGGAAATAAACAACTCTCTGACTTCCAGAAGACATATGAAGGCAGCCCTGTATAGGTATGTTTTAATGTTTGTTGTTGTTGTTTTTCCTGTGTTTTTGTTGGCAACCCAGTCAGATGGGCAGAGTATGAGAAATAAATTTATATTAATATTACCCATGGTTTTTATGTTGGGGAAAGTCCTGTGCAGGCACCCATTGCATGGGTGGTGGTGTCCCCAACCCTGAGCTCTGTATGGTTAACAGATGGGGCTTCATGTGGCCATCTGCATGTGTACTGGATCCACTGGATTGGGGCCAAAACATTCCATCCATTGTGTGAAATTAAACCCACATTTAAATTAAACCCTCTGTAGCCAAAGGATGCACACGTTCTTTAAATAAGCCTGTTATACTAAAAAGCAGTGTGCCCACTGTTTACGTAAGGGAGTGAGGAACCTATGGTCCTCCAGATGTTGGTGAACTTCAATTCTCATCAGCCCCAGCCAGCATGGCCGATAGGGATGGAATTTGTAGTTCCAGCAACATTTGGAAGGCCACAACCTCCCCACTGCTGGCTTACATGAATAGAAGTTTTAGAGGAAATTCACAAGGACGAGGCTGGACTAAGAAGAGCCACTAAGCAAAAGCCTATCAAATTCCAGCATCTTGTCCCCCCCCCCCCAGTGGAAAGCCACAAGCAGGAACTGAGTGCCCTGGTTCTCTCCGACTGCTGCTATTCAGCAGCTATTCAGAGGCACCTGGTCCTGGAGGTAACATAATACAGCTACTGTGACCAGCATCCATAGATAGCCAATGGATTTACCCAATCTGCTTTTAAAGCCACATAAGTTGGCCATCAACACACATTGTGGTAGCAAATTACAACATTTAACTGTGCAGTGGCTAGGCAGATGGGATGCTCCATTCTATCTCTCCCCAACCGCCCACACGATTGACTTTTTTTTTCTCCTCTAGCAGCTAGCCAGTAATCTTCCCCTGCTTCACATACCCTACTTAAGTGCACAGCTACAAAGACTATTAGGTTAGTGGGCACACGGAACAGGGCCTTCTCAGCAGTGGCCCTACAATTACGGCACTCAATTCTGCACAAAGTTAGGCAGGGTCCATTCCTTAACAAATTAAAAAGGGTGTGAAGACCTACCTTCTGACTGTTGCTTTTAATTGCTAGTCTGGTACTAATTTATGCTGACCTTAGTCATATTCTGTAACAGTTAAAATGCAATGACATGTCTGTTTTTAATCTGATTTTAAAATTATATTATGGTTTGCTTGTATGCATTATTATTATCATTAATTAAATTTGTATACTGCCCTTCGTCCGAAGATCTCATGGTGTGGTTCACAGCATAAAAATACAAAATACATAACAAAACCAAGAACAAAACAAAACAAAAAACCCAACCCAACACATGTAAAAGGCCATAGAATGGTAATCAGCCAAAGGCCTGGTTGAAGAGGAATGTTTTCACCCGGTGCCGAAATAGGTATAATGAAGGGGCAAGGTGGGCCTCCCTGGGGAGAGGATTGTGCAAACAGGGAGCCACTGCAGAAAAGGCCCTTTCTCATATTGCCATCCTCCAGATCTCTCATGGAGACAGCACATGAAGAAGGGTCTCAGATGATGGTTGCAGGGTCCAGGTAGGTTCATAAGGAGAGGCAGTCCTTGAAGTATTGCAGTACTGAGTCATTTAATTGGGCCTGGAAACTAATTGGCAGTCAGACCAAGATTGGTGTAATACGCTCAAACCATCTTGCCTCGCTGAATTTTGCACCAGCTGAGGTTTCTAAACTGTCTTCAGAGGCAGCTCCACATATAATGCATTACAGTATTCTAACCTAGAGGTTATCAGAGCATAGACAACAGAAATTAGGCTATCCCTGTCCAGATAGCGGCACAGCTGGGCTAAAGCTGAGGCTCAAGTGACAGCAATGGATCCATAAGTACCCCCAAGCTACATACCTGCTCCTTCAGAGGGAGTGTAACCCCATCAAGAGCAAGCAAACCTCCCATCCATCTGATCTTGGGAACCACCCACCAACAGTGCCTCATCTTATCTGGGCTGAGCTTTAGTTTGTTGTAAACAACATGTTTGTAAATCACCTTGGGAAGCATTTTGTTTGAAACGCGGTCTATGAATCTTTTGAAGAAATAATACGTGCTTCTCTTAGTGACTCTCTTATTGTTATCAGGTTTCTGTGTTAAAGAGATTTGATTTCTTAAATTAGGATCATTGCTTTTGTTTGGGTAGCTGTTTTATCCCCAAGAAGTGCCTCATTTGTACACACTAATTACATCCTGTTCGTTAACAGCCTTTGCTTGAAATTAAAAAACTGCCAGAAATAAGCTCACGAAAAGCACAGTGGAGCTGGTGCCGCCGTTTATTAAGCTATAACCTGGTCCTTGGTGGGTAACTGAGGGTTATTGCCGAGAGTTACTATCAAAAAGACTGCTGGCCCAATTAATTTCAAGCACTGCTCCTTGTGCCAGCATCTAGGTCAAAAAGACAACAGTGGCACTTTCAAACGGCTCTCTGGAGAAGCAGAATGCCATCGCAAGGTAGGAGAGGCAAAGTTCAGATTTGTTTAGGTGTTGTAGGCATTGCATCAATCAATCAATCAATCAATCAACCAACGATTGCATCACTTCTGTGTGATTAACAGGGGAGCTGAATTTGCCATTGAGGGTTTTCTCTACTGGGTGTGGCCTGGCTGTCTTCTGGGAGTCATCTTCATTATTGGCCTAGCCACATGCTCCATTCAACTCTTCCTGCCAGTACAGCTGACATTTCCAGGAGCTGTATTTGCCAATATGGTAATCTCTCTTTTTTTGTGGGGAGGTGAGTTTAGGAAGACAGGATTATGTCGTATTCATTCAAATACCCGCATTATTATAAAGTACCAGATCTCTGCATTAAATATATTACAAAGGAACACATTTGTCCTAGAACATTCTTCACATTTGGACTCCACCCTCTTTCTCCACTAAGCTCACACAGCAAAGAGGAATGTTAGGTTACTTCGTTTTGTTTTGAATACAATCCTGCAAGGTCCTTCAAACAGTGACCTGGCCCAAGGTCTGCCAGTGAACATGGCAGAAACTAATGCCACTCTGTGACAGCAGTGGCCCAGAGTTGCTGGTGGATAGTTGTGTTTGTTTGTTTTTTGTGTATGCCATGGTTACTACCAAAATTGTAAGCGGTCTGCAGAGTCATATGAAATTGTTTTGTGGGTGCCACATCAGGTCCCTGGGCTAGGACTTAGGTACCCCTGGTATACATCCACTAGTATAAATGTTATACTATGAAGCCTGTAGGACAGGGTGCAGAGTAAATATGCATTTCAACACTTCTTAGGGAGGACAAAACCATAAAGTGTCCCCTTTTTGCAAGATGATGGTGAGGGAGAGCGAGGAGCAGTGGCTGAGGTGTGGAGTAAGGGAGATGAGGAAAAAAGCAGGATTCTGAGAGAGTAGTTTGCCCCAAGCAAATCCCAAAGGTTCCCTGATACCACAAACAGGGGTCCTTTGCCCTACCAAGGTGTGTGTGGGGATTCTTGAATATGTTGGCTGAGGGAAGTGCCATCTAAGTTACACCAGGTACTCTGGAGAAGAGCTGGAGAAAGTTCTCCTCAGAATATCTTCTTTGTTTGATCCCCAGGATGAGAAGAGTAACTACATATCAGAGACCTTTGTTTCCTTACCTGCTAAATGTTTACATTTTATATGCTATTTCATCACATGATGTAAAAGCCACTTCTGGAAATGTAGCAGAATTTGAGGAAGTTTACTACCGCTCATTTCCATGCTGTTTCCAGAAAATTGCAGGAGTTTTGCATTGCCATTTTCACATGGTTTTTCATGATTAAAACTCAGCTGCTCATGCGATGAAATCTGAAGCGGTATGCCAATATGCAGTTCTTTCCTGATGTTTAAAATTTAGCGTGGGATTCTGGTAAATTAATCAGAAAGCCAAAGTTCTGTAACGCAATAGGTAATTGCAGTGTAAAAGGAACATTGCAAATTGGGACAGAAGCTCTTTCATTATAACCAGTAAAACGAATGTAATAAACCCCATGTATGAATGAAGCTTTAGTTTCTTTTTACAGGAATTATGTATATTATAATATGCTTGCAGCCTTCCCATAAGCATATGTTTGACCACTGTGAGAACAGGACACTAGGCTAAATTGTCCTTTGGCCTGATCCAACAGGCTCATCTTATGTTCTTATTTAATGTACTGCAATACATCCATTATGGATCTCCAATCCTGTATAGACCACCCTTGCCCTTGAAACATAGCAAGAACGTTAAAGATGTATTCTTTAATACAAGCATTCCCGAAGGTCTCAAGTAGTGTATGCATAATAGCTTTCTTAATATTTGTTGTCGACAACATTAGAACAAAATATACAAAGCAAATTGTGTAACATCTGTGAAAACCACAAGAATTATTATGTTCTTTAATGATACACTCACCTTTGCCCCACCAGTTTAGGGAGCCATTTAAAACAGATGGCAATGTTAATTTTAATTGCCTTGAGTTTTCTTTCAAAAACAACACAACAGGTATTAAAATTGCCCCCGGGGAAATGTACAGGATTTATATGGCTGTACTGCATTTGGGCTTCTGCATTAAGAGCTGTACTTTGGCCTTTGAATCACTGTCAGTGGACTTTCTGTGTTCAATTATCTCCTATGTCCACAATGTTTTCCGCAACAGTGGCAAATGGAAAGCCGGGTGTTTGGCATTGCCCCTCCCTTGCCATAGATGAACCAAGGAGGGCACTGAGATTCCATGAGAATTAAGTGATAGAATTCAAGCACAACAACCTCAGCAGCCACTTTGTAGAGTTCAAATTGCTAGTAAATAACAATGCTGCAACTAAAAGGAGGAATTTAAAAAAAATCCTAAATTTTTAAAAAGTTTATTTTTCAATTATAATTTTTGGATAACCAAGCAGCTTTATATAGAGAAAGCACAGAAGTGTTTATCTGGCACTTTTGGATAGTACATAATAACTTTTGCCCGAACTCTCTAAAACACACATTCAGTCCACTTGCTTGGTCCATAGTCCATGTTACTTCAGCCTATATACACCATATTTACAGTCATTGCAACTATCTTCTTGGCTACTTTCGGGTTTTTGCTTTTCCAAAGATGTCCTCTAGCCTATCTTTGCTAAACAGAATCCACAGTACACACCATAACTAGGGAACACACTGCGGTGAAAGGAGGAGTCCCATCAGCACAGACATTTGATGGCATGCAGTTCTTAAAAGAAAATGTAAAGCTTTAGAAAGAGAAAGAAATCTGAATATTCAAGGCGCTAGCAAAAAGAAGGGGCTGTTCATTGTTCCTGTAAAAAAGGCACTTGGGAGTGGGGGATTGGAACCAGAGGAATCGCAGCTGACTTTAAAATTCAGTTTGGCTTTTTTAAAAAAAGGCTCTTCAAAATACCAAGAGATTCTACTCAGGCTTTTGTGTAGGTAAAAATCAGTTGCTGAGCAGACTTATCGTAAGGACATAAAATGTTTAACAACTACCTTGTACATAAGTAAGAAAAGCATAGTTTACGCAAAAAAAGGTTACTAAAAAGCAGCAATGCATAGCCTTCCTTGGAGATAATGCATATCGGTAGACGTCAAGTGTCAAAAAGTCTAATGAAAGATACCCTTTCAGTAGCACTGTCATGATACAATTGAATTTAAGAAAACGCAATGAAGTTTCACATAGATCCCTTTTCGGGGAAATCTGAGGTCATAATCTGCCATACCACATGCCAAACATGTCCAAACGTCCTTGATGGCTGATGTCAAGTAAATGGAATCAAGAGTCACACTCTTAAAAGCTCTCTCGTAGGAAGCGTCCCTCACGCGGCCTCTTCAGAGCAACTATCTGAATCTGCACAGTAATTCTTTGCACGTCCTCCATTGCCCCACCCTGAGGGTTCTCCCCCCCCTTTTTCTTCCCCCTTCCACAGACAAACTGAGAACATCCGCCGAAAGACATATTTGGCAACTTTAATACTCCCCTGGGTCGGTGGGGGAAAAGATGAATGGACCGCAGCTCACTTTAGGTTGAACGCCATCAATGGCCTCTCCTCTCGCTTTTGCCAAGGACTCTTCTTATCTTCTCCTTGATCGTCGTCGTCATCGTCATCCTCGTCGTCTTCATCATCTTCAGCTTCGTTATGGACAGTCATTCCGTGCTCTGGGCTCGTTAAGGGCTCTGGTGAACTTTCCACTGTTCGTTTTAGAGTCTCCTCCTGCAGGCTGGGCAGCTGGCTGCCTGTCCTTCTGCTCCCTGCCTCCAACAGGCACCGTAGAGTACTGTCTTCCGGACTGCAAACGGCTGTACCGCATTCGCTGCCACTTTGGTCCATATCATCCAAATACACAAGCTGCGTGTAAGCTGTGCTGTCGGGAGCTTTCTGCTCCTTTTGCGGATGTACCTGAACTTGCAGGTGGGTTTGGTGCAGGGACAAATGATCTCCCCTTCCCCTCCGGGCGGATTTGGGCTCGTTCATGTCCACCCCAGAATCCAAGCTGGCGTCGTTGCTTCCGTTCCTCCCAGCTCTTTGAAGATCGATGTACGAATGTCTAACGTGGGCGTTGGAGCGTCCGTCGAGAGAAACAAACCATGCCCGAGGATGAGGTAAAGGCTTGCCTCCTCCTAACTCCATGAGAGCTTTCTCCGTAAGAAGCTGCACTTCGCTATTCATCTGCGCCAAAGAGGCGTCGTTGAGCGATGCCGGAATGGATACAGATTCAGACATTGAGACATTCTGGGTGCTCCATTCGCTTGCTCCAGCTTCTTGCAAATGTTGCTGAGATATTGCTTGGGCGGCCAGCTGCTGGGGCTGCATCTGTTGCTGCGAGTGTGGGAAGAGCTGAGAATGAGGGCTGGACAGTTCCGCCTGGAGCCTTTCTATGTCGATCTGCTGGTCGGTGGGAACAACCAGAGGCTGGCTAATATAAGGATGTTCTCCGGGAAGTTTCATATAATGGCCTGGAATAACCAGCGTAGGCAATACTTTTCTGTAAACACTGTCATTAACCTGATCAACAGAATTACAGCAGACCAGCTGACCTGGCCGAGGGAAGGAAGTGGGTCTTTCGAGGTGGTCAACAGAGCGAGACATCATACATTCACTGGGCCTGCAGTCTAACAGTTCTGTTTCGGGTGCTGAAGGGATGGGGTACAGTTGCTCCTGAAGATTGTATTTACTTCCTGTAGAAATATGGTTCATGGAGGCCTGCTCTGGCTTCTCAAATAAAGGCCGAGTCAACATTGCACTGTAACTCCTCCTGTGATCTTCCTTGTCAGGGGAGTCATACCCTTCTGATGCCTCCATAGATTTCCTGGGGTTTATAGGAAAGCTATCCACAGATTTAAGGTAGTCTTCTCGCAGAGTGTCACTAGAGGCCATGTTCTCCAGAGACATACGGCTCTGATCCTTCTCCTTATGGGAAAGCAACTCTTCTCGGGAACTAAACTCTTGCGAGGTGCTGTATGTGTGCTTGAGCATGGGAGTGCGCATATCTGCTTCTCCCCCCGAACACACTTTCTCCATGCGCACAGCTCCCATCAGCTCCTTGTGGCCGGAGGATTCTGTGTGTCCATTGCTGGCAACGGACAACCCGCCAGGAAATTCTGACTCGCGGCGCGAAAATATCAAGTTGAGGTGGGACATAGAGGTCGACTGATCCTTCTTAGCGCCACTAAGCGTTGAGGACAGCTGCAGTTTCTTATGACGTGGCTTCAGACACTTTCGCCTATCATAAAAAGAGAACAAAAATAGTTAACAAAAGACAATATCTTGTTGCAGGTGCTAAGTGAATGGTCCTATTCAGGGTTCCAACCTGACAGCTCTGTAGAGAACAGGTTTTCTTAGTGGTTGGCTCCCCGTTCATGGAATGCTCTCCCTAGAGAAGCATGCCCACCACCATCTTTATCTGTTTTTGGTTGCCAGGCAGAAACATTATTATTTACCCAGGCTTTTGGCCCTTAATTTGTATATTTGTGGCCTATTTTTGTGCTCATCTTTTTAGTAGGGCAGGTGTGGCTGGATTTGCCTGTACATTTTATTTCTATATACAGTCGTGCCTTGGAAGTCAAACAGCTTAGTTCCCAAATGTTTTGGTTCCTGAATGATGGAAAACCAGAAGTGACTGTTCTGGTTTGCAAACTATTTTTGGAAGCCAAATGCCCGATGGGGCTTCCGTGGCTTCTGATTGGCTGCAGGAGCTTCTTGCAGCCAATCAGAAGCCACACTTTGGTTTTTGAACATTTTGGAAGTTGAACAGACTTCCAGAATGGATTCCGTTCAACTTCTGAGGTACAACTGTATATATATATATATATATATATGAACATTTTTATTTTATTCTCCATTCTTTTACTTGGTTTTAATTCCTGTCCCCCCATTTAAGCTGCTGAGTCACTTTTGTGAAAAGAGACATAATGATGGTGATGGTGATGATGATAATAGAATTCCTAAATGTCTGTGCTGCTTTTTATCTTCTAAAAGTTCCGCTGGAATACATCAACTACTTATATTTTCATTAATTTCACATGTTAAAAGAAAAAGAAAAGATGATTATTTTTAATATGTGACCCTCCAGTGAGCTTGTTTAGGTTCACTGGGCTGCATCCAAAACTGTCCTTCTGGATGTGGAAGCCATCCATCCTCTGCTCTCAGAGGGACAGCAGTCTGTCTTGGGAGTTTCTTCTGGCTACAATATTGTGTGAGGTGAAGGTTTCAAAATGCGGGAAGTCTTTGCAAGTAAAGGAGGTTTTGTCACAGCACAAAGAGTCACCAGGTTACATGCTGAGGGTGACGGCAAAGACGACGGAGACAGAGTTAGCATGCCCGTCCATGCTCTGCCATTTCCATGTGTTGGCCAAAGTTGTTTTTATAACTATGGCTTTTAAATGCTGCTTTTACATATAATTTATTGCTGCTGCTTTTTGTGTTTAATGGTGTGTTGTTGTTGTTTTTTGGTATTGTTGCACTTTTGTAAGCCACACTGAAAAGTCCTCAGGAGAGCTGGGAAATAAATAATACATAATGGCAATCAAATCTTCCTTCAAACGAAATCCTTTTTCTCCCATTGCTGTTCTTCCCTTTGAAAAGGAGGCCCTCATTTGGACTAGGGGGATATCACATGCGGTTCCCTCACTGCGAGAAGTGAAGTTAAAGGGAACCAGGCAGAGGGCCTTCTCGGTAGTGGCACCCGCCCTGTGGAACACCCTTCTGCCAGATGTCAAGGAAATAAACACCTGACTTTTAGAAGACATCTGAAGTCAGCTCTGTATCGGGAAGTTTTAAATGTTTGATGTGTTACAATTTTTTATGTGTTGTAAGCCGCCCAGAGTGGCCGGGGGAAATGCAATCAGATGGGCAGGATATAAATAATAAAATTATTATTATTATTATTATTAGTAGTAGTAGTAGTAGTAGTATTCAGAATGCCTGAACAGAGTTCATAACAGGGAACTGAAATCCAAAGGTGTAATTTTGCTTGACTATTATGGCAGCTGGTATACGTATCAGTGCACCAACTGAAAGTGTTTGTGAGAAAGCACCATTTCCCCTCGTTGCAAAATGAAATGGCAAACAATAGACATGAAGTTGATGGCTTTGGATGCCTCTCCTCCAGTTATATTACGATGCCTGTCACCTTAAGCAATTGAAACAGATCGTAAGGGGAGATCAGGATGTGGACTGCTGAACTGGGACCAAGATCACTATTACAAAGTGCTTCCCTTTCTAAAGATAACTGCATATGGTTTAAATGAAATTGATAACCCCCTGCGTAAAGCCAGCTTTTTGTAACATGGGGAATATGGGCGTGACTCCCTAGATCCCCATTGTGCCCCTTTTTATACCACAGAGGAAAGAAAATTTAAGCAATTTAAGAAATGGGCAACTAGAGGGTTGTACAAAATGCATCATCTATTCAAACCGATCAGTTACTGGCTCAACTAGGGGACATCGGTCTGAATTAGTTTCAGATGGTTCAGACCCAATCATTTAGTTCTTGTTTTTATCTCACTCAAGGTGCTCCTAGGGATCTAATGGTTTTTTTCTTTTTTTTGTGAGCTTCTGTGCCAAGAGAGAGAAAATTTAAAGGATCACTCATTAGGATGGAATGTTTCTTTCCCCCCTAGTATATTAAAGCAAAATGGGATGATCTCTGTACACAAACTGAGGAAACACAGTGGAGATTATACTTAATTTCCTCCCTATTGGCAGCAAAACATTTGGGCCAGAAATCCCCATTCATGCTGCAAGGATGGTGGTTCAAAGGTACGAGAGTTAGCCTTAGTAGAAAAGCTAAAGAAGTGAGTCAAGTTAGAAGGACAGCAAAATCAATACACTTTCATAGGGACTTCATATCCTCTTACCATGGTTACATCAAGACTAAGTTGAACTGTGAAACTTCCAGAGGCCCCCAAATCATTTTGACATGACCTCTTGCTCAAACATCTGTGGTCCCGATATTGTGACTTACTGCTATGGACCAAAATATGCTCAGTATGCAAAGACCCTTTTAGGAAGTATGAGATGGACAATGTAATTACATCGCAGTTTTAGGTTGTGTTTTGTTTTTTTTAATGGATGCTTGAAATGTAGGATGGAAAATTTACCAGAAAACTCGTAATTGGTTAAAAAAAGAGAGAGGTTTTTTTACCTGCAGTAGTACAAGAGGAGGCACAGTAAAACCAGAAGTATCAGAGCCATCCCTCCTAGAATAGCCAAAAGAAACACTGTGTGGTAAGTGCTTATGTCCTGGGTTACAACGGGACCTAGAAGAGAAAAAGTTGAAAAGGCTGAAGAAAAGCAAACCAACCAATACAGAGCCTTCCAATTCCCCTTTGAGTGCATATTTAAGGGACAGGCTGGTTCTGGGTCCTAGTGTGCACCCCTCCCTTCCTTGGAACAGGGGCAGACTTTGGTCTCTCAAATTTCAGTGGCGCTCTCTGTGATGCTACAATTCAGTGCCCCCAACTCTTGCACCCCATTCTACATTATTGTCGTGGCGCTGGCACCCAGCGCAGCTGAACCAATCATGCTATTCTAAAACCACCTCTTCTCAGAGGGCGTCCCCTGTAGGTGCTTCTGTAGGCAGCAGGAGCGATGCCCCCACGCCAGACAGTGACAAGAGGCCCACCATTCATACTTCCCACAATGCCCCAGAACAGTAGTACGCTGGGAGGGCCTTGTGGGTAATTAAAATGGCGGGTGCACTGATACCACAGTGAAACACACAGGCCCATTCACAGGATGGTGCGCAGATATTTATGGAACAAAGAAAAGAAAACTCATTTCACCTGGATTTGTGGGGGACATGGCTGCAACCCAGTATCCCAGCTGTGGGGCAATATACGTCCAGGTCATCTCGCTTCCTTCTTGTTCTACGATGCCCAAGCTGCTTTTCAACCATGTTCCTGTAACACAGGGATTCAAAATGTATTTAGGAACACCATACAAGGAAGTCTTAACAATTCTGTGCATTGACACAAGTCACCTTGTGGCGAAAGGCCTTGTTTGAGGTGGTTTTTGTTTGTTTTGCTTTGTTTTAAAATAACAGAGAGACCAAGGCTGCAGCTGTATTTATCTTTTACGTGGCCCTTCAGCCCCAATGAAAACAGTGTGACTTGCTTCTGAGTAAGCATGCAGAGGACTGTGCTATGAAGACAAAAGCCGGCCGTGATGCTAAATGAGTCACATGGAAACACGTTAGCTGAAGAATAAGAGAGTTAACAGAATATGAAGGGGCTGAGCTGGGAGGTAAGATTTGACCCTTTTCTTGGTCCCAACAAAGATGGTATTGGCCAGGGAGAGATGGTCCGCAATGGCCCACAAAGGCATTTAGCATTATAATCTCAAGGTTTGGAGTTTATGATAGGGGCTGTAGATGCAGTTCCTGTACAAACATTTAGATGCTGGACTGTCATGGATGCAGCGAGTGCACTTCTAGGAAGGAATTCATGGAGGAAAAGAGCAGCCCCAGTGATCAAAATCCACGTTAGCGCAGGTCATTAAGGCTGCAATCTTATGCACACTGACCTGGAAGTAAGCCCAAATTAGACACAATGTGACTTATGGGTATAAGAGTGTTCTGTTGGTGTCCCTCAAACCTCTGGAGCTACATGTTTATCACATATGAGCAACAGCAGCAAGCTTTTAGCAAAGGGAGGTGTGTGCACAGGTCTCATTGTTTTCAATTTAAAGAATGTCTACGTGCCCATTGTAGCACAAATCAACCATCGTGACTTTTAGGCAGAGTTTTATTAAACGAGTGCAAGTAGTTTTGCTTTCCGCCAGCAGTGGGCGCCAAAACTAACAAATTAGGAAGGAAGAAGGCAAAGTACCTGGAGATGAGCTCAATTCAAGTTCTGCTGTGTTCATTACCCTAGTCCAGGAGACATCAAACTTTTTCAGCAGTGGGCCAGTCCACTGTCCCTCAGACCTTATGGGGGGCCGGACTATATTTTTGGGGAAAGAATGGACGAATTCCTATGCCCCACAAATAACCCAGAGATGCATTTTAAATAAAAGGACACATTCTACACACTGATTCCCAGACCATCCGCAGGCCAGATTTAGAAGGCGATTGGGCGGGATCCGGCCCCGAGGCCTTAGTTTGCCTACCCATGCCCTAGTCATTCTCTTTGATTTGGTGGGACAACTCCTGCACACTTCTCAAAAATCATAAGAACAGGGTCTGTGCCACCACCACAATCACTTGAAATTAGAATTATATCCTGTGCTGCAATTGTATTTCAGATGGATTAACGTTACCATCAACAAAACCAGGGATATTTGAGTAACTTGGGAATGCAGAGCCAGCCTGTGCCCAGCTCCTCACTGAATGCAGATAAGATCTTGTGGACAACCAAAGGGAATCATTAATTTAACAGCCCAGGCAAAATCTGAGTTTACGGCAGGACTGATATTCCGCCAGGGGGGTAGAAGGGTGGGGTGGGGGGTGAGGGAGGACTTGCACCCTTCCCTGACTCACGTTACACTTCATTAATACAAACAAAATCCTTCCCAACCCTCTTTTAAAAGTTCTTTGTTGCTGCTGCTGAGTGAATTTTGTCCCTGAGCAGTGCAGCCATCAAAGCAGCCAGGCAGAGGTCACACACACAAACAAGCTTTTTTAGGCAGAGTTCGGCCATGGTTTCAGCTGAATTAAGGAATGGCTCAGATCACTTTGCATTTGCCAACAAAAGGAAATACTGTACCCGTGGAGGAAGGAGGTAGCCAACAAAAGAGGCTGTCTTCCTGCATGTACAATACTCATTTATTCCGCCCACCTGCTGTTGCTCCTTAACATTTGGGCCCCTGTCAGGAACACCCCTCAGAACACAAGGCAGTCCTGGTTAGGGCAGCGCTTTCTCTGCGGGAGAGCCGTGTGGGCTCAGGCTCATGGGAGCTGGAGTCCAGCAACTGCTCTAAAATAGAGAATTGTTTTCTTGTAGAGATGGGTGAATTTTGGTTTCGCTCAGTTTCTCATTTCCCCCCTCACTCTTTAGTTCACTTTGCTACGTTTCTGCATTGTTTTGAGGATTTTAAAGAAGCAAGTCCTTGTGAAAATCCAGCATCCAGCAAAATCCAATATACAGTGGTACCTCGGGTTAAGTACTTAATTCGTTCCAGAGGTCCGTTCCTGAAGCACCACTTTAGCTAATGGGGCCTCCTGCTGTGCCACCGGAGCACAATTTCTGTTCTTATTCTGAAGCAAAGTTCTTAACCCGAGGTACTATTTCTGGGTTAGCGGAGTCTGTAACCTGAAGCGTATGTAACCTGAGGTACCACTGGACACATCTTTTTATGTAGTTTTGGTCAACATAAACATTTTGGCAGAACTATTTTCCCTTAACGAATGCATTTGTGCAGGTGATTTTTCGCTAATGCATGCATTTTAATACAGGCTTTTATGTATTTTTGGTACACATTGCTTTTCTTGGGAACCGCATTGCGAAATTCAGAGAAGTGAGAATTTTGACGGGTGCCTGAGTTTTGGTGTGCAGATATAGTTTCAAGAAAGTGAAAACTAGGTAAGTTTGCCTGCAAATGTGAGCTGAATTGAATTTCTCCTCCACCCTTACTTTCTTCGTCACAAAAGCTGCCTCTGTTCTTATCTAGGTATCTCTGCTGGATGCATCGAGGAGGAGACAGCAAGAGCTGGCGAGTGGATTCCTCCCAGCTTCCAGACAGCCCCATAATCAGTCACCCCAATTAAATCTCTCTAAGTTCCTGTAGGGAGCCACCTCCTGCCAAAAACCGAAGATGGAATCTTTTATCGTCGCCATGTTTATCTTTGAACATGCCAGAAAATGGGTCCAAAGTATAAATAGAATACAGTGAGGAGAGGGGAGGCATATTTATTTATTTATTTAGTTATTTATTTATTAATTATTTGTTTTAAAAAACCCTGTAAATCTCTGCCTGACAGTTTCGTATGAACGAAGACACAGCTCTGGTCGTTTTATCATAATAAAGCTGGCCTAAAAAACACACACCACCTAGTCACTCAATATATACATTTTTATCCACATAGACAACGGAACATTTTTTTTAAATAAAAAAACACACACTAGAATTTTCCATGGAAGTACTACAGCTGGTTTTTATAGGCCAATATCAATGATCATTTGGCTCCAGCAAAACCCAGATGAGATAATGCTTTCTGATTCCGCTCCAAACATATGCTATCAATATTATAATACTTTAAAAAAGAAAAGAAAAGTGATGTAATTGTTTGTGAGGGGACAGAGTTAGCAGGTAACATCCAACCAAGGTACTTTCCTTTTCCTGCTAAGGAAGACATTATTTGTCTCAGCAAGCCTACCCAAGCATGTAATATCAACATGCAATTTTCATGGGTATACTTTTCTTTAAATGCTGCTTTTATTTATGTTTAATTTTTCTAATGTTAACTTTTTTAAACGTTTGCTTTTAATAAAAAAATTTTTTTTTGAAAAAAATATTCACATCTCATATTCTTCTTTGTAATCCGCTTGCAGGCCTTCTGTTGAGTACGTGGCATATAAATATTGTTAGACGAATAAGGGAATGCTGCTCTTGCTGCAGAGAGGAAGGAAGATTATGCAGCACCTAGCTAAACTATGACACTTGCTCCCACAGGAAGCAGCGAGGCCCCCAACCTCAATGGCTTTAAAAGAAGATGAGAAAAACTCACAGAGGAGAAGACTATCAGCGGCTACTAGCTATGATGGTTATGCTCTGCCTCCACAATTTGAGACAGCAATGCTTCTGAATAAAGATAAAAAGGTAAAAGGTAAAGGACCCCTGGACGTTTAAGTCCAGTCAAAGGCGACTATGGGGTTGGAGCGCTCATCTCGCTTTCAGGACAAGGGAGCTGGCGTTCGTCCGCAGACAGCTTTCCGGGTCATGTGGCCAACATGACTAAACCGCTTCTGGTGCAACAGGGCACAGTGACGGAAACCAGAGTGCACAGAAACACCAGTTACCTTCCCGCCGCAGCGGTACCTATTTCTCTAATTGCACTGGTGTGCTTTCGAACTGCTTGGTGGGCAGGAGCTGGGACAGAGCAACAGGAGCTCACCCCGTTGTGTGGATTCGAACCACCGACCTTCTGATTGGCAAAAGCCCAAGAGGCTCAGTGGTTTAGACCACAGCGCCACCAACTGCCATGAAACCACAAGCACGAGGCATAATGAATACGTATTAAAAATGTGTGTCTGGAGGGGCCATACATCTACACTGAGTGACTACGAAGCCCCCGACACATTCAACAAATGTTTAACCAATGCGCAAGTGATGCCCCATGGCCATAATAATAATAATAATAATAATAATAATTTATTACTTGTAGCCCGCCCATCTGGCTGGGTTGCCCCAGTCACTCTGAGCAGCTTCCAACAGAACATAATACACAATACACCAGACATTAAAAGCTTCCCGATACAGGGCTGTCTTCAGATTAAGTGTGTTTGTGTCTGGGTTTGGCGGGGGGGGGGGAGAGCAATGCACATACGCATCTCTGACTGTGCTGTACAACAGGACTATGTACCCAGATCTTTAGACCATCTTCAGAGGCCCTTCTTCAGCAGCATGCTACCTAACAATGTGTGATGGGTGAATATTACACAGAGGGCCTTTTTGGCGGTGGCACCCCAGTTATGGAACATCTTCCTCAGATTTACCTGGCACACGTTATGGATGTTTGGGCACCAGAAAAGAGATTTTTGTTTCCCAAGGTGTGTTAACATCTTGCTGCTGGTTTTTAAATAACCTTACTTTGCATTGGTTTTGCTTTATTTGGTTTGGATTTTTTAAATATATATATATTGATGGCTTAACATTTTATTGTGAACTGCCCAAATAATATCAGTTATTGGGTGGCATATGAAAACTGTTAGTAAAAAAAAAAAAGGAAAAAAGAAAAAAGAAAAAAAAGGCAATGTCCTCCCTTCTGAAAACAGATGAGCATGCAGTCTTCAGGAAAGCACGTAGGAAAAACTACCAAGGACATCTACGGCATAAGAACCCCAAAGGAATTGCAGAGGAGATTCTGTAGCTCATTGCTACCTTTCCCCAGGAATTCAGATGGAGATTCTCAGTTCTTAGAGTGGGAGGCAGGCCTCCCTAAGGAGATGTTTATAACTGCTACAGAAAGTCTGAACAAAACCGAAGAATTAAAATAGCAAAGGGGTGGGGGAGAAGAGGAAGAAGGGAAGAGGCAGGAAAAAGATAAAGCCATTGTTAAATGCACAATTGAATGTCACTTAAAAAATGATCGCTATGATTTTGGCCTTGTCAAAGAGCCCTAACTCACTTAGGTACCACCAACCACATGTAAAAATGCCTAGAGCACAGTCTAGCCAACCTCCTGGTCCCATTTATCTTGGTGGCATAGATCATGCCCAAAGTAAATGCAAGCCTCTTGTTTTGAGAGTGGCCACATTTGCACATAATGATAAGCCAGGAAAATTTGGTTTGCCTTGTGATCCTAAGACTGGCCTGGGAAACAACTAGAAGGTAGTTCATCTGCCCTATCCAAAGCCCTACTGGTCTCTCTCCAAGGTTAGAGGAGCTGATCAGAAGGATCTTTATTTGCACCAGCCACGAGCCATAGCAATTAAACAAAGCAAAATGTACTGAAGATAGAAGTGAAAACTTAACTATACAATATACGTTTTGGAGGTCTATATCAGTAATCAAATAATATATTTTATTCTAATTGCCCCAGCTAAAAACATTGCAGTTTTTGCTGCCACCTGATCATCTTGATTTGCTAGAAGAAGGGACACAGTAGCAATGGTTGAGCAACCTGGCATGGACAATAACAGAGGGGTCACAACCTTACTCCTCAAATCTTTATAAAGAGTGCAAGCCAAAAGCACAGGAGCCACTGACTCAATACTGCCATCTCCACATGGGAATAACCATTTTTCCAGCAGATTTTTTTGAAACTGACCCTCAAGTACAGCCGAAGGCAGTATATTCAATTTTGGTGTTAGTGAAAGCACGTCTGTATTTTAGAATTGTTAAAGTTTGCAAACAGGGTGCCAAAGTGTCCAAATGACTACGTGGAAAATAATCATACCATGGACAAAATTTCCTTATCGTGGCCAAATTATTCCAGGCTTAGAGGAGTGTTCTCCTGCCTCGCCATAATTTTTCAGTCCAGGACTAACTCCCCACGCCCCCAACCTCTATTCAAAGTACAGTGGTCCCTTGGTTTAAGAAAGCTTAGTTTATGAACAACTTGGATCAAGAACGCTGCAAACCCAGAAGTAGGTGTTTTGGTTTGTGAACTTTGACTTGGAAGCAGAACACGTTTCACTTCCTGTTGAGTGTGTTCCATTTGTAAATTGAGTCCCCCGCTGCTATGGGAAAGCACACCTTGGTTTAAGAACACTTTGGTTTAAGAACGGACTTCTGGAACGGATTATGTTTGTAAACCAAGGTACCACTGTATTTCCCTCTCCATATTGAAAATAAAGAGAATTGTGCTACACCAGCTCCAGGACTGGTGTAGTTCAACCTCTGGTTTGCGCATGTGCTGGGGGACTTTGGATCCATGTCTTCTCTGAGAGCCAGTGTGGTGTAGTGGTTAAGAGTGGTAGACTCGTAATCTGGTGAACCGGGTTCATGACTCCACTCCTCCACATGCAGCTGCTGGGTGACCTTGGGCTAGTCACACTTAAGTCTCTCAGCCCCAGAGTGTTTGTTGTGGGGGAGGAAGGGAAAGGAAAATGTTGGCCGCTTTGAGACTCCTTAGGGTAGTGATAAAGCGGGATATCAAATCCAAGCTCTTCATCCAAACTCTTCTTCTCCTGATCCTCCACCTGCATGCTTCCAATCCACCCCCAACACCCCCATTTTTGCCCCTACCAATGTCAGAGCTCTAGTATTGCTAGGGCTGTGGAACATGCCACAGTAGCTGGGAGGGGGAATCCAACAGCAGAGCTTCTGATCTCAGAGAAGGAGATCTGCCACATCCTACAGCCCCTGGGATGCCCATAAACGATACTGAGGTACATGATGTTGTATGCAACCTGATTTTGCTCAGAAAGCAGGAAGAGGGCAGCCTTCACCAACCTGGTGCCCTCCAGCTCAAAGCTGTGGTCCAACCTCATCTGGAGGGCACCAGGTTGGCTAAGACTGGCTTAGCATTACATCTGAAACCAGGACTGCAGTTTGTTTCTCTCTAGTCAGGATTCTTAAGCCAACAGCAAAACACGGCGTGTTGGATGTAACACTGAACACCCTTTTGCTTACCAGCTCACAAACAGCTATGGTTTGTTATGCCAAAGTTCTTGGCTTGTTGTCACATGCAAAATGTGGCCAAATTATGTCATGCTTTTAAACAAGCTTAATGTTTATATAAATTATTAAACCTACTGCACCTCCTTTTCTATCCGAAAAAGTTTATTTCAGCCACTGATCAAAACAATAAACCATTTTAACTTTTAGGATAAATACTGAAACCCCACTATCATAGGCATTTAACTGCTGTGGTATAGTTGCGATAACTGGATGGCATCCAAGTTAAAGTCTTAGAGTAGACACATTAAAATGAATGAATATGACTAAGTTAGGCCCATTAATTTTAATGGGTCTATTCTGAGCAAAAGTTGGCTAAATACAACCCACAGCCATCAGTTTCTGCTCCTGGGACCACAGATTATCTCACGTTCTCCCATACTGGCAGCTAGAGAAGATGTCCACCTTTATTAGCAAGGCATGCAAGGCGATGGCTGTGGGAGGGGGAAGTTAACAGCCTGGAAATCCAATGTTCTCTGCATGCACAAGTTCAAATCCCACTCTTCTGTGATTTACAGAACAGGCCAGAGCTCAACAGCAGAGCACACTTTGCATGAAGAAGTTCCAAAGTTTAATTTCTGACATCTCCATTTCAAAGGTACACATTTAGCAGGATTGGAAAATATCCTTGGGAGCTACAGCTAATCAGAGTAGGACCAGGGGTGAGGAAACTGTAGTCTTTCTGATGCTGCCAAAGGCCAACGTTCAGGAAATATAGGAGATGTAGCCCAAAAGCATTTGGAGAGCAACAGGTTCTCTGACCGTGGTATAGATTTAGGGGGCCTAGGCCAGATATTCCTCCACATGTCTGCATGGGCAGCTGTTAGAATTCATTTTTGTCCATCTCCTGCTCCACTTTGGTGGTAGCCTGCACAACATTTCTAGGAAACACACACAGGTACGGAGGGAACAAAAACAGAACGATCTAGCACGCAGCACTTCAAACGTTAACTCTCCACTTCAAAGTCATATCCCCACCTTATAGGGATTAACATTATGGTCAACTTTTCTTTCATCTTTTAATTACATTTTTTAAAAGGAATAACTTTAGCACGGAGAATTCCTCCAATGCGGATAAATTACCTTTGCCATGAAGAGTTAAAACATTTATTCTCAAACCAGGCAAAACAATGCCTTGCCATCAATCAGCCCGAGAAAGCTTTCCTCAAAAAATATATATAGGGGGTTTGTTTAGAGTAGAAAGCTATCAGTGGAGAACATAAAACACTTCAGAAGTTCCTCCTAGGCAATTACAACAGTGGCAACAGTTCAGGCCTAAAGGTTCTCCCCCTGCACCCCCCTGCTCCTGTAATACATAGGGGGCTCCGACCATTGTTCTGAAGTTACCAGGCAACAGAAGAAATAAGCATATATAGTCTGAGATCATACCTTCATTACTCCCGCCTTTCACTGAGTATTTTTTCCTAAAGGCTTCCAGCCAGCTGAACCATTTCCCCTTCAGCCTGCTACCCTTTTCATAGCAGAAATATCATGGCTTGGCAAACAACAAACGTAGGAAGCTGCCTTGTACCAAGTCATGGAGGAAGGGCTATAAGTGGCTACTAGTCATGATAGCTATGCTCTGCCTCGCATCACTTTTACACATGACTTGGGAAGACAGGCAAACTCATGCCAGTGTCCTGGAAGAAGCAAAGATCACCAGTGTCAAAGCAACGATTCTTCAACATCAACTTCGTTGGACTGCTCATGTTGTGCGGATGCCTGATGATCGTCTTCCAAAGCTACTACTCTACTTCGAACTTAAAAATGGAAAGCGTAATGCTGGTGGTCAACAAAAGAGGTTTAAAAGACTCTCTCAAGGCAAATCTTTAAAAATGTAGTATAAACAGCGACAATTGGGAAACACTGGCCTGCGAGCACTCCAATTGGAGAACAGCCTTTCCCAAAAGTGTCATGGACTTTGATGATGCTCGAACTCGGGATGAAAGGTAGAAATGTGATAAGAGGAAGGCATGCTTAGCAAACCCTCACCGTGATCAACTCCCGTCCGGAAACCTATGTCCCCACAGTGGAAGGACGTGTGGATCCAGAATTGGCCTCCAGAGTCACTTATGGACTCATTGTTAAAACCGTGTTTATGGAAGACAATCTTACTCGGCTACGAATGATTGCCAAAGAAGAAGAAGAAGTTCTGCCTCTACAGTTTGGAGGCAGCAGTACTTCTGAATGCCATTTGCTGGAAGCCACAGGAAGGGAGCCTGCTCTTGTGCTCATGTTCTGCTTGTTGAAATCCCACAGGAATCCGTTCAGCCCCTGTGAGAATAGGATGATCTGTGATTGGCCTGATCTAGCAAGCTCTCCTTATGTTCTTAATAGATCCATCTAGCTCAGCACTGTCTACCTCCAGCCCTACCTGGAGATGCTGGGGTCTGAATATCTGCAACAACAACAACAAATTATTTATACCCCGCCCATCTGGCTGGGTTTCCCCAGCCACTCTGGGCGGCTCCCAACAGAATATTAAAAACACGATAAAACATCAAACATTAAAAACTTCCCTAAACAGGGCTGCCTTCAGATGTCTTCTAAAAATCAGATAGTTGTTTATTTCCTTGACTTCTGATGGGAGGGCGTTCCACAGGGTGGGCGCCACTACCAAGCAGGCCCTCTGCTTGGTTCCCTATAACCTCACTTCTTGCAGGGAGGGAACTGCCAGAAGGCCCTCGGAGCTGGACTTCAGTTTACGGGCTGAATGATGGGCATACTTCAGATGCTCTACAACTTATCGATGGGCTTCCCTACTTTGCGTGCTTTAGGATAACCAAATTAAAAATCACACATGTACACTTGTTCTGACATGCAATCTATATGATTTTTGCTAAGTGCAGGAAAAGAAATCCCTCCCCGCAAAGGATTACTGCTTGATTCATTACTAAAATCCAAGTTGAACTTTTCATTTCCCCCCTCCTTTGTTACCGCTGTCATTTTAAGTCTGCATTTCCGTTGTATGTTTAAATTACCTGTCTAATACTGAACAAAAGAACACAGCTCTTCTCTGCACTTAGCAATTCTAATTACATCTGAAGGAGGGGGGAGGGCGAATTATGCACACAGGTAGCTTTCCATTGTTTTTGCTCCCTAAATGCTTTTTTTTTCGGGGGTGGGGGGAAAACTACGAAGGAAGAACTCCAGGGACATTATACATTATACTGCAAATTACTGCTTCACGGTTGGCATAGACTATACTGCTTCCTTCTCTGGTGAAAAAAAGAAAGAAAAGAAAATATAAATGCAAAGGATTCTTTTTCAGTTGCAACTCTTCATGGTTAGCGTTCAGACATCACATCACAGCCACCACCCCAGTTCACAATTCACACTGTTTTGATTAGAAGCGAAACCTATAAAGGAAGGCAGCCTCCTGGGAGATCATCTGATTTGCCTGGCAGAGGCCATAAATGCAAATCATGGGCAGGGAGTGACCGTAGCTCAGTGGAAAGGGACATGCTTTGCATACAGAAGGGCCCAAATTCAAACCCTGCCGTCGAAAAGACCAGGTAGCAAGGGATCAGCCTGTGGCTGCCAGAGCAGGCAATATTACAGTGGTACCTCGGGTTACAGACGCTTCAGGTTACAGCAGCAGCTTCAGCTTACAGACTCCACTAACCCAGAAATAGTACCTCGGGTTAAGAACTTTGCTGCAGGATGAGAACAGAAATTGTGTGGTGGCAGTGGGAGGCCCCATTAGCTAAAGTGGTGCTTCAGGTTAAGAACAGTTTCAGGTTAAGAAAGGACCTCCAGAACGAATTAAATTCTTAACCCGAGGTACCATTGTACTAGAATTGACAAGTGAGTAGTTTGGCCTGGTAGTAAGGCAGCTTCCAAAGCTTATACCCATCACTCAGGTATACCTGAACTAATTTGTATGAAAATACCAACCTCCTCCAACCTGGTGCCTCCAAGTGTTTTAGACTACAACTCACATCAGCCTCAGACAGCATGGTCAATGGACAAGGATGATGTTGTCCACAAAACCCGGAGGGCACCAGGGAGGAGAAGGCTTTGTTTTGCAGTGGGGAGATCCCTGTATATGCATATAAATCAAAATTAAGACTTTTTAGGATCTCAGGACTGAGGAAAGATTTCTGCCTGAAACCCTTGAGAGCTGTTGCCAGAGACCTACTGAAATTTCACTGAAAACGGGGATCTGTTCATTGTAGGCTTCAATCCCAATGCAGCATAAACATGCCTTATTTTACCTACAGCAACAGCCTCTCCCAGGCTGTTTTCTTTTTGGTGGCTGTCTGCAGTCTCTGGCTCAGCTCACACCATGGTTTGCACTAACCACAGTTTAGAACCCGATTCCATGGTTTGAGCTTTGAAATGTTCAACAGGCAAACCACGAGTCAGAGCTGCTACTTTGTTTTTTGTTCTTCAGCACTCAGTGTTTAATGTGAATACATTCTCTCTGCTACCATCTCCATTGTAGGAGTAGTAGTAGTAGTAGTAGTAGTAGTAACTATGGTTTGTCAGTTCTGAAAGAATGCCAGACTATAGTTAGCACAAACCTTGGCACACAAATCCACTCCAACTCATGGCTTCCAATCATAGTTTGCCAGTCAATCATAAACCAGAGTGTATCAGCTCAAACTACACACTAAACCACATATAAGGTTCTTTAACCATGGTTTGGGATGACATCAGCACTGAATCCTCATAATGCTAAACCACACCTCTAACTATGCTTTACTATGATCACACCTGTCTGTTTTGTCTCTCTCTGCTCTTACAAGGGAAAAAAAAGCCACAATCCCCTACTTAGTGTTATATCAGACTCAGAGACTGTGCTACAACAAACCACAATAAAAAATCAAGAACAAACATCAGCTACAGATCATGGTTTACTTGAAGCAGAACAAACTACGACCCCTAGTTCAGATATAACGCTAAGCCAGGGACTGCAGTTTGTTTCTTCTCAGCATGTGGAAAGGAGCAAAAGAACCCTCTTAGGTACATTGATGGCAAACCATTAACTATGGTTTACTGTGATGTGCAAATTGGGCTGCTGTGTCTATAGGAGGAGGTTGAGCTGCAAGTGCTGTATGCAACTTTGGCTTTTACACCTGCACTTCAGAAAATCAAACCAACATGTCTGCACCCTTAGCTTTTAATTGCTCCTTTCCAGTAAAACCTAAACAGAATGCAAAGCATTCAACACAGCAGCAGATCTTTTCCTCTCTACACCACAGCATGTCTGCTACCATGCAATTATATTTGCCTCCATTGCATTATGTAGTTGCTGCAACTGATTTAAAACTATTTGGGGGGGGGGAGAGAGTTTCATTTCTATAGCAACCAGGGAATACCTCACTCTTTAGAAATGGTTAAATCATGTAATCCTTGGGTAGGATAGTCTCTCTTTAAATTTCAGAAAGAAGCTCTTAACAATGACATTCTCTTAAGGCAGAAAAGGATGTCCAAAGCAAGTTATCAGCAACTACCAGATAAAAAACAGCATGAGCTAATCAGAAGCCACTCTTTGGTTTCCGAATGTTTTGGAAGTCTAATGGACTTCCGAAATGAATTCTGTTTGACTTCCGAGGTACGACTTGTATGGATGAAAGATAATTTCTTAAGATGTGTTTTGTATGCCGCTGTGGTCTTTTACCACAGTTCTGCTGTTCATTTGCACACTTCTGTATACATTTGTGTACCTTAAACTTGAACACATTCACCACTGGGCAGGTGTACACATCTGAGGATTTTGAGGCCGGAGACAAATGGAAACAAATGAAAAACATTTTGGGAGAGGCAGGGCTTTTCTACTACCTCCCCAAATATTCCCTTTGTTCCCAAAGCTGATCAAACAAGCTTTGCAGTTTTTTCCCCAACCAATACAGAATCTTCCAAAGCCTGTTTACCCAAGGCAAAAGCAGGATGAGTTGTGCCCATCGCAAACAGTAAAATAAAAAGAAAACTATCTGATCCTGGCCCTTCATTTGAAGGGTACTGCTGTGGCCTCTTTTACTGAGACTGGAGTTGTAGTCCTGTCTTGTAGCTGCACTTTTATTGTTCTTAATTGGTTTTAACTTAAGCTGCTTTGGGTCACTCTGTGAGAAAAGGAACTAAACAACAACAACAACAACATGTACACCACATGCTACCTTTGCCAAATTTTGAATCCAACAATATAAAATGTATTTGTTCGGCATTTATTCATTCAGTTTATATTTATTCATTCAGTTTACTCCTCTTTTAAATCCAGTGGGCTGTGGGACTTCCCTTCTCCACTGTCCTCACCACAGGAAGAGGAAGTATGAAAACATGAGGCTCATCTCCAATCTTTCCTGGTGAAAATCTCTGGGGAAAGCAAAGCCTGACGTTTGTAGATATTGTACATTCGGTGCCAACTGTGCGCATTGACTCAACATGTCAAAATATGTCAGGCACTTTCTGAGGATCACCTCCAAACTCTTTATCCCAAAGCGGTGCAGGTAAGCACCTTCAGTACACTAAGCCAGTGAGCAGCACCTTGGCATGCAAACGATCCATCACAATTACTATTGGATTAACTGGCGCTCAGTTTAGATTTACTCAGAGGGGGTCACAGTGGTCTATTTTGCATGAAATAAGAGCTAAAAACACGGTTATGGTCCAGGATGTCGGCTAAGTGTTCAGGAAAAGAAGGATGTGAGCCAAGAATGGTACACAAGAAGCTGCATCTCACGGAAACTGAAAAGGAAAGAGCACACAAGAGCAAAGCACACAAATTCCCTTTCCTATCATGCAGATGAAGCCAACAAATGCTACTTCTGATACTGTTAAAGGTAAAGGTAAAGGTACCCCTGCCCGTACGGGCCAGTCTTGACAGACTCTGGGGTTGTGCGCCCATCTCACTCTATAGGCCGGGAGCCAGCGCTGTCCGGAGACACTTCCGGGTCACGTGGCCAGCGTGACAAAGCTGCATCTGGCGAGCCAGCGCAGCACACGGAAACGCCGTTTACCTTCCCGTCAGTAAGCGGTCCCTATTTATCTACTTGCACCCGGAGGTGCTTTTGAACTGCTAGGTTGGCAGGCGCTGGGACCGAGCAACAGGAGCGCACCCCGCCGCGGGGATTCGAACCGCCAACCTTTCGATCGGCAAGCCCTAGGCGCTGAGGCTTTTACCCACAGCGCCACCCGCGTCCCTTGCGCCACCCGCGTCCCTCTGATACTGTTAAGTGCCTGCAAAAGTTTTGGAGCGGACGCACTGCTTCATTCTCAAGCGATGCATGTCTCAAAATGTCCTGCTGAAATGCTGTAACTTTTTAATATTGCAGCTGTTCTGGGGGAGTGGGTGGGTTGCTCCACTTTAGTTGTGCTGTAGTGCGAGAGCACCCCTCCAGACAACGGCAATGCAACAATATTGGGGAAGTGTCGCAGAACATCTAATAAAGCAGAATGATGTGTGGACGGCCCAGTATAAATCAAACCACTAAAGCTCTATTATCGTCTTGCAGAACACACCTGCCAAAAGCGACAGCAGTCTGGAGGGGCTCCTAATGATGTTGGCACAAAATGCATTCAGGGTGAGGCACAAGGAGCAATCCAGGAGCAACCCATTGTCCTTGGCCTGTTTGCATACGAGGCACAGCAAACATTGGCAAAGCTGCTTGAGCAGGAAGAGGAAAGGGAACAAGTCAAAAGGCCACTGATGGACTTTTAACAAACATCAGAAATAATTCACATTGCGCTATAAGTTGGTGCATTTCATCGAGTCGTGGGAAATCTGGCGGGCTACCTTTCTATCTCCACCTGTACATTAACATCACAGGCTAATGGATGTATGCTTACTTTAGACCCTAAAAAATCGAGGGCTTCCTTCAAAGGCGTGACAGTACATCCCACTAATGCATTTCTCTGTCTGTCATCTCCAGTAGAGGCAACTGCTGCAGATTAAGACATGGAGTGTATCTCCAGCTCGCGGAATAAACTTCGAAATGTCTCCAGGGCACAATTAGGCTGTTTAATTTTATCAATTATTCAAAAGGTGCCACTCCTTTAATTTAGTATGCTTTGCATCCAAGGCAGTTAAGTTATGTTTGCAATGCTTCATTCTTGCTTGGAGTAATATGGCATATAAATGGATAATTGCAAAGTAAACGATCAGCATGATTTATTATTATTTTTTTGCTTTAATATAACAGTTCTAAGGACATTTATGTGGAAGAAGGAGCTATTGATTTCAGTGGATCTTCCTACATTGGGTTACAACACATGACACTTTCTGAGCACAGCAGCCCTAGTGATGTGTGCCAATGCATGTCAATGATGAAGTCAGCTGATTTCAGACTCTGGACTTAAGTGGTCTGACAAGTTGTCCTTCCTCTTTAGAGGTGAGGAACCTCTGGCCCATGGGCTCAATTATACCCACCAAGTCTCTCCAATTGGCCTGGGAGGCCATTTTTGCCAAGTTACACCCACCTGCCCTAATCCTGATGTCACATATAACATATAAGATGTCACATGTCAGGCAGGTAAAGTCAAGGCTTGGCCGAATGGGTGTTTTCAGTTATTGCTGATAAGTTGATAAAGCACAGGGGAAGAAAGTACTTGGGGACGAGCTTGGCAAAAAATTGGGGTGGAGATGTGAGCTGGCACATTTAAGAGAATGGTACATGAAACTCTGCAATCTTGTGACGTTAAATACAGTTATGCAGTCCGTGAGTGTTGGACAAGGAAAATTGTAAATGTTAAGAAATTTGAAGATGATTTTGGAATGCTAAGCAGGATATTATATTAGGAAATCCCTCCCCGTTTATCAACATTGGTAATTTAACAGTATATCTGATATGGTACTTTGTTTACTTCTGTGTATATGTACTGTTTTGTTTGCAAACTGAAAAATCAGCTTTATAATTTTTTTAAAAAAATTACAAATATTGAATTTTATGTCCTAATTCTTGAAATAAAATAATTTTATTCATAGCAAAGATGCTGCTCATCATTATTACTGCTGTTATTAAGAATATTACTCATAACTACTGTCATATTTAATAAATTTATACGATAAAATAAAAAGTGTCCCCATGCCATTGGAAACAAAGTCCCCAAACCAGGGATGGTGACTCTCTAGGTGTTGGACTTCTACTCCCATGAGCCTCTGCCAGTATGGTCAATGGTCAGGGATGATGGGTACTGAAGTCCAGTATTACTGGTACTGAGGTTAGCCACCACTGCCCTAAATTAATGTGAATATGGCTAAATTTGCCAAGGACTGTTCTATCCGTATATGCTGAAACAGATGTTTAAATACCAGATGAGGAAATTCCCTTCATTCAGCTTACCAACTGCATACTATTTACAGCTGCACATGTAGCATTTTTTAAAAATACTCAGCAGGGAGCAATATATAAAGCAGATAACCAGAGGAGCGAGAGATTTAAGTGCCTGGCCACTGTGACTTAATGATCTAATTCAGAAAGCCTCTTTCCTCGCAATCATTTGCAAATGTATGTGCCAACCTTTTAAACAGGATACAGGAAAAGGTGGACTGCTACTTGCAGGAAATAAACCAGGCAAGTATGAGTCAATTTTCTGTCTCCCTTCACAGAAGTAAAAATGACAATCTTGAATCGTAAATGAAAACTGGAGTAAATGGCTCTTGAATTAATGGATTCTACATCCTGGAATTAAACGAAAAGACAGCCAAAATCCAACTGGCAAACAACAATAAAGGCAATGTCACGCTTGGCTTTGTGAAACACAAAATGACAAGTCTCACTTCTCCAGGAGGCTCCCTTAAAAATTCTACCCCAAACTGTAAAATAAGAACCGCAAAGGAGAATTCTCACAATCAAGCAACAATGAATCATTCTTGAACCATCATGAATAATTGCCTCTCATTACACTTCAGCTGTGTTCCAATCTGAGGTTGTCAATTATCTAATGAAGTGTTTGAAAATTTAGGATTAGTGACAAAAGGCTCCTTACCAAATTTTTGGTCAAACCTCCAAGCGGGCACATGGGTGCTATGCTTCAAGTTGTTGGTTGTAGGGAGAGGCACTGTTACATAGATGGGTCCATTCACTGGAACTGGAGTCCCATCGCTTCTGAGTAAGTGAACACTAACTGCAGTGACAGGAGTAAGATCATACCTAGTGTTATTTCCTGTAAGCAAATGAACAACAGTATGAAAATGCATAAAATATAACTTTCAAAGCCAATTAATACATAGAATGATCACATGGACACCCACTATTTTTCATTAACAAATCAGCTTCCTGCTACCTAAGGGTGGCATGACCTAGACACCACTTCACAAAATTTAAAGCATATGAGGCCAGTTACAGGCAGTGGCAGAGCCAACATGAACATTGCGTTAATGGTGTGATTAACAATCACAATGTGGTTTTTTAAAAAATAAAAAGGACTAGTTCTTGGTAAAAATCCCCCTCTTCCCATGTGACATTGGAGGAAAAAACCTCAAATTGGCTTCATGATTGCAGCTGGAGATGGAAGGCTTAAACACCCCTATCCATATGGCTGATGACTACCATCCCCACAATACCCAATTTTTACTTTTATTTTGGAAAGCCACAACGTGATTGCTAATCACATCGTTAACTAATGTACAGTTTGGCCTTCAGCTCATTCCAATTCAACATTACAGTCCTACAGAGGTTTTAACTTCCTTGTTTCAAATAGCTTAAGAGTTTGGCCACATGCCTCTCAGATGAAAGCACCACTGATTACATTGTCTTGCTCTGTCCATCCCATACACCGACAGCTTGCTGGTGACAAAGAAAGTGGCAAGCGAAGGATGACAATGACAAGCAATTGTTGTTCCTGTCATCCTGCGGCGGCGATGCTTTCTCTGCATGTGGACATTTAGCAAATAAATCCAAGGTGTGAATTGAAAGTACTTTCATGCACATATGAATGGCCTGTCAGTTTCCCCATTCAGCTGCATCCCTTCACCCTGCCGTGATCCACGACCCAGAGACCATGCCCTGTGCAACACAGGGGGTTCAGAGGATGATGAAGCTTCAGCTCTGGCCTTGGGGAAAGAACAGTTAGGACTGTCTTCCAGACCCCCCTGACTGAGACATGGCACGCTTGTCCCCCCAGCCTATCAGGATCCAAGGGCTGCAGAATATGGTGACGGCACCTTAAAAGCCAGTCAGTTCATCTGGGATGGTGGGGTGTACCGCATGACAGGTCCAGACTACTTATAAGAAATTGGTTGTTGCTAGATCAGCGGTTCTCCCCATATGTTGTTGGACTACAACTTCCATCATCCATGAGCTCTGGCCTTGCTAGCTAGGGGTGATGGGAGTTGTAGTTCAACAACATCTGGGGACCCACAGGTTGAGAAAGGCTGTGCTAGATGCTTGCTGAGACATCAGCTTGCAATGCTAGCTCAGCAGGGAGCTCTCCAAGGTCCTGTAGATACTTTCCTGACTTGGCTTCTTGGTAGGACACTGTCCAGCTTCCCCTATGAGCCTCAAGCTCTCTTAGGACAAGACCCCTTATTCCTGCAGTGTCAGGAGTGCCTGCTAGGTGCCCTATCATTTCAACATTGATGCAGAGAACTAGATGCAGGCAGCCTTCTGGAAGGGAAGGGGAACAGGTCATTCTGACCAAGTATAAATTAAATGTAGGGTTTTATTTTTATCCTTTGCACTTTAAAAGGCCATAAATCAGGCCTGCACAGTCTGTGACCCATGGAGCAAAACAGCAGAGGGCTAAGTTCAGTTTGGTGGGTCACAAGCCTCATAGGACCGCTACAAATGATTTTGGGGGTTGGGGCATCCTTTTTTAAGGATCCTTTCAGGAAAAGAGTTAATACAGGCGGTAAATAACTGGCTACACAGTAATGGTACTATTCTGGTAATACTCATACTCAAACTAAATTAGTCCGATATAACTTAAAACATACTTTAATAATCACAAGAACAAAAGTTTACCAGTTCCATTGCCATCATATCCTTGTAAATAAGGAAAACTATCCACTTCCCAAGGTGAACTAGCTGAAGTAAGAAATGCTGTGAGGTCGCTAAAGCTGGTATTCTCTGGCAGTTTCAAGGCTCTCCTTTGAAAATGAACTTTGGGCTGGATCCGTGCACCTAGCAATAAGCAAAGGAACAGAGCAACTAAGCAAATGAACGTGACAATAGCCATCTACATGAAGCAAGTTTTCTATAAATGCAATTATAACTTTAGTAGCAAAGCCATGATATTCCCCATATTCCCCACAGGATTACATTTATGATATCTATGGGAGATAGCCAGCATTCATGGTTTGCTTAATTTAATGGATTCCAGTGAAAGCAAACAACGCCAGCAGCAATTACCGTTCGACAATTAAGCAAGCAATAAGTGATACAAGATCCCAATGGTTAATTCAGCTACGATGTTTGGCTATTTCATCTAAAAGGAAGCCACCATCCCTCTTCAAAGTCAAAATGTACCTTTAATGGCACAGTCCTATGTATGCCTTCTCAGAAGCAAGTTCCATTGCATTCACTGTTAAATGTGCCTAAGATTGCTGTCTAAAGTTATCTGCAGCTGGAAATGGCTACTTGTTTCAGTACATGTAAATGAACGTGAGCAAACGATCAGGCACACAGAAGTAATGTGACAGGGCAATGCAATTCAATGTACATCTGCAGAGTACATTTAAAACACAGAACTGCCATTCCCAGTGTTTCCTGGAAAGGATTGTTAAACCGTTATGGGAATTGTAGATATGTGATGAGCACAGAGCTCTCCTAACAACTCTTAGCACCCTTGACAAACTTCAGGTCCCAGAATTCTTTGGTGAGGGGGAAGCCATGACTACTAAAGTGGTAGAAGGTAAAAAAGGTAAAGGACCCCTGGATGGTTAAGTCCAGTCAAAGGCAACTATGAGTTTGCAGCGCTCATCTCGCTTTCAGGCCGAGGGAGCCAGTGTTTGTCCACAGACAGCTTTCCGGATCATGTGGCCAGCATGACTAAACTGCTTCTGGCGCAACGGAACACTGTGACAGAAATCAGAGAAATCAGAAATGCCATTTCCCTTCCTGCCACAGCGGTACCTATTTATCTACTTGCACTGGCGTGCTTTCAAACTGCTAGGTTGGCAGAAGCTGGGAAAGAGCAATGGGAGCTCACCCTGTTGCGGGGATTCGAACTGCTGACCTTCCGATCAGCAAGCCCAAGAGGCTCAGTGGTTTAGACCATAGTGCCACGTGTAGGGGGGCTCATTTGTTTTCCAGGTGTTCACTTGCTTTCTCTCTGTGCCTTCACTTGCATTTACCATCCTGCTATAAGAAGTTACACTCCCTCCAAAGGCCACTTGCAGGCCCTGCTCCATGCTTTTGTTCAGCTAGAACATGTCACTAAACTGCAATAATGCAGGAGGAAGTTACGTGAGGGCTGCATGCATGTGTGTATGCAGAAACCTCTGACTTTCGAATGGCTTAAGTACAGCCTATGGTCCACCCAATGTTGCCTATGACCTCACCCACCACTGGCATTGAGGCCCCAGGAGGATGCCTCTTGAGGGAATGTGGAACATAGGGAAGCCATTGCACCATTGGCCTGCAGCATCTCTCAGCTTGAAGGCAGTTCTGGGGTGGAATCATATCCAGAGAAACCATTATGGTTATCCCTAGGTTTCTGAATGGCTCTAGTTCATTAAATTTCTGCTACTTTATAGTCACTGAAGCAAGGCAGTAGTTCCAGAAAGCCAGCTATCACCTCAAATCTCCATCCTCCAGGTCTAGAACAACTTGGCTTGATTCTGTTGAGTTCAAACAATCTGCCCGTCGTATACCAAGCCTCCACCCCTGTGGAAATCCCCTGTAGGGGAAGCCGTCTTCTAATGATTTATGCTTTCCTTGAACTCTCAACCAACAATGAACTTTTGTTCAAAGCCACTTAATGGGATTGGAGGGTTTGGAGTCTTGGAAGGATTAGAGACAGCTTCATGTAGTATTTATCATTTCAGGTCCCATTAGGTATCTGCTTCTGAAGCCAAAAGCACTTCTCCACAAATTTGTACCATTAACAAAGCTTTGCAGCAAACACAGCCAGGCCCCATCTGCAAGCTTTTGCATAACATGCAAATGAAGATTTAAAACAGCTGTTACTGTATTCCCAAGAGCTTCTTTTTCAATACATGGAGTGTACTTAAAGAAAACAAAAAAACCCTGCCGATCAAGGATTAACTCCTTATTACAAGGTATGGTATGTGGTTCTAGGGTGACCAGCTATATTGCTTTGGGGTCCTCATTCAATACATCTAGCTTTAAATCTGTGTAAAAATGAGTTAAGGAATCATAATTTTAATGCCTACTCAAAAGATGAGCTTTACTTCCAACAGCTTTCTGTCATTTACACTAGTTTCGTAACTGAATACTTCCCCCGAATGAAATAAATAATAATAATAATAATAATAATAATAATAATAATAATAATAATAATAATTTATTTATACCCAGCCCATCTGGCTGGGTTTCCCCAGCCACTCTGGGAGGCTTCCAACAAAATATTAAAATACAGTAGTCTGACAAACATTAAAAGCTTCCCTAAACAGGGCTGCCTTCAGATGTCTTCTAAAAGTCTGGTAGTTGTTCTTCTCTTTGACATCTGGTGGGAGGGTGTTCCACAGAGTGGGTGCCACTACCGAGAAGGCCCTCTGTCTGGTTCCCTGTAACTTGGCTTCTCACAATGAGGGAACCGCTAGAAGGCCCTCGGAGCTGGACCTCAGTGTCCGGGCAGAAAGATGGGGGTGGAGATGCTCCTTCAGGTATACTAGACAGAGGCCGTTTAGGGCTTTAAAGGTCAGCACCAACACTTTGAATTGTGCTCGGAAACGTACAGGGAGCCAATGTAGGTCTTTCAAGACCGATG
Organism: Podarcis raffonei; assembly: GCF_027172205.1. NCBI lineage: Eukaryota > Metazoa > Chordata > Lepidosauria > Squamata > Lacertidae > Podarcis > Podarcis raffonei. Next base: position 25,271,769 of record NC_070613.1, on the reverse strand, counting down.
TTATGTGGTCTTGGCGGCCGCTCCCAGTCACCAGTCTAGCTGCCGCATTCTGGATTAGTTGTAGTTTCCGGGTCACCTTCAAAGGTAGCCCCATATAGAGTGCATTGCAGTAGTCCAAGTGAGAGATAGCCAGAGCATGCACCACTCTGGCGAGACAGGGAGGGTTAGGGTTAGGGTTAGGGAGGGTCTCAGCCTGCGTATCAGATGGAGCTGGTAAACAGCTGCCCTGGACACAGAATTGACCTGTGCCGCCATGGACAGCTGCAAGTCCAAAATGACTCCCAGGCTGCGCACCTGGTCCTTCAGGGGCACAGTTACCCCATTCAGGACCAGGGTGTCCTCCACACCTGCCCACCTCCTGTCCCCCAAGAACAGTACTTCTGTCTTATCAGGATTCAACCTCAATCTGTTAGTTGCCATCCATCCTCCAACCGTGGGTAATCACCAAGGACAGAGCCTTTTCAGTAGTGGCACCCCAATTATGGAACCACCTCCCAGGGAGGTACGAGTGGTGTCATCTAGTGTTTCCATATTTTGAAGAGCAAAAAAGAGGACACTATGACAGACATTCAAAGCAAATAAATGCAATCTGTCTCAAATTTTACCCCTGAAAAAGAGGATGTGTCCTGGAAAAACAGGACACATGGCAACTCTAAACTTAGCAGTCTTTTCAGCTCCAAGTGAAGACCTTTCTGTTCATTCAGGCCTTTCAAATATTCAATGTAGTCTGGGCCTTTCAGTTTTAAAATCTGTTGACTTAACTTGGTGCCTGGTGAATTTTGTTTTCATTGTTATTTATGATGCTTTTGATTCTTTGTCTTATTTGTATTCAAATTGTTCTCTTACCTATTCTTTTTCTTACCTATTTATTTGTAAGCCACTCAGAGAAATTTATTTTACGGGGAGAGATGCAAATGCCGCAAGTGACCACTAAGGCGACTAAGTGCTTTCTGCCCACAATAAAAATAAATTCATATCCAGAACCAGAGCTTGCAGTACAAACGCCTACTCAAAATAAAGCCTCACTGTTTTCAGTGGGGCTTACTCCCAGGTAAGGTAAAGACAAAATGTTGTGAGGGTAAAATGTATGCCGTATTGAGCTCCTTGGAGGAAAGGTGAGATATAAATGTAATAATAAAGTAAAATTCACTTAGAACAACAACAATATATTGCAGCTTTCTAATTTTTTTTATTAAATATTTTCTTGATTTACAAAAGTGTGTGCAATGTCTCTCTCTCGTATTCCCCCCATGTAACACTTTTACAAATCAGTTTCACACAATGTGAGCACAAACCACAGACAGCTGCTAAATCTGGGATCCCTATCAGGGCACCTTTGGGTACAATGAAGCCCCTGGGGGCTTGCAAAGCCCCTGAGCCCCTCCCTGGCATTCACCGGCCCTTTTGTCAGGAGGGGGCAAAGGGAGCTGGCAACCCAAGACATTTCTCAAATGGTAAGAGGTCCCCTTTTAAAGCAGTCGAAGGCAAATTGAAGGTAGCATTTTTTATTTTTGCATATTAGTGAAGTTAACTATGAGAAACCCTGGAGCATGCATAGCTCCCCCATGTTGTACAGCACATAGTGATATTTGCTCTACCTCAGGGATAGCTCTGCTCAGTCATAAATCTCTGCCTGTGCTGCTTTACATATGCATATGGATGAGTATCCACAACAAAAACAAAAGCAGCAGAATAACGCAGAATAATTTTATTATCTCAGACGACTCATTGCAAAAGAAAAGAAAAGTCTCCAAGAATCCTCAGCTGCAGCTTAGACAATTCATGCTGTGGAGCAGAAGCACAGTTTTGGCTCCTTCAATACAGGATGTATTGTTGCAAGGTGTTGGGCTGTGGCTTCAGGCCATAACAGCAGTACAGACATAAACCGGTTCCACTGTCATGGTTCCTTTCCCTCAAGGAATTGTGGGATCTCTTTTAAGACAGAATTTTCAGCTCCATCATAAAACTACAATTGCTACAGACAGCAACTGTCAACTTTAAAGAATTTACAGCTGTGAAATGTGCATGCGTAATCCAAAACCACTAATAAAGTCTGCTTTTTTTCTCAGAGAGTTTGCTTTATTCATATGCAGATTATGCATATGTAATTAATCAAGCAACCCAATCTCCTGCAATTTATCTGTATTATTTGTCACCTACTATGAAAACCTCAGGGTGTTCAATTGCATCTTGGGAGACACACAACTTAAAACTTGCTTTATAAAGAGCAAATATCTGTTTGGTTGTTTTTAAAGGGATGAGTTGTTCAGGCAAGTTGCATCCTAGGAGCCGGGCCTAAGAAATTATTAGGTAAGGCCAGCAGAGGCTTCTACTGGCTCTCCAGATCACCTAATTCAGCTCTGCTAACACCCTGCAGTCCCTCTTCCTGCCACCATCAGGATGTCAAGGTGGGAAAACGCTAAAGTCCTAGCTCTAGCTGTGGGACAAGTAAAAACTATTATGACAAAGCAAAGAAGGTCCCTTTGCACCACATACCTTGAAATCCTGAGACTATCTGTACAACATCTTCATATACCATTAGAGTAGCTGAACGTTCAGGAAGAAGGCCAAGACTTAGAGAAGAAAACACTGTGGAAGGGAAATTGGTTAAGTGCAATATAAAGTAATAGTGAAAGAACTCTTTCCCCCAGATCCCCAATCTTTCAAAGTTTACCAACTAATGCCTTTTTTAGGTAATGCATTTGTTTTCTCAACTACTGCATCTACGAAATATGTCACATGCATTGGCTTCAACAACTTTTGTATGCAGGAGTTTGTACATTATGTGTCCACAAGTAGAAGATTAACTTAGACAGCAAGAATGAAAGAATCCCGATGTATAGGGAGAGGAATGATGAACATTCCACAAGCGGTACACCATACGTGATCACTTTTTTAACACACAATGGGAAATACAGTCTCATTGTCCCCTTGAAAAGGACTTGAAAAGTTTACATGGCAGATTTGGTCTATATAAGGATCTAGCTCAGCAACCCCTGGTGTCCTCCAGACTAGAGTCTCCCAAACTTGGGTCTTCAGCTGTTTATGAACTACAACCCCCATCATCCGTAGCTGGCAGGACCAGTGGTCTTGGATGATGGGAATTGTAATCCCAAAACAGCTGCAGACCCAAGTTTGGGAAACCGTGCTCCAGATATTACAGGTCTTCTACTCCCTTCAGTCCCAGCCAGCATGGTCAATGGTCAGAGGTGATGGGAGTTGTGGTCCAAAAACATCTGGAGAGCTGTGACCCTACCCAGTCTTAAATGCAAGTTGTACTGGAATTCAGATGCAGTGGATACAGCACAATTTTTCTAAAAATAAGAACAGAATTCAAAATCTAAGGAAATACTGTAATTAACAGAGTTCACTAAAATTTTGCATCAAATTAAATGTTTAAGTTACCATAACTCCAAATCTAGAAAGAAAGAAAAACATTTTTTCCAGAAGATGGGGGCACACCCTCCAAATCTGAGGTGTTGTTTAACAGATTCCCCCCCCCCAGCAAACAAAGGAGTTTGGTGTCAATAAGTATTAATCTGCAAGACGATCTGTATCTTTCAAAAGTCAGGAGCAGTTTCCCTGAATTCTAAACATTCTTCATGAAGTTGGGGAACTACTACTTGCATTTAAAATAGGAGGAGAAACATTATATGTATAAAGATTTTCTTCTAGTACTGCTATAACCACATTTACATTTGAGAATGCTCTGCTAAGCATGAATAAATTCACACTATAAATCAGAATCTTCTCAAATTTCAGCTGTTCCATCACAATAACTTCTTTGCTCATATCGGGCATAATGTAATACAAGGAGAATGAATTATGGAATAGGTAGCTCCGAAGGATAGAAATATAATAATTTATTTATTTATTGCACCTAATTTTTATTGGTAAGAATTAAAGCCAATGCAATTCAAATAGCTTGAAGAAATGAAGAATATGTACCAGTGCAGTTCCCAATTAATCAGCAAATCAAAACAAGCACAGCCTATGAATGTTCCTGAGATTTTGACTCCTTTTTGACAGTTTATTAGCTATTTGTAAACATTAATATACAATAATTAAAAATCAAATTTTATTGTCTTCATATTATTAAGTTTCACAAATAATAGTATGTACCATAGAATACATCTGGTAAAAAGTCTGTTGTTTTTTATTTTTACTTCCAAAATAATCTTAACAAAATGACCTTAACAAACAAGAAAGAAAACACAACACAACACGTTAACTACATGCTTATATAAATAGCACAGCTGCATAATTGCACCATTACCAGTTCATTGCATGGTTATAGTATACTAAATATTTAAGGCACATTGCATATATTATTAGAGATCTTAAATTACTCTAAATCGCTGAAAAGTGCTTCTGTATTTGGATTTAGAGCATTATTTTTGCAAAAACAAATGGAGACCATTTTGCTGTAGATTTGTTCCAACTTCGTCTTCTTTCATTTATTCTTGTGTAGGGTACTAATGCGATCATGAGTGAAAAGCCACACATTTTATATTTCCATTCCCTTAATGTGATTATTAGGTCTGCCCCAAAACATTTTTCCACCTGGCACAAAGGACAAGATGCTGTCTGCTTCATTCTGCACCCGGAAGCCAACTGGACAGGCAGGCGAATGTTACCTTAACACCAGTGACAGAATAGCATCCACCACACCTGAAGGCAGCAGGCACGTCTAGTGGGTGCAGAACAGCCCACATGGTTCATCACACAGCTCTTTCCTCCCAGTTCCTCAACCTCATTCCCAGCCCACCTCCTCCCAGTACCTGGGAAGAACGGGATATAAATATACTACTACTACTGCCCTGGTTATTATATGGATTAGTTGTTGGACAGTCTGGGACAACCTTCCTCAACCTGGTGCCCTTCAGAAGTTGTAGGACTCAAACTCCCATCAGCCCCATCTGTCACGGATAATGGTCAGGGTTGATGGCAGATGTAGTCAGGTTGCAGAGCACTGCTCTAGGATCACTGGTTCATCCTCACACTAAGGGCCAAACTCAGGCCACAAAGTTAAGGAGGTCTCCCTAGGGAAGTCTCCCTAGTTTTCCTCTTTGTCGCCAGGTTTCCTCAAGCTCTTCTACCATCCCTTAAACGTTTTCAGGGTTCCCAGTGGAGGAACTTTAATCACCGGGGTTTCGCCCACCATGGCTCACAGCTGAGCTTAGGAAAGTCTTGTTTTACCTCCATTCAAAGCCGTGTCCCAGTTGGCAGTATCCGAACTGAAGTAAAAGCCAGTTTGAAAATAATGTTTGCACACTTTGAAACTTGTGGTTTGCATTAAGCTGCATTAATTTATTATTAATCATAAAGAAGCATGGTTTTGCACCACACATTCTCCCCCCCTTTTCATCTCACTTGGTCATTTATCAGAGGAACTAAGTGCAAATAAGGGGACAAAATAATAGCTCCTTCTCACTGCAATTTGTGGCAAAATGCCTAATGAACTCGGCAGAGGATGCCCAAACAAGCGCTCCTTTCAGAAGCACACACTCAGTTCAAGTGCCTTCTCTTGAAAACACACAAAAAGCCTAGTTCAGATTTCAATGACTTGTCAAAAGCTCTGCGAAACTGGTTCTTTCCTCAAAAAATTAAAACAAAATCAATATTAAAAGCAAAAAAAAAAAAGCACTGTAAGGACCCCTATATACAAGAAATATGGGCTGAAATAAAAGGAATAATCTACCCTGCACACTAATGGCACCCTCGAGTCCCTCCCACTCCCCCTGCCAAAATTTTGATTAGACATGAAAAAAGAAAAACAATATTCTTTAGTTCATCATTTTTCAAATACAGCAACAGTGGCTGCACTGAGTCCCCAGCATCTTCTGCTGCAAGCAGCAGGGCACTTGTTCACTCACTGACAAGAAAAGGGTGAAACTGTGCCTCATACATGCCCCTATGTCTCACCTGTAGGAAAGGCATAGATCAGGAGCCTTGCACGCAGAGAGTCCCAGATTCAATCACTGGCATCTCTAGGTAGGCTGGAAAAGCCTCCTGCCCCAAACCCAGGAGAGGTACTGCCAGTCAGTGTAGACTGCACAGAGTGAGTTGGACCAATGGTCTGACTCATTATAAAGCAGATTCCTTTGTTCTATATCTCACAGCTACCTATCAGTTTGAGAACCTCTGCTCTATTTAATGCATGACTGCTCTTTTCAAGCACGCCAGGTCAGCCAATATCAGAGATATTTAACTCCAAAATGGAGGAAATATGGATGAGAAAAACGGGCGAGAACATCCTCATCCAGAGGCCAAAGAAAGATCAGCTGAAGTGATTCTCCCCTCTGGTCAGAAATAATTCTCTGACCCACTGCCAGTTACCATAGTCTGGCCCCATCCATTTGCTAGGGCCAGGGTAGGCAAGACGGGGCCCTCCAGATATTGCTGGACTACAGCTCCCATCACTCCTGATCGTTGGCCATGATGACTGGAGCTGATAGGAGTTGGAGTCCAACAACCTCTGGAGAAATAGAGATTCCTCATTCTGGCTTCACATGTTCAGCTTCATTATGATCCAAGACGAAACACTGGCGCTGAAGCCAAGCTAAGGAAAGCACGGTCAAACTAAAGGATTATGGGGAGAGTCACTGTTCTTACTGGGCATCCATATTCTTCTCTTGTGAAAACCATCAGGTTATTATTATATTCATATCAACCACCCTGGGCCCTAAAACTGGCAGGTGAGGCCTCATTGGTGGTGCTGCTACCAGGGGCTGCTGGATTTGCACTGACCCAAGACAGGGCATTTTCAGTGGCAGTTTGCCATTTGAGAGAGGTGCACCTGTCTCACTGACTTTCAGTTTAAAAACAGGCATTGCCCAGGCATTTATTTGATGGCTGAAAGGCCCCCCGCTTTTCCTGACAACCCTGAGATAACTGTTTTTAAGTGCTTTTAGAATGCCTGAAAATATATATTGTATTATTGATGTGTTTGTCACCATGGGCTCCTTTGAAAGAAAGGATGGGATATAAATGATGAATGAATAAATAAATGATAAATATGATTTTCAGCATTCAGGTTTTTTGTTTTGTTTTGTTCTTAAAAACACACACCACAGTTTTGTACCCCCCCCCCTTTAGAAATAAAATCTTACCTCAGAACAAAAATAAAGATCTCTTACCAGGCAATCTTATTGGTTTCCATGGTGCAGAGTTTGGCACGTAAGCATGTTTAGTCGCAGTAACGATCAGCTGACTGCCCAGCTTATACTGAAACTTGATGAAGGCAGTGCCATCTGCTCCTGAGGTTCCAGAGGCAATGGGGATCTGGTTGGTAAAAATCTCAATAAAGGCTTCGGTGACTGGCTGATGTGTGCTGGCATCACTTACGTGGACCTTCAGAGTCACATCTGCAAACAACAACAACAACGTAGCAGTTAACCTTTGGGAAAGCTTCGCATTCCACATTTGCACGAAACAGGTGCCAAAAAAGAAGAAGGAGGTATATATGAGGTATTGAAGGAATGAGAGTACCCATTACAAATGCTGAGATTAACCTTTAAACTCCGTACGATCTTCACTTGAGCACCTTCTCAACGTACCCTTGCTCCCATTGATGCCAACAGGAACTCCCCTGCAAGTCTAATTCCAAAAGGGAGTGGAGGGATGGCAATGAGAGGGGGAGAAAGATAAAAGGGGAAAGTGGCTGGCAAGGCTTGGCAGAGAGAGAGAGAGAAAAAAGGGGGTGGTCTAATGTTGGCTCTTAGCTTTCTGCCGGCTCCAGCCCTTCACACCTTGGCTACCCACCACTGCTATAAAGATGTTAACAAAATGTAGGTTGGAATCCAGAGAGATGAATGATTGAACCTTAGGGGGTTTTCTGGGGGTGGTGGTGACAGTTTCCCCTTCTGAAAGCTTTCCCATTCAATTCCAAAACTGCATTTTAATACAGTAATCCCTTCCTCCCTCCTTATCTGTCTGTCTGTCTCTGTGGTGGAAGTAAAACCAGGAAGAAAAGAAGAAGAAGAAGAAGAAGAAGAAGAAGAAGAGGAGGAGGAGGAGGAGGAGGAGGAGGAGGAGGAGGAGGAGGAGGAGGAGTAGTTTGTATTTGATATCTCACTTTATCACTACCCGAAGGAGTCTCAAAGCAGCTAACATTCTCCTTTCCCTTCCTCCCCCACAACAAACACTCTGTGAGGTGAGTGGGGCTGAGAGACTTCAGAGAAGTGTGACTGGTCCAAGGTCACCCAGCAGCTGCATGTGGAGGAGCGGAGACATGAACCCAGTTCACCAGATTACGAGTCTACTGCTCTTAACCACTACACCACACTGGAGGGGTGGAGAACAGCTTGGAGGCCAAAGAGAAATTCCACACCCTATTTTTTATTTGTAAAGTTTTTGTGCCACCTTCTCCCCCATCTGCTTTATAAAAGCAGAACTGATGGGAGGAAAGAGTTTCAACAGCACTTTGACCTCGTGCCGTGAAGGAAAAAAATTCCAGATCCAACTCCAGTGTGCCTGTGGAGCAGGTGTTTTTCTAAGTTGTGGCCTCCCCAGAAGTGGACCATTGGGCTGATGGGAGCTGGAGTGTAACACCATCTGGAGGGCCACAGGTTTGCTATCCCTGCTGTAGAGGTTTTGCCTATGTACTTCTGATTTACAACCACAGTAACTCAGTTCTGCATATCTTACTTTTAAATACACAAAAAGCTGCCATTTTGAAGAAGTTTCTGAAGAGCCAATCTGATCCTGTTCTAGAAGCTAGTGCCATTCCATGGATACCATTAGTTGCTAATAGGTCAATTAGGAATTGACGTTCCTGATCTTTAAGAATGCATTACACAACCCCATCCTTGCTAAAATACACTGTGTTATTATTTACAACAGTCACGATCCAAAATTCACTCTGAGAACAAGTACTTGCTGCCCAGATTTTTTCGGCCTCCCACACATGTGCCATTCTTCAGTAATGTCACCATAGCAACAGCATATGATTAAAAAAACCCCAAAACCATCCATATCATTGTGTTCTATATGCAAGGGGGTAAATCTCTACCAATTTATGGTATGAACACACAACTTGCCTTCCATCATAATTCATATTTGTGCTACAGCTGCACCAAATAACCAATTCATTTTACAGACCCATCTACTACATTTCTATCAGCTCTGGTATGCTTAAAGATTTGTTTTATTTAACCTAATTTATATACCGCTTGATTGAAAAAGAGAACAACTTTCTTTGGAAATCCTGAGCCTTGACTGTTTATATGTAAACCAATGAGGCATGCCAAATTCTTTGCACCCCATTGTTCAAAAATCTGAAACCCAGGCAGCCATCATGGTGCCCTTCAGATGTTGTTGGACTACAATTCCCATCATCCTTGACCACTGGCCATAGTGGCTGGGGCTGATGGGAATGGTAGTCCAACCATATTGGCTACCCTCTACCCTAGTCTGGGATATCACAAGGGGATGGAGTAGATTTCCCTTTGGGTCCCTTCCAGCCCTACAATTCTTTGATTCTGAGATTAATACATTGAAGTTTCCAGCTCACACACTCAAAATGCTTCAGAAATTCCTGTCAAATGTGAAACGCTGTGTATATTAAGGAGAAACCGATTTGTGATTTGTACTTCTACAAGTTGTAAAGTAAGCAACAAAATGAGCTCTTTTCCAGAATATGAAACACCTTGTAAGAAACTGAAGCTCTGTGATCTAAAGCTAGATAGCTAGGGCATGACCCGTTAGCATTCATTTTCCTTTGACTTGACTATTAATTCAGAAGAACCAGTGTAGCAAGGAATAATGTGGCATGCAAGAAACAATAGCGAAGTAATAAAAGGGGCAGGTGAACATTACAGCTACAAAGGACTGTTCAGAAGCACCGATTCTAGAATTACACATTTTATACTGAAAGAACGAACAGGCAAAGAAAACAAAACTTCCCTGTTTGGAAGAAGATAGGAACCGTAATGTGATCCAGTATGGCGTAATGGTTAAGGTGCTGGACTAGAATCTGGGGTACCAAGATCCAAACCCTTACTCAGCCATGAATTTCACTAGGTGACCTTGGGCCGGTCAAAAGTTTTCAGCCAAACCTGCCTCACAGGGGTGCTGTGAGGGTCAACAGGGGAAGGGGGAAGAACCATTTACCGTATTTTTCGCTCCATAAGATGCACCTAGTTTTTAGAGGGAGAATGCAAGAAAAAAATATTCTTTACAGGGAGCGCTGAGCAGAGCCTGTATGCATCCCAGGCTCTGCTCAGCACTCCCTTTCACGAGCCGTGTGGAGCGTGCGTGGGACTGATGGGCTGCCCTTCTCTCTCCTCAGGGAAAAGCCCCCAAGAGCCGCACATACGCTCCACGCGGTCTTTAAAGGGAGCTCTGAACAGAGCCTCCCACCTGCATTCGCTCCATAAGATGCACAAACATTTCCCCTTACTTTTTAGGAGGGAAATAGTGTGTCTTATGGAGTGAAAAATATGTTGGCCACCCTGCACTCTCTTGGAAGGAAGGTGGGATAGAAATGTAATAATAATGAAATCAAGATAAATGCAAGCTGCCATCTTCACAGTGGCATCCTTGGAACTTTTAGAATGATATTTGGCCATAGTTAAATATTAAGCAGTCATGTGACAATATTTGACCAGTCAGCTGCCCAGTGTGTCAACCTAAGCTACAGCACTGCGGAGGAAGACTGTGCACCTGCAAGGTGCTTCTAAAGCCATAGAGCACTTTTAAAGAAACGCTATCACACCAACAATATGTGGGCTACAAATAGCAAGCAATATTGTAGGTAGGCAATAAAGGAAACAACCCCAGAAGTCACGTAGCATTTAGCGGCTTCACAAACTACACATACTTCCTACCATTTACATTCCTTCTCCTTCAGCTCCTTGGGAAATTATACCCTACTTGTTTTTACAACTTAAGACGGCACACCAAAATCACTGGGTTTGGGTGAAATACAGTCGCGCAAATATAGCTGCCCTTTCCTATTGCTAAATTTGTTCTCTCATATAAAGAACAATGAAACCACGGTGTGGGTTATCATTTGGGAAGAGGTAAATCCAAAACAGGCCACAATCCAAAACCTACAATCCTTTCTGCATTGTCAACGTGACGTTTCAAAGAGTTCAGGGAAAACCTACATTTGATTAGACACGAATCCTCGCTGCTCCATCTGTTTTGGCAAACGGAGATTTTTCCGCTGTTTAAAACACGTTTGCTAAAAAGAAAGGCTCTTCCATGAAATGTCCCAAAGCAACAACTTGAAATAGTCACTTGGCAAGCAGCTAGGTTTCCTGGCTGCCAGACAAGTGCTGATCTAGGGAGGAAGGAGCCATTAGCTTTCACTGTCGGCACAGAATGTGTTTGGATAACAAATGTTCAACATGATGTTTGCTTTAAGACTTTCCAGGTGGGATCAATCCCGATTTCCAAATGTAGTTCTTTACTGAGGCAGAGAAACAGTGGCATAATCATGGATTAAATCAGAGATACTCAACACGGTGCCTTCCATTAGACTACAACTTCCATGGCTCACTGGGGCAAATTTCCGTTGCAGTCCAACAAGTCATTTTGAGTGTTATTTTAATATAAAAGGGGGTATAAATATCTAATTTAACATCTGGAGGGTACCACATTGGCTATTTGTGGCTTAAATGTTGGCTGATACTACATCTTGGTCCAACTGTACCCTTCTCCCTACAATCCCTTGAGCAATAGCTCTGAAAGGATACACTTCACCTAAGAATAAGATGGCCATAATTTTTCTCAGTCCCTCATCTCTCAAGTTTTCCAAACTTAGGTTCAAGCTGTCCCACTGCTGCATCTATTTGCCCTTTTTTAAACAGAAGTCAACACAAACATTGTCACAAAGTTATTTCTTTGCATCTGCCCAAATAGACACGTTTATACACACATCAGCAAATAAATTCAATGCGAACACCACTTGCTCTGAACTGGCCAATTTCACAATGAGGAAAAGTGCAACGCAAAAGGATATGTCAACCTGAATGGGCATATATTCCATGGCATTTTATCTGTAAACACAATATGGGCTTTGGGAACATGTTGGGCGCAATCTGGATTGGTTATGCAATACATGAAAATATTCAAAAATAATTCAAGCACTGCTACCCAAAATAAGTGATTGTTCTATAAGGGACTTAAGTAACTCCTACATTATCTCCAATGGCAACTAGCTGCCAAACTGTTTTGTCACCAAGATGGAAAAATACTGTAATACAGTGCCCATCTGTAAGAGGGGAATTTCCAAATCCTACACTATCCGGTTCCTAATATCTAATTTACTGCAAGCCCAGCAGAATTCTCTTTTAATTTTTAAAACCAGAAGGTGGCATAGTCTGTGGATGTCCTTCTGTTGTGCGATTAAAACCACACTCATAAATAACTTGAAACAAATAGTTATAGTCACATTAATGGTCTTATATTTGATCTTTTTAGGTGCCGAACCATAATATCTTTTTCAACAAACTGCTTTGAAGTTTTGCTTTACAATCAAGTGGTATATAAATTTTATGGAATAAACAAACACATATTTTATATCTGTTATTGCATAAGAAAATACCGCGCTGGATGTCCTGAACTTGTCCCATAGCATATTTTTAGAAAGAGATCCCTTTGAAATACAATCTGTTTCTTGAAAAACAAAAGATATGAGAAATCAATTGCAACATTTTCAGAAATGAGGCATTAATTTGTATGCATATTACCAGATAATAAACTCTAATACATTTTTCAAATTGATAATCTAGCAGTATTCTGTAATAACCCACTCTACAGTGGGTGTTTTTTAAGCCTTTCCCTACTTAAGAAAAAATATTTAATAATTAATCTGCACATGACTTCCAGCACCAGTAAAGTCATGTGTATGTTAAATACCTAGCAGAAGCAAAGCTGGGTCACAAGTTGGAGAGAAGGGGGCACTGACGATTGAAAAATGTTAAAGATCTGGTGCTTGTAGGGGTGAAAAACAGAAAGCCGCATTTGGGAAACTTTGGGAACCTAGGAAGCTACCTTGTACCAGGTCAAACTATGTGTTGATTAAGCTCACTGCTGTCTCCTGTGACAGGAAGCGGCTCCTCAGGGCCTCAGACTGAGGTCTTTCCCATCACCAGCCACCTGACCTTTTAAGGTAGAGACAGCAGGGATTGAACTTGCAGCCTTCTGCATTCAGAGCATGTGCTCTGCCACTCAGCTATGGCCCCTTTCCTTACCGCTATGGAAACATACCCGTTCTTGCTTTAACATGACTCAGAAGCAACCCATAAGGTTGCAGAACTTATGTCATGGGTCCACAACACAGTGCCCATGAGTTATAGAACCATAGAGTTGGAAGGGACGACGTCGGTCACCTAGTCTAACCCCCTACAATGCAGGAATATTTTGTCCAAGGTTGGGCTCCAACCCACAACCCTGAGATTAAGAGTCTCGTGTCCTACGGACTGAGCTAACCAGCCAGAGGCCTTCTGTGGTACCTATAGGGTTTGTTCTCCCCACTGGGATTAGACCTTTCAAGCCTAATAGAGGCATGGGGGGGGGAGGTTTACACCTCAGGAGGGAAGAATTAACTCCCCTTTCCCCAGCTGCGACCACAAACACTGAGCCAACCCCATGATGCAATTACATCTCAAAGATGCTTTCTATTGCTTACACTATTAGGTTTCCTTGAAGCTTGATTACAACAGAGGAGAATATTTGGGTGGGGGGCTTATACCCCTTCCCTCCCTAGCTGGAAACAGCCCCCCACTGCAAATACCACCCCTTCTATTGGCTCCAAACCTGTTGTGGTCGATGCGTGTGATATCTTCCTGGAGACTGCAGTAAGGGAGGTAAGGTTACCTCTAGACTCCCCAGCTGAACTCTCCAGGAAGATCACATTTTTCCAAGCCTAATTGCTGACAGTGGCAGGTGGGCGAGGAAAAAATTGTGGGTTGGTGGTGGTTGTGTGTGCATAGTTGTGGTATCCATGGCAGTTTCTTCATTTTGCAAATGTGATGGCCGGCCCCAAAAGCATCTGCATACTACCACAAAGATAATTTCTGCCTTTTTAGATGAAGGAAAGGCACACAGGTAAAGAAACCTCATAGTCATTCAACAGAAGAAGCATCTTGGAAAATTAACTCATCCAACTGATTCCCTTTCCACAAATTCTTAAAGCATGCAACTCTGAGCTGATGTAGTTTCATTACCAGCACTGTTTCTCCTTGGCAGAATTTTCTGTGTTGGCCCCAGAGAAAGCAGGTAAAGTAAAGCACGGTATTTCTTTTCAGTTATATGCAACAGAGTTTGCAGAGAATCAGTCTGGAGCAGGGGTCAGCAACCTTTTTCAGCTGTGGGCCGGGCCACCATCCCTCAGACCTTGTGGGGGGCCGGACTATATTTTTTTGGGAGGGGGAAATGAATGAATTCCTATGCCCCACAAATAACCCAGAGATGCATTTTAAATAAAAGGACACATTCTACTCATGTAAAAACACACTGATTCCCAGGCCGTCCGCAGGCCGGATTTAGAAGGCGATTGGGCTGGATCCGGCCCCTGGGCCTTAGGTTGCCTACCCCTCGCCTGGAGCATATACCTTTACTCCCCACCCCTTTAATTGGATTTATCCAGTCTATTTTTGTTCTCCTATCAGATCTCGCTCACCTTGCTTTCCTACCTACACACGCTCTAGCATTTCTTAACATAAATGCTTATATTTGCACTCTGCCATGTTTATGTCTCCTTGTTCAATAGAAAATGCTTAATTAAACTGCTGCACAGCCCTTTTCCAGATAATTAATAGAGGCATTAAATTACAGGACGGGTGCAGAAAACCTATTTAGCCGTTACTATAATAAAACTCCTCTAGCATAACCTACAGTCGTTTATAATAGCTATCATTTATTCCTCCATCCTGTTTTCAATGTCAGGCAAGCCCCCATTTGCCTCCAAATCATTCTGAATTATTCTCCAGATGAATACATCCACCCAGGCTCCGTACTACACAGTGCTCAACAATGATAGGGTAACTGAAGAGATAATTTTTAGTTCAAAGGGGCACACTAACAAATTATTTTGATCCTACATCTTGGAACAGATCATAGTTAAGAAAAAATGTAACAATTTCCTTGCTGGAGCAGGGACCAGGGTGGGCAGGAGAAATCAATGGACTTTAAATGTAAAGGCCAGCGGGGTCAATGAAATTTAGCAGGTGGCGCTGTGGGTTAAACCACAGAGCCTAGGATTTGCCAATCAGAAGGTCGGCAGATCGAATCCCAGCGATGGGGTGAGCTCCCATTGCTTGGTCCCTGCTCCTGCCAACCTAGCAGTTCGAAAGCACGTCAAAGTACAAGTAGATAAATAGGTACCACTCCGGCGGGAAGGTAAACGGCATTTCCGTGCGCTGCTCTGGTTCGCCAGAAGCAGTTTAGTCATGCTGGCCACATGACATGGAAGATGTACGCCGGCTCCCTCGGCCAATAAAGTGAGATGAGCGCTGCAACCCCAGAGTCGGTCACGACTGGACCTAATGGTCAGGGGTCCCTTTACCCCTTTACCTTTACCCCACTAATATTAACAGGCATTGAAATATATATTAGCTGCCTAATGCCTAATGAAATGTTTCCTCATAAGGAAATGTTGCTCCTTCTCACAAAATAAACAAATCCTTTATTTATTGCCTTTATACACTTTTTTCCTCTCTAAGAAACTCAAGGAAGTGTATATGGTTCCACCCCTCCTTATTTATTCCCAACAACAACCCTGTGAGGCAGTTTAGGCTGAAAGACTGATGCAAATTATGAAAACGTTCCGAGCAACAACTGTGGTCTTGTATACTCATTCAGCTGGACACATGAAAATGTTGTGTAGGCAGATCCTATTTTAACAGGAGGAGGAAGCACCATGCCCATAAACCTTTACCCATCAAACTCAACAGGTTGAGGAAATTCACCAGTGGGATAGATGAGAGATAACCACCCCTTTTAAGAACAATACTTATACTCTGTGGTGTCAGACTGCAGGGTGCAGATCTGGTGCCCTGTTGCAGGACAGCTTCGTCTCTATGACCCCAGAGATTCCCTGGCACAACAGCAATACAGTTGTATCAGCAGCCGAGGCTCCAACTGTCTACCATTTCCTCATCCCACACTGAGAGCGGCAGGGAGCTCAGTCAATAAAACACTACTTTTGCAGTTGCAGGGACAAGGAGAGCAGTGAGGGGGTGGGCTGACAGGGATTGGTCCACCCCGTTGCCACTCCAATGCTCTTTATGGTCCCCCAACTTTAAAGCTAGTGTCCTACTGGCTGAGCTCAGTGACACTCTTGCCTGGGGATGTGGGTCAGAAATTCAAAAGTACCAGACAGCAGGTAGCTGGGTACCACAGAATATCCAGCAAGCAGAGCAGAGCCATACTTGTTTGCTACCCACTCAGCAAGGTTTTAGGGGATGACCGGAAGTTCAAGCATTTTGAGAGAGAATTTCTTGCTGAATGTAATTTTGTGATTTCAAACATCCTTACAATGTTTTCCACCACAAGATCTACCTACCCGGGAAGAATGGCAGATGAAGGTGATGGACCTTATGGAACTGGCGGAAATGACTGGCAGAATCCGAGACCAGGGAGAAGAGTTGGTGGAAGAAGATTGGAAGAAATTCAAAGACTACTTACAGAAATATTGTAAAATTAAGGAATGTTAGAAGGAGGATGGAATGAAGTTATGTGGCTTTAGCAGAAATATTATAAAGGAATAGGTAAGAAATAAAGATTGTTAATGGAGGAAAAGAGGAAAGGTAAAGTCATATTATATTAAGATAAATTAGAGGATAAAAAACTGGGAAAGATGGAAAGGATTTGCTGAGATAGATAATTGAACTAGAATACAAAAAGGGAGGTGTGAGGAGGTCAAGGAAACAAGTAAATGAAAGATAAGTTAGGGGAAGGTTTGTTATATATACTGTATTGTTTATGTATTGTATTGTTTTTTACTGCATTGTTTTTATGTATTGTATTGTTTATGTATTGTATTGTTTCATTTGTTCTTTTTTGTTTTTTCTTTTCTGCTCTTTTTTTCTGTTAAAAGTAATAAACATTATTAAAAAAAAATACAATGTTTTCCACCACCTCTGGTAAATTCTAAGAACTTTTCAGAAAGCTTTCTATGGAGACCACAACTTTTTCTCCTTGGTTGGTTACAGTCAGTCAGAGGCACACCATTTTGTACCTGAATTCGGCATCCTAAGCAATTTGGCTGCCTCACTGTTTCAGATCCTTTATGAATTCTGTAAATATCTCTAGTCCTCCTAACAGAGGTTCGTAAGAACATGGCTATGTGCTTCCCTCCATTGTTAAAAACTCCAGGTTTAGGAAGTGACGAGGAACAGAAGGAAGAGTAAGAAATCACAGGAGCACTATGCATCGGCAAATGTGAATTATGAGTGAACAAATATGTTACAGGCAATGTTCACATCATACATTTAAAGCATATGACTTCCTCCAAAGAACTGTGCTAACTGCAATCTACCCCTCACAGAACTACAGTCCCAGCACCCTTAAACTATAGTTCCAGGGATTATTTTGGAAGGAAACCAATATTTTAAATGTATGGTGTTTATGTAGATACAGTAAATTGGAGGGGAAGCAGAGTAGTTAACTTCCCTAATCTTTGCTCCCTAACTATTATCTTATCCAATCACTGTCAACTCTCTTTAGGAGCCTTCAGAGAGTATCTCCATATTAGAATGTTTAGCCCTTGGATATTATCCACATGATGTCTCTCCAAGAGTTCCAATACACAAGTTTTTCCCTTTCCGTTCTATACATTTTAACCCCAATTAGGAAAAACAAGTCTAATACACTATGACACCAATGGAAACCGAATAGTACAATTTTGCTTTATGGGTCTTTATTGGATATTCTCATTCATACCCAAGGGTTCCACCCAGTCCAGCATGAATAATCTACAGCTTTTACTCTATTATATGTATGGATGAACAGCACAGAACAGGCAATTTATTTGCTACATTTTTGTAAAAACAAAAAGGGGAAACCTCTCCCAAGTTAAATTAAATCAGCTTTATATCCACAAAGTTATAAATGCGCAGTTATAAAATTCTGAATGACTGCCGAAACCGTGCTCCAGTTACACTCATATTCCCAACCTACATGCTTAAAAAGAGAATGTCAGCATTTACAGTCCGATCCATAAATCCATTTGCTCGTTAATAACGAGTGCTCAATCATCTCAAATTACTTCACTGATGGTGAAAAAGGTACCTCCATTTGGTGGGCCATTAAGCTAGTGCACAAAGAAACAACTGAAGTTAGTTCTTGAGATTATATTATTGCTATTTATCTAACATCAAAAAGTCAGTTGTTGAGTGAACAAGGCTAAAACAGTAAGAAAAAGAAGAAAAAAAGCACAGCAATCACTATGCAGCAATCCACATATTCTGGCTTGGTGTATAAGCCAAGTATTTTTTGTCATCACCCTTTGCCCATCTGTAACTTCTGCATGTGAGAGAGCACTCAGGGAGAGGAGACTAGGGGTCATCTTTTGGGAGCTGTAGTTGGTAAGGATGCTGGGAGTTGTTAGGAAACCCCCAATAGCCTCCAAAGAGCTACAATTCCCAGAGTGGCTTAACAACCAATCCCTCACAGGGGGAATTGCAGCTCTATGACCCTCCAGCACCCTTAGCAAACTATAACTCCCAGAATTATTTGGGCGAAGCCATGACTCTTTAAAATGTGCTTTAAATGTATAGCGTGTATGGGCCTATGATCAATCTTGGCTCAACTATCCATCAAAGAACAAAAGTGGTGAAATTAGCTGGCATTTTCAATCATACATAATAATTTATTTGTGCATCCCACAATATGTGAAGTTATACAAAAAAAGCAGCACAAGTGTGTGCTTTTCACATGTTTATATAAAAATGAATTTCAAGCACACATTTACATTGCAGTCAACAGGTTACTTGTCAGAATTTTCAGATTCCAAGTAAGTTACTTCCCAACAAGCAAAAAGTTCTGTATCTGAAGCACACAGAGTTCCTTTCATTTTACTTTGTTAAGATCTTAAAAAAAAAAAAATTCACCGAGCATCTGTGCCTCTTCATATATTATTTAAACCTTTACAAAACACGGTAATGGAATATAATGGAAGAGATTTTAAACTAGCATTAAAGCAGCCTGAACACTGAGTTAGAAAACTGAGTGCCTCTCCCTTTTATAGATAAGATCAATCACACACATGCACACATAGTTCATTATTAAACTGTTTCCCAAGTGAGGAGAAAACAAGTCTTCGGTTTCTTCAATGGCATTTTAAAGCTGAAATCCTTTGCCTGCTTATCAACTAAATGGGACTTACATCTGAGTAATCATGTTTTTTGGATTGTGCTGTTATGCCTATTATTGCCATGAGCATGTTGGCTCTTTAGGATTTCATTGTTGTTTAAGATGCATTTGTATGATGCATGTAGTAAGTCCAAAATTGGCAGCAGGTGAGACAGGTCTGTCAGTGGTAGGAACTGTAACATTTTGGAAGTTGGCCAGCTATTATCCTTTGTTTCAGAACTTACAATCCATTGTGAACTTGCGACGCTACAGACCTCAATTGCAATTATGGCATTCTGCACAAACCTACGTTTCTGTGTGACAAGAGAATAACTGAGCGAATTAATCGAAATATAAAAAAATATTATCCAGTAGCACCTTAGAGACCAACTAAGTTTGTTCTTGGTATAAGCTTTCGTGTGCATGCACACTTCTCCAGATACAATGAAACAGAAGTCACCAGACCCTCATATAAGGGTTTCAGTGTATCTGGAGAAGTGTGCATGCACACGAAAGCTTATACCAAGAACAAACTTAGTTGGTCTCTAAAGTTTTACTGGACAATTTTTTTATATATTTCAACTGCGTCAGACCAACACGGCTACCTACCTGAATCTTGAGCAAATTAATGTTTTGATAAATAATGTGATCGTACGTTTTCCTGTGAATTCTGATCAGAAAGCCAAAAACTCAGGTGAAAAATCTTACTTTTGGCTAACTACAATGAGGGAACTTCTGAATTTAGGAAAACAACAACAACAATTTGCAGGGCTCTACAATTTCAGTAGCCACACTTGCCAAGGTGAGTGCTCAGTCTCCAACAAGCACCATGAGCTCATGGCTTTCCTGCTCCCCTGATGCACTTTCTGCATCTCTCCCCTTCAGATGATGCCTGGGGTTTGCTGGCTCTGTGCTCAGCCAGAGTCTCAATGAATGGCAAGCACGGAGTCAAAGCAAGCCTCTGCCTATCCTCTCTGGCCTCAAGCTGGAAGATGTGAGCAGAGGCCCTCAGAGTACACAGCAAGTCCTTCACATGTCTTACCCATCTCTGACCTGAAGGTTGGTGGCACAGGTGAGCGGCCTGGTCTCTTAGCAAGGGCTTGGTGAGTGGAGAGCATTGTCCCTGACCTATATT
Organism: Podarcis raffonei; assembly: GCF_027172205.1. Classification (NCBI taxonomy): domain Eukaryota; kingdom Metazoa; phylum Chordata; class Lepidosauria; order Squamata; family Lacertidae; genus Podarcis; species Podarcis raffonei. Next base: position 25,251,329 of record NC_070613.1, on the reverse strand, counting down.
TTAGAAGAACAGTCATGGTCCTGATGTTGGGTGTGCCACAAAGGCAGCCAAACTTTGTGGAGCTTTGAATATAAGTATTATAGAAGCGGAATCACAACCCTACAAAAATGACCGCAACCCTGGGGTATTGGGGGGATGGTCTGGTGATGAAAGGACATGAAAGGAAGACACAGAAGGCTGTTTAAGGGCCTAAGGCTGGGGCTCATGTAGGACAAGTAAGGGCAGAGCCACATGCTCAGTGTACATGCATGCAACAAAAGAAAAGGAGCTTTGGCATGGAGATTTAGAGTACAGCATCTTGCATGTTACATTAATATATACTGTATATACAATCTTATTATTAAAATGCATATATGCCCACTTATCCACTTCAAATTGTCCCTGCTCCCTCCCCTGCCCCCTTTCCTATTGGCGGGTTTCTAAACATATGTTTGAAGTGGTATTTGCGTGTTACACATAGATAGACCTTAAATCTGCCCTTGCCTTCCTAGTCTCTTCAGAGTTCAAAGAGAGGATTTTGACAGTTTGACAGCTGCATGTGTGCGTGTGTTACCAGTCCTTGAGATTACATTTTTTTTTTAAAAAGTGTGCCTTTTTTTATTACACTGTGACAGGCACCACGACCTTAAAGGGATTTTCTCCCCCCTGCAAAGCTTTTGTTAACAGCTGTCAAATGAACTCGACACTGCCACAACAATGGGCTTAGAGCACACATAGTATGCATGGGGGGGTTCCTATCAGTATACAGATAAGAACCAAGGTTTATTCTAATGGCTTTACTCTAAATTGAGCCCTCCTTATCCTTCTGTACCTCCTCTCACCAAAATCCCTGATTTTACACCCGCAGCATTTGGTGACTACACAATATCTCAAACAATTTTGGCACCTCCAATTTATTTTCTCCATTTCCCTTGCACCCTAACTCCTCCACCTTTTGTTGAAAGGCTCCGTTCTTTCCTCCTGCTCCCTTTTCCCCCCTGGTCCCAAATTGTCTTCACATTCAGAACTACTTTTTCTACCCAACGTTCATCTTTATGCTTTCCCACCTCTTCGCCAGGTTTCCATCATAGCAACTCAGGCCAACTGTCAGAGAGGAAGGAGCTTGCAGGTGGACAAGCTAGCAGCCACTGCCTTGGATCCAAAGAACCACGAGCAGAAAGATAAAAATATATTCATGCTGTTCTGTGAACTCTTGTGCAGGCCAAAGCAGAAGACTTGGCCAGAGTGCAATGTACCAGTGTTCCTAGAGTTTGCATTACAGCAGGAGTGAATAAAGATGACGCAGGCAGATAATAAATATGATCCAGTGCTGTCTTCGCCATCCTTGCCCAGCCAGATGTTGACAATACAAAAAGCTCATCATCCCTAGCCAGCATTCCCAATGGCCAAAGGTAATATAATCCAACAATATCTGGGGACCCAATATCTGGGGACCCCTCCAAAAAAAAAAAATTCTTGCAAAGACCCACTTTTCTGAATTAGATGTCACTTCCTTTACCCACACTCATCTGTTAAGCTACAAACAGGCCTTCCAAAAGTGGAAGTGGCTTTCTACTAGCACAGAAGAGAGGAATCTCAGGCCCGATGGCTGAATGAGGCCCTCCAGGATTCTCTACTTGGCTTTCAGGACTCTCCATAGCCCCCTCCCCAGAACACACATTTCCCTGGCTCTGCTCTGCTCCGCCCGCTTCTCCAGTATTTTTGCCTGGCTGGAAGAAGTCCTTGAACCGTGGCAACACCTCTTGCATGCCTGGATGGAGAAGTGTGCATGCAGGATCCTTGGACTTTTGAAGGCTGAAATGTAGCCTATGTACCAAGATTCATGTCCATTGTTCCACCCACCATCAGTGGCGGAGCAAGTCGATTGGGCGACTGGGGCAGTGTGTGTGCCCTGAGCCCAAAGGCAGGGCCAGCCGCGAGCCAGGGCAGTATGCTCCATGGGGCTTCCAAGGAGTCTGCCTGCCTCCTCCCACTCAGCTGCCCTACAGCTGGGAGGGGGGCAGCTGGCAGACCATTTGGGCAGCGGTGAGCCTGCGCGCGCCCAAGCCACCATGTCTCTCCCAGGAGAGATACATGGCTCAGGCGCGCTGCAGGCCCCGGCGGTGACTGCCGTCCGGCATTTTGTCACCCCCCTCAGTGGTGACACTCGGGGAGGACCGCCCCCACTGCACCCCCTTCCTCCTCCCCTGCCCACCATTGCATCAAGCTGGGACCCCCCACTGGAACAGAGCCGCCAGAAGGGAACACAGCCCTATGACTGGAAATGTTTAGCCACTTCTGCACTACCTGAATTTTGCATCCAAGTTTACTGCTGTAAGAAGATTCGTAAGGTGCACCACCAGGAAGAAAGGCAGTATAGGAGCCATTGATTGACAAATGTATTTAGGAAATACGCTCTTACAATAGCAATATGTAGCCTGTGCACTTTCCCAGTCTGCATCTGTACTGGAATTGTTTCAAATATGCTTTTAAGATGCTTTATTGCTTGTTGTTTGCCACCCTGGGTTCCTTTGGGAGGGAGGGTGGGATATAAATTTAATAAAGAGCAATATACCAACCAATTGACCAAGCAATTATAAAAAAAATGCTAGCTTTTATATAAATGCATAAACGATAAATACTTTATAGAATTGAAGAGGTCTTTATACTCTTGTCAAAACAGTGCTGCTTCTCAACATGAAAGACCTAGACTTTAATTCTTAAGAATTACAAATTCTAGGGGAAAATATCTAATCTCTTTGCAATGTGGCCTTACAAGAATAACATGATTAAAACACATTTTTGTTAAAAAAGAAAAGCCAGCATTAGTCATCTTCAACAAAGACCCAAATGTCTTGGCAGACTGTGGTGGTGCCTACACAATGAACAGAAGAGATCCCAGATTATCAAGTCCAACGTCAATTTCAGGCAGTTTGCTCATGCACAGAGAATACATAAACCCCAATCAGCACAAAGCACAATACAGAAGTATCACAAAACTTCATTATTCAACCATTCAACTCATACCACTTGGCAGCCATAGCTATATTTCACAGCTACTATTTGTTTATAGTGTTGTGGGTTTTTGTCGTTGTTGACAGATTTGAATTCTCCAGCATCACCTTCCCAAATATGTATTAAGGGAAACAAACTTAACATTTCCTAAACATGGTACAAGAAGCTGGCATTATTATTATTATTATTATTATTATTATTATTATTATTATTATTAAAAAAGCTTAGCAAAATGTGGTCCCCTTATTTTTCCACTGCTGACTAATAAAACGACTCAAGGAATTCCTGTCATTTATAGCCTAAATGGATGACTGCATGTCTTAAGATCCAGAGACAACACACACATAGATTACACACTTGAACATCCATATTCCATGATATCAAGCAAGAATACATTAGTATTAGAGGATGCAAAACTAGCAATAAGTCGTCAAGTCAAATGAACTCAACACAAAACAAGAGTCTTTCACTGAAGAGAATATCTCTGCCATATACTACAATTAGGTAGCATAGAGTTGGCAGATGTAATTCAGGGGTGGGGGACCTGTGGCCCTTCAGATGGGACTACAAATCCCATCATCCCTGACCACTGGCCAAGCTGACTGGGGCTGATGGGAGTTGTAGTCTAGCAACATCTGGAGGGCCAAAGATTCTCCACATCTGCTTTGGAATGCTAATCAAGAATGTTATTGTTACCATACATTGCAATTAAAAAGTACTTAAGTATTCTATAATAAGGTGCAACATTTGATCTGTGTCTAGGGATACTAAATTGCATTATACATATTTTCCAGTTTATATTTTGATTTCAACTTGGAATTCTAACTCTAAATGGAGATAAAGCCAGGGGGCTGTTTTCTGTTCTTTAGGTAAGAACAATAAATAGTAAGATTAAATCAAATTCATCAGGGTGAATCTTTTCCCTCCACAGAAAGTTTATGTAAAGAGTATATCCAATAGGATTTCTACACAGCACAATATATTGCACTTAGCAAGCTGCAGATGTAGCACAGAACTGATTCATTTATTGATTTCTGCTTGTGTGTTAGATATAGGTTTTAATCACACAAGTTTAGGCTCGGAGGGAGCCAGAGGTTAGGTAGAGTCCCCCTGACAGATCTGGTGTGACAGAATTCAGTCAGTGTCTTGACTGGCAAAATCCCAAGAAGGAAATTGCTGTAAGGATGTGATGCAGATCCATTCAAATATGGCATCTAGCACTCTCCCTGCAGCTAATATGAGCACACTACATTAACTGGTATAGCACAATAAGCACATTGATGTGAAAGTCCGCACGTTATTATATCTAACATCTGGTTTGTTTGCTTTTAAAACATTTTAATACAGTTTTTGAAGAGCAGAGAGTATCAATAAACCATTAGGAAAAGTGCCCAATATTCACCATTTTATAGTTCAGGTTCAATTCAGGTTTAGTCCATTTGTTGCATTACTATAATCAAACATCTTCCCACACAACAGTTCCCTAGTATATTCCTACTTGAACACATTAGAACATTAGGATTCTTTACATGATTAAATGATCATGTATTGTGCAAATTGGCATTATCATATATTAGTTTAAAAATGCATTTGCTTTATTGGTGGAACTGTACACATTTATTTACAAGATTTATCTCTCGACACCATTCAATTGATCCTGAAAGCGACTTACGATAGATGGAAACACATTTATTTGCCCAGAAATTTATGCCGCCCTGTTGCGTTTTTCCAGCCTATAGAAGAAAGATGCTCTGTAGCTTTAGGGTTGTTTACGATAGCTGGTTGAATATAGCATTTTTTTATCTTCTCCACACTGTTTTAATATTTGTGTGTTTTGCAACCCACCCTGGGATCAGCAGACAAACAATGGGCTATATTTTAAACAAAATATAATGGAATAATAGGGACACACTAACACCAGAGTCACACAACCTAGCAGGCTTTAGACCCCCAGTCCAGAGGTTCCCAATATGCTACCCTCCAGATGTTGAACTCCAATGCCCCCCAGCCAGTGGGCAGCAACATCTGGAGGGACTCATGTTGTCAACCTCAGTCCTAGCCAATGGTTGAGTCCAGAGTATGCTAACTAGCAGTGGGGCAGAGACGTTCTCCCCTCGACAGGTTGGAGTGGGGAGCAAGCTCATCTCAGCCGATCCTTCTTTGGCCACTGAATGAGAACAGGGTGGCCTCACCCTTGCCATCTTAATATTTGTGGGCAGCACGGTTGCACTTATGACTTTTATTTGCATTTCTGTTCTATTGAGCAACACAAAATGACAAACCTGAAGCATAAGTTGCCAGATCAGTTATACTCTTAGGAGCCAAACACGCATAAACAATATATGCTACAGACCTTCTCCAAATACAGTGGTACCTCAGGTTAAGAACTTAAATTGTTCCGCAGATCTGTTCTTAACCTGAAACTGTTCTTAACTTGAGGTACCACTTTAGCTAATGGGGCCTCCCGCCGCGGGATTTCTTTTCTTATCCTGAAGCAAAGTTCTTAACCCAAGGTACAATTTCTGGGTTAGCGGAGTCTATAACCTGAAGCATCTGTAATCTGAAGCGTCTGTAATCCAAGGTACCACTGTATAGTCTGATCACCCGCACACAGAACATTAGTGTATCAGGCAGAAGGGTTCAAGTCCAATCTCTTTCTTGACATACTAGCTTCCTATTTACGCGGAGTGAGGTGCATAATTGCACCTCCTGAAGCATCTCATTCCATGGCACTGGGACCACTACAAAAAAGGCCTTGCTTAGCCAAAGATGACTAGCATAAGTAGCAAAATTCAATACAGCACCTCAACTTGTTCAAACCAAATCCTTAACATTTATATCTCTAGTGTCTGTAAGATAAAACACACCACTGCTTCTATATATAACGACCCTACTGAAATCCACCCCACAAACCACATCATGAGTGTGTTATAATAACTTAGTTTAATTCTTTCTGTGATCTATGCAAGGGCAGGGTTTCTTGTTTTTTTGTTTTAGCTTGCTATTTTTTTTTTAGCTTTCAAACCCATTCAAAAATCAGGACCCCATTGGTATTGTGAGTTTCCATCCATGGGCTAACTGGCTGGCTTGTCTCACGGAAGAATTTGATTGCGCTTCCAAATATAGAGCAAAATCCATATGGAATTGTAATTGTGAAACTGCTGGTATAAGCACACCAAGTCAACTTGCATGACATTATAAGCCTGACAAAGTGAAAGCCTGCACATTACTATGTCCAACATCTGGTTTGTTGTTTAGTCTTTTTTTGTTTTAAAAAGCATGACTTAAGTACAGCAGAAACTATCAATAAACCACGAGGAAAAGTATCCAATATTAACCATTTTTTATTTAACAGCCAAAAATAAATAAATACTACAACTTGTTTCATTGGAAACAGTTTTGAAGGTTAAAATTGCTGAAAGAAGCAGTTGCTCTAGAGCAGGAGGGGGAAACTTGTGGTCTTCCAGACACTGTTGCCCTAAAACTCCATTCATTCCTGGCTGTTGACCTTGCTGGCTGGAGCCGATGGGAGCTGGGAGGACAGCAAGATTTGGACAGCCACAACTTCCCCTGGGGCCAACTGGGACATGCCTATTTGCCAGCTTCTCAGACAAAAAAACCATACACAAAAATAAATGTGTGATTTCTCCATGCACACACAAAAATTGGACCATGAGCAAGCCTGTGCAACATACCAATTTCAGCTGTCTAAAACGCTATGTGAATGTCTGAAAAATGTCCAGAGCCAAGCAGTAAATCAGCTATACTCGGGGGTCTAAAATGTCAAGTTCAAAGTCATTCCAAGACTGTTGTGACATATATGCAACACTACAATCAATAATATGGGGACTGGCTAATCATTCTGAGCTGGGCTTCACCAACCTGGTGATCTCTAGCTGTTTGAGACTACAACTCTCAGCAACTCTAGCCAGCACAGGCTGGTCTAAGCCATTTGTTCCCCCCAAGTAGCACACAGGTCACCTTTGCTGGCTTGACCTGGACCTCCAGCATGTCTTAGACCATGTCCTCCTCCTCTAGTCCAAAAATGGAGATCCTGAAGCCTACCAGGAGTTGCTGGATTCCAACTCCATCAAGTCAGCTAGCATGGCCGACGATCAGGGATGATGGGAGACAAACAATTGGAGGGCCACAGGTTTTTTATACCTGCTCTAGTTCTTGGACCCCTTGTCTGCCTACAGTAGACCCAGATCCCCAGTTTTGTCAACACCTGACAAATGCGGGAGGGGAATATTGCTACCTTGACACCCATCGCTTGCATTTTTCTCATGTCATTGCTAGGAAAGGGTGAAATTCCTCTTCCTCTATTATTGAATCAGCCACCATAGAATACTTTTGATAAAGATTCGCCCAATTTTTAAAATTTTTATTTTTTAACATAAAATCAACATTTTAATTTGATCTACTTCAAATTAAACAAAAGCCCATTCGGCATTTCTGGCCATCATAGTGATGCTCAGTTGCATCTAAGACCCATGGGCTTAAACATTAAATGGATCAGGCAGGTATGACTACATGCGTCACAGTGATCAACAGACTGTCACCAAATTAATTTTTATACCTGTCACCTGAGAAGATGCCGCCTGAAGGGATGTGCAACTTTGATAATGAACTTGAGTTGGCCATTTGAGTTTCTGCTGCTCAGCTGGAGGTTTTGCAGTGAAATAAATACAAGTGTGAGCTTATGTGCTGTCGTTTTAAAGATAAGGCCCCAATGATTTTAAGAGCAAGAAGATTAAAAGCAAGACGAAACAGTAAGAATAAATTACAAGTTTGCTGGTGTAGATTTAACTTGTTTAATGATGGTAAAGATCTACAGAGGATTGCCTTGGGCAGACTTTAAGAAGGCCCCAATCCACCTCTACAGGGCTGCAACTCCAAGTTACATATCCAACGTATATTTAAAGCACACGGCTTCCCCAAAAGAATACTGGGAACTATAGTTTACCCCTGACAGAACTACAATTCCCAGCACCCTTAAATTATAAACTGAGGAAGAGAGCAGGAACCTGTGTGAAGGGCCAAAGCCCCCAGAAAGCTGGAGTTACTGCACTCTTGTCTATTGTGTTGGCAATGGAGAGTCACATTTGGGACATGTTCCCCCATGGAGCATGTTGCGTTGAATGTGGACACCCCTAGGGTTGGCTCACAAGACTGTTTTACTCCTGCCTGTTGTACTGTTTAGTTGGTTTTCAGTTTTCTTATGATTTGTATCATCGTAAGCAGCTTGGAGTTTGAATGTTATCATAGACAAGATACACATATCCACAAATAAGCAAACAAGTATTCTGCTTTGGGTCTATCTGAATGACTGAATATTTTTTGCAGTACCCACTTCCTATGCAGGCATCTTAAATGAACATTAAACAGAATGCATCTGTGTGTGAATATGAGGAGCTGCTTGCTATTTTAACTCCCTTATTGCGAAAATTTGCTGACTTATTTCCTATCCTTTGTTCTGGCTGCCTTCTCCTGCGACTACTTCAGGACAGTTCATAATATTCCGCATAAAGGTCCCCACATTCCCATCCCCTACCAAAACCCTTAAGGATTTCTTGCCTTCAGAGAAAGAAAGAGCTTCCTGTTCTGCAAAGCCCTAAGAAACACAATGTGTGTTGGAGAGCTCTCTAGTCCTTCTCCAGGCTCACAATGCTTGGCACCAGACAGCATGGGGCAGTGACCAGAGCAAGGGGAGGGAGCCTCAGACCTGGGGGGTGGGGGTCAAATGTGGCCCTTCAAGCCTCTTGGTCTGGAGCTCTTCCCAGGCCATAACCCTCACTGACTCTGCTTTGTACCAAGCATGTTTTTGCCTGGCTTGCCTGTGTCCTTGAACTCTGATAATGCCTCTTTCTTGTCTGGATAGAAGACAAGAAAGGTGTGTATGGAAACTAGCCTGACTGTACACCCTTGTGCAAATTAATTGAAACAAAGCATGTTTTCTATGCGACATTGATCAATCTGCCAAGCACCCACAAAAGATGATGTTTTGGGGATGCTTCAGTTAATTATGGTGTTGGAAGCCTGCAGCCAATAGAAGGAATGATGCGCTCACCACAATATATCGAGGTTCAACGAAAGAGTCTTATTCCAGAGCTGGTAAAGAAGTATCCTGACGGTACTGGGATATTGCAGCTGGACCTAGCCCCCTGTCACACATCAAAAGTGGTGAAGAAATTCATGACAGAGCAGCAAATACAGGTACTTGATTGGCCAGGGAATCCCCCGGACATAAATCCCATTGAGAATTTGTGGGCTATATGCAAAAGTCACCTCTGTGCTGTAGACTGTACGACTATGGAGAAGCTCATTCAGGCGCTGATTCAAGTGTGCTGCTGAAAAGCATCAGGGACTGTTTGAAACTAGTAGACTCCATGCCAAATGGTGTTCAAATGCTGCTTAAAAATAGCAGAGGTCATTTCCGTTACTAATGTAAATATATGTGGATTTTGTACAATAAACTGCTGTACTAAATTCATTGTTTGTTTGCATATTGTTTGTGGGTGCTTGACAGACTGATCAATGTGATATAGAAAACATGCTTTGTTTCAATTAATTTGCACAAGGGTGTACAATGTGAAATTTACATCATTTGCTCCACCTGCTATTGCCTCTGTCCCTGAACCATCACTGGAACGTGGTCCTCAGAAGCTTGCCCAGAAGCGAATAGTGCCTCAAGGCTGCAAAAGGTCCCCTATCCTAAGAGTGTCAGACATGGATTGGGGGGACGGACCCTGGTGCAAATCTCTACACAGTCATGCAACTGCCCTGTGACTTAGGGCCAGCTGCTCTCTTCTGGTCCACCTTACCCAACAGACCTGTTGCTGAGATAAAATAAGGCGAGGGTAGAATAGAACCAAGTGCGCCATTCTGACATCCTGGGATGAAGGATGGGCAAGAAATGCAATAAACAAGGTAGAGACCTCAGCCTGTGTGTGACTAAGAGACTGAGGCTAGAATCTGAGGCACCAAGGGGCTGTGTTCACACAAAGCCTTTGAATCACACAGGAATTGTTTTTTCACACTGTGCCTTTAGGGTTTGCCATTGTATACAACTTCACCAATAACATCCTCTAAAGCAGCAGCTACTATTCGTGTTGCTCTGAGGGGCGTACCTAGGGGTTCACCAGGTTGACTCCCACCAAGGGCGCAGGCCCAGGGGCTGCAAGAATTGCATGTCTCCACTCTGGCTCGGAGTGGGGGCCATCGCAGAAGCCCTATGGAGCCTGCTTCCTAGTCAACTGGTGGCGCTATTAGCACCTTGAAAAGCGAGCCCAGGTACACCTCTGGTTGTCTGTACTCACAGATGGATGTGTATTCAAATTCATGTACCAGTGTTCTCTATTCCCCTCCCCTCAATTACTGTACACACACACACACACACACACACACACACACGAGGGACTGGAAAGTGGTGTGTTGATATACTGATTTACAGAGGATATATATGGGTATATAGATATGGCTGAGTTACTATACACCCTAGTAAACACGCATAGGATCCTGTCATAAAGTTGACAAGGACACTACAGAAAAGGCTTACCAGGGTAAATACAGAACTCACAGGTCCAGCTTTTTCTTTCGTTCTCTCCCAGATTTGTTCTCTTCTGCATTGTCCCCCACACTTTATAAGACACGTTCAAAGAAGAGGGTCTCATCATATGAACACTCGCCATGAGAAGAGGCGGCAGAAGAAGAGGATAAAAGCCAACCTATTTTTTATTTTATTTTTAAACAAGAGGAATAAAAAACTATGGACCAGACAGACACCAAACTGGCAAATGTAGAGAACCTGAACTTAGAAGAATATGTAAAGTCAGCCAAAAACCTTCAGGAAATGAGGCATAAGCCTGAACACAGCAATTACATTTCCCAGAGGGAGAAAATATGCAGTGAGGAAAGCCAAGGACAGGGCCTGAAGGCAATGGGGGCGGGGGGGAGATGGATGGAGATAATAAATACACTCAGAGCACCGATTAGAAAAATTAAGGGAAAGCTGGATGAAGTAGGCTGATGTGGTAGAGGCACCAGCTAAACCCTTGAGGTGCTCATATAGCAAAATGATTGATAGAATTGCAAGCAAGGCACAATGACTGCAGAAGACCAGCAACAGAGGAGGTCACCACTGGGAAACTGAAGGTCAGACTTCATGCCTCACATGTCTCCAGGAGAGACTGAAAGCAGCTAACATGGTTGTGTTAGGATTTAGGAAAGGCTGCAAGAGATAACATCCTGCCAATCCATGCTGATATGATAAGAAGTCTGGATAACCTTTGGAACACAACATCATGGATTAGGGCACAGCTGGCCCTACCATTAGGCAGAGAGAAGCAAGCCTGCCTCAGGCAGCAGATTGGAGGCACCGCTAAAGAACAGCAGGCTTTAATCTTGTCAAGTTTTGGTTCTTGTATTTGTAGTTGGTATGTATTAATTACAGAGTTATATTATTTCATTGTAACACGGATTTTGACATGCTGGATTTCTTTACTGTTAATTTTCTTGATACGCACATAAATAAGTGCATTGTTATAATTTTACAGGGTGGAATGAGATTATTTCCATTTACAGTGGGCACTCTGAATGCACAATTTCCTCTCTTCAAACCACTTTTTTATTTGACGGAATTTCAGGTAACTTGCACAAGGTACAAGCCTCCATTTGGAAACCACATTGATGACAGCTATGTCTTAAGTCACTGTGGGTCACTAGGCGAATGCCATGGAGAGCTGGCCAAGTTTCCATAGAGGCTGTTTATAACGTAACTGGTGAAGCCATGCTTAGAGAATTGCATGGTTGGATCTACAAGCAGCCACCCCATCCATCCATAGCCACATGAGAAAAAGGGATGTGAGCTTCTTTTAAGGCACTGATTTAGATGGTCACACTGCAGTTCACTGTGAGCTGCTGCAGATTATGAAGGATAAAGTTGCAGCTGAGCATTAAGAAAAGCTGCATTTATTCTTTTACACACTTTGCACGTGGGAATGGGCTGGCAAAGACCCGGGACTTGCTTGACAGCTGTTATTTCTGCTTTGTGAAATGCTTAAAGCAGGTGACATGCTGACCTGGCCAAAAGCCTGTCTTGGTCTTTTTAAAATCTTGTGCCATTGTTGATGAAACAGTTGTGAACTTGATTGGTTGCTGTTTCCATTTCACTTCTTTTCACTGACTTGGAGGGAGTCAGGCTGTTTCAAGTCACAGAGATAATTGCATCACTTATACAGTGGTACCTCAGGTTACATACGCTTTAGGTTACAGACTCCGCTAACCCAGAAATAGTGCTTCAGGTTAAGAACTTTGCTTCAGGATGAGAACAGAAATTGTGCTCCGACGGTGTGGCAGCAGCAGGAGGCCCCATTAGCTAAAGTGGTGCTTCAGGTTAAGAACAGTTTCAGGTTAAGAATGGACCTCCGGAAGGAATTAAGTAATTAACCCGAGGTACCACTGTAGTCTGTACTGTTGTGGCGTAAGGATCCCACCCTTTGGTTTAATAGCGTTGTCCAAAATGTGGCGGAAAAAATATTTTGGAATTCCTTGCACCATCCTGAAATTTTAGCAACCACAACCAAAAGATCAGACAACAGCCTTTTTACTGGGATGAAAAGAAAATATTTCATGTAACCGCATCATATGCCAGGTCCTCAAGACCGCTGGGATATTTTTGGACCCTTCAAAGTAACATTTTCTTCTTCTTCACAGATATAATTCTAGATTTTCAAGAAGGGGGCAAGCCTCTGGAATGACAAAACTGTTTGATACATGCACATACGCTCGATAATCATCAGTTTCTTCATTCTACCCAGGCACAGGATATCTGCAGAGCTACACTTGGCTTAGAGTGGTAACAGAGAGATCCAAGAGATGTGCAGGTCTTCCTCAGTCCAGCCTGTCAGTGTAAGCCATGAGGTAGGAAACTTCCTTCAGCCCTAGGGCCACAATTCTTCAAAAGTGAAGTTCCAGGGGCCACATGCCAGTGGGAAAACCGGTGAAATCAATGGATGTTACTCTTTGTCCAAAGACTACATTTGAGTCACACAGAGGTTTCAACACATGCAAGCACACCTCTCTATTTTCCCTCCAGACAAGCAAGAGGAATTATGGCAGCAGTTTAAGGACACCTTCTCATCAGGCAAAACTTCTGAAGAGGCTTTAGAGGTGGGATAATGAGGTTGTTTGACAGAAGACGTATGGCCAAAGCACAGCATTCCCTCTCTCTCTCTCCCAGGCCTCCTCCTCTAAGCTGGAGTGGACTCTCCCATCTCTCACTGGCCACACTGCAGTTGACTTGGCACTGTGTCTATTAAGACTATTATTAGGGCTCAGGCACAAAAAGGCAACTTGAAAGACCCTTACAACAGACTGAGTGTGACTTTATGTAGGAGTTCCTCGGAGACTGAATTCCAAGCCTGTTTACAGCTACAAGCCATTCGTTAAGCGCTAATTGGAACAGACTTCAGAATATTAAGCTATTAGAAAACATAAAAAAGCCGTAGCTGCTGAGAGGGGAAAGAGGATTTTCAGAAGCATTAAAGGGCACTTCTGAAATCTCTGAGCTTTGACATTTTCTGCCACCTAGGTAAGAATTAATGGGCATAAAAAAATTATTATTTCAGAATGTTCGGAGCAGGCAGAATGCATTCAGCTTCTAGAAATGCAGAGGTAAATCCCATTGGCACCACATCTGTGGCACCCATGCCTAAGCAACTGAAGGAGAATGTCTGTAAATACTCTCAGCTGTCATTTGTTCAGCAGACGCATAAAGGGAGTAAAAGGTGCGTTAAAGGAGGAAAAGGAGATTGCACAGCAGCCAAATGATTTTCCCACCCCCTGCATCTGTCTTCGCAGTGGTAGATACAGGGCACGTCCCTGCACCTGTGGTGAAATTTTCAGGAAGGGAGTCTCAGGAACTAAGGCAAATGGTGGTGACAAGAGACAAAATTCCAGGACTTATTCAGAAATTAAAAACAATCTCCATGTCCAGACTGGCATACACCCAAAAGTCCTGAAAGAACTCAAATGCAAAACCGTTTACCTTTTAAATAAAAATATTAATGTCCCTGTGATCAGCTTCCATACCCGAGGACTGGAAAGTGAGCAATGTAATTTTTTTTTAAAGATACGCAGGAAGGATCCAGGAAATTACAGGCTGTTTAGCTTAGTGTCTATTGCTGGAAAACGGGTGGAAAGCATAGTTAAGGATGAAATTACCAAGCACACAGAAGAACAAATCATGCTGAAGCAGCATGGCTTCCGCAAAGGTAAACACACTCTTTTAAAAAACTATACCAAGGGGGAGAAAAGGAAAAATCATTGGTTGTCGCCAGCTGCTGTGCATTACCCCAAGCAGCAAAGTTTGCAGTCTGCTTCTGGAAGATGCTCAGGCTCTGGCAAGCATCTACAGAAAGGGAACAGCCAGCAAACAGTTTTCTGCATGTTGTTTGCTCTAATTTGCCACTCCAGGTACTACACTACTGATCTAAGAAATCATGACACAGCACAGAGGAAGAGTTTTCTGAGTTATGCTGGGCCAAAGCCATACAGGGCTCGCGCTCTCTCTCTCTCTCTCTCTCTCTCTCTCTCTCTCTCTCTCTCCTGGCACCACTGAACTCTGCGCAAAACACCATAGCTAATATTGCTTTAAGGGACCTCAGTGACCCAAACCCCATTGGCAATGAGGATGCTGCATGACGCCCAGAAGTCAAATCACCAAATATCTCGATCTGAATAAACAGAGACACATTGTCCTAAAAATAGAATAACTGTGTCTGCTCAAAGAAGCATGCTGGGCTTTATCACAGCAACGTGAAATTTTCTGGGGTAATCATCAAGCGAGTTCAAGGCATTTCAGTTTAGATCAACTCTAATTTCAGAATGATCCTATAAGAACTGACATTAAGTTAGACTGCATGTGTGCGGGGGTGGGGGTGGAACATCACCATACAAATTAAACAAATTCTGTCAAAGTTTGCATTAGCCCTGTTAAGTAAAGCTGTACAAACCAAGTCCTCTGAAAAACCGACAAACACTTCAAAGCAGCTCTTATCACAACATTTACTGGGTTTTAGTTTTCCTTTCCATGTTTATGTTCACATTACAAACACAATAAATAATAATGAAGATCAAACATAAGCAGCAGATAGCTAAAAACATCCTAGCAAATATCATGGAGAAGGCACCAGGTGCAACTTTCTGGTAAGACTCTTCCATAGCTAGGGTACCACTACCCCATCTAGACTGGTTTTTTCGGAGTGGTGGACGCTAATAAATTGGTCTTAGATTTCATTATACAGGTAGCCAGAAATCTGCAAGCTCCTCAGCTTGTCTGAGAAGTTGTTTTTATAGGTCCAAAGAGTCAGCTAATCAAATAAACAGAAAGCAACAAAAACCTCTGCCCTTAACAAACACATACATAACACAGAAAGCTGCCTTGTATTATGGCCCATCCAATGGCCCATTCAGTTTAGCACTGTCTACACTGACGGCTAGCAGCAATCCAGCTTTCCAGGCAGAGGACATTCCCAGTCCTACGTGGGGATGCTGGGGATTGAACCCAGAGCCTTCTGCATGCATGGCAGATGTTTTACCACTGAGCTATGCAAGGCCCTTCCCCACTGGTCCATCAAGCGCAGCAATGTTTACTCTGGCTGGTAGCAGTGGTTTGGGATTGGGGTCTTTCCCCAACCCACCTGATGCTGTTCACTGTTCCTGGGGTTTGAACCCAAACTCTCCTGCATGGGCTCTACTATTGAGTGTATAACACTTCTAGAAAGGGAGCCCCAGTCCTCCAAACTGTTGTGTTGACCTTACCTAAGGAAGCTGGATTAAACAGGAGTACCAACATGTATAACAGATAAACATGGGTTCTCTAATATAGACAAGAGTTAAGAACTGGATTATAATATCAAATAGATGGCACATCAAAACAAGGCTACTGCTTGTATTGCCAACACTTTATCCACCACCACCTGATACTAAATCACTCTATAGAGCTTGAACAGTGTATAAATCCATCTATATTAGGAAGGAAAACCAAGAAAATAATCCATGGGGTTTGGTATCTTGACAAACCATACAGCAGTAAGCCCTGGATTTTCAACTACTGATGACAGAACTTGACCACTCTATTCACCATAAATCAATGTTCTCTGCTCACTCAAGGGTGACATAGCTCAAAGCAGAAAAGAGGTCAACTTTTCAAAGAGGAAGAGAGAGAGCAAGTCCTCACGATAGCAGCTAGATAATAACAGCTGACTCTCCATCTTTAAACCTTTCCCTTGATTTACAAATCAAGCTATTCTGTAGCTGCTGCATTTTATAGTTCCTTCATCTAGATACTGGGTTAGGCCAAGCTTTAAGTCATCTTAGCAATAAAACAGAAGCCTGAGGAGACACTGTAAAATTTTAAAAAGGAATGATCTGGCAAATGTATCAAGAATTCTATAGGAATTTAGCTACTACATAAAATAATTCTGTGGCGCACATATTTTCCATGTTATCATTCATTCGATAACCAACAACCTGATCCTATGAGAGAATGCTTTAGGAAAGAAGTATGTCAACAGGACTTACTCCCACTCAAGAACGACAGGATCACAGCTATACTTTCATTCCACATTATGGTATAAATTTCAATTGCAAAATCTTGAACATAGCATCACTTAGGCCTCTTAGCCTTACTTCATGGCCCTTCAACAAGTTAAGCAGCTCCTCAACTTTATCCATACAAATGCCGCAGCTGAGATGGGAAATCCCCTCCTTACAGTGTTGGACCACAGCTCCCATCATCCCTCACCACTGGCCATGCTGGCTGAGGCTGATGGGAGCTGGAGTCCTATAGCATCTGCAACAACACAACTTCTTCACCACTGTACCACAGTATCCCAAGTCACATTTTATGGGAACCTAATGGCAATATGAATTTTACGTTCACCAAAACAGCGGGCATTGATTAATGTTTTGAAAACCAGCTAAAAACCCAATTGCCACAACACAGGGCAGCTATGCAAACTTCAGTCCCACTAAAATCAATGGGGCTTAAGTTTCCTCTCTCCCCATGCTGGATTGTTACATGATTGTGCCTGTGAAATGAGAATATTAATACCTATTTGCACAAGGCAGGTCCAAATGAGTATCATTTAAAAACAAAATCTGGTAGATTAGCAATTTGTTTCAACTCATTGATCAGTTTTTCAATCATAATAGGAATTCTTCACACACACACACGGACAGACCACTTTGTGGAGTCCCCAAGAAAGCAAAACAACAAAAGGAGCAGTCAAAAGTTCAGGAAGTCAAAGCAAAACTGATCTTGTCAAAATAAGAATCAGACCACAGGGCTAGAGCTTACGGGGGGGGGGGTGTTTGGGGGGGGGAGGTTAAGAGTGCATAGTGCAGAAGGGAGGGGATGATTTATTCAGAAACAATGACATAACAGTAGTAAAAAGCACAATTGTAATCTATCTTTTATTGGGGTATAGAATAGCGTCACTTAAAGGTTATTGGCCTTTACATGCATACCCACCAAAAGTGGAGGCAGGGACTGTTACCATGGTGCCACTTGCTTTCTCATCCTTATTACTGGTGGGATGTTATTAGCCTGCCTTGATGAAGCTTTTTACAAGAATAAGCACACACTCTTGCAAATGCCCTTGATGGCTTCATTACCAGCTACTTTGCAGTCCATCCTGCAGCAGGTAATTAAACCAAAACACGAACCCCACCCCCCAAGAAAACCCCTAGTTTGCTGCAAGTTAACATAAATATAAGCCACAGCAGA
The DNA here is from genome assembly GCF_027172205.1 of Podarcis raffonei. Lineage (NCBI taxonomy): Eukaryota > Metazoa > Chordata > Lepidosauria > Squamata > Lacertidae > Podarcis > Podarcis raffonei. The sequence continues at coordinate 25,233,544 of NC_070613.1, read as the reverse complement.
TCAGTGGCTTTTGAGAGGGTCTTTTTCTAAGAGATGCAAAGAGAAGCCTGGGGAGAAGGGAAAACATTCCGGCAACAATGAAGGATAGAAATGCACAAGGGACCTTGACTAAATGGTGATTGAGCAGCTCTCCCACCTCCAGCACTGTTGTGGAAGTGGCAGGTTTACAGCACACAGGTGCATTTTGTGGATGGAAGGATATGCAGCAAATAGGTTGGAGCTTAATGGGCAAAAATTGGTTCCAATAATAATAAGGCCTAATAAGTGCTAATTTTACAGATTTGGCTTCAGCATCATCTATGCTCCCTCTAATCTTAAGGCTTTTGCCATATAGGATTATTTGTGCCGGGGTAGGGGGTGGGGATGGGTAAAATCAGCATAGCAAGAAATGAGAATCGCATATGGTCTCCTCTGAACAGATGAGCCCAAAGCGTAACTAGCAAGCGACACACACGCTGCTTTTGTATTTGCAAAGCCTGCAAAAGGGCCCTGTGCAAAGACTACATACAGGATGGGCAGTTCTTCTGAAAGCTGCTTTCCCCAGAGGAAGAATCTTAATAGGGCCAGGCGGCAGAGAAGAGAATCTAAACCTTCGGGGGCAGGGGTTGTCGCTGCCAAGCTGGGTGCATAAAAGACCCAGCCAATGCCACCAAAAGAAAGGGGTGTGTGTGTCACACAACCTGAAAGGCCACAGGAGCAAAACCAGCCACAATACAACAAACACCTGGTGGAGCAAAGCGGCAGCAGGAAGGGGTTTTAGCAAGAAGCGAAGCCCTGTGGAACCAGCAGAGCAGAACAGTTTGTCGAGGGGTCTTTTTTCCCGGTGGGGGGGGCGGGACTCAAAGGTTTGCCAGATGGCCCTTCTCCCCCACGTTTTTGGGGGGTTAGGCACCCCCTTTTTTGCATAATACAGTAGATAATTTTATTTCAGGACCTTGTGAGACCTGCAGTTGAACAGAAAGGCTCCCCTTCGTCCTCATTTCGATTCAACCCAGTAACCCCCAAATCGAAGCAGCCTCCAGCAGAAACATGCACGCAGAGGCCAGCCGCCCTAACACCAATCCGAATCCTCAAAGAGGAAGCAACTGGCGGGGGGGGGGAGAAGCGCCCATCACCGTGGCAGCATCGCGACAAGAGTCAAGGGGGAGGAGGGGACTCAAGACTTGCGCAGAAAAAGCCTGCGAAGGAAAGGCAAGGAGGATTCGGGGGGGGGGGCGGGAGAGAAGGCGGAAAAGCAAAGCGAAGCGTGCGGGAAGCACAAAGCCGAAGCGGAGGCTGCGGTAACAATAGCCTCCGGGGCGGCGGATTCCGAGCCAGGCGCCCCGCCGCCGCCACCGAGCGCCCCGCAGCTCACTTCGGCGGCGATGGGCGTCACGGCGGGCGCCGCCCCCTCGCGCCGAGAGAAGCAGCTACCTCCGGCGTTCCTTCTCTCTATGCAGCAACCCCCGGGTCCCTCCAGGCGCACCCCCCCGCCGTCCCCCCTCCACAGTTAACGCAGCCCGCCATCCCGAAGCCCTCCCCGGGGTGCGCGCTGGGCGCTGCGGTTCGCCGTCGCCGCGGCACAAAAGCGGGCCCCCCTCGCACCGACCTTGAGCGGCGCCGGGCGCTCCTAAGGTTTTGGTCACCGCCTTCCACACGTTGCAGCCCAGCAGGCACAGCAGCAGCGCCGCCGCCGCCTTGCTCATTTTCCCCCGCCGTGGCAACAGCGGCCGCCGCCGCCGCCACCGGGAAAGGAGGAGGTGGAGGAGGAGGAGGTGGGAGGGAGGGAATTGCCGGAGCCGCTGCCCAGCAGAAGGGGGAGGAGGAGGAGAAACAGCCGCATCAGGGGCTGGCCCGCTCCGCGCCTCCCGCCGCTGCCCCGCTTGCCCTCTCCGGTTGCTGTTGCATCGTTGCCCCTGCGCTGCGCCCCGGCAGCATCCCGCGCGCCTTGCTCCCACCACTGCGGCTGGGTGGGCTGCGAGGGGGAGCGCGCGGCGGGTGGGTCTCCCTCCAGAGGCGTCGAGGCTCCTCCACCGCCACCATCAGCTCCTTAACCCCTTCCTCCCTTCCTCAGGCTCTCTCCCCGGTTTCCAAGAGCGGAGTCCGGGGGTCGGAGCTCCATCTGCCGGCTGGCGAGGGGCTTTGCTTCCGCCCGCACAAAAGCCCGCCTCGGATGGGGAAAGGGCTTGCCGTTGTTGCCCCGGGGAGGCAGGCAGGTGGGCGCCAGCCCCCGCCGGCCTCCCTGACCCTCGGCACGCCTTAGAGATGAGTCCCGCTATGAACCTGCGTGTGAATCGTTCAATGGATTCCTACTCTGAATGAACCCCCCCCACCTCACCCCAACACCTTTAACAGGTGAGGGAGGGGATTTTGACACACACACACCCGGTTACAGAAACAGCATTATTGGTTAAGGGACCAACATTAGCAATCATGTTAGGTTCCAGTTGAAAAAAAATAAATGTTCAGGCCTCTGAATGCATTTAAATTTTGAAGATCTTGCAGAAAAGTTCTCTTTTCGCAGTTGCTATCACAAGCCAGAGTTTATGCTACACTCAACTTTTGATGGGGGAATGCCATCCGAAAACCTCCCTCTTGTAAAAAATAAATAAAATCCGGAGCAGAGGTGGAAAAGCTCCGGCCCAAAAGCCCAATGCAGCCCTGCTGGTCGTTCCATTAATAATAATAATTTTATTATCTGTACCCCACCCATCTGACTGGGTTGCCATGGCATAATTGTTTCCCCTTCATTTTCCCTGGGCAGAGAAGACAAGCAGGCTTTGGGGCTCTTATTTAAGTCACCTTTTTAGTGGGTTGAGTTGGATCTGCCCTTTTATACATATGATTGTTGAGCATTTTAGGTTGTTTTTATTCTTGTTTTTAATATTTTTTGTAAGTAATTTTTTGTAAGTTTTTTGTAAGTAATTTTTGGTCACTTTCGTGAAAAAAGCAACTAAATAATTACAATAAATTAACACTGCATGTTGTTACCACGCAGCAGAAGCACCATTAAACAAACCTCTCCTCCAGTGCAGCCCTCTTCACCATCTAAAGATCCATTTGGATATTTGCTTTCTTCTTCCTCTTTGCAGTATCAGAACTGTAAGGAACAGGAAAAGTTCTGTGTCTGCACAAAGAGAAAAATGGATGACCTAAGAGCAAATGCCAACTGTGTTGCATCACAGAAAACAAAGCTGTTCAATGTGCTCATGAAATCGAAATTACAAATGTGTGTGCCAGCTCAAGCTCCCAACCCTTGTTAACACATTTTTTAAAAAACACACACAAACAACACCCACCATTAATACATTATCTGACTGTAAATGTGTCTGGTTGTTTTTGTCGAATTGGTGCAGAATGTCCTCGGTGTACCAAAAACGTATCGGATGTTTGAAGGGCAGGGTGAAATATCTTCTTTCAAAGCCTACTTTAAAACTACTGTTATTGTGCCCTGGGTCACATAAACAAGCTCAGCACTAATTGCAGTGAAACCTTCTCTCTCTCTCTCTCCCTTTGGCAAATATTTGTGGAAAAGCAGGTGCTTCTCTGGGAAGACTGCCCAGTATTTCAATTGCAGTGAGATGGCCACCACCACCACCATCATCATCATTATTTTATTATACTGCCCTTTATTAAAAGATCCCACCTAGATCTCTAGCACCTGGAGCAGGAGTATCCAACATGTTGCCCTCCAGATGTTAGATTACATATGGCAGCATCCATTATCATTGGCCCTGCTGGCCAGTGCTGATGGGAGTTGTAGTCTAAGAAAATATTGGAGGGCTCTATGTTAGTTATCTCTGATGCTCAGCTTCCTTCAGTTACAATGAGGTAAAGGGACTCCTAAGGGAGGATGTATCATAAAGAAAGAGCATTCTGTTCAGGAGAGTCATACTTTTTCATCAAGAGCACAGACAACCAACCAGAGTAGGCTTGCTCCATGGTTCTGTGAGCAAGAAATTTTATATAAAAAACTTAAAGACGCTTACATGAGAAAAGTCTATAGCCTGGTTCCGGCGTCCATATCACTGCTTACGAAGCAGGACCAACCCTATTATTAGGCAACGTGGGACAACTGATTTTGGGTGTCATGAAAAGTGATATTTAGCATCATTATATTTTTACTGTTAGGGATGGGAAGAAGCCCTTGTGGGATTTTCTTGCCTCAGGTGCCAAAATAATCGGCTAGCCTAGTGTACTACACATATTGACTTTTTAAAAAGAGGGTATATTCTGCTGCTCTGCCCTAGGCAGCAAAATGTCTTGGACTAGCCCCATTATTAAGCCAAGTTAACTCCATCTTCATGACATTCCCTCTTCCCTTCTTGGTGCATCATGAGTCAACAGATGCCATGATGATTAACCATAGTTTCCTGTTATGTCTTTTTCGTGCTTATTTCAAAAAGCCACAGATTAGTGCAGAAGTAAGGAAGAATGGACTTATGAAATGAACACACACAGAAGTGATATAAACAGGGAAAAGATGGATCTGCTCAACTGAACTTAAAGTAAGAATGTGGGATGTTGTCATCCGGCAAGTTCTGTCACTGCTGGCAAATAGAAAATATCCACCTTGGTATAGCATGATTAAATTTTAACGTAATTATAAGCTACTAGCCTGACCTTTGCATGTTCTCAGTAAGGGCGGCCTTTTTCTTATTTGATGTGCCAGCAAATCCCCTCAGCTGTTTTGGATGGTCATTGCAGAAACATCCTGTATGATCAAAGACATTGTATTTATGGCACATGTGTTGCGGAGGACCGCCATCATTATTTATTTCAACTTCTTATTTATAAAGTTGAGCAATCGACTGAGTTTTGTAAATAGAACATTGAGGGACATCCTGCATCTCACGCAAACACGATGTCTTTGATCTCACTTGATTTCCAAGGCTGCAGTCCTGTGCTAGACATACTGGGAGTGCGTTCCATTGAACTCAACAGGGCTTGTTTCTGAGTAGACATGCACTGAGCGATAACAGTGATTTCTGCCATTTCCACTTATAGTCTGATTTATCCCATTAATCTGGGCCCTGCTAGGCCTGCATACTCAGCAGTTACAGTAAGCTTAATGCACACAGTAGAGCAGCCATGATGGATTAAGATGGATGACACAAGGTCACACACCTGTGTCATTTTTGTGTAAAGTTACTTGGACCTTTGTGCAAACGTCTGCTTTGGGTGCTACCATCTGTGACATTGTTATCATGATAAAGCATCACAGCAAACGGCCATGAAGCCAAAACAAAAGTGGGAGTTTCATATGCAAGGTTGGCCCACGCTGTTGCTGCTTTCATGGTAGCAGGGATAGCTGCGGCACACTCCTTGGAGGCCACAACTGCCAGCTCCTCGGCAGCACCCCCACCAATGCCTCTTGGTGGCCTCTTGGCAAGTAGGAGACATTGCTGGTCGCCCACCCCCTAGGGAGGAAATGGTGGGGGCTGCCCTCTGCGGTTTCCTGGCCAACATGATTCAGAGTAGGCCTATTTTCCCCCATCCCACTTCTTTTTTTTTTCTTTTTTCCAACCATCTGGTAAGGTTGATTTCATTCCTACCCACCCAGATGTAGATCTTCATTCCACCCTTCTTCCTGATGTTCGTCTTCATAGAGAGCCAGTGTGGTGTAGTGGTTAAGAGCGGTAGTCTCATAATTTGGGGAATCGGGTTCGCGTTTCCGCTCCTCCATATGCAGCTGCTGGTGACCTTGGGCCAGTCACACTTCTCTGAAGTCTCTCCATCCCACTCACCTCACAGAGTGTTTGTTGTGGGGGAGGAAGGGAAAGGAGAATGTTAGCTGCTTTGAGACTCCTTCGGGTAGTGATAAAGCGGGATATCAAATCCAAACTCTTTTTCTTCTCTTCTTCATTCACCCCTTCTTTCCTGGTTGGGTGGGGGTGCCATTCTGTGCCAAAATGTTTTGGGCTGGCCTTGCTCACATGGAATGCAGGGGGCGCCATCTTGTCCTTCACCTCAGGCAGCAAAATGTCACTGTCTGGCCTTGACTTCAGTGCCAGTCCTGCCACACCCTGGCACAAGGCCCAGCTTCTCCCCCAGCCCAGCCTTTTCTCTTTCCAAACACTCCTTAGTTCCCACATCTCTGGTCTTATCTACAACATACATTTAAATCACATGTGTCAGAGCTGCCCGAGGTCCCAGCTCACAAAGGACCAACGCCACTTCGTTGTTAAGTATAAAAGTCTTTATTGAAGTTCAGTTTCACTTCCACAGCCGCAGCGTGCAGCCCTACGTCTCAAACTCTAGACCGCTGAAGCTCCGTCTGAATCTTCTCCCCCCAGACACCAGTTTAAGACTCTAGCCTTGCTCCACCTCTTCCTTTGTTCTTTCCTCCTCTGGGTCCGCCTGTCCGTTGGGGTCTCGCCCTTCCTAGACTCTTCTGACGCTGAGTCCCCTGAATCTTCCCCCTCCCTCCGGCGGGCTTTAGGACCTGGTTCCCAATCCGGGTTTCCTGCTGTCCCGCGCGCCTGTACATTTGAACTTGGCGCGCGGGCCCAGCCTGCCACCTTCCTTCTGACCGTTACACTGCTGCTGTCACTACTCCCTCCTTCGGGGAGGCTAGCTGGGACTGACCTCCCCTCCGTTTCCCCACTTTCTGATGGAGGCGTGGTCAGCCCTGACTCATCTTCTCTCCCCGCTGGAGGAGACGCTGGTCCTGACACATGTGACTCTTCCCCCCCACTACGCTCTGGTGGGGAAGCTGGTCCTGATCCCCCGCTGCTGCTTTGGGAGTCCCCGCTGGCCCCTTGCTTCTGGTGCGTCCTCCCTGGGACCCCCCTTGCCCTGACCATCGGCGCCCCCTTCTGGGAATCTTCTGATTCGCTGGAGAAGCTCATGGAATCTCTCGGGTCACTGTCATACTCCCCTACGCTGCCCTCGGATTCCTCCCCTTCGCTCTCCATTTCCTCTCTCCCCTGTGCTTCTGCTCCTGAGCCCCTGACAACATGACACTGTCCCCCAAAGAGTCCTGAGCTCTGTAGCTTAATCCTCACAAAGATATAATTCCTAGCACCTTTAACAAACTACAGTTCCCTGGATTCTTTGAGGGGAAGCTACCTGCTTTGAATGTATGGTGTGGATGTGATCTCTGTTTCTCTCTTTCCCTGCTGCATCCACTGACTCATCCATCCAGCTTCAGTTCACTTACCTGTTGGCCTTGTCCACCATCCAGTCCATTTCCCCCTGTCCTGGGTCTCCTTCCCCTGCCTCTGCCTCTAGACCCCACTTCTGGCCAACTATCTCAGCCCACAATATACTGTACAAGGATACTTTTGAATTCTTGACTTTCAAACCTACTACGAAGCCTACCAACTCAGGCAATCACTTAGTCTCATATAGGGTTGGGTACCGATGCAAGACTGTGGAACCCAGCTCCAGCCCTTGGAAGCTGTTTTGTTACCATTCTTCAAAGCATACACACCATACATTTAAAGCAGCCCCCGCAAATGAATCCTGAACACGGCTTTTACCTTTCAGTGAGCTGCAATTCCCAGCAGCCTTAACAAACGACAGCTCCCAGGACTCTTGGGAAAGACATGCTTTGAATGTGTTTTAAATGTAGAGTGTATGCAGCTGTAATTCCTAATCTTTTCAAAAGAGCAACTTTGAAAATATCAAGAACGTGGGCCAACAAACGAGCCCTTGCTCTCTCTTCTTTAATTCCCATTCTAAACCCCTTTTTCTAAGGACAAATCAGTGCAAGCAGCTGGTGGCTTGGATGAGCAAGAGATTATATAGACTCAACAATGTGTTTCTTCATAACCATCCCTTTTCTGAACAGCTGTTGACACTGTCTTGTGCAATACTTGTCTTTGATGATTTCAGACACATCAAGTGTGACATATTAGCACTAATCCCGAGACATAGTCTTCAGAATATTATGCACTCACTGATTCTGAATAATTAGTTTCCATCTGCATAGTTCACAAGGTTTTTGCTTTTTCTATATTAAATGTATTAATTAAAATCATGGGCTGGAAATGCTGAAGGACAAGGGGAAGGAAATTTCACCTGAAAAGTAGTCCACAGTATGGATTAGGGAATGGGAAATGGAGTTCACTAAATATCACCACTGCTTACCTTGACACCTGCTGGCTTTCACTAGTGATGGAGAACCCGTGGACTCCATATTGTTCGACTCCATCTTCCATCAGCCCAAGTCAGTATGAACAGCCACCAGGAATGATGTCAGCTGTAGCACAACAATATCTGGAAAGCCACAGACTTCCCACCTGTATTTTAGAACAAAGTCACAATGGAGAATGTCACATTTCAAATATGTTTATCCAAATTCTGAACACTTTTATGTGAAGTGGTACAAAAAAATGTTTTAAGGACATGCAACCACCCACTAAATATGCTGCTGCTTTTTTGGATATTGTAAAGTGTTCTTTCTCCCATTGTTTATATTGTGGATTTAATCTCTTTAAATAACCTTGTTGTCTATATTGTGAGCCAAAGGAAATACTTGGGGGGTGGGTTTCTTTTGCTTAAACTTTGGGCTGTATTCAACTAACTTTAACTCAGAGTGGACCCCTTGAAATGAATGGCCATGACTAACTTGCGTTCATTAATTTAAGTGGGTCTGATTTACTAAAAGTTGGCTGAAGATAACCCTTTTATATGCAAAAAGTTGGATACATACATACATACATACATACATACATACATATACTTTAAGCATATCTCCCATTAGTTTCAATTGGCATACTCTTCATTTACTTAACCCTTAAATACATATAGTTGATTCTCTGATGTGATGATGAGCAAAGTCTTAGTCCAACCTGGCACAAGGCAGCTTACTGTACTGTTGATTTCCACACTCCTTCTACCTATGCAATATTATTTATTGTTATTAAGAACCTTAATTACCCAACTCAGGCCACATCCTATTTTTTAATTAATGGGTTTAAATAATATGGTTATTTGATATTGGTTGTAGATGACCCCATAGTTTGAGGACTTCATTCACTTCTTGTCACAAATTTTTATGGAGTCTCCTGACACCAGACTACATAGGGACTTGCCTCTAGTATAATAGACTTTTGACTCAGCCGTGATACCCTGTGTTGGTCTTCCCATTTATTGCTTATCGTTATCTTCTCTTGCCAGTCCTTATTCAGGTTTGCTGGATTCTGTGACACCTGTAACCACTATGAATTGACACAAGGCACTTTCTCTTCAGTCCACAGATATGATGAATGGCAAGAACACAACGTCGAGATGTTCCTTTCCTGAAAAAACTTATTGTGATATTTAGGTAGTTAAAAGGTTGCGTACATCAGCTGAACTCCAACCCAACCTAAATTGGCTATTTAGACCCTACCAGTAGTTCAGCCAAGTGAGCAGTAGATGGTGATAGTGTACTTTCAACAGATTTTAAATGAAGCGGTGGTAATGATACCACTCTTTCAAATATGACTACTATCGGTCAATGCGTATGACATTATTATCATGAGAAGCAATAATTGTTGGGAAATATCAGGCATTATACTGTAGGTACTTATTACAGCAGGAGAAATCAGAAATGTATTTGCGTTGGCTGCCTTGGAAACATTTGTTTTCTGCTTCCCTTGTAAATGCTTTTTTTGAATGATCAGGAAATTTAAGTTCTTCCAAAAGTAAATGTAGCCTTTGAAACCAATGCATTACAGATGTATAGAAAAGGATGGATCAGCCTGTCGCCAGTTCATTTCAATTCACATGTGTTCATTCATAAGTTGGTTTTGTCCTGTTTCCATATTAATCCACAACTATTTATTTTTTAAGGAGCAAAAACTTTTAAAGCATCACATTGAGCATTTCATTGGTTGCCCTCAGTCTTTATGCACTGCTCTTTTTCGCAGAACATATGCATGATTACTCCAAAGTAAACCCCACTGTGCTCAGTGGGGTTTAATCCTAGTTAAGACTGCATACAATCCTATGTACACATACTTAGGTGTAAAACAGGCAAGCGAGATTATGTTTCACGTGTGTTTTTATTAATTATTATTTGAGGGCTTTATCTTTCCTTTTCAAACTAAGCATTTTATTTCATGCATTTTATTTTAAACACAGTATGGCTGCAATCCTTTATTCAATGACTTGGGAGTAAGTCTCATCAAGCTCAATAGGATTCACTTCTGGGCAGATGTGAAAAGGATTATACAGGAAGCCACTTTGATTTAATCTGAAATGATTCTGAATTTAAATCTTATAAGAGTCTGTCTTTTGAGGAAGAATTCTCATGACACACATTTTTTTATCTCTCCCCTACCTCAAAAGAGTTTTTTTGGAGGAATATTTAGCATGGTGTTATTTGTGTCAGTGCAGACTTCCACAGCCCCTTCCACGTAAGTGAGTGAGTGAGTAAATAAAATGTCACAAAATGCTGCTGTAAGGATACTACTTCTCCGGCAGATGTATTTGAGAATCAGAGCCATTTGTAACAATCTGTTACTGTACAGAGTCCTGTGTCATATCTCAGAAGCATTTCCTGAGATTAACAAATGCAAAATGTCTAGCAAACTTTTCTTTCTTTTGTCCAGATAGCGCATGCACTAACAAAGAGACTCAGCAGAAACAAGAGAACAGATCATTTTATCTCTGGGTCGGCATAAGGAATCAATTTTGTCCTATTAAGTCATGAATAAGGAAGCATTTTCATGGCTGAATAAAATTCAAGTCCTAAAGGTGGGAGTTTAAGACTCTAGGTAGAGAGTTCCTATGAAACAATGTACTTAGGTTTGTTGCATCGTCAGGGTAATACAGCCACAGCAATGTGGTTTTCTCTTAAATTAACAGGCAATCCTTTCATGAAGGTCAGTGCTTCAAGGCTGTGGTAAGGTTAGGAACATAGGAAGCTCCCTTACACTGAGTCATCCCATTGACCCATCTAGTTCAGTAGTGCCTACACTGATTTCTTTCTGAGGAGATGCCAGGGACTGAACCAGAAATCTCCTGTATGCAAAGCAGATGTTCTACTACTGAGCTACACCCCTTCCTAATGTGGGGTGTTTGAAGGATTATCTTATCTTACTATACTATATTTGTACTTGCCTGTCGTCATGCTGGCGACCCAGTTAATATGTACAGCCAAGTTTAAACAGTGTGAGGGGAGCCTGAGAAACCCCAGGTGAGTGGGACTTCTGGGTTAGCGCCATCGGCAATGGCGGAATTCCTCTGACTCAGAGGAACCCACTCCGTGAAAATTGGGTCTTGCCGCCGCGGCGAAGGCGGAGACCCCTTAAAAATCCCAGGCGGAGGAAGCCTGGGAACGTGGGATTCGGCTGACACCAGGAGCGCCTCCCCTACTCACAGGGAAACCCCTTTTTCGGGGATCTGAAGCGACGTGGGGTGAGCAGCGCGGTGTCTTGAATCGACCACTATTCTTACGGAGTGAAGCCGCACAGCCGTTGCCGGAGAGCGCTGACTTTTTCCTGTGGACAATTGGACTCTAAACAAGTACCCGTGAGTAGAACGGAAAATTGGATTAAGAAACACTTTAATTTGGTATTGAAGCGGGAAGGTCTAAACAGGAAGTCCGCCTTCCACTTTTTGTATCTAGATTGAAGCAAAAATTGTGCAAGCCAAAGTCTGGAGAGTTGTATATAAAGACCTAAATTTCCTTCATTTTTAACCATCAAAACCCCTCTTGGAAGCAGGGGAAAAGAGGGAAAATTTTTGATTGTTTAAGCCTGCGGAGAGAGAGTAAAGAAAGATAAATTTCCACCGTCTCAAACCTGGGAACGGGGTGTCAGAGACAGAAGCTTTTGGGGAAGCCCATCAACTGTGAATGGAATGTTTTTTGACAGATAGTTAAAGAAGAGAAACAAATTGATTCCAAAGTTACCTTTTGCACTTAAAAGAAACAAAATTTGAAAAATGAAAGTAACTTTCTTTTGCTGGACTTGCCTTTAAAAGATGGATACAAATGGAAATTGTTCCCTCTAGAGGGAGCTTGTTAAATTGTTGCTGGAGTCGATCTGGGGATTTCACAGCTGTGGAGATTAGGATCGTGAGACCAGACTCTGACCTTGAACAAAAATGGATATAGAAGAAGTTTTGGTGCTTGCTTTTTGCAAGACAAACGCTTTGCTGGAGCAGATGCATGAGAAGATGAATCTGATGACTGTTGCAGTTCAAAATTTTGGACAAACAGTGAATACTTATATAGAAACCACTCAGGACCCAACCCAGGAACCTGTGTTGACAGGGCAAGTGCAAATGCAGAAGACAATGGAGGAGGTTGCTGCTGAACCTCAAGTAACACAGATGGATAGAACTGAGGCCCTGCAGGAGCATAAGCCGCTATTTTTGAAGATTGAACCTGGAGTGGGCCGGGGGGGGGGTCTGGAGTTGTGGGGGTCCTTAATTTTGGAGGGACTTTGAAACATGCATTTAAATATTTTCCGGACTACCCGGTTGACTGTGGGGAATGGGACTGTGGGGAAAGGGCTGATCTGTTGAGGGGAGATGGAGATATTTTTGGGTTGGAGTTTCCCCGAGACCTACTCCTCAATGAGAAAGGAAAGAAATTAAGAAAGAGACTAACAAAAGACAAGGCAAAGTGCTGGTATAAACAAGAAGAAGAACTGCAGAAGGGACATGGGAAAGACTTAAGAGCCTCGGACATAAGGTTACCAGGTTGATGGACTAGATGGAAAGGACAGTAAGGCCTGACATAACCCGAGACCAGGAAGAAGGGACGTTGGATGAAGATTGGAAGAAAGCTTTAAAAATTTATTTTGGGAATTAGGGTAAAATTTATTTTGGGAATTAGGAAAAATGGTGGAATGAAATTATTTGGCCCTAGTAGAAATGATATTAGGAGATATGTATAAATAAGTATTAAGTTCTAGGATTTAACGTATTTTATCGTAAGATAAGGTTAAAATAAATTAAGGTAAATTGAATGACAGAATATTTTGAAAGATGAAAAGGATTTGCTGAGTTAATTGATAGGTTAGACTGTTAAGATAAATTATCCAATAAAAATTGAGAAAGATGGAAAGAATTTGCTGAAACAAATAATTAAATTAGAATACAAAAAAGGGAGGTGTGAGGAGGTCGATGAAACAAGTAAATGAAAGACAAAGAGATGGAATATTGGATGTGTGTTTTATTTTTTATTTTTTTATTGTTATTGCTGTAATTTTCTTTCTATTTTTTCTATTTTTTCTTTTTTCTATTTACTTTTTATATATTATAATGTATATGTTGTTAATTTTTTTTTGATGTTTGTTTTCTGTTTCTCTTTTTTTGTAATCTCTAAATTCTTAATAAATATTTTTTTTAAAAAAGAGAGAAACCCCAGGTGAGTGAACGAAATCAGTCCACTTGTTCTGGAAATGAAACCCAGCAACTTTTCCTGCCAGAATAGAGGATCTGGTGAGGAATGGCATCAGTGTTAAAAAAAAAAAAGGCAACTCCTGCATGCCTTCCTCACCCTGATTTCCAAAAGCCACAGGCACTGACCAAGGGTGGCCCATCCCATTTTGTCACCTGAGGTGAAATTACAATGTCCTGCCCCCTGGAAGAATGCTCTCAACAAGAGGGGCTGTTCCACCACTGGCAGAAGCACAAAAGCCAGAGTCAGCTTATGTGGACAACAACTCCTGTCATCCCTGACTGTTTGTCCATGCTGGTTTAGGCTGATGGAAGTCATAGTACAACACTGTCTGGAGGGTACCATATTGGCTATCCTAGATATAAGCATCATGACTAAGAAGGACTCTGTCAAATCCAAGATGGCTGTCATTTTGTGTTGAGAAGACACAGTAGATGTCTAGCTAGCCTATGAAGTATTTCGACTGAAGGACAGTGTAGACATTTCTACCCATAGCATCAATAACATTTCTCTCTCTTTGAGATGAGTGGGGGATTTGCTTGAATGGATTTCTGGACTTTCTTTGAAATAGTGCTAAAGTACTCAGACACTGGAAACTACTATGCAGCATTTAAAAAGTTTCTGCTTCTGACCCCCCAAAAAAACATGCCTGGAAGATTAGGGGCCCCTCCAAAACAATGTATGATGGGGCAGGGATGTATGGGTGGAGGAGAAGGTTGGGAAAATTTCTCCCCATGAACTTCCTTTACATATTTTACAATCCAAGTCCAACTCTGAGGGATTTCAGAGTCCCCTGTGCCCCAACACATTGTTCAGGAGGGCGACATGACACCACATAGATGCTTGGGGGTGGACATGGGTGGCTGCAGGGGAGAGGGAAGGTGGGGAATTTCTTTCCAAGAACTTCTTTCAATTAACTTACCTTAGTATCCAAGCCTTCATAAAGATTTATGATCTCAACGGCAAGTTATTTCTCGTGTAAACTATCTCATCTGCTGAAATACTTAGATGAATGGAAAATCTTGTGTTTGTTTGTCCCCCTCCATTCAAAGCCAGCAAACCTCAGCTTACAAAGAGTTCTAATTTCAAGGTGAAAAGTCTCTGTAATTAAAAAAAAAAGACCCTTAATTAAGTTTAGAAATTTTTACTAGACTTCCTTTCATGTGACCTTTCCAGCAGGCTTTTAGTTCATCTGGTGTGTATGTGTGTTTGTTTTGTATCGAGGAAAGGCATTAGTGATAATCCATAAAAGATTTCTCCAATGAATAGTAAACACACACAGACACACACACACACACACACACACACACACACACACACACTCCCCTCAGCACACCATAACAGGGCATGGCACAGCTGAGCCAATCTGAGGTACCATCATAATGGCTAGTACATAAAGTATTCATTCCAGAGACTGTGACCAATGGACAACTACAATGGTATGATGTAATTGGGATATGTTTTTGCATCAGATCCAAAGTTAAATGATAATTTGTGGCTGACAGCATCCAGCTCCTAATCTCTCTGCATTAGTTCCCCTGTTTTTGCATATGCAGCTGCATCGAGTTATGGGTCTGTATGTAAGGAAAAGCTGCTCTCAAAGCCCCTACTGGGGGCACAGTTGTGATTCTGGGAGTGCAGAAGTTCAACATGACAGCCCCATAGCCACATCCCCCAAGAACAGTCCAAAAATGCAGGTGGCTGCGGTGACACAACTAGCACGCTGAACAGCAGCAGCACATAGCAGAATAACCAGTTGATTAGGTTTTACATGAATTA
Organism: Podarcis raffonei; assembly: GCF_027172205.1. Lineage (NCBI taxonomy): Eukaryota > Metazoa > Chordata > Lepidosauria > Squamata > Lacertidae > Podarcis > Podarcis raffonei. Next base: position 25,218,441 of record NC_070613.1, on the reverse strand, counting down.
CCGTCCTGTGCATAGTTCCCCAGGAGTAAACGCCATGCAACTCAGTTGGGCTTACTTTTTACTGCACAGGGTCAACTTGTCAAACATACTGAGCTTCAACAAGTGATCTCCAGGCAGCTGAAGTGCAACTGCAATTTGGAAAGCAGACAGCATTGCAAAGAAGTAGGAACCCCATCAAAGAAAGGGGGGGGGGAGTATCTAGCCTCTGCTCAATTACTTTGCTCATTTTCTGACTTCCTCAGTGCTTACTTGCCACAAAGTTGAAAACCTTGTTATCACCCCATTCACTTGCCAGAGCAAGACATGTCAGAACCAGAGCTGCAGAGCAGTCCACATTTACTGAATAGAATACAGTTCGCCTTTGTGTCTTGGGTTGCTGTCTTGTTTGGAGGAGTGGAGACAGTAGGAAAACAGTGAGCCTGGACAAGGTAAGTTGCAACAGAAAAGCATCTGAGCACTTGAGAGATGGGACTTCACATGCTGAAAAATACATGCTGAAATTGGAATAAATCCACTAATTACATATTAAGAATGATAAAAGATTACAGCTATGGTGGATCACTGGGATTACAGGGTCAAACATTGTACAGAGATAGCCATCTGTCTCACTGTCTATCCATCCCTCCCGAACAAAAAGCAGCTGCTGGTGGCTGTTATGAGGAGTATGTTTGGGACAGAGTGCACAACCCTTTCCCTACCATCCATTTTCCCTCTAAAAAGTGCTCCCAGCTGCTTTTCCCTCCAGAGGGGGCGGCGGAATAGACCTTCTGTTGTACTGAATCATCTTTAAGTAAAGACTTGTCTTAATGGCTCCTGATATTAAGAGAGATTATGAGTGCTACTATTTGACTTACTATTAAACTTCAAAATCTTAGCCTAGGGTTTACCAGGTAGTACAGGGGTAGTCAATGTTGTCAGCTAAAACTCCCATCACCTGTAACCTTTGCCCATGGTGGCTGTGGCTGATGGGAATTGTAGTCCAAAACATCTAGAGGACATCACATTGGCTACTACTGGGATAGTGGCTCAATTTCTTGGTTATCCAAAGAATTTTTCAACAAAGTGAGGAAAGGGACAGGTATGTGTGTGTAAAAAAGCACAACAGTTAAGAGGGAATGAGATGCCTTATGCACCCTAGGTTATTGACTCATCTTATGCACAAAACAAAACACTATTCTGCATTGGGAGATTTGACATTTATTTCAACTGCTTATGCTTGTGCTTTTGGAGTGAACATCGGTATTTTATTTACAGAACAGGATATTGCTCAATTGTTCTGCTTTTTATATCTCCCAATCCTACCATCATGAGCAACCCTAAATTGTTGTTTCCAGAAGGGCATTCGGCTTGCTCCACTTAAGCCTTAGTTGGCTCAAACACTTCCATATTGGAACAGATCTGTGGTCCTCCTTTAGGGATGAGGAATAATGTGCTTCACAGAACTAGGATGTTTTGCCTTTTTTTGGCTATACTGACCCAAAGAAGTATCTAGCCAGCCTTAAAAACCAACAAATGCTTTTGAAATAAGAGTCAGAAGTAACTTTTCGAACTATCTATACATAGTTTTGTATGTTGATGAGCTTCACACAGAGTGTGTGAGGAACTTCATGCACGGATTTGCAAAAATGTTGCCTGTTCAGTTGCCCTACTTTCCTCAATACGTGAGAGTTATTACTTCAACTACTTTGCATGACCACCCAAAAGCTTACGATGTGTATTTATTATAGGCTTAACAAGGTCTCAAATGCAGAAAACATTTCCCCCTCCAGAATAAGGTTACCAGATTTTTTTCAACGAATCCAGGGACACTTTTCAACTTCCTATTAAATAGATGGATTTTCCAGGGGACTGATTTGTAAATCCAGGGACTGTCCCCGGGAAACGGGGACGTCTGGTAACCTTACTCCAGAACACTAGGGTGTGCAACTAGCAAGGCAATTTGCATCTGGAAGCCTTCATCTACCTGTGAACCATGCTTGATGAATAGGGTTTTGGAATCCGTATGAAAGTTTTAGGCATACATTTTATCTAGTTGCTTATTTAATTGCTTTTCCAGCCTGCCTTTCCTCAAAGAAAATTCATAGTATTCCCCTATTTTTATACTTTCAACAAACTGCTGGGAGAGATTGGGCTGAGAAATGGGTTGACTGGCCCAAGGTCATCCAGAGAGCTTTGTGGATGAGGAGGGAGTTGAACCTTGTAAGAAGAGCCTGGCTGGATCAGGCCCATGTCCCATCAAGTCCAGCCCCTTGTTCTTGTATTAAGAAGGATACTGCCTCCAACCATGGAGGCAGAGAGTAGCCATCCTGATTAGAAGCCATGGATAGCCTTCATGAATTTGTCTAACCCTCTTTCAAAGCTACCCAAGTTGGTGGCTATTGCTGCTTCCTGCATGAGTAGGTTTTGGGAGCTGTGTGAAGAAGTCCTTTCTTTCATCTGCCCTGAAACTTTCCACATTCAGCTTCATTGGGTATCTATGAGTGCTAGTGTTGTTGCTGTTATTCCTGCTCCTGGGATGTGGCTTTGACTGGCCAGCTAAACCAGGAGAGGTTAGCCGATGGATCTCAAATCCTTGGTGAGTTAGGGACTTCCCCCACATGCGAAGACAGGCTCTGGCAGATTGAGCAGATGAGACCAATAGTGGGTCCAATGGTCAAGAAGGCAGTTTCTGCACGTGCTGTAGAGTGAAGTGAGGGGCAGGTGGGGTTTGTCAACATTGGAAGGTAGCCCATCTAAGAGAAGGAAAACTCTGCTCCTAATAATAATAATAATAATAATAATAATAATAATTTGTATACCACCCTATATCCACAGATCCTAAATCTCCACTGCCTTGTGGGATATCTTCAGGAGAAGAAAAGGCTACAGTGCAAACCCTACTCAAATCTGGAGTAGAGTCTCTAAGATGGTTGGATGGTGCTTTGTATGCTTCCTTCTGGCAACTCCTGCAGCCAAGCTGGTGCCAAACGTATTGCTTTGCTTTGCTTTGGATCACATTAGTGAGTCCGAGAAGGCTGTCTTGTTGTCCGGGCAGCCTAGGACTTCTATACATACTGCTCAGGCTTGCACCCCAGGGAGGTCACTTTGGTGCTGCTAATGCAGACATTTGACTTCACCCTGGAGGCACACCCCATTGTCTCTTGAGACTGATGGATGCCATCACCGCCACCACCACCATTATTATATTTATATTCTGTCTTTTTCCCTGACAGAGACTCAAGGCAGCTTACAGGTAAAATGTCATAAGGGAGGGAGAGAAACTATTCTCTCTCTACTTTCTCCATGCCATACCCAATTTTATATAAACTTCTTACACACTTTTCCTCTAAATTAAAGAGTTCTACATGCTAGACTTGTATAAAATGGTTGGTTTTATGCTGAGTTCTGCACAGTTTCAGCTTTCAACCTGCCATCCATGCAGAAAAGGGGAATACTTTGCTTTGGTTGTAAATCACTTCAGAACTTTTTACTGCGAGAAGCAATGTATAAATTGAATGAACCTAACCTGCTGGCAGACAACTGAAGGAAGAGAGTGGAAGAGAATCCTATGAGCATATGGCCTAGAAAAGCCAGAAGGATACATAGGAACACAGAAATCTGCCTTATCTGTTGGTCCATTTAGCTTAGTGTTGTCCAGATGTATGGTCCATCTGGCAGTGGCTCTCAGGGTTTCACCTGGAACTTTTTGCAGGCAAAATACCATATTTTTCGCTCTACAAGATGCACCAGACCACAAGACGCACCTAATTTTTGAAGGAGGAAAACAAGAAAAAAAATATTCTGAATCTCAGAAGCCAGAACAGCAAGAGGGATTGCTGCACAGTGAAAGCAGCAATCCCTCTTGCTGTTCTGGCTTCTGTGATAGCTGCACAGCCTGCATTCGCTCCATAAGTCTTATAGGGCAAAAAATACGGTAGATGCTCTACCACTAAGCTATGGGCCTTCTTTTAAACATCCTTCTTTTGGGGAGAAGGATGCATGCTGGGGAGGAGATATTATTTCTATTGAGGCACTTGTCAGTAATAAAATATTATGTATTTGAGAGGAACCTCCATTATTAAGCCGGTTGGGTCCCATCATTTACATTATTTATCTAATTTATCCACAGAGAAAACACTTTAATTCTAATAAAAATCACAGACAACTCAAGATGGAAATAAATGGCTCAAGAAGATCAAGACTAAATACCTCGGAGAGAACAGTTAAGACAGTGGTTCTCAAACTGCCCTCCCATTTCCAGGAGACCACTTGAAAAAGGTGTCGTGCCTTCAGAGCTGGCATCATCATCTAACCAAAGACATTGGAACATAAAGGTAAAGGTAAAGGGACCCCTGACCATTAGGTCCAGTCGTGACCGACTCTAGGGTTGCGGTGCTCATCTCGCTTTATTGGCTGAGGGAGCCAGCATACAGGTTCCGGGTTATGTGGCCAGCATGACTAAGCTGCTTCTGGCGAACCAGAGCAGTGCACGGAAACGCCATTTACCTTCCTGCCAGAGCAGTACCTATTTATCTGCTTGCACTGGCGTGCTTTCGAACTGCTAGGTTGGCAGGAGCAGGGACCGAGCAACGGGAGCTCACCCCGTCACAGGGATTCAAACCGCTGACCTTCTGATCAGCAAGTCCTAGGCTCTGTGGTTTAACCCACAGCGCCACCCACGTCCCTATTGGAACATAGGAGGCTGCTTTATACAGAGACAGACCAATGGTCCATCTAGCTCAGTACTATCTACACTGACTTGCAGCAGCTCTCCATGGTTTCAGCATAGATGTCAATGTTTCCCTTTTTTAAATGCAAATTCCCTTATTCCAAATAGGATTCCTTGCAAGAAAAGGGAAAAGTTGACAGCTATGGGTTTCAGGCCCTACCTTGCAATGCCAAGGATTGAGCTTGGGACCTTCTACATGCAAAGCTGATGTTCTACCACTGAGCTGCAGCCCTCCTGTGTGGCATGTTAAGAAAACCATGGCTCCTAGGCCAGGTCACTGAGAAGGGTTCATTCATCTGGTCATGGAGAAAATTGTGGGCAAAACCTTGTTAGAATTGCTCTATAAATCCCTGGTAAAAACGGCCTTCATCCCCACTGTTAAAGAAAACAAGTCAAGTGCAGGGTCAAGGTTAATTGTCCCATGGCCTATTGGAAGAACACCTGAGCAGAACTCAAGGAGGACAGGACTCTCCCTTGTGTGTGCCTTTAAAAGCACAAGAAGAGTTCTGCTGGATCTGGCCAAAGGCTCATCTTGTCCAGCATCCTGTTGTCATAGCAGCCAACTAGGGACCAATGGGAAGCCTGAAAGCAGGACCAACACTCTTCTCACCTGTGATTCCCAGCAACTGGCCTTCAGATGTATCTTGCAAAACGTAAGATAAATACATGGTGGGGTTGTGTTCCCCCCCCTCCACATTTCTGAATTTAAGCCTGTTCACAGGCTTCCATTTCTATGGAGTTTGCACAGGAGAACTTCCCAGTGGATTGTGTCCAAACTAAGCTCTCTCTACTCAAAGACCATTCCTTACAGCCTTTGTTAGTAAAAGAAATGGAATGTAGCTACCTCTTGGTAGTACCAGCACACATACCTCTTTGTGTGATCTTGTGCTGTGCTGGAAAGAGGGAGAGGGAGGGAGGGAGGGAGGGAGGGAGGGAGAGAGAGAGAGAGAGAGAGAGAGAGAGAGAGAGAGAGAGAGCTACACATTTTGAAGCCAATCTTTTATGAAAAGTCAGTGTTAACAAAAAACCGTGCAGTAAAACTAAGTAGAAAACAAGACACCAGAAAAGGAAATAATGGTTTTGAGATTGAAATCTAATACAGAATGGAATAAATCCTGGCTTTCTTTGTGGATTCCAGGGCCTCGTGAATACACAATCATGCCAGCTTTGGCCAGAGGCTATTGTAAAGAGGTTTAAATCTCAGGAACCCAGATAGGGGGGAAAATGCAAAAATATAATCACAACTCTGATTTTAGCTTTCATCCATAGGTTGCATTTGAGAATGCAAAGAAGGAAATGATCTTTTAGGTTAGTCCTCCAAGCATTTAAAGTTTTCATGTTTATTTTGGGAGCCAGAGTCCTTTTCTGAGATCTTTATGCTCCAATAAACTAGGTGTAACTAATATAAAGAATGCAATAAACCGCATGATGCAAAGAATAAGGGTCTTGTATGTGCGCAGCAGAAATCTTCAAAAGAGCAAACCGAGAACTATTTTAAGGGACGTTGAGACAAAGTAAGTTTAACTGGGTGACATTCTCAAATTTGACACACGAGTATGTGGCTGTATCCCACGTTGTGCAGAATTACACCCCCACCCCCGATATACATACAGAGCTCCTGTGCCAGTGTTGGTCCCTTGGTCATTTCAATAGAAAGATCCAATTCTCATGCACACGAATACTCATATCCCGACAGCCGCCCCCTGTAATAAAATGGGGCAATGTGGGCTGAGGCTGTCCAGGATTCTACCCACTCCACTCCATTCCCCCTCCCTCCAAATTTTCCATTTCGCACCAATCGTAAGCCAGCATTCCATACCCACTGAACATGCTCAGTCCTCACTGAGCTGTTTCAAGTGGTGCCCATTCTCGGCAACATTCAATATCTTGGGATTTCTCCATTGGCAGAACTCACTTCCATCTCTGGGGACATTTAAAAATGGCTTCATAATGTGAATCAAGACATTAACCAGCCAGACGATGAGATGGTTCTCTACAATATGTACAGATCACGCAATGAGAACACTCTGCTCACTCCAGTTTTCATTTCCCCCATCTCACCCACACAGCAGCATTTTCTGTGGATTTTAAACTCCTTTTCCACATCTCAGGGTTTTTCTCTGAAGACTTCCTGTATGCCTGCAAACCTCTGGATTATCCAGATACCTTCTTGAGCATGGTGGACGGATGCAGGTTTGACTACAACTGATTTCACAGGTGAAGACTCGAACTGGACGCAGAGGGAACAAGTGGCGCCTGTAGTAAAAATGCTGCAGGATGGAGAACTCCTGTTAATGGCTAGCTGGCTGGAACCCTGGCCAGTTCCAGGACACTCCTTTCCATGGCACCTCTCCTCCCCTGGTTTTACGTTTTCTTTTTCTTTCCTCCAAAAGTCAGCCAGTGTCAGATATACAATGCATATGCTCTACCACTGAGCAGCAGGTAAAGGTAAAGGGATCCCTGACCATTAGGTCCAGTCGTGACTAACTCTGGGGTTGCTGCGCTCATCTCACTTTATTGGCCAAGGGAGCCGGTGTACAGCTTCCAGGTCATGTGGCCAGCATGACTAAGCCGCTTCTGGCGAACCAGAGCAGCGCACGGAAACGCCGTTTACCTTCCCGCCTGAGCGGTACCTATTTATCTACTTGCACTCTGACGTGCTTTCGAACTGCTAGGTTGGCAGGAGCAGGGACCGAGCAACGGGAGCTCACCCCATCACGGGGATTCGAACTGCCGACCTTCTGATCAGCAAGTCCTAGGCTCTGTGGTTTAACCTACAGTGCCACCCGCATTCCCAGAGGTGTAAAAAAATAATAATCATGGATGGGTCTAGAGAAAGTGAATAGGGAGACCATTTCTCCTTGCCTGATATTACTTGAACTTAGGGCCACCCAATGAAGCTGAATATGGGGGGAAAGTGGTGCTGAATGTTTTGTCAGAACAGACAAAATAAAGTGCTCTTCACACAGAGCATAGTTCCACTATAAACTCCCACAAGAGGTAATAATGGCTTTAAAAGCACATTAGTCAAATTCATGGATGCTAGGGCTACTAGCCACAATGGCTACATTCTACCCAAGGGTGGACCTTGGTAATATGGCACTCTGTGCAAGAGCAGAATTTGATGCCTCCCCCTGACCTTACGCTGCCTTCCCAAAGCCAAAGAAGAGGCCAGACTTTGGGAAGGAGGTGCAAGGGCTCTGGCATGGCCCTAGAGCACCCTCATCTCATTCCCAAAGCTGGGCAAGTGCTTATTAGGCTTTGAGAAGGAGGTGGGGTGGTGGCTCCTCGGCTCAGCACCCTGTGTGGGGGAACCAGTTATGCTGCACTAAATCTGCCTCTGTTCTACCTCCATGGTCAGAGACATTATCTCCCTGGATATCAAGTGCTGGGAATCGCAAGTGGGGAGAGTGTTGTTGTGTTCAAATGCTGCTTACGGGCTTCCCATAGGGATCTGGTCAGCCACCATGAGAACAGGAGGCCAGGCTAGCTGGGCTTCTGGGTTGATCCAACAAGGCTATTCTTATGATCTTACAATCACTCTCCAAAGTTGTCTTCTCTCAGTTAATCTTGAACCCTTGACCTAGGAGGGCTAAGTGTTCTCTTTGAAGGCCTCCTTCCATGAGAAATATTTAGATCTGGCATAGGCAAACTCGGCCCTCCAGATGTTTTGGAACTACAGCTTCCCTGATCCCTAGCTAACAGGACCAGTGGTCAGGGATGATGGGTCTGGAGTAAGATCTCAAGCTGTTCCTATTTGCCTTCCAAATAGGCAGCCCAGCCCACCATCATTTTTGAAAACCATGAATCCCACCATCATTTTAAAGGGAAAGTAATAGAATGAGGCCATCATCGTGAAATGCTTTTGGACTCACATATGTGTCGAAGCCTTAGTTTTAAGATCCCAGGATTCTTTTTAAAAGACTTCATGCACCATAATAAAGTCTGGTTTATGGCTGAGGCTCCTCTTTTCTTCACTGCTAGGCTTTGAAAATATGTCATGCCTCACTCAGTCTCCACTTCAGAGGTCAGAGGTGTGCTGTAAAATGAAATGTTAATTTTATAGATATCTGGCTTTGGAATATCCAGACCAGTCAGTTCCAATACATTTCTTTATTTCTTTGAATTTCTAGCCCACCGATTCATATATTAAAATGTTGGAGTCCTGTATGGAGGTTGGGAGCATAGGAGTGTGCCGTATAGTGAGTCCATTTAACTCAATACTGCTTACACTGACTTGCAGTAGCTCCCCAGGGTTTCAGCCAAGGGTCTCTCACAGCCTTAGCTGGAGATGGAAGCTTGTATAAGGCAGCTTCCCATGTTCCTATTGTTCCTAGATAAAGGTGGAAAGCGTAATGCTGGTGGTCAACAAAAGAGGTTTAAAGACTGTCTCAAGGCAAATCTAAAAAAATGCAGTATAAACACCAACAATTGGGAAACACTTGCCTGCGAGCGCTCCAGTTGGAGAACAGCCTTTACCAAAGGTGTCATGGACTTTGAAGACACTCGAACTCAGGACGCAAGGGAGAAACATCCTAAGAGGAAGGCGCGCTCAGCAAATCCACACCGTGATCAATTCCCACCCAGAAACCAATGTCCCCGCTGTGGAAGGACATGTGGATCCAGAATTGGCCTTCACAGTCACTTATGGACTCATTGTTAATAAGAATGTTTGTGGAAGACAATCTTACTCAGCTACAAATGATTGCCAAAGAAGAAGAAGAGATAAAGGTATTTGGAGCCTTAAGTAGTGCAGGATTTGTGTCCAGGATGGGGGAACGGGTAGCAAAAATTTCAAGAAAAACCAAGAGCCTTGTAGTTTATGCCATTATAAATATGTTAAGTCTTTAAGGTGGCCTTCCTCCAGAAATAATTTCAAGGGTGAGCTCCAAAACAATGAAAAATGCAAGTGCTTTTGATGAAAATGGGCATCTACTTGTGCTATTTAACTTTAGCAGCCAGAAGCATGAAGTTACACATATATACATGCCAAGTTCTTTGCACTGCACCTTATGCCTGCTGCTGAGCTGTAACTGAGGAGGAAGGCCATTTTTAGGTACCACATCGATAGAATGGTGGACCTGTGCTGAGGTCTTTAACAGCAGCCCACCCAGGCACAAATTAAGATTATGTGGAATCTGGTAGATGCAAACACAGCGGACACTGCGTCAATAGAGCACTGAAGTAATCTTTGAGAGCAAGATTCTCATATCTGCTGTATGCCTAAGAACTCTTAAATGAGGTCACCGCCACACTGTCAATATTTTGTGGGAGGGATTCAAACCTACACCAGAAAATAAAGTTTGTACAATTGCAGTTGGGAAAGTGATGGAGAAATGCATAGAAAAAGTGTGGCTGAACGAATGTTTAGTGGGAAATTGTATAAACACCACACAAGTACATGAGGATGAATGTTCATTCTGGCATAACCTCCCCATAAACAAATCAGAATGAATGCTTGCTGAACACCAGACATGGTCTAACCTCTGAGTTTGCAAACAAATCAGGATGGATTCTCAATAAACTGGTTGTCTGGAGGAGCCACGAGTGACACTGGTTGCTGCACAGAGACTGCATGGAATGAGTCTGCCATGTGCCAAGCACATCCAGATGCTCCAAATAACATATTTCTCTCCCCCCCAAATTTCTTCCAAAAATTTTTCTTCAAATTTTTGAACACTGGCCGACATTCTGAGTATTTGGATCTATTTTTTAATTTTATTTCTGGGATCATCTGGCTCATAATCACCAGGGAAACTCTCATAAATACATGCATATCAAAAGATGGGTAATATCACACAGATACAACTTGCTTAAAAACAGGACCACCACCACCACCATTTCATAGCAATTATAGGCAACAAGATATCGTGGTTCTTGCAGTCGTTCCTTCCTTTTCCTATAGATGGCACTAAAATGTTAAATGTTATAGCTTGCAGTTCTCAAGTACTTTCAGTTGTGGCTCCTATGTGGAGTATGAATATGTAACGAAATTGAAGTCCAACGGAAGAGGGGAAAATAGCTATGTAGAGATGGAGAGTCTTTACCTGCTTATTCCGCGAGAAAGATATTTACCCATCTAATGTTGCACATGGCTATTGTGGATGGAAGAACAATGCAATGTTCTCTATAAAGTTCAGGCGTGGAGTTAAGAATCGGCTACTCTACTTGAAAGCTATCTTTCAAATTCTGTGTTCCTTTTCTTTCTCAGCTTCCCAGAGAGATTAATTTTACAGTCTTTGGGAACAGAGACAAAGGAAATAATAGTGAAAGGTAGAGATTCATATCAGTGAACTTAGTTGTGTGTGATTTCTTTCATTAAGAACAAAGAACCTCCAAGAGAGATTTGGCGAGTCTAATATCCGCAGGCAACAAAGACTTCATAATGCGTCCTTCATTAATGCAAGGCTACGACCTCACTGCCACTTTCAGCTGACTGTCATCGAATGCTGAGAAAGAAGCAATGCAAATGCACGTGTGAACCAGCCGTTGCGTTCAAGGAATCCATTGATGCAGGTTTAATTTCTTTTTTTGGGGGGAGTACCTTTAATAGCTAGCTCTTGCCTAATATCCTATCACAGCACTGGAACACTTATCCCACACCAAAGGTGCAAAGCTGTGCCCTTGCCATGCATTGTTCCACCATTTGAGGTATTCCAAAGTTCCAGACTGACTGGTTACATTTGGACTTATATCAACATATCAGGCTTTGATGTAGCCCTTTGTTCACACACAGAACCCCTTTGCTCCCCCATTTGCTGGAGTGCACAACTAAACCAGGAAGCCTTTTTATCAACCATAGTCTCCTGTTTCATTTGAAACAAGAAACTATGGTTGCCAGTTTTAGAACAAGTCAGGATATTACAAATTGCTTGAAGTTGGTTTAATATTCTGGCTTGTTCCAATGATGATAGCCATAGTTTCTTAGTTAAGCAAAGAGGTTGCGCATGTGAGTAAGGGTTTTGTGCATATCTTGGCTTAGTAAGAGGAGATGTGATCACCTGGCTGTTGTGTGTTCTATCTGCCAGCTCTGATGTGTGCAACTGTTTAAGTACAGCCGTAAGTGGCCACAATGGCAATATTCCCACAGCCAGGCTGGTCATATTATCCATTATGTGGGGATGGGAAATTGTAGTAGAGAATTTGGTTAGTATTTTTTTATTTGAAATATTGATTGTCTGTCTATAAAAATCGACAGTTGCACAAATTAATGTACAAAAGCCGAGACCAGCAAGAAGACAAAAAATAGCAGCACTTAAAAAAACAACCCCCAAACCAAACCCAACTGCATCATTTCTGTGCTGCCCCATAAAAACCAGAGTTTTCTGAGTGGCTGACATCAAACATTAAACATCAATAAAAAAACAATAAAAGTACAGAAGCAAATGGCAGCAGGGGTACAAGTCCATAAGTAAGATGATCTAAAGAAACCCAAACAAACCTTAAAAGCATAGGATAATTTTAAACAATGCCATCAACATTCAAAATAGTGGCAGCAATAAAAGTGTACCATTACAAATTCTAAGAACTGGTAAAAGCCTCAGCGAACAAAATCACTTAAATTTGCCTCCTGATTAATTGTCAGGAAAGTGCATTCCTTAAATGGAGGTTCAGTTCCTGAGATGGCTGCCAATCACCTGATTTCATTTGCTGGGAGAATCCTGATAGGGCTTTGGAGACATTCATGCTGGGGAACGTGGTTCTTTCAAGTGTCCAGGGACCCGATGCATCTATCCGAGTGTGCTAGCGGAAGCCATCCCATTCTCCCCCTGCATGCCTCATGCCTCACCCAAATCCGGAGAGGTGAACCCCCAGAACAGTGCACTGGGGGGGGGGAGGCAGAAATGCTTGCGCTGATGGACCATCGTATGATGCTGAATTCCACCCCCAGTTCCAAGCTATTGAGGCTTTCAAAGGTTAAGGCCTTGAACTGATGCCAGAAAGACACTTGGAAAAATAAGTGCAGCTATTTGCAAAATCAATTTTGAAATAAATGTCATGGAAACATACCCTCCAACATGTTGAGTCCCAAAACTGGGACATGCGTTTTCCTGTCTGTGCTCCTGCACAAGTCATGTGACCTGTGTGAGACCACAGAGCCCAAAAGATGAATGGGGGGGGCATGCTCTCATGTCATCTAAAAATGTGTGTTTTGGGGAGCCACGTAAGATCACAACCCCAGAAAAAGCACTTGGGGGGGGGAGATATTTTGGCACAAAATCGGGCAAAAGGGCTGCCGTGTTCTTGGTGCGGGGTGGGGAATGGGATACCCTGGTTTTTCCAGGACACTTGTGGAGTATGTGAAAATACCCTGAAAGCTGTGAGTGTTCTGCATCATATGTGGCTGTCTATAACAGGAATGCAGAATCTTGGAGATCAAATGAGGCCTTCCAGGTCTGGGTGGGTGGGGCGGGGGGGGGGAGATAAGAAACTATCCTACTGAAGAAGGGAAAAATCTCATTTGCTGCTGTGTCTATGTTTGCCTCTCACCCTCCCCAGGATTTTCATGTGCCCCCCAGAACGTAATCCAGAAGGAAATGCAGCTTTCATGCTGAAAAAGGCCCTCCCCCTGCAAGTCTATAGCTGCCCCTAAATATTTGGACAATTCCTTTTACTCCATTAAAAGAGTCCTTCTGGAAATGCATTGCTGAACTAATGACAATGCAGCGATGTTTTAGTAATACTACTGTAAGTGTTTTACCAGTTTGGTTTCCGTCCTCCTGGGTAATATATTTCCATAAGAAAACGCTGTGTTTCATTCTTTCTTTGTTGGCGTCCAGCCTCCGGCATCCAGACTGGTGAAAGGCGAGAAGGATCCAGAACTCATATAGCGCTCTTTGCTCTTCCAACATGACATCCTTCAGAGACAGAGCTGCTGACTTCAGATGTTATCTGCAATGTACGGTCAGGGTCTGACCTCCCTTTGATCTTGCTCCTTTGCCCTATGGCATCCAGCCACCACCTGCTGGTGCTGAAGCCACAGGGCAGCCAGCCCTGGGCTGTGTTGGCAAAGAAGATGGAGTGAACAGCGTCAGGAGAGCCGGGGAGCCTTAATAAGGATCTGAGCAGGCTGGGGAGGGAGCCTGCGAGGATCAAGGGAGAGGAAAGCCCTGCAAGACTTAGGGGAAAATCTGAGTGAAACGGGATCTCTACCTAGACAGGCAGGAAATGTGGAGAAGAAGAAGAGAAGAAAAGTTTTTGATATCCAGCTTTATCACTACCCGAAGCGGCTAACATTCTCCTTTCCCTTCCTCCCCACAAAAAACACTCTGTGAGGTGAGTGGGGCTGAGAGACTTCAAAAAAGTGAGACTGGCCCAAGGTCACCCAGCAGCTGCATGTGGAGGAGCGGAGACGCGAACCCGGTTCACCAGATTACGAGTCTACTGCTATTAACCACTACACCACACTGGCAAATGGTGTTAGATGGAATTCACATAAATAAAAGCAAGGTACTTTGTGCCATAGAGCAATCCTCTGTTGGAAAGCCTCACAGGAGACAGGGTCCCCTGGAGTTGGCACCCCTGGGGGTGGATAGAAGTCCTTGCTCTGTCCTTCCTCAGTGATACCCCCCCCTCTCTCATGAGCCTTTCTCTATTGGTCTGAATCAGGTTTAAACAAACACAGCAGAAGGGAAAATTGTCTGTGGGTGTGCTGGCAGTGCCCTACTGCCTCTCCACGTTCAAGGCTGCCTGCTGTGGGAAGGTCCTCCTGCATTCATGGACACTCCAACCCATTTTTGAACCCTGATTCCTCAGGGTGACTACAAGAGGCTTCCCTGCTGCTAACATCACCCTTGAACCCACACTGCTGATAATGAGGTAGAGGTAGTGAGGCTGGGTACACTCTGCCCTGTTTGCCTGTTTTCTTGAGTCCCATTCAGAAGGCCTGAATACGACTAAGGAATTTGTATCATTGTGCTTGCCCTTGCTAATTTTGTTTGCCATTTCATAATCCCATAGCCTAAGGATTTCCCAATCCAATCTCAACATTCACCTTTCGCCACACATGAATACTTGTGTGTCTGCATGTGTGCGTATGCAAACCGTATTAAATCCATTGGGATATGTACCGGTATTTGTGCAGGATGTATTGATGCAAAATCTGTTCCAGAAGAAGGAATTCATAATGAATACATGCTCCTTCAGTGCTCTGTTCACTGACCAGTGAGTGAGTGTCCCAGGATTCATGTGAGCTACAGAGTACCTTTAGGCCTCATTTTTTCATACTGGATCTGCAGTCCCCTGTGTGTACAGATGGGAAGTACATTCACAAATAAACACTTCCCCTGTCACCATGGCGATGAAAACACATTTTGAACAGTTCAGCAAAGTGCACAAATTTGCATTGGGCAAAGCCTCTGCTTTCCACAATTAACTGTAGCATATCGGTATACTGTTAAGCTTTAAATGTCCAAGACAAGAATTTGCCCACAAGAGGAGAAACTTTTTTATTTTTAAAAAGAAAAACCCACAAGTTATATATATTAAACTGCTTACTCTCCAGGTGTTCTTCCTTCGGACAAACCACTTTAAATAGTTTCCAGGTTTCTTTGCAAACAATGTTACATTTGCTAGTTTATAGTTTCCTGCCTCGAGGCCCGTTAACATGTATTCGAATCAATCTTGCTGCTCTGTAATCTTTGGGACCTCTTCCCTCAAATCTAGTGCACTTTTAAAAATGCCATTAGAAGGTTCCTCACTGTCTAAGCCGTCACAGCTTCGTGGATGCACATTATCTGGGCCTCGGGCTTTGTCTACATAAACTCATTTTATGTTTTTATCGCCACTGCAGTTCTTATCTGGGTTGTCATCTGTGGGCGAGTGATCCCTGACGTACGCAGGCCACATATCCCTAGTCCTTTGTATGGACGGAGACAAATGAACTGTTTCACAGACATGCCGTTTCCTATCATGCTATATCCGCTCGTTGCTATCTTCCTGCAGTGCACCCAAAGATTATCCTTTGCCCATTGTGTATATGTCTGAAACGCAACATTTGTTATACTAATCACGCAGTGCTCGCAATGCCTGAGGAAACTCGCTGTGCTCTCCATTAAGAACGAACAACACCATTTATCTCTTGAGGCAGAAGGAATGGTGCTTTAGGGCTAGAACAGTTTCACCTGTAATCCAAGCAGATCCATTGGGCTGCTGGACTTTGATACCAGCCCAGTTCTACACTGGCTGCAGCCTCATGATCACAATGGATAAGTTTGATCTTCTTGCAGTCCATGGGACTCTCAAGAGTCTCCTCCAGCACCACAATTCAAAAGCATCAATTCTTCGGTGATCAGCCTTCTTTATGGTCTAGCTCTCACTTTCATACATCACTACTGGGAAAACCATGGCTTTAACTATACGGACCTTTGTTGGCAAGGTGATGTCTCTGCGTTTTAAGATGCTGTCTAGGTTTGCCATTGCTTTTCTCCCAAGAAAAACATTGCATGAGTAGAAGGCAAATAGCCCAACAGATCTTCCCCTTCCCCCTTCCCCCTTGCAGCCCCTGAAAAGGCTCTTTATAGGGTTAGAGGCACTCTGGGCTCTGCCACCCAGGGCTGCAATGGATGAAGTGGGGAGCACCCAAAATTTAGTGCAGGAAATTTGCACCGATATTAAATAGCCCTCCCAAACCCCTAGAGAGAGTTGTGACGTGGGGAGACTTCAAGAGAGGGGAAAACCCATTGTACAAGCTCAGCTTCTGAATCTGTAGTGTTTAATACAGCCCATCGGAACTCGCCTTATATCAAGCCAGGCCATTACTCCATCTATCTCAGTAGTGTTTACAGTAGTCTGCCCTCACTTAATGCCCTCCAGTTCCCAGCAGCCCCAGTCAGCCTGGACAGTGGTCAGGGATGATGGGAGTCGTAGTCCAATAACATATGGAGGGCGCTTGGTTAGGGAAACCTGGTCTATGCAGACTAGAGGCAGTTCCCTGGAGTTTCAGACCAGAGCCTTTCCCAGCCCTCCCAGGAGCTGCCGGGGATTAAACCTGAGATCTTTTGAATGCAAAGCATGTGCTCTCCCACTGAGCTATGGCTTTCCCCCAGTGTATACCAAAGCCACCAATGTCCTTGTTCAAAAGCAGCACAGCTGTGAGTACCAGATGATGGAAGAAACACCAGGAGGGCTGTTTTCTTGACACTCTGCTTGTCAGCATCCCAGAAGCATCTGATTGGCTACCAGTATACATACAGAATACAATATGAGATATGAAACTAAACCAGTGAGTTTCTTTTTATGGTTTTATGTAGATTAGATGTTCCTGAGAAATGTGGTGCATGAAAGAATCCATGTCTGCAAAGGAGCCTGTTTTCAATCCTCATTTTGGGTTGTTGTTTTTTTTGTTCTTTTTTGGGGGGAGGGGGGTGGACTGACCTTCCCTTGAAGAAATCTCCCTTTGATCACAATGATTTCATGTTTGACTCTTCCCTCATCCATACACATTAGTTCCGAGTCGCAGTCGTAACCCTCAGCCAAATCTGCTCAGACAGACCTGTCTCAGCTATTTGAGCCACAGAAATTATGTAGGCACCTCTAGTAGATGGCTGTCAGTAATGCTAAGCCTTTGCCGTTTTGATATAAAGGAATGGAGTACTTCAGGTTTCTTGATCATTTCCAGAGGTTCTCAAGATGAGGTGTCTGTACTGTGCAGACTGTGTGTTTATCAGCAGCTGCACTCCATTCATTTGGAATTGTATCTCAGCTGCTAAAGTAGGAACATAGGCGTCATATTATATTAAGTGTCTGCTTTGTGTCCTGTGGTACCAAGCATGGGAACTTGACATTGTCATGGTCCCAGAGAGAGGACCTTCAGGGTCAAGTCCAAGCAGAACGACAAATTCTAACCTTTGGAAGCTCCAGGAGCACTTTGGATTGTATCCAAAGCTAGTCCCACTTGAGGGAGATCCACTGAAATTAATGAACCTAAATTAGCTATATCTATAATTTCAACAGGTCTTCTCTGAGTAGGACCAGCATGGGATGCAACCCATAGCCTTAAGGGCATGCATTCTCTGTTGACTTACAGGTATCCAATATGAAAACAGGATCCATACTCAAGTTCAGTGTGTGTGTAGAAGACTATATGTAGAGGAAATCCTGATCATTTCCACTGAAGATCTCAGGGTTAACACAGTGGGTTGGATCCATAACAACAGTACAATCCTCTGCATGTTTGCCAGAAGCAATTTCCACTGTGTACAATGGGACTTCCCCCCCCCCCCGGTCTGTGTTCACAGATTGCAGCCTAAATTAAGACCTGCTTGGGTGTTTCTTTTTGTGAAGAGAGAGTAGGGTCATGGACTCTGGCCCCACCCCTGCCATTCCAGTCCCTTCTTGTCCCATCCCCATGCTGCTCCAAAGAATTATGGGAACTGTAGATTGTTAAGGGTGCTGAGAGTAATTAGTAAACTGCATGTGATAATCTTGCATTTCCATTTCTTTCCAACATATGGAAATATTTACTTTATTATTACAAGTGAGAGTTACTATTTCAGCACTACTGCGTAGCAATCTCCTCTTAACATGAAATTTAAAGAAAATCTATGCATCATGTACCATATAGTCTCCTAGATATCCATTGGGATAATTCTGCCTATATCTTGTGCATAGTTGTCCTTTATCTATTTCAGCCCTGAATCATATTCTAAAAGTGTTTTACAAATATTTGATAATAGACAGTCCCTAGTCTTTGTTATTAACCTGTCAGCTTGCTTAATCAGCACTTAATGTTTAAGTACCTGCTTAATGGTACCTAAACAATTCAAACCAAGAGGGATTTGTTTCATTTAATTCTTTCTAAATCTCAGAATACGTCGCTATCCTATCTTGATGTATTAAATTTTTATACCTATAAAAACTACACACACACCCAATATCTGAAAACAACTGGTCATATTTCTTTCCAGCTCATCACAAATAATGAAGTTAAGAGAGTTTAGCAAAAGATAGGAATTTCTGGCAGCTTGATCCTTGGAGGACTACTAAGAATTGTCTAGTTTCACAATCATTTCAGGTTCCTTTACAGGCAACGAAACTGTCCACAGATAAAATGGTTGCTAAACTGCTTAATATATTAAGTTAATGGCTTTCCCATTCTATCTTTACTTTGTGCCAGCCAATAAGATGACAGAGTAACTAGTGGTCACAGATATATTTAATTTTATATACTGGTGCAGTCTTTTAGGTTTGTGTCAAATAACTGGAATATGAAAAAGTGCTCTGTCGATTTACCAAAAATTAAAATAAACAAAATGAAAGTAATGCCACCTCTGCATTGCCTGTCACATTGATCTCAGATGCTTGGCTAGCATGTTTTTGAAAATAGAAGGTCTTGGGTCAATCCCTGGCGACTCCAAGTAGGCTTGGGAAATGCCCCAATCTAAACTAGGTTGACCAATGGTCTGTCTTAGCATGAGGCAGATCTTTAGTATGAGGCAGATTTAAACCTGGTAGACTATGGCCAGGATTGCAGTTTCCAGGTTAATATCTGAATCTTTAATGGGTAGGATAACATCTCCCACTCTTCACAGCCCAGTAAAAACATTTGGGATTTGTCCTTACCTCAGAGTTTGGTAATGTGTGCTGATTTTGTCATGCCAATTAAGCGTCTTTGAATTAGGCAAAAGACCTTTTCCTTGCAAAGGAGAATGCATATTCTTATTCTGGAGAAAAACGGGAAGCAGGCAGAGATTGTTTTGATAGCACCAACTCTTGTTTCACTTCAAAAGGTATTGAGCTATACTAGGCACCTCATCAGGCAAAAGCTTGTGCCAAACATCTAGAATTTTATTTATTTTAGGCATCTATCTATTAAAAAAATGTATAAATGGGCTTTCAGCTTGGTTTAGCTTATGAATATGTGAGGTAAAAATGTAGCTTCCTCTAGCTAATTCAAGGCATGTTAATTTACAGTGTATCCCACAACTCAGATGTCTACACAGAATGAACTTATTCCCAGCTAAGTGTGCCTAGCATGGCAGCTACAATGTTCAACAGGGTGTTTGGGGATCTGAATTAGAATAAACAATTACTTCCCGTAATGTCAAGCTTATGTACGGACATTACAGAATGAGTGGTGTAGTGGCAAATTTGGAAGTGCAGGAATTCATCCTGACAAGCCCCTCTCAGAGTAAAAAAAATGCAAGTGGCTGTGTTGATCTATAGTCACATACATCCCGCCCCACCCCCGCCCCAAGCAGCAATGCAGGACACAATTTCCAATTTATTAGGATCAAAGACTTTCACTGAATAGATGTTTACAGAATAAATTCACCGTGTAAAAGAGATTTAACAAAAGATCTCAAGCCAGCTGAAATGCAATCTTAAGCCTTTCAGTTGGTCTTTCTATGCAAGATTGTTAGCATTTCTAACAGTGAAGAGCGAAACAGTGAAGCAGGAACCCCATCTAAGAAACCGAAAGAGCTATCCAGTGTCTTCTTGTTTAATTTCCGTACTCTCCACATTCACCCAATGCTCATCTGCCACAAACTTGAAAGACTCATTATCACCTGATCCATTTACCACCAGAGCAAGGAGGTTCTGTCAATTGCCATGGTGCTCTGGCAGATGACATCACCATTTCTCTGTTCTAGAGACAGCCCTGGAGCTGAGCTCCCTGCTGTTCTCGCTTCGCTATGCCACAGTACAAAACACAGAAAGCAGAGGCTGCTCAGATTGCTTTCGGATAAGAGCATTTCAGCTCCTTTAATAGATTAAAAACGCTTTGGAAAAGCTCGAAACCCATTCGTCGCCATGTTATCTTTTTGCTCTGTAAATAACCTAGCAAAGAAAACACATCCTGTGGATTTCTTTTTTCTTATTTTAATTTAAGGAGGTGTCTTTGGGTAACATTCTCATGACTCCGCACCTCTCATCTTGACCTTCTGCCCCAAGTTCTGGTGACAGGAAGTCAGTTGGATTTTGGAGGGTGGGTTTCGATTTCAGGGATGCTGCTGCTATCCAAGAAAGCAGGCAATTGATTGAGGTCAGCAGGTCCCACACATACCTTCCTCTTTGTTTTCCTGTCCTCCGGGGCAACAGCTTTGAATAACAACTCTTCTCTTCTTGTAATTGAGGACATAAAAATCACTCTCAGAGGCTCAGATCCTGGACTTTACAAGCCATCTTCTCAGCGGGCCCTAGACTCCCAGCTATTGTGCCTGTTTCGCATTGTGCCTTTATATTCTTGACCCTGCTGCAGACTGTAATCAAGACCAAGTCCCATTGTGCTAAGAACCACGCAGAAACATAAGAAGCTGTGATCTTTGTCTCAAAGGGAATAGTGCTGAAGATAATCAGGCGGGAGAACAGGGACAAAAGGTAACCTAGAAAGCAACATTTGAGCTGCTTTTGCCGGGCCACCAGGTAGCAGCATACACATGGCTCTCACATTGTTTGTCCTGTGGTGAATCACAAGAGTTTATGCTTCAAGAGGTGCAGCCCGGGCAGCTGATGAGATAGGGCACAATCCAGCCAAATTCCCACCAGCCTCTCCTGTTTAAATCAGTGGGAGATGAAAGCTTCACTTTGGGTGAATTGCTGCAGTCAGGACTGATTGAGGGCCAAATAGAAGTTTGTAAAAATTATGCATGGCACAGAGAAAGTGTCCAGAGAAAAGTTTTTCTCCTTCCCTCATGAAACTGGATCTTGTGGACATTCACTCAGCACATAGTTCAGCTGTGGAACTCACTCCTGGAGGAAGCAGTGGCGGCCTACAAAATGGCCACTGCGCCCTTGCATGAGAAAACAGGATGTCCCATTCCCCCCCCCCCCAGGACATGTGTGGGGTATGCTCTTGTACTTGGGTCCTGTTTGCAGGTTTCCCACAGTCACTGTCAGAACAGGATGCTGGCCTAGATGGGCCACTGGCTCCTGGTTTCCATGAAGTCACTTGAAGGTTTGAATGAGTTGTATGCATGAGTACAAGTTGCCCATAAGAAGAAGAAGAAGAGAAGAGTTTGGATTTGATATCCCGCTTTATCACTCCCTTTAAGGAGTCTCAAAGCGGCTAACATTCTCCTTTCCCTTCCTCCCCCACAACAAACACTCTGTGAGGTGAGTGAGTCTCTGTGAGACTTCAGAGAAGTGTGACTGGCCCAAGGTCACCCAGCAGCTGCATGTGGAGGAGCGGAGACGCGAACCCGGTTCCCCAGATTACTAATCTACTGCTCTTAACCACCACACCACACTGGCTCTCCTAAAACTGGAAACAGGTTTTCTCTCTTCACTTGTCCCCACAGCGCTCTCCATTTGCATGCTGTTGTGCATGTGCAAGCTCTGTAAAACATCAGCTGAGCTCATGGAGGACAGGAGTGGGAGAAGCAGCAGCAACTACCCTGATTCCTCCCCCCACAAATTCACCCAACAGTGGGAGGAAAAAAGAGGCTTACATCCACTGCAAATTGAGTTTCTAGTTCACACTGGCAAATTTATCAAGACCTTTTTTCTTTTTATTTGCAAATACGTATTGGTTTCACTATGAGCGTTTCTTCCTCACTCATCTTTGAAACCAGGCATTTATGCTACAGTAAATGCAGCAACCTGATGCTCAGAAGATAAATGGGCCTGGTGAGGGCATGCCATATTTTATGAGCTATTTTTGTCCTTGGCTATGACCTAAGCTGAGGTTGTTTCAGAGCCAAAGACCACTAATAATCTGCACGGAACACATCAACATCCATCTCCTGTAAGCTCAATAGTGAGTTGTTTCTTGTGTCCCAAGTCAAAATGAAACATATATGGGTTTCTTTACACATTTATACATATTCCATATGGAAAGAGTCAACAATGCAAGCCTCAGAAATTCCTCTCTTTGTGTGTAAAGTGGACATATTTGCTGGAACTTGCAAGAGAATGTAAAACAGTTTTAATGGCATATTATATGCAACTCACATTTATATCACGAAGCTCCATCTCCCATCAAAAGGAGAATGAAGAGAATATTTCTTTTATTATTGCAATTATTTTGTTTACTAGAATTTTCCAAGGGAGAAAACATTTCTGAAAAGCTCTGAGAGGGTCTCTCTCTCTCTCTCTCAGTGTCCTTGAGTTCCCTCTAACATGTGGGAAATGTCTTTAACTCTTTATGAGTGGGTGGAAGAAAGATCAGCATTTGGGAACAATTTGGTTCAGAAACCCCATGTGGCTAAATCAATAGGTTTTGTGCTCCAGGGCTTACAATCAGTTCCCGCTTGATGTTCTCAAACATGCATCTAAGATATGCTTCCTGGAGGGCTTTGGGGGCCCCTCTGCCTTGTGAGGCAAAAGGAGCTGTTTTGCACAGCCAAATTCCTCAGTGCACTCTCATGCACATAGGTGGACAGAGGTAAGGAGGAAAGCTTGTGGGAACTCGGCTGTAAATGCAGGCGACCATCTCTGCAACTGCATCTGCAAGTTTAAGTAGGGCCACAGTGATAAAGTAGTTGCCAACTCGCCAAGGATGCAGCCTAGTGCAGCCTTCCCCCAACAACCCTGTGAGGTTGAGTGGCTGGCCCAAGGTGGAGTGGAGATTTGAACCCTGGTCTCCCAGGTCCTAGTCCACTATTCTAGCCACTACTGGCGAGTTCCACAAATCTACATTTTAAAAATACAATAAATTACAACACAATCCTATGTATAAGCTAAGTACAGTGGTACCTCAGGTTACATATGCTTTAGGTTACAGACGCTTCAGGTTACAGACTCCGCTAACCCAGAAATAGTACCTCGGGTTAAGAACTTTGCTTCAGGATGAGAACAGAAATCGTGCTCCGGCGGTGCGGCGGCAGTGGGAGGCCCCATTAGCTAAAGTGGTACCTCAGGCTAAGAACAGTTTCAGGTTAAGAACAGACCTCAGGAATGAATTAAGTTCTTAACCCGAGGTACCACTGTAAATTCAATTAGACAATAGCCAACATTAAGCAAGTGGTCTTCCGCTCATGTAATGGAACTTCCCTCTCCTCCCCACTGAAATCCATTTCCCTCAGTGGAATTGGGGTCTGGAAGCACTGGAATCCATTCCTGGAACACTAAACTACTTGAAATGAATTCAAATCTCTAGGCCTGATGAGCTGCGCCCAATTTAAGAAGGATATTGGCCAGCTGGAATGTGTGCAGTGGAGGGCGACCAAAATAATCAAGGGTGTGGAAACCAAACCTTATGAGGAACAGTTGAAGGAGCTGGGTATATTTAGCCTGGAAAGGAGGAGACTGAGAGGAGATATGATAGCCATCTTCTAATATCTAAAGGGCTGTCACACGGAGGATGGAGCAAGCTTGTTTTCTCCTGCTCCAGAGGCTAGAACCCAAACCAATGGATTCAAGTTACAATAAAAGAAATTCCAACTACAGTGGTACCTCTGGTTAAGAACATAATTCGTTCTGGAGGTCTGTTCTTAACCTGAAACTGTTCTTAACATGAAGCACCACTTTAGCTAATGGGGCCTCCCGCTGACACTGTGCCACTGCTGCGCGATTTCTGTTCTCATCCTGAAGCAAAGTTCTTAACCTGAGGTACTATTTCTGGGTTAGCGGAGTCTGTAACCTGAAGCGTATGTAATCTGAGGCGTATGTAACCTGAGGTACCACTGTAAACATCAGGAACAACTTTTTGACAGTAAGAACTGTTTGACCACAACAGACCCCCCCCCCCAGGAGAGGTGGTGGACTTTCCTTACTTGGAGGCTTTTAAGTAGAGGTTGGATGGCCATTTGTTACGAATGCTTTGAGATCCCTGCATTGCCGAGGATTGGATTAAATGACCCTCAGGGTCCCCTCCAACTCTGCAATTCTACGAGGGTATTTATAGAATGCATACAGGAAGTGCAGAAACATTTAATTGTTCATTTGCCTTTCATAATGTTAAAATGCACTTTATTTGGGTATGTGAAATTGTGTGTGATATTTTACTGTAAGCTGCTTCCAGTACAGATGCAGTCTTTTATGAAACATGTCCTAGAGAAGGAATGAATAAACATTAACCAGCAATTCTGACTTTCCTTAAGCCTTTTCTATACAGCTATCTTGCAATTTATGATTTGATTTTTGAAAAAAGAGGATTTCTTTATTAGGCAAATGTATGCATAAAAGAGTTCATCAGTCAAGAGTACCGTAAATGTTATATACATGCCTATCCTTCAACTGCCCCCCCCCAAAACACACATTTCTACTGCTATTATGACTAATCTGAGAAAACCTGCTCTGTTGGCATTTGAAGGACCTCTGCTATCTTTTCAAACTTAAATCTGCCAAGTGCTGACACAAAATCTAAGGTGGGATGAGACATCTAGATTTTTATGTCTTTCAGAGCATCTGGGATCTTTAAAACCAAGAAAGGCTTTATGATTTATTACCTTTAATTGTCTCACACGGATGTTAGACAGAATAGATTGTTGCAAGAAACCAACATAATGCAGATGTCTCACTGCTGACACTTTGCAGGAGGGAGTATTTCTCCCATCTTTTGGAAATAAATAATTAAAAAAAAAAATCTTATCTTCCCTCATTTTTCATGACACATTTTTTTCTTTTACTTTTGTCCAGGTTTGGAGAGACATTTATGGTCAAAACTAAAAGCAAAGCTGCAGAGCTAACTTCCTTGCAGGCACGTTCAGTGCCCCAACACCCTGCACAGACTATGAACTCAACAGGAAACCATCCTACAAAGTCACTCCATTCTGCTGTGAAAATAGATTCCTCCATGGGGGAGTCGGGGTCTTCCCTTGTGCATTGCTGCGGATACTAATCTGTATTGGATGTTTACTGTGCTCCTTCTAGAGATTTGCTGGCCTCACAGGAAATGAATAGGTACAAAACAAGGATGGTCAAATCAATCAATTAATGCTTTCTTGTCTTCTCATTTTTCCAACTTTTTCTTCAGATCACTCCGTTTCTGAATTAGTTTGATTTTTTTTTTAAAAAAAGCACCAGTGTACAAATATTAATATGTATTTTCAGGCACATTTATCCTAATATATGCCACTTTCATACACATTTTTTGCTTTAATATATGCATGTTGAAAGCACTTTTATTTAATGTAATGCATTTATTATTATTTATTTAATTTCTATACTGCCCTTCACCTGAGGATCACAGGGTGGTTCACAACATAAAAATGCAAAATGAGCACACAAAATACATAATAAAAAAGAACAAAAACAAACCAATACCCCCCAAGCCATTTGCATATCACATCATGATTTTTTTTATTTAAAAAGACCTCCTGAAAAATCATAAGCATTTTAGTGCACTGCTTTCCTAATACAGTGGTGCCTCGGGTTAAGTACTTAATTCATTCTGGAGATCCATTCTTAACCTGAAACTGTTCTTAACCTGAGGTACCACTTTAGCTGATGGGGCTTCCCGCTGCCACCGCACGATTTCTGTTCTCATCCTGAAGCAAAGTTCTTAACCTGAGGTACTATTTCTGGGTTAGCGGAGTCTGTAACCTGAAGCGTATGTGTCAGGGAACTGACATCGGAGCGAGAGGCGAAGGGGAGGCTCCCAGATGATGCTGGCGAAGGACCCAGCAGCAGGGGGAGAAACAGCTCATTAGAGGGGGAAGCAAATCAGCGCAACACCAGGGATAAAGGGGGGCAGATGGGGGAATCGGAGAGAGGGCTCCAGGACTCTTCACTGGACATCAGTGAGGAGAGCACAGGTCCTCCACTACCCACGCCCTCCCTGCGCAGAAGACTCCCGCGCAGTGAGAGGAGGAGGAGACTGGGTGTCAAACAGCTTTTATGTTGGAAGAGGTTTAAGAAACGCCCACTGACGGATTCTGCCAGCGACTGAGGCAGCCACGATGAGAGAGGGCTGTGCAGTCAGAAAGGTTTAACAAGGCAAATTAGCCTAGAAAGGCATCAGTTTACGCACGAGTAACTCATACCCATTACAGTATGTGACCTGAAGCGTATGTAACCCAAGGTACCACTGTATACACTTTTTTGCAAATAAATTGTCATCAGTATAATGCATATTGCATCTTATTTTCACTTACATATGCACTTATATGCATACTTTACCCCAGTACACATAGTTTTGCATATATTGGCTGGAGAACTGCATTGCAAAATTCAGATGGGTGAGTTTTGAAGGACAGCCCTCAGTGTGCATTTTTTTTCAGAAAGTGTGAGATAGGTTACGTTCTCCTTTAAATGTGACCTGGATCAAATTTCTCCCTATCCCTAAATCATACCCCATCTTGTTACCATCATACTAGTAGCAGGAATCACAGGTGGTAAGAAAAATAAATATCTGCACGTGTGTGTGTGTGTGTGTGCACGCACACACACACACACACACACAGTGCAACAATATATTCTCTGTAGCTATTCTCTTTTTACATCATCAAAGATGATTATGTATGAATTCCATCAGCGTCTACTGCCATGTTGTCATCATAGATGATATAAATAAAATGGTTAGAAAAAGCAGCTATCATACTGTCTTAAAATCATTCATTTCTCCTGCTGCGCTGTGTCCTGCTGAACTCGGAAACACTGAAGAGACAGGAGAGTTTAATTACCTGGATCACCATGCAAAGATAAAGCCAAACCCCATACAAGTTCTCCTTTCCAGACTGCTTCCTGTCTTTCCAGGCCAGGATGAATCTTTGGATATCCTAATGCAGCTTTCCAGCTACTTCAGGACATCAGTCAGGACCAGTGGCATAGCGTGGGTTGTCAGCACCCGGGGCAAGGCAAGTAATTTGTGCCCCCTAACCCGTGGATTTGCGCCCCCTAACCCTAACCCCCAGATGTTGCGCCCGGTGCGGCCGGCCCCCCCTGCACCCTCCACGCTACGCCACTGGCCAGGACCTATGGATGGTTCAGTTATGGAATAGGAATTCTGCTCAACTCTGGAAAAGGTGGATTTTGATGAACTGATGACGGAGCCAGCCTTTGCAGATTTGGGGAAGGACAATAGCCAGACTTCAACAGGCAATGGTTGAAGCCCAGTATGTTGACACAGGCGGATGAGGACTTTGGCAATCTATATCAGCATGCATGCCTTCAGGCTGAACCTGGAAAGGCACGTCTGTGCCACCCTGGTCTAGAACTCAAAGTATTGTTATTAAAAATAACTTATTTATTTATTTATTTATTTATTTATACCACACCTTTTAATGGCTGTTGGAGGAGAGCTGTTAACCCGAGACTCATCTACACTCCTCAATTATATCATTATAAAGACTCTCCTCCCTGGAAGAGAGGGGAGTGGTTGTGGGCGGGAGCCCGAGCTCCGCCCCTGGCCGGGGGCCTTAGCCTCACCTGGCTGGCGCCCTCCTCACCTGGCTGGCGCCCACGCCCACCGGAGGCAGCCAACCAGGTGTCTCCGGGGGGCGTGTTTAGCAGCTTAATGCTGCGGCTCCAGCTCTGCCTCCTCCTCAGTCGTCATCGTCCCGCAGCGAGTCATCAGCTAGGAGAGTCATCACAGAGAAGAGCCATGAGGTTTGGAGTCGGGGGGGGGTGTCTGGTTCCTTGCATGCCTTTTAACTTTAAGAGGCTTGCGTGCGCTCATTGCTTTACTGCTTTTAAAAACCCAGGCATCCAGGTTTGCCTTGCTGTGTTCTCTTTTCCGTGTAAAAACCTACATTTAACCTTCTATTTCCCCCCACTCCTGGTGCTTGATTTGTTTGTGCCCAGCACGTGCCCCCAGCGAGGTCTGAGTGTGAGTGTGGCGCCATCTTTCTTTCTCCCTCGTCTCCTCTCTTTCCTTCCATTTTGGCCAGGATGCTTGTATGTTTTCCCCTCTATTGCCCTTGCCTGTCCAATTGCATGGCTGGTCTGGGTGACTGAGTGGGTTTGCCTTACATTTAATTTGTTGGCCAGGGTGCTTATGTGTTTTCCCCCTCCATTGTCCTTGAGAGCCTGTATGGGACAGCTAAATATTTCTGCATTGCTTGGGTTGGACTAGATGATCCTCAGGGCTCCTCTCCAATTTTAAGTCGTGTGTGTGTGTTTGCAGCGTATGTTTGTGCCTGCCGTTTATTGATTATTACTCTTCTAGCGTGGGTTTAATTTACCCTGCCATCCCTTCCATTGGTACCACTTAAATCGGGAGCCCACTGTAAAATTTAAAGGCTGCTGGGGCTTGGAATACATTGTGCACTTAAACCTCACCCCTCTTGGTTTCTCTAAGCCACCCCCCCCTTCGCTTGATGTTTGGGGGAAGAAATAAGGCAGGGCTTGGGGTGGACAATTCAGGGTTTATGATCAGGGAACCATTCCTCAGCACTGCATGTTTATACGTTTAGAACCTTTGAAGGTGTGCCTTTGCCTGGTTCTTGTCATTGGCTGCATTTGCCA
Organism: Podarcis raffonei; assembly: GCF_027172205.1. Classification (NCBI taxonomy): domain Eukaryota; kingdom Metazoa; phylum Chordata; class Lepidosauria; order Squamata; family Lacertidae; genus Podarcis; species Podarcis raffonei. The sequence continues at coordinate 25,189,445 of NC_070613.1, read as the reverse complement.
GTACAGGCTCCCTAAAGAAAACTGCTTTTAAACAACAACAACAAAAAAGGTTTTGGCTTATAGTACCTTACTAAAAAGTCCAGGTTAACTCACGGTTTATATTTCCACTTCATTTTGGCTCACTGTAAAGGACAGCTATTTTCCTTTTCTTCAAACTTTTTCCTTGCCCCGCATCTTCATTTTACTCCCTCCACCCCTCCTCCCTCCAAACTCCCCCCACGCTTTCCTTCTCCTCCCTCCACCCCTCCTCCCTCCCTACACCCCCCACCCTTTCAGGAAAGAGATACATCACATTAACCTAAATAAATAAATAAATAAATAAATAAGGCATCTTTGGATTTCCCTTTGCTTCTTGCCTGAGTCATCACAGTTACCAGACAGGTTTTTCAACTGCTGGGCAGGCTTGATTGCTCTTTGAGTGACCGGCAGATTGTGAGGCATTGTCTTTAAGCACCGGGCAGTTCAGCAGCTCTAGTTGCATTGTCAGTTTAACTAACCAGCAGTTTGACCAATTACAGTCTTTTGTCTATTTAAGCACCTTTATTTCCATCAACTGGTCTTGAGCCGACCTTGTGGGCAAAAAAATTACTTTCTTTGTTTGGCAAAGTTTCTTTTGTTTGGTGTAAGTTTCCCCAGATATTCCCCTTAAGAGCAACCTCACCCCTCCTTTTCAGAGGGCCGCTGGTGTGGGCCTGGAATCTTATTGATTTCCTTTTCTCTTAATTTGGCTGCAGCTTCTGAGCATCCCCTTGTAAGCAGTTATTTTCAATTCTGTTTGATTACTTGGCAATGCTTTGCACCTAGATTTGCCTATCATTTAAAAGTGGCAACTTTTTATTGTAGGCAATTATCTTCTAATTCTGTTTGACTGCAGTTGGGGTTGCTTTGTGTATGGGATTGTTCCTTGGAGCCAGGTGCTAATATGTAGCTGAGCACTGCTGCTTGAACTCTTGCTGGGTTGTGATTTAATAAATATAAATAAATACAAGCGGTGCAGTTAAGTGACGTATAGCTTGTTCATTTTGTCAGCAGTTACGTGGAGCAATTGATAATAGTAATTTCTACTCATAGCTATAAATACATTGGCTATTAATTAAGATACTATCGATTAATAATTAATTCATCAACCGTGCTCTGAACTTTATTGATGCACAAGAATTGTATACTGACATTTAATTACAGTCAAGTTATTAATTGATTGGTGATATTAATACTAATTAAAAATAACAACAACAATAATAAAATAAAATAATAAAATAAAATAAATTTGAAAAATAAATAATAATAAATAATAATAATAAATAATTATAATTATAAAAAATAAAAAAATTATAATAATAATTAATATTAAAAATATAGATAAATAAATAAATAAATGAAAATTAAATTTAAAATAAAATAAAATAAAATAATTAGTGACAAAATAAACAGTAGGCGCATTTTACTAGTGCACAGAGCAGCTCATGGTGCCCAAGAGGAAGCGCATGGGTGCAGTACCAGCACACACTGCAGATGGCAACCGTCGTAATAATAAACCCAAACCCATTTCGCAGTTCCTCAATGCCTTCAGATCATTCATTGTTGACTGTGAACAGCACTTTCTCCTAGCTATTCTTTAGTTCTATTTGCCTTGTGTTTCTTACTTCCTTGTTTTGCAAACCAGTGGCCAGCCTTTAAACTACCCAGGTGCAGGCCCAAGCCCTCAGACAGGAACGGCGGCTGTGCAAACTAGGTCTCAGGCTTGCTCGGCAACTTTCAGAAACGCATCGGGGCGCCTGCGTGGAGGCTGCCGGCCTGTATCAATAGCCTGGTTGCTTCCAGTTCTTCTAGTTCTTTGCAGAATAGGCAGCCCAGGATCCAGCTTCCAGAATCAGGCACCTCATCAGCCGGTGATGATGAGTCAGAATGGCTTACGCCCTTTCTGGGGAGGCCGCCGCTCTTAGCATCTGGCAGTTAGCCCGTATGTCGGGAAGAAGCCATCAGAGGTGTATCACACTGGTAAGCTGGACCTTAGAAAGGATTTAAAACGTAAAGTGTGCTGGTAATTCAATAAAGGGCAATACCAAAGGCAGTCTTGTAAGTACCCGCACGAGTGTGAGAGATGTGCAGGGGCTCACCCAGCCACGGCGTGTTACTAAGAGAAGCGGCCCTTTCAGGGAGGTCAGGGCTTCCACCACTCTAGTTCCAGATGAGCCCCCACAGCAGGGAACCATCGTTAAAGTCCTTCTGGGTCTAGCATTTTCTCCAATTCAGCTTTCTCCTCTCCTCAACCTCTTGTCTATCCATCCGGACAGAAGTGCAGCATCCTATCTTTGGAAGGGTTTCTCAGAGGGTTTCAGAATCCCGGTAGTGGCTCCTTAACCGCGAAGGACTCTCCTAATCAGAAGTCAGTAAGGGAAAGGATGCTTGCCTCACCCCATGGGTAGCTAGCCCCACCCCTGGGTGCACACCACGTGTGCCACTCCGGGTGCCAGAGCAGCTAGCTCTGCCTCTGGAGTCACACTATGGCATACAGCTAATTGGGATGAACCCAACAGGCCCCTGCTTGGTCTCCAGGACAGAGGCACCCCTTCCCAGACCCACCCCCCTTTGTGATAATTAGGCAACTAAATGTATCATTCCATAACACCTCATACAGGAATTATTTTTCCTGGGGAACCTGCCTTTTCCGCCCAGATCAACTACAAGAGCAAGACCACAGCTTTAACAAAATGACAGCCCAAGCAGGAAGACACATGGTAGCAATGGTACTGCTTTGAAGTGTTCCAGATCCATTTCCTGTTCTCCCAATGAGCAGGGCAGCTGTGGACAAAATTGCAAAGAAGTACAATAATGATTTAGTCCTTAGTCCTAGAATCTAGTAAGCCTTTAAGCCCAACAGTCGGAATCGCATAATTTCAATGCTTTAACCATATTAGGGAACATGTATAGTTAGTAAACAAATTGCTAGTTTTGTGAGAAATAACACTTCACTGAAGTGGATAATGCTTTGGCCAAGAGCTCATTTTTGGGAATCTTCTAGAACAGGTTGCATATGTAGCAGTTCTGTCTAGCTAGAGTGAAACTGAAACCTGACATTTACAGTATCAGATAGAATTGTTCTGGAATGTCCTGGCTGTGTCTGTTGTACAACAGTTTTGGAAATCTGTAGGAGAGTATCCCACCAATCTCTTGTCATACTAACAATCTTGTTATCAACTAACAATCAAAAATGCTAAAATTTTAGCTATATTGGCAACAGGATGTTGGCTAGAAGCAACTGGTTTTATGAAGCTAAAACGTACAATTTTGTTCTAGGAGTTACTTGATCACAATATAGAACTATTTGTTTATTCCTTATGAGTTTTACACATGATGAAAACGTATACTCAAGCAGATATTCTTATAATCACTGTACCATACTATGATACAGTGCATAATGAACATCCACATTCAGTTAGTCTGTGTGCCTCACGTACTTGGGCATAGAGCTGGACACAGTTGCCCAATCATCCCGCTTACCTAAGGAGAAGATTGACACCCTTAAGGAAATAATTCATACTACCCTTGCACTAACAAAAATCACCCTCAGACAGATACAATCCCTGTTAGGTCATTTCAATTTTGCCTGTAGAGTGGTTTCCCCCGCCTAGCCAGGCTTTCAGTGGGTCTCAAGCACCCACACCACAGGGTCCGTCTTCCAAAGACAGTTAAGGCCGACCTAGAGGTTTGGGTGACATTTTTGGAACACTACAATGGAGTATCCCTATGGCAGGATGTTCTTAACTTATCCTCAGATTTTCAGGTCCATTCAGATGCGGCAGGGTCCCTGGGCTTTGGCTTGTATTTCAGGGGCCGATGGGGCGTGCAACGTTGGCCAACGGGGTGGCAGGGCAAGGGCATCACGCGGGATCTCACTTTTCTCGAGTTTTTTCCAATAGTAGTGGCCGTGCATATCTGGATGGAGGAGTTTCAAAATCGCCGGGTGTGCTTCAAAACCGACAACCTGGCAGTGGTGAACATACTGGCGAGACAGTCATCCCGATCTGCGAGGGTCTCCTCCCTTCTGCGGTCGTTTGTTCTCCGGTGCCTTGAGTACAATATAGTTTGTTCAGCCAAATTCATACCGGGGGTCAATAATGATATAGCCGATGCCTTGTCTCGCTTTCAGATGTCTCGCTTCCGGTCGCTGGCACCTGGAGCACAGCTGTTGCCCAAACCCTTTCCGGAGCACTTGTGGAACGTTGGAGACGCAAAGTGATTAAGGGAGTATTAGCGTCTGTCGCACCCTCCACTCTCAGGTCTTACAAGAGGGCCTGGTGTGATTTCTTGGGCTTCAGGTCTGGGACATCTGGGCTTTCGCCTAACAGGCCGCGCACCACTGACTACGTTCTGCAATACCTTTCACACCTTGATGACTTAGGACGTGCGCCTAAAACCTTAAAATACATGCCATTAGCTGCCATTAGCTTCTTCGCTAGGGCCACGTTCTCCTCCGATCCATGCAGTGACTTCCTGATCCGCAGAGCTATCGAGGGCTGGGGCAGGTTACAACCCCCTAGGGCCGAGGGCCGTAAGCCAATTTCTTATGGGCTGCTCTCTCAGATACGCAAAAAGCTTAGGTCAACCTGTTGGTCCAAGTTTGAGGCCCGCCTCTTTTCCGCTGCATATGCTATCGCCTTTTTTTTGCCGCCCTGAGAGTGGGCGAGGTTGTAGTCGAAGGGGGCGCAAATGGCTTGATGCGTGGCCTCCTTATGGAAGACGTGCAGCTGTCCGAAACTAGTATGATGGTACGGATACGTCAATACAAAACTGATCAGGCCGGTAGGGGCGTTCTTCTTAAACTCACAGCGTCTGGGGAGCAGGGCCCATGCCCGGTCAAGGATACTAGGCTGTATCTTTGCCTCAGACTGCCTGGCCCAGGTCCGCTTCTGGTTCACGAAGATGGGTCACCCTTATTGAGACACCAATCCACAAGGGTACTCCGCAAAGCTATTGATGCTTGCGGTTTAGCTTCCCGGGATTATGCTGCAAACTCTTTTAGGATCGGCGCTGCCTCAACAGCCGCGCGCTTGGGCCTGCCCGTGGATAAGATTAAGGAAATGGGCCGATGGAAATCCAATGCTTATAAAGGTTATATCCATTAGTATACGCTCCGCTACGTTGCATCTACTTACCCGTTTTTCCTTTCCTTTCATTCTCAGCTGTTTTCAGGAGAAGTGTGTGGATTTGCGGCCACGGTATAGTCCATTGGGCCCGCGTTTGGGCGGCCAGCTGTGGCCTTACCCCTTATCTTCGATTGCCACCTGGGGTGCGAGTTTCCTGGTTTTCGAGACGCGGCATACGGTGGGAGGAGCTTATGCCATTGTTGATGGAGAGAGTAGCCACGTTTGGCCCTCCTGACATCCTTATCATTCACTTGGGAGAGAATGACCTTGCTAATAGGAGAAGCGTGGACTTGTTGTGGAACATAAAAAGAGACTTGGAGGCGATCGCAGCCTTGTGCCCCGGAACAATGGTGTTCTGGTCCTCCTCCTTGAAAAGAATTGTTTGGCGCGGTGCGCAGAGCTGTATGGCCATTGAAAAAACCAGGAAATGCTTGAACCAGGCGGTAGCCCGTTGGGTACGCTTTATGAATGGCCGAGTCATTTATCATGACGGTATCCGGATCGGCGACCAAGCCATGTACCAGAATGACGGAGTTCATCTAACAGACATTGGGAATGACATCTGGTTGGATAGCATCATTAGTAGCATTAGGGATTGGTTGCAGCTGTGAGGGTATTGGCGGCGAGCCCCTTTGCGGCTCGGGTGGCGGTTAGGCATTGGATTCATGTGTGTCAAGGGCTAGGTGTGGCCATCGCCTATGCTATCTACCGTGGGTTATTCCGTTAAAGGAATCTGGCGGTCGTGTATTCCGTCCGATGCCTACTTGGCGGGAGGCCATGGCACGACCCTCGGTGACATCAGGGGTGAGCCTATAGTTGGATTAGCATCAACAGGCTCCACCTACTGTTGAATAAACCCACCTCCTATAGTCATCCAATGCCTAAGCCAATACCTTTTCACTGCTGTAATCAATAAAGTTGTGGCCTTTTCTTGCCCATTAACCTTATATCACGTGTCCTTGTGTGTTTATTTCACATAGCGGGGGTCGGGCCCTCGATCCACAAAGACTCTCCTCCCTGGAAGAGAGGGGAGTGGTTGTGGGCGGGAGCCCGAGCTCCGCCCCTGGCCGGGGGCCTTAGCCCCCGCCCCTCCTCACCTGGCTGGCGCCCACGCCCACCGGAGGCAGCCAACCAGGTGTCTCCGGGGGGCGTGTTTAGCAGCTTAATGCTGCGGCTCCAGCTCTGCCTCCTCCTCAGTCGTCATCGTCCCGCAGCGAGTCACCCACCCTCCACTCCCATTTAGCTCAGGGTCTAGGTTTTTTGGCCTTGCTATGGACCTTAGGTTGGTCGCCCCGGTTGTCTGGGGGGGCCTGGTAGGAATGTTTCCATTTGGCATTAGGCTTTTTGGTTTTTTCACCTACCTCGTAGCAATCGTCACAACTTTTGTGGTATTGGTGGGTAGGTTAGGCATTGGATTCATGTGTGTCAAGGGCTAGGTGTGGCCATCGCCTATGCTATCTACCGTGGGTTATTCCGTTAAAGGAATCTGGCGGTCGTGTATTCCGTCCGATGCCTGCTTGGCGGGAGGCCATGGCACGACCCTCGGTGACATCAGGGGTGAGCCTATAGTTGGATTAGCATCAACAGGCTCCACCTACTGTTGAATAAACCCACCTCCTATAGTCATCCAATGCCTAAGCCAATACCTTTTCACTGCTGTAATCAATAAAGTTGTGGCCTTTTCTTGCCCATTAACCTTATATCACGTGTCCTTGTGTGTTTATTTCACATAGCGGGGGTCGGGCCCTCGATCCACAACTGCATTATAATCATGCGACGCCAGATGGCACTGTAGAGCCAATGGGATTTTCCATTAAGAGCTTTTATAGTGTTTTTTTCTGTAGCATTTTAAAAAAAAATCTGTATAGATCCAGCCCCAATAAAAAGTCTACATGAGACTGTGAGGCTAAAGCAGCTCCTCTTCTACCTGGTACTCCGATGGGTAATTGGTAGAAGCTGGGTCTTTCCCCCTCCTCCTGAGTAGAGCCTTCTTCCTGGGTACAGCTGTGTTCAGAGAGATGTACGGCAGACTAACAAAGAATCATAGAATTGTAGAGCTGCAAGGGAACCCTTCTCCTTGCAAGTGTTGGCTGCTTGTGTATATACTTCCGTTTCTTATACATGACTTTTTTTACATCTCAACTCGTCTGTAAGCTCCTTATGTAGCCACACGAGGGGTTTTAGGTGCTTCCCACTTTTCTTTCTTCCTGGGATTGCCTGTCTTTGTGCCTTCAATATTTCACCTTTAAGAAGCCTCCATCCCTTCTCTTTGAGTATTTCTGACCCAGTGGTTCCTTAAACTTTTTTTGAAACTGGCCTTCTTAAAGTCCAGAGAGCATGTCTGACTACACTCAGCTTCCCCTTGCCTCTGTATAACAAAATCCAGGAGAGCAAAATTCCTTCCTCCCAAGGTTCCCAGTATTTTCACTTCGTCAATCAGTTCCTCTCATTAGTGAGGACCATGTCCAAGAAAAATGACCCCCTTGTTGCATCTTCCAAATTCTGGGAAATGAAATAGTCAGCGAGGCAACTGAGGAATTTGTTGGACCTTACATTCTTGACAGAGTTTCAACAGATATCAGGGTAACAGCATCTTAAAAAGCAGAGACATCACCTTGCCGACAAAGGTCTGTATAGTTAAAGCTATGGTTTTCCCTATAGTGATGTATGGAAGTGAGAGTTGGACCATAAAGAAGGCTGATCGCCGAAGAATTGATGCTTGTGAATTATGGTTCTGGAAGAGACTCTTGAGAGTCCCATGGACTGCAAGAAGATCGAAGATCAAACTTATCCATTCTGAAGGAAATCAGCCCTGAGTGCTCACTGGAAGGACAGATCCTGAAGCTGAGGCTCCAATACTTTGGCCACCTCATGAGAAGAGAAGACTCCCTGGAAAAGACCCTGATGTTGGGAAAGATTGAGGGCACAAGGAGAAGGGGACGACAGAGGACGAGATGGTTGGACAGTGTTCTCGAAGCTACCAGCATGAGTTTGACCAAACTGCGGGAGGCAGTGGAAGACAGGAGTGCCTGGTGTGCTCTGGTCCATGGGGTCACGAAGAGTCAAACATGACTAAATGACTAAACAACAACAATCTGCTCTAGGAAGGCATCATTCAAGTTTTCAGTCTGGCTTGGGGGTCTATAGCAGACACCCACAGTCAGGTTACCGTTGTTTCCCTCTCCTATAATTTTTGCCCATATACTCTCAAACTGCCTCCCGTGCTCCAAGTCATGGATCTCTCCACAAGTGGGATTTTTGAAATTTACGAACACTGCCTCTGGGGAAAAAACAACGCACAAGGGTTTCCATCTTCCTATCTGCACCATCAGGGATAATGCCAGTAGAGCAGCAGGAAAATGCATTTCAGGCTATGGCCTTAGAGCAAGCAATCTTTTGCTTCTGGATGACGTGGCCTCCGTGGGAAGCTTCGTTTATCTCAGATAAACTCAGCTGTGCCCTGCATTGAGGATGAGGCCTCTCTGTTGACCTGCATGCACAGAATTCCACATGGAACCTGTATGCTTCTATTTCGAAAAACCTAAATAAATAAATAAATAAATTTGAGGTTCAAGGGTTTCCATATTCCCCTAGGGCAGGGATGGAGAGCTTTTTCTACAGCCCAATAGCCACATTCCCTAGTGAGCAACCTTCTGGGGGCTGCATTCCAGCAGTGGATGGGGAATGGAAGCCTAGCTTCTGAAAATTGTTTATACTTGTAGATCTGTCTCCCATCCAGACAAGCAAGAGGCTTTCTTAGAGTTCAGGGACACACCTCAGCCAGCCAAAGACCCGGGAGAGGAGACTGAGGAGAGCTGGTGAGCAGTATGGCCCAGGGGAGTCCTGAAGTCCAGACAGAGAGGCCTGGGGGGCAGCATTTGCTCCCCAGGCCTGAGGTTCCCCACTCCCACCCTATGGAATGTGGCTTGCCGGAGCCATTTGGGATTATTTAGCAAGCACAATCCCTTTCCTACAAGCATCTGGGAGGGTGAACTTTTGCCATCTTCTTGTCTCCTGATAAAATATCTGATTACCTTCTGGCCTGTTCCAACCCAACAATATTTATCCCCGAGGGCTGTTTCCCCCACTGCCTCCCTCTGGCCAAATAATATTTTCCTATGGAAATAATTGTGGGCCAGGATGTTCACATTTATTGAGCAGACCACTTAAAACACTTGCCAGGGCTTTAATGTTTTGCGAGTTTGTGTGTTCCTGAGACGATGGTTATCTCACAGGCGGCCTCTGTGCGTCCACTCTGTCTCCAAAATGTGAATTTCAATTTAGGTCACTTTTGGGGTTGCTTTTCTAGTTATTGCTAGTTTTGCTAGTTATTGATGTTTCCAGATTTCTGAGTGGTGGAGAGAGGATGGCGAGCCTGATCGAGATGCTCCTTGATGAAACAGATCAAGGGTTTATCTAGCCCATTGTCTTGTTTCCAACACCAGCCATCCAGATGTCTAAGGGTGCATATAAGCAGGGCATCACAGTTAGGAATGGAGAATACTGTCAGTTTCAGTTCTCTCAGTTTCTCATTTGCCTAATCTTTTTTTCCAGTTTTCTACATTTCTACAACTGTTTCATAAAAATCTACTAGCATTTTAGTGCAAATTTATCCTGATACACACATTTTGGTATGCAGCTTGCCCTATCCTAAGGCACTTTTGTTTGCCATTTTCACTAATATATGCATATGTGCACAAACTTGGCACTAGTATGTGCATTTCTGTACGTCCACAGTACTTTGCAGGAGAACTGCATTTGAAGAATGCTGAGAAGTGTGTATTTGTATTTCACTTTGTCTACTGCTTTGTATAGTGTGAATTAGCTACGTTTGCCTTTAAATGTGAACTTCCTCTCTCATTCCTAATCAAAGCAACCCCCTTCTCCCGTCACACATTTTCAGCATCTTATACTCAGAGATAAACATGGAAGTCCTTTTTTGTACAGGATGTTTTTGCCATTTGAGCCATGTAAAGACCCACACCCAGGGAACAAAACATTACAGTGTGGACTGTTCCCGTTCAAGGTTCTTGCCAGGCACACCCTTTTCTAGGATACTCCATTCAGTTTGCCCCATCTTTAGTTTTTTGCTCCTCTGGAACAGATGCTCAGCAGTCATTGCCCACTTTGCATGCTCAGTTCTCACTGGAACATTTTGGGATTTCCCCCTCCCCAGTTAAGATTTTTTCTCTTAGGTTTTTTTGTGTGGAGGGAGAGGAGGAGACAGTGTCATGCCTTTGACAGTGGTGCTGTGCTAATCTGAATGGGGCTGGGATATGGGGAGGCAGCAACAGTGAAGTTGGGGGAGCTTCAGGGTAGCAGCCCACAGGCATTTGCACTTATTGGGCTGCAAACACCCCACAGTCCCTCACACCATGCTGTTGCTTCATTTCCTTCCCAATGAGCACAGCACCACCACTGGCAAGACACCTCCACATGCATGTCCTCCATAGACAGCTGCTGTTCCTACGCAGTTCAGTGTAATGGTTGGACTGGTGCTTGCTTCTGCATTGCTCCTTTTTCGTAACACAGAGTTCAAAACCCCACATGAGGTGACTTTGGGCCAGTCATTGTATTTCAAAAACCTAATCTACCTCACAGGGTTGTTGTGAGGATAAAATGCAGAGAGGAGAACCCTGTATACCCTTGAGCTCCTTGGAGGAAAATGATCACACACACACACACACACACACACACACACACGATTATTGGGATTCCTTAGGTATGTAGGAAAGGTGATTGTTTTTTGGGGAGGGTAAGGAGACCATTCTAACATGGCTCCTTCAAGCAGGCTGAAGACAACTTTCTCCACGCAGCATGAGTGTATCCATCATTCTTGATTTGGAGGATGATAGTTTATTATTTCAGCCTAATTAAAATCAGTTGGATTGTTTAATTCCATATCTCCACCCCCACCTTCACATCTGTTCTTCATGGACAACGTAGCAGTGGCACGTGGCAGAACTGGAACTCAAAGAAGATGCACCGGGGGACCAAAGAAAGCAGATTTGTATTCTGCCACGCTCTCACATACTCGCCAATGGAATTTCCACGAGATCTGGCTTCACTGAAGTGAAGCAGCTCCTTTCTGCAATCTCCCCGAAGAAAACAACATCGCTGTATACAAGGAGCTTCCGTGTTGCCGGCATTCCAGCTGTCTCAAAGCCACAGCATTTAACTCTCTCCAGATGTAACCCTTCAGCCCCCCCACCCCCTTATTACAAGATCATTCTCCTTAAAAATAATAAAAGCATGGAAAAAGGTTTCGGCAGGTGCCGATCAACATCAGAGTAGAGAAGTAGATGGTTCCCCCCTTTTCTCCGCATGTATGATCCCTCCAAAAGAATGCTCCTCAAGCCATTGCCCTATTTTGCCCACAAGGCCTCCTATTTCTTGAATAGCTCCGTAATTCAGAGAGAGAGAGAGAGAGAGAGAGAGAGAGAGAGAGAGAGAGAGAGAGAAGGTCCCCTGTTTCCCATTGAAAGAAGTGTGCTGAAAAGGTTATAGCTGCAGCTGTCAATTTCCATTGATGGGAAGGAAGTAGCCATCTATCAAGAACATCACTCTTATGTAGAGAGTTCTTGTGGGTTCAGAGGCTTCCATGCACTTACATTCTTATATTAAGATGGGAACTGTGTTATTTTGTATGGACGCATTTCACTTTTTCCAACTTGGGTTCATTTATGATCCCTTTTGGTTCAGGTGTGTGTGTGTATTAGGGGGAAGCCACCATCAACAGGCTGCTACCATGTATTATGGAACTGAGTGGCCTTTTAGCAGCATTGTACTAAATCTTGTGCTTCCCACAGACATTTGGCTGGCCTCTATGAGAACAAGGATGCTGGACTAAATGAGCCGCTGGCCTGATCCAGCAGGCTCTTCTTGTGTTCTTAAAACAATTATTTGGGAGCTCCTTTTGAACAAATACCAGGAACATAAGAAGCTGCCTAGTACTGACCCAGATCATTGGTTCATCTAACTCAATGCCTGGCAGGCAGCAGATATCCAGTGTTTCATAGAGGGGTCTGTTTCAGTCCAACTTGGATGTCTTTCAAGGAGGATTAGACAAATTTGTGGAGGAGAAGCTTATCAGAGGCTACAAGCCATGAAGGCTGTGCTCTGCTCCCACGATCAGAGGAGGTATACTTCTGAAAACCAGTTGCTAGAAACTACAGGAGGGGAGGGTGTTATTGCTAACCGGCTTCTCAGGCATCTGGTTGGCCAATGTGAAAACAGGAAGCTTGGCTAAATGGGCCATTGACCTGGTCCACCAGAGTTTTCTTATATTCTCATGTACTGTAATGCCATTCACAGATCATGTAAGGTAAGCCAGAAGAGCCGCCTCCTTGCTTTACTTGCAATGTTTCATAGTCCTGATATTTACAGCAAAATACCCAAAGAAAGAAACAAAAGGTTTTCCAATGCTGATAAATAACAACATGCAAAAAAGCATGTTCAGTTTCACAGCTTTGGTGTCTGAACTACCAACCCACAGGGCTGTTGTGAAGACAAAATGGGGGAATCGAGATAACAATATACACAACCTTGAGCTCTGGGAGGAAAATCAAGAAACAAATATACAATGAGCTACGAATATGTGCAGTTTCACAACTCTCAGAAATATATATTTGAAACACTTTGTCAACCTTGATAAACAAAGAGAAATTATTGTGTTCAAACACAGTCAATAGTCATTTTAACTTGCAGCAGCTTTGAGATGTCCAGATATTTTGTGGCTGCATTTGTGGAAACATTTTGTATTTTATATTTTTGCTTTATGGTTACTGTATATTAACAAATAGCATCCCAGTTAAGAGAAACAGACCAGTAGTGGCTGGGTGGGGGACTGTAATATTCCATTTTTTTCTGAGGAAAACCCTCATTTATTTTCAAAGTGAGTTACTTTTCAGTAAAACCTACCAAACCCAGCCAGTTTCGTTTTATTCTTTAAAGGCAGCACATTGTGTAAATGAAATAATGGGGACACAAGCAAACTTACCGCCATGATCTCCTCCATTTAGCTTCTCCTGCTGCTTTGCAAAGGGCCTCTCCTGAGTCCCAGGTGGGGTGGTCAACATTCCTTCCTCTGATTGCTTAGCAACAGTGATTAAGTGACCTTAGCAACAGAGGCCTACCTAGGCTCCCTTGCACCCTTGGTATTGGTGTCCCTTGAGCCCTTGGCAAGGAGAGTGGGTGGGTGGGCTGGCTTCTAGACACCCCAAACCAGGGTCGAGAGGTGGTTGGGCAGACTCAACCAACTCCTAGGTATGTCCCTGCTTAGCAATGGTGCTGCCCACGGAGTGCCAAAGCCTTAGTGATATCTCACATATTGTTTTATAACTTTCATTAGATGTCTCTGATTCCCTTCCTTTTTAAAAATGCCAAGCGCCTGGAGCCCCTGCTAGCATTGGGCCTGGTACTTTTGAATTCCTTGTACCCCCCTCTGCCAGTGGCCCTGATGCAGTTACAACTATAGTATCCCTTGGAGATAGAAAGCTACCCAGTATGATGGCCTGGGATTCGGACTTGGATGCTGAACCTGAGGAATCCCAGCTGCACAGGATTCCCCGCCTCCAGAACCAGCTGAGCTGGGGCTGGGGCATGAGCCTGAAGGGTCCTCACCTGTGCTCAGGTGCAGGCACCAGCTGAGTCTGCTCCGGCTCCTGAAGTGATGGAGGACCCATTGCCTGCAGGTGCTCTACTCTCAGCCCCGTCAGAGGAAGCTGAGGTTGCCTCTGGGTCCAGTAACCCTCCAGCCTCTCCTGAGCTGCAGAGGCTCAGGGCAGAGAGGCGGAGGGAACTACCGGTAAGTTCCCGCAGGAGGAGTGCTCGCCTCCAGGCCAGGAGAGGCAAGTCACCAGAGGATCGGGGCTGCCCTATGCCTCGAGGCAGATAAAAGCCGGCCAGCCCCAGTCCCAAGTTGCGGGAGCAACATTGTTGGTTGCTAGTTCCTGCTGCCTGAACTCCTGACCTGGCTCCCTGCTTGCATGCCTGTTCCTGACTTCACCCGACTCCCTGCCCTGCACCCAGCTTCAGCTACTACGGACTGCCTCCATGTTGCACCTTTGACCACGGACTGGACTTGGACCTCGCCTCTCGGGTAACCCACAGGACCAGCACACCCAGCTTCGGCTTAAATACTTCCTGCCTAGCCCCCTGCCTTCATATCCAGATATTGGGCCACAACGCCTGATCTCTATTCTTCAGAAAAATGAGCAGCCGGAACTGGAACCTCTTAGAGAAGTCAGGGAGTCTTACTTGAGCCACTCTGGCCTATCAGTGCAAGGCTTGTACCTTGTAGATTTTCTCATTTGGGCAGTTGTTTAACATCCACAGCATCCAAACAACTATCAAGGCATGGTTCTTTCAATGGAGAGGACAAATCAGCATATGTAGATGAGTACACGCAGAGTATGTAGATGAGTACACACAGAGAGAACTTATACCTCAATTGATATGAATGGCGTAGACCTTGCAGCTGGCTGGGCTGATGACTGCTTGAGGACTGGGCAAATGATTCCTGCATTGCAGGGTGCTGGATTAGATGATCCTTTTTTTTTAAATTATGTTTATTAAAATTTTCAAAAAAGAATACAAAGAAAAACAGAAAAGAGAAAAAGAAAAAAGAAAAAAGAAGAGAAAAAGAAAAACAGCAGTTTAAAAAGTTTACCGTAATTACATTCCATACCCAATTTCCTTGACTTCCCCACACCTGCCCTTCTTGTATTCCAATTCCAATTTTTAGCTCAGCAGTTTTTATCCCCCCCACATTACCTTATTTCCTCTAATTCAATTATCTTAAACAAATTTTAACTTCTAAACCTCTATCTTTATATTTCAAAACTTATTCTTAACATACTTTCCCTAAATTCTTCCATCAATTTAATTAACCTATTTAAACTTAAAAATCCCAATCTTTATACACGAAACACTTATTTTTGATAATCTTTTGCTAAGGTCGGCCCCAAATCTCTCCCCAAATTCCCCATTTTCATGTTAGTGGCAAAAGCCAACTTAATTAAAACAGAATCATATTTTTACACCCTTTAAATTCCCGAAGCCCTCCCACCCCCTTTCCCGGTTTCAATCCCCAACCAAAGTCCATCAGTCCATCCAAAATCAGCCTGGCGATCTCACATCCGAGGCACTTAACCCTCTCTCAATTTCTCTCTGCCGGTTTTCTTGATAGTCCTTTATTTTAAATTCCGAATCTCGAAGAGGCTCTGTTCCAGTAAAATCCATATTTCTTCCAGCCAGACCTCCATATTTAACATTGGAGCCAAAATCTTGTTTCTTGCTTCTCATAAGTTCAAATGTCCCAAAGCCTCCAAACTCTGTACTGTCCATATTTAGAATCATAGAATCATAGAATCATAGAATCATAGAGTTGGAAGAGACCACAAGGGCCATCGAGTCCAACCCCCTGCCAAGCAGGAAACACCATCAGAGCACTCCTGACATATGGTTGTCAAGCCTCTGCTTAAAGACCTCCAAAGAAGGAGACTCCACCACACTCCTTGGCAGCAAATTCCACTGTCGAACAGCTCTTACTGTCAGAAAGTTCTTCCTAATGTTTAGGTGGAATCTTCTTTCTTGTAGTTTGGATCCATTGCTCCGTGTCCGCTTCTCTGGAGCAGCAGAAAACAACCTTTCTCCCTCCTCTATGTGACATCCTTTTATATATTTGAACATGGCTATCATATCACCCCTTAACCTCCTCTTCTCCAGGCTAAACATGCCCAGCTCCCTTAGCCGTTCCTCATAAGGCATCGTTCCCAGGCCTTTGACCATTTTGGTTGCCCTCCTCTGGACACGTTCCAGTTTGTCAATGTCCTTCTTGAACTGTGGTGCCCAGAACTGGACACAGTACTCCAGGTGAGGTCTGACCAGAGCAGAATACAGTGGCACTATTACTTCCCTTGATCTAGATGCTATACTCCTATTGATGCAGCCCAGAATTGCATTGGCTTTTTTAGCTGCCGCGTCACACTGTTGGCTCATGTCAAGTTTGTGGTCAACCAAGACTCCTAGATCCTTTTCACATGTAGTGCTCTCAAGCCATATGTCTTCAGATCCCCATAAGAGGAGATCTCTCCAGATTCCATTCTTCACTTCCAGCCAAACTTTCATTGTCATGTTCTTATTTTCAATTGTTTCCAACTTAACAGGCCTCTGGCTCTCTTTAGCCATCTGCAACATCCCAGCGCCTCCTTCTTTCTCATATTCTTTAAATGGCATCTCAAATGACTCAGACTCTTTCTCCTGTTTGGCTATAAGGATTTTTGTATCAGCAACAACACTTCCCTGTTCATCTGCAGGAGCTTGAATCATATCCTTTCCAGGTTCAGCAATTTTGTTTACTGTTCCCTTCATTGTTATTACACTCATAGTCAAAACATTTGTCTGCTTCTGTAGATTTCCCAAAAGACGGAAGGTCTTTTCCAGTTCAGCCAGTATTTTTCCACTTACAGCCATTTTTGTAATGTCCTGAACCCCCTCTAGAGGGATTCTAGTTACTTAATGACAAATTAACCTTTTCTTCTTTGTTTTTAACAATTTATTACCAAATTGTATCAGATGTAACCAGCAAAGACAGCAAAGACACAGTTCTCCTTTTTCCCCCCAACTTTGACAGCTAATTTGACAGCTGTCAAAATCTATAAACCTCTTCCACAGGCTCTCTCCCCGATCGCTCCCGGGTTTTGGGGGAGGGGTGAATTCCGTTCTCTTATCCTCCAGCACAGTCACTTAAATTGGCCCAATATAAAGTTAATTGCACTTTTCCACACACACAAAAAAAGACATTCACACAACCTTAGTAATAAAATCCTTGCTTTACGATGTTTACAAGGCGGGCAGGTTGACTTCCTTTTTAGCACCTTACCCGATCTTGCCGAATTCCCAGAAATAATTTTCCCTTTTAAGTCCAATTACCGTGTTACTCACGGGTCGTTACTTTTGATCCAAAAGTTCAAAAGAAGAAATTAGCGCTCTCCATCCATGGCATGCGGCTTCACTCAGCAGGGGAAGCAGTCGAACTCTCAGCACCACACCTCCCTCCGTCCCCCGTTCCGAAGCCTTTAAAAAGGCTTCTTTGCGGGTCGGGGGGATGCGCAAATGGTGCCCACCGAGTCACCAGGTCCACAGGCTTCAGCGCCTGTGGTTTCTAAGGGTCCCCGCGTTGCCGCCGCGGCAGAACCCGACCCCTGTTGAGCAGATTCCCTCCGGAGCTCGGAGGGAATCCGCCATTAGACGATGGCGCGAACCCGGAAGTCGGGATTAGATGATCCTTGTGGTCCCTTCCAACTCTACAATTCTATGATTCTATAGTGCCCCCCCCGCCCCCGGGGAATTGGTGGCGGCATGCCATATTGGTTGTGCAGTCTATTGCAGGACCTGATCCCACAGGTTTACTTGTATGAGGAATGGGGCACCTGTGGCCCTCTAGATAATATAAATATCAATAATAAAATTATTACTATTTTAGAAGATATCTGAAGGCAGCTCTATATAGGGAAGTTTTTTTTAAAAAAAAATGTTTGGTGTTTGATTGTGTTTTTATATTTTGCTGGAAGCCGTCCAGAGTGGCTGGGGCAACCCAGTCAATTTTATTATCTAAATAATAAAATCATTATTTAAAGTTGTTGGGTTTCCATTTCTCAAGATCCTTGACCCCTGGCTATGCTGGCAACGGTTGATGGGAGTTGTAGCCGAAAACATTATGGAGAGCCATTGGTTTCCCATTCATGACCTGTATAATGTCTGATTCTCTCCTCATGCATATACCTCCCTGTTCTTATTTGACCCCACTATATTTTCTCTAAGCCCTTTGCTGGAGCATTGCAGCCATTTATCCAACCGTAGGAAACAAGTATAACATACTGGCTAACCAAAAACAATTTCAAAAGTGCAGTTATTTCTGTTCCTGAAGAGGACTTCGTAGCGAAGCTGCATATGTGATACCAACTTCCTGAAAAAATAATGTCCTTTAATAGGAGTGCAGGGCAGGTCCCGATAGGACCCATGGATCTGAAGTGGAAAGGAGGTTTATTGAATATTAATGGCTCCCACCCACCTGGCAAGCTTTACACAACAGCTTGGAAAACAATTATCTGATGGCACTGAAATTTCTTAATGTTTGCATTGAAATATGAGTTTAGCTAGTTTCAGGCTGATGTTAATGGAATAAACAGACCTTCCAGAAGGAATGATTTCCAATTCCAGTCTTGATGCCTCTTAATAATACACCTAGTTCATTAAGTATGTTTGCTATATTACATCAGTAATAACAGTTGTTTTTTAGTGGGGCAAAAATGAACAGTTTAAAAACAAAAACAGCCACTTTTTAAATTACTTGTTACAACAGGCTGAGAAATCATCAGTAACGATCTTTTGGGGTAACAATGATGCATCCAGAAATTAAAAAGTCTGCCCCAGGCAAGTATTTGGTGCTTAAAAGTGGAAGTGATATGCAGTTACTTTGTTGTTGTTGTTGTTTGTTTAGTCGTTTAGTCGTGTCCGACTCTTCGTGACCCCATGGACCAGAGCACACCAGGCCCTTCTGTCTTCCACTGCCTCACGCAGTTTGGTCAGACTCATGCTGGTAGCTTTGAGAACACTATCCCTTCTCCTTGTGCCCTCCATCTTTCCCAACATCAGGGTCTTTTCCAGGGAGTCTTCTCATGCAGTTACTACCTTTATCTTCTTTCAGCTTCCCAGATCTTACTCTTCAAACACATCACTACCAAATATCTGTAACTCATGCCTGCCTTTTGTGCTGTTCTAAATCTTCTTTAACGTCAATGATGCCTCAGGTTCAGGGCTGCATTAAGACCTTTAGAGGCCATAAACTCTGAAAAAAGGTTATGGTGCCCTCCCCCCTGCATATATAAAATAAAAAAATAAAAAAATACTAAACAGTAAAAAAAGTTTTTCTTTAATGACACAAAACTTACACATATGCTGAAATTAAAATAGCAGCTTTCTAAATTTTTGGATTACAAAATTCTTTCAAAAACATGTTTCTTATTTTTCTGTGTGTGCCCCAACTTTGCTGGTGCCCTAAGCATGTGCTTACCTTGATTACTGGGTAAACCAGCATTGTTTAGGTTTAACTATAATTTCAATGGGGTGAAAGCTAATTAGTAAAAAAGGAAACGCTGAATTATTATAATAACCTCCAATGGATTTATCAGTTTTCTTGGTTTCGGGAGAAGAGTCTTTCTGGCTAAGAAATACTGCATTGATATATCCCTGTTTGAATGGGGGCTGGGAGACAGACTATGAGTGTGGCGCTCCCTACTCTGATAAGGTGTAGGGTAGTTATTTCCTGTGGAATACAGCGGGGTGAATTGAATGTTGAACTTGATCCCTACCTAAATTCTTTCTCTGAATCAGCTTCTCTTTTTTGCGCGCGCGCGCGCGCACACACACACACACACACACACAGAGTAGGGCAGCAACACAGAACAGCGATGTCTCTGCAATACAATATGAAGTCAGTCAAAACAAGCACCAGTCCTTAGATATTAAAAACATTCCTGCTGTGTCACATCATGGCGCCGGCATAAGCTAAAGTCAAGACTTTATATTGTCAAGAGGCACTAACTTCAGACTGCATTACAACATGGATGTTTGCCAGCAAGCATAAATAAAGAACTTGCTCATAAACAATATCTTGAGGCAGTATGTCAAGCAATTTTTCCTTTTTCTTTTTTGCAGAAAAGAAAGCTTGCTACGACCGTCTGTTTAGGACTCTCTGTTGTCCTGTTGATCGTTGAGTTTTAAGACAAGCTTTATAGCGGTTCCCAGATGCTGGTGTATCTGGCAACGGCAGTTGCAAGAAAATGAATGAGTAAACAGTTTGTAAAGCTTACGACTTGCTCGCTCTGGCGTTATACACCTTCATTTGTATGCATCCAGATCCCGAGGTGGGATAGCCTTCTCAGCAGATTCCAGTGGTGTTGGGGCACCATTTTTGTGAGAATTGGATTTGAACAAAACCTGAATCTTGAGCCTTGGAGGAATTTTTGGATTGACAGAGGTGAAACAGGATCTGTATAGGGCTGCATAAGTCAAAGAAGGGAGTCCCAAAGCGCTCTGTGGTGCCACTCAGATACAGCCTCCACTATCCTCTGACTTACACTGCTTTTAACCTTCCCCTGCTTACTCCCTTCTGCTGACCTTCACAACAGGATGAACCATGGTTGCTTCTGCTGAGAGTGGACCCATTAATTTGGCTGCTCATTTGTTTCTGTGTTCAGTTCAGGGAACCCACTTTCGTCCTAATAACTTAAGTGTCAGGGACTGGGTAGAGGAGAAATGGTGGAGAGCGCCTCCCCAGCTTGACCCTTCCAGTGAGGAGGAAGAGGAAGACGGTTTAGATTTACAACACGAGTTTGATGGAGGTCACAGCTCAGAGGCAGATGAGGGGAAAATTTGGGAAATAATGGGAGAGGAGGAGGAAGAGGAGGAGGAAGCACCAGGGGGGCAACAGCTGATGGATACAGTGTCTTTAGATAGCATTCCAGACCTTCCATCTCCCAGAACCCGGCAAGCCTTGAAAGCAGAAGAGCAAAGAGCACAAAGACAGAGGGCACTTAGCAGCATCCGTAGGAGAGACAATGAGATTGATGGATGAGAAAGTGGGGGAGACAGAGGTGGACATTCACTTGGGACAACGCCATTATCCAAGAGGCTGGATTCTATAGCCTCTCTCTGTAAATACTGAATAAAAAGTGGACAGTAAGAAACATTTCCTTGTCTTTGTCTACTCCTGGGCAACCAGCCAGGAGTCGCTGGCAGCAGCCTGACACTTTGGCCCTAACAGCTGAAAGACCAAGTCCTTCCTTACAGACCTTCCTGCAAGTTAAGATCAGCAGATGGGGCTCTCTTGGTAGGTCCACCTCTGTCAGACCTGAGGGTGGGGGTGCCTGAGATAACATTTTCTTTGGGTGCCCTTAAGTTGTGGAATACACACAGAAGTGCATTTGGCTTCTTCACCATACAGCTTTTAGCAAATGCTAAAGACACAATCCTTTACCTAGGCCTTTGATCCCCGAGATGTGTGTTTTCACCCTGTTCCAGTGATTGTAATCTGTTTTGACTGGTTTTAATTTTGTTGTAACTTGCCCTGGGACCTGATGGTGAAGGGTAGATAATAAATTTAATACTAATAATTTCAATGGGTCTGCTCTGAGTAGAACCTACTTGGTTATGACCCTTGGTAGTCACATGTGACAATGGAAACCTCAAACATGCGCAACCTCGTCAACTGATACACACGTTTCTAGGATTGCATTCTGGTATATTAACTTTGGTCTGAGAACCAACCTCAAATGAAGACCTGGTCCTACCCATACCTTCACATACACATAGCATTTCTAAGCTTTCAGTTTCTGATTTATATCAACAAATCTAAGGAAACTGCTAAAAAGCTGCAGCCCTTGACAGCAGAAAAGCTACAATGCTTCGGTGAGGGAGTGTAATATGCCAAGGACTAGGGATCTGAAAGTAAACAATGTCAGCTCATGCGCCTCTCACTTGCCTTCCTGTGACACTGTGCAGCTGCAGCCAATGGACTTCAGCCAAGCTAGTCGTGACTGATGTGCTTGTTTCCATTTCTGTAGCTTCCCATTACTGCTCTTCATTCAAATAAATGTTAATGGCTAAGAACTAGGGATGTGAGGGAAATTTTGCTTGGGTTTGCCTTTTAATGTGCATCTTCCTAACTGAGGTTTTCTAAAACACCGTTTG
Organism: Podarcis raffonei; assembly: GCF_027172205.1. NCBI lineage: Eukaryota > Metazoa > Chordata > Lepidosauria > Squamata > Lacertidae > Podarcis > Podarcis raffonei. Next base: position 25,167,543 of record NC_070613.1, on the reverse strand, counting down.
AACTGAAATGCAGCTCTCATTTCTGGAAATGCTCTGAATCTTGCATTGAGTTTGCCCAATTAAAAATGTCTACTACATTGCATATATCAGGGGAAAGTGTACACAAATTGGAAACAAAACTGCGTACATTTGTGAAAATAACATGGCACAATGCAATTGGGAATATTACTTGCAAAAATTTGCAACTGGGAATATCACTTGCAAAAATGTGTGAATTAGGAAAAAATGCATACTTAATCACTGACAAATATTTGTGACTCCCCCCCCCATGCAACTGATGCAGAAATGTGGTGATTTGAACTTAAGAAAAATGAGTTACTAATATATTGCTGATCCCTATTGAATCAAATACAAGTTCATTTCAATCCCAATTGCTCTGGGTGCTTCAATGAGCCCAGTTGCTTTCTTGCACTGTGTTGATTCCATTCATTTAAATAGAGGAGCAGATTTGTAAGATGTGCAAAGGACCTGCCTTCTCTGTTGAAATGAATGGGATCAGCCTATGTAAGAAATCCATAGGATAGCCCTTGTAAAATTCCCATGGTAATAGGGAAGCAATGAGCCAGGTCCATTGTGTTAGTACATCTTGTGGCATCAGAGGACCCATATTAAACTGAAAACATTTTAAACACATGCTAACAAAGCCTGAAAGTAAGGCAGGGAAGTTATTTTTTTATTTGGTTGTTAATCAATATATTCAAAAGTTTTCAGAGAATCACAAATGCCAGTGTAAACATGCGCCAGGTACATAGATAATATAAAGTATTGCACATAGAAAAAAATATATATCATCCACATTTCCTAATGATGTTTCATCCATCTGTAGTTGATGTGTAGGTGTTCAGTCAAGCCACCATTCTGGATAAACTATGGGTTTAAGTCAATAATTCAGCATTTAGAAAAGAGATACAACTCACTTCTTTTCCAAGGGTGGATATGTGAATAAGCTGGCAATGGTGCAGAAATCTGCAGCATGGTTTTGATACCTGAGGCAGTCATCCTCTGCATCTTATGAGTGCATATGAGAAGTAAAAATGGTTGTAGCAAGAGGAAGCCCCCATCTTCACTGTCCTGCCTTGTTTCAACCAAGAACTGATCCCTGCCCCTGAATGGTTCTCTGTAAAAAGATAGCTCAACAGTTAATTGGATGAGGGGTTCAGGAGCCAATTGTCCGTTTGTTCTTCCCAGTCTCTGGCAATAGTAGTTTGGGTTTTGGCAAGGCAACAATTAGGATAATGAGAATGATTGAATCTGGGTCATAGGGTGCTAAACATGAATTCAACAAGCCAGGCAGGGAGAAGGGAAGAAAGTGAGCAATGTTAGTACTTTCCAGCACATTTACATTGAACATTTTACTTGTGGATTCAAAGGATATGAGTATAGAAGGTACAGGAAGTTCAAAACCTCATGCAGATATTTTTTTAAAAAAACAATTTACCCCAATGCATTCAGTTTTAAGCAAGGTTCACCATATGAGTGGAAGCTAATCTGGTCCAGCCATTCCAAAGTCTATGGACTGGTGGCTATTAAGCTCATGTTTATAGGAACACCTTGGAAATCTTCCTGGATTAGGTCCAGTGTCTTGCTGAAATTAATGGGCCTAAACTAGTCTGAACAGGACTAATGCTAGATAAATTTGTAAGAGACAACACGAAAACAAAAGTCAACTGTGGATAATAATAATAAAAAAGATCATTGCAATTCAGAAACCAGGTGTGTACATGGTGCTCCTCCATGTCCCCATTACTCTCAGTGGCACCCTGCTAGTTTCCACACATGAAAAGGAATGCACACAGATTAGCCCTCTCCATTGAAATTAATGGGAAACCATTCCATGTGCAGGAGTTCCCTACACATGCACCGCAGCTCTCATGTTAAAAAAGAGACTTGCTGGATTGGGTTGTTAAAAGTCCAAGTGCCTGCAAATGGTTTGCTAAAAATCCAATAGTATGGAACTTCCTTAGGAAAGCTATGGGAGCAAAAAAGAAAGACATGACCCTTACGTTGGTTTCAAACTAGATCTGGATACATTTATAAAGGTAATTTTTAATCTGTTATACAGATGTGCCACACTAGGATTAGGGGAGGTTTTGTTTCACTTTACATCTTCTTCACTTTGAATCATCAGTGGTTGTTTCAATTGGAAGCAGATGCTGAATGTTGGAAGCTCACTTGCGCTAGTGAGCCCAAGCTGAACTTTCCTTAAGAAGGCTTGGTGAATGGGGTTTGTTTTGCAGCAAAGGCTTAACTGATTTTGTTTAATTTACATTGGATGTTTTCTCCCAAATCAGGTTGGCCGGCTGATTTTTCCCGCTTTGCCTCACCTTATTGTATGTGGTTTAGGATCACAGGAAGCTGCCCAGTCAGACAATTGGCCCATCGAGCCCAGTATCATCTACCGCGATAAACAGCAATTCTCCAGATTTTCAGACACGGGACACTTCCAGCCCTAACTGCAAATGTCAGGGATGAAACCTGGGACCTTCTGGGACTGCTCTGTCATTGAGCCATTGCCCTTCTTAGTTCACCTTACTAGCAGTAACTGAACTGTATTACTTGAGTATGCACAATTTACTACTGTCTTTTCTACAATTAGGCTGCAATCCTATATAGGTTTTGTTGGGAGTAAGTTCCAGACTTCCATGTGAGTAAGGACTGCACTCTGTGTGTCTAACATGGGACTCCAGACTTCTCTCTGCTTGGCAATCAGGATATAGTGGATAACCTTAATCTGCTATGTCCACAGTGTGGGGCGATTAAATAAATGGAAGATTCTATGTCATGTTCCTTAGGGTTCAGGTTGAACTATAATCTTCAGAGTCACTTCCCAGGCCTGTGATTCTGCAATTCTTTATCATACACTCCATCCTATAAAATAATATATACTTTTGCTTCCGTTCCGACTCTTATAACTGGTATATGGAATGTGCAGGATACATTCACTCTATTTACATGCAAAGTAATGTTATCATCAGTATAAAACTTCAGAGCCTATTTTGGTTAGGATGCCCAGCCTACAAAAAGATGGAAAAATAAATAATTGTGCCTCGCTTATGGAAAGTGTTTTAGAAGGCTACTTTTGCTTGTCAGAAGTACTTTCACAGTACCAACAATATTGCTTGTCTCCCTGAGCCAGAGTTTCATAGAAATTCCTATCCTTAGGGAGTCACCACAACATTATGCCATGATACAGTAGAGTTTGAACATTTTGTCTTTAAGCCATACAGCAACGCAGGCGATTCACCACCACATGGTCCAGACTACAGGAGTGCTTCTAATGCCATCCACGTGTGAATGACTCAAGTGATCCTTTGTTTAAATAAAACTCTCTCTCTCTCTGCTCATCAGCTGGTTATGTTTTTGAGGCAGTGATCATTGTTCTTGTCTTCCCTTCTAAGGTCATTTATGTAGTGAATGCGTAGAACTCTGCATAGTTTGGATTACGACCACATCTTGGCAAGGAAGTTCCTGGTAAGTGGAATCTGTTGTACTTTTCTGCTCTTGACCAGAACGACTCTCCTCTTCCTATGTGTCAGTAGTCTTGTCACTTGTCAGTTGCACCCTGTCAGCCATGTCATCTCGAGGGGGCCTTGCTCTGTCAAAGAAGCCGCACTGGAATAAAACAAAGAGTCATGTGTGGACAAGTTGGCAAAGCAACCATCTTTTCTCTCTTTTTCAGGTCCTGCCCTCAGACTCAGACATTATGGCTTGGTGTCATACACCTGTATAAACATGTAGAGGAAATACATATGCATTGGCAGTGCTTTTGCCTTAAATTTTAATCAACCATCTCTGTATTGAAAAAAAGAGCAGTTTGGTTACCTGGTTCTGAGAAGTTTTCAAGCCTTAAAAAGATCTCACAACCAAATATCCAGGGATTCCAAACATTAAACCCCTTGTTGTCCTACTGGCTGCATATAGAATTATACCATGCAGAAGCTGTTTTTAAATGCCTCCACAAATTTGTGTGATTGGCTGAGTGCAGCATGAGATTGAACAGGTCCCCAAAAAGCAGTCTGGACTGCCTGTAGGAGCAATCACTGAAACGAAATGTTTCAGGGGGGAAATCTGGTGTGGCATGAATTGCTCACAGCCACTGAGCTCAATCAAGCTATTCTGGACTAAAGACTATTGAGTTTGCACCTTGGCAACTCAATTAAAAAGCGAATTCATTTGAACAAACAGTCAAGGTGGTAACTGAAATGGAGAAGCCACTACAAGGTGATATTGTTTAAAAAAGCAGCAGCAAAGGGGCTGCTTGAATGTCCTGCAATGTCATAGTTATATGGACTCAGCCTGCTAAGTCATAAAAGGTAAAGGTAAAGGTACCCCTGCCCGTACGGGCCAGTCTTGACAGACTCTGGGGTTGTGCGCCCATCTCACTCAAGAGGCCGGGGGCCAGCGCTGTCCGCAGACACTTCCGGGTCACATGGCCAGCATGACAAGCTGCATCTGGCGAGCCAGCGCAGCACACGGAACGCCGTTTACCTTCCCGCTGGTAAGCGGTCCCTATTTATCTACTTGCACCCGGGAGTGCTTTCGAACTGCTAGGTTGGCAGGCGCTGGGACCGAGCAGCGGGAGCGCACCCTTCCGCGGGGATTCGAACCGCCAACCTTTCGATCGGCAAGCCCTAGGCGCTGAGGCTTTTACCCACAGCGCCCTGGAAATCTGCAATCTTATTCATTCTCACAGCTTGCTTTTGAGTGAAGACTGAGCTGTGTCTTTCACAACAATGAACAGCCTTCTGAGCAAAAATTAATTGATCCACCTTAGCATCATTTATAACCACCTTGGCATCATTTATAACTTCAGCTATTTATCTGAATACGCCCTAAGCCTCCCATGCTATTCCAGATGTTGCTGCAGTGATGCATTGACAATGCTGCTGGAAGATACCCTGGGACAAAGATACCCTGGGGAAATGGCAACTCTGTAGTTCTTCATCTTTGCAATGTGAACAACCTTTGGTTCTGTGATGGTGACCATGGAGCAAGTGTTGCTGGTGCTGGTGGAAACCAGGTGTTCAGCATCCGTGCTCTAGTCTGCAACCCTTCACAGCTGTGAGCCATGAATCATCTGGTGGGGTAGATCAGAACAGTTGGCAAGTGCTCTGCCGAGTCTTATCTGTGCACTTGCCATGTCATACAAACTTGCACTGTGGTTGACCTGTCCTGAAGTCGACCTCTTCTCAAACTATGGAGGCAAGATGTAAGTGTGGGGTAGATGACGAAATGACAAGAGTTAGGTGTTGGGCAAGAGCCTCTCACCTGCTTGACTTACTAGTCTAAGCGGCTGGATTTGATTATCTGCACCATCCGTTGGGGATCTTTTAAGTTCAAACAGAGATGATATAAAGGAATGGAATGCATTTTTGAAATATTAAATCTCTGCATGGCAGTCTTTGAAATTATCCTTTGGAAGGATTAATAGGAAGAAGAAGCACGCTTGCTCTGTTCTTCTGAGTTACTGTGCCAAGCTTGGTCAACTTGTGACCCTCCAAGAAGAAAACAAGCCCACCCAACATCTGTGCCAGGGGCTTGACAGAGCTCCTGTTTTTGCTATCTTCCTGCAAAAACAGAGGGGAAACCTAGCTTTGGCAGGATCTGGTCAGGTTTTATACAGGCCTATCTGCCACGTATGGAGGATTTCCTTGCTGAACTGCCAACCTGATACCTTGGAACTGACATGATTTATTTCAAAGCCAAAAGTCAATGTGAGAGTTCCTGAGCATTTTCTATATTCTTAATAGTCAAACTTAAAAAAAAAAGATGGAAGGGGGAAAAGAAGTTTGAAATGGACATGAAACAAGTGGTAAGGTGGATAAATATTTATTTTCTTTTAAATCAGATGTTTCAGATTGTTTATTTTAACTGTATTGTATCAGGGTTGTTGCTGCTTTTAAAAAACAGTTCAAAACTAAATGTATGACCCTCTGTCAAACAATTTCATTTCTGCATTAAACTTGCTATTCTATGTTAACGGGAAACCCTGGGGAACAAGATTTGACTTCTGAGGTCAAGCATTATAAATATGAGAAAATAAACCATGTACTGCATTTATTATTGTTGCAAGTTATGAATATGCACCACTCTTATCTACCAAGCAGCATGAATATTTACATTTCATCTCATTACTGTTTGACACAATACTTGTCAGCTTTGCTTCTAAAAAGTTCAGGGCACAGTCTAGCACACTTAACTCTACTGAATTATGGCCCATGTCTTCCATGAAATGATTTGCTTAGCGTCCTTGCACACGTACAAATAATAAAAAATATATCTATTAAATTCATGCTAAACAGACATCACTCTGTAGTACAAAAGGCATGTAGTGGGCTACATGACAGAAACTTTGGATTATGATCTTAGCAAGATAAAAGTCCTGTTTAGTTGTGTGATGGCTTTAGGGGTTGCTCGTGCGTAAGTTACCGCCGCTCTGGGCTTGGTTGCCTGGTTAAACCGTTTCTGTCTGGACAGCCATCCACTCCATGGCTGTTCAGTCGTTGGCAGAATCCGTCAGTGGGCGTTTCTTGAACCTCTTCCAGCAAAGAAGTTCTTTGACGCCAAGTCACCGCCTACTTTCCCTGCGCGGAAGTCTTCTGCGCAGGGTGGGTGTGGGCAGCGGAGGACCTGTGCTCTCCTCGCTGGTCTCCTGCGAAGAGTCCTGGAGCCTCCCCTCTGCTTCCCCCATCAACCCCCCTCTATCCCTGGTGTTGCGCTGATTTTCTTCCCCCGCCAGAGACCTGCCTCTCTCCCTGCTTGGCCCCTCTCCAGCATCGCTGTGGAGCCTCGCCTCCTCCTCTAGCTCCGATGGCAGTTCCCTGACATCCATCTCCCCCCCAGAACCCCCTCCACCCCCGGCCCGAACTTTCGATCCAACTTCGTCCCTGTCCTCGGCCGACGATGCAGGGAATCCCCGGAAGGAGCTGTCACCATCCTCAGAGGATTCAAAACCCACTTCCCACCCGCTCTGATCTCTCCCCGTGGGGTGGGCCTCCCAGTCTGAATCTTCCCTCTCCCACGCTTCTCCTCCCTCCTCTTCGGAGGCCGGAAACCCCTCAAAGTCCTCCTCGTCGTCTGTGGTGCCAAATTGCTCCTCCCAGAATCTCGCTGGTGGTTTTGGTTTGTGTGGGAACCGACTGTGGAACTCTTCCACTAGATACCCGTCATTGATCGCCTCCGCGGGAACCCACGTGTCTTCTGATCGGGGTTCTCCCTCCCAAGCTACCAAGTACTCCACCTTGCGCCCTCGCCATCTGGAATTGAGTATTTCTGTGGCTTGGTTGTGGTGTTCCCTCTCCTCTACCTGCGGGTGTGTGGTGACTTCTCCCTCCCGTCCCGGGAATTCCCGCCCCTCCCTGTACGGAGAGAGTAGGGACCTATGAAACACCGGGTGTAACTTCATGCTGTCAGGCAGCTTGAGCCTGAATGCCACCGGGTTCACTTGCTGTGTTACCTCAAAAGGTCCCAGCCGCCTCGGCTGCAACTTCTTGCACCCTCCCTTAAAGGGTAACCGTCGGGTTGACAACCACACCCGGTCTCCCACCCGTATGGTCTCCCCTTCCCGACGGTGCTTGTCTGCCTGCCTCTTGTAAATTTCCTTGGCCCGCTCCAAATTCATCTGGAGTTGCTGGTGCAAGGCCTCCATTTCTTCCACAAACTGCTCTGCTGCAGGTATGCTCCCCCCTTCCTCCCCCCTCCCCAGGAAGGCCCTGGGGTGACACCCATAATTGGCCATGAACGGGCTCATTCCCGTGGACACGTGTTCAGCGTTATTGTACGCAAATTCAGCCAGCGCTAGTTTCTCTACCCAATCATTCTGTCTCTCGCTGATGGAGCAGCATAGGTATTGCTGGAGTATACTGTTCGCTCGTTCCGCTTGCCCGTTGGTTTCCGGGTGTCTCGCCGTCGAGAAGCCCACCTCGACCTGCAGCAAGCTCATGAGCTTCCTCCAGAACCTCGAAGTAAATTGTTTCCCGCGATCTGAGATGACCCTCGAGGGAGCTCCATGCAACCTGAAGATGTGATCCACAAACAATCTGGCCGTTTCCTCTGCCGTCACCGCATGTGAGCAAGCTATGAAATGGCACATTTTTGTCAGTAGATCGACTACTACCATGACTGCTGTCTTCCCCCTTGATTTGGGCAAATCTGTCATAAAATCTATGGACACCACCTCCCAGGGTCTTCCCGGCGTGGGTAAAGGTTCCAGTAACCCTGCAGGGGCCGCCCTCTCCACCTTCGCCCTCTGGCAGCGGTCGCACCCCCATACGTACTCCTGTACATCTTCCCTTACCCTTGGCCACCAGAACTGCCTGGTGACAAGCAGCATGGTCTTGTGCTGACCAAAGTGCCCCGCTGTTGGGTTGTCGTGGAGTTGTTTGAGTACCCTTCCCCTCAGGGTCTCCCCCGGTACGTACAGCGCTCCCTTATAGTACAGTACCCCTTCCTTCTCCTCAAACTCTCCATGGTTTTCCCTTCCTTCCCGTAGTTCCCTGATTTTAGTTTGGGCGAACTCGTCGTCTCTGGTGAGACCGGCTAGTTCTCGTTTCCCAACCAAAACTCCCACACACACCCATCTGTCCTCGGGGAACACGTGTCGGACTTCCGGCGGTCCCTCTCCTTCCATGTACTCCGGCTTCCGGGAGAGCGCATCGGCTCTAACATTCTCCTCTCCCGGCACATACCGGATCTCGAAAGAAAACTTGGATAACTCTTGTGCCCATCGAATCTGTCTCTGGTTGAGTACTCGCGCAGTCCTCCAGTACTCCAAGTTCTTGTGATCCGTGCACACCTGGATCTTGTGCTGCGCCCCTATTAACAGATGTCTCCATCGGTGAAACGCTGCGTAGATAGCCAACAGTTCGCGGTCATACACCGTGTAGTTCTGCTCCGACTTGCTCAGCTTCCTCGAGAAAAAGGCGCACGGCCTCCAGTCTTGCTGGGTTCCTGGCTGCAAAAGTACGGCTCCTATGGCCCGGTCTGACGCGTCGGTCTCTAGCCTCATGGGCTTCTCCAGATCCACGTGCAGGAGCTGCTCTTCCGACGCGAACGCCTTCTTCAGGCTTTCAAAGGATTGCTGGGCCCCTTCTGTCCAGACGAACTTCTTTTTGCTACTGAGACAATCGGTGATGGGTGCTGTCAAATGGGCAAAGTTCTTGATGAACTTCCTGTAGAAGTTGCTGAACCCTAGGAACCTCTGCACGTCCTTCTGGGTCTTGGGGGCCTTCCATTCCAGTACCGCCTGCACCTTGCTGGGGTCCATAGCTAGGCCCTTGTCTGGCAACTTGTACCCCAGAAACTCGACCTCCCTTGCGTGAAATTGGCATTTTTCCAGCTTGACCCACAACTGGTGCTTCTGCAGTCTCTTTAGCACTTCCCTGATGTCCTTGACATGTTGCTTCTCATTGTCAGAATAGATTAAGACGTTGTCCAATAAGGCTACGCAGTTTTTGTACAGCAGGGACCCCAACACGTGGTGCATGAAAGCTTGAAAGCAGGCGGAGCCCGACTGTAATCCAAAGGGCATAACTAAGTACTCAAAGGCTCCCAGGGGGGTGAACATTGTGGTTTTCCATTCGTACCCCTCCCTCATCCTAATCAAATTGTATGCTCCCCTGAGGTCCAGCTTGGTAAAAATTTTCCCCTGCCTCACCCGTGTTAAAATGTCGTCAATCCTGGGCATTGGGAAGGTCACGGGTTCTGATACCAGGTTGACGCCCCGGTAGTCCACAACGAGCCTGGGCTTATCAGTATCCCTTTTGTCCACAAAGAACACCGGACTGCCTCCCACAGCCTTTGATTCTCTTATGAAACCTCTTTTCAGGTTCTTGTCAATAAATTCCCGCAACTCCTGCATCTCCCTGTCCAACATGGCATACAGTTTACCCACCGGCAGCTGAGCCCCTGGGAGTAAATTGATTTGGCAGTCAAAGGGCCTATGGGGGGGCAGTCTATCCACCTCCTTCTCACTGAAGACCTCCTGCAGGTCAGCATATTGGGGTGGCACCTTCCCTTTTGGCTCCACAGCCACTCCAGCCACCCTGGCCTCTGTCATCCTTGGGGTTTTCCCCCCATACAGTGTTCCAAGCAGTAAGCTGACCCAAAGGTGACTGACCGCTGATGCCATGCCACTACTGGATCATGCAGTGCCAGCCAGCTCATTCCCAGTATTATTGGGGGTCCTGACAGTGTGGCTACGTGAAAGGCAATGGTCTCTGTGTGCCTGGAAACCCTCATTCTCATTGGTGGGGTCTGGTGCGTCACCTCCCCTCCCAGAAGTTCCCTGCCGTTGATGGTTGTCACTTGCAAGGGAAAATCCAGAGGCAGCAGGTGGAGTTGGTGTTCTAGAGCAAAGTTCTTGCTGAAGAAATTGCAGGAACTGCCTGAATCCAGCAGCCCCTTCACCTTGACTGGGTGCCCATTTGGGAGTTCTAGCACCACTTCTATGGCTATAGCTGCCCTGGGAGGGTCTGGTTGGGGCACTTCTATTGGTTGTTGGCTTGGCTGCTGCCCCCGCTGATTGGCAGCCAAGCTTGTCCGTTTCCCTGGGCCTGATCCGTTTCCCCCTTCCCCTCACAGCCAGCAGTTCCCACCATCCCTTGCCAGGCCTTTCTTTGAGGGCAGACCCTGGCAAAATGTCCTGGCCGTTGGCAGAGGAAACACTTCTTGTTGGTTTTCCAATCCTTTCCCTCCCTCTTGCGCCCTTCAGCGGAGTTTGAAACCTCGCGCGTGCGCGCCATCTATTTCCATTGGCTCCGCCGGCTGGGAAGGCTGCCTCGGGATTTCAGGAATGCGGTAGTCATGGCAACGTTCCCCTCTCCCTTCGCTCTTCTCCTGAGCCCGCGCTTCCTGTCTTACGCCAATCGCAAGCACAGCCTTGGTCAGCTGATCCATCGACTGCAGGCGGGGCACGCGGGAAAGCTCGTCCTTGACCGTTGGGGACAACCCTTCCTCAAACAACATCTGAATGGGTCCAGCATCCAAATCCCACCCAAGCCGGTGTATTAACATCGCAAAGCGCGACCAGTAGTCTCTAACTGATTGGCTCCCCTGCTTGCACCCCATCAATTGCCGTCTAACCACATTTTGCTCCACTTCGCTGGAATACATTGCATTCATTGCCTGAAAAAATTTCCTGAGGTCTTTCAAGGCGGCATTTTGCGTTGCCATTAGGGGCCTGATCCATTCCCGTGCCCCATCCTCCAGATGCCCCACAATGTAGGCCACCCTCTCCCCATCATCCGCAAAGTCATCATGCTGCAGTTCCAAAGCGTACTCTATTTCCATTCGGAACGCGTTGTAGTCCTGGGGCTTCCCCCCAAACTTGTGCACCAGCCCCGGTACCTTCCTTGCGATGGGGGTGGGTCTGACCTTGGTATCCTGAGCCCTCCGTTTGTCCAGCCTCGCCATCAGCAGAGCCACATGCTGTTCTAAATCTCGGTTCCTCTCCACCAGATTTTGCACTCCAGCTGCTTGCTCTGTGGCGCCGGCTTCTCCAGTTTGACTCATGATGCTCCCCTGCCTGTCGCTGCGCACAAGCAACTTCAGGGACTGACGGATTGCTGTGATGGCTTTAGGGGCTGCTCGTGCGTAAGTTACCGCCGCTCTGGGCTTGGTTGCCTGGTTACACTGTTTCTGTCTGGACAGCCATCCACTCCGTGGCTGTTCAGTCGCTGGCAGAATCCGTCAGTGGGTGTTTCTTGAACCTCTTCCAGCAAAGAAGTTCTTTGACGCCAAGTCGCCGCCTACTCTCCCTGCGCGGAAGTCTTCTGCGCAGGGTGGGTGTGGGCAGCGGAGGACCGTGCTCTCCTCGCTGGTCTCCTGCAAAGAGTCCTGGAGCCTCTCCTCTGCTTCCTCCATCAACCCCCCTCTATCCCTGGTGTTGCGCTGATTTTCTTCCCCCGCCGGAGACCTGCCTCTCTCCCTGCTTGGCCCCTCTCCAGCATCGCTGTGGAGCCTCGCCTCCTCCTCTAGCTCCGATGGCAGTTCCCTGACAAGTTGCCAACCAATATATTTTAATATTCGTAGCATTCAATTAGCATGCACTCTTGCTCAAGAAATGCATTAGTAATAAAATGGGAAATGTGATTTTGAATCAATTACTAAGGTTTTCTTCTTCTTCTTGGGGATTTAAGTAACCATTTAAATGGCCTTGATTTAAATTACTGCACTTGATATACGGTGTTATCATAGTGTTAAAGTATGTCCAAACCAGATGGCTTTCTGGATTTTCTCACAGGATTGTTTTGGAGATAAAACAAGAAAGGGGAGAATTATGGGATCCTGCCTTGAGCGTGTTGGAGGAAAGGTGGGATATAAATGTAGCAAATAAAATGAATAAACATCTAAAGTTACTTTTAGTTACACGCAATTTTGGTATGTGGTATCTATGGTATTCTTAAAGGTAAAATAACCAAGCCTGTAGAAGAATAAGTCTTGCTAAGCAGAGCCAGCATGTATCTGCAAGGACAAGTCCTGTCTCATGAAACGATTAAGAGTTCTTTGAGAGTGTCAACAAGTATATAGATAGAGGTGATCTGGTTGACTGACACAACGTATCTGGACTTTCAAAAATCTTTAAATAAGGTAGCTCACCAAAGACTCCGGGAATAAGAGGTGAATCTTGACCCTATTGTGGATCAAGATCTGGTTAAGGAGCAGACAGCAGGAATAAATGGGCAGTTCTCTGAATGCAGAGATGTAGAAACCGGTGTCTACCATGAATTGGCACTGGGACCTGCACTTTTTAGCTAGTTCATAAAAAACGATCTAGAGTTAGGAGTGAGCAGTGAGGTGGCAAAGTTTGCTGATGATACTGAATGGTTCTAGGTTGTTTAAACAAAAACAAAAAAATGGCAAAGAGCTCCAAAAGGACCATTCGGAGAGTGAATGGGCAGTAAAATGGCAAATGCGATTCAATGTAAACAAGTGTAAAGCGATGCTCCTATGGGAGGCAGTGATGGATAGCTTCAAAAGAGGATGAGACAAATTCATGGAGGAAGAGGCTATCAATGGCTACTAGCCATGATGACTGTGTTCTACCTCCACTGTCAGAGGCAGTAAAGCATCTGAATATCAGTTGCTGGAAACCGCCGGTAGGCAGAGTGCTGTTGCAGGCTTCTTACAGGCATCTGATTGGCTACTGTGAGAACATGATGCTAGACTAGATGCGTCATCAGGCTCTTCTAAAGTTCTTACAGAGGCCTATTTCAGCAGTGCTTACCAAGGGGGAAAGACGGAAGGAAAGAGGAAGATGAAGTAACTGGGAAAACATTGGATGAGGATTCAGAACTCAACGTGGTCAGTAATAGGCATGATATAGACCACCGTGGGAAATGGCACCCATCAAGCTGGAATTAAAAACAACGTCTACACATCAGAGACATAGTTTTAAGTACTTTGAAGTCAATTGTTTCCAAGTCCCTGAAACAAAAACTTGTAAACTGCTAGTGACTCAGTGATTGCAAGACTTTAGCGATGTAGTAAAAACATCAAACAGAGCCTACCAATATTAAAATAAAATCACTTGCAGCCTTAAAAAGATAACATTTCTTTTCCTCTGAAGGGGGTGCCCGATCATGTTTCAAAAGATAATTCCTTGAGGTGCTTTGGGAGAAACAAACCTAGAGATGCTTCATTGTAGCATGCTGCCGAAATCTAAATTCCCCAGGCAAAAGAAGATCATAGGTCTTGGGAATCGCAGCCAATCTCTCACTGCTCACTTCTAACTAGCCTTCAATAATGCAAACAAGCCACCTCTTTTGAAAGGTCAGAAACACAAACATGTCAGCGATCCAAAATAAATAACACACCCATCTCGTATGTCCATGATTATTTTGCTCAGAAGATCACACATTCCACCCCCTCCCCACCTCCCCATTTTGTTTTGGTATCATCTTCTCTAGTTTAACACCAATACATTACCTACCTTCCACAATGCTAAGGTCAACATAGCCAAAACCAGCAGTCCAAGGAGTATGGCTAATATTATAACCCACAGCGGGATTATAAAGGAAATGTTTGGAGTAGCCCAAATAACAGATGTTTTGGTCTGAAATGGAAGATGAGAAGGGGGGAAAAAAGATGAAAGGGTAAATGAAGATGAGTTATAATACAACCTGAAAGTGATTATATATGCAGAATTAGAAACTAATGGTATATTCGTAAGGCCGCTGTTTTAAAAACTCAGCATACAGTATCTGCCAGAACTTCACAAAACTTAAGTTCTTGCAGTTCTAGTGAGTGGTATAGAACTAAGTTTCATATAACTAAGTAGACCCAATGAAATTAATGGACATGAGTTAGCCACGCCTATTGATTTTAATAGGCCCACTTTGAGAAAAACCTATACATTTAAAGTAGTATCATACCACTTTAAACAGTCATGGCTTCCCCCAAAGAATCCTTGGAACTGTAGTCTGTTAAGGCTCTTGAGAGTGGTTAGGAGACCTCGGTTCCCCTCACAAGCTTGCTGGAGACATCAGGTAGGATAAGAGTAAACAACCCTGTGGGGTAGGTTGAGAGATGGTGACTTGTCCGAGCCCTCCCACTAAGCTTTAATTGTTGCTAAGCAGCAGATCAACATTTTGACCACTACATCACACCGAGTCTCAATTTGGTTTTACTGCCATGGCTTCACCTCCAAACTGTAGTTTGTGTGGGGAACAGGAGCCTCAACTTATCAAGGATTGTCAGCATCATTCTGCACTTAAGGTTCTATGCTTGTATCAGCCTTTCCCAACCTACGACCATCCTGATGTTTTGATGGCCTGCATCTCCCATTATTCCTGGCCATTGGAAGCTGGGAGTCGAACAACACCTGGAAGGGGCCAGATTGGAGAGGCCTGGCTTGCCAAGCCACTTCGGAAGCAGACACATGTAGAAATACAGGTACATGTATTTTGTACTTGGGTATCTACCTGAATGCTATATGTCAGCTGAACTCAGAAAACCACAAGACCTAGGTTTGCTACAGTTAAATAGGTTTAAATTTATATTATAGCTTAAACCAAATAAATCTGAGCCTCCATAGGCAGTGGAGTAAGCAAGAATGAATGTCAACATTGCTATGATTTGTATTAGACATTGTGGTCTCTAGTCAGCTGACACAGCTACATACCTTGGGCAATATGCCACTGGACAAAACCCCTAAGACAAAAGCACTCAGTCTTCTCATTACAGGAATAACATGAAAAGGGTAACATTAGCTTTCCTCCCCCCACTTTGAAAAAGCAGTTGCTGTCATTTTTAAAGACCGTCTAGTACACTTTGTAAAATGGCAGGTAACAAGTCTTTTACAACACATCACATATAAAAATAACTTGAAGTTCAACAGAAATATAAAATGTATTAACACCATTCCCCTACATTCTGGCTTAGCCTTGACCACAAAAGCTGGACCAAATAAATAGATCTTACAAAGCTTTTGAAATATACTTAAGGTTTGGCTCTACTGGGTCTCCAGAGGAAAATTATGTGCTTTCCAGCAAAGTCAAATTATATATATTTCTAATCCTGCACATTTTCCAACATTCTAAAGCAATCTTTCGGTAGATGTATATATGAAATACCCAGTTTCCATCCATCTGAGGTTTATGGGTCTGCTGAACTCCGATGTTGCCCATTCAGATTAATGGTGTGTTAACTGGAATTTGAACACAGACTTCCTATTGTGTGTATACTATAGACGCAAGTGCCACTAGGGATTTTGAATGCATGCTTGCTATGTTGGCCTGTGGATCTTTCCTGCGGTCAGACTGGTGACCTACAATGGACTACGGAGCACGGAGCTCTGACTATAGGTGAGGTCTGCAAAGTCAGCAGTTTCTAAGCTGAGAAATCGCTTCCAAGTCAGTGCTACTCCTTGAGCTTTGTCCACTCTGTTTTCCTCATTTCCTGGTCTCCCCATTTGGAAAACCACCAACTCATCCTTTCTCTAAAGGAACCTGCATTTGCTCTTCATTAGTATGAGCCTTTTTGAATCAGCCACTTTCCCCCCATTGCCATACCTCAGCTTACCATATGGGGCAGTGGGTAGCAGTTCATGACAGTACTTAAAATCACCTATCAACAATGATTCATGCCCAAAACTCTCTACAATCTCTTGCTTCCAACAAAACAGTTCTCTGGGTTTTCCAGTACTAAAAATAAATAAAAAATAAATCTATTCTTCAGGTGTGACTAGAGGATTGAACACACTGAAGGCTGGGGGTGAATGGAAAGGCAAATGGTAGAAATCAGTGCCAGGGATCATTTAAGAGGAGCAGGTGGCATCAGAGCCTAGGACTTGCCAATCAGAAGGTTGTGGTTCAAATCCCCGCGATGGGGTGAGCTCCCGTTGCTTGGTCCCTGTTCCTGCCAACCTAGCAGTTCAAAAGCACATCAAGTGCATGTAGATAAATAGGTACTGCCCCAGCAGGAAGGTAAACGACGTTTCCGTGCGCTGCTCTGGTTCTCCAGAAGCGGCTTAGTCATGCTGGCCACATGACCCGGAAGCTGTACGCCGGCTCCCTCGGCCAATAAAGATGAGATGAGCGCAGCAACCCCAGAGTCGTCCACGACTGGACCTAATGGTCAGGGGTTCCTTTACCTTTACCTTATGAGAAAGGGGACATCAGTTTACTATTTTCCTGAGAGCAGAAGAATACTTGAGATCCACCACCCCATTACTCCTGATCAAAGACCTAGATACCGTAGGTTTAAATGCCAATACAGAGAGACACATAACTGACAGCCATTTCAAAGATTTACCCAATTGGGCCTGTTGCATTCTGATTACATAGAGACAAGAGCTTTTAAGTGCAGCCAGAAACTGTGATATGCACATTGTAAATATTGAAAATAAAGCACCCCAACTTACTGGTCAAAGGTAGTAAGCATTTCAGAGAAAGTCAAATACCCAACCCCCAAGACATCTAAATCTATAAGGGCTGACATAGGTCCGGGATTTGTCTGTTGAAAATGGTATCTGGGCAGAATTTTTGAAAAGCAGCTGAAATGCCCAGACGTATGTCAGCTCATAACAGGGGGAATAAAGCTCAACTTTTCTGTCCAGATTTTCACTTTTTGAAATATGGCAACCCTAAAATATATGGTGCAATGTGAATTTAAATAGCTCACTTTTCTAGTTGCTTTTGAGCACTGAATATTAACTACGGAGGCTTCCTAGGTCAGTAAGTTCAGTGGTCGTGGTAGAAGGGGCTCATTTTAATTAGCTAATAAATATTTTTCAATGACTTTCCTTGTGTTCCTCAATAATGCTCTCTAGCTGGCATGGAAACATAAGGGCAGGATGAGTGAGGGAAAAGGTCAATGGCTCTCATTTGCAGCAATCCTCTACACAGAACTCTCAGTCAAGGAGACAAATGAACTAGTGCGGAAGGTTGCAGGATGTGGACGCTACAGACATTACAACATCTGGGACCAACTTGGCCAGAGAACAGAAGCAAGGATTTTTCTCTCCTCCAGGACAGATCTCGTTCAGCAGATATTTATGTTCTTTGTTACAGTGCCAGACATCTTAGTAGTGCTCTTAAGCATGTAACCATTCCCCATTTCTCAAGTGGCAAGCAGTTTCAAGGGAGGCCCTAGTGGGTTTAGTTCCCGTTGGCTGAGAAAACAGTGGAGATGCAAGGATGAGGAACTGGGCTGGTGAGCCGGATCCTTATTTCTCCCAGTCTTTGTGGGTCAAGTAGGTGGGTCTGCTAACCTACCACAGTTTTGCCTGAAGCCGTAGCAACCAGGTGCAGCAAATCCCTTCTCAGCCCAGACTTAGCTGTACTGACTCCCCCCCATGTCATTTATGATGCCAGGTGCAGGACAGGCAGACATGGCTTAGCCAAAATGGTCTGTCAGGCCAAATGAGGAAGCCTGGTGGGCCTCATTTGCAATAATATAATAATAATTTATTATTTATACCCCCACCCATCTGGCTGGGTTTCCCCAGCCACTCTGAGTGGCTCCCAACAGATTAAAAACAGAATAAAACATCAAACATTAAAAACTTCCCTAAATAGGCCCCCCCTCCACTGACCTAAAAGGTCGTTGTCATGCTTGCTTTATTTACAAATACACAAGCAGAGCACAAATTGAGGTGAAGAGGCACCTTCTACAAGAGAGAATATAGTCACCATGCCTTGAAGCCATCAATAACTTCAGTTTCCATGACTTTATCCAATCCCCTTTTAAAACCACCTAGATTGGTGGCCATTACTGCATATTGTGATAGTGGCTTCCATAGTTTTAACTCTGTGCTATATGAAGAACCCTTTGTCTGTCCTGAATCTTCTCACAATCGACTCTCTGGATGACCTCAAGTTCTAGTATTCTAACAGAGAGAGAGAGAAACCTTCTATCAACTTTCTCTAAACCATTCAGGGAAATATGGTTGGCTCCAGATTTTAAAGAAAGCTTTTTTTTTTTTTAAAAAAAGCCATCTGTTTTCACTGGCTGTTAACGGAAATGTTTTATTGTATATATTGCTGTCGAAGCTTTTGTTGGTGACTCCATTGGGTTTATTTAAACTGATTGTTTTATTATAAACTTAATTGAATGTTTTCATTTTTTTGGAACTGATAAAACTGTATATTTGGTATGAAATGTAAGCCACCCTGGAAAGGCTATAGTTTAGAGATACAATGGATGCTCGGGTTGCGAACGTGATCCGTGCGGGATGCACGTTCACAACCCGCAGAGTTTGCAACCCGCGCCTGCAATTTTACCTAATATACACATTTGTGCAAATAATTCCCCCCAATACGATGCTTTTTTGTACATTATTCTCACTTATTCAGTATATGCATTTTTATGCACCCTTTACTGTAGTATAGGCATCTTCATACACGTTAAATGGCTGATGAGCTGCATTGCAAAATTCAGAGAAGTGTAAATCTCAAAGGATGCCTTTGTTTTGGTTCATATATTGTTTTGGAAAATGTGAATCAGGAAGATTTGGCTCTCAATGCAATCTGAATTGAATTTCTCCTGAGGGGATTAATGGTCATTTCATGTAACACCTAGAGTAGAATAATTATTTTTATTGTGATGGTCTGTGTGGCATTTCTACAGAATGTTGTGAGCCACAAGGCATTTTATTGTTCTGAACCAGAGCTCTGCAAGGTGGGTTAGGCCATTGTGTCTAAGGCCACCCATGCAGTGATCTTTATGAATGAGAAAAGATTTTTGCACCTGGACTTCCCATGCGTTTCTCTTGCGTAACTTGGGGCTTCCTGGCCTTCATGATTTTCTGCAGTTTTCTGCAGTTTTCAGAACATGCACATGTTCAGGTTTTTCTCCACTACCTTGAAGACTGGGAATACTTTCTTAGAGAGAGAAGCTGTTCTGATAAAATGACCTTATTTTGCATTAGAAAATCAGATTTCATCTTGTAAGGCAAGATGGCGGCCAGGCATATTTGGGTTTAAAATATGTATTAAAGAAAGGGGCAATTCCAACAGTTGTCCTCCTTGCTGCTGACTTCTTCTTTAGAAGAAGAAGAAGAAGAAGAGTTTGGACTTGATATCCCGCTTTATCACTACCCGAAGGAGTCTCAAAGCGGCTAACATTCTCCTTTCCCTTCCTCCCCCACAACAAACACTCTGTGAGGTGAGTGGGGCTGAGAGACTTCAGAGAAGTGTGACTGGCCCAAGGTCACCCAGCAGCTGCATGTGGAGGAGCGGAGACGCGAACCCGGTTCCCCAGATTACGAGTCCACCGCTCTTAACCACTACACCACACTGGCTCTCTAGTGTGGTGATAATGGAAGAAGTGATAATGGGAACCATGTCAACATAGACACTATGGAGACGCTTGAAGCCTTCTGCTATGTATAATGTTTTAATGTTGGTTTTAGATTTTCATGCTGTATTTTATGAGGTGCTGCACTTTATGGACTGTATAAACCACCCTGGGGTCTGGTTAGATAAAGGGCAATTAGAAAATAACCTATACCAGCTAAAATATTTTGTGCTTTGTCTAATAATCCTTGTCACAAGTAAACACAGGAAGTGAGGAGCCACGCCATATACCAGCAAAGTCACTGACCTGTGCACATTGCATGGAGTACGGCAGTAGAAACATAGGAAGCTGCCTTATCATAGAATCAAAGAATTGTAGAGTTAGAAAGGATCCCAAGGGTCATCTAGTCCAACCCCCTGCAATGCAGGAATCTCACCTAAAGCATCCATGGCAAATAGCCACACAACCTCTGCTTAAAAACCTTGAATGAAGGAGACTCTACAAACTCTCAAAGGAATCTGTTCCACTGTTAAACAGCTGTTACTGTCAACAAGTTCTTCCTGATGTTTAGTCGGAATCTCATTTCTTGTAGCTTGTGACAGCCCTTGAGATATTTGAAAATGCCTGTCATATCTCCTCTTTTCCAGGCTAACAAACCCAGCTCCTTCAACCGTTCCTCAAAAGGCTGGTTTCCAGTCCCTTGATCATCTTGGTTGCCCTCCTCTACACACACTCCAGCTTGCCTACATCCTTCTTAAATTGTGGTGCCCAGAACTGGACACCGTATTCCAGGTGTGTCTGACCAAGGCAGAATAGAGCAGTACTATTACTTCCCTTGATCGGGACACTATACTTCCGTTGATGCAGCCTAGAATAGCATTAGGGGTTGTTTTTTTTTGCTGCTGCATCACACTGTTGACTCATGTTAAGTTTTGGTCCACTAAGACCCCTAGATCCTTTTCACATGGCCATCCAGGTGTCCCCCATCTTATATTGGTGCAGCTGGTTCTTCCTGCTTAAGTGCAGAACTTTATACTGATGTCTTTAAACCGAGTCAGACCAGTGGTCACTCTAGTCCAGTCCTGTCAGCACTGACCTGCAGAGTCCCCCCAGGGTTTAAGACAGGAATCTTTCCCAGCCCTACCTACAGAAACTGGTGAGTGAACCTGGGTTCACCTGAATGCCAAGCATTTACTCTAGCACTGATCTATGGTCTTTCCCCACCTCTATTGGTGTTGTACACCAATCTGGAGAAATGTGTTAAAACCCCTTTTCACTTAGCACATATGTCTTTATGACTGGAAAACTACTGGCATTGGTAGAAAGATGGTTGCATTGAACTACGGGCAAAGAGACAGAAGCATCTGCCAACTGGCCAACCCGCTATTCCCAAAGAGCATTTTATTTATGACTTCATGTAGGTGTTCGTTCTTCAACTTGGATGGCTCCACTATTTTCTCATGTGGTTTTAGGTTTAAGACAAGGCTGTGAGCCTAATGCCAGTTCTGAAGTGCTTTATCTCTTTTAACAACTTTTTTTATTGCGGAGGGTGGGAGGCAATGCAAAGGACAGAGAAACTCTGAGAGATAGGAATGAAGTTGCTCAACTGATATTCCTTTGCCCATCCTTTTATCCAAGGTGGTCAGTGATGCAGCTGTGGAGCTTTTAATGCACATCATATGGTGTTTCTGGCAGAGCCCTTGTGACACAGACTGCCTGCCTCACATGGCCAAAGAGCTCCTTATGCTTAGGAGAACATTTCTCTATCGAGGCAAGAAGGGTTATTCTGAAGAGGGCACATGTTTTCCACAATATCAGTTGCATGGGAGCTAGAAGCTGCTTTGAAATGGATCAGACTATTGTCCAGCTCATCTAATATTGTCTACTCTGAACTGGTGGTGAAGGACTAGGAATGAGACTTTGGTGTCAATAGTAGATAGCTCAATGAAGACGTCACCCCAATGTGTGTACGGCTGTGAAAAAGGCAGATTCCATGTTAACGATCATTAGGAAAGGAATCAGAAACAAAACTGCCAATATCATAATGCCATTAGGTAAATCTGTGGTGCAACCACACTTGGAAGACTGTGTGTATATATTTCTGGCTGCAACCACACTGCTCCAGGTGATGCATAGATGAAGGCTAGTTTTAACAGCATTACAGTGGTACCTCTGGATGCGAACGGGATCCATTCTGGAGCCCCGTTCGCATCCTGAAATGAACGCAACCCGAGTCTGCGTGTCTGTGCATGCGCGGGTCGTGATTCACCGCTTCCGCGCATGTGCGTGACGTCATTTTGAGGGTCTGCGCATGTGCGAGTGGCAAAACCCGGAAGTAACACGCTCTTCAACTACTTCAACCTGAGGTATGACTGTACTTTTAGCAGCCTTCTGTCGCTTCCTGCAGGGGCTAAGCCAGGCACCCCCAAACTCGGCCCTCCAGCTGTTTTGGGACTACAACTCCCATCATCCCTGACCACTGGTCCTGTTAGCTAGGGATGATGGGAGTTGTAGTCCCCAAACAGCTGGAAAGCTGAGTTTGGGGATGCCTGGGCTACGTGCTATGCAGCTCAAATATATATACAGATAGCCATTGTAGAACAAACTTTGCAGCTTCAATACACTTCTCAAATCCTCACCAATTATCTTTTTTGGTAAATGGCATCTGAATGGCCAAACTTTGACTTATCTATCACAGAATTACAGTAGCTTTAGGCTTACAGTAAATGAGCTATTCTTGTAGTGCGACTGGTGCTTGTGTGTATAATAGCCCCTTTCTCTGATCTTTAATCATTTCTGCTTAGAGGGGTTGAAAGATAACAAATTACTATTTAATTGTTCTGCATGTTCCTCTCAGGCAAACATTTGCCATTTTTTTCTGTTTTGAAAAAGGGCCCAAAGTAGTAGATAAAAGCTCCCCTGAGTTTAGACTCAGAATTAATATTGACATGTGTGTTTGCATATTATAACTCCCTTGTAGAAGTATACTTTGCAGGGAGAGCAAGCATGTTTAAAAGAAATGTGCCTGAACACTGATTCTGAAGAAGCATCCCATCAGAGAGAGGGTAGAATAGAATTTAACTTTTACTTAGAGAAGACCTATTGAAATGAATGGATTTAACTTAGTCGTGTTCATCCATTTCAACGAGTCTGTTCTGAGGTAGGCCTGGTACTGAATTCTAACCAGAGGATTTAAACCTGGCTAGGGTTCAAGTGTTCACACACTATGCCAATAGCACACCAGGAGATACCAGTTACATGATTCAAGTACATTTCTCCCCCCTTTCTCCACTGTCTAAGAATTTGTTCAAGATAATATACGAAGGGCACAATCCATAGAAAGTTAACTGCGTTTTTAAAATCCTACTAAAAATCAGAGGAAATGAAATATTTTACTTTGGACTTTGCTTTTGGTTGACTATGATGATAGTATTTCAAGACCATCCTCTATCTTCTTCCCCAAATGGCAATTACTTACATCTAGTCTGATTATATTGAAAACTCTGCTTTGTATGCAGGAGGTCCCAAATTCAGTCTTTAGCATCTTCAGGTAGTGCTGGGAAAGACTTCCTACCTGAAACCCCAGAGAATCTCTGCCAGTCAGTGTGGACAATACTGAGCTAGATGGACCACTGGTCTGACTCAGTCTGAAGCAGCTCTCTATGTTCATTTGTACCAGCCACTGGGGAACAACAGTGGTAGAGGGCTATGGCCCTGATTTCCTGTTTGGATTTTTCCATAGACCATTGGTGGTGAACCTTGTCCCTCCAGAGTCCATGTCCAATGGTCAGGGATGATGGGAGATGCAGTTCAATGCCTGGAGGGCCAGAAGTTCCCTATTACTGTCACAGACAAGGGGCTGGCCACTAAGGGGAACAGGATGCAGGACTAGATTGGTCTGACAAAGCAGGTCTCTTCTGGCACATAACCGTGTGTAATCCATAATGCATGCAATGAACACATTCATGCATGAGACAGAAACATGCAGAGATATGGCAGCTAACTGAACTTCCAAGTCCACAGACAATATACCTTGGAATACCTTCCTGGAGACTACAGGGGAGGGAAATTGCCTTTCTGCCCTGTTTGGGAGCTTCCCAGAAACATCTGGAGGACCAGTGTTGGGGGGAAAATGTTGGACAAGTTGGGCCTCTGGTATGATTTAGGAAGAATCTTATTACACTTTTATCCTGGGACAACAGGCCCTGAATTAATTAATGTCAGCTTCTGATTTTATGTCGCAAGGGGTGGTCTAGGTTGAAGTGAGTTGAAAGGGAGTCAACAACCCCTGACAAGATCAGGAGTTCTCGGCTCCTGACTCATTTTCATTCATCAAGGGGTCATACAAACAATAGCAGGGCTGTTTTCTCTACAGTGTAGAATTTTTCTGCAGTAAGTGGTGCCTTGTGAATGACACAAGATAGCAAGGTTGGTTGACGGAAACACTGGAGCTTCTTGTTCGTGTATTTCAGCATAACAATCTTGTCATGGCCATCACCAGTACTCCATACACCAAAACAATAAAGCACAGCGTAAGTAGCAAATAAATAAATAAATAAATAAATAAATAAATAAATAATCAAGTATATACAGTCATCATTCTGGATGATGATAATGTTGAAGCTTTAATGAATTTCCAAAGTCAAGGCGAGTTCTTAACCATGATTCTGTAAGCACATTATAAGTAGCAAAACTTCAAACAAATATGATGATGATTATCATTCTGAATGACAATAATGTTGAAGCTTTAATGAATTGCCAAATTCAAGGCAATTTCTGAACCTTGATTCTGTAAAAACAGTGTAAGTAGCAAAACTTCACACTGATAGGTCACACTGATAGGATCATCATTCTGAATGATAACGTTGAAGTGTTAATGAATTTCCAAATTTTGTACTTACTTCGACTCTTGGCCTTCCAAATAAATCCTCCTAGACAAACACTGAATCCAGCACTCACTGACTTCAGGGGGGAAAGTATTGCTAAGAGAAACTTCAAAAGAACTTCTGCCTACAGCACATCAAGCTGCAGGGTTGGCAAACCTCCACTGCCAATGGCCAGATTTAGGAGGACATAAAAGTACTATCATTCTTCAAGAGTTTACAGTTGCTGTTTTGGGCATCTGGCAGTAAATCAGCTCTATGGAATAATAGGCTTCATTCTCAAGTAGTACTGTAAAAATGCTTATCTGATTATTCAGTATATCATCAGAGACCTGTTGAGAACAGCAGGCGATCACCTGTGGCAGAGCGCAATTGAACAGCTGGGAGACAGTACATAGCAGCCATTTTGAGTAACATGTGTTTCTGCTACAAAACACATGCAAGGTGGGTGGGTGCGGGGAAGCAGAAAGAGCCGGGATTTATCTTTGATTGTGGTATCTTTGAACCTCTTTGGATGAGCAATGAATATTAAGGATCAAAACGTTCTCCTTTTGAGCCTAAAGGTAAATCATCCCAGTACAGTAGGCATCAAAGAGAGAAGCCAGTCATGAGCTAGTCAAAAATTCCTGTCTATTGGCTGAACTCCTCCCCATCTGCATATACTTTTCTCATTATGGTGCTAATCCTGCTGTATGGGGGAAACCATTCTTGTTCAGTGTGCACAATCACTTTTATTTCTTCTTAATCGCTTTTCTTTTCTTATAGAAAAAAGACTTATACAGTAATATTTTTCTGTAACCGCTTAATAACTGAAGGAAAATGAAAATACAGTGGTACCTCAGGTTAAGTACTTAATTCGTTCCAGAGGTCCATTCTTAACCTGAAACTGCTCTTAACCTGAAACACCACTTTAGCTAATGGGGCCTCCTGCTGCTGCCGTGCCGCAGGAGCATGATTTCTGTTCTTATCCTGAAGCAAAGTTCTTAACCTGAAGCACTATTTCTGGGTTAGCGGAGTGTGTAACCTGAAGCATATGTAACCTGAAGCGTATGTAACCCGAGGTACCACTGTACCCTGAATATTTCACATAGGTCTAAGTCATATGTTTAATTTATGAATATATATGAAATATATATTATATGAAATATGTTTATTTGTGTGCGGTGCAAGAACTATATCAGAGTCCTGCGTCTTATATAGAAAGCACAAGAGAGCCCATGAGGAAACAATGCATAAAGTTAGCAGGTTGGGAGGCATGAAACTAGGAAGAGCTGAGGTTGGCTTCCTGCTCACCCCCCCACCCCCTGGCTGATTCCTTCTCCAATCAGACACAGGAAATGAGACCTCTACCTCATTATAACTGAGTAAAGATGGGTCAAACCGTATTTAGCTTGAACACATAAATCAATCATAGAAGACTAGAACTACAAGCACAACTCTGTCATTCTGGAGTAATCTTACCCTTTCCAAAGGGCCTAATCTTGTGGTAAATGGCAGCAGACAGCCACAGTTGCTTGGCCTCCCTGCTGTAGGGCTGACGGACCTGTGCCCCTTCACTTTCTGTTGGACTGCAGCTCCCATCAGGCCCAGCCACCATGGCCAATGGTCGGGGATGGTGGGAGTTGCAGTCCAGCGACATCTGGAGGGCTGCAGGTTCGCCATCCTTGCCCTAGCCCTACAGACAATCGCCGCAGGTTCCCATTCTCTAACTGCATGGACTGAGTTCTGTCTAAATTAACCCATTCTCCCTTCTGAGCATCAGTATTTCAGAAACTCAGCTGCATAGCAAACGTTACAGTTTATTTTAAACTCTCTCACACAAATAACCTTTAAATAGTTCTCAAAGGATGGACCTGTACAAGAAACACAGGAAGGACTTATCTTGGATTTCCCATCTATAAATATTTCATACAGCAGCAACCAGGATGACCAAACAATGCACGTGTTTTGCATCAGTGTGTTATTTGTTTTCTGTGCTACTCACTGCTATGCTTCCTTCAGGGAGTTTTGTTGGCTGAACTTTGTACGGCATCTTCTTCACTTCAAATGACACATTGACGGAAAGAGAGTAGTGGTCATTTTTCCTCTGGAACAAAAAAAGAAATACAGACAGAGGTTTTCAAATAATGTTTTGATTAGTCTGAGTTATCACTTGGATCTCCCTTCTCATGTTATAGAAATAGTATATACATGTGCTATACCATGTTCCCCATAACAGCTGCATTTGCACAAATTGTGGCTTCATAACAAGCCATGCTATGCATGAGTTCCATGTAAATCACGGTTTATCTCTAGGCTTGTTTGGAAGTCGTGAACAAGAGTTTCCTGGTGTCCACAGAGTGGGAAGCTATGGTTCACAGTGGCTTCCTGGTTTATTTCCTCACTTGAACTAATGTTTGCCTTATGAATCCTGGCTTGTTTGGATACCACTAACCATAGTTCTAAATTAGCACCTAACAAAAAGCTATGGTTAACTGCAGCTTCCTAGTTTGTTTTTCCGCCTTGTGCAAAGGGAGTTAGGAGAGAAGGAAATGTATGCCTGGATGATTAATCCAGCATTTGATCATGCAAACCAAGCCTATAGCCATCTTTCTTTCAATCAACACACATAGTGCACATCAGCCTTTGCCAGCCTGGAGCCAGATGTTGCTAGACTCCAACTCTCAGCAGCCCCACATGGCCAATGGTCAAGGTGGATGGGAGTTGTAGTCCAACTACATCTGGAGGGCCAGTTTCCTCAGCCCTGTTCTAAAGCGTCCAATGTTTCTTGAAACAAGATTCTTTTCAGGGATGTACTGTATGATATACTTCCCAATTTCATTCAGAAACTGAAACGAACATTTTGGTTATTTATTTAATTTATTTCCCACCCTTCCTCCTGAGCATCCAGGTAAATCCTTATGGCTTATAGAGGGAAAATCCGGAACCTCGTCCACCTGTGATGGAGACCCTGGAGTCCTCCAAATATTGTTGTACTACAACCCTCACAAACCCTGACCATTGGACATGCTGGCTGGGTCTAATGGGAGTGGGAGCCCAGCAATATCTGGACAGTAACACATCTCCCATCCCTCCTATACACACTTTCCTTGGAGTAAATTCCACTGAACTCAGTGGGGCCTATACATGCTCAGACATGTATAGGATTGGACTGCAAGGGTTTCATTCTCAAAAGCTGCTCCATAGTTTGGCAACAGCAGCTCACAGACTTGTTGAGTGGCCGAGGAATGAATTGGCACAGCATCTGAATTATCCTAACAATATCACCCAAACACAGTTTTTGGCTGAATCCACATGGAAATCTCGCTTTCATGACAATTAGAATCACAACAGGCTCATGATGAAGTTTAAGTTTACAGTGGTATCTCGGGTTACATACGCTTCAGGTTACGGACTCCGCTAACCAGAAATATTACCTCAGGTTAAGAACTTTGCTTCAGGATGAGAACAGAAATCGTGCTCCAGCGGTGCGGCAGCAGCAGCAAGCCCCATTAGCTAAAGTGGTGCTTCAGGTTAAGAACAGTTTCAGGTTAAGAACGGACCTCCGGAACGAATTAAGTACTTAACCCGAGGTACCACTGTACTTGGTAACTTTAAAAGTGGGTGGGAGAAGAAGAGAGCTCGGTTTTTAGTCTTCTGAAAGTACAGTGGTACCTCTAGTTAAGAATTTAATTCATTCTGGAGGTCCGTTCTTAACCTGAGGTACCACTTTAGCTAATGGGGCCTCCCACTGCTGCCGTGCCACTGCCGCACAATTTCTGTTCTCATCCTGAAGCAAAGTTCTTAACACGAGGTAACGAGGGTTAGCAGAGTCTGTAACCTGAAGCGTTTGTAACCCGAAGCTATGTAACCCGAGGTACCACCGTATACTTCTGATCAAAAATAAAAACACAATACTCTCTGCTTTTGGATGCATTTTAGACGATGAGAACGTAATTCAGAACACACAGCATTTCCTGTTTTGTTATCATATCATAGCTTGGTTTCAGCTTTGGCAAAACTCCAGTTCTGAGACTTCATTGCCCACCTTCCATCCCACACCTGGAAAACTCTCCTTTGTTTCGAAGGAGGATCTCCCTTCTCTGCTCCACAACCAACAGATTCAGGGGCTCGTTGTGTTATAACATTTTCAGTGAGGCCAGCATTCTCATCTCACCAGTGCAAAGTGTTTATATTCTTTGGAATTTCCGGCAGCATAAGCTTGCTCACCCCCACCCCATTATGTTAGGACTACTTTCTGCCATTGCAGCTGCTGTTCAGAGCAGGCCTCCTTAAGTTATGTTATCTCTCATCAGCGAAGAGGATTTATGAGTACACTAATCCCTGACCTTTGCACTGGAAGGCGGGCCTTACACAAACCACACTCTCATTTGAAGGGGCATGTGCTTTTGAGAAATGTGCCATTGTTCCCCAAAGCTGAGAGCTAATTCTTTGCTTTCATTTTAGTAACAAGAAGCCAGCTAAGCAACTTTCACTGAATTTAAGTGTCAGCAACTTCAGTGGTTTCCAAACATTTTGGGGCCAAAGAAATAACAAAGGGAAGCCATCTAGGCCTGGGGAAGGACAGGGTGATCCAGGAGGGGTGGCTGTGAAATACTCTGCTTCAGTGTAGCATCGTCTCCCATCCATACGACAGTATATGTCAGGAATGGACCGTAGGCAATGCTGAACCAAAACTGTCTTCTACATTGTTTTCCCTTTCACAATTGTCAAAAGGCCAAATTCCAGCTGCCTAGGTGGTGTGGCAATAGCTTCGTTGTTTGGGAGTGCACCTTGAATATCCCAGAGAGAGCTACAAAGGTCCAGTTTATATATATATATATTTCTAGGAATCAGTATATTTGGGGTTATGTATGTACCAAATTTCCAGGCTTTCTGATGGTTTGTCAGGAAGCAAAGAGCAATTTTGATAATCCCACCAGACCCCAGTGTTTTTACAAATATAATGTCAGCATTGTAACTTATAAATCAGAGACCATCCTGTGATTCCCAGGTTTGGTCCATTCTGTAACCACGAGATTTCAACCTAAAACAACAGTTCCCATTCCAATACATGACCTCCTACAATGTTTTTGTGTATCTCTTTCTTAGATCTTTCCCCTTCTCTGTTGTTTACAGCTACTGAATCCCCAGATGATCTCAAACATGTTTAATATGATTCCCCAAGTGTATGACCATAACATTTTTGCGCTGTTCAGTCTCATTCCATTTCTATTACTTGGGTTCAGGAGGTCATCCCATTTGCCCTGTATAATTTCTTGACCTCCATCTGTAGTAATAATACTGCCTCCCTACTTGGGGTTATCAGCAAATGTCATCAATGTACTCCTACTTCCCTTCTACTTCCATTCCCAAAAATAAAATGGGTCTCACACACTTGTCCTTAAGGAGCTCTATTAATTACTTGCCTTCAACTTAAACGTCTACTTTTTGGCCAAAAAGGAGAGGGTATTCCCCCCCACTTTAACAAACCCCTAATCATTTTATACACAAGTTTTCCATTCTGATTGATTACCCTCTACGTGCCATTGCATAAACAACTATATACAACTTTTAGAAGACATCTCAAGGCAGCCCTGTATCGGGAAGTTTTGACGTTTTATCATGTTTTTATATTTTGCTGGAAGCTGCACAGAGTGGCTGGGGAATATTATTATTATTAACAGAAATATAAATTTATTAGTTCTGCTGTATTTCCTTTGGGGAGCAATTTGGCTAAAACTCTTAAAACAGAAATTTTATTTGACCAAGAATTAGCTATTTGAAGAATGAAGAAAGGCTGCCTAATGAATGTATATGAATATGGCAGCCTTCAAAGAGTCTAGGGCAGCATTAAAATCTTGGCTATAAGATCCTATAAAGATTCTGCCTTTCCACTTTTTCCAAATTCTGCAGAGTGTTCATTCCAAAGCTTACATTAAGCAATTCAGCACCCCCAACCCCAGGGAGTATTATATGCTCATCTGCTCACTTCCAAACAAGCTACTAAACATACAGCACTGCATGCAATTTATAGAGAGATTTTGAACGAAGAACATATCCTGTCTTCCTCATTAATTTGACATTATCAGAACGTGAAGCGATACCCCACAGTGTCTAACTGATAGATGAGCAGTTAAGGGAATTAGCCATTTCCAAAGACCCTCTACAGTACATACGTCAACTTAAAAAATAAAAACTTTTTTCACTGGAGTGTATGTTCTCTTTCGATGATGAGTCTGCATTACTAGCAGCAACTCCACCACATGGTATTTCCTGGGGATTAACATCTGCCAGGACTTTTTTTTAAAAAAGTTGAACTGTGCCTTGGGCCACTGCATCCTCTCAGTTGCTTCTTAAGCTCCAAGACATACTCTGGAATTCAATTTCGATTACTGAATGGAATCTGAAAGTGGGAGGGGGTGGTGGTACAATGTCTCATTTCAATATCCAATTTCAGACCCTCCAAGTGTCCCTGTTTTCCAGGGACAGTCCTGGATTTACAGAAGCCGTCTCGGTTTCTGATTTGATCCCAGAATGCCCCTCTTTTCCTTAGGATGCCTTATTTTCATCGGAGAAATATTACTGGAGGGTATGGAGTGATGCGACCCCCCCAAGCCAGGGAGATAAGTAACTATACAACCTTTAGAAGACGTCTGAAGGCAGCCCTATTTAGGGAAGTTCTTTAATGTTTTTATATATGTTGGAAGTCCTCCCATCCGCTTCCCAAAGCCGGGCAAGTGCTAACTAGGCTTTGGGAAGAAGGAAGGAGGATTCTAGGACCTTGTCAGAGCCCTCATGCCTCCTCCCTGAAGTGCATACAGTGGTACCTCTGGTTAAGAACTTAATTCGTTCCGGAGGTCCGTTCTTAATCTGAAACTGTTCTTAACCTGAGGTACCACTTTAGCTAATGGGGCCTCCCGCTGCCACCGAGCGATTTCTGTACTCATCCTGAGGTAAAGTTCTTAACCCGAGGTACTACTTCCGGGTTAGTGGAGTCTGTAACCTGAAGCCTTTGTAACCTGAAGTGTTTGTAACCTCAGGTACCACTGTACTAGACTTTGGGAAGGAGGCAGCAAGGTGCCCTCTTGGCTCGGTGCCCTGTAAGGGGGGGAGGAACTGGTTGTGATGCCCTAAATCTACCTCTGTCTGTATGTATTCAGCTGAATGCAAGCAGATGCCTGATTGCAGATATTTGCACTAAATGCGCGGACATTGAGTAGGCAGGACCTAGTATCATAGAATAAAAGAATCATAGAGGTGGAATAGGCAGCTGTTCCTTACAGGAATCAAACCTGCAACCTTGGTGTTAATCAGCGTTATGCTGTAACCAACCCACCTGTAGCATAAACTGTGTTGAAGCAGGGGCAGTTGCCCTTACCCATGTATTAATGGGTAGCATGTTGCTAGAACAAATATAAAACGTGTTTCTTCCCACCCTCTTCGGCACTGTGATCACAGAGTTATGTTCCAGTGCTTCAGCGATCTAGAGAGCTTCATGGTCTCCGCTTACAGTTGCACTCGTATCTTTGTCACTCTCAGGAGGACCAACACCCTAACCTAGGTATGTTCAAACATATACCTTCTATTGAGGTGTTGAAAATTCTGACCCTTAGAGTTTTGGCAAATGAAAAACACATGGGTGCCTGGATTCAAAAGAGTTCAGCACTTTCAATGCATGCTGAGAACAGTAACTGCCTGCATACTGGCCAGACTCATGCAGAGGTAATTTGGAAAGCACATCAACCTCCTGGCCCACCTAAGTAGCGAAAAACAATTTAACGAGTTCTTGGTAGGCATGTTGATGGATGATGGTGCCTGCTTTGGTCCCAATGAGGCACAACAGCAGAAGTCAATAACCCACTCGAACAGATACAGGGGTGGAGGCCAAGCAAGGCATATAAGGACAAAAAAGAGAGAGAAAGCGAGAGAAACATGCATCTGGCTTGCAGGTGGGAATGTTGAAAGAGGAGGAAGAAAAGACGTTATTTTAGCCAGTTGGAACAGTTGACTGCATCAAGTAGGGTTCCTATTTTCCTCTCAAGAGGATCTGAATGATGTTCCAACGTTTGAAACTATATTGGCTCCTACACCAGAAGAGCCAGCCCCAGAGAACTTCATCTTGCTGAGTTATGTTTGAGGGAAAGCCGTCCCTTTCAGGAGGGAATACAAGTTGCTTAGCATTGCAAGTGGAGAGAGTGTTATTGCCCTTGGATCCTGCTTCCAAGAGGCTTCTGGTTTGGCCACAGTGAGAACAGGAAGGTGCACTAGATCCCTTGGCCTGATCCAGCAACACCATCAACCTTCTTATAAGGGACAAAAATCCATGTTCCTTAATTGAGGCCTTGTGGTAGTTTTGAACTTTGCTCCCCAAACTGAAGCACACTGTGAAACAACATTTTCTGGTCATGTTATTGTAATAATGTTAGTCCTGCTTCACTGAAAAGAGGGAGAGGTTACACCTCATTTCCTCTCATGTCTGGCATATTTAGGTGGAGGAAAGTGAGAAATGTGCTGTTGCCATTTAAACACACACTTTGGGAATTCATTAGCACTCCTTCCCAGCTTGAGATCCAACTAGTAGGAACCAAGAAAATGACCCTGAACAAATGCCATGTAATATAAGCAATACTTCACTCCAAGATTATTATTTCAAAAATTGCATTGTGAGAGATCATTGCACACAAATGTTGTTTGTAAAAGGTAGAACAGCGTCAGACAAGTTAGGGACAAACTACACCAATGATTTATGTTCAGAAAAGCAGTGTCTGGAGCTGCTCTTTTGAATGTTGAAGGAGTTGCCTTATCATGTCCTTCTCCATATCTTCTCAACTCCAAATCTCCCTGAAAGAAGCTCTGAAATGTAGGGGGTGGATAAAATATTAAATATCCCTCCTCCTGCTGCTTCCCTATTCAAAATCACAGCTTCCTCAAGTTGCTGTTCAGGGCATCGACCCATATGTTTGCATGCAAAGTACAGTTTGCCTCTTTGACTAGAGTTTATTTTATAAACACATCAGATATGTCATAAATTACATAAATGGAAAGCTAATAGAAGTCATAGTGGAAACACGATGTAGTCTTTCCAAATAAGGCTATTTCTTTTTTTGTATGAATTAGGCAATTGATGATTTGCTGG
Source organism: Podarcis raffonei (assembly GCF_027172205.1). NCBI lineage: Eukaryota > Metazoa > Chordata > Lepidosauria > Squamata > Lacertidae > Podarcis > Podarcis raffonei. The sequence continues at coordinate 25,133,805 of NC_070613.1, read as the reverse complement.
TTCAGCAAGGCTGACTACAAAATTTAACATATGTTCTTGTTTGCATTCAAGCTTTGAAGGAAAGCCAGAAACTATCCTGTCCTTTCTTGGCTCTGATTCAACTGCCTTCATTATCTTTGTTGGCTCATTGGGAGACCCTAGGCTGCTTGTTTACCCAAACATGTTTAATCATCTCGCTTCATATTACTGCAGTTTGTGATAACATTTTAGGCTTTAAGGCGGCAGACTACAACTTGCAGTGAGGCAGATGTCACTTTAATATTTCAGAAAGTTAGAAAGTTGTTCATTTTTTTAAAAAAAAATCTATATAATTTATTCACTCTTTGAAATGAAACATGTGTTCTTTATTCCAAAAAAATAAATCACAATGGATTAAATACTCGGCAGGATTACACTTTTGTATCTGGAAGGAGAAGCTGCTGTTCCATTATTTTGTTTAATGTCATACTGAACGACATAGGGTTGTTTGAAGAAGAATAAAAGTGCTTCTCTTTTTAAAATTCCACTATCAGACATTTTGCACAGATAGTTGGTTAGACAGGCAATTGTGTAAGGCAAATTTGGGGGAATCGGATATATTCATTCAAGTTAGGTGACCCCTGAAGCATTTCAGCTTATGCAGATGAGGGCAATTCCTCAAAAGGAATGTTGCTGCTGGATCTACCTGTATGACACAGGTCTCTACCAGTAGTGGATGCTGTGGTATGGCGGTACTCACCTGAACTCCCAACAGCTGAGTCACTGCTGCTTACTGAGAGGAGAAGGGGTGCACTGGTGAGATGAGCGCAGTGAAATGCACCAGCAAGGGTACCAGATTGGCACTGCTGGTGGTGTTTGCACCATGCTGACGTCCCTGCCCACTTCAGAGGCTTAGCTGTTGAGGGGGCAGGTGAGCACCACCAGACCACCACGGCATCTATTACTGGTCACTGAATCTTTCCTTAGGATCAATGAGATCCAGTGGATCACTGGAAATAAGGGTCACTTGCCTTTCCCCAATAATTTCAAGGCAGCGTCACACGTTACATTGAGTATGTCCTAGCATGCTGTTTAAGGGAAAACTCTAGTGGAGAATTCGTAAACATTTCTCTCAAAAGGTGGGGCTGAGATTGTATTCCCCAAACAGTTAAGTTGTGCCCACGCCATCTAGAAACTTCAAAGGTTTCTGAATGGTACAACCCAGAGCAGCTTGTTACTAGTTAGAAAGTTGAAATGTGGCACATACAAAAGAGGCATGCATTGTTTTACAGATAATGCTAAAAAACTGAGATAGGAAATTTAGCCCAAGCTTGAGACTTGGACCTCTGGCATGGAGCAAGCCAAGCTGCACACAGAAGGGAAGACCGGTGTTTTGAAGTTCACTTTCGCCTTTACACACTTGAATTGGGGTTTGATTGGAGGAGATGAGATTTCTAGTGTCTTTCAGGCCCAGGGCAAGGATGGGGAACCTATTGCTCTCCAGATGGTGTTGCACTACAGCTCCCATCAGCCTCAGCCATGTGGAGGGCTGCAGGTTTCCCTACTCTAATCTAGAAGCAGCCTGTAGCTATGATTTCAGAAGCCAGAAGAAGAAAAAGAGTTTGGATTTGATATCCTGCTTTATCACTACCCAAAGGAGTCTCAAAGCGGCTAACATTCTCCATTCCCTTCCTCCCCCACAACAAACACTCTGTGAGGTGAGTGGGGTTGAGAGACTTCAGAGAAGTGTGACTAGCCCAAGGTCACCCAGCAGCTGTATGTGGAGGAGCGGAGACGCGAACCTGGTTCCCCAGATTACGAGTCTACCGCTCTTAACCACTACACCACACTGGCTCTCAGGGGAAGCTTCATTTTGCAGTACATAATACACATACAATACACAAAACTGAAACATTTCCCAATATTTTAGCTTGCATTTTCTTACCTGTAGAAATGTTGAAGCCCACAAACGAGACCGTATTTTCAGTGCAGCACTTTTCCCTCTTTCTAAGAGTCCCACTGAACAAGTTATCATCAAGCACTCCACATTTGTGCAATTCTGTACAGGAAACAATACGGCATTCTAACTATCTTTTGGGATCTAGACAAAAGCATTAACAAACAGTGTGTCCTGCATGCCATGTGCATTCCCAGCAAGATGGATTTTCATTTTTGGAAAGGAAAAATAGACTGAATTTGTGTTTGTTGTTTTTTTAAAAAAAATGAATTACTTAAAATGCATATATAGTGATAAGAATTGAATCTATATTTCCTTGGAGACACTTGTGTAGAACCTAGGTTTCCACAATGGAAAATTAGCACATTTCATTCAACACAATACTCTCATGGTTTCACTTTTGTTATTTAACTAAAATCCCATGTAAACTGTAAAAATGAGGAAACAACATATTTGAATTTTACTTGGGGTTGAATTTTAGTGGGGTCTCCATTATGGTGGACTCTAATGCACCCATTGGGTGAAAACCTTGTGTGTGAAAATTATGAAACATACATGGATAGATCATCTAATTGGCTTAGTTAGGCTAAGACTACTGATGAGGTTTATGATAAGAATTATCAGTATCCAGGTTAGTTAGTGACACTGAGAGCTGATCAGCTGTAAGCGAGGATGAATTGAAGGGCACAAAGGAAGACACCTGCAACATACATACATATATTATGGCACAATAAACACCAAGTTGTAGAGCTTTTATGTTATCCCTGACTCCCCCAACACTGAAATTGACACTTTAATGTTAGAGCTCCTCCAAGCCTCTTTTTTATTGCACAGTCATGATGATTTGTGCTCATGATGCTGTAGGAGTGGTCATATGCGAATTAATTGTTTGCACATGCAAAGATTTTTTGGGGAGTCACACTGCTTCATTTCCAACCAGTGCATCTCCTGTAATGTCTTGCTGAAATCCCTTAACTTTTTATACCCCACAAATGTTCTGTTTTCGGTTTGGTCCTGCTTTATAGCCTGCCCAGACAGCAATAATGTGGTAGCACTGGAGAAGAACCGCAGAAGCAGAATAAACCCACCACTAACGCAGTATCGTTGCATCAAGAACATGTCACAGAATACACCCGCAATAAAACAACAATTTGGAGGGGCCCTGCATTTCTGTGTAATGATGCTCTTTCCGCACAACTGTATCTTAAGAGAGGAACTGGATGCTCTGGATTGTGAACTCCCTAAATGGCGGTGCGAAGTTAAATTTGTACAGAAAATTACGTGACGTTACATAAACGTTCAGTTCTCCATGAGAGCTGAATGAGAGATTGTGTTTTCTCAACTTGTGTTTTCTCAGCTCCCATCCACTTCCTCAGCAGGGCCTTGATTATACAGAATTTACCGAAAGGCAATGTTTTAGAGGACATGTTTGTTTAGTTTCTCTTATTTAATCACTCTTTAATCTAGCTTGATTTGTTTATCTCTCTGTCTTGTAGGAGCAAGCGAGGTATGTATTATTTTTTCAATTCATAATCGCACTAGATGAAAGAAAGAGTCACATAATGAAAGGCTTCAGCAGATATTCCAGGGGTTTTTTCAGATGTATGTAATTTGCATTCTAAGGGTGATTTTGTTGTTAATATTGCAGGAACTGGATGAACTTATAAGCCCAGGATCCAAAGAACCTTGCAATTACTTTTCTGCGCACACAGGGGTTTTAACACCCCCCCCCATAGAAACATAAGACCCTTCCTGCCCTCCACCTTCCATATGGTAACTCTGTTTTTGAAACTCCCCTCCATTCCAAACACTGTTTGGCACTGCGCTTGCTGTTAGAGGGGGAAATATGTCAAAAATTCTACTATGCTAAGGCAAACCCTGTGGCTTGCCAGAAGTAGATTTTCTGAATCCCAGCCATGGGCTGCAATCCATGGACTTTAATATTACACAAGATTTTGAGCAGTTCAATATGTTTGTTCTCCCTCCATGCTGGGGGATGTTCCATGATGTGCACAATGGAATTGTGTACGGGGGGCATTCCTTGCCCAAGAAACCAAAGCAGGCTGTCATGAGAGCCCCTGAGTGAGTACTGCAGGGGGATGCTGAGACCAGTGTAAGCAGCAGAGCACAAGGTAAATGGTGTGCTCTTCTCTCCCTTTAATCATCTCTCTTCTATACTATCCAAAAGATGACATGAGAAAGAGACACAGTACCAAATGCTGTCAGGCAAGCACAATAGTAGTTGGACCAAACTACTGAATAAAAGATCTGGTTCTGTTTTTTTTTACTATATAAAATGCAGATCCCACACACAGTTAACATTGGGGCTAAGCATTTGCAGTTGTTGAATCTGTACCGGCAAACAGGCAGGCCAGTCATTGTGGGAGATAACAGATAATGAGGCATTAAACAGTTTTTACGGCTGAGCGGTAATATTTTACAAAAGGTGGTCTCCATGGAATTTAGAATACATTTTAGTTTGTCTCTGGCAATTAGAATAAGAAACCAATATAACTGTAAGAAGATTTTCATACTGCCAAATTAAAACAATAACTGATTTCAGATTTTTCTCTTGAATTTCTTTCCTAAGGTTGCCATATTTCAAACAGTGAGAATCTGGATGGAAGAGTTGTTGAGCTCTCCCCCCGCCCCATGCATAATCTGAATTCTGCTCCAAATCATTCCCTCTATTTGCAAAATTCAGGGGTGAGTGACAAACTCTATGCAGCCAAAATGGCACAAGGGGGAAGGTACCAGTAGACTTGGTGCAATCTCAAGCTTTGCAGAATGAAAAAAACAAAACCTAAGGGGGAGAGAAAAAACACACCCACCCTAAAGTTTGAGGGGAGGACAACTCACTTGCCCTCCCCCACAGATGAAAGAAATTAAACTTAAAGAAAAAATAAAATGAAAACTTAAATATTAGTCTTTTTAAAAAAAATCTGGAAGAACTGGTAAACAAATAAGCAGTTTCTTGTTGGCAGCTGTCCTAGTGTTCAAAAAATAATACGTGACAGCTCAAACCGGGGAGGAGGATGGATGGATGTGCACTGGCCATGCCCATTTCACCCTGACCTTCCTGTTGCAAGTGGGAAGATCTGAAGAGGGTTCCTTAGTGTGGCCCCGTCTGCACTATACCTTTAATGCGGTATCGTACCACTTTAAACAGTCATGGCTTCCCCAAAGAATCCTGGAAGCTGTAGTTTGCTAAAGGTGCCAAGAATTCGCAGGACCCTCCTTCAAAATCCCTGAAAATGAGGGAAGCCTGGGCAATATGTGAAATTATTATATTTAGATTGTTTTGTTTTATTTAGATGATTTTGGGAAGCAACAGTATCTCTAACAGCGCATGGTGTCCACCACCTTTGGGTTACTGTCAGAAATTTCATATTCATTTGACCATTTGAAAATTGGTCATCAGGACTGCAGATCTGTGTGCTCAATTGCCAGACATTCTTTCAGACAAGCTGTAGTTATATGTGGTAGGCCATAAACTATTACATAAGTGTTTCTGCTTCTGGTTCTTTCTCCGTGTAGGAATAGGCAGTTAAAGCTCGCAGCATACTCCCCCAAACACGAAGGGAAGTGCAGTTGTCACTGGTCATACCAACACTAGAATAACAACAGCCCCCCACTCATCCTTAAGACTGCACCCAAAAGTCTTCAGTGTGCAGCACTGTAACTTTCATCCATCTCACCAGAACTTTTGCAGAGTTCTTTTGATGCTCCACCACTTTGGCTTCCCTCCGTCCAACATAGTGGGGAATGGAGGAGTTGCGTAAGAAAGCAGCGAGTTCCGGAGTGTCCTCTGGGACAGCAAACTGCAAAGGGAAAGAAGAAAGAGCTGTGAACATAACTCTGCAATTGCTCTCTAACAGAGATCTTGGGTTTGCTATTGACTTTTCTTCTTTTCGTTTAACAGCTCTACCCTGAGAGCTGATACTTTGCCCTCTTCAACTAGCAAGAGGATTAACTACAGCCAGGAAGGATACTGTAAAATATTTTGTTTTAAAGACTAGATAACAAGATTGGTTTGTTTCTTTTGCCATCTGATTAACTTTCATGATGGTATTTTGCTTTAATTAAACTCCTGAGCCTAGGGTTCCATTTATTTTCATCCAGGCGAAATTTCTGATTTCTAGAAATCTTCTGAGTAGTTGTTAGTATTTTTGGTACCAGTAAATACTTCTGGTATGATCAGGATCAGGTTGAGTGTGTGTGTGTGTGTGTGTTTACTTTCTGGGAAATGAATTATTCCAACTGAGGACTTCTGCACTGCAATGTGGGGTGGGGGACCTTTGGATGAATGGCTCCAAATATAACATTTGTAGATTAAATCTTAGAACTTACATTTGTTTTTGTTGATATGTCATTTTTTTTGTTCATAATTACAATAAAATTATTTTAGTTTCATTTTTTTTGCTTCTCTGCAACATAAGGAGGACGTCAACTTTGGAAGAAGCAGAGAGAAATCGTTTTCTGATGTGAGTCGTGCGACTAGAATAAATGTGCCATTTTTCACCAGGGCTGAACAAATTAAAGCAAAACATTATACAGCTCATATGACAATGCTGGCAATAAAAGTGATCCTGGTATTACTCCAGGAAACAAACAACTGGAAAGATCTCGTGGGAGAGCAATGAAGATAATAATACAGTTTAGAACACATCACACATGACAGAAAGAAGAAAAGCAGAAAGAAAAAGGCATAGTTGGGGGAAGTAAAGAGAGAGAGCCAAAGACCTGCTTCATGTGACAGGGAGGGGGGGCAGTTTCTCTTAGTTTCTCATTTTTTTGAATTTTAAATTCAGTTCTCCACATTTCCACATCACTTTGCAATTATTTTTGGAAGAAAAGTTCTCATGAGGCCGGAGGAACATTGCCTGGCTGTAAGGCGTGAAGGCCGCTCCCTGCAAGGCCTTTTCCACCTGGCCTAGGGAGCGGGGCCCACACTCACCCAGTCCTACTATGTTAAATATGTATTCTGTAGTTGAGCTCCTTTGTAATGTTTTATTATGAAATCTTTAAGATAATTTTTTTGTTTTCTGTTATGTTGCTTTGACTGTATACCGTATTTTTTGCCCCATAGGACGCACTTTTTCCACTCCAAAAATGAAGGGGAAATGTGTGTGCATCCTATGGGGCGAATGCAGGCTTTCGCTGAAGCCTGGAGAGTGAGAGGCATCGGTGCGCACCGACCCCTCTCGCTCTCCAGGCTTCAGGAAGCTATCTGCAAGCCTTGCAAGCCCGGCGGGAGTTCCCGCGGGCTCACAAGGCTTGCGGGCAGCAGCCTGCAGCCTGCAGCCCCTGCGAGTGTCCGCAAGCCTTGCGCGCCTGGCGGAAGGTCCCGCCGAGCGCGCGAGGCTTGGGGCGGCAGCCTGTTGCCCGAAGCACGGGGAGCCCTCCGGAGGGCTCCCCGTGCTTCGGGCAAGTGTCCACAAGCCTTGTGCGTCCGGTGGGAGGTCCCGCCGGGCGCGCGAGGCTTGGGGCAGCAGCCTGCAGCCCAAAGCACGCGGAGCCCTCCGGAGGGTGCCCCGTGCTTCGGGCAGGTGTGCACAAGGCTTCGGGCGGCAGCCGCGGCTGGGGGAGGAAATAAATTTTTTTTATTCATTTCCCCCCCCCAAAAAAAGAGGTGCGTCCTATGGACCGGTGTACCCTATAGGACGAAAAATATGGTACTCTATATTTGTCTTTCTTCAGATTGTTTTATTTATGTCTTATTGATTCAATATGCTGTAAACCGCTTTGGGATTTTTCTTGAAAATATAATGCGGTATAGAAATTAAATAAATTAAATAAACAAATAAATGAAACTTCATCAGCATTAAAGTGTGAAATTCTCCTAATATACAATTTTTTGTATGCAATTTTGCCTAATACACACATTTTTGTATGCACTTCCTCCCTAATACATTTGTGCATGTTATTTTCACCAATACATGCATTTTTATGCATATTGCTTGGCTTGAGAACTGTGTTGCAAAATTCAGAGAAGCTTTTGTATTTCAAACGATGGCTATGTTTCAGCTCACATATTGTTTTAGAAAGGCGGAATTAGGTGGATTATTTAATTAGTCAAAGGTCTGGAAAGAAGAGGAATGTTCTTGCCTGGCACCTAAAGATATGTAATGAAGGTGCCAAGTGAGCCTTCCTGGGGAGAGCATTTTACAACTGGGAGCCACTGCAGAAAAGGCCCATTCTCGTGTTGCCACCTTCCAGACCTCTTGTGGAGGAGGCACACAAAGAAGGGCCTCAGATGATGATTGCAGAGTCCTGGTTGGAAGTTTGAGAAAATAAACAGTTGCTCCATATAGGTGAACCAAGAAACTCCATGTAAGTCCCCTACCTTTATTTCCAAACTATTGATTGCAGAGCTTGTTTGACATTGCAGTGGTCCATGTGTCTGAATGTGAAGGATGTAAAGAAGGAATTCCTTTCTGCTCAGAACTGGCCATTCCACATACAAGACTGTATCATTGATGTCACTTGGCCCAATGTTCTGCAACTATGGAGTAGACACACACAAAGAGGAGAATAAATTGAACTGGAATCCTGCAGCCCAAGATACAGTTTGTTCATTCCCATCAATTCTGCCCCTTCCCTCCCAATGTTTTCTGCTGCTTGTTGCCAGGTTGTAATGGTGTGGCGACAGAAGCCAAAACCAGCTGAATTCTCTTGCCATGCACTTGATTCTACCTAGCAATCCTATGTCCTCACAGCTCTCTTCATGGCATGCCAACTTTCTCCTGGGTGCCGTATTTTTCGCACCATAGGGCGCACCTGACCATAGGGCGCACCTAGTTCTGGGAGGCGGAAAACAAGAAAAAATTATTCTGAACCCCAGAAGCCAGAACAGCAAGAGGGATCTGGCTTCTGGGATACCGTGTGGCTGTTCTGGCTTCTGGGGTAACCGCGCCAAGCCTCTTCAGGGCAGCGGGATGAAGGCTTCCCCTGCCCAAAGAGGCTGTGCAGTGCTAAAGCAGAAGCCAGGACAGATGCGTCGCTGAAGGGGCACTGCGCCTTCTCTCTCTCTGCGCAGCGCCCCTCCTTCACAGGAGAGGCGCTGCGCAGAGAGGGAGAAGGGGCAGCGCCCTTCAGCAAAGCTGGAGAAGGAACAGAAGAAGACCCTTCTGTTCCTCCTCCGGCTTCCAGCACAGGCGCATCGCTGCGAAGCGGGAGGAGGAACAGAAGGAGACCCTTCTGTTCCTCCTCTGGCTTCGCTGGACAGGCGCGTTGCTCAAGGGCTGCTGCTCCTTCTCTCTCTCTCTGCGCAGCACCTCTCCTTCACAGGAGAGGCACTGCGCAGAGAGGGAGAAGGTGCAGCGCCCTTCAGCGAAGCTGGAGAAGGAACAGAAGGAGACCCTTCTGTTCCTACTCCGGCTTCGCTGGACAGGCGCATCGCTGCGAAGCGGGAGGAGGAACAGGAGACCCTTCTGTTCCTCCTCTGGCTTCCAGGACAGGCGTGTCACGGCGAAGCCAAGGAGCCTGCATTCGCTCCATAGGACGCACACACATTTCCCCTTCATTTTTTGGAGGGGAAAAAGTGCGTCCTATAGAGCGAAAAATACGGTAATTGCTCACAGCCTATAAATTCTCTTGGCCTTTTGTGTAGCTTTTGCGCCAAACAACTTTCTTGCTGGCTCCTCCTTTCAACTCTGGCTGTGTAAACACAGCTGGGTCATTCTTTTCCCAATTGAGATCTAAGCTGGTGGTCAGGAATGATGGGAGTTGGAGTCTGGAAACATCTGAAGAGTCACAAGCTCTGTATTCCCATTCTGGAGCTCTCCTCCAGAATGGAGGTGTTCAAAGGCATGCTTTTCAAGCTTAAAAACAACCTTTATTCTAATATAATTTCCTGTTATTAGTATCGGATACCTCTTGACAAACATGTGTGTATCATCTGGTTCCACATACAGTTCTGTCAATTTCAATCTTGCCAAGGCAACTTCACTTTTTGTGGGTTTTGTGGTGGCTGTGCTTGAAACTGACAGAGGCATGTCTCACAAACATGTTCACTCAGCATTGCTGCATGCGAAGTGTTGCTGGCTGGCCAAAATCCCCATCTAGAACCCAAACACTGGCAAAGAATAATTTCATGGTTTGTCTGGGGAACATCATACCAACAAATCCTTTGGAAGTCAATGGTTCATTTGTATATGCATATTTACCTGGTATATGTGTTCCACCAAAGGTCCAATCTCATCTTCTTTAGTAGGTTCATCCTTTGGTTCCCAGTTATGAATTGGCAAAATGATTTGTGGAGGATGGGAGACTCTGAAATGGTACAAAAGCACAGCCCTATCCAATCAATTGTGTTATACAAATGAAAAACATTAAATTTGATTTAAGAAAACAATGGTTATGTATGATAGCAACTAGAAATTGACTGCAAGCATGTGGAAATTTTTCCATGAGCATATACCGACAGATGCCCATGTAGCTTTTTTAAAAGTGTGGGAGCATGGTATTGTGTTTATCGCATGGTTATTTTCCCCAAACCATGCCCGCCTGCCCCACCCTTGATGTCATATGTGATGTCAGGTGAGAGGCAAGCAAAGGCATGGCTGCCATCACTTAAAAGTCAGTTTGAAGCAGTTTGCATTGAAAACTATTTGAAACACACTTCAAAGTGATGCCTCTTAGTGCCCATTAGCTGATCAGTGAGACATTGCCTTTGAAAGTCCATTTGCAAGCAGTTTTATATTGAAATGGACTTCGAAAGGAGCCCCTTTCAAGTTGCCATATGAAGTCATAATGGTGTCAGATGAATGACAGGTGGTTGGCACTGCCCACCTCTCAAAGCTGACCCACAAGTGGTGAAGGAAGGAAGAATCTGGCCTGCTACCAGATCCAGTTCCCCACCTCAGGTTTAGGGTGTCGGCCTAGAACAGGAACGGTGAACACATATGACTAATTTTGTTAGACTGCAACTCTCATAACCCCTTGTTTTGCTGGTAGGGGCTGATGGGAGCTGTAGTCCAACAGCACCTGGAGAGCCACTGGTTCCTTATCCCTAATCTAGAACCAGGGGGACACACATTCAAATTCCTCTTGATCCTGGAAACTTGCTGGACACCCTTGTGCTGGTCACTGTCTCTCTTAGCCTGACCCTTTGTGCAGCATTGCTGTAAGGCTAAGAAGAGAGCTGTAGAGAACTACATACATTGGCAAGAGACATACTAGACTCAAAACTGATTGTAATTTGGCCTAGTAAACCAGGATTGAACAGTGGTAAACATGGTAACCTATGGTTTGCCACAAATCAGCAAGAGGGGGTGGTGGAGGAGTTTGCATAATGCAATAGGAGGAGAAAGAACCTGAAATCAAAGTTCCATTAGGTTCCATTCCTGTAGAACCAAAACCTTGGTTTGACAGTACGTCTGAATGTCAGATATGTTTATTATGGAATAATAAATAATACTGTGATTATTATGGAAAACACCTACATAACTGCAGCAAGCTCAATTGCTGTGAGAAGCAGCCTTATGCTTTGGTGGATGCTGACAGGGTTCAGCCTACCTCCTCCTCACTGCACCCCCCAAAATCCCCTTTCCTGTATGTGAGCTTCTCCACCACAGCCAAGCTTCAGCCCTAGTTACCCAGCATCCATGTTTGAGGGAATAAAGAAAGAGGGAAAGGGGTGAATGTATAGATACTGCCGAGTCGGGCTTCCTTGCGTTCTGCCTCCCCAAAATGATACAACAGCTTTCCAAGGCTCTTGGTATCGCAGAGAGGAATATTAGGAATGTTGGGTTTCGTCCTTCCAAAGAGACCACCATCTTCACACAAATGCCTGTTTGTTCAGCTTGAGGGGGGCACCTCTCAGTTTATAGAGAACATGCTTCAACAGTCTTTCTAAATAGTTAATAGGAGTGCAAAGAACCAGACTGCAAAAAATACAATATATCCATTTAAATATATCCATGAATAACGATAAGGTAACATTATGATTATTTTATTATGGTGATGTCTGTTGTTATGCTTTTCATTATGTTTTTATTATTGATGCTCTGCAATGTGTTCTTATTGTCGTATACTACCCGGGGCTCTTTTGATAAAGGGCAGTATATAAACAGAATAGATAACAGCAATAATTTTAGTAAACATTTAATTTTCAAGGGAAATTGCTTTGTAAGAAGCAAAGGAAGGAAGGAAAGTTTAAGATGTGTTTGTCTAGCCAAAGATGTATTATTTCATAAACAGCATCCATTTTAATGCACTTTGGAGATCATGAGACACTTCCATGTTATGTGATGTTCCCAAGCCCTGCAAAGGCAGGATGCACTTTTAGAAGCCGCAGAGTTATGGCTAAGACTGGCTATGTCCAGCCATAGGATTTTAACATCCTGTACAATTCTTTTTATTTCTTCTCCTGCCTCCTTCTTAGCAACAGATGTTTACATTTAGGCACTTGACTTGAAGTAGATGCATACCAATATGCACACGTTTGATAAAAGTATACTTAAGATTGCTGATATTTTATTAAGGAAACTGGCCATTCTCCAGTGAATTGCTCAATTAGTTCCATGTGCCGTGTGGACCTTTGGCCATATTTCCACGAAGAAGTGTTCTCCGTGCTGCAATGTGAACCGGTTTGGAAACTTGGAGAGGTTTCAAGAGCAATTTGTGAGACTGTGTGGGAATGTTGCTCCCAGGGAATACCGCCGAGTGCACAGAAGCCCTTGGGCAACCTGATGGAGCTCTCTGGGCTATGATCCACATCTAAACTCGATTAAGAAAACAAAGGCAGTGGGTCCGCCAGCTCCATTCTCTCTAACTTTTAAAAACATTTTCTAGAGTTCCTAGTTTAGGGATTCTGAATGCGAAGGAAGCACTAATGTCTGGTGCTAAACCAAATGTGCAGAAACAACCACAGTGGACAATGGAGAGGGGCACATTGTGCCATCTGTCATGTAGCTCAAAGTTAGACAGAGGGAAGGGGGACAAATATACAAAGCACAGCAAGTTTTTAATCCCCATAACAAAGTTAATACGCCTAGTCGCAAATATACAATCTGCCCATTTGTATGATGTGGTCGGTTCAGAACTTCAAGCTCCTGCGCATAGGACTTTTTTGTATGAGGAATTGTTCTGGCAGAATGAGAAATCAGTGGAAATTCTGAATGGCAACGTTCTATTGAGCAGGGCTAGCCTGAGACTTTTTGGTGCCTGAGGCAAAGGACAGGAGGGTGCACACGAACCCCACATTCCATGTACAGAAGATGACTAGACTGGACCAACACGAACAAAGTACGGTGGGGAGGGGCAGGTAAGCCCTGCCCTGCATAACTGATCACATGATGTGGTGCACGCACACCATTTGAATGGCAATGCTCATCAACTTGGGGGTGGGCGGGGGGCCCCCTCAAATATTTTATTGGGAGGGCCGAAGACCCCTCAGTCCCTATGAGTTGGCTCCTACGATCCACACTGGCAATGGGACAGTGTTCTTCAACACATCCCTTGGTGGCAGGTGAGCTTGAGGGGGCACAGAGCAGTCTAGGCACAGGTAGGACCAAGTGACACACACAGATCTGTCATCTAACAGATGAGAATAGCTCAGGAAGAATTGTAGGTTGTTGTCTTTCCACCTCACTCCAGCATTTGCAACTGATATATGACTCACTCTGCTTAATGGTAGGACCAGCTTGCTTTTGAGCCCAATCCCATTTTTTAACCAATCAACATTGTGCCTAACTATTGCCCACTCACAGAAAGCTAAGCAAACAGTTATGGTTAGGTTCTTTTTTTAATGTCCAGCCTGAATACAAAATGTACTTACCCTCTGACCTGTACTTGAGCTACTGCACTTATGTTGATCTGAAGGTCAACCAGATTACTGTTGGGATTAACCTTGTTGGAACTAAAAGAAATTTGTAAAAGGTTAATTATGTTTCACATATATAAACCTGAAAGCATTTTTTACTTAAGCCTATCGTGCTCGGGGCTATAGCACTTATCAAATTAACAATTCTCTATTTGAGAGTTGGAGCAGGGTAGTAGTGTCTGGGGCCATTGGAATAATAGATAAGGCCTGGATCTTCATGAATCAAGGAAACGTCACGTGTATATTGATAACTATGAAGGAATTGCTTCTTCCTCCACATCCTTCTCCCAATATCCTAATAATAACCTACCCAAAATAGGATATAGGTTATAAAACCTTCCTTCCAACATTATTGATCAATTGCTACCAGAGGTGACATGGATGAAGGGGTAGTGATTATCACTCCTCAGTGAAAAGGAAGAAATATTAGAAATAAGAAAGAAAGCATTTGTGCCATACTTTGAAGAGTATACAAATATTTCCAGAGGGTCTATGCACCACCGAGCTGGCAAACAGTATACCTGGAAAAATCACCTGTTGCATTAGCTGTTGCATTTGTAATATGCCACTGGCTTTGTAATTTTTGTAATCTACCAGTTTATTCCATAGTTTCTTTGTGTAGAGAGAAATCACAGCTCTAACCACATTACTGACTACTCACACAGGCTGATTTCACAAGTTTAAAAAATGCTAACTAAAGAGGCACACATTTAATTAAATGAAGAAATATGTCTCATTTCTACTTCATTTACCTATATATTATTATATCAACATGAAAATATATTTACTATGATAGTAATCAGATTACATGTTCCAATAATGCAACAAAACCCAGGACTTCTGAAGACTGATCTTGTGATGTGGTTAGGAAACATATCTAGAGTGATGATAGCTGCTCTTTGGAAAAGCCCCATGACATATGTCTCTTATCCAGTAATCTTTCCTTCTGTAGCAACTGCATCAAATTCATGGACATGTGGATTGAACTAGTGATAAACTGCCTTCTGCTTTGTAAACTTTGATTTGACCATTCCTTTGTTACTACTGAGAATGATGGAGTATCTCTGGAGGAAAGAAACTATCTTTTGGAGGCTTTCCTGCCCTTTCAAGGTAAGATATCTGTGATGGGATGGTGAGCTGCTTGTGCGTAAAATCCTAGTCCCTCAGAGTTTGGCTAAGTCCACAAACCTCTGTCTGTGACGGAGCTCCTTAAGCATGGCTCCATCAGTCGCTCGTTGAATCGGACAGTGGGCGTTTACGGAACTTCTTCCAGCATAAAAGCTCCTTAACGGAAACGCGTCTTCTGGACTCTCGGCGTGACAGTTTCCGGCGAGGAGTAGGTGTCCCTATGGGAGGTCCTGAAACCTCCCCACTATTTTCGCTGGAAGTGTCTCTGAGCCCTCCCTCCGACTCACTTTCCCTTGGAACTCCACCTCTCCCCCTGCTGGTTCCCTCCTCAGCTGAATACTCTCTCTCAGCCTCTGTGAGCCCTTTCACCTCCTGCGTCTCAGATGGCAGTTCCCTGACATCCACCTCCCCTCCAGGGCCCCCTTCACCCCCTTCCCTCCCCTCCTCTGCGGGAGGCGAGGGAGCAAAACCCCTGAAGGAACCTCCCTCATCTTCCGAAGTTTCGAACACTTCCCTCCACCTGTTGCTGTTTCCGGTTTCCAAGTACTCCTCCTCATCGGAGTCTGTTCCTTCTTCCAACTCCGATTCCCTGAATCCTTCCAGTTCCTCCTCATCGTCGGTGGTGCCAAAGTACTCCCTCCGGAACCTCGCTACTGGCTGAGGTTTCCTGGGGAACCTTTGGTGGAACGTTTCGATCAAGATCTCGTCACGGACCTCCTCTGCCGTCACCCAGGTGTTTTCCGACTCCGGTTCCCCTTCCCACGCGACCAAATACTCCACCTGATTACCCTTCCACCTGGAGTCGATGATTTCCGCCACATGGTTGCTGCTTTCCCTTTCTTCTATGGCTGGCCCCCGTGTGGATACCCCTTCACCTTCCCCCCTATATGGTGACAGTAATGACCTGTGGAATACTGGGTGCAGTTTCATGTGGTTCGGTAACCGGAGTCTGAAAGCCACTGGGTTGACCTGTTGGATGACCTCAAATGGTCCCAATCTTTTGGGTCTCAATTTCTTGCAACCCCCCTTGAACGGCAACCCTTGGGTTGATAGCCAGACCTGACTCCCCACCCTAATGGTTTCACCTTCCCTTCTGCTCTTGTCTGCCTGCCTCTTATATTCTTCTTTGGCCCTTTCTAAGTTGAGTTGGAGTTGACGATGGATCGCTTCCATTTCTTCTACAAAATGTTCAGCGGCCGGAACACTCCATCTCTCCCCTCCTCCCCCTGGAAACGCCCTGGGGTGGCACCCATAATTAGCCAAAAAGGGGCTCATCCCGGTGGACACATTCTCTGCATTATTGTAAGCAAATTCCGCTAGCGCCAACTTTTCGATCCAATCGTTCTCTCTGTCATTGACATAACACTTCAGGTATTGTTGGAGGATACCGTTTGCCCTCTCCGCCTGCCCATTGGTCTCAGGGTGCCTGGCAGTCGAAAAGTTGACCTCTACGTGCAACAAGCTCATAAGTTTCCTCCAGAATCTGGACGTGAACTGTTTCCCTCTGTCGGAGACCACCCTCAAGGGGGCGCCATGCAGCCTAAAAATATGTTCTACAAACAATTTCGCTGTCTCTTCCGCCGTGACTGCATGTGAGCAAGCTACAAAGTGACCCATCTTAGTTAACAGGTCTACTACGACTAGTATGGCGGTTTTCCCCTGGGATTTAGGCAGATCAGTCATAAAATCTATCGATATCGCCTCCCACGGTCGTTCTGGTGTGGGTAACGGTTCTAATAACCCCGCTGGCGCCCGCCTTTCTCCTTTGGCTCTCTGGCATTGGTCACACCTTCTCACATACTCCCGTACATCCTCCCTCACCTTGGGCCACCAAAACTCCCTGGTCACCAACCACATGGTCTTGTGTTGCCCAAAATGCCCCGCTGTGGGGTTGTCGTGCAGCTGTTTGAGTACTCTCCCCCTCAATTCCCCTTCGGGTATATATAGTGCCCCTTTGTAATACAATGCCCCGTTTCTTTCTTCAAAACCTCCGGGGTCTTCTCCCTCTCTCCTTAAACCTCTGAGCTTATCCTGGGCGTATTCATCATTTACCGTTCCCTCTACCAGTTCTCTTTGCCCCACCCAGGCCGCCCCACACACCCAGTGGTCCTCTGGGATAATATGTCTCTCTTCAGGCGCTCCCTCCCCCTCCAAATATTCAGGTTTGCGTGAGAGAGCGTCCGCTCTGATGTTTTCTGGACCTGGCACATAGCAGATTTCAAAATGGAATTTGGAGAACTCCTGGGCCCACCTCACTTGTCGTTGGTTGAGCACTCGTGCCGTTCTCCAATACTCCAAATTCTTGTGGTCCGTACACACTTGCACCTTATGCTGTGCGCCAATTAGTAAATGTCTCCATCTCCGGAACGCTTCGTGAATGGCGAGTAGTTCTCGGTCATATACGGTGTAGTTCTTCTCGGATTTGTTCAGCTTACGCGAAAAGAAGGCACACGGTCTCCATTCTGACTTATTGCTCCCTGGCTGAAGCAGCACCGCCCCCACCGCCCGGTCTGAGGCATCAGTTTCCACTCTCATGGGTTTTTGTAAATCCACATGCAGGAGCTGTTCTTCCGAAGCGAATGCCCTTTTCAATTCCTCAAATGCTTGCTCCGCCTCCGCCGTCCAAACGAATTTCTTCTTGCTGCTTAGACAGTCCGTGATGGGAGCTGTTAAGTGGGCAAAGTTCTTGATGAATTTACGGTAAAAGTTCCCAAACCCTAAGAACCTTTGCACATCCTTTTTCGTTTTCGGTGTCTTCCATTCCAGCACCGCCTGGACCTTGCCTGGATCCATGGCTAATCCCTTGTCTGATAAGCGGTACCCCAGGAATTCCACCTCCTTGGTGTGAAACTGACACTTCTCCAATTTCACCCACAGCTGGTTTGCTTGCAGCTGGCTCAGCACTTCCCTGACATCCTTTACATGCTGCTCCTCATTCTCTGAATATATCAGCACGTCATCGAGGAAGGCCACGCAATTCTTGTAGAGCAAAGGTCCCAGGACATGGTTCATGAGCGATTGAAAACAGGCGGAGCCTGATTGCAATCCGAATGGCATAACTAAATATTCAAAAGCCCCCAAAGGGGTGAACATGGTGGTTTTCCATTCATCCCCTTTCCTTATTCGTATCAGGTTGTATGCCCCTCTCAGGTCCAGTTTCGTGAATATCTTTCCCTTCCTCACCCTGGTCAAAATGTCATCAATCCTGGGCATGGGGAAAGTCACTGGTTCTGACACGGCATTTAGCCGCCGGTAGTCCACTACAAGCCTGGGTTTATCCGTGTTTTTTTTGTCCACAAAAAACACTGGGCTCCCCCCCACCGCTCTGGACTCTCTGATGAAGCCTCTCTTCAGGTTTTTATCAATAAACTCCCTTAACTCCTGCATTTCCCTGTCTGACATGGCGTACAGCTTGCCCACGGGGAGCTGGGCCCCAGGGACCAGGTTAATTTGGCAGTCAAAGTCTCTATGCGGTGGTAGTTTATCTGCTTCCCTTTCGCTGAAGACCTTGCTCAGGTCAGCGTATTGTTTGGGCACCTTCCCTTTGTCCATTACTTCCGTCCCTGCTAGAAAGGCTTTTGCCCCTTCTGGCACCTTTCCTTCTCTGCAGTGTTCCAGGCAATGTGCTGACCCAAAGGAGACCACTCTCTGATGCCAGCCCACTAGCGGGTCATGCAACGCTAGCCAGCTCATTCCCAAAATGACGGGAGCCCCTCCCAGGGTGGCCACATTGAACGCTATCCTTTCGGTGTGCCTGGCCACCCTCATAACCATTGGGACGGTCTGTAGGCTAACTTCTCCTCCCAACAGCTCCCTCCCATCAATCGTGGTCACCTGCAGGGGGTTGCTTAAAGGGAGTATCTGTATCTGGTGTTCAGCTGCAAACTCCTTACTCATAAAATTACAGGAGCTGCCTGAGTCCAACAGCGCCTTTGTCTTTAGTGGGTATCCGTTTGCCAGCTCTAGCAACACCTCTATTACTAGGGCTGGTCTTGGAGGTTCCGGAGTGGGCACTTTTACTGCTCCTTGGCCTGGCTGCAGTGCCCTGACGGTGGCAGCCAGGCGTTGGCTTTTACTGGCTCCTGGACTCCCTCCTCCTTCCCCCCAACAGCTCCCGCCATCCCTTGCCATTCCTTTCTTTGCGGGCAGACTCTGGCAAAGTGACCTGGCTGCTGGCAGAGATAACATTTCTTGGCGCTCTTTCCCTCCTTCTTCCTCCCTTCACTGGGATTTGAAACTGCGCGCGCGCGTGCTGTTCCAACTTCCATCGGCTCTCCTGGCGGGAAACTTGGCTCTGGAATCTCTGGAATGCGGAAATCCCTCCAACGCTCTCCTTTCCCCTCCCGCTTCTCCAAGGCTCTTGCCTCCTGGCGCGCTCCAATGGTCAGCGCTGATTTGGTCAGCTGGTCCATAGACTCCGCCCTGGGCGCCCGGGAAAGTTCGTCTTTCACCTCCGAAGAAAGCCCCTCTTCAAAGAGCATGTGAATGGGTTCCGCCGATAGGTCCCACCCCAATTTATGTATCAACATTGTAAACTCAGTCCAGTACTCACGAACCGATCGGCTACCCTGTTTGCAAGCCATCAATTGTCTGCGCACCAGTCCCTGTTCAATCTCGCTGGAAAACATCAAATCCATGGCGCGAAAAAACTTCCTCGTGTCCTTCAGCATTTCACTATTCCCTGCCATCAGGGGTCTAACCCAGTCTCTCGCCCCCCCTTCGAGATGGCCAATCACAAACGCCACTCGCGATGCCTCGTCGGGAAAGTCGTTAAACTGCAGTTCGAGAGCATACTGCATCTCTGTCCTAAAGGCTTGGTAGTTCCTGGGGTCCCCCCCAAACTTCTGCACCAATCCTGGCATCTTTCTTGCTAGTGTAGCGCCTTTTGCCTTTTCTGCATCCTGCGCCCTCCTTTCCTCTAGCCTCGCCGTTTGCAGTGCTAGCTGGACTTCCAACACCCTGTACCTTTCTTCCAGGCTTGGACCCTCTCCAGCTCCTCCTGCTCCCCCGGCTCCGGCTGGGTTGCTCATGATGCCTCTCTGCACAAGCTGCTTTCAGGGACTGTCCGATTGCTGTGATGGGATGGTGAGCTGCTTGTGCGTAAAATCCTAGTCCCTCAGAGTTTGGCTAAGTCCACAAACCTCTGTCTGTGACAGAGCTCCTTAAGCATGGCTCCATCAGTCGCTCGTTGAATCGGACAGTGGGCGTTTACGGAACTTCTTCCAGCATAAAAGCTCCTTAACGGAACCGCGTCTTCTGGACTCTCGGCGTGACAGTTTCCGGCGAGGAGTGGGTGTCCCTATAGGAGGTCCTGAAACCTCCCCACTGTTCTCGCTTGAAGTGTCTCTGAGCCCTCCCTCCGACTCACTTTCCCTTGGAACTCCACTTCTCCCCCTGCTGGTTCCCTCCTCAGCTGAATGGTCTCTCTCACCCTCCGTGAGCCCTTTCACCTCCTGCGTCTCAGATGGCAGTTCCCTGACAATATCCCTCTGCTAAATATACACTATAGAGCAGAAATTACCAACATGGCACCTCAACGGCTCACGGTCTTTTCTTGGTGCTCCTAAAGCCTTTAACATGTACACACACACACATCAACAACTTGGTCATGAGGTGGTGAATGCGATTACCCTTTTCTCCCTTGAAAACTATGTATGGCTAAAGGAGGAAGTCGGGAAAGTAGCACTCTTTCCTACTTCCTCTTTCAGCTCCATGTGCTTTTCAATACTCAGATTGAGTCTCCTGGATCACAGCTTACCTTCTCACTTGCAGTTCAAACTGGATGCTGAATTCAGCATTTTCAAAACGCTGAACGGTAAACCGGATGCCTGTAGAAAACTAGGAGTCAAAATTCACTAATTAGAACTGTGAGCATTTGATTGTGCTACATTTAAAGGTGATAGCTCTCAGTTGGTCGAAATTGGACACTAGGTAGTACCATTTGGAAATGCAAGGTATACCAAATGTACAGGGTTGCAAATAATTCTTCAAGCTGTGGTTGCCCACTCCCTGCTCATCTACTAACTTTCAAGAGCCAATAGGTCTTCTTTTCCATAAAGAAATAAGATTGCCAGACTTGCTGTATACGATTAGAAAATTGTCCTCATATCCTTAAAGGCTTCACTTAGGCATATGCTTGGCCACTATGAGAACAGGATACTGGACTAGACAGGCCTCTGGCCTGTTCTTCTTATATTTTTAATGCACCGGCCCCAAAGTCATAACTTAGGTAATAATAATAACTGGGCCTTGGACCAGTATACCTGAAGAAGCATCTCCACCCCCATCATCCAGCCCAGACACTTATGGTCCAGCTCTGAGGGTCTTCCAGCAGTTCCCTCAATGCGAGAAGTGTGGGAACCAGGCAGAGGGCCTTCTCAGTAGTGGTGCTTGCCCTGTGGAACGCTCTCCCATCAGATGTCAAGGAAATAAACAACTATCTGACTTTTAGAAGACTTCTGAAGGCAGCCCTGTTTAGGGAAGTTTTTAATGTTTGATGTTTTATCGTGTTTTTAATATTCTGTTGGGAGCACCCAGAGTGGCTGGGGAAACCCAGCCAGTTGGGCGACACACACACACACACACACACAATTATTTTATTTTTACTTTTTTATTTGTACCCTGCCCATCTGACTGAGTTGCCCCAGCCACTCTGGGCAGCTTCCAACATATATAAAAACACAATAAAACATTACATACTAAAAGGCTTCCCTATACAGGTAATATGCACTACAGTCCTGATGATCAACACATGAGCCTCACTTTGAGACTTTACATAGAACAAAACTACACTCCTGTTGTAAGTTACTAATGAGTAGCAGATGACACCTTTGCGTGGCGACAGTTTTTAAAGGTGGCTTTTGGTCCTTGATACTCCTGGTAATAAGAGGCAAATGAGGTTCACATATGCCACCAATAAAAGTCCACAGAGACTAACGCACAACGTTTTACTCAGTTTAGTAAGTGGGAACATAAAAAGAGCCCTTTGGGGTCAGATCAAAAGGCCCATTTAGTCCAGCATCCTGTTAACGCAGTAATCAACCGTATAATTATGGAAAGCCTGATATCAGGACCTGAGTACAACAGCACTCTCCCCCATTTAAATCTTCCTTTAAATTCCTAGGAGTTTATCTCAGTGAAGACCTAACTTGGTAAATAAATACAACCCAGGTGGTTAAGAAAGCCCAACAGAGACTCCATCTCCTCAGAGTATTGCGGAAGAAAGATGTCAATCAACAATTGATGATCTCCTTCTACCGGTCAACAATAGAAAGTGTCCTTTCATACTGCATCACGGTGTGGTACGCTGGTTTGACATATACTGATAGGAAGTGCCTAGATAGGGTGGTGAATACAGCACAAGATATTATGGGCTGTCCTGTGAATCTGCTGGATGAAATAGCGGAAGAACGTTGCCTCAGGATAGTGAGGAAAATTCTCAGGGATGATTCACACCCTGGCCGGCACTTTCTTGATCTCCTGCCCTCAGGCAGAAGATATAGAAGCATGATTAGTCGCACCAACAGGGTAAAGAACAGCTTCTATCTGTGGGCTCTTAGGCTGCTGAATGAAAAGTTAACAACAGAGCAACTGACTTTCGGGTTTGGTGGGTGTGCGTCAGTAAACGAGGGGAATTAAGACTAAGAGAGCTGAGTGGGGGGTGCTTGTGTAATCTCACTGTATACAAGTTGTACAAGTGACAATAAAGTATTTCAATTTGCAATTCCCAGCAAGCGGTATTCAGAGGCACACTGCCTACAACAGTGGATGTGGTAAACAGCCATCAGGACTAATGGCAATTAATAGCCTTTATCCTACATGAATTTTCATAATCCCCCTTTTAAAGCTGTCCAATTTGGTGGCTGTTGTTACAGCATCTGCAGTTAATTCAACAGTTTAGCTATGCCCTGTGCGGAGAAACACTTCTTTTGTCTGCCCTGAGTCTTCCAACATTCCACTTCGTAGGATAGCTGCAGGTTCCAGCACTATGAGAGAAGGCGTAAAAACATTCCACACTTCTCTCTTGTCCCCACCCCCCAGACACCTATTTTTTAATTGACAAAAACCCCATCCTCATAGGGGAGCTGTTCCAACCAACCCGATAATCACTTCTCTGGAACTTATCCATCAATACATTTTACCCCAATGCCATAAATGTAGGTAAACACACTTTCATTTTTTAACACATACAGTTAAGTTTGCTTGAATTATCTATATATTCCGTGGCATTTCAAGCAAAACAACAACAACAACAGTCATATATAATGATCTTAAAGTCCAACCCATCACAGAAAATACCAAGGGGGTACCAGCAATTGCTGCTTTTTCCACTCATATTTTTGTCTGCAAATAAATGCACTTCTAATGTTAGTTGTGATTCAAATGACTCTGACGTAAACAAAACCATGATAACAATCAAGAGTAACATATTTTAGTGTTTCCACCCATCACAAAACAAATAATATAATCAGACCGTGGAAATTCTCAAGTGAATTGTCCTTAGTGGAGACATTCCTTTCCTAATCAGATGTATGTACCTACATTCAGTAATTGTTCAGAAGTGATGTAAACCAGAGTATGTTGGAATAATCCTTGACAGTGCCATTTTTCACATGTCTTCTGAATAGACATGTAAAGGTTTGCATTGTCAAGGATTATAGAATGTATTAAGTGAGGCTTAGAGTTCAATGGGTTTATTATCAGGCAAATGGATAGGACTGGAGTCTAAATCTCAGTGAAAGCAATCAGACAAGTGTGCACTTAAGTACTCAGGTCCAATTAATTTGCCAGAATATGAGCTGATTACTTCAAATGGATTGTGGCCTGGTTCATAAATAAGTTAACCAATCAGTCTATTATCTTTTAAAAAATATAATGTAACGCTGTCTTCTATTATACGAACCATTTCCTGGCCAAATATATCTATTTTTAAAGCTGCCTCTTATTGACACAAATTCCCCTAATTGAGGCAGTTTTCCATTAACTCCCCCCCAAACAATTCAATTTGATAAAAATCAGCAAATGTTTCTGGTGTTGTCTTACATTTGTTCCAGCTGCCATGGGGTTCCCGAGGTCACAAATCACCATTCTAGTTTCATTTTCCATCTTGTAATCGCAGCTCAGCACGCGCAAGGCCTGTAACAAAAGAACACCAACAGGGAGGTCAAAGGTCAATCCAGAATGTATCCTGTTGGCAAAATGAATGGCTTTTAGATGGCAAGATTACTCCTGATCTCAAACACCTGCACAGAGGCCCAATCTTTCATTCATGCTTAAGGAAGGCTTGACACTTTGAAGAGAATTATATATCTGTCTTTTCTTTTTTTGGAAGGAAAAAATAAGATTTACATATTTATTTCTTGCATTATATCTGCTCTTTCACTACAGATACGAAGAGAAAATATCTACGGAGTGAAGCCAAGTTGCTAGCAAAGTTGCATTGTCTGTGTACAGCTATCGGAACGGAGTTGAGCTTTAGGACAAAAGAAATTGTTTGCCATGCCCAAGAGCTTTGCAGAAGTGGGCAAGAATAATTTACCTTTTCCAATGGCAGTAGGAAAAGTATCGTTTTCACTTCCATATTAATTTCAGTGGTGACATTTGTGCTTCTGATTGAAATGGAAGGTTCCCCCTTGGCGAGACTGTCAGAGCATTTTCTCCATGCAGTGGGCATAACAATTAAATAAAAGTTTCTTACCCCTGCTGAGTGCTGCTGTCTATACATGCCACACTTGCAAATCAACACAGCCACCATCCCCAGATGGTGGATACACAAGGCTAGATTGCAGAGTCTGCATGTCTCTGGGCCAGTGCAGGGAATAGGAATCTTTCAAATGTTATGTGTATCATGTGAAACAGTTAGTGGTCCCCATATTGGGGTTTTAATATTTCATAAGTCACATAGCTCAGTGGTAGAGAAACTGCTTTGCACTCAGAAGGTCACAGGTTCAACCCCTGACAATTCCATACTGTCCAACTTTTTCAAGCCCCAAATTGGGACATGTGTCTTACAGGACACGCTCTCAGGTGAGTCATGTGATCTGCGCATCGCTCTCGCCCCTCCCCCAAAAGCGCTTTTTCAGGGATGAGAGTGCAGTGTGAGAGCACGCAAGATTACAACACTCAAAATGGCTGCTAAGATCTCGCGTGAAAGAACGGGATGTCCCATTTTGAATGGGGCACTTGGAAGGTATACAATTCCAGACAAGGATCAGAAAGATGCCTGCCTCAAACCCTGGAGAGTTGCTGATAGTCAGCGTCAACAGTACTGAGTTAGATAAGACCAAACATCTGACTTGGCAGCTTCTCAGGTCCCTAGCAGCCCTCAAGAAGGGAAGATAGTGAATGGTGCCTTTCATTTAAGATGGACTTTCACAGATTCTGGTCCCACAGCCTCACTTGTTTACACACAGACAGGGAGAGTTGGGTGCTTTGAAAGTGTGAATTCAACTTGAATCTGTGTGTCGAAAAGGCATCCAAAAATGTCCCTTTTGTGGGTTTGTGTAGGTGCGCAATTGATGTGTGTGCAAATGGATGGATGGATCACGGCAGGTGTGAGAG
Source organism: Podarcis raffonei (assembly GCF_027172205.1). Taxonomy (NCBI): domain Eukaryota; kingdom Metazoa; phylum Chordata; class Lepidosauria; order Squamata; family Lacertidae; genus Podarcis; species Podarcis raffonei. Next base: position 25,108,375 of record NC_070613.1, on the reverse strand, counting down.
TCAAAGAGTGTGCTGTAGTGATGATCTTAAGAGAGGAAGCATTTGTGGGGGACCAGCCCTGCCTACCATGGCTCTGCCCCCAGACAGTTCTCCTTTGAGGGTACGCAGCCCTCAGTAGCAAAAATGTCCCTCACTCCTGATGCGTACATCACCTTACAAAAGGTACTCACAAACATTTAAAGAGCAGTTGTCAAACAGTTCCTGGATTTGGAGGAGGAAAGGTATGTAACAGGTGTTAAGGAACCTCAGCCCAGGCCATCCCCCTAATCCCTGGCGCTGTTCTGTGCATTGGGCCTTGCTGTAATGTGCCCCTGAAATGTGGGAATGCTTTCTGCTTGCCTGGATGGGGGACAGAGATTTCTGTATGCATCTGGTATGTAGAAACCTCTGGCTTTTGCATGGCTATAGTGTCGCCTTCTGTGCAAAAGGCAACTGCCACATACCGTATTTTCTGAAGGCAGCCCTGTTTAGGGAAGCTTTTAATGTTTGATGTATTACAGTATTTTAATATTTTTTTTGGAAGCCGCCCAGAGTGGCTGAGGAAGCCCAGCCAGATGGGTGGGGTATAATATATTATTATTATTATTATTATTATTATTATTATTATTATTATTCCGTGCATAAGATTTTGGGGGGCTCAAATTTAAGAAAATAGGAGGAGGTGGCCGATGTTGTTGAGCTTTATTTGGGAGGGAATGCAGAAAATCACTAAGCCGTCAGATAAACACTGACAATCACTCGCGTCGTAAAAGCAAACAAGCGTCTGCCCGCTCATCACGTCCAATTGTCGCAGCAGCAGCCAATCCACAGCAGCCATTGCCACATCAACGAATCAACCACCCAATTACCGCAGCAGCAGCCAATCCAAAGCAGCCCTTCCCACAGCCACCAATCACCCACCAAATCACCGCTGACAAGCTGCAACTCATGGCTGCAACCAATCACCCGTCCCCCTATGCACTATCTATGTATAAGACAACCCCCATTTTTAAACATTAATCTAGAGTAAAAAATCCTCATCTATACATGGAAAAGTATGGTACACTGCACAGCCCAGTTCTGCCTCTGGTGATGCCCATGTTTGGCTTCAGCCCACAGGCATGCAACCCATGGAAGGCATCCTCCAACAGAATGCAACCCTTGGGCTGAAAAAAGGTTCCCAACCCCTGGCATGTGGTGACATCACAGGCACTAACCAATAGGCTACCTATAACCAACAGGTTATCCCCATTCAAATCGAAGCTCTCTGAAGATACACACAACTGTTTTAATTTTCTTACTGGAAGGGAAGCACCAATGTACCTCTTTGGCTGCTCTTAAATTGTCACATCTGTCTTCACTTTCTGAAAGGACTCAACTGATTTCTGCTCAAGAGAACAGAAGTAATTAGCACTCTACTAAAGAATTGTGTTTTTCTCAATCACCCAGAGAAATCTGCTGCTGATGGATGCTCCAAAAGTGTTGAGGGCACATCTAGCTGTAAAAATGCAATAATTTAAGTACTGTGAATGCATCCAAGGATTGTGAAGTTAGGGCCCTGCCACCCCTGTGTTCTGACTTTCGGCCCTGCATTCTATCCACCCCATAACACAGGCTACTTTTTGTTGCTTTGATGGTGCTCTTTTTACCTTTTTTCTTTTTTTAGACTAAAGACACTTCTGATCTTTCTGTGTATTATTATCTCTGGCCTCCTTTCTCTAGCCAGGTCATCTGTATAAACACAAGGGAACAGAGGGAGAAAGAACAGGGAGCTGCAAGATAGGAGAAGTTGCATAATAGGGGCTTGAACAAAAAAAAAAACCAGACTTATTTGTCTTTCTTTGCCTTAATTCGTTGGCATCGTTAGCTAGAGAAATAAAATCATATGAGGAATGTATACGGCAGAACTTCGGAAAAACATGAGGCACTGTGCATGCCCCAGTGATTGCACTTTTACATACAGTGGCTCAGAAATGTGAGGAATCCTGTGCTTTACATAACAGCCAGCTAATTTAACTTTATGTAGGAAACTAGTTCCTGGCAGGGGTCACCAATGTGGCTCCTGGGAGCACATATGTGCCCAGAGAGGCCATTCCTGGCACCCACAGGATCTCACCCACCACTGAAATTAGACTTGAAAGAAGCAGTCTGTTGTAGCCAACAGGTAGAATGGTGTACTTGGTTGTGGTCTGTGTGTGGTGCCCATGGCAGCTTCTCCAAAGTCCTTCAAGAGGGAGTAAGTTTCAAAGAACACTGGTGCCACAGCACACGAGGCCCTTTCCACCTGTGTTTTTTCTGATGTTGTTGGACTCCAATGCCCACCAGCCTCAGCCAGCATGGCCAATTGTCAGGGATGATGGGACCTGCAGTCCAGTAATATCTGGAGGACCAGAAATTGCCCATGTCAACCCTATTCATCACTCTCATTGACCATCCAAGGACCACTTACACAGAACTGACTAGGTGACCCTTATGCCTCATCCATGAATATGAAGTCTCTGTAAGACTTGGTAGCATGCATTAGTCTTTTGTGTGTTTTCTTCACAGTATTTTTCTGCTTGCCCTTTGTTCCTTACCTTTATTAATGAAAACAAAGCACACCCAAGAAGCTTCACACCACTGACCTAATGGATAAAGCTCAGTTCCTCCCCATATTTTAAACCCACTTAGCTCAAAGGACAGCAAGATTGCAGAAATTGTACTGTAGAAATTATTCTTGTATCGGAGAATAAAGACCTGGGTATTTGCAAAGGAGAACAACTGACACATGTTCTATTGGCAGTTCCCCATGTCACATTTACTAATCCATTAACACCTCCAAATATTTAGCCACACTAGCCTTTTACTACACACTAGGAATGACTTTATTTCCCCTTTTGTAGGAACACATGGCTTATTTTTACCGCTCTGAACAGTAGCAAAACCTGACCAATTAACATCAGCACCAGTGCAACCTGGATCTGGTTTCAAGTGGAAACGAGAGGAATGTGGACGAAAATGGGCAACCTAGCAGAACTCCCGGATGAATGAAGCTGTGTAGGCTTTAAAACTGGCAGAGCTGCCTGTGTGATGATGATTAATCACTGGCCACAAATGATTTCCCCAAAGGCCCGGATATTAATGGCCTGAGTGTTAGCTGTTGACATTCTAACACCCAGCTCTGGCACAGAAAGTTACATGGAATTAAGTACCGCTAGCATCAAGGACACCTGCTCTTGGTGTGAGTGTATTTAAGACATGGAATCTGGTATTTCTTTTTCTCCCCTCCCCTCCCGGGGTGGTGGCGGCAGCTCTAATTAAGCTGATTTCCGCTCCCCCCCCCCGCCAGCTAGCAGCTAAACGTTTATTCCTCAAATGAGCAAAAAAACAAAACCACACAAACAAATGAAAATCCTCTGCTGCACTGAGTTTCTGCTTTGACACACATTTGTCTAGCCGCAACAGTTGTTGTTGTTGTTACTATTTAAATATTTGTTAAATTTATAACCTGCCCTTCCTCTTAAAGATGCCCTGGGTGACAAACAACAAGTGATAAAACACTAGAAACATCTCTAAAACATCTTAAACACTTTTTGAGTGACGCCATAAAATTATGTCACCATCGGTCCTAAGAGCCATTTCTGTACTTCACGTTGTCTGGACAGTTTTATCCTAAAGTAACTCCTACTATGTTTCGTTAACTGTGTTGTGTTATGATCCATGTATACGATGTGCTTTTTCTATGCCAATAAAGGAGATTGATTGATTGATTGATTGATTGACATCTTAAACACATTTCCAATGCTGATTCTAACATACCTGCCTCAACAACTTACACCCTCATAATACAATAATAAAGCTTCATGCTGTGACCTTCACAACTGCACAAAAGACTGGACAGAACACCAAAACACATCTGGTAGCAAAAGGGTCAGGTTTTTAAATATTATTTTTAGAGATGAGTCTACAAATACAAGACAAGCTTTGTTTAATTTAAAAATATAGCCTCTAAGAATAGCACAGTTCCTTTCTTGTCAACTGTTACAGACAGATCTTTCTTACCCCCTTCAGTGAGTTTTGCATCAGTAGAACAGGCTAAAGAAGAGGAGCAGGAAGTTATTTTCAACACAAGAAAAATATTTGATTCTTGAAAGGAAATTAACTTGGCACACCTTGGTTTATTGGGGGGGGGGGCGTGTCATGCTTTGAACTATCCAAAATAAAGTTCATGTTGTATCAGCTTGCAGGCTTTGTAGTGAGATGAATTGATATATGCTGCCCTGTAGTGAGCACATGAATTGTCTGTGTATTTAGGGGATAGAATTTCATCTCGGCTCCTCCAAAAGTGCCTCTAAACTTTTCAACTAAGACAAACTACGGCCAGCTCAGTTCAAGCTCCACTGCTGAACAACAATACAATAACCAGTCTTCCCTTGCCTGGTGTCCTCCAGGTGATGTGGGACTACAATTCCTATCAGCCCCTGCCAGCATGGCCAGTGGTCAGGGTGATAGAGGGCACCATATTGGGGGAGGCTACTATACATCTTTGTGTGAATAATTAATTTAAAAATATTATTTTTCAGGGCCTGCTATCCCACTTGGTTCAAATAAATATAATTGATGTCAAATATCTATGACTGCCATTGCTTTCCTCCCGCAAAGTGCCTGTATAGGTTTCTGCTATGCAGCCTCTTGTTAGGGAAAAAGAAGATGGCAAGACAATACATGTTACCTTGCTGTTACGCTCGACACCGGTGTAATCTGCCTCTGGGGGTATCTTAATATGGAGCTCAGCCTCATAGGCACCTTCGCCTTCATTTCTTGAGTTGATCATAAGCGTGACACAGTTTTCCTCCCCAATTATGATCTGATCTCTATCCCTGTAAGAAATAAAGCTCATTTTCATAACAGGTTTTCAAAATACACAACAGTGCCAATTTTTCAGCAAACTGAGATCCCTTCAGCAGATGTGAGGAGTCATCCCTGTGTCATTATTGCCAAGCTGCACATTTCCTTTCACTTGTGACTTTCAATTAGGGTGGACATAATGACATAAGCAAAGCCTGCTGGGTCAGGCCTGTGGCCCATCTAGTCCAGTAACCTCTTCTCATAGTGGCCAACCAGATGCCTATGGGAAACCAGGGAGCAGGACATGAACACAACAGCACTCTCCCCTCCTGTGGTTCCAGCATCTGGTAATCGGAAGCATTATGGTGTCCAACTGTGGAGGTAGAGCCAAGGTAAAGGTAAAGGACCCCGGATGGTTAAGTCCAGCCAAAGGCGACTATGGGGTTGTGGCACTCATCTCGCTTTCAGGCCGAGGGAGCCAGCGTTTGTCCCCAGACAGCTTTCCGGGTCATGTGGCCAGCATGACTAAACTGCTTCTGGCACAACAGACGGAAACCAGAGCGCACGGAAATGCTGTTAACCTTCCTGCTGCAGCAGTACCTATTTATCTACTTGCACTGGTGTACTTTTGAACAGCTAGGTTGGCAGAAGCTGGGACAAAGCAACGGAAGCTCACCCCATCGCAGGGATTTGAACCACCGACCTTCTGATCAGCAAGCCCAAGAGGCTCAGTGGTTTAGACCACAGCGCCACCCACATCCCCTGGAGGTAGAGCATGGCCATCATGGCTAGTAGTCACTGATAGCCCTTTCCTCCATGAATTTGTCTAATCCTCTTTTAAAGCCGTCCAATATGCTGGCCTTTACTGCACTGCAGAGATGTACTTTGGGGGAAAAGGATGCACGATGTGAGACTAAAATTGCTTTCAAGGAATGCCCTGAGGATGCAGGGTTTTTTTCACTCCCATCCTCGATCCAGACATGCTTCTCTGTAACAGTACCCTTTCAGCACTGTTGCCAGAAGAGAAGGCTGCAGCCTTGAGCAAAACCAATTACCCATGGCTTTGCTCAGGAAGAATATCTAAAACATTTTTGCTGAAATAAGCAAAATCTGAGCAAGCAGAGCTGTTAAAGAAGTGGCTTTGTTTTGTTTTGTGTTTAGATGTGACAAACCTTTGAAGCTACACATTTGGCAGCTGTAAAAAAAAACCCCTTAAAAGCTCATATCAGCATTCAATAGATGAAATATCTGCTTCCTATCGGATGGGGCAATCTTGATGGGTTTCTCGTCCCCACCCCCTGCCCACATTTTTTTTAATGAACACCTTTATTCCATTAAGTGCAAAACACAAGTTTATTTGCTCAAACTTACGGCACAGCGGAAAGTTTCAAGTCAGGAATGCACACGTTGTCTTCTCCACAATCCACAAGAATGTAAGCCTGCATTGTTCAAAACATGCATCACTCATGTTAGGGGCTCTGCTTGAAAGGAATCCCAGCCATTTCCTTTCCCTTCCTTCATGCTTGTTTGATAGCCATTAAAAATAAGTCCCTGAAAAGGCTGGATGCTTCCAAACCCCTGATTCCAATGCAAAGAGCCAGTGGTGACTGGCTAGATATGTAAAGGCATGTTAACGTACTGCATATTAAAAGAGTGAGCACATCTTTCTTTCATTGCTGCGAGGAATATGATTTACAGGCTGTTGCAGTTAGCTAGGGCTAAGAGAATGAGAACATTCAGGGAAAAACACAGGCTGAAAGAGGTTCGAGAAATTTCAGATAGGTCTGGTTCAATTAGCTCACCATAATGAACAAATTAAGCTCTTGTTGCGCACACTGAAAGAATGCTGAAACCCTGAACAAAGCTGCTTATAAAAGATGCCACACAGCATGGAAGCTTTCGTTAGCTGTTCGGAGGCATAAGAAATACGCATGCAAGACCCTACCTGCTCCCCGATGTAGTTTTCTTGGTAATAGTTCAATATTGGGTCAACAGCTGAACCATCTGAAAAGGTGGATTCATCCAAGCTGTAGTTCAAACTAATGCTGATCGGAGACAACTTATCTCGGTATTCAGTTTCATCCTGCGGGAGAGAAATCACATAGAAACTCTTCACTTACGTTGCACTTCATTAATGCAGTGTGTGTGTGTGTGTGTGTGTGTGTGTGTGTGTGTGTAGTCTTTGTTTCAGCAATGAAGCAATTAATATCCTGATCCTATGGCTGTCTACTAAGAAGTGAGGACCACTGGATTTAGTTAAACTAGGTAAGTTTGCAGACGAATGCTGCTAAAGTCTCCAGAAAGGACAAAGAGCAAGTTACTTCACTTATAGCAAAGTTTCCAAAACACACTGCTTCTGCAACATCCGCACTTGAGAAGCAGGTTGGTAATCTGTGCAGAGCCAGAACTATTTCAAAGCAGTAGTCTGCCATGATGTTGTACTTCTAAAGAGCTCAGTTCCCACAAGTTCTTTGCTGCAATGGAAGCAGCACACATGTGACCTATGGAAGGAATAGTGTTGATGTGTTCCATAGGAAAGGAGTCACATGCATCAGCTTTGAAAAACCACCATTACCTATAACATTCCCTTGTATGTAACCCAAAGGTGCCACCCAAACCCACTTGAGCAGATTGCTTAATCATTTGAATTGTCAAAATAACTCCAACTTGTTCATAATCAATAGCGTCTCTTTTTGAGTCTTTCTGAAAAGCTGCTCTCAGAAAACCAGTGATAACCAATTGTTTCCCCAGAACAGAAAGACCAGTGAGATAAAAGCACATATATATATTTTTGGGAACTAACCTATAGAAAGCTCACAGTATAAGAGTTGCCACTGATATGGTAGTACAGCTCTTTCCACATCTGTAAAAACATCTGCCCATACAATATGGGGGTGTACTTATATTAGTTCTGTTGACAGTCCTAGTTTAATCATCCAGATAGTGACTATATTCTGAAAGAATTGCCCCCAAAGCAATAATTTTCTGGACACAGCAAAGAGCAAAACTTACTCTGAGATAAACCACAAAGTCCTTGCAAGTGAGCCGCTTCTGCCTGTCTATTGTGAAGAGGAAGACATGCTGGGACTGATGGTAATCAAACAAGAGGGCACGCTTAACAGCTCCTTTCACTTTTAACACATCTAGCTGGAGTTCAGCTCTCAGAGCTAAAGAGAACGTAAGCAAACCAAACATCATAAAAACAGTCAATTGGATGCTCCACTTCGAATTCTGATCTGCTTTTACAGAAAGCTTATTATTTTTCTTTTATCAACATCCATATTTCTGACAGAAGTTCACCATTTGTTCAGTTGAACAATGACTGTTTCCCAAAAGGAAATGGTTCAAATACTTCTTATGTCATTACAGCACAAACTGACCATTTCAAAATATTGTACAAAAATGCAAGCAATATTCTTTCAAGTAAAACGTTTTAATCAAGTACGGTAATAGCACTCAGCATGATGAGGTAAATGCCAGGGACCAGGCAACGCCCTTTCCCAAGGAACTCTGGGAATTGTAGTTCTGAGAGGGAAACAGAGGTCTCCCAACAATTCTCACCACCCTTAACAAACTACAGTTCCCTGAGTTCTTTAGGGAAAGCCGTGACTGCTTAAAGTGGTATGATACTGCTTCGATTGTATAATGCAGATGGTGCCTACATTTGTAAAACCAGGGCTTTTCTTCAAGGGGAACTCACAGTAACTCAATTCCGTCACCTCTCTGGTGGGTGCCATTGCCATTGTAAGAGAACAAGGAAGGTGTTCATGGTGAGTTCTGGCACCTCTTTTTTAAAGAAAAATAACACTGTGTAAAACCCAATCCATCTGGTTTCTTTCAGGTTCAAGAACTGTGATTAGTACAAGGAGGCCGAATGCCTAGATGGGCATTCCCAGTGACTTCTAGAACCCAACTGGGCATGAAGTTAACAATCCCAGTGTGGGCTCTGGGACTTCCCTTTAATGAAAATAGCACCTTTGGAGGGTCAATGTTTGTCAGGACTGTGGCAAGGAGAGGCAGAGTGAAATTCCCCCTTCCCACCCAGATGGTGCTCAGGCTTCCCCATGGCTGCTATTTACATAGAACTCCTATGTAACTCAGTTGGCAGGGCCGTGGGTTCAAGCCCTGCATTGGGCAAAAGATTCCCACATTTGAGGGGGTTGGGCCAGATGACCCTTATGGTCCCTCCCAACTCTGTAGTTCTATTATTCTTTGACCAACAATTGAGGTTGTGTCCAGTTCGGCCCTAACAGAGCCCTAATGGAGTTTAAAAGGGTAGCTATAGAAGGCAAGTTTAACTATGGCAACAGAAAGTCAGTTAATCTTAAACCACAATCTTACAGATGTTAAAAAGTCTTACCTATTTTTTCTGAAATGCCTGGACCTTCAAAAGCCACACAGACGGTTACAGTAAAACTACAAAGGAAATGGGAAGAATAACATTAGAACGTAAGGAGAGTATACTGGACCCTGTCAGTGTCCCATCTAGTCCAGTGTCCTGTTCTCCCAGTGGCCAAACAGATACCATGGCAGGCCCCAAAGCAGGACCTGAGCTCAAGAGCGCCCTCTCTCCCTGCAGTTTCCAGCAAATGTTCAGAAGCATACTGCCTCTGACAGTGGATGTGGAGCACAGTCATCAGGGTTAATAGCCATTGGTAGCCCAATCCTCCATGAATTTCATGGAATCTCTCTTTTAAAGCTGTCCATAATGTACTTGTTGAAACTTTGCCTAGGAATATAGCTGTATCTATATATTATGACTTTTGGGTTTTGTTTCTCTCTTTTCAAAACTGCCATAAGAAAGTAACCTGCTCAAGATCCATGACGTGGCCACCATCTTGAATTAATAACTATTCCATCTCCACAAGGATCTTAGGAGGGAACTCTAATTCTATAAAAATAACTTGGGTTTTTTGAACCTTTACTGAATGATCATGCTCATGAAACCAAATGAGTTTAAATGGAAGCCTTGGAAAAATAGAGGCCTCAAGACTTCAAGCAAGCCCTCTTGGACATAAATGCTATTGAAGAAAGTGGAAGTTTGCCCTCTCGTGCATTTCCTATGAGGAAAGAGCATTAAACTCCTTCTCTTTTACCTCACTTACAGAAGACAATGGAAGTCTTGCATGTGTAGGCCTTAGATTATTTTATTTATTACATTTATTTATCACATGGAGTTCAAAGTGGCATAAGTAGTTCTCATTACAGTTTATTCTCTTAATAACCCTGTTAGGGAGGTTGGGCTGAAAGACAGAGACTGGTCAAAGGTCACCCACTGAGCTTTAAGCCTGTTTACATGTGCTTAAATGAACTGATCTTCAGTCTATAAAGCTGGCATGAACCAGCTAAGATAAATATGGGCCTATCTTCTAAGTCCAATCACACCAGGATCATAATTTAAACTAAATATTTGATATAACACATTTCTTCTGACATACCAAGTCAGACTTTCAAACCAAGCAATTCTTTTTTTAGATAGAACATCCCAAATCATAAATTGAGAAGCAGTTGAGCTGCAAGACATTCCTCTGCATTATGAAAAGATAAATTTTTAATCAGGCTATGCTAAAAGGCAAACAACCACAGATGGATGTTAAATCATTATAACCAACTCTATCCTGCTAGAAAAATACAATTTCCTGCTAATCAGTGTTGCTGGAAATCCATCATTTGTGACTTGCTCCTGATGACAGGTCAATCTATGTGTTCAGAGGTGAAACTTGAAAAACAAAACCCCTTGTGAAAATTAAACAGGATAGCACGGGAACGTTCTCTATACAAAACCTGAAAAATCTTCTTTGGTGATTCCAATTATTTTATTTTTTTGGAAATGTTATAATTTTATCATTTTACAAAAACTACAGATTAAGTAGAAGACAGCTTCTTGGGCAAGACCTACTGTTCTTGCATTAGTCATTTTTATTTTCAGTTCCAAGTTACTAAATACATATCAACGGACACTAGAAGTTCAAAACCAGCAACATCACCTCTGGAACAACCTCTAATCTTATTAGAATTCTGTATCAGCTTCCTCTGACAGTCTTGCTGAAAAAGGACCACATCTGGGTTTCATATAACGTGCTTGACCTTATTCCACTTCTTCCTCCAGGGCAAACAATTTGCCACATATCATTAAGCAGGGCTTTCCCATAAACTCCAACGGTTGTTATGAAGGGTTATTTCAGAGCCTTGAAGAACCCCCAAATTCTAACCCATTTCTCTTGGAATTGCCAAGAGATGAATAACCTAACATTGCTTAATTTATGGAGCAGTGCAGAGTAGGAAATAAGGGGAGAACGATGGACATGGCATGCATATTGTCTAATGACTAAACCTGATCACAAATAAAAACTTTCTTATAGGGTAACAATGCAGGACGTGTTGAAAAATGATTCACCCGTATAGGTAGAATTTCCCTACTAAGAATGCTGAAGAAATCACAAGAGACACAATTTCTGTCTCTCAAGCTGTTTTACAGTTTGCTTGTTTTCCTCTTCCCTCCTCATCCATTTTACCTTTGTGTTGGGCCCTTTAAATTGTAAGCCTGTGGGCAGGGAGCAACTGCCTTATTTTTATTCTTATGAAAGCTGCTCTGGGAAAGTTTTTGTTTTAATGAAGCACCTTTACCCTTTCACCTCTATCTAGAACTCAGCTGCCAAAATCAATTACGTCTCATACTGCTCAGATCATGCAACACTCCTCTTCAAATTCCTAGAATGGCTCTCCATTCCTTCTGCACTGAGAACAAAGTTTTTGTCTTTAGTTTTAGAACACTTCATATCCTTGGCCCACTCTGGTTACTAACAATAAACTATGGTGTTTTTCAAAAAATATATGCGAAAGTACAGGAAAACCTCAGGCTTGCATACTCCTGCCCCACTCTCCTGGGATAGCAATAAGGAGATTGGAAGCTTTTGCTTCCATTTTCAATCAACTGCAATTTTGGGTTATGTTCAAACCCGGATAAACTGTTGTTAGGCTTAACTATGGTTGATGGAAAACAAGACAACCTCAAATCTTGGTTTATGGGACCTGACACCAGGGGTTACCAATTCCCTGAGGAAGACTCAGAGAATAAAGTATGCTTCATCCGGAAGATATTGCCCTACCATTGTTCTTGGACTTAGAAGATGAGTGCTCCAACTTCCTGACCAGGCAGAAGTCAACAGATACAAAATCAGGCACCACTGCTCTAAAAACCAAAGGGATGTGTGGCCAACTATAGCTTTTCTGCTCAGGCAGCAATATGAGGGAAGGCACAAACCAGAAGGACCCATTGGGAACTGTCCATGGTTCTGCCCTCCCTGCCCTTAAGACTTCTCGGAGTCTGTCTGACACAGCCTGCTCAGAAGTCACTCGGCATGACCACATCTACATCTGAAGGCAGCCCTGTTTAGGGAAGCTTTTAATGTTTGATGGATTGCTGTATTTTAATATTTTGTTGGAAGCCGCCAAGAGTGGCTGGGGGAGCCCAGCAAGATGGGCGGGCTATAAATAATAAATTTATTATTATTATTATTATTATTATTATTATTATTATTATTATTATTATTTTCCCTGCAAGCTTCAGCCCCAATAAAAGAGGATTCTGGGTTGTTTCAATAAGCCACCAGTTTAGGATATGGTTAACTGGAAAGAGACACGAGAGCTTCCAAGATGGGAGGAGGGAATGCCTTAGCCTGAGACTCATGAACATAATGATGAACCGTAGTTTATTATTATGCTTCAATGCAGCCACAAACTGTACATTTCTTTCCTTGCAAATAACCATTGTTCCTCCCACTCTGCCACCCTTGGCTACCCCTCCGGCTTCATTTCCCCATGCTGCTCTTATGCTTGGAAGTCCCATCTAGGACTCCTATGTGGTATCACTTCTTGCACTCCTTTCAAGTCCCTCTTCTTCTGTGAAGTCCTTCACTAAGTTCCCATCCCCCAGCCTAAAAAAAGTCTCTAAGTATTTGATACCACCTTTGACCATATTCATCCCTTGCTGTTTTTGACTCTCCCATTCCTCCGCTATGGAAAGGAAAATGCTGAAACTAAGATGCTGTACTTTAAGAAGCTGGCAGAGAAGTCAAACTGACTGCAGTGAACCGGGAGGGTTTATGACCATGGAGATTAATTTATAACTCTGCACAAAAACACATGCACATCCAGACCTATTCATAAATGCCAGTTTTAGAACAATTAACGGATGGAAAAAAACTCTTCCATGCAAAGTTTGCATTGTTTTGGTGGCAAAGGGTCTAACACTTCACCCTGACAGTAAGGGGCTGATAAAAGATCTGTACAATGGACAACTGTAGATGGAGACAGATCTTATAAACTAGAAATTTCCTTCCCTTGGCCTGGGGTTACTCAAGGAGGTCAGACTAAAACAACTCTTATTTCCCTTCAACCCTGCCAGTGAATTTTCACACATAGGAACATTTGCAATACATATTTGTAAGACAATATGTTTTCTCATTTGTGATCTGCCCCCAGATATTTCTGTTTTACAGTGTAATGCTGCAAATGTTTACTTGAAGCTAAGCCCTACTATATTCATTAGACCTCGCTGCCTAATAAGTGTGTGTAGGTAGGATTGCCTCTTTACGTACTGTTACAATATGCCTTCATGCCTTCAGGATGTTCAGACTGCAAAAATGTTTACAATTGCTCAGATCAATAAATGATTAAATTCCACTATGCTTTGAGTTTCTAATTCAGGATTGGGGAAACTCAGGTCTGAGGGCTAAATGGAGCTCTCCAGGCTTCTCTATCCGGTCCTTAGGACTCTCCCCAAACCACAGCCCTCCTTGAATGTTCTTGCCTCTTGGTTGTCTGGATGGAGGACAGAGAGGGGTGTGTGTGTGTAGAAACTAGCCTACTGCGCACAGATGACATCTGCATTCATTGCTCCACCCACGTTTGTCCCTGGCCCTGCCCACCAGTGTCATGTGACTCCCCAGACGGTTGCCCAGCTGAAAATGCACTCCTTGGGTCTGAAAAAGGTTCCTTGCCCTTGTCCTAATTCAATGCCTACAATGATCCCAAGAGAGAAATTGGTTGTCCGCATATCATAAAGCAGGGATGGGGAAGAAACCCAAGTGAGTTCACGTTTAGAATTGAATTAATCAGATTTGCATTTTCCGAAGCAACATGAGAAGCAAAACACAGCCACCCATCAAATTTCACAGTTGTCCAATATTTGCAATGCAGCTCTCCAACCAATGTTTTCAAAAATGCGTATGTTAGGGGGATATGTGTATATTAAAATGAATATATTAGTGAAAATGCACTAGAGAGCTTGCTTGCATAAATGTGTACCTTAGTCAAAAGTGCAGCGAAAAAATTGTTTATTAGGATGAATTTGTACAAAAAATTGCCTTTTTAAAATAAAAAGTACACATTGCTGGAGAAACCTGGGGAACTGAATTTAAAATTGGAAAAATGAGAAACGGAGAGAACCGAAATTGACTGATCCTCCCATCTCTTATCATGATGCCTGTTTGGGTATACTGCCCACATGTAAAGATTACATACAAGCGCAGCAGGGGTGAATGTGCTAAGCTCTGACTCCCTATTAGAGGGTGAAGTCTGAAGCAGGGAGCCTCATCTATGCATGGAGGTTCCTTTGTGATTTAGAACCTTACAGAAGTGGGGTTCTAAATCACACAGGGAGTTTTTGGGAATAGGAGAAGCTCCTTGCTTCAGGCTTTGCTCTCCAACTCATGGTGACTGATGGGAATAGTCACATGGGGGTGGAGCTTAGCAAGTTCATATCTGCTCACATGTAGCCTTTACCTGTGAACAGGATGTCCAGACAGGATGCTCCTGAAAATGGATGCGAAACCATCCCAAAAAATCAGTGTCTATTTGGATCCAAATCAGAGCCAGTCCTCTCAAAATCTTTTGCACTTCGGACATCTGAGTACAAAAATGGACTGAGGAAAAAAAAAGTTCAACTTGTAAGAAATCCTTAAGGTGCAATCACCTTTGCTCAGCTGTAATTTACAAGGGTGGGGGAACCCAGCTTCTCCCCCCTGTTTATAACTTCGCATTTGAACACATTTTAAGGCATGCTTGGTTTTAACTACATATTGCGGAGTTTTTCTGTCTCTGTAGGAAAACAAAGCATACACATTTTAATAACAATTTCCCACATGGTTAAAACAATATTTGCCTTATACTGGGATAGTGTACAGTAATCCAAATCTTTAGACTCCCTGAGCTTTTTCTGGTTAAGATGACCTCCTTTCATTCATTTTATTTTGAAATGTCAATCAACGGGCATTTTGCACAAGTTGCACAGCTGGCTAAGAGATACAGAAATCTATCCCATGGGGCAGAGGAAATATTTGTCTGTTGGAGTTTCCCTAATAATTGTTTGCATATGTACAACACGAGGTTATAACAACTACAGAGAAAAATTACAGCATAGAAAACTAACAGCTGCTCTTCCATCATTTCGAAGACAGGATTAAAAAGTTTTATAGCCGGAGTAAAAACCTTTAGGGAAGCATATTTTATAACAAAATGGTCAGGACCATAACCATCTATCTGTTGTGGCACCTATATAACATATACTATTATATATATCTATGAGAACATACACGTTTAAGCAGTTCCTTTCCCATGGAGTCAAGTTTCTACAGAGGTAGCAGAAATCAGAATATTATTCTGGTGCCTCCAGACCTTCAGAACAAATGCAGGTGAATAAGAGTCCTGATATGGCAGAACGGACTGTGCCATGTCAGAATTTGGCGAGGAATAAAAATTTGAATGCTCTCCCACATAATAATTCTCTGCAACGGGAAAGAACAACAATAGCACACCAGGGAAAAGAATTCTAGCCCACATCACTTCCTCTACACCAGTTTTCCTCTTGCATGGACAATTTTTGTCCCCCCCCCAATAGCGGAGCAATTAAAATTTTTTATTCCCTCATGATGGTCTGAAGTAGAACATTCCATTTTTTATGACTGCACCAGTGCTTCATGCACACCTCATTCTGATACATGTATAGATTAGGCATAAGTATAGTGTTACGATGGATCCATTTATTGATCCTAGCCAAGATTTCAGAAGACTCCAAAAGGAGGGGGTCTACTGTACTTGTAGACTTCAGTGCCTTCTGGGGATAAAAGAGGCAGGTAGCTTTGAAAAAAAATAATCTATGTCTTTCTATGGACCCAGATACAATAAAACTGTCCAATATTTGTTGTTTGCTTGAAACTTCAAGTGCTGGTGTCCATTACCACTGATGGTTCCGACAGACCCACAAATGTCAGTACCCTGGAGAATCCAATTTACATAGTTTACACCAAAGCTTGCATTTACATTCCTGCAGGGCAGACTTCCACTAACTTTGGACTGCCTATAGGTTTTCAGGAATGTTACAACTCTTTGTATATAAGAAGCTGAAAGAGCACTTCCTGGTTATGGCATTCCATGTGGTCAGTATTACACTTAAAAGCCTCTGACTTTGTGCTTCAGTCCAAGCACACACAACATCTCACTGTCAGTGACAAAAGTCACCCAGCATCTGCAGGTCTGGCAGGAACACATAGAGTCATGGTGTCTTGGACAAATGTGTAAACCAGGGGTCAGCAAATTTACCGTGCCTCGGGCCAGTGTCTCCAGCGCCAATCGCATGGCGGGCTGGAGGGCAGGGGAGCACGTGCCCATATGCGTGTGCACACGCTATTTCCGGTGCACTTCCGGGTCGGAGGAGCACTGGAAATAGCTTGTGCGCATGTGCACGGGCCTCCTCCGACCCGGATGTGCACCAGAAATAATGCTTGCGCATGTGCAAATAACGCTTGCACATGCGCACAAGCTATTTCCGGTGCTCCTCCGACCCGGAAGTGGGCAGCCTCGCAGCGCAGCACCGGTAGGAGCAGGCGGCGGCAGCGGGGGTTGCCGCAGGCCGGATAAACAAGTCCTTTGGGCCTTATCCGTCCCATGGGCCTTAGTTTGGGGATCCATGGTGTAAACTATGCCGTGACTTCATAATCCAATTCAAGATTCTGTATCATGGACAGGTGTGATTTGCTCCCCCTAAATGTTTTATCTATTTAACAGCTGCCATTGGGTTTTATTTATTGCGCAGGAACTATGGAGTTTCAAGATCATAAGGTTAAGAGGACAGTCATAAGAACATAAGAAGAGCCTGCTGGATCAGGCCAATGGCCCATCTAGTCTAGCATCCTGTTCTCATGGTGGTCAACCAGATGCCCTTGGGAAGCCTGCAAGCAGAGCCTGAATGCAACAGCTCTCTTTCCTGCTGTAGTTTCCAGCAACTGGAATTCAGAAGCTTAATGCCTCCAGCAGTGGAGCTGGAACACAGCCACCATGGCTGGTAGCCATTGTTAGCCTCATCTTCCATGGACTTGTCTAATCCTCTTTTGAAGCCAGCCAAGTTGGCGACCGTCACTGCCTCCTGTTGGAAGCGAATTCCGTAGTTTAACTATGCAGCAATAGAAAGCAGCTTAAAATGGGAGGGGAAATTCCATGGCCCTGATTTCTTGGGCTGCCAGTGCACAGATGCCCACCTGCAAGCCATCCTCACCCACTTCAGCGGAGGAGCTCTGTGAGCACACAGAGATGCACCTCTTCAAAGATACGCATACAAAGGGGCTCTGTGCACAGACTGCTGTGGATGCAAGACTCTGGTGTGAAAGACTCGTCTGTTGTTATTGCCAACTTACCAAGCCACCAAAGTCACTGAGCCGGGAAGCTGGCAGGTTTTATTTTCAGGATTTACAATCACCGGTGTAAGCAAGAGCTGTGCATCGACTGTCACCACCGGCCTCGCTCTGCAGGGGAGAAAAGCAAAAGCTGAGCATGTAGAAAAGGAACAAGAGACAAAAGAAAAGAGGAAGAAGAATATTCAGTTACTGTGGATGTTAATTACACGTGGGACCACAGAAAGCGTGAGTCACACTTCCTGTATTAGTGCATATTGTAAACAATCAAACTCCTGCTGGGAGGTGCACGCAAAGTGCCCACATGAGGAGCACACACATTTTTCCACAGGGACAGTGTGCAAGCCCACGCTTTGGAGGTTAATGACTCATTCATGTTCCCTGTGTTTGTATATCTGATTAAGATCTAGCCTAATTCTGTTAATAGTGATTTGCTAAATGCATCTATGCACAAAGAGGTAAACCCGTGCATGCGGACAAGGCTAATATTATTAGAGCAATATATACACCACTTCCCAGCCAAAGCTTTAAAGTGTTGTCTTATACAGCTCTAACATGATGCAATATAAAACAATTGTAAATCCAGTAAAATAAGCAGCACAGACATCAAAGGTACGTTGAAAATTGCTTACACACAAAGCAAGTGCACAGGAATTCTCTAAATATTTTCCTGAGCAGGATGGTCTCACATTACCTTTTGAAGGGCTGGAGGGTCAGGAAAAGGGAAGCTTCTTCTTTGGGAAATATATTCCACAAAGAATGAATTTCCACTGTTAAGACCTGTTTCAACCTGATTTCACTGTTATAGCAGAGAGGACTTTTAACAGTGGCCTTGAATTTACATTTTAATGACAGCTTTATTCACAAAACAAGAGATGGCGTTAGTGTTGATCATACTCTGAATAGGCTCACTGAAATCAATGATCTTAAGTGAATTTCAGTGCACCAACTGTGGGTATAACTTAGTTGAATGTCACCCAATGTTTATCTTAAAGCCCAGCATGTGAGTCTACCATTGACATTTCACTTGTGAATTCATGGGCTTCCTGTATGTAATGAAGTGTCCTGAATGTGTGTATAAGAGTCTGTGCATGCAGGATTAGTATGCATCAGCCTTGTAAATAAGTCCACAAAAGTTAGTAGCCTGGGGGAAAAAAAATCAACAAGCAAGCAAGCAAGCAAGCAAGCAAGAAAGCAAGCAAGCAAGCAAGCAAGCAAGCAAGCAAGCAAGCAAGCAAGCATAAATGAAGCCTTAACCTAGTCAAATTTGGTAAAGGAGGGATGGAGAGCTGTATTTCTGTGCTGGGTACAAAGGAGAGGATTGTTTCCTCCATCAGCCTGCTTGATTTCTGTGCTGGACACAGAGGACCCATGTCTGCTAGCCAGCTCAGCGACCTGCATGAAATCTTCACCACCCATGGCTACAAGACCAGCGCTTAAATTCAAGTCTGATGCCCACTAGATGTGGTTAACACTACAACTTCCATCAGTCTGAGCCAGGTCTGCCAGTGGTCAAGGATGATGAAGGCGGGAACCCAACAACATCTGGAGGGGACCACACTGCCACCCCCTGGTTCAATCAACGCATGGAGGTCATGAGTGGGGCCTATCATTGCAACCACGCTTCCCTTCCACATCTTGATCATACCAAGTTTTAGAACATCCACAAAGGACTGTTGTTGTCTCTCAACATTGTAACATTCTCCAGCGAAAAAAGAAATATTCTGTTTCAGTTCTGCCACATTTTGCATTTGTGACTCATATGATTTTTGGGAAGGAGAAAGGGAACTTTTTTTCAAACTGTTCTATGATACAAAGTAGCTGATAGATCTTAAGCCAAGTGGTCTACAAGCCAAGAAGGAGAAGAAGTCATAATAGAAAAAACAGCTGGAAACAGTCCTGGCTACAAAAATAATTACTTAGAATCTCTCCAAGTAACTTGCTTGTAATTAAATGCATAGCTTTAATTCAACTCCCTAGGAAAAAACTAAATGGGGAAAGGTGAGAAGCCAGGATAGGCTTCCTTTCAAAATCCACAGACTGCAATAGCTGCATAAATAGAGTATGAGGAAATATAGCAGAATATAGCAGAGATAAACAATGTAGTGCCCCTAGATCTTTTTGAACTACAACTCCCATCAGTCCTAGCAAACATTATGAATGATCAGGGCTAATGGGAGTTTTAGTCCAACAACATCTAGAGAGCACCACATTGGATACTCCAGGAGTCTATAATTTCTTTAGAGGGAGTACCGTGTGGATCATCTCTCAGATCAGTATATAAGAAATTAACTGTGTAAACCAAATGCATTTAGAAAATAAAATGCCAACACTACCACCATTACTTCTACTGCTCCTACAATTAATTTCTTCAGACAAACTGTATTCAGATTGTAATGGCAATTTCCCCAGCTCAGTTTTATATTATTATACTATAATCATTCTAAAATATTTATATTACTTTTTCAAAATTGATTTTTCTTTTTAATTGGGCTAAATGCTAAAATGCAGCATTTTATGCAAAAAGGAACATAAAAATGGAAGGATCTACCAACTTTGGGCCTCTTAGTTTTGTCATTTTCCCCATCTTAAATTCAATTCTCCCTCTTTCTGCAGCAAATTGTGAATTTTTTTAATGAATCCTCATAAGAAATTCCCAACATTTTAATGCAAGTTCCTCCTAATAAACACATTTTTGCATACATGTTTGAATAATGTGCACATTTTGGAAAACACTTTCTCCAAATAGAAGTGAATGTTACAATATAATGCATGTCTGAATGTTATTTGGAGAACTTCAGTTGCAAAGTTCAGTGCAAATTTCAAATGATGGCTCTGTTTTGGTTCTCATGTTGTTTCAGAGAGAGTGTATTTGGCAGATTCACATTTAAATGTAAACCGAATCAGTTTTCTCCCCTATCCCTACCTGTGAGTGACAATGGCAGAATCTTTATGTATGCATAAAGTAGTACATACCTGTAAACAACTACCTTGCCCGCTCCAAATGCACCTACAATCAAATCTGGAAAACAATGGTGAAAAGGAAACACTTAAATACAGGCAAAAATGAGAAAACATTTTCACTAGCTTAAAACTATGTGCACTGGAAAATTAATAAACTAACACATAGGCAACACTCACAGGAAAAAATGTCAATTTCATTAATTGACGTTAAATTCAGCCACCCTCCTCTTTACCCTGATATGAGTGGGCTGAGGTCCTCTGGCAAGGCAAGCAGATCTCTGTTCTTCAGTGACAGAAACACCCAGGACAAGCCCTCGACCAAGCCTTTCCTCTATAACTAGGATGGGAATCCTCTGGGACTAAATAAGCCCAGCACAGATCCCAATTTGGCCCATGAGGCTGTTTCTCCCAAACTACACCCATGTTCCCTGATACCCAACGTTATACATGACATCAGGTGTAAGGCAGGAAAAGATGCGGCTCAAGGATGGGGATGCTTAAAGTGAGCTCCCAATTATACATTTGCAATTGGCTGTCAGTGGAAACCAGGGATGGGAAACCAGCTAGGAGGGGAAATAGAATGCATCCCTACGGAGGACGACACGATGGACTGGATCCTCATCTGCATTATACAGCTAAAGCAGAATAACACTGTTCCCCTCACAAAGCTACAATTGTGTATCAAGGCCCCGAATCCATCCCCTTTGTTGGAATAAATCACTTGACACCAGTATTTTAGGTTAATGGGCTAAAAAAGGTCACAACTTTATTGGTTACAAAATGTGAGTGGCATTGGCTTAGGCATTGGAACCAAACCGACTATATCTGACTCCTGCCCACCTGCAGGAAGTCTCAGAAGGGTTAACCACCAGTAGGGGGAGCCCCGTTGATGCAAATCAACTCAAGCTCCCCCAGGGTCACTGATAGGGGTCGTGCCATGGCCCCAGCCCCCACCCGGGCTTCAGACAGGATCACACACCCCAGATTCCTTTAACGGAATAACCTTGGAATAGGAGGGGTAGGTGATGGCCTCTCCCTCCCCTCCCCTCCAATCTAATACTCCAATGCCTAACCGCATTAGAAGGGGTCTTCTAAGAACCCTCAGCCCCCTTAGCAGACTACAGCTGCCAGGAGACTTTGTGGGCAGCCATGACTGTTTAAAGTGACAAAATACTGCTTTAAATGTATGGTGCTGGTGGGGCTCAGAATAGTTACTGGAGCACTTCACACAGCAACATTTTGTCATAATTATTTCCATTGCATTCTTGTTTTACACGGTCCAGTTCAGCTCCGTGGAAAATCAATTGGAAGTTTCCCTTTCGCATCTCTAGAGAAGGGATAGCTTTTAACATTCGGAACGCCAAAATCATTAATGCGATTGATAAACATTTTTGATTCTGCAAAAGAAAACAATCAAAATCAAGCGTTTGAGCCGTCTATGTTATCTGAAGTCTGGCAGCACGGCTACCCTAAAAATAGAGAACACTTTAGTCATCTCAATCATATTTCTTCCCAGAAAATGCCACAGATAGTGTTTGCTAGCTGAAAGCAAAGTGTTTCACACAATGCAGAATATTTGCAGAAAAGAGAGGAGAGACAATAATCTTAAACTAAGTGTTCTGAATCCTTGTCAAATGAAATCTGAAGAAAACTTCATGAACTGGAAGATTAAATTATATACTGTTCCATTTACTGGGGATTTGACTTTCTTTCTTTCTTTCTTTCTTTCTTTCTTTCCTTTTTTTTATACAAAAGGGAGAACAAATCTCTGCAGCTTTGATCTCTGGAAAGAATTGCCTATAAATCATTACTAGGATATAGCCGACACTCCACAGTGTTTTTGGACTTGATATTCCAACTCTGAATTCTATGCAAGCATTTCCACTTCCTAAAGGGAGTCATCATCTGCTCTCCATATAGGTAATGAATAATGCCCAGTGGTGCCTGGGGAATATGACCGAGTACTTAGGAAGTAATGAAATAACCATGGACAACTTTTTTTAAAAAAAAAAGTTTCCATCAAACAAAATCCCAAGGTCTCTCGATTGCAGGCAAAGGAGACTTTCAGTCGTCCTCTGTGACCCCAGTTTGTTGACATAGGGCCACAGCAGACAACAGAACTACAAGGACATAGTGTACCCCAGTGTGCACTGTATTTGAGTATATTATCGATCAGGGGCGGCCTGAAGAGTTTCAGCACCTAAGGCAAAAACCCCCACTGCCACCCCCACGATGGGGACACAAACTCTATAAGGAGACTACCCCACCAGGTGGGGGGGGGGATAGATCCTCCTGCCTAGCAGTAGGGCTTTGCATTGACTCTTCCCTTCAGGAGAAGCCAGTGGAAAACTTCATCACTGCTGGGTGGGCTGGGGGAGATCTCCCCTCCCTGCCAGGTAGCAGAATGCTTGGGTGGCAGAATGCCTCCCCTCTCATTGACTCAGCAAGAGGGGAGGTGTTCCACAGAGCTTTACCACCAGTCCCTCTCCATCCCTAGAGGGTGGGGAGACCAGTGGCAAAGCTGGGTGGTGGAACGGGGTGACACCCCTTGCAGGGTGTTGCCTGAGATATTTGCTTTTGTCCTGTGACACCTTAATGACTAACAACTTCATCACAGCACAAACATACATGGACTACGGCCCACCTTATCAAATGCAAGAGGTGTTTTTATGAGTTGCAGTCACACAAACACACACACACACACACACACACACAAGTGTGGAGTAAGGTGGGTGGGAATTGTGAACAGTGAGGTCCAGAGGAAATAGCATGAAGAAAAGCACAGAGGTGACAAATGTGTTATTAACACTGGATTAATAGTCCATCATGAAGTACCAACAGTCTAAAGTTGACAGGCCGCTGAGTTGACCAAAACTAGGCATTGACTCCAAATGTCAACCTCTCTTTGGTGCTATTACTGACCACCTCCTATTGTTCTATTATAGGTTGAACCTCCTCACCCAGATCTCCAGTGTGGCTAATGGTACCTCTACCTTGTCTGGATTAAGGTTCAGATTTTCAACTCCCATCCTCTACTGAACTGACTCTAGACACTCGCTTCTCATGCCTGCCACCTCTCTGAAGTTGGCCAGTTGTTGCTATGTCATGTTCATTATACTCTCCCCAAAATGGAAGCATATCGTAATTCTATAAATCAGAGGAATAAGGCATTTGCAATGAAGTGGTGACAAGCCAATTGCCAGTTCTTGGCTTCTGTCCATTCACTTTGCAACCACAGTCATGATATGGCTCTGTATCAAAGCTGTTCCCTACTTAATTTTCTTTTTCCATTCTTTCCCTTCCAACCCACCCTTGTCTTGAATATCTCCTCTGAATAGATTCCATAATAAGATATATTCTAACTTGGATGGAAACGTGGTAGGTGGAGAATTGTTGGCACGTAGCTTACAACTCTCCAAATACTTTAAATCCTGCAAAAAATCCCTGCTACTAAGAAGCTGGAGGGTCTCTTCCTCCTGTAGAACCTGATGTGTTGAGCATATGAAATAATCATACAACAGCATTTTAGGAAGAATAAGCAAGGCAGTTCATTTTTTAGGAGTTGGTTTCCCCTTTACCACGGCTGTTACTTTCCTCAAACATTGCTTCAGCTGTTCTCGCAGCCTATAAACAACAACCTACAATTAAACCCAAACTCAAACCAAACCTAGACTATGAGCAGGCTGAGATTCAGTGCCTGCTCCAAGATTATCTGCATTGAATGCATAAGGTAGCATATTTAATCCCCGGCACCTCCAGGTAGGGCTGGTGTCAGGGATTGGTCCAGATCTGAAGATTGGGGAATGCAGTCACAGCCAGATCAACAACTCTCAGAAGAGGAGGGGGAATAATCACCCCCCACCCCCAGTGTTTTCAGAAGCAGAGAGAGAGGCAGACATAGAAAATGCACAGCTTAGAAAGGAGTTATTCAGTTATGAGGTAAAGACAAGAGAACCAGAAGGGAGGGTACAGCTAGGAGAGACGTCAATTGAGAGTGTGGGGGACCCCCCCTCACCACAGACTCGGAGGTCCAAACGTATCAGAGAACAAAGGAGGCAGGGGGAGGAAGAAACTTCCCATGGGCACCATAGCTGTCAACGTTTCCCTTTTTTAACAGGAAATTCCCTTATTCCAAATAGGATTCTCGCAAGCAAAGGGAAAAGTTGACAGCTATGGTTGGCACGCTTCTTGCTGTGGAAGTCGGAAGGAGAGTTTAGAGTAGGCAACCGCCCTCCTTGCGGAGAGCTGTATATCTGTGCTTGCAACACGATGCCATAATAAAAGGACTATAAATATATCAACTGCTCGTTAATTCTTATCTGTGAAGTTACCGAAGGAGGGGGGAGGACTTTTCATGATGGACAGCTGGGAAAGACTGGAGAGCTGCTGTCAGTCAGTGCAGACAATGCTGAGCTAGATGGACTGTTTGCCTCACTCAGCATAAGGTAGCTTCTGATGTTTGTGTGTGTGAGTCTGTGACAGAGAACAAATTCCAGGATGATGATAATTCTATCCCACCTTTCCCTCAGGCAGGCCCCTCCTTCTCCACTTTACAATAACCCTATAAGGTAGGTTAGGCTGAGAAACGGTGACTGTCACCCAGTGAGCTTCATGGTTGAGAGGGGATTTGAACTCTGGTCTCCAAGGTCCTAGCTTGACACTCTAACTACTACTCCACATTGGCTCTCACAAGACATCTTCAGCTGGATGCCATAGCTTGGAAGTAGAGGGGCATGAAAGCACTGTGTAAATGGAGAATGGAGGAGTGGCAGGGCTGAGCCTCTCCCCAATACCTAGGACCTTGGCTAATGCCAAACCATTATCATCATCTGGAACCAGCCTGCTTAGATGAACAGCTGAGGTGGTGACTAGTCACGCTGCCCTGGTTTTTTCCCTTGCCTTGAACTACGTAGATCCTTCAACAGCCACCACAGGGCGTTTTTATCAGCAAGAAGGCTTTACAAGACAAATATTCACATACATTGCAGGCAAGGTGAGGTGGTACAACCTTGCCTTTTATTTCTGTCATTAAATGGTTTAACAATCTTTAAGGAAAGAGCATGATAAATATCCCAGTAAATAAATATAAGGAATTCTGGTCAGAAATGTTTGTGTGTTTCTCCAAAGAGTGAATATTGTATATACTATCTAAGCCAACAAAGCTGACGAGCCAGATTTTTATTTTTCAAAAGGTTCATTTGCTGCTTAAATTTGCATCAGCAATGTAACAGCTACAGACACATTCCATCTCTGAAAAGTAGGAAAAAGGTCTCACAAGCAATTGGTCTATATTCAGAAATTAGCTCAACATGTTTAACTAATGCTCTACAATAGCCAAAATGGATTCTGTTATGATTAATCATTTAGGTATTTATATTCTCTGTGCCATGTTTATTATTTTAGCAGTTCACCAAAAATCTGATACAGAGCCCAGTTAGGTTTTCTAAAAATATGGATATATTCTAATTCAGCCTTCAACAACCTGGTGTCCTCTAAATGCGCTGGATGACAACTTCCATGAGCCCAGCCAACCATTCTCTCATTGGAATACTTGACCTTGGACTTCGCCTCAAGATAATTTTCATTGCGGACTTTGATGTTAAATATTAAAGTGAAGGAAAACAAATTTCCCGCTAAGCCCAGTTATCTCTGTTAATTCTGACAAATATACCCACTTACGTTTTTCAGATTCAAACACGACCTCAAATATTAGGTTTCAGAATATTTTTAAGGCTGCTGTCTTCAGCTCATGTATTTTCATTTTTGCTGGCACAAACAGGTACATTTTGAGCCAACAGCATATTTTTAACTGGGACATATTGGCAGTTTTCTTTCCCCCCACCAGTGTATCTATTAGTGTAAAACTGTTAAGACTGGAAAGGGCATTAAGGTGCTTTGGCTAAATTTTAAAATGAGGTCTGTTGCCTGCTCATTCACTTATTTATTTAAAAGACTTTATACCACCCATTAGCAAAACTTCTGAATAGTTTACAAAACCAAAATAATATACAAATAACATATAACATCATTAAAGCAACAACAACACCCTGCTTCATTAGGCGATGGCAACAGACTAATAAGTCCATGAATAAAAAAATGTATTTCCCTGGTGAAAAAAAGATAACAATGTCAGCATCAATTGGGAGGTGCTACCACTAAGAAGGCTCTTTTCCTGGCCACCTTAGCTCAGACGGTGCATTTTGACTAAAGAATCTCAGGCAACTGACATACTTTAAAAGGATGAAATCTGCATCAATTTGGAAAAACGTAAACATTTTACTAAAAAGAGAGGAAGAAAATACGTGTTTAGGTGAAAGATACATGCCATAGCACGAACCCCCCTGAGACCTATGGGTGTAGGGAGGTATAATAATAATAATAATAATAATAATAATAATAATAATAATAAGAATAATAAGAATAAGAATAAGCAGCATTCATTTGTGCTTGAGAGCAAAAGGGGAACTGCCTCTTCAAAGATGGTATTGGTCACCCACAGTTTTTGCCAGTGGCACTGAGGGAGAGGTTATTTAATATCTAACTTTTTCTACGATCAAAGTTTCTCTTCACGTTAACCACTATTAGCCTTGGTGGGAAAATAACACAGCAGCAATGCTCATCGCCACATTTGTGCTTTCAGCACTTTATTGGGATGGAATATTTCAGCTGGAGAAATATTCTCCAGCTGAATAGGAGTATAGCATCTAGATCAAGGGAAGTAATAGTGCCACTGTATTCTGCTCTGGTCAGACCTCACCTGGAGTACTGTGTCCAGTTCTGGGCACCACAGTTCAAGAAGGACACTGACAAACTGGAACGTGTCCAGAGGAGGGCAACCAAAATGGTCAAAGGCCTGGGAACGATGCCTTATGAGGAACGGCTAAGGGAGCTGGGCATGTTTAGCCTGGAGAAGAGGAGGTTAAGGGGTGATATGATAGCCATGTTCAAATATATAAAAGGATGTCACATAGAGGAGGGAGAAAGGTTGTTTTCTGCTGCTCCAGAGAAGCGGACACGGAGCAATGGATCCAAACTACAAGAAAGAAGATTCCACCTAAGCATTAGGAAGAACTTCCTGACAGTAAGAGCTGTTCGACAGTGGAATTTGCTGCCAAGGAGTGTGGTGGAGTCTCCTTCTTTGGAGGTCTTTAAGCAGAGGCTTGACAATCATATGTCAGGAGTGCTCTGATGGTGTTTCCTGCTTGGCAGGGGGTTGGACTCGATGGCCCTTGTGGTCTCTTCCAACTCTATGATTCTATGATTCTATGATTCTATGAGAAATGTTGATGCTCCAATTCAATACCTCCCCCCTCCAGAGCAGCTTAAAAAGAAGAAGTCAGGATAGCCAAAGGGTGTCAGGAGATTGGATCATATTAGACTTATACTGTGCCAGCTGGACTGTTTGCCAGTTTGACTGTTCTAGGACTGGTTTACATGAAGAACCTACTTCACCCACACCACCTCATAGACCTGCACCAGAGGCCCTGTTTCTGTGCACACCTGTGAGGGCAATGAGAGCGGTGGCCGCATAGAGCAGGGCCTTCTCAGTGATGACCCCAGTTCTATGAAATTTGCTTCCTAGTAACATCAGGCAAGCTCCATCCCAATCCTTTTTCAAGCAGGACACCTGTTCTCTGCCTCTTTTATGAGTATTTCAGGCTGCTTCATTCTGGGCTGGGCTGTGTGGGCTGCTGCTTCCACGTGCTGCCTAATTTTGAGGCTTTTGGGGTGTTTCAGAGCTTAACGTTTTATATGGTTTTAGACTGCTGTTGTGTGTGCTGCTGCTTTGTGAGGAGAATTCACCGAAAAACCGGGAGAGAAATCTACCAAATAAAGGAACATCCAACCGATCTCCCGTGTGGTTTGGCCCAAGTCTTCTCTAGTTCTGTGGAACTTGTTTCCCAAGTAAGGGGTGATGAAGATTAAGCCTTTCTAGCGCTGAAAAACCCCAAAGGGGAATAAAAACACCACACATTTTGATCCTCATTTTCTCCCTGTTTTCAAAGGCGACGCAAATGAGAACACAAAGCTACAAGCCCAGCCAGCTGGATTAAGGCAAACAAAGGGAGGGAGGGGGGGAATAATCAGTGAAACAGTCACAGAACATAAACTATCCGAAAACATTAGTACAGTAGGTTAACAGAGCACAGTGGCAGAAGATATTTCAGGATGTTCGTCCAGCATTGTCCCATTAATTACAACGGGGCTTATGCCAGCAGAACAATCCTAAGGCTTGCACTACAGCAATTCTACTGTGTGGGTTGTGTTACAAATGCAGAGGACCTTCTCAGACCCCAAGAACAAGAAATGCTGCGGTTTGCCTTATCCTTCATCCCAGAGGAGTTGGGGGGGGAGGGGTGAAATGGGAGAAAATCAAATTAAAATGATGTTGTGCATTTAGGCTACAGATGGTGTTGGAACGCTGCCCCAAACTGGATAAGCTCCACTTCAGAAATAAAGCAGGAGAGCTCCTATAGTGAAGCAGTTGTTGATAAATACCAGATGACATCAGTAAAATATTAATCGTTGAGGGAAAACATTCGAAACCAAACTAATTAAGGAAGAAAGATCCAGGCAAGTGAGCAACGAAGGAATATCTGGAACCAGGAAGACCTCTCACCTCTTCCTGTTTTGAATAACTTTTTTTAAAAAATACGTCCAATATTTAAATAATGCTTCTCCTCTAAGTGCTCAAAGCGCTTTACAAAGCCTCTTAGTAATCCTTAGAATAACCTGGCAAGGTAACCAGAGGGGCTATTGTTTTCCTTGCTTGGGCTGAAAGACAGATGTTTGCCTAAAGCCATCCTGTGAGTTTGTAGCTCAGGAAACTTTTGGCTCTTAGCTCATCCCCTTAACCCCAATCCTACGAGGGAGTTAGCAGCAAGTGAGACCCTCTTCACTCGAAACTGGACAAACCATATTTAAACAACCTCCTAACAGACAAAAGGAACCATCCCCTTCTTAGGCATCCCAAGAGGATCCAACATGAGAGGGAAAATATCATATCCGTTATTTCTGGTGCCTTTGTTCTGTTCTACAGTGACAATTACGTTATCTTGGGGATTTTCACAATTAAGATCCAGGAAGTGCTGCAGCTCAGTGGTAGAGCATCTGCTTTGCATGCAAAAGGTCCCAGGTTCAATCCCTGCCTTCTCCAGGTAGGGATGGAAGAGACACCTACCTGAAGTCCCAGACAGCTCTTGCCAGTCAGTGTAATACTGTGCAATAGGGACTGATGGTCTGGCTCCGTATAAGGCAGCTCCCTATGCTCCTGTTTTTATTTTATTTTAATAACTTTCCGAAATGAGAAGGAAGCCATCCAAAGCACAGAGAAGCAACTTTTTCATCCAGGCTTTCTGACAGGGAACTGAAGGGTTACACGCTCCCCCACCCTTCATTTCTGTCTTTTTTTAACAATTCAGGTGTTTTATGTTAATGTATCTATTTCAGTCCTTCTCGCATTTCTGGTGATTTCTCACAACAGGAAAGGGAGTATTTCTTCTGTCCAACTCCAAATTCTCAGAGAAGCAAAGCTAGATCCGCACACAAAAGCACAGCCCTGTTTGGGATTTTGACCTCGGCCTTTCCAAAAATAAAATGATGCATTTTCCAGAGGTGGAAGGGAATGAAATCCCTTCTCTCTCGTGTGGAAGAACCTTACCTGGGTAATCATTCTTGTCTATGTCGGAGTCTCCTCTTAGTGTAAAACCAAATCCCGCAGGCATCGACTGGGAGGCCCACATACCGCGGAGAACCTGGGAAGGGTTCGGATTTAACCCATTATTAGCTCCGTTGAAAATGAGGACTTTCCCCCTTCTATCTTCTCCAGCAAATGGTGCTCCTATTGCAATGTCTGAAAAAGAACAAAGAGAGGTGGGAATGCTTATGGCTTTAATTCCTCACGGGAGTGAAGATCAGAGAGGCCTTTGCTTTAACTCTTCTTATGTGCTACAGCTTTTAATGCTCTTGTTTTGTCTCCTTACTGTAATTTTAGTAATCTGTGTTTTTTTTTTTAGAATATTGTTATTAGATTGATTATGTTCCAAGCCACCTTGGAAAGGAAGATAATATCCTACAAAGGTAGCTTTTTGCTCTCTTCATTTACCCTGGCTTTTGACACTTGAAATGTCTATTTTCAGAACCCACCTGAATCAAATTTATCACACATCCCTAGTCATCACACATTTAACTTTTGGTGTAGGGGGGGTGTAGTCTCCCACTCTTAAGAACACCTGGCGCAGCACAAAGATATAAATCACATTCATTATTTTGGCCACTGCAAAGCAAACTGTCCTTGCAATTGAGCCATTCCCATCTTCAACTGCCTCGATCAATCTGTGCGTAAGCTCTAAAGAATACTTTGTGTAGTACCATTAAATCCATCCTGGTTTAGATCTCCGAGATGTGCGATGGAATTGCCGAATCTGCCGAACACCTCTGTGCCAGACAGCACCTGCGGTTCTCTGAAGTACAAGGCACTCTCTTGGAGGTAGAGATACACCTGCCCAACCTCCTTAGGGTTGCTCTCAAATTCACGCTCCATAAAGAGAGGAGCACCGACGAGGATGTCATCCAACCTGGAGAGAGGAAAACAAGGAGAATGGTCAGTGCAAAATTCAGAGGAATCCGCCTTGCTTTAAAAATTAATGACTCTTATGCTTTCAGCTGGCCTTCCCCAATCTGGTGCCCTCCAAATGTTGCTGGACTCCAACGACAATCCCAGATGGCATGTACAGCATCTAGGGGGGCCACAGGTTCCCCACCCTGGCACATGAAACACACTACTTTAGGTCAATGTCCAAGGGAACCAGGGAAGAGGACTGTGTGTTGGGCCAGAGTTTTCTCTAGAGTTCTCATCACTGCAGTCCTCATAACCAAAATTGGAAGCTACAGTTTCACTAAGAGCCAGTTGTGGAACCTACAGCCCCCCCCCCACAAGCCTGAATATTTCTAGCCCTATAGTTAAGAAGGAACACTAAACTGTGGTTTAGCATTATGTGAATCAACCTCAGGCTTATCAGTTCCCCCTGCCTTCTCCTCCTCTGAAGATGACCATAAGCTTTGGCTTTCATTTTTAAGTAGTGCAGTTCAGCATCATGTCCGAACCAGGCAAACATAGCTGGTCTTAACTACAGTTTACTGGAACAAGCCAACTTCAAACTGTATTCATGGTTGCCTTGTTTTAGTGTATCATAGTTAAAATCAAGGTTCAGATATAACGCTAAAGTTCAAATAGTTGGAAGTGGGAATGAAAGTTTCCAATCTTTTGCTTCTGGCAGTGGTGGAGAGGAGGGAACTGCCAAGGCTCATGCACACAACATTGACCTGTTGTTTACCATTTACAACCAAACCAGTCCACTGGCAGCAAATATTTGCCCTCCATGGTGCTCAGATTTGATACTGAAATCCCTGGTACATCACCAGGGCCAGCCCAAGACATTTTGGCGCCTGAGGCAAACCACAAACTCCCACCCCTTGCTAGGGAAGAAAGGTTGAGTGGAGATCTACACCAGGAACAAGGGAAGGAATAAAAATTTACATCAGGGGATGTAATTTACAAGGAGGGGAGTAGAAAGAAAACAGCAGCATTGCCAATTCACCAAGAGACTGCTGTAGAGGTGGCTTGAGAGGGGCTGCTGAGAAGGTGGCAGCTTCAGCCCCAAGGAACACGCCACAGCTGTTGCTGCCACTATGACAATAGTCGTGGGCTGGATTTGCTGCCCCCGTGACTCCTGCTGCTTGAGGGTGTCACCTCACCTTGCCTCACCTTGCCCTGCCTAGCACATCCAATAAAACACCAACAACTGCCTTGTGCTAGGTGCCACAATTGTAGGAAATCCGTAGCAGCCATTTGGATTTTGCATTAGGCCTCCTGCACAGCCCTGCCCTAACATGGCCTCTCAAAGTCCCATATGCAAAACATCTGGACTGCACAGGGGTTGAGAGGGATGCAGCGCGAATGACCCTGCAGCACCAGTATTGGGGGGTAGAACCCTGCACGGTCCCCCTCGCAAATGGACTGTCCCCTTTCATTGGCATCATCTCCTTTGGTCTGATGAGACCATGCTTCAGTGCAAGGACTCAGTATTTATCAGGCTGTTCTTGTCACCGCGCAAGATATTTCCTGTCCCATCCCTCCGTGTCCCAATTTGGAAAAACAAACAAAAACAATGATGTCAATTTCACTTCTATTTGTTCTCTCTCTCTCTCTCCTTCCTGCTTCTCCATTCCTCCTCCTCCAGCGTTCAAACAGTGTGTGGGGAGTTGTATGTTTTAAAACATCTGTTTGTTGTAGATTTTTTTTTTTTTAATGAAGAACGTTTCTGCTTGTCTTCAGTTATAAATAGTTTCATTTGTTGGGCCAAACTCAAGCTAAAGCAGCAAGAGGAATGAAGCACTAGGCTGTGATCCCGTTCAGTGGTGAGAGAATTGTCTGAGCCACAATAGTGTTTTACTGATTTCCTGGCTGCGCCACGGTGCTGGATCAAGCAATTTGTTTGCTTCCATGCCTCCCCAGAGGAGAGGCATGGCTGCTTCCTTCTTAACAGAACAGCATTCAAAAGCGCAAGCTGACCACCTGCTGAAATTTTATGCAATTCCTTTGGTGTGCCGCTGGGCAGTTAACAGCGGGAGCACGGAGTGGTGTCAAGAGGTTAGGGCCTTAGTATTTGAAGCTTTGATATAGTGCAAATAAAAGATCGCTAATGTATTTTTATTAGGCGCGCGGTTTAACCCAACGCAAATAATTCTCTCCTGTGCTACGAAATCTCATGCACCTAAATCGCTCCCCAACTGGCCCTGTTTGTTTCAGATACGGGTAAGCATCTATTTAGAGAGCACTTAGACACTGCTCAGTGGGTAAAGTAGTTGCTTCGCATGCCAAAGGTCCAATCCTTGGCACCTTCAGAGAGGGTGAGTAAAGGCTCCTATCTGAAAACCCTGAAGAGGAACTGATGGGGGTCACCAACATCTGCCCATCAGTGACCTGTGGGGGGAGAAAAGCAACGAGAACAGGAGGTTCCCACAGCAGTCTCTCATCATTCCAGATGAGCCCATGGGAATAAGAAGGTTGACTACCAGGGCTAGGGAATCAAAAGCCTGGGGACCAAATGTGACCATCTAGTCCAGCCTTTCTCAACTTGTGGGTCGCCAAATGTTGTTGAACTACAACTCCCATCACCCCTAGCTAGCAAGGCCAAAGCTCAAGGATGATGGGAGTTGTAGTCAACAACATCTGGGGACCCACAGGTTGAGAACCGCTAATCTAGTCCTCTCTGTTTGGCCCTCAGGATTCTCCTCAGACCACACACCCTCTCCTTGAGTGCTTTTACTTGACTGGAATGTGTCCTTGCGCCATGGCCATGTTTTTGTTGGCTTGGAAGGAGGGTGGAAAGAGGTGCAGGTGCAGTAATCAGCCACTTCTGCCAGGCTTCACAAAAGGCAAAAGGCACATCCGTGGCTCTGCCCACTTTCGCATCTGCTCCCATCCCCTACAGGCCTGCGGCCCCTGGTAGATTGCCTGTGAGAGAATGTGGCCCTCAGGCTGAGAATGGCTTCCCCACCCTGAGGTAGACAATGCTGAGCTAGATTACTTTATATGAGGCAGCCTCCCACACTCCCACCAACCAAAACTCAGTCCAGAACCTTCTCCAGTTTGAAGTGGGTAGACAAACACGGGTAGACAGACACAAAGGTCTGAAGCAAAATATTTTCGCCTCGTCCTTGTCTCAGACCTTTCGTTTTCCACCCACTCTCACCTCCAGCTGCGTGATAATTCCTTACAGATCTCTAAAAGTGTTCCCTTCCTTGGTTGCTCTTAGCCAAACTCGTCGAACTACCGCTCCTGAGCATTTCTACAGATTTAAAGAAGATTTGGGAAGAACTGTCTAAACCAGCAGCTGCAGTGGCAGAAGCAAAAATACCAGGTAGCTTGAGCTAAGCTGCAAGGGGAGAGCAATTGATTTTGCTGAAAAAGAAAATCTGCTAAAACTTAAAAGTTCGGCTGTGTTTCTTTACTGTTCTCTGTCCCCCAATTTTGTGGCTGAAGGCACAGCCCTGTGGTACCTAGGAGGGCGTCTCAGAGGCGATTCTCCCCCCTCTATCCATGAAGGGGGAGATCCCTTCACACACACACACACACCCTAGTAGAGAGGAAGAGCAATCATTTCCTGCAGCTGGCATACAGAATTTTCCTCCCATTGGGACCAACAGGAGGAATAATCCATAAAAGAAAATACCGGTCCAATATTAAAGCGAGGCAGTAGGGGCTGTTGCCCACTGGGACTGGTAGGGCAGAAGGCAAAGTGGCCAACAGATGGCAGGAAGAGACATTGGTTTTACAGTGGTACCTTGGGTTACAGACGCTTCAGGTTACAGACTCCTCTAACCCAGAAATAGTACCTTGGATTAAGAACTTTGCTTCAGGATGAGAACAGAAATTGTGCAGCAGCAGCGCGGCGGCAGTGGGAGGCCCCATTAGCTAAAGTGGTGCTTCAGGTTAAGAACAGTTTCAGGTTAAGAACAGACCTCCAGAACAAATTAAGTTCTTAACCTGAGGTGCCACTGTACACTCGTGGTCCTCTCTGCTGAGTTTGATGGTGACAACACTGAGACGGAGGAGAAGCTGCCAGCCTGGGCTGGATGTAAGTAAGAGAGCAAACAGGTGGGCTGGGCTGGTTGAGAGTGGGCTGAGGCAGGTGGGGCAGTGCCCCACTCACTGCAATGCACCAGCTTCCATTTCAAAAGGAGGAGCACCCAGCTTACGCATTCTGCCCTACCAGCATGAGCCTGGCAGGGCTTTGGATTTGGCAGCCCCTCTGCCCTCCATTCTCATTCATCCCACCCCCTTTTGAGCTGCTCTGCCTAGGAATTCATCTACTGGGGGGATACAATGGGAAGCACTCAAACACCTACACAGTAAATTAATACTTTTTAAAGAACAATGCATATTATAGTGCTTGAAATAGTCCAGGTGTGGCAGGAAAGGAAGTGTTTCTTGCCATCAGTGGTGCCACAGGCCTTAGCTGATAGATGCCCAGACTCTCATGCAGCCACAGTGCACGTGATACCCGTTCCAAACTGATGCAATCACAGTGTGGGGTGGAATGGGATGGTTTTCCAGCGGCAGCCTTGTAAATCTAAGCAAACAAAAATTACTAGCCTACAAAAAAATTACTAGCCTCTTGGGTGTTGGACTGAGAACTCCAACTCTCCTCTGGCAGCACATTTGGTGTCTATGCTTGGCACGCAGCAGAGACAATGTGGTCCATCCCTACTCTCCAGCCCCCTCTCTCTCCTACATAAATTCCATGGATTCACCTGCATGACATTCCTGGTCGCCTCTGGCGAGCAGGCTATGTACTTAAAAACAAGGTCGAATCATTGCAGTTTAACAGATGTGCTAGCTAGGCAAAAGACGAATGCATCCCTGCAACACTCAAGTATATGGTTGTCTACAAAAGAGCTTATTAGAAAAATACCTTTCCGCCAAAGCTGAGAAAACCATAGAACCAAGGAATGAAACCCCATGAAAGAAAGACTAAGAGATTTATTTATTTTGGCTTTTGAGCAGGTTAATATTATTTTTTAGAAGTATGAAATCATAACCTGTGATATCTACTACTGCTGGAAAGTTTAGGAGGAAGGATGAAAAGATTTAGGAGTCTAATTCTAACTGAATATAAATAGCTAAGCTACAATCTCCCTCAAGGCACTTAGTCCAGGGTGGTCCTGGAATAGTCTCATGGACTTCAGAGGGAGCGTTTTGGATTAAGTGGCTTGGACCCACTTGAAAACCCTAAATTAAACAGGACAGGAAAAGAAAATGGAGGACAGAATGAATACTTTTTTGTCTTTAGCAACTTACCCATCATTGTTAACATCTGACACTGCAACCGTGTATCCAAAGTAAGATGCCATCTGCAAATAAAGAGCATTTTTACATCAAGTATCCCTTTAAATGCTGTATTTGCAGCTGGCAAAATCCCATCATATCCCAAATCATATTGCAAAGGATCCCGCCAGACTGCCAGAGTTTTGCGGGAAAGATTTAAGCACATCCTGGGAGATTTAGGTTGGTGCAATTAAAGTGGATTAAAGTGTTCAGCTCCCTTCCTGCCAACAAATCCCCTTTAAAGAAGAGGCAGGCATTTTGCAGTTAGGAAGGTGATGAAGAAGTGCATTGAAAAGTGTGGAGTGAATGCATGATTAATGGAAATGTATATGAGCACCCCACAATCAACTCATGAGGGTGCTCATTGTCATATAACACCCCCACAAACGCTCCATAAAGACCAGGCAAAATCAGCCTCCAAGCAAACTTTGTGCAAGCAAATCTGGATGGATGCTGAACAAACAGGCCTGGATGTCCAAGTAGCGTTGCTTAAATTTGAGCTGCAACTCATTGGGCACCATTGTATTCCCCATTTGTAAATGCTGATATGCTGAATGATTGAAATTTATTACCTGTTCACCGGTGAAATTCTGAATAAAGGTCAAATCTGTGGAATTTATAATCGAAACCTAGAAACAGAAAACAAGAAGCTGTGGGTTCATGCCACAAAGGGTTATATTCTATAACTGCTGCAGTGCTACATCTCAAAACTTGTACTCCCACCATTCTAAATATACTATTCCCCAATATTTCAAATAAGTTCAGAAGACACGGAGCAATCCTCAGAAGTAAGTCTATTAGAGTAAGTCCCATGGAACTCACTTGAATTTATTTCTGAGTGGACCTCCTCAGGAAGGTTCTGTTTTTTGCCTACTTATTTGGAGGGTTAGGAGCATATAGGATTGTAGCCAAGTAACTAACAATCCAATGGTCCCTGGAAAGGAATCCCTGAAGGTATAGATTAGAGTAGGTCTCCCATGCAGTTGTCTGATTCCAGGGAGGGATAGTGAAGACTTTGAATGGTCCTGAATGGGGTAACTGTGCCCCTGAAGGACCAGGTGTGCAGCCTGGGAGTCATTCTGGACTCACAGCTGTCCATGGAGGCACAGGTCAGTTCTGTGTACAGGGAAGCTGTTTATCAGCTCCATCTGGTACACAGGCTGAGACCCTACTTGCCCGCAGACTGTCTCGCCAGAGTGGTGCATGTTCTAGTTATCTCTTGCTTGGACTACTGCAATGCGCTCTATGTGGGGCTACCTTTGAAGGTGACCCAGAAACTACAACTAATCCAAAGTGCAGCAGCTAGACTGGTGACTGGGAACGGCCGCCGAGATCACATAACACCGGTCTTGAAAGACCTACACTGGCTCCCAGTACGTTTCCGAGCACAATTCAAAGTGTTGGTGCTGACCTTTAAAACCCTAAACGGCCTCGGTCCAGTATACCTGAAGGAGCGTCTCTACCCCCATCATTCTGCCCGGACACTGAGGTCCAGTGCCAATGGCCTTCTGGCAGTTCCCTCACTGCGAGAAGCCAAGTTACAGGGAACTAGGCAGAGGGCCTTCTCTGTAGTGGCACCCGCCCTGTGGAACGCCCTCCCATCAGATGTCAAAGAGAAAAACAACTACCAGACTTTTAGACAACATCTGAAGGCAGCCCTGTTTAGGGAAGCTTTTAATGTTTAATAGACTACTGTATTTTAATATTTTGTTGGAAGCCGCCCAGAGTGGCTGGGGAAACCCAGCCAGATGGGCGGGGTATAAATAATTTATTATTATTATTATTATTATTATTATTATTATTATTATTATTATTATTATTATGCACTGGCTCCAAAGCCCCCTGGTTTCCCCAAAACGGGGCACGGGGAGTGTCAAAGAGGAGGTCGCGAGTCCTCCCTCCAAGCTGCTAATCAATCACACGCAGGCACCAAAAAGGTTATCAGGTTTTACTGGCTGCTTCTCTGGCACCATCAAACAGCGAGTCTAAAACACGATGTGTTCTCTTCCACCCCTGGCAGGTTAACTCGAGGGTTTATAGAGGCTGGGGAATACTGGCAGCCAGCTAACCCCATCACATGCTCCCACT
Organism: Podarcis raffonei; assembly: GCF_027172205.1. NCBI lineage: Eukaryota > Metazoa > Chordata > Lepidosauria > Squamata > Lacertidae > Podarcis > Podarcis raffonei. The sequence continues at coordinate 25,069,936 of NC_070613.1, read as the reverse complement.
TTGGGAACCATTTGTTACCACCTGCCTGAGGGGCCCCACCCAGCGATACTTGCTCACAGGATCATTACTTCATGACAGAGAGTATGCCAGCCCTGGAGCTGGTGTACAGCTTTCCCATCCTATTGGAAGCATGAATTTATAGGGGGGAAGATGGGAGTATAAAAGTAAGAATGAACAAATGAATGAATGGTGCTGTCCCATCATCAGGGCTGAAATAAGATTCAATTGCCAGTAGGGCCTGATTTTGTACCTCAGGGCTGGGGAACCTGTGGTTCTCCAGAGGTTGTTGGACAACTCCCATCATCCCTGACCATTGGCCCCATTGATTAGGGCTGATGATAGTTGCAGTCTAACCACATCTGGGGAGCCACAGGTTCCCCACTTCTGGAAAGAGGACACAATCTTGTCCTTTGCCTCAGGCAGCAAAATAGCTTGAGATGGCCCTGAAAATTGGGCTCACCCAAATAAGTGCTCTGAGTACCAGAGTACAATTTCTTTTGAGACCTACAGTTTAGAGAACAGCACAAGTAACTCTTTATCCCCCGCATTTTTTAAAATGTAAAGCAAAAACCATGTTTCCATAATAAAACCAACTGGAAAAGTGCAGACACAGCCTTTTTATTATTCAAACTCTAACACACATTGAGTGTGCATAAAGTTTTGGGTATATCTAAATGAGCACATTGGATCATGCCTTGCATTTAGAATGACACATAAGCTTTCCTCTTTGTAGTATCAGCAGCATCTGTGCTGAAATCCCATTTTAAAGTTCATCTCAGGGTAAGTGCTCAGCCACAGTTGACAAATGAGAGGGGTTTTTCAATGAGTAGAAGTCTGTCATGGCTGAGATTAGTTTAATTGCTATCACCATTATTATCATTATCATCATCATTACCATTATCAACATTATCATTTCTATCTTTGGGGAAAACAAACACACCTTGTTCACTTCTTATTTGTAAAAGGGGAGGAAGATAAAACATTTGGTAGATTACATACATAGCCAAAGTTCTGTGCACCTCTTGGGACTCCAGCTACCAGCTCTAAAGAGAAATTAACAAAGTCTGAAAATTAACTCAGTGCAATACCTGCTGACACAATAAATACTCAGAAACTACTAGTGGATAACCTTTATATTTGGGGGAGGAAACCAGGACTATTAAGAATATAATAAATATTAATGTATATTTGAATGGTGTGATGCCAACATTCAATAAAAAAAATCAGCTACTAGATGCAAAAAAATAGGAAATTTACTAGGGGTGCCATATTTCCAAAAGTGAAAAACTGGACGGTTGATCTTTTCTTTCCTTTTCTTTTTTCACTGCTTGATTCCCAGACATATCTGGGGAATATAGCATGTCCTGCAATATTAACACACAGTTCCTCAATTCAGCTCACCTAAAGCTGCCTATACACTGTACATGCAAAGCACATTTAAATCACATGGCTCCCCCCAAAGAATCCTGGGAATAGAGCAGTCCTTATCTTCTAAAGAAGGGGTGGGGAAGTTTTTTTCCAGCCTAAGGGGCACACTCTCTCATGCACAGCCTCCCAAAGATAACATGACAATAGTGGTTGGGCCCGAGCAAAAGTGGGTGGAGCAATTGATGAGACTCTTGTTTTTTTGCAAAGTAGGCTGCATTCCAGCCACACAAAATCCAGAGGGATCTGCACACACACATCCATCCTCCAGCCCTTAAGGAAGCACTTAAGGAAGGTGAACAGCAAGGCTGGTGAGAGGGGGGTGTGGCCTGAGGAGGAGACTTTACATGGGGAGCCTACCAAGGTCAGATGGAGAGGCTTGGAGGACCACATTTGGTTAAGGATGCTGGGAATTATAGTTCTGTGATGGATAAACTACAGTTCCCAGGAATCTTAGGTGGTTCCCAGACCTGAGATTCCCCATCCAGTTCTAAAGATGTGCTCTTATGTTTCCAACTGTGATGAGTAAACCATGGCTGAAGTCAAACATGGTTCCACTGAAAGCTGTGGCTGGATGAAGTGTTGCCACAGTCATGGGAACTGATGTGAGCCACATCCTTGTCCATCTGCTACATTTTTTCTAAACAAAAGTGTATCTCAGGCCCTGCTGTTATTTATACAAATAAATTCTTTACACAGTTGCCAGGGAGTAAATCCCATTAAACTCAATGGGGCTTACATCTATATAGGGCATATATAGGACTGCACATTAACCACAAACTGTAAACTTTTCACAGAAGGATATTATTGGCTTCTTACCTTGTTGAAAATCTCCAGTAAACTCACCAGCAGCCACTGAGTATCCTGTTGAAAAACAAACCAGCAAGCATGAAGCCCAACAAACTTATGTCTGAAGAGACTCATTTCTGGAAGGACAACCAGATCCGCCCTCTGTTTCAATAATCTCCGTTTTAGAAAAAGCTTTATAAACTAGAGTATCTAAGGCCAAGAAAGGGAAAACTATTTGTCAGGATTTTATAGCTAGCTTGGTTATATGTCTCAGAAGCTCAATAAATCTACAGAGTGAAGCAACTAGGAAAACGCACGACTGTAATTATTTCTCAAGACAAGCTCTAAGAGCATTGATGCTTTGCAATACACCTGGATGCAACAGTGATCTTGTCGCAACCAGGGGTGCAAGAAGACACCGTTTTCCATTCCACACTATATTGGTAACAAGCAGCACTGTTTCCGGTCCACCGCAGCTCATCTTCCAACAAAAACTATATGATTCATCTCGTTATCCACTGCAGCAAAATTACATAACCTATGCAATTAATTGTGTTGTTGTGACGCTATTCCACCCTGTTCATTTCAGTGCAAAGGAAAAGCCACTTCCGAGCTAGGGAGGAGGTGGGGTTGCAGGCTTCATGCCCCTCCCCACACTCGTGGGGGCTGGCTCCAGTCTCCGTGATACCAGGGAATCCTCGGACGTGTCATTCTCGGGCCGGCCAATCAGCTGGCCCGGGAGGCGTGGCCTCACAGCATTTAGGTCTGGCGCGGCCGAGGGTCTCCCTCTTTCCCGTCCCCGCAGCCAGACAGGTTCTTTCTTTCTGGTGGTTAACCCTCACCGGTCTTCAAGCCGGTTAGTGGTTAGGACCAATGCCTAAGCCAATACCGCTCAATTCCTGTAATCAATAAAGTTGTGGCCTAATTTGACCCATTAACTCGAATTCTTGTGTCTTGTGTCTTTATTTCGGAGGCGGGAGGCGGGAACTTGCCACGCAACGCAATGCAAACGAGGGGAAAGTGTAATCTATTATGTATCATTCATGGAATGAAAGCAGCAGCAGCAGCAAATGCTGATCGTATTCACTGGATTGATTTCCATTCCAGACATGGGACAAATAATAGAACATCAGCAATTTCCACTCCTGTTCCCATTTCCTGCTGGGATTTTCTGACATCTCTAGTCACTAGCAGGATGCACAACACCACTGTCTGTTCGTGTGTGCACTGAAAAGTGAAGGTATGCACATCTTTTATTTTATAGCATACATTGCACATTGGATATTTTCTGCTGGAGCAGGGTGAGCGTTATTTTAATATCCTATTTCCAAACAAGCATCATGCACCTTACCCAGATAGTTGTCGTCATATATTGACGGTGCCACTCCAGTTTGTTTTTCTCGGCTTAGCTTCTTCAGAATATTTTTGAAGGAGTAGTCTGTGATAATATCGGCTATGCTACTTGTGATAATCTGGCCTGTGGTTCAAAAATGGAATAGATTAAAGGGATCTGCAGAGCAGCCAATTCAAGAACAACAATTAAGGTTTCATTTCTAAACCATCACCGTCATCTGTTATTTATTAAGCAAGCAATATGCAGTAAATATTCTGTTGAGAGCTGCCCAGAGTGGCTGGGGAAGCCCAGCCAGATGGGCAGAGTATGCATGCATGCATGCATACATGTATGTATGTATGTATGTATGTATGTATGTATAAATAAATAAATAAACAAATAAACAAATAAATAAATATATAATAAGTTGTGTTGTTGTTGTTGTTGTTGTTGTTGTTATATTGACAGGCCCAAGATCACCCAGTGAGGTTCATGGCTGTGTGGGAATTTGAAACTGGGTTTCCACAGTCCTACTCTAGCCACTACACCATGATGTTTCTCTGGCTCCGTGGCCCTACATATAAAATGTGATATGCAAAAAGAAAAGAAAACTTGGGCAACATTTCCTTTGGGAGGGGGTGTGATCTGATTCTGACCTCTCCTTCCACTTGTAAACGGAATAGTTGCCAATTTTCAGGCATGTGAATAAGGATGGACTTAAAAGTCATTACCATTGCACAGTTTAATGCCTCCTGTATGCATTAACTCAGAAGAAAGTCACCCTGGGTTCAATGGGACTTACACCCCAGTGTGAAAGGCTAGGACCTCAGTCTCTTCATGCTTGGCTTTTAAAGGCATTCATTTCACTTCACCTTTTAATTCATTTTGGGGTGGGGGCTATATAAATAGAAGAACGTACCTTGCCAATAAAAACTTCCAGGTCCCCCTAGTATGAGGTCTCCATTCTATATACATGACAGATAACAGCAGCATTAAATTATGATTAATAATACATGAGAGATCAAAACCAAACATGTGAAAAAATGATTCAAATAATAAACCTTCATCAAAAGGCATTGTTTATCCCATCCTCATCTAACTGAGGGCCCTCAAGGTGTTTTCTCTATGTTTTTAGCAATTATTGTTTTTATCTGTAAGTTGCCTTGAGTCCCATCAGGAAAAATAGTGGGTGGGGTATAAATAAATCTATACTACTAATAATTTTTGACTACAACTCCCAACAGCCCCAGCCAGCGTGGATAGGGCTGTTGGGAGTTGTGGTCAAAGACATCTGGAGGGCACCAGGTTTCAAGAGGCTGGTTTAGCCAGAGGCTGATTTAGCCAGCCGTAAAGCAGGGAGATGGTGGGATGCGGGTGGCGCTGTGGGTTAAACCACAGAGCCTAGGTCTTGCCGATCAGAAGGTCGGCGGTTCGAATCCCCGCAACGGGGTGAGCTCCCGTTGCTTGGTCCCTGCTCCTGCCCACCTAGCAGTTTAAAAGCACGTCAAAGTGCGAGTAGATAAATAGGTACTGCTTCAGCGGGAAGGTAAACGGCATTTCTGTGCGCTGCTCTGGTTCGGCAGAAGCAGCTTAGTCATGCTGGCCACATGACCCGGAAGCTGTATGCCAGCTCCCTCGGCCAATAAAGCGAGATGAGCACCGCAACCCCAGAGTCGGTCACGACTGGACCTAATGGTCAGGGGTCCCTTTACCTTTACCTTAAAGGGGGGAGATGGGAGGAAAGCCCCAGACTGCCATTTTGAAATCTCTGGAGTATATGCATCATGCCAACTGGAGCCTAAATTTTACCACTGAACAGAAGCTTCTTCATTTTATAGGTACGTACGGAAAATCAAGTCTCACATTCTCCTTACAGAATGGTGTTTTCATTTCTTGGCACAGTACGCTAGGTAAAGTGGAGAACATCTTCCAAGCATGGTAGGGACATAAAAATTTGGATAAATTTGTCAGCCGAGAATTATGTTATTGCCAAGAGTGGCCAGTGCGGCAGGATAGTGGAGCCACCCTCCTGACACTGCCATCGCTGCCACTTATGAGGCCTTGTGGAGTCACAGCAGGGTGGTGGTGAGCGTGGATCTGCACAGGTGCACCGGCAGAATTGACTCTGCTGGTGCTTGCACACAGCCTCAGCACATTCTGAGTCCTGCCTACAGTTAGTATAAGAAAGGGGAAAATATTAGTATTAAAGAGCATTTGAATGAAACCCAATAGGTTCTAGACCAGGCATAGGCAACCTCGGCCCTCCAGATGCTTTGGGACTACAATTCCCATCATCCCTGACCACTGGTCCTGTTAGCTAGGGATGATGGGAGTTGTAGTCCCAAAACATCTGGAGGGCTGAGTTTGCCTATTCCTGTTCTAGACAATACTATGTAATACTATTTAAAAGAAAATTTTAATATGAGAATTAATGGATTGGTAGTGAGGGGCATGCATTTCAAAATGAAGAAGGACGTGATTAGACGATCCAGAGATAAGTCAACCAATGGGGTTCTCACCTTGTAAAAGTCTAAGCTGAATCCTGCTTGACAGTAACCTTGTCCCTCGGGATCCGGATTGTCTGAAGGTACCAAAATCAGTATGATTACTGAATTAGATTCAATATACGGAGTGACTCAGACATTGTCTCAGCAAATGGAGAAGGCGTTCCAGTAAGAAAGAGCTAACAGGCTGCAAATCTGATACAGGGTGGTGTGTGTGTTTTTTTGGGGGAGGTGCTGAAATTTAAGAACCAATTCCGGAGAGCAATGTTGGTTTCAAACAAAAAAGTGGGGGGAAGAATCTGACCATCCAAAGCTGACATCAAAACCAGTATGTGAATTTTGCCAGGGAAATTTGAACCCCAAACAGAAAGTTCATGCTTGGGAATCGCTTTGGCAGACCCAAAGGTGAATTTGAGATGTTCCATTTGTTTTGTCCCGAGTCAGAGATTGCACAGCCTTTATTGTAGTCCCATGAAGCTTTTCTACATTCCTGCACATACTGTTGCCTTTGGGATGTGACAGGCTCCTTCTCTTGTGCACTGAACAGTGACAGTCATCAGAAGGAGTGCAGGAATTGCACAATCCTCAGTTAGTTCCCCGCTCCATACTGCGATGTAACCCATGGCTTGCTAGCTCACCAAACAACATGGATTATCTTAGCGCAGGTTCAACCTGTAGGTCGCCAGTTCTATAAAAAGTTCCATTTGGAATAATCAGCTGCTTTTAAAAGCTGGCTTCTGCTTATCAAGATCTGTTTGCTACATTTTCAAAGCTCTTTTAAATCGAGCCAGTTCTGTCTCCGCATGTCAAGGCAGCAATACCGGCTTCATCTCTGCTCTTTTAATTAAATGTAAAAGCGTCCATGCAGAAATTTATAATTTGATGTCTCTCCTGAACTGAGATTCCCCCTTTGCAAGGAAGTGCCTCTCTCAGTAACAGCCATTTGGCTCACTGTACACCTGGCCGGACTGCGCGAGGATACGTATTGCAACCTCAGCTCTGCAATGCCCAAATCCCGAAAAATCAAGCAGCGTACCGTTGCGACAAGGAGAGTACTCAGCATAGGCGCTGAAATTCTGAATTGCTACATAGCAGGTGCCAACGGGATCCTTTTCAGGGACTGCCCTCAGGGTCCTCCAGTGATACAGGGGAGCACAGGCCTATCAAAACAATACAAAATGAAGACCTTTTAGGTGTCATGACTGTTTGGTTAGGCTCCTCCCTTCCTTGTCCACGACATGTCAGATGTGCCACCAGTGGCGTAGCGCAGGTTGTCAGCACCCGGGGCAAGGCAAGTAATTTGTGCCCCCTAACCCGTGGATTTTAGCACTCGAGTGCAAGCGCCCCCCCCTAGATGTTGCGCCCGGTGCGGCCGGCCCCCCTGCACCCCCACGCTATGCCACTGTGTGCCACTACAGTGGTACCTTGGGTTACATACGCTTCAGGTTACATACACTTCAGGTTACAGACTCCGCTAACCCAGAAATAGTACCTCGGGTTAAGAACTTTGCTTCGGATGAGAACAGAAATCGTGCTCTGGCGGCGCAGCGGCAGCAGGAGGCCCCACTAGCTAAAGTGGTGCTTCAGGTTAAGAACAGTTTCAGGTTAAGTACGGACCTCCGGAATGAATTAAGTACGTAACCTGAGGTACCACTGTACATTTGTTCTTGTAATATCAAGTGCAAGCTCGCTTTTGCTTCAAGCACACTTAGGTGGGATTTTAATGAAGCCTCTTTTATATGCATAAGATCTAACCCCAAATAACTCTGCAGTTAAAGGGATCCTAGGCAGCAGGGCAAAGGCATGCACCGTACATGCCTCCATGAAAGGATGCTCTGGCCTGCAGTAGAATGCATTCTGATACAATACAATACAATACAATACAATACAATACAATACAATACAATACAATACAATACTCTTCATTGTCATTGTCCCATACAGGACAATGAAATTGAAAAAATCTACATCAGGCATTCAAAAACCAACAAGCCTGCTATCCCAGCTATCCCAGCCTGGTTAGCCCCCTAAAAACTTTGATACCCCATAATTAAATACAATATATCCCCATAGAGACTACCATACACTGCGTTTAAACCAAAATCGCATTTGGATAGAAACTGTTTCTCAGGCGGCTAGTCCTAGTCTTTATGACCCTGTACCTTCTTCCAGAAGGCAGAAGCTGAAAGAGATCATTTCCGGGGTGCGCACTATCCTGCACTATCTCTGTACCATTCTGATGGTGAGGAAACAACCAAGAGCTGCTGCAAAAGCTTATTGCACAATGTCTGCATGGCGTAGAGGCACAAGCACCTGTAACAAACCTCAGCATTAGTGGTGGTAGTGACAGCAGTCTCCACCTTCATCTCCCCCTCTTCACTGACTTGCCTTGAGGAAGGTTCTGATTTGTTCCTCAGAAGAAAGAATTGTGTGCCATTACTGCTTTGCCAAATCAGCCAGAACACCCTTCCTCTTGTGGTCACCCAGCTCACCCCTCCAGGTGGAGTCCCCTGGAGAAGGGCTTTCTAGGATGATGTGGGCAGAGGTGGTCATTTTTCAAGTCGTTTAGCACTGTAACAGTTAACGCTATTACTCGACGTACAGCACAAGTGTGCTAGGTAGATGAAAGGATGACAAGGAACCTCCCTACCTTGCAGAGTTGCCTTGCTCCCTCTTTCTATCAAAGAAGGAATGAAATGCTAATGGAGGAATCGTGACCTCTTCAGTCCTGCTAGAAAAATCTGGCAGGTGTGGCAAAAACCACTGATTGATAGGTTTTGCAAATAAACCCATTAGCCTTCTGCAATGACCAGAAATGGATTATCTTTACGTGCACACACAAAAAAGCTTCTTCAGCAGTTCCACTGTCTCTCCCCTCCCCCCCCCCCGGCCAAACCTACAGTCTTTAAATTGTGGTCTTTGGTGAGGGGAGATGTTGCTTTAATAGCAATCACAGGGAGACAGGAGGTTCAATCAGGATCCCAACGCAGATACAATTTTTTTCAACCCTTCATCTCTTCACTGCGGTCCCCATGACCTCCTTGCAAAGCTGCAATTTATGTGTGGGAGGGAAGTTGGTTTGGCTCTAAGTGATAGCTTTCCCCCAACTCAAATAGCTTTCAGCATGGTGAATTTTGTTTGGGGATGACAGTGAGCTAGCTCCAGGAGCCCCGATGAATGACCTTTTCAGAGAACAGGGCAGGATGTGTGCAACTTTGCTCCTACTTCTAAATCTCTGTGCGACTTTTGATACTTTTGACCATGGTATCCTCCTGGACTGGCTCTCTGGGAATTGGGGACACTGTGTTACAGTGGTTTCAGTCCTAACTCTGGGACCGAGTCACGAGAGTAGCACTAGAAGAGTGCTTTTCAGCCCCTTGGCAGCTATGCTATGGGATGTCACAGGGCAATATCTTATCTCCATGCTATTTGATATCTATAGGAAGCTTCTAAGAGTGGTCATCAGGAATTTGAGGGCCAGGGGCCATCAGTATGCTTAGTTCTATTTCTCCTTAACATATGAATTGAGAGAGGCCACATAGGCTCTGCATGCAGTGGTGAGATGGGTGAGGAAAAAACTAGCTGAGCTTAAATCTTGCTAAGATGGAAGCACTGTGGGTGTGTAGTTCCCATGTCCAAGAAACTGGTTGGCTACCCTGGATGGGGTTGCACTCCCTCTAAAGGTGCAGGTTTACAGTCTGTGGGTGCTTCTGTCACTGGAGGCCCAGGTAGCCTCGCTTGGAGGTTTTATACAATTAAATAGACGACTGTCCTCTGAGAACCCCTGAAATACAGAACTGTCCCCTGTTAAGTTGGCCACATAGTCACCCTATTCTTATTCATGGTAAGAATCAAAGCTATGCTGAAGGTTGTATGTATGTGTGTTTGATCTGACACTCTAGAAGAAAATGCTCCTTGCTCATCAACTAATATGCATGCATATGTTTAGGATTTTTATTTATTTTTGCATCATATTTTTTTTAAAGCAAGAGTCAAAGGGAGAGAGAGAGTGAAGGTGCCACTTTTGGAACCTGAGAGCTGCAATGGCTCAGAGGGAGGGCTGCTGGGAATCTGGCATACATGCTAGTAAAAAAAAAGAGAGAGGTTGATGTTTTATTCATCACCTGTTTTATGTCAAAGGAAAAGAAATATTCTTTTCTGGGGTTAACCACATGAGTGACTACTGAAAGCAAGGCATTTCCTTTCGATGCACAGGCGCATTAGGAAATAATTCAAACCATTTTAAAACAAATCCCAAGACGACACTTGTTGCTTCATTAATTGTTTTGGGAAAATGAAGCATGACTGAATGCAAGGTTCACAGCGCAAGATGTTTTGATTCGTCATTTACGAAAAGTGTTTTCATTTATTTATTTATTAAATCCTACGCGTCGGCTGCTAATGCAAAATGCCTGACTGTGCAGGGAACACATCACCATCACCTTACTAGTTAATAAAACTGCCCAAGAGAAAACAGAAGTAGATCGTTATGGATTTCCACCTGGGGGTTTCTAGTGGTGCTTGTAAAAAAGGCCTATAAAATCACAGCATCTACACCGAGACTTTTAAAAGAAATATTTGGACTCAGAGCCATGACTGCATTAACCCAACTGCAGTATAGCCAGAGTTGTACAACTGTGAAGTAGGGACAGAGATGAGGTCCAGGCAGTTGCTAGGGGAAAGCCAAAGCGGTTCCAGGTCTCTCCAAGCCATTTGCACCCATGCATTGATTGGACTAGACAGCAAAGTGTCATCCTAATAGTCAACTACATGCCCATCAACTTTGGGGGAAATACCTGCTGAAGATAATCAAATATTAAGCTATTACCTCCTCTGAATACATCAGCACCAGCATCTTCTATATCGATCTATCGATCTATCGATCTGTCTGTCTGTCTGTCTGTCTGTCTGTCTGTCTGCCTGTCTGCCTGTCTATCTATCATCTATCTATTCATCTATCCATATTTGTCACCTGATATCATAGACTAGCTGGAAGCAGAGGAGTATTGGAAGGCACCAGCTGGGGAACTCCCAAGGGAACTCCCAAGGAGGTTCAGAGCCAGGGCATTGGTGGTGAGATGACAATGAGTGGTCAGAGGGAGAAGAGGGAGCAGACGGGGAGGAGAAGGAGGAGGGGTCTGAAGAAGAGGTAACAGGGTTTAGTGAGCAGAAAGAGGCTGTGGCAGAGAGCAGTCCAGACTCAGAGGCAGGAGAGGAAGGTGGTCATTATACAGAGATGAGGTAGCCTGCTGAAGAATCCAGGGAGTCTTCCCCTCCTGCTACGACCAGCTACAAAAACAATGCGCCAAGATGCTGCAGGCTGTTAAAAATGTGATTGCCTTTCTAAGAACCCCAGATTCTGCTGATCTCTTTCACATCCATGTTCAAGGTCAGCCTTCCCCAGCATGGTGCCTTCCAGATGTCAAAATTACAACTCCCATCATCCCTGATGATTGCCATGCTGGCTGCAGCTGCTGGGAGTTGTAGTTTAAAACATCTGAGTGGAGAAGGCTGTTCTAGGGTATGTTGTAGGAAGTATAAAAGTTGCTGTTTCATTATGCATTTGGTGCATCTATCTGATTCCTGTGTGCCCACCATGGATACTGTTATACTAGTGAAGACATTCAGTGAATGCTTGAATTAATTATATCCCAAATGGCTGCATCTTGTGGCATCCAGATTATTCCAAACCCAATCTGAGAAACTGCATACACTGAATAGGCTTTGAAATATCAAAATCAGCTTCATTTGTGTTTTTTGAACATATATAATTGAATCAGAAGAAATGTTCCAGCAAAACGAATGCCAAAAAAGTGTCAAAACATACCACAACTTTTCCTTTATGAGCTCTGACTGTTGCTCCAAACCACTGCTTGGATTTAAACTCAATGGGCTCCCTTGTACCATTGACCTTGATTTTTCTGTTGTCTGGAAATGAGAGAGAGAGAGAGAAAGTAGAATGCTTGCCAGGAAAGAACAGAAAAGTAAATTATTATATTCAGGATCATTTTCCTTAGCAGTTGGTATTTACAATGGGTTGGATCCAGACCAAGTTCATTGAGCTTAAAGGTAAAGGTAAAGGTACCCCTGCCCGTACGGGCCAGTCTTGACAGACTCTGGGGTTGTGCGCCCATCTCACTTAAGAGGCCAGGGGCCAGCGCTGTCTGGAGACACTTCCGGGTCACGTGGCCAGCGTGACATCGCTGCTCTGGCGAGCCAGAGCCACACACGGATACGCCGTTTACCTTCCCGCTAGAAAGCGGTCCCTATTTATCTACTTGCACCCGGAGGTGCTTTCGAACTGCTAGGTTGGCAGGTGCTGGGACCGAGCAACGGGAACGCACCCCGCCGCGGGGATTCGAACCGCTGACCTTTCGATCGGCAAGCACTAGGCGCTGAGGCTTTTACCCACAGCACCACCCGCGTCCCCCTCATTGAGCTTAGGTCACAACTAAACATGTCCCATTGATTTCAGTTAGAAATAAGTGCAAATCATTTTGTCTGGATCCAACCCAATAGCTATAAATATACATTCTTCCACTGAAATCCATGAAAATATACTTACTTCTAAGTATGATTAGCAGGAAGGTGTTGGCATAAAAACAGCATTAGTTTTTCTGTCATTCTACAGCAGGGATGGGCACCCCATGCAGCTCTGTATATTGTTAGACTCCAACTCCCATCATCCCTGATCACCAACCAGGCTGCATGGGGCTGATGGGAGTTGGAGTCCAGCAACAATTAGTTGGTCACAGGTTCATTATCCCTATTCTACAGGATGAAAGCTAAATTCACCTAGAAAGGTTACAGTTGATCAAGTCTTGGACTTAAGTCTTTCGGGTGTAATATCCTGTTGACTCACACAATTATCCTACTTCCTCATGTTTGCATGAACTCTGAGATGCACAGGGAGCTCTTGTGCAGAGCAGAACAGTCTCCCACAACAAGAAGAGGGATGCTCCAGGTGTGCTCTTCAGGCACATAATGAAGCTCCACACCAGGGTGAGCATCTGCTGTGAGAATTCACTTCTATTTGTGCACATATTCAGAACAAGAAACAACACAGCTTACTTCCAAATAACAAGCTTAGGATCAGGACAGGATATAAGCAGTTATCAAAGTTTTCCACTTTTCAGAATCATTCAAACATGCAGTTGGATGTGTTTTGGTTTTTTTAAAAGAAGATGAGATAAGCAAAACGATCTGACTATATTTAGTTTAGCTGCAAAAATAACAACAACTAGGGAATTAATGTAAAAGCAACCTTGCCCAGCAATCCAGCCAGCTAGGAGATTCTATAATTTGTCAGTATTCAGATTGTAAGTGAATCAAGTCACTAAAAAAAATGGAAAAAGATATTTTTTCAAAGAAGTCCCTTTGATTTCCCTCCCCCGCCCTTTGGGACGAGTTACAAAAGCGTGGTCCATTTCAGCCGGGCCAATGCCGTTTCTCTCCAGCTGTTATTCCACAACCAGCACTAAGGAAAGGAGAGGAACTTAGTCCTGATCAGTATTACATGTGTCCCCCCGCTGCCACAAGAGACAGCTCTTTAACACTGCTTTATATACACGTCGCAGATGTCAGCCTAAGAAAAGCCATCTGGGTAAAAACCCAGTCCAATTATAATCCATTTCAGGTTTTTAATGAAAAGCAGACCTCCCTTTCTTTCACCCTTAGCCATCTGAAGTAAACTGATTTCCCACATGTTCCTAAACTATGTTCCTCCCTCGGCAGTCACTCCTAATGAACTTCTCTATCGATACCCAGAAGGAAACACGGAGCCTCCTCCTAGCCCCTTGGATCTGGGCAGCCCCTGCGCTGGTTTCTGGTTCATATCAAGGAGCCACTCGACAGAGCCTAAACTTTTGTTATTCGAGCTAAGTAAGAATAAAAACACACATGCTGTCAAAGGAGGAATTTAAAGTATTTTTTCAACGTCAAATGATATTACATGCATTTACAGAACTGAAACACACACACAGGTCAGTACAGCAGTCAGTACTTGGACCCAATGCAGAGACAACGCCCTGGTCACCTAGCTATAGTGCCATAGGGCTTGAGGGTTCTCTTCCACCTTCTGTGATATGTCCCAGCTGTTGGATTGCATCATGGTTGTGTCAGTGCTAATGTGCTTGTGTCTACAGTGGGTGGACCACTGGTGGAGAAATTTGCCACAAACATTTTGTTTACAGCAGATCCTCTCTAACTTTTGTACTCTCCCCAGGCCATGCCCCCTCTCCCCAGGTCACACATCCCACCAGCCTTATTTCACCTGTTCCTTGAGTGTTTTTTGTCTGGCTAGAATGTCACACCACTGAACTGTCCCGATTCAAGCAAGACATCCCGGAATTACAGAAGCCATTCTGGCTTCTGATTGGATCCCAGAATGTCCCTTTTTTGGGGGGTTTGGCCTTCTGGAGAGAATCAGCTGGACCCCATGAGAGCTAGGGACTAAAAAATAATAATTTGAGCACCATAATTTGGATCACCTGGATGTTGGGTATGGAATATCCCCTTCAATTAAGATCATGCTTCTTGCTTGTAAGGATGGAGAATAAAGCAAGGGGGTGATGCGTGTGTGCACAAACTAGACTATTGTAAATTATGCATTAATTACTCTGCTCGCTTTCACCTCTGGCCCTGCCTACCAATGTCATGTGGCCCTTGAAAGGTTTCCCAAAGGTAATGAGCTGGAAAAGGTTCTCCAACCCTGACTTACAGCGTCCATGAATTTGGCACTGGAGCGAAACACTGACATTGTTGACAGCCCAAATGTCCAAAGTAGAAACATTCAACCTACCTGGGTGACCATGGGAGAAAGAGTAGCTTAAGACAGTGGATGGGATGACCAGCTCACTGTCCCTCACTATCCACTGTGCCTAACCTTGGGGGTGAGGGGCGGCTGTCACTAGTCACCTACTGATGTATGGGTCTTGAACTTTCACATGACACTGAAACCACAGCCAAATGATAAGAGTATCTGCCTTGCAGGCAGAAGTTCCCACGTTCAGTTTCCGGCGTCTCCCGTTAGGGACGGGAACAGGTTCCGTCTGAGACCCTGGAGAGCTGCTGTCAGTCAGAACAGACCATGCTGAGCTAGATGGAGCCATGGTCTGACTAAGGCAGCTTCTTATATAGCTATATCTGTCAGAATTTAGCCTCAGAATGGGTGGAGTAAAGGGCCAGAACATGACATTTTGTCATCTGAGGCAGAGCAACAAACTGTGCTTTCCCTCCAAGGTCTGTTGCAAGCATTGGTGATCTGACTGCATGAGTGAGAAGAAGCACAACAGTCTCGTGAGTCGGGTGCCAATAGGTTAAAGCCTTCCCTCTCTGCATTATACGGGGAGGTTTCAGAATGGAGGAAAGGGGGAAATAAAACCTTTTTTACCATCCCATTTTCCAGCACCTCTCCATCCCAATATATAATAATGCTGAAGGGAGATTTGGAGGGTGGAGGAAATATACATAGGAGACTCTTTCTATTTGGGGTTGGGGTTTTTTTTGGGGGGGAGACACACATTTCCTCTTAAACTTGCCCCTCCAGCTTTGTATCAACAGCACTCAGATATGGGGCTGGCAGGCAGCCCCAACCCCCTTCCCTAATATATTAAGGAAATTATGTGCCACCTCTTGGCCCTAAAAAGGTTGCCCCAAGGCAGCTCACAATAAAATCTCAACACTATTAAAAGGAGACTATTCAGAGCCACAGTAAAAACAAATATGAGTGGAATATGGCTGCAAGATTAAAATACACGAAAAGCTGGGCAGAAATTTTAAAACGTCTACAGGGCAACTGAGGAGGAGCCAGACCAACCTCCTTTGGAAGAGTTCCACAATCAAGGTGATGTCCCTCCTCCCGCAAAAAAAGGCCTCATTCTGAGTCCCACTGATGGCACCCTTGTTGGTGGTGGAACACAGAGCAAAGATGAGGGCAGTGGGTGCCTCTCTTAGTGCAACACTCTTGCATCACACCCTCACCCTGAAAAAAACTGGGGGGAGGGGCCAAGGTTGTGGCACAGGTCACATGACTTGCCCAGGAATGCAACATGGAAGACACGTGTCCTGATTTTTTTATCTGAAAAAGTTGGACAGTATGTCACCACGTTGTAGTGGGGACAAAGAAAACCAGGTATGCCAACTTGAGCAGCTTGGAGGAAAGTTGGGGTCTGAATGTAGTCAACAAACAGCAATAGCAAATAACACTGTAGTTTGCCCGGTTACGGGAGGAACCGCAGCTCAGTGGTAGAGCCAGGGCTTGCTCTGGAATAAATGGCGCCCCCTGTGGCCAGCACTGCATCACTGTCAAGTTGTGTGGCTTGTTTGGGATTGCAAAGCCTAGCAGCATACATCTCAGCCTCCTGCTCCCAGGCTTCCCCAGAGTCCAGACACACCCATGAAAAGGAACCAGAACAACCTCAATTTAATATATATATCCATAAGAAGCTAAGAAAGTCTAAAAGAAGGGGTAGGAACATCAGACAAGAGTGAAAGAGCGCAAAAGGCTAATACATATAAGACCACAGATACCAGTCTACAGAGCACTCAAATACGAGTGCTCATTATATCTAGTTTGTGGCACAGGTCATCATCCGTTGAATCTTGAGCGCTGCTGTGCAGAATCTGGCAACGTTGTGTGTTATAGTAAGATCTGAAAGCAGCAGGGAGGTACTGAATTGACCTGTGCACCTTGGGTACTTAAGCAGTGGCTGGTACGAATGTCTCTATAGTAAAGACACTGGCGAAGCACATGCTCTGTTGTTTATATTTGCCCAGAGTCACAGGGGCATTGCCTCTCCAGATAAGCAATCTTCCTGTATCGGCCTTCAAAGACAGCTGAGGGCATGACATTGAGCCAAGGTAAAGGCCCTCTGGTGCTTGGGGACTTCTAGTTTAGCTAGATATAGCCATAGGGAAGGCAGAGTACCTGGAGGATTCATTGGCAATAAAAGTTGGGGTCCTGGCTAGATCCAATTGGCGCTCAGTATCTGCAACACTGAAAGCTTTGGCCTGTTCCATGTCCCATGCTGAGTAGAAAACCTGGAGTAGAAAGCCATGATCTTAGTTTTCTGATAGTTGAGTTCTAGCTGGTTCTCCTTGCAGTATTGTGTTAATGCTGTCAGAGCTCTTTGGAGGCCAGTAGGCGTTCTTGAAAGTATTGCTGCATCGTCTACATAGAGCAGGACAGAGATGTGTCTTCCAGAGAGCTTTGGAGGGTAAAAGTTTATGTTGTGGAGATGGCCCACCATGGAATTAATGTAAAAATTAAATAAGAGTGGGGCCAGTATGCAGCCTTGCTTGACACTTTTTTCAGTTGCAATGGCATTAGTAAGATGGTCCCGGGGGTTACATCTTACTTTGAGTGAGGTCCCTTCATGTAACATACATATTAGATGAAGCAGTTGTGGGTCTATTGAGGTGGCCTCCAGTTTTCCCCAGCGTTTAGCTCTGGATATCATGAGCACACTCAGTGAATAACAAGGGTTGCGTCCAATGCTAGTCCCATTTAGAACAAACCCATTAAAATCTATACCCTTGGTCAGATAGAACCTAAGCCCAAATGCTCAGCTTGGTGGCGTCTTTGGCTTGGCACCCATAAGTTCCCCACCAGCACCATAAGTCCAGCCCTAGATAGAGCAAATAGAAGATTCCAGGTTCAGTCCTTGATATCTCCAGCCCAAACATAGCTGCTTGAGACTGGTGCCAGTCACAGTGGACAACACTGGGGAAAACAACTTAACAGTATGCCCTGGCATAGGACAGGGTCCTGTGTTCCTACGTAATACATTTTTTCCCTCTCTAAACAACGGCAATTTGGCCATGGTCCTCCCTGAATGGAAAGCCCATAAAAGCAAACTATTTTTTGATTCACTGGGCAAACGGAGCCAAACGAGCAAAGCCTTGTGCTTTAAAGGTTTTCTTTTTGATTAAGCTAGCATATTTGAACGCATAAGTTGCTCAAGTATGCAGCTTTGATTGAAAACAAAAACTTCCATAGCCCAAAACACAGACATGACCTTGGCTTAAAAGGAACAAGCACTAGTCTCCTTCTAATGAGTAAATGCGCAGAAGTGCTTCTCTCCTGGTGCTTCTCTTCAGAGCACCCTTTCCCTCTGCCATCTGCCATAGCTCAGTGGAAAAGCATCTGCTTTGCGTGCAGAAGGTTTCAAGTTCAATCCCTGGCATCTCCAGGTTGGGCCGGGACAGACCCTTGTCTGAATCCCTGGAGAGCTGCTGTCAATCAATACCAAGCTCGATGGACCACTGGTTGGACTTGTGTAGGGCAGATGCCTATGGTCCTATGCCAGCCACCCCACCATCCTGTCACAATAATAAATAATAATAATAATAATTTATTATTTGTACCCCGCCCATCTGGCTGGGTTTCCCCAGCCACTCTGGGCGGCTTCCAACAAAGATGAAAAAATACACAGCACAGCAGACCCAAGAAGGTGGTGTTGGTGAAGAGGCCTCAGAGGGTACTGTGCCCCTTCAAACCTGACTGTGCTGGTCCCATGGGTTAACCAAGAGGCGAGGTCTGAGTCCAGTCCGAGGTCATAGGTGCAATATGAAGGCAGTCCGTAAAAGCTGAAGCTGGGTGCAGGGCAGGGAGTCAGGAGCGCAGGCCAGAAAACAGGACAGGGTTCAGGCAGGAACTGGCAACCTACAAAGTTGCTCCCGCAACTTGGGACTGGGGCTGGCTGGCTTTTATCTGCCCTGAGGCATAGGGCGGCCCCGATCCTCTGGTGACTCGCCCCTCCTGGCCTGGAGGCGAGCACTCCTCCTGCGGGAACTTAGTTCCCTCCACCTCTCTGGCCTGAGCCTCTGCAGCTCAGAAGAGGCTGGAGGGTTACCGGAACCAAAGGCAACCTCAGCTTCCTCTGACGGGGCTGGGAGGGGAGCACCTGCAGGCAATGGGTCCTCCATCACCTCAGGAGCAGGAACAGACTCAGCTGGTGCCTGCACCTGAGGATCCAGCACAGGTGAGGACCCATCAGGCTCATGCCCCAGCCCCGGCTCAGCTGGTTCTGGAGGCAGGGAATCCTGTGCAGGCTGGGATTCCTCAGGTTCAGCATCTGAATCTGAATCCCAGGCCGTCACACTGACTGAGACCGGTATGGTACACTATGGTACAGAGACTTCCCTTCACAAAAGTCAACAGCTTCCTTTACACCCTAACTAGTATCAACTTTATTTGTTCCCTACAGCAGGCCTGAACCATGGCTCATTATTCCTAAAGTTGGAACTGCTGCCATGGAGAGTTGGCCAAGTCTTCCCTGCACATGTTATGTGCAACAAAACAGTTGCATGGCACCATCAAATGGTGACACGCTAACGTGTGGCTGTGCCAAATGTTCCCGACATGGAAGTGATTTCCATACATGGCAGTCTGAAATAGCCGGTGGAATCTAGGAAAACAGGGCAAGTAATTACAAACAGAGTGTCTGGGCTTCTGCAAATCTATAAAAGTACCACAAATAATGGAATACAGCTTAGAGAGCACTAAATTTAGTCTGTGCGTTTTTTAAAATAAAAAAAAGTACCACAGGAAGAAGAAATGATAAAAAGTAAAAATAAAATAGTATTCCGGTGGATTACTTTAATTCATCCAAATCTGAAAATCTAACTCAGTTGGTAGATATTTCCATTCTCCATAAAGTCAGAAATTGCTTCATCCAAGACAATACCAGCATCATGATTCTTAAGCTGTGCTTGCACTATAGTTTCAACCTGTGCAATTTCCTTGGACTGCCAGTCCAATTCTTAAATTTAGAACTTGTAGCCCTCCCATCACTCCTGACCACTGGCCATACTGGCTGGGGCTAATGTGAGCTGAAGTAAAACAGAATCCAGAGGATTCTGGATCTCTGGGCTTAAGTTGAGAGTGGAGAGTGGATTTTTCAAGCCTTAGATCCAGGTTAACTAAGCTGCGTCTCTTACTTTTAAAAAGTCACAGTCGACATCAGGAGCCACACATCCACCACAAGCACTTTCCCCATACATGGTTAGAGGTTCCTAAACGTCTTGTATCAAAAAGCAGTGAGACGGTGAGCTTTTCGCTTCTTTTCTCCAGAAATAAATCCTGTCTTGTAGTTAATGTCCCACAGCGTCACACCATCTTAACAGTGAATAGCTTCTCCGTGTAATTAAATCCCTGGCGTATCAGAATACATCCTCTCCTCTCCTTAAACAAGTACCTGGCTCTGGTTACAATCAGCTCTGTTCCTGGCCAAACTGACTCATGCTTTATCTCAGCTGCATACTTGGCCCAAGATCTCCCCTCCTGCAACTTGACAGTGAGGCAGCCTTTGGTTGAAAAGCACAACCTGTTTCGGCAAGGTGTGATTGAGCACACCCAAAGGGGAAGGAAAACCACCTAATCGTTCAAGATTAGCAAAATCTCATTCCAACAATTCTGGGCTTCAGGAAAAGAAAAGTAGCTATTTTACAGTAAATTAAGATTTTTAAATATATATTTTTAGTGTGTCACATTTTTAACAGGATAGGGATTCAGAGATCGTACTGAACAAATATTCTTAAATTTAGAATTGTGAAGACAGTGTAGGGAAGTATTTTTGCATTGCTCTCCAGCTACCCCTTCCGGCCACTTCAGAGAACTGCAACAGAATCCTTATTTTCAAAGGCAGGTTGGCTTTATTAATTAATTAAAATGCTTCTAAGTCCACCTTTTCGCTGCAACAATCTCCAAGATGGCTCATTAAGCAAAACAACAACAACAACTCTCAAAATGTAAGTTGTGCTCCAGGTGGCAAGGGCAAGTGTAGCAACACCTCCCAAGAAGTTCTGAATGTGCATGTAGATCACGTCAGCAATGAGGCTTCTCAGTGGATAGCAGTGGTACCCAGCATAGAAGCCTTCAGATGCTGTGGGCTACAACTTCCACCATATCTGGGCAGATAGAAAGGCATTTGAGCCCTGGGCCTGAGGTTCTCAGCTTCTGCAGTCCCAATGGCTCAGGGCTGCAACACCTCAATATAACCATCCTGGACTCTGCGTTCCCCCATATAAACCATCCTGGAGTCTGCGTTCATCATCTGAGTCCTTTCTTGGTATTCCTCCTCCACAAGAAGTCTGGAGGGTGGCAACAGGAGAATGGGCCTTTTCTGCAGTGGCTCCTCATTTGTGGAACGCTCTCCCCAGGGAGGTTTGTCTGGCACCTTCATTATAATCTTTAGATGAAAATGTTCCTCTTCAACCAGGCCTTTGGCAGATTAATATTCCACAGGCTGTTAAATGTGGGTTTGTGTGTGTGTGTGTGTGTGTGTGTTTTGTTTTTGTCTTGGAATTTGGTATTTGTGCATTTATCCTGTATTTTTATCTTGTGAACTGCCATGCTATCTTCGGGCAAAGGGCAGTGCATAATATTAATTAATTAATTAATTAATAATGCAGAGTCTATGTGCATACAGCAGGCTCCACAGCAGACGTTTGCCCATCAAAATGTGGAGGGCAGGAGAAACTGGCCTGAGAACATGACAGAAGGGGCAGGGCTAGCACACACACCCCTGCCTTCTGCCTTATAATACTCATGCCTTTTGACAAAACAGCTTTATTGCATGAAGGAAAGACTACATTTTGTAAACACATGGTGCACACATTGGTTGTGGGTCCCCAGCATCTCAAAAGCACCCCCTGCCCGGGCAAGTGTCCTCAGACTCTCATTTCCCCTTCAAGCACTGCAGCAGTCACCAAGAGAGAAGCACTCGATGAGCAGCCAATTTGTAAAGCCTGTACTGACCCACAGGCATCCTTTTAACCCAAATGGAACTCAACTGCAGGTTGTCATCCCCCTAGATTTACTGGCTGTGAGCAATTCCTCTACCTTCCTCCCTCTCTAATCAAACCAAAACATGCTCTTGGGTTTTCTGTTCTTTTCATTCTGCTGAAATCAGTTGGTACCTATTTGTATACACAAAACAACCAGAGGGAAGGATTTATGGACTTTCAGGAACTGAACCCAATAGCAGAGTAAGGCAATAAGGACATAGGCTTTGCTGCTGATGTTTTAAAGATGGAGACATGGAAGAAATAAAATTAACCAAGGGGGAAGCTATTTACTCTTCTTGGAACCAGAATTATAACTGAGCTGTTTGCTCCCAGTTCAGCCAGCCTAAAAACTAAAAATCTCAATTCTCAGTTAAGGAGATTCAAAAAGGGGTGGGGCTTTTTGTAGGCATAAGAGTGTTAAAAATAAAGTGGAAATTGTAAAAGGCCTAAGAAGCAACAGCTATTGAAAGAAGCGGTGTGCAATCCTAGAATAGCATTTTCCTATATATCCTTCATGATCACCACTAGGGCTTTGGGATGGACTCTCATGGACTCTCCTTCATTGGAGGGTCTTGAAGAGAGGTTTGATGTCTTTCTTTAGCTGTGATTCCTGCATTGCATTGATGACCCTTTGAGTCCCTTCTGATGCTACAGTTCTGGTAGAAAGTGGATATTGGAAACAAAGGGGTACCAAAGAAGAAAAAACAAGGCAGTTCAGAATCTCATATTAAAATATATATTGGGCTGCACAATACTATGCATGCCTAGGAAGAAGTTATTTCTTTACTGCATCTGTCTTTCCAAGAACCTTGAAATGATGGGCACCAGCCTTTCCAAACCTGATGTCCTCCATCTGTTATAGGACTCTGGTTCCCATCAGCCACAGTCCATGTACCCAGTGGCCAGCCCTGTTGCACAATCTGATGTGTTCTTATGCCCACAAGACTCACTTTTCATGTAAAGCACCCCCAAATTCCACAACATATTGCTCACCTTAGTGGATGGCCTCTTAGGATGCCAAAGCTGCCATCCATAATCCCTGTGCTTATCACACTACAGTTGGAATGGGTTGGGGGGATTTTGCATGCGCCATAGTTAAGCCATACCTTCATTTCTTGCACCTGGAGCACAGCTTTTTGCTTTTAAAATTGAACTTCTTTGCTCCCAGAGAAAACAATGGGGACCTACTGTTATGGGTTTGAGAGGGGGACAGATTCCCCTAAAAGTCCTGGGTACAATATCCCCCCCACCCCCATAATTTCTAGAGTTAGTAAATGTAGAAGATTACTAGATGCTTGAAGTCTTCACCCAGGTGTGAGGCAGCTTAGCAGTGTAGTAATTCAGACTGAATCAGTTCCCTGGAATTGCCTGGTGAGAAGAACTATCATGCAGTATAAAGCAAGGTAATGGGTAATTAGGGATGCGGGTGGCACTGTGGGTTAAACCACAGGGCCTAGGACTTGCCGATCAGAAGGTTGGCGGTTCAAATCCCTGTGACGGGGTGAGCTCCCGTTGCTCGGTCCCTGCTCCTGCCAACCTAGCAGTTCGAAAGCACCTCAAAGTGCAAGTAGATAAATAGGTACCTCTCTGGCGGGAAGGTAAACGGCATTTCCATGCGCTGCTCTGGTTCGCCAGAAGTGGCTTAGTCATGCTGGCCACATGACCCGGAAGCTGTATGCTGGCTCCCTCGGCCAAAAAAGCGAGATGAGCTCCGCAACCCCAGAGTCGGTCACAACTGGACCTAATGGTCAGGGGTCCCTTGACCTTGACCTTTTTAATGGGTAATTGACACAAACAGTTACCCTGTGCTGGGCAGTGAAGGAGAGTGTGAGCCTCTCCTTCCATGAGGGGATGGTGAGCAGAGACGAAGGGCAGGTAAGAGATCTTGGGGGTTTTGGTGGACAGCTCCATGAAAATGATGACCCAGCTGTAAAAGGTGAGTAATGGTAAAGATTTGTAAGAGTATGTATGCTGGAAAGAAAGTGGGGGGGGTCTCCTTCTGTCAAAAGAGCGGAACTCTGGGTCGTCTGGTGAAGCTGAATAGTGGAAAGCTCAGAAGATACAAATGAAGTACATCTTCACACGGTTAAACTATGGAATTGGGAGCCATAAAATGCGGCAGTGGGCACCACCTTAGGCAGCATTCAAGGGGGATTAGACAAATGCATAGAGGACAAGGCTATTAACCCATACTAATGATGGCTATTTGCTGCCTCCCGATCCAAGAACGTAAGGTGCATGCTTCTTAATAGCACTTGCTGGAGAGCAACAGTAAGGGAAGCTATTGCCCATTAGGGCAAAATAAATATTGCCCTAACGTCAGCTTGCAGGATTCCCACTGACATCTGGTTGGCCATTGAGAAAAACAGGATGCTGGGCCAGATAGGCCTTTGGTCTGATCCCACAGGGGTCTTATTATGCTCAGATCCTCAGCAACAGTCATTCATAAACTTCCAGCATAAAGCCGCCGCAAGAGAGATCGTGCCGTTGCTCCAAGTCAGCCATGCATTCTGAAGCTTTGGGTGACAATGTTGCAATAGTTTCAAAATTGGACCAAAACAGAGGAATTGCTGTTATGGCTCTTTCACAAAGGCCGCTTGTAGGAAGTGTCCTCATCCTGTGCTCCTGCTCTGTCGACTTGTGCAGCAAGTGTTGTTGGCGGAGGAAGCCAGAAACTCATCCAAGTGTGCTGTGGGGTCCCCACGCATTGAAAGGTTACAAGTCCCATAATGCTTTCTAAATGCCATCTTACTCAGAAAACATGTCTAAGGAGTCCTGTGCTCAGGGGCTAAGAACAAACTGGAAGCAGAGACTGAAATGTGGTCTTTTGAACCTCTTTCGTTAGGAGCAGAGAAACCATAGGCCTGGGGACCAAATAAGGCTCTCTGGACTTGAGGCTTTCCTCAGACCCCACCCCTTCTCCCCAGGTCATGCTCTGCCCCAGGCCTCCTTCAAGTGATTTTGCCTTTCTGAAAACTATGATAAGGTCTCTTTCTTGCCTGGATCGGGGTGGGTGTAAATAGAAGCCTGAAGCTTTTGCATTGCTGGAATGTGTTGTTGTCTAGTTGTTTAGTCGTGTCCGACTCTTCGTGACCCCATGGACCAGAGCACGCCAGGCACTCCTGTCTTCCACTGCCTCCTGCAGTTTGGTCAAACTCATGCTGGTAACTTCGAGAACACTGTCCAGCCATCTTGTCCTCTGTCGTCCCCTTCTCCTTGTGCTCTCCATCTTTCCCAACATCAGGGTCTTTTCCAGGGAGTCTTCTCTTCTCATGAGGTGGCCAAAGTATTGGAGCCTCAGCTTCACGATCTGTCCTTCCAGTGAGCACTCAGGGCTGATTTCCTTAAGAATGGATAGGTTTGATCTTCTTGCAGTCCATGGGACTCTCATGAGTCTCCTCCAGGACCATAATTCAAAAGCATCAATTCTTTGGCGATCAGCCTTTTTTATGGTCCAGCTCTCACTTCCATACATCACTACTGGGAAAACCATAGCTTTAACTATACGTACCTTTGTTGGCAAAGGTGATGTCTCTGCTTTTTAAGATGCTGGAATGTAGCCTATGGTTAAAGTCATTGCCCCAACCACTTTTGCCTCTGGCCCTGACTACCACTGGCATGTGGCCCCTGAAAGGTTGCTAATGGTAGAAAGTGGCCCTTGGACTGGACCTGCTTTAACTTCTTGCCTGTAGCTGTTGTCTAGAGTCCATGCTCATGCAACACTAAGAGTTAATCATTTATTGTCTTTTTTTTGTGCAAAAATAAATGAATTTCAAATTATGCCCAAACTAATTTTTTTTTTATGTTACACTAAGCTTTTGGATATTCAGACCTAAAATATTATGTATTAACACACCCCTGCCCACCCAACTCTCATTTTCTTTTTGAGGTCACACCCAGAACGTTGGTATTAGCAAACCCCAAGTCTATAAAATGACTGCAGTGTTTGATCCAGTCCCATTTGTCTGTAATTAACGCCAGTTGGCTTCCATTCCCATTCTTCATTAAACTGGAAAATCTCTTTTTGCGAGTGGGAAAGGACCGAGCAGTGACGTAAGACATCAGAGGTTCAGCTCGGTACCACCAAAACGTTTCCTTGTGTGGCTCTGACTAGTCATATTAAAATGACTTTTCTCTTCTTGGAAGATTTAGAGCCCAAAGTCTAGTCAAATGAACTGCAAGAAAACAGATTAAAACAACACAAGAAGCATGGCCACCGATGAAACTTGGCTCCTGGCTCATCCCTTGGTGGGGACAGCTAAGAAAGAGAAACTGGAGGGTTGTGGTCAGCATCACTCCCTAGGTCTCTGGTATCCCTTGCTGTCATTGTATGGCCAGCAGTGAGCCCAGGGGAGATGGTGTCTCATGGAGACAACACTGTTGTATTTAGATCCTGCTTCCGGGCTTTACATAGACATCTGGCTGGTCACTGTGAAGGCAGGATGCTTGACTAGATGGACCACTGGCCTGATCCAGTGGGATTCTTATGTTCTTAACACTGGGTGTCACTGTCTCCAGGAGACAGGGCTTCTCTTCGTCCAGCCAGATGAAATTTGGCACCTGGCTTGCCTCTGAATTTGGATGCTGGCGATGTGTGATGCTAGAGGCATATGATGTCAAAGTCTCCTCCCCAGGTCTGTGGTGTTCTTGGTGCTGTTGTCCTTGCACACTCACAACAGGGCCTGGTGAAATAGTCTCTCTCTTTCTCTCTCTCTCTCTCTTTCTCTCTCTCTCTCTCTCTCTCTCTCTCTCTCTCTCTCTATCTCTCTCTCTCTCACACACACACACACATGCACACACTTCCAGAAGCTGCCAAGAGGTGCTACATGTATCTCCATAGAGCATGGCTATATTAACGAGGTGAATTCTAATTACTTTCCAGTGCTACATTATCTGGATTGGTGACTTCTCATACTCTTTTTTTTTTAAAATAAAAGATACAGGTGCAAGACAAATTTGGGAAATGAGTCCATCACTACACTTTTGATGTCACTACGATACTTGAAAGTATGTGTGCTAGTCAACTAAAGCCATGATTCTAAGGAGACTTGATGGAGAAAAAATATGCTCATTGAATGGGCTTACTTCTAATGAAACATTCTAAGGACAGCATGGCATAGCCAAACTCTCTCACACATACACTCACTAACGTAGATCTTTAACATATTGTTCATCGTATTATTCCAAGACCTGAATGCTATTTCCTCTAGTTTAGTTCTGCATGAGTAACTCCAAATGTGCTTAAAGGGCCAGGATGTATTTCTGGGGTCGCAATACAGTAGTAGCCAAAGGAAGGTAGACAGAGATTATACTAATGTTAATGCAATCAGTAGATTTGTGCTGTTAGCAGTGTTTGAAACTCCCATTGTTCTAGGCGCATTTTGCAACAGGGAATTTAATTAGTGCGAGCAGTTTCTGAGCTCTGGGCACAGTACTGCGCCCAAGATTTCAGATTAAAACCATAGAGTAGAAGGAAAGGAGGACCTTTTTCTGCCTCCCCACTTCCAGCTACTCTATGAAGACTGGAGAAGAGACCCTCTTAAGAATATTAGGTGGGTGGGCTTGGGAAGGACTAGACCATGTGAAAAATGAACATAATATTTTAGTTGAAATTCATTCATTTTCAGCTTTGTATTCTCCTTATTAAAAAAGTGTGCCTATACACTCCATTGTTGCACCCATAACCTATATTCAAGGTTCCATTTAGCACCTAGCTTTTATATCTCAGTTTCTAACACTGTTTCTGCATTCCTGTGCTCGCTACTTCTGAGAGCATTGATCCACTACTGTTCTTTCCTTTCCTACAAACCTTTGCCCATAAATTCTCAGTTCTGAGAACCTGTTTTCAAGACTGCATCTGCAAATGTCAGCTGCAAGGAGATCATGTGTGCTTGCCTACAGACATAGGAATCCAGGTTCTGTTCTGCCACCACTAACTCACATTTAGGAGAGCTTACAGAAGTTTATCAAAAGACATCATTCTGTGCACATTGGTGGCACATCAGCAGGCATAAATGACCAGCTATCAGTGGGCTAGGGAAGTGTTCTTCAACCTAGAGTTCAGGGATGCTGGAAGCTGTGGTCCAGCAACATCTGAAGGGTCAAAGGCTCCCTACACCTGCTGTGGGAAAACACATACGCAAAGAATGTAAGTAAACTCAACATTCTGGTCGTACAACATGGACATTCCCTCAGTGTACCTATTTCTCAATCTGCTTTGTTTTTACTAGAGTCCCAAGGTCCATCAACTGGAACCTGCTGCAAAATAGTGACCAAGTGGTGGTGGTAGCAGCAGCAGACATAGCATGTTTAGAATTAAGGAGCAGGGCACCTCTGAACACAAGTTCAGCTCAGGAGTGTCTGTTTGGTACCAGAACTGAGTTCAGAACTCTTTAACACAGAAATATGCTCTCTTTTTTTCTCTCCTTAAGCTTCCTTAACAAGGACTTTCTTTTTCCTCTTTTAAGTGGGTTCCTGCAATAAAGAGGAAAAAGAAAGGCCTTGTTGTTGCAAATGTGAAACAACTGGGAACCAGGAATCCCTGCCGATCTACCACAGATCACCCAGAGCTCTACCAGTAGACCCTGATCCAACTTCTGCCCTGATATAGATCCCAAAGTAAATTGCTGAGAGATATGATTACAGGGGACAGCACCCTGTCACCTGGTCAAACATACCTCCCATTGGGGGAGTCTTGTTTGGTTGTCAAATAGAACTTTGACAACACACTTAAAAGTCTGGGAACTGTATAGCTACACAGGGATTCTTAAAGCTATTGTGGGGTAGGAACACCATTGTTTCTTTGTAACTGAGTCATTGCAAAGGACTGCGCCTTAAGATTTCTTTCTCTATTGTCCCACAACCATTTCATGTGCTCAGGCAGGACATAGGGCGAATTACACAATACTGTACAATGTTTGTACCCATCTGAATTTTGCTTGTTGAGCTGAGTTTCACTTCCAGCCTCCTGACATGAGTCTGAAGGAGACCTCCCCCAAAAGACACTGGTGTGTCCAAAGGTATCACCTTACTAATTTTGCCTCCCTCTCAGGGACGTTTTGAAAGGGGGCTGGGTGTACCCATGTTCTCAAGAAAGCACCACTAAAGTTAAACTAAGTTCCATGAATCATAGCCCCCATGCCTTCTAAAGATCAGATCTGACTAAATTAAAACCTTTCAGTTTTAATGTTTCAGAAGACACTAGCACTAAATGGTTTTCAAGGGCCATAAAGGGAAAACAACAGCAAACATAAACAGCCCGAATTGTCTCAAATGTGTTTTCGCTTTAATTAAATAGGAACCATCTGTCGGAGGGGGTGGGGGAGGGGTTTGAAGTGGATGCAATCCATCCATATGATGCCTACACTGGTTTCCACCCAGCCTCCATTATCCTGAAAGTTCTCCCCTCTGAAAAGAATTAAATAAGGGTACCTTTTCGCTCCACCCAGCCAGACAGAAATCTCCGCGCATATGGAGATGCAAAAGACTGGGTGCTAAACACTGAGTGCACACAGATTTCAGCTTCAGAGAGGAACACTGAACAAGGAGCTCACTATGTAAAACTCAAGGCCAGTTCTCTTAAAAAAGAAATAGGAAACAAAAACAAGGACTCCAGTGTAAATCACATTGCATGAAAACATCCGGGGTGGGGGAAGGTTCAGGACACCCAGGAAAGTTAGTGAAGGCGGAGAGCCTAAGACCACATTCACAACACCATGGTGCCACTTTAAAGACTTCTGACTTCCCCCAAAGAATTCTGGGAACTGTAGTTTGCTGAGGGTGCTGAACAGGGCTGGACCAATACACGTTGGCACCTGAGTCATATCACAGAATGCTCCATGTCCCCTGCCATGGCAAAATAGGGGTGAGTGAAGATCCATATCGGGAACAGGGCGGGAATAATGAGCTACATCAGGAACAAGGGTGGTAGGAGACCAGCAGTGCCTCCTATTTGCCAGAAGGCTGCTGTAGAGGTGGCATGGGGTGGGGCGCTGCCAAGGTAGTGTCAGATCTGGCCTCCAAGGAGTGTGCCACAGCCACTATTGCCACCACGGCGGCAGCAGGCTATTCATTTCTTGGAGACTTGATCTGGTGGCCCTGTGGATCCTGCCGCCTGAGGCAAGTTGCCTTACCTTGCCTCATGGGTGGGATAGCTCCTGTGCTGCGAGTTGTTAGGAGACCTTTATTCCCCAGAGTTACAATTTCCAGAGCAGTTGAACAATCGATCCCTCACAGGGAACTCTAGGAATTGTAGCTCTGGGCGGGGGGAATAAACTCTCAACACCCTTAACAAGCTATAGCTCCCAGAATTCTTGGAGGAAGCCATGTTCAAAATAGTGTCATGGTGCTTTAAATGTATAGAATGAATGCGGCCTAAGTTGAAGCACTGGAGGACATAGCACTGCTCTCTCTTTGGGGAACCCCATGTAATCATTCCTCACAAAGCACATACATACAAACACCCAAGAGTGGTGTTTCCTCCTGGGAAGTTGCAGAGAGTTAGGTCAGGCAAATGACCACCCTTGGAGAGAATGCCACAGGGAGTAGGCACAGCTTCATCAGAACTTGGGTTCAACTACATGTTTCCATACCAATGTTGACACAGAACCAGTTCACTTACTTGTATTATCAAATGGGATCTGTTTACAGTCAGCGGCTGGCCAAGGGCAATGGTAGACTGCTCCTCCTTCCACGATGTCTGGCTGGGTAGTGTTGGCCTTAGGAGCTCCAACTAGGACACTTACTCTGCAAAACATCCATAGGCGTTCATGAAGAAGAATGAAATAGCAAAGGTCAGCCGTTTCATTGAAACATGGCTGTTTGCTGAAGGCTAGCTCAATAGCTAATTAAAAAAAACAACAACTTATAAGCATTCAACAAGAATAAATAATGGTCAAGCACTTTTTGGAATAGGTAATTAAACAGTTGGTTGGTGAGCACTTAGAAAAGGATGCTGTGATTACTAAGACCCAGCATGAGTTTCTCAAAAACAAGTCATACCAGATGAATCTCATTTTGTTCTTCTTTGAGTTACAAGCTTGGTGCGTAAGGGAATACTGTGGACATAGTATGTCTTGATTTCAGTAAGGCTTTCGACAAAGTCCCCCATGATATTATTGTGGAGAAGCTGGTAACCAAATCCAAAGAGTGCTCACAAACAGTTCCTAATCTTCATTGGGGGAAAAAGTGCTGCAGGGTTCTGTCCTAGGCCCAGGGTTCTGTCCTAGGCCCAGATGTTCAACATCTTTATAAAGGACTTGGATGAAGGTATTGAGGGGATGCTAATCCAACATACATGCCACCTGGGAAGCTACACCATGCATTCCGCCTTCTGCCTTGTTCTTTGAACATCTAAATAGGGTTACAGGACAACTTCTCCAGCAAGCTCATCATTAACATGCCCCCATGCCCTGCTGGTGGGTTTCACAGAAGCATTTGGCTTATCTCTGTGGGACACAGGGTGTTGGGCTAAACAGGCCTTTGGCCTGATCCAGCAGGGCTCTTCTTATGTTCTCAACTTAAGGAAAATTCATTGCCACATTACATTGTGAAGTCCAGTAGAGTAGACAGCTTTCAAAGCAAAGATGAAAGGGATTCACAAGGGATAGGTCTCTCAGTGGTCATGACATTGCTACAAACAAGCTCTACGTATGTTTAGAGGCAGTGTACTACTCATCGTAAGAAGCTAGGAACAAACAAACAACTAGGGGTTGTGAACTGTTTGTGAGCCATCTGGGGGAAACTGCTGCATAAACAGACTTTTGGCTTCACCAGGCAAATTCTGTTGATCTCAGTAAGAAGGCCAAAGGGCTCATTCGGTACAGCATGAGACCCTTCATCTCAAGGTCAAGGGTTCGAGCTCCACATTGGGTGAACGATTCCTGCATTACAAAGGGTTGGACTAGATGACCCTTGTGGCCCCCTTCCAGCTCTACAATTCTATGATTCTGTGAGTCTATGAACTGGCTCTCACATCACCACCATCCATTGGAGGCTGGTGCATTAGGGGCATCAGTCACTACAGTCAGCACCACCATCATATGCTGAAGGCAGAGAGGAGGCAGGTTTGAGGGACCCCACCCTGCCACTGATGATGTTGGACTCCATCAGACCTAACCAGCATGGCCAATGGTGAGGAATGATGGGAGTTGTAGTCCAGCAACATCCGGGTTTCCCATCCCTGCTTTAAGGTAAGTCAGTATTATTATCTCCCAATTTTGGAGACAGGAGGACTAAGGGCTGAGAAAGAATGGCTTTGACTAAGGCTACCAAGTGAGTTGGTGGTGGAAGACTCCAACCAGGGGCTTTCATAGCTCTTAGACACTATGCTCCATTTGCTCAGTATAGGCATTGGCCCCAAAGCTGGCCAATAAGCCATACATCAGCATCTTCCCTGCTCCAGCAAATCCGCTTGCAGATCTCCAATGTGACACCAACATTCCATGGATTCATTTCTCAAATATCGGGATGACTCTCTCCTGTCTCTGGTCCACATACCCTCCAAATATTTGATAGACCCAGGAGCCATTCATATGTGTACATTCACCACTAGGCTACTGCAAACACCACATGTATGTGTGAATGGGACATCACAGATCAAACACTGTAAACAGAACTCATCTCAAGCACCATGCTTTTCAGTGGAGTAAATCTATGCCAGGCGTAGGCAAACTCAGCCCTCCAGATGTTTTGAGATGACAATTCCCATCATCCCTGACTACTGGTCCTGTTAGCTAGGGATGATGGGAGTTGTAGTCCCAAAACATCTGGAGGGCTGAGTTTGCCTATGCCTGATCTATGCATTCTGCTACTACATGTACAGTAATACAGGGTAGACTGATGGCATGCAAGCCTGCCTATGGCCACACCTGGTCTCATCAAAGCAATCAGCTCAGTCTATTCAACCTGGCAACAATCCACAGCTTACAAGAGAGAGGTTTTAGTGCAGCACCACTGATGTCTAAAGAGAGAGTCTACAGAACTACTATCAATAGAAAACTGCTGCGCACCTTAAATTGGACAATTACAGTTTGATTTCCTGCCCAGTTAAGGCAAAGTAATTGGCTTTAATCCTGTCAAATTCAGTAGGGCTGAATCAGCAGAAAAATGCGCTTCTATTTAAGTCGCAGAAAGCATTTCACAGTAACACACACACAACTTGTTCTTAATGGGCTTCACAGATGCTCTGTGAAATATACACAGTCTAAACCCAGGGGGTACATCTCAAGTGACTTGCCAGTGATACTGTCAGGCTGTGCCACTGAGCCTATATGTGCCCCTGACGCAGCCTCACAGAAACTCCTACTTAAATCTAGATTTCTACAATTGCATTGATTTCAGCACCATGGCTGTGTACAGTATGGGCACCATGCATTTAAAGCAAACCCCCCCCCAACAATCCTGGAAACTTTAGTTTCCCTTCACAGAGGTACAACTCTCAGCATCCTTGACAAACTGCAATTCCCAAGAATCTTTTGAGGGAGTGGGGTGGGATATGCTTTAAATGTGTTCTTCACATCAACCCACGGATCGGTAGACCTGCACATTGTGACGCTGCTCTGGAGGAAAAGGATACTGGATGCTTCGCGATCTGTCCACATGCATCAAATAGCAAGAGACGCTGCATTTGGTTCAACTTAACTGCCTTGAAATCAGTCCGGACTCTGCGGTCTGGACTAAGAAGGATACAGGATCCACTCGATTCTCTAGTCCAGATCGCAGAAGACCTATTGGTGGAACTTCCCACCAGCCCATTGCAATCTCTCGCTGTATGATAACTGTATGATTGAACTCTCTACTTGAGTTCAATGGGCTTACTCCCAGGTAAGTAGCCTTGCCTATGTACGCCTACTGGAAAGTATGTCTCGCTGGGCTCAGCAGAGCTGCTGACTTTCGAGAAAGCCAGCTGCAATCCCTTCACTGACTTGGGAGTAATTACTTCTTTGGACTTGCTTCCGAGTAGCCGCGCCTAGACGGCTACCGCTAGGAAAGAGTGCGCGCATTGCTCCTGGCCGCGGGCTCAGGAGCAGAGCATCTGCTTGGGATGTAGAAGGTCCCGGGTTCAATCCCAGGTTCAGGTAGGAGCTGGGCAGAGTCCCTTGCCTGAAACCCCGGAGAGCCTCTGCCCGTCAACGCCCCGAGCTCGATGGACCAGTGGGCCTGATCCGGCACAAGGCAGCGTCCTCCGTCCGTCCCAAGGGCAGCCGACCGACTCCCACCAGCTCGCGAGGACGGGCGGCGAGGTCTCCGCAGCCGCTGAGCCCTATATATATATAAAAGCGCCGGGCGCTACTTACGCATGGGGCGCCGGGCTGTAAAAATCCAGCGCGTAGCCGAAGTAGCTGCCGTCGGGGCCGCCGTAGACGGCGAGCTTCTCCTGGTCCAGGTTGAAGGCGCGCAGCGTCCCGGCCAGCGGCGCCAGGAGCAGCAGCAGCGAGAGCAGCGCGCCGCCGCCCGCAGCGCAGCGCCCGCACCAAGGCGCCGCCGACGACGACGACCCGAGCAGCGGCAGCAGCGGCACCAGCAGCAGCCTCCGCCGCCGCCTCCACATCCTCCCGGCAGCCGCTCCTCCCTCGCTCGCTCGCTCTCCTCAGGAGTCCCAAGCGGCGGCAGCGAGGAGCTTGAAAGGCGCCGCTGGGAGCCTCGCCGGGCTACCTCTGGCCGCCGCCGCTGCCGCCCCCGCGCCTCGCTCTGCGCGCGCCGCCCGCCCGCCTGCCTGCCAGGAGGTGGCATGGCGAGGGAGGCGCAAAGCCCGCCGCTGCCGGCCGTCGGGGCAGCGCGCGAGGAGTGCCTGACTGGGCGCCCCCTGGTGGCCTCGGCCGGGCCGCGACGGGGAGGGGAGGCGGGAGGGCCGAGCCCGCCAAACGCGGACGCCGCCGCCCCGCTGATGGCCCTTCCATTTCCCCCCCCAAATTTTTTTTATTGGTTTTCACAACATTATAAACAAACAAACACATAAAATAAACAAATATAAATCATAGCCTTATTAAAAATTACACTTATTAACATTGTTAAGTCACTTCCTCGCTTCCCCTTGGTTGAATTTCATTGCATGTCCTTTTAACTGTTTTCCAAATCACAGTTCTTTAAAAAAATTAACTTAAACATTAACATCCTTAGATCTTCACACTATGAAATTAAACATATTAATTCATCACTTAACTTAAATAAAATCCTAAGCCAATTAAGTATCTGCAAGCTGTTTTCAGTTAATCGCTGATGGCCTTTCCAGAAGAGCGTCAGGGCTGGAGCTTCTCTGGAGAGGAGAAAGCTCATTTCCCACAGAAGCAAGCGGCTGTGGTCACAAGGTCTGGCGTCTGCACGCTGCTCTTGCGAATGGTCCTCGTCTTCATTTGGCATGCTTGCGACTTCGCGGAGGGTTGTCACGGACTTGCGCCGTTTCAGGGCCACTTAACTTCTCTGTACTCCGTTTCTTCTTCCCGTCTACCCTCAGATACAGTTATTGCACTTACAGCCTCTGCATTTTTCTCCAAGGAGCCAGAGGTGTTCTCCCTGGTTCTCACGCTCCTCCTGTACTTCCCAAACAACCACCCTGTGAAGTAGGTTAGACTGGCCCAAGGTCACCCTGGTCTCCCAGGTCCCGCATCCAACCACACTGGCTACTGAGGCAGTTCTTCATCCATCTGATGAAGAGGACTATGCTCCACAAAACCTTATGGCAGGGGTCAGCAACCTAAGCAGCCCACGGAGGGTGTTTGACCGGCCCACGAGCCGCCCCCAAACTGAGCTGCCTGCTCATGTGCTGCACTAAATCAGTACAGCGCAGGGACTCACTTCTGTGGCGCCAGAAATCATGTCGTGTCTGTGCATGCGCAGACACCGGAAATCACGTCTACACAGGCGCAGACGCCGGAAATGACGTCTACACAGGTGCAGACGATGGAAATCATGGGCGCACACACGCGATCCTGCCCACGGAGGGATCTCCATGGGACCGATCTGGCCCAGGCAAGAGAAACCTTGCTGACCCCTGCCTTATGCCATAATACTCTCAAAAATGCCCCAAGCTGCTGCTGCTTTTTCTTCACCCCACCATGATTCCTCCCACCCGCTCTTCCAGGACTTCTTGCTTTTCAACAAACTAAGAAGGCTGTGCTTCTGACTTTTCCCCAAAAGTCAAGCTGGGTATTCCTTTGCCAGAAGGAAGAATGAGGAATGGCAAAAATCTTCAGAAAATGCTTATCTGTGGCCATATTTCTCAGCTTTCAGGGTTTAAGTTAGGAGGGGAACCAGTGACCTTTCAGGATTTTTCTTAGGAGAGCAGACTTTTGTTGGGAGAAGGGCAGAACATCAGATTTGTATTGGTTTTATTGCTACGCCCGTGCAGCCAGATGTTGCCAGACTCCAACCCCCATCAGACCCAGCCAGCATGGCCAATGGTCTGGGATGATGGAAGTTGTAGTCTGAAAACATCTGGATGACGACTGCTTCCCTATCCATGGTTAAGGCAAACTATTGACAACTTTCTCTCTCAAAAAACCCTCTACCTTTCCTGAGTTCTGTTTATCAGTGTTGTTAATATAGGTAGGAGTTGCCTGTATTGTAGTTTTCACTAGAACAAAGGGAAGGGGGACAGAGATACACCGTGATGGAGCCAAATTGTCTGGTGTGTTTTTTTCTGGCATGAGAAAAAGGCCCTTCCTCACACACATCTGGGTACTTCTCTAAAACCAGCTTATCTTGTAGCTTTTGGCAGGACAAACAAAAAGCCGTGGAAGGAGAGAGATGGAGGAGTCAGTTGAGAACATTCTGAACAAAGGCATTTAAAACAAAGTCAGAGACAGTGTAGGGTGAATTTATATATATATAGTAGTGGTGTGAATGCATATGAGAGCGGCAGGCAGAATAACTTGGCCACATCCAAC
This sequence comes from Podarcis raffonei, assembly GCF_027172205.1. NCBI lineage: Eukaryota > Metazoa > Chordata > Lepidosauria > Squamata > Lacertidae > Podarcis > Podarcis raffonei. Next base: position 25,033,211 of record NC_070613.1, on the reverse strand, counting down.
CACTGCAAGCAAAGAGCAAAATTTATTTCCAAGGTTAAGTGCAGCGCCTTAAGCTGTCATCACCAGCTTGCCCTGCCTCATGCTATTTGACTTTTGAGACGCTCCTATCAGCTGCAGTGTTAAGTGAGATGTAACCAGAGCTGTTGTGCAGATTTTTAAGGGTGAAATGAACACATCAACTTCCCATAGCGGTGGGAATGGAGCCACGGAGGCCTCTCAAACTCAAGAGGGGGAAGGGAAACATTTGGCCCTCTTTCAGCATAACTATGACAAAACAATCACATCATATACATTACAATTAATTTTTTTCCCAACATCTGGTTGTTTTCTGAAAAAGGAATAAAATCGGCTGAAATTTTAAAAAGCAGGATAAAATAATCTGATAAAAAAGAAATTTTTAGTTGAGAAACTTATGGCAAATGTTAAAGGGACCCCTGACCATTAGGTCCAGTCGTGACCGACTCTCGGGTTGCGGCGCTCATCTCGCTTTATAGGCCGAGGGAGCTGGCGTACAGCTTCTGGGTCATGTGGCCAGCATGACTAAGTCGCTTCTGGCGAACCAGAGCAGCGCACGGAAACGGCGTTTACCTTCCCCCCTATTTATCTATTTGCACTTTGACGTGCTTTTGAACTGCTAGGTTGGCAGGAGCAGGGACTGAGCAACAGGAGCTCACCCCATCGCGGGGATTCGAACCGCCGACCTTCTGATCGGCAAGTCCGAGGCTCTGTGGTTTAACCCACAGTGCCACCAGTGTCCCATGGCAAATGTTAAACCTTATTAAATCTTTATTTCTGGTACTTCAAATAGGTGAATATGGTTTGACAGAGTTGTAGCTAATAGTGAACTGTAAGACAGGGGTGGGGGCAATTTTTCACACCAAGGGCCACAATGGGCCTTAGGGGTCACTGTTTCCCCAACCAAGGCAAGACGTAGAGGCGGCAACCATTTTCCATCCATCCAACTGATGTGTAACCACCGATGGGCAGGCCCTTTTTGATTCGGAAGAGGGCAGAATGGGGGCAGAGCAGGCTAATGTGGGTTCTGCAGATGCACACTGGGACCAGGAACAGAACCCCCATGCAAAATGCTCGCTGCCTCTATCGCCTTTCTTTTTGAACTATAGCAATTATCCCTAAATCGGCAGCAATAGACACAAATTAGCATATGCAAAGTATTATGCAAACCTATGTTATTTTTGTGGTGCATAAGTAACTACCCTACTGCCAGCAGAGGAAGGGTATGGACCTTTGGTTCCCTGTTCGAGAGAGACAGTCATTCTGACACATCAGTAAGTTTTGCAATTATGTCTGGTTCTGGAGGGGAGCATTAAAAAAATGAGAGTAAGAACAAAAGCAGCAGCAGCAGCAGCAGCAGTATCCTGTAACAGAAGGAAGTTGTTACCTCTTTTCTTTAGTCTATCTCTTGAGGAAAAGCAAGCCAGTAACTGTGAAATATGGAGAGACAGTTGACCTTGAACCTCTGCTGCTCCAGAGTATTGAGTGCATTGAAATAAAGCAGGGAAAGAAACAATGTCACCCCCTGCCCAATATAATTACCCTAACAAAAATCGTTATCTCCCAGAACAAGGGCAGGGTCTCTGAAGGGGGGCGGGCTGTTTCCAAAGGAAACTCTGATCAAGCCAAACACACTTTTCCCACAGAGGGCCTGAGTTTATTTTACAGGGCCCTTGCCCACCCAGAAGAACAAACAAATCCAAACCAAAATCCCAGGGCTCTCTCTCGCCATCTTCCCCTCAAAGTCAACATGAAAAATATGGGGCCATCTTAAAACACAAACAAGATAGCATTTGTGCTCTTCAATACCCCTTTGCTTCATTGGCTAAGGATGCTTCAAGTGCCTGATCCCTCTGCAGTCAACCCAGCTTTATTGGGGAAAACAGAGTTCAACTGCACTTGATTCTCTCTCTCCAGAAACACATTCTCTGCTGGGATTTGACAATGAAACTCTACATATCAGTTCTGGGACTGCTGCTTCATTTTTCCACGGGTGCTACTGAGGAATGCAAATGACACAGCGTTAAAACAGGGGGTTGAGTTTTGTTAGATATTTGGCAGCAAATTGCAGACATTGTCAAACATAATACAAAATAGCACAATTAGGTTAATGGTACTGATAAGTACCCAAGACAAATTTCTGCAAGGAAAATGATGTGCTCTGGATATTATAAAACAGAGCCACACACTACAGTGCCAGTTACATGATCATGAGACTGGGGTGCGGGTTACAAACCTCTAATAACGAACTGGAACAACTTGGTTTCAACAGCATTTTACTGCTACTAAAGCACATGCTAGACCTTCCTAGACATATGACTCCTGCATAATAGTACATTTGTGTGCATTTGTAACCTTCAGTAATATGCCTTCTCTCCTGCAGTCCAAGCATTTCTAGCCATCTCCAACTGTTCTTTTTGGAGAAAATAACTGCAAGCCAAGAGCAGCTGAGACTATTAGCATAACACATGCTTCTAATAGTTATTTTGTATTTGCCAGAGTACAGCAACACTGATTTTTTAAAAAAATCTGCAAGTTACCATCTCACCTTTTCAAACAGTTCTGGCCTTTTGAAAAAATACTATTTGGAAAGGTGTTTATCAGTAGTAAAGTCCCTGGTCAACGAAAGGCTCCTTTTAATAGCACTTATTTCTACAGAATAGCTGCACAGATTGGCAAGAACATTTTGTATTTGAGAAGATGCACATTTCTGCCTCTTCTGGTGGACTAAAGCAAGGACGGAGGAGAGGTTAAGAATAGTGAATCAGGTTGCATTATAGCAATAGATGTCTGAATATTTTTGCTAGGGCAAAGCAGCCCATTTATTGAAAGGAAAAACAAGAAGATTGTTTACTCCCAAATTCATTAGAATATGCCTGAAGTGTGCGTGTTTTAAAATAAAAATTCTGTGCAACATTAATGGCACATGGCCAAGGAATTTCTGTGAAGAGCTCCATGCATGTGACGCTGCCTCTACCACTGAAGTGAACAGAGAAGCCTTGAAACACAGGAACTTCAGGTGGAAGTGGGAGGAGATGAGAACATCAATGGGGATGATGTATCACTCTGAAAGCCACACAACACCTTTCCTGAACATTCTGAAAAACAGGGTAGCCTTGACTAAAGTATAATATACCATTACTCAATAGCCATAGAGTTACTCTATGACATTAAAAAATAACAAATAAACGTGACCAAATTGGGTAGGCAAGAAGGCAAAAATCACTAGTTCACTATTTGGGTAGATTTTTATTAAGCCCTGCTAGAGAATAAATAATGGACTATACTACTTGAATAACAGATGTTTTCATGCATGTAACACATACAATAGTGCTGGCTTATGTTTTTTGTTAGGACATGTTGAGAAGAGGTATTTGGCAATAATAACATGAACAGCTTCAAAAATCGCAGCACAAATTCTCTCTGCTGTTAAGGCTTTTTTATATTTCCTTTATACAATATCAAATATTATTATTATTATTCTATTCTTCTTAAATCTTGCTTTGACTTTCAGTGTGCCAAATATGTAAATTCTGGGAACAATACAACTGCCAATAAATAGCATTAATCATTTATAATTAGCCATTTTAAAAACAAAAAATACCCCACATCATTTTTTTTGCTGTTTGTGCAAAGCCATGTAGACGAGTCTTAAGATTTCTAGAAGAGAGCAGCAGAAATTTAACTCATCTATACATATTCAGTGCAAATGCCAATCTAGTCCCAAAGTTGTGATCCTGCAGTGTATGCCAAAACCCACCCAACAGCTGCCTTGAATAAGCCCTGAGAACTGGGTAAAAGCTACCATGCTCTTGCACAGCTCTCATCCATCCTTTTAAGTGGGGTGCATGTATGGAAATTTCCCGATGGGTTGTGCCCTAAGGCAGAATGATCCAAATAAAACATATGGCCAAACAAATGTGTAAACGGGTGAATACTATGATGATGTTTAAGACCAATTTCATCTAATATGCAGATACTGCACTTCTAGACCATTTCCCAGGTTATTTTTGGGCTGAACAAGGAGGCTTCTGGGTGAGAACTCACAATAACTGTACTACAATGGCCAAAGAGGAACTAGTTGGTATAATAGAAATCAATCCAATTGTTAAAAAAATTAAATAGTCTAATCAACACTGAAAAGTGTTTATTTACAGTTTCTCGGTGACACCAGTGTATAGCCACGCAATCAAAAGTATAGTTTGCTTGTGTTTTTTTTTTTTTTAAATAAAGGCAGTTGCCTACCCAACCCTCATTCAAAATGTTAGATATTTATAAGTACATGGTCTTTTCTTAGCATCAATTTAACGAAGGGGATCGATCTGTGGTCCAGAGTAGTTCTATGTATGGCCATTTAGTCTGCAAACAGCGCTTGACTGGAGTATCATCAGTTTGTAGCATTGGGTCTTCAAAGCCCATAATCACTGCTGTGCCTTCGACATACATGACCTGTGAAAATGTAATTATCTTATTTAATCTCCTGTTCCAAAGAAATACCATGTTATTTTAAAGACCAAAACCAAGCCATTCTATTTTTAAAAGATCACTTCGAGAGCAAAGGTTCAAATCAATTTAAATCTTCTGCACCTTATTAACAAGATGAAATGAAACACTCTTATGTTTTTGTGCCGTACTACACGTTCACTATTAACCAGAAGCATACATGAAGAAAGGATATAAGAGGGACTCTAGAACCAGCTTGGTCTTTAGTTTGTTAGTCTCTTCTGGGGTGACGGAACATGGGGCCTTGAGGACAGGCTGTAGGGAAGGAAGAGACACCTAAACTCTTAGCCCTTGCGTCTGACTGAGCTTGCTCTGCTGCCAACATGCAGAGGCAGCATGTGGAATTCTCCACCTCCATTAATTTTGGAACGAGCAGGTGGGGAGTCTTTAAAAAAAAAACCAACACAGTTGTGCAGATCTCAGGGATCCACCTAAATCTGCAGAAATCTCCCTGGGCCTGTTTTTTCACTCAGTGCACAGGGAACACTACATAGTTTACTATATAAGATGGGGTGGGAACCATATCTCTAGGCACCTAAACTGAAATGGGAGAGAAAACCCTACAGCGATGGACACAAAACAGATTATTCCATAAAATAAAAGCTAGTTCCGTAATAATTTATGTTTTAAATAAAGCAAAGCTGGAAAATTGTTTTAGTGATCAGTGCAACAATTGCCTAGTACTCTCCCCCCAACTCTTTTCTTGACATTTTGAAGCACAGTTATTAAAAATTTCATGATAATTCTAAATTCGCTTATTTGGTGGAGAGAACTGGTGACAAAACGCTGACATTTCCAAATGCCTCCGTAATCATTTGCATTTCCGTAGTTTTCTATTTGTTCTTTTTTTCCTAAGAACATGTGTCACCAGCCAAATGGTAAGTGGTGGTTTTATCACACTGTGGACTGCCCACTTGGAAATAGGCTGAACCCAACTTATTTCCATGGGATATCTGCAGCTGCCTAATTAGGTGTATGAGAAGTCACTGCTGCCATACCTTTTCATTGTAATTAGATTGCTTCAATCCATTGTAGTGGTATACAGTGAATGATTCTTGAACCTTGGACTCCTAAGAGAACACACAAGACAGTTACTTTCAAGTCATAGGTTCATATCATTGAAGGCATTTGTTCCCTTTCTCCACTTTGAATGAAACAAGAAACTATAGTTAATGGGAGAGTTCCTGGTTTCTTTGCTGGCTTATGAAGGGAGGACTGAAGCAGCTGCATGAAGAGGCTGCATGCGTGGATATATGGATCATTCCTAGCTTGACTTATTAAGCCAAGATACGATCATCCAAATGCAGCCATAATGTATATTAACTACAGAATGGTGAATGCATCACTGACTCCCATTTGTTTAAAAATGCCCTATTGCAAGAATAGAAAGAAGGGGTTACATTACCTGTTCAGGGAAAAATTCTTGAAGAAAGGGACCTAGTAATATGATTCCTAGTCCTTCTGGATCTAATTTCGTTTTCATGAGATTTACACTAAGATAAGATGAACAACACAAAAATATCAGTGTGGTGCATTCATATTCTTGCATGACTAAGCTCTATGGTTCTACAACACTTTTAAATGCCAAAAACAATCAGGCTGTTGTATTTAGAATCCTAATAGCAATTGCAAAAGAATGGCATCTGGTTGCCAAATAAAAGAGTTATTTTTAAACCAAAGTAATCTTATTTAAAATCAATGTAGCAACAACAATTGACACACTACGCCTTATTAGGTAAAGCTTTCAGAAAAAGTACACTGTCTTAATTCCTTGGATTTTGCAGCAGAAGAGAGTGAAGATAAGCCTTGAGCATTAACACACACATCGTCTTTCTAACTGTCCTGAGAAGACCCACCCTTGTTTTATCTATTTGACAGGCCACGATGAACAGAATTCAGCATGTAGAGATGGGGGATTTGTAGCCCTCTAGATGTTGCTAGACTACAGCTCCTGTCATCACTAACAACTGACCATTATGGCTGAGGCCAGTGAGAGTCCAACAGCACAGAGGGCTGCAAGTTCCCCATCCCTGCACTAAAATAGACTGAGGAAAGAACGCTGTATTTACATAGTACATTTTACATTTATCTTTGATACAATGTTACATTCATGCTGAGAAGGAAATAACCAAGCATTTCTCCATTCATGTGAATGAAAATCTCTCTTTCTAAAACTAGTCTTGAATTTGTATGTAAGCACCTTGCTCCTTAGACTTACAGCTGATACATATTGAATTAGTTGTGTACACTGTAGCAAAAAACAACAACCATTTAGGTGGCATTTCATCCTGGCAAAGGTTTTCTAAACAGTGTTCTAAAACAGCTGCCAATTTGTGCTTACTATTCAGGATCTGATACAAGGTCCAAAGCCTTCATTACATCTTCTAGAAGACTGTCTGGTATAAAACCATTATCTGAAAAAATAAGGAAATGTCATTAGCATGAACTAGCAGGTGTCCAAGAATTAAAAATATTTATATGGGCTGATTAATACTGCCTATTCCGAAATGGGAAGTAATGCGCATTTCTCTAAATACAGATATGAAAAAGCAGACTTTGAACATGCAATTTCTTGGAAATAACTTCTGCTCTAATGATTTTCAGGGCACTGTAACTTGCAGTTGCAATTTTAACCAAGCATAGCAATGCATTTACTTTTAGAATGAGAGAACTGCATTTTTGCAAGAGAGCATATCAAACAATGCAAAGTTTCATTTAATGAGCCACGCTATACCAGTGCCAAACACCATAAGAAATGAGAAAATGTGAATATAACTATCTATTTGATACTAAATTCATGCAATTTATATTCTCTGTGGAGTAAAAGGGATAACTGATAGTATCTGAATACTTTTAAAGCATTATTTTTACTGTCATTTGAAAACGTATTGTGAACTTGTCAGAGAGTGCTTTGTTCTATCATCATGTCACAATGCATACTCTTTTATTGGTCACTAAGAGCAAGAATTTCTCTATTTTATGCCAACTTTAAATCATCCGATTGTCCTAATTTGGCACCTTAACATTTAAGAGTGAACTCATTTGCATTTGGTTACAAGTAAGCATACATAGGATCATACTACATATCTTACCTTCAGGGTCATACGTTTGAAAGACTCGTCTGGCTTGTTCTGAGGGAGCTTCAGGAGCAACAAGAGCTAAATCCTTAAGAGAGAATTCCACAAGATTAAATACATCACTGGAAAAATGATGAAAAGCAATAAACACAAACAATGAAATGCAGAATGTCATCTTCATAAATGAAACATCTAGGAAAGTGAGGCATATGTTAGTTTGTTTGTTTTATTACTAAGAGAAATTGGTAATTAATAATCAACCCTAGTGAACAGCAGGACCAAGCGGAAGTAGTAGTAAAAGATGTTGCAGTAAGTGAAAGGCCAAAATGGTTCAGTTCAGACACAGCAGCAAACAATAGTTAAGAAAGCTCTATTACAGTTTTAAATCATGTCCAAGTTGATAAACCATTGTTTACAATATAGTGACAAACAAAAATCACAAATCATAATTTGAAATAACTTTGCAGAAACATGGTTTGGCACAGTATCAATTGACCAACCATAATTGTGGCTGTTTCTCTACCATCAGGGCTGAATGCATGTACAGACTAGTGTGCTGAGCGGATAAGCAGTTCTAAAGCATGGCTTGCCATCTAGATCAGGGGTCAGCAAACTTTCAGCAGGGGGCCGGTCCACTGTCCCTCAGACCTTGTGGAGGGCTGGACACTCTCTCTCTCTCTCTCTCTCTATATATATATATATATAAAATTAACAAATTCCTATGCCCCACAAATAACTCAGAGATGCATTTTAAATAAAAGCACACATTCTACTCATGTAAAAACACGCTGATTCCCGGACTGTCCGCAGGCCAGATTTAGAAGGCGATTGGGCTGCATCCAGCCCCCGGGCCTTAGTTTGCCTACCCATGATCTAGATTGGTATTTGTGCAAACTATGGTGTGACATTGAGCTACTGTATGCTTTCAGCACCAGAAACAGTGCATAAAGGGACTTCCTGGGTTATACAAAACAATAAAGAAAGCAATGATTACATATCTCACAAAGCAGTGCACCCACCCACACATAAACAGTACTGCTATTTCAATTTTAGGTCTAGGGGCACTCAAATTTGAGCGCTTTGGATTTTTTTCAATCAAACAGTTCTCATGAGTTGAATGGTTAGATGCTCCTTTTCTCCCAATTCCTTCCCCGTCCCCCTCCTTTCCTCTAGTCCCACTGCCAAATTTCAGTGGTTATTATAAGCATTACGATGGGCAAAGGGGGAAAGTATAATTCTTTCTTCCCAATCCTAAACTGATAATTGAGATAGAGAAAGAAGCAGCAAAGGTCTGGGGATGGTAGCTACTCCAAGAAAACACTGGGGCGCAAAAATGTTTAAAACATGTAATAAGTGTTGGAAATGTAAGGAAAAAGAAGGATCGCTTTTCCATATGTGGTGGGAATGTAAGAAGGTAAAGGGTTTCTGGGAAATGATATATAATGAGTTGAAGATGATGTTTAAATACACATTTGTAAAGAAACCAGAAGCCTTTTTGTTAGGAATAATAGGAAGAGAGATAAATAAAAGGGACCACAAACTTTTTCAATACGCAGTAACAGCGGCAAGAATATTAATGGCCCAAAAATGGAAACAAGAGGAGTTACCGACCCTTGAAGAGTGGAGAATGAAACTTATGGATTATGCAGAATTGGACAAATTGACTGGGAAGATTAGATATCAACGGGATCACAAGTTCATCGAGGACTGGGGAAAGTTTACAGTTTATCTGAAAAGCATACGTGACGAACAGACAACGCTAGTGGGTTTTAAAGAGGCTCTGTGAAGGTTAATGATGTATTGTAAAAAAGAAATAGAATTGAAAGGATAATATTAAATCGCAACACTAAATATAGCGAATGCGTAAAAATGGAAAATATGGATGATTGGTGGAGAAGCCGGTGGAAGTCCAAAAAGTTGAAATTTGTGAATAATGTTTGAAATGGCGAATTTGTAAAAGGAAAAACCTTAATAAAAATTATTATTATAAAAAAAAGAAAAGAAAACACTGGGGCAGCTCTAGGTAGGGAAGAAGCAGACCTGGCAGTGATCCTTGCTCTGTCAAAAGCAACAGCCTCAGTGATTTATGGGGTAAGCGCGGAGCTCAACAAAAAGGCTCTACCACACTTCCTTGTCTTATTATGGAGGCTCTTGCTGCAGATACAAGTGGAACAGGCTGCTTCTGCAATCCTGTCTTATGCTATGCTTAGTCTGCACCAGACATGCTCCACACCCCAATCAAAAAGTACAGCTTTAATTTTTGCAACATTTGTATTTTGTAAAAAGCAAGCAATTCATTCACTTTGGGCAGCAACACTTATTTAAAAAACAAAATATCCCAAAAATGAACTTCATCTGCCAAGCATTTACAACTTCTGCCAAACACAAGCACCCAGGCCTTGCAAAACTGTTGTCTAACAACATCCCAACCCCCAAATCTTCCATAGAAGGAAATCCTATCAGTAGTTTACCAAGCATTGTTCAAGTACACCATGTCCTAAAGGCGAAGAGGTTCATGTTTTACCCTTTGGACTTTGTAATATTCCTGCCCAAAACCATTTTGCTGTATTTTTAAATGCTATTCTGATAACACAAATTTATTTTAGAATCTCATGTTTACCCTTGGAGGCAAACACACACCGTTAGTACATTGTAAAAAAAATCTCAGCCGCTTTTGTTCTCAAAAATCAAAAACAGCACATACAATCTCTGTAATAACTGCAGAGCTGATAAACATCATTTAAAAAAATACATCACTATTTTTTTTTAAACTTTCTAAATACCATTGCTCTAAAAACAGTACATAGCTGTGGACAGATGCTGTCATTAAACTAGATAAAAGACAGGTCATATTAAGTTTAAATACCCTAAGAAGGAACAATATGGGCATAGACTAGCACAGAGGTTTTCAGCCTTTTGGGGTCCACCTCTCCCTTGACCAACTACATTCTTTCTGTGGCACACTGTGGGGCTCAGGAGCCCAGTTATGCTACCCCTTGCCTGCAGAGCAGCCTCTCACATTTTCCCAACAGCCTCCTCTCCTTGGGAGTCCTCCAGGCAGCTGCTGCCCCCCCCCCGCCCCAAAGAGAGGTGTCTCCCAGAGGCAGCATTCGCCTGTGGAGCTTATAGCCAGCACTGCTGCAACAAACGGCTGTGCAAGCCTTTGGGAGGCAGAGACATGAGAGGGCATCAGAGGAGGGAGGGACAGAGGCCTGTGTTGCCTGCCACACCCCTGACCATCATTCAAGGCCACAGCACACTGGTTGTAAACCACTGGACTAGCAGACTGCTTAAAATTCTTAAGATCCAGAACCATTTAGGACCAATGTCTGTCAGCTGCACACTCTATCCTCAACACAGAGTCTTCCACCTACATCCTAAATTTGAATTAGGCAGGGATGGTAGAACAATTGTGACAGCAACATAGAATCATAGAATTGCAGAGCTGGAAGGAACCATGAGGGTCATCTAGTCCAACCCCTTTTGCCCAGTGTGGGGCTCATACCTACAACCCTGAAATTAAGAGTCTCATGCTCTACCGACTGAGCTGTACAGAGGAACAAGATACTGCACAAGCTGTAAGACTTTCCAAATCCAGCAGAGCTAATGCTATACCAGAGGCTGAATGCCATCACGAGGCTGAAAAATTATATTTAAATTACAGCTTGCCTTCCAATAAAACTTAAGGCATGAAGATCACATCCACTGATTTTGCTTTAAGCAGGTGCTATTCCCAACAGGCGGGCTCCTAAACCATTTGATGCAGTTTTAAAGAAGCAAATATTTTCGCAAATTATAGCATGTTTTCATTTTGTAAGAATTACTATTTCTTGTTTACTGGATTTTTTGGAGGACACAGCAACACAGCATTAATTTTATTATCAATTTGCTAAGTTCTTATTCTTCTTCTGTTGGCTTAAAGTAGGTTACAAATTTAAAACAACAACATGTAAAGATATTATGTCAGTAAATGCATACTTTTGCACTATAAAAGTTACCTCGTAACAGTATTTAACAATTACATTATGCTACACTCAAGGCACAGTAGCTCAAATTGGTTATACATGTATAATATATACTTCTTCAAATACACTAGTGACTTAAGACATCTTGACTATTAATTTAAAACTCATGCATTTATTTATGGGCTTAGCTCATGGTCATAAGATATCAGTGTTAGTGGTTTGCTAGATTGCTGGAAACATTCTGGGCAATATCCAAGTTGCTCAATCCCATAGTAGACCATGGAAATTAATATTACTTAAGTCCATTGATTTCATTGGATTGGACTCTGTTTACACCAAGTTTCAGAACAAAATCAAGATATTTTTATTTGAAAGTATTTTGCCTGATGTGTAAACAGAGCTTCCAAAATTCATGACTTCCTCCTCCCAAAGTAGTGCTAAAAAACAAGAGAAAGATTCAGCAATTCTGGATGTATTGGTGTGTCTTGGCAGTAAGATTTAAAGAGGCTTTAGAATGGTCTTACACATCCTTCTTGTCAGGAACTGCTGTCTTAAGGAAAAACCAAAAGCATTCATATGTGTCTATACAAAGATCTTCATCTCCACACAAAGGAGACAATTAAGAGAATGCAAAGCAAGCTTATCACAGCTTCAAAGAGGAGTATGAAATGGATTTGCAAGGGTATTAATTGCACTTGTAAAGAATGAAACTGAATGCTGTATCCAAGGTTATATGCAGTGTAGGTGGGCAGGTAGCAGCTGTCACATGCATTACTGTTTGTGCAATAATCAAACAGCTAACAGAAGACAAACTGATTTTAGTAAAGCTTTGTCATCCATGTAATTGTATCAGTGCCGACATTACTATTAGCCGTATGTTAAGGTATTTAAACCTCAGCTGGAAAGCACGCACCAGGCAACACAAATCCAAATTAAAGTCCAAAGACTAATGCTTCATTCACACACAGGAGTACGGTGGGATCTGAACAGCTTTGTCAAGTATTTGCTACCAGTTGCTGCATCTTGTGCTGCATTAGAGGCTATACTGGACACCAACCAAGTTAATTTTTGAGATGGGTGGCAGAGCTACAGTGTGCACATGAAAAGAACACATAGTTCTTTGGATCCTAACCATATATACAGTAATGAATCTACAGAGACCAGAGAAGGACACAACCACCTCCATTTTCAAGTGGTAGAGTCTCAAAAAAAAAGAGTGTATCACAAGCCTTTTCTCTTTCTATAGATTGACCCTTATTTAAATAAGCTAAAAAATACAGGCTAGTCATAGATATGAAGTGGTATTCAGTAATTAGTTAATATACAATGCGTTGCAATGTAATTCAAGAACTATGGGATATATGCCTAAACACCACAAATAAAACCCATTTTAGAACTGTGCTTTTGTTGGTTTTTTTTTGCTCTTCAGTTAAAATGCTTCCAGGCACTGAATTATGTTAAAATAGAATGTGCCAATTTGTGTTGTTGTTGTTTTCCTGGGAGTGCCTTATGTCTCTTCTATGAAGTTGCATTTCTTACAAAAGAGAATTGGATTCTGCATAACTGATTTCAGCACTCTATTTTTTTTTTTGCTAACTAACCTTGTCAGCATAGACTTTAAATACGGTAGTCCGAAAGGTCACTGTTCATGGCTGAACGTAGACCATTAAAAGGTAATTGTATATACCTCTAGGTGGTAGAACAAATTATTTCCTTTAGGGTAGGGGAGGGGTCTATCAGCTTTTCTTCAAGATTTTAGCAGCAAAGTGTAAAATCACAGAAAAATGTTTTTTATGTTATGTAGGTATAGAACACTAAAGTGCTGAAATACAAATATTCAAAAAGTATGAGAAATCATGTTTTATAACTAAAGATATACTAATCTTTCTTCATATTACAGTCTCTTTAAAATTACAGGGTCAAGCAATGTAATCATTAACATCAAACACTGAAGTTAACCATTAGAATGTTTCTGTGCTGCCTTTGTTTTACCTCCAATTTTAACATGATATTACAGATTACTGCAACAAAGTACTATGAGCCAATAACAATGTACTTAGATCTTATTTAGTGTTGTCTGAAAACAACATGCCCATTATCAGCTTTGACTAAAAAATGTGCAACATCTCCAGTGCTAAAAAAATAATTAAAGTTTCTCTGGTCCTCTTGCAAGTTTGGGAGCACTCTGAGACAAGCGCACACACATCCTTCTTAGTCAGGCATAGGCAAACTCAGGCCCTCCAGACGTTTGGGACTACAATTCCCATCATCCCTGAACACTGGTCCTGTTAGCTAGGGATGATGGGAATTGTAGTCCCAAACATCTGGAGGGTCAGAGTTTGCCTATGTCTGTTCTTAGTATTAATAAATATTCCAACTATTATCTTGAATTCCCTAGCTTCCACCTCCCCAAATACCCCTGTTCTTGGATGCTTTCCTACATAGTCATTTTTGAAAAATCCACACAGATCCTGCAGTTTCACACTTATCCAGAAGTTAGCTGTAACACAGAATTCATGCTGAATAACTCATCTAAGTCCAGAAAGCAGGAGGAAAATGTCATCCTTTCCATTCACCAAAGATCAGTGGAATGCAGCTGCAGCACACCCCATCCCTTGTTTTGATGAAGTTTCAGGATCAGTCAGAGAAAAATGTATTACTTCCACACTTGGTAAGACATAGATTGCAATGCTCAATACATAGCTTTGCACAAATAGCCATGTATGGTAATAGTTTTAGCCAAGCAGAAGGGTCTTTGGGACTTGATTTCTAACTACTCAGAAAAACTCAAGAAGATCCTGAAGATGAGTTGTTTTCAACCATAATACTGACTGAGTAGTTTGCTTAAGACAATCTCAGAAATCCAGTATGTTTTCATGTAACATGTATGCCAATAAATTATTTTAAACCTTCGGTGCTGTGTAAGAAGAGTATACTGTAGAAAATATTTGAACTGTAGACTTAAAATAAGATGTATTTGACCTAGGGTGATGAAATGAAACAAAAGAAAGGAATCCTACCTTGGCAAAAAAGACTGTGAGATGAGTTTCACTGCCAAGTATCCAAATAGGGAACTTTGGGGACTTCAAATAGGAGCCAACCTAAAATGAAAAGAAAAAATATGTAGCAAGTTCATAACCTAACACCATACAACATTTTGTCCTCAAATATTGCAGTGTACGCTGGGCTAATAGTACCCTGCAACAGAATAGCTCTGCACCCCGAGAAAATAAAAAACAGACATGGTTTGGCTAATTAAACCATCTATGACCTTTTAAACTCTGTGTGGGGTATTGTTATTGTTTGTTACTGTTGAATGTCTTTTTCTATTTTAAACTGCCCTGTGATCCTCCAGTGAGGGGTGGTATAGGAATTTAACAAATAATAATGCTGCTGCTTATTTTCTATTCCAAAATCCAGGTCAGGTTTCCCCATATGTATGAAGGAGCTTGGTATGAAAGGACTAAAAGAGGAGACAGTTACAAAAATTGGTGAAAGCTAGCTATGTACAGTATTCATCACTGTGACCTCTGATTCCTAGATACTGTGTTTGGATCTTGCTTTACCAGACAAAACTGCATGTTGCAAGGTTCACTCTACCATTCTAATAACTATCATCATGAACACCACCATCTTTATTAATAATAACAACCAACATGAAACTGAATACTTTTTTAAAAAAGTAAAATCAGAATTGGCCACTGTGAGAAAAGGATGCTGGAATAGATGGGCCACTGACTGGATTCAGCAGACTACTCTTATGTCCTTAATTATCAGGATGAATTCTGTATTATACTGAATGCTGTACCGCAAATATGTGCAAAAACTAAATTTATTGTTTTTTTATGCACGAAATAAGAAAGTTTCAGAGCTGAACAAGTGCATGAGTGATCCTCAGAGGAACAAATCAGTGTGGATGCTTCAGTAAAGTATCAAATATATTGGGTATAATTCCTGCACCTGCAGGATTCCTATAGCTCTGTTTTCCCATCTTCCCCTGCTTACAAGGGCCCATTAAGAGTGAATGGTATGTTCGGAGCAAATTATTAATGGTTTGAAACAAAATTTATACTGAGGCAAGAGGGAAAGCTGGTATACATGAATTTCTTAACTATGTAAATAACTTTTCACAGGCAAGGGGAGGTGAAAAAACAGGCATTCATTGATCCTATGAGTATTCTGGCTTAGGTGGACTAGATTGTGCCTTTTAGATTCTTGTGACAGGAGAGGGAAGCGAAAGACAGACATAACTTGTAACTCTGAATAAGCTAAGTTTCTTCATTTCTTACTCATTAGCAAGACAGATGACTTTGCTGTTGCTAAAAAAAGGTGATTCAAAAAAAGTTTTTAAACTTGAGATTTGAAAAATTTAGATGACATATGCTTCATCTGTGATTTCTCTTCAACAGTTAAAGTTGAAATACCAAGTTTTGAAAGGAATTTCTTTCTGGAGTTAACACCAGCCATGCTTTTACATAAGGAGCGATATCCAATTAAGTCATACTGAGACAAATACCTACAGAAATAAATTGACTTCAATTATTTCAATGGGACTACTCTTAAGTCTGAATAACACCCAATGACTATAAACTATCTTACCTTACAGTATCTTAGAGATTCCATAAGTGTCAAAAAACCAACAGTTGCTTGTTTATGTATTCCAAGTAGTTCTGAAGAGAAATAGAACTCTGCATTAGACTGCAAAATTTGAGTCATGCTACAGTTTCCTTCTTAAAACATGCCATGAAACTTTGGCCTACAAACATGTAACAGAGCACATAAAAACTAGGCAGAGAAATAAGGGTGCAATCCTATTACTAAAATCCTCTGACTGAATAGACCTTGGAAGTGACAAAACTACTGAAAGACTCATGGAGAGCAAATCATGTTGATGGAATGAGATATCCACCCCCAGAATGATGGTGGAAGGCTAGAGACAGAGGCCAAAGCATAGTGGTGGCATTCTTGGCCCAAATCCCATCACAAATTTTCAAGAGTAACTTATCATGGAAATCAAGTCATAACAACAGAACAAAAAACTGATAAACACATACAATATAATAATTCTTTCTCTCTTTTGTTTACAAGAAGCTTTTTGTTTTAAACAAAGCAAATGATGCCAAATATATGATAAACTCTTAAAAGCAAACAATGCTAAGAACTAGAACATCCTTCTCAATGGGCTTTTTCTTTCCATTGCCAACTTGTCCTCTGTGCAGAAAATTTTGAAAAAAATTGGCTTGTAAAAAGGCCACTCTAAGAAAAACTGAAAACACAGTTGGTGTACTACAAATTTATCTGAACTCAAGAGCATGCTGTTAACATATCAGCAAACTCTGCCCCAAGCCTGCCTGCTTAATTTGAGGCAAACTCCTCCTCTCCCCCAGTCCTTTTTGCATTCCGTAAGGGAGAGTTATAAAACATCTCAAGAAAGGTGCAGACATGTTGCCTGGACCAGTGGTTCCCCAAACCTCCCCCCTCCCACTATGAACCACTTGAAAATCAGTACTTTTGTTTATTATTATTATTATTATTATTTCTTTAATTGATTAATTAATCAAAATTGAGTGGGCTACTTTTTATGAAATAACAAATAAAATATAACCACCAAACTGAGTTATTCTAGTTCTTAATCTGTCAAAGGAATTAATAAGGAATACCTCAGAGAAATTTGTGTGTGGTTAAGATATAAGAATATTCTTTGAACAGGGAATAGGGAATGGAAATTGGCTATAGATCTGGGGAAATTACTCATTATCTCAAAATGGGGGGGGGGGAATAAGAACGATAGAAAAGAAGAGGAAGTACCAACATTTAGTGTGTTGGCAGAAGAAATTGAGATGTTCTTGAGTAAAGAACTGAATGATGTTGAGGAATGAATGTGAACTCTTAAAAGTTATTTTCTTAGAAAATAAAAAGGAGAGTAAACATGTACCTGGAATGCTCACAGGGATATAATTTTAGAGAAGGGTCAAACAGAAGCAGAAAAACAAGTTGGCAAGGAAAGGGTTAAGAATCACCCAAGACTACTTTTTGTTTGTTTCTTTGTTTAAAAGAGTGGCCTTTGGGGCTTCATTGCAGACATTTGTGGGTAACATACAATTTGATTTTTAGCCACTTTTGCCCAAGGAATACATTAGTACCCAATCAGGTAAGTACTACAGACCCCATTTTTCAAAAGTCAAGCCATAAAAAAGGATATCTCTATGGTAGTTTTTGTTATGTTTTGTTATGTGAATGATGCCATGACACTCTGGGTGGGTTGCACAGACCTCCTGGGGTTTGCAGACCACCAGCTGGGAACCACTGCATTACTGTATTGTATCTAGGCTGTATCTGAACATTACAGAAAAAAGTCAGGATTATCAGCAACTCTATACCCATTTTCTTCATTTTAATCTTGAAATTCTGGAAAGACGAAACAAACTACAGCTTCAAGTTTCCTCATCCTTTTTCAGTGATTCATTTATAACCAAATGGCTATATATGGCAATGTACTAGGGACAAACACTCTGTGGGCAAACAGATCAGATTGGGTGGGGTGGGGGGAGTGACATGGGGATTAAATTAGTGAACATTTTACATGTATTTATTTTTCATTCTACTAAGAGCATAGTTCTAGATTCAATGAAGAATTCTATCAAGTTTCTTATAAGCACATTGCCAAAGAGCTTGATTACATGAAACCACTACCAGCCTTCCTATTTCAAGATATAAATGCTTATTAAATGGGAGACAAAGGCACTGCATAGCTATCCCACAGTAAATACCTTGTGCAATGTCTTTCATAGCAACTAGATGATTTTGGAGAAGTTTACCCACATTCTAAACTCCTATTTTTCTTCCTTAGGACCTACTGCCATCTTGTGGTAAACTAAAGAGTACAAGTTTCCTTGTGCTGTACAGACGCTTCAGGTTACAGACGCCACTAACCCAGAAATAGTACCTCGGATTAAGAACTTTGCTTCAAGATGAGAACAGACATTGCACGGCGGCGGCAGGAGGCCCCATTAGCTAAAGTGGTACCTCAGGTTAAGAACAGTTTCAGGTTAAGAACAGACCCCCAGAACGAATTAAGTTCTTAACCCGAGGTACCACTGTACACAGTACTGGCAATTAGCTAACATGGGCTAATGCGAACTCCTGACACCCTAGACTCCTTGAATAAATTTATTAAAGCCCAGCACTCAAATCTCACAGAACTTAGTGGGGAGGCAGTTTACCAAAAACGAATGACTAGAATTTTGCAGTCAAGTAGCATTTTAAAGTGGAGTAATATGTCAATATTCATAAATAGACAAAAAGAAACACAAGCATTCGTATAAAGCCGTAGCTTTAGTTTGTAAGAACTATATACAATTCAAATGCAAAACATTTAGTATATCTCTTGATGCTGCACCACAGCAATGTCATATCAAGTACAAACTTACTCATTCCTGAGCATTCCCTGTCTCCATCCCAGACGTTAGATACTGCATGCCCCGTCAACAGGAGGTTAATTAAGCTTTGGCTTAATATGAAGAAAACAAGCTTTTAGATTTGCAATTTGCATTCACATTTTTCTAAACAAATTAATTTTGATGGCACTACAACTTTTTTCTTGAAAAGCACATAGGGAGATAAAGCAAGCTACAACATGCACGTAACTTTTTTCAGAAGGTCTAGGTTCAATTTCAGTTCATCTGGTATAAAATCATACCTCTAACACAACGGGTGCTAACAATATGAGATGCTTCCAGATGAAATGATAAAAAGCCACTGTCCCACATATTCACCATCAATTCTTTGCAATTAATAATGGCTGAAACTGTGTTTCTAAAGTATGATTTGTTCAGAAAACAGGTAGTACTTTCCTTAAGGAAAGTATAGGTCTAACCAGAGCTTACCTTCCATGACCATACACTGGATCTATTAATGGCTCAGTTGAATCTTCAATTTCATTTTTTATGTTTTCAATGCCCTAGAAAACAGGAACGCTTTCTGGTATATTTACTGGCATAGTGGCCACATCTTCCTGCTAAGAAATATTTTTTTTCTTTTAACAAATAACCAACCCTTAACATTTTGTCAACAAACCTAAATATTAGTATCAGGAAAAACTGATACATATGGTTAGTTTGCACTTCATTTTGACTAACTTGTTCCAACAAGATAAATGAATTGCCATTCAGGCTGTCACTGAACAAGCAAAGGATTAAACTGGGCATAGGACAGAGGGGCACATGCAAGTCTTGGCCCCAGTGCTCCTAAGAGAAGCTAGCTGCTGTTTAGATCTTCGTAAAATGACCCCAAAAGTCTGAATGAGTTAAACACACACACCATATTTTTCCGGGTACAGTATAAGACGCCCCCATGTATAAGATGACCCCTATTTTTTTCAACCCAAAATTAAGAAATTAAGTTGTTTAGCTTTTTTGGGGGATGGGGAAAGTCACTTCCGCCAATCGCTCACCCGCCTACCCACCACTGCCAATCACTTGCCACAGCCACTGCCGATCGCACACCTCGCCGCAGCCGCCAATTGTCTACCCACTCGCTACCAACAGCCCACCTGCCCGCTTGCTGCAGCTGCCAATGGCCTGCCCGCCTCACCACGGCTGCCAATTGCTTGCCCAACTGCCACAGCCACAACCAATCGGCAGCAGGCCTTGCCGCAGCCACCAATCACCCGCCCAGTCGCCGCTGCCAATCTCCTGCTTGCTGCTGCCATTAATCGCACGTCCCCCCTTTGCATTCACTATGCCGAATTTTTTTTTAAGTGAGACACTGCTGTCATAGACCCTGTGAGGTTGGGAGAGTGGGGTAGTGATTCTTCATTCTTTTGCTTAGTGTATGTGCAAAGTTTTTGTGTCAGCGTTGCGACGATAGTTTGTTAATTTTTCTGTCCCCCCCCCCCCCATGTTCTTGATTTAATTGCTTAGAATCAGCTCCCAAAACTCAAAAACCTGATAAGCCAGGGTTCCTACTTGCAGGGAGATTTCACAGTACGTTCAGTCAAACAAGCTTAAAAATGCCCTTCAAACCTATGCACTGATCAAAACAAAGATCTAAAAAGCAGCTGGCTTGGGGACACCCCCCCACCCCATCCATGATTAACAAGTGCCTATACAAAGCTCAAGGTTCTCCCACAGTGTAAAATTAACAGTTTACAGTATTAAAACATCTAATTATAGATTATGAAACCAAAATGGGAAGATCAGGCCAAACAACAGGAGGTTAATAAATATGCCTGCCTCATGCAGGCACACACATGGTACTGAAGGTGATGGGATGGAGGAAACAAACCCCTTTAATCCCCTTCCTTCCTTCCTTTTTTTTTTTTTTGTTAGTTTAAGAAAACAAACATTTTTAAAAATAGAAACAAACCTTTGTCAGTATCACAGAATACAGAAAAAGCAACACTCCAAATTTGTTTGTCCAGACTGAATACTGATTCCAAACTGCTTCTTTGAAATCAGGGAAGCTTGTGAATGACTGCTTGCTGAAGATTAAAAAGAAAAGTCCATTAGACATGGTACTGGGCTTTGACAGAGTTCAATTTTGTATTTGTTAGCTGACTAGCAACAAAATGCAAGATAACGTAAGGTGCAACTGAATGCTTAAGGCATGCAATAGTATCTGTGACCAATACATTTGCAACACAATTAGCAGTGACTGTCTTAATGGAGAAAAAATAATGGTTATAGCATGTACACAGTACAAGTAGTGTCAATATGGCAGCACGCGTCACAATTTTAGAAGCCTGGTTTTGATTTTTCACCTGAAAAGTTCTCATACGACAGTGAAAATTGGCAGATGTTAGATTTAGGTCATCACAACTTTAATGACTACTTAAAATTTTGTTCTTGTTGGTAAGACACAATGGGCAGATAGTGGCATTTGCCCTTATAAACAAATATTCTCAAATAGCAAATGCCTAATTAAGCTAATAGCCCCATATTGAACTCAGTTCAGAAAGCTGTAAGTACAGATGACTGCATGCCTAATGCTGTGCTTACACAATGTTCCCTTCCATCACAAACCCCACACATTCAATTGGTGGTGTAAGTTCAGGTGCCCTTTCTTCACTCCTCCCTGGAGTCGAATTGTGCAGAGAGAATTCACTTAGATACCTCTCACAGCACAGGCCCATTGACATGTCCTCAAAGTGTGAATCACTGATTGGTGGGGATATGGGTCTGTCCATCTTTCATTCCCAACTTAGCTTTTGAGCATCTGGGAAGTGTAACCTGAGTTCACGTTAAGATAGATACTGCTGAATTGTGGTGACTGAGTAAGAAACTGGATTGCTTAAAACCATGCAGTATTTTCTAAATACATGTGGCTCTCAGGACAATTTTGTATTCAGGCCACTTGAAATGTTCAACCATGACTCTTCTAAGCTAATGCTGAAATTTTAAAATAAACGCCTGAATTAAAGCAGCAACAAAATCAAGTTAAAATTACAGATTTGGATAGTCACAGTTGTTTTGATCTTAAAGCAATAGCTTTCTTGAGCCTAATTATCTTTTAAACCTTGATGTTCAACTGCATTAAGTATGAGGCTTACACCTGAAAGAAGTTTTGTTTACTGGGGAACTACAAGATAGTGTATTTTAAGTGTTCCAACATGTTACTTACTGAATTAATGAATGAAATCGCTCAAAGCCAAGCTCTTCGACAGCCAAGGCAGCTATACACAAGAGACACTTTTCAGCACTACACATGGCAAAAAGTGACACAAGAAACACACAGCAAGCTAGAATACTTCCAAGTCTTTCATAATTTAACCCCAGCCCCCACCCTCTTTTGGACCAATTTCCACTTGTACAGTTACATGGCGCAAGCCAATTTAATGTAACCCAGTTAGGTCTCCACAATACAAGTACAAACAATTTAGCAATATTGAGTCTAGACTAGCAAACCATTAGTTCAATAGCCTTGAAAACTTTCAAGTTTTGCATAAATTATGACAACCACGGCAGGAAGGTCACCAAGTGCAAGCAAAATGAACACACAATTCTGCTATTTGAGTAAATTTTCCACAAGAGCAAGCGAGTAGTTATACAGATAACTTCAGAGCAGAACCGGTGTTAAGACAGCTGTATTTTCATTCCATTTCTCTCAACACATTTTGCTTCAGATTAGAAAAATATATTTTAAGCAATGCTCTTTTTAAAGATAACTATCCTCTATTATTCTACTCAAGTACGTGTTAAGTAACCCAACAGTAGGAAAAAATACAGCATTTAGTGCCTTCCTAGGTTCAGACTTTATACCACCTTTCCCTCATCCTCTGTAATTAAATTAGAAGTGGGGTTTTTCCTTTACCCAACTGATGCCTTCCCAGTTAACTAATGTGTTACCAAGTATTAGTGAAATGGGTTCAGCATAACATCATACCTGCATGGGAACCACATATATGTTGCTTTGAGTGACGTGAGACAGAATATAATATACAGTGGAACCTCAGGTTGCGGACGTAATCTGTGACAGAGGCACGTCCACAACCCGCAGCGTTCGCATCCTGAAGTGCCGCGTCTGCACAGGCGCGATTTGGCGCTTCTGCACATGCGTGAAGCGTGATTTAGCGCATGCGCAAGTGGCAAAACCTGGAAGTAACCCATTCTGGTACTTCCGGGTTTCCTGTGGTCCGCAACCCAAAAACACATAACCTGAAGTGGCCGTAACATGAGGTATGACTGTGATATAAAACTCAGCATCTAGGAAAACTAATGCAGAAACTAATGTTATCTGTATCACTGTTAAAATGGAGTCCTAAGGAAAAGGTGATAGTGGCAGCTTCTGCAATTCTTACTACATGACAAGAATGACAAGCCCTCAAAATCAGACTAGCAGGATTCATCTTCTACGGAAGAAAACTTTGAAATGTACTAATTAACAATAGTGTCACTTTGGGAAGTGAAGAACACTGAAATTGTTACATACAGCTTTAGTAACAAATGCCTATTCTGGGACATTCACCAGGCCTTACTGCAGTGGTTCCCAAACTTTCCCTTCCTCATGGAACACTTGAACGTTGCAGAGAATCTTGGCAGACCATTTAATTATTTTTCTGCCTGCTGTAGCAATTCATAATCTGCTGTGCTTAATGCTCTGATTTTAATTGTACTTTTACAGACATGCTGTAGACCACCTGAATGAAGCTCAGGGACCACCAGTGGTCTGTAGATCACTGTTTGGGAACCCCTGCCTCAGTGAAAAGTGTTCTAAAATTAATTACTGCACCAATTAATTATTGGTGCACCAATTAATTATTGCACCAATCACATCCAATAAAACCAATTAAATTATGAACACCACAACCTGAGGGACTTATGATATAAAGGTATTTCTGAACCTGTGAATTAGCACTATTACAGTCAATGAATGGCAAACAAATCATAGTTGTGCACAACATAAAGCAGATGAAACAAGTAGACTTTGCATTGGCAATCTGTGGACCAGTTACTGTTGCCAATTTCACTGACCCTGCTGAACTGAATGGAATGGTAAGAACAGCATGTCAAGAGATGGACTATGATTAGAGGAACACAAGTACTGTTGAGAGAAAAAGTCCTGTATAAAACAGGAAGGTTTGAATTAAGTTGCCTGATTCACTATTTAAGGAAGTATAAAATGGGAAGCTTTAATATAAAGTATCTGTACAAAAAACATGATTTACTAAAGTTCCAAGGGGTTGTTTTTTTGCAGCAAACAACACACTCCATAAAATGTATTAGGGCTCTATGGTTACTAGAAAAAGAATCTGTTATAGTTTAGTTTCATGAGAAGTGTGTAGACAAACAAGGGAAAGTTGCTGACTTTTCAGCTAACAGTTTTTTCCCATATCTGTTCTTTGGGGGATGAGGAAGAAACCAAAAGTCCTAAAAATTTATATAAAGATATTGCCCTGGGTCATAGTTTTTCAGCCACAGAAGACTCCAGTATGTATGCAGAGAAGCATGTGAATGGGAAGGTAAAAACTGCCAGTTTTTCCTTCCAGCAGCATCCCTTGTGCCCTTTGGGAGGCTGCCACCAGAAGGGGGAGCTGAAAAGGCCTTATGAGGAACACTTTTTGTGGTCCTTTGCATATATTCCTAAATATACATGCCTTTCTTCCTACAATAAGTTGTAGCTTCAAAATTGGTATGCACTGAGGAAAATGAAATTTGAGTAAAAGTCAAATACGAAAAACATGCCTGACGGGCAAAATGCAGGCAGGTGATCTGGTGTTAGTGTAGAGAGGAAAGAGAGGAAGCAGAAAGTTACAGGTGTTTATTTTCCTTACAAACTAGCAGAAGGTATTCTGTATAGCAAGTTTCAATATTACATCCCATTTTATGAACTCAAGGCCAATTTCTACACTGCATTTTACAGTCACTTTGTGCAACCAGGAACTCAAGTCAAATCCCTCCCTCGAATTTAATTCACTGTATGACAGGGACAGCAGTGTGAAAAAGAATACCAGGCTAAACCTTAAAAATGACAATCATCTTAAAAATACTATTCATACCTTTACAGTGTGTGTGTGTGTGTGTGTGTGTGTGTGTGTGTAAGAGTGGGTGTTGAATGTTTGTCTATATATACAGGGCTCCACAACCTAAAGGGGAAGTGGGGCCACACTCT
Organism: Podarcis raffonei; assembly: GCF_027172205.1. NCBI lineage: Eukaryota > Metazoa > Chordata > Lepidosauria > Squamata > Lacertidae > Podarcis > Podarcis raffonei. The sequence continues at coordinate 25,008,043 of NC_070613.1, read as the reverse complement.
GGCCCCAACCCCAAAGCTGCATGCCTCCTCATCCCTGCCTTTCATGCAGGGCATCTGAAGGGAGCTACAATCACAACAGGGCATTATGTTTTCTTATTACTCCAGTTTTGTAAGACTATTGAATAAATGCTGGTTATTCAGTACTAGATATTACTTGTATCCTTATTCCAATAGGTCTTTTCTGTCCTATCCTGCCCTTTGCAGTCCCTGTGTGCCCGCCAAATAACTCCAGAGGGTTGGGAGACCCTCCAGAGCAGATGTGGATGTCCCATCACACCTACTGGTGAGACACTGGAACTTTCCTAAGATTTGAAGTGGGTTTCCATTACCTAAAGTCAAGACTGAGTACCGTCTGCTAGTGTTCTGACATAGTAAGCTGCGGCTTATCAAAACGGGAAGACAAAGCTTCCAAAGTGGAAAAGCAGCATGTGAGCAGAGTGGGAGGCAAAACTCATTCACATAATGCTAAGCTATGGTGTAGCATCACATATCTGAAAAAAGAAGGAGGTACATAGAGGCATAAAAGGCCAATGTCCTGGCAACTGCTACCACTTAAAGGTCTAAAACTGATAAATGATATTATCAATCACTTCATGGTCACTTTCAGCAGCAGGCAAGCCAAAATGCATCCAAAAGAGACTTTTGGTTTTGGGTTTGGCTACCAAATGGTGGTATTCAGTACAATCCAAAGTACGGTGATGAGTCATAGTGAATAGAAATAATTTGGGACTGCCAGACAGCCTACTAGGTGGCAGAAGCAGCTTGCCATGACCACGGTACATGTTGGCAGTAGCGGTGACAACCTGCAAAGCCTCGTGGTGGCACCACAATCAGTGGCAACTTGCAAGACCTTGTAGTGGCAACGGGAGGGGGCAGCTGTAGCAGCGGCAGCCTGCAAGGCCTTGCGGTGGTGGCACGTGAGGCCTTGCAGCAGTGAGAGTAAGTGACTGCAGTAGCAGCGGCAGACTGTGAGGACTTGCGGCAGCAATGGGAGGCAGGGGTAGTAAGTGGTGGTGGCCTGCAAGAATGGGAGGTGGCAGCAGTAGCAAAAGTCCCTGTTGCGATGCGTTTTGACTTGCCTGCTGATGAAACTGTGTGTGATGAGTGATAATATTGTCATTTATCTGCTTTAGATCTCTTTAGTAGTATCAGTTACTTGGACATTGTCCTGTTTGCCTATGTATAGTTCCATCCTTATTTCAGACATTGCGGATGATTCCAATGTTTAACTAGTGATGACATTGCAGTGTTTAGCTGATGATATTGTGAGGTTTAGCTGGTGATAACATTGCAGTGTTTAACTGGTGAGTTATTGCAATGTTGAAAACCAGTTATTGCCTAGCCCTTACACACATTTTGATTCATGATATATTGCCAGCTCAAATATTATGAAACAATGATCAAACTGGTTTTGGACGATATGTTGATGTATCACCCAGCCCTACTGTAAGGAGCAAGGGCAAGTCCCACTATGTGAGCAGATGCCCACCTGTGCAATGTGAGATGTCACCAAAAGTTCCCTATATTGAATAAGTGTGGGTTTGCTTGTTGGTTTTAAATGCCAGACTCTTTGCATGTACTTAGAACCTGATAATGGATACTGAATACTTGTGTTACCGATATTTGTTAAATATGTGCCCATTCTGTTGCAATTAAATCAGGAAAGAACAGAAAAGTACAAATCATGAGCTGCTGAAACTAAGCTGGTAAATGTCACACAATTATACAAAAGTAGATACCAGTGATAGGAATGTGGTGTTCTCTTTTACTAAAAGGTACCCATAATAGCACTTTTCAGAATGTCATAGAATTATAGTGGTAGCATTCTCTTTTTTAAAGTAGCTTTTTAAATAAGAATATTTCAAAATGCAATGACATGATGATAAAGTGTATTTATGTGAGGGGGGAGGTTCAATATCTCCTTTTATTTTTATGACCCACATATGAATAAATTTACTTACTTAAGAGAAAATGTTTTGACAAGAATATCAGAACACTAATCACATGCAAGAGTCTTTAAATTATTTCTTGTCATAGCAACTCTCCTCTACTGACTGCCCATTGTGAATGACCTAATGATATCATATTAAATTGACTGCAGGTGGAACACACAAGGGTAGTAAGATAAATTTAACAGCAAAAAGTCATTTCCAAATCACTCACACTGGTCCTTCTCAATTAAATATATATTTAATAGAACTGACAATTGATCAGTCGATCAATCTTATGCTTAATAAATATTAAACTGATGAAAATTTGCATATGAATACTTCTGAAATTCTTAAGTTATGCACATGTCACATGAAGCAGATAGAGGAATGCCTCTTCAATATTATGCCTCACATCTACAGCATTTCTAAATTATTGTTTCAGAAAAATATTGCTATACAGTCTGCTGCCTGATTCATTAGCGGCACCATTTTATTAAGTCAAAATGTGTTTATATAATCCAAATATTATAAACCTAATATTCAATAGCTAAGGGTTGCCTAGCACCATAAAATGGGATGCAACACTAGGCTTGAGTGTTTGTCAATGTCCTTAGATCGGGGTGGCTAACCTGTGACTCCTCAGATGTTGTTGAACTACAGCTCCCATCAGTCTGAGCCAACATGGCCAATTATCAGGAATGATGGGAATCAAGTTCAGTGACTTCAGGAGAGGGGATGCTGCACAGGTTAGCCCGCCCTGCCTTAGATCAATGGCACTTAAATGAGTCTGTATTGAGCTTAATTTTTGAAACTGAAGAGCAGCTAGTGCCAGGATAAGAGATTTGGTATACAATAAAAAGCATTCTTAAAAACAAAATAAAGCTTGTTAACAAAACCAAAGCAGTGTTCAGAATCATATTACACAAGGCATATCTTACAAGGCTGGTCCTCTTGGTGGCTTGACTCAGCAGAACTCTCAGAAATACTAGCAGTTTCTTCAGCATTCCTTCCTCTTCGCCATGTTACCAAACAGTATGATTCTGAATTATCAGAGGAAGCCAGTTCCAAAATATCACTTAAGGTATGACAGAGGAGATTCTTCTGCTCTTCCTCTGAAATATTCAAAGTCAGAACAAACACAAATTTTGACAGTGAACTTGCATGAAAAACACCTGGCAATGTTCATACTACTCAGGGTTTTCCTTAAACCCTGGCAGCTTTAAGGAGGGCTAGGAGAAGGATTGGAACTGGTGGTTTCCAGGTCAAATCTGTATCTTGCAGCTACCTAGACACCTAATCTACCAGTCCAATTTTTCTACTTAATTCAGCAGGGACAGAAGGATAAGAGTACGAAAATGGAACAAGGGAGGCATGATGTGGAGCAGAAAAGATCTGTTTACAATTCATGTTATGATCACAATACAAATGAGTTCAACCTTAAGAACCAGTTTTTCTTTGCATTTATAATTTGACAACTTTGGCAGTTCACTGTTTTTTCTAGGGGGGAAACTAAACATACACACAATTAATTTCTACTGAGCCTTAGAAAATCAAGGGTAATGGGCAAAGGTTCTTTATTCATCAGAGTTCAAAGTGCCTCCACTTATCCTAATTGAATACAATGATCAATGAGGATAAGTCCACCTTCTCCAGTCCTAAGATAAGAGAAACAAGTTCAGCAGAAACAGTAAGACAAACTGTGTAGTAAGAATAAAGAATATACAGTGACATTTCTGCCACTTGCCTAATTTACATGACAATTCCATTTGAAGGATTTGGACTTTCTTGAGCCCCACTTAAATTTTGTAATGCTGAATTCTATATCCTCTATTTCAAAATCATCAGCAAATAATGCATTTGTACACTAATTGTAACATCAAATTACTGCAGAAGAATATTGCTAATAGCTCATGAATAATAGTGAACTATAATTTAGCTTAGCACTGTGTAATTTGCTGGCAAGTACTATATCAAAACCCTCTTGTGGAGGTAGGTTTATGGTTACCTTGACATTGTCTCCAAGTAGATTTCTCACAAGTAAAAAGCTTCTTCAGAAGGAATGCCTTATATTAAAGATAACATTGACATATCAGATATGTATGATTTGTTCTTCAGTGGTGCAAAGTGTTCCATTTTCAATATCAGTTTAACTTCTTTTAAAAAAAATAAAATACATTCCTAGTTACAGAAGGCCTTTTCCCCTATGCAAATGTACAATTTACTTTTTTGCTCACTATCACTAAATTATTTACATAGCTACGGGATTAGAAATTGCTTAACTATAACAGCATGATAAATTTTCTCATGCAATTATATCATTCTCTCGAATCTTACAAATGTTTGAAGCATTTGATGGCCAATTTAGAGGACTAGATATCTGCCCCTACCTAAAACATATCAGAGTTTATCAAGAGTTAAGTGCTGCAGGAACTCACGGAACAGGTTAGTTCTCAGATCTATATCTGCAACTGATTTAAGTAGGCATGTTGATTTTATATATTATATTAATGCTGCAGACAACAGTGGCTCAAAACAGCAGCACTGGTAGTGCTCAAGCTGTACTACTTCAACAGAGAATAATCAACTAAAGTAAACCCAACCAATATATATTTGTCATAGTGTTTACTTTAGGTTTTCACATAAGCCAAAGGACAGAAGGCAAAAATAGGTATGTTTCAAATTTACATAGTTTCCACAAGCTTCTATAGTATTACCTGAATGGGAGCAATCACAGCGCAAGGGCCTCCTTCAAATTGTTCTAATGCAGTTGATTCTGATTCACTAAATACAAACCCTAATAGGAGGAACCAAAATAATGGGTTAGTTGTTTCCAAAGAAAAATGTCCATTAATAGAACAGTCTTTCATACTTATTCCTTATCAGAGTCAAACTACTGAGTTTTACTTTCAATATTCTGTCTCTGCCTAATAAAACTCAAACAACCCTGCTCAGTTCTTTTAACGTTATCATTCATTGTACTGATGTTTTCAAGAAGCTGCATCAACCCCAGCCTAATTTTCGGAGTGGTAGTAGGTAATTATCATTTCCTAGTGTTTATATCCTTACTTATCCTACCTTCTGTTAGAAATGTGCAAATGTTATTCAGTCTGGCTTGGCAAAGGCCATCAAATCCTCATTCCAATACAAGTGCTGCAGTGACAGGCATACCTTTATTGTATCTATCTATCTATCTATCTATCTATCTATCTATCTATCTATCTATATCTATCTATCTATATACATACACACACATATACATATATTCATATATGTATCACTACATTTCTTCTTAAACCAGAACCTAAGCAGGTTCCAACATTGTAAAAGAAATCTTTTTCTTAATGTTTTAAGAAAAAGTCCTGGGGACAAAGTATAAATAAATGACTGGGGGTGGGGGAGTGGAAACCTACATGGTAATGTCCATATATTGGTGGGCGGGTGAGAGGGCACAGTCATGGTCTCATCAAATGACTACCTTCAACTGGGTTCAACAAATAATAAATTCCATCTGAACACAGATATCCTAACTCCCTAATAGTACATTCCAGCCACACACAAAAACTGTGCTCTGCAGTTTTGCTCAATTTTGTATTGAACTCCATGCACTTTCTAGGTCATATTCAATCTAGAGCAGTGTATTGCTTTGACACAAACGAGGTATTGGAGTGAACAGAGTGTACAAATATGTCGCTTTTGCTTAGCTTTTCCAGTAGCTAAATGGAACCATGAAACAAACCAAAAACAATGGATACAAGTTTCATCTGCCATTTCAATATAAGGGGTGAAGGGGGTATTTTTACAAGACACAAACATTTACAAGGATACTGTAGGAAATGGTAAACAAGTACAGTGGTGCCTCGCAAGACGAAAAGAATCCGTTCTGAGAGTCTTTTCGTCTAGCGGTTTTTTTGTCTTGCGAAGCAAGCCCATTGACGGATTAGCGGATTAGCGCTATTAGCGGCTTTTAGCAGCTTAGTGGATAAGCGGCTTAGAAAAAGGGGGGGAAAGGGAAAAAAACCCGCAGGACATTGTCTTGCGAAGCAAGCCCATAGAAGATTCGTTTTGCGAAGCACCTCCAAAACGGAAAACTCTTTCGTCTAGCGAGTTTTCCGTCTTGCGAGTTTTCCGTCTTGCGGGGCACCACTGTACAGTCCATCCCTGAAGCAGGTCAACATAAAAAGCAAGACTTGCATGTAATTCCAAGGACTCTGTGAACTTTTTAAAAAGCATATTTAGGGGGAATATTTTGAATGTGAGTACTGAAGATTATAGTCACAATACGATGTTAGAACAAACTTGCATTGAGCTCAGCAGCAGCTCTAAAATTGTTATATGATAGGACAGCAAAACAAGGCCAGGTTTTCTGACTTGACAATAACTGAAGCTTATATTAACACAAAGGCACTGTAAAGCTTGAAAGCTTCTATTCCAGTCCAAGCGAGTTGCTAGGGTGAAAGGGGGTGGGAAAAAGCTGCAATAGAACCAAAACCAGAAAAATCCAACTTAGAGGAGAAGGAAGTGAAGAATAAAATATATTAACCAAGTCAACAGAACAGATGGCAGCAGTCATCTATTTAACAGACACTGCAGCACATACTGTATCTGTGACAGAGGTGTTTATCCTGTCTTACCAGAAATCTTCTAGCAGGTCACACAACTTTCTCATATATCACAAAACAATTTTTCCATCCTGTGCAAACACAGAAATTGCAGCTGACTATACCCCCAGTCACTCAAGTTCACACACTGTCTACATGAGTGAGTACACGAGAATGTGATTTATTATGTACAAAAAAGGACCAGGGTGGTGATCGAAATGTTTTTTATCCAACCTTTGCAAAAACAAAATTCTTCTTCAAATTAATTACTTAGCTGGGATTTCTTCAACTTACGTTTCTTTCTTATTGATCCTTCAATTATAGGCACAAATATTTTAAATTATAACCAAACAAGCTTGCACTTCTGACCAAATTATTTCAGTACAGCCAGTAATTACTAATTTAATAGCCTGAAATACTGCCAGTCAAAGTGAACCTTTTTTAAAAAAGAAGAAGAAAAGAGAAGGCCAAGACAACTTTTTGATTCATCCCTTTTTTTTGGTCAACACATTTCAGAGATTTAGGATTGTTCATCCATGAGATTTCCTGTCCACTGTTGCCAGTATTTTTCTGAAGGCAACATGGAGCCCTAACATAACCCTAATCTGCTCATGAAAACAAATTCATTGATTAGCTCCTTAAAACTGACAACTGCCAGAACATACTACTTGCCCTTCCCTTTCTTATCAACATATCCAGCTGCCAGGTCGCTCAATCAAACAGACTTTAATATAAAAGCACTGACAGCAGCAGCCAAACTACAGAACCTAAGATAATAGCTTAACAATAACAAGTAACATAGTTACAAGCACATATAAGCTCCAAAATGTTAACTGAGCATGCACACACACAGAGAAATGCAATCAATGCAATACCCATTTATAGCACTCCTCTCTATGTAAAACAGGAAAATAAATTTAAAAAGCTTTCGTGTGCATGCACACTTCTTCAGATATCTGGTATCTGAAGAAGTATGCATGCACACAAAAGCTTATACCCAGAAGAAACTTAGTTGCTCTCTAAGGTGCTACTGGACATTTAAAAAAAAAAAAAAATTATTTCGACTGCATCAGACCAACACGGCTGCCTACCTGAATGTAAAACAGGAAATAAAAGGAAAATAGCCGTTCCCAAGAGGGGACAACATAATGCGTGATTATTGTTTCAGCAGTCAACACACAAAGGAGAACAGTTGTAGAAAAATAAAGGACAAATCACATTGGTCTAGAATGCATATCACATTAAACCATAGTTTAAACAGGCTGTAGTGCTACTGCACACTGCTCAAAGTTCCTGTGGTGTTCTTTTCCTGCTCCTACTATTGCTCCACAGACAAAACAAGTCAGAGTCTGGCCTGTTATCTGAACCCAGGCTCATTGCTTGTTTCTTTCAAACCAACCATGAACAGAAATCAAGGTTTGTTCTTGGTTTATCCCTCGTGGTGTGGCTTGAGAAGAACAAACCACAAGCCCAGGTTTGAACAATATGACAAGCCAAATTTTGGCTTGTTTTGTTTGTGGTGCAGCAGGAAGATTGAAGGAGGACCACCTTAGGAACCTATCAGCAGCATATACCACCTCACTGCTCATTCACATTGAACCACAATCTATTTTTAATGTGATGTATGAAGTAGGCCACTGGAACCAAAGAGGAGCATTTCTATAGCACCAACACATTTTGAACATGGTCATAACCACAAATGCATATTTTATTGATGATGAAACATCAACTGTGGCCAGAACTGAACTGAGGAGAGCAATTAGCAGCAGCATTCTGCTGCAAGAAGCCAAACTTCCAACTAATTGTTCTTGTTCTCTTCCCTCAGTTACCTTTTATTGCAAAACAAATTATTTCATTAGAGTGGTTTGCCATGCATCTGAGATTCAAGTTGATGGAAATGATGGAATGGGCTAAGACAGGCTTCCTCAACCTCGACCCTCCAGATGTTTTAAGACTACAATTCCCATCATCCCTGGCCACTGGTCCTGCTAGCTAGGGGTCATGGGAGTTGTAAGCCAAAAACATCTGGAGGGCTAAGGGTGAGGAAGCCGTGGCTAAGATATTGTCAACCCAGAATCAATAACTTTAGGGGGTGCCTTTTTTTGTAGATCTACCAAGGAGTTAGTTACCTGGGTACAACATTTGGAATGGCGGAGACAATGTATACTGCAAAGACAAGAGTAACTACACATGTTACTGCCCAATTAATTCATTTAACATGTTTACATTTCCATTTAACTTATCGGTGCTACATGAGCATATACTGGCTAGGACGCACCAGTAGCTATTTTAAATGGGCTATAGGGCTGAATCATCTTGTGTTGTCCACAAAAATTAGCAATTTCCAATTACAGGATGGCACTTCTAAAAAGACATTATAAAATATTGTCAAATGAAAAATACAGAGAAATTAAAATGAGGACCATATTAACTTTCTAGAAAGATTACATGGATGATTCCTAAATGCTGTTTGTTAGAGGGAGCTTTCGGTGCCATGCCAAAACACAGTAATTATTATTGGATAAATATTTGCACTTCATTGTTTCTATTGCCAGTGCTGTAATAGGCAATTCAAAGCTTTTATTAACCTCTTGGGAATCAGTAGTATGGACACAATCCATAATTTTTTTCTACCAAGATCACAGCACATCAACTTTTAGGTTACAAAAAAAAAATCTCCCAAAGCAAAACAGAAAGAACAGAATAACTTGTAAGGTTTTTATATTCATTATTCATGGACAAGCTGTTGATAGCAGTGTTTGCTATCAATGCAATCAATGCTGCATCATTATATGCATAGAGTAAGCCAAGCCAAGCTTAGAGGAGAGGAAATGTTGAAACCTTTTTCTACATATTCCACAGCAATCTAGACTATAAATGTGAAATTATACTAAAAGGATATCACATCCCAAGTCCATGCAGTACTTAGAAGAAAGCCTTGCTAACAAATCAAAAAGTATTTCAGATTCTTGGGCATGAGCACCAATTTTCCAGCTCTGTGAAACCAGACCAAAAGCATAACATGCAGTACAACATGGCAGAAATTTATCAGAACTACTAATGGTTAGAATGACCATCTTAAAGAAACCCAGGACCCTTAACTTATACACATGACGGAATAGCACCAATGTTACCCAACCATGTAGGATAGTTATTACAAACAGCAATAAAACTGTGCTGAACATAGTAGCACTGTTTACAACACGGAGCTGGGAGAAAATTACTAGTTTGTCCTTGACCACAGGCAAAGGAGCAGCAGATGTATCTTGTTACCTACTGGGTTTAGAGTTGGGTGACATCAGCTTTTCAACATCATGGTGTATCGCCAGCCAAACATCGCAGTTTGGCGATATACCGTGATGTTGAAAAAACAAGATGCATTGGCTTCTACCCACGAGACACCAGGTGAAACTGCCCCAGCTTTCACCTTGAGAGCTGAGGCAGTTTCACCCAGGCTCGCAGGCTAGGACAATCCAATTGTTTGTGCTGCTCAGCTGAGGGGAAGTCCCCCCCCCCAGCTGAGACAGCCCCGGTGCTCTCACCACTCATGTGCCTCATGTACAAAGCATTGGGGCTCCTGTAAATGCCCGCTGTGGGGAGTGGCAAGAGAGCTCCCCTGAGCTGACCAGTTTCACAGAGCCCCCACCACGCTTGCAGAAGCCAATGCCGGGCTGGGGGTTCTTTTAACTGCTCAGCTGAGGCAAGGGCAGTTGCACACTCCTCAGTTGAGCAGTTTAAAGATGCAGAGGGAGGAACAAGCTGTACTGGTGCCTCACCGATACAGCTTGTTTCTCCCCCTCTATCGTATGAGGGCAGACTGGGATGGCGGTTTCACTCAGAGATATAGGAACTCTTGACTCTCTCTAGCGGACGCTGCTAGCAGAGGGACTCAGGAGCAAAGGCGGTTTCACCAGCGATATACCGCTGAGTGAAACCGACATCACGGTCTGCTCCTCGTACCGGTCCTGGGCGATATATCACCCAGGCCTAACTGAGTGGCAAATACACCCTTTCCCAACAGTAAATATACCGAAGACTTTTACAGACAAAGAGAAAGGGTTTGCCAACCTTATGGTGCAAAAGATATCCCCAGCTCATACATAGATAGGGTGGGGGTGGGGAGGCAAATGACACATCTTAACAGCTATCATGATGACTGTGCCACCACTATATTTGGGTCCCTTCCTGCCCATTTCAAAACAGGGGAATAACAGGCAAAGGAAGATGTATCAAGGGGAGAGAATATAACTCGGCTCACTAGTTACAGTGCAAAAAAAGGGGGGGGGGATACAGAAGAGCAAGAAGGGTGGAGATCCCTTATTCTCCCAAGTCACAAACCACCCACCTCTCTGCCATGATGCAGTTCAAGGCTGCGCCAGCTGGGAGCGCTTGTCATGCCAGACACTACCGACGGCATCACGCTTCCCACCAGCGCCTGACGAGGAAAGGGGGAGAAGGCAAGAGCACAGGGGTCCAAAGGCAAGAAGACGTGTGTGCAGGAGGCGGAGGGAGGGTGTGTGAAAGGGGAATGTGAAAGTGAATGAAGGTGCGAAGAGGGAAGGAGGGAGGATGGCGGGGGGGAGAGGAGGCCGGGACGTACCTTGTGCCCACCGGCAGAAGATGGTGTCGGCGAGGCCCTGCGTGCCGGGCTTCTTGCCCCACACCAGGTGGACGACCTCCTGCCCCAAGTCAGCCATGGCGGCGGCTCCCGGCGGCGGCGGAAAGGCGGCGGCGGCGGCGGCACAGGCGACGGAGGGGCGGCGGCCAACCTGCGTTCGCTGAACATGGGCAGGAGGCGGAGGAAGCGGCGGCGAAGCGGACTCCTCACGAGGCGGCGGCTGCCGGGCCTGAAGGGGGAGAAGCGAGGGATGCTGAGAAAGGGGGACAGGGGCAGACGGAGGCCCAGCGCCGCCCGTTGAGGCGCTTCTCCCTCGACAGAGGGCCGCGCCGCCCTCCCCCGGCTTCCCCTCAGAGGCCACGCCTGAGGAGGCCGCGCTTCCCCGCGAGGGGCCGCCTGGACCGACTCCCCCGTCGGGCGTCGCGGATGGTTATACTGACCGGCCTTTCTGCTCTTCCTCCTTCACTGCTGCGCGCGCGCGCCCGCCTGCCTCACCCGCTCCCTTCCTCAGGGCTCAGTAGTAATACTGAATAGCGGGGTTGGGCACTACGGGCAACCCCCATTGGAGCAGCTCCTTGACAAGCAAGCACCTCGTCGAATGGGAGGCGTCGATGCGGGGCTCACTTTCTCCCCCGCCTATCCTGACTCGGGGAGTTAACAACACGGTCAGAAGCGGGGCGGGGAAGGGAAGGGAAGGGATGCACACAAACACGCTCGGCCGCACGCCAATCAACAACAGAACTGGCTGTGATTCGACTGAGCTGCGCGACAGGCATGTAGGCGGGCCAATCCACGGCGGGCGGGCGGAGCTGGAGGAAGGGCGAGATGCTCATTCATAGGGTGGGTACAAAGAAGGGTTCGTTTCAAAGTGGGAGAGTCCCGCCCGGCTCTCGCTTCTTGTATGAATGCTCTGTGCGCGAGTGTCTAGGTAAAAATGGGAGGAGTCGTCGTGCACGCGGGTTGGATTTCTATTTTTTTAGTTTTGGAGGTTTTAAAATATTGCAGAATAGAATTTAGAAAAGGAGGATGAAGAGCATATTAAGTCAACACAACCCATAATATACCAATTACGAAACAAAATTTTAAAGAATTCCTTCCAGTAGCACCTTAGAGACCAACTAAATTTGTTATTGGTATAAGCTTTCGTGTGCATGCACGAAAAAAGCTCGTTCAGTGCATGCACACGAAAGCTCGTACCAATAACATACTTAGTTGGTCTCTAAGGTGCTACTGGAAGGAATTTTTAAATTTTGTTTCGACTATGGCAGACCAACACGGCTACCTACCTGTAACTATACCAATTACGATCCAATAATGTAAAGAAAGAAAAAGCAATTGGGTGCACAAGTTCAATGCCGGTAGATCAGCTTTGGGGCCAAGTTCCCCACAGGAAGTTCTGAGCAAAGGAGTTTTTGACAGGTGGGTGGTACATAATGCATACCCTCCAACATTTCTTAGGTGAAAATAGGGACATCCTATTTATCATCATCAAGAGCAATTTTTATTATTTATACCCCATCCATCTGACTGGGTTGCCCTGGCCACTTTTGGTTGCTTCCAACCTATATGAAAACATAATAAAACATTAAAAATTAAAAAGCGTCCCTATACAGGGCTGCCTTCAGATGTCTTCTAAAAGTTGCATACAGGTTGCGAACGTGATCCATGCGGGAAGCATGTTCACAACCCGCAGCATTCGCAGCTTGAAGTGCTGCGCATGCGTGTGACGCGATTCAGTACTTCTGTGCATGCGTGTGATGTCATTTTGTGTTTCTGCACATGCGTGAGCGCCGAAACCCAGAAGTAACCCGTTCTGGTACTTCCGGGTTCGGCACGGTCCACTACTCGAAAACACGCAACCCGCGGCGTTCATAACCTGAGGTACTTACTTAGCTCCTTGCCTCGGGGCTGTGGGTGGGTCGCATGATAGTCTAAATTGCTGTAAGTGAGCCATCAGGAGTCTCATTGTGCATTTCTCAGCATCTAATCCAGTTCAGCCCTAAGAATGAGGCCTTTCTTGAGCTTATGTAACATCCCTTTTTCTGCTTGATCGCCATTTGAGCACCAAAGTACAGTACTTGAAAGGGTATCACATGTGTGTGTGTTTGTAAAATAGTAGCGGAAAAGTGCCAGCAGTAGAAAACTGGGCTTGATGGAAAGAAAGAGAAATAGGAAACAATTTCCAGTGGGGTAACCATTTTCATCTGTAGCAACAAAAACACAGTTTGTGGCCCTTTTAAAAGACTAGCAAATTTATAATGGGAGAAGCTGTTATGAACTGGAGCCCACTTCATCAGATATATGACATGTTATCCAAGGTAGAGCAGTATACTTTTGACAGCAGAGGATTCTTAGCACTGACGCTGGAGGAAAATGAAATGCATAATAATAATACAGACTCTGATGATTATACGAAAAATCAAATCAATAGAGAGACCATTCACTAAGCAGCATTGAAGACAACACAAACATCCTGGTGTTGGCAACCTAATTAATACCTGCAGAGGTTGGGAGGGGGCTGTTCTTTTATCTCAGTTCAGGTCACAGGTGAAAAAACTGAACTTCTTGAGAAGTATAATTCAGCAGTTCCACACTGGAATTTCTCTTCAGTCATCGATAGTTCAAGTGTGACTACTGTAAGCTCAGTGGACCATATTTTCCCATTTATTGATAACTCAAGATATAGATACTGCTATTTCTTTTCTCAGCTGCCCTGAGGGGAATCATAGATAGAAATTATGAAAATTCACAAACTGTAGTAGACTACACACACGTAAATGGAGATGATGGAAAGTTCTACCAACGCAATCCATTCTTTCCCTTTAAAAAAAAAATCTGGCATGGAATTGGACAGGGGTAGGGAACCTCTGCCCATCTAGGCCTCCTCATTTGGCCCACAAGACCATTACCCCCACCTGCCCCACACCTGATGGCATATGTGGCATCAGGTGTGGGGCAGGTAGAGGTATACCTGATCCCTGCAAAAAAGCAGAATTAGCTTGTGGCAAATACTTGCACTCCTGTGCAACCTGCCTATGTTGTGGTAATGGATCAGACCCCATATTTGATACTCCTATTAATAATTTCCCTCAACCTAATGTAGCCCAGCTGAGCCTATTGCATGGGGCATGAAGGCATCATGTTTTCTATGAGATTCCCTCATCATGAGAGGCAACACAGGCCAGATTCACACACTGATCTTCTGATTCCCTCACCTTCTATCTTAAAACAGCATGACTTTGTCTCCCATCATAAACCATAACACTTTTAAGCTTATTGTAAAGCCATAAAACCTTGAATGGACTACATCTATTGCAAGCAATAAGCCACACTTACAACAAATCCATAAACTACATGTGTTTAAAAAATGCTAATTGCTCCCAATTAGGCAGGAAGGTTTGTTTTCATGGAGACAGCAATCTGCATCAGAATCTTTAACTGACAACTTTTAGCATGCCCAGTTGCACACCAGACATGTTTCCATGTCCAAAAGATTGAACGAATGTTATTCTAATAGTGGAATTTATTATTTTTCTTTTATGCATCCAGACATCCTGTAGAAAAACCATCCTGCTATAATTTACTGTAAGTTTGTTTTCCACTCGGAATTGTGGTAGTTAGCAATTAAGTTTAGGAATGGATTGTGGATTTATATTCTTCAAAGGAAAATTTAGTATAAATATTCCTTCTTTGGGGCATCTCTCCAGTCTTCTCTTGGAATGACTCACAACTAGCAACCAGGTACAGGTAATTATGGATTAAGAATGCATACTTCAATACAGTGTCCCCTTACTTGCCCAACTCCACCGCCACAATCTAAAAAGCCCCACAGGCGGTAACTTTTTCCCATAGGGTAGTTGTTCCCCCCAATGATCATTCTGGTTGGCCTTTTCTGACAATATAGCTTCAAGAATGAGGACTGCTTGAGGTATGTGAGAGTAGCAACAGTGTTTTCCACTTAGTGCTTGGAACAGGGCCAACCCTACAACACCCTTCCATGAGGCAAGATGAGGGGACTGCCTCAGGTGGCAGAATCCACAGGGGCAGCAGATCCCAGTGTAGATCTTTATTCCCCCTGTGTTCCTGATGTAGATCATCGCTTATCCCTTTTCCCTGATTGAGAGGGGGTGCCATAATGTCTCAAGCCATCCCTGGCTTGGAACTAGCCAGTGTCCTTTTTAAAAGCCCTTTAATTTTCAAAGCAATACTGCTTATCTAACACCAGGTGTCAATGCTGCTCTTCCAACTATTGGAGTTCCTGTGTAGGACCTATTTCATGAATATTCTCTGCACTTCCTCTGGCCTTTGATTTTGGTTTGGGTCCATTAGCTGCTGCTTTATATCAATCAATATCTTATATGGCTGGTGCATCAAATACTCTACTGCATTTGCTCACGGTAGCTCTTCACTGCAGTCTTGCAGAACCCGGATAAGATTTTAAAATCAAGATTAACTCTGAGTTAATTAAATTGAAGCCACTTGAAGGAGAAGTGGGTTTCTACCTAGAATAGCTTGTCCTTAAAATGATGGCTTCTGTTTTCTCAAGTTTTGCTTCCTTTTTTTGAAATAAGGGACACAGTCTATAAATTGCTGGCATAGCTCACTAGACTTTGAGTAACTCACTATCAGCGTAATCTATTTCAGAAGCTTACTGCTGAATCACCACTGTGAGTTCCTTAGAGGTAGTGTTGGGGTAGCAGCTAGATTGTTGGACTAGCACCTGAGATTGTTGTTGTTTAGTCGTTTAGTCGTGTCCGACTCTTTGTGATCCCATGGACCAGAGCACACCAGGCACTCCTGTCTTCCACTGCCTCCCGCAGTTTGGTCAAACTCGGGCTGGTAGCTTCGAGAACACTGTCCAACCATCTCGTCCTCTGTCGTCCCCTTCTCCTTGTGCCCTTCATCTTTCCCAACATCAGGATCTTTTCCAGGGAGTCTTCTCTTCTCATGAGGTGGCCAAAGTATTGGAGCCTCAGCTTCACGATCTGTCCTTCCAGTGAGCACTCAGGGCTGATTTCCTTCAGAATGGAGAGGTTTGATCTTCTTGCAGTCCATGGGACTCTCAAGAGTCTCCTCCAGCACCATAATTCAAAAGCATCAATTCTTCAGTGATCAGCCTTCTTTATGGTCCAGCTCTCACTTCCATATATCACTACTGGGATACTATGGTTCTATAGGACCTGAGATACTATGGTTCAAATCTCTTCTCAGCCATGAAGCATACTTGAGTGACCTTGGACCAGTCACTTACACTCAGCCTACCCTACGTCACAGGGTGGTTGTAAGGATAAAATGGAAGAGGAAGAGAAGTATGTATGCCACCTTAAGCTCCTTGAAGGAGAGGTGGGATATAACTACAATCAATCAATCAATCAATCAATCAGTAACATTGTATAAAAGCTACATAAACATCAGGTAGGACTTTCTGACAATTAGAGTCTGTTTGACAGTGGAACAGGCTCCCACAACCGGTGGAGGACTCTCCTTCCTTGGAGGTTGGATGGCCACCTATCATGTATGATCTGGTTGAGATTCCTGCCTTGCAGGGGGTTGGACTAGATGACCCAATGCAGTTGCTTCCAACTCTACAATTCTATGTTTCTATGATTTGCATTTAATAATGACTTGCTCAGCCTGAGGTTCACATTCCCTCCTTGGCATATTTCTGGTTGTAGGCATGACCTATGGAAGAAGCAAGGCCTTCTTCGGGTGTTAATACTTTGAACGCTTCCAGGTTGTATATATGCACAAATAAACCTATATCATAAAGACACCACAGTATCTGCTGTCTCTCATTCCGAAGGAAACACAAACTCTGGAATCTCTCACTGCTCAGTGACTGGGCTGGCATGCAACAATATGTACATAAGCAGGGGTTCTTGTAAACAGACGGGGGTGGCTTCGTGGAGGGATGCAGAGGGCCCAATCCATATATATAGTACACCAAGCCCAGGGTATTCTCTTGACAGCCCTGCTAGTTGTGAACATGTGTTTATGATTTGATTCAGCTCCAAAGTAGTTTCATGGTTGAGCCACCCTGATATTAATGGTTTGCAAACAGATTTAAAACAGCAACAACTTGCAGGCAATCTTAAATATGGATGTTGAGACAATAATGGGGTGGGGGGGGGGAGAGGAATATAATAAGCTTTCATAAAGCTTTTTTTCCCTTTCATGTAGATAGCTTGTATACGGCAAGTCGAGTTCAGTATAGACAAAGAGGAAATAATTAATCTGGGAGCAAGAGACCAGCCCAGGAAATGTGTGCCAAATGGAGCAATCAGCCCATATATTGGCTAGGGAGAGCAGCGGGGAATTTATTGTGGAAAGATCTCAAGACTGATCAGGTCAGTGCATAGCTTCAGTGACAACCGAGGGTGAGCAATTTACTAAGTTGAATAACGGACCCACGCAGAATGCAAAAGCAAAAGAAATGGAACTTTGGTTAGAATGCAGAGGAATAACAGTCAGAAGTGTGTCCTGAGCTGTCCAAGGCTTTGTGCAGATATCCACAATTTTAGCTGGGAGCTGGAAATGCACTACCTAATATTTTGTGCCCAGAAATAAGAATCCTGCATTTACCCCCTCTGCCATTCCCCATCGCATAACAAGAAAGGAAATTGCATTTGAAAATGATAAAAGGGAAGAGAAATTATCATGGGTGGGGAAGTAAGGTTTGTGCTGTCTTCAGCTTACTTTTGAAGTGGCTAAGAGGTGCTTGTGAGTCTCTCCTCATTCATCCTACAAATATTACTCAGTTGTTTGCACTCCGCAAACTTCCCAGGTTCCCATTCTTCCTGCAAACTGCATTATGTCCTTGACAAACCATTCCTGTAAATGCCGAAAGCGCGATTCTGCCTACCAGGTGCCTGGGTTGGGCATTGATTGTAAAACAACAACAACAACAACAACCCTTCCCCCATTTAGAAGAAATAATTGCAGAAAGAGGTAAGGAGTAAATGGAAGATCTTCCCTTAAAAACAAAATCAGCCAGTGCACTGATCTCAGGCAATAGGTAGTCACCCTCCCCGGATTCCCACACTTTGATTAAAAGACAGGAGAAGATATGAAGCAAAAGTAAGTCTTCGCATAGAAGTTCTTCAGATCAGGAAGCTCAGGCATCTTGGGGAGCTAGAGAGCTATGGAGAAATGTTAAAATGGGAAGGGGAGGGGGGAAAGCACCACACACAGTGATTAAGTAAACTCAGTCCTGTTGTTGTTGTTTAGTCGTTTAGTCGTGTCCGACTCTTCGTGACCCCATGGACTAGAGCACGCCAGGCACTCCTGTCTTCCATTGCTTCCCACAGTTTGGTCAAACTCATGCTGGTAGCTTCGAGAACACTGTCCAACCATCTCGTCCTCTCTCGTCCCCTTCTCCTTGTGCCCTCCATCTTTCCCAACATCAGGGTCTTTTCCAGGGAGTCTTCTCTTCTCATGAGGTGGCCAAAGTACTGGAGCCTCAGCTTCAGGATCTGTCCTTCCAGTGAGCACTCAGGGCTGATTTCCTTCAGAATGGATAGTTTGATCCTACACCCACCAAAATCCCCGATAATTTATAAAGTATCTTGTGAAAGATCTCACATTTTTCCTGTAATCTTGGCAGCCTCCCACTTTCTTGTCTGATGGCTTGTCTCACCTTGTGTCAGGGTGATGGCTCAGCCATCACGTGTCTCTGTTCATATTTACTAACTTCAGGAATTATAGGGAGAACCCAGGAATTTTAAGGGATCCTTGCCCCCTGCAAACCCATAACACTATGAATAGCTGGGAGGACAGGAAGATGCAAAGAGCTAACCCATACACCATTCTTAATTATAGTAAGTTTATGACCTACTGGGGATATAAAACATCCTATTGATTTCTCCTGCAGCTTGTATTAGTGGTAATCATCTTTTATCTAGAGGGAATGGAAAGTAAAATGATTTATAGTTCTGTTTCTATGGAAGCTCCTAATTCTAATTGCCAACAGGCTTTTTCAAAAAATTGCTGTTACGCTAAATTCTGACAATGTATTTTTAGCCGAAAGGCACATTTTGATGTTTGTACTCATCCTGAACTAGGCATTAAAATGCTGTCAGTGGATGGATATGCACCACAGATTGAAAACTACTTGATCTAGCACAGAAAGGTAGCCGTGTTGGTCTGCCATAGTCAAAACAAAAAATTTTTTTCCTTCCAGTGCTACTGGAAGGAATTTTTTTTTGTTTTGATCTAGCACAATACTCATAATTTAGTAGGATCATGCAATCCTGTGTGCGGTTTCCTTGGAGGAAGTCCCATTGAGCTCAGCGATGCTCATTTTTGACTGCTGAGGTTCAGCTTGCAAAACACAGCGTGCTTTAGCAAAAGACCTTCAGCCGGCTGAAATTCAATCATTAGCTTCCAATCAGGAACATTCTCAAAGAAGTGCTGCCATTTAAGCTTCCAGCATGAAACTCAACAAGAAAAAATATCCAGCCTCATTTCCTGAATTGTTCCATAGTCATTCTGACACAATCAAACAGTAAAACTTGAAAGCTTTGTTATTACCTCATCCACTTGCTAGAGACAAGAGGGTCTGTCAATTGCCCTGGCAATGCAGCAGATGATGTCATTGCTCTAGCTTGGCAGGTGGTGGGATCCTAGAACTTCCCTCTTCTTCATTCTTCTATTACGTCAATGCACACAAGGGTGAGGAATAAGAGAAACACAGTTTCCTTAATGATGGGTATTCAACCACCTACCTTTTCATCAGTAGTGGATGAAGTCGTGGGGCAGATGCATTTACCTGGCCTCTTGGCAGGTGAGTCACCGCTGGTTACTGAGAGGGGCAAGGTGGGTATGGTGCAAACACACCAGCAGAGCCAATCCAGTATTCCTGCCTATGCGTTTGCAGCATGCTGCCCTCTCTGCTGCCTCACCCTTCCCTTCCCTTGTAAGCAGTAGTGACTCATCTGCTGGGAGGTTAGGTAAGTGTCTCTCAGCCACCCCACTGTCCACTACTGCTTCTCATTATTCATTGTGGTGGGCATATCTGGTGTTATACAAGTGATAGTTACATTCTAATTCTATACCTCTGTGACAACAGGATGCTGGATTTGATGTGCCACTGGCCTGATTCAGCAGGATCTTTTCATCTTCTTAAATGTTATTTTTTTAAAAAAGGGGGGGAGAGAGAAATAAAGAAATGCAGTCGTACCTTGGTTTTCGAACAGCTTAGTTCCCAAATGTTTTGGCTCCTGAACGTCGCAAACCTGGTAGTGACTGTTCCGGTTTGCAAACAATTTTTGGAAGCCAAACGTCCGACGGGGCTTCCGCAGCTTCTGATCGCCTGGAGGAGCTTCCTGCACCCAATCAGAAGCCGCAATTTGGTTTTCAAACATTTTGGAAGTCAAACAGACTTCTGGAACGGATTCCGTTCAACTTCCAAGGTAAGACTGTCGTGACCCGCAGTGGAAAATCAGAGAATATACGTTCTCACAAGTAACAGAGAAATATAAAACTTTTAAGTTGCCAAGTATGTCAAGAATTGTTGTGTGCAATCCTGACCTCATAGAATCAATTGGAACGTTGCCATTGATTTTGGTGGGAGGGAAAGCACTGTGTGTTCTGCCTCATCAGCATAATGACTGTGACAAAATCCATATTTATTTACATAGCCAATAACCGATAGTCAGTGGCAATAGGAAACAGTTTTGAAAGATACAAACTTATTAATGTTGCCAGGAAGTGAGAATCAACTGGTGCATGTTTCGTTTGTTCATTTATCTTCAGCTCTTTAAAAGAATCAAGTCATGTATGATATGGTTTACTTAACAAATACTGCATGAGCATTGTTAGAATTTGCTGACAAAACCCCCAGGTTATGTAACATGTGTGTAAGAACTATCACATGCCTGCTTTCTCTAACCTCTGGATACTGTCAGATTCTAGCTTCCATCAGTCCAGGACCAACATAGTCAATGGTCAGAGACGATGGGAGACAGCAGATCAGGACTGCTGCCTACATTTTGGACTGTCCTTGGCAATGGAAGCTGTCACTGTGAGCTTCTGCACTTCAGAATTTGCCAGTGCACCAGCACAAAACAGTCCTGACCCCAGCACAATAAGTGTTCATTTGTCCTCTTGCGCTGATCTCACTGAAGAGCTGGTTCACACATGCAGCTGAATTTCTTACCCAGGAATGACCAGAATTTCAAGCCTGGATTCACATGGAGAAAGTAGGGTGTGGCACAAATCTTTCCCAGCTTTACTCAGCAATTGAAGCTAGGATCTTTTAAAAAATGCCATGCAGGTGCTGTACCCCTGAGAGCATGGGCCTCCCTTAATGTCACTGCCTGTATTTATTAGAATATATGCAATCAAAATGGAATAACGTGAAGCTGTCATATGTGATCATGTAGCTGATTGGGATATTTGGTCTTGGAGGACTTTCAGCAAAGTGGGAGCAGATTGACAAAAGCTTTGTAGGTCAATATATAACTACTATGTACCCCAAGTTAACTTGCTTTTGGCCAAAGTATGTAACAGCAATGGTTTTGCCAGCTGTATCTATAATATATGCCATACAGAGGTTGCACGAGTGCAGTGGAACTTAGGAACATAGGAACCTGCCGTATGCTTAGTCAGATCATTGGTCCATTGAGCTCAGCATTGTCCAACATTGACAGGCAGCAAATCTCCAGAATTTGAGGCAGGGGTTTCCCAGCCCTACCTGGGAAGTTTCATTACAACCCAAATGGTACATAAATCTTGTGAAATAAAAATAACTGAGTTGTGGCCATTCCCTTAGCAAGTGTGGTTACCCTCCAAAATTATGGGAGTGCCCAAGAGGTTGCTGCTGTGATTGTGTAGCATTGGAAGAGTTTGTTCATTACGTTGCCTCAAAAGGAGTCAGGCCCAATCCTGGATTCTTTGCAGGTGCTTAGTGGTAGATTTTATTTATTTATTTTCTTGAATTTCTGTCCTGCCTTTCTTCTGTGGTGGAGCCCAAGGTGACACACACACACACACACACACACACACACACACACACAAACAGTTCCCAGTCACTGAAGAGACACAGATCTGCTTAGTTGCAGCAAGGTGGCCACCTCTTTTACCTTCACACCCTGAGATTTCTGAACCCAGCCTCTGCAATGCATTGTCAGGTGCAGTAGTGACCTTGAGCACTCCCATTGTTTTAAAAACGGTAATTTGGAAATGGGCTTTTGTTCGCTTAAGAATCATTCCATCACATGTTTCTGCCCACAAGAGGGCACTGTAGTTCTTAACATAGTGTGAGCATCAGAGCTGTTTAATTTGCTAAACCGGAGCAAGATTCTATGGTGGAACAAGGGAACAAACAAGAATTTAAGTACCAGTGTGAGACGCTAGCTTACGCTAGTTGAACATGGTGATGTGCCAGAATTTGTCCTCTGATTTCTCAAAAGTTTTCTTCTGCAGCGAAAGAGGGTTCCATTATTCTGCTCCTTGCTTGGGGCTAGGCATGTACAAAAGCACAGTTTCCTATTCCTCCCTGAATTCAGTGCATATGGCCCTGTTTCTGTTCGACTGCAGGTCACCTTCTGCCACAAACTATGCTATTCATTTTGCTGTCCACCATGGGGAAATCATGTAACTTATTTAATTAATCACTGTCATTATGTTATTCCATCCCATTCATTTCAATGCAAAGGAAACACAACATAAATTTTTTTGGGGGGGGGGAGAGAGACATAATCATTACATATCATTTGCAAACTGAAAGCAACAGCAGTAACAAATATTGATTTCTGGATTCATTTGCTTTCTGGACATGGGATGAATAAGAAAACATTGGCAATTTCTGCTCCCATTTTCATTAAAATTATCCATACCCAGGGCACTTTAAAAATTCATATCATTTGGGGTGGGGTGAGCTTACCTTATCATTGTGAGGTGGCTGTAGCTCATGTGCACATTTCTTTCAATTAAGCATCTCTGCAGCCTCCTTAGCTGCCTCAACTTCCTGACCTGAAAAAGCTCCATGGGAGAAGTTAACTATTGACATCATCCCATGAGCTTTAACTGAAGCATGAGAATCAAAGGAGGTCCCTTACTGAGCCCCTACTGTGCAGTCACTGATTTTGTTTTTAATGAAAGTCCTAGTTTTTATCTTTCAAAAACCAAAAAAACCCTCTCTCACTGATTTATTTAAAGAGGGGCATCCCAACCTTCCTGTTCTTACAGAAAGCCAAGGTAAGGGTGTCACTGAGGCTTTTTGAAGGAAACATCAGCATCCAGGGAGGCTGCACAGTGCAGAGCACTGGAGAGTCGATTTGCAGAATAAAGGAAAGGGAACCCACAAAGAGCCTTTGGCCACCTTGAAAGTAAGGTGAGCAGAACAGGAACCCTGAACCTTGTCCGTGAGAATTTCCCTGAAATGTTCTTTCCTCTTTCACCATTTTTGAATGTAATTTCCCATAAATTTACAGTGTGTGTGTGTGTGTGTGTGTGTGTGAGAGAGAGAGAGAGAGAGAGAGAGAGAGAGAGAGAGAGAGAGAGAGAGGAGGGAGAGAGAGAGAGAAGGAGAAATATTCAGCACAGCATTTCTGGAAGACCTGGCTTTGAAAGTTTCAAACACTCAGCAGCTCAGCTTTGCTTTTCCACAGCATCCCTGACTTTGAAAGAAGAGTCTTGCCAGGATTGAAAGTTTAGAATTCAAAAGCTTATATCTTATTAAAGATGACAAACCACAGAGCCCAATTTTAGTGTCTAGTGGACATGCCCAAATAAGTGCCGATTGAAAAGTCGCTGGTTGTGTTGGGATAAAGAACAAAAACAATTGGGGTCCCTAGAAGCCAATGCAAGAGCAATTAGAAAATATAAAAATGGCATGGTATTATGCTCAATAAATATGTATAAACCATAAACTACAGAAATAAAAAATGAATAATACAAATCAGAAGATGACACACCAGTAGAAAAAAAAATCATTTTGACTGCTCAGTCTTCTTCAATTTAGTCTGTTTCCTCAGTAGTCCTTGGAGAGAGTGATAACCTTAAACTCTGGAAGAGGCATTCCAGTTCTTGTGCTTTTCTGGCAAATAAAGCTCGTCCCCCCATGCAGCTGCTTTTACCTTGACAAATTATTTAACTGTAAGTACAACTTATTATTATATATCCAACACAGTATCTATCTATCTATCTATCTATCTATCTATCTATCTATCTATCTATCTGTTGCACTTTCCCAGTATGAACCATCCAGTATTTCACTCAACTTCTGCACATAAACTTCTCCCAGAAAAAAAAGACGGAATAAACACAACTTTCTGAAAACCTAATTTATAATGGCTATGATAATGCCTTCGAAGGTGATTAATTACCAGCAGATGTTACAGGTATGAAATTAACTCAAACTTGACATTGAATCCATTAGGACTTACAGAATTTAAAGGGAACATTCAATGAACTTCATGCTTATTGAATGTGGGTCTTGCCCTTTGAAATGAGACATCAAGAGACCACAAGGCTGTTTACAACACAAAGTACAAAATACATAATACTGTATAACAGAAGTTGTTGGTTTTTGTTTTTTTAAAGACAACACCCCCACCATACTTTAAAAGGCCATAGACTGGTTAACATCTGAAGATACAGTGGTACCTTGGATTAAGAACTTAATTCATTCTGGAGGTCCATTCTTAACCTGAAACTGTTTTTAACCTGAGGTACCACTTTAGCTAATGGGGCCTCCAGCTGCCTCCGCCGCACAATTTCTGTTCTCATCCTGAGGTAAAGTTCTTAACCCAAGGTACTATTTCTGGGTTAGCAGAATCTGTAACCTGAAGTGTCTGTTACCTGAGGTACTACTGTATGTTACAAAGGTACCAAGAGAGCCTCCTTTGGAAAAGCATTCCACAAACAGGGAGCCACCACATATGAATCTGCTCTATGACAACAAAAGCATACAATTCTGCTGGAGTATGTTGATGTTCTAAAAAAATATGTAGCTAATGGGGCCTCCATGGAATTAGTGTGAATCTTACTCTTGCACTTGCTAATATTCATTCTTCAAGTTCTGCTGCTCTGCTCCATTTGTAAAACTACTGAGGACAAATATCCTACCATCCTTAGGATGAATAAGAATGGGAGGGAACTTACAGTTTAGGAAACCTATACTGAATAGTTTTACTAACTGTCAATCTATTAATGTAATATGTGGTATTTTGTATCCTTGCTTATTAATCTCTGTGGGACAAACTAGTAGAGCTTCAAGAAGTCATATAGTGAGTATATGAGTAAGATCCGCAGTAATACCACAACAAAAGCAGCTGCGTGGGAAAAAACACCCCTTTATTTGCCAGAAAAGCACAGGAAGAACCAGCAGTTGAATGTTACTACTCTCTCCAAGGACAATGGAAAAAAACCAGACTGAATTCTGGTTTATAAATATAAATTCTGTAGTTTATAAATATTGAGTCTAATGCTGTGCCATTTTTTATTTTCTGGGTCTCATAATTGTTTTTGCACTGGCTGTGTTGGGCTTACTGTGGAAACCGGGTTATGTGATAGGCAATATTGGAAAAAAACAAAAACTTGGGAGTTAGTGGCAATTAATACATATTCTGTTGTTTTTCTTGGGCTTTTGTTTCCTTTAAACCTATAATCTGTGAACTAGAAGGACCTCACCTAGTGTGGCCACAAATAAATTGGTGAGCCACAAGTGGGAGCTGCAATAAAATGTTGCAGAATGAAGTGCTGCTGCTCCAGGATTCCACTTCATTCCATGTCCCCACCCTGACTGGTTTTATTTCTCCCTCACCTCCAAGAGCTTAGTCCTCATCGAGCTATTTTTAAAATCCTGTCCACCTTGAGGTTTCCCCAGGCTTCCGATACCTCCATCATGTCCAGTTTTGGCTTCATACAGGGCTAGTACCAGATTCCAGGGGCCCCTCAGCACAGTGCCATTGATGCCCCCTATCTCTAACACACACACACACACACACACACACACACACACACTGCAGACCTCAGCCTCACCTCAGCAGGGAGTGGTGGCACAGCCAGTTTGGGTCAATAAAGGTTCACTCTGAGGCCCTGGGACACTAGGCCCGTATCTGACCTGGCCGGCTGCTGGCACCAGGCCTGGCTACATACACAATGGCACTGACAGACTGAACCTCATAAACAGAAGGAATGATGTCAGGATTCAGCTTGTGAAAGCCACCTGGGACTGTAACCTGCAATCCATCCGCTGCGATACATTTTAATCTTATGAACGTTTCAGTGACTCAAATGCTTTCTGATCTTTCAAGGACCAGTTGATCCAATAAAAGATACGGCGGCACCAATTCCACTTCGAAAAGGAGATTGGTTTGAGGACAGCCGAGAGAAATTTCATCCTAATATATATATTTTTCCCTCGAGAAAATTGTCGGCAAGTGAGATATAAGGTATATAGCAAAAGGGCCGGTATGCGCCACCCTGCGCTCCCAACTGCCAGAAGAGCTCTGCAAGTCTGTTATTATGACGGTACAAAAGGAAGAGAGTGAATAGGTGATGCAGAGACATTATGGCAAAGCTTGTCCTGAGATGTCCTAGCCATTCTTTGGAGACTTGATGAGAAAGAGCCTGACATTCACATACTCCATTGGGTGACAGGAAATAGCTGGAGCTGAAATGCATTCTATTGAATAGCATGAGGCTCAATGGCAGTGAAGTGTATAGCAGCAGATATTGTTATTTTGACCTAAGGAGTCATACTATTCCGCCTTGAGTATAAAATAGAGAGGATGGGTCTGAACTGCAAACTCCTCTTCCTCTCTGAAATTAGAGGCAACCAAAGGAACACAAGTGAACAACACAAGCAACGCTGACACCAAACTCTACATACATTAAACATAATAGAAACACCGCCACCCGACCCCACCCCCATCCATCTTCCCTCTCTCCACCCCCCCTTTCTTTTTTCTTTCTTTTTTCTTCTCCCCCTAATGCCTCAACAAATGAAACGGATTTGTAAAAATGTTACATGGAAGAAAAAAAAATACGAGGCACTACACTTTTGTAAAACAAGAAAATCCTTAATAAAAAATATTTTTTAAAAAAGTGTATTAGCATACTCTGAACATAGATTTTAATGCTACTTCCCTGTAAACTCCAATTAAGATCTGGGCTGGGGGTGGGGAAACCTCCACATCTATCCTGTCTCTTCTAGCACAAAAATGTTCTTGCTAATACTGAGCATTGGTAGTGAGCGTCAACAGGAGTAGAACCCAAATGGGGCCACTGAGAAGAGGAGCCACCATGCTTGGATGATACCTGAGCATTCCAGAATGAGAGAGAGAGAGAGAGAGAGAGAGAGAGAGAGAGAGAGGACAAACATTCAGGGGGGCAGCCCTCTCCCCAGCAGCCCAACAGGGGTTGAGCATGCTCGCCACAGAACACTGACAATTAGTTGGAAAAGAAGACCAGGAGTTAGCCAGTGTGGTGTAGTGGTTAAGAGGAGTGGACTTGTAATCTGGTGAACTGGGTTCGTGTCTCCGCTCCTCCACATGCAGCTGCTGGGTGACCTTGGGCCAGTCACACTTCTCTGGAGTCTCTCAGCCCCACTCACCTCACAGAGTGTTTGTTGTGGGGGAGGAAGGGAAAGGAGAAAGTTAACCGCTTTGAGACTCCTTCGGGTAGTGATAAAGCGGGATATCAAATCCAAACTCTTCTTCTTCTTCTTAGTGGGGAAATAGGATATTCTGCTTGGGGAGAAGGACTGGTTGGAATCCTAAACAGGAGGAGGAAGGGATGTCAGAGAATTCCAATGAAATGGGAGTGGAAATTGTCAATGTTTGCTTATTCATCCCATGTCTTGGATGAAAATCAATCCAGGGAATACGATCTGTATTCGCTGTGGCTGCTGCTTTCAGTCTGCAAATGATATGTAACTGATAACGTCTCTCTCTCCCCCCCGCATTTGCATTTAATTTCCTTCGCATTCAAATGAATGGGGCGGAATAACATAATAGCAATGCATTCCATAATTAATTACATAAACTTTGTAAACTATGCCATTTTGCCACAGATTGAACAGTGTCCTTTTTTTTTTTGGTGGCAGATTAGCGCCAGCAAAATGGAAGCAGTGGTACATGCAATGAACACAGAGTGGAAAGGAAAACTATGGCTCCTTACAACCCTTAGGATGGAGTACAGGATACGCTGCAATATTTTATTGCGGTTTTCATTTGTGCCATTCTAACAGTCCAATCCCAAAGATGGATTCATATGCCAAAGTGACTGACCAGGTCAAATACTTTGCTAAATGATGGGGGTGGAGACATTCCTTCAGGTATACAGGGCCAAGGCAAAACAAGCAGTATACCATGCTGCTTGTTTTTAGGTCATGCCATGATGAAATTTGGACATTGTGCATGCATGCTAAGCAGCTCCAGAGCAGCTCAGACATAGCACTTAGACGTACTTTACCAACATATTACAGGGTTACGTTCTGCCTCCAGGGCTGGAGTCAGTATGCATTTGTAAACCCATTCCTGGGAATCACAAGCAGAGAGAGTGCTGTTGCACTGAGCTGCTTCTTGTGGGCTGTCTGTAGGCATCTGGTTGGCCACTGTGAGAACAAGCTCCTCAACTAGATAGGCTCTGGCCTGATCCTGCAGGACTCTTGCTACATTATTAGCTTAGATTAGAGTTATCCAATGTGGTGTCCTTCAGATATCTGTGCTCCCACCTTTCTAGCTGGCTGGGGCTGATGGGAATTGCCATCCACAGCATTGAGAGGGTACCACATTAGTACATTTCTTTCGTCATATCAATTAGCCTTGGTCCAAATCCAAGAAGCTACTATATAATGTTTGGGGCAGGATGCTAAACCTCTTTCATTTTAGATGTGATCAAAACAGTTTAACTTTCAAATTTATTGTTTGGGTAAGTTATCCCACTCCCACCCCATGCTTATACTTCTATATTTAATTTTATTCAGAAGTAAACGGTAGTTATAAAACATTATCGTCTCACTTGGGAACTAAGAAAACCAACAAAGCACAGGGCAAAGGCATTTAAATCACGACCCAGACACTCCATCATCGCCCAACTTTATATCCATTTAAAAGGGCATTATGTGCCATTTTCACCCTATAAACAGAGAAAGGATAAAAGATAAGAATTTATTGTTGCTAATAAAGAAAAGAGACAGTGGGGTGGAAAAAAAGGGGTTGAAATAATTTAACAACTTTTTGCAGTTCAGCAGATATCACAAACATGGAACACCCCAAACAGTCCATTATACATTTTAATTCACAGTATAATATCTCTTCACTTTGTATAGAAAGTCAAAACAATGTCATTAATTACGCTGTGATTTTTAGGATTTGCCTAAAATGCAAATCTTGAGTTTGCTAGAATGGTTTCTGTTTATGTAGAAACAAGGGTAGCATGTGTTGCTGTTGTTTTAAAGAAACCCCTAAACTTTAAGAAACACAGCATA
Organism: Podarcis raffonei; assembly: GCF_027172205.1. Taxonomy (NCBI): domain Eukaryota; kingdom Metazoa; phylum Chordata; class Lepidosauria; order Squamata; family Lacertidae; genus Podarcis; species Podarcis raffonei. Next base: position 24,978,457 of record NC_070613.1, on the reverse strand, counting down.
TGTTTCTTGAATTTCAATCGAACTTGAAAGTTTCAAATGGCTTTTAGTTCATTACTTTTTCCTGCCATTTCTTGCTATACGTGACAATAAAAACAACAATCACATAGGTGAGGATGGAGGAGGAATTCAATTCAGTTATCAGTTAAAGGCAAACCCACCTAATCTGTACTTCCCCAAACAATATGAGAACCAAAACACAGTTGTCCTGTGAAATATCATACTTCTCCGAATTTTGCAATGCAGTTCTCCAGCCTATGTGTACAAAAATAAAAATACTGGGGGCAAAGTTTCCATTAAAAGAACATTATTAGTGAAAACAATATACAGCAATGTAATTTTTTAAAGGAGAAATAGCTTTGCAAATATGTGTATGTTAGGCAAAATTGCATACGAACATGTATTTATTAGATGATATTTGCATTAAAATGTGTGAATCTTCATGGATACTATTTTTATAGTCACAACTTGATATGGAAATGTAGATTTGAAAACGAGGAACAGAAAGTTCACCCATCTAGATACAAAGGTTAAGATAGCCTTCCCCAACATGGTGCCCTCCAGATGTTTAGGACTACAACTCCCATCACATATTGGCTGAGGTTGATGGAAGTTGTAGTCCAGAACATCTGGTTGCTGAAAGTTAGGTTACAAAAAATGCATCAAAACACAAAATAAAATTCTGAACAGCCAGTACCTATGAGAGCCTATTGCATACCCAGAGGGGCATATAACCATCAACCCTCTTGCCATGCTTGTTTAAAGTGGCATGGTACTGCTTTAAATGGATGGTGCCGATGTGAACAAAGTGCCAATTCAATTTAAAACAAATAGCAGAACAGCAACACCTCAGAAATAAAAGGGTTTGTGATATGGAGCAGCCACATGTGCCATCTTTTGTCCTCAAGAAACTGACCCCGAAAAGAAGTTTTTCGCTGCTTGGTGAGAGGGGTGCAAAACTCTATGCAGAGAGTTTCTGGTTTAGTTCCCTTCTGATGAAACCTGTCATTGATAAAAGAGAGTTCAAGCTTCACTAAACCAATTAAAATGTTTTTTGGCCTCAGGAGGTAAATAAAAACACATGATAGAACTAAAGCAGAGTGGAGAGTGGTAATCAGTACAGTAGTTCGGTATTGAACAATATTGAACACTGTAACAATAACACATAATAAATCACTTTGAAAGCTGCATTCGATATATTTTTTCCAAGGACGAACGAAGTATACTCGCGAGGATTGAAAGGAGGCCCTCTGTTGGCTTCATGATATGTATTAGGAAGAAATGGCAATTTCTTTTTAAAAGGAAAACTTTCCCCTCTTGCACTGTACAACGTTCCTGCTATAGCAAGGGGAAGTGGGTAGATTGAGTTAAAAGCTTGTGCTTGACGTAGTACCTTTGAGCAACTGCACACATTACATGCCTAGGAGAACACCAAAACACTGTGATTGTGATAAACACATGAATTTATGAGCAGATACATAAGGGATATGTGACCAAACCTCTTGGCTGCAATTGTAGCTCCTTTGCTCTTGCCTTTGTGGCATAAGCAATCAAATGAGGAAGCTTCTAATTCAAGGATGATCCCCCTTGTGCTGGAGAAGGTGTTTGGAATATATATTTTTTTCAAGCGTGGTGGGAATGCAGAATAGTAAATGTGGCTTGGTCTTAGTATTTGACACAATTTCATCAATAATGGGTCAACTCCTGTTGCTTGACCCTTCCCTTTCACTGTTATCACTGGAAAGTGACCTTAATTCCAAGAGGTAAGCATAAAAATATTGTCTTATTTTTGCTGGTGGCTCATATGGTCATTGCTCAACAAAGGAAATGATGTACAGCACTACCTAAAGAGCCATGGTTCAATAATGTTTAGGATATAGCCCTGTCTGAACATCTTACACAACACAGATTAGTGGGGAGAGGTGAAGCACAGAAAGAACAGCTTGAGGAGATGTGGTTTTTATTTTTATTTTCCTTTATTAACAAGGACTCAGAATTCTCAGGCCCATGCAATACCCAAGTCCCACTTTGCAGGGGCTATGCTGATGCGTAATAGTCACACAAAACTAGTAATGATTCTGCTAAGATAATGCAATAAATTTGCTGTGCTCTGGTCTGACTCTGTGCTAAGTATTCTATAACCTGTATCTGTAACTAAATTCAACTGTGTATGGTTTCTTGAAGTTCTTTCATTTTGTTGTCTTGAAATCAATACAAAATTATTAAAGGGTAGGGAATGGCTTACTCTTTTTATGCAGAGAGCTGCATCGCTCTGTTGTAACACCTCCGAGCGCCACATGCTGGGGTGGGCCTGGGCAAAATGTAGGTGTGGCCATACACAGTCTTAGGCATGTGTGTAGACACCGTCAGTTTATCCTGATTTGCTTACTCAAAGCTTACATGGTGGTTAGACTAAGTTCAGTCTTCGTTGTGCATAGTCAAGATTTGTTTGTGTGCTGGTTTTATGACAATGAACATTCATCCTGGATTGTTTACATGTCTTCCCATGAATTGCTCATTCATCCCACACTTTTCAGTACATTGCCCCACCACCTTCCTAATTTCATTTTTAAAAAAAATATATTTATTAAGATTTTCAAATTTAATACAATAAAAAAAGAATCAAAAAGGAAAAAGCAAAAAAGATTAAAAACACATAAATTTCACAATACCTATTTTTCAATAACATATTTCCCTGACCTCCTCATACCTCCCTTTCTTGTATTCCAGTTCAAATTGTTATTTCAGCAAATCCTTATCCATAATTTTTAACCTATTTCTATACTTAGTTTAACATATTATTATTTTACTTTTTCTCTTTCATCCATTTCCTCAATTTATTTTTGCTAACCTTATTTTCATTTAATTTAGTTCATTTTAAAAAACCAATTTTGCCTTATCCAAACTTAAACATCAATACTTATACATCAATACACATTCTTAAAACATTCTTTCTAAAGTCGACCCAAATTCTCTTCCACGAATTTCCCAATTTTCATACACATTACAAAAACAAAATAAAAACAGAACACATTATAATTATGTACCCTTTGGATTCCCAAACCCCACCCCCCCTTTCCCGTTTTCAGTCCCCAACAAATGTCCATCAGTCTTAATCTAGTATTAGCCTGGAGATCTCACATCCGAGGCTCTTAATTCTCTCTCAATTCCTCTCTGCCGGTTTTTTTGATAGTCCTTAAAATTGAACACCAAATCTCGGAGAAGCTCTGGCCCTACGGCATCCATGTTTCTTCCAACCAGTCCTCCATACTTAAAAGTGGAGCCCAAATCTTGTTTCTTACTCCTTTCAAGTCCAAATGTCCCCAAGGCTCCAACCTCCACCTTAAGCAAATTTGTAATCCTTAGGTCTTCAGATCTCCACATAAGGAGATCTCTCCTTTTTTCAATCTCCAATTCAGGCCAGATTTTCCACATCAAGTTCTTATTTTCCTACATTACCATCATGTCAGGCCTCAAGTCCTCCTTCATCATCTGCAGAATTACAGCTCCTCCTTCCTTTTCTTCAGGGACAACATATGTCTCCTTCTCCAAATTCTCAAAGTTGTCAAGTTTCTCTTTTTGTTCAGTTAAATAAACTTCCTGATTCAAATCCTTATCAGATTCAATAATATTGTTTACAGTTGAGCCCAGAGTTGTAACATTTGTAGCCAAAACATCAATTTGGCCTTGTAACTTTCCCAAGAGAACAAAGACTCTGTCCAATTCAGCCTGAATTTTCCCTCTTCCTGCCATTCTTGTAATGTCCCAAAACCCCGTCTAGAGGGATTTTGGTTTCTTAATATTCATTCCAGTTCAAATCCAAAAATCCAGTTAGTTTGTATCAGTTCTTCCTTGTTTTCAACCAATTGTAACAAAATTGTAACAGATATAACCAGCAGAAGCAGCAGAAACAAAGTTCTCTTTTTCCATCTTGACAGCTAATTTGACAGCTGTCAAACTCTTTAGTACCTCATCAACAGGCTCTCTCACGGAACACTCCCGGGTCCAGGAGGGTTGCACTTCAGCTCCTAAAATTAGCTCTTTATCCTCCAGCAAGATTTCTTATACTGCCAAACCGTGAAATTAAAGTCTTTTACCAAAGAAGGAAAAAAGAGGTTCTCTCGACCTTAGTTAGCAGGTCCTTGCTTTAACTTGTTTACAAGACGGGGAGGCAGACTTCCTTTTTACACCTTCCCCGATCGTGCCTAATTCATAAAAAAAATTTCTTTACAATTCCAATTTCCGTAGTACTCACGGGTTGTTACTTTTAGAATCCAATTGTTCGCAAGAAGAAGTCAGCGCTCTCCGACCATGGCAATGCGGCTTCACTCCGCAGGAGAAGCAGTCGACTCTCAGCACCGTGCCGCTCACCCCGTCCCCCGTTCCGAAGCCTTTAAAAAGGCTCCTTCGCAGGTCGGGGGGGCGCAAATGGTGCCCGCCGAGTCACCAGGTTCACAGGCTTCACCGCCTGTGATTTTTGAGGGTCCCCGCGTCGCCGCAGCGGCAAGACCCGATCCTGCGGAGCCGATTCCCTCCGGAGCTCAGAGGGAATCCGCCATTAGTCGATGGCGCTAACCCGGAAGTCCCACCTTCCTAACTTCAAAATGTGAGTGTGTTTAAGTGAATTTGTTGCGCTAGGGCAACAGAATACTTTAATCCAGCATTTCCCAATCTGATGGTCCCAAACCACAAGTGGGCTGCAAAGCCTGTGTAGGTAGGTTGCAGACTTTATAAATGAACTCAAAATATCCTGTGATCAGATGAAGCAAAACTGAATAATTTTGTAAGTACTATAAATATTTCAACAATTCCACATTAGATAAACCTTTGCTTGGGGGCCTCAAGTAAACGTTATAAAATAAGCAAATGCAGTTGAAATGTGCTAAATCGATGGCTGTATTTACAGTATTTATGGCCAAAATTCATGTGGGAATAAATTGATGGGTCACCATGCCAAATAAATTTGAACTTTTGGGTTGCCATACCCAAAAGGTTGGGAACCACGGCTTTAATCCACTTTAATTGCAGAAACCTAAATCTCCTGTGTGCGCTTATTCCTTCCTGCAAAATAGTGACAGTCTGGAGACATCCCATGATGATTTGAAGAGCAGAAAGGGCAATTTCCCCACCCAGCTCAACACTGTGATGTGCTGCCTGGTGCTGCCTTTGATTTGTTTGTGGGGTCAAAAGAAAATGTGCCAGGCCGCAACTTGTGGCTTGCCACACTATGCGCCAATTAACCATTTCATCCTTACTGGGAAACTATAGTTACCAGCTTTGAAACAAGTCATGATCTTAAGTCAACTTAAGTGAAAAAGAATTAGGAGAATTGCCTGAGAATTCCCAGTTCCACACATTCAGATCACAAATACCTTAGTGCCAGAGAGCAGAAACCACAGGGAAATTATGGGGCTAGGAGGATGTAGCATGAGAACAAATCTTCATGGATTTAATATCACGCCAAGCTCTTTATAGTAAAACTTGTTCAGGTTACTCTCTCTGAGATTTGGGAGGATGCAGGTCAGCTAAACTGTTATATAGCTTGCTCTTGAGCTGGACTTTGGATTGTGTGGAAAACTCCTATGGGAAATATGCTTGATTTGGTTTTAACTCCCAGAGGACAACAGTCTTCATCATGAGAAGAATCACAAGGCTCTATTAGCCTTTGCTGCTCAGCGCAAAAGCCCCAACACAACATTTTCTCACCTTCCTAGAGGACTGTCAGAGGTCAAATGCAGGGAGTCCAATCTGGCAAGGTGTTGTGTGATGCTGTTTGCCACAGCGCCTTCATTTGGGGAGATGATTCTGAGTAGCACGTTCTGTTTCTGCTTTGCCCATCTTGCAACTCCATTGGAAATAAATAATTACACTGACACTTGAGGGGAAAATAACTTGAAAATGACCCAGTGTTTGTGGCTGGGAGAAGCTTTTCACACTATAGTACACGAGGAACTGGAATTCACTCTGATTATAGGCCAAGAAAGGCTTGGTTGGTGTAACAGACCCTCAACCAAGGGGTTTCAGGTCTCCCTGAAAAAGAGTATGGGCAGTTTTAACTCTACCATTAGGCAGATTGGGGTGACCACCTCAGACAGCTACTTTTGGGTGTCATGAAAGGGCAGCAAATGGTTAAGGTATTATTGCTGCATTTTCACTGCCACACAACTTTAGATGTTAAGATGTTGCGTCCAATGCTAGTCCTACACTGAGGAGACACACTGAATTTAATGAACCAAAGTTAGTCACATCCATCAGCTTCTAAAGGCCTACTTTGAGTAGAACTAGCATTGGATGCAACTCATTAGTATTATTTTATATGCCACTTAAAGCTAAAATAGGAGTCAAAGTGGTTTACAAGTATGAAACATATACAAACATCACTAAGCACCGCGATGGTAGGGAGGAGCTGTTTGCTGCTCTGCTTTAGCGATAGGAAGTCTTGGGCCATCCCTGGAGATGTCTGGACTTCTTCTGCCAACCAAGTTTGAGGGCATAACCAAGCTGCAGAATTAAACTTTGTCTAAGGTAATTCCCCCTTCCCAGAAGATCCCTGGCAATCTGTGGTCATGAGAATGGGGTGCTGACTGGGAATCTTTAGTGGAGATTAGACGCTGTTAAGTTCCCATAATTCTTTGGTGAAAGCCATGACAGCCAAGGTAGCGTAAAAGTCAATCTATGTTATTGCAGGGATAAGGGATTGGTTGCTGGAATGCTGCTCCCATCATCCTTCACCATTGGTTAGCCTGGCTAGGACTGATGGGAGTTGGAGTTCCACAGTATCTGGAGGACCACAGGTTTTCCATGCCTGTGTTATAGTATAGGTCTTGAGCATTGTTTTTTTGTGTGCGTGCGCGCTTTAACTAAAGATGCTACTGCTTAATTTTACCTCTAAATATAATATAATTTAATGTAAAACAAATCATCTCTATTTTGTCAGTGATCTCCAAACCCCAGCTGGCCAAAAGTTTGCTTTTGAGAACTTTTCATCCCATCACCAGTATCAACAGCCCGGAACCAAAATAAAACCTACCTGTAGAACTTTACAAAAAAAGAAGAAGAAGAAGACGAAGAAGACGACAGGTTACAAAAGAATGAAATGTTGAAGTACCCACTCAAGGATAAATTTGCTGTTTTTTTCTGTTTTTGTTTTCAAAGCACATTGTGGTAGAAGCTTTGGATGGCAGAAATGTAAAACATCCAATACTTAATATTATCTGCTTTAAACATGATGTGAATGGCTGTGCAACGCAGCTTTACTATTCCCAATTAATTGTGGAAAAATACTGCTTCCATTAGTAGCACAGTAAAAGGTAGCCCAGCACTAATGATAATAAATTGCAGCATTTTTAACAGAAATGGAACAGTTCTTTAAATTGCTTTTTGCCTTGCAGTATGAGTGTGGTTGAAAAATAATTTAACCCTCCATTCCTTTTTTGTGTGTCTTTATTTTACATGATGCCATTATACCTAGCCCATACAATGTCAGGTTAATAATAATGATATTGTAATATTAATGCAAGTAGGGGGGGAACTATACGTTTTGATGAATAATGGCCCTGTGTTTTTGGATCCCCTTGCCAAGTCATATTAAAATGACAAATAATTGCAATTGCTTTGCAGAGGAATGAAACAGGCTCTGTAGTCAAAAAGCGCATTAGGGACCAGGGGTGTCCATTTGTTATCCTTTGTCAGGAAAACATGGTCCTTAATGAAAGGGAATGAAGGGACACTGATTGAGGACAGTGACACTAAGCCTCTTTCTCAGCAAGAGCTCTGACGTGGGTATTAAGAAGCAGATTGAAAGGTTAAGGCACAACTTTGGAAACTCGAGAATCTGAAATAATACACCTCTTGTCGCTTGCCAAAACTGCCATTAAAAAAACAAAATAAAACCACAAGTTTGGGTGCCCTGATCATCAGAGGTCACAACGGACCAGAAAGCAGATGGCAGGTGCTGCAGAGAAATGCCCCTTGAAAAACAGAAACAAAATAGAGGTTGTTGTTTTTGTTTTTTTAAGAAGCCTTGTTTCCATTTCCCTGCTTGTCTTCCTAAGTGCTTTTCCTCCCTTCGACTCATTCTCTCCCTCACCACTGTTCCTGCAGCCTCAGCTGGGGCATTTTCCTGAGTATTAATAAGTATACTGGAGAGAGTTGATGGTCTGAGGTCCACTCCAGCCTTACGGAACGGAATCAGTCATTTGAAGAGCAGATCTTCAGCTGGTGCTGATTGCCGGTTGGTTGACTGGAGTCGACAGACACATGCCAATTTCTCAGCCCCCCAGGTGCTGGCTGGCCCCGCTGCTCCCCTCAGCCACTGCAGCTGAGCTCTCATTTGCTTTCACCTGGCAATAAGGACTCGGATCCTGGCTGCCCCGGGCAGCAACAAAGCTCCTCTCTCTCAAAGCTTTGCTTTTCCCTCTGCAGGGAACCATCTGAAACCAAAACTCCATGACCTGTGCAAAAGAGCTTTTTAAAAATGGCAGCAGATTCTGGGAGCACGTGGAAAAGATGGTGGGTCTCTATCTCCCTCTCTTCTCTAGTGTGACCTCTCTCTCCTGTGCCACCTGAGGCCATAGCTGCACATCTACCTGGCTTTGTAACCCCTCCATTTCCCAGAGAGTCAGCAGATGAGCAATGTGCTCTGCCATCTCTGCTTCTGGTAGATATAGGAGCATGGGAAGTTGCCACATACCAGCTTGGACTTTTTTTTAACTGCTAGCCCACTGTTGTCTGCTCTGAATGGTAGGATCTCAGGCCATCATCTGCTACTGAACCCTTTTAACTGAATATGCCAGGGATTGAATGTGGGACTTTCTGCCGCAGGGGTAGGGAATTTTAGTCCTGGGGATCCAAATCCAGCCCTCCAGGCTTCTCTGCCTGGCCCCTGGAGCTCTCCTCAGGCCACACTCTTCACCGACCTTGCTTCATTTCCATTTCACATGGGCCAATGCTATGTGAAGGAATTATGGGAAATGATCATGGTGGCTGTCTCTGCAGCCCACCTGGCACCCTTCAGATGTTTTGGACTACAATTCCCATCATCCCCAAGTAGCACAGCCATGTTGGCTGGGGAAGATTGAAGTTGTAGTCCAAAACACCTGGATGGTGCCATGTTGGAGAAGGCTGATATAGGGAATTGCAATGGATTGGGAAAACTGCTGGTTTAGTTAATATCTTAGAGAGACTTAAATCCCACCTCCCTCCACACACACCTTCTGCTGAGGTTTTCTTGACAATGACAAGAGGGACAAATTGTTCATAGATCTTATGTGGCATCTCAGATACAGTATATTTTCAGTTCTGTAATTTTCATGTGCAGTGCTTGGACTGGTAGGAGGAAGAGACAGAATGCCAATATATTGGTGAATAATGGGCTTATTTTTCTTGTTCACAGTCTGATCTTTCTGGACTTTCATCCTCAGAACTCCTCATTCTCGTGAGACTGGAGTAGATGACCCAGTGATGTGGACTGGAGTCTGTCTAAATTTGAAGGAATTCAGTGTGGGGGGAATGTAACATTTAAAAGATAAAGAGGGGGGGGTGTTCTTGAAAAATACTACTGTCTTGTGTAACCCATGATTATATGTTAATGAATATGTGTCACATTTACGCTGTTTTCCAGTTGGGCAAAAACTCTGAACTGAAGGAAGACTTTGTATTATTATTATTATTATTATTATTATTATTATTATTATTATTACAGTCATACCTCATGTTATGTTTGCTTCAGGTTGTGCTTTGTCAGGTTGCGTCCTGCGGCGACCCGGAATTACCGGAAAGGATTACTTCCGGGTTTCGCCGCTCGCGCATGCGCAGACGCGCAAAATAATGTCACACGCATGTGCACAAGCAGCGAATCGTGACCTGCGCGTGTGCAGACGCGGGGTGCGTTCCTTTCAGGTTGCGAACGGGGCTCCAGAACGGATCCTGTTTGCAACCAGAGGTACCACTGTATATGTGAAGACCCCAGCTGGATCATGCTCATGACCCGTCTAGTCCAGCATCCTGTTCTCACAGTGGCTACTCCAATGCCTATGGGAAATACCCACGCAGGACCTGAGTGCATGAATTCTAGCAACTGGCGTTCTTATCTCCAGCTTTGGAGGTATATCACATAGCCATTGTGGCTTTGGACCCCCAGCCATGGCTAAGGGCGAGGAACAGTAGTCAGACACCAACAGGGCAGCTTCAAGGGGAGCAGGGCTCCCACGTGATTGAGGACATCATAAAAGCAGCAGGTGACAGATTAAAAGCAAGCCTAATTTATTTATTTTTAAAAAATGTAAACCCCAAAGACGCCACAGCACTCTTTGAGGGTTTATCTACAGCAAATTTACACAGCTATCTCGGGCATTTTGAGCAGTAGCAAGTTTTCATTACACACACATCAGGTGATAATCTAGCAAGTCATGGAATCGTGGAATTGTTGAGTTGGAAAGGGTCCCGGGGTCAACTAGTCCAGCCCCCTGCAATGCCAGAATCTCCACTTTGTTCCCTTCCCGGCAATTCTTTTACACAAAACAGATACAGAGACTGGAATGTGAAGAGTTTCACTTTGCCATCTGTCTCTACTTTTCCCTTCTTCTTTCCCCCTCCCCCCCTCTTTCCTTTCTGCCCTTTCCTCTGCCTTAATTTAATAGGAAAACCAGTCACACAAGATGCCAGGCAGACAAATGTACTGAAGCCCTGTTAACATTTAATCTCTTTTTAGATAGATGCAAATATTGCTGTCAATGGTATTGGAGCCGGGTCCAGCAATCATTCAAGAAGCCTGCTCATCCATTTTCCAAGCCCGTACTCATTACAATCAGTCACTGAAAATTGCGATCCAGAATATTCGTTCTTGACGAAAACAATGGAATTAAGCCACCCAGCTTCAGAGAATTGCTTTCATATTCAAGCAGCACTACAGACATACAGACACCTCGCTGATGATTTTACTGCCCTGAAGAAAATATATTGCTCCTGCCAGAAACCAGTCTTTTGGTGCTTTGTCACTTACGAGTGATGATAAAATTCCAACAGAGAGACTTCTTTTTAATCTTACAGGTCATCGTTTGTACTCTGGACAGTCTTCCCTTTTGTCCTCATCTAGTCTAGATAAGGAGGAAATTCTTTTTAGTTGCCTCCAAACTTGGAAACCACAATCAAAAATCAAAGCCAGGTTTCGGGTGGAGCACACTTTAACAAAAGTCCTACTCACCCACCCACTTTTTTGCATGGGTAATCCTTTACATAATAGGACATTGCACTACCAGGTACACTTCTGATTGCTAGATAGAGCCATATAGTACTTGGAGTGAAATCTAATCCATGCAATACCTTGACAAATACTATCTGCAGAATAATTATATGCTCGTTCACACATTACACAGAACACAGGTACGAAAGAGTGGTTTGTGCTGGTGTTGTATGGGTAGCTGTATGAGCTTACATCTCACCTCTTTGCGTACACAGATTCTTCACTCCCTGAACACAACATGTGAATGCTCTTATCATTATCTAGTTTGGCTCACCATCAGTCAGGTATTGTGAAATTCTTACAGAAATCGCTCTCCTTTGTCTAATCTTAGGAACACGGAGTTGCCAGAAGAAAATGACTACAATTGCTGCTGAATAAAACCACAATTTCCTCACAAATATCAAAGGAAAGGACTGTTGCAAAGAAGTAAACTTGAAGGGGTTATCGGCAGACGCACCAGTTTTAAGGTGCCCAGTCAGTATTGACCTTTCTGCTACACAAACTGTATAATAATAATTTCCCAGGCCTTTCTCTCTTAGATACACTGCTAAAATATCCAAACTTTGCTAGTGTTTCCAATGTTTTTCTCATGCTCTTGGTTGACTGCAACTCCCATCACCCCTAACTATTGGCTGTGTTGGCTGGGGCTGATGGGAGTTAGAGTCCAACAGCATGTGGAGGGCATCACACTGGCCGCCCGTCCTCTAGCAACACACTAGGAAACAATCTAGGCTGGGGATATGTACAGGAAGAGGCGGGCCTTGTGTAGATGGGGACAGGGTCAGCGTCAGGTTTGAGGGGGTCCTGGCCAGTGTCCCTCTAGTGGCCCCCCTTCTCAGACAGTAATTCCTGGTGTGTTTATCTGGCTGCAATGACAGTGCTGAACACTGAATGGGGTTTGTATGTGTGCATCTAACAACATTTACACTTCCCACAATGCCTCAGAAAGACACTAGGACCATGTCACCTGACTCTGCATGTCACCTGACTCAGGTGCTGGGCTTGGGGGAGGTGGTGGAATAGGAGGCCTGGGGACAGGCATTAACTCTGGGGAATACCAGGTGCTAAGCTGCTGGCAGCTGCCCAAGGATGCTAGGTAAGAACACTGCTACTGGCTCAAAGAACATAAACAATTAATTTTAAAATAATCACAGTTGAGGCACAGAGCCTCTAACAGCAGTCAATCATCTAATCAATAAACAAAAACAAACAGGAGCCATCCTTCCTATGCTGCCCCTTGAAGGCAGGGCCCCCCTCCTACAACTATAGCCATACCTCAGAAGTCGAACGCCTTACAAGACGAACGTCTTGGCCCCCGAACGCCGCAAACATTTTTTGGAACCCGAACGCCTATCGCGACTCCTGCGGCTTCCGATTAGCTGCAGGAGCTTCCTGCAGCCAATCGGAAGCTGTGCCTTGGTTCCCGAACGTTTTGGAAGTCGAACGGACTTCCGGAACGGATTCTGTTCGGCTTCCGAGGTACGACTGTATTAACTCTTTGCTCTCCCAATACTGCTGGGTGCACTTTACCACATCAGATAACAACGCTGCACACATCTAACAACGCTGATGAGCCCCAATTGATATCAATTGATACCAGCAAAACTACCAGCAGAAGAGCTGCTGTATGATAGTGGCTTAAGAGACTGAACTCTGAATCAGGAAGTCCATGGTTCCAGTGTTGCCTCTGCTATAAGCCCACAAGGTTTAGACAAGTGGGCTTTGCAGGGGGTTGGAATAGGGTCCCTTCCAACTCTATGATTCTCTTTCTCTCAGCCTCAGTCCCCCCCACTATCCACAATATGGGGGTTAATAATGCTTACAAGGTGGTCGTAAGTGAGTCAGTAAGGGAGTCAGTGTGGTGTAGTGGTTAAGAGCGGTAGTCTTGTAATCTGGTGAACCGGGTTCGATTCCCTGCTCCTCCACATACAGCTGCTGGGTGACCTTGGGCTAGTCACACTTCTCTGAAGTCTCTCAGCCCCACTCACCTCACAGAGTGTTTGTTGTGGGGGAAGAAGGGAAAGGAGATTGTTAGCTGCTTTGAGACTCCTTCGGGTAGTGATAAAGCGGGATATCAAATCCAAACTCTTCTTCTTCTTCTTCGTAAGGATTACAGCTTAGACAAGGTATTGTTTTTAAATTAAAAAACAGAGCAAAGTGTCATAGGCAAAGATCCTCCTGAAGGAAAAGGTCTCTGCCAGCTAGCAAAACATCCTAAGGGAAAGGAGCAAGATGAACTTCCTTTGGAACCCATGTCTAATCCCGACATGCAACAGGAACACTTATGCGTATACCCCTTGCAAAGCTCCATCGAAATTCTTTTAGGCATCCCGATGAACCACTTTGGATCGCCCTAGCTGCAAAAATCATCCCTAGCCAAAAGAAGCAGCAGTATGGCAGTGAAGCTTTGTACAAAACCCACCAGCTGTTCTGATTCAGTATGACTAAGGTGCACAATAGTCCTTTGATTCACATAATTGTCTGCCAGTGTGACCCCTATTTCAGTGTCATTTCAATAGGAAATGCAGTTACTGAGCAATGGGGGAAAGTCTTAGCGACATCGTCACACTCATGAATAAGATGTCAGATTCTAAAGCGAGAAGTGTTTAAATGAAAGGATGATGCAAAGACGAGAAAAGCACTGTCGCATTGCTTAGCTGACAAGTGGGCAGAAGGCAGATCGGTATTTACTAGTAGATAGATCTCTGGGTGATTTGCAATAGATCAGCAAAGATTTCTGACTCTTATTTCTGTTATTACAGAAATTTCTGTTTATTTCTATTATTACAGAAATAACAAATTGACTTGTTTTCACTGAAATTAGACTCTGGAAATGAAGAAAACCAGGAGCAAACTTTTCTGTGTATGCCCTGTGAGCATTTTCCACCCCATCCTGTATGCGGCACTGTTTCTGTTCCATTGCAGCTCATCTTCTGCTAAAGATGACATTATTTGTCTCCTATGCTTTGGTGAAATTATATAAAATGTGTCATTTATATAATTCTTTGTCACCTTTTAGCTTTAAGTGAGAATATCAAAAGACAAACCACTTCGAGGTTTTTCCCCTGACAATCAAGCAGTGTAGAAATTTTATGAAATAAATAATAAATAAAGATCCCAAATACAATAGTCTGATATTTATAAAGAATTTATTTTAAAAAACAACAACGTTACTACTCAGCACCAATAATAATTATTATATTTTCCTAGGAATGTGGATGAAACAACCGCTTGTCAGTGGTTCAAACAATTGCATATTTCCTTGGTGTTTATGTAGCCCATAACCCATGACACCTGCACTGCAATTCCATACATGTCTACTCAGAAGTAAGTCACATTGAGTTCAATGGGGCTTACATCCATGTAAGCTTAAATAGGATTGCAACCTGTGTCTTTTCACCCCATTTCCTCATTCTGTGTGAAGATGTGTGGAAGCAAAACAGAAAAGTGCCACAACACCATGAATTAATATTAATCCAGTTTAGAACTGTAATGTCTTGAGAAGGGGGAAGGGGAGATTATTCAAACCTCTGGGCTATATATAAAAGCTAATTATAATCTATAATGGTGTGCTGTCTTTGGTCACTAGCAACACATCTGCTTGCTGTTAATTTACTTTTGCATCTCAGTTCCCAGTGTAGGAATACCGTAACTAAATTAAAACTTAATCCAAGGATGCACCGAGGTGAAAAATCTTTATTAGTCACAATACTATAGGGGTGTGTGAGAGAGAGAGAGAGAGAGAGAGAGATTTGCTTCTAACCTATAGTTCTGAGCCACTATGTATTGACAAATGAATATGAGACATTTATTGGCTCTGTGGGACTCACACGAAGGGCTTTGATTGGCTGGAACTCCTGCTTTGTTTGAAGGTTATGAGAAGACTTTGTCATTCACCATCAGCACGCTGACAAGCTCTGTCCTCTGAAAGGTTTGTCTGGATTCTAGCAGACAAACACAAGACACACGGCATGTGATGTTCAATTATTTTGTCCCGTCACTATCACTCATTAAAAGGCCTGCATGATCCACAGCTTTTGTCACTGGTCACTCAGCGTCCCAGGATTGGCAAGAGTTTAATAATCAATAAATACTATGCGATTGCATGGATTGGAACATAGATCTCTGCAGTTCTGCCTCAAAACCAGGGCTTGCAAGATTCTGCAAATATGCAACAAAGGATAGGGTGTATTATTTAGTAAGGCATATAGACGGATGAATCCATCCATTTCAGTTTCTCTCATTTTCCCGGTCTCGGGTTCAGTTTGCCCCATTTCTGTATCAGCTTGCAATTTTGTTTAAAAAGTCCTTCTGAAAAATTGGCAGCATTTTAGGGCACATTTGCAGTTTCACCTAATATACACACTTCTGTAAAATGTTAAAAGGCACGAAAAGCCATTGGTTGATAAGGGGGTTGGGAGGAATATGAAATCCTGGCCCTGCTATGAACAAATGCAGAAGATTACCTGATTTACGAGGATTTATAAAATTTCAAGGTGCCCAAGGCAGAAGACTCTGCAGGTAACAATGAGTATATATTTGATTATGGGCTTAGGGGGAGAGACAGAGAGAGAGAGAGAGAATGGTCCATCTAGTCTCAATCATTCTTTTAGAAACTGTCCTGAAAATAGATGTTTTCCATTACTGGTAAATAGAGCTTGCACTGTGGAAAAAATAAGATTGCAATTCCTGGATGCAACAGGAAGTGACCCTTCTTCTAAGTTCAAGTTTAAGGATAGTGTAGAGATTGCAAACATGGTACCCTCCTGGTTTTGGGAGGGTACAGCTCCTACCCACTTCACCCACAGTTGGACATGCTGTCTGGGGCCGAAGGGAGTTGTAGGCCAACAATATCCAGACGGGAGCACATTGGCTATCGCTTAGAATCATAGAAGGAACCACAAGGGTCATCTAGTCGAACCCTCTGCAATGCAGGAATCTTTTGCCCAGTGGGGGGCTCATACCCACAACTCTGAGATTAAGAGTCCCGTGCTCTACAGACTAAGCTATCCCCCCAGCTATCTGAGCTATAGCTCTGATATAGTGGCATGTCCATAACTTGGCATTCCATCCCAGTTGCTGCTTGCCTTTGCGCAGAGCTCAAACTTCGGCCTCCGTGGTGAGAGGTATACTTCATGGTTCTGCTTGTGAATGTTTGCCTCCTATGAAAGCTCAAAGAATGTGGAATAAAAGAACTTAGCATAAGATGCACCCATGCAGTTAAGTGAATAGCAATCACCCAACTGATGCTACCAGTCAAGACAATAATCCAATTTACACTGTGTAAATTCAGAAAGGAGTGCAAACACAAGAAGAAGAAGAAGAGTTTGGATTTGATATCCCGCCTTTCACTCCCTTTAAGGAGTCTCAAAGCGGCTAACATTCTCCTTTCCCTTCCTCCCCCACAACAAACACTCTGTGAGGTGAGTGGGGCTGAGAGACTTCAAAGAAGTGTGACTAGCCCAAGGTCACCCAGCAGCTGCATGTGGAGGAGCGGAGACTCGAACCCAGTTCCCCAGATTACAAGACTACCGCTCTTAACCACTACACCAAACTGGCTCTCCAAACTATGGAGAGGGAAATGGGTGTTTGTATGGGTGGCCCAGCCCTTAAAAGGTAAAGGTAAGGGAACCCTGACAGTTAAGTCCAGTCGCAAACGACTCTGGGGTTGCGGCGCTCATCTCACTTTACAGGCCGAGGAGGCCAGCATTTGTCCGCAGACAGTTTTTCTGGGTCATGTGGCCAGCATGCCTAAGCCGCTTCTGGCAAAACCAGAGCAGTGCATGGAAATGCCGTTTACCTTCTCGCTGGACCTATTTATCTACTTGCACTTGACGTGCTTTCGAACTGCTAGGTTGGCAGGAGCTGGGACCGAGCAATGGGAGCTCACCCCATCGCAGGGATTCGAACAGTCGACCTTCCGACCAGCAAGCCCAAGGCTCAGTGGTTTAGACCACAGCGCCACCCGCGTCCCATGGCCCAGCACTTACTTCCAAATAAGTATGTTAACAGTTAATTGAATTAGGCGTTTGATATATATACCTTGTCTTTACACAAAAGAATCGTTTTGTGTGCATAGGATTTGGCATGCCAGTTTTGTTCCCTAATAAACCCACATTCTCAGGAAAGAGATTAGGATCTGGACAAAGGCTGTTGGCATCACACATGCCAGACAAATGTCATTTTCTGGCTACATTTGAAAACCCAGTGCTCTGAAACTTCCCCCTGAGTGGAATTAATTTGCCAGAAAAAAATTAATTCAGCTCATGCAGTGGCCTAAAAAGAAAACAAGAAAACAACTTCAGAATTCTGCTATGGCTCATCATACTTGATGAAGGTAATGAAGGCAAAAGAAAGAAAGAAAGAAAGAAAGAAAGAAAGAAGGAGGAAGGGAGGGAAGGGAGGAAGGAAGGAAGGAAGGAGACAAAGCTAATAATTTTGCATATGTTGGGAGAATCATAGAATTGTAGAAGGGATCCTCAGGGTCATCTAGTCCAACCCACTGTAATACAGGAATCATAACTAATTGTAGATAGTAAGTTTCCTCCATTAATTCTTAATTGTCCATATGACATTCTCTTCTTAATCACTGCCTTCCCACCCATTTCTTCTCCCCCAGTCTGGATTTTCTCATACATTTTCCTTTTTGAGGTATCCATGGGCAGATAGGTGCCAACTCCCTGCAGCCCTAGGTGCCCAAGCACCCACAAAATTCCCCATGAAGGGGCCGAGCAGCCACACATATCAGTGCCAGGACCATGCCCACTGCATGACACCCACGGAAAAGGGCACCCATGGTTGTGGGGCCAAGTTGGCATTCCTGCCTGGGCATGGCTTGAGGGAGGGGAATGCTTTATTTTAATAAAAAGGAACAAAAGATATCGTTGATTTTTAACAACATGAGCGGCATGGGCATTAGGGAAGTTTTCTAGAAGGGTTGTGAGATCTCTCCCACCCCAAACACTGGTAAGGATGGAGGAAAAGCCTGACATTGTTTGCATTTTAATGAAAAGCTACCTAATTCACATTTCTCAGCTCCATGGTAGGAGGCAATACAGTCATACCTTGGGTTGAAGTAGCTTTCGGTTAAGCATTTTCAGGTTACGCTCCGTGGAGACCCGGAAGTAACATAACATCTTGAAGGTCCCAGGCCACAGAGAGGTTAGGCTGGCCTCAACTTTTTCGGCCGTGGCTCCGATCTGGTGGAACACTCTGTCACAAGAGACTAGGGCCCTGCGGGACTTGACATCTTTCCGCAGGGCCTGCAAGACAGAGCTGTTCCACCAGGCCTTTGGCCAGGGCACAGCCTGACTCCCTCCTTCGGCAATCTTCGCGGAGCTCTGGCCCAATGGTTGCCAGTTGTTTGCTTTGAATTAATTTTATAATGAATGATTTTAGAGTGTTGTGTTGTGCTGTTGTACTGTTTTATTGTTGTTAGCCGACCTGAGCCCGGCTTCGGCTGGGGAGGGCGGGATATAAATAAAATTTATTATTATTATTATTATTATTATTATTATTATTATTATGCATTACTTCTGGGTTTTGCTGCTTGTGCATGCGCAGACGCTCAAAATGATGTCATGTGCATGCGCGGAAGCGACGAATCGCGAGCTGCGCATGCACAGAGGCGCAGATGCGGGTTGTATTCGCTTCAGGATGCAAACATGGCTCTGGAACGGATCCCGTTTGCATCCAGAGGTACCTGTCAGGGAGAGGCAAACAGGAAAAGATGAAAGGACAGAAACCAGCAGTAATAGAGAGCCTAAAGAGATTATCAGCAGCTTGTCGTCTGACAGTCAGTCTGATGTAGAGGGGGAGGAGGAGGAGCCTGGAACAAGTCATGCTGTACACAGAGGAAGTAAGGGGAGGAGTTTTTGCAGACTTGCATGCTGGGTGCGGAAAAGGAAGAAGAAATATTAGAGGCAGCAACTGCGCACAAGAGGAAGGAGGTTAATGGAAACGCTGGAGATGTACGTTTGAACTTTGTCAAATAAATCAATTGTTTGGAACTGGCTGGGAGCCCAGAGTCTTATCTATGGCAGCTGGACAGCATTAAGCCTCTGGCAGTACCATTGTAATGGTTGCTAGAAACCACAGGTGGGGAAAGTGAAATTGAGTTCCAGTCCTGCTTGCAGATTTCCCACAGGCCTCTGGCTGGCCACTGTGAGAACAGGGTGTTGGATTAGATGGGCCATTGGCCTGATCTAGTAGGCTGCTATCTTCTTCTGAACAAAACACAACTATTCTCTGAAATCTGCACTTCTTCAGTCCCCCTTCCTTTTTTCTTTTTCTTTTCTTTTCTTTCTTTTTTTTTTTTTTGCATTTCTCCATTTCCCCCCCTCCAACCAGTTCTCAGAAAACAAATGATTGGTACGAGATTGCACATTTTGGAAAAAGTATGCATAAAAGTTAATGTGTATTAGTGAAAATAACATTTAAAATGCATTATTTTAAAGGAAATTGCTTGCAAAAATGTCCACAGTGGTCAAGAGTGCATTCAAAAATATGTTTATTAGAAGAAATTCACACTTAAAGTTCTGGTGAATTTTCGTGAGGATTTAAAAAAAAAAGAATTCAGAAATTATTGCAAAAATGTGAAGAACTGGATTTATGATAGGAAAAGAGACAGAGAACATAGATTGGCAAATCCATCCATGGGTGCCAACTCCCTGGGGCCCTGGGTGCCCTAGCACCCACAAAATTCCCCATGAAGGGGCCGGGCACCCACAAATTTCAGTGCCAGGACCATGCACGCTGCATGGCACCCACGGCCAAGGGCACCCATGGTCTTGGGGCCAAGTTGGCACTCCTGACTCCATTCATCATTAACTGCTGGTCACCTTCCAAAACTCTTGCCATTTCTGCACAGACCTGTGTACAGTTTGGCATTGGTCTTCCACGGCTGCCCACATGACACTGCTGAAGATTTATCTTCCTTTGCTAAAACGAGTCATTGGATTTATCTCTTTCAGTATCATAGGTCTTCATTCAGTCAAATAAACCATATTTTGATTACCACCCTGGAAAGATATAAATGCTAAATACTGTTTAACTTTATTTTACGAGATGGAAATATATATATTTTTTCCTTTTCTAGTGACCTTTTATTGCCTTGCGAATAAAAAAATAATTTACCAGGCAGAAATAACAGCCAGAGGAAGAGGCGATTTATGAGCATGCCAACTCCACTAAAACCAAAGGATAAACATAATGGTCTCAGAACAAAAATAGTGGATTATCTATTTCGGTAGTCTCAAAACTCGGGGGTGGAAAACCCACATTGGCTCCCAAAATCAGAGGCTACCTCATTTCATTACTCTGTAGGGGAAAGAGCATTTGCCACTTCTCTCTGTATTTAAAACTCTTGCCTGCTAACCAGAAAAAATTAACTGGATTAGTATGAATATACAGTCCTTTAAACAACTGTATTGTAACTGTTCATGAAATGGGAGAGGAAGTGGAATCAGCAGCTACTTTGGGTCCCAGCATGTCACTAAAGATTGCTTTTGTAAGTTCTACTTTTTCTTTTGCTGAAGTATAGAAAGGCTTTTTGGAGGCTCAGATGAACCCCACCCCATTCACTGACAGAATGGGTCGTGGGTGTTGTGGGGGCAGAGGCTAGACTTACCCCTTCCCAGCAACATGCCCAGAGACCGTGTCCCCCACCCCATTCCATCCATGTGTTATGCCAGCATGTGAATAGTATCTACACACATAATATCAAAGTATCCACGCAGGACAGGACTGGGGAGCTGTTGGCTCTCTAAATGGACTACAGTGGTACCTCGGGTTACATACGCTTCAGGTTACAGACTCCGCTAACCCAGAAATAGTACCTCGGGTTAAGAACCTTGCTTCAGGATGAGAACAGAAATCGTGCTCCAGCGGCGCGGCAGCAGCAGGAGGCCGCATTAGCTAAAGTGGTGCTTCAGGTTAAGAACAGTTTCAGGTTAAGAACGGACCTCTGGAACGAATTAAGTACTTAACCCGAGGTACCACTGTACAACTCCCATAATCCCTAACAGTTGACTCTGCTGGCTAGGGATGATGGGAATTGCAATTCAACAACATCTGGAGGGCCGAAGGTTCCCCAGCCCTGACACAGAGTTTCCAAGGTCATTCCCCCTCAGATGGAGGAACTGTTTATGTGTAGTGACCCTTCCACATGCTGTCTGAATGTGCAGATAGCAGGTGGGCATGGCTACCAAGTACACTGGCACGGGGGACATAGCCAGCCCACAAGACTACACAACACTGCTAATGCAGTTCTTTCAAGATGGCATGATCTGAAATCTCCTTCTTGGAACTTACTGCTACAGAGTGGTGAACAGCATGCATTTTTCAGCAAAAAGGCCACATTGGGAGGTAGAAGTTCAAACTGCAGAAGCAGCAAAGGGTGTAAGCTTCACATCTTTGGCCAGATGGATCACCTAACGGTAGCTCCTCCATGCCACATGAATTTTAGTTAGCCTTTATTCAGTCTGCAATTATACTCAGTAGTAGGATATAGGTGCTGCAAGCTGTGATTTGGCGTCTAGCGCATTCATTCAAGCCGTGAGGTTTATGAATGCAAATGAGCTGAAGTCTTCTAATTGTTGTTCCTATTGGAGGTCGCTTCTCTCAGGAAGAGAAGCGTGTGGCAACATTGTGAAGCGGCCCATAAATGGTGGAAAGAATGGATCAGAGCAGTTTCAGAGTGGTTCAAATAGATTATAACAATGATGATGCCTCTTTGACTTGGGCATAACCTGTAATACTACTACTACTACTACTACTACTACTACTAATAATAATAATAATAATAATAATTTATATCCCACCCATCTGGCTGGGTTTCCCCAGCCACTCTGGGCAACATATAAACCACAACAAAACATCAAACATGAGGAAACAAGATATCCTATACAAGCAACAAACAAACCAATAAATCAATAAAAACCAATAACAATGACAATAACAATAATAAGTTTACAGTTATACCCAAATTAAAGTAACAGCCAAGCCCAAGCAAACATTTAACCAACACTAACCCAACAAAAATGAAGCAGATGAGCCAAAATTAGAACCATTTAAAACATTTGAAAACATTTTAGCCAGTTGCCCCAGCCCAAGAGTTGCTCCAGCCCTGTTCCTCTGGCCTCCCAGGAGCCTCTTTTAGCTGTTCAGGGTGAGTGTGGGCCCCGGCCCCTAGGCCAGGTGGGAATTGGCCTTGTAGCAGGGATCAGGTCTTCCTTCCAGCACTCAGGCAGCATCCTGTGGGGTCTTCTTTTTTGGTCAGAAAACATCTGCATTAACTTTGCTTTGGAAAAATCCTTCTTATTTCTGGATGCTTATGCACTTATATATTCCTGTGGTGTGAGGACTAACTGTTGGACAGGAAAAGCATGCAAAGAGACTTACGATTCAAGGCTGGAAGGATAACGCCCACCATCCATGGACTCCACGGTCTGAAAACCTTCCTGCACTTGAACATATATATTATCATCATCGATGTTTGCATGGAAGAGCTCCGTCGGCAGCAGGGCCCAGGGAAATATTCCGGAGGCTGTTGAAGTTGCTCATCTCGACGCGAGTCTCTTTTCAAGTGCGCGCTGAAAATTCCAGTATAAATATTTATAAGTGTATGAATGCCTGATAGAATGTAGAGTTCAATTACATTCCATTATTTATAAGAAGCCATTTATTAATTTATTTAAAATGTACATTTTAAATACAGCGCCCTGACGCTCAGCCCGTTTCAGATTTCACTGGCCATTCGACAGGGAACTTGAAAGGAAAGGAGCGTCGCTGGGATATTTAAGCGCTCGGCACAAATATTGTTTAATGAATGTGCGGAGATTTACCTAACGGCCTCTTTTTGCAGCCTTGGCTCTAGATCGGGAGGGCGGGAGAGCTCCTTCTTCCAAAGGGAGCTTTAGAGGGAAAGCAGTGGAAGGAAGCCAAAATCAAGCAGATCCAGGTGTGCAGATCTTTTGGATTGCCGATCTTTTGTTCACAAGCTCTTCCCTGCCCTGTGATCACCCCAGAAGAATTACAGCCCAGACTTAGGCTGCATACACACCATACATTTAAAGCACATTCTACGCCCAAATAATTCTGGGAGCTGTGGTTTGTTAAGTGTAGCTCTGTATGGAGTAAACCATAGTTCCCAGGATTCTTGGAGGGATGTGTGTGTGTTAAATGCGTATGACACAGCCCTATTTATCTTAGTCCCCATCCACACCATACAGTTAAAGCAGTATCATACCACTTTAAGCAGTCATGACATTCCCCCAAGAATTCTGGGAGATGTAGTTTGTTCAGGGTGCCAAGAGTTGTTAGGAGATCCCCCAATTCCACACCCAGAGCAATAATTCTCTTTTTTTAAAAAAAAATATTTTTATTAAACAGTTTTTATAGTCACACAAACAAAACATAACAACGACAAATACATAAACAAACAATAACAGAAACAAAACAAAAAACAAGTATTATTTCATATCCTAATTTCTTAAACCTTTCTTCCTCGACTTCCTCATGCCTCCCTTTTCTGTATTCCAAATTCTAATCAATTACTCAGCAAATCTTCCCTTATTTTACTTTAAATTTAAGCTAATCTTCCTTATTCTCCTTGTCTTAACCATTGCTAATAGTAACCATTTACTTTCCAATCCAACATCATTCTAACTTTCATTAATTTTGTAGTATTTCTTTAAATAGTCCTTAAACTTTTTCCATTCTTCTTCCGCTGCTTCTCTTCCCTGGTTTCGGATTCTGCTCGTCATTTCTGCCAAGCCCATGTAGTCCATCACCTTCATCTGCCATTCTTCCAGTGTGGGTAGATCCTGCGTCTTCCAGTACTTTGCAATGAGTATTCTAGCTGCTGTTGTAGCATACATAAAGAAAGTTATATCCGTCTTTAACACCCCTTGGCCGACAATGCCCAAGAGAAAGGCCTCTGGTTTCTTAGTGAAGGTATATTTAAATACCTTTTTAAGTTCATTATAGATCATTTCCCAGAATGCCTTAATCTTCGGGCACGTCCACCAAAGGTGAAAAAATGTACCTTCCTTTTCTTTGCATTTCCAACATTTATTATCAGGCAAATGGTAAATCTTTGCAAGCTTGACTGGGGTTATGTACCACCTATAAATCATTTTCATAATATTTTCTCTTAAGGCATTACATGCCGTGAATTTCATCCCGGTGGTCCACAACTTTTCCCAGTCAGCAAACAAAATATTATGACCAATGTCCTGAGCCCATTTAATCATAGTTGATTTAACCGTTTCATCTTGTGTATTCCATTTCAGCAGCAAATTATACATTTTTGACAGATTCTTAGTACTGGATTCTAACAATTCAGTCTCCAATTTTGATTTTTCCACCTGGAAGCCAATTTTACTGTCCAATTTAAACACTTCATTTATTTGGTGATAGTGCAACCAATCTCTCACCTTCTCTTTTAATTTCTCAAAACTCTGCAATCTCAGTTTGTCCCCTTCCTTTTCCAGAATTTCCCACCAGAGCAATAATTCTCAGAGTGGTGTACCAACCACTCCTTCGTCACAGGGAATCCCTAATGGAATTCCAACACATTTTGTTCTCCTGGAAACCCATGCAAATTGGGATTCTTCTGTTGTTTCGGAGATAATTCCAAGAGTACTGATTGTACTGCATATGCAGATCAGTGCTAGAAGAAACATTTCCTTGACCTGCAGTCTAGAGAATCCTTTTTCGTAGAGACAGAACAAAACTGCTGCCTTGGATTTGCAGCCATTGCATGTTGCTAGAAGTTTGCCGGTTTGCCAATGCAGTACAGTGGTACCTCAGGTTACATACGCTTCAGGTTACAGACTCCACTAACCCAGAAATAGTGCTTCAGGTTAAGAACTTTGCTTCAGGATGAGAACAGAAATTGTGCTCCGGTGGCGCGGCGGCAGTGGGAGGCCCCATTAGCTAAAGTGGTGCTTCAGGTTAAGAACAGTTTCAGGTTAAGAACAGACCTCCGGAACGAATTAAGTACTTAACCCAAGGTACCACTGTACAGACCTTATCTCCAGCTGGGTGGCTGGTTAGCTATCAGAGTCCTTTCTTATTGATCTGCCTGAAATCTTTTCTCACTTTGCAGATGTGAGTGGCTTGAAGGAACGCTACCTGAAATGTTTAAGTTCCACATTCCTGAAGCCAGCTCTTAAGCTGAAGGTGGTTAGGCATCTCTAAGGTACTATCAGTCGGCCTGGTCATAAATCACTGAGCCTTGTTGTTTACTACTCTGACTGATCTCCAGAACTAGGATCAATGCAGCTCATTCCTCAGATCTGAAACAAGCACATATAAGAGAAGATGTCAGGAAAGACCATTTTAAAAAGAAGGTCACGCCTAACCACGTCTCAGGCCCTAGAAATATTTATTACAGCCCCCCTGGGGAAGATCACATTGTGTTGCTTGGAGGGCGACATTGTGCCGGCTGGGAAGACAACAAGTCCAATCGTTTTGTGTTGCTGTTGTTATTTTAATGGATCCTGTAACACAAGGGTGAGGAAAGTTTCTGCTGAGAGCCACATTCCCTTGGAGGTAATCTGTCGGAGGATGCAAGTCAGCAGTGGGCGGGGCCAGAACAAAAGTGGATGGGCCACTCCTTTTCTCTTTCCATTTCCCCCCTTTGTCTCTTTCTCATTCTCCTTCTCTTCTGCCCCCTCCCTCCTTCCTCCTCCAAACCTGGTGGGCTGCTGAGAGAGGGGTAGATCACCAGTTGCAGGAAACCATGGGAGGGGAGAGTGCTCTTGTGCTTGAGCCCTGTTGGGCTCATGTTCTTACATTTTCACTCTTGATCAAACAAAATAATTCCCTGCCACTATTTCATCTCTCCACCCCTTTTGGTTCCCTCTCTCTCATCCTTCTTTCCCTTTGGGCTCCCCCCACCCTGGTGTAAATTTACCAGGGGCCAGCAAACTTTTTCAGCAGGGGGCCGGTCCACTGTCCCTCAGACCTTGTGGGGGGCTGGATTACATCTTGGAAAAAAAAGATGAACGAATTCCTATGCCCCACAAATAACCCAGAGATGCATTTTAAATAAAAGCACACATTCTACTCATGTAAAAGCACCAGGCAGGCCCCACAAATAACCCAGAGATGCATTTTAAATAAAAGGACACATTCTACTCATGTAAAAACATGCTGATTCCCAAACCGTCCGCGGGCTGGATTGAGAAGGCGATTGGTTCACATCTGTTTGCCTTTGTTTGCCTACCCATAATTTAGGCACCCCATCCATATAGCAAGTCTCAGCCATGATTTCCCCTCCTTTGCACACTCACTTCGTATATAAGTGACTTGTGGGCTGGATTGAAGGTAACTGTACAGATGCACATGCTGAGATTTGTGTGACCTGCATGTAGGCCTGATTTTGAGGGGTGAGAATGGCCCAAATGCTAAGCATTATATTTGATTCCAAATGAAGTCCAGATGGTATCCAAATACAGATGAAAACCTGCTTCTTGATGTCAGGAACCATAATGCAAAATGAGTAGCAAATAAACAACATTCCAAAACCCATAGTAGGTTTGATGGGTGCCCTTAAATCCCACTGCAGGACAGATAATAAGAGTGATGGTTTGGTCCTTTCCCATCACAATATGAGAGAATGTATCTAGGGATCCAGAAGCAGATGTTTGAAATCCTTTACTTAGATGCCTTCTGGGTTTTTTATAGTACAAAACGTAGGCCCTCCCTCCTTGTATCAATAAGGATAATGAACCATTTTAAAAGGCAAAAGGGTTATAACAGTGGAAGCAAACACTACCTCTCTAGTGTGCATACCCAATGATGGTTGTCCGTCCCCGTCCCCCATCCCCCAATCTCTTTTACAAAAGCTTCCAGGCAAGCAAAATTCCCACTAACTAATGCTGATTGCAGTCCTCTTTGAGAAGAAATAATGGAAAGGAATCAGCTGATGAAGGAAATGAATGGTGTCCAATTACAGCAAATGGTGATAAATAGAAACACATTGGAGTTGCTTACTCTCACACTAATGCAAACTGGTCGGTCTAATGTATATTTGTTTGTTTCTTTGTTTGTTTCTTTGTTTGTGCTCTCTCTCTCTCTCTCTCTAAATAGGGCAACTTGTTGTTCCAAATTCAATGTTAAAAATGATCAATTGGGAGGAGTACATCTGTCTGATCAGCAAGCAGAAAGCAACACTTGGTGGTGATAAGGAGACAAATGCCAGCTCAGCTTAAACTGCTACCAATCTCTGCTTCTTCACAAGCTCTGTTTTGGGTGTTTATTTTACTCGCATGACTCTTAATTCTCACAAGGAAAGCGGGGGGGGGGGGGTTCACCCTCTCTGGCTCCCTTCACCGCATCAGTGTCCCGTAAGTTGAAAAGTGGACGGGCCTTCGCAGCAGGGAGACTCCCCTCCTCATGGATGTAGTGTGAATGGCCAATTTGAAGTGCCTGTGTGAGTGTCTGGAGGCGGTTGGAGGATGGGTGGTGGCTAACGGATTGAGGCTGAATCCTGACAAGACAGAAGCACTGTTCTTAGGGGATAGGGGGCGGGCTGGTGTGCAGGACTCCCTGGTCCTGAATGGGGTAACTGTGTCCCTGAAGGACCAGGTGCGCAGCCTGGGAGTCATTTTGGACTCACAGCTGTCCATGGAGGTGCAGGTCAATTCTGTGTCCAGGGCAGCTGTTTACCAGCTCCATCTGATATGCAGACTGAGACCCTACCTGCTCGCCAGAGTGGTGCATGCTATAGTTATCTCCCGCTTGGACTACTGCAATGCGCTCTATGTGGGGCTACCTTTGAACGTGACCCAGAAACTACAACTAATCCAGAATTTGGCAGCTAGAGTGGTGACTGGGAGTGGCTGCCGAGACCATATAACACCGGTCCTGAAAGACCTACATTGGCTCCCAGTATGTTTCCAAGCACAATTCAAAGTGTTGGTGCTGACCTTTAAAGCCCTAAATGGCCTTGGCCCAGTATACCTGAAGGAGCGTCTCCACCCCCATCACTCAGCCTGGACACTGAGGTCCAGCGCCGAGGGCCTTCTGGAGGTTCCCTCACTGCAAGAAGTAAAGTTACAGGGAACCAGGCAGAGGGCCTTCTTGGTAGTGGCACCCACCCTGTGGAACACCCTCCCACCAGATGTCAAAGAGAAAAACAACTGCCAGACTTTTAGAAGACAGCCCTGAAGGCAGCCCTGTTTAGCAAAGTTTTTAATGACTGATGTTTTAATCTGTATTTTTAATCTTTTGTTGGAAGCCACCCAGAGTGGCTGGGGAAACCCAGCCAGATGGGCGGGGTAGAAATAATAAAATAATAATAATAATAATAATAATAATAATAATAATAATAATTATTATTATTATTATTATTATTATTATTATTATTATTATTAAGTCCTCTCCCATCTCTGGGTGTATGTACCTCCATAGCTCAGGGGGAATAAGTTCAACCCTTCGTCTTGCTTGGGTAGCAAGTCCAAGCTCCTAGGTTGAGTTTATGTCCTGTTGACATAAACACAGCCATTGATGTTCTCCTGACTCCTGCAACTTCCTGGCATTAGGGCAGACCTGGTAGCCAGTAGTTTTCATGATTCTGTCCTGCTTTTAATGTTTCTTTTATTAAATAATGTTTTTTTTTCTGTTGTCGCGCACCACTCTGATATGTAAATACCTTTATGTAAAGTGTGCAAATACTTCTATAAATAAATAAACAGAAGCGTCTGTGAGAGGCCAAATGCTCATTTGGGAGAGTGGGGAACTCCTTTCTCTTCCACTTCCCTTCCTGCTCGTAGTGCTGTTAATTGCACAGATTAATATCAGTTAATGCCTATGCCATAGTTTTAATGAAACTGAACGGAAAGCAAATAGATTCTCACATGTATTTCCATTGTCTGTGTCGTAAACATTCTATGAGGGATAAACAATCTCATTGCCTATGTCTGCATTAGATCTGTTGCAGCTGTGCAAGCATCTGTGGCTACACATGAAGGCGGCTGATGTCACTGCGGGAATGGATAACGCGACAATATCTGCTCTTCCCCGGTGGCGACAGGCAGCCTTTCTTTAGCATTTAAGTTTCCGGAGAGACGCCTCGTTATTTCAAATTGATGGAGAAGGAAAGGAATCTGAAAAGACACCAGATGAAGGTAGATTCTAGTGTTGTATGGGGGGGGGAGCAGTTCAAGAACAAACCAGCTGGATTCTCCAGGTTGAAAATATCCATATTGCAGCCTGTCCTTATACTGAGCTGCCTCATAATGTCACATCACGGGTCCATCTAGTTCCATATTCTCAACATGGATTGGTAGTTTCAGGTAAGGGGCATTGAACTTGGCACCGTCTGCATGAAAAGCAAGTGCTCTACAAAGGAGCTGATACCCTCCTGCTCAATGGATGCCAAACCTTCAGCTGATTCATACATAGTCGTTGTTTTTTTAGTTGGGATATATTTGGGTGAGCACAGTGAGCACAGTATCACCTCATTCTCTCACAGGGAAGTGTTTCTATGACTGTTGTGAGCATCGTAAAAAGGGGTAAAGGACCCCTGGACAGTTAAGTCCAGTCAAAGGTGACTCTGGGGTTGCAGCGCTCATCTCGGCTTTCAGGCTGTGGGAGCCGGCGTTTGTACACAAACAGCTTTCCGGGTCGCGTGGCCAGCATGACTAAACCGCTTCTGGCACAACAGGATACTGTGACGGAAACCAGAGCACATGGAAATGCCATTTACCTTCCCGCTGCAGAGGTACCTATTTATCTACTTGCACTGGCATGCTTTCGAACTGCTAGGAAGCGTAGAAAATTAAGCTTCTTAAATGAGAAATGATACTTCTCAAAAAGAACTTCAGATGTCAACAGGTTATATCCCACTAAGAAAAATATCTGACTGCACTATCTAAATTAAACACAGCTGGTTTTGCCCCATACATGAAGTGTGGGGTAGGTAAGGATGAAGCTCAGCCGAAAGTGAGTTTTGCAGGAAATGCTGATCCGGTTTGGCAAAGGGGGAAAGGGTCACCTGACATCATTGTGACATCAGGTAATTGACAGGACAATGACCCACTCACCTCTCACACTTGATATGTTGCAGGGTCGGAGAGATAAAGATCCAGGCTGCTGATTGGATGCAGTTCCCCACTCCTGTGATAAGTAGACGCCAGTCAGCATGGCTGTATTAAACTAGAAAAGAACAGCTTTGGACATTATTGCAGGAGTGCTGTCAGCTGAATGGGGCACCGTTCTTTCATTCTGCCAGCAGAGCTTCCTGTAACACCTAAAGGAGAATCCAAACTATTATTTATTCATCATAAACCCACTTTAATAACTAAATTATTAACCCAGTTTATTTATAGACCAGCCTTCATTACAGGGTAATCCCAGGATGGTTGCCAATAAGTGTCTTAAACACAACAAAACACATGACTGCATAATGAAATGAAATGTTTAAGTGGGACAGTTACTAGCCCTCTACTCTTTCCCATCTCAGGCGCTGTGTTGGTCTATAAAGGGAATTGAGGGTCACCTAGAGGGGGGGAAGGCCTTAAGTGCTTCCCGTTTCCTGGTGCCACCCTCCCCTGTATTTGGAGCCTGGCGGGCCATGCATGGAAGCGCTCAGACAATACTATGCCACAGGCCTGTTGCTCTCTGTGAACTGCTTGCGAACTGTTTCCAGTTCAAAGTGCTGGTTTTGACCTATAAAGCCTTAAATAGCCCAGGGCCTCAGTACCTCAAGGACTCTGTCTCTCCCCATATGAACCAACCCGGACTCTGAGATTGTCATCTGGGGTCCTTCTTTGAGTGCCCCCCTCCAGAGGACAGTGATGGCTCACCTAACATCATCATTACATTCCCTATCAGAATAGGCTTTGTTTATGTTCCTAGGACGTCGATTGTATGAAGCATATCCTATTGCATTGTGGGCAATATGAACAAGCAAGGGATCAACTGATCAAACCCTTACTGGCAAATTTGCCGGGAAAATCTGAAGCCTCCCATATTAAATATCTTTTGGAAGACGGGTCAAATGATCTTACACTGGCCATGGCAAAGTTTCTTTTGGAGGTTATAAGAAACAAAGACCATTATGCCCTAGATAAAGGAAAATGACTGCCTTGGTTTCTTCCATCTGTCTGTCTGGTCATTTTAACTGTTTTGAGTTTTGAAATTGTTTTGTGGGTCTTTGGACCACAATAATGTTTTGATTTGATATTTTCAGGTGCCAGGCAAAAAACATTCCTTTTTAACCAGGCTTTTAACTATATACAGCTTTTTCCTGTGGGTGGGATGTTTTAATGTAGGTTTTTTAAAAAAAAATTCAAGTTTTATTATGTTTGTTTTGGGGAGTTTTACTTAACATATTGTAAATTGCTTTGAGTTGACATGGCAAGAAAGCACCTAATAAATTTAATAAGTAATAATAATAATAATATACATCAGTCTCAGGTTGCTCAGGGCTTTGTAAGTAAAAACATAAAATTGTGGCTGGCAACATATATAAATGGATGAATGCAGGAGCACCTCTCAGCAGCATCCTGCACCAGCTACAGTTTTCAAACCAACTTCAAGGGAAGCCCCACATAGACTGTATTACAGTAGTCAAGACATGAGGTTACCAGGGCATGAAGCATTGTGGCCAAGCTATCATGGTCCAGAATCAGGGCATATTCAACATCTGCGATCTGTGCCTTAACCTCCATGCTAAAAAGTTTTGCAAGCTGAATGCAGAAGCCACACATGCATTTCAGCGGTGGCACTTCGGATAATGTTTAAACCCCAAACGTCTCTCTGTTTTTTAATCCAGTCTGTCTCAGGTTGTCTCAACATACAATAGTGTCCAGCAAGTCTTACAGGTGGATTGCAGCAAGACCAAAAGGTGTGGGTTTGTGAATGTTTTGGAGAGGATTTTCTCCTTCCTAGTGCACAGCAAAAGTTTGCATTCAATTAGTTTGAGAGTATTTGCTTCTCAAAGCTAAAGTGTTCTGTTTTGCTGAGCTGGGTCATCAGTGGAGGAGCGTAACATCCATCTTGCGGCCTACTTGAGTCAGGTCTTTTAATTAATGACTTGGGAATCTGCTTTATCTTTTAAAAAGATAAAATCTAATTGTGGTTCAAATTAGACTGTCTAATGAACGTGACCACAAAGCAATCGATCAAAAGATATAGGGGGAACAGCGGTGACTACATTAAATAAGCCTCTTGTTTGTTTTGCATAAGTATCTAAGAGGATCATCACTAGCTATATTGATGCTTTCTTTAGTGGAATTTCAGCCAATTATATTCGTGTGCCTCCAAGAC
This sequence comes from Podarcis raffonei, assembly GCF_027172205.1. Taxonomy (NCBI): domain Eukaryota; kingdom Metazoa; phylum Chordata; class Lepidosauria; order Squamata; family Lacertidae; genus Podarcis; species Podarcis raffonei. The sequence continues at coordinate 24,945,936 of NC_070613.1, read as the reverse complement.
TTTTAAGCACACATTTAAAGAATTGCAAGAGCCAAATAAATGCATTGTTCACACGCTTTTTTATATGTAGTGTAGGGAGGAAAACACTGAAGGCATGAACCAGCCAAAGTTAAGGCTTCTAAGAACTAAAGATGTCAAAGGGAGTGTTGATCACATTCTGAAGTCTGCCCTGTGGAAATCAGTGGAACTCAAAAATGCTCTGTGCTTCTAGGCATTTGTTTTTTCCTCAGAAAGTTACCTCAGTTTCATTAAGAGCATAAATACCCCCTCACTCATACACACGTGAGGATTCATGTGGCGGCATTTACTCAAACACCCTCTGTCTGATTTTCCTTTTCATGATACAGTCCCCCAAACTTTAGCTTCCAAGGCCAAAGCAGACCAGATGTTGCTGTGCTTATGACCAGTTTTCTGGTTTCCCACAGGCCTCTGGCTGGCCACTGAGAGAAGAGGATGTTGAATTCGATGGGCAGTTGGCCTGATCCCTATGTCTTATGTGAATGCATTTGTATATTTTTATTTCAAAACAAAACAGTAAATAGCTGTGATGGGAGGCATCAATGCAGATTGGGACTGCAGTACTGGGGGGAAAGGAATTAAGCCTTTTGGCTGTGCTATTTTCCCAATCGACCCTCCCTCTCATAACCCCCTCAAGCTGCTATTTGCCCCAGGTAGAAAACTGCTGTGAGCACAAATTGCTGCTTCCCTTCAGGGCAAACAGCAGCTCAATAATAGAGGGCGGCATTTTTCTGTCAGGAAAACTAAGAGAGAAAGGGTGAAGCCCCTTTGAATCCACTGCGGTACCACAGCAGCTATTTGCGCTCTCTCTCTCTCTCTCTCTCTCTCTCTCTCTCTCTCTCTGTGTGTGTGTGTGTGTGTAAAATTAAAGGTAGGAAAATGCAGTCCTGCATTTCACTTATCATCTAGTTCAACATTTCCTTGGTGGGCCTTAATGCACTTTCAGCTGTTTGTTTCTAGAATTGTTTAGTTTCATGCATGGTCCTGGCCCCAACCCCCAGCCAAGTTAAGCCTTTACTCACAAAGAAGCACTTACAGGAGCACAGCTCCAATAGTGCTCCAGATACACACGCATACAAGCTTTAGCCTCTAGGCCATGGGTAGGCAACCTAAGGGGACCGGATGCGGCCCAGTTGCCTTCTCAATCCAGCCCGCAGACGGTCCAGGAATCAGCGTGTCTTTACATGAGTAGAATGTGTCCTTTTATTTAAAATGCATCTCTGGATTATTTGTGGGGCCTGCCTGGTGTTTTTACATGAGTAGAATGTGTGCTTTTATTTAAATTGCATCTCTGGGTTATTTGTGGGGCATAGGAATTCGTTCAATCCCCCCCAAATATAGTCTGGCCCCCCACAAGGTCTGAAGGACAGTGGACTGGCCCCCTGCTGAAAAAGTTTGCTGACCCCAGATTTGTGCTCTGAGGAGCAGTTGCAGCAACAGAGGAAACCACCCCCAAGCTTCTTACATTCATCTGATGGCGCACACATGTGCAACCTTAGGGTCTGCCTACGCAGAAGCTGTTGCTGCTCTTCCTTCTTCCAGGAGACAGCAGGGTCTACTAGCCCATCCCTTGCCTGAGGAGTCTCCTCCTCGTCAGCCACCTCCTTTGCACTTCCATCCATCTTGGGCTGCCCTGCCCCTTCCTCCTCTTCCTGTCCTGACTCCTGCCTTTCAGGTGTCACTAAACCCCATAGATCACTGGTCCACTCTCCTGGGTCGCTCTCCTGGCCCCCTGCCTCCTCACTCTTCAGAGCCCTCCCTCATATTCATGACCGGGGTCAGCAGACTTTTTCAGCAAGGGGCTGGTCCACTGTTCCTCAGACCTTGTGGGGGGCCAGACTATATTTTTTGGGGGGGGGATTGAACAAATTACTATGCCCCACAAATAACCCAGAGATGCATTTTAAATAAAAGGACACATTCTACTCATGTAAAGACATGCTGATTCCTGGACCGTCTGCCGGCCAGATTTAGAAGGTGATTGGGCTGGATCCGGCCCCCAGGCCTTAGTTTGCCTACCCATGTTCATCATGATGATTCAAAAATAGCCTAATGGGAAGGAAAGTGGTGCTCTCTTTTTATTAGGCTGGGAATGAACTGTTTTATAGCATTTGTACAAAGGGTGGACAAACCACGCAGAATCCCAAAAGTTCTCAAAGCTGCCTTGCAGCTTTAAGGGAAGGCTTCATTCAGCAGCTGCAATATTCAACAATGCAGACTATGGCACAAAGCTGTAAATGGTCCTAAAAAGGAATTTGCCAGTCTCAATTCCTAATGGCCGAGAAAGGAATTAATATCCCCAAACATGGCCCCCTTTCTCTTTAATGAGCAGGAGAGAATATGGGAATAGAGTGGATGTCAGAAGGACAGACGGAGGCCAGGTATAACAGGCATTAGCAGACCAGGAAAGCAGAGATTTTGCTTTTCAGTAGTGTCAATCTGTAAAAGATGAGATCTCAGAATAAAAGCATTGAATCAGCATAACAAGAAACAAAAGGGGAGGTGCTGTATGCGTCTGCAGGGAGGTGGCACAGAGCAGAACAGCAGAAGCAGAAAAATGAATAAGTGCAATACATTGACAAATGGAGCTCACAGGAAGAAATGCAGCTGTCACACTCAGGTTTGTTTCAGAAACTGAGGAAAATGACACTCATTTGTGCAAGTTGTCAGTTTCCTGGAAGGGGGAAAAAAGAGTCTATAAAAGACTGCAATGAGCTTGGTACTCTGCTTTCAAAATATCTTTTATTGGCATGCATAATAGTGCTCACCCTTTTCTCAACACTTTGTGGGGTGTTGATGGTGGTTCTGCATGCATTCCCTTGCAACAAACTGGTGAGAGAGGTCGGTGTTATTAGCCCCACATCGTAGATGGGAAGCCTGGAGAGAATTTGCCTAAGGCCACTGACTTGAGCCTATAATCCCGGAACCTCATAGAATCTAGACCACGCTCTTAGCCACTGGGCTACTGAGAATGTCCATCTTCTTTGGACGTAAACCACCAGAGTCAAGTACAGTGGTATCTCAGGTTAAGTACTTAATTCGTTCTGGAGGTCCGTTCTTAACCTGAAACTGTTCTTAACCTGAAGCACCACTTTAGCTAATGGGGCCTCCTGCTGCTGCCACGCCGCCAGAGCATGATTTCTGTTCTCATCCTGAAGCAAAGTTCTTAACCTGAAGCACTATTTCTGGGTTAGCGGAGTCTGTAACCTGAAGTGTATGTAACCTGAAGCTTATGTAACCCGAGGTACCACTGTACTGTATAAGCAAGGAAGTTTTCCAGTTTGAGGGGGCCTTTGGCAAAATGCATTAGGTGGGCCCCCTCCTACATCAGTGGGTTCTGATGGACTTACCTGGTGGTCACAAGAAGAAAAAGTGTTCTGAATCAGCGGCAAGTGGCTAGAAGCCACCATTTATATTTCCCATAATGCTCTTGGCAAAGTTATGACAGGGACATTGAGGGGAAATTAATGTGGTGGCTCCCAGACCCTGGCAGTTTTTAAAAAGAGGGGCTCAAGGCAGGTATCTGAGGATGTCACACATAGGAGCTAACTCCTAGGGGCCAATGTCCCTTTGCCCCCCCATAAAATATTTGAGGGGGCTGGGTCCCCACAAAATTGATGGGCATTGCCATTCAAATGATGTGTGTGTGCTGCGTCTTATGATCAGTTATGCAGGGTGGGGCTTACCTGCCCCTCCCCCAATATTTTATTCAAGTTGGCACCCCTAATGCCACGTGCTGACACCTGAGTAGGAGGGAGGAGGGGGGAAAGCTTGGTTTGCCCCTGAATAATTCACACTACAGAAGAATACTTCTTCTGAGATCGAATCAAGGTCCTGTAAGACCTATTGCAGTCGTTAAGAGTCGTCAACAGGCTCATCACAGCTATCTGCCAATCACCCATTCCCACCACCCTTCTGAGTAATACCCCTCCCCACCTTCTCACTATATAGAGGGATCTGGCAACTTCTGTTTCAGTGTATCTGAAGAAGTGTGCATGCACACGAAAGCTCATACCAAGAACTAACTTAGTTGGTCTTTAAGGTGCTACTGGAAGGAAAAAAAATTTTTTCTTCTGAGATGACACTCCCAGCAATGTGCAGACAGCCTATAAAAACAAAGAAATATGCTTCTTGCTTCATAACTATCATTTATACATGCAAATTCATGCAACTATAATGGTTACTCGGTCAAGAAGCCTATAATAGACTAAGACTGCAATTCAAACCCACTTTCGGCTGGACCTACAACAGCACAGATCTCCTCATTATGCCTGCAGCATGGGATCCCTACCAATCATAGCAGCCCCAACAAAAAGCCCCCTAATGGGGCATTCCAGGTGGGGCTGAGCTGACCTGGGATCTGCTGGATCCTGAGCCAGCCCCACTGCTGTCACTTGACATTGGTTGGTACACTAGTTCCAGGTTAGCACCGTAATTTGCTTGCCACCCCCCACTGCCTTCCGACCCAGCTGGCAGAGGCAGATTTAGGGGAGCCTGACTAGTTTGCCTGCAGTGGGTGTCAAGCCAAGAGGGGCATTCTGCAGGGGGTGCTGCAACAGTGATGGAAGGTGGGAGGCAGGGGGCCACCAGATTTTGCTGTCCCACAGTGCACCTTCGAAATTTCAAAGCCCAGAGTCTGCCACTGTGGCTGGCATGAATGGCAGGGCTGTGGATGTGGCGATAACCTTGCTGCTCTCTTTAAACCCATTGTTGTTGCCCATCCAAGGTTTGGACTGCAGTGCGAGAACCCATTAATCTGGTGACAGGCCTAATTAAAACCATCGCAGAGAGCCTTTGGCAAATCTCTTCTATCAACCTAACTTACTTTTCAAGACTAAACAAAGATGTGCTGTTTGTGATACGATGTGTGTCATTCGTAATTGCATCTCACCGTGTGTGTGTGTGTGTTAAATTAATAGGAGGCTTGGGGTGATTTTCACAAGGATCACAGTGCATAGGGAGGGGGAGATTTAACCCTTTCCTTCCCTGCCATGGTTCTCTATGCTCCGCCAAATGCCTGCCTCCATCTTTCGCCAAAGCCGCTGTTAGCTATAGAAGGAAAGTTTCTATTTGGCACTAATGGAAGCTAACGTTGCCTTTGGGACTAGTAGGAAATAGGAAGGGGAGTGATTTTCACTGGACCTGTAGGAAGAGGAAGAGTTAAACTGCCCCTCCCCACGTGTTGTGGTTCCAATGAAAATGATCCTCCCATTTGCCTATAATTAATTTAAATTTGAAAGGAAACAGGCATTGTTGCTAATGACAAACTTAACTTTATGTCTCATTTGCCCCAGACCAGCTGATAGTCAGACAGATTTGGGTCGCAACACTTCTCATGCTCCATACTACACTGAGCATGTTGGGGCAATAGAAAATTGTGATATATATGTTTCTTTTTGCTTTATATTTGGGGCAGCTCCAGAATGTGTTTCGCCTTCCTGCTATTCTTGTATTACACAGCTCTGTGATTCACAACTGTTTCCTGGTTGTTTTGTATTCATTTCATGAAAATAATTGTTTAATTTTTTAAAATTTAGTTTTAGCCCAACGCCACTATGGCTCTGGAACAAATGATCAATGTCAAACAAATCACTTTGCTGACAAGAAAAGAGATATGGGGCAATATGAGCCTTTCAAATAGTTCAGTCAGGGGGATGTGAAGGATAAGATTAGGATCTAAAAGAGATTTGATCGCCATCATCTCAACAACAGGATGTTGACAGCTAGAATAAATAACTTCTCGGGAGCAACTTGTTAAAGTGGGTTAAAAAAAGGGACGTGTAATGATGTGGCCCACTCCAATACCTCCTCCCAATCAGATTATATTTTATTACTCAGCCGAACTGTACGGCATGATTCAGTTTGCGGTTAACTAAAGGAGGTCGCACGGCATAAGAAACTCATATCTCCTAGCAGCATCTTGGCAGAAATTGCAGAGGGAAGAGAAAGTGGCTGATGTCAGGCAAACACCAGAAGCTGCCTGATAGCTGCCAGGCTATTTGTCCACTGAGGCCCGATTTGTCTGCTCTGACTGCTGCTGGATTTTCAGTGTCTCTAACCTCCTCACCCACCCCACTACCTGGAGGGATTGGTCTACCTCTGTCCTGTGCCAATTTCATGCGTGCCCTGATCCACGTCAATTTCACTTATGTTGATTTATAAATCCCTTCTGTCTCGTTTTGAAAGGGTTAATCTCAATACTATCTGCACCTAAGCTAACTTCTGCAGTTGTGGTTAAGCAGCTAGCAAAAAACCGCAATTGCAAGCTGGGAGCTACTTCCTCTTTCTGCCGGCTAGCAGAGAGCGAGCAGCGGCTGGCAGGGAAGAGGCCAGCTTCCTCTTTCTGCTGGCTAGCAGGGAAGCCCATTTCCTGTTTTTTCTCTCAGCTAAGTAGAAACTGCAGTACTCTCTGCACATGCTCTCTGATGCAGTAACGCAAGAGAAGAACACACGAACAAGGGAAGAAGGGGCGTTTAGATAGCCATATGCCATATAAGGAAGTAAGCTAAAACTTGCCAGCTGATTGGAGAAGGTTTTGGGGAAGCTTGGGGGAGGGAAGGGTGTTTTCAAGGTATAAGAAAGTTTGCAAATGTGAAATTGGGCGTAGCCAGTCTTTGGAGAGGACTCCACTGGCTGCCTCTGCGCAGATCTCAATAAATCTCTTTTCTCTGACCAAGAAGTCTCTGGAATTGTTTTTCCCCTCTGGCCACGGGGTTGGCGGACCGCTGGACCTCCGGGTACTGCTAATCTAAGGCTTCATTTTGGGGGCTCGTCCGGGATGGGTCCCCACCCCACGAAAGGTGGACCGAGGGGCCAGACTCGACCGGGTGAGCAACCGGGACCAGCGCTCGCAATCTCCAGCGCGCACCCTGCCAGTTTGTAGGGGGAGATCGCCACGCTGTGCCTGAGCCGAGACACCCAGTCGGGAGAGAAAAGAGGACGGCCGAAGGAGGGGTCCGCAGCGGAACAGGTAAGCCCAAGGGAAAGGGCGTGGTAGGAAGCCCGATCAGCTTCCTCTGGCTGTGAGCAGTAGAGTGCCGCCAGAAAAGGGATAAAGGGTCTGGCTGTGAGCAGTAGAGTGCCGCCAGAAAAGGAACAAAGGAACTGGCCGTGGCAATAAGGTGCCGCCCCGCCAGACGGGAAAAGGGAAAGGGGAAACAGAGGGAAAATTATTTTGGTGTGTTTTGTGTGTTGCATGTTGGAATTATATTGGGGTGTGTTTTGTGTGTTGCATGTCAGATACTCCAGTGGCTGAATTGTCAAGTGTGGGCCGGGGCTTAGCGTCCCCTTGGCCGAGCGATTGCAGGGCTGTGCATTTCTTAGCAACGCGAGTTCGCCAAGTCACAGCCTGTAGTGGTTGGTGTGTGAAAGGATCTTAAGCCCGGTTAGGAGCGGAGTATCTGAAGAAAAATGGGGTCTGGGGCAAGCTAACGTAGTCCTCTGAAATGTTTTTTAACCAACTGGAAAGCAGCTACGAAGCATGATGATTGGGTTCAAATTGAGAAGAGAGAGGATGTGAGGTTGATTGGCCCACCCAAGGAACTAATTGGCCCTTGGAGGGCAGATTTAATTTGCAACTAATCAACCCACTATATCAAAATATCTTGAACGTCCACCCAGACCAGATCCCCTATATTTCTACCTGGAAAATCAATGTAGAAAAGAATCCACCGTGGCTGAAAGCCTGCCGAGGCGACGCCCCACAAAATACAATTTGTGCAGTCTGACCGGCAGGGAAGTCAGAAAGGCCCCCCGGTGATATCAGAGCCGGAAGGAGAGGAAGGAGAAGAGGGGGAAGTCATTAAACCGCCGCCACCCTATGCTCCACCAACTGCCCCTCTAGCGAATCCCCCAGGCCCAGGGCCCCAGGACCAGGGAGGAGCCGGCCCTCAGCCTGAACCCTCCAAGGTTGATGAATTAGAGAGCAAAGAGGAAGAGGATGATGAGGAGTTTATGAAGGGACTAATTGAGTTAGCAAAGAAAGGAAAAAATGTGGACACAGTATCAGACATTGAGATTGCAACAGTATGTACAACCCTGTGCGAAAGAAGTGAATGTTAGTTCCCATTTGTTGGCACAGAAGAAATGGATAGAAGCAGAAACCAGGGCGTCCCTCCATAAGTCCCATAAGGCACAGAAAAAGGGTGGGACTGCAATGATGCCTCTACGCAGAGTGTATGACCCACCAGCCCCCCAGGACAGGGTGGGGAAGCACCACCATGCACTTATACAGTCCAACATGTGCCTTTTTCAAGTGCTGATGTGTGCAATTGGAGAAATTAGAACCCTACCTTTGAGGAGAACCCAGATGATATTGCCAACGCCCCATTATAAAGGCTGCCTTTGTAGCTCAGGCAGCGTCCGATATTCGCCAAAAGAAAAAATCCAGAAGCCTGAGGGGTTCATCGGCCATGGGCTGGAATAGATGTTGGAAATAGCTCAAACCACTTACAATCAGAGAGATGAGCAGGCCCAGAGAAAAAAGGAGAAGTATCAAACAAGGAAGTTGATGGCATTACAGGCAGCCACACCCACCCCTCAGGAAAGAGGAAGTGCCCGGGGAGGAGGGCGAAGCCGTCTGGGGAGGAATCAGTGCGCCATCTGCCGACAGGAAGGGCACTGGAAGAGAGAATGCCCTATTCTATTATTAGGAAGAGATTTGTTGGTAAAGTTGCAAGCCCAAATTACCTTTAAGCCATCGGGAGAAGCCACATTGTCCACTATGTCACTTGGGGAACTGGTTGTGGAGGCACCCCTGAGGGAGTACTGGCGCCTCATGATGGTAAAAGAAGAGGAGGGACCCATCCCCGCCAGTATTCTGGAACAAGTGAACCCCGCGGTATGGGCTGAAGGTAACCCCCCAGGAATGGCAAAGAATATCCCACCAATAATTGTGAAGCCCAAGCCATTTGCCAATCCTGTTGCAGTAAATAAGTATCCCATCCCACGAAGGGCGACTGAAGGAGTGTGGGTGCATCTAGAGCGACTGCTCCAACATAGGATCTTGAGGCAATGCCAATCACAGTGGAAGACCCCTTTGTTACCAGTGAAGAAAGGAAGCAGGCTATTATCCTGATACCAGAGGCAAAGAACTGCAGAGAACTCCGTGGCTTTCTGGGGTCTGCAGGATTTTGTAGGATATGGATATTTAATTACAGCATCATTGCCAAGCCTCTACATGAGTCAACCAGAGGAACTGAGAGAGACCCCTTTGTTTGAGGCACAGGACAACAGCAAGCCTTCGTGGATTTGAAGAGGGCACTACAGCAAGCCCCAGCGCTTGGCATCCCAAACCCTGAGAAACCCTTTACTCTATTCGTGGATGAGGACCAAGGGACAGCGAAAGGGGTTTTGTGCCAAAAATTGGGAAGCTGGCAACAGCCAGTGGCATACCTATCTGAGCGCCTGACGCCTACAGAGCAAGGTTTACCGCCGTGCATGAGAGCAGTTGTGGCAGTAGCCACCCTACTGAACAAAGCAGACAAATTTATTTTTGGCCAAGACACTGTTTGTGTGACCCCGCATGCAGTCCCAGCTCTGCTTGACATGAAGGGTACCTATTTCCTCTCCCAAGCAAAGATGATGAAGAATATTTTAGCAGGCCTGACCTCAAAGAGGAGGCAAACCCCCATTGGCCTTCATGGTTTGTGGATGGAAGCAGCTTTGTTGAGGCTGGACAACGAAAAGCAGGCTATGCAGTGGTAGCCTTGGAAGACCAGGTGATCGAGGCAAAGGCACTCCCACCTGGAACATCGGCCCAGCTAGCAGAGCTAGTTGCACTCACCAGAGCCCTGAACCTGGCAAAGGGACAGAAGATAAACATTTATATTCTAAGTATGCCTTTCTGACTTTACATGCCCATGGAGCCTTATGGAAGGAAAGAGGTTTGCTTACCTCCAGAGGAAACCAGGTGGCCCACCCACAAGCCTTATTGAACCTTCTGGATGCTGTATGGGAGCCCAAGGCAGTGGCAGTTATCCATTGTTATGGACACAAAACTGGACTAGGAGAAGTGGCCAGAGGTAACCGACTAGCAGACAGAGTGGCCAAGGAAGCAGCCCGGGAACCAGCTCCCGCGTCAGTTATTGGAGCACTGGTCCCTGGAAGGATCTTGAACACCGCTGATAAGCCAATATACACCAAAAGGAGAGGGACACTGCAGATGCCCAGGGGCTGACCATGTCCAAAGAAGGATGGTACCTTACTCATGATGACAGAATATGGATTCCAGAGTCCCTTTCTTGGCAGATTACTCAGAGATACCATGAGTCCACCCACATGGGACCAGATGCCACAACCAGACAGCTGAAGCAGTGCTTCTATATAGCCCACCTTTATCAACTGCCAGCCCAGATCTCCAGGAAATGCCTGCTGTGTCAAAAGAATAATCCTAGAACCGGACCCTTGGCTCCCCCGGGGATTCAGCATAGTGGAACTGCACCCATGGAAGACCTTGTTGTGGATTTCACTGAATTGCCCCGCTGTGGACTATACCGTTACCTGCTTGTGGTGATCTGCACGTATACAGAATGGGTTGAAGCCTGGCCCACCAGAACTGAAAAGGCATTTGAAGTAACCAGGTGCCTGCTTAGGGAGATCATTCCCCGCTATGGACTACCTAGGTCAATAGGATCTGACAATGGACCAGCTTTTGTCCACTCAGTTTTGCAATAACCCCCCATGCTAGTCAAAATGTGCAGTTTGATAATTATGTGCAGTAATTCTCCCGAGATTTTCTCTCTTTCTAACAGGTGGACCCAGGCCCACTGCTGTTAAAGTTCCTGACCTCACCCCTTGGGTCCACCACACTTAAGTGAAGAAGGCTATTTTAGATTGGACAGTTACACCAAATCCTGATGATCCTCTGAAGCTAACCATCTCCAGAAGAGCGCCAGACGGCTGGACAAGTGGATGGGAGGGACGCCCGCGGGCAGCGTCCCCAACGTAGAGACTTTTTTTTTTCCAGCAAATTCTGAGGCACCGCCAGGACTTTTGATATTGGGGCCAGAACTCTTTGATATAGTCACTCCGTATGTCAGGCCTCTGCAAGGGTGGATATATTCCTGTGGGTATATGTTAATATATGTAGAGGGAGAAGCCCCTTTCGGATACAGTATGTTGGGAGGAAATCATGAGAGTATTAAGCATCCACAAGGACAGGTGGGAAAATTGGTTAAGATAATAGGCTCCTCCTCAGAGAGGTGGGACACAACCTCCCAAAAAGCAAGGCAGCTGATAGAGCACGAGTATCAGTGGGCCCTTCAGCAATAAAATAGATATGTCCTAGATAATATTTCAGCCACCATTGATCACATGGAAACAATGATAGCCAGGAACCCGCTGAAAACTACAGGAGGTGATCTATGGGGTTGGTTATATTCCTGGCTGCCTCATGGCAGTTGGCTCAGGCATATTGTGGTATTATTAGCAGGGCCGCTGTTAATCCTTCTGCTTCTTTGCTTCTGTATACCCTGCTTCGTGCAATGCTTACAAGGTGTGATGCAAAAAAGAATCATGGCCCTTATTGCTCTTCCCCAGGATTATAAACCCGAGAGACCAGGACGAACCTAGGAGATAGGTTGTCCCAAAAGAAGAGGAGGGAATTGAAAGGGTTAATCTCAATACTATCTGCACCTAAGCTAACTTCTGCAGTTGTGGTTAAGCAGCTAGCAAAAAACCGCAATTGCAAGCTGGGAGCTACTTCCTCTTTCTGCCGGCTAGCAGAGAGCGAGCAGCGGCTGGCAGGGAAGAGGCCAGCTTCCTCTTTCTGCTGGCTAGCAGGGAAGCCCATTTCCTGTTTTTTCTCTCAGCTAAGTAGAAACTGCAGTACTCTCTGCACATGCTCTCTGATGCAGTAACGCAAGAGAAGAACACACGAACAAGGGAAGAAGGGGCGTTTAGATAGCCATATGCCATATAAGGAAGTAAGCTAAAACTTGCCAGCTGATTGGAGAAGGTTTTGGGGAAGCTTGGGGGAGGGAAGGGTGTTTTCAAGGTATAAGAAAGTTTGCAAATGTGAAATTGGGCGTAGCCAGTCTTTGGAGAGGACTCCACTGGCTGCCTCTGCGCAGATCTCAATAAATCTCTTTTCTCTGACCAAGAAGTCTCTGGAATTGTTTTTCCCCTCTGGCCACGGGGTTGGCGGACCGCTGGACCTCCGGGTACTGCTAATCTAAGGCTTCAGTTTTGGCACCGAACAGCTTTTTTAAATATTTAAAAAATCCATATGAAAATGTATATTTAAATGTGCAAACACATATTTAAATAATATTTTATCTCACTGTCTGCATTTTAAATGCATTTTATCTTAAAATATGTATTTTTCAACATTTTTTGGGTTTGGGATTGTTATTTTTATAGCTGTATTGTAAAATTTGGAGATGTGCAAAATCCACAGTGTAATTATGTTCTGTTATATGTATTGGTCCAGTGTGGTGTAGTGGTTAAGAGTAGTGGACTCGTAATCTGGTGAACCGGGTTCGCGTCTCTGCTCTTCAGCTGCTGGGTGACCTTGGGTTAGTCACACTTCTCTGAAGTCTCTCAGCCTCACTCACCTCACAGGGTGTTTGTTGTGGCGGGAGGAAGGGAAAAGGAGATTGTCAGCCGCTTTGAGACTCCTTAGGGTAGTGATAAAGCGGAATATCAAATCCAAATTCCTCCTCCTCCTCCTCCTCCTCCTCCTCCTCCTCCTCCTCCTCCACCTCCTCCTCCTCCTCCTCTTCTTCTTCTTCTTCTTCTTTCAGGAGACACAAATTAGGACAATTTAGTTAAAAACATGAACCAAACAAAATTATCTTCCCTCGTTACATACTCCCTTTACACCCCAGGACTCCAGGGATTGAACCTGGAGCCTTCTGCATAAGAAGCATGTGCCCTACCATTGTGCAATAGTCTCTCTCCTTAAATTAAATAAATTTTAAAAATGAAGAGATGAAAGGGCCCTTTTCACACCCTTTCTAGAAAACAGCATTATCTTTGAAATCTAGCTAAGACATCTAATATCTTTAGTGCTATCCTTCATGGGCCTATTTTCATATGCCTGGCAATTAGTTTGCCACTGGGAATCTGAACTCCACAGAGGCTGTGTTAGCCACTTGTGCAAATGCTTTGGGACAATTTTATCCATGCCAAGGGGAATGTGCCATTCTAGGGTGGCATTAGGCTTATCTCCTGGTGGGTCCAAGTGTGATGCTCACCTGGCTCAACTGGAATGTACATCCTTGAATAAAGGACAATGCTTTATTGTCAGTGTGGTGTAGTGGTTAAGAGCGGTAGACTCGTAATCTGGTGAACCAGGTTCCTGTCTCCGCTCCTCCACATGCAGCTGCTGGGTGACCTTGGGCTAGTCATGCTTCTCTGAAGTCCCTCAGCCCCACTCACCATCACAGAGTGTTTGTTGTGGGGGAGGAAGGGAAAGGAGAATGTTAGCCACTTTGAGACTCCTTAGGGTAGTGATAAAGTGGGATATCAAATCCAAACTCTTCTTATCTTCTTCTTCCTTCTTGAAGGTTCTCCACAGGCATCTTGTTGGCCATTGTGAGAACAGGATACTGGACTTCTGGAGGAGGAAATGGCAGATTGGCTGCCTTCCTGTTGGTTCTCCACTGGTGGAAGATAATTGTGTGGTGACTGATGGTAGTCAGACAGAAGGTCTGGCTATCAAATCACTCTGGCTCATCTTTAGGTTCTTACAAATTCTGGACTAGAGATGGACCTTTGTTCTGAACCAACAGGGCTCTCCTGTTGGTTGACACTTGTCTAGCCATCTCAGATTTTGAGTTTGCAGCATTGCCTAGGTGGAGGGGGGGGCAGGGAAAGAACTTCTGTAGTCCTGCCTTTTTTCCAAGTTGGCACTGTGTCTCAGCCAATTCAGAAGAGACCTCGCAGTCCAGCAGCATTCAGAAAATAGCAATTAGACGGCCACCTAAAATGAATGAGTAACCAGTTCCCCAGCGGGAGTCATACACTGCTGTAATTATGAAGGAGACAGTAGGTGCACCAGGAGGCCACAGTGAGAAAAATAAATTAAAATTAGACCAGTTCACAATTGCTCTGTTCTCAGCAGACCAGCTTAGTGTGCCTGATTGGGGTTTTAAGCAGCACGCTCTGAATTCCAGTGTTTTCTTCTTCTTTTAATTATTATTATTATTATTATTATTATTATTCTTTTCTTTTCCCCCAAGGGGCAGCTCATGCTTCATCTTGGCTTTCCCTGAATGCATTCTTCCTCCCAATAACTGTTGACAGGTCTAGCCCTGTAACCATCTGCCTTGTGAAGTAATGAGACCAAATGAAATGGAGCCTGGGAAGAAATGGGGGGGAATTAACATTCTTTCCTTAATCTATTAATAACTGAAAAGTGTTGATTTTGGTGACAGCCTGATACTTGATTGTGAAGCATATTGGTTAATTAGGAGAATCATAATGAAGGTTAGATGAAAATGTATACATCCCTCCAGAAATATACATTTTAAAAAAATAATAATGAAAGGAAATAAGCACAGCATGATTTATTCTCACAGGAGGGGGAAAAACCCCTCTTCAACAAGAATGTATGAAAAATACTAATAAAAGAAAGCAAAATTTGTTTTTCAACGCATTTGTTGTTTTTTTACTGAGGAAAACACATCTGTACAGCTAAAATGAGGCTGTAGCTTAAAGTCTCTCACAAACGGAAGGATTCACAAGCTCCCCTCAACAGTTTGAGGTGTTGCTTAGTGACAATGTCTTGCATAACAGGAGCCTGGCCATGAAAACATCTGAGTTGCTTTTACTGTACTTTCCTTTTGGTGGTGATATGGTGTGAGGAAAATTCAGTGCCTCTCCCACATAGATCTATGACTGGCAGTACGCTGCTCATTTTAAGGAATCTTTTTTTCTTCCCAAAACCCAAGGTGGAGCTGCTTAAGATAAAGCAAGGCGTCACAGCAGAAGATGCAGACTCATTGCTGGCAGTTGGAGTGCAGCAACATCTGGAGGGCCACAAATTTGAGGCCTCTCCAAGCCTTCATCTACTGAAATATACTCAGAGTCGCAAAGTGATTTCATGCTCTTTATTCAGCTCATAGTGGTGAGGAGGAATGAATGAATGTCCCCTCAAAGTATCTGCTTTATATACATTATTTACACAATGGGCTGCACATGATTGGCTAATTCCGGAATTCTACTGTAAGCCAATCAGGTTGTGGATTCACTTCTATCTGGAGCATGATTGGGTGGTTCCTGCCAACCAATCATACTGCTGCATTGTTCTAGGACCAATCAGACTGCTGCATTCTGAATCCTATTGTTCTAGGACCAATCAGACTGCTGCCTTTTGGATCCTATTGTTCTAGGACCAATCAGACTGCTGCAGTTTGGATCCTATTCAACTCAGTACATAACATCTACCTTAACTTCATCTTCTC
Organism: Podarcis raffonei; assembly: GCF_027172205.1. Lineage (NCBI taxonomy): Eukaryota > Metazoa > Chordata > Lepidosauria > Squamata > Lacertidae > Podarcis > Podarcis raffonei. Next base: position 24,930,511 of record NC_070613.1, on the reverse strand, counting down.
CTTCACCTTTGCTTCTGCTTTTACTGAGTCAACCTGCACTCACCTGGGAGAAAGGATTGTGTTGTTAGCGACTTCTTTTGATCTCACAGTTTTGAGACTTGATCATTGCTTGATTCTATTTCCAGAGAGGGACCTGGACCTGAATTCCTGCCTCTGTCTGTGAACTCCCCTACCCACTGACCAGGATCCTTTCGACAGACAAATTTCAAGTCTCCTGAGAGCTACTTTTGTGGTGGCTAAATTAATTAGCGAGCTCAACATTTAATTGTCAGATGTTTATCCTTCCTCTTACTAGTGCGTGGCATTTCCTGGCATCTGTCATAACTCATCGCTGTCACCAAGGAGACATTAATTTCACATATAGATGACCCATATTTAGGGAGGGAAGAGAAATTCAATGCAGTTCACATTTAAAGGCGAACCTACCTAATTTGTAGCTTCCCAAACAGCACCCAGACAGAAACGCTGCCATCCTTTGAAATTCACACGTCTCTGAATTCTCCAACCAAGGATGGTACAGAAATGCACACATTAGGGTAAAAGGTGCATAAAAATGTGTGTCTTCATGAAAATAACAAAAGTGCATTTTCTTCAGGGGAGCCAAGCCTTATGAAGAACGATTGTGGGAGATGGGCATGTTTAGCCTGGATAAGTGGAGACTGAGTGGAGATAGGATAGCCAACTTCAAATATCTCAAGGGCTGTCACATGGATGAAGGGAGCAAGCTTGCTTTCTCCTGTTCCAGAGGGTAGAACTCAAACCAGTGGCTTCAAGTTACGAAAAAGGAGATTCTGACGATACACCAGGAAGAACTTTCTGGCAGTAAGTCTTGTTTGACACTGGAACGGACTCCCTCAGGAGGTTGTGGACTTTTCTTCATCGGGGTATTTTAAAGCAGAGGTTGGAGGGCCATCTGTCATGGATGCTTTAATTGAGATTCCTGCATTGCAGGGGGTTGGACTAGATGACCCTCAAGGTCCCTTCCAAATCTACAATTCTATAAGGCACTACAAAACCAGTTGTGTCCTTGCTGCTGGGGATTTCAGGTCTTCACTATGTATTTGGGCAAAAGCTTAGTGAAGGACATATATTACACAAGCTGTGAATGCATTGCATCAGATCAGAAATGAGTCCTGGGCCTCTTTTGATCCACAAGGTGGTGCCACTGTGATAAGCATTCTAGAGCAGAGTGAATGCAAGAGAAGGAGGAGGTTAAATGGCAGTATACTAATTACTAATGTTCAGGATCTGATAAATTATATATTCCTGTTTCAAAACAGTATTTCTGTGCTGTTAGTTTCTAATTGCTTGAGGAAAAGCTTTTCCTGCTGGATTCTGTTGAAAAATGACCCTTATCGTATGTAGATTCCTATATCCAGCACACACACCACAAAATCCCGAAGTAAAATTATTTGGGGGAAAAATAAAAAATTGTCCAGTAGCACCCTAGAGAACAAGTAAGTTAAGGTGCTCCTGGACAATTTTTTATTTTTTATTTTATTTTTGACCAACACAGCTACCTACCTGAATCTAAAATTATTTGATTACAGTTACACAGGTAGGTAGCCGTGTTGGTCTGCCATAGTTGAAACAAAATAAAAAAATTCCCTCCAGTAGCACCTTAGAGACCAACTAAGTTTGTTATTGGTATGAGCTTTCATGTGCACGCACACTTCTTCAGATACACTGAAACAGAAGTCACCAGACCCTTAGATATAGTGAGAGGGTGGGGAGGGGTATTACTCAGAAGGGTGGTGGGAATGGGTGATCGGCTGATAGGTGTGGTAAACCTGTTGACAAGTGTTAACGACTGCAATTGGTCTTATAGGAAAAAGCAAGGGGTGAGATGGCCAAAAAAAGCTTTATCATGTATAATGAGATAATAATCCAATGTCTCTATTCAGACCAGGTCTCTCCATGGTTTTAAGTTTGGTAGTAGGTTGCAATTTAGCAACTTCTCTTTCCAGTCTATTTCTGAAATTCTTTTGTAATAAGACAGCTACTTTGAGATCTTGTATAGAATGTCTTGGGAGGTTGAAGTGTTCTCCTACTGGTTTCTCTGTCTTGTGATTCCTGATGTCAGGTTTATGTCCATTTATCCTTTGGCGTAGGGTTTGGCCTGTTTGTCCAATATAGAGAGCTGAAGGGCACTGTTGGCATTTGATGGCATACACAATGTTAGAAGATGAGCAATTAAATAGGCCTGAGATGGTATGTTTGATGTTGTTGGGGCCAGTAATGGTGTATGTGGCAGGAAAGTTGGCATCTGGGTTTATTGCAGGCTCTGGTACCAGTGTCCATGTTAAGTCTGGTGCAGTGATGGGCGGTGGCAGCGAGTGATCAAAAGTGCATAAGGCCCCATCAGTGGGATAGTGGGAGAGAGGGCATGGTGAGCCCCAAGGAAGGAAGGGGCCGAGAGCCGAGAGAGAAACCTGAGAGGGGGCGGGACTTCCATTGAGGTCATGTCCCAATTTGCCTTACCAGGATGCTGGAGGTATGGCATGGCCACCTATGAGAAACTTCCTGGGAAGCCCATGGTGGAAGCCAGGGATGGGGAACCCATGGTCCTGTAGATGGACTCCAACTCCCATCAGCCTCAGTCAGTATAGCCAGTGGTCAGGAATGATGGGAGCTGGAGTTCAGCATTACCTGGAGGTCCCCAAACCTGCCTTAAGCAATTGACTCATGGAGGAAAGGCAGGATGTAAACAGAACAAATAAAGTGTTCCATCTTCCTGGCATCGGTTTACACTTTCAGAGTTTGTCAGTGTTGGTTTCCGTAGGCCCAGTCAAGGTTGAAGGGGTGAAGAGGGAAGCAGAAGGCAAACGCCTTCAGGGACAGAGGCTGCTTATTAGAACCAGAGTTTTAAGGAGCCTGAAATTTCCCCTTGACAGGTGCAGGAAGCACCTCTATCCTTTGCCTGTGCTGAGTTCCTTCACTTTTGTAATTAAAGTTTCGTTTGAGGAGCCCCTGCTGTTTCCTTCTTCTCCCAGAAATGCTGACAGAGGCTTCTTAGGCAAACCATGACAATATTTCTAACACCTCTGCATTTGGTTTGAGGTGGTTTTTTTTTAATCAAGTGCCAACAAATAACAGCATCTACCTTTGCAGTTAAATTACAACTCTGAAGAAAAAGGGGAAAGCAGGGAGTCCTTGGGCAGCCTTTTCTCTGTTTTGAAGGCTGCTTCAAAGTACAGTGGTACCTTGGGTTACAGACGCTTCAGGATACAGACTCCGCTAACCCAGAAATAGTACCACGGGTTAAGAACTTTGCTTCAGGATGAGAACAGAAATCGTGTGGCGGCAGCAGCGGGAGACCCCATTAGCTAAAGTAGTACCTCAGGTTAAGAACAGTTTCAGGTTAAGAACGGACCTCCAGAACAAATTAAGTTCTTAACCTGAGGTACCACTATACAGACTTTATAATGCAGGGAGTGGGGAACTTGTGGCCCCCAGAAACTGCAGAACTATGAACTCCTGTGGCCAAGGATGGTGGGAAATTGTAGTTCAGCAACTTCTGGAGGGCCAAAGGTTCCCCACACCTGACTTAAGGAGAGCACATCTCAATCCAGCCACCAACTATTTGTTTGCAGGCACAATTCAAAGTTCTGGCATTAACCTTCAAAGCCCTAAATGGCTTAGGTCCATCCTGATGGTGCCCTCCGGACATTATTGAACTCCAACTCCCATCAGTCCCAGCCAGCATGACCAATAGTCAAGGATTATGGGAGTTGTGGTCCAGCAACATCAGGTGCACACTTGGCTGGGAAAGGCTGTCTTAAGGATTGATACCCCCCCACAGCATTTCTGCCCGCTGTCTAAGGTCCTATAGGAAGATGGAAGAGCAGCTGGGAGGGACAATGACAGGGCTCTCTCAGATTATGGAACACCTTCATACAAACATTAGAAGAACCTGCTAGATCAGACCAACGATCCATCTATTCCAGCATCCTGTTCACACAGTGGCCACCCAGATGCCTGCGGAAAGCCCTTGCACCACAAGAACACTCTCCTTCCATTACTGCCTCTGACTGTGGAGGCAGAGCATAGCCAACATGGCTAGCAGCCTTTGACAGCCTTATTCTCCATGAATTTGTCCAGTCCTCTTTTAAAGCCACCCAAGTTGGTGGCCATCACTGTTTCCTGTGGGAGTGAGTTCCATAGTCCTCTTCCGGCCCCACAACATGTGGTTGGCCCCATCTCTCCTGTCGTCTTCTTGTTGCCACTCATTAAACATCTTCCTTACTCATGGCAGGTTTTTATATGATGAGGCAGACAATGTTTTCATGAGCATTAGTTTCTTTAAACACCTGGCCCTGTCTCTTTTTGGGAAGAGGGCCAGACAGAGAGGTCTAGGGGGCCACATTTGACCTCTGGGTCTAAGGGTCCTTCTGGAATTGTAATGTTATAAATTATGTAAGATGCCTGGGGTGACATTTTTATACTAGAATGGCAGAGTAGACATGTTTGACAAAATAAATAAAGATTTTTTAAAAATTTTATTTGCTTCTCAGTCGTGAAGAAAACAAATTGTTTACATGGCTCTATTCAGAAGAAGAAGAAGAAAGAAATTCCCCCACCTGCACTATATATTTAATGCAGCATTCCCTGGGGAGAAGGGTGGATTGTTAAACCAGAATGCATGAAGCCGTCTCTCTTCTTGCCTGCTCATCGTGACATCCTTGGCCTCTTGGAGAACATAATTCAGTGGTGGAGCACCTGCTCTGAATGCAGAAGGGCCCAGGGCCAATCATCTCCAGGTAGGGCTGGGAAAGGCCTTGGTCTGAAGCCCTGAAGAGCTGCTGCCAATCAGAATAGACATTACTGAGCCAAATGGGCCAATGGGCTGGCTCAGTATAAGGCTGGCCTCTATGTTCCTACACGCCCAGAACACGATCTATTGGACGGAAGGGAAGGCAGGCTGCTAGACATTGCCATGCCCTGCCTTTTAACTTAATCGCTCAGCACAAAGTGCTGACTGCAGGACAATTATTCTCTTCTTACAGTAGAAATGATAGCGCTCCTGGTACCTATATCCCTAAATGGGAAGTTATGAGCTTTCGTGCCCGGGGGTCAGCAAATGCTGTGGGGTCAATTCCTGCATTTCTGATTTATGGTCCCTGCCGAAAGGGGTGCCTCCATAAAAATGGCTATTTATGCCCAGGCTCCTTGCATTTTACTCATGAATTATATAGGGCAATCCTAAGATTGGCACTTAAACTAAATGTATATCATAGTTATGATGTGAATTACATTTTAATTCTCCACTCTTGGTTTCTCCAAAATAATTCCAGAGGGCATGCAGAATGGTCACATGGGTTTTAGTGCTCCCAATAGAATGTCAAAGAACAGGGTCTGGAGCCCATGTCTCCTCCGCAAGGGGCCTAGCTGTGTAGCAACGTATTGCTTTAGGTTTTATTAAATTAGAACGCTTTATCCAATTAGCACTGATCATGAAGGGGCCTCCTCATGCCATCGCTGTGGGAGAAGCAACCCACCACATGTGCAAATGCGGAACGGCATTTTGGCTTTATTTAAATGAAAAGCTGACTCGGGGGGCTGCAGTTTGGAGTGGCGGCAAGGAGAGCAGCTTAACCCTTTCCCTTGGTACCTTTTCAGTGCTTTAAAGCTTTCCTTCTCCCCCCTTTTATCTAGAATGATTTAGGGGATAAAGACAGTTTGGGGCAGCATTCTGAATAGGAACACGGCTGATAGGGGAAGGGGTGAGCAACTTGTCCCCCCTGAAATTTCTCCATTCAAAATTGAAGCTTCCACAGTTATATTGTATTTTTATTTTGAGGGGAAACACACATTTCTTTGGCTTTGTAAAATGCATTTCATGGTCCCTGTACTACGCAACACCTTTGCCTCTGAAATATATGCTAGTAACCATCGGTTGTTTCAGATCCTTTTGCCAGGCTTTCCTGGACACATAAGATCAGACCCTGCATATGTGTCTGAATGCTCCAAATTCATGTGTTTATTTGTTTTCATATCTTTTTATACCACTGTTTTGATGTTTCGTTTTTGTTTTAATGATACTGTTTGTTGTTGTTTTTACATTGTACACCATTTAGAGACGTTTAAAATATTAAGCAGTTCTTTTTAAATGAAAGAAACTTGACTTTTAAAAAAAATGTTGCACATTGCGTAGCTGCAGACACAGCTGCATGACATTATATGAATTCATTATATGAAACCAGTGAAATAAAAACGCACCACCCCCCATATCGTGCTGCGTATTCAAGAGAAGTTTAAATTGACTTAAGAAAAGGGTGGACAAAGGCTACGAATATTATTACAGTGTTCAGTGTTTAGTTGAAAGAGAGTGAAGACCACAAATCGTTCAGAAACAAGTCATGGCAGGAATAAGTCATACCAGAAACGTAAGTGATGAAGGGATACTATTTAGCTGCAAATGAACTCTTTGTCCACTATCCTTGCAACAGGAATGGAATGTTATATCGCCAGTGCTTGGCTACTAAAGCTATTATATCTTTGTATACAACTTTGTCCATAGTCTCAGGGTAAATTGACAACTCAGATTCAATGGTATTAGTTGTGTAAAGCTCCTCAATGAGATCTCTTGGAATACTCTTTGCCAGAATGTATTCATCACTGGGCAGTTCCACCCCATGTGGCAAAAAGTACCTTCCATATTGTATTCCCTCCGACAGGTGTGAGGTTAGTTATTATTTATTTGATGTTGTTTTACTCACTGTCAAATGTTGTTCAGTATGGTCTCTCGAATATGGGCAGAGACTGTCTTTGACAGTGGTTTTTATGACATCAGCCTCCACTGAGTATCACACTTAATTTTTTACAGGTATGTCATCTTCCTACATGGGAGAAGCAACAAGAGGAACAGCCATTTTAGATCTGGTCCTAACCAATGTTGATGACCTGGTTAGTGGGGTAGAAGTGGAAGGATCATTAGGCGCAAGTGATCATGCTCTTCTGAAGTTTACTATACAGCGGAAAGGAGCAGCCAAGCATACTAGGACTCAATTTCTTGACTTTAAGAAAGCCGACTTCATAAAACTTAGGAAGTGCTGGGTGAGATCCCATGGACAGTAATACTAAAAGGAAAGGGAGTTCATGATGGCTGGGAGTTTGTTAAGAGGGAGATAGTAAAAGCACAACTTCAGGCAATACCAATGAGACGGAAACATGGAAGGTGCCTAAAGAAGCCAGGGTGGCTATCTAAAGAACTTTTAACTGAGTTAAGATTAAAAAAGGATGTGTACAAAAAATGGAAAAGGGGGGAAACCACCAAAGAGGAATTCAAACAAATAGCCAGCATGTGTAGACACAAAGTCAGAAAAGCTAAAGCACAGAATGAACTCAGGCTTGCTAGAGAGGTTAAAAGCAACAAAAAAGGCTTTTATGGGTATGTTCGTAGCAAAAGGAAGAACAAAGAAACAGTGGGGTCACTCAGAGGAGAAGATGGTGAAATGCAAACAGGGGACACAGAAAGGGCTGAACTCCTCAATGCCTTCTTTGCCTCAGTCTTCTCCGATAAAGAAAACAATGCCCAACCTGAAGAATTTGAAGCAAATGATTCAGCAGAGGAAACACAGCCCAGAATAACTAAGGAGATAGTACAAGAATACTTGGCTAGTTTAGATGTATTCAAGTCTCCAGGGCCAGATGAACTGCATCCAAGAGTATTAAAAGAACTGGCAGATGTGATCTCAGAACCACTGGCAGTCATCTTTGAGAATTCCTGGAGAACAGGCGAAGTCCCGGCAGACTGGAGGAGGGCAAATGTTGTCCCTATTTTCAAAAAGGGGAAAAGAGAGGACCCAAATAATTACCGCCCAGTCAGTCTGACATCAATACCAGGGAAGATTCTGGAGCAGATCATTAAGCAAACAGTCTGTGAGCACCTAGAAAGGAATGCTGTGATCACCAATAGTCAGCATGGATTTCTGAAAAATAAGTCATGTCAGACGAACCTGATCTCGTTTTTTGACAGAATTACAAGCCTGGTAGATGAAGGGAACGCAGTGGATGTAGCCCACCTTGATTTCAGCAAGGCATTTGACAAGGTGCCCCATGATATTCTTGTAAAGAAGCTGGTAAAATGCGGTCTTGACTATGCTACCACTCAGTGGATTTGTAACTGGCTGACTGACCGAACCCAAAGGGTGCTCATCAATGGTTCCTCTTCATCCTGCAGAAGAGTGACTAGTGGGGTGCCACAGGGTTCTGTCTTGGGCCCGGTCTTATTCAACATCTTTATCAACGACTTGGATGATAGACTCAAGGGCATCCTGATCAAATTTGCAGATGACACCAAACTGGGAGGGGTGGCTAACACCCCATAGGACAGGATCACACTTCAAAACGACCTTGACAGATTAGAGAACTGGGCCAAAACAAACAAGATGAATTTTAACAGGGAGAAATGTAAAGTATTGCACTTGGGCAAAAAAAAATGAGAGGCACAAATACAAGATGGGTGACACCTGGCTTGAGAGCAGTACATGTGAAAAGGATCTAGGAGTCTTGGTTGACCACAAACTTGACATGAGCCAACAGTGTGACGCGGCAGCTAAAAAAGCCAATGCAATTCTGGGCTGTATCAATAGGAGTATAGCATCTAGATCAAGGGAAGTAATAGTGCCACTGTATTCTGCTCTGGTCAGACCTCACCTGGAGTACTGTGTCCAGTTCTGGGCACCACAGTTCAAGAAGGACACTGACAAACTGGAACGTGTCCAGAGGAGGGCAACCAAAATGGTCAAAGGCCTGGAAACAATGCCTTATGAGGAACGGCTAAGGGAGCTGGGCATGTATAGCCTGGAGAAGAGGAGGTTAAGGGGTAATATGATAGCCATGTTCAAATATATAAAAGGATGTCACATAGAGGAGGGAGAAAGGTTGTTTTCTGCTGCTCCAGAGAAGCGGACACGGAGCAATGGTTCCAAACTACAAGAAAGAAGATTCCACCTAAACATTAGGAAGAACTTCCTGACAGTAAGAGCTGTTTGACAGTGGAATTTGCTGCCAAGGAGTGTGGTGGAGTCTCCTTCTTTGGAGGTCTTTAAGCAGAGGCTTGACAACCATATGTCAGGAGTGCTCTGATGGTGTTTCCTGCTTGGCAGGGGTTTGCACTCGATGGCCCTTGTGGTCTCTTCCAACTCTATGATTCTATGGTTTTCAAACCCATTAAGGAGCTGTTGGTTTCAGACAGTAACATTCTATATGATGAAAAACTCATGCTTTTTAAGGATCTCTCTCCCCCTTTTCAGAAGTACTCTCAAAATACATGAGATTTTAAAAGGCCTCTCCAGAGCGAGCAATTCTTGAACTCAGTGCCCAAATTTCTATTGCTTGGAACCAGGCCAAATAAATCTCCAATTTATATACATACATGCATAATTTTCATAGCTGTCAACTTACAGATTTGAAAATAAGGGACCAGCAGCCTTGAAAATAAGGGACCAGCAGCCAAAATAAGGGACCTGCAGCCTCACCTGTTGCAGGCACTCCAGTCTTCCTGTCCTCCTGCAGTCTGGTCAAACTCATGCTGGTAGCTTCGAGAACAACTTTGTAACCAGAGGTTCAACTGAATAGAATCTGAATCACATGCACCACAAGGCCTACGCAGCCTCAACTTAAGATGGCCCCCCGGCCTGGCTTTGCAGTGCAAAGTTTGCAGCAGCACGTGCAACAAAATGGCGTCCAGCATTCTAAAACCCCCTCAGCTTGCATTAACTAGCCACACACAAGGCATGCAAACTCCACCCCCCAGTCGTTCTTAGACTTCTTATTGGGTGAGCAACACAGCCAAGCAACACAGTTGGAGCCTCCCTCCTCCCTGGCCGGCAGGGAGGGAGGGAGAGGAGCTGCTTCCTTTGAAATTTAAGGGACATCATTTAAGGGACATTTAAGGGACATCCATCAATAAGGGACAGCAGCGGGGCATGGCGCTGGAATAAGGACTGTCCCTTCAAATAAGGGACACTTGACAGCTATGATAATTTTATTTGTATGCTGCCTTTCCATAGTTCAAACCACGCTCAGTAACATGAAAAAATACATAATGGCAACATAACAAAACTAGCCATAAACAATAAATAAAACATCAAAACATACACAACCAAATTGAACAATTTCCACACAATAGGAATACAAAAAATATATCAATAACAGCAACACCCCCTGCCCCACATAACCCCCTAAACAATATCCCAGCAGCCTCAGCTTTTGTAGCTGGAGTCAGTCAGGGCCCTGCCCTCCCAGGCCTGGTGGGAAAGGCCAGGAATGCAGGGAGCAGGTCTTCCAGGTCTCACAGCCAAGATGGCTTCATTGGAGAGAGGCGAGGTGCCACCTGCTTTGAATTTAGCCACCAACTGCACCTGAGTTAGAGGAACTCCTTTTTCAAATACTGTAGATCAATAGGTCCATACAAACCCTCATTTGCCCATCCTTTATATTATTTGAAGTTATTCTCTTCTTGAGTGGGTGATACAGGAAGGGTAGTGATGGGGATTGTTTTGGTGATAAAGCTCTAGCCAACTTCTTCCATATTAGGACAGTAGTTTCATTAAAAAGAAAAAAAGGACTACCGACCTCTTTTAGACATTGCAGAGATATTTTCATAAAAGCAGGTGCTCTGTAATAATTGTGAGTGTGCTGAAGTTCAATAGTCATATAATCAATCTCTTTATTTAATAATAATAATAATAATAATAATAATAATAATAATAATAATAATAATAATTTATTTATTTATACCCCGCGCATCTGGCTGGGTTTCCCCAGTGACTCTGGGTGGCTTCCAACAAAATATTAAAATACAGTAGTCTGTCAAATGTTAAAAGCTTTCCTAAACAGGGCTGCATGAGTTGTTTATTTATTTATTTTATTTAAACCATTTTTATACTGCTTAATATATATTTTAAAATCTCCAAGCATTGTACAAAAAACAACAACAAAAAACTAGAGCAAAAATGACAAGCTTGTGACAAGTTCTGTTCCGGTTATACAAAGGAAAGTAGTGTTGGTGTTTCTTGCCATTTTGGTATTTCACTACATGATCAGAATATATGTACAAAATCTGCTTGAGCTTTCTTGCATCTCCAAGAGTTCATATTCACTTAATAAATTTTGCCTCATTTATATGCCACTGGTATACAAAACTGAAAACATTTTCTTTAAGGTTAACACTTATCAGCAAAGATGATATTGTTTTGAGCAACCAAGACCACACATCTTGTTCCATAGAAAAATTATCGCTTGCCAAATCTCCCCCCCCCCCCAATTCCTTTTCAAAGTTGGTTGTAATTGACTTAATGTAGTCTCTGATGGTACTAGATAAATTTTTCTTTTTTTTTTAGTTTCAGTTAATCAGAAGAGTTTCAAAATGCTATCCATGTGGCAGTCCATATTTCAATCTTAATTGCTCAGCAATGTGACTTATTTGAAACTATTGGCGAAATGGGGGTTGCACTGAGTTTAGTTGTATTACTGCTTGTTCCATAGAATCATAGAATTGTAGAGTTGGAAGGGACCCCAAGGGATGGAGAGAGAGAGGGAGGGAGAGAGAGAGCTATATTTGGAGCCTGTTTTTTATTATATTGGCACCACACTTTCAAAATTGATTTAGTTGATGATAAGCAATTAGAGTCCATACTATATGCTTTTGATTTAAATCACAGTAGCTCCCATAATTGTTTCTAGTACAATCCTCACTCCACTTTAATTAAAAGCTCACAATTGCTGCTCATAGTACCTTGCAATATCAGGAATTCCAGGACCTCCTTTACTAGTTGTCATTTTTTAATGAAGGTTTTCATTAGCGGTTCCATGTGGCTTGCTTGCCCATATAAATTTCATAATTTTCTACTGGGGGTCTTTCCCCCCAGTGTGGTAGGAGCTTTTGCTGTGGACTGTCATAGCTGGGTATGCTGGGCATCCTATCAAGGCTCAATGTCTATGGATGCTCACTATATCTTGCTCAGTTTATTGGGCTGGGTATATTGAGCATCTGTTGAGCACCTTTTGCAGGAAGTCTGGAGGTGATGTAGTTTGTGTACTCCCCAGCAGGGGCTGAGCTCTCACATCCACCAGTGTGGCAGTCCATCCATCCATTCCCCAGAGTTAACATTTTCAAACCCACCTAAGAAAATTAACTCTTGTTGTTTGCCTGCTTTCACACAGTGCAAAAAGGAGGCTTTCTTTAGCAGCCCTGACTGTTAATTGGGGCCTGGTTTCGTGATATTGGAAAGTACTTGTTTGCAGAGATGAGGACAAAGGGAAGGGAAGTAGAAATTAGGGAACTGTTGCTTGTAACAAGAGTGGTCCTTTTAATTAATAATAATGATTTTAAAAAGACAGGCTGCAGGCAGTCTTGCAAATGGCCATTCAAAGAGCATCAAGAGTTCACTCCATATTGCTCTTAATTACCATGCCATATGCTCTCGCTCTCTCTGAGTTTTCCCAGAATTAACACTGTCTTGTTGGGCAATTTCAAATCTGCTGTTGTTTCACGCTACCTCAGTTTCTGAGTGGTGTGAGATTCTAGGGGGTTCCTGGCAGCTTACCCCAGGTTCCTGTTTCCTTTTGGAAATGAGGCACAATGGAGACTGTGGTGTCTTTATGATAAATGGTTTATTTACACAACATGAGCCTACGATGGAGGGGTTCACAGCATTAGCACCCGAAAAGGGGTCTTGTTTCTCCCATAGCCATGGCCTTGGAGATTTCAAACATTGCTCAGACTCTCCCTCCCTCATGCCGCTTTGCTTTTAGCTCACATCACTGCCACTTTCTGCTCTATAACTCTGGCTTTTTCTGCTGAGGGAGGGACTCCACCCATTTGTGCCTTGCACTAAGCCCTTTAATCCCCCATCACCTCACCAGGAAGCTAGTTTAGCTATTCCCAGATTTAGAAGGCTTGATTAGCTTTTAACACTTGCTGGATCCAGGGATTAGAAGGCTCTGGCATACATCTTAACACCCCAAACTCATAACAAGATGTAGTTTCTTCAGCACTGGAGCATTGCTGCCAGTGGAGGTGATGAAATGTGTATGTGTGTGTGGGGGGGGGGGGTTCAAGCTAAACTTGTTCAAAAAATCTGATGGATATTTTCACACAACTTACTGTACTTCAACATAAGATAAATATTTCTGCTTCATAGGTCCTGCACAGCAAACCTGATTCTGAAAATGGAACATTTTCATGCACAAACGCAAATGTGCTGGAAGGCAATCAATTTTCTCGGCAAACTTTTGACCAGCTATTTATCTCCTTTGTGGGGTACCAGCCTGCCCTGCCAATTCACAGCATGTATACTGTGCACCATGCACTTTCTTCACTGTCATAGATGCTTCTCTACTTTCTTTTTGCAGACAAAAATTAAATCATGAGAGTTAGCCATCGTTCTGAGGGCCAAACTCCACATGGAGCAGGGAGATCAAGAACTGGGAATCCAGTGGGTTGGAGGCACACTTGCCTTTCCATTTGCAGAAAGGATCAAGATCCAGCAGAAGCTGCCAGTGGGGGAAGACGGGAGATATTTTGTGCAGATTCCCCATTCTCCCTCCCCTCCTGGAATAGGTTTTTGGGGGATTTATGGGTAAGGGAGAATGTACACAATTCACCTCTCTCCTTCCTCCAGCAGGAGAGTACTGCAGCCTGGATTCAATCCATATCCCCCTCCCCTTTTTGCTTTTTTTTTTTTTAAAGCCAAAATGCGGAAACATGTTGGACTATGGTCCTGGTGCAGGTGGAGGGGGCTTAAGCCCCTTCCTCGCCAGTGGAAATCCCCTCCCCCCTGTAGAGGAGGGGGAAGCATGTCAATTGCCTGTATGTTTTCCCTTCTGTGTTTCAAAGCAGCTGGGAAGGATGGGGAATCAAAGCAGGGGAAAGCAGAACTCTCCTCCCCGTAACATCATGGACCACATGGAAATCTCCCCCTTCATAGGTGGGTTATGGGAGAGACATTCCCTACAGGCAGTAGGGATGGGCAAAGGCATAATTTTCCATTCTGCCCTTCATCCATTGCACGCAGTGCTGTTTTTGTTGTGCTGCAGTTCGTCTTCTTCCAAAAGCAACATTATTCATTTCACTTACTTCTGTGATGAAATTATGTAACTTAAGTAAATTATTTTGCCCTTATGTTATTCCACCCCATTTACTTCAATGCAACAGGAATACGATGCAAATGTGGGGGAATGTAATCAATTACCTATCATTGCAGACTGAAGGCATGAACAGTGAATACCAGTCATATTCATTGGATTGAATTCCATTCTGGACATAGGACAAATAAGCAAACATTGCCAATTTTCACTCTTATTTTCATTGAAATTGTTGGGCATCTCTAACTGGCAGATCCCCTTTTTCCAAAGAGAACTATGATAGCTTGCCACAGGTTCAGATGAACCTCCTAGCCAATCCTCCAGGATTTCTGACCCTTTGGGAGGATTTCCAAACCCAACTGATGAGGACCCCTCACTAAAAATATTAAACCATAAAATATACTCCCCCCCCAAAGCCCAGTGTGCACAGAACTTAACAACTCCTTAGGAAATAGCTTTAGCTCAGGAAGTTAGCAGAACAACTGTGCTGTCTAGCATGTGGGAAAGGATTTTAGTGAAAAAATCTGGACAGATTTCTTTCAGCTCAATTAAGCCAAATATCAAAGTATACTGAATTTTATTTTGGAAATGCAGGGGAAGAGGGAGGGAGGCAAAGGGAACACAAAATAAATTGTGCACATAGTGAAACACAAATAAACTCAAAAATCCAGTCTAACTTAGCTAGTTACAGTTAACCTGCTTGCACAGAATATTGGGGTTTCAGAACATGTGCAGAGTTGCACACAGAAAAGATGGCTTGTGAGATTGGAAAGGCATCTTTGATTCCCCATTTGGATGGTTTCAAGAAGACAAAAGCCTCTCAATTCTATGGGACCCTGACACCAGTAAAAATCACCCTCTTAATGGAGATAGCATTTTGGACCAATTCTGAGAGCAGCTCCATCTCTGATGTAAGTGGTCTAGGTAGCCAATAAGAATTTATTTAGAGGTTGTTTCTACCCAGGGAACACTGCAGGGAAGTGCCCTCATTTCTTCTTAGATCACAGCCCACAAATACAATTATGTTCTATAGCGCTGTTCCAGAAAAACCTTTCTAGAAAAAAAGATGGAAGCCTATAACAAACCCTATATTATGATGTGTAGACCACATTTGTCATTGCTATGGAACTTCTGAATAAGCATGTATCTGACGTATATTAGAGTTGTAAGGAAGTCTGCTACTCATCTCAGAGCTACAATTAGCAGAAAGGTTTAGCAATCAATCCCTCTTCACAGGGAACTCTGGGAACTGCAGCTCTGTGAGGGGAACAGGGTCTCCTCACATCTCTCAGCACTCTTAACAAACTGCTTCCTAGAATTCTTTGGGGGGAAGCACAACTCTTAAAGTGACGTAATAGTGCTTCAAATGTCTGGTGTGGATGTGGTTGAGAATCATGCTATTTTCCTGAATTTTCCTGCATGTGACTGAATCCCACCCGAAAATAGTGACACCCCCCCACCTTGGCCCCCAACCTGCCCAACCTGCTGCTGATCCCATCAGACCACTTTAAAATATTATGTTTCATAACAGACTTGTGAGGAAATGGAGCTTACTTCTCTATAGCTATCCCCAGGAATGATAAATGTGCACCAGAGACAATGAACAAAGGACAAACAGTATCGGTCTTTTTGCAAACCAACATAATTGAGCTCTACAGGGCTGGTGGTATTTCACTGAAAGATGTTGGTGTCCAAATTGGTGGGAGAGAACAAATGAGCAGAGGAAAAGACAGTGGTGGCGGCAGAACCCCCCCCCCCTTCTTCAGTCCCCCCCCCCCACATGGGGCTACCAGGTTTGTTCTTGTCTTCTATCCTCCTAAGAAACATATGGAAAGACTGGGAGAAATCAGGGCACTCTTGGTAAACAAGAAAAGGGGCCCCCATATTTTTTTAAATTGGAAATTGCAGAAAAGAGTCCTTCATTTCATTGACAGCCTGATTTTGTTTTCTGCTGTGCTTCTGCAGTATGAGAGCAAGGGAACGGAATAAGAAAGTTTCTACCATCCAGGGATTTGGAACCTGCAGTCCTCTAGATATTGTTTGACTAAGCCCACAGTCACCCCATAGGAGCTGGAGTCCAATAACATCTGAGGGCCACCGGCTCCACCAGCCCAGCACTGCACCATGGGTTCCACGTTTGACGTTTGCTCCTGCTCTGGAAAACTGTGAAATGTTTATCTGGCAGCAGGCAGGACACGGGTGGCGCTGTGGGTTAAACCACAGAGCCTAGGACTTACCAATCAGAAGGTCGGCGGTTCGAATCCCCGCGACGAGGTGAGCTCCCGTTGCTCGGTCCCTGCTCCTGCCCACCTAGCAGTTCGAAAGCACGTCAGAGTACAAGTAGATAAATAGGTACTACTCTGGTGGGAAGGTAAACAGCGTTTCCGTGCACTGCTCTGGTTCGCCAGAAGCAGCTTAGTTATGCTGGCCACATGACCTGGAAGCTGTATTCCGGCTCCCTCAGCCAATAAAGTGAGATGAACACCGCAACCCCAGAGTCGGTCACGACTGGACCTAATGGTCAGGGGTCCCTTTACCTTTACCTATAGAGTACAGGAACAGGGACTGCAGAGGTGCTGGTGGTGTCATTTTATTTATCTATGTGGCAGTACTTAAGGACTGCTTTTCCAGTGGAACCCAGAAAAGCTGCAGCAGTGCTGGAAAACAGAGAAACCCAGAATTAGTAGGCAAGGAAGCTCCTTTACAGAGCAGGTCACTAGAGGAATTACGTAATAGATCAGGGATGGGGAACCTATGGTCTTTCAGATGTTGTTGGACTTCTTAAACAGAGTTGATTTCTTACTAGCTATAGTTATGCAATCTGAATGTGCCGGTTTGTGGTTAAATTCCTCCCTGAAACGGCAACAGTCTGGATGCACCTTGTGTTCTGTTTTGGGTATGTTTCCACCAGGTCAAGACCCCTTATCCAGATGCAAAATAAACTTTCTGTATACGCCACAGCTGTTAATGCCTTGACCTCCCCCTGCTACAAATCTGAAATGGTTAAAACATTAGGTTTTAACTTACGTTGCCTTGGGTTTACTTCTCACCCTGTTCCGAAATGTCAAACATTAACTGCGACTTCTCATGTATTCTGGAAGGAGTGCAGGGTGAGGTTAATTCCCAAGGTCAAAGCTTGGTGACCTTTCCCACCCTTTTAATTTTCCGTAGTCACGGCATCCTCATTTGAATGATCAGTTTCACCCAACAGGACTTTGCCTAGGAATTTCAGAAGAGTGGAGAGCATAAAGGAGTAATTAAAGCAGTCTGTTTCTCCAGCACGTTCTGTCTGTTTCTTCTTTTCATTATTAGATGTGATGACACATTTGCCTGTGTGGCTTCCTGCAGATGGCACAGAAATTTTGCGATCAACTGGTAAACCAACTGTCATCTCGGATCACAGCTTTTCATATTGTTTCCCCTGTGTAATGGGTCTTTCTTTAATGAAGGCGCCTGTAAATCACGCCCCCCCCGCCCAGTTCTTCAAGTGATACTGTAACAGACTAATAAGCAATGCTACAAAAATTAAAGTTTATCACATTTAACCGGAAATATTCAGCCCAACATGATACCCTGGGCTAAATGAGATGAGATGAGCAGAATGCTGTCTTTTGGGGAGAAAGCTCTCAGAGCAGGCAAGGGCCCAGGGCAATCTCCAGACATTTTGAAGGTGACCAGCTGTCAGGAGCTGGAGTCAAGCGCAGGTCAGCAATAAAACAATAAAGCCTTCGATGGCAGTGAAGTTAACTCTTTATTCAAAGAAACAAAACACGCGTCATTGTCCCACCACCAATCCCCTGGCTCTGAACCTTCTTCCCCCATCCTCTACATCCAGCCAGTCCATTACATCACCCTCATTGTAGCAAGAGATTTGTGCTGCCCACCCCAATTATCCCACAATGAGCCCCCTTCCACACAAACCAGAAGCAGTTGGTGGGACATGGTGGTAGCACATACCTGACCTGTCACCAGTGTCGCTGCGGCTTACCAGGAGGGGGGAGATGGTGGGGAGATTAGCTGCACTGTAAGTAAGAACCCATCCTGTGTTCCTGCTGGCGTCCTTGCACCATGCTGACCTCACGCCTCCCCCTTCTCTCTCAGTGATGCCAGTGATGGGAGGTCAGGTAAGTGCTACTCTACTGACCATCACTGATACAAATACAGCCAAGCTGCAGTGAGAGTGACCATGCATCCTACTTTACAGAGGACAGTCCTCTGTATGAAAGGAGTCTTCTATTGGAAGGACTGTCCAGTCTGAATCCTGTTTACAGACAAAGAACTCTAAGTAGGGAGGGCAGCAGAGGCCTGGGAATGGCCTTCTGACAGCTCCTGTCCAGCAGACTCAGCAGACATAAAGGTGTCTGGTCACAGTCTTCTCCGCTATGGTGAGATGCATTATTTTCTATTCATAATTTCTAAATTTGCACCTATATGTACAGGAAGTGCAGACGTGAGCTAGCTCAAGCCTGATCCCCTCTTCTGCTCTCTTCCACCCTTCATGGCAGCAGTAACAGTGACCAGTGGTTAATCTGCAAAGCCTTTGTCTCAAGCTTCTCCTTGAGAACTGGAACATGGAAGCTGCCTTAGACGGAGTCAGATCATTGGTCCATCTTGCCCAGTATTGTCAACTCTGGCAGCAGCTTTTGGGGGGTTCAGGCAAAGTTCTCTCTCAGTCCAGCCTGGAGATGTCGGGGATTGAACTTGGGACGTTCTGCTCACAAGGCAGATGCTCTAACACCGAGCTGTGACCCCTCACTGACTATGTACATAATTATGTAAGAGAAGCAAATTCCATCCATTCCTGATCAATGTCTGACCAGTCAGACATTTTCCTTGTTATTCCAAGAACAGAGCGGAGCTTGGCAAACTTGTTAAAGCAAGTGATTCATGCTGTGATATAATTCTCCTCCGCTCCCCCACCTCTACAAATGATCCAGGGATAGACTCCGCGTTTGACAAATGTGTTTGATATTTAAAATGGCGCTCCCTCCACCCAAGCTGTGTTTCTGCCTTTTGTTTGCCAACTATTCTCCTCAGAAAACTGCACTTTGCAAATGATCGCCTAACACCAGCGACTCTGTTCAAGTTCATTAGCTTTCCTTGTGGCAAGGAGTGTCACCGGTCTGTTGCGTTTGATCCCTCACTATTTAAATGTTTGTTAAAACACAGGGTGTGATAGGCCTCAGTAAGAGTTGCCAGGATCTCCCTGTAATAGCTTGAATCCCTGGCATTCTTGGGAATGAGAATCAGTATACAGAATAAGCTTAATAATATATAGTGTGGATCTACCCTCAGGGATGTGGGTGGCATGGTAGTCTAAACCACCGAGCCTCTTGGGCTTGCCGATTGTAAGATCGGCAGTTCAAATCTGTGTGACAGGGAGAGCTCCTGTTTCTTTGTACCAGCTCCTGCCAACCTAATAATAATAATAAAAATAATAATTTATTATTTATACCCCGCCCATCTGACTGGGCTTCCCCAGCCACTCTGGATGGCTTCCAACAAAATATTAAAATACAGTAATGCATCAAACATTAAAAGCTTCCCTAAACAGTTCCCTAGCAGTTCGAAAGCACACCAGTGCAAGTAGATAAATAGGTATCACTGTGGCAGGAAGGAAAATGGTGTTTCCATGTACTCTTGCATTTGTCACTGTGTTCCATTGCTCCAGAAGCGATTCAGTCATGCTGGCCACATGACCTGGAAAGCTGTCTGCAGACAAACACTGGCTCCCTTGGCCTGAAAGCAGAGATGAGCACAGCACCCCATACTCAGATTCAACTGGACTTAACTATCCAAGGGTCCTTTACCGACTTTTACCTTGTACTCGTGGTTTATAATGTTAAGGAAGGGTTAAGGAATAATTTTCATAACGTAGATGGCATACCCTCCAACATTTCTCCAATGGAAAAAGGAACATCCTAAGGAAAAGCGGGACATTCTGGGATCAAATCAGAAACAGGGACAACTTCTCCAAATCAAGGACATCCCTGGAAAATAGGGACACTTGGAGAGTCTGAGATGGACACATTATGTTTTGCCTGTAATGTTAACAATTCGTTATTAAAAATTGACACCAGAGGATGCTGCAGAGCAACCAGGAACTGGCCATTGGGAAACTGTGTTGTTATGGACCAAACAAGGTAAGGAAGGTTTTTAATTTACCATCATGCCCTGTGACATTTTAGAACAATATATCTAATATCATTCTAATAATGTTTAAAAGGTGTTAAAGTGTGTATTGGGGTGTAAGGAATTCAAATCTGCTATTATTGTTGTGACTGGACAGCATTTAGCTTGGTACGTCCATGTTTAATGAAGAAGCACATAACCTGCTTTTGGAAAACTAAAGATTTTTAATTTTACCTTCTGAAAATGTCAGGTAATAGTAAATAATAGCAATAATAATAATATAATATAACTGCAAGTACTTGACAATCATTTTTAATGATTTCTGTGCAATTTTGCACACATTTTACTTGCAAAGCAAAATTAAATTATATTAATTTAACCAAATTATATTTTGAATTCCCAAGTCATGTTACAACTTTTTAGCACCCCTCATTTTTGCAATTTGAAAGCTGAAAAATTCAACATGCTCTTCTGCTGAAGTAAGAAGATGTGATACACATATACCTTAGTCCACGATGGCAAAGCAGAGCAAGATTAAACTCGGGGGTTGGGGTGGGGTGGAAATGTTGCGAAAATTAAATATCCACCCCATAATCTGACACAGTTCTCTTGTTTCTTTAATACGTTGAAATAAACAGTTTGCTCCAAAATCAAATATGTTTCCTTGGGGTCTTGTTAAATAGCTGAATGTAAATTGCAATTGGAACTGACTATTAAAGATCTTGGTGGAGTAGGTTAAACATCTGCTCAATTTATTACAATTTTATTTGTACTTTAGCTGTAACTGGTGCAATTAAGCCAATCAGAGCAAGCGAATCAAATCTAATTTGCTCTCTAATGGAGTAAAAAGGAATGAATAAACACAGTTCTACTAGATCCAAATGATTAAATATGTCTCTGAGGGTCTTCCCTCCTCCCTTCATCTCAGTCTACAAAAATCAGGGCGCTTGTGCTATAATTAACCACTTAGGAGTGAGGCAAACTAGTCTGAACAGAGATTCATTTTTCATAGGTTTTCACAAGGAAGCTAAGCATAGTGCTGGGGATTTAATGAATTGGGTTCTTGTCGGAAAACGGATAAGTTTACGCTTCTTGTAAAATCATTTGCTTGCTATCCAAATTTGTTATGCGACTGGGAAGAAAATGAGGACTGTGTTAATATAGAGTCCATTTTTTAAAAAGGGGAATTGTGACGATTTTGGTTTGTTTGTTTTCATAACCAAACAATGAAATACCTGGCAACACAATCCTAGGTCCCTCAGCTGAGTTCAGTGGGGAGAACTTAGTGGACACACATAGGGCAGCGCTGTAAATCTGGTTCTTTTATAACTACTTCTTTTAGACTATGAATTGGGAACCTGGGGTCTTCCAGATGTTGGACTCCCAAAATCCCTGCTGGCTAGAGCTGATGAGAGAGAAAGTCCAAAAACCATCTGGAAGGTACCAGGGCTGCCAACCCTATTTAAGACCGCCACATGGTGAACGGAAATGAGAAACAAACTTGGAATGGTAAAGGGACTGAGTTATAATTCCTCATTCATTACATTTTGCTCTGAGGAAATGTAAGAAAAATCCCTGTAAGAAAAATAAAATCGGACATTGTGTAAGTACGTGTATTAGTTTGGCTCTCAGGGAGAAGTCTAGGCTCAACTTTTCTCTCTGAGATGATCGCTATGTGCGGAAATTATTTTTTATATGGTTGTTGTATGTTCAAGTTATTTATTTCTTCATTTAAATGGTTTGCATTCCGCCGACAGCTGGCTCAGCCATTCAGTAGAGTGGGGCAGCTGCCTCAGGTAGCTGATTTAGGGGGTCCTGAAAGGACAGAAAGCTAATAGCTATTGAATTTAATAATATTATTATTATTGTAATGTTTACTTCTAAGGAGAGGTGAGTCTGGAATTTTCTGACTCAGGTACCAATATTACTTTGCCAGCCTTGGATACAACACTCCTTGATCTAGAGAAAGAGGCATTATCTGCTTCTGTGCATCTGGCATGGATCTTGGCATGGGCAAAAATGTCAATTTCAATTTCTCATTTTTCCAATACAGTCGCATCTTGGTTCTCAAACGCCTTGCAACTCAAACGTTTTGGCTCCCGAACGCCACAAGCCTGGAAGTGAGTGTTCCAGTTTGTGAATGATCTTTGGAACCGAACATCCGACGCGACTTCCGCGGCTTCCGATTGGCTGCAGGAGCTTCCTGCAGCCAATTGGAAGCTGTGCTTTGGTTTCTAAACGTTTTGGAAGTCGAACGGACTTCCAGAATGGATTCTGTTAGACTTCTGAGGCCTGACTGAATAAAGTTTGGTTCTCCACAGTTTCACATCAGTTTATGTTTGTGTGTGTGTGTGTGTGCACGCGTGTGCGTGTGCTTTAAATCCTTATGAAAATTTACCAGCATTTTAGTGCAAATTTCTGCAAATATACACATTTTTATAGGCAATTTATTTTTGCTAACATATGCATTTATATATGCACACTTTACCATAGTATATGGCCTTTTTTTTTTAACACATCACTTGATTGGAGGATTGCATTGCAAAACTGAGAGAATTTTGAATTTGAAGGGTGGGTGTGCCTCAGAAACTGTGAAATGGGCAAGCTCACTTCTAAATGAGAACTGAATCCCATTTCTCCATCATCTCTACTGGGACCTGACCTGATGGGATCCTGATGGGATCTCATCTTCAAAACCACTATTTCCATTCCACCCAGAGCTGGTTCAACCATTAGGTGGCTTAACCACTATTTATTTATTTTTAAAAAGCAATACAGTTCAGAAGCAGCGATATATCTGAAAGCCTTTTGAAACCATGAATGTGCTAAGAGCCAACAACTGAACTCCCACAGATGGCTGAAAGTCAGTAACTTCCATGAAAGCAGACACACATCCCCTGCCCCACAGAAGTGGTACAGCCCCACAAAAGGGCAACCACTTGATCGTGTTGCTTGTGTGAACTGGCTTCAATAGATTTCAAACCTATGTGTAGTATGTAAGGTGCAGGGTGATTCTGTGTCTCTTGAAAGCCACATGCTCATAAATGTGAATTTAGAGTGCTATATGAATTCTCTTTCCTCGTTAGCTTAATTATTCGTCGTGACTTCAAATTAGTTTGCAACTTTGAAAAATAAACATCTCGCCTTTGCCTTGGCAAGTTGTCCAAGTATATTGCTCAACTCCCCACTCTAATGCAGCAGAAGATTAAAAAGGTGAAGAAAAACTGTAGGCAAAAATGCTGAAGTTAAATTTCTACTCAGGCCCTGAAGGGTAGACTATATGCCTACAGATTTCTTTTTCTTCAGCGTGATTCAGCCTCTAACAAATGCTTCAGCTTTGCATTGACATTTATCATTTAGTTGCAGTGCCACAATCTATAATCCCTTTGGAGCTACTCTTCACAGCCTTCTTAAGAAAATATTTCCTGGAAGCCAAGAGGGAACTGACACTCTTTTTTGTTAAGATGAAAACCAGGTCACAAAAGGAAGTAAGGAAGAGATCAGAGCTGGTATCAAACCACTGCTCTTTAAGAATTAGAATACTGGAAGAGGCAATACGTACTGGTATGAAGATTTTAAATAAGAACCAAATGGCAAGGTGTATATTCTCACTATTTCAAGGAAACAGGTTGTGTGTTTGGTCACAGGTTGCAGGGTGTTTATCCCATAATGAAATTGGGTTTTGGTTTGCTTTGAAGGCAACAAGCAGGAAGGCGGGGCTTATATCTTTACATGCCCATCGTGGTCAGAATGGAAATGAACCCTTCCTAGCAAGCTGGAGACTCGCCCCCCTCAGATTCCTAGCACTGTGGGTGGGTGTCTAATCGCCACTCCATTCTAAGGGTGTGGATGGGTGGGTGGGTGTGGGTGGGTGTAGAGATAAGTCTGTCCTTCCCATGAACCGCTTTCACAGTGAGAATTGGCCTATAACGAAATAATTAAAAAAGTTTAAAATAACTTTTGCTTTAAAAAAACCCCTAGAAGCTTTCTTATTAGGAATTACAGGTACTGACATCCCAAAGGAACAGAAAAGACTTTTTTATGTATGGAACAACAGCCGCCTGGATGTTCCTAGCCCAGAGATGGAAAGAAGACGAGGTCCCTACTGGAGAGGAATGGCAAACCAAGCTGATGGACTGGGCCGAAATGGCAAAACTGACTGGAAAACTCAGAAAGCAAAAGGACAAATACTGTATCAAAGAATGGGAAATATTTACAAGTTATTTAAGAGACCACTGTAAGCAGATGGAAACATTGGCAGGATTTTAATTTCGCTTGTAGTGTAGTAATTCCCATGGATAATATGGATTGTTATAATAGTTAGAATTTGGAAGAATATGCAGTTTTAAATGTTTAATATGGGACCCCATGGAGGGGTGGGGGGAGGTGCTGAGATTCGGAGTAATCTCTGTTTATGGATATATATTTGGTGCTTTTTTTAACATATAACTTTGTATTTGTAAAATCAAATAAAAATGATTTTTTTAAAAAGAGAGAGAGAGAGAGAGAATTGGCCTTCCTCACTTCTGTAAATAGTTAAGAAAAAGCAAGATACATACCTGCACACTTCTAATTTGGTTCTCATGTTCGATTTCTCCCTCGCATGCTACTCTTTTTTGCAACCTGAAGGCAGACAGTGCATAATTCTGTATGTTGGGAAGGTTATACAGTTTTGAAGGGCAGTTTTAAGTGTATCAGAGTATTAGAAAACTCACGCTGGATCAGTTCATCAAGCCCAGCTTCCTGTTACAACACTGAGCATGTTATGTACTGAAGTTCTCACCCTAGGCCAGCAGGGGGATACTGTAGATAGTTTTCACTCAGATCCACATATGCAAATAAGGGATTGAAAGTGACGTTCAGTGATTGGATAGTTACAGAAAATGGTTACTGTTGCGTTCTTGTGGAGCTCTATATAAGCAGGCTGGCTGAACCCTTCAGTTCAGTACTGTTCAGGCCTGTGAATAAACAAGAGCTGTTTGAAGAATCACTGTGTTGTCTGATATGTTCACTCACAACTTAACAGAGCAGCCAGACACTTGTACGATGGTGCTAATACCCTGTGTCAGGTGTGTTGTTAAATCACATGGAAGTAATGATCACAGTGCTATCAAGCTCAACATGCATGCATGTGAAAAGCTGGCTAAAATGTTCAACACACTCATATTTTATTGCGAAAGAGGAAACTTTAAAAAAATGAGGAGATTGGTTAAAGGGAATAGTCAGGTGGCTCTGATCTTTTCTGGGTTTCTTGCAGCCATTTAAAAATCACGTTAAGAGATGCTCAGTGAGAACGTATACTAAAGAATAGCAAAGTTGGGGAGTGGGGCACACACTCATAGATGCAATTGAATGCCAACATGGTTAAAGAGCAGAGCCAATAAAACTACAGAAGGCAAGAAGGGTTCTTTTTATAAAAGTAAAAGTCTTGCCCAAATGAGGAAAATAAAAAGGAACATGAACTTCAGGAAAACAAATGAAAGTTGATAGAAAGGCGAGAGAGAGCGAATAAGAAAAAGAATGGAGAATGTACTGTAAACATTAAAGCAGACAATAATTAAAATACATCTGAAAAATGAAACCAAATCAGACAAGGCAGTGTTGTGACCATTAGATGACAAGAGTGTGAAGGGATTGCTGAAAGAGGATAGGGAGACAGCAGAAAAGCTGAATCAATTATTTGGATTTGTCTTCACTGTGGAGGAGGTTGAATAAGATATTCACACCACTTATTTTCCGGGAGGGTGTCTGAAGAACTGTCATCTGCCTATCCACTGTTGGAAACAGGGTCCTGCCCTAAACGGACCTCTGGCTCGATCCAGGATAGCTGATCTTATGTTTGAGGTTTCTGTGACTGAACACTGTGACTGAACACTATCACCTAAGTGGCGGTTTTTTAAATGTTACAGCATGGGCAAATTTGTGCTCCATATGGCTTATGTAAAAGAGATGTTCTGCTTTTAGTAACACATTGTTTATTTCATTTGCTCAGCACCCACTGCTACATGCTCCTTAAAACAATCTGTTGCATTTCACGACTGATGAAGCTCTGTACATTTATGCTTCTTAAAAAAAAAAATTAAAAAGGAAAAAAGCAACCCAAAGCAACAACAACAATGAAACAAGCTGCAAAACCTGCCATCAGCTTCAACATATTTTTACCTTGGGTTAGTAACACCCTACGCTGTTTTTCATTTTTGTGTGTTACTCTCTCCTTCTACCATTCAAAACGTCATGGTTCCCTCTGAATGAATGAACAGTCTGACTTGCTGAGCAGGCTCTCAAATGGGATCCTCATAACAGAGGGTCCTGGTTGTGTGTGGGACCCAAGAGCTCACCTGATAGGGTTAAAATGGGGGGGGGAGGAGCAAGAAGTCCTGGCCATTCCCCTGGGATCACACCAGGCGATTTTAGCCAATAGCCAGTGGGTGGCATGATCCCAGGGGCTTTAAAAACAGCAGTGTGATGCAAGGAGGGGCACTTGCTTCGCACTGTTGAACACCCGCCCACCCTCCCTAGTTTAAGTAGAGTCGCTTGGCCTTGCTTTGGTTTGGGTCGCCTGTTTTGGAACAGGGGCTGGGTAGGAATTTTTCCATTTGGCAGATTGGCTTTAGCCATTTGGTTTTCGCCTACCCCTTAGCAAATCATCACAACTTGTAAGGTGGTGGTTAGGCATTGGCTCAGTTGGATTGTGGGGAGGGGAGGTGCGGCCATCACCTGCCCCTCCAGGAACTGGGTATTCCGTTAAAGGAATCTGGGAGTCCTGGATCTCGTCCGAAGTCCGCTTGAGGGGCTAGGGCCATGCCAGGACCACAGGAACCCCGGGGTGAGCTTAGGTGGGTCCTCATCGACCTAGCTCCCTTGTTTGGTTTACCCCATTTGACGATCACCCTGAGAGGTGGAGCCAGTTATAGTGGGGAGTCAATGCCTAAGCCAATACCGCTCACGTGATTGTATTTCAATAAAGTTGTGGCCAAAAATGTTGCCCAAAAACTTAAACTAATATAAGTGTCTGTGTGTATTTATTTTGGGGGTGGGTCTTGGGGCCTCGAGATGCAACTCTCTTTTCTAGCTTTACCTGTAAAGTTGCAAATAATTAATGCTGTATTCATTTCAATGAGATTTCGGTCTAATTTGCTTTGCTTTGGGTCTGGGCCAACATCTGCAATAAATGGGATTGTATGGATAGCACTGGGAGTTGCATCTTGACCAGTTTTGGGGTAGTTGTGGCTGCCCATCCTCTCATTGAATTTTCAGCATCTGTAGATGTTCCTCAATGTCACTTTGTTCAACACTCCCTCTGTGTATTCTGAAGAAATATACATTAGCAGATCAAGCATATGATCAAAGGCAATGGGAAGTGCCAACACAGGAAGGTCTGCAAACTTTCCTTCATCTTAGTTGGAGAACCATTTATGCTGACCAGTCGATGAGCAAAGCCACTCCTCTCTCTCTTCTAATGGAAGACTATAAGGACATTCCTCCCGCCTTGCTGGGAACAGTCATTCTGTCACTCAGAACATTTGGAGCGCCAAGTGATGGATTTGTCTCTTCTTCGCAAGGCAGTTGATTCACTTGGGAGTCTTTAGTGATGGATTGGCTTTTTCCAGGGCAGCAGCTGCTCCAGAGATACTGTACAAATTAGGAACAATCTCTGCTCCATCTTAAAACGTGTGGGTTGGGAGGTCTGGTGGCCAGAAGCAGTTCAAAGGGACGGCATCTGCATCATGGTCACAAACAAACCAGGTCAGCATTTCAAATGAGAATTTGAAGGGTGGTTGTGTTTCAGAAAGTGTGAAGTAGGCAAGCTTCTCCAAATCCAAAATCCAGAGAGCAGAATGGCAGAGCAAAAGCTATAAAGCCCCCAGCGAAAAGTAGTTGTAGGTAAGGACAGGATAGCTTGGTGTTGCATTAAAAAAAAATTTGTCACATAATGAGTACTGAAAGAATTTGTCTGGAAGATGCAGGGGCATGGTTTTCTTTTTCTCAGATAATTCTAAGCTTTCATTTATGACAGTGTCTTTCAGATTGCCAAGGGAGGGAGGAGATTTAGGCAGCTGTTGAAAGGTGGGGACATTCCGCCTCCACAACTGCCTCATAGGAACAAGACCTACTGAAAAGAGTTGCTGGGCTCATTAGGCCTGGCTCCCTTGAGCAGGCCCTGTTTCTTTTAATAAAGAGTTAACTTTACTTACTCCATGTGATTTATGGCTAACTGGATCCCTGACAGATTTTGGAGACCGAAGGTCCCCACCTTCCCACAGCTGCCTAAATCTCCTCCTCCCTTAGGTCCTTCCCAAGCAATCTGAGGCTCTGCTGACTGGTCTATCTCTGCTTCTCCCTCTTCATACCTCTTCTGGTCCTTGGAGACCGGGGGTGAGGAGAGCTTGTCACAGAAGGAGGGCTTCAGCTTCTGATCCTGGACTTCTCTCTGCCAGAGACTCTTCCCACTCACTAAAGCCTGTTACCTCTTCAGCTTCCAACATCTCCTTCTCTCAGGCTTCTCCCTCTGCCCACTCACTATCATCGCACCACCGATCCCCGGGCTCTGAGCCTTCTTCCCTTGGGGGTTCCCCCTGCTGGAGCCTCCCACCAACCCTCTGTGTCCACCCAGCCCGCTGACAGCTTCTGGGGTTCTGGACACTCCCTGTGGCCCTCTCAGCCTCTCTGTCTGTCCTGCAGAACTCCCTCAACCCCTACTCTTTTCCTAGATTGCACACACCCAACTCTAGAATCACCACTCTTCCCCTGTTTCCCTCCAGCAATTGTTATTCAGAGGAATGCTGCCTCTAATAATTGAGGAGGTAATATATAGCCACTATGAGTCGTAGCTATTGATAGCCTTGTTGTTGTTGTTTAGTCGTTTAGTCGTGTCCGACTCTTCGTGACCCCATGGACCAGAGCACGCCAGGCACTCCTGTCTTCCACTGCCGCCCGCAGTTTGGTCAAACTCATGTTCATAGCTTTGAGAACACTATCCAACCATCTCGTCCTCTGTTGTCCCCTTCTCCTTGTGCCCTCCATCTTTCCCAACATCAGGGTCTTTTCCAGGGAGTCTTCTCTTCTCATGAGGTGGCCAAAGTATTGGAGCCTCAGCTTCAGGATCTGTCCTTCCAGTGAGCACTCAGGGCTGATTTCCTTCAGAATGGATAGGTTTGATCTTCTTGCAGCCCTTGGGACTCTCAAGAGTCTCCTCCAGCACCATAATTCAAAAGCATAGCCTTATCCTCATGAATTTCTCTCTCCCCCCCCAACACACTCACTCACTCTCTTTCACACACACACACACACACCAGCTGCCCATCCCTATGGAGAGGCAAGTCCCTCTCTCCACCATGCCCAGTAAGTTGGTTCTCCATTTAGCATTTATTTTATTCTTCATTCAGGTCCTAAGCCACCCTCCATCCAACCAGGATCCCAGGGCAGTTTACAATATACTAATTAAAAGCACCACCACTAAAATGCTTTGAACAAGTGGAAGCAATAAAATGCCAACCGGAATTTACAAAATCAATACGCAAGTATAAATACAGCAGCAGTTAATAAATGAACTAGGACCTTGAGCAATCAATTTCCTCCAAACGCCTCAGGTTGTTGTTGTTGTTTTGCATTACATCAGAAGCTCTGCAATGTAGGCTCCATCTGCATTTTCAGAGGAAGGAGTTCCACTGGTGGAATTACCACCACAGGGAAGGTCCTGTGCTCCCCCCCCCCCGCATAATGAGCTAGACCTACTGATGGATCAGCGAGAAGAACAACCCCCCCATCCATCTCAAGGATCCAGTTATGCTATTCAAGCTGTGTAGTACACACAGCAATACTTTAAACTGGTTTTGATTCTTACCTGTGATGTGTTCTTTACTTACAGATATGAATTCTTCCCCCCGTTTTATTATCATCTGCCACACTATATCCCTGTACCAGGGATGCGGGTGGTGCTGTGGTTTAAACCAGTTCTAAAGCACCCCAGTGCAAGTAGATAAATAGGTACCGCTGTGGTGGGAAAGTAAATATCAGGGACTCTGCTGAGGAGGGCTGCACTGAGGAGGAATGATGAGAGCCTCCCCCTGCTCGTGATCCAGATCCTGAATCTTCTCAGGAGCAGGAGGACAGTATAGATTTAGAACAGTGGTTTGCAGAGGGGCATAGTTCAGAAGGCAGAAGTTGGGAAATCCCAGATAGGGAACTGCTAGAAGAAGAAACACTGGGAGAGAGAGAGGGTTAACAGATTCACAGTCTTTGGACAGCATTGACCCCCTCCCTTCTCCAAAGTCATGGAGAGCTCAGAAAGTGGCAGAACAGAAAGCACAGAGGGTATAAACTCAGATTACAAGAGGGAGGAGTGACGTAGATTAATAGGGACCAAAAGGGGTGGACTCCTTAATTGGGGGCACCGCCATTCTATGAGATGTGTTCTTTGTTCTCTCTCTGTGATTATTAAAGTTTCTAACTGGTAAGAAGACACATTTTGCTTTGTTCTGCTTATCTACTGCCATGGCAGAGGTGGGAGGAAGCCGATTCCCTGAAACCTGACAGTAAACGCCGTTTCTGTGTGCTCTGGTTCCCGTCACGGTGTCCCGTTGCGCCAGAAGCAGTTTGGTCATGCTGGCTACATGACCCAGAAAAACTGTCTGCGGACAAATGCCGGCTTCCTCGCCCTGAAATAATAATAATAATAATAATAATAATAATAATAATAATAATAATAATAATAATTTATTTATATCCTGCCCTCCCCAGCTGAAGCCGGGCTCAGGGCAGCTAACAACAATAAAATAAGCACCGCAACCCCATAGTCGAGTTGCCCCTTTCACATCAGATTCCTGCATTGCAGGGGGTTGGACTAGATGATCCTTGGAGGGGTCCTTCCAGCTCTACAATTCTATGATTCTATGAACTGCTGTGTGTAATGTGCCGGCAGAGCATCAGAGACACCACAACTCACCAGAGCAGATGTCCATAGATGATGGACCACTCACAACGGGTAAAACCAGCACTCTAAGTCTCATTTTCAAATACCAGCTATAGTGGCACAATTCATTTTACATGTCTAATCCTCATGAAACGTTGGTGGATTTGATGAAATGAAACCCAAAGGTGGTTCAACAAAGGGATCCTTTGAACCCTTAGATCTGCGGTACTTTTGCTTTTTTAAAAAACTGAAATTGACATGACTCACCCTGTGCCAGTTTAAAAAAGTCGAATCCACTCCATTAGTTCTTCCATGCTCTGGAGATGGCAGCATGACTTTCGCTAATATTTAATAGTTTTTTGTTTATGCTCTTTCATCAAAGAGCTACCAAGTAACCATTGACAACCGGGGTTTCATACATCCTGTCATGCTTGAATGTGTAGGCTCAGGAAGAGAGATTGTCCGGGCAGGAATATCTCTAGCTTGTCTAATTAATTCATCGGTATGAATAGCAAATTGCTTCCTGCTTTCCAAACCTGTGGACAATGCAACCAAGATTTAAAGGAGGTAAGCTCTGTGTGTGGATATAAGAAGTGGCAATTATTCTTTACAGCAGGAACGGGGAACCCGACATTGTTCAACTTCAACTCCCATCAACCCTGACCAGCACTGTCAATGGTCAGGATAGAAGAGATTTGTAGTCCAAGAACATATAAAGCACCAAGTTTGTCATGCCCCAACTATTTCTTAGCCCAAAGGAGGGACTTGCTTTTTTCTATACAGTGGTACCTCGGGTTACATACGCTTCAGGTTACATACGCTTTAGGTTACAGACTCCACTAACCCAGAAATAGTGCTTCAGGTTAAGAACTTTGCTTCAGGATGAGAACAGAAATCATGCTCCGGCGGTGCAGCGGCAGCGGGAGGCCCCATTAGCTAAAGTGGTGCTTCATGTTAAGAACAGTTTCAGGTTAAGTACGGACCTCTGGAACGAATTAAGTACTTAACCCAAGGTACCACTGTACTGCACAGATATATATTGGGAGTCACTGTTTGTGAGCCAAGATCACCAAAACCAGACAAACAGAATGGTACAGGGATAAAAAAGGTAAAGGACCCCTGGATGGTTAAGTCCAGTCAAAGGTGACTATGGGGTTGCGGCGCTCATCTTGATTTTCAGGCCAAGGGTGGCCAAGGGAGTCGGCGTTTGTCCACAGACAGCTTTCCGGGTCATGTGGCCAGCATGACTAAACTGCTTCTGGTTCAATGGAACACCATGATGGAAGCCAGAGTGCATGGAAACGCCATTTACCTTCCTGCCACAGCCGTACCTATTTATCTATTGGCACTGGTGTGCTTTCAAACTGCTAAGTTGGCAGGAGTAGGGACCGAGCAATGGGAGTTCATCCCGTCACGGGGATTCAAACTGCCAAGCTTACGATTGGCAAGCCAAAGAGGCTCTCTGGGTAGGGCTTGGAGAGACTCCTGCCTGAGGCCCTGGAGAGCTACTGCCAGTCCGTGTAGGCAATATTGAGCAAGATGGATACTCCATGGGTGGATACTGTGTTCTTAATTCCCTGCTCAAGGGTCATTGCAGAAGGAGCAGCACTGGCAAAGTACATCCTTTACATTAACTAAGTCCAATCACCCATCTCTCAAAGACACAGTCCTAGGGAAGCCTTCTGCAAAAGTTGCCCGGGAGCCATTGCTGATCAGAACAGATTCTCTGAGTTGAGTGAACCAATGGTCTGGCTCCATATAAAGCAGCTTCCCATATTATGCCATTCCTTATAAAATAATCATCTCTGAAAGTGGTGTTGCTTTGAGTGTTAAAAGGCTCTCTGAAGAATTAGTTTGAACAGCTGTGTGAGGCGCATGGATCCAAAATGTTCCCGGAGGGTAAACTAGTGACTCTTTCTCAAATGCCAAAAAGTAGCAAACAACACCCTTTACAGAGCTGGGGTGGCTGATCATCTGGCTATCCCAGCTGTGAAGCTGCTGTTTTGATTTTCTTTTTGTATAGAAAAAAGAAAAGAGAGAGAGAGAGATGTTTAATAGGAAACATTTTCTTATTGAAGATGCAGCCAAATGAATGGCAGCTAGAAATTTCTCGTGCAGATGTTAAAAGTAGCAGTGAGAAATTCATAGAATTTTGGCCGCGATTCTGAAATCACTCCTTTTAATTAACTTCAGAGAGTAGCAGCGGAACAGATGAAAAGGAAGGAAGGGAATTATTGCAGCTCTCGGTGCTTTCCTTTTTTAAGTGTAATCTCTTTATTACAGCTCTAATTGCTTGGATAAAATGTTGAAAATCAAGAGAACGATGAGCCCTATGTTTCAGTTTCCTGTTGCAATGCAACGCTGTACAAAAATGGGGGGGGTGGATACTCACTGGATTAAGTCTATTTGTACCTATGAAATGCCAAGACAGCATGGAACCACAGAAGCTAAGTCAGTTGGTAGAGCATGAGACTCTTAATTTCAGAGTTTCAGTTTTGAGCCCCATGTTGGACAAAAGAGCCTTCATTGCAGGGAGTTCAACTAGATGACTCTCAGTGTCCCTTCCAACTGTACATTTCTATGATTCTATTAATGTGTTTGTTGTACTTCAGAATTGGAGAGACTAGGGCCCAGGGACAACTTCAGCATGCTGTAATTACTTCGGGCTTCAGATTATGTTAGGGGAACCATTTTCTGCTTCCAGTTTCCATCTATGTGTGAATGTTGTTTGTTTACAAAAAAATAAAAATAAACTTCAGTTCAAAATACTAGTGCCATTTTGACTTTTCTCTTTTAAAAAAAAAAGGCACTTCTGGAGCATCCCAAATGATCATCAGGGTTTCTCAACCTGTGGGTCCCGAGATATTGTTGGACTACAACTCCCATCATTCCTAGCCAGCATGACCAGTGGTCAGGGATGATGGGAGTTGTAGTCCAACAACATCTGGGGATCCACAGGTTGAGAACAGCTGCTCTAGACTATGCTTTTTCTTGGACTATGCAGCTGCCCATGATCATCAAAGCCAAATCTTTGATGAGAGTTGAGAAAATGTAGGAAAGTAGATCACTGACTCTAGTTTTTATGTCTTTCTTCCCTGTGGTTCAGCCAGACCAAAAGTCGCAGAGTCGACTAGACTAACAGCATAAGGCAAATTTCTGTGAGGAGGCATTTTGAGGGCATTTTGGTCTTTCAGTCTTCATTCCAAAATCTTCACAAGATGGTTCAGAAAGAGAAATCACCCTGAGTCTCCTTTCCCTGATAGCTTGTCTTAAACTCTCCCATGATAGCCTACTTTAAAGAACCATGTTCCAGACCTGGTTGAAATCTGATCTGGAATAATGTTTACTGTGAAAAGAGTCACTTGCGTAAACTTGCCTAGGATGGTCCACTGCTTCATTATTTGCAGCTGCAGAGCAGGAATCAAATAGCATGACGCAGTGTCATGCAAATGAAAAACAAGTCATTAGTTACTTAAAAGTATCTTGCTTTGGAGATATAATGAATGCTCACAGTTATAATTGGCACATTGATGTTGGCTAGCACCATTTCTGTTGTTGTCTCTGATAATAGGATTCTTCATGAAAAAGCCACTGTTGCAGTATTTAGTACTACAGACATTTATGTGCGTTCATGTACATAATGTTAGCGTGCCCTTTGAAGCATTGTAGACTTCTGACCCCAGAAGGTTATTGCCAACTAATTCTCCAGGTATTACTAGTCTTGGATGCAACTGTTGGAGACGGGAAACATAAATGCCTAGGCTAGGGTGATAAACTAGAAACTAAATACACTGCAAGGGAAAGAACACATTTTGAACAAGCATCAACCTATCAATGTGTAACATGCTTAGTACATTTCATTTCATTTCATAGGCAAAGCCTTTTCTTGTCAATCATAGAATCCACATCCTTCCAATATCAGTCACATCTGATCCTTCTTCCAGTGACCAGGAGGTAGAGTGCTGTGTATTTAATTAATGAACCAATGTATAAAATTGTCCATCGGTCTAAGTAAAGTATAGGTGGATTCCCACGAGGCAAGACACAGTGATAAAAGCAAGAACCTTTACTGAACGAACAGAACTGGGCAACAAGGGCAAAGCAACTGTTTATATACATTTCTGAAGGCCTGGGCCACTCCACTCCCAACATGAGCGGCTGTCTAAACTTCCAAGCTGCGACTCATAACTCAGAGTTTAAGGGCCAATGGCAGAGGCCCAAATCCTGAAATGTTCTGTGATTGAATATGATGTATCGAATCAGAACACAGGGGCTCATAATCCTTAGTCCAGACTCAAGCTCAGGCAAACACAGACCACTGAATACATAACACTAAGCCAGGACAACCCAACTTTTCACACCTAGTGGGTCACAAGAGTACTTTGACATGGGACTCTTGGGCCTCATTCTGCTTTATTGCGCGGGGGCCAAAATTTGACACACACACACCAGGCTTTGGAAAGGAGGCAGAAGGACTCCAGGACTGTGTCAGAGCCCTCATGCCTCCTCCCAAAGCCCAGCGCCTTGTTACTTGGCTTTGGGAAGATGCGGGGCATCAAATGTTGCTGAGGGCCACCAAAAAAGGCCTTGACACATGCCATGCACAGAAACGAAAGCAGAGTGAAATTATTTAGCACATATTTATACAGGTGACTCAACAGCCTGCTGTTTCCTCCCCACTTCCCATTTTTCTGGCACTGACAAAACTCTGCATAGTTGTTAGAAAAAGCCAGTTCTGTGGGTTTCAATCCACCCCCTAAGCTCAACATTTGTGTTGGGTAAAGAGGCCTAGAAATTAGGAATCCACCCAGCAAAAATGCTCAGCTGTCCCCACAGCTCATGCAACAGGAAGCCAATTTTCTCATCACTGTAAACAAACAGACCAGCTCAGAGTTTTTCAGCTGTTTTAATGCCATGTCCCCCGACCACCACAGGATATATTTCTAAAATTTGAAAGTGCTTTTCTCTTCATGGAATAGTCCGCTTGTTTTCATTTTATTATTTTCTTCCATCTTACTGTGCTTTTTATTTCTCTCTGTGTGTCTCTCTTTATCTCACACACACAACACTCCAGCAACAGGATTTGAAGTCTGAGATGTACCAAATATTTTTTTCCTTACCAGAGACAACGTTCACAAACTATTACATGGGAAAGGCTGAGATTACCTTGAAAGAGACAACGCACAAAACTCAGCAGCATGCAGGGAACTTCACAAAGCATACATTCATTATGGACACCGCTTAGAGAGTTTAGTGATTATGTGGTCTAGAAATATTTCTAAAAAGAAGCAAAATACCAGAGCCTTGTCGTTGCCTGCCCCCCAACTCTAAAATCCATGCAGACACTAATGATTGTGAGACTTCCTGAACACACATGGGATTGTACTGACAGGCAAAGAATGCAAGCTATAATAGGCTGTAATCTTAAGGGTGTGTATGTGTAAAAACACAAAGTTGTTTCCAGTGCTGCTTTTCTAGAAAAAGAGGTGCTGGAAGTCACCATGAGCTCTTCTCTTGTTCTCTTCTAATGTCAATGGCGCGCACCTGAGACATGTCAGCAGGGCCGTCTTTACCCGGGGGTGCAAGGGGTGCGGGGCACCAGGGCACCAAATTCTGGGGGGCGCTGGGCGCTGCCGCTGAAGCCACCTAAGCTCTTAACTATCTACCTGTTATGAAATAATAAATAATTCTGATCAAGCTGACATTCAAAGCCGGCTGCCAGTGCTACTTCCACCCTGGCCGCTTTCTCCTCCCCGGAGTCCCGCCTTGCATGGAGAGGCGTTGCTTTCTCGCCCACGGTTGGCGTGGCTGCTGTGTCCCTCTTCTTCTCCTGGGGAGCTTTTAAAAGCGCCTGTATGTGAAGCCGCGCTCCTTTGCAAAAAGCAAACACACACCTCT
This sequence comes from Podarcis raffonei, assembly GCF_027172205.1. NCBI lineage: Eukaryota > Metazoa > Chordata > Lepidosauria > Squamata > Lacertidae > Podarcis > Podarcis raffonei. Next base: position 24,893,475 of record NC_070613.1, on the reverse strand, counting down.
CGTGTGTACATACTTAAGTATGTAAGAGGCTTGCTTATAATTATATTTTGGGAATGATTTGTTTTCTTGTGTAGCTGCATTTTTTCGACTTTCTGGATGTCCCATGATCGTATCATGTAGTTATGTTCTGTGTTATAAATCAAGCACTGCTAGGAGATGTTTGTTTTCATTTTCCAAAGTGTTTCTTATCAATAATAATAATATAAAAATTAGTATGGCACAAGCAAATTGTTGTTCTGAAAGAGTGGCCCAGAAAAGGAAGTTGGGGAGCCACTGTCTCCTACAGCATCAGGGAGAGAGAGAGACTGGATCTCCCTCTCTTATGTCAGAGCTCCATCTGTGGCACTGGAGGTACAGATCTGATCTGATCCAATCTCCATGCCCCCCAGGATACATTTGTGGAAGGCTACTTGTCTATGCTTCTAATTGGTTTTGGAAATGAATATTCTCCAGTCCGTCTCTTTTTTATTAATTTTTAAAAAGAAAACCTTCCAGCTTCAGAGCAGCAGTCTCCTTTTTTCTGATATGATGCAGTGTTAGAGATGGTACAAATGCTTGCAGAGCCAGAGAGAACTGTTAAAAAATGTCTGTGATTCATGCGCATGGAACGCTCGCTACATGAAGCACATCTATATCCCACTGCCAAATGTATTAGGAGCGTTGGGGAAGGGGCGGGGGGAATCAATTAATGGTTTGTGATTAAATGTGGAACAAAGGATCACATTTTTGGTAATTAACACAAAGTAATATTAACATTAATAATGTCTGCAGGCGTTTGAACCTCCGTTGTCACCCACTCAGTTTGGAACCATTTCATCCATGGGAAGAAAAAAAAAACTTGTGCCATTTGAGTTAACAATCTCTTCCCATATTCCCACGGCAGGCTTAACTTTCAATTTGTCATCCGGTAACATTCGCAGATCATCTGTTTGTCAATCCTTTAATTTTTCTCTCCAAAGTAAGAAAATGTAGTGCTTCTGGAACAGCTTAGAGTCAAGCTACACACATTGTGTAGCATCAGATGGTGGACTGAGGTGGAAAAATCCTGGACCATATCACTTCAAACTACAAGGCTGGAGCATAATTTCAAGTGACCCACCTGCACCCTTCATGTAGCAACCTAGCTCATCTGGCAGAGGGATGCATTTAATTCCCCCAACCCCGTCTCTCCAGTGAGTTACAGTGGCACCTCGGGTTAAGTACTTAATTTGTTCCGGAGGTCCATACTTAACCTGAAACTGTTCTTAACCTGAAGCACCACTTTAGCTAATGGGGCCTCCCGCTGCTGACGCACCACTGCTGCGCGATTTCTGTTCCCATCCTGAAGCAAAGTTCTTAACCTGAGATACTATTTCTGGGTTAGAGGAGTCTGTAACCTGAAGCGTATGTTACCCAAGGTACCACTGTACTTAGCTAGGGAGTTTCTCACATGGGGGGGCATTTATATTGGGGTGACTTCTCACCTGAGTGGTATGATCCTGATTTCTATCACCTTTTTCTACTACCTCATTCAGTATAACTGGGGTGGGGATATTTTTTCACCCCAGAGACCGCATTGTCTCACAGGCAGCCATCTGAGGTCCACATGGCAGTAGTTTGGTCAGAGGTTAAAGGGGGTGAAACAACAGGTGCGTGGCTCTGACCTCTCTGCAGTAGACTATGATTCCACCAGGAACATCATTTGGGGAGGATGCTCTGACCCATCAACCCCCATCTGGGCAACCAAACAAACTTCCCCTCCAGGTCCCCTTTAATGAGGTACCCATTTCTTATAGTAGAGAAGGGCAGACCCTGAGCCCCCCCCCCCTTTGTCAAGGCTAATGATCCAGCGCAATGCCTTATCTGCCAACAAAGTTGGGATGACTGCTATGAGACAGGCTCCCTTACATTTGGACAGCGCCAAAGTCTATCGCATGGCAGTGGGGAATCCAGCTCTGACTAAGCTGGCTGGCTCCAGCATGGCTATTTTCTTATATATAGAAAATAGGTGGACCTGAGTGAAGACTCTGGGTTCCAGGTCCAGCGATGTGGCTACACCCCCTTGGCTGCCTGTGATTGGCCATTTCAAATGAGCAGACTCCCAGCATCCTGCATGGCTGTGGGAGGAGCCATTGACGTCCTCCAACGGTTGTGCAGGGCAGGACATTGGTCCGCGGCCTCAGCTGAAGTCACGCCAGGTTGCAAATTGCCACTTCTGGACTTTGGGTGCGGTAAGCAGCCATTTTCAATAAAAATTAGCAGGAGTCATATCTGAATGAATGATCCTGAGGGGAAAGATTGCAGAGATATTCACTCAGTTTTTCTGCCTCTAACAGAATTAGTAACTCTTGCCATACAAAACTTTTATGAGCGTGGGAGAGTGTGAATCTTTCCAGCTCTTAGAAATGAATGTTTTTGGCACAGATCACTATAACGAAATCTTCCGAAAAATTCAACTTCCCACAGCTTATGACTGAACTCAGATCTCATTTTCATATAATATACAGGCAAACGTAACATAGGGGAATCTGTCCATGTGAAAATTTCACACATACACTGGACACAAATGGTAGCCCTTTTTTAAAAAGACATCAACAACACCCACACCCACAAAATAGAATAAGATTCCCAAACAATAAATCTTTGCTTTTTTCTCCAATGACCAATGAGATTAAGGGCCATCCTGTACATTCAGATATATCAGTGACCAGCACAGTGCAAAAATAATAACATTAAATTAAAATCCTAATCAGTGAAAGATCTCAAATAATGGCTTGCAACCTGCACTGTAATTAGGCTACAAGCAGAGCATTCTTGCAAATAATATAGTACATACTAAAACTGAATGGCTCTAGAATGTTAATTGTGCTCTCTCCTATGTTACAAAGAAAGAGCTAATGTCAGGGATCTGAAACAAATAGTACTTAACCTTCTGAGCCCCAGATGAAAAGGGAGATGGATGTTTGCTTTTGATTGTCCTGGTCTTTTCATGAGCTGAATCAATAAGTACCCCTTTATAGCTTTGAGTCATGATTCTAATTAGTCAGCCTCTTGGGCCCAGTTTACAAAGTAAAATCTAAGTCCAACGTGCGTTTGGAAATTTCAACAAGTAATCTGAACCCATGCCAGCTCAATAAAATAATTAAAATGCCATCAGCCTGTTAACATGCTTTCCACTCTGCCAAAACACACACACACACACACACACACACCCCTACACAAACATACATATATATATACTCTCAAATGTCAAACTGCACTTGAAATTATGAGGGGGAAAATGTATTTTGAAGTTCTTCTGGCTGAGAGAAATTGTCAGATTTGAAATACAGATGGAGACTCATGGGAAGGCTTGCGAACAGTTCTGCAGACATGAGGTTGTTATTCTTCTGGAGTCACGATGTCACAAACCTACCTCTAAGGCAGCGATGAGGAACCTGTGGCCTTGGCAGATGCTGACGGACTCCAACTCCCATCAGCGCCAGTCAGTGAGACCAATGGGCAGGAACAATGGGAACTGGAGTCCAAAAACAGCAGGCTCCCCATCTCTTATCATGGCCATGCCAGCTGCGGCTGGTGGGGATCATAACCCAAAATGTCTGGTGAGCACCAGATTGGCAAAGGTTGCTCTGTGTATCCCAGGAAAGTGAAGCAGGGGTGGCGGAAATATCATTTGCAGAGTCAGGCATTTCAGTTGAGGACAGCTGAAGGAACGGACAGTCACTAGAGCAAAACAGCACCCTCAGAGGGAAGGGGAGGAAGGGCCACTAAACCCATATGTGCATATGTTCAATCAAAAATAAAATAAATACAAGAGTGTTCAATTTTTTTATATCAGTTTTCACTGTTGGCTTCCAAAGGGCCATTTTGCCTCAGGAGAAGGGAAAAGAAGCAGTCTGATGAGCCGTCATGATCCAGCCCCACAACGGCCCCCACAGTGGCTTCTGAGGGACCATCTTTCCTTCAGAGGAGGGAAGAAGAAAGAAATAACCTGGTGAGTTGGTGCCATCCAGCTCTCAGGGTGTTTTTTCTCTCCTCCAAGGGCCACCAGAGAACCATCTTGCTATGAGGGGAACAAGCAAAAGAGTGAGCAAATCAACTATCACAGACTGTTAAACCCTTAATACCTTTGGCAATTAGGAATGATTCCCCTTCAAAATGAGATTCATCACCCCCCACACACACACACACCATGTAAACACATACATAAAATATCAGCAATCTTTCCTAGTCCCTTTCCAGAGTTCTCAAAGAGCTGCATCATTTTATTTTGGCCAGGACTGCAGTTTGGTCATTGCTGTATCAATCAATATATGCAGATAAATATGAGTGACCCAGTTTGATGTACTAGCAGCTAAACTTAAGAAAAGATTTTGTGGACAATTGTGTAGGTTGTGTGGGGGGTGGGGAGATATTTGGAATATCCAGGTCATTTTCCCCCTCCTCCCCTCCTTCTACACCACCATCTTCCTCTGATACCAAGCTGCTATTATTGTGGTTTTATGTGCTTATCCATTTATCTCTGAGATTGTGAAGGCATAGCACTTTATTGTAATATAAAATGCCTAACAATACAGAATCTTTAAATAGACCATCTATCTATACTGAGAGAGACAAGAATAGTCTACCTGTGGATTTTACTCAAATGCAAAATTTGCATAAACCTGGAATAAGAATTATAGTCCCTATAAAATCTTGTCATTCAGCTCCATAAAGTTTTGATTAGAATAGACTTAAGCCCAGGCATAACCTGGGCACACAAATGCACAGATTATTTGGTCTAAAAAGTGTAACCGTGCTCAAATTTTAAATTGTGCATTGCGTGCACAAGATACCCTGTGGCACCTGTCTATAGGACTGCAGCTGGAAATGCATCTCAAAGGTGTCACATATTCAGGTCCTTATTTGGCGGGGGGAGGGGTAGCATCCCTGCTGCTATGCAGGGACTCTGTGTGCATTTTTGTCCTGTGAACCCTGACCCCCTTTTCAGATAACCACCTGAGAAACCACAGCAAACTTCTGTTCAGTGTTGCACCAGCACATCACACAAACACTTCAAGGGTTCAAGGTCAATAGCAACTGCTGTCCTACTACAAGCTTTTCAATCTTCTGCTTGGGAATTCACCTATTAAGCTTCCCTAGCCCATAAATTGTCCTTGTTGTTAGGATGCCAGACAAGCACCCAGGAGTCAGCCTGCAACGAGGGCAATCCAAATTGCAAACCGGGGGGGAGGGGGCAGGAATTAAGCAAAAGGAGGCTCTTGATGCTATAATTCTGCATCATGCCCCCACCCCCACCCCGAAACCCTGATTGGATCTGGAGAAGCTTCGGTGCTTGGTGTTTTGAAATAATTATAGAGACCTGGTGTGTAAATGTCAAAATGAATGAAATTTAGCAGAAAATGTAGGAGAAATGGCCAGATCTCCCTATTAGCCCTTGGTGTACATCTCACAAGACAGCTGATTCCCAGCTCCGTATGGGTTCCAGCATCCAGTGATTTATTGGGTAATTCAGCATTTGCCAGTATGTCTTGTGCTAATTAAATGCATCGCACTCCATTCAGAAATGTCACAATTGATTTGTCTTCTGCAAGCACTGACTTTATTTCAATCTTCTAAAAAAGATTTTATGAGCCCCAGATAACTTATCCTGGCACATTCATCTCCCCGGGGCAGCTTCTGTGTGTGAGGCCAGGATGAGACAAAACCAAACAGCCAATGCAGACTCTTTTTGGACAGCTTGTTTATCCGTTAGATGTTGCACACCCAGGCCGATATATACCATATATGCATTGCAACTTTTTAATGTATTTATAAATATATAATAACCCTTAAAAACTGTCAAACGGGACAGAAGCTAACACACGCTATCAACGGATTTTATTGGCTGGCAGAGTTGGCAAACAGGGCAGCTTGCAATCTGTACAAAATGTGTTTTATTTATTAACTGTGTTAGGATTTAATCTGGCTGTTAATTAAACAATACAAATTCCGACACTGGCAGAAATCCACTGGGAAGCTTCACATTCCAAGACCTGTTGCAAGAATATTGTTTGACCTGTGCGAGAACATGGTTTGAAGAACCATCTGTGCTAATATGAATCTGTCCATGATTTAAGATTGCCATCAGAGGACCGGCTTGTTGGTGTCCCTTTAAGATTCTGTCAGGCTATTGGCAGGAGGAGGGAGAGGCCTGAGACTGCAGTGCTTCTCTATTTGCTGGGCTGAGAGACCAGCTTTATCAAGCTCCTCCCTCAACTTCCATCATTAGCCGCTCCCTCAGGCCAGTAGTGGTTGGTGGAGCAGGGCAGATGGGGCGGCGATGATCATCTGCCTTCTGAGTATCAATCTACGGCTGGTTCCTGAAGGGTGGGGAGAAGTAGGGGGTCAGGCATGGTGCTGGCATGGCCAGAGAGTCAGATTAGCTCTGCTGCCGCCCTTGCACTGCGCTTCCTGTCCCTCTCAGGAAATGGGACTCATACTCAGTGTTTGAAAGTCAGGTGAGCAACACAGTCCTGTCTGCAGCACCCCATCAACTGCTACTGCATCAGGTTACTGGAGAGGGAAAGCTGTGGGATTTCAGGGCATCTCCATCAAATTCAATCCATCGCCATCTGCTCTGCTAAAAGACGAGCAGCTTTTGGCTCCACCTCTTGCTGAAATCTTTCCATTTCAGCTGCCGATTGCCAAGATATAATGTCTGAATGTGCTTCCCCCATCTCCCCTCCCAATTCCTTTTCCTTTTATGTCATTTCTTTATTGTAAGGCTAAGGACAGGGACTCTCATATCATTGGCATTTGTAACCACTCTGGGAGCTTTTTTTTCTTTTTTTATGGAAGGGTGGGACAAAATGCTTTTAATGAATGCCTTTATAAGATCAGTAAGATTGGCAGGCTCTGGGGACAGGGCCTTCTCAGTAATAGGTCCTAATTTACGGAATTCTCTCTCAAGGAATGTGGGGTTGGTTCCCTCTTTTGCAATATTTAAACAGGCTTTAAAAACCTAACCATTTCACATGGCTTTTAATTGATGTGTGATTGTGATATTTCTTTTTTAAAAAAGAAATAATAAGAAATAAAGTACTCCCTTGAGTGCTATGCAGCTCCCATTCACTTCAATTGAGTTTGAACAGGGGGTTCTGCTCCATAAGAATGGCAAACCTCAAAATCCAATGGCCAAGCACATTCAGCATTTTGTTTGTTCTGTTTGTTAGTGAAATAGCCCGTAGGTTCAGAAACAGGGTGTCATTTTAGATTTTAAGGTAGAGGGAGACACCACAAGACATCATTCAAGGTTGCATTGCAACCCTCCCCCAGAAATAATTTTTAAAATCCCAAATTTTAAGACCGTTTGTTGTGGTTATTTTTTATGACATAACTACAGCAACATTGGGTTGGATTCAGATTAGTAGTTTCACTTAGTTCCCTGTGAAATCAATGGGTGTTAAGCTAGTCATGGTTACTTTTTCAATGGGACCTAAGTGCAATTAAATTATTATGGATCCAGTCCATTTCAACACAGGACAAACAATCACACACACACACACACACACACACACACACACACTGCTCTTTAATAAACTAGAATAAAAGAAATGCAACAGAAGTCTTTGCTTACCGCCGAGGGCCTTCTGGCGGTTCCCTCATTGCGAGAAGTGAGGCTACAGGGAACCAGACAGAGGGCCTTCTCGGTAGTGGCGCCCGCCCTGTGGAACGCCCTCCCATCAGATGTCAAAGAGATAAATAATTACCTGACATTCAGAAGACATCTTAAGGCAGCCCTGTTCAGGGAAGTTTTTAATATGTAACGCTGTACTGTTTTTAACACTGATTGGGAGCCGCCCAGAGTGGCTGGGGAAACTCAGCCAGATAGGCGGGGTATAAATAATAAATTATTATTATTATTATTATTATTATTATTATTATTATTATTACCTGGTAAAGAAGGGAAGGCCCATGCAATTGCTTATAAGAAAGGTCACTCGGGGTCAAAATGCACATGGCAATGGAGATTTGGGATCAGATCTCACAACATCTTTTACTGAACTGAGTTCAGTGGAGCTTACACCCAGGGAAGTATACTCCTAAATTGCTGAAACTGCTCTCTCTGTCCCCACCCCCAATGAATGGGGTGGTGAATGTGAGTGTGAGGTGGTGATGATACGGGCATCTTAAACTTATGCACATGGAAAAGGATCTCTGGACTGAAGGTGTAGATTCATACTGAAGATTCAAAATCTGGTGTGGATGAGATATACAATCATGCTTTCTAAAAATTTGTGGCATGGAAATGACAACCGAAGCATGCTTGTTTGATCCATAGGAAATTTCGATTTTTCTTTGGTCTCTGATTGTGAAAATAATTGTGTCCCCATTGGGTAGCATGCTCCATAACATTTCCATAGAAAGCCCATGAAGTCGCTGTATGTTTCATCAATCAGAATGTGCTAGTGAGTGTGTTTCAGTGAGGGTATATACATTTGCAGCAAAGCTCATGGTCAGTTCTGAAGCAGAGGCTGGTTTACTGTTAAATGTTGCTTTTAGCATGGTTTAGCTTATGCAAAAGACATGTAAGGTCACTGGCAGTGACAGAGGACAAGGCAAGTGGTTCAGCAGGAATAAACCCCGCAGGTTGTTTTCAGTCCACAGAACAACAACAAATCCTGCTCTTGCAAGCTGGACTGGTAGAAATCCATTGCTGTTGCTTTGGTGAGGGTATTGAGAGAGAGAACCTAGCTTGTCTTTAATAGCAGCCTTAGGAAACAAAAGCAATATTTGTACAATTCATTTAGGCTTGAGAGATCCTGATTTCCACCACCATGAGCTACGTGCAAAAGACATACACTTAAGACCCTTTTAGATGCCACAGTTGGTAGCCCATGAAGGGGGAACGGGGACAAGAGCACTGGTTCCATTTAAATCACCCTCCAATTTGTGGAAGGCGATCATCTGAAATGGGCAGGGACTTCTGTATGTGTGCATTCTTGTTCTCTCTTGTATAATGGACTCACCCATGCTGAGATGAGCAAAGGAGAGGTTCAGTGGTACCTTGGACAGCGATCGTCTAGACAGCCCCGTGCAGAGCTCAGACTGGATCCACCAAAGGAGTGGTGCTCATATGATGTCTCGGCAGCAGCCGGCCTCAGAATGAGCCCTAAATAGAAGCTGCAGCGCTACCTCGTTTGCCCTTGCCTTCATCGAGAAGAACCTCTTCATCTAAAGGGCCTACTTGAGCAAATGTTGACTCTAATGGACCAGAGCAGACTCCTGATTCCATTAACATTTCTGGAGTCCTTTGAGTCAGAGGAGGGTAACAAAATGTCCTTGGGCTGGATCCTCCTCTAACACAAGTGGTTATGGTTCATTATGTACTTCTGGGGCTGGCTCCAAGAGTAATTCTCTCCCTCACTCCAAATCCCCAGCTTCGTCCTCTAAAGAGGAGACAGATTCAGTGTGATGACAGTTTCCACTGATGCATTTCCTCTCTGTTTTTTGTGTGTTGTTGTTTTGCAGATCTGTAACTAAGCCTCCTAGAAGGTGCCTATAATTTTGAAGGCTCTGAAGCACTCTGAAGTGAATGTGTCACTGCATTTTCCCTTTCCATTCAGGCTGTAGCCCTCTTGTTCACTTCCCCTGACCGGCATATCTAAAATTTTGCACTACAGAAGTCAGAGAAGGAGGTGGGCTATAAGCTGGAGGAACCACCTGAAGTTTCACCTTGTTCCTCAGGGCATAAAATACTGTAGAACGTGAGACACTTAATCTCAGGGTTGTGGGTTCCAGCTTCATATTGGGCAAAAGATTCTTGCATTGCAGGGGATTGGACTAGGATCAGGGTTTCTCAAAGTTGGGTCTCCAGCTGTTTTGGGGCTGCAACTCCCATCATCCCTAGCTAGTAGGATCAGTGGTCAGGGATGATGAGCTCGATGACCCTCGTGGTCCCTTCCAACTCTACGATTCTATGATTCTGCCTGTAGGTACATTTTCTGGGTGAAGACCTGCTATTCTTTTATTCAACTGGCTAAAAAGGTAAAGGGACCCCTGACCATTAGGTCCAGTCATGGCCGACTCTGGGGTTGCGGCACTCATCTTGCTTTATTGGCTGAGGGAGCCGGCGTACAGCTTCTGGGTCATGTGGCCAGCATGACTAAGCTGCTTCTGGTGAACCAGAGCAGCGCACGGAAACGCCGTTTACCTTCCCACCAGAGCAGTACCTATTTATCTACTTGCACTTTGAGGGGCTTTTGAACTGCTAAGTTGGCAGGAGCAGGGACCGAGCAATGGGAGCTCACCCCATCACGGGTATTCAAACCGCTGACCTTCTGATCGGCAAGTCCTAGGCTCTGTGGTTTAACCCACAGCGCCACCCGCGTCCCAGCATTCAACTGGTTAGCATAGCATTAATGCAGAATAAATACTCTTAGCCAATTACTTGCTTTTCTAAAGTTCTGGAGCTTTTCCTACCAGCTGTCATTTTGAGTAAGCCTGTGCTGGGCAGAAAAAAGGAGGTGGCACTTATAAGCTTCAAGCCTATTGCCTTTGATAAAGGCCACGAAATCTATGGAACTATAGAAGTTCAAACAGATAAGCCTTTGTGTGTGCCAGATTCCCCTTAAAGCACGAGGAATATTAATAGCAATAGCCTCTTGCCTATGCATGAAGCTGCTAGCAAGGATCTCATTAAAGAAGCAGCTCACGTGACTACTTTGGTTGTTCCAACACTGTCCTCCAGATACGGCACCAATTTTATTCTTGCCAGGGAACTGTTGCCTTTAACTGCTTCATGACACAAGCAGAAAACCAAAAGGAAGAGCTTTGCCATCGCTGTGTCACAACGATACTGAGGTTATGTGCCAAAATCTGTCCTCCAATTTCTTCCCCTGTGAAAAAACTTCAATTTCTCAACCTCATTCTCAGGGTGCTTCAGAATTTCTTCAGGATTTTGATAGGTGTGGAGTTTTGAACTTACCTAACATCAAAAGGGGGCCAAGGCTGGTGGGTGGGTGGGATTTTCTTTACAAGAAACATCTTCATGTGGTGTCATGAAGCCAGTGTGGTGTAGTGGTTAAGAGCGGTAGCTTCATAATCTGGGGAACCGGGTTCGCGTCTCCGCTCCTCCACATGCAGCTGCTAGGTGACCTTGGGCTAGTCACACTCCTCTGAAGTCTCTCAGCCCCACTCACCTCACAGAGTGTTTGTTGTGGGGGAGGAAGGGAAAGGAGAATGTTAGCCGCTTTGAGACTCCTTTGGGTAGTGATAAAGCGGGATATCAAATCCAAACTCCTCCTCCTCCTCTTCTTCTTCATTATTTTGCAGCCCACACTGCCTGATCTAGATTTGATTGCTAGGGCAAATGGGCAGAGCAACTCAAAATCATGAGTGGCCACCTGCAATCTTTTAAGAGGCTTCTTGTGTTTTATTCTCAAATATATCTTTGTATTATACTGCACCACTTTATTTTGTAAGCCACCTAGGCACAAGTTGCATAAGGCAATGGACAAGTAGAAGTAATAAGGAAGAATGCTGAAATGCCACCAACACCTTTTGGCTTAATCTGCCTGTCTCGTAATACAGCCAGGTCTCATCCAAAGAATGAGGCTGGATGCTTGGAGATTCAGGAAGGAGAAATGGACGCACTTCGCACCACACACAGTTAAAACTATGGAATTCATAATCAGAGTATAAAGGGGTGGCCACCAACTCAGATGGCTTTAAATGGGGATTAGACCCATGAACGGAGAATAAAGTTATCAGTGGCTTCTACCTGTGCTGGCTGTTCATTACCTCCAATACTGGAGGCAGCATGTCTTTGTATTTTAGTTTCTGGGGAGCACAGACAGTAGAGTGCTCTTATCACACTCATGTCCTGCTTGAGGGCTTCCTGAAGCATCTTGTTGACCACTGTGCAAAACAGGACACTGGACTGAGTAGGCCTCTTCTTGTGTTCTCTGTGTCCAATGGGGAGCAATGGATCAACATGAGAAGGAAGTGTGAACTAAGAAGTCCTCCTCCCCATGGCATAGCCTGGTACAAACTGGGAGGCCACACACTTGCTCTTACAAGGAGAAATTGAATTGGGAGCTCCCAAGATAGTGTACTGAATAAATCCGCTTTTATTGTGTCCAAAACAGAGACCCTTGGTTCATTGGTCCATGTAGCTCAGTACTGTCTACACTGATCATCAGAGGATCTTTGAGGCTTCAGACATGCAACATACTGGAGATGCTGGGGAGTGAACATGGGACCTATTTATCTCTGAGCTATGGGCCTCTCCTGCCTGCCCACCACTGAAGATTTATGGGTAAATTCATTATGTAGAGGTATCAAGTCCTGTCACTGTTATCTGTTCCTATGAAATGATGCTTCTTGCCACGAGAGAGGTTTGGGTTCTCCCCTCATTGTCAGCACTGGCCTGGCAGAAGAAGGAATGAGAATTAACCCCTCCAGCCTGCCCAGCTGGGGGAAAGAGTCAGAATTCCTTGGCAGGCAAGCCACTTGTTTCCCCCCTGTTTCTCTTGCAGGGAGTGCTGTGGCAAACAGGATGAATGGAAAATATTGTGGGAGGTTACTCAGAAATCCCCACCCACCCACCAATTTCAACAGGAAATGCAGAGGCGTGAATCAGAATATGGAGAAAGAGGAAGAATGAACTAACAGGCCACATGCACTGAGAAGGGGGGGGAGCTCTGGAGCTGAGAAGGAGAAACACACACACATCTGAACGAAAGAGAAAGGGAATAAAAATGAAACATATCTGGGGTAAAATGAAGATTCAGTAAGGCTGAGATCTGATCACACTTTTCCTGTACTGTACAGTGGTACCTCGGGATGCCAACGGGATCCGTTCCGGAGCCCCGTTCACATCCAGAAGAAAACGTAACTAGCGATGGCACGTCTGCGCACGCGCACGTCGCTTTTCACCACTTCTGCACATGTGTGTGACGTCATTTTGAGCGTCTGCGCATGCGCGAGTGGTGAAACCCAGAAGTAATGCGCTCCGTTACTTCTGGGTTGCCGCGGAGCACAACTCGAATGCGCTCAACATGAAGCATATTCAACCCGAGGTATGACTGTACTATGGAATGTAAATTCCATAGTACAGTGGGACTTACTTATGAGTTGCACAGAGGTTGCATTTAATGGCTGCAGCCCTAAACATACTTACTAGGGCGAAAGCTTTGTTGAACTCAGTGAAACATCGTTCTCAATAAACATGCAGTGGACTGCACTGTGCCAAGCCTAAGGCTGGAATTCTGCATACAGTTATGCATCTGAATAAGCAGGAAGCAGAATCCGAGTCCAATGACATAATCCAGTCAAGCAAAATCACATGAGGGTGCAAAGCAGGTTCAGTAAGGAGTGTGGGCTGGGGAGGGTGTTTGGCCAGATAGAGAGGTTTGGGGATGAGGTTTCCCATGTAAAATGTGCCCTGTGTACCTCAGCTGTTGAGGGGAGTTGAGGGAGAGTTGAGGGGAGTGTGGGGCAGGAGCTGAATTTGGCAGTTGTGGTGGTGCAGAGCTGGGAAGTCTGTGGCGGACTTCAGCAAAGGCCTGTGAGGACTGTCCACCTGCACTTCAAGAAATTGTGCCTGGCCTGACAGAAGCGAGCAGCAGTAAATCACATTGAACAATTTGGCGTTAACTCTTTATTAGCAAAAACAGTGTCTGCACAGGAATATCATGTTGAATGAGTACACCAGTTGATGTCTGACAGGTCTTGCCCCCATGAAGCAGTTGTTGACACTAAAGATCCCCGCCTCCCCACAGTTTCCTAGGTCCAAGCAATCTGAGACTGTACCTCCTTGAAGGCACTTCTCCTCTGCCCTCTTCATGCCTCTCCTGGTTCTGGGAGACAAGTGAGGACAGGAGCTCATCGCAGCAGGAGGCAGAGACACCCGTAACTCTTCACCAACCAGACTCTTCTCTTCCTCTTGTCCTCCCTCCTCTCTAGCTTCAGTGTCTGCCCCTGATTCTGGACTGCTGTCTGCCACAGACTCCTCCCTGTTCACTAAGCCCTGTTACCTCTTCAGCTTCTGACACCTCCTCCCAGTCTTCTTCTCCCCCAGACCACTCATCACTGTCCCACCACCAATCCCTGGGCTCTGAGCCTTCTTCACTTGGTAGTTCCCCAGTTGGTGCCTTCCACCATTCTTGTGTGTCCAATCAGTCCATCACACAACCCTACCATTGGACAGAGTGAGGCAACCATCTGAGGTGGTGGGTGCTTGGCGTTGAGGATCAACAGCAAGGTGTCGGAGGACAGAGCAGTGTATGCCATATGGGCCACAACATGCCCTAACTTTCCTTATCCTTGTCCTACTTTTGCCCTGCACTACACTGGCTCATTTGATGAGATGGGAGATGAAGGATTATAGTTGTAAACACAGGGAAGAAAACTTAGAGCAAAATGTGCATTCACCACTAGGAATACTCTCTGATTTTGTTTGGTCTGTAATCCACACTTCCACTCATCCCACTGCTTTCCTCCAGGAACACCGCTGAATCAGAACAAACATCAATCAGGTTTTCTATGGATTTTCGTTTGTTCCGATTCAGCAGTAAAGAGCATGTTTTCCCGGAGCAAACGATAAACCCTGCACCTAGGAAGCACAGGACAAGTGGAAGTGTGGATGAGCCCTTAGTAAACCAACCTGATTCACGTTTTAATACAAAGATGGGAATGCACTTGTCCTTTGCTTTTCATATTTCTCTGCCTTTTGCAGTGCAATTCCCACCTTTATTTGTCATATAAATGTATAGGGTAAAATGCCCCACAAAATGTGTATTTTAATGAAAAGGCATGTGTATTCTAAATGTTGACACAGATTTATTTCATGTCAGAATGGTAAAACTCCATGTAAAAGCATTTGGAAAGCAGCGATGGAGGCCATATATAACTTTTGTTAAAATATATTTTTATAGAAGGATGCATAAAAGTAAGGCACTGCAATAACAGCAATTCATGATGTTCCCCTTTTAAAATTAGGTATTTATTATCAGAGAAACCTACCAGGAGGATGCCAATATAATTTCCCAATGTGTCATGCTATTATGCCTTTCTGTAGTAGGATCCGGTTATGATGGAATGTGAATTGTGTTATCTAAACTGGGGGAGAACGTAGCAGAATGAGGAGGAAACAGGCCGATCTGTGTATCTCCCCCCACTGTACACTTTGGAAACCCTTCAAATGTGGTATTTCCAGGATGAAAAGCCCTGTATGTTAAAACATACCAGCAGCATCTTTGCTTGCTGAGCCTTCTTTCCTTACCTCTCCCAGCCCAAACTTACTCTCAGCAGTGATTGCCCAGCATGCAGAAGACATTTGCATGCAGTCGAGGGAGGGAGGGAGGGAGAGAGAGAAAGCAATTGAGGTGGGGTAGGGAATTGTCTCCGAAGACAATCAAGAGAGAAAAATCATTTCTTCATTCTCATTGAAAGTCTACCCCCTCGGTAAGGTCAGGGGATGACTGATAGACCTGTATGACAGTCAGGACACGGGCTAGCAGTCAGATTGCCTCTCCTGGGAAGTTCACACAATCAGTCCTGCGTCCTTTACACAGCCCTAATGAGCTTAGCATGAAACTCGCTGAACCCAAGCATGCAGCAGTTTCACAATTAGGAGCTGGAAATGTCGAAGTCTCATACATATTGTCACACTTTAATTTTCAGAATTCGGAGCATCGCCTTCATTCTCATTTTTGGCTGCCCAAGGACTCCTTTCTTTTAGGCTGGGGGGGTGGGCAGGGGGGGAAGAAGATGATTAACTGACAGGCAACATGTCAAAAAAGGCCCCTAATCATGATTAATTAATTTGGTGTTGCATAATTTCTTAAACACACGATGCATTAATTTAGCCTAATTATGGATCTAACGCAAAAAGTCCCCAGATGGCAGCTATAATTGAGCATTAATTAATTTGCTTGCTATACTTGCGGTTCACAAAATCTCGCGGAAAAGAAGTGCTGTGGTGAAACTTGAAAACACCCACCAAAACACCCTCTCTGTCAACGACAACAAAAGCCACAATTAAAAAAAGGAGAAACAGAAAGAACGGAAAGCCTTCTTGCAATAAACGTTGGGATTATCCACTCTTGTCTCATAAAGGTAAAACAATTTAAACACACACCCACAACTCTAAATGGAAGCATTGCTATAACTCTGAAGTGGCCATCTTCCTTCAGATGCCAGAGTTCTGGGAATGTATATATATTTTCCTGTTTATAATAAAAACATTCAAGTAGAAGATAGAATTTACAAATCTCCTTAGGGCTCCCTCCAGATGACCTTTCTATTGCACATTCACAATGAATTGCGCTCATGATGTTGTTGGAGCAGTCACACACAATCTCATTTTCATTACCACTTGTGCCTGCAAAGGTTTTGGGGTGGACACACTGCTTTATTGCCAATCAGTGCATATCCTGCAACAACTGAATGAAATCCCATTAATTTTTATACCACAATTGTTCTGGTTTGTGTTTGTTTCGCTTTTGTTGCGCTTTAGCTCCTCCACACAGCAATAATGTGGCAGTATTGTAGGAAGCACTTCAGAACAGAATAAACCCACTTTGTGTGTGTGTGTTTTTAAAATACCATGTTGCAGAAAAACACCTGCAATAAAACACCAGTCTGGAGGGACTGAGTCAGTTGGTCCATCTAGCTCAATACTGTCTACAAGGATTAGCAGAGGATTTTGGGGGTTTCAGACAGTGATCTCACCCCGCCTTATCAGAAGAGGCTGGGGATTGGTGGGCCCAGAGGTAAAGGTGGGTGGAACAACAGATCTGACTCTTAGCTTTGTATAGTAATCTACATCCCAGTAAAAGGGACGCGGGTGGCACTGTGGGCTAAACCACAGAGCCTAGGACTTGCTGATCAGAAGGTCAGCTGTTCGAATCCCCGCAATGGGGTGAGCTCCCATTGCTCGGTCCCTGCTCCTCCCAACCTAGCAGTTCGAAAGCATGTCAAAGTGCAAGTAGATAAATAGGTACCGCTCTGGCTGGAAGGTAAACGGCGTTTCCGTGTGCTGCTCTGGTTCACCAGAAGCGGCTTAGTCATGCTGGCCACATGACCCGGAAGCTGTACGCCGGCTCCCTCGGCCAATAAAGCGAGATGAGCGCCACAACCCCAGAGTCGGCCATAACTGGACCTAATGGTCAGGGGTCCCTTTACCTTTACCTTTACTACATCCCAGTCATGCAAACTTCAGAGGTTTCTACACACATGTCTCTTCCTCCAGCCAAGCAAGAGGCATGAACCTAGTTCAAGGATACATTTCAGCCAGGCAGAAGCATTCAAGGAGGGCATACAGCTGGGGAGGTAAAGGGTGTGGTCTGGGGGAAGGTTAGAGTGGTTTGGGAGACAGCCTGGCCTAGGGCAGTGGTCTTCAACTGATCCAAACCCACCTCTGACTCCCATTCTGCAGCATGGGACCCACTTTTTATTTTTTTATTCCTATTCAATAGTGAAAATAATGCATGTTATTTAATCCTAAAATGGCAATTCACAGAGCAAAATACCGAGTGTCACCTCAGGATTACTACTAATTGAAAACTAGTCCTGCAATGTGGCAGGATAAAAACATGTGCTGGCTAGAAATAACTATTTTATAGGGGGGAAATGTGTCGTGTCTTTTTCCTGTCACATTGCAGTACCTGTGGGATTTGACAAAATGAACATCTCACCAGAGGAATGTGCCCTAGTCCACACACACACTTATAGTGCTCCTTTGGTCTGGTCAACCTAAGCTGGAATCCAAGATGGTTGCAACAGCTTTGCTGCAACCCGCCTGGCTTGACCTAATGAGAGTCTTATGGGAGAGAGAGAGAGAGAGAGAGAGAGAGAGAGAGAGAGAGAGCTGTAGGGGTGTATTTGTCCCCTGGGCCTGAGGTTCCCCACTCCTGATTTGGGCCAAGAATGTCATGTTCATGATCCAGTTTAAATTAGGGAAGTGGGGAAGGATACTATTCTATCCCATGCTTACAGGCGTTTGTGGAAGCTCACGTGCAGGAGCTTCTTCGACAACAAAAGGGGGCCATGATGTAGCAAATCAGCCTCCGAAATGATTCATTTAATTGCCCTCTCACTAGTCACTTGCACGGGTAGGAGCAAAGGCCCCAGATCAGTCAGCCATCGCAATGATTCATGTGGAGAGATGGCCATTTGTGTGTGCAAGTGACAGTGGAAACGAGCACAACAAATGGCACACGTTGAGTGACATTTCACTGCGCAGCAGGGCTCGCTGCTGGGAAACAAAGAGAAGAGAAAGGAGAGTTTATGCTACTCAAATGAAAGGCAGGCCCCTGCCGGTTTAGCCCAAAGAAGGGTGTCAAAGGCAGACAGTCAGACATTTGCTCATCTGTCAGGTATCTCTCTCAGTCAGCCCTGTAGCATGTAGTATCAAGGCCCAGTGCATCAGCAGGCTCCCAAGCTGTTGCTCAAGTGTATTTGCAGACATGGAGGCTGATGCAATTACACTGGTGCATCTGCGCTGTGCATTTCTTTATTTAGTTAGTCATTCAATAACTTTTATCCCACTCTTTAACACTCCCCCTCCTCAAAAGGCTTCCTGAATGGCATTGCAGATCAGTAAAAACAAGACGGATGAACAAATGGATGAACATGTGATTGATATGAAAGTGCTACCTGTGGCCTTTGATCTGGAGTGGCTCATTCACATAAGGACACCGTCACTTTGATACCACAGTCATTAACAAATGAGCATGCCTGTGTGAATCAGTGCTCAGCACAAGCTTATCCTGAGTCATCAAAAGCTCAAAAAGGAATATTGCCAAACTGGAAAAAGTGCAGGAAAGGTTAACCAAATTATCAACCCCTCCTGTGTTTGCAACTTTTTAATGCAGGGGGGAAATGGAGAACGAGATTGTATAAAATCATGTGTGGTTTGGGGAGAGACATTTCCCTCCTTACAATAGTAGAACTCAAGGTCATCCCACAAAGTTGAATGATGGGCGATTCGGGACAGACACAAAGAAAGCACATCTTCACATAGCACCTGTTTTAAAATACTGTACCAGATTTGCAGGCATGGGGCGTTGTGATGGGCAGTGATGATGCTCGGTCCTTTCTCAGAACCCAGGCGAGGTGAGGCAGGGGAATGGAGACAGGCAGCCCTCTGGCTACTGTCGATGGGAGCTGAGCTTGTCTGCCATTTAAAAGCTGCAGTTATGCACTGACACCACTAAAACACATTGGGCCCAGGGCCTGGCAGTGAGTGTGAGGCTGGGTCAGACTGGTAAGGGGCCCTTTGAGCCCTGGGGCCTCAACCAGGGCCCAAACCTGCCAGCTGCTATGTTGATGAGAATAAAATGCTGAGCTTTGTATTAAGCCCTACAGGCTTCATATGGGATACTGTTGTCAAACCACAAGAGATGTAAAAGAACATGCCAAATCTTGAATAGAAGAAGCACAGTGAGCTGCTTGCTTGCTTGCTTGCTTGCCATTCATTCCTCTAATTCCCAAGGAGAAAGTCTTGCGTAAATGTACCCTGAAGCCCACTTAGTGGACAGCCTCTAATTTGAGCCACTGCAGGGCTCCATTAGGTGGGCATCCATTAGGAGGACTAACAAACCTTGCATCCCCTTGCCCTTTTGGCTGGCGTTATTTCATTATGGCAAACCAATCAAGCAGCTGTTTCCATCCTGAAAGATTAGCATCACTTTGCTTACATCCATCAGACATAAGCAGGTGATTCTGCAGCAAGTGACTTAATTATGTAATGGTTTCACCTGTCTATCTGTTCGGCCGCCTGCTTCTGGCATCTTCAGCTGGGGAGATGCTTCTATGTTCCGCATCTGAACTCTTAACACTATCAACCCTATGAAAGAAGCACAGGAGGCTAAATAATTTATATTGAGCCAAACGACTCAGATTTATGACAACTTTAGCATGACTTGGGCTGTGTACACACTATACCTTTAAAGGTAAAAAGGTAAAAGCACATTTGATGCTCGTTTCCCCCCCTTGATTAATTCTGGGCACCATACTTGGTTAAGTTGGTTGCAAAGAATTATAAGACTGTGAGGCAAAACAGAGTCCAGAATCCACAATTTCTAGGCTAGCAGTTTGCCTCTGTTATAGATCCATACACAATGCTTTCACAGGGTCCCGAAATACTCAAATCATCTGTGGGGAACTGTGCAAAGATTAATGTTGTGTGATCACAGCGCTTACCACCACAGAAGGTGGCTGGGGGGCTGCCTCTGAAAGTTCAGTATTGCTGCCACATATGCTCACATTTAACCAGATACTTAGCTACTTGCTTGATACAAATGCCTTGAAAGCTACTGTGTGCACTTGCTTGAATGTATGCATCACTTTTCAGAAAATGAATTGCTGAAAAGGCAGAGAGGGAGTGGGGAGGAACTGTGCTCATTCAGCTGACTGATATAATTTGTACAAAACTATATAAAAACAGAGCCTGTCTTGTCTACTGGGGATGAGACTGCTGAAATGTATCTGTTAAAAATTCATGTCTACTCATGTCAGGATTCCTCTCAAGAAAGGAAAGTTAATAATAAGGAATGAACAAAAAGCACAGGCTTGTGTTGCAGTGTCATAGTAACAAACCTTTGAGCAATGCCTGCATCTCTGAAGGTTGTGCGGAAGGTAAATAAATATACAAAGCTTATTTCCCTCTTGTGCTGGCACTGTGGAAACCTTCCTATTAAATGGGACCCAGTTGGTTTGAACAGTTTGTTTTCCAAGGAGGAAGGCTCACCCTTCTGTCCAAGCCTCTCATTCAGTACTACTGAGAATCAAATTATCTAGCAAGATCAACATATCAAAGACAGATAGCATGTTCAGACATGGAGATTATTGCATTAGTTTTCCTGGTTATAAAGCTAGCACTACTGTTCCGGTGCTTTAATATTCCTTTCACACTGCATTACCTGTTGCGTTGTGGGACTCTGTTGTTGTTGTTGTTGTTTTGGTCAATATACTGCCAGCCGCACTAAATTTAATTCATACCAGTGGGCATGGTGTGACACAACAGCAAATATCAATGGTCATCTTCACCCCCTTTAGGTGCATGCATTCTCCTGTTCCTCCACTGCATGGATAGCTCAGTTTGTTAGAACATGGTGCTGATAACGCCAAGGTTGCAGGTTCGATTCCCGTACGGGACAGCTGCATATTCTTGCATTGTAAGGGATCGAACTAGATGATCCTCAGCGTCCCAACTCTACAGTTCTATGATTCTATGATGATTCACCCATAAAAACGGCCAGGAAAATCTCTATGCTAGAATACCACCCAAATCTCATCATATGGCATGATCCATGAAAACCGTGGGGAAATTATAGTACAAAACTCCCACGAAACTCTAGGTTAACAGGCTTGCATTTTTCTTTTCTTTTCGGGACATGATTAACATGGATATGGGCACTAAGCTTCTACTAGATTCCACTAGACTTTCAGAAGCGGCTTTTACATTGGGTGAAATATAATATAAAACACAGAAATTATCTGG
The DNA here is from genome assembly GCF_027172205.1 of Podarcis raffonei. Lineage (NCBI taxonomy): Eukaryota > Metazoa > Chordata > Lepidosauria > Squamata > Lacertidae > Podarcis > Podarcis raffonei. The sequence continues at coordinate 24,872,003 of NC_070613.1, read as the reverse complement.
TAAGGTACAGTCTGAATGAAGCCAGAAGCCACCCATGTATGCGATTTATTATTATTATTATTATTATTATTATTATTATTATTATTATTATTATTATTGCAGCAGCACTTAGGAGACTGCCATATAGCAGGTTGGACTATTTTTCCATCCAGCCCATTGTTATATACTCTGACTGGCAGCAGCTTCTGATTCTTCTCAATGGAGATGCCAGGGGTCTTCTGGCAGAGGTGTGGAGCAGGCTGTGAGTGTCCCACCCCTGATCTACAGTCCCTTTGCTAGGAATTAAAGCTTTGCAGCATCACATCAGGGATGTGTTGTACCCTGATAGATATAGGTATGCTCTAAGTCAGTGTTGGACTACAACTCCCACCAACCCTGAACTCTGGCCTTGCTAGCTAGGGATGATGGGAGTTGTAGGCCAAAAACATCTGGGGACCCAAGGTTGAGAAAGGCTGCTCTAAGTATTCTTATGATCTTTTCTAATTATAATTCTCCAAGGTGGCTATTCTCTATCCACTTTGGAGTGAGCTCCATTGGAAACAAATACATTTGGAACTGAGCAGCAAGAATGTGATGAAGTCAGACTTGCCTCCTGTCCCTCCCAAGAGCTGCAAGGGGTTTCCTAACAACTCTCAGCACCCTTAAGAAACTACAGTTCCCAGAATTGGGGGAAGCTGTTAAAGTGCTATAAGAGAGCCAGTGTGGTGTAGTGGTTAAGAGCGGTAGTCTCGTAATCTGGGGAACTGGGTTCGCGTCTCCGCTCCTCCACATGCAGCTGCTGGGTGACCTTGGGCCAGTCACACTTCTCTGAAGTCTCTCAGCCCCACTCACCTCACAGAGTGTTTGTTGTGGGGGAGGAAGGGAAAGGAGAATGTTAGCCGCTTTGAGACTCCTTAGGGTAGTGATAAAGCGGGATATCAAATCCAAACTACTACTACTACTACTACTACTACTACTACTACTACTCTTCTTCTTCTTCTTCTTCTTCTTCTTCTTCTTCTTCTTCTTCTTCTTCTTCTATAAGAGCACTTTAAATGGTATGGTGTGGCAGTGGCCCCTGTGATCCTTGCCAAGTATTATTGGGTATAAACTTATGTGAGGTGGGGGGCAACACCACTGTATATCTTCAAGATTGACCCAAGGCATTCTGGGTAGAGTCGCCATTACTTGCCTGTGCACATTCTCCTTGCACTACTGACCTCATGACTCTGAGGTACATATGTTATATATCTGCATCGTTGTTGTTGTTTAGTTGTTTAGTCGTGTCCGACTCTTTGTGACCCCATGGACCAGAGCACGCCAGGCACTCCTGTCTTCCACTGCCTCCCGCAGTTTGGTCAAACTCATGCTGGTAGCTTCGAGAACACTGTCCAACCATCTCATCCTCTGTCATCCCCTTCTGCTTGTGCCCTCCATCTTTCCCAACATCAGGGTCTTTTCCAGGGAGTCTTCTCTTCTCATGAGGTGGCCAAAGTACTGGAGCCTCAGCTTCACGATCTGTCCTTCCAGTGAGCACTCAGGGCTGATTTCCTTAAGAATCGATAGGTTTGATCTTTTTGCAGTCCATGGGACTCTCAAGAGTCTCCTCCAGCACCATAATTCAAAAGCATCAATTCTTCGGCAATCAGCCTTCTTTATGGTCCAGCTCTCACTTCCATACATCACTACTGGGAAAACCATAGCTTTTACTATATGGACCTTTGTTGGCAATACGCATAACTATACGCATAGTTAGATTGATACGAGTTTTCTGATCCTGAGAACATTTGTCTTCTGGTCCCAGCCTTTCAGCAAGAGCCATTCAAATAAAGCATCATCTGTCTCCAGCACGACCCATAAATCCAACTGTAAACATTAGAGCTGCCTTTTCCATTCCTGGCCTTTTGACACACCCAACTTCCGAAATCTGTTCAGTATTCATTTGATACCTTTTCCCCAAAGGCACGGCCATCGTCTTCAAGCAAAGTTGCCATCCGAAATCCTTTTCGGAAATCAAATATAGATGGTGACATTTAACTTAAGCAATTAATCATTATTAATTGCTTTGGTATTCACAGGAACAATAATAATTAGCTCATCTGAATGTAAGGCATCCCTTCACTGAAGATAGGACAGACTTGATGATGAAGCAAGTTGAACCTGCTAGATCAAGAACTACATTTGCATTGGGTTTTGTTTTTTTTAAGTCATGGCTAACTCCATGTTCAAGCTGAAATGCAATTCAAATATAAAAAATTTAAATCGAAGAGTTCCATTTTTGAAAAATACATTTTATAATTTTGTCATGTTATTTGGGCAAAAGCAGCTATTTCTTGTTTGGTTTTAAATCTGTTTAAATATGAAAAAGTGACACATTATGAATATAGACAATGTTTAATTCTATTTAGTCACTATTACGGCTTGTGGACCTTCTTGGCTCAGCTTAGGTGAATAACCCACTTTAACCAGAAATCCTATTTTTGTGTGGTTCTGCCCCTATTGCTTGCCATAGTGAGCACAGGGTTGTAGCCACCAAAGTCCTACTCATGGTAGACCAATTGAAATTAATGGGCCTAAACGCTGCCATGACCATTAATTTCAATGGGTCTAAGCTGAGTAGTATCAATATACCCATAAGGAGAAACAACTTTTAGCACTGCTTCATTCTCTAATCTCTCCTACATATGCTTTGCCCCTTGAAGTGATGATGCCAATGACAAATAACAGAGCATTATTATTACAGTATTATTATTGTTGTTGTTATTATATATTATATATTATATATTATATATTATATATTATATATTATAATATTTATTATTTATACCCCACCCAACTGGCTGGGTGGCTTCCAACACACATAAAAACACAATAACATCAAACATTTAAAACTTCCCAATACATGGCTGTCATGTTATAGTTATGTTGTAGCATTATTTATCTTCTTGACATCTGATGGGAGGGTGTTCCACAGGGAGCAATACGCAGTAGATCCACTGAAATCCATGCAGTTTGTCATGACTAATTTAAGACCACTGAAGCCAATGATTACTTTGAACATGACTAGGTAATAACCTGGGAAGACGATGTTAATCACTAATAGTAGTTGCTTGCGTATTGTCAGGCGTACTCTTGTTCAGGGTTCCAGTCAGCTGTGCCCTCTGCCATGTTACCATAAGTCACAAGGGCCGAAAACAGGCTCTCTACTCCCCCTGTATTCCCACTCCACATTCTGTTTTTCCTTTCCAATTCACATTCAACCACCTGTGGCAACTTAGCATGGCCAGTCTTCCTTAAGCTCTCATTGGGGGTTTGCTCTCTCGAACACACATGATACGTGAGAATCAGGCCATTGGCTCGCCTAGTCCAGCATAGTGTTCTCAAAGTGGCCACCCAGAGGTCTTTTAATAGCCTGCAAACAGGACCTGAGTGCAAGAGCACTCGCTCCTGCTGCAGTTTCCTGCAAGCTGGTATTCAGAAGCATATTGCCTCCAACAGAGACATCACGGTTAGCAGCCACCTCTTCTTTGTCCGTAGTGTTCCTTTCCATTCCAGTCCTGCTGGTTTGCCAACTGAGTTAACTGTTTGGCAGTGATTATGATGAATTTATTGGGGGGGGGGGAGTCAATAAAAAGTTGCAAGGTTGCCTGTTGGATACCTTTCCTGCACCAATTCCCCTCCTCCGCCACTGCCCATGCTGTTTCTTGTTTCTTCCCTCCCTGCTCCCAGTTATACATAAATCAGAATAGAGAGATATGGGGATCTTCTTTTGAGCCCATGGAGATGAACAGCTGCAAATAAGACACACAGATAAGAGAAACCCCCAGTAAGAAGGGAGAATAAAAACTGGGAGGGAGAAGATATGGGAAATATTGGTTTTTGAAATATAAACACATATTATTCAGGGGAGAAAAGTATAACTGGTTTTCTTCCTTTTACCGTAATTCTTGGACTCCTGTGTTGTTTCATTCCCATGAATTTGCATTAGGCATTTACCTTTTGCAGCACATTTTATTCCTTCTGGACTTATGGGTTGCGATCATAACCTAATGAAACTCGGGTAACAAATACTAATGAACTACGAGTTAAAAGCGAATGTTTTCTGGGAGATAATAAAGCTATTTGGGGTATCAATTTATATTCCCATTTCTGATTTATTTATAAGTAAGAGTGGAAATGCTTCTACTTCACCTGGCCTGTGGGAAAAAAATCTCTGATTTTGTACTGCATATCTAGTCACAGCTCAGACAGAGAGTTTGGGGTGATGATACTGTGCAAATGCATTTTCTCTGTCATATTTCAAAGCATAGGTTTGCAAACACTCTCTTTCCAGTCTGGGAAGTTTAAATTGAAATAGCCTTCAGCTGCCCTCACCTGGGATAAAAATAGTTCTCTCTTTCACACACACACACACACAGAGAGAGAGAGAGAGAGAGAGAGAGAGAGAGAGAGAGAGAGAGAGAGAGAGAGATGTGAGCAGGTTTTTTTAAAATCCAGGCATCCAGCTGACAAAATGGTCCTGGTTGCCAAAGAGGTCATAAAGCATGTTACTTCTCCTCCCGTATAAGCTGCTGTATGTGGGAGCTGGCCACTTCTTCATCTTACACTTTGCTGCTTAGGGAGAGAGGAGAGAGTGACAAAGCAGAAACCCCAGCAAGGACAGACACTCTCCCGCTGTTGTTCATGCAACTTAGCATGTGCAAGGAACATGGGGGAAGCTACCGTATTTTTCGCTCCATAGGGCGTACCGGACCATAGGGCGCACCTAGTTTTTAGGGGGGGAAATAAAGTAAAAAAAAATATTCCCCCCCAGCCACGGGGCTGCGGCGGGGGAAGCATGAGCTTCCCCCGACCCCAGCCCCCAAAACAGGTCCAGGAGCGGCAGCAAGATTGCTCGCAACCTCGCCGCCGCTCCGAGAGCTTGCGGGGTTGGGGACGCGGGAGTTGGCGCTGCGCTCCCCGGGCTTCAGGCTGCTATCTGCAAGCCTTCAGAGCCTGGCGGGAACTCCCGCCGCGCTCAGAAGGCTTGCAGATAGCTGCCTGAAGCCTGCATTCGCTCCATAGGACGCACACACATTTCCCCTTCATTTTTGGAGGGGGGAAAGTGCATCCTATAGAACGAAAAATACAGTATGCATGTCAGTAGTGATGTATGGAAGTGAGAGCTGGACCATAAAGAAGGTTGATCACCGAAGAATTGATGCTTTTGAATTCTGGTGCTGGAGGAGACTCTTGAGAGTCCCATGGACTGCAAGAAAATCAAACCTATCCATTCTGAAGGAAATCAGCCCTGAGTGCTCACTGGAATGACAGATCCTGAAGCTGAGGCTCCAATACTTTGGCCACCTCATGAAAAGAGAAGACTCCCTAATGTTGGGAAAGATGGAGGGCACAAGGAGAAGGGGATGACAAAGGATGAGATGGTTGGACAGTGTTCTCGAAGCTACCAGCATGAGTTTGACCAAACTGCGGGAGGCAGTAGAAGACAGGAGTGGCTGGCGTGTTCTGGTCCATGGGGTCACAAAGAGTCAGACACAACTAAACAACTAAACAACAACAATGCATGTCAGAACTGAGCCCAATTGGACCCACCCTGTCTAGGGATAGGAAAATATGTAAATTTTGCTTTCTCTCCAGCTCTTGTTTTTTTCCAATCCTAAATTCAGTCCTATACATTTTCACATCAGTCTGTGAAGGAAAACTTCATCAAAATCCATCAACACTTTACTGTGAATTTCTCATTGGACATATGTTTTTCTACGCAATTTTGCTCATATACACATTTTGGCAAATTTATGTATGTTATTTTCACTAATGCATGGATATATGCACACATTCCACTAGTATATGCCCTTTTGTACACATTATTTGACTGGATAATTGCATTCAAAATTTGGAGAACTGCAAATTTCAAAGAATGGCTGTTTATACACACACACACTATTGTTTGGAAAGTACAAATTAGGAAGGGTTGTCTTTAAATATAAACTGAATTGAGTTGCTTGCCCCACGTCCCTAACTATGTGTTTTCAATAGAGGTTGTAAAAAGGACTCTACGTACATACAAACTATATAGGCTTTGTATGTGGAGTCTAGAACCTCGTAAAAAACAAAATCCCTAAATATGCAGGCAAGCCTACTGTCACACAGTTGTACTTCAACAGAGTCTGTTGTCAAGCTCTTTTGAACATGTGTAAGTTGGGGGCAGGGCCAATCCCTTAGCATGAACAGCTGTTGGTGCTATCAGGTCTCTGCTATTTCCTCTTTCCAATCTAGCTCCTGGAAACTCTATCTGGTTCCTAATTTCTAAACAAATAATCAGACCATTGATACATTTATTCAGGTCCAAAATAAATTACCCGTGTCATTTTGCTATTTTGAAAGTACAGCTGGAATTCCACAACCGGCACCCAAGAGCAGAAGAATCTCACGTGATTCTGTAACAAGCAGAAACAGCTTCAAGAACATCCTAGTAACATTGTAAAATGTACTGCTAGGGAAATAATAAAAGTCTAAATTTAACCTTAAAAAAGGACATTCAAAGCCTTTAAAAATTGATTATGGAGTGACACTGAAAAATGATTCCAAGCTTGCAACTTGGGGGGGGGGGGAGGAAGTGAAGAAATTTAGAACTGGAATATTAGAGGACAAAAAGAGGGGAAGGAAAATTAGGCTGCAACCACACCTACTCAAAATGCAGAAGCCCCATTGAATTCAATGGGGCTTACTCTAGTGTAAGCGGGGTTGGGATTGCTATGCAGCTCTTTTTCCTGAAATATTTTTTCCTTGTTTGTTCTCCCTATTCTTTGAGAATGCCAGTGAGTATATGGATACAGGTCATTTGAGCTATATATTGTACTTGGGTTATCAGAAACCCTTTCATAATGGAGGAGATAGCTTTAATAATGAATGCACCAGCAACTGATTTAAAGGGGGAGAGTTGCTAGGAAGAAAAAGCGCACAATTCAGTGGTAACTTTACTTCTCCCTCTGTGCTCTTGTGCACCTCCCATTCCTTAATATGGCCCAGTTGACTGTACTTGGATTTGTAGTAGTCAATAAATGTGATATGCAGCAAAATGGACAGAAAACAATGCAAACAGTACAATAAAACACTGTCAGTTCTGTGCATTATGTGCAATTCTGATCAGTGCTTTAAAAGTTTTTTAAACAAAGCAAGACCCATGCTGATGAAATGCATACTGACCAGCACAGGCCAGTATGCATAATGATCAAATGAAATGCTTTCATAAAGTAAATGTAAAAGACTGGGACATTTCCTCTTAAAATGGCATTCTTGGATGGGATTGGGACAGATCTAGAGATGACAGTATTCAGTCCCAGAAATTTATAAGCATAACAACAACAACAACAACAACAACAACAACAACAACAACAACAACAACAATTTATTATTTCTACCCTGCTCATATGACTGGGTTTCCCCAGCCACTCTGGGCGGCTTCCAACAAAAGATTAAAAATACATTAAAACATCAGTCATTAAAAATTTCCGTAAACAGGGCTGCTTTCAGATGTCTTCTAAATGTAATATAGTTGTTTATTTCTTTGACATCTGGTGGGAGGGTGTTCCACAGGGCAGGCGCCACTGGTTCCCTGTAACTTTGCTTCTCACAGTGAGGGAAGTGCCAGAAGGCACTCTCTGCTGTACCTCAGCGGGGAAAGAGGAAAGAATGTTAGTGTTTGCTTGGCACAATGATCTAACGTGGATGCCATTGCAATTAAGGTTTTTGTGTAGCATGCACTACCAACATCCACAACCATTGCTTGGCAACTCACACACAATGTTTCTGTGGAATACTGATGGGTCCCAAATTAATCATTTGTAGATAGTAATCAATCCTATCTTCAAAGACAAGAGCTAGGGGACATCTGCTGGCAATACTGGATCCTGGGGCAGAGGAAGGGGGTGCGGTGGATGCAGGTTGCCCCAGGTGTCACCACTGGGGGGGGGACAAAATGCCAGGCGGCACTCACTGTAGGGCCTGCAGTGTGCCAGAGCCACACGTCTCTCCTGGGAGATACGCTGTGGCTTAGGCCGTCTCCTGGGAGATACACAGTGGCTTAGGCATGTGCAGGCTCCGCTCTGCCCAAATGGTCCGCCTGCTGCCTCCCCCCTCAGCTGTAGGGCAGCTGAGTGGGAGGAGGCAGGTAGACTCCGGAGGCCCTGCAGTGTGCCCTGCTCCTCTGGGTGGCTCGCCCCGCCCCTATGGGCAGCTTGCCCTCCCCTGGGTGCACCTTCCCAGGCACATGGGTGGCTTCTTCCGCTGCTGGCTGGATCTTCAGATACCAGCAATAATTTTTTGTATGTGAGGAGGAAACAAGCTACTTGGAGGCGACCCATGTAAATTCAGAGAGTCTTTGGGAGGCTGGATGCGTAACATAGGCAAAGGTCCAACCTATATACACATTGTAACATTCCTCAATGCATACCTTTTGGAATGTGGACCAAAAACAAATTCCTTTTTTTCTGCAGTACCTAGGATGCTCCGCCAAAGAAGTTTGCAACGGTTGGTTGTGGCTTGGGAAACTTATGGCCCTTCAGATATTGTTGGACTCCCATCAGTCCCTGCCACCATGATCAATGATTGTGGGTGATGGGAGTTGTAGTCCAACAATATTTGGTGGTCCACCGATTAGTCGTCCTGGTCTAAATGATTGATCTGACATTGTAGAAGAGGTCATAAAAATGTTACAATATTATGTGATATTAATTACCAGTAAAAGGCTAACATTATTGGGGTTTTTTTTTTTTAAGAATACAAGTAGGTGAGTTTGAAGAAGACAGGTCCTTCAGTAGTCAATGACCTAATAAGTAGCTTGTAGTCAAATTGTCACAGCATTTCCATTTGCCGAAAGAGAGGACGGAACACCTGGCGATGCTATTATTGCACTATGGAGGTTCGTACATTTCTTCTGAAGCATCCATTACTGGCCATTATTGGATATATAAGACTGGGCTAGGTGGGCCTTTGATGTGACACACTATGGCAGTTCATTTGTTCACATCAATGTTACGTGCAATTGCTGCAGCAAAGTGCTAAACACTGACCTGCCACTGGTCATACTGTAGCTGCTCTCTAGATAAATAGAGTTAAGTCTCTAGGGCTGTTAATCTGACACTTTTCATGAAAACTAAATTCACACCATAAAGAAGCAAAAAGGGAAAATGCACAGCCTGGTTTAATAAAATGATGTTGAGTTGTAGAGACCTGTAATAAACCAATAAAACTGGGGAAGTGGCTCTATTTTCAGAGCCGTTGAAAAGATGTTTTCGGAGCAGCGCACTAAACAAAACTAATTTATTCTGGTAGTGTTTCCAGATGGACTAAGGCATTCTGAAAGGAACCCCATTTAAATTTAGTGGTAAGCTTATAGAGGCTTTGTGTAATTGGAAAACAATGGTAGTGCCATGGCTTTTGCAAAGAACGGCACCGGTACAGAAATATATATATATATATATATATATATATATATATATATATATATATAAAAATGTATTTCTATCAAAATAAAGTTGTTGTTTTTCCGCTTTCTCTATGCAATAATTGCATTTTTGTATCATTTACATCCCTAATAAGACACTACAATCACTATTACATGCGGGTTTCTCTTGCTAGATCAGTAAAATTAGAAGAGACAGGCACCACTTTAAGGCACTTGGGACAATTTACTTTGACATAATAGGGCCTTTCTGGGGGACTAAGGAGAGAAGTAGTAGTCTTACAATGCATTCCCATTTTAGTATGGTTAGATGGACCCGCTGCTTTTCATATTACTGATTACAGGGGTTTTTTTAACTTGCTATAAACAGATCGCCACATTATCCTGGTTCTTGTTTTATCCTCCAAATTGTTCCCTTCCCTCTGTTATTCACCAAAGGTCTAACATTTAAAGCACATGGCTTCCCCCAAAGAAGAGCTAGTGTGGTGTAGTGGTTAAGAGCGGTGGCCTCATAATCTGGTGAACCAGGTTCGATTCCCCGCTCCTCCACATGCAGCTGCTGGGTGACCTTGGGCCAGTCACACTTCTCTGAAGCCTCTCAGCCCCACTCACCTCACAGAGTGTTTGTTGTGGGGGAGGAAGGGAAAAAGGAGATTGTAGCCGCTTTGAGACTCCTTCGGGTAGTGATAAAGCGGTATATCAAATCCAAACTCTTCTCTTCTTCTTCAAAGAGTCCTGGAATCAACAGTGCTCAGAATTTTAGCTCTGCGAGGGTTCCAACTACAGTTCCCAGAATTCTTCGAAGTGAGCAACAGCTGTTAAAATGTGGCATGGATGTGCTATAAATGTATGATGTGGGTGTGACCAAAGTATAACCCAGTTCATTACAAGGTTCCTCCTATATCTGTTGTGAATTCTGCCTTTCAAGAGCTGATATACACCTTTGGCGCCTGCATTTATTCATAGGGATCATGGTGTGTTATACTCACTGATTAATAGTGAAGCATTGTAAATGGACAAACTATCACCGAGCCATGATTTTGTCTCACTGGAGTAGTTCAAAAGCAGCTGCCAGATGGAACATAATATTACATACTGCTGCAATATACAGAATGTCTAGTTTTGGACATCATATGTGATTTAAATCATCAGAGGCACAATCTAGAAGCGTTTCCTGTTGTGCTACCATCCCCGTTCCCACTCATCTTTCCCGTGTCAGCATACACAACCAAGCTCTGGGATACAAACATATCCGAAACTCTATTAAGGCAGACTATGTGCCCATATGGCCCAGTCTGGCCATACTGATATCACACCCACGCCAGACAATAGCTGTCAACCATCCCTTATTTGGCGGGAAAGTCCCTTATCCCAGCGCTGTGTCCCGCGGCTGTCCCTTATTGATGATGTCCCTTAAATTTCCTGGGTTTCAAAGGAAGCAGCTCCTCTCCCTCCCTCCCTGCCGGCCAGGGAGGAGGGAGGCTCCAATTGTGTTGCTTGGCTGCGTTGCTCACCCAATAAGGAGTCTAAGAATGACTGGGGGGTGGAGCTTGCATGCTTTGTGCCGATCAAATTGGCCGCGTTGCCTGGGGACTCGCCTTTGCTCAGCGCTTCCCAGCGAAGAGGTGACGGTGGTTTTCCTTGCTGCATCCCCTTTGCCGGGTTGCTGTGCTGAGGGAACCACCACTTGAGGCTTTGTTTGGCTGCTGGTTGACTAAAATCCCTTATTTTGGCTGCTGATCCCTTATTTTTGAGGCTGCTGGTCCCTTATTTTTAAATCTGTAAGTTGACAGCTATGCGCCAGACATTTATTGCATTTCAACCATCATGGTTTCCCACCCGCAAACAATCCTGGGAACTGTAGTTTGTTAATGGTGCTGAGAGTTGTTTTGGTACTCCCCACCCCCACCCCCCAGAAAAGGTCATTTATGTATGCAACAACTGTGGCCTGTGTTTTTGTTAGCCCCCAAATGGAAATCAAGCGAGGTCCCAACCAAAGAAGATTGGCAGACTTAACATACAGAATAAGAGAACAAGAAGAACATACGTTTAAAGAAGATTGGAAAACGTTGATTGAATATATGGAAAATAATTGTGCACAGCTGAAAACACTGGCAGCATTAACAGTGTAAATAAGTACTGATAGATGCAATACAGTAATAGAAAATGGATTGGTATAGTTTTTGTGAAATATGCAGGGATATAAGATATGTAAAATGAACCATGGAAAGAGAAGAAGGGAAGTCACTGATATTTTATGTACAGTCATACCTCGGGTTGAATGCACTTCGGGTTGAGCGCATTCGAGTTGCGTTCTGCGCTTAACTTCTGGGTTTCGCCGCTTGTGCATGTGCAGACGCTCAAAATGACATCATGTGCATGCGCAGAAGCGGCGAAAAGTGACGCGTGCGCGCGCAGACATGCCACCGCTAGTTACGTTTGCTCCTAGATATGAACGGGGCTCCGGAACTGATCCCGTTTGTATCCAGAGGTACCACTGTAAAATGTTTATTTGAAATTGTAAAACAGAAAATTTAATAAAAGTTATATTATTATTTTTTAAAGAGAGAGTTGTTTAGGTACCCCACACAGAGCTCCAGCTCCCAGGGAGAAACATGAATGTTAAATGTATTGTGTGGATGTGACTACCAAAAACAGTATGTGACCACCAGAGGATGTACGCTTCTGAATACCAGCTGCTGGAAATCACCGGGTGGGAGAGTGCTGTTGAGCTCAGGTCCTGCTTTGGGGCCTGCCATGGTACCTGGCTGGCCACTAGGAAAACAGGATGCTGGACTATAGATGGGCCACTGACATTGTCCTGTTCCAACAGGGTCTTATGTTCTTATGGCCGTCTTTCTGATTGCCTGTACCTGGCTCAGTGCCTGCTAACAGCTATAAAATGAGTCTAAAAGCAACAACACTGGATGGGGTTTTGGTTTTTTTTCATTGTCTGATAACTACCTTTCATAGTACATTATGCACAAACTTTGTTCCAAATGGTTAGCTCTGGGTCCTTGGGGCTATCTGCGTACTTCTCTATTCTTCTCTATGCTGCCAGCTTCCTTGTGCAGACCTAACCACCTTCTTTGTAACTCAAGTTCGCCTGACTGAGCTAATCTAAACATAAGAGCAGCAAGGTGCAGATTTCATCCTTAAAATGTAATAGATTTTATTTATCCAAGATCAACAAATAGCATCACAATGCAAAGTCTAAATTTCTTTGTTGCCCAGGGGAGCCCAAGAGGCAATAAATCAAAGCAACACAGCAGCCAAATGGGTGATTGTTTTCAATTAAAAGAAAATAGACCTTGCCTTTCCTTGTCAGGATACACACTTAAGAACATACTAAATAATCAAGCTAGAACGTCTGCTCTTGGGAACAGTTGTTTTGTTTTAATGGAAAACCCTCGATGAATAAAAAAGTAGAAGGATGAAGCTTCCTACACATAGCAACTTCTGTTTCTGTTCTGAAATTTATTAGCACTAAAGGTGACAGTGTCAACAATTTTGAGTTTACAATATGCATTACCAAAATGGAAGGCACATAATGCTGCTTAATCCTAGGCAAGTTTACTCAGAAATAAGGCACAATTATTAAACTGGCTTTCTTTTTTCTTTAATAAAAATGACTTTTTAAAAAAGAGTAGAAGTCAATTAATTCAAGAGGACTTACTCGCAATAATAATAATAATAATAATAATAAATTTTATTTATATCCCGCCCTCCCCAGCCGAAGCTGGGCTCAGGGCGACTAACAACAATAAAACAATACAAAAGTACAACACAAACAACACTCTAAAATCATTCATTATAAATTAATTAAATTCAAGCCACTGGCCACCATTGGGCCAGAGCTCCGCGAAGATTGCCGAGGGAGGCAGTCAGGCTGTGCCCTGGCCAAAGGCCTGGCGGAACAGCTCTGTCTTGCAGGCCCTGCAGAAGGATGTCAAGTCCCGCAGGGCCCTAGTCTCTTGTGACAGAGTGTTCCACCAGGTCGGAGCCACAGCCGAAAAAGCCCTGGCTCTAGTTGAGGCCAGCCTAATTTCTCTGTGGCCTGGGACCTTCAAGATGTTTTTATTTGAAGACCGTAAGTTTCTCTGTGGGGCATACCAGGAGAGGCGGTCCCGTAGGTACGAGGGTCCTAGGCCGTATAGGGCTTTAAAGGTTAAAACCAGCACCTTAAACCTGATCCTGTACTCCACTGGGAGCCAGTGCAGTTGATATAGCACCGGATGAATGTGATCTCGCAGCGAAGACCCCGTAAGGAGTCTCGCTGCAGCATTCTGCACCCGCTGGAGTTTCTGGGTCAGTCTTAAGGGCAGCCCCACGTAGAGCGAGTTACAATAATCCAGTCTGGAGGTGACCGTCGCGTGGATCACAGTGGCTAGGTCAGGGCAAGTAAATGTGCATAGAACTACAGCCTATATACACACTCGAGAAGCAAATAAATGGGGGGAAAATGGCCCTCTATTCTGCAGATGCTCTTGAGGGCCTTGCCAATTTTGGGGGTAGTTTTTCAATATAAATTTTGCCCAAGATGACTATTTTAATTTTCTTTGGATAAGCTTCATGTAAATATTGGAGGGAAAGTATTAAAATCCCACCTCCATTTCTGTGATACTCATTTGGTTTCATGAGCTGCCAGAGTACAATAATATCTACTAGCATCAATAAAGTCCTTTATATTATATTATATTTAAGCAAATGTTTAATGGTTGGGAATAATATGGGCTGTTTAAGTGATGTGATTTTTAAAATAATTTAAACTATATTCAATATACACAGAGGCAAGCAGCATTAGATCCCTTTGTAGCACAAGTCCAGGAGTTCCTTATATCTATGCTGCTGAAAGCATATGTGATATTAAGCACATGATAAACAGCAGCCAAGAGGGTCTGGATCAGGGGTCAGCAACCTTTTTCAGCAGGGGGCTGGTCCACTGTCACTCAGACCTTGTGGGGGGCCAGACTATATTTTTTTGGGGGGGATGAACGAATTCCTATGCCCCACGAATAACCCAGAAATGCATTTTAAATAAAAGGACACATTCTACTCATGTAAAAACACACTGAATCCTTGAATCCTGGACTGTCTGCGGGCTGGACTGAGAAGGCAATTGGGCCGGATCCAGCCCTGGGCCTTAGGTTGCCTACCCCTGGTCTGGATCAAGACCACAATATGCAAGGAAGAGGGTTTGATTCCTTCTTCCTGCACCATAGTCGGAAGAAGAAGAAGAAGAAGAAGAAGAAGAAGAAGAAGAAGAAGAAGAGGAAGAAGAACCAAATCCCTTTCTTCCAAACTGCTATATTCTCCCCAGGAAAGAAGCTTCTATTGTTGTAAATTATACACCTACAGTCAGGAAAACATTTGCTACATTTTCTCAATAGGTGATCAAATATAGGCAACCAATGCTGAGTATTCATTTACCACAGTGTTCACATAACCATTTGACAAGCTGGTTGTCTGCGTTGTTCAGCCAAGTAGTGAGCAGTACTTTCCTTTTTTAAACAATCCCATTGCTTCTCTTGATTTCTTACTAGGTGCAAAAGTGTAATAAGAGATTCCTCATGGTTGGACAATACTTCCCCCATTTGACCATGTAAACTGGTAACATTCCCACTAGGCAATGATCATTTGTTTAATATAGTCATGGGCACCCTAGAATTCTTCCTTGAAAGTCATCGCTGACCTACATTATCCACACAGAATTGTTTCATCAGAATAATTCGTCCAGGCAATATGAGTAGATACTGATGGGGCTTCTCTGTTGATCTTATTAATAACTCTCCTGGAGTGGGTTGCTTTTGGTTGAGGGCATGCCACTTTATTATTATTATTATTAATTGAATTTATATACTGCTCTACACCCACAGGTCTCACGGTAGTTCACAGAATAAAATCAAAATAGAAAACCACAAAATACACAATCAAAATAAAAACAACAACCTAATAACCACCCCCTACTAGAAATAGAAATATAATACATATCAAAGCTAACAAACTTCAGCCTGAAAAGTGAAGGCTCAAAGTTCTCTCGCCCCACCGCAGCTCTTCCCATCTTGCTCCCCCCCCCCCGCGACCTTGCTGTGCTAATGAAGTATTAACAGGCTTGTCTCTCTGGATCAAGTCAGATAAGGACAAAGTACAATATTATAAAAGGCCTCACACGAGGACCCTGTCACAGCTAAAATTCAATTTAGTACAGTATAGTGTTAGGACACCAGCTTGAGAAATTTCAGTTTCAACTGATCTAAATCGTTTCAGATCCATCTGTCCGCCTTCTGACAATACATTATATTAGCATACATGCTATGAAAGCACCTGCAATAGCTTCATATGCTTAATTTATGTTCCACACCTGCCACGCAACAGCATCTTGAGCACATTGCAGGTTTTGGTCATGCAACCTCACCAAACTGGATTAAGGTGAACATGATGCCACAGGAAATGTTCTTTATGTAAAGTGTGAAACCATTTTTATCATGGCTGTTTTCTAAATCTTTCGGTTTTCCTTTGCTTTGCTTCTAGATGCACAATGCACTTAAAGCTCTAAAACTGTTGTTGGTGTTTGGTTATATAAAATGCCACCGAGTTTACAAGGCACTGATTAACGTAGCACTTATTGTTTTGTTCTCATTAAAGATTGCCTTTTGCCCTGACATTGTGCAGATCAGGCCGCCTGTTAAGATGGCATACCTAAGGATCATGGGTGTAGGCAGGATTTTTGTTAGGGGGTGCAACCTTTTGTTAGGGGGGCAGCACCTCATATTTGTATTGTATTGATTATGTGGGGGGCAGCTTCCCCCCTGCCCCCCCAGCTATGCCCATGCCTAGAATGCTCTCTTCTGCAGAATGTCATGTTCAGTTGTGCATATGAGCCCCACGTTGTACATATCAGGATTCCAAGCTAATTGGCAGCAATAATGTGGGATGGAGCTTTGGGGGGGCTTCAACGGGAGGGGAGAATTGTGCCAAATGGGCTTGGATCCTGTTATGTACTGAGTTGAATAGGATCCAAAATGCAGCAGTCTGATTGGTCCTAGAACAATGCAGCAGTATGATTGGTGCGCAGGAGCCACCCAATCCAGCTCCAGGTGGAAGTGAATCCACAACCTGATTGGCCTACAGGAGAATCCCGGAATTAGCCAATCACGTGCAGCCCATTGTGTAAATAATGTATATAAAGCAGATATTTTGGGGGAACTTCCATTCCTCCTCACCACTATGAGGTGAATAAAGAGCATGAAATCCACTCTCGACTCCGAGTATATTTCAGACCCTAAAACAGGTTAACAAGCAGCTTCGATTCGAATTGGGGAAAAGAACAAGCCGGCTGCCTTTTGCGCCCGTGACGTGTCCACAGCTTAATTCCTTGCTGATCGTCACAGCACCTGCCGCATATGGCGAGGGAGAGTGTGGCTTCCTTCTTGTCCGCATGGCGAGAGGGTGCACGGAGCTCTTCCCCTGCTGCGGGCTCCCTCAGTAAACGTGCATAAGATCGGGTGGTTTGCAAGGCAACCAAGCCCCTTTCCTGCGGGTTTAACCGGGGTTTCCCTGAGGCCGCCTTGGCGTTTCCCTTCCTACGGGCGCGCGGCTTTCTGACAGGTCCTGAGGCGAGCAAAAGGGAACTCGAGCTTTAGGCGGGAACCGCCTCCCCGGGCAGGCTCCGGCCTGCGGCCTCGACTGCCGCCCTGGTTGGCCCAGGAGAAGGGCGGAGTTCAGGAGGCGGAGAGGCGCGGCGAGACGAGCGGGGCCCTCTTGCTCCGGAGTGAAGTCCACTTCCTTGCAGGGAGGGGAGCTGCGAGGGCGACGGCAGCAGCAGCAGCAGCAGCAGCAGCAGAGAGTGACCTGGGACGGTGGGTGAGCCTGGGAAAAAAGGAGTAAAGAATAAGTTTCTTTAGGGGCCTTGCGAGCCCCACCCGCGCTAGCAAGGCGGGAAGTTTAGGGCGCCGCTTTTGTCAGTCTCGCCTGCTTTGTTTGGTAGGAACTCGGCTCTCTCCCCGCCCAGGGTTTAATAAAAGGCGCGAAACCCGGCTGAAGGGTCCCCGGCCCCGCTGCTCGATTCTCTTTGTCAGGCAACTAGTCCCTAAATCCCCTCGGATATATTTGCTGGGTTGAGGCCTTTCATTGCCACCAGCTTAGTGGCGGTGAGCGCAGGGATCTCTTCGTGGCTTTCCTCATCGTGGTGGACTTTGGGTCGTACTTTCCCCCTCCTTTTAAAAACCGAACTGGAATTGCAGACCCTAGTTCTGTAATCAGTCACCACTGAGATTGTTGTTAGTTTGTTATGAACCTGCAGTCGTCATAAGCTGCTGTTAAGATATTGTAAGAATCAGGATTACTGTATCAAAGTGCTTTGTGTATGTTCCTCAAAAGCACAAATTAGAATTTATGCTGTAACCCACTGTAACAGGATTGGTCTCTCTCTCTCTCTCTCTCTCTGTGTGTGTGTGTGTGTGTGTGTGTAAGTGTAAACACTTTTATCATTTTACTAGTTCTGCCCCCCCCAAAGTAATTAAAGCATGCAACTGATGAAAATGTAGTGATCGAAATGTAGACAGTGGGTGACTATGTGATTATTTGCCAAGCGGTAATTCACATTGAAGGGACGCGGGTGGCGCTGTGGGTAAAACCTCAGTGCCCAGGACTTGCCGATCGTATGGTCGGCGGTTCGAATCCCCGTGGCGGGGTGAGCTCCCCTCTTTCGGTCCCAGCTCCTGCCCACCTAGCAGTTCGAAAGCACCCCTAAGTGCAAGTAGATAAATAGGTACCACTTTATAGCAGGAAGGTAAACGGCGTTTCCGTGTGCTGCGCTGGTGCCGGCTTGCCAGAGCAGCTTCGTCATGCTGGCCTCGTGACCCGGAAGTGTCCTCAGACAGCGCTGGCTCCCGGCCTCTTAAGTGAGATGAGCGCACAACCCTAGAGTCGGACACGACTGGCCCGTACGGGCAGGGGTACCTTTTACCTAATTCACAGTGAAGTAAGAAAGTAAGTGGTATTGTCATGCCCAAGGGGTGGAGGCAGAGCCAGTTCCAGGTTTTTGTCCCTACCTACTTATTTCCACTGTCCTTCCCTTTCTTGCTGTGGCTGTCCTCGTTCTTTCTCCTGCATGGACCATCTTGCATGCCGCATGTGGTTCTCTTCCTCCACCCTTTGCTCAGTCCTTTTATGCTCCTCTGCCTCAGCTATTCCCCCCAGTTGTGTTGCCTGCCAGCGGCATTTGGAAGCCACTGGGGCTGCTGCAGCCACCCCACTTTCTTGCCAGCTGAGGCTCCTGGGTTCCCTGCCGGGGCAGATCTGCTGCTTCACAGCCCCTGCAGGTGATGTCAGGAGCCAGTGCTGAGACCCACAACAGCCTTTCATTGTCCCCGTTATCTGTTCAGGCTTTGGGATTGTCCAGAGCAGCAGACTACTTACTGGACATGATGAGTTAGGGTAGTTCTTGCAGTTGAACATAGCTGGGATTTGACAAACTAGCTGTCACTGACTATAGCCCCATGGTTTGCCTGGAATAGATGACTGCCTTTCTGTCCTGGAAAGCGATGACGTTGGTAGGATAGGCAGGGTTTTCGCAGAATGCAAGATCTGGTAGCTGAATTATGGACACACTCTGAGTCACATGAAGATGAATGGTAGTGTAATGAACAAAGCTGCTTGCTATTATTAATGATTTTGTAAGTACTCGTATGTCAACAACAGGTTTTGTGTCAGGACCAAATGCTTCTGTTCTAGCTAGCACTTCTTCAGTTTCAGCCACCATGAGAGTCGGAGGTGCAGATAAATGGAAAAGCTACAACCTTGACTCTTTGATTGAATGCTGCCCTTGTGGATAACATTGGAAAACAGGTGCCCTGACTAGACTAGATATCTACCATTGTCATCTTTTTGTATATAGATAACATGGCCCATAAAATCGATATCCTATGACATAAGATTAAGAGCTGTTCTGATGTCATGCTGTCTTTCCTGGGAGTGCTTTGGGAAGAATTTCTCTTAGAATAATGTTATGGAAAGCATTATGTTGGAATTGGAAAACCAGTAGTATTATCATCATTTTAATGTTTCCCATGAGTATTCCACGCAAGTTATTCCAAAATGTTTGTCTGTAAAGGCCCTGAGAGCTCCAGAATTCGAGGGAAGTTTGAACCAGTTGATTGCTGTGCCTGTTGTCTAGAATAGGAGGGAAGCAACAATGAGAGCTGAAGGACAGAAGCAAAACATATTGGGTTTGTTGGACAGTCTGTAATTAAAATATACTGTGCACAAATGTGTGCCTGAAGAAAATTAATAATAATAATGCTAAAGTGTTTAATGTTGTCATAGATCCTAAAACTAATGCTGAAGGGCCTCTTAACAATATCTGCTGACCCCAGCCAGAAAGTTGGCAGGGTGGTGGTATGCAGCCCAACAGGAGCTGGCCCTGATGTTGTCTGTGCCTCCCTCCCTCCCTCTCTTCCTCCTCACAGTGCAGGGCAGATGGTGTCTTTGAAAAATTGATTCCATGCTCTCACCTGATTCTCAGCCCAAGGAGCAATAACAGAGGTGGCTGTGGAAGGTGCAGTGAGCAAAATGATTCTTGTCACTCCTCAGAGAAGGAAGAGACGTGGTTGTGGCAAGGGACTCCCATCAGAGGGGGACAGAGGCAACAGTGTTTGGAGGAATGTTTCATTGTTTCAGTTGTCTCTACACGAATGCACAGAGCATGGGAAGCGAGCAAGAAGAACTTGCATTCCTGAAACCTGGTGGGATGATAGTCATGAATGGAATGTAGAAACGGAGAGGTACAACATGTTCCAAACAAACAGATCAAACAGGAACAGGCAGTTCTTTTTCTTTCACCTTGATTCTCCCTACAGCTTTTGTGATCCTTTTCGATTTTCTGCCCTAAGCTGTTGTCTGATCACTGCTTTCAAGAGATTAAGTCTGCAATCCTCAACAAGCCCCACTGAACACAGTGTGGGACTTACTTCTGAGTAAACAAACAAGATTGCACTATGTGGCTATGCTTCAGGGATGGTGGAAGCAAAATCTGTGATACGGACTTTTGTGTTTTCCTGTCAAGTGGTGTTGTATTAAACAGGCTATATAAATGTCAATTGTTATTATTAATCTCTTTCCTACATTAGAAGATTTAATGGACATACTGTTTTCCGTAGTGACACCATTGTCACAATCACTTCTGCTGTTTTAATTAGAGGTGGCAACAGTGGCAGTCAGATGTTTAATTACATTTTGTAAAGGTGACCAGAATTAACTCATAAAATTAGTGGCTAATGCAGTGCACACAAAGTTGACTGCTTCTGACCATAGTTAGGAAGAAGAAAATAGTGGTCGCAAAGTCCATTAGAGAAGAAAAATCCAAGATGAGTGCTGTGCCAGAGAGGAAAATGGAATAAGAAGCCATTTGAAGGAACTGAATCAATTTGTTTCATTATCTGATTCAGTGCAGATCTTCTGGCTGGCTCTTAATTTTTTCAAATGACTCCATGTTTGGAAACCTAACATGCTGTCCCAAATAACCTGAAGAATAGAATAGACTTTATTTGCATAGCCAACAGGTGCTGTCCCAAATAGTATTACCTACAGGAATTAAATATTAAACCACAAGCAAATAATTCATTGTTTGTTCGAATTGTACTATCTCAGTCCGGCCAAAAATTCAGAAAAAAGTTTCTAACTTGTCTTAGGAGGAAATAAATTTGTGCAATCTTGATTTCTATAGCCAAATATATTTTCACTCTGAGTGTTACCATTTCTTTGCTACTTCTGGTTCATTTGGTTGTTAAATTGATGCAGTCCTGCTAAAGAGAACCTTCAAGTATTCTGGCTAAACCAGATCTGGGACTCATTGTCTCTCTTCCCAGTCAAAAGGAACTCTGCAGGTGTTTGAGAGAGTGAAATGTTTCAGTTTATGACAAAGCATGAAATGTGATATATCTCTTCACAGCTGGTGTGCTTTCTGCCATTCCGCTGCAATCCTACAAAAATTTGGGAGGATTGTAGGATTGAGTTCCCTTGAACTCAGTGGGTCTTACATTTGAGTAGATATGTTTAGCCTACTTTCTGCTGAACATTACTCCAGAATTGCACAGCTTAAATCAACTTGAATCAAGCCAAACATAATCTAACAAATAGGATGCAGAAGAAGGAATTTCAGTTGTAGCTTAGTCTATCTGCTGAAAATACCCTCTTGTCTACAATTATTAGAGTTGCAAGAGCCCTGTCTTTGGCATCTGGACATCCTACCACTATCCCCCTTGTTTTTGCAGTCCCAGCAAAATATGGAGTTATTTAATTTACTATAAGGGAGATGAGAACATAGGAAGCTGCATATAATGAGGAAGACCAATTTTCCAACTAGCTCAATGCCGTCAACCCTGATTTCCAATGGCTCTCTAGGTTTTCAGATCGGAATCTTTCCCAGCCTTACCTGGAGATGCAAAAAATTGAACCAGGCTGTTTCTGCAGGTGCTGCACCATTCGGTTTCAGCCTTTCCTCTGCTTAGAATGACTTTGGATTTAGGGAAACTCTCTGATAAGGTTATGTCCCTGTGGCTCAGAATAAATAGAAACAGCAAGCCATGTTGTTGTTTTGCAACCTTTATAGTTGTTGTTGTTTTGCATATAGAAATCTCTGGAAAGAATTGCTTGATCCAGTAATAATTTTGTATCCTAGAAGAATATGTGTACTTTGTTTTCCCCCAACCTTTCTTTCTGATACAAAAAAGTTTATTACAGAAACTGTAGCAAAATTCCTGTTGAGAGCAAGCTACATCTGCATCCAAATAAATGTAACAACTTTGTCTTACCCATCAATAGATTTTTTGATCCTGTATCTCATTTGTGCATGTTAACAGTTGCAGAAGTTTTATTTGGAGGTCTGTTGGCTGGCTCAATAAATGTGTTGACAGGTTGTCTTTACCCCATTTCGGGGGCTCTATTTGGGTTTGTTTAATGTGATGAGCAGCTTGCTCATTCACATGCTGCTCAAAAGGTCCTACTTTGCCCCTTCCCTCCCCCCGGCTGTGCTGTGGCAGGAGCAACAAGCCACAAACTGTGACTTGTTGATGTCATCCAAATGCAGCTTGTGGTTTGTTTGGGGGGAGCCTGGGTTTGGGCATCATGACAAGGTTTGTAGTTTGGTCATGGTGCGGTTCTGGCAGGAGTAGGAAAGGGGGAAGCAGGGAGTTCTGAGAAGGCCTGCAAATTTGGATTGGCTTTAAGGAGAGACAGAAACTAGAACTATGGGAGTACAGGCATCCCCCTACTTATGCGGAGGTTACTTTCTGAACCTCTGTGGGCATAAGTGAAATCTCGTAAAGTAGAGAGCACTCCGCTTTAATAGGGATGGTGTGCTAGGAGAAGAGAGAAAGAAATTCACTTGCTGCTGGGGCTGCTGTCTGGAAGTTGCTCAGGACCACTGCTCAGCCTGTCCCAAGTCTTCCCTCGCTCAGGCCACTGCCTGGCATGCCTTGCCTCACTGCAGAGCAGCCCAGTATGCCTTCCCTTGCTCACTTCCAAGCAGCAGCCCCAGGCGAAATAACACCTGTTTGTCTGTCTATCTAATGACGACCTGCTTAACATGGTTGCACACAAGTGGAATGTGTATAAGTGCGGGGGTGCTGCTGCTGGAAAACATAATGGCATTAAGTAAGGAGCTCTGATTGACAGCACCATCCTATATATGCCTGCACAGAAGAGAATCTCACTGAGTTCAGTGGGGCTTACTCCCAGGCAAGTAGCTATAGGGTTGCAGTCCTAATCTTACAAGGGACACAGTCTCTGTTCCCCACCCTCGCCCCCTACCTGAGCAAGTTGGCCTTAAAAAAAAAAGTATATTTTGGGTTTTATTAAAACAGGTTTCTGGATGAATACTTACCTCTTCTACTCCATGCTTTCTTTTTTAAAAAAAAAATATTGGTGTGGGTGTGTAGACTTAAGCAATACTTCCTCTATCCCTTATATTGTTTTTAAAAGATTTTATTTGACAGTGACTGTCCCACTTCACCTCAGCAGTGGGGAGCATGTGTTTTGTTGGCTTGCCTCTAAAACAGCAAATAGTCTTACTGATGGGAGGAAAAAACGTATTATCCCTCAGCAACACTCTCCCACCATTAGGATGAAACAATAATCATGCAATTGCTCCAGCATTTGACTAGTGGGGTTGTACTTCTGCTAGTTAAGCTGCTGCCCATGGTACTTTAAAAAAATGTAATGTCTCCATGAGCTCGCATGTCCTTGTTTTGTTTGAACTTAAAGCATTTTAAAATTATGCAATTTTAAAATTAAGCAATTTCTCACAATATGACTTTTCCCTTCTACAGTTTGCATTTCACTGCTTTTCACACCTTTCCTAACATACTGATATGTACAGTAAAGTTCCACTGTGAAATTTCTTCAAGCCATTTCAGTTTTTTGCAGGTCTTATTAAATGTCAGTGACAGAGCACCATGCCTGCCATTAAAGTATTTACTGCTGTCTCTAAGAAATAACAGTTCTAAACCAAGATACAATACTTTGCATAGACATGCTTTTTGCACGACTATGTAAATAACTCTGTGAAAGTACCAGGGAGGGGGGCGGATTGAGGACAACTCATCTTTCCAAAAGAGCAAGCTGCAATTATCTCTCCACCCCATAGAAGGCAACAAATAGCTACTGGAACATGCCTGTACTGAGCATTTTGGGTCATAGCAATCTGGATTTAGCATTGTTGTTCTGCATCGCATTTACAACAAAATGCATTTTTAATATGCCACTATAGAGAGCCTGGACTAACAGCATTAAAATGCGCTTGCCAAGCTGAAATGACTGCAGAGACTGTGTGCGCGATTATTATAGTACAGCAATAAGAGATTACTATAGGAAATTAACCTAGGGAGTGTACTCCTTACAAAAGCATTATAATGACTTGGAGCTGATATTCACACTACTCCACTGGCACAAACCTTATTTGGTAGAGAGATGTTTGCACTGCTATAATAATTTGAGGAACCATTCTAATCTCATTGGAAATTAATACCCCTGTTTGAAAATAAAAAGTACTGTCACCTAAGTGTTTTGCCTGTGGGCATGGTTCTGGATTATATTTATAATTGATTGTTAAACTATGGTGGCTGATCAATTGTTTGTGGTGTGCTTTCAGGTCGATTCTGTCTGTGGGGTTTTCTAGATCAGAGTGTTAACTTGCCAGATTAGTCTCGTCTGATGAATCTCGCAAAGAATACCAGCTTCTCTTGCTCCTTTGCTGCTAACTATGTAGGGTCTACATATTTAGAGCAGCTTCGTGGGAATAGAAAGGAATATAGCTTTAATTTCAAAATATTTTAGTAGCCTCCTATGTGGTGGCTGGAACATAAGAAAATGTGATCTGCAAAGAACTGTCTAGCCAGAAGAGAAGTGTTAGAAACTGAGATATAGAAGCAAATGGCTCCTTAAAACAAGGTTGCAGTCTCCAAAACAGAATATGCAATTGTCATTTTGAGGCAAGACAGCTCTAAACTTTTATTTTTCAAATGATGGACTGGCTGCGGTTGATTATCAGTTAAACGTCTGGCTAGTTCAGATGACAACCTTGAGCTAGGTTAAGAAGTTTGAGAACTGAAAGAAGAAAGGTTGCTTTATCCAGGGACTGTCCACAAATATATTAGCCTATTCCAACCTCCTTTTCTTAATGGTGACACGAATATTCTTCACAACCATGAGCAGGGCGGTGGGGTGGGGTAAACGAATACAAGCTACAACCATTCACTGTTATGTTGTTCACTGCTCCTGCTGAGACTGCACAGAGAAAGCATTTTGGTTCCTGAAATCCCTTCTGATTGTGCAGATAAAATATAGCTGATAGAAATCTACAGGTTGTGGCATTAGTGTGAGGGAACAGTCAAGATCCAGTGTTCCCCAGGCATGCACCTCCAGGAGGTGGTGACGTCAGGTGCCATCTTAGTGCCCAGGCATCTTCACGTGGTTGCAAGTGGCTGATAGCCAGGTGCAAAATGTGCCTGACGCCCGGCTAATTTCAAACACTGTAGAAGAGTGGTCTGTGGTGCAACCAAGTTTTAAAAAACACTGGAATGGACTGATCTATGACAGGTTGGTCAGAACAAATGGATCATTCTTTGGGGGCAGTAGTTTGGATTATATGTCCTTTTGTTCCCTTCCAAATCTATGGTTCTACATTTTTCTCCAGTAACGTACACAATCAAGCTTTGTGCCAAGAAGAAGTTGGATGTGCTTGCATCAGTATTCTTAAGTTACCTTACATACAATTTCTCATGTTCAAGTATGACTCTCTTGACAAAAAAGGAACATGAGTATTGGCTTAGGGTCAGGTTTTTCTGATCCCTTATCTGCTGTGTACATGTTTAATTATAGGAAAAATCCATAGGAAGCTCAATGGAATTTTGGGTCAAGTCAGAACTACAGAATGTAGGGGTGTGTGTGGAGGTTTCACACTTGGGCTGGTTCATATGTTATGCTCAGCTACTGATATTTGCATTTGACAGTATGTGCAAGTAAACAACCCACAAAGATGGTGTAACATTTGAGAAACGGTGCATATGTAATGATGCGAACTTGACTTCTGAAGCAGGATGAGATCCAGTGGCAGAAATCAGTGCTCAAGGCAGATTGTGCAAGTTCTTGCACATGGGTTATGCTGTTTACTCAAGACATACAAGTGCCCACCAGTTGCTAGAAGTACCATGAATCTCCCAAACCGAAATAGTGGGGCAGCTGTTGACTTCATTGTTACAGAAAACTAGATGAAAAACACACATACCTCGGTGGTTAAAATGTTTTTGTGCAGTGTAGTTTTATCAGAGATGAAAAGGAGCCATGCAGAATAAGTTATGTTGAGCTCAGCATATTGTTTAAATCTAATTAACTCCCCAGTTGGTGTTTGTTTAAAAATGAGAACATCTCTTTTAAGTGACGAAAGCCACTCCATGTTATGCAATCACATTAACCTTTCTTTCCTTATTTGCCTTGACTGTAAGCATGGGTAGGATCACTGAATTTTCACCAGAACTATGGCCTGCTCTAACAGAATGTTAGCTCCCATCAAAAGTAGTCAATTAATAACCAGGGCAGACAGCTCAAATTTAATCAGAATGTACAGGAGATGTATTTTGCTTTTAATGCTTTGCACTAGAGAAATCCCCTTGGAAATCTTGTTGATTGTAAGCACTGTTTGTGACCTAACTTCTGTCTGCTCCTGGACCCAGGAATCTGCGCTAGCAAAGCAATATTTCTTTACCTTCAATAAACAAATCAGTACTTTGACCCACATACTGCAAGGGAGACAGAAGCTTAAATCCCTTGAGAAAGGGTTGAAGGAGTGTGCATGTTTAGCAACAGAAGGGCTGATTAATAGTAGCCATCTTCAAATATTTGTTTCTGTTGCTCCAGAGGATAGGGCCTAAACAAGTGTGTTCAAATTACAAGAAAGGAAATTTCCACCAGGCATTAGGAAGAACTTTCTGGTGGCGTTTGCTGTTCAGCAATGAACAGATTGCCTCCGAAGAAGGTGATAGACTCTACTTTGTTAGACATTTTAAAGCAGAGGTTGGAAGGCTACCCATATGAGGAATGGTGTAGCAACAGATTCCCTTCCTTGGCAGTGATTTGGACTAGAGCACCTTTTGAGATGGGACGCAGGTGGCGCTGTGGGTTAAACCACAGAGCCTAGGGCTTGCTGATCAGAAGGTCGGCAGTTCGAATCCCCATTGCCCAGTCTCTCCTCCTGCCAACCTAGCAGTTCAAAAGCACGTCAGAGTGCAAGTAGATAAATAGGTACTGCTCCAGCAGGAAGGTAAACGGCGTTTCTGTGCGCTGCTCTGGTTCGCCAGAAGCGGCTTAGTCATGCTGGCCACGTGACCCAGAAGCTGTACGCTGGCTCCCTCAACCAATAAAGCGAGATGAGCGCCGCAACCCCAGAGTTGGCCACGACTGGACCTAATGATCAGGGGACCCTTTACCTTTACCTCTTGAGAGCTCTTCCAATTAAGACTCCAATCCCTTTTTCATTCTATCCTCCAGTGATATTTTTCTTTAGAAGAGGACAGGCACATCTGCCTTTTCATTTCCCCCCCTTACATAAGCCATGCAGTATTGTAGGATTCTATGCAAGAGAAAAATGCAACGGCAAATCGGTAGGTGTTCTTTCTGCATGAGGTGAGGTTTCGCAGAAAACAGCTGAACCATCCACTGACTGCTGGGTGACACGGACTCCGTTTGCTTATTTGCTGGTGCTTGATATTTATAGTGGTACACTGTGGGTAGGTCATCCTATGGCGCTATGGAAGGGTGCCAATTTGATGCTTTGCTTCTCCGCAGCCCTAAAAATGAGCCTGCTGGAGAAACGAGCCTCTTGGGCTCTTTGCCCTCTTGACTCCAGCTTATCTGTTGCATTCTCAGAGGGAAGGGGAACCACAGACTATCTGCTTGGAGGGCTTTTTACCAGTAACAAACCAATGTTTATGGTATTATGCGCTAAAAGGCAGACAGGAAAGGCTTCTGTTTAATCAATAATGTATGCTCCAGTTAGTCTTATCCTCTGGACATCATTAAACATGTATTTTGTTTCATAACTGATGATTTTGGCTGACTGGAGTTTATAACTAGATATCCTCAAGCCTTTGCATCTACCATCAGGCAGATCTGAATTGAGCTAGGCAGTCAGCTATGTTTAGTGTTAATGTGGAAAGTAAACTTAAATATAAGTGAGAGTTGGGAGTTAATTATAAATAGTAGAAGTGGAGGGTATGCAAGAGCAGACCTCATGCCTCTGAACACAGTCAGACAGCAGCAGTAAAGCTTGATGTTTAAATGTTGTAGCCTACTATGGAGGAGCTTTACTAGTAAGCTTAAAAACTTTGCATATTAAAAATCAAATTAAACCACACTACATTTTGTTTAAATGGTAAGGAAATGTAGTTTCCAGGTTTACTTAATAATGTTAATTGGCAATAAAGGAAAAGGGTAAAGGGATCCCTGACCATTAGGTCCAGTCGTGGCCAACTCTGGGGTTGCGGCGCTCATCTCGCTTTATTGGCCAAGGGAGCCGGCGTACAGTTTCTGGGTCATGTGGCCAGCATGACTAAGCCGCTTCTGGCGAACCAGAGCAGCGCACGGAAACGCCGTTTACCTTCCCGCTGGAGCGGTACCTATTTATCTACTTGCACTTTGATGTGCTTTCGAACTGCTAGGTTGGCAGGAGCTGGGACCGAGCAACGGGAGCTCACCCCGTCGCGGGGATTTGAACCGCCGACCTTCTGATCGGCAGGTCCTAGGCTCTGTGGTTTAACCCACAGCACCACCCGCGTCTCTAATTGGCAATAAAGCAGTATCAATTAACAAATGCTCTCCATTAAACAGATCTACCATAATGTCTCACCAGCTTGGAAAGATGCACACTGGTTTCCTTGGCATACAGCGTTGATACTTAGGCTTGCAGTCTGACTCTGATTATTTAGGAATAAGTTGCATGGCACTTGGTGGGCTCTACTTACAACTAAACATGTGGGATCAGGCTCTTAGTGATAAATGATATTTGGTAGACAAAGTGAAAGAACCAGGCAATTACCAACTTTTTTTGGCTTGTGGCTAAGAAAGCCAATGACATTAATAGTTGATGAGGAGTACTGAATGAACGAACGTTGCTGTTTATTTAATTATTTAAGCCCTTGACTTTTTAGAACTCTGGAATAAATTGCAATAATGTTTTCCTTTAAATCCATTATTAATTCTGCGATATGTTTCATTTCTAATGAAAAGAAGATCCACCTTTGGTGTTAAGGAAGCCTTGATACTCATCTGTCAGAAAGGTTTGTGCAAGTTCAACAAATCTGCATACAGACATTTGTTTTGCATAATTTATGGTGCTTCCATGATACTAGTATCCATAACTCAGTTGTGTCCTAAAAGCAACAGCATCTGTCTTGGAAAAGTCTCCTGCACTGAAGGCTCTCTGTAAGTTCATACTCTCCTTGATTATTCCTATCTAATTTTTTTTCCTGAGTTGCACAGATTTTCTTCCTCATCCTTGATGTCAGCTTGCCTAACACAATGGCATATTGATGTATTTCCCCCCCTTCACTTAGAAATGCAAGGTCTCTAATGCTCTGGCATCCTTTTCTGTATTCCCAGTCTCTTTTCTTGCGGTTGCATTCCCACTTGGGTAGTCCTGCTGTTGCAAGGCCAACTACTTAGGCTTTACTGAATCTTTAAGGACTTGTGGTTCACTTGATTGTACAATAGCAGTTCAGTGTGAGCCTCCCATAGGGCTTTGAATCGAAGCAAGAAAAATGTAACTAAAATTCTGGAGAAAAGCCAGTATTTCATCCTCAAGATTTCTACCCCCCCCCCCCGGTCAGCACTATACACTGGTTGTTTTCATGCTCTAGCAAGAGCGAAGATGTTAAGATTGCTTCATATTTTTCTCCTCTCCCTTGTACCACAGAAACAGCCAGCGAGTACTTTCAGTATCAGGACAGAGATATAGGCAATAATTTAAAAGGAATTTTCGCCTCACTTAGATTCACTTATTTTATCAGCTATTCTCTGTACCGATGTCTTGCTTGTGCTTCACTATCCCCAAAGTACCCCAAAGCCTGACAAACTATTCTGAAACTGTGTTTGGGACTATAAAGCTACAGACTTGGAGGTGGGTGGGGAGAGGAAGTCCATATATACAGACTTAGTAATGTTTGAACTGACTGCAAAACAAAAAGGCTCGTCATCCAGTTTTGGTGACAAGTCCTTCCATAAAGCCTTGAGTTTTGCTTTGACTCATCAGTGTGCATTAGTTTGTACACTGATAAAAAGATTTGGCCAGCATTATAACTACATGACATAGATTTGATGACTCTTTTAAGAATCTTCAGATGGAAGGACAAGCTATGCCAGCCAATCTTGATTTTCTTCTAAGGTATCCTTGTTCGAAGGATTTTCATAGACAATGAGGGTACAGTGGTACCTCAGGTTAAGTACTTAATTCATTCTGGAGGTCCGTTCTTAACCTGAAACTGTTCTTAACCTGAAGCACCACTTTAGCTAATGGGGCCTCCTGCTGCTGCCACACCGCCAGAGCACGATTTCTGTTCTCATCCTGAAGCAAAGTTCCTAACCCGAGGTACTATTTCTGGGTTAGTGGAGTCTGCAACCTGAAGTGTATGTAACCTGAAGCGTATGTAACCCGAGGTACCACTGTACCTCGAGAGCCAGTGTGGTGTAGTGGTTAAGAGCGGTAGTCTCGTAATCTGGGGAACCGGGTTCACGTCTCCGCTCCTCCACATGCAGCTGCTGGGTGACCTTGGGCCAGTCACGCTTCTCTGAAGTCTCTCAGCCCCACTCACCTCACAGAGTGTTTGTTGTGGGGGAGGAAGGGAAAGGAGAATGTTAGCCGCTTTGAGACTCCTGAAGGGGAGTGAAAGGCGGGATATCAAATCCAAACTCTTCGTCTTCTCTTCTTCACTGTACATACAACATCTCTGTTCTCAGTTCATAGAGTCCTTTCTATAGGTCAGTTACATTTGGTGTGAGACACTGCTGTCATAGACATGCAGTGAAAATGGCAAACCCATACCAACACCAGAAATGTAAGACAAACTTGGGGACACTCAAATACCTTGGCTGACCCATCACCAACAGCACACCTTCTTAAATAACCCAACAGTAAAAGCAGCAGCAACTACTATGCCTCTGAGCACCTTTGAAAAACTTCTCCTGACATCAGAGGGACACAGCAAGGGGATGATATCCACAATATACAAAATATTACTCTAAGACCTTACAGAATCCCTCACCACAATCAAAGGTTACGAAATAAAGCCTACCCAATGGTCTAAACCACCCTTCTCAGCCAAAAGAAGGGAACTCACACTGAAACTAGTTTAGTCTGCTCTTTGATGCATGGAGCAAAATTGGTGTAAGGGTCTTTAACATCTTTCTGTCTATTTTCCTAGAATACACCTTTTTAAAGATGCCTTCGCTGAAGGGCAAAGTCCAGACTGTTTTGGGCCTTGTTGAGCCTAGCCAGCTTGGCTACACGATGACCCACGAGCACTTGACAATGGATTACACCTGCTGTTACTACCCACCTCCTTCAGGCCAAGAAGCACTCTCTGAAACATCCATTGAGATGAAGAACTTGTTTTGGCTGAAACAGAATCCCTACAGCCACAAAGAGAACCTCCTCCTGCATCAAGAAACAAGTGCTGTGAAGGAAGAACTGCTGCAATTCAAAGCTGCAGGTGGTGGGACCATAGTGGAAAATACAACCACAGGGATAAGAAGAGACATGAAGACCCTAAAGCAGCTTGCGAAAGAAACCGGTGTCCATATTATTGCTGGTGCTGGCTTTTATGTGGGTGCCACTCATTCTCCTGAAACACAAGCAATGTCTGTGGAGCAGGTGGGTCTCAAAACGTACTGAAAGTTGGGCGCTCTTATTGGCAACCTCTGAATACCTCAATATATGTTGTTTGCCTTTAACATAATTAAAATAGGAGGCCTCGAAACTGGGAATTAAGTGTGTGTGTGTGCATAATACACTGGGTTGGATACAGAGGAAGTCACCTCTGTGGTGGAAGAGCTTTTCCTGACAAGGCAAGATCCTCCCATGAGAAAATGAACTGAAAACCAGTGGGTTTGCTGCTGTTATCACAGTGCATCCTGCAATCTCATGCACAGTATCTTAGGATGCATGTGTGAGCTAAGTTTCTGTTGCCCACACCCTTTGGTCATGGTTTGCCATTTTTCAATGCCATCCTTGGTGAGGTGTGTCTATTGACTTTCAGGAGAAATATAAAAACATTCCCGCTCACTCAGGCATTTGAAGGCCGAAAGATACTGACCATGGCAACCTTGAAATTAGGAACGACATTGTTTTACTTAAGTTTTGATACTATGCAGCACAGAGAGCTTTAACTAAAAGAATGTTTATTTTCTACAGCTGACAGAGGTTATAGTTAATGAAATTCTCAATGGAGCTGATGGAACCGACATAAAGTGTGGGGTCATAGGAGAAGTTGGCTGCTCATGGCCTCTGACAGAAAGTGAAAACAAAGTACTACAAGCAACGGCACATGCTCAGTCACAGCTTGGCTGCCCTGTCATCATCCACCCTGGCAGGAACAGTGATTCACCTTTCCAGATCATTCGAATTTTGCAGGAAGCTGGAGCTGATACCTCAAAAACCGTCATGTCTCACATGGACAGGTAAATGGGCCACTCTGGTGTTGGATTGTTTGTAAATATTTCTGCTTCTAAACCAGCGGTTGTCAACCTGGTCCCTACCGCCCACTAGTGGGTGTTTCAGGATTCTAGGTGGGCGGTAGGGGGTTCTATGGCACAAGCTGAATCCTCCTTCCATCAAGCGCTGGTGGGCAGTAAGGAAATTTTACCATCAAGAAAGATGCATTCGTGGGCGGTGGGTATAAAAAGGTTGACTACCCCTGTTCCTGGACAGTGGAACTTTTAAGAAACCCACAGCAGGTTGAACCTAATCAGGTTTTATCAGTGTTCTGATTCTTCATTACAGCAAGCATTGTAACAGTTCCAGCATTTGCAGTACTCAAAATATGGCAATTGCAGGGAATACTTTAATGCAGATACATACCATACTGCCAGACTGAAACTCTAGTGAAGTTGGTGACAATCCTCAAAGTGGCATGTATGTGCAAAACTGCTTAGTCCTGCTGACATCTACAAATCTTTAATTCCAAAATGCCGGCAGTCTAAATGGTTTGTAGATCTCAATGCTCGTTAGAATAAGAGTGTCTGTTCATGTTGGGGAGTCGCTCCTTGAGCACCTAAATAAATCATCACATTTTCAAAGTCTACTTTGCGTTTATCAAGACCCATTTATGTCAGAGAAACGTTCAGCACCATAACTAAGATATTGTGCTGAGATACAACACTTATAACAGTGTTTGAACTACAGTGGTACCTCGGGTTAAGTACTTAATTCGTTCCAGAGGTCCATTCTTAACCTGAAACTGTTCTTAACCTGAAGCACCACTTTAGCTAATGGGGCCTCCTGCTGCTGCCGCGCCACCAGAGCACGATTTCTGTTCCCATCCTGAAGCAAAGTTCTTAACCCGAGGTACTATTTCTGGGTTAGTGGCGTCTGTAACCTGAAGCGTACCTAACCTGAAGTGTATGTAACCCGAGGTACCACTGTATATGAAGTTGCACAACCCCCTTCAAAACTTATTAGAACATCAATGTCACATCACTGTCACTTCTCCAACTTCATTGGGTAATCCCTGTCTGGCTCTTAAACCTCTTTAGATGCTGCCCCCCCCCCAGCTTTGCACACTCCCAACACTTACTGCTAACTCCCCACATTCACAGGCGTACATTCAGTGACGCTCCTCCCTTTGGACTCCTGTGTTGTCCTTTCTCTCTTTAGTGCAAATAGAGGTTCTTCAAATGGGGTATTCTGCTAAGTTTTTATCAGAGCAGACCTGTTTATTTAATGGTACTAACTTAATGTCCATTAATATAACTATAAAGGTAAAGGTACCCCTGCCCATACGGGCCAGTCGTGTCCGACTCTAGGGTTGTGCGCCCATCTCACTTAAGAGGCCGGGGGCCAGCGCTGTCCGGAGACACTTCCGGGTCACGTGGCCAGCGTGACGAAGCTGCTCTGGTGAGCCAGCACCAGCGCAGTGCATGGAAATGCCGTTTACCTTCCCACTATAAAGCGGTACCTATTTATCTACTTGCACTTAGGAGTGCTTTCGAACTGCTAGGTGGGCAGGAGCTGGGACCGAAAGACGGGAGCTCACCCCGCCGCGGGGATTTGAACCGCCGACCATGCGATCGGCAAGCCCTAGGCGCTGAGGTTTAGCCACAGCGCCACCCGCGTCCCCAATATAACTATAGTTTTAGGTAAATGCCACCTATCGTTTGAATTGGTTGCATTTTGTCAGCTAGCTGGTATAAGGTGGTACACCAAGACCCTCTGCACTTTTCAGATAGTTAGCAAATGGAAGCTTGAGAACTACGGGTGTAGACGGTGCTGAGCTTTTCGCACCAAAGGTTTGATTCTGTGTAAGAAGAGCTTCGCATGTTCCTAACTGGTAGCTGGTCCAACCTGCTGCATAAAGGCCATCTGCCTTCCCCTCCAGTACGTGGCAACATTTGGCATGGGCACATTGGAGAACTATGTATCTGCAGATCAGATAGCTTTAAATAGCCTGGCTCTCTTCCCTGAGTTATCTGTTGCTTTCTCCAGACTATGTTGCAAAAAACCCCCAAACTGCAACAATTCCACACGTCCTTAAATAGCTACATCGCATCGGTTGAATCCTCTCCTGCTACAACTGCAAGATGTTACTGCTACCTCTGTAAACAAAAGTCACAGAACGTCCATGGAGAGCAAAGCAGTGGATGCTTCACGCCTTCAGTAAAAAAAAACATGATCTGTGCTGCTAAGCCACATTTATATGACCTTGTGTGGTTGATGATTAGTTGGCAGATGACCATGTATTGATTAGCATTGCTGAAGGCTGGAAGCTATTTGTAGTCATATGACTTATTATTGAATTGTTGTGAGTGCTCTATAGCACACTATGTAAAATGATTTTCACTGATCATACATGTATAATTTAAATGTGCTTTACGTGAAACACGATGTATGTTACTACCTACATTTCCACTCATGCTTAGGCATTTATGAGAAAACGGAAGCCTAAATGATTTTTTTAAAAAAAATAGAACACAAACTCTCTTCCAGATTGCAACTACTTTCTTGTCTGATTGCCTAGAATTAATTCTTGATTGCTTCAGGTAACCATGCTGGTTGCTGTTGACAGGCCTAATTTAAATAAATCCCCAACTCTTTTAATATATATTCACACCTATACCTAGAAAAGCATATTCCTATGAACGTGGTTTTAAAATTATAATAATACAAAATATTGCCACGGTACTACAGCGTATAAGTACATTGACATAGCAATTTTGGCTTCTAGTGTTGAGCTGTAATTGAAAGCCATACTACTTGCACAGTACTTTGAAAGTCCATTGGATAAGAATCTCTGGTCCTATGTAAACTGTGATTATTATTATTTTTAAACAAGATTTTTATTATTAATTACAGTTGGCAATAATGAGTGTCCTGCTGGTGCCAGTTGTGTTTGAACAAGAGCTTTCTCTCACTCGTTCCATCTGTTCCTTCTACTTAATCCTGCTGTTAAGTCACAATATTGAATTTGTGACATCAGTCATTTCCATAGCGTCAGACTATGATGCAACTGAATTAACTGTTAATGGCTTTGTGGCATTAAGCAGAAGGAGCACCAAGGTAATGTAGGTGAGAATGATTCTTTTGAGTTTTACCCATACAGTATTTTTGGGTAGTCAGGCAAGAGAAGGAGAAAGGGTAGAAGAATGCAAATAGTTTGACAACACCCCACATCCAACACTTCATGGAGGGCAAAGGGCAAACCCTCCTTGTTTCTGCTCTGTCCGTTGCCAACATTTATGCCAAATGTACACAGTAAGTTATTGGCAATATATATACAGTGGTACCTCGGGTTACATACACTTCAGGTTACATACGCTTGAGGTTACAGACTCCGCTAGCCCAGAAATAGTACCTTGGGTTAAGAACTTTGCTTCAGGATGAGAACAGAAATCGTGCTCTGGCGGTGCGGCAGCAGCAGGAGGCCCCATTAGCTAAAGTGGTGCTTCAGGTTAAGAACAGTTTCAGGTTAAGAACAGACCTCCGGAACGAATTAAGTACTTAACCCGAGGTACCACTCTGTGTGTGTGTGTGTGTGTGTGTGTGTGTGTGTGTGTGTGTTTGTGTGTGTGTACTTCTTGACATCACCTCAAGGTTTCATTAACCAGAAGGACAGGAGACAAAATATTACTACCATATGTTAGAAATGTACCCCCCATTTTTCAAAGGGAGTTTCCTTAGGTGGAGAAACCTCTTTCTGACTTCTTGGTGTAGATGTATCAGAAGAATTTTAAGATATATTTCAGACAGGGAAACTGAAGGAAAATGCAAATGAGGCAATATCTGTCCTTGGTGATCTGTGGTAGTCCACCTTTATTAATTGGTGAACAACTTTGTTCACAAATAATTAAAGAAAAGCATGATTTAAAATACATAATTATTTATTAAACATGTATAAATATAAAATATTAATTGTATGACTTTCCCCCAATGAAATATAAATAGCTTTGTTTCTGGGTTTGTTAGGAGGTATCTGCTTATTTTATGGAGATATTGATTGCTTTTACCACCTTAGGCTAAAAATAACCGCAACTGGAAAGCTGGGGTGTGCATATGTGCTTTCTGAATCTGGACTATTGCTAGCAATGCAGGCTATGTGAAACTTCACTTGCCCACAAACTTTTAGAAATGCCACCACTTTTTTTCTATATGTCTCGAAGAAGACCAAACTAGTCTCTGGAATTAGGTCTGGAATGTCTTTAAAATTTATTAGTAACTTCCTCCCCAAGGTTGCCCAGGAATTCTAAGGGGGAGGGGAGAATCAGTGCAGTTTTGAAAGATTCAGTCCACCTTCTTGATTCAAAATGGCATCCAGCGGGATTCAAATATTGACTAACATCTGCTCCTTGATCATGCAAAATTTGGGTTTGATGTTTTAAGAGCTGTCCAAATGCACAGTGAACAAACAACTTTACACAATATATATAGTAGAGGATTTTGGGTGTGTTCTTATTCCTGAACGAAAAATCATTAAAGGCGGTTTATAGGTTGCTATTTTTAACCTAGAAATATTGTGTGGCTTTCAGCTAAGTTTTACTCAGAGCAGACACGCTGTGATTGAATAAGAAGAGATTGCTGGATCAGGCCGGTGGCCCATTTAGTCCGCTATCCTGTTCTGACAGTGGCCAACCAAATTAATGGACCTAACTTAGTCCTGTAGATTAATTTTAACTTACTTGAATACTACTGATAGACTCTGCTTCTTGTTTGAGAGATTGTGCATTTTGTCTCTATCCATTTTTGTTTTTAAACATATTGACATAGAATTCCACAACAAAGTCTATCCCTTCCAATAGTTCACAAAATGGAAAGATAAAATGTAATTTAATACAGTCCACTGTTTTGATGGTTATAAGTATAAATGTGTTGTAGCTTGAAATGTTTTCAAATTTCAAGGCTTGGTGACAAATTAAACAAGGTTGTAATTCTACCTGAGACCTATTAGTTATATATATGAATCCTTAAAAAAAAGTTTTATCAGCAAAATGTTATGGTGGTGACGAAACTGGAAATACTCTGAACCAACACAAAATAGGAAGGTGGGGAGAAAGTTCGAGAAATTAACTTTATTTTAAGAAGTGTTCACAATTTCTTTGCTAATTGACTTTACACCATAAATGTTGCTGAAGAGTAAAAAATAAGTAAGAAATCAAACTATGATCACTAGCTATTCTGTTGATACCCGTATATGTCAAAAAAATAATATTTGTAAGCATATCTGGGGTCAGAAACTCTGCAGTTATGTAATGTAGGTTGCAATTCTATTTACCTGGGAGTAAATCCCATTGAACTTAATGGGACTTACATCAGAGCAGACATACAGGGTGAGTCCTTTAAAAGAGGCCCAGTGAATATAGAGTACACATGTTCCACGGGGCCTCTTTTAAAAGACTCACCTATATATGCTGGATTGTGCTGTGAAGCTGACTTCTAATGAATGAATCCCTTATGAAGGAATATTTGCTGTGTTTGAAGGCTATTGTCAAATGAGGTTAAATGATTCAAGTCAGCTATGGGAGAGAATTGCATTGAGCAAGTTTATAGTGTATACTGTGATTTGTACAGGACTATATTTGATGAGAAGAAACTGTTGGAGTTTGCTGAGCTTGGATGCTACTTAGAGTACGACCTCTTTGGAACAGAATTCATTTTGTACCAAATGAATCCTGATATCGATATGCCAAGTGACAATGAAAGAATTTTAAGGTATGTATTCCGATATACATGGAAACTTCTGCTGGAGATAGCAATGTTGTTAGTGTCCAGGTTTTGAAAGTACCACAAACTGAGCCTGTGTGTAACTTGCACTAGCATGGCATTTCATTGTCCCTGACTTCCATGGATAGGTATTCTACTTAGTTTAACGTCTTAAATCACAAAGGTCCAGGGCAGACATAACACTCAGTCACTAAGCATGGTTAAGAAATAAGAAGTGGAGAGCCCGTCCACATTCCTTTGCATTAAAATTTATCCTTCTCTTTCCCTGAGATCTTTCACCATAGGCCAAACCAGGTGTTACAGCAGCACAATATTTATGTCCTGTAATTTCAATATCCTGTAGCAATGCTAGAACCATTTAAAGCACAGCTGTGGCATAAAGGGGGAATTCAAATTTCTGAGACCTAAAGTCCAGCCCCAATAGGAGACAATATATGGGGAGAAAGCATCTATAGGGGAAGGGTTCAGCCAGAAGATACACCCTGTTTGATAAGAAATGGACACAACCAGCATTGTAACAGAGGTTGTGACTCTCTTAAGCTTCCATTTTGACTTCATGGTTAAGGGTTAACGCCAGGCATAGGCAAACTTGGTCCTCCAGATGTTTTTCGGACTACAACTCCCATCATCCCTGACCACCGGTCCTGTTAGCTAGGGATGATGGGAGTTGTAGTCCCAAAACATCTGGAGGACCGAGTTTGCCTATGCCTGGTTAACGCCAACCAAGATCTTCCTTAACTACAGTTAGCAAATCAGCTTCAAAACTTGCTTATGATTTAATCATGGTTAAGGTGACCACAGTCACAATCCTGAGTCCTGCCTTAAGGCTGTACATGGAAGTGCAGGCAGAATGAGTGCAGAAGCAGAGGGACTGTGCAGTCCTGCAGCCCCCTCCTGGTCTGCTAACCAGGGTTAGAAAATGGGATTCGTACATCTGCAGTAGACCTTCTTAATGTAGCAAGTCTGTTCCTCTCCCCTATGCTTACCTATCAATACTAAATTCACAACGTTACAAAAAGCAAAGTGAATCAAGAACTGATTGGACAAGAACAAACGTTTTCACAGAAGTTTCAACACAAAAGAAATGCTGGCACTCTGGCTGTTGACACACATTACTTAACTATTTGGTTGTCAGTACAAACCAGCGTCTTCTTTTTAGCTCTTAGGTGTATGGGGATTGCGCATCACAGAATAACAACACGTTGCTTAAAATCCTGCCGCTCTCATTAGAAAATAAGTTAAGCTAGGTAAAACTGAGCTTTGTTTCAGTTACTCCGTCAACCTGCCCTGTACCGAGTTAAATTAACACACTGTGAAGTTGCTCCTAAAACCTCTGCTTCTTGACTAATCTGGAGCCAATTTTGTGATGAATGAAAGCGCTCCTTGGACAGATATGACTGGAAGTTATGCAGGTAGAAAGGCTATTATTATCAGTAATGCTTTTGCTATTGATTGTGGCAACAGTTCACAATACACCTCACCATGACAATTCCCTCATAATTCCTTCCCGAAACTGGCATTGAACAAAAGTAGCAGTAGGTTTTTATAGGGAGACAAGATTGCCTTTCACCCAGAACGATTTGCGCATTTATGCTAGAGATGCCATTAAACTTCTTTTTGTGCATTCAGTTTATTGTTGGTGAGTATGCCAGGAAAACTGGCAGGCTACTATTAATTCATAGTCGGCTCATGTTTGACTTGTATTCATCATAGTCATACAAATCAAGCTGACCTCTGTGTCTGCTTGTATAAACACGGGAGAGGGAAAGGTATTTTTCAGACTTCACTCATGTTCAGTTCCACTAATGCTGAATAAAAGATTTGTAAATATCCAGATTTGCATGTGCATCTTTAAATATGTCCCTTGAGACAACATAGGATTGTATAGAGATTTTTTTTTGGGGGGGGGAGTGTCTTACGATAACTTCTCAGCATTTTATTATTGGAAATTATTACTGAAATATTCAAAAGTATAGTTCTGTTATGGTGAGTTTTGAGAGCAATTATGTGGAAAGAAAGTTGTTTTCTTTAAAAATCATTGCTGGCTTGCTTATTTATTAATCTGTCAATTTAAGGATGTTTGAGGTGGGTGAAGCGATTATGCTCTTGTAATACTGCATTCATAATAATATATTGCTGCTTATTAGCTCAGATGTGGCTACAGCGATCGTGTAAAGCTCAGTCTCACTGATAATAGTCAGCAACACAAGCAACTCTTAATGCTTGTGATCAGATAATCTTGATTCATTCCACTATGATTACAGTGTTCATAATAACGAATAACTGAGTATCCCCAAACCACCCATGTCCAACTACAGAATTCTGCTCTCTGGACTGTGCTGACCCATCAGTATTTCTGAATTAGCATGGTGCTAATAAGAGATCCAGCTTTGCAATCTCATACACAGGATTACAGGAAGCAAACTTTTTCATGTGAATAAGCCCTTGGCTGACTAGGTCTTGTTGCTTCATCACACCTGTATTTGGTCATAGGTTTATGTAGTCAGATCTAAGACAGAATACTCTTGGATGCCTATTCTTTATAGATTTCATGCATTGAGAGTGTGCAGAGTTCTGTTTGCTGGTATCTTGGGCATGGAATCGCCAAACCTCAGCCTTCATTCACAGGCATTGTAGGATTTTCGGGCAGTGGGTGGTGGCTGTCTGTGTTGCATTGCATTTCATCTTCAGTTTTCCTAGCTGTTAGACAACTTCGCTCCCCATTCAGCTGCCAGCCCTCAAATGCATACTTCTCCTTTTGTCTAGATGTTTCCCAGCCAAACTGATTTTTCACTTCCCTCACAGAAGCTGCATTATTTGAAAGCATTCTATAACTTGGATAAATATTCCATTATGTCATAACAACTCTGCCAATAGCTGGTGCCTAGGCAGGCAATTACCAAAGTGTTGGGCGAGTATCATTTTCAGCCAATTTATAGGCATAGCAGCTGTGTTTGCATATCATGCTAAACTATAGTTTAGCACAACTAGCAGGGACAAGTCACAGCAAGCCTTGGGATTGTGCAGTC
Source organism: Podarcis raffonei (assembly GCF_027172205.1). Lineage (NCBI taxonomy): Eukaryota > Metazoa > Chordata > Lepidosauria > Squamata > Lacertidae > Podarcis > Podarcis raffonei. The sequence continues at coordinate 24,830,557 of NC_070613.1, read as the reverse complement.
TCCCTGTTCCTCCTCCCATGGAACCAGGACGAGGAGTTCAGAAGCTACTACTTCCACTTCTGATTATCTACAGCTTGCCATGTCATCTGCCATGTCCCTTGGACCCCAGACCTGTAGCCCATCTTAAACTGTGGTAAGTTTCAGACAAGCCACTTTCAGTAATATTGTGTTGAAGACTGCTTATTTGAAACTGATCACAATTGTTGGTTCAAATGATATGACAAACAGCAGATAAGCAAAAACAGAACCAAACTGTTCCTCCTCAGGAAGGAGGGAAATGTTAGTTTATTGCATTTCTTTTAAAGCACACAAGAATAGGTCATTTAATTTAAAATAGTGTGAGTCTCTACCTGATAATTATTTCTGCATTACTATCAGATTAATATGAACTATACATTGACAGATGTGTATTGTCTGTATTTTGCAGGGTTCGGATGTTGATTGATGAAGGCTATGAAGACAGAGTTTTGCTTGCTCATGACGTGCACACAAAAAATAGGTTGAAGAAATATGGGGGTCATGGATATTCTCACATACTTGAAAACATAGTACCAAAAATGTTAATCAGAGGCATATCGCAAGAAAAGATTGATAAGCTATTGGTAGGAAATCCCAGACGATGGTTGACTTTTGAGTAGGGAGTTCAAAGTATTGCTAAGTATTTGCTTCTGTGAAACTGGAAATTTGAAACCTAAATTCTAAAGAAAACTAAAGAAAACTAAAGTCCTACAAATCTGGCGTCTTAAGAGTAGGATAAGCCATAGTATACCTTCTGTTTGTGTCCAGGTCCCTTCAGATACAGGGAGTGGGGGCAGTTACACAGCTTCGCTAAAGGGCAATTTTTATCTGTAATAAGTATTTGCTTGGCAAGTATGGTAGAATTGTATAGCTCTGTTCCACATACTATTTCTAAAATCACCACAAAACTGCTGGGATGCCTTCATGCAGTGCTTTTAGGGGATATTCCCAACAGCCTTGAGAGCAGCATCATGCTGTGCAAGGGCCTAGACTGATGGAGTAATTATGATAGCTTCTGCAGACTCATTCTGAAGTTGATTCTGAAGTAGATTCTATGATTCTAAGTTGGGCCCAAGCACCATTGCTGGAACATTTACGCATAATCCTAGCTGGGATCCTGTAAACCCCAGCTGCATGCCTAAGGCACATCTGCACAGGTACAGGAAATTCCCTGTTTTTTATTTTCAACTTCACTCTGATGTGTCAGGTGACACTTGAAAATAGGAGTGGGGAACCTGTTACCCTCCAGATGCTGGACTGCAATGCCCATCATTCCTGACCACTGGCTAGATGCTAACTGGGATCGCTGGGAGTGGAGTCCTAATAATATAAGGATGGGTACAGGTTCCCCATCCCTGTTTCAGTGTCACTGATCTGCAGGACAGCTGCTATAGAGAAGGGAGGAACCATGAGCAGAAGCAGAAAGACAATAATACTTTTGTCAGCTTTCCCTGAAACATACATCAAAGTCAGCTGCCCAGTATATTTGTATTCCTGATATCTATGGTCAAAACACTTTAACCCCTGTGCCTCCTTTGACCTTCCCTTTTAATATTTGGTGTGAATGCTACTTTGAATTGAAATTTAAAAGCAAAAAAAAAAAAATGACTGGGGCACCAAGAAAATATAGAGGTTGTATTTTTTAAAAATGTGGGTCTTTTTAAGATGATGTAATGTCTGTATTATTTTAGGAATTTTCTATGCATGTGTATTCAGACATTCAGGATTTACTCCCAGGTAAAGCACTTGTGGTTTCAGGATTTCCACTTAAAAGCACAATCTTTATTCACTTAGTTTAATGGAGCATACTCCCAAGTAGGTGTGCCTAGGGTTATTTTTGGATAAAATTACCTCCCTCCAAAATGATTTTTTTTCCTAATACTGATGCTCGTATTAAGTATCCATTTGCTCTTTATTTAATGATTAGTTTTTACAAAATAATGTTCAAAATTTAAAAATGTTCACAATGTATAATTACATATTGAGAATATCTTTAAATAGCATTTTAAGGGCTGGATTGCAAAACCATATCAGGGTGAATAAAAGCATTTAAAAGCCTCCAATACACACTAGCCTCAATTGAACGCACTTCAATCTCATTGAAAATCAGCAGCCACAGGCGCACAAAATGAGGTGTCCTTGCTTTGATTTCAACAGGCTTAAACATGCTCATTTCTGCATCAGCTATTGGTCCATGGAGTCAGGTGATCCAAACTTTTGTTTTACTTCTAACCCCTCCCCCCCCAACATTTATGATGTATTTTATAAACAAAGCAGTTGAGCAAGATTTCACTTTTAGAAATACTTGTGTCACAAATTATTGTGGAGACAATGCCCAAAATCAAAATATGTAATAACAATAACGAACTAATGTAACAAAGCTTATAATTTACAAATCAGTTTGTCAAGATATGATTTAAAAGAGAAGTTTGCCTTTTATTGTTTCTGTGGTTCTAACCAAAGAAAAATGCTGATTTTGCTAAAAAAAGTGTTATATCTGTTTAAAATGACAGTCTGGTGATCTAACGTCGTTTATTATATTTCCAAGCGTGCACAGCATTTGATATCCTGTGGCAATAAATTTCTTGCATTTTTTCATATTGGCTGTGCATGTCTAGTTATAGGCCACATTTGAGTGAACTGCATAGAAAAAGGGATTGCACATGTGTAGTGGAAACATTATTCTGCATTTCCAAAAAAAGCAGCACTCTCTACTGCATCCAGAGTTGCAATGGAAGCTTCTCTCCAGGGGGTGGGTGGGTGGGAATAGCCCCTCTGCATAGGTGAATCTGCTCCTTCATGACTTTTGTCTCGCTTGAAACACGCTATTTGACAATGGGGAAAATCTCCAATGCTTTGCGGTCAATTGATGTATACCAAGTGTACTCTCCATAAAATCAATTGTGAAATCAGTAGATGAAGTCAGATGTATTTTTCATCAAACAGAAACATTCAGTTCATATATGCTTACATTAAAATGAAATAAAAATTACTGCATCAACTCACAATCATTAGGATAATTTAATCAGAATCGGCTAATCTAGTGAAAAGTACTCTTATTTTGAGAGAAGATTATGTGCTGTTGGATACATATTTTGCTATATATAAATAGCATGGTGGAGCATCATGAATCTGAATGCCTTCCAAAGAGGGAGAAGAGAATGGAATAATGACATAATTCCAAAGTTCCTTTTGGAGAATAGATCTACCTTTTTAATATCTGATTTACAAACATTTAAAAAATAAGACTGCATTATGAAATAAGGGAATGATATTTTGGAAACTTGAACATACTTTCAAATGGAAGTTGAGCTTTCATGATTTCTCTTAATGGGCTTGTGCTGTTATTTCTCTTTATAAGCAAAATATTAAAATAAGTTCATTTACGCAAGCTCCATATTTGCAACGTGTTGATCCTAAAACCATTATACCCAGAGTTAACTGCAACTGGGTTTGGGTGGAAATTACTTTCATGTAAATGCATTTAGGAGTGAATACAACAAGCAATTAGGAAAGCATTTCAAAGGTGGACTTGAACAGTCCAATTTAGAGTTCCCCCTATAATTTCTGCTTTCAATTGTTTAGTGGTGTTTTTTAAAAAAAACCTGTCAGATGCATTAATTGTGTCAAATGGTTTTTCATGGAAGTGCAACTGAAAAGTCTCTTGAACCTCTTGACATAACAAAAATAGGTTTAAAGTAAACAATGGTTTTTTTGTTTCACATTTGAGAACATCTCCTTTTGCATAATTTATTACCTTCTAATAATATACATATATTAAACAATCCTGTTATTTATTCTGCAATCTGGCACTCTGAAGGCCTGTGTATTGGACTAATGGTAAGACGTAGCCCATCCTTTTAGTTTGGCACTCTTACAGTGCAATCCTGCATGCCTACTCAGAAGCAAGTCCCATGCAGTAGTATCTTGGGTAGGTGGGCATAAGGGCTGCATCTTAATATATCCTCATTACTTCCTTTGCAATCATTACAGTGATGCTTTGTCATACTGTATATAAAATCTTAAAGCATTTATGTCAAAAGAAATAGAAACTAGAATTTTTCATCCAATATTGTTTCTTGAACACACATTTCAGTTGGACTTTAAATAATCCATTAAGAACAGCTGTCTTAAAATTGTCTATATACTAACAGGTGCAGGAGAGAGCAAGTGTCACTGGTAAAAAGGGTGTAATGAGTTGAATTGGCTCCTTTTCTACATGTGTTTAGGAAGGCAAATCAGTTTAATCAGGCTGCTGTTTTCTATGTTTTATATTTTATAGTGATTTACCGCACATCATTGATCTTCTGGGGGGGGGGGAGTGATATATAAATAATGATAAATACTGTTGCTTTAACACTAGCGGACCTGTATATTCCAGCACTTAGCTATGGGTTCTGTTGGTGGCTTTTGGCATATCATATACTCCACCTTCTAATTCCATAGCTATTAATTTATAGGCTTGTTACAGAAATAAGATGATTGAAAGGCATTCTGCCCATGAACACCACCATCCTAAATGTAATTGATGGTCTCTCGAACTGTAAGACTTTTCTGATGCTGCAGTGGAACAGTTTATTTCCATAAACCATCCTAAGCACATGCTGGGACAGCTTGCTCTACTAGGGTGTAAAAATGGTTTACTCATCTGATAAATAGCCAGGCACCAACAATCATATCGCTCACATTCTAACATGATGAAGGCTGCAATCCCATGCATGCATACTTGAGCTTACTTCTGAGATGACATGCATAGAAGATTATGCTCAAGGCCCACTTTCCGTATATGCACACATACACATGTACCTGCACGAAATGTTTAACTTTATGTGTGCAAATATACCAAACCCTACAGACAGGACTGCACTGGATCATTGGCAGTGTGACTGGCACCCTGCTGCCCGTGTGAGAAGCTATATAAACAGTTGTACCTGTTTGTATTTACCTTACATGCTGCATGTGTTAGCACCATAAAGGAGACACTCCCATCCAGCAGTAGCTAAGTATGGATGGAGCCCAAGAAATGTAGGTAGGATCAGGCTCAAGCGTCATCAAGTTCTGAAGGGCAAAGCAAATGGGCTGCATTTGGCAACATGTTGGGACAACACTTGCTCCCCCAGCATCGAGTATCCACTTTTACGGTTTTTCCTTATAGGCCAATGGTTATTCGTGCCTGTGAAAAAAATGTTGCACCTGGAGACACTGCTGATAGTGGGCATATGACACTGGAAATAGGGTATGGTCTCCCCAAAAAGATGACCCACATGGTGGGAAGAAGTCTTTGTAACACTTGACTAGGTTTTTAAAGCAAAGGTAAAACACCAGATCATATACCTAATGGAAACTGCATGACAGAACTGGACTCTTCTATGGTTTTCTCTCTTTTGCACATTGATTCAGAGCACTGCAAGTGCTTCCATGTGCATGTGGCCCCTTTGCTTGTGCAGAGACTGCCCATTCACTTCAGTGGAGGCAGCAGAATTATTTGCATAAAGGAGTTTATACACAGATTTGCTCCCTCTCTTGAGATGAATGGGTCAACCCTTGTGGGTGATGCAACTCCTTCTGCATATGCTGGAGCTACAAAATGTGTGTAAGAAATCAACGGACTGGAGCAACAGAGAAAAATGGAAAACGAGACACAACTGTGCTACAATCATTTTCAACCCCTGACTTGCATCTATATACAGTTAAATTAGAGCTAAGGCTTGAAGCAGGTTAATTTTCTATTTCTAGGTAGTTAAGGGCATATAAGGACAAGGCAAATAATTCCTTCGGAGGGAATAAGCAAAAATTCAATTACATCTTCTTTTTATTGTAAAATCATTCCTCACCACATACTATGAGTTGGATCCACACGCATCATAGTTAGCAGGTAAGTCACAAGTACCAAAGCTGATGGATGGATAAAAGCAGCAAGATCATAGCACACCAAAAGTATCATATATGCCGAAGAAATAATTCAGTGCTTTAAAGATTTTTTTTCCTCTATAAAAGTTGTGATCTATATAGGACTTCATTCACATGGACACTAACAACAAGGAGTATTTTGCTTTGGTGATTTTGGATCACACATCTGTTTAACTTGCTCTATATTTTTTTAAAACACACTCTCTGGGTTGTACAGATGTGAGTCAGGTAGCATTTTGCCCCACGTTAATGAGGTGTCCCTCGGCCAGTATCCTCTGGGGTTCTTGATTCGTCGATTTTGTGTTTTTTGCCACATGAATCCATCACTTAGAAGAATGTGATTTTGTGTTTCACTTAATTATCAGTCAGCATAAATTATAAATCCAGAAAATGTGCTGTATTTGTTGTTGTTTCCTCCATGTGCTTTCCCTCCATCTAATTTTATGTAGACTTCATCTCCAGGCTCCAAATGTAGAACGACGCTGTTACTGGCATAGTCGTAGTTTTGGTCTGCATCCTGAGCAATTGCACTAGCTCGCACCTAAATGAAACAAAACATAATGAGAATATGTGGTTTGCAATTATAATACTCGTCAGTTCTCTGGAACGGAAGTAAACAGGTGGCTTGCTCCAATGCTCTTCTTGGTAGAAAAAGGTTTTGCCTTTACCACTGTGGCTACTGACATATTACAGACTAGCAGAAGAGTCAGCCATAGCAAAATATTTTAACTTACACCACCCAACATCAGCTTGTTTGACTGAATAATACATGACTACCGTCTATCAACATACGCCTGTAACCTTTCGCAAAATCACTTCTAATAACTAGAAACACTATTTTATGTATTTGTTTCCCATATGCATAGCCAAGGCTGGATTTAGGTTTGATAAGGCCAAAGCTACTGAAGGTAATGGGGCCCTTTATATGTCCAGCTGTCCTTTGTCAACAAATTGTCGCTGTTTTTTTGTGTTGAATATATGCTATATAGTAATTTATGGACCTAATAGGTATCTAAAGCCATTTGGACATAACAAAAGGCTAGCAGGCAGGGCCCATTATTTCCATCATAGGAGCCTACACAACACAAAACACTGTTGCTGTATGTAGGTTTTATTTTATTTGCTTTTTATCTTATATTTTGGAAATGTACATCCAGGGTTGTTGTTTTTTACATTTTTTGGGGGGGGGGGCAAGAGAGTGGGGTCCTAAGCTGTAGCTTGTTTAGTTCATACGTAAATCCGGCACTGTACATAGTCCATGCTCTTGGTTGCTCAGGGTAGTATAGGTGAGGATTATTCTTCTCATGTTAGGATGAGAAACAGACAGGCCCAAGGTCAACCCAAGAATTGTAATGCTAAGAGGTGTTCAGAACCAGTACAACACTATACAGAATTGTGAAACAAGCAGCGATAGAGCATGATGCTGAGTTCTGTGAGCCTGGTGTGCTTTGCACCTTATTTTCCTTGAACTGTGCCTCCCACTATGCATGACAAATTGCTTCTGACACGAAGGGGAATTTTTCAAAGCAGCTTGTGAACATATGAAATGATACAGGAATAAGCTAGCATTCCACTGGGCCAGCACAATCCCACCTAATGAGCCTAAGCAGAGGGAGGGGGTTGGGGGAGGCCAAGAGAAGCTAGCCACAGTCTCGATCTCATGTCAGATTCAACAGGTATGCATCCGTCTAACATTGCACTTGACTCCTGTTGGCTTGGTTCGTGATCAGAATCAGGCCCATTGTAGGAGAAAAGGATATGAGATTATCATAGAGATGTCAAGATGGGTAAGTATATAATAAAACCACCCCTTGATGCCTTTGAATCAATGAACTTTACATCATGTTGAAGGCAGAGTTTAAACTGATGTACGAAGAAGATGCAACACAGGAGCAGGAGCAAGCTACAAAATCAACTACCTCCACATTCATTGAATATATGCAGTTTGAAAGCCATTCAGCAAATTTAACTAATGCAGGGAACATGTACATCACACCAGCTTTTCTGATTTGAGATTATATTTTAAAATCCTGAATTCTTAATTATGCAGTGTCTACAAGCTTAGAGTTGTAAGTGTCTTGGAGTTTTAAAGAATGCCATATTGAATTTTATATAATTAACAAACCTGGCCACAATCCTAAGCCCACTGAAGTAGAACTGCACATAGACCAGTTTAACAGAATCGTTCAGAAAACTTAAGAGTTTGGTTTCAGTAGCAAAATATTTAACTATTTATTTGTATGCGATTTATGTTAGTATAACACATCATCTGCCTTGTTGCCTGTTCTTATTCCACCACAGATATACATGACTGCTGATGATTTAGTGCTTTTGCAAACCTGAACTAAATAATGCATAACTTGGCATGCAATCTCCTGGATATATTTTTTTAAAAATCTTTTTGGAATTGAAAAATGTACAGTAAGTAAAAAAATAATAAATACACAGATGCCTTTCAAAAGTATAAATGACAGGTTTTCAAATTAAATTTTCATGTGATATGATCCCACATTAATTCAGAAATGTTAACAATGGATAAGACTTTTCACCATGCTAGATCTCATAAGGTATTAGGAAGCTTAGAAATCACAGAAGCAGGAAAAACCTCCTCCTGTGCATCATATAGCAAGGTTCGGAAAGGCTTAAAAGATTTGTAATTGCTTAACAAATGTTCTAATTTAAGCTGATATACTGTATAATATCCTAGGCAATTCTACTTTGGATTTGTACCTTCAGAAATATGACACATATTGAAGTGATCTGCCTTGGCAAAAACTATCAAATTGTGTATTTCCTAAGGGTTAACGGGTGCTTGGGAGGAGCAGGTGACTTCAGACCATTAATCCCAGAAATATTCATCCCTAGGAATTACCCTGTTTTGAGATCATTACTGATATTACAAATAGTAAAGAGGAAGAATGGATGATTGGTTTTGTTTGAATTATTATCACAGAGTTTTAAGTTCAACCAATGTCTGCATTTTATTCAATCAGACTGCTTAAATTATCGTGCAAATTCCATTCATGCACTATTTAAATGCTGCACGTTGAATTTATGTAGCATTTTATGTTACAGTCTGATGAATCCTCCCCACTCCCCCACAAAAAAGCACGAGGTCTATTTTGCTATTGGCTCTAGCATTAAACGTGCTTCATATATCACTATGAACACCATGTAAAGGCAGTGGGCACTCTCCACAGCAATGGACATTGTCTGCACTAAAAGAATTGAAAGATTTATTGATTGAACTCCTAAAAATACTTTGCAGATTGCAGTCATTTTGTGTGCAGCTACAATGCCTTGTGACTTAACCTTGATCCCATACAATGTGTGTGCTACCTTTGCAAGACTCTGCCTCTTTTGTTGTTTGGCAACCAATGTAATTTCTTTTTAAAGCCTATAAGGACAATCTTAGAAAAAACCCTATGTGTATTGCAGCACACGTTAAAGGTGCCTCAAAATTAAAAACAATTAATGTGTGTGTTACATAAGTTTCACAATGGCTCGCCTCACTGAGTTATACAAGTATACAGGGACATTAAAACTGCAAACAAACCAATTATGTTATAGCTTCAGCACTTCTATATTTAAGCTAACTGTTAAGGAAGGCAATGTGTTACATGGGAGTCCTTGAGATATTCAATAAATGTTGCTCTTGAATGATTCCACCCCCAACCCTGCGAGTCATATTCACTCTTGGTACTCATGCTTTCCTACATTACCATGCTGAATCTATTAACACCCTGCTCTCTTTTTGGCCAGTCCCACCAATATTTTGTATTGAAAGCTCTATTGTCCAAGTTCATTAGCTGCCAGCTTCATCAGATCAGTCCCCCAAACTAAAGCGACTCACTAATTTGAAAAAAATGTCTTAAGAATTTCTTATGGCTGAATAAATATAAACTGAGTTCAGAGCTGCATGATCAATATTTGTCTATTCTGTTTGTATAGTGACTAAATTAAGCAATTTATAAATGTCTGGAATTATGTACTTAGTCTATCTTCAGGCTTATTTTAATATTTATGATCATAAAAATATGCCATGCACTCTACTGTGTTCTGTTTTTATTTCTATCATGTGTTAATAATGCTTTTTAATAACCAAAATTAAAAAGTTTTTTCCCCCTTAACCAGATGGTTGTACGTGTGAGACATGGCAATTTGCTGTGCTGTATTTAATGTTTAACAATGTGGTCTCATCTCTAAAAGCAATATTTATGGCAGGTGTTTGCTAATTTGATTAATTTCTACTGATGTCCCCATAATTTCATTTTTACAGTGCTTTTGAGAAACCATAAACAAAAGGTTAAGTGGCGTATCAGATTAATATACCAGCCTTTGATGCTTCCATCTGTGATCTGCCGTTTAACACAAAGCTGAAGTGACTGAAAGAGCTCTCATCTGGTTACAGTACACTGGTATTCCCCAGTACCAGTGTTCAGCAATTTCAGCTTCATTATTCTGCCTTTCAGGAAAAAAATCTCTTCAGTCTCAGGCACTTTCTACAAACACGCAGTATCATATTTCAGCTTTTTTGGAACCTTGGTTAGAATACTGTGAAATCATGTTCACTGTGCTACCTACAATTAAGGCTATATAAAGTAATGAATGAAAATAAAATATTAAAAGTGAACCCCTAATAGTCTGGTGAGTCGCTGTAAACATGAAAACAAAAGCCCTTTGGGGAGAAACGGTGTAATCTATGCTTATTGGACAGCATTTAGCACCCTACTGATATAAAATAACTATTTAGAAGTAAATGTAAAATTCATACTTTCTGATAAAGGTTTGAAAAGCTACCTTATTTCTAAACTTACGACATGTGATATAGTTTGATCAAACTCCTTTTTTGGTTTTCCCTTTTTTAGGATTAAATGTTTATTGATTGTGCATACATCTGTAATGTTTATTATACTTTATTTTCACCCATAAACAATCTATTGGACTTCTGCATCAACAAAGCCCTTCTAGGCTCATGTTCTGACTCATTTTATCTTACCCTGTGCCATTATCAATCTTGCTTACAAAGACAATAATTAATGCAAGTGTGTTTGTGTGTGGTATGTATGTCAGATCTCTGGGGGCCACTTTAAAGCCAAAGGAAGCAGGCAGTTGTGCCACCATTTTGACTACTTAAAATGGATTATATATGCCTTTCACTTTATAGAAATGTGTGATCTTTTAATGTTTGGCCTAGTGAAGCCTTGAAGTGTGGCTGGGAAGGGGTGCCAAATTTGGAAGCAAAGATGACGTTGTTTTAAAAGCTTTCCTCTTCACAGACCTTCCTCTTAACAGAGGTTGGAAAGTTCCTTCCCCTATGCGACCCTGTGGATGTGTAAGCCAAACTGAGCACCGCAGGACTTGTTGCTGAGTAAATAAAAAACATATATTGATAGGGTTGTAATGCCGGGGTTATGTTTAGTGCAGTGCCAGCGGCGTCATGAATCTTGAACTTATGCTTGTCATTCTAGCATTTACCCTCCCCGTCTTTCCATCTGTAAATGCTGAGTTTGTATATATAAAAAAAGTTTTGGTGTTTTTTTAAAAAAATACCGCTGGCCACTCTCCAGGTTATTATGCCTAAAGCCACGAATCTGGGGCGGAAAGTTCCCATTCCCTTGAGCCCAGTCCCTTCCCAGCCCCGGCCATTTTCTTCCTGTCTCGAGGAAGCGTGGGTGGGTCCCCCAGAGAGATCCTTTCCAACCTGCTCCGTCGTCGGAGCAGATGGAGAGCCTCCCCTGTCTCGAAATGGCTCCTTCTTCCACTGCTCAGGAGCTTCTCCTCACCCCCGGGAAGCCGCCCCTCCACAATCCCCACCCTCTTCTCCTTCCGGCCCGCCGGGCGACTCCGGCGCCACGAGGAAGGCGCGCAGCAAAAGGCCCGCGCTTTTCCCTCGCCCTCCGGCGACGCGCGAAAGGAAGGAAGGGCGAGGGAGAGAGGGGAAGCATTTCTCGACGGGACTGCTTTTCATACCAGTTTTTTTTATTTCCATTTAAAGCACACACACGCAAAAAACCCACAAACGTAAAAACTACGCCTGCGCGCCGTGCGCTCTTTACTTTCTTTCTCCTCGCTTTTTGCAACCTGGCCAACAAAATCCCCGAGGTGAGTTGTTCTGCCCTTAATGACTGAGCGCGGCCGGATTCGCGCCGCGTCCACTGAGTCCTTATAAACCCATTTTGTTGTTGTGGCCTCGCTCATTTGTGACTCTGAGAAGGCGGCTGGGGGGCAGGGAGAGAAAGAGGAGGAGGAGCGTTTATTAAGAGACCCAATTAAACGAGGCGGGGGGGTCCTCTCTCTTGCCTCAGAAACGACCACCATGGGGGGGTTTCCACTAGACGCCGCCTTCACACCTCGGGAAGGGAGAGGAGGCGGGTGCCCCAGTGGGGACGCGCCCGCCCCAGATTCCTATTCCCGGATTCCCCCCCCCCGGGGGGCTCCTCTTTCGCACGAGTCCGTTTCCCTCTCTCTCCCAGGACTCCTTTCCCCCTCCCCGGCATGAATTGATTGACCCGGCGCCCGCCTGCTTTTTGCGACTCACGGCCCACTGAGCCCCATCAATTAGGCACTTTCACTCTCTGTACTTAATGGGAGGCGGGGCGGAGGGCAATGTGCGCTTTTGCTGCGAAAGGCGGCCAGCCCGCCCTTTTGCACCGGGCTCATCCTGCCAACATTTCTGCCCCCGAGGCACCAGCGACTGACTGAACCGCCCCTTCCAACGCGCCCACTTAGGCTCGGGTGCCAGACTGCAGCTCCCATCATCCCTGGCCATTGGCCCTGCCAACTGAGGCTGATGGGAGTTGGAGTTTCACGTCGATGGGGGTCGCAAGCCCCCCATCCTGGGGTTGCCGCCAGCCGCAGCTCTTTCATAAGGACGCGCGTCCGACGTCCCGTGGAGCCTCCGCTGTTTACCCTCGCGGAGGAGGGGAGAAAGGAAAGGCGTTCACGTGGATTTGTCTTATGGATGAGCACAGCTTCCTCCCTAATTTAGCCTTTCCTCATATGGGAAGGGAAAAGCCCTTCCTTGCCATTTATCCAGCCGCAGGGGCCGGGAGAAGGGAGCAGCTCGCGCAACTTAAGTCGCCTCGGGAAGCAGCGACGCTTACTCAATACTTTGCGCATACGGAGCTGGCGGGCTGCCTCGGGTGTAACGGCAGCAGGACGCTGCAGCCGATCCCTGTGGCTTTTCCTTGCCATTGCTAGACTTTGCTGCCTCCTGGGAGCCTCCCGCAGCTCCTCCTTCCTCTGAGCGGGCAGACCTTTTTAACGATCCCGGGGTTGTCTGTCCGTCGCACCCCCCTCTTCCTCACCACGTTCAGGTTCAGCCGTTCAGCACGTGAACAAAGAAGAGTGTCTACCACTCACAGCTCCTAAAAGTCTCCAAGCTAGTTTGACAAAAGAGATCTCTTAACATTAGGAATTAAGCGCTGGGCACCTTCCCAAATCTCACCATCTCCCCGGCTTTGAGGCTGCCTCTCTTCTACTCACTACCACTTCCAGGCGGCGCTCCTCTGAATTCCTTTGGGTTCGGGGCTGGCAAACTCCCCCCGGCAGAAATTCAACAGGTGCAGCTTTGGCACAAACGCGCTCTTCTCGCCTTTGCCTCACCTGTTGAATTTCCACCTGGCTGGCCAACCAGGAGAATCGTGCCAGGCAATACCAACGCGGGCAAACAAAAACAGATGGCAAGCCTGACCTCTTTGGCCTCGATCCGAGCTGCTGCTGCTGCACCCCTAAAGCGGACTCCCCTCCCCGCGGCTTTCTCCGTCCCTCCCTCTCTTTCTCCCCGCCAGGCCCCACCTGGTTGTTCTTGCACAGATCTGCCCACATGCTGGTGCCGTCGCCGCCGCGCATGAGCACGTGGTAGGTGAAGAAGTAGATGCCGGGGATGGAGCAGGTGAACTTGCCCGTGGTGGGGTCGTAGTGGTTGCCCAGGTTGGTGACGACGTCGTCGAACTTGAGCACCTCGTAGCCCTCGTGCTGCCGCTTGAGGCCCGCGTAGAAGGCGATCTTGGGCACGGTGCTGTAGGTGGCGGCGCTGATGGCCCCGGCCGCGTTCAGGCCCGGCGCCCCGGGCGGGCCCGGCAGGCCCTGGCGCCCGGGCTCTCCCTTTTCCCCCGGCGGGCCCACGGGCCCCGGCGGGCCGGGCTCCCCCGGCGGCCCCCTGGGCCCGGCCTTGCCCGGGCGGCCGGCCTCTCCCTTGGGGCCCTGGATGAAGGTGGGCAGCGACTGCATGAGGCCTCGGTCCGGGGTGGCGGCCGTGCTGGGCGCCTTGGTGCCGCCGTAGGGGTCGCACACCATGCGGCAGGTGCCCAGCATCTCGTAGTGCGCCGACGTGCCCGCCGAGCTGACCAGCACCGGGATGAGGATGACCAGCAGCAGCACCATGACCACCCCCAGCGCTCCGGCCGCGATCAGCCGCCGCCTGCTGCCCACCAGGCGGCTCAGCGCAGGGCGATCCTCTTGCCTGCTTTTGGACAAAATCTTGATGGCGGGACGGGAACCTCCTCGAGCCGAAATCCTCGCGGGGCACCTTCCCCGCGTCCCAGGGGGCTGCTCGCCCTCGTGCTCCTCCTCGCGGCCGGGAGGAGCGCGCCGGAAGGGCTCCTTCGCCCGATCCCCCAGGCCGAGTCCCGAGAGCTTCGCTCCACGTCGGGGGCACCTGTGGCTGCCGCCGCCGCCGCTGCTCCCCTCGAGAGGAGCCGCGCACACTTTTATGCTGCTGCTGGCGATCGACTTTTTCCCCCCGCCTGTGCCAGCTCGAATCAAGTTCCCTTCTTCTGCTCCTCCCGATCGCCTCTCTCGCTGCCTTCCCGCGGGTTTTTTTTCTTCCCCCCTTCACCTCTCCCCCTCTTCTTTTTCCAACCCCTTCTTTCCGTCACTCATTCATTCTGTCTCTTCAGCAGTCAGCTACACCAGCTCGGCGAGGTGAGCGGGATCGGAGATTCCTGGGGAAATCCTGCTCGCTCCACAGCCGAATGGAGAGAGAGAGGGGGGCGCTCCCCGTCGTCCGCCTTGGCCGTCTTCCTCGCTGGAGCTGCCGGGGTCCGCGAGCCGCTCGGTGCCGCTGCCGGGAGCTGCCCACAGGCTCGTCGGAGCGCGCGCAGCCACGACGAGAGGAGGCTGGCAGAGGCGCCGCCGGGGTAATTTATAAGCGCCCGAAAGCGCAGGGGAAAGGGGAGCTGCCTTGGCATCTCATCCCAGCATCTGCTCGGCTCATCCCACTCGCCCAGAGTTTGGCATCTCCCTGACAAGTGTGGGGAAATGTTTTCCTCCCCTCTCTCCCTCCACAACCCCCCTCCCCGTCTTACTTTTTTTTTTTTTTTTTAATTCTCGCTGAGCGGAGAAATTGTGAGCATTTCCCTTGCTGAGCCCTGAGTGATGACAGCTCCCCCACCCCGTTTTCTTTCCTTTTTTTTTTTTTTTTTTTTTTTTTTGCTGGAGCAGATCAAGGAGGGGGAACAAGAGAGATCTACTTAGCACCTTTCGGATAACCTTCAGATCACTGATCCAGAATGTAAAGGTCACCCACACTTCTTGTTGGATAGTTCCCCCAGCGGTCTCTGTCTGTCATGTGAAATATCACTTTTAATACAAGGGCAGTGTATTACAGTTCACCCAGCAAAAAGCCATTTGGAAACAGCATCCACTCCAACCACTGTCATGCACAGAGTTGGATGTGTTTCCCGGTTTAAATCTGCATCTACCCAAAACACATGGAAAAATACCCTCTGTTTCTCTGGAAATTAAATGCGGAACTATGGTAGTATGTAGGATACAAAGGACTTTCCCCTGCTCTTTGACCAGACACTGTAGCATTATTATTATTATTATTAGTCATCTGTTAACAATATTTCCTTAGGCAACACTGTAAATATCTTTATAATAGTGCTCCTTTAAATATATCAGGCTAAGAGACCTCCAGCAAAGGTGATATACATCAAAGACAAGAAGTTTCTGTGCCAACTCTGAGCACGTTTTCCCAAAGAGAGGTTCCCATCCTCCCCACTGGAGATGGGGTGAATGTCATTCTCTGGCAAGGTGACTAAGCCACCAGCTTTCCATAATTTGAACTGGTAGTTCTCTGCAACAGATATCAAGCTAGTACCATTTCCCTTCCAAGCACAAGGCAGAACAGGGCTGCCTTAAACAAATAGGCCAAATTGATTCCTAAATCATACTTCTGCATTCAGGAGCAATTGGACGTCAATCAAATGCAGGTGACATTTGCCTGTCAATACAGG
The DNA here is from genome assembly GCF_027172205.1 of Podarcis raffonei. NCBI lineage: Eukaryota > Metazoa > Chordata > Lepidosauria > Squamata > Lacertidae > Podarcis > Podarcis raffonei. The sequence continues at coordinate 24,814,385 of NC_070613.1, read as the reverse complement.
GATGATGGCTGAACGAGTGTGACTTATTACGGCGGGGCAAGAATCTGAAATGAGTAAAAACAGCAAATAAGCAAATAACACCATCCCCGGTGAGTGTCGATCAGAAAGCTGTGATCTTGTCTGGGGCTTGCGTAGCACGAATCTCTTCTTTATAATACTGCCCCCCGCCCCCCGTGGACTCCCGTTCTTTTTATTCTGTTCCGTAACACAATAAGGTCAAAGAAGCAGCCAGTGGGGAAACAAAGATCCATCGATTCTTCCTTTTAAGTAGAAATGTCAGCGGCTCCTTGCACTCTTCCCTAAGAGAATCAAAAAGCAAAGAGTGTGTGGCCACACCATGCCACAGATGGACCAGCCCAGCTCCTTATCTCCACAGTGTGCTGCTGATAAAAGCCTCAGCTTTTGGCATTTGTAAATATTCCCAACGCCGCCCCTTTTTCTGATTTTTGTCAGAGCTCAACCTTTAATAAAGTTGTTATCTCGCAAAGACACAATCCAGTTGCCAGATCCCTTTGCTTCAAGCTCCCAGGCCATCCTGTGAAAGGCTTTCTTCTTCTTCTTCTTTTTAACGGGCGTCTGTCTTGTTTATGCTACATCAACTTCTCCCCAAAGGAAGGTTTTCTTTGTAAAGAGAGAGAAAGATGGAAAAGTCAGAAGTGCAACCAGTTTTTTGTATTCCTTGCATCAACATTAAGTTTTCAGAGCATCATATTTAGCTATAAAAAGTATGCACAATCTATCATTAAATATTATTGCATTCATATCCTACCTTTCCTTCAAGGAGCTCAAGGGGGTGAACATGCCCCCCCCACTACAGCTTATCCTCACAACAACCCTGTGTAGGTAGGGCGGAGAAGCAGTGGCTGAATGGGGATTGCACTAGTCCAGCACTCTGACCACTACACCACACTGCTACTGACAAAATCATTCCTCATATGTGGATCATTATGTAGCCAAAACATAAGAGGGAAGTGTCAGCAGGCTGAGAGAACCTCCAAGTTGCAGAAGTACCAAAAAAAGAAAAGGGGAAAAAAAGAATAGGGAATAAAATCTAAGGGGCAAGGTGGGGGGAAACAGCATGTTCAATGATGATTGGATATTTACTGACTTTTAAAGATGAAAAAAAATGTAGAAGAGAAAGGCAAATAAGGCGTGGCTTCCTGACTGTTGGAACATTGGAGAGCACTCTGCACTGCAATGTTTTGTTGGATGGCTGGGTACCCCAAATGGGGCTATTTTGAGAAACAGGGATGATGATTAGAATATAGCTCAGTTGGTAGAGCATGAGACTCGTAGAGTCATGGGTTCAAGCCCCACGTTGGACAAAAGATTCCAGCACTGCAGGGAGTTGAACTAATTCTATGATTCTGTGCTATTTGTACGGTGTGATTAGAATATCCACATGCTGGCTGAATCCCAAGGTTTGCAGAAGTAGAAACAATTTTTTTTAAGGGCAGCCCCCACCCCACCCCCATCAAAATGTGGACTAAGCATGATCAGTAGATACATGAGATGCCCGGGGGGCGGGAGAGAGAAAAGGCAAGTGATGGGGGAGGGAAATGGAACGGAGTATTCCAGGAAAGGGCACAGATGACTAGCTGCAATTTTGAATAGGAGCACTAGTCTGCACTGAAACTTTCGTTGCAGATCTCATTTGCCTTTTTTCAATTCCAAGATCTGTGTTTACGTTGAAATGGCTCCAAATATATGTCCACGTTATTCTTGCCAGGGTCAGGGATGGCTCTACAATTAGGCAGCTGCGTCAGGCAACAGATGTTGTGGAGTCAGGAGCAGCAGTTCCTTGCCAGGAGATAGAGCTGTATGTTCCACAGCAGGCACCCCCAAACTCAGCCCTCCAGATGTTTTGGGACTACAACTCCCATCATCCCTAGCTAACAGGTCAGGGATGATGGGAATTGTAGTCCCAAAACATGGAGGGCTGAGTTTGGGGATGCCTGTTCCACAGGGACTGCCTCAGCTAGCCTGGTGCAGAGGAAGGTGCTGTCCCACTGCCAGTGCTGAACTAAAATCCAGTAGTCAGCCCAGTTGGTTTTTATTTGTGGGGTGGAGAGAATCTTGTCCACTTCAGGAAACAAAGTCTCTTTGGCCATCTCTGTTCAAGGAGCCTGAGCAGCTGAAGGTGTGCATACATGCACACACAAACACACACTCTGATCCATTGCACTAATCTAAGTTCAGAGTGCAGCAGCTGTAGGCAAACAAGCCATCCCGCTGTGCTACCCTCATGTTAATCCTGTTTTATGTATTTAGTTGATTAAGACAAATGGAAAAATTCTAGGCTCTAATTCAACATGCTTGTAAAGAATGTGGCCCTCAAGGATAGGGAAATGTTTCTGATACTTCCATTGCTAAGATATACAGTGGTACCTCAGGTTAAGTACTTAATTCATTCCAGAGGTCTGTTCTTAACCTGAAACTGTTCTTAACCTGAAGCACCACTTTAGCTAATAGGGCCTCTTGCTGCTGCTGCGCCGCCGGAGCACAATTTCTGTTCTCATCCTGAAGCAAAGTTCTTAACCCGAGGTACTATTTCTGGGTTAGCGGAGTCTGTAACCTGAAGCGTATGTAACCCGAGGTACCACTGTACAATGTTAGAGAAGTGTGGTTGCAAGATGAATTGGACTATGCCTGAGCATCTAAGAGTAGCTTTTTCTCCTGCAAGTGAGCATAGTGTCTTCCCACTTTCAAGGGGTTTTCGATGGACAGGCAGATATTTCACCATTTCAAATGCTGATTCTGCAGTTCTCAGTCCGTCCTCTCCTCCATGTCTTCACACACACTTCAGATATTATGCTCACTTCAGATAGTGCTGCTCATACCTTTGTGCAACCAAATATTCATTTGGTGTCATGAAAAAAAGCACAATTTATTGTTGAAAGGTTGCAGGAACAGCCTCTTAACCACTAACAGGAAGCAACAAGAAACAAGTACCTGAAGAAACAAGTACTCACCTTTGGAAGATTTAGCATGGAATGCATACTGCACCCTAGGATATAATTTGGGGTTTACTGGGCTTAACAAAAGTGTTTGAGAGCCACTTTTCACACGATAAACCACTCAGCACATGAAGATGAATCAGTCATGTCCAAAGTTAGTATTCTCTTACTGCAGCTAGTATTCTCTTACTGCTTCATTCAAAATAATATCTGAATAGGTGTTGCAAAAAATGGATGCCATCAGAACAACAAACTTGATGTCATTGCTTTGCCATGGAGTATATTTGATGGCTACAGGCATTCATAAAATTGTTCTGCTACAGGTACTAAATACATGCTTCCATTCTAAATTCAGAGTCCTCTTTGAAGCACACATGTGGCACTCTTTGCAACTCCCTCTTGCTTTTTCCTCTGATACCATCTCTACAGTCACCTTTGATATCCATAATATTTGATAAAAGGTTTCATTTATTAAGAAGTATGTGACACAGTGGGGGTCTTTTTTGCATCCTTTTCAAAGGCCTTTTGCCTTTTTAACTTTGGATATGCTAAAAGAGCTCAGCATGTGTAATCCAAGTTTCTTTGCAGAGCTTGCTGTAAAGTGGTTGGAGAGAAATGATCACAAACCATTGTTTTAGGAATACTTTTGCTCTTATAAATAGCATTATTTCCCTCCTCTGTCTTCCCCTTCCACTACTTTCCTCGTGACTCCGTTCTCTCTCTCCACTGCCACGTTGATCTTCCAATCAGTTGTACATATTTACAATTCTAGTCTTTTTTCAGTTCTTTCCCTTTAAAGTTTGCCCTTGTTACAGCTATCACTAAAATAAAAATAATGTATGATCCCTGTGCTTATCCGACCAGCTCTCTCTTTTTTTTTTTTTGCTTGCTTGTTTGTTTGTTTTAAGAATGCACCTCCCATTTATTCAGAGTGAGGACAGTTTCACATTTGTACTTTTGAGACCCTTGTGTGATTTGTATCCAGTTTTAAATGTTGTTAATATAGAGTAGAGAGAGAGAGAGGGATTCAAATGTCTTTTTAATCTTTTGTTGAAAGCCTCCCAGAGTGGCTGGGGAGACCCAGCCAGATGGGTGGGGTAGAAATTAATCATCATCATCATCAAACACAATATATATTCTAGCTGATGGGTTATATCTCTGCAGTCTTCTTCTCACGGTGTTGCCTCCCTCCAAGGGAAAAAAGCCCACTGGATACAACTCAGTGGATTGGATCCAGACTTAGCCGTACTTTGAATAGACCCAATGGTGCTTGTGATGTTCCATATTGCATCCACAGGGGGTGTGTATAGGGAAGCAGCAGACATGCACAATCCTATGCATGATTTTTGAGGTATGTCCCATTGAGCTGAATGGGTCTTACTCCCAGATAAGCGTCCATAGGATTACCACCCATTTAAATGGCACCCATTAAAAAAAATTTAATTACTAAACACGAGTACCATAGAAACATTTATACTTGGGACCTGCACATATTGCTACACACACACAAAACTAGGCTTAAGCAGTCAGGAGGTAAAGAGCACATACTTAATGAGCCAAGTTAAAGGAATGGAAAATTATTCTATAAACAAGAGATAAATAATCTAGATAGCCTACAAAGAGATTAGAACAATGTGGGGTACTACAGCATGTTAAATAACTGCAGAAAGCCTACCCTTTACAGAATCAAAAAAATACAATAATAAATCCAAGATAAATGTGATAATAACAAAGAATAAAAAATACAGCAAAATAAAAGACAAATAGAGAGCCGACACAAATAATAGGGTGTGCCATAAATTATTTTTTGTTTCATTTGTTTTCATTATTAAAACATTGTTAGTTTCATTATTCATTTGTTTACATTACTTTTGCTTCAACTGGTGGTGGCTAGCCCTGTTCAGCCTCTGAGGGTCCCATTGAGGGTTGGCCCTGGTCCCAAGGGTCACAGGCCAACCTGCGAGCATCTCACACATCCACATGCACAGCACATTCACACGCTTGGCTCGGGAGGACATGACAGGAGGCTGAACGGTCACACATACACATATGCCACAGACAGACAAGCGCCCACTCACTCATTGTTTGTGCTCCCCACGGCAGGACTGGTGTTGCAGGGTCTCCTCATGCCCCACTCTGCCCGGAGGAGCAAAAGCACAGCACCTAAGCTTTCACTCGAATTTGCCTTCATCATTCGTTTTTTCTTCTTCAGCATCATTGCCTGTTTCTTTTGCAATTTTTTGTGCCTTCACCTATGGGAGTTATAGCAGCAGAGCTGCTTTCAGCAGTCAGCACCCGGCGGCTGCCATTTTGTTTTCCTAGAATGCCTTGGCTATTGCATTGTTCTGAGGAATTCTGGGGTGGTGGTGGTGGTGGGGAAATGGCAATCACAGTCCCCTTAGAAAGCCATGGAAGAGGGTGGGGAAATTTTATACCCCCAATGACCACATTCTCTCCTGTGCAAATGTCCAAGGTCATATACCATTGGTGGGAAGACCCAAGGGCAAAATTTGGTGGAGCAATGCATATTAATGTTATCTTCGTACAGCAGTTTTGTTTTGATATGGACATCCATCCTCTTCTCTGTACTTCATTAAAGGAAGCAAAAGACATTATCCAAGTTTAAGGACATGTTCCAGACTGGCAAAAACACTTGAAGAGGGTGTGAAGCCGAGTGAGTGAGAGGTGTTGCTGATGGGAAGGTGTGGCCTGCGGAGAATCCTGAGGAACAGATAGACCCTAGATGTGGCCCCCAGGCCTGAATTTGCCCTGCACGGCCCTGGAAGGGCATTCTGGGAAAGTAAAATGGCAACTGCAAAGGGATAGCTGCTGAAATTGACAGCTGTTTCCAAAAAGGAAAAAAGAGAGAAGAAAAAGTCCCCTCCCCAATATACAATATTCTAAACAGGATAATGGAAAAACATGAATTAATACTCATTTGTTACTCATGACATTCTGTCAAATCCACACCCATAATAAATAAGAAGCACAGCCAGTGAAGCAACAAGAGACTGGGACAATAAAATAGTCAAACAGCTGCAGTCTTCATTATTGTTCTCCCCAACACCCTAAATATGTATATCCCACAATGCTGTTCTGTTTATAAGTGACCTCTTCTGAAAAACATCACACACATTAAAAAAAAATTTAAATTCCTCTTTCAATTTACCGTAATCAAAAACTGCAGGCGTAATTTTTCAAATTGTTTTTGTTTGTTGTAAAGATAGCTAGATAGATTTTTTAAAAAAAATAATAACTTCCCCTAACCTCCAAGCCTACATTCAATCATCTTTCTTAGGACTGGGATTGATCTTGCAACGCAGTGATTCTCTGGATTCTTCACTGTTTGGAGCAACACAATAGGACAGATATGTTCTTTACCTGAGGCCTAAGGATGTTAACCTGAAGAATGGGAACATATTGCTTGCTTGCCTTTCCTTTTCCTTTCTCCCTTAGGAGGTAAACAGTAAATATTAAGGGGTCTGAAGACAAATGCTTCTTACGAGATACTGAAATTAAACAGAACCCCTAAAATCTATGAATAAACCGTGGCATAAATCACACAGGCCTTTTATTAAAAGCTATGGCACTTGTTAAAGTGAGTCCTGGGGAGCGGTTGGCCATGAAGTAAGAATGCGGGGGCCTTTGAAATGGAGATTTGGATACTGGTGCCTTTAAGCAGAGATGATGGGGACTCAGAAGTAGCAGGAGGGATAAGGCCCTCTATTGTGTCATCTGTAGTTCTAGACTCCCATGCTATTACTCCTCCCTACCTGCAACCTTACACATGAAATATGGTGATCCTTTATATTCATCAGGAATTTGATGGATGTGCAATAAGAATGGATAGCTGGGAGTGGAGAACTCAAAATTAAAATCCTAAGAGTGGTGAATTGCCAAGAGATTTATTGTTATTTTCCCCCTTGTCAGCCTCTCAATATATTATTCTCTTTGTTCCCTGCTTATTAATTCCTGAGTTGCTAATGGTGTAATTTACTTTGCAAATTGCAATCATTTTAATTATTCATTTGTAGGGCTAAAAAAGAGAGGGTGGGGGTGATAATAAAGCAGGGAGTGTTTCAAGCCAGGGAATCCTCTTTCAAGATACAGAACAGGCCACTAAGCTGCTGAGGATTGGATCCCTATAAGTGCCAAGGGTATTTTGAACTTTTGCAAAGTTCTTTCTGTTATGTTGTGGGTGAACATATCAGACGACACAGCGATTCTTCAAACAGCTCTTGTTTATTCACAGGCCAGAACAGAACTGAACTGAAGGGTTCAGCCAGCCTGCTTATATAGAGCTCCACTACAATGCAACAGTAACCACTTTCTGTAACTATCCAATCACTGAACGTCACTTTCAATCCCTTATTTGCATATGTGGACCTGAGTGAAAACTATCTACATTATCCCCCTGCTGGCCCAGGGTGAGAACTTCAGTACATAACACTTCCAAAGAACCCTTTTCCTGGACTTACACTCTTGATGCTAAGCATCAGTACTAGTGTAGTTTTCTTTGCTCATGTAGGGGTGATATGCCCAGCCTCTCTGGAGAATTTATTCTGGTGCAGCATGCAAGACTGGACTGGATTAAGGATAGCCTTCCATCACCATTGTTACTGTTGTTGCTGCTTTTCTAATAAATGTGTGTACTTATGGAGCCAAAAAATAAAATAAAAATTTAACATCAAGAGTGCAAAACACAACAAATCCAGTTAATAACACTACATTTAAAACTACTGAACAATTAAAACTATAAAATGGCAGTATCAGACTGAAACAGGCAGAAAAGCAGCAAACCACTAAATGCAAAAAAACCAAAACATTTTGAATGGATGGGTTTTCAAAAATTGTTCTGGGTGGGTTTGCATTCCTCCTAAAGCAGAGGTAGAAAACTTCTCCAGCCTGGGGCCTCTTTATCTTCCCAGCAATCTCCCGGGGGTGGGAGGGGCCAGAGGCAAAAGTGGGCGGAGCGATAATATATATTTTGTTTTTGTACAGTGGGCTAGTTTCCCACACACACTCAGACACCCCTTTATAGTCTCCATTCAGGGGAACAAGAGGCTTTAGCAGAGTTCAAGGGCAAATTCCAGCCAGGCAAAAACCCCCGAGGATGCTTAGCAAGGCTGGTGAAGGGTTCGGCCTAGAGAAAGAGGGGGTGGCTGCAGAGGGAGTGTGGCCTGGAGAGAATTCCAAGGGCCAGATAGAGAGGGCTGGAGGGCCGCATTTGGGCCTCAGGCCTGCAGTTCCCCACCCCTGCCCTAAAAAATCACTCTGGCCGGTACCTAAGAGTGGATGCCAGACCAAGACCAGCTCCTGCAGAAGGAAGAAGCCTCCGTCAAAGAAGATAAAGAAGATTGGCAAAATTAACTATTGAACTATGCAGGACAAATTAGCAATTTGAAGCTCAGGAAAGAAAGAGACTTTGAGTTTATTAAAAAAAGGGCAATGTTTAATGCATACTTTTTAAGCTTTGTGTATAGGTTTCTACATTAGTATAACTTTTTAAAGTCACTTGTAATAGGATGAAGAAGGTTTTAAAATTGGATTGTTAAAAATATAAGGCGTTATAGACGTGCTTGAACAAATCTAAAATAATGAAACCAAGAAGGTGGGTGGAGGGAAGTCAAGCAAAAAGTAATGGTTTAAAAACATGTTTATGGTTTTTTCTTTTTTTGTTTTGTTTTGTTATTATAAAATCAATAAATTACTTATTTAAAAAACCACTCTGGCAATGCTGGTTGGTCCAGTTTTGTCAGTGGAGGCCAAGTGGCAATAAGCAGCTTCCACTGGTAAGGTGTCAAGTGCAACCCCTCCATACCCTCCAACATTTCTCTGAAGAAAATAGGGTCACACTTATCCATACGCAGGTAACGTCCAGATGAGCTTACTGGGATGTGCTACATGCAAAGCGTGTGCCTTTAAAGACCAGCTGGAAACACCACTTTAATTCAAAAGTTGCAGCTACTGAGGGTATGTGAATGGCATAGCCAAAAGTTGCTTTCACTAGATTCATTAAGTGCACGAGGTGGTTCCTTTGAACACCCAAGGTCCGTATAGTTAAAGCTATGGTTTTCCCAGTAGTGATGTATGGAAGTGAGAGTTGGACCATAAAGAAGGCTGATCGCCGAAGAATTGATGCTTTTGAATTATGGTGCCGGAGGAGACGCTTGCAAGAAGATCAAATCTCTCCATTCTGAAGGAAATCAGCCCTGAGTGCTCACTGGAAGGACAGATCGTGAAGCTGAGGCTCCAATACTTTGGCCACTTCATGAGAAGAGAAGACTCCCTGGAAAAGACCCTGATGTTGGGAAAGATGGAGGGCACAAGGAGAATGGGACGACAGAGGACCAGGTGGTTGGACAGTGTTATCAGCATGAGTTTGACCAAACTGCGGGAGGCAGTGGAAGACAGGAGTGCCTGGCGTGCTCTGGTCCATGGGGTCACGAAGAGTCGGACACGACTAAATGACTAAACAACAACAATACGCATCAGGCAAGCAATGATCATCCAATAAGTTACAGTCTTAATATTAGTACATTTTTGATACACTCAGACCCCAGGAACTGAGGGCTGCTACATCAAACAATACGTTGTTTTGAATTCATGCCTAATAAAGAGAAAACATATTTTTGTTGCTGCTGTACTAACTTATTTATTAGATTTCTATCTCCATCTTTCTTTTAAGGAGCGCAGGTTGGCTACATGGTTCTCTCCCCTTCTCCTTACAACAACTCTGAAAGATGGGTGGTGAGACTGAGAGATAGTGATGGACCCGAGGGTGCAGGTCATGGCTGGGTGGGGATTTGACCCCCAGTCTCCCAGGCCCCACACTATCTCTTTAACCACTTTGCCAGACTAGCTCCTAATTCTTCTAGTAGTAATAGTAACCGTGGCAATAACAAAACTGAATTAGCTCCAGTTGTGCCCAATAGGGAATGCCATTCAGCTACCTCTACAAACTTACAGAGTGGCTCCATGAGTCATATATTGTAATACACTTTGCCACATCCACATTTTACGTATTTAAGGGTCCGCCATGTGCGAAGAGGCCCTGGGGAGATCCTTTGATGTAGGCCTTGAAGGGGGATCTTACCTTCACTGAGAAAGTAGCAATAGCTCCTTAGATGGCTGGTGTCTCCCTCTCCTTCCCTGCCTCCCTCTCATCCCCTTTTACAGTTGCTAGTTTCAGGAAAGTTCAGCTGGTGCCGAAGCCAAAACTTCTTTGAGTTTTCCTTTCCAAGTGAGTATGTTTGGAGACCTCCACGTGGGAATCGTAGGAGGCAGAACAGAGAGCAAAAACTCGGGAGCCGATCGTTCTGAATGGGACAGATGGCAACTCTAGCCAAAAATAGCTTTTTCAAGAAGTGGAACACATGGTAAGTTGCATTAATTTTAATAATTGCTTTTTTATGCCTTGATTTTTTTTTAAGCTGGCAAGGACCTCTCTACCCAAGATAATTAGTATACTTCTCAGTTAGTGCTTTGCTGTTATTTTTTTCCTTCAAACTCTACGGTTACTGAAAGCTGCCCACTTATGTCAGGAATGCTGTGCAACTGTCGGATATGCATCAGAGCAAGGCTGGTGGGTTGGTGCAAGGCGCCTCCTGAGGAATAGCTCTGCTTCCTTTATCAGGAAAGTGCCCGCGAGATCCTGACAAAAAGGGATCTTTTGTTTTGTTACTAACATGGACAATTTTTGTGGGGGGGTAAAGGTAAAGGTAAAGGGACCCCTGACCATTAGGTCCATTCGTGACCGACTCTGGGGTTGCGGCGCTCATCTCGCTTTATTGGCCGAGGGAGCTTCCGGGTCATGTGGCCAGCATGACTAAGCTGCTTCTGACTAACCAGAGCACTGCACGGAAATGCCGTTTACCTTCCCACCGGAGCGGTACCTATTTATCTACTTGCACTTTGACGTGCTTTCGAACTGCTATGTTGGCAGGAGCAGGGACCGAGCAATGGGAGCTCACGCTGTCGCGGGGATTCAAACCACCAACCTTCTGAATGGCAAGGCCTAGGCTCTGTGGTTTAACCCACAGCACCACCCGCATCCCTATAAATGTTTTTAATAGCATTCTGTATCATCTGATTTTCAAAGATAGGTGGTGGGTAGTCCAACCTTCCAAGTTTGAGCACATTTTTGGATACAAGGACATTTTTAAGCTTCTGCAGCCATCATATAAGGCACATCGCTCTGTTGCAGACTAATCAGTGATCCAGGGATCTGATTCCTTAGTAATCTCGCCTTGCAAAATTGATGACTTTGAAAATGTGCATGAAATCCACCCTTTGCTGCAAAACACTTGGGGGGAAAAGCCTAGTCAGGTTCCTAGTAACAGCTGAAAGAGGGGCACCCTATTTTCCCCAAGGTTACTGGACTAAAATGCCACCAATGGGAGACAAGGATGAGTATTTGCCTTTTTGTCCAAAGGTGCAGTTTGTACTGTTACCCAAGATGGATGCCTCAGTGAGTTGAGACATGAAAAATCAGAAATACCACCAGAATAGAAAAAACATGCTTCAGGGGTGAAATAGAGAAAAGTTGATTCAGTTCCTTCCTTCTGCTGTAAGTCAAAGATGTTACTTTTGACAGGATGGCCAGTGAGCCGTGATTTATAACATTTTCATAGCATTTGTCCTGCTTTATTAAGTTTATTAGAAATACGGTGTGCATGCTGAGGTTGGGAATTCAATGAAATGGGAAGCCTCAGAAAGAGAGAGGGGAAGAGCCCAACCCTCTACATTTACTGGAAGAAGAAAACACAACTCTGAGGCCACATTCACACCATACATTTAAAGCACTATGATATCACTTTAAACTGTCATGGCTTCCCTCAAACAATTCTGGGAGCCGTAGTTTGTCAAATGCTGCTGAGTTGTTAGGAGGCCCCTATTCCCTTCACAGAACTTCAGTTTCCACAGTGCTTAACAGCCAATCCTTCCCATTGAATTCTGGGAATTGTATGCCCTGCTGAGTAGCAGCCTGAAGGAGCAGGAGGCAAAGTGACTCCACCTGCTGCTGATCAGCCTTCTTGCTCCTGATGAGAACCAGTTGGCTCCAGCTTTCTTAAACAGGGTTTCAGTCAGTTGCTGCAAACAACATTTGTTGTTCCTGGCCAGACCTTGCTGCTTCGTGCTTCTCATGACCTTGAACCCTTGGCTTTCTTGACCCCTGGATCATCTGACTACGTGAACTGAGATACTCCTGACCTCAGGACTGGATTGAATGTTGCCTACGGACTCTGCCTCCAGGCAAGTACTCTCCACTGAGACTCGGCTGGTTGGCTGGCTACTCCCTCCACTGAGCTCTGGTCAGTTAGTAAAGTATTTCTATTATTTTATTTGATCTGCCCCCCCCCCTCTCCTTGGCTACACTTATGCACCACTTTAAAAAGTCTCAAAACAACTTATAATTATAAAAGTGTACAGGATAGAAAATTTACAACACAGCAAACAGATAAAAGAACATTGATTGATTAAAAGTATTCCTCTTGGTGCATATTAAGTGGCTCCTTGCATGGGGGGGGAGGTGCAGAATAGTAGGGATGCGGGTGGCGCTGTGGTCTAAACCACTGAGCCTCTTGGGCTTGCTGATCAGAAGGTCGCCGGTTCGAATCTCTGCAACAGAGTGAGCTCCCGTTGCTCTGTCCCAGCTCCTGCGAGCCTAGCAGTTTGAAAGCATGCCAGTGCAAGTAGATAAATAGGTACCGCTGTGGCAGGAAGGCAAACAGCGTTTCTGTGCGCTTTGGCACTCATCATGGTCCTCTGTGTGCCAGTAGCAGTTTAGTCATGCTGGCCACATGACCTGGAAAGCTGTCTGGACGAACGCCGGCTCCCTTGGCCTGAAAGCGAGATGAGCGCCACAACCCCATAGTCGCCTTTGACTGGACTTAACTGTTTAGGGGTCCTGTACCTTTTAGGTGTAGAATGCAATCCATGCATCCATAGAAATGCTGCATTGTTATTTATGTAAGCTGGGGTGTAATGATCCTGTAAACAAGTTCTTAGTTTAATAAAAAGCATGTGACCTTATCCCAACGAAAGATAAGTGGATAACCAATTTCCACTTAGCTTTTGGCATGTGCATGACCTCGGAGGACAATGAGGGAAAGTCTTCCGTCAGACAATATATCCCAGAAAAGACCCTTGGAGATGGTGTTAGATCAATTAATTCAAATGGGATGAAGTCTCCTGTGGAAAATGGGCCATCTCTCACAGGGTAATTAAAATAGAAATGTTATACTATAATTAACCTCTCAGAATTCTCATAAGCTCTTTTTATGAGGTAAAATATTTCTTTTTTGGTTCTTTAAATTCTGGAGCCCTGTTGAATATAGAAAGGACAGATCCCATCTAGTTGTAAAGTTGTTATACACAGGCTGTGAACCTGGGAGGAAGAGCTGTTGGTCAGTCACAAAAATAATAGTCAATAGTAGGAAGAAACATTTCTTAAAAGCTTTTAATTATAGATTGCTTTCATGTGTGTAGGATTTTTGCATCTATGCTCACAAAGACCAGGGGCTTCAAAAAGCAAATGGCCTCTGAGGCGGGTTGGTGAGGGCTTGCCCATCACTAATTGGCATATCATTGGATGAGAAGATGGGGGTTGAAGTGAAAGTTCGTCTGTCAGGAAAAGGTCTCAAGTTCAGCATCTCTAGGTAGGCCTGAGAGAGTATTGTCCAAAACTCTGGAGAGAGCTGCTGCCAGTCAGTGCAGACATTGCTGGACTAAATGGCTTGACAGTTTGACTCATTATCAAGCAGCTTCTTAGATTTGTATGCATTTTCTAGTCAAAGTCACTGTAGAACCTGGATGGCTTTGGATGGTTTAAATTATTTCAATCTGTCTGCACATACGGTCCTCACAGCCCCCGGAAGTTTCAGTAGTTAAGGTGTAGCAGCCCAGTAATTCTATGGCTCCTTAACCTTGTGTTTGAAGGTCCTTCCTCGTTCTGAGCAGGATCCTGTCCCAGAGCCCTGCCTTGACAGCACCACTGCCTACCATGGATGAACGGGCTGAGAAAAGAAAGTTGTAATGCTTCTTCTCGGACTGGTGTCAGCCAGCGAGTGCCACAGCTCCCCGACCCCCGTCGCTCACCCTTGCAGGCTCGTTGCCTCAATAGCCAAAGTTTCAGCGTAAACCCACAGTTAGGTGTCCGGAAAGTGGCTTTGTCTTCAGAATTGCTGAGGCGATAGTCTCCCCCTAATCCTGCTGCGATTGCAAGGGTGTGGGTGTGTCCTAATGAAGATGCATGGCACCTATTATCCCGTTAGTGTTAATGGAAGGGAGAGACACCGATTAGCAGAAGAATGAACACCAGCCTATTATGCACAGTTAACATTAACCTGCTTGTGGAATGCTGAGGTATTTTTCTACAGAGTTTAAAGGCCTCTCCCTCACCGAGAGCTATTGATGCTCTCCAGGATGATGGACTCAGTAGTGTGACCCTTGAGTCACTTGCAAAGAAATGGCTCTTCACATTATTATTATTATGGATTTATTGGACCAAAGCATTTACAGTGGTACCTCAGGTTACAGACGCTTCAGGTTGCAGACTCCGCTAACCCAGAAATAATACCTCAGGTTAAGAACTTTGCTTCAGGATCAAATCGTGTGGCGGCAGCAGCGGGAGGCCCCATTAGCTAAAGTGGTACCTCAGGTTAAAAACAGTTTCAGGTTAAGAATGGACCTCCAGAACGAATTAAGTTCTTAACCTGAGGTACCACTGTATTTGAATACACTTATCTCTCCTTTTGATTCAAAATCCTAGAGGTCTCTGTTGGGGCCATGCCTGAAAGCTGCAGCTATAGTTCCTTGCGGTGCTCTGGCTATAGGCTCCACTTCCTGTTCAGTAAAGGTTGAACCACCATACTCTTGATAATGTGTCTGTTCTGGTTGACAGTTAACCTTTGCAAAATCTTCACTGCAAGATGTCCACTGATTTAATGCCGCCGCCGCCGCCTTGTCAGGCAGAGATTCTATACATTGAATATTCAATCTCACGTCTGTTGCAAACGAAACTTTTCCTCTGGGAAAGAGCTATACAGGCCATGTTTGGGAGCTTGGAGTATGAACTTCCTCCTCAGCTAATTATGAGCAAAGTGCATAATTAAGGACTCGGCTACATTAGTAAAGAAAAATAGTTTTAAATGTGTTATAACACCAGATAGCGCTGTAGAGTTCCGTCTTTCACCTGTGTGATTTCCCATTACTACTACTACTACTACTACTAATAATAATAATAATAATTTATTATTTGTACCCCGCCCATCTGGCTGGGTTTCCCCAGCCACTCTGGGCGGCTTCCAACAAAGATGAAAGATACACTAAAATGTCACATATTAAAAACTTCCCTGAACAGGGCTGCCTTCAGATGTCTTCTGTTTTTTTTTATTTTTATTATAAGATGTTTATTAAAGTTTTCAATATTAATACAATAAGAAAAAAAATCAAAAATAAAAAAGAGAAAATAACAAAAATACAAAAAATAAGAATAATTAAAAACACACAAAATTTCCATTACTTATTTTCCATTAACTTGTTTCCCAGACCTCCTCGTACCTCCCTTTTTTGTATTCCAATTCAAATTGTTAATTCAGCAAATCCTTATCGATAAATTTTAACCTGCTTCTAAACCTTTTTTTCCACATTCTCTTAAAACATTACAGCCAGAAACCACTTAATTTCTATCCGACATCATTCTAACATTCATTAATTTTACAGTGTTTCTGTAGATAGTCCTTAAATTTCTTCCAATCTTCTTCCGCTGACTCTTCTCCCTGGTCTCGGATTCTGCCGGTCATTTCTGCCAGTCCCATATAGTCTATCATCTTCATCTGCCATTTTTCCAGAGTGGGTAGATCCTGTGTCTTCCTAGATGTCTTCTGAATGTCAGGTAGATGTTTATCGCTTTGACATCTGATGGGAGGGCGTTCCACAGGGCGGGCGCCACTACCGAGAAGGCCCTCTGCCTGGTTCCCTGTAACTTGGCCTCTCGCAGTGAGGGAACCGCCAGAAGGCCCTCAGAGCTGGACCTCAGTGTCCGGGCAGAACGATGGGGGAGGAGACGCTCCTTCAGATATACTGGACCGAGGCCGTTTAGGGCTTTAAAGGTCAGCACCAACACTTTGCATTCTGGATTAGTTGTAGTTTCCGGGTCACCTTCAAAGGTAGCCCCACGTAGAGCGCATTGCAGTAGTCCAAGCGGGAGATAACCAGAGCATGTACCACTCTGGCGAGACAGTCTGCAGGCAGATAGGGTCTCAGCCTACGTACCAGATGGAGCTGGTAAACAGCTGCCCTGGATACAGATTTGACCTGTGCCTCCATGGACAGCTGTGAGTCCAAAATGACTCCCAGGCTGCGCACCTGGTCCTTCAGGGGCACAGTTACCCCATTCAGGACCAGGGAATCCTCCACACCTGCCCGCCTCCTGTCCCCCAAAAACAGTACTTCTGTCTTGTCAGGATTCAACCTCAATCTGTTAGCCGCCATCCATCCTCCAACCACCTCCAGACACTCACACAGGACCTTCACCGCCTTCACTGGTTCTGATTTAAAAGAGAGGTAGAGCTGGGTATCATCCGCATACTGATGAACACCCAGCCCAAACCTCCTGATGATCTCTCCCAGTGGCTGCATGTAAATGTTGAAAAGCATGGGGGAGAGGACAGAACCCTGAGGCACCCCACAAGTGAGGGTCCAGGGGTCTGAACACTCATCTCCCACCACCACTTTCTGAACACGGCCCAGGAGGAAGGAGCGGAACCACTGTATGACAGTGCCCCCAGCTCCGAGCCCCTCAAGACGGTCCAGAAGGATGTTATGGTCGATGGTATCAAACGCCGCTGAGAGATCCAGCAGAACTAGGAAACAGTTCTCACCTTTGTCCCTAGCCCGCCGGAGATCATCAACCAGTGCGACCAAGGCAGTTTCAGTCCCATGATGAGGCCTGAATCCTGACTGGAAGGGATCCAAATGGTCCACTTCTTCCAGGCGTGCCTGGAGTTGTTCAGCAACCACTCGCTCAATCACCTTGCCCAAGAATGGGAGATTTGAGACTGGGCGATAATTGGCCATCGTGGCCACATCCAAAGATGGTTTTTTAAGAAGCGGTTTAATAACCGCCTCTTTCAGCGGGTCTGGGAAGGCTCCCTCACGGAGGGAAGCATTCACCACCCCACGAAGCCCATCGCCCAGTCCTTCCCGGCTAGCTTTTATAAGCCAGGATGGGCAAGGATCCAGGAGACAGGTGGTTGGCTTCCCTCGTCCAAGCAGCCTGTCCACATCCTCGGAGGTAACAGATTGGAATTGATCCCACACAACTTGACTAGACAGGACTCTAACACTCTCCCGCCCTGGCCCTGCTCCCACGGTGGAGTCTACTTCTTCCCGAATCTGAGCGATTTTATCTGCAAAAAACTTTGCAAAATCATTGCAGGAGATCATGTGGCCCATACTGGGCCCCAATGTCGCAGGTGGTTCCGCTAAATTGTGAACCACCTGAAAAAGTCTCCTGCTGCTGTTTTCTGCAGATGCAATAGAGGCGGTGAAGAAAGTCTTCTTCGCCGTCGCTATCGCCACTTGGTAGGCTTGACGTTGAGCTCTAACCTGTGTCCGGTCAGATTCGGAATGAGTTATCCGCCACCGGCGCTCTAGCCATCTCAACGATTGTTTCATTGCCCTCAGATCTGTGGAAAACCACGGGGCTCTCCGGGCTCCATGCAATCGGAGAGGGCGCTTCGGAGCCAAACAGTCAATAGCCCTGGTTAACTCCACATTCCAGCGGGCCACCAGGGAATCGGCTGAAAGGCCATCAACATGGGATAAAGCATCCCCTACCACTCTCTGGAACCCATTTGGATCCATTAAGTGGCGGGGGCGGACCATCCGAATCGGTCCCACCTCCCTGCAGAGGGGATGGGTCGCAGAGAAGTCCAGTTGCACCAGGAAGTGATCTGACCATGGCACTTCTTTCGTTTCGCTTTTACTTAGTGTCAGATCACCAACATCCATAGAGGTAAACACCAGGTCCAAGGCATGTCCGCGGCTATGGGTTGGGCCAGACTTATTCAGGGACAGCCCCATGGAGGCCATGCTTTCCACGAAGTCCCGAGCAGCCCCTTGTAAGGTCGTGTCGGCATGGATGTTAAAATCCCCTAGGACAACCAAGCTAGGTGTCTCCAGGAGAACATCCGCCACAACCTGAAGCAGCTCGGGCAGGGAATCCTTGGTGCAGCGGGGAGGTCGGTACACCAAAAGGAATCCTGTACTGCCCCTATTACGACGTTTACAACACGTTTTCCTGAAATCTTTTGTTTGATGTGTCTAGATGTCAGCTTGAACACCCACAGTAGTTGTGTCACAACCACCCTAAGATGGCTGAAATATACCTGCTGGTGGAAGATTAGGTTCCACATGAGATGTTAGGGGTGCCACCAACAAATCTAGGGAAAGAGCATCCT
Organism: Podarcis raffonei; assembly: GCF_027172205.1. Taxonomy (NCBI): domain Eukaryota; kingdom Metazoa; phylum Chordata; class Lepidosauria; order Squamata; family Lacertidae; genus Podarcis; species Podarcis raffonei. Next base: position 24,795,961 of record NC_070613.1, on the reverse strand, counting down.
GTGTTGCTGCCACTGCCTGGGGTTGCCATATGTCCGGGAAATCCTGGACATGTCCTCTTTTGGGAGGCCAACATGCCCATCTGAGGGGATTTTTACATTTTAAAGGAAATGTTCAGGTTTGAGGGTTTTTTTGGGGGGGTGGCTCAGGCTCAGGTGAGGGCAGCTTGGGCCTGTGTGCCTTTCCCCCCAGCTTGGTCTGTCCTCTTTTTTTTGCTCTTCAAGACATGGCAACCCTACCACTGCCAGGTAAATTTTGAGGGAAACGGGAGGGACAAAATGAAAGAGGATCCTGTGCAGGGAATGGGCCTGCATAGCATCTTCATTATCATCCAGGAGCACACCTGGACTATGAACTTGCTCCTTTAGGAGGGGTGTGTGCCTCCAGCCAAAATGCAATTGACCAAATATCCAGACTTGGGGAACTACCCACCACAGGGTCTTGCCAGGATTATCACTCAGTTTCTTACACTGCGCACAGGTACAAGCTCTCTGTTGTACACGTGTTTGCATGAAAAAGCCTAACTTGTTGATTTGTACAGCCCAGCTATTTGTGTACACAGGTAGCTAGGTGGTACACTATTGCATTTGAACAACTGTACAAATGTACAACTAAACTGTTTGTGTACAGAGGTGCACAGATTGTACACTGAAGCAATAAGGCTTCTGAATACCAGTAGCCAAAAACCACTGGAGAGGTTGTACTTGAGTCCTGCTTTCTGGCTTCCAACAGGATGCCAAATTGGATGGGCCACTGGCCTGATCCTGCAGGCTGCTCTTATGTTTTTCAGGATTCACAAATGGCCCCATGGGATCATACTACACATTTCCTATATTCCCCCACTGCTGATCTTCACCATTTCACAACTGAACACAACAAACCCTAAACTTGCTAGATAGATAAGTTTATAACATGCATATGCTGCAGTCCTTGTTGACTAATGACATCAAAAGAATTTTTTTAGCATTGCCTGACAGCATTTAAGTGCTTTGTTTTACAGGACCATATATATATGTATAAAATTGACATGCATGATATTTAATACTAGTTGTTGTTCAACGTTTTCTTCTAGGATTAGCCAATAAAAAAAAAGTCAATATAATTATGCACGCAAATGATGTAGCTGGATGTTCTTCAGCATCAGGCCTTCAATATCTGACAGCATATCAAAATAACTCTTGAATGGTGTGCCTGCCATCCACTTGAAAGGCTCGGTTGATTAATTGTCACACCAGGAGGGGTGTTGATGCATGGCGCTGTCAGCCACACAGAGCTTAATTTGAGCAAGGCTCAGCCCAGAAACTTTTTTCTTAAATGCCAATGGAGAATGCGAAGCACGGTGAAAGAGGGCGATGCATTCCTGAGCATGTGCAAAGTGCTCTTCCCCTCCCTACCGCCAGTCAGCCTGCACTCCTGTTCCAAATCGGAGGGCAGGGCAGGGCAGCCTGCATTAGTGGAATGAAAGCTATTTGGCTCAGGATTTCCGAGGGATTCAATTTTAGTTAGGAGGGCATGGTGAGTTGCCGTATTTTTCGCTCCTGACCATAAAACGCACCTAGTTTTTAGAGGGGGAATGCAAGGAAAAAAATATTATCTAAAGGGAGCACTGAGCAGAGCCTGTATGCATCCCAGGTTCTGCTCAGCGCTCCCTTTTACGAGCCGTGTGGAGCGTGGAGCACTTGCAGGCTTTTCCCTGAGGAGGGAGAAGGGCAGCTTGTCACTGATGGGCTGCCCTTCTCCCTCCTCAGGGAAAAGCCCCCAAGAGCCACACACACGCTCTGCGCGCTCTTTAAAGGGAGTGCTGAGCAGAGCCTCCCGCCTGCATTCACTCCGTAAGACGCACACGCATTTCCCCTTACTATTTAGGTGGGGAAAAGTGCGTCTTATAGAGCGAAAAATATGGTACATCGTTCAGTGGCCCAACACCCGCTTTTCATGCAGATGATTCCAGCATCCCCAGTTAAAGCAAAGGTTTCAGGTAGGTGGGGAAGGCCCCTCACCTGATCCTCCTGCAAGCTTCTGCAGCCAGCCTGAGCAGCCAGCCAAGAGCTGGATGGACCAAGGGTCTGATTCAGTAGTACAAGGCATCCAAGCAGGCCTACTCCTCAGCTAGGGATGCTTCAAGAATAAGCTTATGATGAACCCCTAATCTGCACCTTCTGGGTGAATGTGCAGATTGGAAGGCAGTTGTACTTTGGTTCTGCACTTTCTCTGAATTCTATGATGCTGTTTTTGGCTCCGAAACGGATGAAATCATGTTTACTAATGTATATTTCAGGATGATGTGCCTTTATAAATGTGTATTTTGAGAGAAGTAAGTTTAGAAAGGCACATTTTCTGAGAGTCATCCAAAATACATATTTATATACACATTTTGGTGCGGATTAAAAAGGAATGCATATTAACGAAGAAATGGGATAGAACAAATTCACCTCTGAATACATGCAAAGGTGATACAGACAGGAAACGGACTGATCTGTCCAACCCTCTCTTCGTTTTAGAAATTAAGCCCTGTAGCTGCATCTATAGGATATCTAAACATTAATCTAGATTTGAATAAAAGAGCAGGAATTCCTAAATGCCTTCATAAAGGGCAAGCAGTGTTGTAGAGATGTTGCACTCCTGTATTCTGCTCTTCTTTGCATTTGCAATTCAACCATCTTGTCTTCTGGCATTTGAATTGTTGCCTACAGACTATAAATGAGCTAATAATAATAACACAGCAATAATAATAAAAATAATGTTGTTTGCTGCATAGAGAGTAACCAAGTGACTTACATTTTAAGAGCATAGAGTATATAATAAAATCAGGAAAACAGAACAATGAATTATAATAAAAGTCATAGACAATGAAGATTATTACAAATTATTACTTTCCTTTCAGCCTAAGGTCCCAGGGTGTGTTACAGCAACTAAAACACAACATTAACATTAAAACACAATTATTGCACAATATTAAAAACAGTTTAAGACTACTTAGAATAACTTAATCCATCCAAAAAAAAAAACCCAACAAAACTTCAGCATCAAAGACATCAGCAATAGAAAGCAAAAACATCTTAACTCGATACCTACATTAACATTCATCACTTAATGATGGCTCTCATTAAATAGTTTCCTGTGTTAGGCAGGGCACTTGAGTTTCATCATGCTCCATGCAGGATCTGTGAATCACCCCTGCAAGGTGAATGCACCTTGATGTTGAAGCTGATGAGTTGTGGAGATGTATTTGTGAACAGTTTGGGATCTGATTGAAACAAACAAATAGCCACCTGATGTTCAAACCACTTAGCAGGGATGGGGAACTTGTAGCTTTCCAGTCGTTGTTGCACTGCAACTCCCATCAACTTCAGCCTGCCTGGCCCATGCTCAGGAGTGATGGGAGTTGTTGTGCGGCAACATTTGGAGGGCTGCAAGCTCCTCTGCCCCTGACATATATGGTATGCTACCCTGGGTCAAGATCCAAGGGAGCTAGGCGAGAGAACAATGTGTTCATCCGAGGAGGAGTAACAAGCAGTAACAAGATGATTAGGCTAGGGGAAGCCAATATGGTGCTCTCCAGATGTTTGAGATGACTACTCCCACCATTCCTGAGAATTGGCCACGTTGGCTGGGACTGATGGGAGTTGTTGTCCAAAACATCAGGAAGGCACCAGCTTGGCGAAGGCTGACATAGAAGAGTTTCCACACGGCCTGGATTCCTGATGGCCACCTTGCAGCTGCCTGAGCCTGTGAGCCAGGTCTTGGCTTCTTCTCTGTAGGTGACTTAGAAATTGACTACAAACCTTTGATTTCCACAATGTTTCGTTCCCTGCCAAAGCACAGCTCTGGTTCTTTTAAGGGCTTGATCGTATTTTTAGCACTTCCTTCAGCAATTGTTGCATGGCTGCCTCTGAATTATTTGGAATCTTAATTGGTGGAGCAGATGCAAGAGCAAGGATAGGAAAGAGGGGGGAAAGAGAAAGAAATCCCTGCTGAATTTTCAAGGACGTGCTTGTCAGGTCTTTGGGAGACATTTATGCTCTAAGGTAACACTGGAAATGTTTTTTTTCTTGTATGTTACGAGCAATGGAATGATTCCCCCCCCCCCAGTGCTGCACCTTAGTTATTTTGCTTTCTGTTCCAGCTAGCAATATCATACCCAGGGCATATAAAGGATAAATATTGCATTTTGGATATCTCCCCAGCCTGCCATTCCATTCTAATGATATAACAGATAGACCCACTGACAATTGAGTTTCTGCCCTGGCCCGACAGTTGTAAATGCCCCAATTTCAAGTAAAAAAGATTTGATTTTTGTGTCCGGACTCAGAATAGATTAGCCTTGGGTCCACACACTACACAATAAGCAGCTGCAGTTCCGTAAATGAGCAGAACATGAATGCAACACAACGCTTTAGATGGCGAAGGAGTAACACTGGAGGTTCGTTGGGGAGAATGTAGGAGAAGATAACCTCTACCAGTTGCCAGAAACAGCGGGAGAGGAGCATGGCCACCGTGAGAACAGAATCATAGAACCAACTGTAGGGTTAGAAGGGACCTTGTGGATCATCTAGCCCAGCGATGGCCAAACCTGGCCCTCCAGCTGTTTTGGGACTACACTTCCCATCATCCCTGACCACTGGTCCTGTTAGCTAGGGATGATGGGATTTGTAGTCCCAAAACAGCTGGAGGGCCAAGTTTGGCCATCACTGATCTAGCCCAATCCCCTGCCATGCAGGAATATGCAATTGTCCCATCTCATGCTCGAATCTGCATCCTTGCCATTATCAGCGCCACACTGTAACCAACCGAGCTATTTAGGATGCTGGGCTCGATGGATTGGCTTCATCCAGCAGCTTCTTAGTTTCTTAACCTCTCCCCTTTCTACCAAGCACGCTTTATGATATGTTATTGACATATGGAGGCACCCTACTTGTAGCTTAAGTGGCTTACAGAACAGTTTTCCTGCCTCAATTTCCCACCCTTAAAAAAATGTGTATGACTGGCAAGTGCCCAAATGGAGTATCTCGACTGCAGTTCACTAAGACACAGGTGCATCCCCATGGCCCTATTTTTATCACTGAAATGTTAGAAGATATGCAGAAACGATTTAATAAGCAGCTTACACTTTTGAGAAATCCCAGTTTTAAAATTATATGGACCTGAAAGGAGGAAAACTTGTTTCAAAAATGCGTTTAATGACTGGTGACTGGGTGTTTACAAATGGGACCTGCAAGATCTTGACTGTGAGTGTCATGTAGGGCTTTATTCACGCTTACCTTTCTCTGCTCCGACACGAGTGTTGAAGCCTGGAGCTCTGCCCGGAAAGAGTCGGGCAAAAGCTAAGTGTGGCTAAGTCCATAGGGGTTGGAGTGCTGCCTTAGGAACCTGGGAGACACGAGTTCAAATCCCTGCTGAGCCATGAAGCTCACTGGGGTGACCCTTGGCCAGTCACTGTGTCTCAGCCTAGCCTACCGTGCAGGGTTCTTTAGAGCAGGCATCCCCACACTCGGCCCTCCAGCTGTTTTGGGACTACAGCTCCCATCATCCCTAGCTAACAGGACCAGCAATCAGGGATGCTGGGAGTTGTAGTCCCAAAACAGCTGGAGGGCTGAGTTTGGGGGTGCCTGCTTTAGAGGGTAAAATTGGGGAGGGAAGAAAAACTCTGTAGGACACCTTGAGCTCCTTGGAGGAAAGCTGAGATAGAAATTATTATTTTGGGGGAAAACACCCTTGCAGCATGAAGTGCTCCTGTTCATTGTGCCAGCCAGTTGCCCATGCCCTCCTCTCCAATGGTCCATTCCATCCCCTCTCTCAGTTGGTTTCCAGTCATTGGTTGTTTGGAGCTCCCCCCCACCCAATACCTTAGGCTTTTTTCCCTCCCCACCAAAAAATTGTTGTACTTCTGCAGCTCTTCATGTTTCCACAAGGCTGCTAATGCATCCCTTTTGTGTGAGGTTAGCCCCAGAAGTTGTTGGGACTGCCTATCACCCCTGACAGTGGGATGTCGAATGTGTTTTAAAGGTACAGGGTGTATGCAGCCATTGTTAAAGGTCCAGGTCTGGTGTTTTGGAGTCAGAATCACAGAAGCTTGTTTTAAATGAGCCCAAGAAGTTGTCACAGCTTCTGTTACATATTTAATGCAAAACCAAAATGTAGTCTGGGCTGATATTCCCCCCCCCCCCATGCCAAAAGATCTTAAAAGGTTTGCAACAGGTTGCAAAGATCTTGAATTTAAGAGGGAGAAAACACAGGTTTTGGCACTAGAGCACAATTTATGACTGCACATTTTTTGTTTAGCTGTTAGACTCCTACCAGATGGAAACTTTACTTGTCGTTTTTATGTAGTGCCACCATATTTTATTTTTTTATTTTAAAAAAGTGGTCGGGAGACATTATTTCAGATATAGATGTCAGCTGCTTAATCACCTCCCAACTATGATTTCAAGGTCTGGATGTGGAGCAGGCTTTATGTAGATAAAAATATTTCCTTCGGTAAAATCCACACACTAATTTAGAACAATCCTTCAATCCAAGTTTCTTTTTTTACAGAGGAGATTAAATTCTATTTAGGTTCCTCTCTTGTTTGCTACATTAAAAGACAATTAAACATTGGCAGAAAGTTTTTTCTTCAAATGGGAAAGTTTCTTTAAAAAAAAAGCATCTAGCAGCTGGTAGCCCTCCTCAGCGATAACGCTTCCCCATTTCCCACCCAAATTTACAGGGAAAGGGGGGTTGTTTAAGGAAAGCATTGTGACACACCAATAAGGAAGGAGAAAAGCTGATTAAAATTTATCACGTCTTACGCAGAAAGTGCCATGTTTTAAATGAGGTTCCCTAGTAGGGCTAAAAAGATGAAGCTTGGGGTTGTTGCCAATGCTTGATACACTCAGAGTAGACCTACTGAAATCAATGGTCAGGACTTTGATTCATTCAGTGGGTCCGAGTAGAATTTGGTTGGATACAATTCTTAGCCCCTTTTTTGCTGGTGGTGCAGGTCATTTCCTTCCATTTTGGGAACTGGGGGCATTGGATGAACGGTTCTGAGACCTACAGATCCAGTTGTACGTGTGACTGAGTTTGCGTCGGTTCTTCTTGGTGCACCCAGAATTAGGAAGGCCACTTCCACGTCATCAATGGGGCGGGCCAAAGATTCACATGGTTTGTTATTGAATGTTGCTGTTGATGATGTTAATATGAATTTAGGAAATTGATAATTATTTCATTTTATTCATTGACTGTGCATCCGGGCTGTAAACTGTCATGGCAGTCCAAGAGAACTTGAAGACACCAAACTAGCTGAGCTCAACTGGCAACAGTTAATGTAGCAGTGACATCAGTAGTTTGGTGGTAGATGAGGCTTCCTTTTTATGCAGAAAGTTGCACAGACGTCACCATTTTAAATGATCTGTTGTGTGGCAATGCTGGAAAAGCGCTCTGCACAAGATAATTGAGAGCCTTTGCCAGTCAGAGAGGACTTTACTGGTCTAGATGGACCAATGGACTGACTCAAGATAAAGCAGCTTAATGGATCTCCTTATATTTTTACTAATGTAGCAGAGTCCACAGTAGGTAACATTATAAATGCGTTATAACACTGACACCAGATGGTGCTGTAGAGCTAAAATCGGAACTCTTGACATTTTCCATTGTAGTAGTAGTAGTAGTAGTAGTAGTAATAGTTTATTATTTATACCCCACCCATCTGGCTGGGTTTCCCCAGCCACTCTGGGTGGCTTCCAACAAAATATTAAAATACAGTAGTCCGTCAAACATTAAAAGCTGGTAGCCCTCCTCAGTGATAACTGCCTTCAGTTGTCTTCTAAAAGTCTGGTAGTAATTGTTCTCTTTGACATCTGGTGGGAGGGCATTCCACAGGGCGGGTGCCACTACCAAGAAGGCCCTCTGCCTGGTTCCCTGTAACTTGGCTTCTCGCATCAAGGGAACTGCCAGAAGGCCCTCAGCGCTGAACCTCAGTGTCCGGGCTGAACGAAGGGGATGGAAACAGGTTTTTTCAGAGCATTTTCAGAATGTTTTTTTTAATAGCTGTGTACATGCAGCCTGTGTTTGCCCACTCAAACATTATTTTTTAAAAATGCAATTAAGAAGATGTACCACATATAACTGAACCTACTTCCTCTAATACAAATGAAACATGCCACAAAATCCAGGAAAGGGGAGAAGAAAGCAACATATGGTACAAAAATGATTTTATTTGGAGTATTACATAAAATATGATTGAGACACGGTTTGGTGCTGCAATAAAGTGTAGCCAGCTGTGTGAATTAGTTAAGCCAAAAGTGCATTTCATACACGTTCTGAGAGTCAATAAAGTGGTTTACATTGGATCAAACGGCTATATGATTTAAGCAGAAATTAGTAATTATAATGGATTACTTAGCCAATGCAGTTTACACTTTGTGAGTAGCTGTGGATATAAAAAGGTATTCCTTGTTTTTATTTTATAAAACATCCATTTCTGCTAGCAAAAAAGTATATAAAAGAATTGGACATGCAAAAAAAAAAAAAAAAAAAAGAATTAGAGGAATGGTGAATACAGGTGGCTTATTTGTTCTTGGCAGCTAAAGGCTTCCGGCTGATCTTCTTGGACTTGTCATTGTTCTTCTTGGGTGGTTCGGGGTTCGCCTGCATGTGTCTGCCATAAAGGCTATGGAGAAACAAGGAACACAAAGAACATGTTTAGTACCTTCCCTGAACTCAGGTCCAGCATATAAAACAATTATTACTGTCATCATCATTGTTAATTTAGTTATATCCAGCTTTTTCCTCTGATGGGACTCAAGGAGGCTTAGAAAACAAGAGCATCATTTTATTAAAAATCATCGGTCCTGACAACCACCTCATCCTCCATTTGTGATTGTGTTGGAGATGGCTCACTGGGAATGAGCCTATTCGTCACACATCCTTGTTCCATATGTATGCTGTTGTCTTGCAATAATAATAATAATAATAAATGAAAAATACATCCCAAAAATAACAAGGCTTGTTTATCCATTAAACAAGGATCCAACTAGTCTGATCAAATATCTAGGCCTCAGCTGCCCCCAAGAATCACTACCCCACAGGGCACCATCATTTGGGCAGTGGTTCCTCCCAGGTTTCTTGCAGTCCTTCACAATGGAAGGCTAATGGGAAAGGTGTCACAGTTGACACTGGCAGAGAAATTAAAACAGAATAACTTGTGCAGGATGGGTGGGTGGTCAGAATGACCAATTCTGTGGACATGTGCTGGATGTTCATAATGTTCATCAACCACGAGGAATGTGACGACAAATTGCTGGAAACATAATGCTTTGGAAGGATTGACTCCTGCTTGCTTGAACTTGGAAATGAGATTTCAAGGTCAGTTCTGTGCTCTGACCCCCCCCCTTCTAAGACCACGGTAGCCAAAGCGGTAGACTCGAGTTCCCACCATCCTTGACCATCAACCATGTTGGCTGGGGCTGATAGCAGTTGGAGTCCATCATCTGGAGGGGACCAGGCTGGCTACTCCCGTTCTAAAACGCCATCCTATTGTGTAACCATATGCCAGCAGTTTGTTTGTATTCAGTTCATGTTCTATTTGTTTTTGTTGTTAAAATTTGTGTGTGTGTGTGTGTGTATGCATATATATATATATATAGAGAGAGAGAGAGAGAGAGAGTGTATATATATATATATATATATATATATATATATATATATATATATTCTATCTAATTATATCTTTTTTTAAAAAAAACAAAACTATTTCTACATGCTATGACATTTCTACTACTTCCAAGCCAAAGCATAAGCGTTTTTACACAACAGTTTTGCAGGAAGAAGATCCAGGCTTCTTAATTCTTAACCTTGGAGACATTGACAAAAATTGGGTTGAATTGGCAAGATGGAATGTCGATGTAACAGAGAGTGAACTGGCTGCGTAACCAGAATACTCGAGGGCTTGATAAAGTGACACAGAGCAATGGTGTCAGAGTCTTCTCTGCCTGCTCACACATGATGGATTGTTGCAAGAGAGCTACCAACACATCAATGCCACATTAATACAGACCCCTGATTAAATGTTGACGAAGTATCCTACAATTAAGATTGCTGGCACTCACAGGAAAGCTAAATAGACTCTAAGGCTGAGAGGATTTACACTGAACACCAGAGAGCAATTAATGGATAATTTATGAGTAATTCCTACTTAAAGCAAAATTAAAAGCCTTCGAGACAAAACAGGATACAAATGTAAACTTTCTCTGTTGACAAAGAACCTTTTGGAAGATACTCTGTGTGTCAAGAAAGAAAAGAGATCCCCAAACTTTCTTGTTTTGAAAGGGGACTGCTCTGGCGGAAGTGATGGGACTAGCTCAAGAAAAACCCGGCACCTGTTGTGTGCAAATATATTCTCAACCAAGCCTGACACTCAGCCTTCAGAATGAATTACTCTTTCTTCTTTCAAAAGCCAAACAGTCACATTCTGGAAGGGCATTGGGGAAGGGCTGTAACTCAGTTGCGGAGCACATGAACTATGTTCAAAAAAATTCCATGCTCAATTCTTAGCATCTCCAGGTAGGTCTGGCAGAGACCTAAGTTTGAGAGTTGTTGCCAATCAGTGCAGACAAGGGTTGGGAAACCTGTGGCCCTCCAGATGTTGGGCCAAGGTTCTTGATCAGTTGGTCATGGACCAAGATCTAGGTGGTCTTGGAGGAAACTGGTTTTCTAGATCCATTTCAGTTAGGGTTTAGGCCTGATTTTGGCACAAAAACTGCTTTGATCACCCTGTATGATGGGAGAGAGACAGGGGAAACAGTTCCCTGTCAATTCTCCTCAACTTCTCAGCAGCTTTCAATACCATCAACCATGCTAATGGTTCTGGAGCGGCTGTCCGAGTTGGGGGTTCAATAAGGCTTATGCCCAGGTAAGTGGGGTTAGGACTGCAATCTTAGTGCTTCAAAGAAACAGATGAACTCCAACCATCCGTTCTTCCCAGCAAGTGCCATCATAAAGTAAACTAGTAATTATTATGATTATTTGCATTTATTTACCACTTGCTACATAAAATGTCTCAAAGCAACTTAGAATTGCATTCCAGGCTCTTTTCAGTGTATGCTGACAAAGAAAGACACACAGATGTAACCATGATAACGTGGAGGCAACAATAAAAATTATTCATTAAGTATTTGCAATAACAGGATGGTAAGATAAGAATCACAGAAATAAATCTGAGTAGCCAGCCACTTATAGTGCAGGGGACACAACTATCTAGGTTGCACTGCCTGACCCTTGAGTGTGTGTGCAAAGGCCAAGAGAACAAGCATAGAGCGAGGCCTCCCTAATGATTCTATCCTGATTTATACAGATATGTGTGTGTGCAAGTATCAGAATCTACACTGTGCAAAGAAACTCTGATTATTATGTATTTAAAATGTAAAAATAAAATAAAATACACTGAATCCTAACAAGTTTCCATTTGTCCTTCCTGTTAACGCTTCATGTTCACACATTAGCTGTTGATTATATAAGGCCAAGTTAAAAGACTAGCCTGCAAATTACTCTCCCCACAACGGTCAGTTTAAATGGGATGCTCCATGCAAATCTCCGCAGAGCAATAATGAGATCATAGCATAAAACCAAGATTTCATGTCCTTCAGACGTCTGTAATTATGCTGTGTGGCTACTAAAAAGTTGTTGGCGCTATAATCGTAACTGATAAATGGCACAGCCTCTCTAAACAACGGCACAGCCAGAACCTCCACGTTGTGTGCAGATTCCTCATTAAGGAAAAGGGCAAATAGTTTTCTAGAGGATTTAATGTCAAGTCTGAAAATACTTTTTTTTAAAAAAACAACAACAACCCAAAACCCTCCATAATAAGATTTTCTGGGTTTTTCTTTGCTATACAGTCTGGTTATAAATACACTCTCTGCAACAGCACACAAGTGTATATAATATGTAAATCTATAAACGAAACAAAAAAAGGTATCTGAAGAAACACCGTGCAGTCTCTACCCTGCCCCACTGAGGGTAACAAATGAGAACGCTCTGGCTGCTACAGCAAAACTAACAATAAGGGAGAAAGATGCTCATTAAACTTCATCATTCTGTCCACTTTAATGATGCCTTTACTTAATAAAAATTCCCTGAGCAGTTGCAGGGATATTAGGCAAGGTCTTTGGTTATGTATCAGGGGCCTAAGCTGTCACTAGCAAGCCTGCAGTTCAGGAGGGGCATTCCCAAGAGGAAGGAGCAAATACAGCCTCCTTTGTAATAAATGCAAAGAGAATCAATAACTGCAGCTTGGTACATTACTTAAGCATTTAAGAAAATAGGTGATCTGTCTAAATTAAAGTGCGAAGTGCTAAATGCTGCAATTTAAAGCATAAATCAAGAGGCCTGAAAACCTCAGACACTGAAGCTATAAATCCTTTTATTAAGGCTTATAACTTTAACAAGGGCTATTAAAGGGGCTGGAAAATGTGAAAATATTTTGAAAGTAATTCCACTCCCAGTTAGGTTCCTTTGCTAAGCACTGAAAATGTCAAAAGGCCAAGGCTATGCTTTTTGAAATGGTTGGGCTGAAAGGGAAAGAGAACAAACTCAACTACAAATAGATACGGTGCTCTTGGGGGAAACACTCTACATGTTTGTGCATGAGTTAGTTTCAGCTGATTTTGGATGCAACAGTCTATTATTATTAATGATTATTATCATCCCCATCACAAAACTGGCTGATGAAGCCTTAAGTTATGAAAATATGGCAATGCAAGATGCCACCTTAGAAATAGGAGGTTTATGCCTCTCTGGGAAAATGCATTGATTTCTCACTGCATGGTTAAGCCACATACTCAGTCCTGGAGAAAGTGCCGTTTTTTAGATGCTTTAGCAGTATGCCTGAGCGAAATAACTTGCACAGCAGAATGAAAATATTCCTCCAGATTTCAGAATTGAGACATCGCTCTCCTCTAGCCTGCCTCAGACATATTTCATCACATTGGCTTGATGCCACAATATTTTGGTCTATTCTGGAATAACACACCTATATTTTCAGCATTTGGTCTCTTACAAAAACCAAGCATGTATTTCAAAATGGGCAAGAAGGGGGGGAGGCAGTGTTACTGACATGCTGTGCCAGACAGTTACGACTCTGCCTTGAGACTTTTGTGTTTAACAGGGAAAAGCTCAGGAGGGGAAGGGAGGGCCATATATGGTAGGGTTGCCATATTTAAAAAAGTGAAAATCCAGACACAAAAGTTGTTGAGGGTTTTGTTTTGTTTTTTTTCAAAGTTGTTGAAATTTCTGAGCTATTTTTAAGGAAAATCACCAAAAACAACACTGCCGACACGGGTTGCCATATGTCCGGATTTTCCTGGACATTTTTAGCGATTTCCACCCGGACACTGCTTCCGACTACAGTATTCCAGCTATGTCTGGGAAATCCCGGATGTATGGGGACAGGGGTGTGGGGTTGCTGCATGTTTCTCTGTTACTCTAGGCAGTGTTTGAGCCCCCACACTTTCTTTTGAATTCTCGAGCAGGGTTACCATCTTCAAAAGCCTTGACTCCCCAGGTGGTTGCCTTACAAAAACTTTGCCCGCAGAGCAAAATGGGGTCAATCATTAGGTTATTTAGGTAAAGGGGCAATTCCTGTGTAGTAGGGCCAGTCAACCTCTATAGTCTTTTGGCCCAGAAGATTCCGAATTACCTCTAGATGGCCCTATTATACCCACTGGTATCACTCAGCTAAAAGAGCATCATGTGCTCTATTGTGTGGATGAAAACCAGTCACCTGACTTCATTGTGAAATCAGGCGACAGCAAAAGTTCAAAGAGTATGGCCCCAAGCAACATACTGCTCCTTCAGAGGAAGTGTAACCCCATCAAGAGCAGGCAACCTCCTATCCATCCAGTCTAGCGAACTGCCCACTAACAGTGCTTCAGTCTTATCTGGATTGAGCTTCAGTTTATTAGCTCTCATCTAGCCCATTACTGAGACAAGACAACGGTCCAGCACATCCACTGCCACACCTGCAGAAGTAAAGGAGTAGAGCTGTGTGTCATCAGTATATAGCAGACAACATACTCTCAAACTCCAGATGACCCCACTCAGTAGTTTCATGTAAATGCTAAACAGCATGAGGGATAAAATAAAACCATGAGGAACCTCACACTGAAGGCTCCACAGGGCCAAAGAGAACTCCTCCATCACCCCCCTCTGGAAATGACTACCCAAGTAGGACCAGAACCATGGCAAAGTGGTGCTACCTACTCCGACTCAGACAGTTGCTCCAGAAGACAACCATGGTTGATGATATCGAAAGCCACTGAGAGGTCAAGGAAAATTAATAGGAGCGCATTTCCCCTGCCACTCTTACATCTGTCATACAGGGTGACCAAAAGCAGTTTCTGTGCCAAAACCAGGCCCAAACCCTGACTGAATTCATGATTGGATCAAGAAAAATCAGCTTTCTTCAAGACTGCCTGGATATGGTCTGTGCTTTTCTTATGCAGGCTCTCTCTCTGTTTCTCTTAAAAATGGACAGGAAACCATCAAAAGTTGGAAAGCTTTCCCAATAGTATAGCTGGACACTCTATGCAAGGGAGAGTGCCAGCTGCCGATATAGCACCAATTTGAAAGAGAAGGATTCTAGTTTTGCATTATGTTTGGTGGGATTAGTGCCGCTCGTCCCCTCATTGCCATGGCCCACATTAGATGAGAGTAGAAAGCCTAAAGTGTGGGATACAAAGTCATCTTTACAGGCCTGAAAATGCATAACAAGGGTGATTAGCTATAGGCTCCAATCCCATGGTAATTCCCAGACCCAATTTTAAATTCACATGATGATGTTGTTTGTTTGTTGTTGTTTTACATCTCACAAAACAAAACTTGCAAAAGCACAAGATTACCATCGAGGCCTTGTGGAGAAGAGTCTGCTAATTAGCAGCTGCTCCCATTATCTGTTGCTACAGAGTGTCAGGGTTGTACATATGTGTATTCCGCATGACTGTGTCGAAACAGTACAGGTTGCAAAGGGGGGTCCTTTCTCCACTTACTCATCAGTGCTTTCAAAGCAAAGCAACCCACCATCAATTAAGGAATGATACAGACATTATGAAGGCCCTCAGCAATTTTTCATAACCTATCACCATGGAGGTAAGACTGATTGAGAGTTTATTCGGCTGTGACTCTCACTCTGTGCCAGCCAATCTTTATAGTAAAACTGCAGTGAAAATGTCACTTGCTGTAATGAACACAGATCATAAGTTAAGCCTCTCGGATATTTCTCCATTAGTTCTCATTAGATTTCCCCCCCTGCGTTTGTTACATTTTTCAGAAGGAGGGGGGTGGGGGAATAACCATGGAACATAATCGGCTCATTGTTACTTAAGATGATTGTGTTAAAATTGTAACTGAGCAAAAAGCAAACAGAGACAGTGCCAGAGGTGTTAGCGTTGTTCACATTCTGATATTTAGCTTTCTAGATTGTCTTAGGTCTCTATGGGCTACACTTGAAACCTAATGAGAAGATAATGAACTGGAACACATCAAAATTAGGAGGAATAATCAAATCATTGGGTGTACCAAGGTGATCCATCCTGAAGCTTTTATGTATCTCAGTGTGTTCATGGAGCATACTCAAGACTCTTGTAGTGCCAGCCCACCCTACATTTCCCTAGCACAATTCAAAGTGTTGGTGCTGACCTATAAAGCCCTAAAACAACCTTGGCCCTGTATCTGAAGGAGCATCTCCACTCCCATCATTCAGCCCAGACACTGAGATCCAGCTCTGAGGGCCTTCTGGTGGTTCCCTCATTGCATGGTTACAGGGAACCAGGCAGAGGGCCTTCTCAGAAGTCACACCTGCCCTGTCAAGGAGATATATAACTATACAAGGGTGGCGCTGTGCTCTAAACCACTGAGCCTCTTGGGCTTGCTGTTTGGAAGGTTGGCGGTTTGAATCCCTGCGATGGGATGAGCTCCCGTTGCTTTGTCCCAGCTGCTGCCTACCTAGCAGTTTGAAAGCATGCCAGTGCAAGTAGATAAATAGGTACTGCTGTGGCGGGTAGGTGAACAGCATTTCTGTGTGCTCTGGCACTCATCATGGTCCTCTGTGCGCCAGTAGCAGTTCCATGACCTGGAAAGCTGTCTGTGGACAAACACCGGCTCCCTTGGCCTGAAAGTGAGATGAGCTCTGCAACACCATAGTCGCCTTTGATTGGACTTAACCGTCCAGGGGTCCTTTACCTTTTACCTTTTTATAACTATACAACTTTTAGAAGACCTCTGAAGGCAGCCCAGTACAGTGAATATTTAACGTTTGATGTTTCACTGTAGTTTTATAATTTGTTGAAAGCTGCCCAGAGTGGCTGGGGCAACCAGCATAATAATCATAATCTATTACTTATATGCCACCCAACTGATGATGATGATGAGGCTCCCAAACTGTGTTTAAGTGCTGTGGTTCACCAGGGTCAGGGATGAAAATGGGGTGCTTGTACAGTGGTACCTCGGGTTACATACGCTTCAGGTTACAGACTCCGCTAACCCAGAAATATTACCTTGGGTTAAGAACTTTGCTTCAGGATGAGAACAGAAATCTTGCTCCGGCAGCAAGGCGGCAGCAGGAGGCCCCATTAGCTAAAGTGGTGCTTCAGGTTAAGAACAGTTTCAGGTTAAGAACGGACCTCCGGAATGAATTAAGTACTTAACCCGAGGTACCACTGTATAAGAAACCCTGTGGCATGGATTTGCCTTTCCCCAAGACTGTTTCCTCTATCCCAGGCCTATGTGATAAAGAGTTAAGTTGGGAGTGAAGGGATCTGCCATGCATGTAACACAGGTGTGAGGCTCTCAAACAGTGTCAGTAGCAGTGTTTGGATGTCGTGGTAAGCCACAGTTAATGGTTTAGCACACACATGCCCAATGTTCTCACTTGGTTCCTTCCTGCTCCCAGAGTTCCCAGATTCAGACAGGAGGGGGCATTATAAACCTGGGTCCTTGTGCAAAAGCCAATGTCTGACAGGAGGAGGGAGGGGAGCCTGGCCCCAGCACTCATTCATAAACCGTGCTTTATGAAGTCTCAAGTGTTCATCCCAGCTGGGTCAGTGGTACGTTCTTCTTACCTGGCTATTTTATTTGTTCATTTATACTGTCACTGAAAAGTATTACTATCCAATTCCCTTGGCTGAATGCTTGAGAACCACTTGCTGTGGTTTACTGTTGGTAACCCTGAAAGCTTTGGTACATAAAAGAGTTTTATATCTGTTCTTCTAATGCAGGGATATTGATTAATCATGCAAGTTGAATATGTGTTGCAGCTTCAGGTAGAAGGAATGTTTCTGCTTATGATATATATATATATATATATATATATATATATATATATGTGCACAGAAATACCAAATGTTTCTCATATGTCTGCCAACACATTTAACTAATCCTACAAAAAGAAAGAGAGACAGAGAGACCCTTGATGTGTTCATCTTCTGATTGATGATCATAGAGAGTAGAGACCCAAGCATGAAATCTTAATGCAAAGACATTTCAAACTGCAGCCAAATCACCAGGGAAAGACAGTCAAACAACTTAATTCTGCAAAGTTTGTGACAACGTTATCGACTTAAGAATTGGTCCTGGTTTTTCCTACTTTAACTGTCTGCCGATGCTCAAATATTTACTACTGTGCAACAGCTCACACTGACACCCCGCAACATCAATTCCTGTTTTATCTTAACTTGAATTAAAACATGAATGCTCACAGGCTGTATTTTTTAAGCAAGGTACATGCAGTATATTTTCCTTCCCAGGGGGGTTTAGCACCAAACACACCTGCTGCTATGATATAAAATCATTTTATATTGAATGTCCACTAGGCTACAAAATTGCCACGTAAAGTTTTTATATTTTTAAAAACGCTGTCTTCAAGCTTGAAGAAAAAGCAGTGAAAGGGGCTGGAATCACAGGTATGCTTATTTGGAATCAAGTTCCAATGAAATCCATAAGACTTATTTCCATTTAACTTTGCTTCAGATCAGGGCCCAGCAAGGACAAATTCCCAACGCATAGAAAAAATTGAATATATATTTCTGATACATTGAGCTGTTGATGCCTTTGATTATTTGGCTGCATCTACTTCAAATTCTGTATTTAATTAAAACTGGTACAGACAGTTCCTGCATCATTAGAGTTTGAGAATAGCAGATGCAGAATAGGCAAGGTGATATCATTTATTGGACCAACCTCAAGTAGCTCTTATGATCAGGTATATAAGTGAAGATTAGTAGACAATTTATGTAACTAACAGCAACACATTTCCCCAATATTCAACTGGGAATGAACACCTTATCCGAGTAACTGAAAATGTAAACACCCCAATCTAATCACGTCTTGTAAGTTGCAGTGGCTTTGATAGCACCAGGGACTCATTCAGCCACTTCCATGCAAATGCACCTATGTGGTCCTTGCAGAATTCTCATCTCCACTGAAGACGCTCATCCCTATCACAAAAGGTAGCTAAGCAGCCACCCCTTTTAAAAATGTGATAATTTTGGCTGTGGAAATATATACCAAAAATAATAATCCCCCAAGACAAATCAAAACAACTTCCAGATTTCAAAGTGCACCAGATATTTCCACTTGGCTTACAAATGCTAGAACTCAGGAAGAGGTCTTATTGATTGGTAATGAGCTTCCACTGAGATTGAATTAGCTGATAAGTGACTTGATGTTCATTACTGTCATCCCCGACGATAGGTTCAGATAATGGCATTGGCAGCTGCTGCTGTTTGCTGGTGTGAGGTCCAAGGCAGACATTGAACTGGAGCTTAGAAGGCAAAAGGAACCTCACTTCTTTTTGAGTAATCCCTTTTGCAATCTTGGGCAGTGAGCAGCGCTCATGCACTGCAGACGGAAGGGCCCTTGGCTTCTCCAAAAGGGACATGGTAGCAGCAGACCTCTCTCTCTACTAGGGGCACCAAAGAGCTGTTGCCAGTCAGAGTCTGCAATATTGAGCCAGATGGACCTGGTCCAAGCCCACTTCTTCTGTTCCTATGCTGAGGCATTTCCTTTCCTTTCTGCGGTTCTTTATTACAGTAATATATGAAGCAGAGATGTTTAAAAATGTCTAAAAGGCACCCCTGCCTTCAGCTGCTTTTGACTCACTATGGAGAAAAGGATCAGCCAGCACAGTCAGACCCTCCGTTGTGAGACTGCATCTCTCATCATGCCTAGACATTGGCCACGCTGGCTGGGCCTGATGCGAACTGGAGTCCAACAATGTCCAGAAGCCACAGGCTTCCCACCCCTGCTTTAGCATGTCCACAAAGGTGCATTGGGTTGGACAAAGTTAAGCAGCAGGTGGAAACCAGTTCCAGGTGTCAGCTGCAGTCATTGCTGCTGCCCTTCTGCCTGCCTGCCAAAGGAAAAAGTGGAGCTGCAGAAACCAGGGCTGGGTTATTTGGAGGTTCATGCTTATGCGCTACAATCAGTGCATAAGCCCTTAAGATGCCACACTAGAGCTCTTGCACTGTTTGGAAGCATTGCTATCCCACTGCGTATACATATAAAGCGACAATTTGATTGTTGTTGTTTAGTCGTTTAGTCGTGTCCGACTCTTCGTGACCCCATGGACCAGAGCATGCCAGGCACTTCTGTCTTCCACTGTCTCCCGCAGTTTGGTCAGACTCATGTTTGTAGCTTCGAGAACACTGTCCAACCATCTCGTCCTCTGTCGTCCCCTTCTCCTTGTGCCCTCCATCTTTCCCAACATCAGGGTCTTTTCCAGGGAGTCTTCTCTTCTCATGAGGTGGCCAAAGTATTGGAGCCTCAGCTTCACGATCTGTCCTTCCAGTGAGCGACAATTTGATTAAAGGCCCACAAATGGTGGGTGCTCCCTCTCTCTAAATTACTATTCAGACTGCTTTCAGCATTTAAACGAGGCTGAATCATATATACATATACATATATACAAATACTCCTTTTGACTATCAATAAAACCTGCTGTCATCTGATATCTCTCAATAGCACTCACAGCTAAGGGTGGTCATGTGCAGCACAATATCCCCATGTGCTATAACCTTATGCCATAATCTTAGGTTTGGGGAATTCTGTGTCCCGTGATGCACAACTATCTGAACTGAAGGAGATGCATCCGGACAGTGTCAGCTGAACACATAAAATACGGTGACTCAGTGAAAAGGATAATAAGATATCATCTCATTGAATAGAAAAAAGGAGGATATTAGATAGCCTTAAGAATGATGGATAGGCTTCAACTAGAGGGAAAATTTCAGCTAGATGCATGGCGATCTGAAACAGATCTGAAAAATGTTTACAGCCTTCAGATGAAAGTCTGATACTGTATTGTGGCAAATGCATTCATTAAATCGCTTGGGCCACACAAAAGCAGGAGCCATTTCAACCTGTGCCACTTACACACACACACACAGAGAGAGAGAGAGAGAGAGAGAGAGAGAGAGCGCAATGTGAACACAAAATACCGGTAAGTGGTAACCCAAAAGGCAAGTTTTCACTAAAATAAAACGTCAGTGGAACATGCCGAGGACCACACAAGGATTAATTGTCCCTTTACTAACTTTCAAAACTCAGCCTAACTATGAAAGTAGCTGCAGAAGACAGTTTGGAAGCTTCAGCTGGGGCAGAGATGCAGCAAGGGTGTGTGCAGAGCTAAATGGCAACACGAGAACGGGCCTTCTCTGCAGTGGCTCCCCATCTGTGGAATGCTCTCCCGAGGGAAGTTTGCCTGGTGCCTTCATTACACACCTTTAGGCGCCCGGCAAAAACATTCATTTTAAACCAGGCCTTTGGTTGACCTGTTTGATATCCTATACCCTTTTAAAATATGGCTCTTCTCTCTCTCTCTCTCTCTCTCTCTCTCTCTCTCTCTCTCTGTTATTGGGTTGTTGTTTTTATTCTGATTATATATGTTGTGCGCTTTTTTGTGAACTGCCCTGAGACCTCTGGGTATAGGGAGGTGTATAAACTCAATCAATCAATCATTAATAATAAATGCTTGACAAGTATGAGGTGGGTGCTTGCTCCCGTATGCAACTGAGTGTGCAATGACCATACTACCCACTGGCTTTGGAGGATTACCAAATGTCAATGTGGTCCTCAGGTTGCATGTGATTGCTTATTATGGCATTGTGTTCGCATCCTGCTCTTCTGTACATTAGGGGTAAAAATAACCAACAAAAATTAATATGTGAACTAGAGGGCCAAATTCACCCCCCCACCTTATTTTTCCATAAGACTGCATCTACAACTGCATGAAGGAAGAAATGAGGATTGTGAACCAGGCAATGCTAGGAGTCAAGTAGCAGCCTGTTCTGTGATGGCAGCCATCTGTTGAAGTAACAAGAATCACAATTGCTCTCTTAGTGGGTTACACACACACACACACACGTTGGTCAGTGTATTTTAATTAACTGAGTAGCATGAATGGTATTGAGACTATAGATGAGGTCTGGGGGAATGTAGCATTGTTCAGACTACTTACATTTAAAACAATTAAAAACTACAACCAATGATGAGCTAAAAACCAGATAAAGACACATGTTAGCATTCCACATGTCTGGATAGGCTTGACTAAGTGACTTGGAAGGGTCAGCTCTTAACGGTCTAGGCGTTGTAATTGTTTTGCTCTGTAACTGAGACATTCTATTGTGCTTATAACTGTTGTTGGTATTTATTGTTTGCAAGCCACTTTTGGAATTCATACAAATTGAAAACAATTCAAACAACGAAGCAGAGCACTCAACCTCTCCAATCAGTGTTGTCCTTGTGCGTACAGTCATGTAGAAATAGGTGTGTGAAATAGGTGTGCATGTGTGAGCTGTTCTCTGACCCTCACTACACTCTGAATCTGATGAATCAAGTTTAGGCCCTCTAAAGTGATGGAGAAAGAACTAAAAAGAGCTTTGATATTACGTGGGAAGTCAAGTCTGAGGGGATGAAAGAAAGCCTGATTTTAGGGTCAAATAAATAAGGGCCAGGCAGAAGTTAGATCTTCTGGCAGATCTCTGCATGATTTACAGTAGATCACCAACAGTCGCATACCCAACTGTTTCACAATAGCAACAACTCCCCCCACCCCACCCAAAAACAGGCTGCTGAAACAACCACAAAAACTTGGAGAGACCCTTTAATGGATTTTTGTGTGAAAGGATTATGAGCTCATTTTTGATACTGAAAACAATTGCCCAGTTTGAAATGAACTCAGAGGTGCCCTTCCCCTTAATTCTAAATGTATGCTCACCTGCCGTTCTAAGCTATTATATTGTACCTGCCTCCAATTGATGGACTTCAGAGTACAGTGGTACCTCGGATTAAGAACTTAATTCATTCTGGAGGTCTGTTCTTAACCCGAAACTGTTCTTAACCTGAGGTACCACTTTAGCTAATGGGGCCTCCTGCTGCCGCCACGCTGCCGCTGCGCGATTTCTGTTCTCATCCTGAAGCAAAGTTCTTAACCCGAGGTACTATTTCTGTGTTAGTGGAGTCTGTAACCTGAAGCGTCTGTAACCAGAGGTACCACAGTACTTTGGAAAAAAACCAAAGGATTGTATTCAACCAAATTTTACTCAGAGTAGATGTATCAAAATTCATGAACATGACTAAGTTAAGTCCATTAATTTCAGTGATTCTATTCTGAGCAAAATTTGGTTGACCACCACCCAGAGTATGAGCGATAAGCTCGACGTATGTTTATCCTCTTTATAAAGGAGGACGTTCATAGCGCTCGTAGTGTTATACGGTCCGCGGTTCCATAAAATAAAAAAAGGGAAATAATGGTTTACAATCTTTCTCAGAAAAGCCTTAAAATAGAATAGCAGTTTCCTTACCACAAGCACACGCACACACAAGATATAATGCCACCAACATCCACCAAGCAATATTACCCATAGGTTAAGAGCATTTATCCTTAGCTTTATAAAATTGCTTTAATGGTACTTAATATAGAAAACAAATAAGGACTACAGCTAGGTGCAGTGGGGGGGGGGAGGAGAGTATGGTTTTACGCATTCATATTTCTTTTACATTATTTATATGTCCCTGAAAGTAAGGTATTTTACATAACACTAATGTAAAATCTGAAATAGTGGGAAAGCGTTCAGACAATAATATGTGGGGTAATATTACACAGAGAGAGAGAGATTAAGAGAGAGAGAGAGAGAGAGAGAGAGAGAGAGAGAGAGAGAGAGAGAGATGTAAGCTATGAAACAACAGTAAGGCTGCAATCTTAATGTTTGCTTATGTACAAGTAAGCCACATTGAACACAAGGAGACTTATTTCTGAGTGACGGTGCACAGATTTACAGTGAACTGGCCTCACCAACAGACCTGAGTATTTTCTCCACACTACTGATGCCAAGGCTTAGCAACCTAACCCTGTCCTACACATTTTTACCTAGGAATAAATCCTACCAGAGGTGCCAACTTCCGAGGGAGAATGGGGGAGGCCAACATTGTGTGACGTTGGGAGGAGCCAGGGGGCGGAGCCAAATGTGGCTGCAGCTTCAATGGTTGGCGGCTCCTCCTGCTGCCACTGCTACCTGCCAAGGGCAGCTTTCCTGCTTCTTCCCCTCCACAGCATCAGGAGGAGGAGCTGGCCATTGAAGCTGTGCCACGGTCAGGTCCCCACTCAGCCTCCTCTGCCCCCTTTGAAGATTGGAGGGCCCCCAAAGGGCTCGGCCCCTAGGAGATGGCGCCCCTGAATGCCACTAGTTCTGTGGGACGTAGGCTGTGTTCACACGGTACTTTTAAAGAACATTTGAAGCGTGTTCTTTCCCTCAAATAATTATGGGCCCTGAAGTTTGCCCCTCAAAGAGTTGCAGCAATCCTTAACAAGCTACACTACCCAGAATTCTTTGAGGGGAAAATATGTGCTTTAAAGGGATACTGAGTACACTGAGTACATCAGCATGCTCTTCAATCTAGACTAACAGAGGGCAAACAAACCACCATGTCCTACATACAGCCCAATCTGATGAAAGTTTACTCGGAGCTCCCCTTGAGATCCAGCTGTCATGCTGAGAATATTTTGGTTTTGTTGAGGCTCTGGGTAGTGGCAGCAGAAGGAAAGTGTACTCATAATGGATCAGAAATTTATTTACTAAAGTTATATCACACCCTTCCTTCCAAAAGGAGTTCAGGGTGGCAAATAAGCCTGTGATTAAAATTTTATATATTAAAAAATGTATATTGGGTTTAGACATGTAATGACTATGCTTAATACTTGGTTTCTAATCTTTTCTGTTAATATTGTTTGTAACATGCCCTAGGCCTTAGGGTGAAGGCTCAAATTCAATAATAAATAAACCCACTAAGTTCAACTGGAACTGACTTGCATTAGATATTGGATTGCACAGTTGACATCACTTGGAAAAGATACAGTCAGGCCCCCACTCATCTTGGTGGAGAATTTCTGGGCTTCTCTGAATAGGAGGATATGTAGCTGTAGCAAAACTTGAATGGTTTGATAGTCAAACATTTAACACAGGCTGATGCAGTGTATAAGTTATTTTTACTACCATAAGCAACTGAAAGTTTTATGTTATCAAAAAGAAATTGGGGTGGGGGGAGAGAAACACCTGTAAATGCTCATTCTTCAAGTCTACATTTGATACTTTCTATGAGCAGATAAATTTTCAGTGTCACCGTTCCTGAGTTTTGCTGCTATTTTTATTTCCAACTTGACAGAATATTCAAAGCTGACAAATGTGGTAGAACAGACAAAATTATTAAAAGCTTCAATTTACAGCAAACAGTTGACAGTTTGCTTTTGCAGCTCATAAAGCAAAAACCTTGGAGATGTAAATACACAGGTATTTCCATGGTAAGGTAGAAGTAGCGTGCCTCAGAGAGGTCTTGAGACGGTGTTCACGAAGCATTTCAAATGAAAAGAACACCTCAAAACATACACAGTGGTACCTCTGGATGCGAACCGGATCCGTTCCGGAGCCCCGTTTGCATCCTGAAGCGAACACAACCCACGTCTGTGCGTCGCAATTTGCCACTTCCGCACATGCGTGTGATGTCATTTTGAGCGTCTGCGCATGCGCAAGCAACGAAACCCGGAAGTAACACGTTCTGTTACTTCCGGGTCGCCGCGGAGTGCAACCCGAAAATGCTCAACCCGAAGCTACTTCAACCCAAGGTATGACTGTACATTCTTTCTAGCATACCTTGTAACTAAGGTTAAATAAAAATGGCTACCTAATCTGTCATTCCCATTCAGAGCTATATGACTTGGGGTAGCCAGTTCAGAGGTGTGGAGTTTGCTGATTTTATTTTTTCTGTGGGAGCTGAGGGCCCAAACCATTCTGTTGCATTTGCTTCTGGGAAGGGGAGCTTGTCAGAAATGGCAGCAACTCCTGCCCCAAACCCTAGAGAGCCACTGCCAGTCAGTATAGATCAGGGGTGCTCAAACCTCCCACCCCCATGTCCCTTTGGAGAAGGCTAAACATTACTGAGGCCCACCAGCCATGAGATAGAGATGCAAGGGCAAAGCCAGTCAGAAAACAGGTGAGGCCGGTGATTGGCATAACCAGCTGGCAATCAGCAACATCACTTTCTGTTGATGTCTCACCCCACTTTGGAGGTTGCCAAATTCTTTGCTACGGCGATTTCTTTGTGCCCCAGAGTTCCATAGTTCGACTTTCCTCAGGTTAAATACAGACATTGATTCTGGAGGTATCATGGCTCAACCTCCCAAATTTAAGCAGAATTTGCCGATCCAGGGGCTCTAAGCCTTCTATTTAGTCAGACCAAGTGGAGAAGGCATTCGGTTTTATATATTTCCCTCACGCCTCCTTTCTGCTTCTTTTACATTCACTTATTCCTCTTATAACAAGCTTTCTTTCTTTCTTCCCCTCCCTTCTCTGATTATTATAATTGTTATTACTACTAGCACTGCTAGTAGCTCTGGAACTGCTGGAGCCAGCACCTGCCCAACCCAAAGGCTACTGACTGCATGACTGGAGAGGGGGGACAAGGACAGGACTGTGGTCCCCAGCCTAGAGTTTGAGAAACCCTGATGTGGGCAGTACTGAGTTAGATGGGCCAGTGGTTCTTATGGTATAAAGGCAGCTTCCTACAGTATAAACCGAGCCCCTGCTGTCAAAGGTGGCAGATTTTTAAGAGTTAAAAAAGAAGTCGCTGCTCTGATAAGCACCACTCCTCCCAAAAGGAAACACAGGAAGTCAGATTCCTTGAGATTAATCATTTGCACAGGATTATACCGTATTGCCCCAAATATAAGATGCACCCGAATATAAGCCGCACCTTTAAAATTCAAGGGGGGGGGGGGGAAGAAAAAAAGACAATACCTGAATATAAGCTGCTCCCTTAAAATTCCGCAGGCACTCACATCCGTATGTGTGTTTCAGCAGCAATATCGTAAAAGCCAATTCTGGTAAGGTCACGAATTTAAGCTGCACTTTAACTTTTCACAGTCGGAATTTGGAGGGGGGGGGGAGTGTGGCTTATATTCAGGCCAATACGGTAAAGCCTGCTCTAGCCCGAGTAGAACTATTGTTCCAGCTAGCCCAGTACTGCTTACACTGACTGGCAGCAGTTCTCCAGGGCCTTTCCCAGCCAAATCTGTAGGGAATGACCCAGGGATCTTCTGCGTTCAAAGCAGATGATATACCACTGAGCTTCCGTCCTTCTCCTTCTTCTGCACAGGTCTTTAGAAACTCCATACCTCACACAGTTGGTGGACTTTGGGATCTCAAATTTCAGTGGCACCCTCTGCAACATCAAAATTCAGCACCCCCTTGCTTCTCATTCTACCTCATAGTTGTGGTCCCCCCCCCAAAAAACCTGGTTGCTCGCCCCTCAATTTGCCCCCGCCCCTCACTCTGAGTGTTTTGATGTTATCCAAGTACTGGAACCATTTTGTTCAACAGTGTTCACAACATTCTCAGAAATGTGATTCTCAAAATTCTTGGAATATGCTCATATTCAACTAACAAGGTGCTTTTAAGCAATTAACTGCTAATTCCACAGTGTGCTCTATAAAAATAGGAAGCAGCTAAATGTGAAGTGCTTGGCACTGATGTACCCCGCTAACATTGCATCCCCGGTTGCTGGTGCTATCCAGCACCAGGCATGTTGCTAAATCCTCTGAGCGAAAGGGAGGGAGAAGCTGGTGATGTATTTATATGATATGATATGGGATGGGGGGGTTAAATCAACCATCGGGCATTTATAACTGATCAGCAAAAAGGATGGAAGGAAACACAAGAGAGGGACACAGGGCAAAATACAGATTGACAGACAAAGTTCTCCTGCAAGGAAGTGAAAGGAAGCAGACGGTGAAGATTTTCATGCTAGAAGCAGTTTTGCTCATCTACAAAGACTAAACTACAATTCCTAACAAACAAGGTAATAAATTGGTTGGTATTTTAAACTTGTCAAGAAAATAATTCAGCTAGACCTTTTGCGGATTGACCATAATTCACATTTATTTGCAGCTTTGAAGCAAAGGACAAGGTATTGGGATAATAAAGGTGGCGCTGAAACACAAGTGAACAATCAAACAAAAATTACAAAAAAGGAAGTAGTGATTTGGATACGTTTATATTGGAGAGATGGCTGAGAACCTCAAGTTCCACTGATTGCCGCAATAATTCTGAAGGCAAACCAGATTCTGCCAGGTTCTCACTAAATTCTTTCAGGTTCCACACCCTTAGTCTTTAAGCCTGACAGGGGGAACCTGCGGTCCTTGAGATAGTGCTGAACTACAACTCCCATCAGCCCCAGAAAGCATGGCCAATGGCCAGGGAATTGTGGGAGTTTTAGTTTAGCAACATCTGGAGGCCCACACCTGCTTCAGGTGAAACTTATTTACTACGGCAGCCTTTCTCAATCTTGGGTCCCCAGATGTTGTTGGAACTAGAAACTCAATCACTCCAGACAGCTGGTCCTGCTAGCTGGGGATGATGGGAGTTGTGGTCCAACAACATCTAGGGACCTAAGGTTGAGAAAGGCTGCACTAGGGGCTCTGATGTGTAATATAAACTGGGGTTATAAACAAGGGCTGCTATGCCTGGATCTGCTGAATTGTTACTATTCATTTTTTACTGTCTGTTTTGGTTTTGTATTTTAACCTACTTTATGAGCAGCTTTGTGGCGCATGTGCTCAAAAAGCAAATTACACATATTTTAAATAAATACAAACACCCCACCAGCTTTTATTTTATTCAAATGGTCAACTGTGTAGCTTATTCTGCGTTGTATCGATTGCAGCACAGCTTGGTGGCAGAATACATGCTTTGCATGCAAAAGGTCCCAGGGTCAAATCCTGATGTCTCCAGGTAGGACTGGGAAGGAATCTTGCCTGAAACCCTGGAAAGCCACTGCCAGTCAGAGTTGACTGTACCAAGGTGGATGGACTTGTTCCTAAAAGGGTGTTTTGAGGGCCACCTCCTCTCACACTGAATCCCCCTATGCTCCCAGAAAAATCCACTTGAGGGTTATGAAACTCTCCAGAATAGAACAGAATACAGGGGCATCAGAGGAAAAATCAATGTAACTCAGGGTGGTGTCATCTTACAGAAATGCCTTTCTGATATGTAAGTCGCATTTGGGATTCAACCCTGTATTTTGACTACTGAAATTCGGAATTCTGTTTTGCCTTGGGCACCAGGCTGTTTTGTGTCCTTTCTGGAAGCAAGGACTGTTCTGAATCAGGCAGCAGCGAAAAACTGCAGTTCGGTTTTAAATGTTTCTTCTGATCTATAAGAAATAGTACCAGTGAGTAAGATATATATGCATGCGTTGTGTGTGTTTTAATAAAAGCTTGGTTCCCACACAGAGGAAAGATATGTACATTTTTAGAGAGCTTCAACTCTGAACTGAATCGCCTCTCAGTCCTCAAGAGACTTTTCTGTCAGTATAACAAGCTCGAAAACAAAATATGAGCGACAAGTGCAGATAGTTAGCTGATTGAGAACACAGAGTGAAAAGTAACCATATTAATCTCTTTCTTCCCAGAGATTGTGCAACTTCCAGGCAGAAATATCGATCCTGACCTAGTCTACACAGCAGCATGGATTTATAATCAGTGTTCCAAATATAAGTTGGAGAAATTTGTTCCAAAATGACAGCTTTTATCTCTTTTCCTCTAAATTTATCTTAGTTGGGTTCCTAATGAAAGGTCATCGTTGTTAAAGAATTTTCCCTTGGTGAGCAGGAGGGTGTACAAGGTTCTTACATCATCAACAAGCGTGAAACTGACATCAGAAATATTGTCTGGTCACTTCTTGCTACAGCACATGGGACTCATTCCAAAGGGATTGGATGTGCAGCAGCAAAATACAACAACCAAGAATCTTGTGGTATCATAAAGATGGAAAAATTATGATGGCATTAACTATGGGGTGGGGACTACAAGTCTGCTTCATCAGATACATGACACGTAACCCAGTTACAGGAATATAGAAGATTGTGGTTGTGGGGGGTGAGACTGTGAATGGTAAGGTCAGAGGGAAATGAAATGCAGAAAGCAGTGTGATAATTATGATATTAAACAGTTGCCAATGCTGCTCCTTGGCCTGGTTATGAGAAAGGAGACAGGCAGGTGAGGGCTAGCTGAGGGAAGATGGAAGTTCCTTATTTTATTATTATTTCTTTGTTAAATTTATATTCCACCTTCCCTCCCAAAGGAGCACAGGTTGGTGGGGACCAGACTGCAGTACCTGCTAGCAAGTAGGAGCTCTGTGCAATTGGGACACCTGCAAAATCAGGTACCCCAATTCTGCAATGTCTCTGCTTCTGAGCAGGTGATCTCATGTTGGACTTCCTACACAACTGCACACAGAACATGTTTAGTAAAGGGGGGGGGATTATCAGGGGGTGGTGATGCAGACTAAGAACATCAACTCACTCCTTTATCTACACACTTATGCCCTGAATGTCAGTAACATCTGAACAGGGCTTCTGTCACTCCTTGTAGTTTAAGCTTCCCAACTGCATATTAGTTCTTAATTAAAATCCTCCCACATATGTATTTTTTTTTTGTTTTTGTAAAAAGGCGGCACCTATTTGCTCCAAAGTCATTGAGACAACTTCTTTTGTTTCTCCTCCTTCTAGAAATGGGAGCTGGCAAATGTTCTACGAGACACTGATAATGCCACTGGGATTCCTCCCCACCCCCCACTCAGGAATCAGCTGAAAATTTACACGATTTCCATTACAATGATAAAGTGGCCAGGATAATATATTGGATCAAGAAACATGAACTGAGCAGTTCATCTAGGCAGTAGCCAGTTATGAATATTTTTAATAAATATGCAAAGATGATATTCTGTCACATAAAATAGCTAGTCAGTGGTAAACCTGCGCTACATTCTTGCCCATAATGTTCCAATTCCCAGAATTAAATAATCATGTCTATGAATATAAAGAAAACTTTTGCTCTTCAATATCTGCATTTTGCATTAGCTCTATGATTCATTTTGATTACCACTATATTTTATCCATGAATATCTATTTATTTATACATGCTACAGATTTATTTGTAATACCCATTTCTGTGTGTGTGTGTGTGTTTTTTTTAAAAATCACTGTTGTATTCTATAATGCCAAAATGCATTGCCTATTGATATCTCAATTCCCACTTATTCCCAGGACAGAGTAAAATGGAAGGGAATTACTGGATTGCTCAGGAGGTACAGCAAGAGAAAAGAACCACCAGGACAATGAAGAAATCTAAATAAATAGCTGTATGAATACCAACTGAACAGGAAAACCAGCGAGTATTCACATTCCAGGCCTGGCCTCTGCAGTACATATAGAATGGGTTCGAGCTAAATAGCGATCCTGGAAGTCTCAACATTACAAAATGTGCAGCAATAATAACTATCGGGCCACAAAGCCCCTCCTCTTCCCACCCCAGGGGCACTTCCTACCATTTCTGAATGTGGAACAACAATGAAAATATAAAACCCCACAAAATTCTCAAGCATTTTGCTGGCTTTGTTATCGCAAATAGCAGAGGAGAGATTAAGATGGTTTCTGGAATATACTATTGCTCCTGTACTGAAGGCTGTTCCAAACAACAAACAAACAAGGATTCCCTCCTCATAGGAAAACAACATGCCAGGGAAAATACCAGACAAGAACCTTATGCTCCAGTGTCTGGTTGTCTAAGCGCAGGAAATTTGCTTGCCAACAATTTCACTGTGGGAAGTGTACCCACTGGAGGGGAGGTGGCAGGAAGTTCTGGAAGCATCAATGCAGGGCTTGCAGTCACAGTGGAAGCCCCGTTTGGACGGTCTGGATGCCTGTGGAGAATTTCCATTGCTCCCAGGAAGCCTGGGAAATGGGAGTTCCCAATGACTCTTGCTCAATCCATTGTGCTAGGAGGCATTGGGAAGGGAATTGCCCAGGCTCCCTAGCAGCTATGAATGCTCTGTCTTGACCTTTGAAAAAAGAGACCTCTGCTGCTGGTGCATTCTCTCCCTGGTACTGCATGCTCCCCTTTTACACAAAGGAGGACTGGTAGTAGGGACTGCTGGCTGGCATGAACACTGCTGGCAACAGGTTGTAGGCATTGCAAGCCTGGGGCTAAACTTCAGGAGCAGCACGCTCAGCTCAGAATAGGCTGGATGGTGGGGTACTTTTGAAATGGCCACTGCAAGGCCACTGCAAGCCCTCCGTTACAGTGTGAGGCACCATCACTAGTTCTTTTATTTTACAGTTTTATCCTAACAATTCCACATGGCAAAGCTTTCTGGCTGAGCGGCATCTAAATCCAAAGCCAACACTGCAGCTGTACCAAACCCGCCTATCCACAGTTTGTAATTATTAAACCTTTACCCCACCACATACCAACAGGGCAATTCAGCTCATGCTGGGCTGGAGGAAAAGATTCCTGCTAAATCTCCTGATTTTCAGTTTGCATCAGAAAATGTTCTGATGCCCTAGAGAGTGGTGTGATTCAGCATGCTTATTTTACTTGTATTTAGTAAACAAAGCTAAAAACTTTGAAAATGCCAAGCTTGCAATTCACGGTTAATAATAAAATTAGGAAACAAATAAGCTTCAATAGAAAAATAAAGGATGGGGTGGGGAAACTTCTGAAATTTTTCTGCCCCGATTCAGAAATCGATTTAGCAAGATCCATCTCTAAGAGGTAGACTACTAGGACGCAAAGCTTGGTGGAACTCAAGATACACAAATGGAGTTTTATGTAAGTAGGACTTTCCTTGCACACAGTTCAGCGCTGAGCAATTGGCTATTCCTGAACTGTGGTCCGCAAGCTTCATTCACATGGTCCATGTTGTGTCCACAGATCTGCGGCTGCTCGCAGAAGATGG
This sequence comes from Podarcis raffonei, assembly GCF_027172205.1. Classification (NCBI taxonomy): domain Eukaryota; kingdom Metazoa; phylum Chordata; class Lepidosauria; order Squamata; family Lacertidae; genus Podarcis; species Podarcis raffonei. The sequence continues at coordinate 24,763,648 of NC_070613.1, read as the reverse complement.
CACATCCATCGTACTAAAAATGCATATTGATTTTTAATTGTATATACATTGCTTTTTAAAAAAATCCCTATGTTGTTTTTTATTGGATTGCAGCTTGCATTCTATGACATTCTAACTGTAATACAATAAAATACAGTATGTATTAAATAAAAGAAGCAATAAGAATACAATTAAAAATCATACAGCACCTAGCACAGCGTGTTAGAATTGCTACAACAGTCAGAAAAACCATTAAGCCACCCATCCATACCTGCAGCAATTTTTAAAGAGGTCTGTGGGGTGAAAAGGTTTGGGAGCCACTGGCCACACAGAATATTCCCACACGACACCTCTAGGAACTTCAAGTGCCATTGGACTCTTTGCCTGCACACCGGATTGGATTTCACAGAACTTGCCAAACAAACTTGTTTTGCTACTGTGAACATTTTCAAGAATGTATAAATAAAGCCTCCAATGGCAACAGTAAATACAATATATGACTGCCTGAGACACAGTCCTAAACGATCCTTTACAGACCACTTTGTTCCTCTATTAAGATGCTACTTGTTTCTTTGATTTATCTGATAATAAATTTTTGATGACTAGGTAAGTCCCATAAAATTGCTCTGGAGCAGACTCCATTGATTAGTAAGTCTGAGGAATTGAAACTGTCAGGAATTCATGTGTTAAGGGTGAAATTACTGCCAAACATGTATTAGATCATCCATAAAACACAAGAGGTTCATTTGGCAATATTATTTTGCATCCGTTTGTTCAATCCAGTTTCTATTCATGCTCATCACTGTTAAGCTTTGCATACCTTCCCCCTGCTTAAAACCAACATTAAGCTTAATCCCGTTCTAGGATTGTAAGGAAACGCTGTAATGAAAACGACATTCAGAAGTTAGTTAGAAATCAAGTCAGGGTTGGTGGTGGGGGTTAGGGAGAGGGTTATTTTTAGAGCATGAAGTTCTCTGCCGAAAACCGAATCATGTCAAGTTTCTTTGCCGAAGATAAATTACAGCATGTGCTTGCAATCCAACGGGTTACATGGAGAGCTCTGCTTATTCAAGATCCCTTTTTGCCTCCTACATTGCTGCCCAACAAGCTGTTCCTGAAATCCAGCAGAATTCCTGGAGTGAGCCTCTAAATGTAGCAGAAGGAGGGTGAAAAGAGCAAGATAATAATGATAATTATAATAAAAATAATGCATGCACAAAAGCACTTGCAGATAATTAAAGAGTTCAGCCTGGGGCTGAAGAAACTCTAGAAGTATGTGAAGCAGATCCACAATCGTTAAAATATCCATGCACAATCAGAATTCAGTGTTCTGAGTTTTTCTGCTTTCACTTAACATAACAAGTTTCTAGATCTTATGAGGAACCAGTGTTACATGCATTCCAACATGCATGGTGACATTCCTGCAAAGATATCCATCTGGCTTCCCTGTTCCCCAAAGTAAAATTTTGTTGCAGAAGCCAAAGGAAAAACAGCTGAATTTCAGGGTAACATTTCTGCCACTGTTATTTCTCAGCGCTATGCCTTTGACCTTAAAAAGTACCCTGAAATGGGAATACATCGCCTAAAATAAAAAATAAGGACCATGCTGAACTGTGACTTGTCCAAATTACACTGAAATCATTTCCACTTAAGCTTTTCGCTGGATAAAAAAGTTGATAAAATCTCTCCATAAAGCAAAAGCCAGTTCTACAGCTACCCGATAGCCCTCAACAGCAGAGTAAAAAACAGCCAAGGATAACACAAAAGCCTTAAACAATATCAGCTTGAAATAAGAAACTGGAGCTCCATAAAATACCAGCATGTAATAAAACAAGATATTACTGTGTTGAGAATAGAAACCGCAGCCCGTTCTCTTTTATTATAAAAATGCTGCTTTTTAATTTATGTCCCAAATAAAAAACAGCAACGTACATAGTAACTCATCCTGCCTAGTTGTAAATAACCTAACCGGAATGAACAGCCAAAGCATTTTTGAAGTTATAAAGGGTTAAGACTTTTCCTCCATACTTACTAAACAACAGAGGAATGTGATTGGTCTCCAAAGCAAGGATGTGGATCCAATTTGGCCTGGTGTGCATCACATTTTGGCCCATGCAGCCTCCCCCCGCAAAAAACGACACCCAGCTGCCCCACATGCAGCATCATATTGTCATGCCAGATGAGGGGCAGCTGGAGACACAGCTGCCAATGCACAACCGAGAGCCTTCAAATGTGCACTGGCAAGATGGGCTTGCATGTTGCCACTGCCAATCAGCTGATTGGTGGCAAGAGCAAGCCAGCTAGAACTGGCTACACTATGCAGTTCCCCACGGGGCACTTTTTAGCACAACCAACCCTTGCAGAAAGCAGACCTTGAAGTCCACACGGATCAGCTGATCTGCTTGGCTGGGCTTGGATTTTCCTATCTAGTGTAGTCTGCTGTGTGAGAAATGAAGAATGGCTCACTTGATGCCATTGTGACATCAGGTGACTGGCAGGTGGGCAGAGTCCACTCATCTGTCAAAATGGCCCACCAAGGGGGGTGGTCCCCAGGATGCTCTAACCGCCCCACCCCTGCTCTAAGGTTTTGTATTTTACACCATTAACTCTTCTGCCTTGGTTTGCTTCTGGCCACACAATACTTTTTCCTCATTCATCTGAATTCACCAAGAATTTCCCATAGTATATTACCACTAAGACAGCCTTCGCCAATGGCTGTCTGGCTGGGGCTAAGGGCAGTTGCAGTCCAGCAACCATCTGTAGGGCACCAGGTTGGAAAACGCTGCACCAAGGAACTGATAACTGAATATAATGTTGTGGATATTAAAGAAAAGTCTGTATTTTGATTGTGTGTGTATGTATATATGTGTGTGTTTCATTATTGCTGGAAGTTGCATTTTAATCTGTTACTGTACACAGTCTTGTGTGAGTTTTTCTTATGAAGGAAGCCTTTTTAAACAAAGGAGTTAAACAAGCACTCAATATGTTCCAATGAATACAAATCCTACAAGAACTGACTGAGTGCTCATTTTATTTATACTCCAATTAGTTACACTTTTCTTGCTTGAGTTAAGCTCTTGAGAAACCAGTGCAAACATAGTTAAAGGATAAATCTAAGGCAAACTTTGGGACCTTTTTCTAAATCAGAATTGTGATCCTCATTACTGACAGTACACTAGGGCTGAAACTTTGTTATGGACTTGAGACCTGAGCGGCAATAATGTTTAGGATTATAATGGAAGCAGAGGTGCCTATCCGTTATAAAGACCCATTCTGAAGTTTCCATTGTATTATAGCTATTCTATTAGCATTCTATTATTGTTGAATTGCACAGGTAAGTATTGGCAGCAGGGCTGTTGGCTCCCAGGAACACATAGTGCTAATGTGGTTATTACCCATATAATCTAGCAGACCTACACGAGTAGAGCATTTAAAATGTTCTAATAGCACTGAGTCCCAGAAACACAGCTATTTCTAGCAAACATATATGCTAGAATGAGACTATGTGAGACTAGGCACCTAACAGTGTCCTACACTCTTGGGTTGCTGCCATGATAACTTCCTGAATGTAAACATATAGATTGAGATTTACTCTGATTCACAAGGTATCATGTCAAGGGATCTTTTAACTCCATTTGACAGTTCCCATGGGGAGAGGAAGTTAATTCTAGAATGGTAATAAATTGGAAGCATTTTCTAAGAATCCTGCTGAAATCAGATGACAAGGTCATACAAATCCATTTGGTGTAACAGCTGTTTAAAAACAACAACCCTCTGCCAAATATTTAAGTAAAGGAAATACTTTAGCTGAGATGAAATCATCAGGTAGCAACTAAAAAAAAAGTATCACAAATGAGAACACTAAAACAATTTGCTTTTTAGAAAAAAGAATGAACCATGGAGAAATGATCTGAAGGACATGATTAATGCTTTGAATATACTTGGAAAACTGCCGCCTGTTTCTAAGTGCTATCAGCGAAGCCCACCCCCTTCGCTCATTGTGGTTTAACCACATCATCAAGTCACTAATTATGTTACACTAATTCTGTATGATATTTCCAGACTGCAATTCTTCATAGGAGTTTCATTTGCTGTTTTGTTCTAAACATTTGTGCCCGTGTGTAGTTGCTGAGTATATTATAGCCAATAAATCATACTATCCATCATGTCTTTGTCACTATTCTAGACATACAAGATCCTTAGAGGATACACATAACAAAAAAGGTCACTTTGAAAAGTTGAATAGGGGCACAACCACTCCCCACCCCCATGTAGATATTGCCTTTTAGATAAAGTTGCTGTCGTTATGCTTTATATGCTTTGATGCTTCTCTGTAGGGAAACAAACTGTTTAACATGCATAAAGGAACACCCCCACAAAGATAACAAAGAGAGCTATTATTTTGGGAAGCTCTCTGTGGTAAAGTCCTAGGTTCAATCCTTAGCATCTCCAGGGAGGGCTAGGAGAGATCCCTATATGGAAGGCTGAAGAGCCTCTAACATTCAATGTAGTCAATGCTGAGCTAATTGGACCAAAGGTATAATGACCTGGTATAATGCAACTTCCTATGTCTGTAAACATGCAAAGAATCCCAAATACCTCCTGGGAGCAACATGGAAGCAACGATTTACGAAGGTAACGATTTACGAAGTAATAACTTGCCACGATGTACACAGAACCACACTGTAATTCGACAGTACCAAATACCTTGCCAGTTGGGGAGGGCAGTTTTACCACACCCAAGCTTCCCAGGATTCCTGAACAGGTTTATGTGCAGTGAGGTTTCTCCTCACTTTACAAAAAACCTGCTTACTGTATGGGTGGTTATCATGGGACTTTGGTACCCAGGAGATTTTGATGCCCCACCTCCAAATGCATGTACAAGAGCCAGCCATACCAGCAACTGAGTCCTGCTGGAAGCTGTAACTGCACCCGAGAGGAGCAAGCTCACTTAAGGAATGCCAGCTTGGAGGCATGGCACACAGAGCTCTATTCACTCCTGACCCCTCTACAGCTTCCACCCAAGGCAGCTGCTTCCCTTTGCTGACAATCCTGTCAGTAGCTGCTAGCATAACGCATACTGCACCTTGGTTAGGCTGCCGAACAAAAGAAATACTTCATGTGACTATTGCAAACTCACCAACATGTTGGTACGCAGGCACTGCTAGGACACTACCAGAATACTATGGTCAAAATAAATGTATCAGTGTGTAGGTAGGCTTAAACGTTTTTTACAGCAATCAATTTCAATTCTTGAGCATATGGCCACTTCATCAGATGCATGTTGTTAATTAACAAATGTTGAGTGTGCACTAAACCTTTAAAACGTGTTTGAAGCACGTTTCTCCCTACCCCTCAAAGAATTCTGGGCACTGTAGTTTGCTATGGGTTGCTGGGAATTGTAACTCTGTGAGGGGTGAACTACAATGCCCAGAATGTAGCATGCCAGAATGCCTGGGAAAGAATGTGCCTTGAATGAACTTTAAAGGCATAGAGTGTGTGCAGCCAAAAATAAATTTGTTGTACTGCTATACAATGCCCCTCATGTGCACACCTTTATTAGAGCAAGCAAGATAACCAGGTATTTGTGTACAGTGTTGAGATTAAAAGCTGCCTTCTCACTCAGACAAAAAGAAACTTTCCAACCTGCCCTTCCCCTCCAGATGCTGCCACTGGTTGTAAGCAGGGAACTTCAGCAGGAACAAGCATGGCTTGCAAGGCCATCTTTCAAACCTACACCCCATCCAAGACATTTGCCCACCTAAGGATCTATCACACTCTATGTGTAATTACATCCTTCTGTCTGATAAAATGATTGCGCTGCTGAAAAATTACTGGATTCCCATCTCTTTCAGTGTAGCCAGGCATTTCGTTATGGTTTCATCATAACTCCTAACATATGGCAGTTGCAATTTGACATATATCCTCTAATCCATGGGTGGGTAATTCATTCAGCACTGAAGACCTTATTGAAAATGCATCATAAGCCAGAAGGTGGAAGCTCGGTTCAATAATTTATGCACCTATAATTCCCTCTGCATAAAACCTTCTTGGCCATGGCGCTTCCGACCCCAGAGCTGTTGCAAAGCTGAGGTGCACCTTGTACTTTTGTAGTGTCTGGGCAAATAACCACCAGTTTATGACAGAGAGCATCCTATGTAAGGACCTTCAAATGTTGTTGGAATACAACTCCCATCAGCTCCAGATAATGGTCAAGGATGATGGGAGCTGTAGTCCAATGGCGTCTGGAAAGCACCACATTGCCAGCACCCCCACATCAAGTAAACAACAGCCACCTAGCTTAGTGGTTCTACCCTACCTAAGCAGCCCCCTCCTGCTGCCACCAGAGGTGTTTCTAAGGAACTGCTTTGCCCTGAAGGCAGGAGAGAAGAAGAAGCAGTTCCTTCAGTGACCAAGAGTTTCTTTTGTCTTTCCTGTTTTATTATATAACTTTTATTGATGCCATTTTTTTAAAAAAAAAATACTGAAATTGCTTTGTGAAGTCCACCTGAGAAAGCAGCATACAGTTAGCTACCTTAATGTAAATAAATAAAGTACCTTAAGACACTTTCTTCTGAGCTAATACACAGCATAGGTGCTCTCTAGGCACTCCAGGCCACCAAGTTTGTGAACAGGAAGAGATGCTCCACCAGAATCCTCCCCTTTATGTGCCTCAGCTGTGCATTCCAACACACAAGCCAAGGTGCAGGCAAATGGTACGGACTGGGCAGAAGCGATAAAGTGTGGCATAGTCCCTGCTGCTATTCATTCTGGGGAGGAAAGGCTTAATAGGAGCACCTCCATCTTCAATTTGGTTCAGGTGGGTTGAGTCATTGAGGTAACTGACCCTGATAAGATCACAGGGGCTTTGTGCCACAACTCCATTAAAAAGAAAGAGAGAAAGAGAAAAGCTATTGAAGACAAACGGAAGCACAATACTCACTATTTGTATGTCTCTGACCGAATATATTCAAACACATGAGAAATGCCCAGCTGGAACTGATCCGCAATAGGGGTGACCCAGGGATTGTTCTCCGCTTTGAAGACTTGCTTTTGACCGGTCAAATCCAAGTTACCTGAAAGGATCGAACAGGCATTTACTCTTCTTGGATAATTTAAATAACTCCAGCATTTAAAGAACCATGAGCGAGAGAATCAACCAAGGTGCGATGTGATTCTAAACACATTTACCTGTAAACAAAAAGTCCTAATGAGTTGAAGTCAACTTCTTTCCGAGAAAGTCTGAATAAGACTCTATTTGTGCAATCAAATCCAATTTCTTTTAACTCAGAAGTACATCCTACTGAGTTGACACCAGTGGGGCTTACTCCAAATTATCCTGCATCCATAAGTGTTGGGAACCTCCAGCCCATGACCTAATCAGATGCAGAAGGAGTTTTAATTTGGCCCATGAGGCCATTTTCCTTGAGCCACGCCCACAAGTCATATGTGTGTAAAGACACAGCTGCAAAGGAACAGCCAGGAACCTTAAAATGCACTCCAGGTTGTTCCTTTTAAATCTGGCACCAGATACAAACCCTACTGGGATTGTTTCCACTCAGGAGCTCCCAATGATCTCCAATCAGCTCAGCAGTGACTTCAAGCCACAACTAGATTGGCTGGGATCTTGGTTTTTATGCCTAAGAGCAGGCATAGGCAAACTCGGCCCTCCAGATGCTTTGGGACTACAACTCCCATCATCCCTAGCTAACAGGACCAGTGGTCAGGGATGATGGGAGTTTGCCTATGCCTGCCTAAGAGCCACATTCCCTCATGGACAATCTTCCTTTGGTGGGAGGGGCCACAGGCAAAAGTTGGGAAGAGTATCAGATGCGACTCTGAACATTGTACGGGAGACTTCATTCTTGTCAGGAAGCTTCTACACACATCCCTCTCTTCCTCTTCCATCCAGACCAGCAAGTTTGAAAACACATTCCAGCTAGGCAAAAGGCACACAGCATGGCTGTGAGGGTTGCGGTCTGGGAAGGGGTGTGTATGGCCTGGAAGGGAGGCTTGGGGAGCTGCCTTTGGGGCTTGGTTACCTGCCGTATTTTGCAGACTATCATGGGGAAACAAAAGTAATTAGCAAAAAAAAAAAAAAAAAAGTGCTATCAAACAAAGCTCTGAGTCTTTAAAATGCCAGGGTGAACTATTGTTGTGAGCAAAAATGTCACAAAGCTCTTTCCCTGCTAATGTGAATGGCTGAGAGACGAGTCTAGGTTCTGCGGAATTGTGCCATATGGGAGATTTTATAAGGTAAGTAAGGGCTGTGGATAATATGTAGAGAGAAGGGGGGGGGCTGGGCCTCTGTTGCCCTCTTGTATTGTATACTGGCAAAGCTATCAGAACAACCTCACTTCCCTAGTGCTGGATCGACAAGTGGCAGCAATACATGAAGCTCAGGCATTATACGGGGAAGCGTGTGGTGGCTGAGCTAAGCAGCACCAGAGGGATGGGCTGCTTGAGAGCAGGTGTCCCCCAAAGTTGCTGTGGTTCGCTCTGGTCACACAGTGTGCATTTTCCATGCTCTGTGCAGCACATGAAGAAGAAAAAGAAGAGTTTGGATTTGATATCCCACCTTATCACTACCCTAAGGAGTCTCAAAGCGACTAACATTCTCCTTTTCCTTCGTCCCCCACGACAAACACTCTGTGAGGTGAGTGAGGCTGAGAGACTTCAGAGAAGTGTCACCCAGCAGCTGAATGTGGAGGAGTGGGGACGTGAACCCGGTCCACCAGATTACGAACCTACCACTCTTAACTACTGCACCACATGACCCTTAATGTAGCCCAGGAGGAGAAAGTGGGTGAGCCTAATGACCTTGGTACACGTGCAAAGGAGAAAGATGGATGCTCGTCTCTGAACCATTTGTCATTCCTCTTCTGTCAACTGTCTGAAAGCCTGTTCTCCTCTCGCGTAATAACATGCAGGCACCAGCACTCCACCCTTCTGCCAGCCAGGCAGCAACTGCCCTAAGCACTTCATGCTTGAGTGCGCCTGGCTTGCAGCCTCGCACCCCGCCTCCTTTATTAGAGGCCTCAGCCGCGCTCCTGCTCTAACAAGGATCAGGCAGTAGGATTAAGCACTGTGACAAAGAGGAACCTAATAAGCGAGAGGCCGGGGTGTCTAAATCTATGCTGGAGAGCTCAAACAACAGATTCGCACAGTTCAACGTGCCGTTTTAAAGGCAGAGGCTGCCGTGGAAGCAAGCCTGCGCCGTGATTAGCAGTAACCCCCTGACCAATGCTGCTATGAAGATCATATTTTACTTCGAGGCTTATTCGGCAATTGCAAATTGGATTTGCCATGTTATTACCTGGAAGAAAAAAAACCACAACACCTACAGGCACTTGTCTCTAAAGCCCCCAACAGTAAGCACTCACTTATGCTTATAATTCTGCAAGCCTTGCCACTGGGAGAAGGGAACGATCAGCCCGCCGCCACTCATGCGAATTGCAAAAATCTGGCACAATGCTCAGAGTGTAGGTAGTCGGATCCAAAAATCTCATTCAGAGGAGTGCAGAGCAGAACGCTCCAATCTTGAAATGGTTGAGAGGCTTACTGCCAGGACTAAATCACACATAGATTTAACTTTGGCTTTCTCACCCCTCAAGCATAATATTTCCAACAGAGTTACCAAGTACTAAAATAAAATCATTTAAATTGAACATTTGAGAGGGGGGGGGAATCATGCACTAGGAGGTTGGGGACCAGCTTTTGTGGAGAAGGGTAGGGCTTCTAGCCTTGCCATTACGGGCAAATGAGGCAGTGCCAAGAGAGGGCAGCTAAATGCTAGTTCCTTAACTTCAGCCTATCTTATCATGGGGATGAGGGACACCCTTTAGATTTTCTTCCTCAGGCACCAAAATATTGAGTAAACCCCCCCCCCCGGAAGTAGGAATGGAAGGAGAGGAAGTTATTTAACTGAATGAAATATGCATCTTTTTCAGGATACATAATCATCCCTAGACACCATCCCAACACAAAACCGACTATTACATTGATAGAGGTATGGCAGAACAATGTAGGTCTTGCACGAAGTGTGGGGCTGTGTTAGGACCTTGACAGCATTGTATTTGGGTACCTTTGCTCCCTGAACAAAGCGCAAACATGGTTTGCGGCCATCCAAAATGCTTGTTGTGGGCAAATGTTGAATAGATGCCTATTGCTGTAAACCTTTCAAATGTGGGTTGGCCAATGCAAGGAAAATTCAGATGACCCCATCTGGATGCGGAGAAGGAAGAAGGAAAAGCACAAGCATCTTGTGACCTGGCCACAAGGAAGTCAAGATAAGTTTTGGAAAGGAATGTTTAGCTCCACGCAAACAAACATGCATTAAATACTTTCTCGAACAAATGTTTTCATTGCTGGATCTCAAAAGCTGAGTAAGTGGAGACCTTCATTAAGCAACATTCATCTCCAAAATGACTTCAAATCAATCTCATAATTGTAGAAAATGCTTGAAAACCTTGAGAAAATCTGCCGGGAGGAAATGCTCATTCTAGCATTAACTAATTAACACTGGAGTCAGAAGAATAAGAGATAGAGGTCGGCAATGTGTTAGAATTTACATCCTGCAAAACTCAAATTTACATGCCAAAGTCACTGGAAATGAATGACTCTGCAATGACCCTCTGATTCACCAAGGAAAAAACTGAGTATCTCATCTTGCTTCAAGAGAGATTTGCACTATTTGGAACATATGTTTAAGTAATTAAAAGGGTAACAGGGTTTAACTAAAAGCATCATTATCAGCAGGAAGCGCTTTTTATTCCATCTCCACCTGTCTGTCCCTTTTTCTTTAGCGGTAAGGATAACGTCAGTGGAGACCTGACTTGGCCCTTGAGTAAGTTCTACTGAGCAAATTCAAACTCCTCAGCTTAGTAAGCAGGGATGCAAGCAAGCCTTTCTCCTTTGCTCCTACCTGATAGTGGGACCAAAAGCTAAAACAAAGCAGAAATTAGGAGAGTGGAAGAGTGGAAAGGGAGGGGGGAGAGCAGGCCGAGAGAAGAAGCAGATGGACTAACAGAACTTCAGCAAAAAGTATGTTGAATTGGGAAATGGGAAAGAACGAAACCTTACTCAGGGGGTTTGTGTTTCATGTATGAGAGCCTGAAGAACGAAGGCCGAGTGTTAGGCTGCTGGCTATACTGAGTTGTAAACTTCAACTAAGCAGCTCAAGGAAGTTAGGAAATTGTTTTGACACTGTGACTGTGGAATGCTGATCCAAAAATGGCGATACAGGACTCTATCCCCTCAGGGCATTAGCATCTTGCCAGGCGGGCCCTGAGTTAAGGGACTGTCCTGGCATTCTGAAGACATACTATTTTAAACTCATAACACGTGGTTTGAAGGTTTTATATTCCAGGAAACCAGAGTTTTTCAGATCAGACAAAAATCAGGAACTGTGCTTAATTAAATATTTCCAGGCTGCATGCACAAAAGGTTTATTTGAATCTGGCCATCAGATTTTATCTACATACTCTTCCCTCTTTCTGTTGTCCACCTTCCATTCCATGCCACTGCCCTTAAAAGATCCTCAAGCATTATCATAGATTTCTTTTGCAGGCATTATCTGAAGGGTAATCTCATATACCTGCATTGATCCCAAGATCATTTTCCGAGGCCCTTCTCCAGGTGCCTGTGTGGTGTGAATGGCTGTTAAGGGGAGGCCTTTTCAGTCATGGCATACTGGCTGTGAAATACCCTCCTCAAGGAGGACCACTTGGCACCCACATTGTGGTCTTTCCAGCATTAAGTGAAAAGCTTTCTTCCTTCCCCAAGCTTTTTGCATTACAGTACTTTTTAGACCCTGTGCACAATGCTTTAACCTGTGTTTGATTTTACATTCATATTGGATTTTAATTTTTTTTATGAGGTAAAGAATAAATTGTACACCATCAAGAGAACTTGTCATTGACGAGCAAGATAAAAATACTGCAAATCAGTAAGTGAAACCAAGGCTAAAGTTTAAGTGTCCTTTTCTATTTCCGCTCAGAGGACATGCTCTCTTTCTGATACTCTAAAGAAAGAAATTAATTTTATTTTCTTATTTGGATATAAATACCTCCGAATCCAACTTTATTAAAGGCTAAGTAAGGGATAAACCCTCTGAACAGAACGTACAGTTAGGCTATATGTAAAAGCACGCCTGCCATGATTTTCTTCAGCTTTGCTCTACACTTTCAGGATTACATTTTTATTACTTTGAGGCCACGTGATTTGCTTCCAAAAGAGAAAGATGACTTGGCCTCAGGACCCAATCCACTGGGGAAGTATTCTTTTGTAAGCCCTTCTGGAGTGACTGGAAGCTACACAAGAGCAGGCAGCCTCTGCTTCAAGGGGGACTGAGGAGGAGGAGGAGGAGGAGTTCACAGTGAATTCTGCTCAGCTCAAAATTTATTTGTGTAGAAACAAGCATGCAAGCAACCCCCTCCACCAAATAAACCATGACTACTTTGGTACAGCTGAGCTGAAATGTCTCTCAGGAGACATTTTTTTCCTCAGAAAACATTCAAGTTTTTTTTTTGACCCCTAAAAATACTGCCATTTCCCCTCCCAGAATGAGCTAGGGCCAGGGGTATTATTAATTACCACTACTGCTTATTACATTTGTCAGTCCCTCTATACAAAAGGGAGGGGGGAGCTTGAAGTCAATTCACATGACAGAAAAAGAAAATATAAAAAGCTGAACAATAGAAAATACATAGAACGCTCGTTCAACAACTCATTAGTAATCTGATTTTGCAATTAAATCTGCTGCTTTGTTTTGGCTTTCCCCCTCCTCTACCTTCTAAAATGCAACTCCAGTCGTTGAGAAATCAAGAGTATATATGGCAAGAAATTTAGTGTTCCCTGTCACTTTATGTGACTGGTTGCAACTCTGTTGTTGAGGTGAATCATGATGTGTCTTACAGTGCAGCACATAACATTTTAAATTCAGGGGGAAAAGACAACACCTACTAAAATTTTATCTATGGATAGTGCTGCTTACCACAATCTCATGAACTGCATTTTGAGGAACAGTGTCAAAGACAGACACCCAAGGAACTAGAGATGTGAAGGTTGGAAGAGAGGGGAATAGAAAAACTGGGAGGGGTAGGCCCAGTTATTCCTATTTTTCTGGAACAACCCCCCCCCCCCAGTTTTCAGACTTATAGCATTCCCCTTTGGTTTAACATGCTGAGAGTAACTCATTCACAGCCCTAGAGTATAGCACAAAATGATGTAGACTATCATTAGTTCTCCTAGTGGTGCATCAATAAAACTGCGAGCACATTTGCTAAGCTAAGCAGGGTCCCGTATGGTTTCAAATTGGATGGGGGACCCTGTGTGGGAGATTCCTGAATTGCAAAGAGGTTGGATTCAATGACCGCCGAGGTCCCTTCCAACTCTACAATTCTATGCTGAATTAATAGTTTGAAAAAGCCATACTGTAAACAAACAAATGATGTTGACATGTTGCTTTATATATAACACATTAAATACAATACCAAATGCCACTATTGCCAGGTGTGACAATATTAAGTTTAGTTGTGGCAGGAATCTTTGCCTCCCATGCTCAGAAATGTTCCTTAAGTATTTGCTGGGCTTGCTAGTTTGTGCTTAGCAGGGGCTAGGGGGAAATGCAATGAACATGTTTTAAAGATGTTAATGGCCAAGTTTGGTTACCAAAATGAAGGGCTGTGTTCAAGTAGGCTTTCAGGCATCCTTACAGCAGCAATGCCCAAGTCTTACCTAGCTCAGGAGGCAGCACTGTAAGGCGGTTGCCCTGGATATGAAGTTCTTTAAGCTGAGTGAGTTCACCAATTTCTTTAGGGAGGGATATCAGGTCATTATCCCTAAGGCTAAGCTTTAAGGAAAAGAGAGAGAGAGAGTGAGTGAGTGGTTGAGTGGGAGAGACACAGACAGGCACACAGTGTTGTCAGAACAATTCTCAGTTGAAAGGAAGCAGATGTTTATGTCAAAATCAGCCATAAATAAATATTTTATACTGCAAAGTCCTTTCTTTCTTTCTTTCTGACACTTCACCCCGCCCTAAACATTCAATTCCTCCAATTTAGTTACAAGTGTCTGCTGATTAACAATAGGCAACGCCAAGAATAAGAGGCCTGTTTCTTCAAAGCCCCCACCGCTCCCCTGCAAATTGATTTGATTCTACTCTTACAAGGGCCGCAAAAGCGAATTGATTTTTTTCCAAGAATTTAGATAAATTACTTACTATCTGCAACTTTGTGAGCTTCCCAATATCTGGTGGCAGGATTTCAAAATCGTTGTCACTTAGATAGAGTGCACGCAGGGTGGCTGCAAATTAAACAGCAATATATAAACAGGGTGGCATACAACCCAAACCATTTGAGGCCTGATCAATAAAAAAGTGTCAGCTTTGATTAATAACCCTGACTTGGTGAAAAGCCTTTGACATACCCAAGGCTCACTATAATAACAAGCAGGTCAAACTTAGATTTACTGGCTTATTGTACTGTTGGGTCCGCTCAGGAAAACATCTATATCCAAAAGGACTGACACAATTAACAATTCCTGTAACATTAGGCTCTGGCAGGCCACGGCACACCGTTTCAATAGGAGTCTGCCAGGACAGAAGCCATCACAGCTTATTAACTTCCAATTCCTAGTCATTATAGAAATTTGCATCTACAACCCGCCCTCAGAAGCTCCCGATAGGCTTCACCCTCTGCCTCTCTTAGATGTCTGCAGAAAATAGCTGAGAAGTCATTTTAGATCAGGCTGGAGTACAGCAAATACAAGAATTTATTTTGTACAGATCTGGAACCTCAGAAGCTGTCTTATACCAACATAAACCATTGGGTCCTCCAAGCTCAGGACTGCCTATACTGACTCGAAGCTACTTTCCTGGTTTTCAGACAGAGAATCATTTCCCAGCCCTAGCAGGAGAAGTCAATGATTGTACCTGGGACCTTCTGCACAGAAAGCAGATACCTGGACCAGTGAGCTTTGGCTATTCCTGCTTTATTCCTTTCAAGAAATGATAGCAAATTTGGGGGAAATGGGGATGGGGGTAAAAGGATAAATTAGTTTCATTTTAGTTAATTACCTTTTCATGGCTCCCAGATGGCTTAGAACACACCACACCCATCCCAACACAGAAGGAAAATCAGCCATTTCACCATGGAAAGATGCTTCTGATGGAGATACAACTTCCAAAGCTGGACCAAAATTGCATCGCTCAGACTACTCAGTTGTAGATCAAACATGTACGCCACAGAGGCCATTAATGTCTAGTGTCAGGGGTGGGGAACCTTTTCAACCTGATGGGCCAAATCTTTATCTCCCCACTGTGGGCTAATGTTAATCGGGGGGGGGGGGTAGTTGGCCCCATGGAGCGGGTATGGGGTGAGCTCCCTGCACAGCAGCTGATGCCAATGTTTAATCCGGCTTTCTGCCAATCTAGATGTGCCTCTACCTGCCCCACAGCTGGTGTCACATATGATGTGAAGATGACCGTGGTTCGGGAAAAATGGCCCGGTGGGTCAAATTTGGCCCAGGGGGCCAGAGATTGCCTACCCCATAGGAGCCAACTTCTAGGGGCCGAGGGGACTGGTCCCCCTAAAGTTGATGAGCATTGTCATTCAAATGGTGTGTGAGATGCATCATGTGATCGATTATGCAGGCTGAGCCTTGAATGCCCCCCAATATTTTATTCATGCTGGCACCTCTGCCAACCTCTGCTCCAGTGTGGCACCATGTCAGAGTCTCATGAGAGGGATTAAAACAGGGACAGACAACAGGTTGCCATCCGGAAGCCGTTCAACTACAACTCCCATCAACCCTGACTTTTGACCGTGTTGGCTGGGTTTGATGGGAGTTGGAGCCCAACAACATCTGGAGGGCTACCCCTGGATTAAAAAGAAAGGGTGGCTCACTTATTTGCAGCAGGCATCATGCCAGGTAGAAAAGTGGGGGGAATTAACTGGCCTAGCTGGTCTAGGACAGGCACCAGCAGCCACAAAGACCTATATTTGCCAAAGGCGCTGCACGCTGAACCCAGGGCTGATAAATAATTGTTCGTGGAAAACAGATTATAACGTGGTGGCTTGCATTTCTTCTCTCGCTTGGTGACCTTCTTAACTGTCCCAGGCGGGTGCTGCATTTGCTGAAGTTTTAGCTCAGTACGAAATGGAATAAAATTCAAGAAAATATGACCAAGGCGGTAGCTCATACAACACTCCTAGCCGTCCACTTACTCCCACCGAGATCAGGTGACTGTAGATCAAAAGGTACAGATTGCCAAGCTATGCAGAAATATTCAAGGCGGCTCATAGAAGGAGGCATATATCTCTAATATTCTTTTTTTAGAGTTCAGCCTCCCTCAAATAAATTTTACCTGCAGAAAGCAAAGGAACTTTTCAGGATGATTTAACACATTTAAAAAAATATTAAAAATGGTTTCTTACTTAGATAGAAGAAGTTTCCGGGAAGCGAATTTTCGTTTAAGTTATTGTAAGTCAAATCAAGAACCTCCAGAGCTGGCAAGGAGCCAAATCCTCGTGGCAAGGAGTTAAGCCTGTTCATCCTAATGTTAAGAGAAGGATGTGTAAGGTATTATTTGGGATATGAAAGCATACATGTTATTTTATTTAGTATATGCAGGCAACTGCTCATTTACATGTGTTCAAGGAACACCCGACTGCACACACGCGCATCACTGCAAACCCAGAAGTGGCATAAAAAGGGGCAAAAGCAGCCACAAAAAAGCGCAAAAATGCTGCAGAAACAGCGCTGAGCAATCCCACAAGCCTTTGCAAGTGCAATCCCAGAAGCTCTTGCACCGACCTTTGAGGCCTGTTGAGAGTTGGAGTTTAAGCAAGGAGGTTGGGAGGATGTTTGCAGGCTTTCTCAGCGGGATTCTCAATATATGCGATTTCACTTAAACGTGCAGTGCCTTGGAACATAACTCCCGCATAAATGAGGAGTTGCCTGTATTGCTTGTTTCTCTCTGTTAAGCCATTTTAGACTTTACTGACCACATTCTCTCTTGTACATTTGCTTTGGATGCTGCATAAGGTGACACACCAACAAACACATAATCTAAAAGCCCATAAAAAGGGGGAAAAACCCACCAATAACACAAAGAAACAAAAACAGCCACATTAAAAACTCACAATGGCTAAGGAAATGTCCTTTAAAAAGAGAAAGGGTGTTTCCAGACTGTTGCTATTTTGGGTGGGATTCAATCACATACTGGGAAATTCAGGTTGTGCAATTACAGTTGATTGGAAGATCTTATGCAACAGATCTGCTTCTCCAAAACATTCTAGCCAGGCAAACCCACCAGAGAGGTGAAGAAGGGACACTGAGAGATGAAGCCTGGAGAAAGGGCTGGGTTGAAAGCCCTGGAGGGCCACATTTGGCCCATGTCTGTCTTATGGAGCATCCAAGCAACTGATCAGGACGGATACGCACCCCAGGTTCAAGTGCTTCAGCTTCTGAAGGCTGCTAATCTGAATTGGCAGCTCCTCGATCTGATTGTTGAAAAAGTTGAGCACTTCTAAATTCCGGAGGTCTGCAATGTTTGCAGGCACAGCTGTAAAGAGAAGCAGAAGTCCCTCAAAAAACCAACAACAACATGAAACATGCCACCCTTCTTTTTATGGACCAGAAATACTTTCTGTAACAAGGTTCAGAAAATTCATGCATGACAACTTATCTAATATTCATTGGCAGACATCTATTAAAAAGGCTGGTTACAAGGTGATGGGGACAGATAACAAGGGTTGGCTGTTAGTGACCTGCTTTTCCAAAGACACCTTGCAGACCATTGGGCAAGAGAATGACTGGATTAAATAGCACCTTTGCTTCACCTAGAAATAATCACTCTTACGAATGGGATCCAACTGGAACCCTTCCAGTAACAGAAGGGGTCTTGATCCAGCAGGTGCCTTCACTGATGGGAGAGGGTGGGAGGTGATTTTTGCCAAGTCCTCCCTCCCTGTGCAGCCCACCCCCATGCTATCTTCCACCTTGATGTGAAGTATCCCCAAACTCCAAGGAACACACTTTTGGAGGGTGTTGGGGATCAAAATCCCTTCCACAGACACAAGGGCATCCCTTAGATCATACCCCATGTTTGCATGTAACTAAATATGCACATATCTGCAACCTGGCAGAAGGAATGTTAAGTGATGCAGTGGAGGGAAGGGACCAGCAGAGGTCAGAAGAAAAACATTATTTATTAATTTTTTAAAAATAAAATTTATGAAACTACTAATTGTTCAAAATATTGAAACCCCAACGTCCTGACCACTGTAAGTCTTAGCTAGTTGCACCCTGTGCCACCTTCATGCATTGCATGGCAATCAAGCAAGCTTGCTGAAGTTACACCTGTGTCTCAGAGGGTCATAACACATGCAAGGGAGCTCTGTCAGGCTGGGGGGTCCATGGTGCAGGTACTCCAAGATACATGCGCTGTGCATAGCTTGCTGCTTTTTGTGCAGGTAACAATTTTCCTAGAAAGTTGTGCCCTGGATTCTTCATAATAACATAAGAAGAGTCTTTGGATCAAGCCAATGGCCCATCACAATGGCCTATGGGAAGCCTTGAACAAAGGAGCACCCTCCCTGCTTGTGATTCCACAAAACTGGTGTAGAGTGGAAGCAGAATGTAACTATCATGGCTAGTAGCCATTGAAGGTCTTAACCGCCACGAATTTGCCAAATTCCTCTTCCACGGTCCTCCAAGTCGGTGGCCATCACTACTTCACCACCACGCAGTGTCCACACATTCTCAAGCAAGAATTAGAAACCCCATTTTCCTTCTTTGAATGAAGGATGGAAAATCTTGGAACATTCTGAATACCATTTTGTCCCTTCTTACCAGTGAAGATTAAGGGATGTGGGTGGCGCTGTGGGTTAAACCACAGAGCCTAGGGCTTGCCAATCAGAAGGTCGGCGGTTCGAATCCCCTCAACGGGGTGAGCTCCCATTGCTCGGTCCCTGCTCCTGCCAACCTAGCAGTTTGAAAGCACATCAAAGTGCAAGTAGATAAATAGGTATCACTCCGGTGGGAAGGTAAATGGCGTTTCCGTGTGCTGCTCTGGTTTGCCAGAAGCGGCTTAGTCATGCTGGCCACATGACCCGGAAGCTGTACGTCGGCTCCCTCGGCCAATAAAGTGAGATGAGCGCCGCAACCCCAGAGTCGGCCACAACTGGAGTCCCTGGTCAGGGGTCCCTTTACCTTTACCAGTGAAGATATGTTTACTATCCAACTGCTGCCTGTGTCAATTGCAATGCCATACTCCATACACCATTAACAATTGTCATTGATGGGCAGGCAAACTGGAAGGAAAATGATGTAAATCTGCAGACTGAGCGTGGGTATTCTTGCATCAAAAACACAGTCTCAAAAGACACCTGGATTCCCACAGGGAACAACAACAAGCGCACATCTATATGCTATAAATTGATCATATGGATGCCCTAAATAACATTTTTATTTGGCTCCATCATGAAGAAAATTGAAGCAAAAATGCATTCCAAATAAAATAGCCCATTTGGATTGCTGTTTAAATAACCTATTATCCGAAGTAGACATTCATTTAAAATTCAGTTAAATTGTAACAATTAAAGCTCAACTTTAAATAATGAACTGTTCAGCCAGGCCATTTTTTGATATGCGTCCCAAGAGGTAAGTGCTGTGATCAATACACACACACACACACACACACACACACACAAAAAAGGTTACATCAGATTAGCAACAGATCAATGTGTTGATACTACCTAGAAATATGAAAAAAATACAGTTGCATGATATGAATACTACTACTCAGATAAAGATTAAGACTCTATATGGGTTTAATTTTCATGTTGAGCTATTAAGGCGAAATCTAAGCAAGCAAATAATGTTTACATGTTTTGGGGGATTGTATCCATTCAAGCTTTCCACTGTATTATCACCCGAGGACACAATTTCAACATGATCCATATTCCAGTTAAACTGAATTCCTAAAATTTATGCCCATTCAGACACAAAGAAGTCTATAGAAATAATTGGTTTGCATCCTTGTGTTTCAGATTATCTGGATAATGGATCTGGATGTCTAACAGCAATGTAGGTAGCAGATTGAACAACATATACATCCAAATAATTTGCAAAACTATCATCTAGGGAATATCTCATAGCATAGGCATCTCTCCCCATCCCATTACACCCAATGAAACAAATATTTACATGGTAGAGTATGAGCCCTTCATTTCCTAGGTTTTTCTTATCATTACTTCCTTCAAAATAAAAAATTTAAAAATGGTCCAGTAGCACCTTAGAGACCAATTAAGTTTGTTCTAGGTACAGCATAAGCTTTCGTTTGCATCCACACCTCTTCAAATACACTGAAGAATACAGTGTATTCTTCAGATACTCTGGTTTCTGTGTATCTGAAGAAGTGTGCATGCACACAAAAGTTTATACCTAGAACAAACTGGACTATTTTTAAATTTTTTATTTCGACTGCGTCAGACCAACACGGCTACCTGCCTGAATCTAGATTACTTCCTTCAGTGTGTATGGAGGTCCGGGGCTGCCCAGGTGACAAGACACATACCCCCCGGCCTTGCTGATATGGCCCAAATGAAAACAAAGCAATATGTTTGGCACCAGCTTGGCTGCCGGAGCTGCCGGAAGGAGGCATACAAGGCACCATCCAACTGTCTTAGGGACTCCATTCCGGATTTGTGTAGGGTTTGCACCTTAGACTTTTTTTTCCTCCCGAAGATATCCCCCGCAAGGCAGCAGAGGTCTGCCTAGGCCTGCACCCCAGGGTGGTCACTTCGATGCTGCTAATGCAGCAGCCTGACTTCACCCCTGAAGGCACACTCTATTGTCTCTTGAGACAGATGACAACACCTTCATTCAATACTGAAACAATTTTGAAACATCCCCCATAGTTATATAGAAGAGTTTGGATTTGATATCCCGCTTTATCACTACCCTAAGGAGTCTCAAAGCGGCTAACATTCTCCTTTCCCTTCCTCCCCCACAACAAACACTCTGTGAGGTGAGTGGGGCTGAGAGACTTCAAAGAAGTGTGACCAGCAGCTGCATGTGGAGGAGTGGGGACGCGAACCAGGTTCTCCAGATTACGAGTCTATCGCTCTTAACCACTACACCATACTGGCTCTCCATATACAGTCATACCTCGGGTTACAGACGCTTCAGGTTGTGCGTTTTCGAGTTATGGACGTGCTGAAACCTGGAAGTACCGGAACGGGTTACTTCCAGGTTTTGGCACTTGTGCAGAAACAATAAATCGTGCTTTGCGCACACGCAGAAGCACTGAATCGCAACCCGCATGTGCGCAGACGCGGCGCTGCGGGTTGCAAACGTGCCTCCCACACGGAGCACGTTCACAACCCGAGCGTCCACTGTATCGGGATGGTGAATCTGCGGCCTACCTCATGGTGGTTAAATACAATTTCCATCCATTGGATATGCCGACTGCACAGGGTTCTAGATTGTACAGAAGCCCAAGTGACTACAGCAGGCTGCCCCCCTAGCAGTTACCCCTCTGACTAGTAGAGAGAAGTGTATGTCCACATAGGTGGACCAATCCTCAGGGAAAGGCTGGTTGAACAGGGTGCACTATGAACACAGGAAAAGCAAGCAAAAGGATTTGAGCAAAGTATCCCCCCAGCAACCCCACATCCCCAAACTGCACACAGGCAGACACGATGCAGCTCCCTAATGCAATTAAACCCTGTTCTGTGGGTACCGGCCCTTTTGACAGGATGAGAGATTATTTTACTCTCCTCACTAAATCAGTGCAATTTAAGAGGACAAATGATGCTAAATGTGAATTAAAGCTAACTTATGCAGACTCCGTGTGCACTCTGTGCTGAATGGAACGTTCCTCCTTAAGTCACTTGGTGCAAGTGACAACATTTTATGACAAAGTCTTTCAAATAAAGGCTGCATCTTCTGGAAAATAACTGAAGATCTGAAGGCATCCTGGATTAGAGCTGCAACAGGGGTATTCAACACCTTCAGCTGTCGCTGGAATACAGCTCCCACTAGCCCCAGCTGGCATCGCCTATGGCCAGTGATGATGGGAGACAATGAGTTTGTTTACCATTTATTTCCTTACTGTTCTGGTACATACCCCCTGTCCTTATCTCAAGCATATGAAGCTGTGTCCTAGATATCGTTTTGTCACCACCCCCTCAACCACCTGTGAAATCTACTAGCCTTCCCATCATTAGTTAATTAATTAATAAACAAATCAAAAATGAAAATGTCACCTGAGGCTCTGCTTCAAATCCCTTGACCTTAGGAGGCAAGACTGGTGTCAATTATAGGCAGGGCCTTTTATGTTGTGGCACCTACCCTATGGAATGCCTTTCTGAGCAGGGTTTGTTAAGTCCTCATCACTCTATTGCAGTGGTTCTCAAACTTCTTTTTCTCTCAGCCACACTTTTAGAATAAAAATTTGCTCACGCCACACCAAATTTTCCCCCCAATGAGAAATAAGTTAGAAAACAAAAAGAAACAATTCCTAGCAGTGCTTGATTTTGAACATAGTTGAACACAGCTACTTTATAATATGATCGTGGGACATCCAGAAATTATAAAACAATGCTGCTACATAAGAACATGATTATTCCCAAAATATAATATTGATTGTCCTTGAATCTTCCTGCCACACTTGCCATGCTCTCCTATACACTCTTTTGAGAATCACATTGCTTCAGGCGGTTGGTGACAACATGGCTTTTGTTACTGATGCAGTTTTTGGTAGTTTATGCTATTTTTGTGCTGCTGGGATTTGTTAAATGGGTTGGACAGTGTTCATTTTTAAAACCAGAGTATATACTAGAATTTAGGGATTATGTTTGTTTTGTTTAACTTTTATTACTATTTCTCAACCACCTTGATTCTTTTAGGAGAATCTACTTTTTAAAAAATACATACATACTAGTTGTACCCATCAACTCTTTTTAACCCAAACATATCCTGCCCTTCTTTGATCTTGGAACTCAGAGTGATGTGCAAAGGGTTCCCAGGTGGTCTCTCATCCCAGCCAGTTGGCCAGGGTATAAATAATAAAAGCATCATCATCATCCATGCATTGAACAGACCAAGATCTGATTGGTTTCAACAAGATTTCTGCATCATCCTGGGACCAGTTCAAGGGGGGGCGGGAGTTATGGTTTGAGCAACAAGAAGGCAATGTGTGCAGATTAACCTGGAATGTCAAAATGAAATTCATATTAAACCTTTTCCCAATGTTCAGTTTACATAGCAATGTGCTCCCCCCCCGACAAGATTATATATTTTCTAAATCCCTTCAGCATGCGGCCTGACTAAAAGATGGTTATTGATTTTACTCTAAGCTTCAGAAAAAAAGGACATTTTTTAGTTCAACGAATGAAAGATGGCTTGACACAGGTATTGTACAAAGATAGTGCCAGCCTCTATTTTCATATAATTGAGAATGGGTTTGATTGAAATTTCAGCCGTCTAAATCTAAGCATTTAACTTGGGAGGATTCACATGAGGGGAAATGGATTAAAGCTGTAAGCCTTCATATTAAACAAGCATTTTTATTTATTTTTTAAGTTTGGAAGTCCTATGGCTTTTGTTTGCCTGAAGATGTTTAGATTAATTTTGATTGTGTTCAAACTAATGTATGCCCTGCAAGACAGCTCTCAACATCCCATTCAGGACTGATCTCATCCAGACCCTCCTAGCTGAAGCAAAGACCATTGCATCATATATTCCAGCTACAGTCCTGGCCTGCCCAGGATTGCTGTAACATAGGAAGCTTTCTTATACAAGTTCAGACCATTTAGCCTAGAAAGGCTGCAGCTCTGCAGAGCCTTAGGCTAAAGTGTTTTTCATCACCCCATAACTGATCATTTCAACTGGCGATGCCAGGGACTTAACTTGGAACAATGCAAAGCAATATCCCTTAACGTGCATATTGCTTTACTGTGGCTCCAGAGTTAACACAGGCAGAGTTTGCCCATTGCTATTTCTAATTCTGGACAGCAAACTGAAACGTATAAAGGTTTTCAATACCTTCATGTTAAACATAGCTGCAAAGGGCAGGCATGAGACTGCCGTTTAAAATCCGAGCTGCTTACAAACAAATCTTCAGCTGACTTTTACTTAAGTAACCGCTTCTATTTATTTATAGTATTGATATCCTGAATTCCCAGCACAAGGTGGCTTCTAAAAAAAAAAAAAATCATCAAAAAGTACATATACCATAAAAATCACACACCAAAAATCAATAGATGAACAACCCCAGAAGCAAAGGCAGCACTCCTTAAGAAAATATTCATTCCAGTCAAATGAAATGTAGCTTTAAAATGAGAGAGAGAAGCTTTCTCCCTCAACAGGCTACCATCATGGAAGGGATGAGGCAAATGTCCCTAGAGAGGAAATTCCAAAGTTTGAGTGTGGCCACTGAAAATGATTCTCTTGTGTTCTCTCTACCCACAATCTCCTTCAAGTATGTGTTTCTAAATTCTGAAAGGGGAAATTGTATAGATCAGGGATGGGGAACCTGCAGCCTTCCAGATGTTGTTGGACTGCAACTCCTATCCTCCCTGATCACTGGCCATGCTGGCTGGGGCTGATGTGAGTCCAATAACAGCCACAGGTTCCCCTGTTTTGCTCAAATGCCGGGATCCACTTCTTCCTTCTGAACCACAGGTTCCCCACCTGTGATATTAATGCAAACCAACCAGACAACTGTGGAACAGACTGCGCAACTGGCCAACAAGTACTTGCTCTTAACATCTGAAGATAGAGAGCAGCCAGCAAAATCCTAGAACAGGTATGGTTATAGAATTAGGGTCTATCAAAGATGGAACTGCAAGTTGCCTTATAACTCACAAAACAACATTCAATAATAAACTCCTGCATACTGTCATAAGTTTCCTGAAGTTTCACCAAGTGACTTTTAAAGAAATAATAATAATCTCAATAGTGACCTCCACTGGACAAGTCAGACAATGCTTCTGTCTTTTTTTTAAAAAAAAAAATCACTTCACAAACAGCACTTCTTAAAAAAAGAGAGAAACAAAAATAACTAACCTTCTGAAAATGTCATGTGCATCAACACCAGCAATTTTTCACATAAATTAGGTCCAAAAAGTGACCTCTCAAAAGTATTTGCAATCAGGTTGAAAGTAATATGCTAGGTAGTTTATGACAACCCTGAACTCCCACAAGTTGCGAACTAAAGAGTCATTCCTAACAAGAAACAGATAGAGTGGTAATAACGAAGAAACAGATATATTTATTAGTGAATTGTCTGGTGAGAAGAGAAGAAAGGGAAGTGGCAGAGGCCTTCTGCATACCTCCAGAAACCAGGATGACCCATTCCTAGGCCAATTGAAAGCTGGAGCAGATTATGATTGAGTAACTTGAAAACTGCTGAAGTTTGAGAAAAGATATTGGTGGTCATTATTGGATAGAAGACAGTTTAAGAGAAGGAAAATAGAACCTTGATGGTCCAGAATTCTAATGGAGAAAGCTGCAGAGATGTGAGCCTCCAAGGAAGCAAAACAAAACATGTATGTGGCTCAGCCAGTGGGTGAACATGTGGCCCTCCAGATGTTGCTGAGCTACAGCTCTCATCACCCCTGGCCACTGGTTATGCTAGAGGAGTCTGATGGGAGCTAGAGGCCAACATCTGGAGAGTAGCAGGTTCCCCACCACTGTGCTAAGCAGTGATCTTCAGAAAACTCTTTCCAGCAGCTAGAGGAACAAGGAAAAGTGGGAAGTGATTGAAAAGTGCTACAACACTACCAATATCCTTGGCCCTTCTAGAGTTCCCAATAATAAGAGCTCTCCCACTATGGATCCCAGTGGTCTTCAGAGACCCAAGGGGTTCACTTTCCTTTGGAAAAAAACCTGGTGAGATCTCCACTCAGATTAGTTTAGAGCCCTTCACATCCTCTGAGATCTGTTTATTTAATCTGCCTTGTTTCCCCAATAATCCCTACAATCATCAAGTGTGTAAATAGTCTCTCCTTTCCCTCAGTTGCCCCTTGCCCTCTTGGCTCGCTACTAGGGTGTCTAGCCCCAGAACTTCTGCCTTTTTCTTCCTCCTATTGTGACAAGACTTGCTCTGAGCCTAGATCTTCGCTCTATTCTTCTTCTGGTACGCCTCCATCCTTGCTCCCTCCCTGCTTGGAATCCCCTCTAAATGGGCCACCCACTATGTGTTTATCCACCAGCTGAGTCAAGAGTCTCTCTTCAAGGCCAGCCTGCCAGCCTTTCCTAGTCTGTTTGGCTTACCTCCACAGCTAACTGAGCAGGGAGCTGCTGCAGTAGTCATTCCTGACCACACTTAATGCAAGCGTGGTGCAAAGGATAGCATGTCAGACCAGGACTGAATCCCTTAGCCAAGATTTGCACCTTGGTATAGCTTACTCTCAACTCAAACCTATCTTGCAGGATGTTGTTATGAAAAAATTGAGGGGGGAGAACCATTGATGCAATTTTGAGGAGGGATATAAATAAATGAAAATTTTTAAATGAACCATAATTGTCAGTAGTAATATCTAAAGGGCCTCCAAAACCTTATTGAGATGTCTCCAGACTTTGGGAACCCAGTGAAACCCGTACATGTCTACTCAGAGGTAAGCAGGACTTGCTCCCAGGCAAGATGTAGAACATTCCCCTCTTTGCATTATCCTCTCAACAAAAATATAATGAGCTTACTTGCTTTGCTTGATAAGTTTCTTAACTGTTGCTTCAGGCTCTCATTCATAGCCTTTTCATGGTGCTTACCTTGGATTGGATCCAATCCATCCTATCTAGGCAAGAGTTAATTTTCTCTCTTTTTTCTGAAAGGACTATTATTGGTCAAGTAGAAACTAGTTGAAACAATTCCTCAAATTTCATGGTTGATTGCCACAGATATCCAGAAAGATATATAATTCAATGTGCAACAGCTCCTAAAATCTCCAGAAAACCCTTATAGTATGGCAGATAAGGAAGCCAAGGTTTAAGGAAACCGAACCTTATTTGAAGAATTTGCATTTAAAATCTATAGCGACCCCCCTTTGCTGCTGCCTCCTTCTCTTTTTGTCTTAATGGCTTGAAATCATGCATATTTTTCCAATGACAGATGCATGCAAGCACATTCTCCTTTGCTGATCTGTGGATGAGGCAGACACTGGTGTGCCTACACGTGGCAGATTTATTGATAGAAAGATGAAAAGCACGCTAAGAAAAATGTATAAAAAATGGAGATGTGAAAGCAAAAGAACGAAAGCAGGACATCATGACTTACTGTAATGATATAGGGCTGCCCGTTTTTGGCAGGGTGACGGATGAAACACTGAATTGTATCCAACTAAGTTAGAGTAGACCTATTTGAAATGCATGTCCCTATGTTAGGCAGGCCCACTGATTTCAGTGGGTCTACTCCAAGTGTAACTTGCATTGGATACAACTTACTAACTGGAAAATACTGGACACCATTCATGCATATTTATTGCCTTAGAAAATGGACATATTTACTATAAACAACAGAACAGCAAAGCAGGCACACTCATTTATATGCCAGAAAACCAGATGCTAATATGACCTTAGTGGGGCATATCAAGTGTCATCGGCACTGTTTTCTCCAAGTCATTTTGAGGACTATCTACTCAGACAATTAATTGTATCTTTTTAAGGGATTAGGTCAAGAGTGTCCAAAGTGACAAATAATAAAAGTGAGATTCAGTCTTTTAGGAGAGGTTGGTAGGGAATAGGCATTTATTTTTATTTATTCAACCTCTACCCCAACCTCCAGCAATTTGCTTGGTGCCTTACAAGGGGTAGAAGTTTCCAAACTACAATTTAAAATTAAATACAAATACATTTTTTTAAAAAAAACTGCATTAAAAAATTGTATTAGCACTACTTTAGTTCACTGCCTACTGCATTATTAAGACCTATTTCAGCAGTACTTTCATAGTAATTCTTAACATGATTTGCTTTAGCCTGAATTGTTTTATGCTGATAATATTTTTTGTTTAAAAAAACCCTTTATTTGTAAATTTTCATTATACAATATAATTTACATTGCAAATATTGATCTATATGTTAAAAATAAATAACGTAGATGTAAAATAGGGTACAAATTACCTTTTAAAATTTAATACAATTTCTTAAACAAATAAGTGGATTTTTTAAAAAAATGATGACTAATTTCTTATTCTTCCTTCTAACAAAGTGACCCTGCTTGCTCTCCATTCATAGAAGAATTATTTGAGCCTATAAATACATACCATTTATTCCTTGTCTTGAAAATTCCTAGTTCTTCCTTCATATATGGAGTAACTGAACTCCAACCTCTGATAACTCTAAATCTCTCTCTTTAAACATAGCTGCTAACTTAACAATATTTAGTTGTTCCCAGAGTTTCCCCCCAAAAAGATGTATCTTATGAGTTTTCTGAGAGCTTCCCTAGGATGTGCATACAAGATTCTGACCAGCTGTTATAATATATAGGAGTAGAGTTTTATGGTATAGGACCATTCCAAGTAAGGGTGGGTTTACAGATCAAGAAAACTCAATCAATTTCGGGGGGAGAGGAAGCCATCCCATAGAGAAACGTTTCCACAAATTTTCTAAAAGAGGGTAGCAGTGGCAAATGAGGCATGGTGGGCCAACAGTGGCTGGGATGCGACTAATGAGAAAGCTCTATCCCTTATCAATGCTACAGGGAGTTCCAATAAGAGCTCTCAGAAAGCTCTTAAAATGAAGGAGGCCACCCCCCGGCTGCGCCATAGTTTAAACCTCATGTGGCCACACCCCCTGGCTGCCCGATTGGTCGGCGGAAGGTGTGTGTGTGACGCGGCTGGGAGTCTTGGTGACGTGGGCGGCATCCCTCTGCCCCCAATCTGGGTCACTGGGGGTCCCAGATGCCAGTCTGCAACACCGCCTCCCCAGGGAAGTGGAGCAGACCTCTCAGAAGGTCTTAAAACACAATGTTATGTCAGGGGTGGAGATTACCTTTCAGCCCAAGAGCCATATTTCCTTTTGGGAGCCAGTAGTTAGCAGGGTCAGAGGCAAAAGCAGGTAAATTTATATCTAATGTTTGCTTCGGGGGCAGGCTAGTTTGATGCACACACACCAACCCTCTCCATCCTCCATCCAGACAAGCTGCTGTCCTGGTGACAACCAGCAACCCTCTCACCCAGACCCACATTTAAAGGGGGGTGGACACACTATGCATTGACCATAACACTTCATATGTTGGCCCTTCATATATTTGGCCCAGATTTTTGACCAGGGACTTGGCAGCTGGTTCTAGAAGGACAAGAAGCACCACTTGACCGTACGGCAGCCCTCTCACAAAATGAACCACAGCCACTGGCCTTGCAATCTAAGGAATCAGAAGACAAGTTCATCTGTGCTTAGGCAAGAAATAAAATATTTAGGAATAGAAATGTACTTACTTGTCAGCTTGTTGTGACTGAGGACCAGCTGTGTGATATGGGACAGAGTGACTGTAAATGAAGAGAGACAATAAAAGTATAAACAGGGCAAAATTGCATTGGGGAAGAAGAGAGACAAACTTCAACAGGAATGCATCTGAATGGTAGAAAATAAATACCCACATACCTTCCTAGTAAGGTATAGCCTAACAGGTTACAAAAGATGGCCCTTTGGACTAGAGATTACATTAAAACAGAACTAGACTGGCAACTCGACAAAATTATTACGAAGGGGAAGATTACCACACTGTCACAATTCATATCCTACAGGAAACTTATTCTCTTGGTAACTGACAATTTCTTTGTGATTAATTGCTGTAACTAAACATAGCGTAATGACAGGCAGTTTTGAGAGTTAAGGGGGGGAAATGTCACTGAAGATATTTGACAGCAAAACCCTTAAAGAAAGGACTGTGCTAAACTATGTCACCAGATCCACAAGATGGCATCCTAGCTTCATTTTCAATGCTTTAGAAAGTAGCAGATGATTTCAGAAGATTCCTTATGCTGCCATCGTAAGACTCACGAAAACAAAGAAGACAGAAAAAAATAGAAAGTTGACATTATTACAGATCTTGAAAGGGGTTTGAAGTTTATGCCAACTTGTCATTATTTGAAAATAACTTCTTTACCTAAGGAGCTGAAAATATTACCTGGTAATTTATGTACAGGGCCAGTGAAGAATGGCTAAGTGTAGCTTACAGACATTCTAAGAGTGCTAGCCAATGCATGTTTATTCAGACATGCAAACCCCAGTGAGCTCAGTAGGACTTAAACTCAAGTAAGTGCGCACAGGATTGCAGGCAAGCAGCACGATCCTAACCATGTCTACTTAGAAGTAAGCCCTAGTGAATTCAGTGGGGCTTACTCCTAGATTAATGCGCCATCACATTCAAGAAGGTAGCTTACAACATGAAACTGAGTTTAAAGAAAGATAAGGCTTAAATGCCAAGACAATGGAGAGGAGAAAAGAATCTAGGGCAGGCAGAAAAAAATAACATATGAACGTAAGATTATTCTGGATCATGAGGCCAATGGCCCACGGGGTCCAGCATCCTGTTCTCACAGTGGCCAACCAGATGCCTGTGGGGAAACACACAAGCAGGAACTGAGCACAACAACACTGTAAACACACTTGTGATTTTCAGCAACTGGTTTTCAGGGGTGTACCAAAAGCAGCGGTAGAACGTAACCATTGTGCACCCAATGGGACTTACTTCCAAGTAGACATGTATAGGATTGCAGTCAGATACTTCAGCCCATTTAATTTTCGAGGGAGAAATGACACTTTATACAACACACTTTTACTCGCCAACACCTGCCTTCCTGAGGACAAATAGTTTTTGCCAGGGGTCCACAAATGTTGGGTTTGGCATTGCAGTCAAGACTTCTATTTTTGGTTGCCACCAATTTCATTCTCAAACCCCCTGTGCACAGTGGATCTGAGCAAAAGACAGGGTCTTCTCTCATTTGTGTGGGATAATGAGGAAATAAACAGTAGGTGCTTCTCCCACTGCTTGAAAGGGCCCTCTTAGTACAAGGTGGTATTGTTTTGTGACTCCGATTTCTTAACCTGCTTGAGAACTGCAGTGGAAATTCATGTGGTGTCAGTTGCCATGCTCACCAGAGGGCAAGGGGCACTTGTCCCTGACTGTTCACCCTGTGTGTTCAGGTACACGGCCTTTTTTTTTAAAAAAAGAACCCCTCTTTTGGCATATAGATGGGACATTTCCAATGACAAATGTTCATTTTCTCCTGGCCGAAAGAGTTAACGCTTTCCCCATGTGGCCTAGACATTAGCAAGTACTACTGCCTAATTAACCAAATGCCACAATGGGAGCCGAAGTGTAGCATCTGCCTAATAAGCTGCCTAGCTACAAACCAATAAATAACTTAAATATCTTTGACATTATTAAGCAATATGATAATTTCTGATGGGATAATTTAATGTTTCAGACAAAGGGAACTCTTGAGACAGGTGTTGCTACTTATCTAATGTCACATCATGAAAAAGAAACCTGTTACAGCATATCTGAATTATTTACGAGATAATTAGCATAGACTGAGCACCAGCCTGTCTCCGAAGATTCAGGGGAGAGGTCGCTAAGACACAAAAGAGAGACTTCCGTTGCTCCAGATTTCTTTACTGCCAGCAAAACCATTACTAATTTATGTTCGCTTCAGAGAACATATCATACAAGAAGATTAAGGAAAGGTCTCAGCCGATATGATCTTTCTTACAGTCTTTTTAATCCATGGTGCCAGAAGAAGAGTTTTCCAAAATATGAAGTTATTTGCATCCAGAAATTGACACGTTCTTGCCCTCAGAACGACCCTTTACAGTTTGTGCAAAAGCTCTTTTAAATAAACCCCAGCTTCTTACTTCCTGATGATCTTACAATGGTTGCTTCAGAAATTAGCAGCAGATAAGCAAGTGGGTGTTCAACTCATGAAAAACTAGAAAGCCTGAAGTTGTGGATTCTGTAATTTAATTTATCCTCCAATCCTTCAGATCTCACAATTTTGTAAAGTCACCTAAATGCTCTTTAAGTATTCAGGCTCTCACTGTATTTATTTTCTTACATTTCTGTCCCATTGAGCCTAAGTTGGTGTCTATGTACCACCAAGGCATTAACCAGACACAGATTGGCTTAGCTTCAGAAACGTTGGGAATTCAAATGCCAGTTTAGACCATAACCCAATATATTGGGTATCTACAGACTTGAGCTATTTTCTTAAGTGACATAAATAATATATTTTTGTTCTAGGAATTTCTTATTAAAAAACCCCACTGTGAATATACCGTATTTTTCGCTCTATAAGACGCACCAGACCATAAGCCACACATAGTTTTTGGAGGAGGAAAACAAGAAAAAAAATATTCTGAATCTCAGAAGCCAGAACAACAAGAGGGATCGATGTGCAGAGAAAGCAGCAATCCCTCTTGCTGTTCTGGCTTCTGGGATAGCTGTGCAGCCTGCATTCACTCCATAAGACGCACGCACACATTTCCCCTTACTTTTTAGGAGGGAAAAGGTGAGTCTTATAGAGCAAAAAATACAGTAATTAATGCTGGATGTAACATGGGAAGTAACAGTTCTAAATGTATATACAAGTCCATGGAGTATTATTTGGTTTGAACAGTACGGCAGACATGTGAGCCAGCGTTTCACCACTGCTCTAGGCCATACAGAGTATTTATCTGGGCAAACTTATGTGTGAATCAGACCTCCACACATTACATTTAATATACAGCTATCAGGAAATCTTCAGATGGTAACACCCCAAAAGCGTTTCTGGGCTCTGATTTCAGTTTTGTCAACTGAGAGGACTTCAGAAATGTCTTTCTCTCCAAAGAGATATGGTGATATATGGCTCTTACAGTAATGCGCCCTTCAGCTTTTTCTGTGGTTGTGACATGTGTTCAGACCCAAGAATATAGAAGCAACCTTATGCTTGGAAGTGCAAGAAAGCCATGATAGGGGCAAGCAGGGAGAAGAGAAATACTTACACAAGCCAGATATGTCCAGCATGCTAGAGATCCCTCGATCACACATGTCCACCTCCAATATGTTCTTCTCCCTACTCTCCTCCACAATTTTTTTCAGTGATTTGGACATGGTTAAGCTGGAACCAGAACAGAGAGACAAAGTGGAACAGGAATGAATGACAGATATGGGAAAGTGATATAAGACAGTAAGAGGCAGGTATATTTTACTGCCCCAAATAAGTCAATACAGTAGCCCATCTGAGAGATAGAAATGCTGCTCACACAAGCATTCTAACCACACAGAGTAGCCTTCCCCAACCCGGTGCTGTCCAGAAGTTAGTGGGACAGCAACGCTCAACCAGGCAAAGTGTACTGTTTATACCAACTGTCAAGCCCGTAAGCTACGCACAGCTTATATCAAGGTGGGAATTGTTTTAAAAACTTACATGCCAACTATTTATCAAAAGAAAATCCTGCCAGCTAATAAAAAAGGGACAACAGAAACACAAAACCATGCATAGTTCAATGGAATCATAAATCAAACTATCTGCATAAAAACTCAGACCAGAGACAGTGACAAAGCAGCTGTCAGAACTCAAAAACATCAGAACACCAGCAAGAGGAAATATCCAGTCAAAAATATTCAGTAAACAACCATGTCTTCATTAGCTGTCTAAAAGTGGGAAGGCCTGGCACTTGGATGGGTGTCACTACAGAAGAAGTACTACCAAGGGCCAAGGGCGCCTCATCCTCTTGAGAGCCTGGTTGACCAAGTTAATGGCTCATCTAGCCCAGCATCTTGT
Source organism: Podarcis raffonei (assembly GCF_027172205.1). NCBI lineage: Eukaryota > Metazoa > Chordata > Lepidosauria > Squamata > Lacertidae > Podarcis > Podarcis raffonei. The sequence continues at coordinate 24,729,893 of NC_070613.1, read as the reverse complement.
TCTCAAAGTGGCCACCCAGAAAATGATGAGAGCAGGCAGATACAGCAGGTGGCAGTCTTCAACCTATGCAGGTCCCAAGCTATTTAGGGCTTTAAAGATGAACACCAGCACCTTGAGTTGAGCTCAGAAACTAACTGGCAGCTAACACAGATCACACAAAACTGGTGGGGTAGATTCAAAACACCCTACACCCATCAGCATCCTAGCTACCTCAACGATAGTCCTTCCAATCATTTCCCTGCCACTGACAGGTGGAACAGTCATGGGGGAAAGGCTCTCATAAAACCTTGAATGACTGCGCTCAGAAGAAACAAGTTCTAGCAATTGCCTCTTAACTCTGCAAAGAATGAGGCAGTCAGTTTACTCACACATGAAGCTGGAAATAGGAACAAGTCGTCTCCATATATGCACTAGCATTTGCTTAGGGAAGTGTACACTCAGTGATGCGCACAGCTCAGCTACCGTGTGTGCAGGGGCAGACTGGTAATACGGTGCCCTGAGCAAGGACAAAAATTTGGCACTTCCCTAAATATTGGATTTTCACAATAATTCCTTTTGGTCCAGTTACTTTTTGTTAATGGATCTTGTTAACAGGTCCCCATCTAAACATAGGTATTATCAGCGCTTTTTTCTAAAAACATGTACTCTCATTTTGACTCTAGAAAATCACCATTTTATCGTTCAAATCGAGAAAAATAAATACAGTAAATGGACAAAAGTACAAAGATTCACAAAATGTTTAGCGGTATGCGTCCCCATGTCCCCCAGAAAAAAGCACTGGGTATTATTATTATTATTACAGTGGTACCTGGGGTTAAGAACTTAATTCTTCTGGAGGTCTGTTCTTAACCTGAAACTGTTTTTAACTTGAGGTACCACTTTAGATAATGGGGCCTCCCGCTGCTGCCACGCCGCTGCATGATTTCTGTTCTCATCCTGAAGCAAAGCTCTTAACTCAAGGTACTATTTCTGTGTTAGCAGAGTCTGTAACCTGAAGCATCTGTAACCCGAGGTACCACTGTATTGCTATTTTGTACCACCCTAAACCCAGCACTGGTGTGCGCAGCTGCACTCATGGGACAGTTCCATGCAAATCACTGCACAAAAGTAAACAACTCAACTATTTGTGTACACTTTGGGTGTTATCACCTCCAGCGTTTCAGAGCAGAGATGGGGAACCCATCACCCTTGACCACTGGCCATGCTAGCTGGGATCTGGCCCACAGATCCCAACCCCTGTTGAAGAACCAAGAACCTCGGGGTTCTTCTTTTTGCTTTCCAGAAAGGCAGGAAGCTTCACTGGCGGGCTGCTGCCCGCCCACCAGAGCCTCGACCCCGCTTTGCAGAAGGGGAAAGAGCTACGCCGCCTCGGGAGGAGGAGAAGGGGCGAGTCCTTCCTGGGTCCAGGAGGCTGTCAGTTCACACGACCAGGGAAAGGAAGGGGACCAAGGGGCTCCGACTCGCCGCCCAAGTCCGAAAGCAGGGCAGGCCCCGCTGGAGCTCTCGGGTTTGTGGGGTGGCGATGCAGAAACTCACCGACGGAACGGGACTGGGGCGCTGCTGGCTGCTCAACTCCGGCCGGCCGGGCTCCCCGCTTCACGGCACACGCCCTGCTCTGAGGCGCCGCCTCCGTCCCGCCCGCCCGTCGGCTCCCGGGGCGAGTGCCTCCCTTCTCAGTGCGCAGGCGCCCGGCGGGGAGGGCGAGGGAAGCCCGGCGCGCGCCGCTCCAAGTAAGGCGAAGCGCTCCGGGCAGCAGCGGCTCCGCCTGACGCTCGGAATGCGCAGCCGGCGGCTGCCCAACCCGAGAAGCAGCTCCGCCTTAGCCCGGCCGCCATTGGATGGGAGGACCCAGGAGCGAGCCAATAGACGGCGGGCCCGAGGCTATGGAGGCGCACGGGCGGTGGCATTGGAGGAAGTAGTTGGGAACTTTCGCAGGAGGCGCTCGGAGTGTGTTCTTCCTTCCCCGCTTTTCTTTTTGCGTTCGGGCAGCCGGATGCTGAAGCGCATCTTTTGCACCGAGACCTTTTCTGCTTGGAATGTGCGGGGAGGAAGAACGCGCAGGCCAATAGGGGGCGGAAAGAGGAATCAAAGGAAAACACTTAAGGCGGAGCTCTGGAAATGAAGGACGCGGGAAGATCCCAGGGGTATCAGAGGAGAAGGTCCAGCTGACCTGACATCCTGTTCGCGCAGTGGCCAAGCAGGTGCCCGTGGGGCGCAGGTGGTCAGGCAGGTCGTGGGCGCAGCAGAGCGCTCCCCACTTCTGCCCCCCCCCTCAGCAATTGGTATTAAGAGGCGTCCAGCCACAGCGGGCGCTGCGACTGTCCAGGGGTTTGGCTGCACCCCTGAAGGCGCACTCTCCCGTTGTCTCCCGAGACAAACGGATGTCAACAACTGCCTCCAGCTTTGGAGGTAGCATGGTCATCGCGACTACTGGCCACTGATAGCCTTAACCTCCACAGATTTAATTTCTCTTTAAAACTGCCCAAGTTGGTGGTCATCAGCACATCTTGCAGCTGAAATTTTTTTTTGTCTATGTGATGTGAAGTCATTGCTTTTGTCCATCTTGGATCTTCCCAGTGTTCGCTTCATAGGGTGACCCAAGTGTCTAGAAGTTTGACAGGAAAAAAAGTTTATTTTCTCCATAATGTGTGTGTGTGTGTGTGTGTGTGTGTGTGTGTGTATTTACACACACACACACACACACACACTACACTTCTGCCATGCCCCTCACTCATCTCCCCCACTCCCCAAAATGCCTTAAGGCTTTAAAAGCACCAAACATCAAAAGCTTTCCTCACAGGAGAGTGGCTCCATTTTGGGTGCCCTTTTCTGAATCTTTTCCAACTCCGCAATTTCCCTTTTGAGGTGTGGCAACCAGAACAGTAAATGGTATCCCAAGTGCGGTCACGCCATAGATTTGTGTAATGACATTATGGTACTGGCAGTTTTACAGTATTTTCAATCTCTTTTCCCTTGATTAATTTAGGCCACTGCTGAAATAAATCGGCAAATTTCTCACTTCTAGCTGTCTGTACGGACATTACTGAAGCAGAAGGAAACCAGTCAACTCCACAATGACTGCTTACAATCATGGTTCTGCAGTTATGGCACTCTCGTGAGAGAGGAACATAGGTTTACTTATATTCACCCTTCCTATAAACATCCTCAAACCATCAGTATAACCAAACAAGTGAGGACATAGCATAAGCATACCCAGCATGACAGATGCTCAATTAAATAAAACCACCACTTAGTAAAAAAAATAAAAATGGAAAGGAGGCTGTTGTTGTTTAGTCGTTTAGTCGTGTCCGACTCTTCGTGACCCCATGGACCAGAGCACGCCAGGCACTCCTGTCTTCCACTGCCTCCCGCAGTTTGGTCAGACTCATGTTTGTAGCTTTGAGAACACTATCCAGCCATCTCGTCCTCTGTCGTCCCCTTCTCCTTGTGCCCTCCATCTTTCCCAACATCAGGGTCTTTTCCAGGGAGTCTTCTCTTCTCATGAGGTGGCCAAAGTATTGGAGCCTCAGCTTCACAATCTGTCCTTCCAGTGAGCCCTCAGGGCTGATTTCCTTAAGAATGGATGCGTTTGATCTTCTTGCAGTCCATGGGACTCTCAAAAGTCTCCTCCAGCACCATAATTCAAAAGCATCAATTCTTCAGCGATCAGTCTTCTTTATGGTCCAGCTTTCACTTCCATACATCACTAGGAAAGGAGGCTACTGATACCCAATCCCAACACATGTATCCCAATGAGAGTTTGTTTTAAGATCTCATTGCAGGGCCCTCTTGCTTGGCTTTGCATAGCATATCTGTCAGGCTGGAAATAGCACAAAATGCCCCTTGGATTTTGGAATGGGCAGCTCACCCCCCCCCCCCCACAAATGACTTTACTCAGCAAGCTTTACTGCCTAGGGTCAAAAACCACATTTGAGAGGTATGCGCACCACTTCCACTCAATTTATCTAGTTATTAAATGTATTAATCGCCTTTCTGTTACAACCCACTCAAGGCCATTTACAGGCTTTGGCCAGGTTCCAATGAGTGTAAGTGCAACTTGTTTCCATGTGCCGAAGGAGCTTTTGCTTGTTTTCCTCAACATGGGAAACCACTTTTGAAACTGGGGGAACATTTCAGAGCTTTTAAAATTTGATACACATGGGAATTTGCTGTTCAAAATGGGGGGGGGGGAGGTTAAAACAAATCCTACAGTACATGTTCAGATGCACCTAAAGTAATGTCTTGGGTCCTAGCCAATGAAGTTAAATAACTGACATACTAAAACCCCAGTATCAATAAAATCAGAAGACAGTAACACAGCACAGAAGCTACCATCATTTAAAGAGAGAAGAGGCTTTTAATGTTGTGCTGCTGCCTTTTTAGAGTCATAGAATCCTAGTGTTACAAGGGACCTTGAAAGTTACCTACTTCAGCCTTCTTCAACCTTGGGTTCCTCACTGTTGTTGGACATTAGCTAAGCTGGTTGTGGGGTGATGGAGCCTGTAGACCAGCAATATTTAGGGACCCAAGGTGGCTGCACAATTATTAATAATAATAATAATAATTGTATTTGATCTGAAATACTGTGGTTATAAATATAATCAACCATTCTTATTTTGGAAAGTGTGCAAATGTCCCAAATGAGTGATATGAATTTTAGACAAATTCACGTATCTTAGAATTGAGCACGATTTTCTGTATCCGGCAGGAACGCTAGTTGATGTCTCCCGCTCCACCAATAGTTCAAGAGTTATTTTTGCAATACTCCAGTCTTACCATTGTCTATATAGAAGAGTGATTTTGGAGAATAGTTTGCTTAGGGGCACTCAGCTCTCATTTGGTGTCATTTTCAGTGTTTTGTGCCCAATAGGAAACAGGTACAGTGGTACCATGAGTTACAAACACCTCAGGTTACAAATGCTTCAGGTTACAAACTCCGCTAACCTGGAAGAGTTACCTCGAGTTTAGAACTTTGCCCCAGGATGAGAACGGAAATCGTGTGCTGGCAGCACAACGGCAGCAAGAGGCCCCATTAGTGAAAGCACGCCTCTAGTTAAGAACAGTTTCAGGTTGAGAACGGACCTCCGGAACAAATTAAGTTCGTAACTAGAGGTACCACTGTATTCTTACAAGCAATCACAAAGAGCTCAAAATCATTTGAATTTTAAAAATACATAACAACTGCATTGACCAAAATAATTTTATTGTATTTATGGAGACAATTATATTCTTTGAAGTCTCTTCAATACAGAGAAGTACTGAATAATTGTATTTTTTCCACAGAAGCATTATTTCAGCTGCTCCAAGTTAGCCTAAATCCTGATGGTAGAGTTACATACTCTGAATGGAATTTTATAAACACTTCATGTGATGCAGCTGTAAATGGAGCAATGTTGGTGTCCTGAGAAGAAAAGGGGAATAATAATAATAATAATACTGATTACAGAACCTTTTCACAGAAAGCACATTCCTATAAGAATGCTACACAGGATGGTTCCAGGCTGTCTTTATTTTGACAGAGGATTAAATCACATACCAGCAAATTCAGATTGTGCAATTAAAAGTTTATTTGGAATTCCTCCCCTGCTAAAGTAGACTTTTTGCAATAAGGAAAGTGATGAGGAAACGTGCTTGGAAGTGTGGGATAACAATTGCTTTATGGAACATAATATAACTTCCCCCAAACAAATCAGAATGAATAAATAGCTGACATTGTCTAACCACCTCACAAACTTCGTGGAAACAGATCAGGATGAATGTTCAACAAACAAGTTGTCTGGAACCGACCCTGGTTTAAGGGCCCCTCCAGACATCCTTTTTATTGTGAATTTGTGATGATATTGGGCCGATTATACATGATGCTGCTTTCAATATTGCTTGCAGCTGCAAAAGTTTTGGGGTAGATATTCTGCTTACTTTCCAATCAATGCAGATCCCTAGACTTCCTGCTGAAACGTCCCTGTACCTTTTTATACCGCAAATGTTCTAATTTAGTTTTTTTGTCTTGCTTTCGTTGCACTATAATGCAAGAGTGCCCTGGACCCAGATGGCAATAGTGTGACAGCATTGGAAAAGCACCACAAAACAACTAATGAAGCAGGATGCAGTGTGGATGTTTGACAAAACATATCTTAGGTTGCGTCAAGCATTGCTTACAGGGACTGTGTAGACACCTGTACCTTTAAAGCACATTTTCACCACCCAGGAATCCTGAGAACTGTAGCTTGCTTAGAGTGCTGGGAAGTGTAGTTCTATGAGGGAGAAACTACAGTTCCCAAGATTGTATGTGTGTGCGCACGCACACTTTAAATATGATTTAAAGGTATCATGTGTACAGACAGAGCAGGGTGCATTTCCATTGCTTCTGGTGGTGGCTGGGTATTCTGAGCAGCCTGTGGATGAATATCTTAAACGTCAGCCAGGCTTGCATGCCAGCAGCCAACCCTTCCTAGTACTCAGGTCCCAAGCCATGTAGGGCTTTTAAAGGTTATAATTTTGAATAAACTGAATAAACACTCTGAATTTTTCCTAGAAACAAATTGACAGCCAGAGGGGTTCATGTAAAAGTGACAAGATGTATTCCCCACAACAGCTGTGTTTTGTACCAACTGCAATATGACTCAATTGTCTTCAAAGGCAACCCAACACAGAGTGTGGTATAGTCCAATTTAGTTTTCACAAGGCTGTGTATAACTGAGCTGCCTTCAGGTGAGGAATCTCATAATTTCATCCAGCACTGCTTTCTCTGCATTACAACATGGAAGGGGTGAGGGTTTGTGAACCGAGATATTAGATCTCATTTTGGAAACGCTCAGAGGAAGAAACTAAAATAAAAGGAAGACTTTAGCACAAACTCCACTAGATGTCACTACAGTCTCTCTGTTGGAATGACCATGTATGTTACACAACCCACAACAGAGCTGGAGCCCACACTGGCAAACGTCGCATAGTACAAAATTAAAACATACCATTCCACAATATGGTCCCATAGATGCATGGCTACTGTCCGGTCCATTATAGAGTTTCAGATAGTTGCTGCTACAGTCACCAGGATCATCAATGCTGATGAAAGCAAAATGGACGGTAACAGCCCTTCCTTGGGGGGCTTTAATTGTCCACTCGCAGTCTGTCTGATTCTGATAAGAAGCTGGGTACCCAGGGCTGGCAAATGAACCAGTCTCACCATATAAAGTACCACCACATCCTACAAACAGAAAGTTAGTGCTAAATAATTTGTTGTACTGTGCATTCTCAACAACATTCTCAGCAATAGACATAAGGGAGGAAGTATCAATGGTTATGCCACATTTTTAAAACTAACTTCATTGGGCTTAAACTGGATGAGGAAGATTGCATGTGGGTTGTTTTTTTTCTTAAATCCCAACTGGCCTGGATTTGTAGGAATACAATTGCAAAACAAAACATAACACAACATACCAATTTTTAGGTTACAGTATTTCTTGTCATTGCTTGTGAATTCCCAAGCAGCAGCCATGGCCAGGAACATGTTTTACCAGCTTAGGCTTGTTGGCCAGTTACAAACCTTTTGGAGAAGGAGGCTCACCTGAACATTGTAATGTATGGAACATCCAGATTGGGTTGTTGTAATCCAGAATGCGGCAGCTAGACTGGTGACTGCAAGTGGCCACCAAGACCACATAACTCCGGTCCTGAAAGACCTACATTGGCTCCCAGTACGTTTTGGGGCACAATTCAAAGTGTTGGTGCTGACCTTTAAAGCCCTAAATGGCTTCAGCCCAGTATACCTGAAGGAGTGTCTCCATTCCCATCGTTCTGCCTGGACACTGCGGTCCAGCGCTGAGGGCCTTCTGGTGGTTCCCTCACTGCTAGAAGTGCAGTTACAGGGAACCAGGCAGAGGGCCTTCTTGGCAGTGGCACCCACCCTGTGGAACACCCTCCCACCAGATGTCAAAGAAATAAACTATCTGACTTTTAGAAGACATCTGAAGGCAGCCCTGTTTAGGGAAGTTTTTAATGTTTGATCTTTTACTGTGTTTTTAATATCCTGTTGGAAGCTGCCCAGAGTGGCTGGGGAAACCCAGCCAGATGGGTGGGGTATAAATAATAAATTATCATCACTACTACACTGTACAGTGATTCACCTTTGAAGGTGTTCTGGCAATTTCAACTAGTTCAAAGTGTTATCAATATTTAATCTCAGGAGTTGGCTGAAAGGAGCATATAATGGGATTGTTAAAATAGCTGCTCTTGCTCTAAATTTGTTTGCAAACACAATTCAAAGTGATGGTTTTAAACCTTCAACTGGCAGGACACCGAGGAAGGAGAACTGGATCCCAGCGAGGAGTGTAGCCACGATTGGATGAGACCTCTCCTGCTGATGTATGGCAGGGATGGGGAACATCTGCAGTTCTCCAGGTGTTGCTGGACTCCAACTCCCATCAGTCCCAGCCAGAATGGCCAATAGTCAGGGTTGGTGGAAGTTGTATGCCAACACCTTGAAGACCAAACTTTCCCCATCCCTTCCATACATCAACAGAAGAGGCCTTATTCCGAGATTGCTCACTGATACAAGTTGGATTTGTGGGGAAAAGGATAATTGTAAACTATATGCTGATCTCCGCCAGCAATTTCTAGATCAACTCTGTATCCCCAAATGGAAACCAGAGTTGGAGGTCATACATTTTCTATTACTGGGAAGTGATCAGGAGCTCACCAAGTTAGTGGCTAAATATCTCTATTTGGTTTTTTGTTGTCAAAACACACTGCAGACATCTGATCTCCCTGGAGACCTAGAGATGTGACAATAGACTGCTCTGCCTCCTTTCTTTTAGCAAATGTTTTGTGCCACTGGGGAAGTGGTAATTCTGTATTGATTTGTTTTGGATGTTTGTATGTGATGCCAATAAAAGGTTTGATGATGATGATGATGATGATGATGATGATGATAAGGAGGAGTGAGTGGTTCCCTTTCCTTGAAACTATTTCTGCTGCAAAGGCTCCTAAACCGATCCAGTCCTTCCATTCAGGAATGGTCAAAGGTTTCTTATTTCAGCACATATTTATTTGGAAGGTGAATCTGATACAGTTCTAGATGACTGGAAATCCATGTTTAATAGTGTACTCAGTGGGCGTCATTATAATCTCTTCAATGTAGTTTAAATTAAGTCTTAACGTTTTAAAAAATAATTTGTAAGATACCCTGAAAGCCTTGAAAGTCCAAATAGCAGGTTATAAGTGGAAACAAACAAACAAATATAGAATGAAAACCATTGCTAGTACCAGTTGGTGATGAAGTCCAAGTGATTTCATAACCTTCACTGGAAGCTAGGATGTCACTTTTGAAACGGAGATACACAGCATGATTTTTGGCAAATACAGGATTGGGTAGGGTGTTTCCACAGTACTTGCCAAGCAGTGGAGAGTTTGCATCACTACCATTTCTGACCTTTAGAAGAATATACAAAGCCATTGTTAATGAAATGTTATCAGTGATGAATAACTAAAATCTTTGCAACTGATACAGGTAACTTGATGGAAACAGTCTCTGTCATGACACTAGCAGGTATCTTCAATCTTTTCTTTTTTTAAAGAAAAGGGTGATTCCTACAAGTGCTTTGTCACAAAGCTGACCTCATGATCAGCATGGTATCTGAGTCAGACCCAGGACATGGCAACAGAGGCAGACTTGTCACATGGAATATAGTAGCAGAGTCCTCTTGGAAGTTTTTACAGGAGTTAGGAGGTGCCATGTGACCCATTCTGGTCTATCGTCTAACCTAGGATTAGACTAGCTGCTACTTGAAAAGGAAATTGCAGACATAGGAGGTACTCTGGATCAGGTTCCTGGTTTAAGGAAAGGGGCCCCATGAAGCAGACCATGTGAAGCAGGTAACTGTCATACCTCTAAGAAATCATGGCATCCATTGTGTTGTAGGTTAAGGGAATTGAAAAAGAGAGAGATGGTGTGATTTAGTGGGGACCGCAGAATAATAGTACAATCCAAGTTGTGAGGGTAAGGATCAGGCCAGCCCGGGCTTTTCAGATAGCCAAATGATTGGTTGTATTCTCTGTTGCAGCCTAGCAGGAGACAAATATATAAATATAAATAAAATATCTTCACACCTTTAGATTTTCACTCCCCACACTAATAATTTTTGGTGCCTATAAAAAGCAGGGTGAAAGCTTTACCTGAAGTCAGGTAAGAGAAGCTAAGTCCATTATTAACCACATAGGCTTCTGATCTGAAAATTACAACAGCAGTCCGCCCATAAGAATAAACCACAGGAATCGCAAGATTTTCGGAACCACAAAATCGGTGGACCTGATCAGCATGTTCTGGATTGCCCTGAAATGTTATAAGCAAGAAGTCAAAGCTGGGGGGGGGGGGACGACAAGGAAAAAAAGAGCATATGGAAATGAAGGAGACTTTCCTAACAGATTGTGACATATTGTGGCTTGTGACATTTTGCACAGCTATTGCAAGATATAGTACCATGTGAACACAGGCATCTGGTTGCCAGTGCTTGTGACATTCTTGGCATTAAAGGCAACCCAATCCTCCTCACTGATTTCTTCTCTCTTAGTAACTTTGTTGTTTAGTTGTTTAGTTGTGTCTGGCTCTTTGTGATCCCATGGACCAGAGCATGCCAGGCACTCCTGTCCTCCACCGCCTCCCGCAGTTTGGTCAAACTCATGTTAGTAGCTTTGAGAACACTGTCCAACCATCTTGTCCCCTGTCATCCCCTTCTCCTTGTGCTCTCCATCTTTCCCAACATCAGGGTCTTTTCCAGGGAGTCTTCTCTTCTCATGAGGTAGCCATCTGCATATCTGAGGTTGTTGATATTTCTTCTAGCACTCTTAATTCTGGCTCTTAGTAACTACTCTTAGTAACTACTCATTTGTAAAGCAACTGCTTCCTTTCAGGCCTTCCTTCCTTCCTGCTGCTTCTCCAGGTTCAGCCTGTATTGGAATGAGTTAGAATGTGCTAGTGCTGACTTATTGGCTTCATATTGGCTGCATGTAAAACCTATACTTGGAATGGCTTTGTTTGTCATGAATAATAAAGCTTACATTTCCTTTACCCTTTCAAAAAACAGTCTTACTTGGGGGGGGGGGATGCCCGACACCAGGATTTCAATCTCTCAACCCTCAGACTTCAATCGAAACCACATGGCATTAATTTCATGAATGCAATTTACATCCATAGGTTTTTGTTTTTTGTTTTGTTATGCAGATAGTAGCTGCGATAGCTGCTTAAGGGCAGTGGATGGTAGAGAGCACTTCAGGGCAGAGAGCATTTCATGTTTTATGTCCCTGCCATGGTCCTAACAACATCAACCTTCCAAAGCTACTACTTGCATTTCAATGAAGGCAAGGAAAGAAAGAGCTAAAAGTACCCCCTGACCCAATTTTTGAGGTGGTACCAGGGTTACTATTAACATAGCAATATATATATATATGCACATAAGTTCCACTCATGCAATTAGCATTGGGTCTTGTTTGGCCTTCGGTATCAGACAATGCAGAGATTTGGGCAAGGGGAATTGAAAGCAGGGAAATCTCATGGACCTTTGACACCCAGACTGGGGATCCCCACCTTCATCCTTAGCACACAAGGATCCTAGCAGCAGGCCTGGCTGACTTACCAGTGGTGAGTCTTGGAACTCGAGATAATTCTGAGAGCAGTCCTGGCTGGACTGGAGGTGGAATTCTTGCACCACTATTTTCACATGTTGCTCAGGAGGAGCATCAATAACCCATCTGCAGTACGTAAAGGGAGGATATGCTTCTGGAAAGTAGGGCGATGTCGCTGTTTGGCTGGTTGAAGTTGCATTAAACACACCTCCGCACAGTCCTGTTAAAAGCAACAGCAACACAGATTAGACAAGCTTGCTGGGTTATAAGCACTCTTTCATGGAGGAACAAGGCTATCAGTAGCTACTAGGAATGGTGGTTATGTATAACTTCCAGCATCCAAGACAGGATGCCTCTGAATACCAGTAGCTTCAATTCTCAAAAGGGGAGGGTGGTGTTGTGCTCCAGTCCTGCTTGCAAGTTTCCAATAGGAATCTGGCTGGCCCCTGTGGGAACTGCTTAAGGGGTTTATTTTGCAATAAAATGGCATATGAATTTGGTTAAATGAATAAACACAGAACAAGGATGCTGGACTAGATGGGGCATTGCACTGATCCAGCAAAGATCTTTTTGTGTACTTCAACTCAGAATCATAAGCTGTTGACCTAAAGAGATATTTATTTGAAAGCAACAAGACATTGAGGTACAGATGTTCAATGCCAAGAGACAAAATGTGCAGATTCAAAATAGATCAATTATATCATGATGGGTTTTAAAATATTATATTTCTATGACATTGGAGTTGCTTTTCTCTTTAAAATACTTGAAGCAATGTGCAAGTTCATGTTTTCTAAATCAGTGGTCTAACAGTCCTAACCAAGCCCCGCCTTCTAACCCCTCTGATCTCCCCAAATCCTCTCCACCCAGACAGATACATTTCAGTCACCATCTCTTCCATCAAGTCTTATCTTCTCCAGGAAGCTGGATTCTCTCTATAATTGGTTTCCTAATTTGATAACACTGAGCTATATAATTGCTGATTTTTAAAGTTTTGAAATCCTCCCTGGAGTTGTGCAAGACAAAGGAATGGCTTATTTCACGGGATCTTCTGGGAAGAAAATGAAAATTATACTCACTGTCCACAGTAGTGTAGGTAACATTGAAACCTGCTCTTTCTACATACATGTCAGTGACAAACTTAATGGTCAAGAAGTTGTCAGTAGAAAGAAAAGGAGCTGGAACTCTGAAGCCACAAAACTTGCCAACAACTGTAGCATTTTCATTACTACCATCGAACAGCTAAAAGACAAAACAGAAACATAACTCCTCTATAGCATGATATGTGCGTGAGCTGAACAATTAAAAGCTATGGGAATGATTGGTGGAAGGAGTTCAAGTGTTCAGTTTGGTGACTGATGTCCCATAGGGTGTCTTACAAATACAAGAACTACTACAATTGATAGCTCAGCTGGTTAGAGTGCGGTGCTGATAACACGAAGGTCACAGGTTCGATCTACATATAGGGCAGCTGCATATTCCTGCATCACAGGGTATTGAACTAGATTATCGTAGACCACAATTCTAGGGTTCTATGCATTGTTGTTGTTGTTGTTAATTCAAATCAAAATACCATACTTTTCGCTCCATAGGATGCACTTTTTCCCTCTTAAAAACTAAGGGGGAAAGTCTGTGCGTCCTATGGAGCGAATGCAGGGGGAAGGAAGGAAAAGCCCCCAAGAGCCGCACACAAGCTTCGCGTGGCTCTTGTGGGCTGTTCCCCAGAAGAGAGAAGGGACTGACGCGGCCAGACAGTCCCTTCTCCCTCCTCGTAGAAAAGCCCGCAGGTGCCGCACACTCCTTAAAGGGTGCGCGGCTCCTGTGGGCTTTTGCGGGAGGTGGGGGAATTGCCATAGCTGCGTGCAGTCTTTCCAGCCGGGAGAGGCTGCGCAAGGCTAAAGAGGAAGCCAAGGCAGCAAGCGGGATGGATCGCACTCGCTGCCTTGGCTTCTTTAGCCACGCTTCTTTAGCCGTGCTGGAGATGTTTAGCTCCTGGCTGGAGAGGTTGCACGGCTATGGCAGAAGCCAAGACAGCCAGCGGGATGGATCCCGCTCACTGTCTTGGCTTCTTTGCTCTGTGGGGCTGGGGGGGGGGAACCCAGGCTTCCCCCGCAGCCTCGATAAGCTCTGGCAGAAGCGGACAGGCTGCGCACAGCCTGTCCGCTGCTCTTTGGGGCTGGGGGGGAAATAATTCCCCCCTTGATTTCCCCCTCTAAAAACTAGGTGCATCTTGTGGTCCGGTGCGTCCTATAGAGCGAAAAATACGATAATGGTCAGGTTAAGGTGTAACTTTTTATCCAGATGCTCTGTCCTTGCATCACCCCTTCCTTCTTCTCTTTTTGGTGCACTGCAATTGAATAATCATTCAGTTAACTAACCATAGTTTCCTGTTACAGCCAAGGCAGGAAACCATGGATATAATGTTTGGCACAAAGCAGGATTGGAGCCCAGAGTTTTGTGTTTGTTTAGGAGGCTATTCCTTGTAACCATTATTGCACAGTTTGGACATAATGGGAAATTATGGTTATGTAGCCCAGGAAGCCTTCAATCAAAGCATGCCAAGATGGGAGGAGAAATGGAGCAGAACGAGAATCATGCAGTCAGACAAAGACTCATATCTTAAGAAACCACGATATGCAAGTCCAAATGGAATCAATATCTCATTTTGATTTCATGTAAAGAAGGAAGTCATTTTCAACTAAACATTTAGTTACATGTTCACTATCTTACTGAACTTGAATTAACCTTTGCTTTTCTTTTTCTTTGCAAACCTTCGGGACATGTCTGTTTAGAGTCATATAAAACTATTTATTATATTTCCTTTACCCTTGCTGTAAGGTAGACTTTGAATGAAAAGAAATAAGGGAACAAAAGTTATTTTGTAGCCTATGGTTGAAACACAGCAAAGAGAGCGCCTTGCAATTCTTGATTAGCACACACTGATCTTACTTGGACATAGTCATAGCGGCAGTTTTGAACAGACGATTCTGCTTCCAGTTGAAAAGTGTTAAAGGTGAGATTGATCAGCTTGTTTATGGGGGCAGCTATAACCCACACACATTCAAGATCTTTGTCATATTTGCCGTCCATGTCGGAATCTGGCGAGCCAAAGCTGTCACTTGAATTTGTCAGATAACCACCGCAGCCTTGCTGAGGGCCTGTTAAAAAGAGAGATCTGTCATCTACTGCATGTTTCATAGCAGTATTTTAAAGGATGTTATGTATTTTTTGATCTGTACTTTTCCTATTCCTGTCTTCATGCTTACTGTCAACCATGGGCTTTTGGGAGCTGAATTGCATCATTTTAATGCTTTGCACAGCTTTTTTGTTTTTGTTTTGTTAAACTAAGCCCTTTCCACACAATATGTTCAATATGTGGACAGCAGAATCTCACATGCTGCCATTGCTTCCAGATTCCATACACAAACAATTCACTGAATGCGAGAAGATTGAAGCAAAATTTCCCTTAAACTCTTCCCTCATTATATTCAATGTAATGTGTGAAGGTGGGGGTGGATATGTCAGGAGGTGGCTCCAATGCTACCAACAGGACTGATTATTTGATAAGAGGCAAAGAATGCCCCAGGGACGCGGGTGACGCTGTGGGTTAAACCACAGAGCCTAGGAGTTGCCGATCAGAAGGTCAGCAGTTCGAATCCCCGCGACGGGGTGAGCTCCCATTGCTCAGTCCCTGCTCCTGCCAACCTAGCAGTTCGAAAGCACATCAAAGTGCAAGTAGATAAATAGGTACCACTCCGATGGGAAGGTAAACGGCGTTTCCGTGCGCTGCTCTGGTTCACCAGAAGCGGCTTAGTCATGCTGGCCACATGACCCGGAAGCTGTACGCCGGCTCCCTCGGCCAATAAAGCGAGATGAGCACCGCAACCCCAGAGTCAGTCACGACTGGACCTAATGGTCAGGGGTCCCTTTACCTTTACCTTTAAAGAATGCCCCAGCTGCATAAAGAAAGAGCACAGCTGGCTGCCCTTTCCAGGACAGTCCCAAAATGCAGAGGGAGAGAAAGCAGAGAAGCAATAGCTTTGGCGAGAAGGGAGCCAGAAAAGTAGAGGAGAGAGAAGGAAACCAGGATATTGGATGGATATATTTATTTCACATTTATATGCCACTTGATTGTAACAAAACCTCATTGCGGTTTACAAAAAGACAGAGGGAGGGTGGAAGAAAGAGGGACAAAAGGGGGAGCAGTGTGAAGTGGGGGGGGGGGGTAATTGGTGGGGAGCTTTGCCCCAGAGGGCAAGGGACAGAGATAGCAGGAGTTGGTAAGGAAAGTGTGCAGACCAGGCAAAAACTCCTAGTGGCAGATTTAAGGGAGTCGAGAAGGGAGTCTATCAGACGGGGTGCTAAAGGAAGGCTGCGGGAGTGCAACAAGGAGTAGTTGCCTTGAGAAACAAAGCGCACAAACCGAAGGGTTCAGCGATTGCCCGTCGATGATAAAAGAATAAATAAAAAGTAAGTAAAAGCAACATACATCTTATCATGTCACAGGTTGTTTTTGAAAAAAAACAGTAGGTGGAGCTGTGTCTTTGTCTTCAGCCCACAAGGACTAATATTCCTAGATTCTATTAAAGTCTTTGGGATGTTAAAAAAAGAAGCACTTACATTTGTATGCAAACACCTAATTGCTCAGTCAATAGAGCATGAGACTTGACCTCAGTGCCATGGGTTCAAGCCCCATTTCTGCTTTAATTTGAAGCTTTTTAAAAAAGACAACTGTGAAAATTTGCATTTAATTATTCCATATCAGAATCTGTATTTAAATATATATTGCATCACAAAACAAACATTTAAATGCATATTTGAGATCAATGTGTGCATTTCAATCTAAAATGCATTTTGGTACTTTTTAAATTTGAGAATAGTATCACAAAACTTGGAGGACTATGGCGGCAGTGCAAATTCAGTTGGGTTTGCTTAAAACTGTGGAGTGAAGAAAATTATACTACATCCCTAAACGCCCCTGATCCCAGATGCTTTTTCATTATACACACCTGGAGGACCAACAAGCTCCTCCCACCCCCACTTTGGTTGATTCGGATAAAGGCCTTACTGTGGATTTTGAAATTTTTATAAAATGGAATAATTGAAAGAGTGCATAGAGCTCCTTCTGAGCCCCAATCTGTGTAGACTGGAGCAGCAATATTACCTTGTGTATTTTGCACATAATGTTTCTGCTAATGTAACCCACTGCAAAAATGTGCCTTTCTTGTGACAATCTCTCACTGCTGACTTGGCTTGAACTGATGGAAGGAGGTTTGAAGCCAAATATTGAGGAGTGTGATTTTTGCTTAAATGTAGTGCTTGTATGCTGTGACAGCAGTATTAGTGCAACAATATTTCTGGCTCAAATGAGATAATTGCAAAAGAAGCAGCAGCAGCAGCAGCAGCGAAATTGATAGAATTACAGACACAACATCGGTTGGAATGGCACCAGCAATCATGAAGGGATGAAATATGAGAGAGTCACATCTAAGGCAGTGGTTTTCTCTCCATTCAAAGCATGAATGATATTCAATCCATTCAGCTCCGCTGGAGATAACTGTAAATACTTGCACTTAATTATAAACAGATCTCTGGTACGGAACTAAGCCAACATATCGAGCCATATATAGAATATCGCTTCTCAATAGGCTCATGCTTTGTTACATTCACTTTGCCCCTCATCACCGCAACATTAAAAAGGTTCCAGAATAACACAACAAAACCCAGAATGAAAAACATCCAAACTAAAAAAAAAACAGAGGTAGAGAAATCAGACAAATCTGAATCTTGGGTAGCCCAGTTAACTGAGACCTCCAACCAACTAATGAACTTCAGCCTGTATACTTGGGCTATGTACTTGTTTAGGCTGATTCCCAAGCCAAATTGAGAGGGATCTGGGCATTGGCTGGGCAGCCCAGAGCAATTCTGGCCTGTCAGAAGGTGGGGCATCAGGTAGGGAGGGAAGGGGTGACTAAAAGAAAGGACTACTGGGCCTTCAAAGGAGAAGGTATGGGTGGGTGGGTGTGCTCAATTTCTCCTTCTTCCGACTCCCTGAAGCAACACCACACAGTATTAAATCTCCCTGCTTACTATGAATAAGCAGGAAGTTTTCATCCTGTGCAGTGCTGGTTACTACTGCTTCTCAATGTTCCCTTCCAAGTGTCAGAGACCAGGCTGAAGAGTACAGTTCTGAGGAGGAATGGTGGAATGCTGCTCCTGACCAGGATCCTGAAACTGTCCAGGAGCAGTGGAGCAGTATAGATTTGGAACAGTGGTTTGCAGAGGGACATAGATTTGAAGACAAAAGTTGGGAAGAACTGGGGGGGGGGGGCGTGAACAGCAAAGTGAAGAAGAACAGGAAGAGAGATGGCTAACAGACTCTCTCTTGCTGGAAAGTATTCAGCCTATCTGTCCAAGGTCACGTAGAGCAGAAAAGGTGGCAACACAAAACAGAAGGTGGTTGCAAGATCAGGTTGCAAGATGGAAGTGACATGGGGGAAAGTGGGTGGAATCCTTCACTGGGAACACTTTCCTCCCCAAAATGGATGTTTTATTCTTTTGCTGTGATCATTAAAGACTCTTTGGTAAGGGACTCCTTTTGCTTTGTCCTGCTTATCTACGGCCGGGGGGGGGGGGGGGAGGAAGCCAAGTCCCAGGAGCCTGACACCAAGCCACTGCCTTCCTACATTTCCCCCTTCTTTGGTTTGGATTTTCACAGACCTTCTCTTTCTCAGTGTATGCCTGGTAAGAGAAAATCTGGATTGAAGGAGGGGAAAGTATGGGAGTGCAGTGATCTGGAGGAGAATTCATATGGACAATGGATAATAAATGGAGGTACAGAAGCTTACCATCCACATTAAATGACAGTATTGATGAGACCCTACTGATGCAGTATTCCTAATAAAAAGAAGTTGTTTTGATTAAATTGCATGATGGTGTTTCTTCTCAATTTTTTCTAATTAATTCATATAGCTTCTTTTCATGTCAACAAAATGCTCATCAATAATAATAATAATCCAGAAAAGATGAAGTAGAGATAACCTTATTTTGGATGACATTTGTGCAAAAATCGTAAGTAACCATTGATGAAAAGGGGCAGGATTTTGAAGGAAGGAAATCAGGAATGTTTAGATTGCTCCAAATGAGTTTACCATTTGTGTTCACCTCCTTCCAAGATTTAATTAAGGCTACCCACAACATTAAGCAGAACACAGTAATCACATTAGCCAGTCTCACTTCACTAACACAGCCAGGGTGGTGTACACTTGCTAAACATTAATGAAGAATTGCGTTTCACATTTGCACTCTGGATGCTGCACTAATACAACACCTCTTGGCCTTTCTGTTCTGGCAGATGACATGGAGCTCCTTTCACAAGATTAATTTCCCATGAGCTTTCTGGCTTTACTTGATTTAGATCTGCCTTCATCACCAAAGTGCCCTGCTGATGTTCAGGACTGCCACACCCATCAGCCACAGTCAATGCAGTTCTGCTGGTTGGAGCTGATGGGCATTGTAGTCTGACGCATCTGGAGGGCACCAGGTTGGTGAAGCCTGATCTAGATTTAAGCAGAGTTCTTTAACCTACCTTTGAGGGAGGGAGAGAATCCAGAATCCAACCTTCCTCCACGAGGAAGCAGCACTTTAATTTCACAATGACCTTGTAATATAGAGAAGGTAGCACTCCAGATATACTCCTTATCGCTATATTCCTTTTAGATCAGTGTTTCTTAACCTGTGGGTCCCCAGATGTTGTTGGACTATAACTCCCATCATTCCTAACCAGCATGACCAGTGGTCAGGGATGATGGGAGTTGTAGTCCAACAACACCTGGGGACCCACAGGTTGAGAACCGCTGTTTTAGATGGTATCAAATGAAAAACAGCTGCCAGCTGCGGTGTGCGCATGTGTACAATGGCTGAGTGTTAAGGATATTTCTGCTACGTCACAAATGCTTTATGACAAAGTGAAAAAAAGTTAAGGGAGTTACTGCTGTCCACCCACCCCACCCCACCCTGCAAAACCCCAATGAATTACCAAAAGAAGAACAGGCAGGTACCGTATTTTTCACTCTATAAGACGCACCAGACCACAAGACGCACCTAGTTTTTGGAGGAGAAAAACAAGAAAAAAAATATTCTGAATCTCAGAAGCCAGAACAGCAAGAGGGTATCACTGCGCAGTGAAAGCAGCAATCCCTCTTGCTGTTCTGGCTTCTGGGATAGCTGCACAGCCTGCATTCGCTCCATAAGACGCACACACATTTCCCCTTACTTTTTAGGAGGGAAAAAGTGAGTCTTATAGAGCAAAAAATACGGTAGCTATTTTCAGTCTATCACTGATCTATTCAGCTGTCATAGGAAGGCTGAATTAAAGTCTGTATAATTAACATTAAAGGTAAAGGGACCCCTGACCATTAGGTCCAGTCGTGGCCGACTCTGGGGTTGTGGTACTCATCTTGCTTTATTGGCCAAGGGAGCCGGCGTACAGCTTCCGAGTCATGGCGAACCAGAGCAGCACATGGAAATGCCGTTTACCTTCCTGCCGGAGCCGTACCTATTTATCTACTTGCACTTTGACGTGCTTTCGAACTGCTAGGTTGGCAGGAGCAGGGACCGAGCAACGGGAGCTCACCCCGTCGCGGGGATTCGAACCGCCGACCTTCTGATCGGCAAGCCCTAGGCTCTGTGGTTTAACCCACAGCGCCACCCATGTCACTTAATTAACATTAGGAATAACCAATTATAACGTTTTTATAGCCTGAAGCTTGAAATGAGGTGGACACGTGCTGAGTTCTCAGGTGGGCTTGACCACTCCTGTCAGGGATACCACCTCTGAGTGCTTCTCCATGCAACAAAAGGCTTCCCTGCAAGGTTGAGAAACCTGCACATTAAGGAGAAATGTTCTGGCCCAACCCCCTCTTGTGTGTGTGTGTATGTGTGTGTGTGTGTGTGTGATCTACCCCCATAGGAAAACATTCATAAACAATCATCTAGTGCTCCCCTGCCCCCAGTGTGGGACAGTTCGCCCTGCGAGCTCAGGATCCTACCACCTCATTCTGCTGCACATGAAGGTAAGGCTGGGCAGAATTACTAAATAATATTAAACCTTTATACTTTACCCTCACTATGAGTATAAAAAAGGGTACTTCAGGTCTACTAAGGTGCTAAAGCATTCACGGGTATGCCAGTCTAGGTTTGCACAAATGAAGCAACTAAAGAAAAGAAAACCTAGCAAATATTTCCTATATATAACTCATGCTATTTCATAGCAGCTGGCTTGCATTGAAGGTGCTGGAGAATTCCCTTTTACCTAGTGTCTCTCTGAACGATGCTCTCCATCCATTGGCTGTTCCAGAGGAATCAGTCCTGAACAGCAGGAGCAAGTTGTTTGCGGAGCTCTTGATAGAAGGTGGGAGGGCCACACCGCAGAACGTGCCCAGGAGCGGAGCGTATATGTTCAGGCCATCATACACAGTAACAGAATCCTTGTGGCAAGATGAGGATGCTTCAAGGTGGAAGCTGTTGAACCTGTCAAGGGCATTTTTACTAATAAGTGGGATTGTTTCAGTCCTGTTTTCTTAAAATGCATTTGGGGATAAAAAATAGTGGCAACAGATATCAGTCTCCATTGGTGTGGCCAACATCATCAGCCCCAACCAGCGTAGTCAATGGACTAGTATTTTAATTCTTTACAGAAATTTATACACTCTCAGCTCATTAAAAACAATCATGGCAGCATGCAAGAAAAATATGATTAAAGTATCATAAAACACAGAACAAATGAAGAACACTGAAATATATCTACTCTTCAAAAACATTTGGTGACTAAATATCGGATCCTAAGTGCCTATCTGATTTCAATAGGAAGAGCATTCCACTTTGCTGGAAAGAATTATGGCAGAATCTGTCAAACTGGGTTTCTCTCGGTTCCTCATTTTTCCAATCTTAAATTCAGTCTACATAATACACAGACACAGAAAAAGAATGTATGTGTTTTCCTGTATATTTATCCTATTAAATACATTTGGACCTAAAATATGCATTTTCTTCAAGCCATGTTCCCTACAGTACTGTATTTTTGCATGTTCCTTTCACTTAAATACAAAGATTGTGCACTTTTCGCTAATATTCAATTTTTGCACACACTTTTGGGTTGGTGCTGTGCATCGCAGAAATTCAGGGAAGTGCGAATTTCGAAGGTTCACTGAGTTTTGGTTTGCATATTGGTCTGGGATGTGCAAATTAGGTGGACACACATTAAAATGCAAACCAAAATAAATTTCTTATCCATTCTTGTCCACAGCACCTGAAGAGTACCATGTTGTCTACCCATGTCTATTCAAACACTGTGGCATTCTGACTTTTCTTGGGTGTTGTTTTTTTATGGGAAAGGTTCTGGACTGAAGAAAAAGCACTTAACGGTAGAACTACAATCACAATCCAATGTAAGCTTATTCAGAAATAAGCCCCACTGAACTCAATGGCACTGACTTACAAATAAAGTTGCATAAAATTGCGGTCCTACATATACTTGGAAACAAATCACACTGGGTGCAGCTAGGCTATTTTGAAAGTAAACTTCCATGGGATTGGCTGCATACTTTTAAAGCACATTTCTCTCCTCAAATACTTCTGGGAACTGTAGCTTGTTAAGGGTTGTTCTGTGAGAGGTGAACTACAGTGCCCAGAATTATTTGAGGGAAAGAATGTACTTTGAATATGCTTTAAAGATATAGTGTGTGCACAGTCCTAGGTACTATGGCACTAACAATTCCTATGCTTGCTGTCACTATAGCAGTTTAAAACCAAACCTAACCAAACCAAACCAAACCAAACCAAACCAAACCAAACCTAGAAACCATGATTTTTTCATCATAAACTGAAAACTGCTCTTGGCATACATACTTGAGTGCCACTATCTTGTTGCTTCTGACAGTGATGTAGTACGAACAGTTCATGTTGTGATGGTACTCAGTAAATGAATGGGTAGGGCTCCTGACTGTACCTCGAGAGCTGTTGAATACGCCGCCACAAGCTGCAGTGAAAGGCAAAAGATTATCATTACTGCCGAAGAACCTCTTTGCCATACATACTTTGGGTCTAGGGTTTCACTAAAATGCAGTAAGCGCTGGTCTATTTTGTTGATACCTGATCAAATATCCCTTTCATTTGCTCCTTCAGAGTTGGAGTCCAACAATATCTGGAGGGCAACATGGAGGTATACATTCTAGTATATATATAATTTGTTATATGGTTAAAAACCAGCGTACTCCATTTAATACAATAAATACTAGTATGGGTAAAGTAAAGTAAAGTAAAATGGTAAGTACAACAGAAGATGCAGATAAAACACAACAATTCATAAAAGTTACATTTTTAAAAAGAAAAGAACCAGCAGAAAGTGAGCACTTAGCCTGGAGGTTGAAGGCCTACCCAAACAACAATGCCATAGGGTAGGTGGCAAAATGCTTTCACTGGATCTCCTGAGACAGAGTTCCACAGAGCGGCTGCTCCAGTTCAAAAGAGGCCCTCTCCTGATGACCACAGAGGCTCATATGTGAGGAGACCGTTGGTTTTTTAAATTATTTGAGCCACACTTATGGTTGTTTCCTGTGTCCCTGATTACTTCACTGGTGCACGGGAAACGCTTTGCAATGCATTAAATCCTTCGGTTGGATTCAGTAGGAGATCTCAACTTTTTGAAGGTGGAGTGTGAGTGAGTGGATTTGTAACTGCTGCATGGTTCCCTCAGAGTGAAAGTTAATGCCCGCTTTAAGATCTACTGAAGAATTTGCAGCGGCAGAAGCCACAGTACATTCTTAATTTATTCTCCATAATGGATGCCATTGGGAGTCTGAGAGGTGGCTCAGTCTTTGTCCTCTGGTTCACAGCTCTCTGCAAAACCATCTGCGACCACCATTGTGCTCTGTTTTATAGTCTTCCATTTGGCAGTCAACCACTCTGGGCTCTCTCTTGACAAATCGCCCAAGCCCACTGCTGTCCAAGCTTCTAAAGGACTAGTCATCACAGCAACCACTAGCATTGCAAAGCAAATTCTTTAACAGGCAATGAATGCCTAGGCTCCCATTCCTCATTTTCAGCTACAGTAGGGTGGCGTCTATCGAGCGCTGCCCTTTGGACTGTTGACAAATAAGAGACAAAAGCACAAGAGGTTTTAAAAAAGCAGTGCTTATGGTACGTAAGAAGAGAAAAGCTTCTCTCTTCTTCCCCCTTTTGTCTTTTGTGAAGGATGAAGCTAGAACGAAACAGAATGTTCATGGCTAGAATGTGTTTTGCATGGGCCAAAAAGCCAATAAAAAGCTACTAGTCATACTTCACAAATGTCAGGAGTCAAAGGTCAGGTGGCAGCAGCCAATTTGAGTGAGTTATGAAGGCCTCTTTCACAAGTAAATTAACATTGTCATCCTTCAATGGTATTCCGTCTGGCCAGTAGCTCTCAGGATGACTCATTTCAAACAATGATACTTGATTTCATGCTTTGAGGCAAATAGCTGTTTCTCAAGGCTATGGCAAGGAGGGAACATACTACCTGGTACAAAAAAATGAGGTTCACATACTTGTTATCAGCCCAACGTTTGATTAAGTCTTAATTTTTTTTTTCCATTGTCAAGGTCTGTGAGGTAGCTGGGGCCTAGCTATTTTCTTTGACTCAGAAGCCACTCTCACATCCAAAGGAAGAGGGTTTAGTTTCTTCCCTGCCTAGAACATTTTATACTGGACTAGACACTTCCAATAGCTCAGTCCCATGGGCACTGGATAGTTTGTCTTTGAGGATATTGCACTATGTGATCTTTGCAAAGTAAATTCATATGTAATAGAACCAATGTGTTCTTAGGAGCTTCTTTATGAGACCCAAATGAGATTAATGTACAGGAAGTTTTTAAAAAGAGCAAACAAGAACAATGCTTTATAGGATGCATAAAATTTACTAAAAAATGTATTCCCTGGAAATGTGATGATGATGATAAAAAATTACAAGAACTCACTAAAAAAATGACTACAGATTTATGCTGAATGTGTGCACATGGATTTCTCCATTCCGGATTCCACCATTTCAGTGGCAAAGGAAAAGCAGAGGAGAAATTGTTTTGCAAACTGCTTGCTAGAATCCCATTCTGGCACTGAACCTTGAATCATGCAAATGTAAAAACACGGCATTGCATTCAGGGTCATTTTGCTTCATTGCCAGTGGGATATACACAATGAAAAGAGATGGCCTTGAACTGTTTATTTGGCATTGGGCTAATCCTGAGCGTTTTATGACAATTATTTCTGAAAACAGGAGGAGTGCTTTGTGTGTGATATATGTCACAGTTAACTCTGAAACTAAGGATCAAATCCTAAGCTTACTTACCTGTAGCTAAGCCACTGTGATCACAGAAGGGGATGCTTCGCAAGAAGCGTTCATAGGGTGATATCCAATTAATGGGCTGCATCAGTGCAGGGATTTCTGTTTGAGCAATGGAACTTCTCCCTCTCTTCTCTCGAGTGTCCCCTAAATCTGTTCCAGGGGTTACCCTAGCCTTATGGAGCAGATTTGTGGGAAGACCACAGGGCATTCACATGAGGAAAAGGGAGAAGTTTTATTGGGCAAGTGCATATTCTTGCACAGTCTGATGGGATGCATTAGTTGGATAGCATCCTTAGACTACAGATGCCCATACGGGTTACATGGATTACCCCTTGGCCCCTAGATCAAATTGTTCTCTAAGCAGTGGTTCTGAAAATGGGTGAGGTTTTTCATTGGTTGGTGTCTTGTTTGTTTTTACAAATTTGGAGGAACCCAGAAAGTCAAGGGATAGTTAGGTCTTCTTCCAGGGCATCATTTCGTTGCCTGATGCATAGAAACACATGTTGTTCCCACTAACAATGTGTGGCTACTCACGAATTGCAGCATAAGTGGCCAGAAATCCGACGCCAACAATATGAGAATCTGTGTAGAAATTCAACAGTGTGGATCCAACGATGCTGATAGGATGAGGGATTTCATTGCCGCAAAACGTTTCTTCGGGGTAAGGACCGGCTCTGTCCCCTCTGAAGACCTTCACTCCATCATAAGCACAATCTCCTAAGGCATTATGAGCTGCATGGCATAAAAATTTAGAACGGTTCATCAATATTTTGTGGAACTGTTTACCCACCCTCTAAGTACTTTTTTAAGCCAATTTACCCCATCATAGAAACCAGACTAGGACACTACTTGTGGAGCAGGAGCGGGAAAACTTTATCAGCCTAATGGGAAATCTTCAGGGGGGCACAAGCCAATGTTGGGTGGAGGCAGAGGAAAAAGTGAATGGGGTCAGAGGCAAAGACAGGTAGATCTTCTCCTTCATTTAATTTAAGGAAGAGAAAATCAAACACAGTATCAGAGGAGAATTTTATATATATATATATAGAGAGAGAGAGAGAGAGAGAGAGAGAGAGAGAGAGTGTCCCATATATATTTCAAATTTCCTTTCTCTCAAAACTGATCTCTTTTTCAAACTGCTTGGTTACAGGTTATTTTTTATATATGAAGAAACCCTAAAGTGGATCATGCTATAACTGATAGGTGACATTCTTGCCTGCTGCAGTTTTGTTTCTTGTTTTGTAGTAAACAAGAAGCTAGCCAAAAAGTAATAATCTGGAGTGGCACAAGCCAGCACAATGGTACAGTTGTTTCTGATTTCCAAAATACAAGCACATGCCAAGATGAGTGAATCATCTCTTAGGAATCATCTCCCACTCCTTGTGTGCTCGATTTCAACTAAATATTTGTGATACAGTGTGTTCTGTATCCTTCTGGTTAGAGTGAGCCGAGAACACTTTTGAGCTATAATACATCCTTGCAAACACAGATAACGAACGAAACCGTTTGTTTAGAGACAGCTGATCTTGGAGGCCTCATAAAAGATAAATAGGAACACTAATCTTCTAAGTGACTCCTTTACTGTTCCTGCAATGCTTTACGGAAGTAACTACTTGCTGCTGAATTTTTTCTTACTTTATGAATGCTTCTGAAATCCTCTTCATCTAGAATTGTACCCCAGTTTTCATTTTCCACACTGCCTTAAACAAGGTACCATATTTTTCACTCTATAAGATGCACCAGACCATAAGACACACCTAGTTTTTGGAGGAGGAAAACAATAAAAAAAAATCCTGAATTTCAGAAGCCAGAACAACAAGAGGGATCACTGCGCAGTGAAAGCAGCAATTCCTCTTGCTGTTCTGGCTTCTGGGATAGCTGCGCAGCCTGCATTCGCTCCATAAGACGGACACACATTTCCCCCTACTTTTTAGGAGGGAAAAAGTGAGTCTTATAGAGCAAAAAAATATGGTATATGTGAGTAGGGAAGTCTGATACATCAGTGTGGCAACTCCCGATCTGCCTACTCAATGTGAGGGCCAAGGACAGACATCTGGCTGTGGGCTGTGCTGTGCTGCTGGGAAAGCACTGCAGCAAGTGCCCAAGATTTCCAGGAGCTGATACCTGCTCAGAATATGCCTTTAGACACATTCATTCTTCCAGAGGGAACATTTTCACAATTTGGTAAATACCGAGGCAAAGGATTAATATTTCTGTCACTTACACTGCAGACCAAACGTTTGGAAACGTAGGATGACAATGGACTGTGGTTCCACATCTATGATATAATTGCAATTCATGTTGTTGTCGTATTGATGGGGAAAATTAGGAGAGGCTATTCGACCTGATGGCGCAGTGAAGTTCGCTCCACACCCTGCATGTAAACAAAGAAACACAGTCTGCTGCCATTGAAAAAGTTCAAAATCAATTATCTCCATGTGATTTCTGGGTATAAGATCAAAATGGTAAGGACATGTAAAATACTTTCCACTTTTTGCAGCCTATAAAATGTCTCAGTGCATGCTCTGGAAAGGTATTAAAGTCAAACAAAAAATTAAAATATGTCAGTTTAGTTTTATTATTTATCCTCTACCCATCCAAATGAATGCTTAAGTTGATTTACAAGCAATTAACGGTTATTGCTAGTATTTTTTAAAAAAATAGAACCAAGGCATTTGTGTCATGTTTCTCATTCCAATACATCTAAGATCCTAGTTCCCACTTCAAACCTCAGGTGGGGTCTCATCTGTCTGTATATTCCTCTACAGCAAAATAAGATAATTCCTGCATATAGACAACCAGAAAATGAGAAAGTGTGCAAAACCGGAACTGTTCTCCTTGAGACATTTAGTTGTCTGTGTGTAAATAATATTTTCTATAAAAGAGGATTTACTCTTGTGAGCCTTCACTTGCAATGTGATGTGGCGTAGCTACAACTGAACTTATATCTCCACCCCACGCATACCCTGGGATATGGGTCCATTGTGCCATCAGTTTGCATCAGTGTATCAAGCCTATCAGATTTGGTTCGTATCCCAGTACACTGCCATAAATGGAGCTTCTGTGGAGAAAGGGAAGTCCTTTACAGTATTCCTGTCCTCTGCATTTGTGATGCCACTGTACTGACACAGTTTGAATTAACCTCCCAATAAACAGTGCCAACAATATAGAGGCCTACATCCTAATCAGTTTCCAATCCAGGTATGCAAGCACCTAAGCTACACCTCCAATATAGATGACGCTTCAGATGCAGGTCATCACAGCAATCCTCGGATTCAGAATTATTTACCGCATTTCACTTCTTTAAGACCAGAATGCATCTACCTCTTCCAGGAAGGCTAAATATTGTGCTGCTGAATATAAAACTCTCCAACGACTTATTTTAGCATATTTGTAATTTTGCTTTCTATTCTGTGCCTGGCATTTTATAGTACAATACAGTTATTAGTAATTTTATCGCTATGGCTCTCTATTTTGTTTTGCTTGAATTTATTTTATATGTTTTATGAAGTTTCTTTTTTCTAATACTAATACTTTATTTTATATATTTTATGAAGTTTCTTTTTTTCTAATACTGACCATTGACCATAATAAAGAGGTTGATTGATATTGATTGATTTACTTACTGCTTATAAAAGATGCAGAAAAGCCACGTCCTGGGATGTCCTGTGACTGAAACACTACTGTCATCACATTTCCTGGCGCAACAATAGGTCCGGGAGCTGAATTTCCACACCCAACAGCTAATACTGCATCTTCCTGTTCATTATCACGTCCTCTCAGCACCTGGGGGAAAGGGTTACTCTTTTCTGAACATCTAAATAAGGCTCGTGTGCATTTTCATTTTACACCAGCTCCAAACAGTTTATGGCAATCCTGGTTTTACCATACAGGCCAGCAAAACAGTAGGATGTTAGACTCATACAGAAAGACAATGGGCATATAATAAAAACACCCATTCTCAGTTGTCACAAGACCCAAACCCTGACTGTAGCTCCAGGTTTCAAAATGTGAATGGTGGTGGTGGTGCTGGGGGAAACAACTAGGAGGAAATCTTATAGACGGAACATTTTGCTTCAGCTCTTCAATGGCAGTGTTAAGTCTCAAAGCTCAGTGTACAGTACTCGCTGGTACAGTATTTCCTTACTTTACCTGCTAGTGTCAGTTGCAGGCTGTTAATATATTTTAGGAAAGAAAAATACAGTAATTTATATGCAGTGTTTTTTTCCCTTAAAATGTTTAGGGGATACTCTTGTTTTCCTACTCGTATTGAAATACTGCCCCTCAACAAGGCCAAACATTTAGGTTCACAAAATGTTTAGGGGTATGTGTACCCCTGCATCCCCCCAGAAAAAAGCACTGTTTATACGTACAGTGCATAACTGAGGAAGAAAGACCTGAAATCATCTATCAGTGTTCAAATGCAGCCTCAAACTGAGACCAGGGAGGTGGTGGAATTAATGGTGTGCTTAGCATTAATTCACTCTTGAATCTAACCCTGCTTGGGTGAGCTTTTCATTCTGGGAGAAACCCTATTAAAATCCATTAAGGTCAACAAGTTCAAACTGCGCTGAGCACGGTTATTAATACACAGGTATTGCTGGTGGAGACACCTGGAGAACCTGGCCTCATGTTCCCAAAGGCCTAGTACAGCTCTTGTGTGTTTGCAACAGCTTCCCTTTTCAAAAGGAAAGGCATTAAATCGCTTTCTTTCATGGCACATTGAATGCTTCACCCAAATAGCCACAGTGGGCAAATCCTTTCTGATTTCTGCATCCCCCAGCAAGGATCTCTTGTGCACAAAAGCATATTTCAATTAACATTTTCAAACTCTATCCCATTCAGTAGGCTGAAACGTGATTTCTAAATCGGCCAAGGTATATTCCCGTTGCTTCTATAAATATATGCCATCTTGGCCCTCTTTGAGCAGTAACCCAGGCGCTTATGTCTTCCTACACGATGATAAATTATGCCTGCCCTTTATGAACAAGTGGGAGTTGTGTGTTTTTGCACAGTCTGGGAACAACAACACACAACATCTGCCAAATTCTTTAGAAAACTATTAGGCTCTAAGGAATGCCAAACATCCCCTTCTCTTCAAGTGTCTTCCAGTGAAGCAGATCTTTAACAGCCAAGGAAGTATACATTATTCTTTTGTTATTCCTGAACATTTTCAGGTATTTGATGAAAGCAACATTAAAGAAACAGGTTTTCTGATACAGAGTGCATATCAATTTATGTAAAAGCAGGCACAGATTGGGGTGTTTTTCTGTCATTATTTTTCGTATAAGATGCGAACAACTTGGCCTTGTTTTCCAAAAAGACCCTTGCTTAGGGACCAATTCTAAGCACCCTGGAGGGCTGCCAAGGGACCACTGGATGTTGTGGACCTACCTGTCCACCTCTGGAGTGGGACACCTGTGGGCAGACAGGAAAATTCACCACAGAAGCCTCCTCAGCATGGAAGTGGGGTGCTTTACAGAGTCAGAACTTCTACTTACCTGCAGCTCAATCCTTAGACCTGCTTCACCAGCCTGAAACTGCTTGGCTAGTGAACTATACTTAAACTTACCATAGTCCATAATATTGACAAAACATATTTACTTACCTTCACATAACTGCTCTGACACTGCCCGTAGCTATCTGGAATCTGGAAATTCTCACTGAAGGTTATCTCCAAATGTTTGCTTTCATGGGTAATTATTGTCCACGAGCACCTAATGTTACTAGGAAAGTCCTGGGGCCAGTAGGGAGAATGGATGGTGCCATTTTCAGAATGAAGGATGCCCCCACATCCTGCAAAAATGACAGAGGGTTATAGAATGAGTCAAAAATGCATGCATGCATCTGGATGGAAGATCACATTGCACAATCTTTTCCTGGTGGAAAGGTATGGATTCATGGTCAGATGGCAGTGGCTTCTTCTGCTGACTGTTGGAGGTAGGACCATCACTCAGTGGCAGAGTGCATGCTTTTCATACAGTAAGTCTGAGCTTCAGTCCCTGGCATCTTCAGGTGCAGCTTTCTGAAACCTCGGAGAGCTGCTGCCATTTAATGCGGAATACAAAACTAGATGAACCAATGGTCCAAGGCAGCTCTCTACTTTCTCAACCATTTGTAACCAAAAACAGTCATGTATGACTTATGAAGCACACTCTGAAAAGCGTATTATTAATAAGTCCCTATATCAGAGTACAGTGGTACCTCGGGTTAAGTACTTAATTCATTCCAGGGGTCCGTTCTTAACCTGAAACTGTTCTTAACCTGAAGCACCACTTTAGCTAATGGGACCTCCTGCTGCACGATTTCTGTTCTCATCCTGAAGCAAAGTTCTTAACCCGAGATACTATTTCTGGGTTAGTGGAGTCTGTAACCTGAAGCGTATGTAACCCGAGGTACCACTGTATCTTTCTTGACTGTGTGCAGCGGTCTACTAAAAGGCAATTCACAAAGAGTTTGCATGTATCAACTGCTTTCACTCAGCTCTCCCTGTTTCTGTGCCAAGATCTCAACAATAGCTTAAGGAGCATTTACCACACTGATGCAGATCATGAAAATGGGCCCTAAGACAATCAGGTGGAAGATGGAGCTATTTTTTGCATGGTATACATGTATTTTATCTCTATCAAACTTCATTAAAATTGTTCTTCATTCCATTAATGGAGACATTTCTCTGTCCACTGTCATATCCAGAGATGGAGGGGGGTGGGGAGTCCTACTTCACAACAGTCAATGCTATGCATTAGAAGGAAGGAATTTATAATGGTTTCCTGCTTACCTAAAGAGTCTGCAGTCCATGTGGCATAGAAACCATCTCCCTGCACTGAGTGGTCGGAATTGAAGTTTATTAATAACTGATTGGAGCCTGACTGAATGGTGCCTGGTGATGAAGTTCCACAGTATCGTCCAATGACAGGAGAACTCGGAGATCCACCATTCAGAATGGTGACCGAGTCCCATCTACAGGTCCTATGATTTTCAATTTCAAAGTCCACAAAAGTAAGCTGTGGGCGAGCAATAAGAGATGACCATGAACATAGAATAGTATTTGCAAAAATGCATCAGAAACAGAGCTATCTCAGTCTGCTAAAAGCTCTAATACAAATAGCTTAATATGAAAAAATAATCTATTTGTCCTCATTTTTACTCCAGCATAACAGACATCATAATGTGCTCAGTTCACTTACTTGTCTTACTTTCATTTTTATTTAGGAGGAAGTGCTAAATAGAACCAAGCCAAACACAACCCACCAACCTTTTATTGTAGCTTCCAAGGTGTTTAACAGCCTCCTGTTTTTCTAATCCCGGGCAAACGAAAAAAAAAAGAGAAATTTACTGAGCTGCAGGTATTTGCTGGTGAGATGAATGCAGCTTAGTGCAGGGGAACCCAGCATTTTTGGTGAACGCATCGGGAAACACATTGTTGTGCACACCAAAATGTACCCATTTGGTGATGCTCAGCACTGCCCCTCCCCCCAAAACAGGTAAAACACCTACACTCCCCTCAAACAAGCAAAACAGACAAAAAAAGAACACACACACAAACACTGCAAAAAACGAACAACAGTTCATTTAAAAAATATACAACAAAAATTAGAAGGGGCAGAGGGTCTTGGAAGAAGTCAAGTGGGTGGTCTGAGGCATGATGACACCCATACTCTCAATTAGAGTACTTCATGTAAAAGTTACCTTGTTCTTATGGATAAAATGCACCCATTTATTTTATAATAAGCTGATGAGAAAAGCAATACTCACATTGATGGTATGTCCCTCTGGTGCTACCAAGAGCCAGGAGCAATGGCTAGAACTATTGTAAGGTGATGGGTAGTTAGGGCTTGAGATAATTCCACTTTCACCTTCCATTACACCACCACAGGCTGAAATAAAATTTGAGATATTTGAAGAAGCTTTGTTCATTGACTCATAGAAAATGCAGACATGCCAGTTCCTAGGTAGTTTCATTGGGTGGTGTGGGGGGAACACACCTCACTTGCATTGCTTGCATTCACATATAACAGGAAGCCATTGTTTGTTTTAACCATATCTTTTAACAAGCCACAAGCCATTTCACAGATGAGCAAACATGGTTTGTCCCTTTCCCCTAAACCTTGATTTGTTTTCCAGCAGCTCTTGCCTTGTGCATTTGTACAGCGACAAACATTTGGGATGGGATGTCCAAACAAACCTTGGTTAAGCAAGACTATTGAGTTCACATCATGGATTATTAACAGAAAACAGGTGTTTGCTTTGCACCTTCAGTACAACCTGTTAGAATCACCATACACAGTAAAAGTAATGTGAAACTTACCCAGAGATCCATAGTGGATGAAGAATCCCTTGTCTGTATTTTGATCATTGCTCAAAAATTGTATCCAGGTCTGAGGAGCTGCTATTAGCAGTGGATGCTGAGGTGGGCTGTGGCCACATAGTCGGTATAAGAGCTCTCCATCAGAATCCCCTAAATAGAAACATGGTGCTATGAAATATCTAAAGCCAGCTAAACGTGACTCCCTTCAAAACAAGCAAATATACAAAGTTGTTGCAGTACCTTGGCTTCTTGAACCAATGTCCCTATTATTAATTGACAACCATGGTTTATTCACAGTTTAAGAATGTATGCACGACTGCACCATTTGGCCCTCTCTGGCTAGGGAAAACTGATATTTTGTTATAGTCTGATGAATAAAATGAAATACAAAATAAGAGAGGGTAAAAGGAGGCATTCTAAGGGCAGCTTGGGATCAACTGGACCCATAGCTGTCAACGTTTCCCTTTTTTAAAGGGAAATTCCCTTACTCCGAATAAGATTCCTCGCAAGAAAAGGGAAAAGTTGACAGCTATGACTGGACCTAATGCACTTCCATCCCTACAACATGTACCTTGAGGGGGGAGGGAATAGGAACAAAGCAGAATAAAGGAATAACAACAGGGAAAACTCAAAATCCCACCACGATCAGCTTTCACCCTGCTGACAGGAGCCCAGTAGAGCTTCGGATTGGACTGTTCATTCACCACAACTATTCTCCTGCTGCCCGTCATGAAATTCTACTCAATATTGATCCAGAGTAGATTTCAATGTATAGTTAGCAGAGTAACAACTTAAGCACATTGCAGGATTCCCCAAAAATAGACCAGCAGAGCTTTACTGCTACTGAAGGCAAATGAGCATAATGGTCACAAATCCAATATACTCAGGATTGGCACTGTCCATAAGAAATCCAGTTGTAGCAGACTTGACTTAAACTTACAATAACTTATAATAAGTCTAAACCTTAACACTAGGCATACTATGTACAGAACACCACGCCAGAAGGAAGAGAGATGGAAACAGAAAGTGTAACCCAGGCTCCTTCTGACCCTACTTTTACAGTCAGCATGACCTTGACAGAAGAGGTAAGAAAACCAGTTTAAGCCAGCTGTGCTCAGCTTCTATGAAGGTATAGAGCAAACATCACGAACCTTCTGCTTGTTTCTTTCACACAGAGAAGCTTTCAGAAGCTTTCAGAACCCTCTTGAATTAATTAGAATAGGAAAGATCTCTACATATCAGATCAATACTTTCTGCCCTAAGAAATGCAAACTAACACCTACTGCCCACTAGAATTGCTTTCTTATTTATTTACTGGTTACAGGCAGCTGTAACATACCTCTCCGGATTTCTAAGTAGTCGTTCTGGCAATTGATGTGTTGCTCCAAGTAGAAATCTCCAAAGAGAAGGTAAAGAGTTGTGATGGATGGCTGCGGATTTTGGATGACCCACTCACAGTTCAGGTTGTTTGCATAATTGCTGGTGCCATCATAACCAGGAGAAGTGAGATTCCCACCACCTGAACTGAGCAGATGGCTGCCACACACTGGGAAAAAACAACACCATTTGGAACAGTAAGGCAACATTTCATTATTTACCTATTTATTACATTCACAGCCCACCTTTCTTCCAAGGAGGTCAAGGTGGTGTACATGGTTCTGTCCTTCCCAACTTTTTCTCAC
Source organism: Podarcis raffonei (assembly GCF_027172205.1). Lineage (NCBI taxonomy): Eukaryota > Metazoa > Chordata > Lepidosauria > Squamata > Lacertidae > Podarcis > Podarcis raffonei. The sequence continues at coordinate 24,694,918 of NC_070613.1, read as the reverse complement.
AACAATCGTATGAGATGAGTTAAATGGAGAGATAATGACTGGCCGAAGATCATCTTCCACATTCCACTGTTGATATTGGAACTAGTCTACCACTGAAAAAGTCTATGTCACAGAAGTAGTGGCTTGGCCACCACAGGTAGCCAATGTGGTACCCTTCAGATGTTGCTGGATCCAACCCTCATCAGCACCAACCTGTAAGGTCAGAGGTCAACACTGATGGGAATTGTAGTCTGGCAACATATCGCAGATGTTGCACTGGCTACCACAGTATTAGAGATAGGGCTGGTCCAAGACATTTCACTGCTTGAGGCTGAAAAGCAAATGAATCTTCACTGCAAAGTACATAATATCCAAGGCTGGTTGTGTTATTTCGGTATCTGAGGCAGAAAATCCCATGAGTACCTGTCCTTGAGAATAAAAATGTAGTAATAATAAGTTAAATAACTAGAATTTGCCACCTTTTCATGACATTCAAAATCAGGGACCCAAGGCGGCCGCTTCACTTTTTCTAACAATAGGGCAGGCCCTGATTAGACAACTCATTGGGCAGGTCAAAAATTAGACAGAATCTTTCCTTTACTCCTCACCTCCAGTTCTCCTACTTCAAGTTAAAGATGCAAGCAGAGAACTGTAAAACTGTAACTTCATATAAGTCAGTTTAAAGAGAAGTACCATGTTATAAGAAAGCTGCTAAACAGACTTTATATTAATTCTTTTCGTAAGTGTTAAGTTGCAAATACAAAACAACCCCCCCATGTTCTATTACCTGATTCTTCATCAGAAGCATATGTAATTCTGAAGCTTGCCTCAAAACCATCGTGACTTTTGACCATGACGACGGTTATCTTGTTTCCAGAGGATTTCACCTGAGTCCCTGGAGCCACCAAACCGCACAGCGTGGAGAGTCGAGGTGCATTTTCACCAAAGCCATTGTGAACCTACTTGCCAAATAGAGAATAACATTAACAAGCATACCTGTAAGAGGTATAGGTTGGTTGCTCGAGAGCAATCAGGCAATATACTTCAATAGTCTGTTTTTAAGCTTTCTTATTGGTGATAAAAACCTTTGGAATGCAGAGCACCACTCTCCCATGGCTGGCTCATTCACTGGCAGAATCTGAGAGTGGGCAGTCCTTAAACTTTCCCCAGCAGAGTAGTTTCTTGACGCCCAGTCTGCGCCTCCCCTCTCTGCGCGGAAGCCTACTGCGCAAGGAAGGCGTGGGTAACGGAGGACCTCTCTCCTCCCCGCTTTGCTCAGGCAAGGTGTCCTGGCACCGCCTCGCCTCCTCTGAGCCCTGCATCTCTTCTCCACTAAAGGCGTGGCTACTCTCCTCCACTGAGGAGGTGCTACTTCCCACTATCTCTGGGGGCTCTCTGTAATCCATCCGGTCTTTCCCCTCTCGCCCCTGAGCTGATGGCAGTTCCCTGACAATACCTTTAGAAAAGGCTTTCTTCTAAGTGTAGCATGACCATCAACATGCCTCAAACCCCGATTGACAGTCTTGAACAAATCTGCTTTGAAACATGAAGGGGGGAGTCAGAAGCTGCCTTACACCGAGTCAGCCTATTGGTCCATCCGGCTCAGTATTGTCTTGACAAGGAGTGGCAGAGGCTTTTAGAAGACAGGGGTCTTTCCCAGGTCCACCTGGAGATGCTCAGGTCTGAACTGGGGACTTTGTATATACAAGACATGTGCATTGCCACAGAGTCCCTTTCCAAGCTCTTCAGTCAAGATTGCCAAATTATTGCAGTCAAGACATCACAGGGAGGAGGAGGTTGCACTCAGGACCAGATATTCCACCTCTTCTTCTGCTGCTGCTGCAGCCTGCCTAGGTGCCTTCCTTGTGCCCAAACCTTTGTATGACGTGGGACTTCAACACTGCACCAGTGGGCAAGCATGCCAGTCATAGCAAAATGGATCATAGCAACCTGTTGCAAAGCAAGGAATTCCTGCCGTGGAGGTATTAGGGATATCAGGGAGTAGATTAGGTTTGGTAAGCCCAACTTCCCTGTGTTTTAAATGCATCTGTATTATTTGCACTGGAAATTGGTCTATTTGGATAAAGGGGGGAATTGCCACATCAACCTCAGCCTGTCCTCAGTCAGCCCCCACCTTCCTGCTTTCCTACTTACAGCCAATCAGGGGGCAGCACTGCCAGCTAGTTGGCCTCTCTCTGTGCTGTGCTTTACAGAACTCAGCAGGGAGGAGGAAGATGGGGACAAAAACAGTTGCCTTTGCCTGTCATTGGCTCTAGCGCCACCTAATGTTGATCTTCCTGCCCTCTGCCCTATCAGTCCCAATGAGAACCAGCCACCACTAGTCATTCCTAAAAAGCTAGGTGTGTTTTAATTTCCATTGTCCGGTTTTTGTAGTCAATTTAACTTTGCTTTGCCATTTCCATATTCCACAGTAGTACAAATAACCCTTTCCCCCACACTTACAGCCACATAATTCGAGCTACAGTTCTGGTAGAGTCCAAAAGTCATGTCATGAATGGTAAGGGTGACCCGGCGTCCCAATGGCACCATGATTCTCCATTTGCATTTTAATTTGTGCAGGGCAGAATTTGGATAGTTGGGGGACGTAAATGTCCCAACAGTGCCGCGGAGATCACCTCCGCACTCTGGAACGACACAAATAATAGGCAGTCTGAACTGATGTTTTCTGGGAGAGCAAAATAAAATGTATAGTGATTCTGAGGAAAGGTCAAACAAAGGAAACACTCAGGTGTCTGCAATGGTTGCCTTGTTTACCATATTTCGTCTTGATTCATAATTAAGGCAGAAACTAAAATCAGAATATCTTACACTGTACCTTCGACTTGAAAAAAGATCTGCCAATAGCAGCTGGACTAGAAGAAGACAAACCCAATGGCATGCAATAAGCAATAGTCAAAAGGCAACATATGAAATGGAAACCACACTGTTTTTGCAGCTCACCTTCAACACTAGCAGAAAAATGTAGTCTGAAGCCTGGAGCATTGATGGATCCATCAGAGGCAAACTTGATGTAAGCCAAGTTGCTGGAGGTGTCCAATGCACTGGGTATACTAGCACCACAGTATTTACCTAATAAATCCCCTAGGTATTTAGAGAGAGGAACAGAGAAAGAGAAAGAGACGTTAATAAAGAGGGTGAGCATCTGATCTGAGGGTCTCAGGTTTGATCGCTTGCATTTCCAGGCATGGCTGGGAGAGACCCCTGCCTGAAGTGTTGGAGAAACACTGTCAGTCAGTGTAGACTGTACAGAGTTGGATAGACCAGTGGTCTGACTCACTGTAAGACAGCTTCCTGTGTTCCAGTCACTGTATTTATTTATATTTACTTGCATTCTGCTTGTATTTTGTGTATATCAGGCAAAACTGCATACTAAAATATGTCCATTAGGAGAAATTTGCACTAAAATGCTTTCCTTCACCACCATCATCTGAGACCCATCTTCATGTGCCTCCTTCCATGAGAGGTCCAGAGGCCTCTAACATTCCTCAGAAAATACAGACACTCTAGCCTCTGCAGTGCGGGATGCAGGTGGTGCTGTGGGTTAAACCACAGAGCCTAGGGCTTGCCGCTCAGAAGGTCGGCGATTCGAATCCCCACAACGGGGTGAACTCCCATTGCTCGGTCCCTGCTCCTGCCAACCTAGCAGTTCAAAAGCACCTCAAAGTGCAAGTAGATAAATAGGTACCGCTCCGGCGGGAAGGTAAACAGTGTTTCCGTGCGCTGCTCTGGTTCACCAGAAGCGGCTTAGTCATGCTGGCCACATGACCCGGAAGCTGTACGCCGGCTCCCTCGGCCAGTAAAGTGAGATGAGCACCGCAACCCCAGAGTCGGTCACGACTGGACCTAATGGTCAGGGGTCCCTTTACCTTTACCTTTAGCCTCTGCAGTGGCTCCCCATTTGTGAAATGCTCTCCTCAGGGAGGCTTGCCTGGCACCTTCATTTAGGCGCCAGGTGAAAACGCTCCACTTCAACCAGGCCTTTGGCTGATTAACATTTTATGTCATTTTATATTTGTTTGTGGGAGGCAGGGGGTTATTGGTTTGTTTTTGGTTTATTGTGTATTTTGTGTTTTTAGTTTGTGTTTTTATGCTGTGAACCGCCCTGAGATCTTCAGTACAGTGGTACCTTGGGTTACATCCGCTTCAGGTTACAGACTCCGCTAACCCAGTAATAGTGCTTCAGGTTAAGAACTTTGCTTCAGGATAAGAACAGAAATCGTGCTCCGGCGGCACGGCGGGAGCAGGAGGCCCCATTAGCTAAAGTAGTGCTTCAGGTTAAGAATAGTTTCAGGTAAAGAACAGACCTCCGGAACGAATTAAGTACATAACCAGAGGTACCACTGTACTATTACTACTACTAATAATAATACCATTTCTTATTAGGACTTTTCAAGCAAATAAACAAACAAACAACTGATGTGAAAATATAGAGGACCAAACATAAGACTGAAAAAGCCAAAAATTTAGAAACACCGAAATTGACAGATTTGATCAGCCTTAGTAGTGACTGATAGGTTCTAGGGTGGGGTGGGGTGAGGGACAGCACAGAGAGGATTCCAAAATTCTGCCCCAGTTGCCTGCTCACAAAGACAGCCATGCCCTACTCAGAATTGTAATGACTTCAGCAGAAAATCATATCAGACTGTTGGTTCCTCTCACATGCAAGGAATAAAGAGTGACGACAAGAGTTTCACAGACCTGACGCATACTGTTCTCGAATTTCCAGGTAGTCATAGCCACACTCAGATGAGTTCTGGATATCTAGTGCTTCAAAGCGAATGGTGAGAAAATGACCCACAGGTCCGCGGAGAAACCACTCACACAGCAAATTGTCTGGATAGTGGAGATCAGGGAATCCGACACTTTCAATGACTCCGTTTTGTCCCGTCAGTGTTCCACCACAAACAGCTGCAAAGAAACAGAGTCTGATCACTGAAATGGTCATACGTATTCTAGTCTTTCATTTAAGGATTTTGGATCAGTAAAAATGCTGGGTATTATTATTCTTTTTCATTTTACCTCTTGAATACTTGACATTGAATCCAGTGTGTGGGTCTATACTGTCTGAACGAAATCTCATATATAAGGTAGAACCAGATGACCTTTGAATGCCTGGTAAAGAATTCCCACAAAGCTTGGCGATTACTGGTGAATTGGCATCGGCACCATCTCGCAATTCAAGGTAACTTAATGTGCAGCTGAGAGAAAGCAACAGATACATTTAAACTGGTGAAAATTGCTTTGCAACATTTCAGGAAGTATCTGAAACATGGAACTAACATCCTTCAGTGAATGACATGGTAGCTCAATTCTGAGCAGGGCAGGAAAAACAGAGACAGACACCCTAACAATCAATAATACCTAGGGTCACCTGAGATATAAATCAATTATAGAGCAAGAAATATCTAAATAGGTCACAGCATTATGGAGAGTTTGCTCTGCAGTACTTTATCCTCCTGTCTGAAGCATGATTTAAAAAATGGCTTTTGAGGACTGTGTTAAAAAACTGAATTTAGAATGCTTAGTTCTGATTCATTAAGTGCCAATTATGAATGCAATTAGCTCAATCAAGCATTTTTGAAGTCTTTTAATTAAAAACCACTGTAGGAAGAGTAATTGGGACTATCTTCAGACACATATGGCTATGAAATCGACCATATCATAAGGATGATTTTTTTTCTCATATAAATTCAGTGGGAATGCTTTTAGGGCATATAATTGTCCCTGAGTATCAGCAGATGGAGAAAGGAAGGAAGAAAGGAAGAACTCGGTGCATGAAGTGACTGTAGGGAAATGTAAGACGAAGAAGAAAATTTCTGCCCAAATTTTTTCCCCTTAATGAAATATACAAGGCAAACAAAACTGAGAATATAAAGATTCTTAGAAACCTCTCCTCCAGAAGGTTCTTCACATTTATTTTAAAGTTAACAGTACATTCTAAATGGGGGTAAAAATGCCATATCCTTCAAAAGACACTGAATTTATAGCAATTAAAACATGCCTGTGAAACAACTGACACAGTCGCGCTTCCACTGATACAATGAATGTAGGTTAGTGGTGGGGAACCTGTTGTTGGACTCCCATCTCCTATCTGTCCCAGCCAGTATGGCCAATGGTCCAGGATGATGGGAGCTGCAGCTCAGAAATATCTGGAGCATCACACGCTCTCAAGCTCTGATATAGCCCTTAAAGAAGAACATAATGCTCAGCTAAAGCAAAGCTAGCGCTTGCTCCTTCCTTAGGTTGCTAGTTGCCTCCCTAGATGTCTTTCTACCTTTGTAGCAGGTTTCAGGAGATCCCACCCTGGCTGTCAGACATCCTGGCTCCTCCCAGTGACCCTATGGCCTCACCCAGCTCACCCAGGCTTCTCCCTTCTCCAATAGCTATGATTCAATTTTGAGACAGAAGAAAGTGTTTATTGGGATGAGAGCTCTTCCCCATCATGGATCACTGGAATATCCCACCATTTTTAATGGGGAGACATTTGGCAAGCAGAGAAACAGACTGAATGTTCTGGAGGAGGGTCCCTGCTAGCCTGCAGCTGCAAAAAGGCCTCCCCCCTGCAAAGCCAGCGGTACCACTTTGCTTTACTGTAGCGTCAGTACAAGACATATTATGTTACAACCATACATCTGCTAGACAGTAGCAGCTACTGCGGTGCCATAGAGCCAATGTCCTGAGATCAGTGCTTCCATAGCTTACTGGGATGCTGTACAGGTGGGAGGTGGTGCCCCAGCAGAGGTGCTGGAATGGATCCACTGGTGCACCTGCACAGTGCCCCCCCTGCCCTCCCCTGCCCTGTCCCTGCACCATCCCAATAAGTGACAGCAGCATTGGTGCCAGGAGAGCTGTGTTACACCACCCCACCATGCCTGTCACTCCTGTCTTTAGATTTAGAAGAGAAATAAAAGCAAGAACCCCATTACATTAACCCCCAACCCTCCATGATAGCTTCAGAAAATTTAAAGAAAGCTAATACAACAATGTGCTCCTACTTGGGTGAAGACTGGATATCAAAGTGATCTTCAAACTGCAGCTCCACTGCAGCCCCAAAGGGAGCAATGATTGTCCACACACAATCGGCATGTGGTGGGTAGTTGCCAGGATGGCCAGGTGAAGACACAAATCCCGAGGGGTTGGACTGGCTGATATAGAAGTTCCCTCCACAAGCTGGAAACAGAAGATGAGGAGGAGCTGGTTGAATACTATAAGGAATGTGTATAATAATGTGTTCTATTATAAACACACTAAAATGGATCATCTATGAGACCCACCTTAATTTTCTGGTATCACAAGGACAATACACAATACTTTCTTCTGTTGTTGTTTTTCTATGTGTGTGTGGAAGTTTTGACATGGAATCATTTATAGCTTTGGTTTTATCAGTTCTACCCTTCCTTTCAAAATTAACACACAGATGCTCTCTTCATGAGTTATCCTCATGGAGGGGACTTCATGCAATGATCACGGCATGGGGCCATTCCACTGTCCCTGTCCCCTGGATACACATGCATTGGCAATGATAAATGCAGAGAGAAAGACCTGCCTGAGAGCAACTGCTTGTGCATAGGTTTCTATGCAGTTGTGACACCTGCATGGTTGGGAGTCTCAGCTGCGTGGAAGTTCACATCCATGCAGATGTTCATGCCTGGTTTCCTCCCTGCAGATATCTACACCAACATACTGATGTCCAGAGGGCCAGTGACATGCCTAATGCCTAGGGGCAAGACCAGCGGCATGGCCCTGCTTTCCAGTCAGCCCATGATGCCCCTTAAACTGGGTAATATGTAAAGGAGGCAAGTTTCTCCTCATATGCCATAGAGACTTTGTAGCCGTTTCCCTACAGGCATTCATAAAAAACCAACTGAGAAATATGCCAGTGTGGTCCTTCACCAGAAGTATCAGAAAAGGTAATGTGCAAATGAGGTCCAGGGATGTATTTTGACCAAGTTGGTGCTCCTCCACTCAAGCAAGGACCCCAGCACTGAAGCCATGCTGAATTTTTGGAGTATACCAACAGCTATCAACCGTGATGACTAAATGGGCTCTCCAAGTTTGGAGGCACTATGTCACAGACTACCAGAGAGCCATTGGTTTCCTGCCTTGCTTGTAGGCTTCCCTGAGGCATCTGGTTGGCCATTATGGTAAGAAGGATGGGGGTCGAGATGGAGGTATGGTCTGAGCCAGTTGGGCACTTCTTAACCATTTAATGTTCCTGTCAATCATGGATCCCTACAACATTTGAGAACCACTGATTTAGAGTATCATGAATGTTTCGGCCGCCCCTGTTTGTATTTAGTGCCAATACTCACCAAGACCCTTTGCCTCGTACTTCAGTTTGAAACCTTGCCCTCCATTACTGCTATCAGAAAGGAAGTGGACAAATAGCTGGTTGTCTGTGGTGTACATTGTAGAAAGGGAATTGCTACCACAAAAGCGTCCATTCCTGCTGCTAGGTCCTAACGGTGGGGCAGAAAGATCTGGTCCATTCCTAAGCTAAAAAAACAAACATTAAATGTGCAAGATGATTTATTTTGTTTTCACAACAAATCTATGAGAACAAGCTATTACTTCCTATTTTAAAGATGTGGAATTGAAATGGACAGATACACAGTAATGTGCCAAAGGCTACTCAATTAATCCAGGGAAGGATTGGGATTTTAACTCAGCTGCTTCAGGCTTTTAACATGTCAGAAAGTCAATAAACCCACTATAGGTTTTGTGTCTCAACCCATAAAATGAAAAAGGGAAACGCTACTGTTTTATGATGGGAACTCAGGGCTAACAAGGACCCAGTAAGAAGTAAGCAAGCTGGTTACTGGTCCCTGAGGTATTCTGGACCCAAGCCAGTTAAGGCTTTAAAGGTAATAACCTATGATTTTATCAAATAAATTCATCCCTTTAGCACATGAACTTCTGCTTGTGTAACAGAGTTTCCTCTCCCTCCCTTTTCTATGTGCACCCCAGTCTGTTCTGGGGTTGAGGAAAACCTGGAACAGATTGGAGGGGTTCATGTGGGGAAGGAAGAGGAAGGCCTTTGCTCTAATGGGATGACTTTATTGGATAGAACCACAACACTATAAACTGATGCTCAGAAACAAAAGAGTAACTGGCTGAGCTATTTCAATATTGCTTTCCTATTGTCCTCACCTCAACATAATCTCCACGACTGCAGGCAGCATCTTCATTTATCACCTGGAAGAGCTCCTCAGAATGGATGCCAATGATGAAGCCAACAGTAACCATAACATGCCAAGAACAATTAAGGTTAGGAGGATAGGTTTGCGGATAGTTGGGTGAAGTGACCACACCACTGTCTGTGTACAAATAACCACCACAACCTAAGTTAAAGGAATAAGACTCTGTTAAGGAAAGGACTGTTTAATTTTTTTTAATTTCATTTCATTCCCATCCTGTCCAAATCTCTGAAATCTCAGATTTATCAGTTTGGTGCTTCTAGCTCTTATAGAATCATCCTCACAAAAGCAGTGCATATTTTGAGCCAGGGCCAAACTCTTAACATACATGTTTTCAGGCTCAGTTAATTAATTTGTAGGAGATCTTCTACAAGATCTTCGCCCACAGATTATGCCAGTCGTTTTAATTACAGAGGCAGGGAACAGGGTCCAGCTGGCAGGACAGATCCCGAATGGCACCTTTCTCTATGGACCACCTTGACAGGTGAGTGTGGCTGCCCACCTGTCAGTCACCTGATGTCATACATTGACACCTGCGGTTTTCAAAGATAGAATTGGGATGTGCACTCTTGGTGAACTCCCAATGTTTCCTTTGCAGCTCTGACCTTAACTCAATTTGAGGTTGCAAAAAAAATAATCATTTGCACTTGTGGCTTGAATTCACCCTGGGGCTACAGCTGTAAAGGAAGAATTCAGAGCACTTTAGAAATCTGCGTCAAATTCCTGCTTTCTGGCTGTGGTTCAGCACTTTTTGAATTTGGCACCTTTTCCTGTTGCTTCATGCTTACTTGAAGTTAAGTCCCATTGTGGCCAATGAGGCTCTTACTTCCAGGTAGCATGTATAGGATTGCTGCTGTTGTGCCTTTCCCACAATCAAATTTGTCACTAATATATCTTGCAATACAAAAAATTGAAAACTAATTCTCTCCAGTGCCAGATATGATGTGTAACATGTGACACTTGGTGCTTCAGCAAAGGTTTGTTTCATGATTCACTGGCTACTTGCAACCAAACCTATCTCTCCCACTCCAGTTTGCTGCTGAAATGCCTAACCTACAATAACTGTGGTGCTATTTCCTTGACAGGGGAAGCGACAACTTCTTCTGAAGCAACTGTAAATGTTTGGAAATGTATGAAGAACTAGACATCTCCTCTTGTATCATTTTAAGATTCTGTAATTTGATTATTCTGTTTCTCCAGGACAGAGGTACTTTAAAAAATAATCATCTTGCAGCAGTCTAATCCTGTTATCATATACATCTGGGTTCTTTCCCTTTCTTTCTTTCTTTGCATTTGTAGGGACTTACAATTTTTTTAAACTACGTAAAAACAGTTGCACCATTTTGTGGAATGCAATTCACCTCCCCCTTTTTTTAAAAGAACCCACAGCAGTACAAAAGCAGCTTGCAAATCTTACCATAACAGAGAAATGTTTTCTTACTCTGCATTTCCGGGCAGATATCCAGGCAGATATCAACAACAATAATTGTGCAGTGGTTTTGAAGTTACACATGAAAATGGGGTGAATTTAAGATTACATCTCAAAAAACATGCACCCGTGGGATTCACAACATTTATGTTTGTGTGCAGAGGATTGTTGCTGAACAGGACAGGCAACAGTACAAAAAATAAAGAGATTCTATAATCAGTTCCTTCCAGTCTCTCCACCCCCCCCCCCCTTAAATCTGCAAAGGCACCCAAAGAACAGTTTTAAATGACGACTTACTTTTGTGGTAAGAAGCATTAAACCCAGCACCGGTAATACTTGCATCTGAAGTGAAGCGGATGTACAAAGCATTCCCAGTGGATCTTATTGGTCCAGGAACTTCACGACCACATAGAGTGGCCAGGACTGGTGCAAGGCTGTTGTCTCCTATGAAAAGAATGTTTTATTTGGAGAGGCAATGTTAGAGTTGGAAGTTCTCCATTCACCATTTCATTGGTAGCCAGAAGATGGACTGGTTTGCATGCAACACTAAGCCAAACCATGACAGTGGGAGTCCATGAGTGTGTGGGTACTCACAGTAAAAACCATGGGCAACTTTTTCCTCACTATGCTTTCCTGCTGCAGTGCTAATCAGAGCTAAACCATGGTTTGGGCTTAGTGTTGCGTCAGAACCTAGGGTCATGGCTTGTCTCTCTGTTCAGACTTTGTGGCAGGTGCATGGTGGCCTTTGGAAATACTTCTGTGTGGCATTTTAAAATGCAGTCGTATGGAGCTGCAACAATAGCCTCCTGGCAGCATCACCACGACTACTTAATGGATGAAGGAAGGGGTGGTGGTGAAGTGGTGCCGAGGTTGAGGCTATGTGAGTGCACCAGCAGAGCCAATCTAGCACTCCTGGCGCTGCACCCATATGGCCCTGGGCCTTGCCTTCTCCTCACCCTCCTCCTAGTAAGCAGAACTGACACTGCTGCTAGGAGGCTATTGCTGCAGCTCTGCTCCACTGGATAGCCCTATCTGATGGCAGAAATCTGTGAGAGTCACTTGCTAGAGGGATGAGCCCCAGTTCACCATGAGTCTAACACAATAGGGGAGGCGGAAGACATGTAGACACGGGAAGCTGGCAAGCATGAGAATTGCAAACTGCATAAACCAGGATTTCCATTTGCGGTCCACAACTATGGAAAGGTGCCAGTGTTTCTCACCATCTCTCAGGACAAGTTTATCGTAGTTGCATGAGCGATGAGACTCAATATCCAAGGATAGGATGTTGATCTCCACTGTTGAGTCTGGCGCTCTGATAACCCATGTACAATCAGCAAAATTTCTGTAGTTGGAAGGCCAGTTCGGTGAAAACAGAAATGAAGGTGTTTCACTGGTTCTTGAGAAACCTCCACAGGCTCCTGTCATGAAAGAGAAAATCATGAGTAAAAATAAATTAATTTTTCGTCCTGTTTAGTGACAACACTATTTGTTTCTCTTCCGTGTTTGTTTCTATGTACTGTAGCCCTCTAGATTGCTAGATTACAGCTCCTATCCTCCCTGATCGTTGACCATGTTGGCTGGGACTGAAGGGAATTGGGGTCCACTGGTGCCCTATCCCTGTGTATATGTGTGTACAACATGCACATGCATGCATTGGGCCCACCTAATGTCTTCTTGATACAAAAGCAGGGCCTCCCCTGATTATTTTAATATGTGGGCAGGGTACGGGCCTCTGTTGCTCCCCAACAACTGGCCTTGCATTCTGACACTGAGGTTCAGTGTAGCCTTTTATCCTCCATGAATTTGTCTAATCCGCTTTGAAATGAATCCAAGGCAGCGACCACCATTGAATCTTGTTGCAGATATAATGTAACTGAGCTGTCTCATCTACCTGACAATTAATGCAATCCCTCTTACTGCTAAAACCACCTCGTATTGAACAAAAGGTTTGCTATACAATAGGTAGCTAATCTTCAAGACAAATGCCGCAGGTGGAAAAGTTGGTGGGGTTGTGATTTCCTAGGATAAGAGAAGAGGTCTATGGGCTTAACTGTCTTGCAGAGTCAAGCCTGTCCTCCTGCCTCTCTGTCCTGTCCTGTGCTATCACCTGCTCCTTGATTCTGTATAGAAAAGCCAAGGCAACACTTAGCTGGCATGTATACTAGAACGGTATCCTCTCAAATGTTTCACTTGGCTTAAAAGCATGCCTGAAAAAAGGTTGACTACCACTGGATGATAGCATTCCATCACGCAGACTGGCAAAAATACGCTTTCATTATCTGCCTTTCTCTCAGTCGCTGAATGAAAAGGTTAGCCACATGGACAGGAGACCAACCTATAGGAATGGCATGTCCCACAGCTGTAGGTGCTTCCACCATATTCCAGTCCAAAAGGAAGCCCTTTCCATTTACAGAAAAATCAGAGGTGAACTGGAGAGTAACAGAGCTTCCAGAGGTGGTGAAAGAAAATGGGGCTACACCACAGTACGTTCCTATGAGACGAGAGTGCGTGTTGGGCCCATCATATACCTGCAACAGTGAGAATAAAGATTAGTAACACTTGGGTTTTTTTAGATGCAGTCAACATTTCTCAGGATACACTTTTCTGAGCAAATTTCTGACAGTTCTCCTCACCCCCTTAAGGAAAAAGAAGGCCACTTTTCAGAATTCCCCCCAAATACTCCCTACTTTTTGTGGCGGCAAAGACTTCCTGTTTGCTTCTGCCAGAAAGGTCCTCCTTGTGGGTCTCCCCCAGGCATCTGGCTGGCCACTGTAAGAACTGGACTAGATAGGCCTTTGGCCTGATCCAGCAGGGATCTTCTTATGCTCTTATGGTGGGAGGATTGAAGTGGTTGCATGTGTGGCCAAAAGACTGTTTCATGCCTCAGCTAATTTTAAGTTGAGATATAATCATCTGACAGCTCCTTTTGCTCTGTGACTTATTTGTACCAGAGTTTACCAAAATAAAAAAGTTTGCAAGTTCAAGCCCACCTTCAGCTTGTCAAAGTAGCATCTATATGCATCTTCAATATCCATCTGTGTGATCTGACCATGGACCACTTGTGTTGTGTTGCCAGTTATTGTCCACTGATAGTTGGAGTAGTGAGGGTAATTTCTAGGCCACAGTGGAGATGCAATTTGTCCACTGCTTCCCACCACAGTATTTCCAAACACTGAAAAATGAGAGGTGGCTATTATTATTTTTATTGTTGTTATTATTATTGTTATTAATGTTCTGTTGAATGATTTTGCTATGTGGGTAAAAGAGGGGAGATTTTCTTTGAGACCGTCTCCACCCTCAAATACTGCCTCCGATTTCCCCTTAAGTTTCATTTCCCCTTGCAAGGCTTTGTTATTTTAACTTAAACGAAATCTAAGCATGTGGGTACCATCATGGACAATGTGTCGGGGCTGCACAGCTCACCTGACCTCCCTTTAGGAGAGCTACTGCTGAATGGCAGGATGGAGAAGGGGATGACGGCAGGTGATGGTGAGGTTGGCACAGTGCAGAAGGGCAATCCTGCCAGCATGTTTGCACTGTGCCAACCTTGCTGCTGCTCTCCTTCCCAGTATGCAGCAGCGACTCAGCTGGAGGGAAGTCAGGTGAGTGGTGAAGTCCCACTACGCTGTCCACTCCTACCTGAGTGAAGAGGGACCCTGAGCTGTAGCAGGGTGTCCTGATACAAAAGAGGACATAGCTCATGCACATTTAATAGCTGTATGGAAAGGGGGATTTCAGCAGGTGTGGTCTTATAATAATAATATAATAATAATTTATTGTTTATACCCCGCCCATCTGGCTGGGCCTCCCCAGCCACTCTGGGCGGCTTCCATAGAAACCAAAAATACAGTAAAATATCACACATTAAAAACTTCCCTGAACAGGACTGCCTTAAGATGTCTTCTGAATGTCAGGTAGTTGTTTATCGCTTTGACATCTGCTGGAAGGGCGTTCCACAGGGTGGGCGCCACTACCGAGAAGGCCCTCTGCCTGGTTCCCTGTAGCTTTGCTTCTCGCAATGAGGGAACCGCCAGAAGGCCCTCGGCGCTGGACCTCAGCGTCCGGGCAGAACGATGGGGGTGGAGACGCTCCTTCAGGTATACTGGACCAAGGCTTTAAGGTCAGCACCAACACTTTGAATTGTGCTCGGAAACGTACTGGGAGCCAATGTAGGTCTTTCAAGACCGGTGTTATATGGTCTCGGCGGCCGCCCCCAGTCACCAGTCTAGCTGCCGCATTCTGGATTAGTTGTAGTTTCCGAGTCACCTTCAAAGGTAGCCCCACGTAGAGTGCATTGCAGTAGTCCAAGCGGGAGATAACCAGAGCATGCACCACTCTGGCGAGACAGTCCGCAGGCAGATAGGGTCTCAGCCTACGTACCAGATGGAGCTGGTAAACAGCTGCCCTGGACACAGATTTGACCTGTGCCTCCATGGACAGCTGTGAGTCCAAAATGACTCCCAGGCTGTGCACCTGGTCCTTCAGGGGCACAGTTACCCCATTCCGGACGAGGGAATCCTCCACACCTGCCCGCCTCCTGTCCCCCAAAAACAGTACTTCTGTCTTGTCAGGATTCAACCTCAATCTGTTAGCCGCCATCCATCCTCCAACCACCTCCAGACACTCACACAGGACCTTCACCGCCTTCACTGGTTCTGATTTAAAAGAGAGGTAGAGCTGGGTATCATCCGCATACTGATGAACACCCAGCCCAAACCTCCTGATGATCTCTCCCAGTGGCTGCATGTAAATGTTGAAAAGCATGGGGGAGAGGATAGAACCCTGAGGCACCCCACAAGTGAGAGCCCAGGGGTCTGAACACTCATCTCCCACCACCACTTTCTGAACACGGCCCAGGAGGAAGGAGCGGAACCACTGTATGACAGTGCCCCCAGCTCCGAGCCCCTCAAGATGGTCCAGAAGGATGTTATGGTCGATGGTATCAAACGCCGCTGAGAGATCCAGCAGAACTAGGAAATAGCTCTCACCTTTGTCCCTAGCCCGCCGGAGATCATCAACCAGTGCGACCAAGGCAGTTTCAGTCCCATGATGAGGCCTGAATCCCGACTGGAAGGCATCCAAATGGTCTTGTTTTTAGAGTTGAGTCAGTGTACTAGTAATCCACCATTTTTTACTTTCTGAATTTTGTACGGTATTTTCCCCCTTCCACGTTGCCAGTGCATACCTGCCACCTCTACCACAGACACCAAGGGTCTCTGATTAAGAATGTACCCAATGGCAAATCACATGCTCTTATTTGATGTAACTTTTACATTGCCTCTTCATATTTTATGGATTTTTGAATTTACATGTGCCCAGGGGATTTATTTATCTTCAGTACATATATGACGTTGGAAAAGACCCTGATGTTGGGAAAGATGGAGGACACAAGGAGAAGGGGACGACAGAGGACGAGATGGTTGGACAGTGTTCTTGAAGCTACCAGCATGGGTTTGACCAAACTGCGGGAGGCAGTGGAAGACAGGAGTGCCTGGCGTGCTCTGGTCCATGGGGTAACGAGAGTCGGACATGACTAAACAACAACAACTTATATCCCACCCACAACAGGTGTGTCTGTGTGTGAACTAAGCTATCACAAAGTTAAGGAAGTTACATGATGCTACATATTGTTGGTTGGCACTCTCCAGAAGTGAAAACACAGTAATATTATCAAGGTGTATGTCTACACATATTTTTCTTTCCTTGCTTGCAAATGATCTGTAAAGTGATTGCTTTGGTTTGAGTTCAGTATTTACTTACTGTGAGCAAATGTGGCCTGGAAGCCCCTTCCATCACCTGAGGCATCTGAGACAAATATAACCCACAGGCCGTGCCCAGTGATAGACGTATAATTCTCCAGCACAGAGTCGCCACAGAATCGTCCCACCAGATGGCCACTGACATTGGCTTCTCTAATTTCTAGGTAGTCCTTGTTGCAGTCGTCACTTGCTTCCATCTGAAAATCTCTGTTTTCAACAGCAATGTGGGCACATTAATTGACATAACAGTGCATGGGATAAAATATAAAATACAAAGGGAAATGAATGTACTGCATCAAGCAATTATCTCTCAGTGATTCCACACTTTTCCTCTTACAAGGGTCAGTAAAATGCTAATGGTATTTAAGAACTCCAAAATATTCTGTATAAAATGGGATCCAGTCCATTTGCAGTGTAATGCATATGGGAAAAGTTATCAGTGAACCTCATCACATTATTACAAATTGTGGCTATCCTGTTATACTGTCTACTTCTGTATCCTATTCTTTCTGTGGGTGGTATACAACTTAGTTTTACTAAGTGTAGACCCACTGAAATTAATAAACTTAACTTAGTCATGGTTGTCAGTTTTACTGGGTCTACTCTGAGTTAGTTGAATACCACCCATGGTATCCTTTCACCCTATACACTATAATGCAGGGTTTAAGGCATCAGTTTACCACGCTACACATCTGGAATGACATGCTCTTCAACTGAGATGAACCAGCTTGCTTGATACACTGGCATTAGTAAGTCAGTTAACACATGTTGGCTTGTGGATCATGTGGTGTAATGGGTCAGTGCATATGAATGTTAACCAGCAGGTTGGTGATTCGAGCCCAACCTGGGATGGCTGTGGGCAGGTTTCCTGCATTGCAAGGGGTTGAACTAGATTGCTCTCGAAGTCCCATCCAATTCTATGATTCTATAATTCTAATCTATACAAATTCATTATTCAGAATTCTTTCAATTTTAAGGAAATGCATCATTTGGGGGTTTTTTTTGGGGGGGGGGAGGTTCGGTGTTTATTTTGCTTTTTAACTGCATGAAACCCAAAGGAAGAGCACCTTGCCATTTTAAAGGTTCTGGATGTATTTTTAGTTTTAGTTTTTGTCCATGGTTGTGTATGCATTCCTTGCAGAATGCATGACTTTGAAAGCACATGAGATGGGTTCTGGCTTAATTGCTAAATGAAAGATGCTGATCCGCAATTTTGTCTTAAATCATACGTTTGCCCCTATACAGAAGTTGTTCTATCTCATCCAAGGGTTTGTAGAGAATAGTTGATGTTTCTGAGCAGGGATTATATACAATTCTGCACATACCTATAGACCCTATTTCCTTAAGACATATTGGCCAAGTCTTCTTGTGAGCGAGGGGGGGTGTGTGTTAAAAATTGGATCCTCTGCATCTCAAAGTTTCACCAGCAACAACTTGGCTGACTTATTCATTCTTGACCAAATTGGCTTTGTCATATGTGTACATGAGGAACTAATTTGAACCCTGCATGCTAGGTAAACTGTATTTTTCCTGTATCAAAATTGTATTCTGTATTTTGAAGGTCAAAATAGAAAATCAAAACCAGAGTTTTCTATGGTTAACATGCACAAAATATCACTACTCAGATTTCCTTCCAGTTTAAGTGGGCCCATATGTCTTCAGGGCACTATGAAATGGAACCAAAAGCCCATCTGGACACACTTCAAACTCATTTAGAGCTATTCCTTGGAACATGCTAGAGAAGCAATTTTGCAAGACCAATATTCAAAAAATAAATAGCTTTTCCCAAATAAAAAGATACAAAACTGATAACAGACACAGCAGATAATAACTGACATCTTAAAGATGGTTCAAAGACCTCCCACTATTTCATGATTTTCCTTTCAGTTATGAAGAACTGGGAAGGAACTGCTGAGACCCACACCCACATGTGTGTGTGTGTGACAGAATGCTATGGGTGCTGGCCTTATTGGCACATTTGTGTGTGCATGCCATTAGATTTAATTGCTTAGTGCACTGACATGGGTGTACTTGGTTTTTTGCCTAGAAGGAGTGTGCACATAGGATTTCATGAATTCCTCAAGGAGATAAGGATGAACTGCACCTGCTTCATTCTGCATTGTACATTCATTTCTTACAACTGTGCAAGAGACTCTGGACTAGCGGGAAAGTATTTGGGAATGAAATACCAGTCCAGTTTGGTCAATCATAGACATGTACTATAATAGCTGCTTGATTAGCCTGGGATATATATATGTGTGTGTGTGGGTGGGTGTTTGTTTTGCAAGAGACCCCACAGAGGCAAAAGAAGGAGGATATCTAATAATCTCTCCTTGTTTATGCTATACCAGAGGAGTGGCATTTACAGCATAGAATGCAATTGTTTCAACATCTACCATGATATGCTCTAGATAATGCACGGCGGAAGAAACAGACGGCAGGCCCTTTATGTCCACTACTGTGTTCTTTTTCCAAGTTGTTGTGGGCACCGCTACACTTTTACATGCTGGTAATTACATTTCCTACTAAACACAGTGTTTCCTTCCTGGAGCTCCATTAAAAGGCTGAACAATAACCCTTTGGAAATTCAATTTACGTGAAAGACAGCTGGAGCCGGTTGCCAGGGGAGACCAGAATGTTCCAGACACATTCAATATTTGGCGGGTAAGGCTCAGGGAAGTTGGGGCTATTGAAGGCTCCTCTCTCCATATGAAAGGTACCTCCACAAGCTGCAAAGGAGAGAGGGAGAAATAAGCTGCAAGAAAAAGGAGAAAGATACTGCAAGCAGATTAGAGGTTTTGATAGCCACGAAAACGTGGGAATTCCCTTTTGTGTAGCTTCTTGAGAAAAGCAAATATCTCCATCTCGGATTTATGACTCAGAACAGGAAATCCTAGTTATAGGAAGCTTCTCTAGCGGATCAATTTCTCTACTTTTGCACATTGTGGGGCTGAAAGTTTTCCATGGTTCTCATATGGCACTTTTGCATTAAATGAAAGGTGCAGGCTAGAATACAGTTTTAAAAATGTCACACTGCACACTCCTGCCTAGCAGGTGGCATCGAACCCCATAAATCACTGGTTTACCCTATCCTGGTCCCTGCCTCTGCCACACACTCTTCAGAGCCCTGCCAGTCCGACAACAGGTGATACCAAGCACTCAATCCCACCCATAGTTCACTCACCTAGAGCAGCTCTGTGCTGACTCTTGGTTATCAGCCAATAATCACTCCATCATCTTCTTCAGCCTTGGATTCCCAGGTGCTGGTGGACTACAGCTCCAATCATCCATTGGCTAAGTTGGGTAGAGATGATAGAAGCTGTAGTCCAATAACATATGGGGACCTAGGGTTGAAGAACATGGCTGCACAAGACCCAATGTCCACTTGCTTATTGACTGGGCAACCTGTCACAGGCCCTAGCATTCCTACTGGGTTTTCACTGACTGGCTTTACTGGTTCTTCCAACCAGCTTCCTTTCCTATCTCCAGCCTTGCTCTTTCCTTCTTTAATGAGATCATTGCTCAAAGCGACTGTCTCATATTTAAGAGTTCCTGATGCCAAGGAATGTGGCGCAAAGCTTTAAAATTGTTACCCCTTCTAGGAGTATTCAGAGACAGGCTTACCAGATGTTGATGCAGCAACAATGGCATGGAAACCTTTGGCAGTATTTGCATCATTGGAGATGAAATTGACAGACAAAGCACTGCCAAAAGAAGTGACAGGATGTGGAATGGTGGTGCCACAGTAGCGCCCTGAAAAGACCAACATAAGATAAATTAAATGTTTGATAGACCTTTTGGGAGCAAGGGGTTCTGTTTCATCCATTAATCATGGGCCTGTAATCAGTCCTCATTTCTTTATTTTTGCTGTTTAAAGAAGTTTACTATATTGCTCTTCAATGGAGCTTCTGGGATAGCTTCCAAAATGAAGATACAGGTGCCAAGGGCCTTACTACCTGTTATATTTATGACATAGGAAGTCCTCACATTGGGGGGGGGGTAAATTCGGTGCCAGGTGCAGAAGAGGGGTAAAGGTAAAGGGACCCCTGACCATTTGGTCCAGTCATGACCGACTCTGGGGTTGCATGACTAAGCCGCTTCTGGCGAACCAGAGTAGCGCACGGAAATGCCGTTTACCTTCCCGCCGGAGTGGTACCTATTTATCTACTTGCACTTTGTGCTTTTGAACTGCTAGGTTGGCAGGAGCAAGGACTGAGCAACGGGAGCTCATCCTGTCATGGGGATTCGAACCACCAACCTTCTGATTGGCAAGTTAAACCACAGAACCACCCATGTCCCATGCAGAAGAGGGGGGCACTGTACAAATCCACCCCACACCTGGTATTAAATGTCACCTATCCTTCCATCCATTCCCAACTTTAAAGGTCACAATTTTGTCTACAAACAAGTGAATTTGCTAAAACAAGAACAATAATGATGATGCAAAATAATAATAATAATAATAATAATAATAATAATAATAATTCAACAAAATAAGTAAATGCTAACATACCCTGCAGAGGTGCATCATAATTATCCCCTTCCTGAATTTCTACGTAATCAGTGCTGCAATTATGCCGTCTGTCTTCAGTTTCAAAGTCAGTAAATGACAGTGTGACATGATTGACTGTTGGGAGAAAGTTATGTAAGGGAAAGTTTTGCATTTCGCAAAAGGAGGAACTGAGTTAATGTTCACACTGAAGGCTGGCTATTTATTTATTTGATTTGATTTTTTTCTCACCAGGATAGAACCACTTAATCATATTGAGATGCTTCAGACATGCATGAACAAGGAGCCTCAGGCTCACACACTCCTTCTTCCCACTGTTCTAATGCACAGCGATCTCCCTTCTCCTTTCCTGGTCGGCACATGTATTCACAATTCTATCTGCAAATGAATGCTAGTTTCAAAGAACTGTGGGCTCTTGTGTGCCAGCACAAGACTTGCATTTGCCCTGTTGTAATTTGAGCTTTATAGCGTTCAGCAGAACCTTGAAACCTTATAGTTGGGGCACTTAGGGACAGAATGGCGAAATTGTACGTTATCTCATTTTGCCCCAGATCCTAAGATTTTTCACATTAATTCCCACTCAGAAAAAGATTTAAGTGTCCCTTGGTCATGCCCATCTACCAGGATGCAGGACTTCCTGCAAAGAAGAAAAGAAGGAATTTTGCATTGTTATCACAGATGAGGGGAGGATGTTAGTCATTCAGCCTGCTTTCCCAAAAGAGAGGGATGTGTGTCTGTTGTTAACTTACATGGTTCCTGAGCTAGGATAATCCAACTGCAATTCTGATTGTTTGGGTACTTGGCCGGGTACAGAGGAGAGGAAATGGCAGCACCAACTGAATCAACTTCCAAGACACTTCCACATTCTTTGGAATAAAAGATACAAATGAACATTAGTTAAGGTGTGTATAAAACTGGGCCTGGAAGGACAATGAAATTAGACCTTCCTTTAAAATCTTGCATGCACAGATGCTGACAATATGTGGTGAGGCTGCTTTCTGGAATCTCCCCAAATCACTTCCCATAATGGTCAAATATCCACTTCTGGGGGTTTTTAAAATAACAATATGAAGCTGCCATTTATTGAGTCAGACAGTTGATCCATCAATGTTGGGCACAAGATAGTTTGCAATCTACTGACTTAGATTTCTAGGTACATCAGCAACTGTTTCTCTTAATAGTTTGACAAAAGGTTGCTTTCCTCTGAATTAGATTGCTGAGCTAAATAAAGCTTTCAGGGGAGCTAGGATATTGCAACTGGGTTGTTGGCAACAATGTTTTTTCTTTTCTTTTAACTTACTGGGTTTTTCCTTGAAAGGTTAAGAAAGGGAGATACAGGCTGGCATTTAGATAGCAATTGTATCGTGTTGCATGCATGCAAGATGAGAACTGTAACACAATAAACACCCAGTCTGGAAATAACCCTAGCTAGGGCAAGAATTAAAATATATTCATGACAGTGAGAAACTTGCCTTCAGTGAATTGAGCCCTAAAGCCTCTGAGATGGACAGTGCTGTCAGAGCGAAACCGTACAAATATGGTATTTTGGGTGGACAGGATAGGAGAAGGTCGCTGCTGCCCACAAACTTTCCGAAGAAGTGGAGCTTCAGCATTGGAACCATCAAATACCTATAGAGCAGAGCAGTATATATGATTAAGGTTAAGAACCTCAGAACAGCATTGCTTATCTAGCAAGGCGAAAATACACACTATGAGAATGTTGTAACCATAGTCTGGGCAGCAAATAAAGATAGGCAGTTACATCCAAATAGTACATGTACTGTACTAATACCAGGTTTCAGATGTGATATTTGAAGTTATTCATGTGTAGGAACCTGAGACAGAAGACCTGATTTGTTTGTAGGGAGATTATACAATGTAGTATCAAGCAAATGTTATCCTACACTTAATTTTCCTTATTGCAAAATGTCTCTTGGGGAAGAGGGTTTGTTTCATAGGAACTCCAAATCAGCCTTCACGGTGCATCCTGAATTTGTCAGGATGTGATTGACTCCCATGCCAAAATAGTGGCAGTCTGGAAGCTGCCAGAATTATTGCTGAAAATGATGCTTTACCAGGGGTTGTAGCTGATATGTGTTGCTATTTAGCATTTTTAGCATGGTTGAAAACTTCTAAGGGCATAGTACAGGTATAAACTGAATTCAATTGGCTCTCTTTATTTTATTTTATTTTATTTTGTATTGTATTTATTTATTTGTTAAATTTGTGTTTCATAACTCTTCCCCCCACCAGCTGTTCACATCAGTGTGGCTTCATTAGTGTCAGATTAGTTTCTGTTTGTGTACACACCAGTGGTCATGGACAGAGCACGGAAGGCTTTCCCTATGCAAAGGTTTTCACACCTCGTCAAGATATCAATTAGGAATAGCTTAAGGATTCCAGGGGAAATTTATAAATGATCTTAAAGACCACTGTAAACAGTTAAAATCATTAGTGGGGTTGGATTATCACTTGTAGTTTAATAGTGTTTTTGGATATGATGGAGATGTAAAAGATGCAGGAGGAAATGATTAATAATAGGAACCACAAAGGGGGTCCAGGAGATTCCTTGGAATCTTGTTTTTATGGTTTATGTTCGATATGTGATTGTAACATTTTAATCTGAAAAACCAAACAAATAAATAAAAATAAAAGGGGGGAGGAGAGGAATAGCTTAAGGATTCCAACTGGTGTGAAGCTGGTTTGAAAAAACAATGCCCCAAACAGTAGTGTTTTATAACAAACTGCAAGATGCATATGCATTTTATAGAATGATGCGCAAACACAGATTAAAAACCCAGCAGTGGAATTGCAGTGTGATCCCAGCTGAGCTGAGTTACCCCTCTGGCAATTATCACTAAACAGGGAAAGTCAGTGGAGAATTACATCTTATTTTGTGGAATAAACCTTTTTTCCCCAGAATGAGCTTTATGCGGTGTGTAAGATTTTGCCACATCCTGGAACGCCACTGAAAACTGAGTTTCTTCAAGAGGCATGATAAATTGCAAATCTTGTCATGTGTGGAGCTGGTGGGTAAAAGTCACAATGGGGTGAGTCAGGCCCCTTCGCTATCAGCAAACTGTGGCTGTCAAAATGTCATAATTTTGCAAAGCTCATTCTCTTGTCTCTTCATTATTATTATTATTATTTGCAGGGATAGAGGCAGAAGAATGAGGGAATCTGGAAGTTGGGCGTAATGCACTTTTCTACAGCGACCAGATTTCCTTGCTTCCCCGAAAAGTGCCTCTTGTTCTTGAGCTCATGCCCTAATCATCTCCAAATGCTGGAAAGCCTGACCAAAGATGCCGCTTCAGATTGGCTGGCTACAAAACACATGAGTGAAATGTACAGAAATTGGTACATTCAGTTTGGTGATTTTTATAACTATGCTTTCCTGGAAACAACAAACAGTGTAATTTACCACAAATACTCCACCCATATGCATTTTGCAAAAGCATTGTTGGGTAGTCAGAAACATGGGTACATTATTAAGTCAGAAAAGCGCTCTCTCTCTCTCTCTCTCTCTCTGTGTGCGCGTGTGTGTGTGTGCATACACACACATGCAGTGTGGAGAGACTGGAAGGAAAGGATAGCTACTATTGCTTAGTTTTGGGGTGGGGTCTCCTCTCTTCCCAGTCTAGCAGTGAGGTGGTATTTTGTGTGCCATCTCTTGTTCTTCTGAGAGAATGGCAGCTGACCATTGGTTGTGAGGCTGATGAGAGTTGGGGTTCCACAACATCTGGAGGGCAACAGGCTAGCTACCCTGAGCAAGAAATGAGGATCAAAAGGGAAAGGGTTGTCCCACATGAATCCAGAAAGCAAATCATATTATTACTATAAAAGAAACAGGGTGGAAACCTACCTGGAACATCTCTTCCTATAACACAGGAATATAAGCAACCTTCTTATTTGCTTGTATTTTAAATTCCTGATGACTTGAAATATTGCTTATAGCTTTCCAGGTTAGCCTGCACTCTATGTTCTCTTAGCTTATATTGCTAAGTTGAAACACAACTCAAAACTAATCGGTTCCAGTTGTTGGAAGAGAATGACTCATAGCTTATTGGTATTGCAGACCACAGAGCAAATCTCAGTTTGCTCGGTACTTTTTGTGGTTGTTAGAACCTAAAACATTATAATTTTTTTCAAGAAGTCTGCCAACATGTACAGTAGCTTCAGAAATGACCCTTAAAAAAACAGCAACTTTGATTTTGCTCATCAAGTGAAGTGAAAGACCAGGACCATGATATGATACAATACTGCCTTTCCATCATGCACATGACTGACATGGCTGTTTTTGTACATTAGTACCAAGATAGAAAGTGCTACTCTTGCAAGACCATCTGGGTGAACTACTGCGTGTACTCATACAAGTGGCTCCACTGACATCCTGGGCACCACCCATGTGAATAAGTATCAGAGGAATTAGCACAGCACAATGATGACATTTCTCTTTAAAATTTCTCCCCAAGCTGTTATTTACACTAACAGCAGCTTTGCTCCTCGGCAAATAGCAGCTGGTGGGGTGAGGACAAGTTTCACTGAGACATGGGAAAGTGCTTTTCTTATTCCTTAAAAAATAATCATCTCTCAGTACTCACTGCAACATAGTCATAGTTACATGAACGATGAGATTCTATTTCAAAGTCTGTGAAGTTCAGCAGAACACGGTGGCCCCCATCGACTCGAATGACCCAAGAGCAGTCACTGCTATTGCTGTAAGGCTGAGGATAGTTGGGAGAATGGATTTCACCGCTTGGAGCTTGGAAAACTCCTCCGCAACCTAGAAGTGAAGGTAACGGATGCTCATTTGAGAAACCTGCATATTTTACCGAGAGTTCAAATGACTATCTGCGCTACATGTCGTACGTATCAGCAAAGCCATTAACTCCAGAAATAAATGCTAACCTGTTTATTAGGCTGAAATTGAAACAACAGTCCTAGCTTCATTAACGGGACTCCACTAATGGGCACTTTGGTGGGCATCAAAGGCAATGAAAGTTTGCCCATTGTGCTGGCTGGCTGGCAAGAGGGTAGGAGTGGGATTCTGCATGGCCTCAGTTTCTCTGTGCAGCAGCCTCAGGACACAGCACAAGCACTTAGACAGGGAAGTGTCTCTCCACTGCCTGGACAACTAGGTGTCTCTCCCAGTGCTGGCCTGGGGCATTCTGCTGTCTGAGGTGAACAACGAGTTGGCGCTCCCTCCTGCTTCCTGGTACAGAAGCCAGTGAGAAAGGCAATTGACTCTTACTTCTTCATGGCCAGCCGGACAGCACCCTCCACTGCAACACCCTGGCAGGAGCTCTGGATTGGCCCCACCCCTTCTTTCCCCTGGTAAACAACAGTGACCCACCTGCCAGGAAGCTGGGGCAGCATCCCCACACAAAAACCAGAGGTGGTTTTTTTTAACACATAGTCCTCTCTCCAATGTCTCTCCACAAAAAGAGGAGACATTATCATAATCTGTGGGCACGTTTCAACCAAGGGCTGGTGAGTGTTGCGTTTCAGCAGTATAACAGCCACAGTGGTCAAAATAAGCCACCCTGAATTCTCAATTTTATGTTGCCCCATCCTATGTTGAGCAAGGCACTTGACCAGATGACTCCCAAGGTCCCTTCCAATTCCATGATTCTGTGAATTTAGGGGTCCAACTCAAAGCAATTCTTTCAGTTAAAAATAAGCTGAAATGCTGTGCTTTGAGCTCAATCCTTGTGCATCCCATCATTCTCCAGGGCAACTGCTTATTGTCATTTTAACACGTCTCTAATTACAATGATCATGGGTAAAACTTTGGGGGGGGGGGGAAGAAGCACAGGAAGAATGAGCTATGGCGCCACACTTGTACTAAGTATTGGTGTAGCGTGCTAGGAGAATTTGGAGTTTGACATAACTCTGGGGTGTTGTCTTCCACACTGCCTCTTCGGCTGCTCACAGGCATTTCATTTAAAGTACATTTTAAGGAAGTGTTGAAAACAAATAAAAGAAATAAACAAAGTTAAACCACATGACCCCCCGCCTAAAGAATCCTGGGAACTGTAGTTCACGCGCGCGCGCACACACACACATTCATTCATTCATTCTCACCTCCAGGTATCTCTTGCCAAGTGGCATTGAAGCCCCTTCCATTCACAAATCTGTTTGCCTTGAATCGGACCGAAACTGCATTTCCAGTGCTAGAGACATGTAGGGGATTTTGTAGCGATCTGGGGGCGCACAGCTGGGCCAACCTGGGAGAAGAGAAGTCAGGCCCACCATAGATCTAGAAAGAGAATAGAAACAGCAAAAGCAAGGCTTGCTTTTTAAAGAGGAAGCAACAACTATCAAAAGCAACTACCGTCCCATAAAGAAAGTAGATTTAACATTTCATATGAATAATAAAAATTGGAAGTCAAAATAAATGTACGGAGCTGAATGAGGCTGAATGACATTCCGCTGCCAATTCCAGCCTCCCTGGGCATCCATCATTTGTGCAGAGCTCCTGTGTTCTCCTACATGTGATGTGAAGCTGATCCAGATATATAGCCAAACCTCAATCCTGTACCGACTTACCTGAGAGTAAGTCACATTCAATTCAACACTGAGGCGTGCCCTGACAGTCTCCCACCTCCAGTCCCACTTTTGATGCCCATGAATAGGCTTTAGAAGATTTCCCCCACAAAGATGTGGAAAGGCAAGGGCCACAAAAAGTGTGTATCAGGGTACACTTATCCTCTAGGCCTTGGGGTGATGCTGGTTCACCCTACATGGCAGGTCAGTTATGAAGAAACTTGTCAGGTTAGCTGCTTTAATATTTCTGTAACATTTCGGTAGGAACAGTTAAATGCCGTGGATTAATGTATAATGCATCACCTGCTAAAGGTCTCAGATTAACATATTTTCCGAGCTAAGCAAAGATTTTAAGCTCTCCAAGGCCTTTTAACAACTTTTAACATTTTGTAATATAACTTGACATCCCTATTTATGCCTGCTTTATTACTGCTAGTCCATGTTTTAGTGGTAGCTGGCCAGGTTTCAGCTCTTTTTTGCTTTTTTAATATGAGCTACATGGCTTTTATTGTCTCGTTTTATTTGGGATCTTTATGTCGCGTCTGTTTTTGCACTATTCTATGTTACTTTCATAAAAAGCTAATTGTTGTATGTCGCCTAGAGAGCTCATGTTATGAGACGCTGGACAAGTGCAAATAAGAAATAAATCATTCCAACTGCAATATTTTGAACTAAATATTTTTGGGCTCTGATTCTAGGAGTTGCCTGGATTTTTTTACATTTATAGCCCCATCCTTGATGGGCTTCCTAGTTGTGTCAAGCCCCTACCCATCATCAGAATCTCACGCTTTGGGGCTGTTCTTCAGATAGTCATGGGCAACATGTGGTAGTCTGAGGAAGGAGCTGCAACATTGGGAGTGGGCTAAAAGTGTGGCCCTGATCCAAAGTGATAATGGTAATGCTCTACATGCATTGGGAAAGAAAGGTTTCCAAATATTGGGGAAGCTTCTAAGTGTGTTCAGTGGGACCATATAGAAGTTCCCATTGGATCTTTGTGTTCAACATTTGTGGTGTTTTCATGTGTTCTCTATACACCTTTGACCTTTGTGAGTTCAGGCAAATGCTCCAAGGGAGCACCACACACTTAAAGCACATTCAACACACATTTAAAGCATATGACTTTCCCAATAGAATATTGGGAAGTGTAGTGTATTAAGGGTGCTGGGAACTGTAGTTCTGCAAGGGGAGAAGCTTTTGTTCCCCGGATCATTTAAGGGAAGTTGTGCGCTTTAAATGCACTTTGCATGTGCTTTAAGTTTATGGTGTGCGTCTGCCCATTGTTAATCAAACTATCCTCTAGCATAGGAGTAGCCAAAGTGGTACCCTCCAGATACTACTGAACTTCATCTCCCATTGTCCTTGACCACTAGCCATGCCAGCTGAGGCTGATGGGAGCTGCAGTCCCACCATATCTGGAAGGCACTATGTTGAGTACTCCTGCCCTAACTGCTATAATTTATGGGTGTTTGTGATCATAAATACAGTACAAAGAGAGTATGGTGATGACAACTGTCTCTTACTTAGGATTATACTCACACAGAAAATCAGGCTAAACCCAACTCAGCATTCTCATTTTCATTATTTAATAAACCTTAATACCCCTGAGGATTGATATTGTGGTAATAATTTGAGAACTGCTGCAAACACCTCTCCATTGTACATTTAGTCAGCTGCATACGTATTTAAACCCTCAAAGGGATTTTCTTTCCAACTCCTAAGCCAAAGTTCATGAACAGATGTTTTGCAAAGTGAATCAGTCCCATCAATCCTAGATATATATCAACAATATTCCTTTTGATTCATTCTATTTGAATGTAACTGTCACAACGAGATGCGCTCCACCCTGCCATGCCTTTCCTATATGAATTATAGAAAATAACAGTCCCGTGTTTTCCCAAGGAAAATACTCAGTGGAAAGAACAGGACAGCCCCTCCAATTCCATTGCTTTGAATAATGGAGAATGTAAAATAATAAGCCTTCACTGAACCATATTTCACACACCCCACAAAATGTATACAGATAATTGAGTGTATCTTACTTTAGTTTAGTGGCTCAAAGGTCAGAATATATGCTTTCATTTGAAAGAGTGGCAGCATTTTGGCTTCTCGACTAGAGAAAGGGCATGTGATTCGAACTTATAATCACTCCTCTGTCCTATCGGTTCTTGAAACATGATGTGGATATTACAGAAATGAATGGAGCTGCTGTTAAAAGGAGATCTTTATTAAATAGTTGGCCTTCAGTCTGGAGATGGCAATGGGGGTGCGGGGGCAGAGCCAACATGCTCGTCTCAGCTCCACCCCGTCCCAGTATGGAATTTCCATATTTCTATAAAGCCTATTATATAAGGCACCTCCCATGTTCTGCATTATCATCACAGCCAATCAGGGCATGGTGGGCAGCATTATACAGTGGGTGAAGGAAGGGCTTGCTATGATGCCGAGCTTTCTTGATCACCTTAGAAGGTTCTGGAGAAAGCGAGCCTGGACACCTGAATCCTTTGTGTGTACAGATCATCAAATGCCTGCATACCCTCCAACATTCCTCAGCTGAAAAACGGGACGTGTGTCACACTAACACACAAGTCAGCTGGCTTGTGCAGAAGCACGGCACCAAAAGATGTGTGTTGCTGCTTGAGTCTACCTGGCAGCTGCTTGCTCCCTTCCTCCACCTGTGTCACACCTTAGGCTACCATGACAGTGGTGGTGGTGGCTTGGGTGAAAGCAGAGAGGGGCCGGCAAGAGTGTTGCATGTATCTGCCACCTCCACTTCAGTGGGGAACTGCTTCCCCTGCTTGTGAGGTTCCTACTTCACAAGGGTTCCAATGCATACACAAGCCCTGGCTCGTCCTCCAACCCGAGCTCAGTGGCAGAAGGGCTGGAGGGGGGAAATGAGACATTCCAGGATCAAATCAGAAGTTGGGATGGCTTCTGTAATTCCAGGGATCTCCTGGGAAAATAGGGACACTTGAAGGGTACAGTATGTGTCTGTACCTCTTTTAAGCTGCTTCTACTAGTAGTAATGATAATGATAATAACAAATCAGAGGAAAATCAAGATGGGAGGCTGCATACATAGCATGTATTTAAATCACATGACTTCCCCCAAAGAATCCTGGGAGTTGCGGTCCACCCCTCACAAAGCTGTAATTCCAGCAACCTTAACAAACTACAGTTCCCAGCATTCTTTGGGGGAAAGTCATGCACTTTAAATCTATGATGTGTATAAAGCCAAAGATCATGGCAAGCTGAAGCTTAGCGTTCTGGGCCTCCCTCAAATTTCTAGCAGGGATCCTATGAGTATCTTACATGCTCAGGAGACATGTCTTTTCACACACACAAGGAAGAGTTGCCAATTGTGTTCTGTTTTGGCACAGTGAATCTAACGTACACTGCCCTGAGAAATAGAACTAAGCCTCCAGACTTCTTCCCTCCCTCAGACTAAGAGAAAACTTGCTATGTGCCTGCTTTAAGTGCCCTGCCATGAAGCTGTATATAGCCATGTTAAGAAAACTTGTTATGCTACCGGCACCATTCCAGAGCCTGAATCAGTAGCCAAGTTCCAACAGATAGCACACTGGTTTCTAGTGACTCCCTGCCCAGTTACAACACTTCAATCCCATCCCATGCCATTACTGGAAAGCCCACCAGCCTTCAAGAACAGTTTTTAATTGGCCCAAGAGGCTACAGAAGGAAGTGGGGAAATGTGAAAGCCCTCTTGCATGAGTGGAACTCCATTTGCAACACTCTGGACCCAAGCCTCCATCCACAACGCCCTACTTGGTCTCGGTCCTAATATCTTAAAAGCAGGATGGATAACCAGTTGTCGTTGGGACTTGCAGCTTCCATAAAGCCCAGTCAGAATGGCCAATGACCAAAGGTGATAGGAGTTGTGTATGAATGACATTTAGAGAGCCACATATTCCCAGTTCCTTAAAAGCAGCTGAATTGCTTGAAAATCAAAGGGGGAAAAGAGGGGGAACTGGATTTGTGGGTAGACCCTACAGGAAGGGTGCCATGCATTTGTATTTTTCTTATCATGGGCAAACAGCAGTGAGGGCAATTTTTATCTGGAAAACTGAAGAAAGAGAAAGGCTAAACTTCCCCTTTCCACACCCTGCTTCCAATCTAGATTCCCCCACCCCTACATGGCTGCTATTTCAAAAGAAAAGTTTTAAAAGATTGAGCAGGAGCTGTGCATCTGAGTCATCGCCTCTCGCTTGGTCCTTAATTGGTTCAATGCCCTTTCGCATCAACCACTAGTTTCACAATTGCCTTTTGTACAGTTTCAAAAAATGCAAAGGCTATTTCAAAAGCCAAGCGATTGAGGAGTGGCTTCTCCCCCCGACCCCACGCCTTTTGCTGCGGATGCCAATTCGTCAGATGCTTTCACAAAGGCTGGAGCAGAGACAAGCCAGACTGTTTCCATGACAGAAAAGAAATATTTCATTTATTTATTTTTTTAAAAAGTTTGGTTTTGGCTATAAAGGGGGTGAAAAACTTCCAATTGTTACCACATGAATCCCACATGAGGGGAAAAACTCCAGGAAGCTTAGAAGAATATTGGGGTGTGGTACATGCAGAAGAGCCATATGCTGGAATAGAATGAAAAAAAGCTGTTCACGAGTCAGAACACCCCTATGGAGAGGGGGGGGGGAAATAGCTCTCTTCCAACACATCACACAGAGGGTGCAGCACAGATCAATAAAGCCCGTGGTTTTAGTCTGGCTTTTGCCATTTGCTTCTGCTCTGCTAGTTCTGTTTATTGTGACAATCAAGCCGGCATTCCAAAGTTATGAGCAACAGAGAGAGGCCATTTCATATGGCCTGCCATCCTCGTGGTGCAGATTTCAATGGGTAAAACTGGCCCCTGCTGAGATCTGACTGTTCTCCCCGAGAGAGAACAGAGAGGTTCAGGCAGAAGGAAATATGTAGCTTTATCCTGCTTTGCAGGACTGAGAGGGAGGTTGAGAGGGAGGGAGAAGAATAGAGTGTGCAGAAGGGGGATGAGGTGGAGCAGGAAAGGATGGCGCAAAGCTCTTTCACGTCTAAACTGCAATGGCAACTTGGTGCTGCTGCTCTGAAGGATTGAGAAACAGTCAGAGAGTTGAAAATTCTGCTGAGCAATCATAACATGGTGATTATGACAGATGCGGGTGATTGCAAAGTGTCGCTGGGGGAGAACCAGTTCCATGGGAAGAGTGGGCGGGGTCTGGGCTTACTCTGGAAATTGCATAGTTCCAGTGCTATCATCTCTTCCTGTTATGTACTAAGCTTGGATCCTAGAACAATAGGCAGGTAGGATCCTAGAATGCAACAACTGATTGGCTTGCAGTAGCAGCCCAATCAGGCTCCAGGAGGAAGTTAATCATCCTATTAGGCTGGTAGGATCGTAGAATGCAACAACAGATTGGCTTGCAGGAGCAGCCCAATCAGGTTTCAGGAGGAAGTTAATCAGCCTATTGGGCTGGTAGAATCCTAGAATGCAACAACAGATTGGCTTGCAGGAGCAGCCCAATCAGGCTCCAGGAAGGAAGCAGAATCAGCCAATAAGATGGGACTCATTATGTAAATAATGTATATAAAAGCCTGAGGTTTGGGGGGAAATCCAATCACTGTTTTACGCGCTGCAATAAAGAGCATGAAATCACTGCAGGACTCCGAGTATATTTCACTTCCCTTAGTCTCCGCCTCTCCAAGCTAAGCAGACCTATCACCCATTTCTCATAGGACTTGTTCTCTAGAGTTCTCACCCTCCTGGGCATCCTCCTCTGAACATGCTCCAGTTTGTCAATGCCATTCTAAAGACGAGGCACCCAGGAACGGACACATGACTCCATGGAGCTGCTCTCTTCCGTTGCACATCGTCAGCTCACCCTTTGAGTCTTCTGAAGCCTCCTATCTTCAAAGCACCCTCGTCAGTGAC
Source organism: Podarcis raffonei (assembly GCF_027172205.1). Classification (NCBI taxonomy): domain Eukaryota; kingdom Metazoa; phylum Chordata; class Lepidosauria; order Squamata; family Lacertidae; genus Podarcis; species Podarcis raffonei. The sequence continues at coordinate 24,661,552 of NC_070613.1, read as the reverse complement.
TCCTCCTACTATCACAATCCTCATATCAAATTTCTCTGCTCTTTCATCTCCAGGCTCATTAAATAGGTCACCTCAATCTTCCTCTTTTAATCTACTTTAGCCTACTTTTGTCATCTTCTGATTTACTATTTTGCTTGCCAAAAATCATAGCTAGCAGGCAGAAACTTTTACTCCCTCTATTCCCCACAGATCTCGCTAGTACAACACCAGAACTAGCTATTGTTGTTGCTGCTGCTGCTGCTGCTGCTGCTGTTGTTATCATTATTATTATTAAATTCAACTTGGAAGTTCTTCCATTTTAAAACTAGCACTGGTACTTTTTTCTGCAGGCATGCAGTGGTCAAATACCAGATGTCAGCTTACAGTTGTTCCACTTCTGGATCAACCTAGGAATGGTTGCAAGGTATGATCTTCATTTATGTCCCTTGCCTGACTGAAGCATAATGATGGCTTGCTTAGACGTAAGATGGCACCATGAGACCTGCAGGGACAGAAAAGGAGACCAGACAGACAGAGGGAGACAGTGGTCACAGCAGTAGGATGGACCTTGAAAGCTGGAGGCAGAGGAAATGGAAACAATTGAAGCTCAAGGGGGGAAAGAGCAGGAAGGAGAGTGGGTTGGCCAAACTCTAGGAGGCCTCCAAGGTTAATTCATTGTTCCAAGCAGAAACACCTCGAGGCTGGCTATGTCACAAGTATTTAAACGTTCAAAACAGTCCCTCAAAATAGGTTGAAATGCTTTTCAAAAAAGAGCTCTGAATTGAAACCACTATAGCCAACAGTAAAACAGTTTGTGCTTTTTCCATTATTCTGTGAAAAGTTTCCAAAAACAGTAGTTTCACTGTACTGTGATCACGATGTCCTAGCACACTTCTGTAAGACAACAGCACACACAGAGAGAAAGGGCTTTGCAGGGAGGGTGAGATGGGGAAGAAGAGAGATTCATACAGTAACTCCTGATAGTTAATTAAGACTCCCTGTTTCCTCTTAGGCAGGGATATCTTTCATATTGATCAGCTTTCATGAATCATTTTAGGAACATGTGACTTCTAATCTGGGGGATAGCAAGAAGATAATATGAACTCTCTGGAGAAAAGAGGTAGTCTTTATCAATGGATTTGAAAACTCTGTGGTACATCATGCAAAAAACAAAAACAAAACTAGCTTCTCAGGTGTGCTTGCACCTCAGGTTCAGGTGTCAAATAGAGGGGGTTGGTAACTGGGACATGTCCATATTGTCAGGGCTATGTTTCAGATCCTTTTTCATTCATGAAACTCTAGGCAGTAAAAAGACCTGGTTCTGAGTCGTCATCCCTTCCGCCCTAATAAAAGCCACCTACCTCTAAAACATCATAGTTGCAACTTGAATGGTATTCAACGTCAAATTCCACTATGGTGAGTTGAATGCTACTACCCGGGGCTGTGTGAATATACCAGTGACATTCCCTATTGTTAGGGTACTTGTTTGGATATCCTGGGCTATGGAAAGATCCAGATGTCCCAGAAAGCTCTGCACCACACCCTGGAAAAAAAGTAGGCAGCACAGTTAGCTTTCAGTTTTTGTCAAATGTACATATTGATTTCCACTAAAAAAATGTTCCAAAGTGATTTGCATCCAGGGTAAAAATACAGTAACAAAATAAGCAAGTTAACAATATAGTCAGAAAACAATTATTATAAAAGAGTTTATCATCTCCATCATACATAACCACCCCACCCAACTTAAGATGAACACCAAATCAGGACAAACATTCCATCATTGGTGGTGTGCAGTTGTCCAGGATAACCCCATTCAGAGCAGGATGCATTCCATTCATCCAGGCAGAGGAACCACCCACTGACAGTGTCTCAGTCTTATCTAGATTGAGCTTCACTTTGTTGGTCCTTATCCAGTCCATTACTTAGACCCAGGCACATCCACAGCCACAGCTGCTTGAGCTGTAAAGAAGTAGCATTGCGTGTTATCAGCATACTGATGGCAGTGCACTCCAAACTCTGGCTGACCCCATCAGCGGTTTGATCACGGGGGATAAAACTGAACCCTGCATATTCCCACATGAGAGGCTTCACAGGGCCGAACAACATCCCCAAACCCCATGACTGTCCAACTGGAGCCAATAATCCATGTAGCAGCAGAACCATGAAAAATAGTTCTACTCTGGGCTCATCCACACTTCCGTTTGCCCCATAGCTTTCCCCTGCGAAAGCGTATGTTTTAGTGCTGACTTCGAACAAATGGCAACTGGGTTTTCCTCAGGTTGCCATTGGTTCCAATTTAGCACTAAAGAACAGGTTTCCTGGGGGAAAGCAGTGTGGCGAAGGCAAAACCATGTCTAGAAAACACCGGACAAGCAGCAAATGGCTCAGACCCATGCTTTGTGTGGATGAGCCCTCAAGAACCCCATGCTCAGTGGTACTGAGAGATGCTGAGAGATAAAGGAGAATCAACAGGGATTCATTCCACCAATCTCTCTCCCAACAGAAGATATCATACAGGGTGACCAAGGCAGTCTCAGCATCAAAACTGGGCCCGAAGCCCAGTTGAAATGGATCTGAAAAATCACAACTGAAGTGGATCTAGTTAAGGATAGTGGGGAAATAACCATCCAAGTGCAAAAACATTTATGCTAATAATATGCTTAAAAAGTATGCTTGGACTAACATCAAGAGAAGGATGAAGAGGAGATGAAAGAAGAATGAAATGGCTACATCAGGAAGTAATGGGCATATGTTTGCAATAGGAGCGGGAAACCTACTTTTTTAAAAAAGAAGAAGAAGAAAGAAATTGCATTAAATTTAAATAATTTGGACTGATTTGTATTAATTTGGAAAACCAATAAAAATAATATTAAAAAGGTATGCATGCCCAATTCACATGTAATTAAAAATATCAAGTCCAGTTTTCAGACTAAAGCTAGAGTGAACACTTTCTACCTTGACCTGTCTACGTTTGCCACAGACTTCCTGTATGTTGCAGGAAGTTGTGGGTAAATTCTAGAGTGTAGAATTCAGTTCATGTTGGCCACCAAGAAGTATGTCAGGTCTCTCCACCGTGTGTATTGAGAATGCAGCCTAAAACACACCCGATGCTCTCCTCGGGCTGCATATTGCAGGAGAAGGGGAGTAGTGGTTTACATTTCATTTTCATTATTTATTTAAATGTTTCTAACCTGCTTTTCTGTTCATAGGTCTCCAAATTAGGTATTTTTTTTCAAAAAAACCAACCCACCTACACAGAGACACACAATTAAGATAAAGACTAGCAGTGCAATACAGCAGGAAGTCAGTAATATATGCAAGATCCAGGAACCAAATAAAATCAGTCAAAGCAAATAACCCAGTGAAATAAAACAATTGCCATGGCCTGTAGGGGTGGGGGACATGTAAACTTTAGGGGGGAGTGGCATTCCACCATTGAGAAGGCCCTGCTCCAATGCATAGTCTCCCTCTGAACGAAAGCAGCTACCCTTAAGGTTATCAAGGAGATTCTGATAGGATCTTGACCACTTTGAGATGCTGACTAATTTCTGTACAAACTGGGATTCTGTTTCTTCTATATTTTCCAAAGCTGCCCATCCAAGTTAGCTGGAATCTGTGGGTTTCTTCTCAAATAATTTAGCTGGCCAGAAGAGGGACGCATTCTGGGGCTAAAATGGAAGAAGTTCCAAGTGTTGATTTGCTGTAAAAACATGCAAAAGCCTTTCCCTACACACACATCGTCACATAGTTTCCGACTATACATTTCACCGTGAGTCATTAGAAATGCAGAAATAAATGCCAGACTCCTTTGCAGCTGGTTTTCTCATAAAGGGGGGTGGGTGGGCAGGATTTGATATGAATCATTTCCTTTATTTCACTGTATTCGTTGCACATATGGTCTCTAGGGAGGCAAGGGTCTAAAATCGTCAATTCAATCTTTTACTACCACCCTCTTATCGAGGCAGAGAGACGGATTGGTTGAGGTCTATGCTCCACCAAACAACATATGGCCCACCCCGATTAATAAAACAGGCATAAATTAGCAACAAAGGGCAGGAAAGACAAGGCCAAGGGAAGCCACTAATAGGCGTTCCCCGGAGGATGTGGCTTCTACTCAGCTTGTAGCAGGCGGGGATGGGGAGTACCAGCTGTTAGTTCCCCTGAGGTCCTGGAGCCAATTTCTACTTTTCAGCAGATGTTATTTTCACACTCTGCACATCCGTTCTTCAAAAAAAGATGCATTTTTAAAAAATAACTCAAGTTTCAAATTCTACTTAACACTTTTCTAAAAAAAAAATGTTGGTGGGGGAACAAAATTTATTAAGGAGCTGGATTGGGTTTGTAGTCCTGACCCTGACCCTGATGATCAGAGGACCATTGAACTCAAGGCCAGCAGGAGTCAACAGAACCAGATGCCACAACATCCAGGCCTGTAGAACCACTCAACAGGCACAAGTTAGAACCTTCACAGACACCATAGCTTTAACTATACGGACCTTTGTCGGCAAGGTGATGTCTCTGCTTTTTAAGATGCTGTCTAAGTTTGTCATTGCTTTTCTTACAAGAAGCAGGCGTCTTTTAATTTCATGACTGCTGTCACCATCTGCAGTGATCATGGAACCCAGGAAAGTAAACTCTCTCACTGCCTCCATTTCTTCCCCTTCTATTTGCCAGGAGGTGATAGGACCAGTGGCCATGATCTTAGTTTTTTTGATGTTAAGCTTCAGACCATATTTTGTGCTCACCCTCACTTTCTGCCATCGTCTAAGCCTTTTTTAAAGCCATCCAAGCTGGTTGCCATCACTGCCTCTTGCACTGCATGGAGAAGTACTTCCCTTTACCTGTCTTGAATCTTCCAACATTCAGCTTCAGTGGGTGGCCCTGTGTGGATGTAGCTGCAACCCTGGTGCGATGTTCCTACAAACACAGGGATGGAGAATGTGTGGCCTCCAGCCATGGCTGGACAACAACACCCATCATCCCTGGGTACTGAGCATACTGCCTGGGGCTGCTGGGAACTGGAGTTCAACAACATATGGAGGGGAGGACCACAGGTTTCCCCATCTCTGCTACAATACTAAGATGTTTCTATCATGCTATTTTATTGCAGTTTTCTACTGGTGCAGTAGGGGCTACCTCCACTTTTCTCCGTGTTTATTTGAAGACGCTCCATAGGCTATTTCAGCTTCTGCTAAAAAATAATAATAAATCAACATGGATCTTAAAACCCATGTTAAAAATTTATGGTACATGTCATTTTTGTGAGCATAGACATATTCAAACATGGTTGAGTTTCAGTCCTGAGGCATGTAGTAGCCTAAGTTTGGCAAGGAGTGAAACTGACCTATAAAAGCCTATGCTATAAATGTGCTGGACTTCAAGGTGCCACAGGGCCCCTTGTTCTGAATATTGCAACAGAACTCGCCCTCTGGAATTTGTCTAAATATAAGCATGCAAAGCCATCCTCACCAGCTTGCCTGCCAATTCCAGCTCAGCAGAGTTAAAACGGATCAACAGGAGGAACATTCACAGTAAGAAAACAAAATAAAACGGCCCTTGGACACTGATGAATTTTTCCCAGCAAACAGAGCCTTCTCATGTGGTTTAATTCCTAGGGGGAACTGCAGTGCTACACTGGCAGCAATTTACTGCATATCTGGGGCTGAAAGAACTGGGAATGTTTCAACTTAAACAGACATTTATGACTCAACTTCTCCTACTGATCCCTTCCTGTTAGCCACAAATACATGTTTTTACTGAAAACTCAAAATAGGCTAGGCCAATGCAAAACTCCTGATGTCCAAAACTTAGCTCGCAGGCTTTCTAGTTCAGCAACTCCTGTGCCAAACACTTGGATTTGTAACATGGGTTAGTCTTCCTGATAATTTACGTTCATGTCTAAGTTAATGAAAATTCTTCAGTATGTTGTTATTTGTTATTGGCCTTTATTGGGGTAAGTTTAAACAATAAGATCATAAAATCATACAAAGTAATCCAAATACCATATTTTTCTGTATATAACACGCCCCTGTGTACAAAATTACCCCTATTTTTTGGGACTCAAAATTGAGGAAATGCCTAGAGTTGTTGAGCTTTTTTGGCAGGCGTGGATTGCTGACAATCTTCCTAGTATCTATGTAGATTTATTTTACTGGGTGCTCTAATAAACGTCATGAGCAGACCGGAGTGAAGCCTGCTCACTGGCGGCCCACTTGGCTGACCCCGCCTCCACCAATGCTGCCGATTGGATAATTTAAATTGAGGTTTGGTGGGAACCTCTGATGGCTGTGGCATTAGAGAGGCGGGCCAGCACAATCAGGATGCTCTGGGGTGTTCCGCACAGTCCCACAAAGGGCACCCACAGTCAGAGGAGTGAACATTCATTGTTGAGTAACTAATCCTGCACCTAGGTGAATTGTTAATGTGACCCTTAAACAAAACAGTACGCTAGATCAGGATGGAGCAGACTTTTTCATTTCGAGGGCCATATTTACATCTGATAAGCCTTCCAGGGCCCACATACCAGTGATGATTGGCCAGAGCCAACAGCGGGCTGAGCTACAAATGTGACTTTTACCTCTGTACAGTAGGCTAGCTTCTACACATATCTCTGTCCTCTTCCCCAACAAGCAAGAGGCCTTATCAGAGCTCAAGGATACTTTCCAGCCAGGTCAAAACACTCAAGGAGGATGCAAAGCCAGGCTGGTGAGTGGTGTGTCTTGGGAGGGTGTGTGGCCTGAGGTTAGCCCAGAAAATCAGAAAACAGAACTGGAGGGTTGAATTTGGCCCCAGGTCTGAGGTTTCCCATTCTTGCCCTAGAGCTTTTATGCCTGGAATCTCATCCTCACCCAGTTTTTACCTTTGGCATAGTCTCCTCTACCAATACCCTGTAACCATCCCAGACAGTTAACCTCCTAATTTGGTCCTGAATGCACACCTCCACTTAACACATATTTCAGGACTGACTTATAAATTTCACCTTTGCAACTTGGTAGTCACTAGGGGGAAATGCTTCTATGCAGCTAGAACTCTTTTTTGCAGCAGCTACTGTCAATCGCTGGGTGTGGCTAGACTGTGTATTTAGATTCCGTGCTGGTGCCAGTGAAAGTTGGTACAGGAAGCAACTGCGCAACTCAGGGTTGCGCACTGGGTTGCCGCTTGCATACTTTATCTCTGCAATGTGTAATCCTGACCACAAAGCAACGGTTTTTTAATGACTACCAGCTTCTATGTGGAATCTGCTGATTGTGAAATTACATCTGAAATGACTTGACCCACACATCTCAGATTCATGCGCAGATCATAATTTTGCCATCCAACATTCTTCAGGTGTTGCAGCACAGTACTCGGCAGTTTAAAGTTAACAAAATATGTTTTTAAATACATATTTTGAATGGTTTTTTTAAAATAGAAAAATCAGAAACAGAACAGGGTTATGGATTAACATGCACAAACCAATGAGGAGGATTATAAACCAATACCAGAAAGATACGCCCATCTCTAGCTACCACATTACCAAGACAATGAGGCTTCATTGAGACTTGATGAGCAGTTGCCCTTGTACTTCAATCCAGGTTCACTTCTATGCAAGCAAACTCCTTGCTTGCTTTCTCCTCTTACCTGCTTCCTGGCTTCTCTTTCATCTCTATACCATCAGGCCACATTCCTTTGTGAGGTGGTGGGGAGGGGCAGAGTGGGGCTAATGTATCAGCATGAGCACTGGGTGGACTCTGTCTGCTATTGTTAAGAATGGAAATATTTCATCTGGTTATTTCTGCAAAACAACCCAAACCCACAGCTCTGCATTTGCTGGGATCTGTTAATAGGCAGGCTTGTCATGACTATAGCTCATGTGACCTATATGTGTCCATGTTCCTCTCCGGTAGGTGCCCACAACACTTCCTCTGGTTGCAGAAATGTTCTACTATTCTAACCCTCAGATATCAAAGATAGGAAACTGAAGCCAGATGCTAGCCTAATCATAATAAGACACAATGACTAGATTTCCCTTTGGGGAGGAAATGATAAAAACACTCAATATTATTTTTTTTAAAAAATGATAAAAGCATTTTCTTTACTTATCTGCAAAATCAGGAGGTTTGAAAGATGTCCACTAGAAATGCGACATGCTTTATTATTATTATTTGCTTGAATCCAAATAAGGAATAGCTGAATGAGAATTTTCAAATGCTTATTGGACACCAAAATAAGTGTTTGTTAGGAATGGATTCCTAATACAGGAGCATTTCTCCCTTAAATCAGCTTGATGCTTTTTCTTGACTTTTTGGGGAGGAGGGGGGGAAGCAGAGGGAGACATATGATTTTGTCGCTGTTAAAAATAGAAGGGAATTTACAAAAAAAATTGCAATGAAGCAGGAGCTGGTGTTTCAAAAGATACAAACAGAGACACAAAACTGTAACAAAAAACCCTGAAAGCATACATCTCCCAGTGAACTTTCGTACATTCCAGGAGTTGTATTGCACAGCAAAATAAAATTGCAAAGGTCTCAAAGCAAAGGAACATTTGGATCTGAAATGTTTTGGTGGTCCTTGTACAGACAGACAGACAGCTGCACTTAGGATATGACTCCAGAGAATTAATTACATGCACCAATTTGGTCACAGCTACTTGTAAAGCATTTTGGGAAACCATATATATTTTGGGGAGGGGGAAAAAACCATGAGAAAAAAGTGGGAGAGATCTGGTTTCTTTATTTTATATAGCTGACAAAGGTCTTAGAGTTCCCTCAGAAAGTACATATGGTGACCCATGTCATAGTTGCTTGGAAACGATACAACAAATAAGAAGCATGCAGTCTGGTGGTGACCACATCTTCCTTGGGCCGGCTTCCTTCAGATTGAGTACAAAATAGTGATTTAGAAAGACCACGGACCTATCACAATAAACCACCACTGGAATAAGAATGCTTCAAGATGAATTTGCATACGTTTCATGGTTGTGGTTCTTAGCTATGTGGACCTGCATTGATTCCTCTTGGTTAACTTACTTGCGGCTGTAGTATATCAGCACATCTTCCTGTTTCTTCCCTTGCTCTCAGACCAGTGCTGCCCCAAGACATTTTGCTACATAAGCCACAACAGCAAATGTTTCCTCCTAGTCAACATGCCAAGTTGTTTCAGCACCTGAGGCAGATAATCCCACAAGCACCTCCACCCTGACATGACAATAAATATACGACGACAACAAGTTAAGCCAACTTTCAAGTTCCTGCCTTTGGAGGCAGCAGTGATGCAGAGACATTCAGTTTGCCAATTTGCTACAGCAGGTGTGAGGAACTCCTATCTTCCCTGGCCATGATTGCTGGGGCTGATGGGAGTTGTAGTTCAGCAGCTTCTGGAAGACCTTAAAGCTCTCCACATCTGTGCTGCAGCCATGTGTACATTGAGAAGAGAGTTGAAAATGTGTTCACAGCCCTGTGACTTTCTATTTGATATATGGCTCTCTTGTTCCAAACTCACCTATGGTTACCACAGGAACTTAAAAATGAGAGCAAGCTAAATCACATGGAGGTCATTTATGAAACCATTATGGCAAAGGCTGAAATTAAATACATACTGCAGGTTAAAAAACGCATGGACAGATTCAAAAGAATACCAAGAGGTGGGCAAACCAGAACCAAGCCAAAAGACTGAATTATTTTTTTTTGAAAGGGCAAGATGACTTTCTTTGAAATTTTGTTCTGCATCTTTTACATCAAGGAAAGAAGGCTAGGCAAGGCTCTCTCTCCAGCTTCTCACTGGAATGCCTTGGGAGCAATGCCACTTCATGTTGCATCATGTCTCTTCCAAGGCATTCCGGGAAGTGCAACAATTCCAGTGCAAATTCTCCACCTCCTCATAAGAAAGCAGAAGAAAATCAGCCCCCATTTTTACATGGGGAGGATGTTTTTTTTGCAGGGGATTTTTGCCTACCCCTGGTTAAAACGGCAGAATCAAGGAGGCTGGGCAAGGAGAATCGCTTTAAAAGAAAGTCAAAACCTTGCCTGATTTAAAAACACAAACACAATGCAAACTAAATAAAAAATGAACATTAAGTAAGGGAAGAAGGCATTTGAAGAGCAATCTCTCTTCCTTTCACCCTTGCACCCCCTTGTGCTTACCGGAGGCAGCCAAGAATAGCAGCAAACTGCAGGGTGGGCTAAGAAAACAGAGTGGGAGTCCCAATTGGTATTGGCACTGCATGTGAAAAGTAAGGGGGGGAAGGACCCCAAGGAGCGCTAAGTAGAGTGTTCTAAGTGGAGCATTAGCACATTATTACATTCTTGATTTGAATTGCATGGAGAGCTTACTGGGGGTGGTGGTGGAATCTCTAGTGCCTTTACAGGACATCACAAAATCAGTTCCAGAACAATTTAAAAGGACTTACATAATTTTTTGAGCAAACAATAAACACAGGGCAAGTTGAAGATCAGGCAGTTGATTGCCTGGGATTTTCTGTCCTTTCCAATAAGCCTGTTACAGCGCCACAGAATGTGAAAGATTGTGGGTGGCCAGAGAACAAGGGGCAAGCTGCAGCTAAGATTAAATAATTTAGGGGATTTCCACCCCCTCTGAATAATAAGGTACACTGCTCACCAACAACTAGAGACTATTTAGAAGTTCGGGAAAAGAAAAGATAAGTTAACGCTGCAGCCCCTCAAAGGAGGATGATGTCATCTGTCTCCACAGGGGGAAGAAAAAGGCCCTTTCCCCCTCTTCCTTTGTCTGGCTCTAGGATGACATCACCTCTCAGTCCTGAGATCTTACTCCTGTTGTTTAGTAACACTTCCCCTGCTGGGTTTCAGCTGAAGAGCTGTCTTCCTATTCACAAGTCACTCTTTTCTCAGCAATGCTGCTGACCCTCGCTCCCCTGCCTCAATCCCGCCCCCCTCAGTTCCTCCTTCCTGCCACTTCAGATTCTGAACTCCTCAAAATTTCCAGCCAAAGAGAAAGTCCTTTGGGATATACCAAAGGATTTCAGTCTGTCAGCCTGTGCTGCAGAGGAACTCCCCTTCAAAGACAGAGTAGGAATCCATACAACTGCACAACCCAGAACAGGGGGCCTCAGTGGCAGATCCCAGCCGCTTTGCAGGGCTGTCAAAAACTGCATTGTGTGAACTGATTAGGCAGACAAGGCGACTGTGGCTATTTAATTATTTTCCCAGCCCCCTCTCCGAATTGATGGACAATGCCACAGGTTTTCATCCCCCTGCAGTGGTATGCTGTTGTTAAATAGGTCAAGTAACAAAGCCAAACTTACGTACAGCCATGTTTCCTCAAATGCAAGAGAAGAAGAAAGGCAAACAAAATTTGCATCAACATGGCTATTAATGCATTGCATGCTGGCTTGGTCAACAGAGTGCATGGCATCTCCTGGTGCACAGGGACATTGGGGCACTAATGGTCCTGCAGTCAACAGTGTGGTATACCAGGTGTGAGGTATTCTGAACAGAAAGTGTGACAGAATCTCCTGGTACACATACACTCAAATTATCAGCCTCTTCTAACAAATATTTCTAGAATTTTGAGCAGTGCTGTTGGGGTGTGTGTGTTAAAAAATGAGGTACTGGTACTCATGTCTTGATAAAAGTGCTGTTGGTGATGGCACAAAAATGGCTCCCACAGGCAGCAAAACAAAACAAAAAACCAGAGGTGACAATACTTGATGCTAGTCAATACCACCACAGAAAAAAGGACGGATTCTGAGATAGCACTTGTGTGAAATGAAATGAGAGAAATTTTGTTGACTTACCATTTACATGCCATAACATCTGAAATCCTGTAGATTCGCCTATTTTATCAGAGAAAAACACCACATGAAGGCTGGAGCCTGTTGTGCCTCCCGCTGGGACATCAGTATTGCCACAGAATGTGCCTATGAGGCTGGATTGGGCATTGGGTCCATCATAAAGCTGAAATCAAGCATAAGGAAATGAAATGGAAATAGATCGCCGACTTGATACCAGTTTTTTGAAGCGGACATTTAAAAGGAATAGTAATCTATTGCGTGTCTCAGGTATTATCCAGATGTGTTGCAACAAATATGGCTGATTTTTTTTATAAAAAAAACACTAATCCAGTAGTTTGTCAGGGGCTGAAATGCAGGTGGTTTTGTGATCCCTTGACACCCTGGCCACCTCTGGGTGCTCTATTATTCTGTAGTGCAATAAGTAACACATGAGATCTATTGGTTAATTATCTGTTTAGGGAAGAAGTACCTACAGTGTTTGGTCTCCTGGAAAAAACATTAAGAAGTGCCTTGTCAGATAATATCAGAGTGCCACCTAGCTCAGCTTTTGGCTTTTAATAATCAAATGCCTTTGGAAGCTCACAACACAAATGCTTTACTCCTGTAGGGAAATCTCTCCCACAAATAAGAATACACTGCTTTAAGTATGGGGGGCGGAGTGTAAGAAAACCAACAAGGTTGTGTTGTTGTTTCTTAAATGGAAAGTTCAATGTACCCTGACTTCTATTTTAAGCATATAATTTTACAGCATTAGTTACTGGCACAATGAGAAGCAGGAATTTAACTCTGTATTAGTAAATATTTGTACTTGAAGTCTGGAGAAGCATTCACCTTCTATTGTGATTGTGCCCTACAGTGGTACTCTTTTGATTTTCTGACTCATGGTTCCTGTCATTCTAAGACAGTCCAGCAAAGACTTGCCATAGAAATGATGTTTGAATACTCCCATTGCTAAGACATTGGCATGCTCTTTTTCAGAATTTCAATAGAAACTTCTATGGGGGGGGTGTCTATCTTGGAGCATCTACTTTTCAAATAGTCCCCTCCCTGCATGACAAATCACTCCTCCCCTTCCTTTTTGTGACACCCCCCCCCACGTATGGCTGAGCCCTCAGGTAGGTATGGGAAAGAAAATCAATTTTGTTCACATTTAATGAACTACCAAATCAAACTTTTCAAACCTGCATGCAAACCAAAGCACAATTATGCTTCAAGGTTTGCACGTCTCCAAGTTTTGCAATGTAGTTCCTCAATCAAACAACGTGCACAGAAACACATACATTAGGAGGAAGTATGCATAAAACTGCATATATCTGTGAAAATAACATATAAAATGCAGCATATTGGGGGAAGGTGCTTGCAAAACGATGTATATTAGTCACAGCTACATACAGAAATGTTTTTATGAGGAGAAATTAGCACTAAAAATGCTGGTGAATTTTCATGAGGATTTTTAAAAACACACACACAGAGAGAGAGAGAGAGAGAGAGAGAGAGAGAGAGAGAGAGAGAGAATGAGATGGGGGGAGAGAGGGAGAAATTGCTGCAGAAATGTACAGAACCGAATTTAGGATTGGAGAAATGAAGGAAGCTGAAACTAACAATTAGAGTATGGAGCAGAAATTCAGGATCAAAGTTTGCAAGATGAGCCGGGCTGGCTTGACACATATTGAAGCAAGTGAAATAATATGCATTGCCGTCTAAAACCATCTGAAGTAAATGAAGGTAGAAAAGGCATTTGCCATTGTTGTTGGAGAATAGACGGGAGGGACAGTGCTACTCAGTTAGTTCTCTCAGTGACTCTCGGTAACGTCAACCATGGTGTCTTTCTGGACCACTTCTCCAAATTGAAATTAGGAGAAAAGGTTTTTAAGTGGATCCAAATACAATAAAATTCAGAAAACCAGTACAAAATCTTCCTTGATAAAATAATAATAAATTAAACAACAGATAAAACAAGCAAGCCACCCCAAGACTGCTATGATATAGCCAAGGCCAATGGTACTAAACAAAACCGCCTATTGAACCCTCTTGTTTGCTCCTTCTGGGGGGAAAAGTGTCAGTCAGGGTATTTTGCACCAATATATTGTGGTGTTGTTGTTATGTATTAAGATTTCTTAACCACCCTTCACCATGAGGGAAGGTTGCAACAATTTAAAAATGCAATATAAAAATCAGTTAAAATCAGTTTAGCTGGGATAGCTCAGTCAGTAGGGCATGAGCCTCTTAATCTCAGGGTTGTGGGTTTGACCCCACGTTGGGCAAAAGAGTTGGACTAGATGATTCTTGTGGTGGTTTTAGATCTATGATTCTAAAACAATTTACAGTTGAGAAACACAGTGGGTGTGTGGACGGAGGGGGGGAGGGAGTGTCAACTACACAGGAAATATGCCATAACATTTATGAAGGGAGAGAATTCTACAGTCTAGGGGCTGCTTCAAAAAAATGCCCTCTCTTGGGCTGCCACCCCCAAACTTCTGAGGGCACTAGAACTACCAAGATGGCCATCCCTGCTGAGTTTAACAACCAACAGAAAGGAAGGAAGTGGTATTTCAAATGTTTGGAGTCTAATTTGTTCAGAGCTTTAAACACTAATGTGAACACCTTCCATTGGCCGCAGAAATGAACTGCCAAGTTGGTAAACAGAATGCAAAGACAACAGAAGTTAGCTGTGGTAAAAAAATCCTTGCGGAGGTGGTGAACACCCCCCTCGTAATTCTTTCCTAAACTTGATCTCAGACAGCAGAAACTTCGTACTTCTACGCAGTTTCTATCAAAACAAACCAGCCATTTTCAAATAAATAATGGTTGCCATAGAAACCACTTCATGTCGTACTGCTTCCAATTTGGTTCTCAGAGCGGGACAGTTATTCACAGGAAATTCAAATGAAAACGGCGAGACAGCTGTTAACTGTTCGAGAGTGAGGCAAGAGCTAGGGTTACAGGCATTTGTGAAGCGGTCCCGCTTTCTAAAGGAAAAGAACAGCTGTGCATTTTCGTGAAGAATTTTGAACATCTCAGGCATAATTCAAGTCCTCGGTAAAGCACAGCCAAGAGCCAACTCAACTGAATTTAGTACTGCCATAGAGATATTTGTATCTTAAGTCATTTCTATATCTTGCCTTGAGGTCTTCAAATGGGCCTTTTTATTTATGGCTTCCATCAGGGGTCGCCAACCTTTTTAAGCCCATGGGCACATTTAGAATTCCGAGTGAGTGCTGTGGGCTCCATACACACTTTATTTTCCCAAGGGATTTGGGTAAATAGAATCCAGTATAATTAATCCAAGCCTTGAAAAGTATGCAGAGCTGAAAGAGGAAGTGGGAAAGAGTCTCTTTTCCACATTCTTTCTTCAGCTCTGTGGTCTCCTCAAGAGAGAAAAAGAGAACCACACCCAACACCTCATGACCATGGGGGCAGTGAGTAGGGAGATGGGGGTCTCAGAGGCTTCATGAGTGAGTGCCAGGGGAAGACCTGAAGGACACATGGGCATCATGATAGTGACTGCTGGCTTACATCTTAAGAGCAGGAAGAAGCAAGGCTATATTATTATTATTATTATTATTATTATTATTATTATTATTATGCCCTTCTTTCCACAAGAACCCAGGATGGCAAACACACAAATGATAAAACATCTAAAAACAATTCCAATACAGAAACAGCCTGGGAAAGATCTCTACTTAAAAGGCTTGAAAGCTATTATTATAGTTATATTTTAACACACGGTTATGACATAGTTGCATTTGTATCCACCTCCCTTTTCCCGAAAAGACCTTGAACCCAGAGTTTTGCATTAAAAAAACCCATAATAAATGGCACATCTGACACTTGCATTTTTGTGTGCTATTATATGTTATTTTCATTAATATATATACTTTCCCACACACTTTATCCAAGTATATGCATTTTGGTCCTTGAATGGAGAATAATTGTATTGCAAAATTTGGAGAAGTGTGAATTTTGAAGAAAGGCTGTATTTGGGCATATTTGGCCTTGCTCCACATGGCAACTCTCCATGCTGCTCTGTCCCATCTGGAGCAGCCGGGGAGTTATGTGAGGCTGCTGTTTGTGGACTTTAGCTCAGCTTTTAACACTATCCTCCCCCATAGACTGGTGTCCAAGCTAGAGGCGATTGGACTCTCCAACTCCACCTGTCTCTGGGTTTTGGATTTTTTGTCAGAACGTTCTCAGAGGGTTAGAGTAGGGTCACATATGTCCACAGCCCTTAGCCTTAACACCGGCTCACCACAGGGTTGTGTGTTGAGTCCCCTGCTCTATGCTCTCTATACGTATGACTGTACAGCCACCTATTCCAGCAACAAAATCATCAAGTTTGCTGATGACACTACGGTGGTAGGGCTCATTTCAGGAGGGGATGAGTCCGCCTATCGGGACGAGGTGGAGCGGCTCTGTGTTTGGTGTGGAGAGAACAATCTGGCTCTTAATACGGCTAAGACCAAGGAATTAGTGGTGGATTACAGGAAAAAAAAGGCGGACATTCAGCCCTTGCATATCAATGGGGAACGGGTGGAGAGGGTGGCGGAATTCAGGTTTTTGGGAGTAACTATCGATCAGGGCATGACTTGGAGCGCAAATACCACTGCTCTGGTGAAGAAGGCCCAGCAGAGAATTTATTTCCTCAGACTTTTAAAGAAGAACAATCTGAGTGAGAGACTGCTGGTGTCCTTCTACCGAGGCTCCATAGAGAGCATTCTTACATACTGTATTTGTGCTTGGTTCTCCAGTTGTACAGCTAGGGAGAGGAAGGTGCTCCAGAAGGTCATAACCACAGCACAAAGGATTATTGGTCAACCTCTCCCATCTTTGGAAGAATTGTACGGTTCCCATTGTCTTAGGAAAGCAAACAACATCCTGCAGGATTCATCTCACCCGGGATACAGTCTGTTTGCACTACTGCCTTCTGGCAGGAGATATAGAAACATCAAGTCAAGGACAAATAGACTGAAAAACAGTTTTTACCCGAGAGCTGTGGCCCTTTTGAATGCTGTAACTCGATAGTGTGACCTGGGAGATTGATGGGTGTGGGTGTGGCTGGAATGTGGTTTGTTGGTTGTTGTTGTTGTTTTGCTTTTGTTGTTTTTAAGGGATGGCATCCAATTTCGTTGCACTTGTGCAATGTTGCACGTGTGTAATGACAATAAAGAATCTATCTATCTATCTAAACTCACCAAACAGGCACTCCAGGGGTTAGCAAAAAGCAGTAATAAGTCCAGCTGCTGCTTTATACCCATACAGAAATATATCCTTGTCTTGGGAAATGCTCAGCTAGAGGAAATGAATATAATGGCTCAATGCCCGACAGAGACTTCGGTACAGATGGGCAACCCCAACTGGAGAATGTGAGAGCATAAAGAGGAAGCAGTTGATTAAAAAGCACACCACGACTGAGTCACCATCCTTCTCATCTTCTAGCTATTGCTAAATGACTTACACCAGGGCTGGGGAATCTGCAGCCCTCCAGATGTTGCTGGAGGGTGTGCTTCATAACTGAACGAAACACACAAGGACATCTAAGCAAAGAGGAGGCCCATTAAGTCCAGGGACTGAAATGATCTAGCTGCACCACTGGCAACAGCATCAGCTATTCCTCTGGCCTGCCATTTGAAATTTGCAGATTTAGCCTTCCTCTTTGTTTCTTCAGCAGCCTCCAGCAGAGTCTACTTCTCAGACCGACTTAGTTTTCATTTCATAAATATCTTAGGAATATTCACGATCAGCTGGCATTCTTTGGCTCTCTGAGAGGGGTGAATAACAAAGCTATTAAATTCTGCTAATCCTTAGCAAATATAACAGAGCTGATATTGATCTGCTAGGCAGGCTAAAGGTCAGTATGCACCCAAGCCAAGGATGTTGTTTTGAGAACTGCACTGGCACAACCCTGTGCCCATTCAAAACCATCCTGCAGGAAATACCACAGATTGCCTTCTCATAGTTCCAGAAGGAAAGCTGCATTTTTTAGCAGTGAAGTTTTCCCCCTTCAAAGTGAAAAGGAATTTGTGAATAATTCGCTCATTCCAATCACTTGACCTTTCCAAGTTTTGCTTCACATCACTTTGGTTTTAAAACATGCTTTATATCTTAAAGAGAATGAATCGTATCTAGAGTCTCCCATTTCCCACAGATATTTCTGGAAATTTCATAAACGGAAGAGGACCACAGTAGCTATCTCCTGCTTGTGATTCCCATGACTGCTAATCAGAGGCACAAGATATCTGATCCTTGAGATACCACGTAACCATCATGACCAGTAGAGATGCAGTGGCGACGGTTGGGGAAATGGATTCAATTCCCATTCAAAAATGAAATTACACTGCGGTGTGTGTGTGTGTGTGTGTGTGTGTGTGTGTGTACTTTTCTGAATTTTGCAGTGCTGGTCTCCTAAGTACAAAAATGCATATACTGATATAAAGTGTGCATAAACATGGATATATTTGTAACAATAATATACAACAGGGCATTATCCTAGAGGGAAATACTTCGCAATAATGCGTACAAACCTGTGTATTCCTTCCAGTAGCACCTTAAAGACCAACTAAGTTAGTTCTTGGTATGAGCTTTCGTGTGCATGCACACTTCTTCAGATACACACAGATATCTGAAGAAGTGTGCATGCACACGAAAGCTCATACCAAGAACTAACTTAGTTGGTCTTTAAGGTGCTACTGGAAGGAAAAAAATTTTTTGTTTTGACTATGGCAGACCAACACGGCTACCTATCTGTAACTGTATCTGAAGAAGTGTGCATGCACACGAAAGCTCATACCAAGAACTAACTTAGTTGGTCTTTAAGGTGCTAC
The DNA here is from genome assembly GCF_027172205.1 of Podarcis raffonei. Taxonomy (NCBI): domain Eukaryota; kingdom Metazoa; phylum Chordata; class Lepidosauria; order Squamata; family Lacertidae; genus Podarcis; species Podarcis raffonei. The sequence goes on along the minus strand of NC_070613.1, from coordinate 24,643,003 downwards.
TGGAAGGGGGGAAAAAATTTGTTTTGACTATGGCAGACCAACACGGCTACCTATCTGTAACTGAAGAAGTGTGCATGCACACGAAAGCTCATACCAAGAACTAACTTAGTTGGTCTTTAAGGTGCTACTGGAAGGAAATTTTTTTTTTGTTTTAACTGTAACTGTGTATCTGAAGAAGTGTGCATGCACACGAAAGCTCATACCAAGAACTAACTTAGTTGGTCTTTAAGGTGCTACTGGAAGGAAAAAATTTTTTTGTTTTGACTATGGCAGACCAACACGGCTACCTATCTGTAACTGAAACCTGTGTATATTAGGGGAAATTTGAACTAAAATGTTGATGAATATTTATGAGAACTTTTGTAAACTGGTGTGGGAATACAGAATACTGAACGTAAGACTGGAACAATGAGAAAATGAAACTGGCAGATTTGCTCATTCCTAATGGCCAATAGGATTGGTAGTCTTATACTTCAGGAATTGATCCAATCCCCCTTTAAAGTCATCTGAGTCAGCAGCCATCACTGTATCTTGTGGGAGCAAATCCCACAGTTCAACTGGATTAGGCGGCGATAAAAAGTGGCTGAGCCACAGTTTACAAACATGCAAGGATTCCAAGTGTATTAGAGAGGTTGATGCAGGCTTCCTTTATGGTTCCTCCAGGGACAGATGTATGCTGGTGATACATCTGAGAACACCCATCTCTCTCTCTCTGCTGGCTCTCATTGACTACCAGACAGCTTTTTAACAGTGGAAGGGACTCTATCAGAAAGTGGTGGGCTTTCCTTAACTGGAGGTTTTTAAACAGGATTTGGACGGCCATCTGTCGGGGATTTTTTAGCTGTGTTTGCTCCACTGCAATGGATTGGACTAGATGGCTTTTGGGGGACCCTTCCACCTTGGCAGTTCTATGGTTCTAAGTGAGACTACGGCACATCAAACCAAGAATACCAAACCTATGAACATTCCCATGATTCTACTGAGTATTCCATCTGAATTAACTGCAGGCTTATTATACCCAACTAGCATTTTGCTACATGCAATAGCTAGTATAGCTTGGTTGGTAGAGCATGGTCATGGATTTGAGCCCCACGTTGGGCCGAAGATCCCTGCATTGCAGAGGGTTGGACAACTCTACGATTCTATGATTCTGCAAGCCATTGAAGCATGAAGCCTCTTATTTCTAAGACTCACAATACACCAGGACATTTGTTAAAAAACGCACACAACCAAAACCAAAATGGGAGCAACTGAATTAGCTACGCTGATACTTCACAGTTGCCCCGTTGTACGTTTTAATCACGTTGCCCTGAAAAGGCAGGGTGTGGCAGCTGAAGAAAAACTGCAACTAAAAATAAGCTATTAGTCATTCACTGTGAGACTTGCATGTTTCAGAGTAAAACCACCCTCATGGAGGCATTTTGAAGCATTTGGAGCTCTTAGTCATCTGAGGTTTGCTGTAATTAGAGACCATCTTTCTCTTGCATCCTTTACATTACTATAGCGGTTTTAAGTTCTGCTTTCAGATTGCCAGGTAGAAAATTTCTTAACCATGTCAGGATCAGATGCATAAGCATTGGTCTCCCTGGTTTCAGAGCAGGGCTTGCCAACATTTTGAGGTCCATGGACACAAATGGGGTTGGATGAATATGCCACATTCAGTTTCTCTCAGCTTCTCATTGTGCCAATTTGATATTCAGTTTTCCACATTTCCACATCAGTTTGTGATTGAGGAGAAAACACACATACCATAATTCTCATTCAAGTTTCTTCTTCTACACACATTCTTCTCTGCAATTTTACCTAATACTGTGGACGCTCAGGTTGCGAATGTGATCTGTGTGGGAAGCACGTTCGCAACCCGCAGCACCATGTCTGAGCACGCACAGGTTGCGTTTTGGTGTTTCTGCGCATGCGCAAAGCACGATTTAGTGCTTCTGTGCATGTGCAAGCACCGAAACCCGGAAGTAACCCATTCTGGTACTTTCAGGTTTGGCGCGGTATGCAACCTGAAGCGTCTGTAACCCGAGGTATGACTGCATACACATTTTTGCACAGCATTTCCCCCTAATATGTGTTTTGGTGTATTATTTTTATGGATATATGCATTTACACAACACTTCACCCTAGCATTTGCATTTTTGTACACGTTACAAAAATGCAAAGATCACCAGTGTTGAAGCAATGATTCTTCAACATCAACTTCATTGGACTGGTCATGTTGTTCAGATGCCTGATTATCGTCTTCCAAAGCAACTACTCTATTCAGAACTTAAAAATGGAAAGCGTAATGCAACAAAAGAGGTTTAAAGACTGTCTCAAGGCAACTCTTTTAAAAATGTAATATAAACACCGACAACTGGGAAACACTGGCCTGCAAGCTCTCCAATTGGAGAAGAGCCTTTCTCAAAGGTGTCATGGGCTCTGAAGACGCTCAAACTCAGGACAAAAGGGAGAAACATACTAAGAGGAAGGCATGCTTAGCAAACCCTCACAGTGATCAACTCCCGTCCGGAAACCTTTGTCCCCACTGTGGAAGGACGTGTGGATCTAGAATTGGCCTCCACAATCACTTATAGACTCACTGTTAAAACGGTGTTTATGGAAGACAATCTTACTTGGCTATGAGTGATCACCAAAGAAGAAGACAACTTGGCTGGATAATTGCATTGCAAAATTTGGAGAAGTGCAAATTTGAAAGTGGGGGCTGTACTCTGGTTCTTGTTGTGTTTCAGAAAATGTGAATACGGCAAGTTAACATTTAAATAAAAAGTGAACTGAATGTCTCCCCATCCCTATTTGCAAACTAGGGAACTGCCATGGGCCACACACGCCATGACCAAGCACACACCACAGCCCATTCTATTAGCTACAACAGAGTGATTCTTTCAAGCCTAGAAGGAGCCTATGAGGAGACCCCACTGAGTGCCACGGAAGGCCTCTGAGGGTGCCTGGGTGCCCCCGGGTGCCACACTGGCAACCCATGTTTTAGAGGAACCAATGCCTTGGAGACTTACCTCAAGCTTTAAATCACTTACTATATCTGTAGAAAGTTGAAAACAAAAACAAAGATCTACTGGTGGTAATATTTGCTTTGAGTGTCACTGAAGTATTAAGATATTTTCTAAATGTACATAAAGTAGAGGAGCAGAAATGCATGCATCAGTGGCAGCCCGAGAAAAAATAGGGCTGGGGAGGGTGACAGAAGAAGCAAAGGGCATTTCTGCAGATGAAAGTGATGGTTGGTTGGTGAGGGACCCTGTGTGAGAGGCAGGGAAGGGAAGATTTCTCAAGATTGGGCAGCTGGGAGAAGAAAGGGAAGCTCCCAGGTGAGATTTGGGAGGGTCTACCCCTTCTGTGTGAGACAAGGGTTAAGATCTACCTCTGAAAGAGGGCTTTGTTTTTCTATCTTTCTTTTTATTCAAATTAGTTTGTTTTTTGTTGTCCTGTATGCTTTAAAAAGGGCCATGGGTGGCGCTGTGGGTTAAACCACAGAGCCTAGGACTTGCCGATCAGAAGGTCGGCGGTTCGAATCTCCTTGACGGAGTGAGCTCCCGTTGCTCGGTCCCTGCTCCTGCCAACCTAGCAGTTCGAAAGCACATCAAAGTGCAAGTAGATAAATAGGTCCCACTCCGGCGGAAAGGTAAACGGCGTTTCCGTGCACTGCTCTGGTTCGCCAGAAGCGGCTTAGTCATGCTGGCCACATGACCCGGAAGCTGTACGCTGGCTCCCTTGGCCAATAAAGCGAGATGAGCGCCGCAACCCCAGAGGCGGCCACGACTGGACTTAATGATCAGAGGTCCCTTTACCTTTACCTATTCTTTAAAAATTCAATACAAAATAAAAATGAGGCAAAGGGCATTTCTGGAAGGGTGTGCAGTTTTACAAATTATCCATGTTAAAAAGTCATGCATTTCAAGCACAGTGTGAATCAGCATTTAGTTTAGTAGGCTTCTTTCAAGCTCAAATATCTTCCCCTTTGATAATTCAAACAAATAGAGTTCCTTCTCAATTTGCCCTTGTTCCTTTTTTGGTAGATCCTCTTTCAACACCATATGCAAAACAGGAAATATTTTCTTCATACCTTTAAATGGTCACGCCCACAGTTTTCTCCTCCTTCTGTGCTAAAGTCTGAGAAGCTGTAGTTGAGTGTATTGCCAGTTGTAGTTTGGATGGTCCAGGTGCAAAGTGAATCCGGAGGATACTTATTAGGGTAGTTCAAACTCTCCAAGATGCCTTGGCTACGGTTGGCAATGACCACACCCTGGCAAACTTGTGAAAAACATTTGAAAAAAAAAGGTTATACTTTCTAAAGTTTTCTGTTCTATATATTCAAAGCATCAACCAACACTAATATAGTCATACCTTGGAAGTTGAACAGAATTGTTCCGGAAGTCATTCGACTTCCAAAAGGTTCAGAAACCAAAGCGCAGCTTCTGGTTGACTGCAGGAAGCTCCTGCAGCCAATTGGAAGCCGCAGAAGCCCCGTTAGACATTTGGCTTCCAGAAGAAGTTCAAAAACTGGAACACTCACTTCCGGGTTTAGATCGTCCGGGAGACAAAACATACGAGTACCAAGATATTCAACAACCAAGGTACAACTGTAATGTCTATAACTAATAATGAGAGTCACAGATATTTTGTAGAGGAAAATCCCACCTATTCATCATCTCTTATGTAATATCCTCCAACACTCTTTCCAAAAATCTCAGTGGCTTTATAAACATGTATTTGAAGAAAGAAAGAAAGAAAGAAAGAAAGAAACCTATCTTAAAACATCTGCTATGTCCATCCCAGACAATATATTATATACAGTTTATCATCATTGTCTCATAGGACAAATTTCTGGTTTAAGCAAATCTTTATAACAAGCTGGATCACAGCAGCAGTACTACCAACATGCTGATTTCTTTTTTATTCATGATTTTTATGGGGGGGGGAGGAAGGGAAAGATGGGATGGGGGAAAGGAAAAAAATAGAGAAGGAACAAAATGGGGTACAGTGTATCTTATATAGAAAGGGTGGGGAACCTCTGACCTGCAGGCCAAGCCACTAGGGTTTTAAATTTGGTCTGAAGTTCAGCTTCATGGTCATGCTTCTTGGTCTTGTCATTACATACTTGAATAAATGGAAATGAGGAAGGAACTTTATAACTTGGATCAGCAAAGGTATGCGCACAGAGATAGCCGGAACTGGTTGCCACATTCATGTTACGGAAATCAAATTGTTAGTACTTACTCTGCTTATAACGAGCAAAGAAACCTCCGCCTCCCAAAGTGGCATCTGTCCTCAGTTTTACATACAAACTGTCCCCAGTAGAGTGGAGGGTGGGTGGTATCTGGTCATCACAAAATTTGCCCAGCATCTTAGCATTGGTACTGTTGCCATCATAGACCTATATAGTTATAGGGCAATAGAAACACAGAAGTAAAAACAGTATTAGCTGACTGCTAAATTGATCATAGATCATATTTAGCATAGGGTAGGTGTGCAGTGCAGTGGGAATTAATCTCATATTTCCTCAAGAATGCATGCAAATGAGCACATGTTGAACATACTGCAATCCTATTGTACAATCCATGCGGTACGGCTAACTGGAGTCACACAAGGCTAGACAGACACATATTTGATTCACGATACCATGAGATGTCTGCTGTGGGATGTTTCTGTTTGGCATAAATAAATTAAAAAAAGTAAAAATTATCCGGTAGCATGCACATGAAAGCTTATACCCAGAACAAATTTAGTTGGTCTCTAAGGTGCTACTGGACATTTTTTTTAAATTTTTTTATTTATTTCAACTGCGTCAGACCAACAAGGCTGCCTACCTGAATCTGTTTTGGCAATTATTTCATCCTGGTGCTGTAATTTATTTATTTGGCTGTATTTATGTGCCACTTTTCCTGATGCGATAACCGAATAGCCAGGATAACACCATGATGAAAAGTAAAAACAAGAAAGCGGGTGCAAAAGTAGCTGCAGAGAAACCATGGCTGCATTTGCATGTCATGCTACAGTAAGTGAAATCATGGCTTACTGGAACCATGCAGACATTCAGCTGTCAGCCACTTTGCTCTGCCCTGGTTTTTTTAAATCCCATGCCATGTGCATAGCTGTCAACTTTTCCTTTTCTTGCAAGGAATCCTATTCTGAATAAGGGAATTTCCCTTAAAAAAAGGGAAACGTTGACAGCTATGGCCATGTGGAGATGAGGTTTGGCTTAGTGTGTGATCTGAACCTGGTCTCAAAGTTAAGCTCTCTCCTCGCTCAACATGAAACACAGCCATAGTTTCTTCTTGGTTGCAGTTTGTGGCTAGCAAGGAGACACTTTAACCAAGCGTTCCCATGGTTGGAAGCAAAGTGGTTGCAGGCTCTTCTCTGGGAGCCCAGAGTTTGACTTACGAAGTCATGCAAACCAGGCCAGTGGCTACACACAGGTACTGGAAAGGTGTATGAAAGAATGGAAGGGACTTTTGGTTAGACCACCGTGACATGGCAATTTTCATCAGAATCAAACCTCATAAAACTTCAGCATGACACTGCTCATAAGCACTATTAGGATAATGCTGACTGTTCAAATATTTGCCAGACTCATATGCGCTTTCAGGAATAACAGAAGTGGCTGGAATGTCCAGCATTTGGATGCTGATTGTTGTTGTTGTTTTTTTTTGGGGGGGGCATTCACTAGGGGGTAAAAAGATATTCTAATACTCTATTAAGGAAAATATTCAGGTCATTTATATAACAATTTGAATATGGACAGACAATGGGGTTCTTGTTAGGGAACTCGCTGCCTTTGTTCTTATAATTCATTAAAGCATTTTGCTAACAGCCTGATGTGCAAGACACATTCCCGCTCAGGCTGAAAAATGTTCATCTTTATAGAAGACAGCTCTCTGAGGAAGCGAAATTTAAGTGGCAGAACGCATTCTAGAATTTCTTAAAGTGATAGCACACTTTATGAAGGAACATCAATTGAAGTCCCTGCCTATCCTTTGCCATCGCATGGAGAAAATCACTGACTACTGACCTCCAAACTTGGTCCTAGCTCTAGGGAAGGGACAGTGTAGAAGGGAAAAGATCGGTCATGGGGTGGGGGAGTTATAACGGTAGCAGTTTGCTCCCAAACCCATAAGAGAGGGAAGCTACCCTGTTCCCCCACTTCATGATAGTGGTCCCAACACTGGAATCAGCAGCTAAGGTGAAAGCCAAGTCTGAGGACCTCCAGATGCTGTTGGACCAACTCCCATCAGCCCCACTGGTATAATGAATGGTTGAGGATGATGGGACTTGGACAACATCTGAAGGGCCATGGGCCATGGGCTCCCCATTCTTGCTTTAGCCACATTTATAGTCTCATTCTTGGGGCTAAAAGGAGCAACTGGAACTTGGATAGCAACCAGAAGGACTCTCTATTCTTTTTTCTTTTCTTTTCTTTTCTTTTCTTTTCTTTTCTTTTCTTTTCTTTTCTTTCTTACTTTGCACTCTTCTTTCCTAGAACAGTTGAGACCAACCACAGTGACTGACTGCATATAGAGTAAAAGTGCCCAATATGGCCAAGAATGAAAAGTCCTCGATTAGGAAGAAGTTTGGATTGCAAATTGCAACTCCAGGGCTGTGTCCTCTGAGACTAAGTAATGGGAAAATGAGGGGTGGAAATGACATCCATACATAGCTATGGGCAACAGCTCCTTCCACCATGGTGGAACCTTCCCCCAGGCACTGAGTGGCTTGGAATATTTTTGTAAAGAAAAAAGGCATTGTGTAAACTGGTTATTAGTGGAGAATTGTTCTATTGGTGTTGAAGGTCTCTTTTAACATTTCTTTCCTATCTCTAGAACAGTCCCTAGTACTCCCATCAGCCCCAGCCAGCATGGCCAATGGTTACTGGTGATGGGAGATGGAGTCCAACAAATTTGGAGGGCTGAAAGCTGAGGAAAGCTGTTCCAGAGCAAGCCACATAGTGCCATGATTTGTACTGACCATCCTTGGGGATCAACCTTAATCAACCTTAATAATCAACCTTATTGGGGGGAAATAAGCCATCGTACATACAGCAACATAGTCATATTGACAACTTGAATGAGGCTCTAGGTGGAACTGATCAAACTGGAGTTCAAAAGGGCTTCCATGACTTGACTTGAGGAGCCAGTAGCATTCTGAATTGTGGTAGTAAGGTAATGGATAGTTGGGAGACGTAAAGATTCCAGAAGAAGTTGCAAGGGTTCCACCACAACCTGAAAACAAGTACAAAGAAAACACAGCTCAGCCACGTTGACCAACCTCTGTTAAGGTCCAAAGTGCATGCCCAGTAAGAGAGAAATCCTTAACATTTCGTATCTACATTGGAGGAAAGTGGTGTATGTCATGCAACATTTTCTACACAGGGAACTGGTAGTTTGAAAATCAGTGGCTCTGGATGATACCAAGAATGTGACTGAAGGTTAAGTGGCAGGAGGGCAAGAGGCCAAAGTATCATCACTGAGGAAGGAAAGCTGGGCTGTAGTCCTGCCCCTAGTAATAGTAGTAATCAGTAATTTCACTTCCATCAAGAAGAGACCATAATTTTTCCCAAGGGATTGTAGAATTGTAGAATCATAGAATTGTTTAGTGAATTTATACCCTGCCCCTTCTCCCAAAGGAGCCTAGTTTGGTGAGGCAGGGTCCCTTTCATCCTAATGGATCAGCAGTTTCATGGCCCCTTCTTGCCACTAGTTATTTACTTAATTGGCAGTATTTCCATCAGATGCATCAAGGGGGCTTAGGATGCAATAAAATCAATCTATGAATATCTATAAAACCAAATTAAGGATGTCAATATAACAGCATTCAATACTGCAATTGATAGCAATTGACAGATTTACACATTTATAAAATGTATGCAGTACTCTGCTTTTTCTTTGGAAAAGCCCAGATAGCTTATGGAAAGGTCACACCATTAATGTAAGAAAATATAGTATGAGACATTCTAAATATTAAAACCCAAAACTATTTCTGCCTGCCTACATTTCCCCCAGCATCTTTAGCATAGGCATAACTGGACCCTGGTGGGCCTCCTTTGGGAGGGAGTTCCACCATTATGGCGTCACCACTGAAGAGGCCCTGTTTGCTGTCCTCAGCAGGTAAATGGACCTGATTATAGTCTCACCCACAGATCCCAATAAGAAAGGCTGAAGAGCTTTATTTGGGAAGGATATCTTTCTCCCTATCTGACAGTAATAGACACCACTTTCTTTATCTCACGTTCTGATTTTACCTGTTGATGTTCCATCCCAGTAGGCTGAGAATCCAGTGCTCGTATGCAAAAAATCACTTTCAAACTTTATCCACAGTTTGTTACTCTGGGAGATTGTCACTGGAGGCAACGTTGAGCCGCAGTATTTCCCAAGCAATGGCGATGTTTCGTAACCTCCATCCCTGCAATCAAGAGGAACCGCACAATGATGGTTAAAAGGAAACCCTGCTGCATGTTCAATCACCAAAAGAGGTTGAGTTGGTGGGAATGTGGGGCAGGGGTTTTCCTGGGTCACCTCCCCAATGATGGCATTCAAGCTCACTGCCACTGCCCTCTCTGCAATGCAGCTGGAGGGAGGTGAGGTGAGCAGCACAGCCCCACAACTCTGCAGCCCCCCGGTGTCTCCTTGTTAAAAGGATCAGGTAGCAGTGATGGAAAGATGATATCCCTGAGACCCACTGCCAATCACAGTAGACAGTACTGGGGTCAATGGACAATCAGCCTGACTAGGTAGAAGACAGCTCCTTACGTTGCAATGGATATTTAGCGTATGGTGTCCAGGGATAGTGGCTGGAAGAGGGAGCATCTTAGGTACATTACAAGGTGAAGTGGATTCATGAACCTGTAAGATATTACGATGAAGATCTCAGAAACTTGCCTGAGTTCTACGTAATCACTTGAACACCTGGCCCCTTCCTCCAAAGAGAAGTTGGTGAAGTGCAAAGCAATCTGTTTGTTGTTCCCCACGTGGATCCTGTAGATGCATGCCATTCGGTTGGGATAGTGGCCAGGATAGTTTGGAGATGTTAACTCACCGGTCGCCTCCGTGTACTCATGTGAACAGACTTGGAAGGAAATGGAACAAAACAGGCAGGCAATGTTTAAAAGACATTGGAAATCTTGGCCTCATTGAAAAGATCTTCATAGGATACAAAGAGTTAGAAACAACCCCTGTTACTAACCACCACCTCCCCCCAAAATGAGCTATTTTTGCTTGTTCTTTGCTACTGCTTTAAGCTAAAATGCATCTATCAAGACCGAAGATTCAAAGAAGATTTCACCTATTTATATATGACTTACAGAAATTTCATCTAGACAAAAAAGTTTTTATTAATAAAAATAATAATAATAAACAAGGGATGGTAAGGACTTCATCCTCAGCTCAAACCAAGTTCCTTTCTGCTGTTTTCTTTTCTGCAAGACCAAATCAGGACAGGTTCACATAGCTAGCGAGAGATAATGGCAGGGGCAAAAACGACCCGGGCACAAGGTTCACAGAACACTTGATGTCAGAGCAACCTTCTCTGACCTGTGGCCCTTCCCCAACTTCTCTTGACTCCAGCTCCCATCAGCCCCAGCCAGCCCATCCAACAGTCAGGTGTGATGGGAGGTGGAGATCAAAAACACATAAGCTGCCCTGCAGCCCCTGATCCATCTTCCTGAGCTCAGGTGTTGAGTGGAGGTAGGTTTGGGACAAATAAGCTCCAAACAGCAATCCAGTTGGTTAGTGTGCTTAACAGCTGGCAGTCCCACATAGGGAGGAATGCGGCATTCAAGCCTGGCTGTAACTGTTGTTGTTGTTGTTTAGTCGTTTAGTCGTGTCCGACTCTTCGTGACCCCATGGACCAGAGCACGCCAGGCACCCCTGTCCTCCGCTACCTCCTGCAGCCTGGTCAAACTCATGCTGGTAACCTCGAAAACACTATCCAACCATCTCGTCCTCTGTCGCCCCCTTCTCCTTGTGCCCTCCATCTTTCCCAGCATCAGTGTCTTCTACAGGGAGTCTTCTCTTCTCATGAGGTGGCCAAAGTATTGGAGCCTCAGCTTCATGATCTGTCCTTCCAGTGAGCACTCAGGGCTGATTTCCTTAAGAATGGATGCGTTTGATCTTCTTGCAGTCCATGGGACTCTCAAGAGTCTTCTCCAGCACCATAATTCAAAAGCATCAATTCTTCGGCGATCAGCCTTCTTTATGGTCCAGCTCTCACTTCCATACATCACTACTGGGAAAACCATAGCTTTAACTATACGGACCTTTGTTGGCAAGGTGACGTCTCTACTTCTCAAGATGCTGTCTAGGCCTGTCATTGCCCTTCTCCCAAGAAGCAGGCGTCTTTTAATTTCGTGGCTGCTGTCACCATCTGCAGTGATCATGGAGCCCAAGAAAGTAAAATCTCTCACTACCTCCATTTCTTCCCCTTCTATTTGCCAGGAGGTGATGGGACCAGTGGCCATGATCTTCGTTTTTTTGATGTTGAGCTTCAGACCATATTTTGCGCTCTCCTCTTTCACCCTCATTAAAAGGTTCTTTAATTCCTCCTCACTTTCTGCCATCAAGGTTGTGTCATCTGCTTATCTGAGGTTATTGATATCGCCACTCTTTTGTTGACTATGAGGGCCACTCCATTTCTTTTATGGGTTTCTTGCCCACAGTAGTACATGCGATGGTCATCCGAACTGAATTCGCCCATTCCCATCCATTTTAGTTCACTGATGCCCAGGATGTCAATATTTATTCTTGCCATCTCATTTTTGACCACCTCCAACTTACCCAGGTTCATGGTTCTTACATTCCAGGTTCCTATGCAATATTTTTCTTTACAGCATTGGACTTTCCTTTCGCTTCCAGGCATATCCGCAACTGAGCGTCCTTTCGGCTTTGGCCCAGCCGCTTCATCAGCTCTGGATCTACTTGTACATGCCCTCCGCTCTTCCCCAGTAGCATGTTGGACGCCTTCCGACCTGAGGGGCTCATCTTCCAGCGTCATAACTTTTATATGCATGTTGTCTTTGTCCATGGAGTTTTCTTGGCAAGGATACTGGAGTGGCTTGCCGATTCCTCCTCCAGGTGGATCACGTTTGGTCAAAACTCTCCACTATGACCTGTTCATTTTGTGTGCCCTGCTCGGCGTAGTTCATAGCTTCTCTGAGTTCTTCAAGCCCCTTCGCCACGGCAAGGCAGTGATCCATGAAGGAGGGCTGTAACTAGCCCATGATTAATTGAGGCTTGCCTTCTCCCAACAGGGCCGTAGCTAGTGACTGATGATGTCAGGGAAGAGGAGATCTTACTTAGTCCTTGGATTTTGAGTGAGCAAAGGCTGGCAATGAATGTCAAGCTGGGAAATGCTGTGCTAGAGAGAAAACCTAGGCCCTGATTCAAGCATTAAAATATATCCAGTTTGAGGTTTCCCATTGCAAAGTAGGTGGGCAGTTCCCATTACAATGTCTTTTGTGAAAATATGTGCTATCCTTCTAGTAACATGTGCATATAGTTAAGGGAAAACGTGCTTCTCTCTCTCTCTCTCCTCTCTTCTTGAAGAAACCAATTAACTCTAAATTTAAATATTATCTCTTCTGTGCAGTTCTTCCACAGTAAATGAGGATGGATCTTGAAACCTAAGCAGCGATGGTGTGGTTGCCTAATGCCTAGTGCACTTATTTTGTTTAGAGCTGCACAGTGTTCAGAGGAGATTAAAGACAGATGAATATAAAACTAAAACATCCTGCTTGGCTAATGTCCTTCCATGTAAATATATCCAACACTATTACAGTAACTCTTCCTTTTTCATTTCTCAACTGGAACAGAGGTACCCTATTCAGTAACACAGCATCCAGCTCCTAGATTAAATGCTATCCATGTGAATTATAAATAGTGCATGCACAAAGTTTTGGGTTGGTGATCTTTGTCAATAACAGGAAATCTGTCTGATGTCTTGGTGCTTTTATTAACCATTAGGAGAAACTTTGTGCTTCCGTCCATTTTCAGTATATGAATTCCAGCTTGCCCAGGGGAGAGTAAAATTGTACTGAGTAGCTGTGCACAACTTTCTCTGCCAGGGTGTGAAGATGGCTAGACCCATCTGGTTCTGATCCCTGCCAGTCCAAGCCAGTCCAAAGCTGGCTCTCATGGAAAGGGCAATAAAAGCTGCTGGAAGCTGAACTGTGTAAACAGCCCGTGGAAGATTAAAACACCATTTTGTTGTCTCTTTCTTATGCATCATTGCGCAACCCAGAAAATTAAAGCTGGGACATTTCCCTCTCCTGTTCCTCCAGAAACACATTTCAGATCCATTATTTGCCAAGATTCTAATTTTAAAAGCTAGATGAAGGCTCTTGCATTGGGCATGATTTTTCTTTTAATTTGATCTCTCCCTGTCAAAAGAGTTTTGCTACTTTCCCCAAGAGTCCTTTTATCCTAATATTTTCAACCTCCAACTCACCCTGCACCCCCCTACAGAACATACTATCTTCTTCTTCTATTATTATTTTGCAGACAATGGAAGAAAATCTCGGCACTTGAAATCCTGCTGGTACTGGCACAGAGTAACATAATTAACTGACTTAATTTTACCAACTCGGAGAAAAGAAGGAGTCCAAACAAAGACCCTTTGTGGGTAAGTTCAAAAGCAAGCCCGTTTAGAAACATTCAGCCACGGACATTTCAAATTGAATCTTTATCCCTCTGCAGCTTGGAGTGAATGCATTTGCCAGGCATGACATTCATTGCCAGCCTTTGCTCACTCAAAATCCAAGGACTAAGTAAGATCTCCTCTTCCCTGACATTATCATCAGTCACTAGCTGCGGCCCTGTTGGGAGAAGGCAAGCCTCAATTAATCATGGGCTAGTTACAGCCAGAGGGATGCGGGTGGCGCTGTGGGTTAAACCACAGAGCCTAAGACTTGCTGATCAGAAGGTCGGCGGTTCGAATCCCCACGATGGAGTGAGCTCCCGTTGCTCGGTCCCTGCTCCTGCCCACCTAGCAGTTCGAAAGTACGTCAAAGTGTAAGTAGATAAATAGGTACTGCTCTGGCAGGAATGTAAACAGCGTTTCCGTGCGCTGCTCTGGTTCGCCAGAAGCGGCTTAGTCCTGCTGGCCACATGAACCGGAAGTTGTACGCCGGCTCCCTCGGCCAGTAAAGCGAGATGAGCGCCGCAACCCCAGAATCGGTCACGACTGGACCTAATGGCCAGGGGTCCATTTACCTTTACTAGTTACAGCCAGGCTTGAATGCTGCATTCTTCCCTATGTGGGACTGCCAGCTGTTAAGCACAATAGCCAACTGGATTGCTGTTTGAAGCTTATTTGTCCCAAACCTACCGCCACTCAACATCTGAACTCAGCAAGATGGATCAGGGGCTGCAGGGCAGCTTATGTGGCAAACACATCCCCACCCACCCCAGCATCTGCTTCCCAAGGAGCCAGCCTCAGGGAACCTAACAATAACACCAGTCCTGGACACAGTGATTGTCGAAGCATACCTGTAGATGAATTCAATGAAACATAATTAACTGAGAACCCTTCAGAGGCAATATTGCGGTTTGTCACAAAAGATAACATCAACGTATTGCCACCGCTGGTCATAGATGGTGGGACCGACCTCCCACAGTACCTGAGACAAAACAATTATAAATAGCATATAACGGACCTGTTAGATCAACCCCCTTTTGAGACCCGTTTTCAAATCCCTACTTAGCCATAAAGCTCACTGGGTGACCTTGGACCAGTCACCAACTCTCTGCCTAACCTACCTCACAGGGTTTTTGTGGGGATTCAGGGAGGGGAAGAACCATGGGACCATCTTGAGCTCTTTGGGGGAAAGGCGAGATATAAATGCAATAAATAAACAAATATAAAATAACCTCTGGTGGAAAAAATGTGCAATCGAGTATGTCACCACCATACATTTAAAAATGTTCAGTTAATATTTTAGCCTTCAAAGTAATAAGGAGCAGAAAAATTGGACTGTTCTGTTTTACCATACCTTAAAGAGGATGGCTGGCAAAGTTGTGACAAAGAAAGGACAGGGTATTGATTAAAGTTAGATAGTGGATGATGATGATGATGATGATGATGATGATAGTATAATTCGTACCCTGCCCATCTGTGTTGTCCCAGCCACTCTGAAGGGTTTAAAAGGTTGTAAAACAGCTTGATGTGATAGCAGGCTACGTCAAGTACACTTACAGTCATATACCTGTTTACTCACAAGTTGCACTGAATTCTATAGGATTTATTCCTTCATATTAGCATGTGTGGCGGGTGCTGGGAATCTTTGGCCCTCCAGAAGTTATTGAACTGCAACTCCCATCAGCCTTAGCAAACACTGTCAATGGCAAAGGGATGATGGGAGCAACATCTGGAGAGCCAAAAGCTCCCCACACCTGCAATACAATCAGATTGCAGATTTTATATATACATACCGCCCTAGCGTTGTCATAGTGCTGTTGTCATAGATTTCAAGGTAATCTCTGTTGCAGTTATAATCAAATTCCAAGTAGAAATATGAAAAGGTCAGACGGATCAAGTGACCAGGCTGAACTAAGATGGTCCATGCACATCTGACACCATGCGGGTAGATCGCTGGGTAGCCAGGACTTGAGATGATTCCGTTTGGTTCTGTGAGAGTCCCTCCACATGCTATACCACAGAGGAAAACAGGGTATAAATCAAGGCATCACAAGGCAGCTATGGAGACAGTTAATAAATCCTTAAAGCAGTTTGATTATAATATACTTTTTTGTTAAAAACTTTCTAACTTTATAGAAAAGTGTTTGCATTGTGCATTTAAGCCCTTTGTAACGACTGTACTTTCTCCAGAAAAAGTGCATTTAATTATACAATTTAATTGCTTTGCATTACATCAGTCCAGGTAATTTGGTGACAATGGCGGGGAGTTAAAAGGAGAGAGAGTGGGGGAAGGGAGGCAACATTTACCTGCATCCAAAGACTTGTATTCAGCTAGGAAGCCAAGGTTTTCAGCAGAAAAAGCTCTGAATTTGATATATAGATTGTTACGCATAGATTGAATTACTGAAGGCACAGTTTCGCCACAGTATTTCCCCAAGGAAGGAGCATTCACATTGTTTCCATCTCTGACCTGCAAGGGGGCAAATGTGCAGAACTCGTGAAATAGCTGCCACATTAAGCATACATAGGAAGCAGGCATGTACAGAGTCAGGCCATGTGTCCATGTCAGCTGTCTATCAGCTTCATCTGGTATGCAGGCTGAGACCCTACTTGCCCGCAGACTGTCTCGCCAGAGTGCTGCATGCTCTAGTTATCTCTCGCTTTGAGTACTGCAATGCGCTCTACGTGGGGCTACGTTTGAAGGTGACCTGGAAACTACAACTAATCCAGAATGTGGCAGCTAGACTGGTGACTGGTTGTGGCCGCCGAGACCATATAACATCAGTCCTGAAAGACCTACATTGGCTCCCAGTACATTTCCAAGCACAATTCAAAGTGTTGGTGCTGACCTTTAAAGCCTTAAACCAGGCATAGGCAAACTTGGCCCTCCAGATGTTTTGGGACTACAGTTCCCATCATCGCTGACCACTGGTTCTGTTAGCTAGGGATGATGGGAGTTGTAGTCCCAAAATATATGGAGGGCCAAGTTTGCCAATGCCTGCCCTAAACAGCCTCAGCCCAGTATACCTGAGGGAGTGTCTCCACCCCCATCATTCTGCCAGGACACTGAGGTCCAGTGCTGAGGGCCTTCTGGTGGTTCCCTCACTGCAAGGTTACAGGGAACCAGGCAGAGGGCCTTCTCGGTGGTGGCACCCACCCCGTGGAACTCCCTCCCATCAGTTGTCAAGGAAATAAACAACTATCTGTCTTTTAGAAGACATCTGAAGGGAGCTGCCCAGAGTGGCTGGGGAAACCCAGCTGGATGGGCGGGGTATAAATAATTAATCATCATCATCATCTACACACTGATTGGCAGTGGCTTTCCAGGGTTTCACTCAAAGATTTCAGGGATTGAAACAAGGACCTCCTGCATGCAAAATTGCTCTCTACCTGTGGGCGATGGTCCTTCAGCTACTATAAAGGTAAAGGTAAAGGGGCCCCTGACTATTAGGTCCAGTCATGGACGACTCTGGGGTTGCGGTGCTCATCTCACTTTACTAGCCGAGGGAGCCGGTGTACTGGGTCATGTGGCCAGCATGACTAAGCCACTTCTGGAGAACCAGAGCAGCGCATGGAAACACCGTTTACCTTCCTGCTGGAGTGGTATCTATTTCTACTTGCACTTTGACATGCTTTTGAACTGCTAGGTTGGCAGGAGCAGGGACTGAGCAACGGGAGCTCACCCCGTCACGGGGATTCGAACCGCCAACCTTCTGATCAGCAAGCCCTAGGCTCTGTGGTTTAACCCACAGTGCCACCCGCATCCTACTGTAGTGCTACTGTAGTGGACTGTTATTCTTTTCACACTTAAAGGTGACCCTACCTAATCCATGTTTTCCAAAACAATAACAGAACCGAAATGCGGCTCTCCTTCTCTGAAATTTGCAGTGCACTTCTCCATCCAAGTAACGTGTGCAAAAATGCACGTGCTGGAGTACAGTGCCCATAATTAATGAACGCAACAAACCAAAAGAATCATTACATTACGGAGAGGTGTTTTGCAATGTGTATTGTAAGCCAAATTGCACAGAAATGTGTGTATTTCTGGAGAAATTCACTAATGAATTTTCATTAGGACTTTCAAAACAATTGCAAACAGATGTGGAAACATGGAGAGCTGTATTTAAGATTGGAAAATAAAAATAAAAACAGAAAATGGACAGATTCACCCAACTTTAAAGTACTCTATTCCGTCTCTCTTTCACTCCTGCCTCCCTCATTTGAACCCTAAATATGTTTCCTCAGAATAAAAGTCCCATCAGTTTCACAGGGACTGGCACTTAGTACACTTAGAATTGTCTTTTGGTAAAACTGAGCTCCGTAAACCAAGATTTATATTTGGGTTTCTTTCTTTTTAAAAAAAGACACTTCACCTCAACATAATCCAAGTCACAACTGCTGATGTTACGGAGCCGAAAGTCAGTGAAGTTTAGAATCACTCGATGGCCTTCTGGCTGAGAGATGATCCACTCGCAGATCTTGTAATGAGACAATGGCCTGGTATAATAGGGTGATCTGATGACACCTTCACCGGACAAAGCTCCTCCACAGGCTGCCAATAGAAATGGACCATCAGTAATTCTAGTGATAATACTAGGAAGCAGTTTCAAACCAGGGTGGATAAACATCAAGGGGTGTTTTTAAAAAATAAAAAATAAAAATCGGATTTTTTAAAATTTAAATCAGATTTTTAAAATAAAATGCTTTTGGGGGAAAACTCTTTCTAAAGATAGTTTTCTATTTAAGTTACATTACAGTCCAAAGGCTATTCATCAGGAAATAAGGATTTGTTTTAATTTTTTCAGTCTAAAAAAACTCAGTCTAAGTTTTCTTTAAAAAAAGAATTCGTTTAACCACATCAGTTAACAAACATGGATACATATGCTATAATGTTATTGTTTTAGTTAAATAAATGGTTTAAATTGTTATTAAAGAAATGATTATTTTTCTTCTTCCAGTAAAGTACAACAGAAAAGTTGTCCAAATATAAACAGTTAACTTATCAAACCTCACAATAATTCCATAATTATCTGTCTATGTATTTCTAATAGTATACCCAAATCAGTAATTTTTTTATATAACTGTAAAAACTACTCTGAAAATTTATTATCCCAAAAATGAAACCTTCACCTGGTTGTAAATATTAAGATTATACCAGCAAGGATGAGTCTTTCTGTAAAAATAAATAAATGATTTAAATCAAATCCACCCTGTTTCAAACCAAACAAAACTACTGATCCAAATTCAATATTGTACACACTGACTGGCAGTGGCTCCCCAGGGTTTCAGAGAGAAAACTCTACCTAGACATGCTAAAGATCAAACCTGAGTCCTACCGCATGTTCCATCACCTACCTGGGATACTTATAGCTACTATAAGTCCATAGTGTGCTCCATCATGATGACGTGTGAGAACCTGGTAATGTCTTCTCTTTCCCCTATCAACTTTATTTGAAAGTAATTGAAACCTAGGATGCTGCCTTATACTGAGTCAGACCATTGGTCCATAAAGCTCAATATGACCTACCTGGCTGGCAGTGGAGCTCCAAGATATCAGGGAGAAGTCATTCCCAGTCCTACTTGGAGATGCAAGTAATTGGACCTAGGCCAGCGGTTCTCAACCTGTGGGTCCCCAGATGTTGTTGGACTACAACTCCCATCATCCCTGAGCTCTGGCCTTGCTAGCTAGGGATGATGGGAGTTGTAGTCCAACAACATCTGGGGACCCACAGGTTGAGAACCGCTGACCTAGGCCCTTTTGCGTGCAAAAGCATATTCTCTACCATTGAGCTACAACTCTTTACCACATCTCAGGTTGTCCATGGAATTTCACTTTAGAATTGATTAATAAATCTTTAGAGAGATTGACTAATGAAACCTGAATTCGCTCCATCAGAGTTTTTCTCATGTCTAGTCCTATAAACACCAACAGACACCAGTGAGTTCTATGGGAGAAAATACATAACGGCCCACCCACAGGGGGGTGTTGCACAGGTAAGGGATAATAATTTGCTCAGTTGATTTGCTCCTGGGTTCAAGTGAGGACTCACGGCATTTATGAATCATTTCCCTTACCGACATCATAAACAGCCCTGAAGCTAGATCTTTGTACTGAGGTATCAGACTTGAACTTGACCCAGAGGTTGCTGCCATGGGAAGTGATAGCTGAAGGAAGTGTATTGTTGCCACAGAACTTGTTGATTAAGGCGTCCATCTCAGTGTCACCATCCCGGACCTAGACCACAAAAGAAAATGAAACCACTGAAAAGGTAAGCATCAACCAGAACCATGTTTTCAAGGGAATGGCTGGGTGTGCCCCAGACCAATTCAAATTCCAGTTCAAGAAACAACAGCATTCAAACACACCTGCTGCTTACCAAACTGGTGTCTCCCATATTGGCTGCTGAAGAAGGTAGAAAGGTGATTTTAATCTTTACATGTAAGCTGTTAAAGATCTGGCAACCTCTCCTCTTAGTCCCTCTGAATCATTCACAACTCTCTAGTGGCTAGAGGAACCATTCACAAGTTAGATGGTGTTATTTCAGATATGCCTGCACCAGTGCCGGATTTACGTGTAAGCTAAACAAGCTATAGCTTAGGGCCCCACTCTCGTGGCGGCCCCAAAAAAATTTAAAGGAAAAAACACACCTGGATGTACATTTCCAAAATATAAGACAAAAAAACAAATAAAATAAAATCTACACACAGCAACAGTGTTTTGTGTTGTGTAGCTCCTATGATGCCAGCCTGCGCCCTAAAATATCACTGGTTTGTTCATTTCTGTATCAATTATTTTGAAAAAATACATATTTTGTTATGTGCAAATAGCTTTAGATACCTGTTAGGTCCATATAGCATATATTCAACACAAAAAAGTGACAATTTGTTGTTGACAAAGGACAGCTGGACATACCTTAAGTAGCTTAGGGCCTTATCAAACCTAAATCCAGCCCTGGCCTGCACCCTGGCACACTCTTCATGAAAGCCTTAATGAAAGAAATGATGAGAACGGAGGGGAAATACCAGAACACACCAATAACACAGGACCTCATCTGCCACTAGTGCTAAACTAGCCGTGATGGCAGCCATGGGATTGGCAATTGTGTGTAAGCTTTTTAAAGTGTAAATCTATTGGGAAGGGATCCAGAGCACACAACTACTACTGGGAGAGGTGGGGGGGAGGTGTTACAGGAGCTTTAATGTTTCACCCCCACACTGTGGTGCTGATCCAGACTGGACATATACCACTTGCGTTGTGGGAATGGGGAAAGCTTCCGCTTGCTCCAACTGCACATAGATCCAGTTTGAGACAATAGCATGGGGCAAAGAGTTCAAGCCCCTGCTCCATGTCAAAATCCTGTATCACAGAACAAGCCTGCAATCTATTAAAAAAAAGAATCACACATTTGTGTGTGCCCCATTTGTACTAATGGACCAGCCTCCACTGGAAATGTGCTAAACCTTTGTCTTGGGTAGAATGCAACCTGAAAACAGTGGAAGGATAAACCACCTTAATCTCAGTTCACAACTGTTAATAGATTTCTGATTTATTTTAAACATGCTGGTATAATGTGACCCATAAAGTCCTGCATAGCCAGGGACTGACATACCTGTATAATTTTAATCCTTAGGCTAGTATCAGATTGACCTTCCTGCATGAAATATCCTGCTATCACGGTAAGATATCTGAGCAGCACCCTCTTCTTAGTGATCCCAGGCACTAAGGGCTGTTCTTGTGTGTTTTCAATTAAAAATATGCCGTGTCACATTTCTGAAACATCTGTGTGCCTCCATTATACTGAGCTGCAATTAGACACAGCTTTCTGGGGTGCATTTAAGTGTGTCCGTGACAATGAAACTGAAAGAAGAAGCCACTTAAGAATAGCTGGCGTACACCATATAGAGTGGCATGTACACACAATGTACGATATAATCCATACTACATGCACTTGTGCATGGGATTCCCCTCTAAATAGGGAGGTATATATAAAAAGTGTCATACAAATAACTTGCTGTTGATAGCACCGGCACGCTCTGGCTGGAAAAAAAAAGCACCTGTTATATTTGGTCTTTGTCGAGCATTTATTCTGATTTGTTTGCGGGAAGGTTATAGGATAACAAGCACTCATCTCAATCTCATTTGTGGGGTGTTTATATGTCTTTCCATTAATCATTTGTTTGTGCCAAACTTTTCAGTGCATTTCTGCATCACTTTCCTAACAGCAAAAAGTCTGGGTTTCTTTTAAAAGTGGATTTGCTCTGCTGTGGGTGGCAGAGCATTAAATCTAATTGCAGAAACCTAAATTGACAATACACACTTGAGCCTCTCTTGAAAAATAGTTGGGCATAATTGCCTTTCAATGAACTTTCATGGAAAGGAAAACAACAACAGCAAGAAACATCTCCCCACCTCTCGTTAGGATGCTTTAGAGCAGTTCCAGTATTGGGTTGTTAGCCATTTTTATAGTGTTCTGTGCTTCCATTCCTCAGCTGAGTGGATGTGCAAGGAATCAGGGTGCCAGGAGTAGCCAAAGAAATGCAGACACATCAGAACAAAGCTACACTTCCTGCATTTGATCACCAAATAACAAGGTAAATGCTTTGCTGAATTAACACAAAGTGATTGGGCCTGGCAGAAACAGTTTTGTTCCTCTTGTCGCAGTGGATTTCACTGCCGTTTTGCCAGCAATTAGGGGAGGGAATTATGAGCCCAAACAAACAGAAGCTGTCTGTTTTCATTACACACCAGGCTTCCCCCTGATTTGGAAATTAATTACACTTTGTTCCAACCAATGTCAAAGGAAGGAAGGAAGGAAGGAAGGAGCAATGTTATTACAGCAACAAGCCAAAGCTGTAGATAACAGTTCAGTTTATATTAAAGATAGTCCACAGGAACCCTTTCTCGTTTTTCCACCCTCAAAAGGCAAGTTTCAAGCTATATAAAGACAAATGAGTCAGCTGATCCCCAGATGATGGCTGAGACCCAAAGAGCCTGAAGTGAGGGGTTTTCAGTAGCATGGGGAAATTTTTGACTGCTGTTTTTGAACAGCTGACATAGAAACTAGATGTGGAAACCCCTTCTAGATTTTTTTACTGGAATTTTACTGGAATTTAAAGTCTTTATTTTATTTTAAAGACCATCTCAACTCTTTTGGATATACTTTAGAATAACAGAGTATATTAATATTCAGGAAAAAGCTCAAGTTAATCAGACACATAAAAAGTGCTTGGGCTCCCGGATTTGATATTATATTATCATGGAGCTTGCTTAGGATGGATTAAAGACTGGGACATGCTAAGAAATATGGAGATTCTAGACTTGGAAGGATGGAACAATCGCTACGGTTGGCACGCCTACCTAGTTTATGATAAGGTGGCTGTAAATAAGGACTTCCTGAAGCATATAATCAGGAAGTCATTATACAAGGTTTAGGCGAATTACCGATGGCTCTTAGAACCAAAGATACCCTGGTGGGTATCTCCCTTAGAAGCTGTAGTCATGAAAAAGAAAAATATGGAAAAGGATTGGCCAACATATGAACAGCTATTAGTTAAAGAGCAAGGTGATGCAGTGGCGTAGCGTGGGGGGTGCAGGGGGGGCTGGCCGCACCGGGCGCAACATCTGGGGTTAGGGCAAATCCACGGGTTAGGGGGCGCAAATCCACGGGTTAGGGGGCGGAAATTACTTGCCTTGCCCCGGGTGCTGACAACCCACGCTACGCCACTGAGGTGATGCAAGATTAAAACCCTATGAAGAAATTAAGAATTACTGTAATAGTTGGCTGCAATATTACCAAGTAGCGCACCATTTTAAAGAAGATGAAAAAATTGGATTTGAACAGAAAACATCAAAATTACAAAGCGAACTCCTACAACCAAAGAGACTAATATCGAGAATGTTTAGTTTACTCCTGGAATGGGAACTGAAAGATGAAATAATAAAAGAAACAATGATAAAATGGCCACAAACTCTAGGCCAGACAATTCACCTAGCTAGATGGAGAACCGATATAAATTTTACAGCTTGCAATTTGATAAAAGAAAATATAATGAAGATGTTTTACCGCTGGTATCTCGCTCCAGTAAAATTAGCAAGGATTTATAAAAAAAACACACACAATCAAATCTCTGCTGGAAATGTAAATCAGAGGTAGGGACTATGTACCATATGTGGTGGGGGTATAAGTGGTCAAAAATTTTGGACATCAGTACATGAAGAGCTTAAAAAGATATTCAAGAGTTCAATTTCTAAAAAGCCGAAAGCATATTTGCTGGGCTTAATAACTAGTGACATCCCCAAGGACAAAAGGAATGTATTTCTTTACGCAACAGCAGCGGCCAGATTATTAGTGGCTAAAAATTGGAAAAAAGAAAAAAACACCACAAATATCAGAATGGAGAGCTAAAATCTGTGAATTTGCTGAGATGGCAAAATTAACAGCAACAATTAGGGGCTGCTCAAATCAAAAAAATCAACAAAGAGTGGGAGTGCGAAAAGGGATATATAGAAAGATTAGGATTTAGAGCTTAAATTTAATATGCAATAGGTAAACCACAGAAGGAAACAAGACGTACTATAATATATATGGAATAATAAATATAAACTTTGGTTAACACAATGAGGAATAATATTGTGTAAAGAAGATCACACATGAGTGAAGGGAAGTAACGGGTTTGGGGGGAGGGAGGTATTGGGGTGCATCTGGAAAACTATCAAGGATATAGGTTAAAATGATGGAGTCTAAAGAAGGAGAATAATATTAATGAAGAGCAAAACAAGGGATTTTGTGAAAAATCTGGCACAATTGAAAACATGAGATATGCTCTTGACTGTATTTGGGTTATTATGATTGTAAAACCTTCTGAGGTTAAGACTGTATAAAATTATTATTATTATTATTATTATTATTAATAATAATAATAATAATAATATATATTTAAAAAGTGCTTGGGCATGTGTATAAAATAATACTGTATGTCATTTTAGCCATCTACACACACACACACACACACACACACACACACACACACACTTTAATGGTAAAGTACCAGTGAATAGAATTTAAGTTAGCTAAGGTGATTACATCTAGAACCAAACACCATTTCCCTATAAAGCAGCTGCTAAATTCGGGGTTAGCTGTAGCCTTAACTCAGGTGTGGGGAAACTTTGGCCCTCTTCAGATGTTGCTGGACTACAACTCTCATCATCCCTGACCATTGCCCATGCTTTCTGGGACCGATGGGAGTTGTAGTCATCAACATCTGGAGATGTTTCTCACATCTGTTTTAATTGATGTGAGATCATTTCCATAGTTAAGATTTCCCAGATCTTGTCTTATCTTCCCTTTGATAGTTGGAGGCTTTTAATTCTCCTCCCCCCATTTTCTTGCAATTCTTAGTTTCAAGAGAAGTTTCTGTGGAGGGAGAAGTTTCTCCTCCTTGAGGGAGGAGAAACAAATCTACAGCCCCATAGATTTAGGGAACAAATTAAATAATTATTTGAATCTGGCCAATATATATATTGGACCCAATATTACTGTTGGCTGTTTTAGCACCTGAGAACCACGCACCTTTTATACAGCTTCTGTCCTGCTGGGTCAGGCCAAAGGCCCAATTAATCTAGCATCCTGTTATCACAGTGAGCACCCAAATGCCTGGATGCAATCATCACTCCCCCCACTTGTGATTCCCAGCAACTGGCGTTCAGAGGTAAGGAGCATAGTCATCATGCCACTCCATTCTGTGCTGGGAGAAGCTACTCCTGGTGCAATTCTGCCTTCTATGCACCTCTTAAAGGCACAGGGCCCTTTGCAGAATACGGCTCTGGCAAAACAAACTCACTGAGCAATGCTTATCCTTATCTTGTATTTGGCACACTGCAACTTGAGCGCTCAATCATACGGAGATGATAAAGAGTCAGTCTTATCATAGTTATTGCTGGTCTACCTTTGCCTTTTTTTGATTGCTCATAACTTGTTGTCATCTGTGGCTTTTGGACCCTAATGAAGTTGAATGTCTATTTCCTTGCATATCCTAAGCTAGAAACTCTTCTCCATCATTTTTTTTTGGTGCAGAGACATTCTAGAGATGCTTGAATAGATCTCCTATCACTTTCAATTTCTTTTTTAAAGTATCTTGAGCCCCTTCAAAATATATCAGGACTATGGACCAGAGGGAGAAGGGGTTACCCAGAAGGTTGCTGGCCAGTAACTCCTAAGGTACCCATGGAAGGTCTTCCTTAATGGTGCAGATAGAGTTGCTTTCCATCAGGAAAATATTGCAGGGAAAAAGGGATAAAACACCTCTCCTCCAGTATGCCACAATCTCGTCCAAACCAGGGTAATCCCCACCACGATTGTTTTTTAAATAGATGTTAAAAGATGGGGAATCCAATCACATCTTTAACAAATGTCTCATCTCATTTGGCCCATCCTCCTCCTCCTCCTCCTTTTAAAGCCAACCTTCCAACTCTACAATTTGATGAGTCTATCAAAGTCACCTCAACGTAGTTCCAATTGCAGCTGGGATGACTGTCCAGCTCCAGGTGTGTAAAATTGAGGATCATTTTTTCACCGGGTGGTTGTCGGATGATGTAGATACATTGCCTGTTGTTAAGGTAAGGATTGGGCCAGTAGGGGGACATGAGAACCCCACTGCTGCCTGTATAGTTTCCACCACAGTTGGGATCCGCTGCATTGAGGAAAAAGAAAAGGTTACTCAAAACAGCATCTGTTTGCCCTGTGAAGAGCCGCAACTGAAGAGTATGCAGAAACACACTTACCGGTTGATGTTGTATATGTGATATGGAAGCCTCTGTCACTATTAGAACCATCGGAATGGAAATGAACAAAGCCATATGGGCCAGTGGTTTGAAGAGGAGGTGGCAACATAGAGCTGCAATATCTTCCAAGGAGGGGATCTTGAGGGAGGAGACCATCACGAATCTAAATAAAAGCACAAATCCACATATTCATATCATGTTACACACACATGGACTTTATGGGGTGGACTTAATCCAATTTATAGTAGCCCCAATGAAACCTGGTTAAGTCCCATTGATTTCTTGGGTCTGCTCTAAAAGCATGACTAAGGCCACATTCGCGCCATGCATTTAAAGCACTATGATACGACTTTAAAGAGTCATGGCTTTCCCCCAAAGAATTCTGGGAGCTGTCAGTATAGCATCTACAGTGGTACCTTGGAAGTCAAATGGAATCCGTTCCAGAAGTCCGTTTGACTTTCAAAACATTCGAAAACCAAAGCACGGCTTCTGATTGGCTACAGGAAGCTCCTGCAGCCAATCAGAAGCCGCGGAAGCCCTGTTGGACATTCGGCTTCCAAAAATAGTTCGCAAACTGGAACACTCAATTCTGGGTTTGCGACGTTCTGGAGCCAAAACGTTCAAGAACTAAGCTGTTTGAAAACCAAGGTATGACTGTATTTGAAGTTGACATTTATTTAAGCTGCTTATCTGGACAGCTGGAGTCTTTATGCAGGTGTTTGACAAAATAATGGTTCAAATTGGATTATACTGGCCTATCAAGGAGAATTACCTCTCCCCACATATGGCAAAGTTTCTAATTTTTAAGTGTTTTCGACTGCCGTTTTATGCACACTTATCTGGAAGTAAATCCCATGGACCTCTGTGGGACTTACTTCTGAGTAGAAATGCATAGGACTGCAGCAGTAATCTTCTATCCAAAGCATCTTGTGTTATGAATAACATTTTTCTTCTAACAGATTTTACCTCCAGGTAGTCCTGGCTGCAATTATCATGGTGCTCAAGACTCAGTGTGCCAAAAGCAAACGTGATGAGGAGGCTGGGATTGGTCGAGATGATCCAGTAGCAATCCTTGTTGGGAGGGTAGTTACCAGGATAGCCAGGTGAATTAATTGAGCCGTAAGTACCAGTCAGCTCACCACCACACACTAAGGGGGAGACAGAAAAACTGGGGATTCTTATTTACATTTTCACCACAGGGAGAAAAGCCACTTGTCCTACTTTGAAACAGACAGCCCTCTGTTTGTGAGAGGGCAGTCCTCTGTTTGAAGGGCTGTCTGTTTCAAGGTAAAGTACCAGAAGGGTATCAAGAGCAGGACCCTGGATGCTGTCCCTTGATGGACAGCAGTCACACAGGTCACCATCTTCCTCTCTCTGGGGAGTTGAATCACATTTCTATTCATCTCACCAGAGTGGGGAAGACAGTGACCAAGTGACCTGTGTCACTAAATTTGCTAATTGTTGGTAAATTTGCATCTAGAAATGGAAATTAGCACAGGCACTCTTTTCTCTGCACATTTGTGTCCTCGTATGTCCTCTTTTTTTGGTGGAACATAGTGGCGTATTTCCTCTTTCTTCAGTGATGAATATGTGGCCACTCTAACCACAAGTCATGTGCCCTGAAAACCAGACATCTCAAGACTTCTTGCACCAACCTGGGATGGCATTGTAGCTATCAGAATAAGCTCTGGAGCATATGATTTTTGAGGGTGCCTGAAATCCTTGAGTAAGGACTCAAATACCCTGGGAAGTAAAATGTCCCAGGGTCATATACACCCAGAGTACTCTCAATGACATCACTAGGTTGTGGGTTGTTTTTTGTTTTTAAAGAAAACACCTATGCACTGCTGCCCATTCCAATATAAACCAAGTGACATCACCCTTCACTTCATATTCCGCTTATAGGTAGAGAGTAACACATGTGTTAATCATATATGACAGACACAAGGCTTCCATGTTATTTCCAAACAGGGAATGCATAATATGTGACGTTTTCCTAAAGCAGCAGAATTAGAAGCTATGCATTTTGCTTGGAATTAGTAAACTATTCAGCTGTGAACATAACTAGCTTTTTTTAAAAAAAAACTATTTTAAAACAAATGTTTTCAAAATGTGGACTGCTGTCTTCAGCTCTGCTTCGTTCAGGGCTCGTCCACACAGGAGTTTAATGCAGATTTGAAGCTGCATGTGTCTTAATCCCCATCCCACCCCCAGCATTGTCCGAATGCCATGCTTCTTATCTAGCTGGCAGCCTGTACTTCCCCAGCATTAAATTTGTAGTTTCCCAATTCAGGGATAACCTGATAAAGGAAGTAAAGCTACATGTTACCGAACTCTGGATTGCAATGAAGTGCATTGTGTGTTGGTACCTACATTAAAAAACCTGTCTTAAAAAAAAACCACACAACTTTTGAATTTTAAATATATATGTCTACAGGCACAGCTAAATAAATAGCTGCACACATGCCCACAACAGACTTTAGGTTTCCAGAAGTCATAGAGTGGGGAAGTACTAATTGAGGGGAGGGAAGAACAGCACTCAGCACATGCAACTCATCAAGCAACGCTCAGTAATGTGGTAGGGAAACTTCAAGGCAGATTCCAGAGACATACAATTGAAAGGGCTCAAATGTGGGCAATGGCACACATGGGAAAATTGACTCCCATCTGCATTAATGCCCTAGTGTTGCGGGCACAGTCTTACTCATTTTCATGCACCACCATCTTACCCGGCTGCCGGGACTCCCAATGAACTGTAAACCCTCGTGCATTCATCATGTGGTCAGAGTGGAGCCAGAAATACAAAGAGTTATGGCTGCTGAAAAGCTCTTCTGGGGGAGAAGACCCACAATATTTCCCCAGCAAGTTTGCTGAAGCCGACTCTCCATCGTGAATCTGGAGAAAGCCTGACCTGCAGCTGATACTCTCCTCCAGCTGGAAGACTGGAAATGTGATGCGCAGGATCTAGCAGGAAAGAACAGAGAGATTCATTTAATTTGCTTGTTTTTTTTCTATCCGTGGACTATGAGAGCCTAGGCTGAAGGATGATTAGATATTGTTTATACAGTTACACTGTGCAGATTAGATAGCACACCTGTCCACACAGTCATATGTTTGCCAGAACATCTGGAGGTGCTCTATATAATTTCCTGACAAACCCCAGAGCAGGCAAAAGGATTAGCTATTGCTAAAGGTCAAAGGAAGAGATAAAGAGGTGGATATACACAGAAGTTGACCAGGGAATCTAATACCAGACGCTCCAAACTATTTTGGTAACCTGATAGCTATTCTGGATTTCATATTATCGCATTTCAATCGGGACACTGAATTCCTCCCAGAAGCTTGGGAGTCCCCAGACTGATCATTCCCCACTCCCACCCCTGCTTTAAATTTCCCAAAGACAGGACTGGTCAGGTTTCAGGCTTGCAGAATCTACATTGATTTATACTAGAACTCCAGGAGACATGAATCAGACCCAGGTGAAAAAGAAAGACCCTCAGAATAAAGCCAAGAAATAACCGAACAGAACTGAGATGCCATCTTCACAAACATCTGCTTCTGGTTCCCCCACTGCCCCAGTTTTCTTCATAATTTGGGGTGGGGTAGTCATTTTGTTGCTGCCATTGTTAAACAACAGAGTCAGAATTCCTTGTCGATCTACTTCCACCCAAAGATCTACCTTCTGGACTCTCTTGCCCTAAGTTTTTTTTTTTGGTTTTTTTTTTTTTTTTGCTGTTATGCCCTTTCACCCCCAGGTTGTGCAGCTCTTACCTTGTTGTTTGTAGTCCGAACCACCCAAGCGCAGCTGACCGGCTGATTATATTGCTCAGTGTGATTAAGGTAGCTGAATGAGCCTGACAGGCCTGAAAGTGACCCACCACACGCTGCAGTTATGGAAAAGAGTAAGTAAGTTAATATCAGAAGTTCCTTGAAGGAAATGAGAAATACCTATCAGGATACCTAAAAGATCATCTCATCTCTTACCCAACTAGTCACTGCCCTCTGCAGGAGAAGACCTCCTGTAGATATCAGGTCCCTTCTGTACAATGAAGAAATAGGGTCTTTGGTGTGGTGGCACCTGACCTTTGGAATTCCCTCCACTTACATACCAGACAGGTGACATATCTATTGCCTCTTTGGTGCCTGTTGAAGAGCTTCCTTTCTCAACAAGCTCTCTTCAACAGATCAAAATACAGTATTTGGCCCTCATCTGCACTTCTGAGCACAATTCAAAGTGTTGGTGATGACCTTTAAAGCCCTAAACAGCCTTGGTCCAGTATACCTGAAGGAGCGTATCCACCCCCATCACTCAGCCCGGACACTGAGGTCCAGCTCCGAGGGCCTTCTGGAGGTTCCCTCACTGTGAGGAGTAAAGTTACAGGGAAGCAGGCAGAGGGCCTTCTTGGTAGTGGCACCCGCCCTGTGGAACACCCTCCCATCAGATGTCAAGGCAATAAACAACTAGCTGACTTTTAGAAGACATCTGAAGGCAGCCCTGTTTAGGAGAGTTTTTAATGTTTGATGTTTTATCGTGTTTTTAGTATTCTGTTGAGAGCTGCCCAGAGTGGCTGGGGAAACCCAGCCAGATCGGTGGGGTATGTATGTATGTATTAATAATAATAATAATAATAATAATAATAATAATAATAATAATAATTACAACATTTAAAGCAGTATTATACCATTTTAAACAGTCATGGCTTCCACAAAAGAATCCTGGGAGCTGAAGTTCTTTAAGGGTGCTGAGAGTTGTTAGGAGATGCTTATTCCCTTCACAGAACTACAATTCCCAGAGTTTCCTGGGAAGAGATATTGATTGTTAAACCACTGTGAGAGTTGTAGCTCCGTGAAAAGAACAAGGATCACCTGGCAGTTCTCAGCACCCTTGCGGTCAAGCAGGGATGCAGAGATACACTGTACAGTCTGAAAGCTGCTCCGGACAAGAAGCCAGGTTCAGGTAAGCAGCTTTAAGGATTAGTTGGAATTCTGTTTCCCACTGATCGCTGCTAAGCTGACAGCTGCAGTGCTACCCTCTTGTACACCTGCAGTGGGTGGAGCTATAGCGCATCAAAGAACAGGCAACAGCTTCCTTCTTCAGACAAACTGCCACAATGGCACAGATCACAAGGCACCCACATCCCACTGCTAGAGCCTGCCGTTTAGGATTTCTGAGTGCTTTATGACGTTCATTTATGGTGCACTTACCTTGTTGGGGTGTCTGGCATTGAGGTCCAGTCCAACTGCTTGTACATTCACAAGAGTAGCCATTCACCGCATCGGTGCAACTTCCTCCATGCTGGCAAGGATTGCTGGAGCACTCATCAATGTTTTCTGTACAGTTGGCACCCGTCCAGCCAGGATGACACACACAGTTGTAGCCAGAGACTGTAGTCTGCAGACATGAAACCAAACAAAAGAGAAACCAAACACATATGAGTCTACTACTACCATAACCATATGAGTCTACTACTACCACCATATGCTTTTAACATAGCAATGAACACTTACAAGACACACTCCATTTAGACAAGGGTTTTGGGTTTGGCAGATAGTGCTCAGTGCAACACATCCACTGGGGCCGTAGCCACTCCCAGTGTATCCAGGCGGGCAGATACAACTAGGCAAAAGGCCTGCAAAAAAAGAAGAGGCAAAATAATCAAAGCTATGAATGTAATCATAATTTGATATTAATCATGTTGAACATCCCTGTTTCAAAGGGCTGCTTTATCAGCAGCAAAATCTTCAAATGATCCATTGTAGTTGGTTTTTTTAAGTTGTGACTTATAAATAATTTAAGATGCAGCCCTCTGATTTAAGTCAGTTTACTTAAACTAGCCTGGTTTGAAACTCATACACTCAAGAGAAATGGCAATGCCTGTAACCAACAATTTAAGCAACGGAGTAAAATAAAAGCCCTATTTTTTAAACAACAACAACAACCTTGATGTAGGCAATATTTTCCGGCTGTTTAGTCAAGCAAAAGCTGTTATCGGGATTAAGTGCGTAGTGATGTTTGGGGAAAATCCATTTCAATTATTAGGCTAAATATAATGGCTTGTTTACTCAATCCTTTTTTACAGGGATTAGCCCCAGTTAAAAATCTGATTCAATTACAAAGCATTGAAATTCCTGATGTGCCGGATTAGAGTGCCTGTGCTTGTTATTTTACTGTAGTATTGGGGGAGTTCAGAGGGCATCATAGCCCTGCCCCCTACATGTTGGTGAAGCCCCCAGTGCCCGGCATCCGTGCCAGGGAGAGGAGGAAGGAGTCAGAAGATTGAAGTGGGGAGCTGACAGGCACTCAGTTCCCCTTGTGATTGGTCCCTTAACCTGAGAGGGGTCTCCTCTCGTCCAACAGTGTGCTCATGAACAATGCATTATGGATAGAGATTTGCATGTACATGTATTAGTAGCAGCAGCAGCAGCAGCAGCAACATCAGTATTTAAATTTCTATCCCATCCTTCCAAAATAACTCAGGGCCGCAAACACCAAAGTGGTGAAATAATACTAAAAAATAGAATAAAAAACATATTTAAGAACAATTAAAAACTTTCAAAATATTTAAAGGCATCAAGCACATCATTATATTAGGCATTGTTTTAGATATCATCCTCATGTATAAATTATAATAAAGTTAGCTCTAGGACAGCATACTGAGAAGGCACATAGTTCTCCCCACTCTGGGCAGACAAATTGTAGTTCTATTTAAATTATACCCATTATTTCTCAGTTTTAAATAGAAATACCATTTGTCTTACCAGAGCCAGGAGTTCAAAGCTGCAGGATTTGTTTCCAGCCTCTTGCCTTTTATCTTCACAACAAGCTTTTGAAGCAGGTTCAGCAGAAGCAGAATGGGTGTGAGAGAGAGATCACATACACACCATACTTTTAAAGCACAGGGTTTCCCCAAAAGAATCCCGGGACCTGTAGTTTTACCCCTCGCAGAGGTATAATTCCCAGAACCCTTAACAAACTACAGTTCCCACAATTATTTTTCAGGAAAACTAGTGCTTTAAACTGCCTCAGCCCAGTATACCTGAAGGAGCATCTCCACTCCCATCGTTCTGCCTGGACACTGAGGTCCAGCTCTGAGGGCCTTCTGGAGGTTCCCTCACTGCAAGAAGTGAGGTTACATGGAACCAGGCAGAGGGCATTCTTGGTGGTGGCACCCACCCTGTGGAACGCCCTCCCATCAGTTGTCAAGGAAATAAATAACTGACTTTTAGAAGATATCTGAAGGCAGCCCTGTTTAGGGAAGTTTTTAATGTTTGATGTTTTATTGTGTTTTTAATATTACATTGAGAGCTGCCCAGAGTGGCTGGGGAAACCCAGCCAGATGGGTGGAGTATAAGTATATCATTATCATCATCATCATCATCATCATCATCATCATCATCATCATCATTATCATTATTTTTGGCTGTGACCAGTGACAGGCCCAAGACCACCCAATGCACTTCATGGCTGAGTGGGGATTTCAACCAGGGTCTGTTTATCGTTAACCCAGTGTTCTGTTCCACCACACTATGGTTCATCTCCCAACCCCATACAAAGCAGGATGAGGATGAGGATGGTGGTGATTTAGCAACAGCATTACCTGATATACTGGTACATGCAGCGAGTGGATGACAACCTCCGTTGTTTATTGAGCAAATATTAACCTGGGTGCACACTTTCCCATCTCCTTCATAGCCTGGTTTGAATAAAACGGCAATTTTATCAAGTTGCAGTGTCATATGATAGCAAACATGTGTTAATACTGTCAAGCCGTTGAAAAGATGACAAAGAACAGTGACAAATGAAGCCAGAGGCAAATTTTTCCCCAGTTTCATCATCCAAGGAAGGCTTGTTTGGGTCTCCTTGACATTAGCACAAAGCCTGTCTATTTTAATATAGCTTATAAATCAGCAGAAAGTTGGGCAATCCAAGTCTCATGAGCTGGACGATATCATCAGCCGTTGCACTTGGTTCTGCAGCAACTTCCCTAGATCTCTGCCATGTGACGGGTTCCTGTAACAGCCCCAGATGCAATGGGAGTGGTTGGTGCAAGCCAGATGTAAGCTGACATCCCTGTGGGGCCAGGCTCCATTAAACTTTCCCAGAAACAAATCACTCAAAGGGGGGGGGGGAATGATAGACTTCCTTCCCACGGACTGGCATTTTTAGTTTCTATTTCTCATTTTTTCCTGTCTTAAGTTTGGTTCTCCACTTTTCCTCCTCAGTTGGCAATTAAAAAAAAAAGTCCCCCTCAAAATCCACCAGCATTTTAATGCTAATTTATCCTAAAACACATGTGTTTGTAGGGAATTTTTGCCTAAAACACACATTTTTGCAAAGCGATTCCCCTTAATAGAATGCATTTTGTATATTACTTTTCACTGATGTATGTGTGTTTATGCACACTCTACTGCAGTATATGCCTTTTTGTACACATTGCTTGGTGGGAAAACTCAGGAGAACATATCAAGGGGACAGAGAACGTTGTGCTTTGTAGATCTGGAAAAAGCAGGGGGGGGTGGACACCCCACACACACACACAACATGAGCTTAGCAGGTAAGAGGGAACTGGAAATGGCAACAGCAGAGTACATGTTTCATAGCGTTAAGAAACTCCAGGGTACAAAAAGAACCTTAATAGCCACTTCACCTATCCTTGCTAGATCCTCTAGCAATGCACGATCATCCGCATTACAGTGTGTGTCACAGGCAGAAAGCAAACATGATGTGCCTTCATACCATTTCCTGGACCGTATGCAAGCAGAATCAAAGTGCTTCACATTTGTTGGATAAGCCAATGCATTTTTTCTCAGCTGTCCAACTGAATGCAATGAGAATTGCAGCCTAAAATGCTCTCAGGAGACTCAGGGAAGTCCACTGCTTTCAAGTAAGGAAGGAAATTCGCAGAGTTTCCTACCCAACCTGAACAGGGATAAAAGTCCTTTACAGTCTCAAAGACTGTGATCAGTTTTGCTCTGCATCACAATGGAATTTGCTTTTTTTGATAAAATCCCTATAAAACCTCGCAGTCTCATAATAAATGACATAATTACAACCAGGTGAAGAAAACTATCGAACCTTTCCATTCATAATGTATTTTTCTTTCTGCGGGTAGCTGAAAGAGGGCAGGTTCTCAATAACAGGTTTGACCAATTTGCCAGATATTATTGAGTAGGTACTGCAGCATCAAGGTCTACAAAACAGCAAAGCTGAAACCGATTGAGAAATACAGAGGACGTCCATTGTTTACCTGGTGGGCAATAGCCGCAATGGAAGGAGCCCATGGTGTTGATGCACCGAACCATTGGGGCAGTTGAACAGCCTCCATTATCTATCTCACATTCGTTAATATCTTGGCAGGTGTAGCCGTTTCCTTGCCAACCTATGGAAACAGAAAGCTGCATGATACGGCTGGCCACTGTGATGGAGCAGATGGGCCTCTGGCCTGATGCAGCAGGACTCTTTCTATTTCCTTACTCACCTGATGGACAAGGACCGCAGGAGTAAGAGCCTGGATTGTTTTGGCACTGCACAGGAGGATCCAGAGAGCAGGGCGGTTTAGGGAGGCTACACTCATCGATGTCTGCAGTGCAGGCAGGACTCCCTGGCGGCGCCATCCAGCCAGCATCACAGATGCAGCTGTACTTGGGCTGCCAAGTTAAAACAGGGCCATCATGAACATGCCAGTGCAAATGCCACTAGAGGAACTGCTCCTAATAAACCTTTTGCACTATTGCTAATTTCAAGCCAGGCTTGCAGCCGCGTGGTGATTTGCCTTTACAGAGCCCCATTTCAATTATGGTCTGTGTTCTTTCCCCAAGCTTGCTCTCCTCTACTAGCAGCAGAGGCTTAATGTGCTCCAGTTAAAGGGAACCTGTAATTTAATCATAATAAGCCAGAGAATGACCAGTAATCATGAAATCAGCCTAAATATAATTAAATTCAGTGAGCACAACCTGGTAGTGTATCATAAGACTGATGCAAACACAACCATCTGCAAATAAACTTGGCTACTCTGTCTTTGGAATACTGTGGGTTGTTATGCTTTGGGGGAAATTCACAAACAAAGGTTATTCATTCACTGACAAAATGCATTTAAAGGGATTATTTAAAGGGAAATGCTATTTAGGGATGGGGGCAGTTCTTTAACTCTCACGTGCACTTATTATGTAGTAGTATGTGCAGAAAATTGCCTCTGGGGACTGTGTGATCTCAAACAAACCCACCCTAGGAACGATGCATACTGGTTGCTAGGGGAAAGGAAGGGCAAACTGCAGATATTCCAAGAACTAGAAAATAAAGCAGAAAAGTGCACTAAAGTGCACTAACGGGCAGCAGTATTCCTATTGCCTGATGTCCAAACACCTGTTGCAGCTCTAACTCAGCGGATAAAAAAGTGGGAGCAACTAGGCTTGTTCATCTCACAGAAATTGTTCAGGAGGCTACATAACTTTCTTTCTAGGAGGGCTAGATCGGCTCTCTTTGCTTACCTGACCAGGTTGCTCCCTGTTTCCATCAACACAGAGCCCATGCCCACAGAGAGCTGGAGATCTCCCTTGGCAGTCATCAAATTTTGACATGCAGTGAGGTCCATAAGTTTCTGGTGTACAGGAGCAGCTTTCAGAGGAAGAATGAAATAACATTGTAACACCCTGCCACGTGTCTAAAGTCTGTCCTTAACCTGTCAAACATTAACCAGTTTCATGCTATGAGTTACGATGTCTTAATTTCTACACTTTTATCTGATCTGCAGCATCTCCTGCAAGTTCCAAAGACCTCAGGAGCCCAGTAACAGTGTGGCAGCCTCTCTTCTGGAAAAGAGCTTTCCTGTTGAGATATGACAGGTGCCCTCTGAAAACAAATGAAGACGTTCCAACAGGTGATCCCAACAAGATAAATGGGCCTCTACCATGGGTGCCTTTTTAAAAAAAATAAAAAATACATCTGCTAATTTTTGTGTTGATTTAGAAAAGTTTTTAGCTGTTTTGTGGTACATTGCATTGAGATGTGTGTGTAAAATGCAAGAATTAACAGTAAGAATGTCATGCTTTTTTTAAGTGAAGGAATTTATGAGTCATCAGAGTATTCTACGTGAGTTCCTTGACTTGCATCAAAGTTTTTCTCTACTTTGTAACATCTAGTTAACTTGGCTAGTGTTTGGATCTAGAGCCTGCCTTGCTTTCATTAACCTAAAGCTATCCCCTCCATTTCCAGTGTTTCAACTGTAAGTGGTATTCCTTTTGTAGCCAGAAAAAACACCCCCCCACACACACACATTAGATGGAGCTATCAGCAGGTTTGGGGTGACTCCAAGGTCTGCAGAAGCACACAAATTCTTTGGGGGGGAAGACCTAAGGGGAGAAGCTCCTCAAAATAGTTCAATGAGGACTGAGCATACTCAATGTCAACAGAATGCTAGTGCTAGGGATGGAAAACTGAGTGGGGTAGATAGAAAAGAATGGCTGGAATCCTGAACAGCAGCAATCCTCAATGCAACATTTGGTTGCAGGTCCACATACCATACAGAGAAAAAAATAAAGAGTAGACAGGCAATCAGGGGATGAGTTATACTGAGAAATATTATGCAACTCTGCTTGGTTGCTAAACAACAACCCCACCTGTCTCCTTCTTGGTTAGTTGACTTTAACAATAACAACAGAATTAACCCTTAAGCTACACAGAGAATGATCTCTGCTGTTGCACTCCCAACAAACTGCAAACAGGCAAAACACTGTGCCAAACTGAATAAGAGTAAAACAGTTGTAATCCCCTCCCTGGTCTGGGAGCCAGTACCATCACATGTTTGCACTAAGACATGATTTGGCTTAGCGTTCCATGCAAACAAGGTCGCTATATAAAGCAAATGAAGCTTTTTAACTATACATTTACAGTTACATTTCATTGTACCTGTAACTGTATATGCACAGATCCCCGTTTCACTGGTAGCCAGAAGTCCAGATTATTAACTTTTCAGAGTGTTCCACGTTCCATTAGCTGGTTGACTTGATACATTAAAAGCAAGCAAAGCTAGGTTACTGAGCGCAGCCTCCAGTGAAGTGGTACTGATTAACTCAGATTTCAAAGCTTTAATGCTTGACTACCCCCTACCCAACTGTAATGAAGCAATGGCTTGTCTTTTAACAGATTGTTGATTTCAGACAGTGGGACTTATTTCCTGGAAAAACGTGTTCAGAATCAGAGCGCTAGACTCTGTAAGCACAAAGCATCTTCCAGCCTTCCCCCAATCTGGGGAAGATAAAACAAATCGCCCGGTTTAGAAGAAAAAGAACATTTGGTTGGCACTTCACAAAAGTGACCACAAGTCTCAGTGATTAGTCATGCAGACTTCAAAACACCAAGTTCTGCACCGATAGAACTCCCTGAGGTGGTATAAAATGATATTATATTTTATCTATTTGAATAAGATATTAATTTATTACTACCGTCATGCTGTCCAGATCAAAGCTTTAGAAGCCAGAATGTTCAAAAAGATCAGTTCCATAACAATCTCAACAGAGCAATGAATGAAGGAATTGTTGGTCACTGTTTTCCATTTCTGGTCATTAGTTTTTTCTGAAACATTGCTTTGAATTGAAATGAAATGTGACCCTGTTAAGAAAATGCCAGATAGAAAGCAAGAATAATATTTTCTTAACTAGGAAGGTGAGCTCTTTGATATCATCCCTATGGTACTTTTTGGTGGACAAAACATTTTAAGAGTGTCTCCACCCCCATCATTCTGCCCAGACACTGAAGTCCAGCGCCGAGGGCCTTTTGGCGGTTCCCTCACTGTGAGAAGCAAAGTTACAGGGAACCAGGCAGAGGGCCTTCTCGGTAGTAGTGCCTGCCCTGTGGAACACCCTCCCACCACATGTCAAGGAAAAAACAACTACCAGACTTTCAGAAGACATCTGAAGGCAGCCCTGTTTAGGGAAGCTTTTAATTTCTGAAGGACTATTGTATTTTAATATTTTGTTGGAAGCTTCCCAGAGTGGCTGGGGAAACCCAGCCAGATGGGCGGGGTATAAATAAATGATGATGATGATGATGATCTCATTTATTTTCAAATAGGGCATTTCATATGTTGAATCTGATGAAACAGGCTGTACTCCAGGTGACCAAATGAAGCTGACATACTAGGTAAAAGGTAAAGGTAAAGGACCTCTGGATGGTTAAGTGTTGTTGCGGGGGGAAATGGGATGTCCCAGTTTTTCTGGGACACTTGGAAGTCATTCAAGTTGGTAGCCATCATTTCTTGCTGCGGAACCAAATTCTAGGATTTAACTATGTGCTATGTGAAGTACTTTCCTTCTCTACCCACCCACCCTCTCCGTCACACACACGGTGGAAAAGGAGCAAATTCTCAGAGGGTCTGATTGGCAAGCAAGAGAGAACTCACAGTGTCCAGAGTGAGATGGGTGACACTTCAGGAAGGTTCTTGTTTTTAATCTTATGTGTGCACAGACGAAGAAGTGGACTAAAGAATAATCAAATCAAAATCAAGAGTTGCCCTGAACTAATTTGTGTAAAAGCTTGCAAGCTTTCCAAAGCACAAGGAATGCCAAGCAAATATTTGCAGAGGAAGGCATTTTGTGTGTGTGTGTGTGTGTGTGTGTGTGTGTGTGTGTGTTGTTATTCCAAAACCAAAATGCTTTGCAGAGAACTCTGGCATGCGGTCCCATTACACTGAGAAAGCTTCGTCAGGAAATTATGGGTGTTTTTACCAGCTAGCCATTTTTTAAGGAGCAGGACCTTAAAACAAGTCCAGGCTAGGAGGGCTGCATGAAATGTCAGCATGGGAAGGACCAGAGGTAAAAGGAGGTGGAGCAATGAACTTAAAATGTGAGCAGTAGGCTAGTTTTACACACACACACACACACACACACACACACACACACACACATATATATATATATATATATATATATACACACACACACACACACACCCTCCCTATCCTACTCCAGGCAAGCAATATGTATAATCAGAGTTCAAATATATATCCCAGCCAGGAAAAAACCTGTAGTATATTTGCTCTCTTGGCTTACCATACTGGGAACTGCTGAATCAGCTCTCAGGCAGTGTGTAGTTTAGGTTTAGTTCTTCATCGCAAGCAACAACCTGCTGCATGGTTTGTTCCCTCCATAAACTGTTTTATATTGAAAAGAGTTGTTATGAATTGCCTGAGTGGCCTCTTCTTTGTGATACTTTTTTAAACCACGCAAGGACAGGACTGACTCCAGCTACAAAAGCTGCTGCTGCTGCTAAAGGTGGGCAGCAGCTGCGGGCTGTTGATATCTCTTCCCATTAATCACTGGTCCTTTCCACACTTTTACTGTGCATTTCTTGCTCATTTTCTTAACCACAATAGTCTGCTTTTGTTGTTTTAGAAGTGGATTTGTTGCGACAGACCACTGTTTAATCTGCTTTTGTTGCGCAAGCCTAAATTTCCAGTATCCACTTGAATTCCTCCTGCAAATTGTGGTGATCTAGAGGCACTCTTTATTGTTGTATCTTGCATGTTCGTAGCACTCAGCAAAACTATAATGGACATCCTCCTAAGGACATTAGCAGGAGTTACTTACCTGTAACTACCTGGGGTATTTACACATGTTGCCCCATTCTGGCAGCCTAGAGGTGTCCCAGCGTAAATCTGACATTCATTAACATCAGCAGAACAGAATGGCCCCTGAAAACAGAGCGAAATTGAGCTTATTTCCTGAGTAAAACAGACACACAATGGGGTCCGCAGAGCCAATGTGATGATATAGAATTTCAAAAGACTGTAACGCAGCATCTGGTTGGCTTGCGGCAATACTGCCCTTCACAAACACTAAAACAAAACTCAGTTGTTCAGATCTCCCCTGCGTGTCCATGGAAATATAGCATGCTTTTATTTAATTTAAAGCATGGGGCCATTATAGTAGAAGCATGGAGCTTCTCCTTGGGGAGTGAAATCATGCACCATTAGCCCTCCAGCTCCTGATGCCAAATATGCAAAGGAGCACATGCTCTGCTCAAGGGGTTAATCTTTAGAGATCCATTTGTGTGCTGCCATAAACACAATACATCCTACTAATACAAGTGGTTCAGTTAAGCATCCATACTTGCCTCCCCCCTTCCTCTGCATGAATAAAATTTTAATTTTGGAACTTGCGAAACCCATGAATAAGATGATCAATGTTTAAATAAAAACCATTTCCACCTATGGTGCATTCCTCATCTGACAGGAACACAGCACGGAAAAAATGAAAAGGGTCTCCCTCTCTCTCTCTCTCTCTCTCTCTCTCTCTCTCTCTCTGTGTGTGTGTGTGTGTGTTTGTGTGTGTGTGTGTTGTGTGTGTGTGTTTGTGTGTGTGTGTTTGTGTATTATTATTTCTAACGGATTTGTCCTGTCTTTGCATCTGCAGAAAACAGCAGCAGGAGACTTTTTCAGGTGGTTCACAATTTAGCGGAACCACCTGCAACATCGGGGCCCAGTATGGGCCACATGTTCTCCTGCAATGATTTTGCAAAGTTTTTTGCAGATAAAATCGCTCAGATTCGGGAAGAAGTAGACTCCACCGTGGGAGCAGGGCCGGGGCGGGAGAGTGCTAGAGTTCTGTCTAGTCAAGTTGAGTGGGATCAGTTCCAATCTGTTACCTCCGAGGATGTGGACAGGCTGCTTGGACGAGTGAGACCAACCACCTGTCTCCTGGATCCTTGCCCATCCTGGCTTATAAAAGCTAGCCGGGAAGGACTGGGCGATGGGCTTCGTGGGGTGGTGAATGCTTCCCTCCGTGAGGGAGCCTTCCCAGACCCGCTGAAAGAGGCGGTTATTAAACCGCTTCTTAAAAAACCATCTTTAGATGCGGCCACGATGGCCAACTATCGCCCAGTCTCAAATCTTCCATTCTTGGGCAAGGTGATTGAGCGAGCGGTTGCCAAACAACTCCAGGCACGCCTGGAAGAAGCGGACCATTTGGATCCCTTCCAGTCGGGATTCAGGCCTCATCATGGGACTGAAACTGCCTTGGTCGCACTGGTTGATGATCTCCGGCGGGCTAGAGACAAAGGTGAGAGCTGTTTCCTAGTTCTGCTGGATCTCTCAGCGGCGTTTGATACCATCGACCATAACATCCTTCTGGACCGTCTTGAGGGGCTGGGAGCTGGGGGCACTGTCATACAGTGGTTCCGCTCCTTCCTCCTGGGCCGTGTTCAGAAAGTGGTGGTGGGGGATGAGTGTTCAGACCCCTGGGCTCTCACTTGTGGGGTGCCTCAGGGTTCTGTCCTCTCCCCCATACTTTTCAACATTTACATGCAGCCGCTGGGAGAGATCATCAGGAGGTTTGGGCTGGGTGTTCATCAGTATGCGGATGATACCCAACTCTACCTCTCTTTTAAATCAGAACCAGTGAGGGCGGTGAAGGTCCTGTGTGAGTGTCTGGAGGCGGTTGGAGGATGGATGGCGGCTAACAGATTGAGGTTGAATCCTGACAAGACAGAAGTACTGTTTTTGGGGGACAGGAGGCGGGCAGGTGTGGAGGATTCCCTGGTCCTGAATGGGGTAACTGTGCCCCTGAAGGACCAGGTGCGCAGCCTGGGAGTCATTTTGGACTCACAGCTGTCCATGGAGGCACAGGTCAAATCTGTGTCCAGGGCAGCTGTTTACCAGCTCCATCTGGTACGTAGGCTGAGACCCTATCTGCCTGCGGACTGTCTCGCCAGAGTGGTGCATGCTCTGGTTATCTCCCGCTTGGATTACTGCAATGCACTCTACGTGGGGCTACCTTTGAAGGTGACTCGGAAACTACAACTAATCCAGAATGCGGCAGCTAGACTGGTGACTGGGGGCGGCCGCCGAGACCATATAACACCGGTCTTGAAAGACCTACATTGGCTCCCAGTACGTTTCCGAGCACAATTCAAAGTGCTGGTGCTGACCTTTAAAGCCCTAAACGGCCTCGGTCCAGTATACCTGAAGGAGCGTCTCCACCCCCATCATTCTGCCCGGACGCTGAGGTCTAGCGCCGAGGGCCTTCTGGCGGTTCCCTCATTGCGAGAAGCAAAGCTACAGGGAACCAGGCAGAGGGCCTTCTCGGTAGTGGCGCCCGCCCTGTGGAATGCCCTTCCAGCAGATGTCAAAGAGATAAACAACTACCTGACATTCAGAAGACATCTTAAGGCAGCCCTGTTCAGGGAAGTTTTTAACGTGTGATATTTTACTGTATTTTTGGTTTTTATGGAAGCCGCCCAGAGTGGCTGGGGAGGCCCAGCCAGATGGGCGGGGTATAAATAATAAATTATTATTATTATTATTATTATTATTATTATTATTATTATTATTATTATTATTATTTGCTTTCCTCTCTTTACTTTTGTTGTTCTTATCCTTTCCTTTCTTTTTCTGATATTTCTGACTTCATTTTTTCTAGATATTATTTCGTTGTATTGTAAAACTTTAATAAAAAAATCTGCAAAAAGAAATAAAAAATACAGTAAGTATTAAAAACTATTGGACTGAATCACACATTAATGCTTCAGTAGGATTGTGTTATTGCAAATTTTAATGATGGGTGTTTATATTTTGATTTTGTGTAAGTGGTTTGTTTTTATTTTTTTTACTTTGTAAATGGCTTATTCATCCAGCAAGGCTCTTCTTCTTGTGTACTAAGTTGCTTAGCCAAAACATTGGCTCAGCTAACTCAGTACAGTGGTACCTCGGGTTAAGAACTTAATTCGTTCTGGAGGTCCGTTCTTAACCTGAAACTGTTCTTAACCTGAGGTACCACTTTAGTTAATGGGGCCTCCTGCTGCCACACCGCCGCTGCACAATTTCTGTTCTCATCCTGAAGCAAAGTTCTTAACCCGAGGTACTATTTCTGGGTTAGCGGGGTCTGTAACCTGAAGCATCTGTACCCCGAGGTACCACTGTACACTCACTGACACTGGTTTTCCAGGGGTTCAGATGGAGAACATTCACAGCCCTTACCTGGCGATGCTAGGGATTGAATGTGTGGCCTTCTGCAGATGCCCTATCACTGAACTACAGCCCTTCCCCTAATCGATAACACCATGTTTATATCCCTACATGCTTCTGTAAGCAATGCATTGATTGGGTCCTTTGCAGATGATGGCAGTA
The DNA here is from genome assembly GCF_027172205.1 of Podarcis raffonei. NCBI lineage: Eukaryota > Metazoa > Chordata > Lepidosauria > Squamata > Lacertidae > Podarcis > Podarcis raffonei. The sequence goes on along the minus strand of NC_070613.1, from coordinate 24,598,459 downwards.
GCAGTGATTGAACTTTACATATTGCATCAATTGGAAGTTGTTGAGCAACTACCTTACCTGCCAGTTGTTGGGGCAAAGACAGAAGAAGGCATCTAGCAAATCAATGCAGGTTCCAGAATTCTGGCAGGGATTGCTGCTACAGGCTTTTCTCAGGATAGTCTGGCACAAAACAAGGGCAAAAATAAACCCAGTCAGTTAGCGTTTATGACTTCGTTGGCACAATCTTTCTTAAATAACCTTCATAGTGTGTAGAGGACTTGGCTCTGCTTAGGTGCTCGCAAACAGCCAATTCAGAGAATAAACTTAATGGGTGCATAACAAAAGCTCTCCTTTTGCTTTGTCAATAGAAAACCTACAGTATTTCTCAGAAATAAGCATTAAAGTTTATTTACGAGGGCTGTCTGCTGACCCCAGCTGAACCCTGGATGCCTACATGAATTGGGCTGATTTGGGTCAACCAAGGATTCAGTCACAGGGTTGAGCCAGCCCTGGAACACCTGGTATCAGATCAGATCTACTCGGGGTGATCCAGGACTTTCAAAAGGGAGGCAGGAGGGTAGCAAGCAGAGGGGAGAAGGAGGTCCACACAACTATCCTGGATTGTGCCCTGCATCGGATTAGGGTATGCACACAGCCCTGATATCTTCATTCCATCAACACCACTTCACCTTTTGGGTTGTTGTTTTTTTTTTAGATACATTCATGCGTAGCCCAGGATTGAGCACGATTTATCTTCTTGCCACACTACTAAGATTTCTGACTACAGAACACTTTGGTTTCTTCCATAAAAGTACTCACCTGCTCAAGGCTTTGAAGTCTGCCTTCAATATTCACAATCTACAACAGAAATATAAAGACAAACATTTGGGAATAATAGCTAGACATTCCTGGAATAATAGCTAGGCATTATAATCAAGCGTAATGGGCAGGCTAAGAAGAAAGGGTGGAATTTCAAAGAGAATATATTTTCAGTACTGTTGTGTTCTCTGCACCACCACAAGCCGTGAAGAAGGTCCCTGGGCAGGGCTCTCCAGATCTGGTTTCATTGGATGAGATTCATGGCACCTTCATAGCATCTGCTTTATTTGCAAAACAGCCCATAATCCTACAAGACAGCAGACCCATTGTCCCACATCAGAACCCCAGAGAGATCTTGTACCCTCAAGGTGCCAAGAGTAGGCTCACAGATCTTTCTCTTCCAAAAAGCTTTTCACACCCACCCACACCCCTCTTCTCCAAGCTCTGATGAAGAATCATCACCTTCCAAGCACTCAGGAAAACGCCAGGCAAAAACATTCCTCTTTACCCAGGCCTATGTCTATTTAATAATCTATGGCCTGTGAAAGTGTGTTGTGGGGGGACTGCTATTATTATGATTGTTTTACTATTAGGCTGTCTGTCTGTATGCTTTTTACTATGCTTTTATAAGGTTTTTCTTGTTGATGTTTTGTGTTTCTTTCTTTTTTTATAAATTTTGATTGGAAATTTTATTTACAATATAACGTAAACCCCCTCACCCCCCAGTACAGAAATCCACCCTCATTAAACGTGAACATAATATACAATAAGCATAACATACAACAATACAAACAACCAAATAAAAGACTTCCTTTATTTTGTATCTGGCCTCCTTATTTACTTCTTATAAGCTGTTTTCTTTATGAATAATTATTAAGATTTTTCTAATTATAACTTAAATATACACAAAGTCTCCTGCAGACATTAATCGAAACAAGTCCAGGTATGTATTTTAGGGCACTGTTTTGTGAAGTATTCTCTGCATTTTTCCCATGCTTTTTGAAAATCTTGCCTCTGTTAATCTAGCCAATTAAATATACTCTAACAGTTTGTCTTGCCATTCCTTTTTTGATGTTTTGTGTTTCTAATGTTGTATACCGCCCTGAGATCTTTCCATAAAGGGCGGTATATAAATTGAATAAATAAGACTATAAGAAGCAAGAAATTATCAAACTAAATAGAAATTATTGTCAAATTAAAAAGAAAATACTTCCAAACTTCCAAACATACTTCCAGTAATGTGATATGAAGTAGCTGACATTAAAGCTTAAAAGAACATTCTCCTTCAGTTTACAAAACATGGTTTCATTTTTGTTAATCAGTAGCAATCGTGAACTCCTGTTCCTTGATTCCCAGGACTGTTACACTCCATGGTTCTTTGTCTTGTAACCTAAATCAGTGATTAGTGAAAGAAACATATTTGACTTAGTCATTTCTGAGTCTATTTCACAAAGTTATGTAAAACTCTGTAAAAAAGACCAAGAAACTCTTATATTTGCTTCTGAATAAATTCTTAGTCTATGAAATGTTTTCTGAAGACCTACAGCCAAAGCCACTTACATCAAGAATGAATTGACCATTGAATGTTTTCAAAAACAAGCCTAAAGAGATTAAAATGCTCTAATTCAGAATTTTATGTTTCTGCTCCCGCTATCTATATAGAGATACAGTTTTGTATATTGAATACAGAGCATTTAAAAAAAAGAAAACCATGATACAGAACTGTGCTTGTGTGATCTTCTGAACTCGAAGCAAAAACTCCAGACCACAGGATTGCGGGTTAAGCATTAAAGTACACATTTTATGTTTTCATATTTATGAAGGTATATCTAAACTATATATATATATATATATATATATATATATATATATATATATATACACACATAGCATTTTCCAAAAAACAATACAAGTTAAGTTAACTAAAGATCCCAAAGCTGCCAAAGCAATTCGAAAATTTGCTTAAAATAGAAAACAAAATGAAATATACTTAGATAACTACAGATCAATATCAATGCTGCAAATGAAACTAATGATTAATCCAAAAATAGTAAGATGGGGGCCAATCCCTCTGGTCTATTTACAGAAGTTGGACAGACTGGAAGCTGAATCCTATTTTAACAGTGGTGATGGCAACGTACTCCAACCACAACAGGCTCCCTGCAGGCAGTGCGCCATGCCTCCAGGATGCACGCCATGCTCCCCAGGATGCACACCAGCATGAAGCTCTTCCACTGGGTGCAGGACAGACCACATGGCGCGCACAGCCCAACCCACTGAATGTGGGCAGACACCATTGCCTACTTTGCTTGAGAGCCAAACTTGCTTTTTTAAAAAGAAATAATTTTTATTGGTTTCATTATACAACACCAAACATTAAAACAACAAAAAAGGCAATCAGAACACGAAAAAGTAAAGAGAAAAAAAAAGAAAAGAAAAGAAAAAAAGAAAAGGAAAAACAGTACATAACATAAGATACAAACAAATTAAACTTACAGTAATTAGATAACTAAATCACATAACAATAATTGACTTCCCTTCAACTCGGTTTTGGAATATATTACAATAAATTTACTATCTGCAGTTTCGTTTTCTTAAAACTCTTTACGTCACAAGCATTATATCGAGCCTACTGTGATTTTTAGGTTTTTTACATCTGTTTCAATATATGTCATAAATTTGTTCCATTCCTTATTAAACTTTGTACCATTTTGATTTTTTATTTTCTGTGTCATTTTTGCCAACTCTATATAGTCAAATAGTTTAGATTGCCACTCATTTATAGTTGGGATTTTTGCTGTCTTCCAATTTTGTGCTATTAGTGTTCTAGCAGCCACTGTTGCGTATTGGGAAAGTGTTTGGTCTTCCTTTTTAATTTCTTCTCCAATTATCCCCAAGAGGAAGGCTTCGGGTTTTTTTGTGAAGGTATATTTAAATATTTTTTTTAGTTCATTGTAAATAGATTCCCAAAACTTTCTAATTACCTCACATGACCACCACATGTGATAGAAATTGCCTTCCTTGATCTTACATTTCCAACATAATTTGTCCCCGGTTTTGTACATTTTATCTAATTTTACAGGCGTAATGTACCACCTGTACATCATTTTATACATATTCTCTCTAAGTGTTGTACATGCCGAGAATGTCATACCTTTGTTCCAGAGCTTCTTCCACTTATCAAATTCTATGTTGTATCCAATGTCTATTTTCCATTTCACCATTACTTCCTTTATTTCCTCATCCTTGGTGTCCCATTCAAGCAACTGGCTGTACATTTTTGATAGGAGTTTTGATTTGCTTTCTAATATTTCTACCTGGAATCTGGATTTTTTATCATTCATCCCGTTCTTTGGTGATTTGGTGAAATTAGATCCAACCTGTCAGTTTATTCTTTACCTCTTCATATGGCCTAATCTTCCATCCATTTTCTGTTTTTACTAGCAAATCTTCATACGTCCATCTTTCTCCTTCAATGTTTGTTTTTTTTATTTTCAATATATCGATGGGTGATAACCACCAAGGGGTATTTTTTTTCCAGTAATTTTTTGTTTCTCTCCCATACTTCCAACAGTGGCCCTCTAATAATATGATTAGAAAATCCTTTGTGGACCTTTTCCTTATTGCGCCACAAATAAGCGTGCCAACCAAATCTTATATTGAATCCTTCTAAGTCTAACAGGTTTGTGTTTTTGATGACAATCCAATCTTTAACCCAACAAAGGCAGGAAGCTTCATAATACAACTTTAAATTTGGAACTGCAAATCCTCCCCTGTCTCTTTGATCTGTAAGTAATTTGAATCTAATTCTTGGCCTTTTTCCTTGCCAAATAAATTTGGAGAGTATTTTCTGCCAATCTTTAAAAACTGAGGTTCCCCTGATTATCGGTAAATTTTGAAATAAAAACAGCAATCTCGGTAATAAACTCATCTTAATTGCTGCCATTCTTCCCAACCAGGATAGCTTTATTCTGTTCCAGGTGTCCAGGTCTTTCTTTATTTCTTTCCAGGTGTTTGTGTAGTTGTCTTCCATTAAATTTATATTCTTCGTTGTTAGCCAAATTCCGAGGTATTTTATTTTTCTAGTTGCTTTAATCCCCGTCTGTGATTCAAGTTGGTTTTTTACCTCTTCTGACATATTTTTGGTCATCATTTTAGTTTTTACTCTATTTAATTTAAAGCCGGATAATTTTCCAAATTCTTCTAGCAAATCTAACACTTTACCGACACTTTTTTTGGGGGGGTCTTCCAGCGACAACATAAGATCATCAGCATATGCTTTTAATTTGTATTCTTTCACTCCAATTCTTATACCGCGTGAGAGCCAAACTTGCTTACATCCATGGTGATTGGCTGGTTTCCAACCTCCACTTCCCTGTCCGCCTTGCTTGGACTCTGAGAAAGGTATCGTTCTTAGAGCCAGACATTTGGGGTGAGGTAGCACAGAAAATGTAGTTTGCCAGGGCAACTAAAAAGTCTTTTCTTCAAAAGCATAGTTGAAAAAAATAAATAAAAATAAAGTTGATTCTATATATCTAAGTTTTAACATAATCTTTCTAGCCATGGCAGCAAATCACAGAGGTGGTACTAATACTTCTCCCACCACTGTTCAAAATGCCCAGCTCAGACAGGTGCCTGTTTTTGACCAAGAAATGGTAGCAAAACCATTGGTTCTGCTGCCATCACAACAGTGAAGAATATAGGTAGTGGTCAACTAAGTCTTAGAGTAAAAGGTAAAGGTAAAGGTACCCCTGCCCGTATGGGCCAGTCTTGACAGACTTTAGGGTTGTGCACCCATCTCACTCAAGAGGCCGGGGGCCAGCGCTGTCCGAAGACACTTCCAGGTCACGTGGCCAGCGTGACATCGCTGCTCTGGCGAGCCAGAGCCGCACACGGAAACGCCGTTTACCTTCCCGCTAGTAAGCGGTCCCTATTTATCTACTTGCACCCGGGAGTGCTTTCGAACTGCTAGGTTGGCAGGCGCTGGGACCGAACAACGGGAGCGCACCCCGCCGTGGGGATTCGAACCGCCGACCTTTCGATCGGCAAGCCCTAGGCACTGAGGCTTTTACCCACAGCGCCACCCGCGTCCCTATTTAAATTAAACTATTTAATTTAATTATTTAATTTAATTTAAATTAAACTATTTAAATTAAACTAGACCTATTTAAATTAACGAAGATAACTTAGGCTCATGTTCATTAATTTCAGAGGGTCTCTTCTAAGTAAAACTTAGCTGAAAACTACCTTACACTTCTTCTTTTTTAAGAAAAAAGGAAGAGGGGGGTCAGAGGAGAAGGAGAAGGAGCAGCAAGGAAAGAGGGAAACTGGGGTGCAACTGCCACAGAGGTATTGGTGGGGAATTTTTTTTGGGGGGGGGTCCAGCAGCATAGAGGCATCAGCAGCACTCTGCTGATGATTGCCTGACGTCTAGCACCAGTCCTGAATGGACAAGGAAGCATAAGTGTACAGCAATGACTCAGCACAATAGTGAAGATGATTCTTTCTTCACTTATTCCGTCATTATCTTAATCATTATGCTTTGCCTTTGATGCTTCATGAACAGGGCTGACCGAAGAGATTTTCCTGCCTGTGCCTCTCTTTCCCCTACTAGGGCTGCCACTTTAATAATCTTGTTGCACCAGTCAGACACCTAGTTCCAAAATTTACTGTTTGCACAGTCCCCTCTGAAGGAGATCAATTCATCCTGCTCCATTGCAGAAACCACCTCCCCGTGCGTATTTTAAAAAAAAAAGGCACAAGACAGTAGAAATTGAACAGCTGCAGTGGTCCTTAATTTCAACAGGAAAAAGTTAAGTAACTTTCTCCCATTAAAATCAGCAGGATTTACAATAGCTTTAGTGCAGAATTATGCACCACCTGAACAAAGCATGTCATGGGATTTTACATTTGGATCTGCGCTGTCAGCTTCCATCTGTCTAGCTAAAACTTGTGATTTGCCTGGAAAGCAAGCAAATTTCAGTGCTGGGTGTACGATTAATAATGATATAAGAAACGGGGGTTTTATTTTAAAATTCAACCAGCTCTGGTAACTCTTTGCTAGAAGTTCTTGCACACATTATGTGCTGTTTTTAACTCCAAACTAGGCTTGCATGAGTGATTGTGGCAGTAGGTTGGTAAAAAAGCATGGAGCTGGAGAAAAAAAAATCCATAGAAATAGGATTTGGCCCAGTACCCAATGAAATCAGTATATGTCTCTTTATAGAACAAACAAATACAATGATTTTTGAAAATAGGTATTGTGAGCACTGTCTATGTGGTTTAAAGTGCAGAATTCTCAACTAGGATATGAAACTTTATTACACTTATATCCCACTATTTCCTCCAAGAATTTTGAAACAGTATAGATGGCTTCCCCTTCGTGGATCACTGCCTTGCCGTGGCGAAGGGGCTTGAATAACTCAGAGAAGCTATGAACTATGCCAAGCAGGGCACCCAAGATGAACAGGTCATAGTGGAGAGTTTTGACCAAATGTGATCCACCTGGAGGAGGAACCGGCAAGCCACTCCAGTATCCCTGCCAAGAAAACTCCATGGACAAAGACAACAGGCATATAAAAGTTATGACGCTGGAAGATGAGCCCCTCAGGTCAGAAGGTGTCCAACATGCTACTGGAGAAGAGCGGAGGACAAGTACAAGTAGATCCAGAGCTGATGAAGCGGCTGGGCCAAAGCCGAAAGGACGCTCAGTTGCGGATATGCATGGAAGCGAAAGGAAAGTCCAATGCTGTAAAGAACAATATTGCATAGGAACCTGGAATGTAAGAACCATGAACCTGGGTAAGTTGGAGGTGGTCAAAAATGAGATGGCAAGAATAAATATTGACATCCTGGGCATCAGTGAACTAAAATGGACGGGAATGGGTGAATTCAGTTCGGATGACTATCATATCTACTACTGTGGGCAAGAAACCCGTAAAAGAAATGGAGTGGCCCTCATAGTCAACAAAAGAGTGGCGAAAGCTGTACTGGGATGCAATCTCAAAAATGATAGAATGATCTCGATACGAATCCAAGGCAGACCTTTTAACATCACAGTAATCCAAGTTTATGCACCAACTACTGGTGCTGAAGAAACTGAAATTGACCAATTCTATGAAGACTTACAACACCTTATAGAAGTGACACCAAAGAAGGATGTTCTTCTCATTATAGGGGATTGGAATGCTAAAGTAGGGAGGCAAGAGATAAAAGGAACAACTGGCAAGTTTGGCCTTGGAGATCAAAACAAAGCAGGGCAAAGGCTAATAGAGTTCTGTCAAGAGAACAAGCTGGTCATCACAAACACGCTTTTCCAACAACACAAGAGACGACTCTACACATGGACATCACCAGATGGGCAACATCGAAATCAGATTGATTATATTCTCTGCAGCCAAAGATGGAGAAGCTCTATACAGTCAGCAAAAACAAGACCTGGAGCTGACTGTGACTCAGATCATCAGCTTCTTATAGCAAAATTCAAGCTTAAACTGAAGAAAGTAGGAAAAACCTCTGGGCCGGTAAGATACAATCTAAACCAAATCCCTCATGAATACACAGTGGAAGTGAGGAACAGGTTTAAGGATTTAGATTTGCTGGACAGAGTGCCTGAAGAACTATGGGTGGAGGCTCGCAACATTGTACAGGAGGCAGCAACTAAAACCATCCCAATGAAAAAGAAATGCAAGAAAGCAAAGTGGCTGTCCAACAAGGCTTTACAAATAGCAGGGGAGAGAAGGCAAGCAAAATGCGAGGGAGATAGTGAAAGATACAGGAAATTGAATGCAGATTTCCAAAGAATAGCAAGGAGAGACAAGAAGGCCTTCTTAAACGAGCAATGCAAAGAAATAGAGGAAAACAACAGAATGGGAAGAACCAGAGATCTGTTCAAGAAAATCGGAAATATGAAAGGAACATTTTGTACAAAGATTACCATAATAAAGGACAAAAGTGGTAAGGACCTAACAGAAGCAGAAGACATCAAGAAGAGGTGGCAAGAATACACAGAAGAATTATACCAGAAAGATATGGATGTCTCGTACACCCCAGGTAGTGTGGTTGCTGACCTTGAGCCAGACATCCTGGAGAGTGAAGTCAAATGGGCCTTAGAAAGCACTGCAAATAACAAGGCCAGTGGGAGTGATGGTATTCCAGCTGAACTATTTAAAATTTTAAAAGATGATGCTGTTAAGGTGCTACACTCAATATGCCAGCAAATTTGGAAAACTCAGCAGTGGCCAGAGGATTGGAGAAGATCAGTCTACATCCCAATCCCAAAGAAGGGCAGTGCCAAAGAATGCTCCAACTACCGCACAATTACACTCATTTCACACGCTAGCAAGGTTATGCTTAAAATTCTACAAGGAAGGCTCAAGCAGTATGTGGACCGAGAACTCCCAGAAGTGCAAGCTGGATTTCGAAGAGGCAGAGGAACCAGAGACCAAATTGCAAACATGCGCTGGATTATGGAGAAAGCTAGAGAGTTCCAGAAAGACATCTACTTCTGCTTCATTGACTATGCAAAAGCCTTTGACTGTGTCGACCACAGCAAACTATGGCAAGTTCTTAAAGAAATGGGAGTGCCTGATCACCTTATCTGTCTCCTAAGAAATCTCTATGTGGGACAAGAAGCTACAGTTAGAACTGGATATGGAACAACTGATTGGTTCAAAATTGGGAAAGGAGTACGACAAGGCTGTATATTGTCTCCCTGCTTATTTAACTTATATGCAGAATTCATCATGCGAAAGGCTAGGCTAGATGAATCCGAAGCCGGAATTAAGATAGCCGGAAGAAATATCAATAACCTCAGATAAGCAGATGACACAACCTTGATGGCAGAAAGTGAGGAGGAATTAAAGAACCTTTTATTGAGGGTGAAAGAGGAGAACGCAAAATATGGTCTGAAGCTCAACATGAAAAAAACGAAGATCATGGCCACTGGTCCCATCACCTCCTGGCAAATAGAAGGGGAAGAAATGGAGGCAGTAAGAGATTTTACTTTCTTGGGCTCCATGATCACTGCAGATGGTGACAGCAGTCACGAAATTAAAAGACGCCTGCTCCTTGGGAGAAAGGCGATGGCAAACCTAGACAACATCTTAAAAAGCAGAGACATCACCTTGCCAACAAAGGTCCGTATAGTAAAAGCTATGGTTTTCCCAGTAGTGATGTATGGAAGTGAGAGCTGGACCATAAAGAAGGCTGATCGCCGAAGAATTGATGCTTTTGAATTATGGTGCTGGAGGAGACTCTTGAGAGTCCCATGGACTGCAAGAAGATCAAACCTATCCATTCTTAAGGAAATCAGCCCTGAGTGCTCACTGGAAGGACAGATCGTGAAGCTGAGGCTCCAATACTTTGGCCACCTCATGAGAAGAGAAGACTCCCTGGAAAAGACCCTGATGTTGGGAAAGATGGAGGGCACAAGGAGAAGGGGACGACAGAAGATGAGATGGTTGGATGGTGTTCTTGAAGCTACCAGCATGAGTTTGATCAAACTGTGGGAGGCAGTGGAGGACAGAAGTGCCTGGCGTGCTCTGGTCCATGGGGTCACGAAGAGTCGGACACGACTAAATGACTAAACAACAACAACAAATAGATGGCTTCCTCACTGCCCCATTTCATCCTCACAGTAATCCTGTAAGGTAAGTTGGGCTGAAAAATAGGAATGAGCCCAAGGTTGTGCAATGAACTTCATGGCTGAGTGGAAATTTGGAAAGGTCATTTCCTGACATTCCAACTACTACATCACTCTTATGGCAAAATACTGACTTTTTTTCTTCACATGGTGAAGAGCTGAAAATATCTTTGTGTATAACTTTATTGAAAATAAGACTTACCTTAGAATGAAGCTGTGTCATCTGACTGGAAATATTTTGAGGGATACCAGCGATTCTTTTCAGTTCCAGAATCTCATCTTTATTCTTTCTGATCTAAATTTTAAGAGAAATTGACAGTGCTTTAAAGTGCAGGGAATGAACTCAGTTTTCAGAGATGTTGTGAGAAATCCACAAGGGAGATAAATACAGAACACTGTTGGATGCTGGAGGGAGGCCTACAAGGCACCATCCAACTGCCTTAGGGACTCCACTCCAGATTTGGTTTACTCCTTAGCCTTTTCTTCTCCCAAAGATATCCTGCAAGACAGTGGAGGTTTAAGACCAGAGTTTTCCTTCTCCTAGATGGGCTACTGCCCCAGGTTGACAAGCCCCCGCTGCCCTTCACTTCCCTCTACAGAACATCCTGAAACCGCCTTCTTGACTGTTGGGCCCACTATTGGTCTCGCCTGCCCAACCCACCCACCTGCATCTTCACATGCAGGGGACATCCATAACTCCCTGACGGTTTGAGACCCTTTGGCTACCCTCACCTGGTTCAGCTGGCAAGTTGAAACCATTTCCCAGGGTATGGCCACTGTCACATGCTTTTAGGAGCCACAGGTGAGAGCTGAGTGCAGGGTAGGGACCAAAGGTAGACAAACTACCGCAGAAGGAGCATGATGTGTCCCCCACCAGAAGTACTACCCCTCCCCTAACAACCTATACACCCCATAGAAGCAGTGTATAAATTTTGGCATATAAAAAGTAAATACATACATTACTTTCTGCTTGGTTGCTCACCTGCCCTTCCCCTTTTACACCGCTTGGGGGTGGGGGCAAGTAAGGGAATAAGAGCAACAATGAGGTCGAGGGGTTCTCACAAAATGGGGGTGAAAGGGCGATGACACCAATTCTAGCTTTGCACATCAATTGTACACATACAAAAGCCCACCCTGGGATCAAAAGGTCTTACAAGGCCACAGTATATTTCAGCTGTTGTTGCCACATGCTAACTCTGACATCACTTCTATTATATGATGTTGTTATTATAAAGTTCATTTAGATAAGGCATAAATTATATACTATAAAAGCTTATCTTTTAATTTTTATATAAACTCTCGATTTATGGCCCTGTAATCAGCCACAATCATCTCCAGCAGCTATTAAGTGAAGTAAAAAAATAAAAAAATAAAATTCTTTAGACAAATGGGAGAAGATCAGAATAAGATAGAAGCAGGAGTAGATGCTGGATTTGTGGGCTTGAATGCTTTGAAGAGCTCTGAACCCACTTAGTATGGAAGAAGCCACGTGACTATAGCACTTGATTTTTCCTGGTACTGTTGGTTTTATGAAAAGGGGGAAACCAAGGATACCATGAAGAGAGGCTGACATGAGCTAAAGAACTCCAGAAGCACTCGTGGCCTGGACTGTGCCCATAGCAACGAAAAGACCTCATATCACAACTGTGTTTTCCACATGGCCCAATTACTTTTGCAGAAAGGCATGCACCGTGTGGGATAGTCGAGTCCAGAGATGGATTGATTGAAGCGGTCTAACTCACAACAGATGGAAGTGTTCCATCAACATTGTCAACACAACAGTGAAAGAAAATTGCACTATCTGCCAATTAGCTACCGAAACCAAATTCAAAGTATAAAGTACTATACAGCTTGGAACCAGGATACCCCAAAGATTGGCTCACACCTTAGATACTTAATCACTGTGCTGATAGCTCAATGGGCTAGATCGTGGTGCTGATAATGCCAGGGTTGCAGGTTTGATCCGTGCATGGGATGGCTGCATATCCCTGCATTGCAAGGGGTAGGACTAGATGATCTTCAGGATCCCTTCCAACTCTATGATTCTGTGATAGTGTCTTATTGGGAGGTCTGTTCCATATGAAATAGGAATCAGGCACTTTGGAATTCCTTCCCGTTCCGTATCTGACAGGTACCACCTCTGTTGTCATTTTGGTGACTATCCAATACCTTCCTTTTTCAACAAGCCATTTAAATGGATGCAATCTGCGGTACAGACTTTTATCCCAGTGTCTATCAGTATTAGCTCTGAAATTGTTGTAATATATCCTTTTATTGTTGGTGCTTTGATTGCTATTCATTTGGGATGTTTTATGGGAAGTGATTCATAAATTAAGTTAATGAAATAAACAAATACAGTTGATGCCTGAAATTATGGTGGCGCTAGGCACCACTGTATACTCAAATCATTTGCCTGACCTCCCCTCCCCTTCCAAATTATTGGCTGTAAGCTCCTCGGGACAGGGACCTATCTTGTGAAGCTCTATGTGCCCTGATGGCTCTGTGTAACTCCATACTGATTGACTATAACTCTTTGCATCCAAAAGCCATTTGAAGGACACCAATGAACCAAATAAAACCACACAAAAGATTACCTGGATCAAAGTCTCCACAAGGTCTTCTTCGTTAACTTTTATTCTGCCCTGCGATCCGGTTCTGAATTCAATATTTTTGGCAGAGCCAGTATGGAACACTAAATTGCCCCTTTCAGAGGACAAGCGAGGCCTGGTGCATTGAAAAGGAAGAATATTGCATGTGGTGTTAAATTTGCCAGAGATATAATGAAGCTGATTGATCTATGCTCTGTCTGAGCAAGCCAGGTTGCAGGTTAACACCCCAAGAATGATACTTACTGATCCTGATTGATGCCCCTTTTGGCTCTCTTTTTCTCAGTAGATTCAGATCCATAGTTGAATCCAGAAATAATCAGGAATGTCACCAAAGCCCACCGAAGAGAGCCTGGACTCAACATTCCTCCCCGCAAGTCTTCCTGGACTGTGCAGTGGGTTAAAGTGAAATCTGCACTATCTTCAAGGATTAACCCAGTGTCAGGTGTACTTTGCCCTGACAGGACTCTGCATATTCACAGAGATGCTTAGTCAGCTCTTTCCCCCTTCTGACCCATCCATAACTTAGTTAAGAGAGAAAAGGGAGATTTCATTTGCCAGGAGTGACAATATGCCAGGTGAGTAGGTTTGAAAGAGCAGTTCCTGGGACATGTCAGCAGGTACTTCTTACTGGGCAATGCTTCTCCCTGGACTGGTAATCTTGGTGTGTGCATCTTGATGGTGCCATGTAACTGTATTTTGGTTTGACCCGCCTTGAACCCTTTCCATAGCTCCAGCGATAATGGAAACACGGCGGGAGATTCAGCCATGTTCACAATATAAAATCGCAATATAAAAAACAGAAAATACATTATAAATACAGTGGTACCTCGGGTTAAGTACTTAATTCGTTCTGGAGGTCCGTTCTTAACCTGAAACTGTACTTAACCTGAAGCACCACTTTAGCTAATGGGGCCTCCTGCTGCCACTGCTGCATGATTTCTGTTCTCATCCTGAAGCAAAGTTCTTAACCCGAGGTAATATTTCTGGGTTAGCAGAATCTGTAACCTGAAGCGTATGTAACCCAAGGAACCACTGTAAAAAAAAATCAAAGGCTACCCAATGATCCCCACCTTCCACAACACATTTTAAAAGGGCATCAATCAGCCAAAGACCTAAGAGGAACATTTTTGCCTGGCGCCTAAAGGTGTATACCTCCCTGAGGAGGGCATTCCACAAACAGGGAACCACTGCAGAAAAGGCCCATTCTCATGTTGCCACCCTCCGGACCTCTCGTGGAGGAGGCACATGAAGAAGGGACTCAGAAGATGATCTCAGGACCAGGTAGGTTCATATGGGGATAGGTGATCCTTGAGGTATTACAGTCCTGAGACGTTTAAGACTTTATGGGTCAAAACCAGCACTTTGATTTGGGCATGGAGATATCCCCACCACAGTAGATGACTCTTCTCACTCAGTTTGTTCATGTTAGCTCAGCCTCTCCTACACTGAGCCCTCCCCCCCTTTAAACTCACAATGATCCCACTTGCAATGATAAGTAATAGCAACTGCCCATAATTCCAAGATGTTGTGATGGTGCATTTGATCCTGTCTGAGAACATTTCCATCTCTTTTAGATATTTCCCGTTGTTCTTTTTCTACAAAGTTATTAACTAGTAAACACTGTTCATTCACAGAAGTGGGTATGTCTGCCAAATCCACAGCTTGTAAGGGTGAAACAAAGGTCACCAATTGGTGCCACCAATCCTTTATCTGTGTATCTGCACACCCTTATTATCTGTCCTGTTTGCCATTTCTATGCATATTAGACTCTGAATTCTGTGACTAATTCACTGTTTGTCGACGAATGTGCCCAGGAGGGTATGCTACACCTTGCCAGAGACAGAAGAGGCTATCTTTATTGATTCAAGACTTATAAACCCAGAAACCACAAGAGCACTTAAGAGGTTTCATATAGCGGGGCAGCAAGATATATTGAACAACTAATGGGTTTTGATTTTAAACAAACTTACACAGGAAATTGAGCTGAATTTGATATTGAGAGTCTCCTGCAGGGTGGAAAAAAATATTACATTAGGATAAGTATAGTGAAAGCAGAAAAGGAAAGTATATCTGACCATAATTAATTGCCAAATACTTCAGTTTTAAAAAATGATACACAGAGACACAGTGCAATTCAAGCCTTTAGCCAAATCTGTTAGATGAAGGCTCAGTTCTTATATCTAATTTAGGAACAAACTGAGATGAATTATAGGAATAAAAGGTGACAGAATAAAAGTACATAAAATTATGCCTGGTGTGAAGAAAGTGAAACACTTTTCACCTTCTCTCACAACACTAGAACTCTGTGGTTTTTTTAAATGTTTTTCTAGTGGTACTAAGTAATTGCAGCTGGTTATGACTTTTCTTACAATTTAGTTTGTTTATTTAAAGCATTGACACCTAAACATTCTGCTTAAGTGCAGAAATTTGCAGATAGCTTGACAAAAAAAATGTGAATTGTTCCTTAACAATTATAGTGCCTGCAAATTAAAACATAGTATTAATTTTGAGTAACACTGTATTTCCACAACTGTCTTACAACAGTCATGTAAACTAAGAGAGATTTATTCTTCCAACAAACATTTTGTAAGGGATGTTAAACATTTGCAGTTACGCATAAAGTTCATTTAGATAAAACATAAATTATATAATATAAAAACTTATATTTTAATTTTTATATAAACTCTCAATTTATGGCCCTGTAATCAGCCACAATCATCTCCAGTAGCTATTGCTGTTGTTTAGTCATTTAGTCATGTCCGACTCTTCGTGACCCCATGGACCAGAGCACGCCAGACACTCCTGTCTTCCACTGCCTCCCGCAGTTTGGTCAAACTCATGCTGGTACCTTCGAGAACATTGTCCAGCCATCTCATCCTCTGTCATCCCCTTCTCCTTGTGCCCTCTATCTTCCCCAACATCAGGGTCTTTTCCAGGGAGTCTTCTCTTCTCATGAAAGAGAAGTTTGCAACACTGAAAAGTGGCTCTCTACAGAGTGTTCTCATTTAGGGAACAACTTGTCTTGCTTTGCCTTCTCACGGCTGCTTGGCAAAGGACATGTTTGCCTAGTTTGGAGTAATTTTTCTCCGTGTTTTATCCGTGCCCAGTGACCTGCAGAGAAACTAGACTCAAGTGGCTCAAGTCCTAAATGCTACGCTCTGAAGCATCCCTTGTTTGCAAGTGGAAAAGTGAAGTAATCCCCTCTCGAGCCTGCTTGTCAACCAATCATTCCTGCACCTCACTTCCCTACTCTCTTGTCTTATGTTCAGGAGCAGAAAAATCTTCTGACTAATCTGATGTCATCCTTCTGAAAGCTAGTCGCAGGTGCAAGAACATCCTGGTCAATAATGATGTTGTTTCAGCAATCTTTGGAGACCTATTATAGTAATGATGATAAAACAATTGGAAGAGTTTATGACTCCACATCATAGCTACTTCTCCTGTATCCAGAAGAAAGGAGGACCAATAAATCCATCCTTAATAGCCAAAGAGACTATGAATTGTGATTATGGACCACTTCATGGATTTTAAAAGGTACTGCAGAGTGGCCAGGCATCTATAGCTACAGTTATTGTTCCAATTGGCCACATAAGGCTCCACTCTCAGAGAATGAGCTCACTGTTAGTATATAACAGCCCTCCCCAGCGGGTGCCCCCCAGATGTTCTGGACTACAACTCCCATCAAGCTGTGGAAAAACAACAAGTTAACTACTCTGGGTGGACAATCACTTTACATAATTCTTACATTTGTACACTACTTTTTTAGCAATTAATTTCATGCCACATTTGCCACAACAACACTCCTTGAAGGAGCCTTTAGGGGAGCTGAGCTGAAAAACTCTATTGCCACAGGCCCATTGGATTCTGGGTTGTGCATTGGGTAGGAAGAGGTTGACCAATCAGCAGTGCCACAAAAGGCCAAGGTTTTAATTCAAGCAACCACGAAAGTCCATGAATATTAGGGGCAAGCTATTTGGGTGCTTTTCAAGGCTAATCCTACACAGAGCAGACCCACTGAAGTTAATGGGTATGATGAACTTAGGCTCAATACTTTCAATGGGCTTACTCTGAGTAGGACTTGCACGGAATACCACCTGTTGTCTGTGCAGCACATGACCCTCCACCTCCCCTCCTGTGCCGCCCTATGTTAAGATGTGGACTGGGAATGTGCTTGGAGAACAGAGCCAAAGAAGGCAGTCAAGGCAAGTCAAGAAACGTCCCTGAGCATCAGGAGAAAGGAAGAAAGTGTTCTGCAAGTGAAGGCAGAGCATTCAGAAGAAGTCTTCTCCATTGCATTTGCTGGCAAAAGGCTCCTTTCTCCTCCCCCTGCCCCATCACAGATCCAAAACATAGTCTAGATATCCAATATATTTCTTCCTTTTCAAACTTGGCATATTGAAAGTAACAGATCTCCAGCTTGTATTTTTGGCTTGGAGGCAGGAAGAGAGAAGGGGTTGTTTTGCAAACACTTATTTCTCCCTTCACCCTAGCCCGGAAAGGAAGAAAGGTGTGCTCTGGATATCTAGGGTGTGTTTTGGAGCATTTTGCAAGAAAAGGCAGAGCTCCAGAAGTCTCCTCCGTTGCTTTTGTTTTCAAAACTACGCTTTCTTCGTCTCCCACTCTCCGTCATTTCTGCAATCCTTGTGTAAAGATTTTAATAAGTGGAAAGCCCACCTGCCTGTCAACCCTGTGACATCATGATGATGTCATGTGACTCTCAGGTGGGTTGTCTTTCTCACCTGTCAGAGTTGGCCCATGAGAAGAAAAAAAGGCTTCCCAGTTCTGCATCAATGCAGCTGTGCTGGTGAGCTGTAGTATCAGGGCACATAGGCCTCAATAGCTGCCCAAGAATGACCAGGACCAATGCTCTCCCTGGGAGCAGTTTAATGAGAACTTCAATGGATAATATTAAGATAATCAGATTGAGGGTGGAACATTCTTTTTTGTGTTTAAGTAGTCTATTGTGGTAGACAGCATCTTAAAAAGCAGAGACATCACCTTGCCAACAAAGGTCCGTATACCGCCATGGTTTTCCCAGTAGTGATGTATGGAAGTGAGAGCTGGACCATAAAGAAGGCTGATCACCAAAGAATTGATGCTTTGAATTATGGTGCTGGAGGAGACTCTTGAGAGTCCCATGGACTGCAAGAAGATCAAACCTCTCCATTCTGAAGGAAATCAGCCCTGATTGCTCACTGGAAGGACAGATCGTGAAGCTGAGGCTCCAATACTTTGGCCACCTCATGAGAAGAGAAGACTCCCTGGAAAAGCCCCTGATGTTGAGAAAGATTGGGGGCACAAGGAGAAGGGGACGACAGAGGACGAGATGGCTGGACAGTGTTCTTGAAGCTACAAACTTGAGTTTGACCAAGCTGCGGAAGGCAGTGGAAGACAGGAGTGCCTGGCATGCTCTGGTCCATGGGGTCACAAAGAATCGGACACAACTAAACCACAACAAAAGTCTATTCTGGGGGGGAAAGGCCATGTTTTATTCTTACATTCTATGATAATGTAACCTATTTTACAACTGCAGAAAATTAAGAGCTCTTGTATGCTTCCCTGCAAGTGAGATGTTCACACTCTTGCAAACAATATACCTGGAATTGATTGCACAAATCCACATTTGTATTTGATGAAATCTGGGATTCCAGGTTTATTTCTGTCAAGTGTTTTGCTGCTTATATCCCCAGACTAACTAATGCAGTGAAAGCACACCTAAATACACCTTAAAATAATCTAGGAACATATAAATGAGGCTACTTTACCTGAATATTCTCTGCTGTCTGTAACACTGAGCCAGTTCCTTCTATATAGTGACCATACCACTTTAAAAATCAATTTAGGACAAGATATTAAGATTCCTGTGAGATTTCCAGTATTGATTGTGTGCAGGGGTTAAAAGGGCAGTGCTCACAACAGCCTAATGAAAGAATCTGCACAAAACATTATTATTGAATGCAGATGATCTGGGGGATTGGAAAATTAGCCAGTATGAATTTTAAAAATAGAAGACCATACAATGCAATCAATCCAAATAGGTATATATTCCCAGTTGCCCAGCTTGTACTCAGAGCCAGGAATTTCCTGTAGTTTTTGCTTCATTTCCTCCCTTTCAGTTTTCTTAAAAAAAAAACAGTTTTATGGGCAATTGCTAAAATGAAAAATACAGTGTGCACTCGACTCTTCTGCGCTTGTGTGATTCATGCTTCTTTGGAATGGCAGCCATGCCCTGCTGAAATCAGTGGCTTAATGTCCACAGATTCTTCATCAGATGTACTAAATCCATTCCCTATTATATGTACAGAAAGCAGGGCCACTTCAGAAGTTTGGGCTCATTGATATTCAGACAGAACCATTAGTAAAAGACATATGGTTTTATTTCAAAAAAGACCCAGAGCAATGAACTCAACCAGATGTTGTTTTTAATCAGTACTTTCAACTTAATGTTGAGCATGGTTATTTCAAAAGGACACACATACACACACAAATGCCTACACTTAACAATGAGAGTCCAGCAATTTTTTTTAATGATGCTATGCTTTTTCTAGATTCAATGAGGTTTTTTGTGTAAACAGAAGTCTCTTGCAGGCTGTCATTTAATGTTAATTATAGAACAAGGATCTAAGAAATGGGCTTGATTTCCTTGATAACCATTCTGGAAGAACTGGCTGAGGAAAGACGCAGTTTTAGAAAGTGCACTTTAGATCTCTCGCCCATATAGCAATAGCATATAACAATAGAAACATTTAAAAGGGTGCATGCTGGGGAGAGGAAGGTAAATGTTTGCACTGGGATGAGGAGGGGTGGAATCTGTACAGTGAGTAGCTAGCAAACTGTTTCATCAATGCTACTTGGAGTGCGAAATGCTTAGTGTATGTATTGAAGGCTGTGGTCAGCTAGGAACTCCAGCAAAGACCACACTGCATGACACATGGAATTCCACAAGAGTTAAAATTACTGTCCTAGACAGCAATTGACTTTGCAAATAAAACAAACAGATATGGGGGGATGGGACGAGGTTGCAACTCCTGGGAACACTGTAGTGCAGCCTATCCCAGAGCAAAGTGGTGCTTGCTGCAAGTATTGATCAGCCGATTGGAAAGCCTCATCTTTCAAGTCCAATGGCACAAAGAAACCAGGGTCTGTAGCTGCTACTGCTGGTTGGCAGCAATTGCCAACCTTGCTTTCCTTGCCAGTCCAGTTTGATTTGGGCAAAGGAAAATGCTTCGCCTGGTGTCATGGTGAAGCCAGATGACTGACAGATGGACATCAGCTCTCCCCATCACTGTTGCAAGATCAACGGCAGAAGGGTGGAGAGCCACAAAACCAGTTTTAGTGTCTCCAGAAATTATCCTATGCTTAGATGTGATACACACACACACACACACACACACACACACACACACACAGTGGTACCTCAGGTTAAGTACTTAATTCGTTCCGGAGGTCTGTTCTTAACCTGAAACTGTTCTTAACCTGAAGCGCCACTTTAGCTAATGGGGCCTCCTGCTGCCACCGCGCCACCGGAGCACGATTTCTGTTCTCATCCTGAAGCAAAGTTCTTAACCTGAAGCACTATTTCTGGGTTAGCAGAGTCTGTAACCTGAAGCATATGTAACCCAAGGTACCACTGTGTATGGGTGTGTGTGTGTGTGTGTGTGTATATATTCGTGGAATAAACATGTGCGTTTCCAGGGGGATATAACATGCCACACCTGAAATGCCACTATTGGAAACAGGATACTGGACTGTGCAGCAATTGATGTGATTCAACAATGCAATTGTGATTTATATTTTTCTCCATGAGGCACTTCCTGTTTTGCCTCTCAGATTGCAGCTGCCATCACTGAGGAAGCTGGCATTTGGAATCCTTCCGATATTCAACTAGAGATAGTTGGACATAGTTGACATTCATGATATTGAACAAGCTGAGAAGCAGTGGCAGTTTAATGAGGACTAGATACATCACTCTACATAATGCATCGTTGTCTTGAAGAAACCATATGAAGTGCATGAACAAATGATTTCGCCAGCAACTCATAGCGTGGCTTTGCTCTGATGAGGGATAGCCACGTTTCTTTGAAAGCCATTCAGCATTGTCCTTTGTGAACACTGTTTCAGGCTGGATGTTCCCACAGGCTAGTCAATTCTTTTTTATTAGATCAGGAAGAATGCAGTTAGGAAAAATATGTTCCAGAATAGTCTGGTTTGTTGGCTAGCTTTTTAAAAAAGAAAAAGAAAAAATACAAAGAAAATATTGTATTCTAATATGAGAATAATATTCACCAACACTTCTTTTCTGAGAAGCTTACCCTTTTATGAAGCACGTAGATCTTCTGCAAGAGGGTGGAACAATGTCTAGAAGAACAGCGTAACGCAGTAATAACTTTCCTGGCAGGAAGTACTGACTCAGGGCTTCCATCACATAATCTTGGAGGTCCTCTTTCAGCATTTGCAAAGAGAAGTCATTGTCCGCTTTCCAGTTCTCCCACTGTTTCGAGCTTGAAAAGAACGTCCTCCTTCTGTGGGTGTTGTCTGCTATCATTGTCATAACCAGAGTCTGGCTCTTTCGTAGGCTCTGGGGAGCTGTGTTCTGCCAAGTCTGTAGGGCCTTTGGACACCTCTGAATCCGCTGGCTCTGAGCTCAGGAAATCTTGTCAATACCAAGCAATACCAACAAAAATGTGCAAGCAATTAAAGAAATTTTCTCTATTCTGGGCTTAAGAGAAACACACTAGTTCTTTGGCTGTCATTGCAGGGTTACTCCAAATGATATATTATGTGATTTGATTTATTTATTTGTAAAGAGGACTTAAAAAAATATTTTAGTAATTTTCCAAAAATAAAAAATAAAATAAACCCAACAACAGTACATCTTCATAATCAAACAAGAAAAAAGTAAAAAGTTGGCTTCCCCCTAGCTCCTTCCCTGGTTCCATGGTTTATCATCATACCGCATGACCATTTTAAATTGAAAAATCATTGAAATTACTTATTGTCCATTCATAATGTCATTACAAGTATTTCTAAAATCCTGCTAATGTATTAACCTTAACATTGTTTCTGTATATATTCAATAAAGTCCTTCCAATCTTTTTTAAATTCAATGTCGTCTCGTCCTTGCAAAGAGGTCTTTTGATTATGACATTACTCATGCAAATTGGAGAAAAGAAAATTCTTGATATGTAAATCCATGGTTTTCCAGTGTTCATATAAATTCATCTCTGGCAATACATTTTTAAAAAATCAAAACACAAATTGCACCATGGCAAGTTAAATGCCCAGGTTGTGCTATATGTATAATACACTTTCTGCTGATAAACTGTTATGCTTGCTGAGTCACTTGGGGTCAGCAATTCTCATCAAGGGAATTAGTTCAGCCTTCTGTTTTTCCTTTCTGTCCCGATTACATCCCTAACCTTTATGGCCTGTGGGAAAAATACTGGGTGAGAGCAGGATGCTGAAGGAGATAGGCCTTTGATCTGATCCAGCAGTTATTCTTATCTGCTTAAGAGAAAGTGAAAGGATAACATCCCTGCAGCATCTTCTTCACATTACTGGGTCAGGATTTAATGCTGAATTTTATATGAAAGCCAATATGTCCTTCCCTACAAACACAAGTTTCAGAATATATATATATATATAAATGGCATAAGATGTCCTAAAATTTCCTGGTGGCGATTGTGAATCTAGAATTACAGAGGCTGCTTCACCAGCCTCCACTGACCACTAAAATCCACCATGAAAAGCTTTTGAGTCTGGAATTTGAGTAATGTACCTTATCCTTATATCCTGTCATCTTGGGGGTAGCATCCATGGTTGAAAGTCAAATATAATTGCATGACTGTTGGATTTAGGAAGGACTACATCAGGGTGGTTAACAGCTTTCATCAAACCTGGCCTTTGGTCATGCTGGCTGGTGCTGATGAGAGTCAAACAACATCTGGGAGACAACAGGGTAGTCACTCTTGGACTGGAAGACCACCAAGCATCTTTCCAGTGCAGATCTTCTGTTATTTTCTATGTCAATTCTGTCCCCAGGAAACAGCACTTTTCAGCCTGAAAATACCTTTTTGTTATTTTTCGATTGATTCCCTCCCACCCCTCCAGCTTGCCAGCAAATTAGAAAAGAAGTGTAATTCCACCATGCCTGGCAGAAGATGTTTCAAAGCCTTTGACGTCTACTAAAAGTAAATATTTGGGTAGCTTTACAAATCTGCAAAACAATTTGTTTAAAGGCTAGATATAAAGCAAGAATGTTTGGATCAAATTTGCCATTGGGCTAATATGCCTTCTACATTTGACATCTGAACAGTGTGACAGTGCATTTATCCCTCCCTATTTTTATTTTTTTTAATTGCCAGACAATGACAAAAATGTTCAACATTTCTAGAGTCAGGAGCCCCAGGCAATGAAAGCATGTGAGCACTATCTCAGCAACACACAAGAGCTGGGGGAGTCTAAAGAAATACCGTAGCCTTGGAACTTGAGTGCTTGCAGCTTCACTCAGAAACGCATGGCCAAGGAAGATTAGAAGTGCGTTTGCATATTTCCAGATAACGTCACCCACCCAAACTAGACTCTTCTCAGGCTGCAGAGGGTTGGAGAGGCTACACGAAATGCTTTGCTTACCAAACAATATTTCTGCATGTAAGCAAAGAGATGCTATAATTTAAATAGGCACCATTCAAAATTCTACATTTCAGCACTAAAGCATTGATGGCAGGAAATGCTATTTTTAAAAAACCCTCTCCTTTACTAGATATATTTATTACCATGTATATAAAACCTCAAACGCTGATGATATAATTGATAAATAAATGTTACATTTTTTAAAAGTGTCAACAAAATGTTTTTTTCCACAGAATATTTATAAAAGTATCTAAAGTTTCATTCATATGTTCCATTCACTTGGAACTAACTCCTAGTGGAATTTGTAGCACTTAATTATAAGTAACATATGCAGAGAATGCTGCTGTACAGCTAATTAACTAGCTAATGATTTACAGAGCGATCCCTATGAAAGATTGGATAAGAAGAGCTGGTGTGAGGCAGAATTGCCTATCTGATGACAGAGAGGAGGTCTGCCAGCAAGGCGCATACCTGCTCCAAAGGTCCTGCCAGTGCGAAGAGATGAAACAGGGTGTTTCATCTAATCAAGAATGACTTGGGATTCAACCCCCCTTGCTCCCCTGACATGCCTATGGATCAGGCCCCTAAGCTATGCCAGCCTGGAGCTGGAATAGACATTTCGCCTTCCACAGGTGTGAATAGGGAAAGGAATATTAAAACAACAACAACAAAGCAGCTGGGAGCAGGGAAGAGAAAGCAATCCCTGGTTTAGAGGGACCTGGCAGGTGTCTGGATGAGATGATGGGCCTCTCCCACACACAATATTAGGTTTGTCCTGCCCTAATATAATGGACAAAATCAGGGCTATGGACTTACAGGTGTCCAGTATTAGCTGAAATTTTACTCACAAGGTTTAGTTTCAAGAGACTGTGGCCAGTTTTGTCGTTGGTTTGTTTTTGATCTGCATAACCTGGAGCGTGTAACTTTAACACTTCAGTGTATTCGCTCCTTGCCTTCTAGATGTTGGACAATGTACCATTTCATCTCTGCTTTCTCTTGCTTAGGTTATGAAATACTTATGAACACATAGCTGGCTACCTATTACGCCAGTTCCTAAAGACCTTCACTGGTTGCCTGTGTGCTTCAGGGGCCAATTCAAGGTGCTTATGCTGACATACAAAGCCCTGAATGGCTTGGGCCCCAAATATAGAAAGGAACGCCTCTCCCCATAGAGAGCTCCATTGCCCTGTGAAGATTATAGGGTAGCAGTTCATGAGATGGCCTTCTCTGTAGTGGGTCTCAGGTTATGGAATGCCCTCCCTTCCAAGGTGCATCTGGCCTCTTCAATGTATAGATTTTAACATCAGGTCAAAGCACACCTGTGGGAGTGGGACAAGTGTGGATGACCCCTAAGTATTAAATGGGTTCCGTGTATTGAGCTATATGTAAGCTGCCCCGATCGAGCTGAAGACGGAAACAAAATGGTGATCATTATTGTGCAGTTACAAAAAAAAAGAAAGAATATTTATGGAAGAGAGCTTCTTTGGACTTGGGGTGTATTTCATTCTAAAACATATCAACCTGTATGGATTATTTTTATACATGATTGTGGACACAAATTGTGGACAGAAGGACAGAGAGTGCTGGATCCCTGCTAGCTCTTCTAAGGCCCGGAGGAGCTTGATGGGGGGCCCTTTTGTTCTCGGAGGTATTTAAATAATTTTCATATAATATACAGCTGGGATACATGTCCCACAATACAGCAATATATACAGACCTATATGGACACCAGCTAATTAAAAGACATCAGAGAGAATTTGTTGACTTGCCATTTATAAACTTTACTTTTGGAACAAAGCCCAGTGCCTTTAATGAGAACTTGATGAACAAAGGAGAGATAAGAGGACTGAATACCAAATAATTGGACAGAGAATAAAATGATTAAAAAAACTGCCTCTTGTGGGTTAACAAATGAAAATTTTGCTACAGAAGATGCAAGTCACAAAAACAACAGCTGATTAGACTGAGAATAAGGATGGATAATATTAGTTTTGAATTTGAAAAATACCCAAAATACAGAGACATGAATGAGGATGATTATCTCCAGACACCTGGAACATGGGAAGTCCCAAAAAAAATTTTAGAATTGGAATATATACCGTATTTTTTGCACCATAACACTCACTTTTTTCCTCCTAAAAAGCAAGGGGAAATGTCTGTGCGTGTTATGGAGGGAATGCCTACGGGTGGCGTGCCTACGGATTTTCCTCCTCTAAAAACTACGTGCGTGTTATGGTCGGGTGCGTGTTATAGAGCGAAAAATACGGTAATTGGTGTATTGTTATTATTGTAATTTGGATTGATTTGATTTAATTCATCATTAATTGGAAGATTGTTATTGAAAATGAATAAATTCTTTAACAACAACAGAGCTATATGTAAGCTGCCCTGAACTGCATAGTGAAGGGTGATAGAAATGCCTATAAAGAAATAATATTGGGGGTGACTGTGGCAAAGGTGAAAGCAGTGCCCATGGCACGGTCTCTTACTCAGAGAAAGGGAAATCCATGGCCGAGCCAAAAAACAACCCAAAACAAAACAAAACCTACCCAACCTTATTCAGATAAGTGTTGCTTGAGGTCATGGGGGAGTCAATGGCGCTCTGCACTTTGTTATTAACAGTCGTCATGACTACATGTGACAGGTGGTGTTATCTCAGCTGCAGGCACTGTGACAACGTCATCAAGTACGAAAAGCAAAAGAAAGCTATGCTTTTAATAATAACAATAATCCAGAAACAATTTTTAATATACGAATAAGCATTGGTAAGAAGAGATCCGTCACATATGTGTGAGCTTTTTGAGTGAGAAACAGCATTAAACCCTATTCTGTTCTTCTCATCATTTCTAGATTCCCTGATGGAGACAGTCATCATGTAGCAGATGGGAATCAGAAATGTAATGGAGGGGAAATGGGAGCAGGAAGCACAGCACAGGACTTTTTTCAGAGCAGGAGCAGCTATGTCATCTGCCATAGCGTGGGGTAAGTGATGAGGCCTCTGGCTTTCAAGCTTTCAAGGTCCACTATTGTCTGCAGCAGATTAGCACACCAGAAGTCATAAAACGAAGGGAACCCAGCAGGCAGAGGTCAATGATGAGGGATGATACAATAGTCTATTACAGGCACAGGCAAACTCAACCCTCCAGATGTTTTGGGACTACAACTCCCATCACCCCTAGCTAACAGGACCAGTGGTCAGGGATGGTGGGAACTGTAGTCTCTGGAGGGCCAAGTTTGCCCATGCCTGGTCTAATAACATCTGATGGGCACCAAACTGCCTACCCTGCTTCAGAGGATATTGACAAGGACTGGATTGGAGTCAACAGGCAAATGCTTTTTTCCCTGCGTTTACATGCTAAATCATCATGTTTAATGGCAACAAACAGGTCTCAGGTGCTTATTATGGGATACAATGATTGGTAAGAGCAGTATCACAACTCAGTCAGAAACTGACACAAATGGGCCACAGCTGCCTTTGCTGGGACAGCCTTTCCTTTCCCTGAGATACCTGCAAAAGCACTTGCATCAACCCAACTTCACTCTGCAGCAATATTTTATACTGCAACCCTTTGTTTTGCCTATTAATCTGAGAGCTGACAAGTGTTAGGCTGGTAGTGCAATACACTTGGTTTGGTTTGGGACACTATTGTCGTTACCTAAAAAAACTCTAAAGAAGGCAAAATGACTTTAGAAGTTTTGATTCAATTACCTTGGAAGAATATCAAGAATATAGACAAAACTCCGGGTCGTGGGGTCAGAAACATCACCCTGTCAGCCAACTCTGTGGAGAGAAAGAGAACAGAGTCAAAGCTATAAGCAAATGTGACTTTTGTGCATACAGCTCTGAATTCAGACTGGATAATTGCTAGGCTTTCATTTCACACAAATACTAGACCTCAGTCAAGAGGTTAGGTGCAGTTTTTGTTCATTCACATGCACTATATATGATACAATTTTCATTCTTGTGCCTGCATCCACAAGCAAGCCTGCAGTTTATTCAGCTTTGTTTTGCCTTATGATTGAAAAGCTTGAAAACTGCCCAACTGCAGTTTTGGGTGATATTCAGTGGAAATCCTGCTCACTATAGACCCATTAGAATCAACAGACATCCTTTACTTAGAGACATTGCTTTCAATGGGTCTACTCCAAGAGAAACTTAGTTAAACATAACATTTTGTTTCATCATTAGGTCAAGTGAACAGGAGACCTCCCTTTCATAATAGGTGATGAACACAAATCCGACAGCCAGTAACCCAGCTGTGCTGAAGCTGGTTCACACTTCTGCTTTTATTTCCTCCCATCTGTTCTTTTTTAAAATTTATTAAATGCCATTAATTGTCATAGTATTGTACTTAGTTAAAAAAAATCTATAAAAAAATATGCAATCATATATCCCTTTCTGAGAGCTGTATTTTATTTTCCAAAATGTGCATCATTTTTAAAGCCCTAAATGGCCTCGGCCCAGTATACCTGAAGGAGCGTCTCCACCCCCATCATTCTGCCCGGACGCTGAGGTCCAGCGCCGAGGGCCTCCTGGCGGTTCCCTCATTGCGAGAAGCAAAGCTACAGGGAACCAGGCAGAGGGCCTTCTCGGTAGTGGTGCCCACCCTGTGGAACGCCCTCCCACGAGATGTCAAAGCGATAAACAACTACCTGACATTCAGAAGACATCTTAAGGCAGCCCTGTTCAGGGAAGTTTTTAACATGTGATATTTTAGTGTATTTTTGGTTTCTATGGAAGCCGCCCAGAGTGGCTGGGGAGGCCCAGCCAGATGGGCGGGGTATAAATAATAAATTATTATTATTATTATTATTATTATTATTATTATTATTACATCAATGCATGTTTTCCTCTCTTTCTAAACAGAAGGGAATTTGAAGCATGCACCTAATAAAGTGTTGACAAGGAGGGCTCATCAAAATCATAGCAAAAGACAATCTGTTGAACCTCTGTAATGATATTCCCCATATAAAGAAATCAATTCAGCATTTTACATTACGGATAGGATGCTTTCATTCTTTGCTTCTGCATTAAAATTCCATTGTGTTCACATTCCATTGCATGCTGCAGTACCACCTTAGCTTAAAAAAGTAACGCTGCTAATGCCATGTGTTTGTCATAATGGTGGCCATTCTCTAATACACAGAGAATGTTCTTTGCAGATTTGCAGTTAAGTCATATCAAAGGCCAGCCACCATAGTGATATCAGCAGGAATGTGCATAGCCCAGAATGTTATTAGCTAATCACTTTAACAGAACAGCAGGAACAGCTCCAAAATTATTCCAATGAGATTAACAGTGAGCTCACTACAAAAATGAGAAGAAGAAAACACATTTCAAAACATTAACAGTTTCTAAATTTAAATGGCTAGAAGAAGCAAAAACTGCATTTTTAAGATAGTTACCAATGTTTAAACAGTGGTGCTTGGCCATCAACACAATTCTTTCAGGATGGGTGATATATGTTCACAGCAGGCCACAGGAGCCTAGTTGCAACATTCTGCAGCAGCTGCAATGTCTGTACCAGCTTCAAGGGCAGACTCACATAGAGTGGATTACAGTAATCAAGCCTCAAGGTTACCAGCACATGGGTCACTGTGGCTTGGTCAGATGCAATCCAGAACAGTGGTGTAGCAAGGCCAGATGGTACCCGGTGCGAAAAAGTTCTTGTCCCCACCCCAACAGATTGAACTTATTAAAAGAAGGAAAAATAAGATACAGTTGCAAGTGTTATTTTCTAGTTTATTTACTTAACATTGTGAGCACAAGCACTTAAAACCTTTTTTCGTGATGGGAATTTCTGATGAATGATTTTTTTTACTTATAGGGCGCACTGGACCATAGGGCACACCTAGTTTTTTGGGGAAAAATAAAGAATTTTTTTTTCCCCAGCCCCAAAGAGCAAACAAGCCAAGACAGCCAGCGGGATGGATGTTAAGGTTAATTAATTGTCAGACGAAGTTATTAAACTCATTTTAAATAATATTTTTTTAAAAAAAGTGTTGTGAGTCCCCCCATTTTTTTATTTTAAAAACACATATTTTTGCCATTTCGTTACCCCGCCCCCCTCAGTGATGACACCTGGGGCGGCCCGCACCCTCTGTACCCCCCTTCCTATGCCACTGATCCAGAAGTAGAACATCCAATTTGCTTTCTTACTAAACCTGACCTGTCAAGTCAACATTGACTGGGATCAAAAACCCAAAAGATTTTGGTATCATCCTGACTCCTCATCTCAATTGTCTTGGGCCACAGCTGAGTGGTAGGGAAGTTGTGGATGTAAATGTTGTTAGCCACTTTGTTCACAACAACTGCAACAATTTCAGCAAGGCTGCCACTTGCTGGAATTCAAGCAGGGACAATTAGGAGAAAGTCAGCTTCAGAACAATGCCATCCCTTTCTCTTTTTAATGAGTCATTTAGTTAAGAATCATATCCTTCATAAAGTCAGTTGTGCTTATTCCTGCTCTTGAAATGAAACTGCTAGCCAACTATTCTGGTGAAGCTGTCACACTGGAAAACAGAACAGTCATGACTTTTTAAAATCTGCAGCCACTGAAAACTTCAAGCAAACTCTGCTTCCGTGCTGTTCCAATAAGCTGTACAAGGCCATGAGCCTCAGGGCTTTCAAGGTCAACGGGACACCAACAAGCAAAAGCTACTGAAGTTTAACTATGAGCACCAGTCCTTATTTCCCTTGAAACCAAACATGTCTCTGTAGAAGGTTATTTCAGTTTAATCAATTAGCTCAAAGGGGTCAGTAAAGTCGCCCTTCAACACAGCTGTGTGCTGGGTGGCATCTGGAAGGAAGGCAGTGGAAATGAACAAAACAGCATAAAAGCAAAGCCCTGCTGAAACAAATCAAAGGCCGATCTAATCTAGCATTCAATTCTTGCAGTGGCCAGATGGATGCCTCTGGGGAGCAGAACATGAGGCCAACTGTGCTCTCCTGCTTGCGGTCCCCTCTAACTGGGTCTAAATGTAATAAAAACCTATTAAACAATGCAGAGTATTGCTGCAATAATCATAATAAGAACACGCACAATCCCAGTTTGAGTAACTGTAACAATATCATTAAAGCTGCCCCAAGGCCCAGGAGAATAGAAATGTTTCCGTCTGGAATGCAAATGATAGCAAAGTTGGTGCCAGACAGGCCTCCCTGTAGAAAACATTGCAAAGACAGGGGGCCACTGGAGAGAAGGCCAGTATTTTGATGAGCACCCTCCATGCGTCCTTTGAGGTGGGACACAGGGAATGGTCGCAGCTGCGTATCAGGCTGTTGACATTTGCGTACTGGGTTGCTGTTACACAGCCAGTAAAAAAAGTGGCCACTCTGCTTATAACTAAATGTTAAGCAAAGAAGAATTGTATTTGTGAGCTAGGAAGTAAAACCTTGCATCAAAGCTTACATTCAAGGAATCCCACATATCCTAGTTGTTTTGCAGAGATGCACCTCATATTTCACAGTAAACAGGATGTAAACCTCACAAGGAAGAAGCAACAGGTGATCTGATATAGAAGTTCCACTATAATAAACATTTCTAAAATCAGCATGTTTTGTTGTCTTCTCTAGCATTCCAGATGAGCAGCAAGAACAGTACTTTGTGCTTGTATACTAGTCACCTGTATGTTAATTTGCTCTGCTACAGGGATAGCTAGTACCTGAGATGACAGATCAGGTAAGTTAACACTGACACCTAGTGTGGGGCAATAAATCAGCTTCAACAGATGAGTTCTTAATTTATAAACAAATGCAATGCGATGTACAAGACCAATGCAATAGCTAGCTTATGGTACACTGGAGGGGATATTATCTTGTATGTGATTCCTGTATTCTGTCCAGATTTTAAAATACTTTTTGTCTGCAAACCAAATGCCCAGTTTGCACTATGTATAAAGATGTTTCAGGCCATTTCCCTAGATATGCTCTTAAAATAATCACATGATTATTTTTATCACATGGAATATGCTGCTGCTTGTAATATCCATCACGTGGTGTTCTGATGGAAAGCATTACAGTGTGATGATTCTGTTCATCCAGCACTTTTAAGCACAGACCATGTCTAGCAAACCCCTAGATAGCAGTGAAACTGACTAAATCTATGCAACCAGCTTCTGTATTATTTTAGCTGGAAGGGAGGTTCAACAGAGAGAGAAAGGAAAGCAAAAGAAAACAATACTGAAAGGGGGACATTGCTAAAATGAAAAGATTATATTGCTTTATGAAAATACATCTTTGTTTTTTTAAAAAAAATAATATTTATTACTTTTCCAAAACTTTAAACACTACAACAACAATAAATAAATAAACAGTACAATACAATAAAAAAACACTACGTAACACTAACACATTAAATTAACAAAACAAAACAAAAACAGTTTAAAACACATCAAACAATTTCAATATCTTATCTTTCATTCACTTATTTCACCGACCTCCTCACGCCTCCCTTTTTTGTATTCCACTTCTGTTAATTGTTTCAGCAATTCCTTTCCATCTTCCTCTGTTTTCTATCCTATAATTATCTTAACATATTCTAACCTTATTTTTCCTTTAATACTCTAATAATCTATTTATACTTAATTCCTTATAACATTTCTACTAAAGCCATATAACTTCATTCCAACATTTTTCTAACATTCATTGATTTTACAGTATTTCTGTAAATAGTCTTTAAACTTTTTCCAGTCTTCTTCCACCGACTCTTCTCTCTGGCCTTGGATTCTGCCAGTCATTTCCGCCAGTTCCATATAGTCCATCAACTTCATCTGCCATTCTTCCCGGGTGGGTAAATCTTGTGTCTTCCAATACTTCACGATGAGTATTCTTGCTGCTGTTGTTGCATACATAAAAAAAGTTCTATCCTTTGGCACCAATTGGCAGACCATGCCCAGGAGAAAGGCCTCTGGTTTCTTCAGGAAGGTATATTTAAATACCTTTTTCATTTCGTTATAAATCATCTCCCAGAATGTCTTAATCCTTGGGCATGTCCACCAAAGGTGAAAGAATGTACCTTCAGAATCATTACATTTCCAACATATGAAAATACATCTTTGAATATCAAAAGACCATGCAATTTTCACACATTAATGGATGCAATTATATCTTGCAAGCCCCAGAAATATTTCTGTGGTCTGGTTGAAATGAGCCTCAGCAGAAGATTTTTACAAACCGGAGGGTGGGGACTCAGATATGCACATCTCTACTTCTGCTGTGGGACGTAGGTGGTGCTATAGTGTAAACCACTGAGCCTTGGGCTTGCCGATCTGAAGGGTCAGTGGTTTGAATTCCCGCGATGGGGTGAGATCCTGTTGCTCGGTCCCTGCTCCTGCTAACCTAGTAGTTCGAAAGCACACCCAAAAGTGCAAATAGATAAATAGGTACCGCTCCGGCAGGAAGGTAAATGGCATTTCCATGCACTGCTTCACCGGAAGCAGCTTAGTCATGCTGGCCACATGACCTGGAAAAACTGTCTGCGGACAAATGCCGGCTCCCTCAGCCAGTAAAGCGAGATGAGCGGTAGAGTCGTTCGTGAGTGGACTTAACTGTCAGGGGTCCTTTACCTTTTTTAAAAAAAACCTTCTGCTGTATATAGACCCTGCAGTGTGAATCACTAACTTGCTCACCAGAAAAAGGGGACAGATGGTCAACTGTGCAGGAATGGGTGATGGACTAGTTGCAGCATTTACCTGTGTCGACCTAAATTCACACTGAAGCTTCTTTTTGTTTGGTGAGGGAACCCATCCTCTCTCCTACACTCTAATGTGCATAAAACCTAGAATCTTTGGGTCTTGCAGAATGCTGTGCACTGGACTTTGCAAGCCCCCACAACCAGATGCTTATCAGCCCTTTACAAGCTGTGCTTTTGCCTGCATGTTCCTTACCTGCCAAACTTTGACAGTGGGGGTGGGGGAAGATAAGGGCCTGCCCCACCAGGCAGATCCAGTTCCCCACCCCTGACCAAGATGATGGGATTGTGCAGATTGTGGGACCAAGTATATATAGCGTTTTGCATAGGAAGCACCTTATTATCCATTTTAAAAACCAGTCTCTAGAGCAATAAATCCTAGTTTTCACAAAATAGTCATTGTAGCATACCTATAGTTTTGACTGTGCACAAAACGATTTTCTTTTTTACATATTTTTTTTAATAAAACTAAGCTGTAAAAAATGCTGTTACAGAAAAGTACAACACCCTACAAATCCAGAATACAATGAAATGCTTGTAGTGGTGTTTCTTTTTAAGCTTTCCATAGGGTTGGCCACAGCATAAACTGAAATATACACTCCTGCCAAACTGGCTCTTCCATGCTCAATTGCAATATATCTGGAAACGTGTGTTTCTAATGGGCTTTTAACATTAATACAGATGGTTTTGGCAGACCCTCCAAGTGTCCCTGTTTTCCAGGGACAGTCCTAGTTTTACAGAAGCTGTCCTGGTTTCTGATTTGATCCCAGAACATCTCACTTTTCCTCAGGATGTCCCTATTTTCATTGGAGAAATGTTGGAGGAAGGGTATAGTAGGACATTCCTATTTTCATTGGAGATCTGCCATACCTCTGACATCTGTTGTAAATAAAATTGTGGCCTTATTCAATCTAATCTAGGTGTGTTGTGTCCATCATTCATACCCACTCGGGTAAGGTGAGGATCAAAGTCTGGGCATGCAAAGCCTTTCTGATGTTCATGTTCCCTTAAGTTCAATGAAACATGCCTCAAACATGTGCTTTGGCTCTTTTTAAAAGCATTTATAAGGATCATTCCCCCCCCCCGAAGGAAAAAAAAGTAAACATTTACTTACAGTCATACCTTGGGTTGAAGTAGCTTCGGGTTGAGCGTTTTCGGGTTGCACTCCGCGGTGACCCGGAAGTAACAGAATGCATTACTTCCGGCTTTTGCTGCTCACGCATGCGCAGACGCTCAAAATGACATCACACACATGCGCGGAAGCAGCAAATCGTGACCCGCACTCACGCAGACGCGGGTTGCGTTCGCTTCAGGATGCAAACGGGGCTCCGGAACAGATTGTGTTCGCATCCAGAGGTACCACTGTATTTCATAGAATCATAGAAGGAAAGGGACCCGGAGAATCATCTAGTCCAACCCTCTGCAATGCAATGCAGCTGTCCCATACAAGGATCAAAGCTTCAACCTCTTGGCCTTATCAGCACTGCACTCCAACCAACTGACTTGTATCCTTTTTGATTTCTAGTTTTATTATATTTCTCTCTCTCTCTCTCTGCATCTCAATCTAACCCACCTCACACAGTTGTTATGAGGTTAAAATGCAGAAGGGGGATAATTATGTACACTTCAGGGGAATATAGAGGTAATAAATAAATCAAGCTGAGTCTTTACATTAAAATGTTGAAAAAACCCCAACTCATTAGGGTGTTGCCATAGCTAAGTGCAAATTCCCTTGGGCATTGCAAGTTTCCACATGGACTTGATGCTGACCAGCAACTTGTGAATGCATAATAAAGTATCACATACACACGATCATGCTTTGGAGGCATCTATTTGTGGTTGTCTTGTCACTGGATTTTCACATGTTACATTGGTCATTTGCCAGAAAACCTTTTCTCTACAGTTTCCAATAGACATGACCATAAGTGTGACATTTGCCCATGAAACATTAGCTCTTTATGTACCTCGCTTCAGAATGGGGAACAAAAATTGATTCATACTTTTAGTGAAAATGCTTATCCAAGTTATAGGTAAATTCTTGGGGCTGCAAAACTGTTAGATGGGTCACAGCGTTTAAGACACGATAACAAGAAAGTGTGTAAACTACAACACACATACACATTTGTCAGAAGCAATGTCTTTGGTCATCTAACCAGGATAGGCAAAGTTTGAGAACCTTTGCGGTGATCCCTACAGCTGAGAAAAAGCCCTGGTGTAGTTTGCTCCCAGCTGCAGAATTGCACCTCTAGAAGCAATTAAATTATCAAAGCACTGATGTCTTCAGTGCTGATGCAAACCACAGAGCTAAAACAAAAGATTTGTTCTACTCCCACCCAATTATTGGAAGCCACATTTCAGTCTCATTCTTTTTATAGCAATGGTTTTACTGAGTAACATTGTTTCTTAAAAGTTCTTTTTTCTTTTTCTGCCTAGCAGGAGAGGAAGGAAGTTAGTGGTGAAACTGTTTCGCTTCCTACGCTTTTTTAAAAAAGCAAAGAAAGAAAAAATAAAAGTATGATAACCAAGCGGTTTATGCAAGAGGAAAGGAAGAAAGAAACAAGATTACAGTCTAAAGGGGAGCCTTTTAACTGAAAACACAAGGTGGATACATCGCTTATGCTTGGCACCTTCCTCAAATCTGGCAAACTGTTAGGCATCATAAATCATTACTTTCACCCAAGGGGAGTTTATCCTCCACTTGCATTTGTGTCTGACAGATTATGCGCAAGATATACTTTCTGGGAGCACATGATATAAAACATCCCCCCTTCATATTTTCACTGATAAGTTGTGGTTTCTTTGAAATTAGGTTTAAAAGACCACATCCGTTTTTGTTCTTTATCTCCACGGACATCAGTTAACTTACATTCTGATTATTTTGGTGATGTTGCATAGAAGCAAGTGGACTAAAGGTTATACCCATCCTTGTATAGACTTATAGCTCATAGTGGAACTCGTCAACAGAGTCGTGACTTCAGAGCCCGCTTTAAATTTTTTGGCTGCATTTGTGTATCAGACCTATGCTATAAGTTCACAAATTAAACATCCTTAACCATTCAAGACATGGGAATACTTCCTGCATCAAGATGCATGAACTGCAAAAAGAGAAGTCTGGCACTGTAAATTTATTTTTCTCAATACATTCCAAACTTTGGTAATGGAAGTCTGCCCTTCTATCTGCACAATCTAATTAAAGCATGCACTTCTATCTATGTGCAATCTATCATCACTTCTTTTAGAGGGGCCTCCGCTCCCCTGCGGACTGCCTTTGAACTCTCCCCTTGCCCTGCCTGTTTTTCCTGCATCTGGTGTCTATTAATTTGGAGCATTTCTGTTATCCCAGCTGGCTTCTCTATTTGCACCTGCTCTTGTTCACCTGTCACAGTCATGAACAAATGCAGAATGTTGACATTGCCCAGAACCTGTTTGATTATGCATGCACAATAGGAGTTCTAATGCTGAAGATAAAATTACATAACTTGATCCATTGAATAGAAAGATCAGCAGCTAGCATGGTACACTGACCAATGATGCTAACATTTTCCCCTGAAGATGTGGCCAAATGCTTGTATTTTCAGGTGTTAGACAGACTTTTTCTTCCAGACAGCAGCTTATTGCAGAATTGATGATGCAAGCATGCAGATTTCTGGTTTTGATTCAATAATAATAATAATAATAATAATAATAATAATAATAGTTGTTGTTGTTTGTTATTTATACCCCACCCATCTGCTGTAACTTCACTTGTGCCTGCCACCAAGTATAACTGAGAAAATGCTATGATATCGTACTGGACACACACGACACACACACTACTTTGGCTGTTTGCTCTGTTAAGGGCTGCAGGGGTGGAAGTCTACACCTCTTGCTAATTGAAAGGCTTTGTGTAGGTGGGAGAATTACTGTCCCCAGTCCTGCTTGGCAATGCTGTTGGAATGATCTATTTTCAACACTTCAAAGACAGACATCACACTTTTGAGGGTGAAGAAGGCAATCACATTAAAGGGGGGGGGAGATTAGACAAGGGAAGCCTGTGGGCTCTTCCCAGTAGTAGGCCAAGGGTGTTACTGGAATCCATCAACAATACACTTTTTTTTCACAGATTTATGTTTTGCATCATGCTGAGTGCCATGGACACGAGCAAGAGAAAGAGAAAAATAGGTTTCTGGTACGGTCAGTCCACATCAGAACCTGACATTAACAGTTGCCTATTTCTTCTAAGTATTTTTGCAGAAGGGAAAATTTGTAACCAAAGTTAGAAATTACTAGCATTGTGGGCTTACAGGAAACATCATAAAGGAGGGGGAAAAACCCTTCCAACTGAACAAATGAGTAGCCGATTCTCCCCAAAGGGAAACTTTGAGAACACAGGACCAGAAATCATTTGCCTTCTCTTTGGCATTTGTGCATGATGTGATATACCAAAGACAAGCAAGATGGAATCTGCTTACTGACATGACAATATTGCAGGTGTGCTGTAAAGACAAAGGAAGCAGATGGGTTAAATCTCGCACGATTCTAACAAAAGTACCTCCTCATCACTATCATTACCTACTCTCTTTTGACTGGGGAAAGTGGAGCAGTGATTGCATTTATCTAAATTCAAGGAAGTTTCCTTAGGAATGCAAGCTCTGGAATCATAGATGCTTTCAACTCAGAAGCCCACTTCAGTAAATGGGAATATTCCAGCTGATGTCATCATTCTGCAATTTAAGTTACAGCTAATACTTCCTTCTTGGGCTAGGCAAATCTGCACAAAACTAGGTGGTCCCATCTTGGAATGTTAATTTGTCCAACTCTTCATGAATCAAGCAAAGTTCCTCCCGAAATTGTTATCTGGTTTGGAGTGTGAAATGAGGTTCAGCATGGGTAGGACTATAGACCTATAAAATCTATGCATGTCCTGGGGTAATTTGCATTTTAGGTAATTTAAGATGGTCAGTGGAGACCATTGTTAACTGCCATTTAAAGCAGTCTCAGCTCATAAGTGCCAATCAACCATTTTATTTATATACTCTCTTTCCAAAGTTAAAACCATGTTCAAGGATGCTTACAACATTAAAAAATTACATAGCTACAAACATAACAAAAATAGTCCTAAACAATAAATAAAAAGTAAAAAGGACACAACAAAATTGAACAATTTTCACACGAATATTAAGATATAAAAAAGAAGATATATATAAAAAATAAAAAAAATCATATAAACAAAGTGGGAGTGGTGGAAGAGAAAACATGTGGAAGCTACTCCTGTGCCTAGGTAAAATCTTTAGTTCGGCCCCAAGTCTGGTGCCAGGCCTGGAAAAAGAGGCAACAGAGAGAAAAGGGGCACCCCCACTCACTTTGAGCCCTGGACTCCTGCTATCTGTCCCTCCCAAAGGCACCAAAATGCCCTCTTCCACACCCCCCCCCAGTGTCTGGCACCAGTGCAGGAGTGGAGGGGGGGAGACAGATAATGGGTACCCCACTCACGTCTGACTCTGGATTATGGATGCGGGGGGGTGATATTTGATTCAGTCCTCATTTAAATGCAAACCTACATAATCCGCCCTTTCCGAAACAATATAAGAACCAAAACACAGTGCTCCTTTAAAATTTGTACTTCTCCGAGTTTTGCAATGC
Organism: Podarcis raffonei; assembly: GCF_027172205.1. Taxonomy (NCBI): domain Eukaryota; kingdom Metazoa; phylum Chordata; class Lepidosauria; order Squamata; family Lacertidae; genus Podarcis; species Podarcis raffonei. The sequence goes on along the minus strand of NC_070613.1, from coordinate 24,559,466 downwards.
AGTTCTCCAACTGAGCGACATGCACAAAAATGCATGGGCCAGGGTAGAGCGTGCATACAACCGCATATGGAAATAACATACAAAAATAACATTAGTGAAAATAACCCAAAAAAAAGCATTATAATGTATGGAAATGCTTTTTTAAAAATGGATAAAGTGGACAAAATTGCATGCAATCCTTAGGAGAAATTTGCACTAAAATGTTGATAAATTTTCATGGGGATTTTCTAAATAGAAAATAATTATGATAAACTAATGTGGAAATCTGGAGACCTTCATTTAAAATTACAAAAGAGAAACGGAGAGAAGTAAAAACTGACAGATCTGAACATTCCTGTTTTGGACCCAATCCACCACTGCTCCTGCCCACTGACAACCACTCCAACCACGTACACCAAGGTAAAGCAGTCCTTGGTAGAAGGAGGGGGAAAGTATCTCCTTCCCTTGACTTATAGGCTAGGTAAAAAGGGATAACAGAACAGCATTCATGTCTTGTACACAGAGCAGCTCCAGTGGCCCGCCTCTCACTGAGGGGCCTATAAGACTCCCTGCCTCCCTTTGTCTACCAAGCCAAACAGCCCCCAAATAGCCAGATCAGCATGTAGCCAGTTTGCTAGTCCTTTTGGCACAGAGAATTTGGCCTGGGCACTTGGCACCAGGAATTGGCCGAAAGCACTGCCGTCACTTAAGGTGGCAGCTGCTCTGGCTGGCTTGGGGCATCTCAGAGGAAGAGGCAGTCATTGCCAGATAAGCAATTCCATTACTGGGCTCTGCCTCACCCTCAGGAACAGCATCATCATTTCCAACCACCTAACAAAAACATTCTACTGTTAGTTATGTTCTGCATAGGTGATGGAGGGAGGAGGGTCTGATCTAAACACATTTCCTAGAAAATCTATTGGGCTGCTGCTTAACCACCCCCTTAAGTCAGATTTCTGTTAATCTTCCAAAATGAAATTAAACAGCAGTTGACTGCCAGTTCTCCTGAATGGGGCATATGGTTCTACCATTGCTCTGCACAACACCGTTAAAAATAAATTCCAGGCCTTCTAAAAGGGATGCACATCTTTAACTTTAGGTTAAAAAAAGAAAAGTACAGGGATAGGGAACCTATGGTCCTGCATATACTTTCTTGCTTGCTTGCTTGCTTATTTATTGCATTTATATCTCACCTTTCTTCCAAGGAGATCAAGGTGACATACATGGTTCTTCCCTCCTTGTTTTATCCTCACAACAACCCTATGAGGTAGGTTCATCTGAGAGGCAATGACTATCCCAAGGTACACACACACACATGAGCTTCATGGCTGATGGGATTTGAACCTGGGTCTCCCAGGTCCTAATCTGACACACTAACTACTGCACCACACTGTTGTTGGATTACAACCCCCACCATCCCTGACCAATGTGTCATAGCTCTGTCTCAAATCCCATTGCTGAACAATGGAGTGCAGAGCTGTGTGGGATGCGAGGCCAAACAAACAAGAGATGGGAGTCTCTGAGATATGCTTACCTGCAAGAAGAATCCACATGCGAAGTCCAGTCCATTCCAAGGGTTGGGCAAACAGTTGCCCATGTAATCCAACAATCCATGGGTCATGGAATCCAAACGGACATGAAGCCAAGGGTCCAAACAGGGAGTGGGAAGCAGCAAGGTAGAGTTGGGAATCACAGGCATTGTTTCCAGTGTCTGACTGCTACCAGAAGCCAGAAGGTTCTCATCTGTGCCTTCTCCTGATCCGCTGCAGGTAGAGTCACTCCACCTTCTCTACCTTCAAGCTGCTGTTTAGCAGGGGAAGCTGACTCCTGGCCCGTGACACCATGGGCCATGCTGACTGGGACTTAAGGGATCTGTAGCTCAACAACTTCTGGGGAGCTTTCGAGGGCCCATCATTGCTATGGAAGGAAGGTTCTCTAATCCTTAAAAAATGGGGATGGAAGTCATGAAGAACAGGACCTGTCTCCTGCTAACTCAGCCCTCAGGGAGCTTCTTCAGCAATTCAAGCTGCTCCCCACATCCATCTCCAGAGAACTAAATGAGGGCTGTTTTTCACCTACACATTTTTAATATATACCACGGCTTTTGCAAAGCATCTTTTCTGAATTGGTGGGGAACAGAGCTGGCTCACATCTGCAATTGTGGACTGCAACAATCTAGCAGCAGCTTAAGGTCATACTAGATGTTGCTCATGTCTACATGTAAGTTTCCTGGATATTTTATTTTAATGGAAAGGAATCTCAAGTGGCTGCAGTCAGGAGTGGGGGAGGAATTGGGGGGGGTTCATTAACTATTTCCCCACTAGCTGCTTTTCCTATTATTTTTCTGCTCCTGAGGCTGTTTTTCATTAAAAAAAATACAATATATAACAGCAAAGTTGTTTTTCTTTTTTAAAAAAACTAAAGTAACATGGTACAAATGTTACACATATCTAATCTGGCCTATAGCAATTGTCCCAAAACAGCTGAGGGCTACATTTTTTATTTTTTGTTTCACTGAAGAGAGCAGTGAAGCAGGTGTATGCCATAAGGGACCTAGTGAGCTGCAAACCTTAAATCATTTACATTGAGCTCCTATTGATTGTAATAGGATGATGCAAGTCATCTGGGGGTTGCAGCCATAGAAACCAAAGTGCTATTGGCCTAGGATAGAACAATGGAACTCAGCATCGCATTGCCTTGACCCTCTGTTGCTACAGCAGCAGCCTAAGGGCGGATATGAGCAGGAACGTCTTTTCCCAGGGGTGGGGAATACAGTGGCACCATCATAACAGGATTTGTGGCCAAAGGTCCAGTGGGCAGGAGGGTCCCCAAAGGAAGTTGGGCTGGTTTAATGCTTTTCGAAGCAAATGAAGCAATGTACACAAACATCTAAAAATCTTCTCCCCCATCTATACAATTTAATTAAATCTAGAGTCTAAAATCATCGAACTACCCCAGGTGGGTAACAACAGCGGTGGGAGCCAGAATGCGGCAGCTAGACCGGTGACTGGGAGTGGCTGCTGAGACCATATAACACCAGTCCTGAAAGTCCTACATTGGCTCCCTGTACATTTCTGAGCACAATTCAGAGTGTTGGTGTTGACCTTTAAAGCCCTAAATGGCCTCGGTCCAGTATACCTGAAGGAGCATCTCCACCCCCATTGTTCAGCCCAGACACTGAGGTCCAGCGCCGAGGGCCTTCTGGTGGTTCCCCCACTGCAAGAACTGAGGTTACAGGGAGAGGGCCTTCTTGGTGGTGGCGCCCGCCCTGTGGAATGCCCTCCCACCAGATGTTAAGGAAATAGACAACTAGAAGACATCTGAAGGCAGCCCTGTTTAGGGAAGTTTTTTATGTCTGATGTTTTATTGCTTTTTCAATATTTTGTTGGGAGCTGCCCAGGGTGGCTGGGGAGACCCAGCCAGATGGGCAGGGTATAAATAAAAAATTATTATTATTATTATTATTATTATTATTATTATTATTATTAAAGAAAAGGATGCTGCATTAGATGGGTCTTTGGCCTCATCCAGCAGGGCTCCTCTTGTGGAGAAACAGCACAAAGGGGAAATATTAGTTCATCCCCTTCCCCCTGTTTTGGTCTTCTGTTTCAAACTGCAGTCTTTAACATAGCTGCCTTTTTCTTAAAAAAGAAAAAAAAAGAAAAACGTTTTGGAAGGAAAAGGAATCACATACCATATTTTTCGCTCCATAAGACGCACCAGACCATAAGACGCACCTAGTTTTTGGAGGTGGAAAACAAGAAAAAAAATATTCTGATTCTCAGAGGCCAGAACAACAAGAGGGATCGCTGCGCAGCGAAAGCAGCGATCCCTCTTGCTGTTCTGGCTTCTGGGATAGCTGTGCAGCCTGCATGCTCTCCATAAGACGCACACACATTTCGCCTTACTTTTTAGGAGGGAAAAAGTGAGACTTATAGAGCAAAAAATACGGTAATTTAGTGTACTGTGTAATTCTAAACCAAGGCTCTCCAACTTTCTGGGACTTTGGGAGACTGCCATGGGCACCACCCTTCTCTTCCTGCTCCCCACAACTGCTCCCCACCCCTGAGAGAAAACGTGTCTGCACACACACACTTTGCTTTTTCATTGGGTCTGGATAAAAGTTAGACCCAGCAGAATTAAAAATGGATCCTCTTGAATTTGTATGGTTTTGCACTGTCAAATTAATGGGTTACGTTGGTAGATTGTGCAGTAAACACTGCAGACCCAGTGCTTGCCAGCAATGCAAACAACATTTATCCTAGACACAGATCCTTCTTGTTATTTTGCACAGGGTGAGAACAAAGCTACCAAGAAATCACAGAACACTTCTGTGACACAGAGGTAACCTACGACCAGATGGTATGTTTGAGGGGGTGCCTTGTAAACTTTATGAAGATCCATACCTTGGAGCTATAGTCTTGGAGGTCCCAAAAAGCACTGGAGCCCTGATTTGTACAGTTCAGAAAATGGAGATAGATGTCATCTATGATTTGATAGTGGTTTGGGGGGTCTGCGAAAAAAATGTTAAACTCATGAGGATCCTGGAAATTGTATCTTATCCCCTCACAGAACTACAGTTCTCAGCACCCCTAACAAACAGTTCACAGGATTCTTTTGGGGGGTTGGAGGAAGATGTGCTTTAAATGTATAGTGAGCACACAGCCTTAAATGGCACATATACACATGTACCTTTTCTCCCCTTCTCAAGGACACCATTTCTCCCCCTTCTCATTCTTTCTGGCACTTCACTCCCCTTTCCTCCCAGCTCCTGTAGTGCCCTACTTTCTCGCCCCATCTCCTCCCAGTCACCCTGTTTTCTTCCCCCAAGTCCCTCAGACTGCTCTCCGCTTTCCCTTCCACTCCTTTCAGACTCTCTGTTTTATGTTTAGCTGCTCAAGTGCCAATCTGAGCCTTCAAACACGAGTAAGAGCTGAAAGAGGAAGCAGAGAATGATATTGCTCTTCTCACTTCCTGCTTTAGTTTAAGGTCTTTTTTGGAGAGGAGGAAGTAACCACAGTTAGGGTGGATAGGCTCAGAGGCTTTGCAGGCACCATGTTGCCTGCAGGCCCAGTGCTGGAGCCCCTAGTTTTGAATTCATTCTAAAACACATTACTAATTGTAATGAATTATGTCTGGACATTGTTGACTGGCCAGCACAGCATGTAGATGCAGATATATTCAGTGGCGAAGCTGCATGCTCCACTACTGGGGGCGGAGAGCAGGCGGTGGCGTGGTTCACCACCCGTGAGGGCATGATGAAGTCCAAACATCTAGAAGGCTACATGGTCTGCATCCCTGGCTTAATGTAACTGTTTCCTGCATTTATCACTTGATGATGCTGTTCTCATTGCCTTATCCCTACATTGTCATATTTCCCATGCCACATCCCTTCTGTTTATGTTTCTACCCCCTGTACCCATACATGTACACTGTCTAAATGTAAATCATAATGCAGTCCTTGGGGACACTGGGGCACTGTTACTTTACTTACATTACTTTGTAAAGCAGAATTTACATTGCCGATACGCCATAAACAACAAAAACAATAGCAGTTGTTGCTCGAGACAGATCAATATGAACATCTGCTGCAGCACTGACAAAATACCCTGGGTCTGCCTCATCATATTGGTGCACCAGCACAACTTGCAACATTTGCAGTGGTGATGAAACCCTTGCACTTTATCCTTCATATTTATTGCTCATTCATTGTGACTCATAATATTGAGCCACTGGACTCTTGAGCAAGGCTATGCAAGTCAACGAGGATTATGTGGCATAAGGGTTAGAACCTCCTATATCGCAGCTATGAAACTTCTTGTGGCGACTCTTTCCAGAGGTACATTGGTTTGTGTTGGGTAAAATAAGGGAAGAATGGAGGTCAGCAGGCAGTTGGATAAGGTTCTTTCCATTCTATTTGTAGAGCTTACAAAAGTAAAGCTGGAAGACCAGAGGAACTGAGCACAAGAAACCAAACACAATCACTATGGAGATGGCACCAGTATGGTTTTTGTAGAATGAATCATCTGGAGGGTGCTTCCTTTCTGAATAAGAAAAAGAGTGAGAGAGTCATAGATGTACACCAGACTAAAAAAAAGAGAGATATGGTTTTGAACAGAGGAAAAAAAACCCCAGTCATTTCCGTTGCTAAATCACCAGCTTACTGCTCAGAGATCTGTTATGTGTATTTGGGGGGGTTACATGGCAACCAAAAAAAAAGTATTTGGTTCCATTTACTAAATAAATTATTACCAAGAAAGGAAAAGAAATGTTGCTTACCAATAAGCACCAAAAGATTGAATTAACTGAGGTGTATTTTTTCAAGACTGGCACCTTTGGTTTCTACAAAGCTTCAGTGTGGGACAAATTAAACCCATAAACATGCACACACCAGTACTACTAACAGCAATTACATGGGCCATCAGCTCCAAGAATGTTCCTGAAGAAACAGAGAAGAAGAAAAAACTTTTCTCCTACGCTTGAAGGAAATAACTGCAAGACCAAAAACAGTGATCCAAAAATTTAAAAACACTTATTTCCCTTGTATTTATTTCAGACCCTCTAAGTGTCCCTATTTTCCAGGGACGTCCCTGATTTAGAGAAGCCATCCCAGTTTCTAATTTGATCCCAGAATGTCCTGCTTTTCCTTAGGATGTCCCTATTTTCATTGGAGAAATGTTGGAGGGTATGGAGTTATCCGACCCTTGAGCCATCTGAAGGCAATCCTGTATAGAAAAGGGTGTTTTTTTTAATGTTTGATGCTTTATTCAGTTTTTATATATTTGGAAGCTGCCCAGAGTGGCTGGGGCAACCCAGTAAGATGTGTGGGATAGAAAGAGTAAAATTATCATTATGGAATGGGACTTTCCTATTTTGTTGGAGAAATGTTAGAGAGTATGTTATTTGCTATATCTAAGCTGCCATATCTAAGCTGGAAGAACAGTGGACATCCATAGATTGGGTATGTTAACAGAGTGACAGAAATAAAACAGACAGAAAAGAAACTGGTAGTACTTTACTGAGGGTGAACCGAACAAAACCGTGCAACATGAGGAGAAATATGCAGAGGTTTGCCTCATTCTACAGGCCTACACAAGGGGGGAAATAGGCATGACCACAAACCAAGTAGAACTCGAGTTACCTCAGAAGGACCGAGCACATCTGCGTGGTTGCTAGGCTACACACAACTGTCTGTTTCCTTGATTTGGGAAACCTATACTGCAGAAATAGGGTTGGATCCTGGCCTAGTCATACTTAGATTAGTCTCACAGAAATCATGACTAACGTTAAGTCTGACTAACTCTGGCTACTAGTTTGTTTCTAACGGTTGCAAGATAGTCGGCTGTTGTACTGAATCACAGACATGAGCACTTACCAGTTCAGAGGATATTTGGCCTGAAAGGAGAGCCTGTTCATTAAGTGCTTGAACAGCCTTGCCCTCATCCTTTTTTTCTTTGCAGAGGATCGTTGTAGGATTTCTTTTTCTTTTGCCTGTACCAGGAGTTTTGGGAGGCTCACAAAGGATTATAGCTCAAACTTGACGGCTTAACTAAAGAGCTCTCAAAGAACTGGACAGCTCAACAAAATACAGTCCTGGGTGCCAGTACAGCTAGGCCCAGCAATGTTTTCTTTTCGTGCGACCTCTGATCCCCACTGAATGAGAGAACAAAATGGACTTCTGTATGGGGCCTGCGCTACCAAGACTCCTTCAATTCAGGCTCGTCAGCTTCGTTTTCTCGACTGCATGACACAAATAAAACAAAATAAAGTTAGCCCAGAGGGCTAAAACAAATCTCGTTATTTAGTTGCAAAACAACCTTATTATACTCTTGTGTGTCCCATCTAGAATCAAAAGTTAGTCCTTCACATTGACAAAGCAGTTCTGAGGTGGGGGGGGGGGGACTCCAGACGAAACCAGAGCAATTCTCAAAAGTTTAAACTGGGCATCTGTTAATAAGTGGTGCCCTGCTATTGGCACGTCTAAAACCAGCACCATTTCTCTTCTGCCAAGGCCACAGTTTATAGAACAATTGCCTTGCGGTGAGAGCCCCCATGGTGTAGAGATAGCTTAGTGTGTTGGACTAAGACCTGGGAGACCAGGGTTCAAATCCGATGAAGCTCACAGAGTGACCTTTCGGCCAGTCACTCACTCTCAGCCTAACCTACCTCACAGGGTGATTGTGAGGATAACATGGAAAAGGGGAAAGGAAGCATGTATGCCACTGTCAGCAACTTGGAGGAAAGGTGGGATATAAATGTATATAAATGCAATAAATTCAGCACCGAAACAGGAGCATCTTGTTCATAGCTCTATGCAGAGTATCCTTCAAGATGTGCCTGCACTACCATTTCCATTATCCTAAACCGGCAATTATTTTTTAAAAAAACCCTGCTAGGACATTTACAAAGCTAAGTAGGGTCTGGTATGGTTTCAAATTGGATGAGGGGCTGCATGTTCACATCACTACATTCCAGGGGGTTGGACTAGATGGCTCTCAGGGTCCCTTCCAAGTCTTTGAGGCTGATGGGAGTTGAACAACATTCAAAGGGCTAGAGCATGGGTAGGCAAACTAAGGCCCAGAGGCCGGATCTGGCCCAATCGCCTTCTAAATCCGGCCCGTGGATGGTCCAGGAATCAGTGTGTTTTTACATGAGTAGAATGTGTCCTTTTATTTAAAATGCATCTCTGGGTTATTTGTGGGGCCTGCCTGGTGTTTTTACACAAGTAGAACATGTGCTTTCATTTAAAATATCTCTGGGTTATTTGTGGGGCATAGGAATTCGTTTATTATTATTTTTCAAAGTATAGTCTGGTCCTCCACAAGGACTGAGGGACAGTGGCCGGCCCCCTGCTGAAAACGTTTGCTGACCCCTGGGCTAGAGGTTCCTCACTCCTGATCTATTGAATTACCAGTAGGATGTGAAATTGCAAGGCTTAAGCCAGCCTTTGCCAACTTAGCACCCTTTAGATTAGGTGTAGGGCATGTTTGGCCCTCTGGATGTTGCTGAATGACAACGCCAAACAAGCATGGCCAAAGGCTAGGGGTGATGGGAGTTGTAGTTCAGCAGCATGAGGTGGCCCAAAGGTTCCCTGTTCCAGCTGTTTTGGACCATGGTTCCCAAAAGCCCTAGCCGCCCCTACAGGAACACCATGAATGCATATAGCAACATTGCTCAAGTTTGTCTGAGAAATTGTTTGGGAACAAGTTGTCTAGGTTTGGGGAACAGAGTGAGCGAAGGCTGTGTACTATGAAACAGTCAACCTTTGCATCAGCATTGCTTATGGATCAACGTTCAGTATCAGTGGAAGCAATTAGGTAATGAACCTGGGGGACTCTGGGGGTTTCCTAAATGTGTCACAAGCCCAAAAAGTTATTAAGCCATAATGAAAATGGTTATTTGGCCTTACAAGGTTGTGAGCTGCCTCCGCTATCTCAAGTAGCTTCTGTCAAAGCCAAAGCATAGGTAGCTTTCAAGTGGGAGCCAGGTCAGTATTAAAGGCAAGCAAAGAATTAGAGCAAACTGTTAGCTAGAAATTAATTACTGCATGTAATAATACAAATGGCCTCCTCACCCCATAATAAAAATCTTCCACGGTGCCTATTAAAACTTGCCTCCTAAAGAGCTTGTTTTGCAGTCCTTTTCTTTTGAAGAGGGTACATGTCCTGAGTGCTTCGGGCTATTTTCCCTTCACACTTATTTTGCTGAGGTATACACCAAAGGAACACTAAGAATTGGAATGGACCATCACCCACTGCAATGCAGGAATCTTTTGCCCAACATGGGGCTCTACTGGCTTGCTGAACTTCTGTACAGGGTGTGAGACACTGTACAACCAGGGGTGGAGATCCTTCAGCCCACAGTTGTAATTAGGCCCAGCATGGGTAGCAATTTGGACTGCAAGGGAATTTCTCACAAATACCTGGTGTCATATCAGGTGTGGGGCACGTAAGGGCACACCTCTAAAGAAAGAATTGCATTCTTAAAGTGGACTTCCCATTGTACCTTTGCAAGTAAAGCTCGCTGATCCTGCCAATCAGCTGATCCATCGCCCAGATCCAGTTCCCCACTTCTGGCTGTGCACTGTGTAATGTGATTGGGGCATGTGCTCCCTGATTGCCACAGGATTCCCCTGGATTCCTGTGGGGGAGTGTAGCATAGGAAGAGTCACTTAGAAGAGAAGGTGAATTATAGCAGGCAGAGAATGGGTTGAGCACTTCCTTCCTGTCAAAAGCTGCTTCGGTGTTGAAAATTTCATAACACCATTGGGATTTCAACATGTTCATGGTCAGCTTGTATCTTGGTCTTCATAAGAGTTATGGAACAGTAGGGCAGGAATGTGAAGGTCGTCTCCACTGCTGCAATTGCTGTTGTTTTGTCCACACACAGGAATAAGGTTAATCTGTCTCGATAATGTAATACGTTGTTTACCTTAAGCTATTCATAAGCTGAAATTTCACAAATGCTATGAATTTGAACCGGAATTAGCAATGCATTATGAACAAGTTCTATATGTGTAAGCAAATTGTCCTTTCTGTCCAATTCTCCCTGCTCTGACTCAATATACTGTATCCCATTGCCATTACTGGGATTGACATTTTGCAATAGCTCCCATGAGCAGCAATTTCAGCATTCATCCTTTTAGAGACAGTCACAAGCTACAAATTTAGTGGCCTGACCAGAGCTGATTCAGGCTGAATGTGACACATGGCAGCAGCATGCAGATGACCAGCTCATGTGCCAAATGTTTGCAAGCAGCTGGAATTTGACTGAGGTCATCAGAAAAGACCAGTAATGGGGATCCTCTGGGCCTAATAAGGCCTACTCATTTGGTGTTGTATATGACTTCAGGTGTAGGGCAGGTGGGTGTGGCTTAAGCAAAATAGCCTGAAGTCTAACAGGCCTGATTAGGCTCCTGGGCCAGAAGGTCCCCACCCCTTTCCTTCCTCACAAGAAAAAAAGAAACCCCTACCAGTGTTTCTCAAACTTGGGTCTCCAGCTGTTGCTGGACTACAACTCCCATCATCCCTAGCTAGCAGCACCAGTGGTCAGGGATGATAGGAGCTGTAGTCCAACAACAGCTGGAGACTCAAGTTTGATAAACGCTGCACCATCCTGAGCTCCCTCGAAGGAGCATGGATTATAAGAGCAATAACGACACATGCAATAAGTTTAATATTTTTCATCTGCCTTTTTAAAAGTTTAAATTGTAGTTTGCAAAGAAAACAGGAGCTGTATCAGGGTGCTTTAAAGAGGATATAGAGGAGCACATGGGGCGGGGAACCACTTTTGTCAACTGCATAAATTATCAGTAAAGAATTCTGCATGAGACACTGGGCTTTTGTTTCCCACTGGCTAGCTATGGACGGTTATTATAATCTCAAGGGCCAAGTTTGTGTTGCTGTCCTTCAGCCAAGGATGTGGCATGTCAATACACCTCTTCACTGCGCTAAAACGCCCCTTGGCTGTAGAGATGAAGGCCAAACTGGGCAAATTCCTTGGCGACTATGCCCAGAAGTGGCACACCTCAGGCCTAGGGACCCAATGTTGGGCATTCCCCACCCCTGCCAGTCTCTCTAGACTGTCTCTCCAAACCACATGCTTCACTAGCCCTGCATCACAATCCCCACTGAGTGTTTTTGCCTGGCTAGAAGGTGCCCTTGAACTCTGATAATGCTTGCTTGGATGGCGGATAAGAGAGCATGAAGCTGACAGAACAAAGGCTCCTGCCATTTTTGCCTCTGGCTCCACTCACCACTGCATGCAGCTCTCCAAAGATTTCCCAGATGGGAATGTGACCCTCTGCGTGAAAAGGGTTATACAGAATAGTTAGGTTCAGATACAGTATGTCAACTGATGGGAGGAGAAGCAGGAGAGAGCTATTGCTGTGCTTGCCCTGCTTCAGGCTTCTTAAACGCAACTGGTTTGCTGCTACATAAAACAGGACACTGCCCTATGTGGACCTTTGGAAAGATCCATCAGATATTTTCTTATGTTTCATTAAGTCCCCTGGGGTTTACTTCTGAGTAAAACAAGCACAGGGCTGTTATGACTTATGCTGCTTCAGAAAAGGATAACCAGTTGCAGCAGAATCCATGTCAAAAAGATGTACGTTTTCAGGAAAAAACATCTGTGGCTCCCTAGATGTTGCTCGTGAAGAACTCCCATCGGCTAGGCTGGTTGGGGGGTGAGGGGAAAGGTAGTATTTCCTGCAGGGTTCAAAGCTCACGCCCACTCCCATCCTCATCCCACTGGCTGGACTAGATAGGCACCCATCATCATCTGGGGGGGGGGGCACACCTTCCCCGCACCGATTTTTGCCATTAGCAGCTGTTACTCAGAAGCAAGTCCCACCGAGTTCAGCGGAGTTTGCTCCAGGGAAAATAGGCTGCGTGGGTGCCAATTATGGCGCACAGCTTTAAAGGGAAGTTGCAAACTTAAACGTCCTTCCCTTTTCGGATGCGTCTCCGATCGTGCAGGAGAAGCATTGACCAGAAAATGCAGCCCAACTGCTGCGAAAGTTTTTTTGTTTTTGCTTTTTTTAAGGAAAAGAGAGAGAGAGAAACCAGCTAAATAACGGCCCCGGCGCCTCAGATGGGTTCCACCGGCTGGTGCCATGTGGAAGGGATTGATAATGACGCCCGCAGCCTCTTGTGTCTCTTGTGCTCGCGAGGCAAAGAGGCTCCTTCTCCTCGGGCTGGAGGCGCCTCGACACGCGGGGACTCCCCAGAGCAAAGGGGAACTCCTTCGCCACCCAGCCCAGCACCTCCCTCCCTCGGATTCGTTTTCCTCGCTTCTCAAAACCTCTGCGTGAGGAAAAGGGGACGCGACGGTTCCCCCATTAGCGGTTCCCCCATTGGGCGTCCTGCCCATCCCGCCCCCACGGTATTCATCCTGCAGCCAGTTCCTTCCATTTTCCACAGGCTCCGATCTCCACGTCTCGCCTTCAACCTCCCCACATCTGTTTCTCGTTGAGATCCCTCCAACTTCTCCACCCCCTTGTTGCGGTGTGTCTCTCCCCCCCCCGCGTTCTCCGCCCCCGTCCTTTCCATCCTTTTCTCTCTCTCCCCTCCTCCCTCCTGCACCCTGCGCAGCCACAAATCAGGAGTTTGCAAGGCCAGGGGGTGGGCACCGCCTCCCTCCTCCCCCCCCCCGTCGTGGCTTTTCTCCCCTATTAATCATCCCCCTCCCTCCCCTTGAGCAGGAAAAGCCTTTGCATCTGCTTTTCTGGGCCGGGATTGTGGGGAACCAGCCCCGCTCCGCCCGTCCCGGGGGACCCCGTCGGGCTGGGGTTGGCCGCAGCGCGGGGCGGGGCTTGGCTTTTGTTGGACGGGGCGGGAGGGCGTGACTGGCGTATAAGAGGCGCGCGGAGCCCGCTCGGCCGCTCTCCCGCGCCTCTTCCTCCCGCTGCTCGACGGCGCTTTCTCCCCGGGATTGCCCACCTTCCTCTTCTGGGATTACAACCATGAGTACCAGCAGCAGCAGCCGGAGTTCCTACCGCCGCATGTTCGGCGGGGCCGGCGGGCGACCCAGCTCTTCAAGCAGCAGCCGCTACGTGACGTCGTCGAGCCGCTACTCGCTGGGCAGCGCCCGGCCCAGCAGCGTCCGCCTGGTGTCGTCGGCGCCCGGCGGCGGCGGGCTCTACGCCTCCAAGGCCGTGCGCCTGCGGAGCAGCCTGCCGCCCATGCGGATGCTGGGCGTCGATGGCGGCGTGGACTTCTCTCTGGCCGACGCCATCAACACGGAGTTCAAGGCCAACCGCACCAACGAGAAAGCCGAACTGCAGGAGCTCAACGACCGCTTCGCCAACTACATCGACAAGGTGCGCTTCCTCGAGCAGCAGAACAAGATCCTGCTGGCCGAGCTCGAGCAGCTCAAGGGCAAAGGCACGTCCCGCCTGGGCGACCTCTACGAGGAGGAGATGCGCGAGCTGCGCCGGCAGGTGGACCAGCTCACCAATGACAAGGCCCGCGTGGAGGTGGACCGCGACAACCTGGCCGAAGACATCATGCGCCTGCGGGAAAAGTAAGGCGCGGGTCCCCTGGACGGGGCGGCGGGGGGGGGGTCCGGGGCGAGGGCTGGGCTGGGCGAGTAAACTACATTGGCCCCAATGGGACTTGGGGTTTGAGTAGCGGCTTGCCCTGGCAGACTTCCTGCTCTCCGAGTAGTGGTTCCGTCTGTGATGGCGCGCGCGCATCCTTTGCAAACAAAGGAAATGTGCTTCTCGTTTCAAAATGCCTGCAAATTTGTGCGAATTCAGCCAGCCAGATTGATTGATTTGTTGGTTGATTGGATGGTTAACACTTCCTCCTTCAGGTTACAGCCCTCGTTCTGTCTGTCTCCATCCATCCCTCTCCCCTTAGGAATGAAGTTGTCGCATCAGCGCTAAGCAAATATAAAAGTCTGAGCGTTCATTCATTCCTTTGATTCAGAAAGCTTGTGAATTCAGTCACGTGGGCTGATTCAGAATGATCACATTCACTTTGTGAATCGCATGAAGGACTCGTCATGTGAAAAAGTTCAGAAAACTTTTCCACAGCTGAGCCTGCGCTGGCTGGAGGCACTGGAGAGGCAGCTGGGCAAGCGCCTTTGTCTTAAGACTCTGCAGTGTGGTGGGTCCCCTTATTCACACTCTGCAGCACAAAGAACAAGGGATGAAGTTCCATTCTTGTTTTACTCTGATGCTTTAGCAGGGTGATTCCATTAAAGGGGAATTACTTGCAAATAAACATTGAGAGGTGTGGTTTACTTCCATGTAAGTGTGCATAGAATTGGGCTGCTAGCCCCACCCAGTTCAATAGACTTTACTTTGGCTTCAATTTGCATTTTTTTGCTAGAAGCAAGGCCCATTGCACTGGGTGGGAATTTCTTCTGAGTAAACTTGTAGAGGATTGTGGTGCTAGCCTGCAATTCCTCACAGACTTACTTCTGTGTAAAGTTGCATAGATTGGATTGCACTGTTACGCTACCCATTGTTGAATCAGTTTATGCTGGTACTTTCCAAAGTTGCATGGTTGCAAGTGCCTGGTAATTTTCCACGTTGGTATTAGAATTATAAGGTCTAGATCAGGGCTAAGTTTGAATTTATGGTTTGGGGAGCTGCTGCAAACCTCCAGTTTTAACAAAATGTGTTAGGCAAACAATCCACAATTGTAGGTCAGCTCTCCCTCCCACTCAGCTAGTTTAATAAGTGGGGTAGCCTTCCCCCCTCCCCTTTTTTTTGCTGGTCTTATGTTTATTGTTGGATTTAACGCTGCTGCTTCTGCAAGAGTTCTGCTCCAAGTCTGGTCACACTGTAATGAAAACGGAGCCACACAAATGGAGGCATGGGGTCCTTTTGTGTGGAAGACCTCCCCCTCCCACACTCTTCCCCCTTTTGCTTCTCTTTCCCTCATGGGTGTGGCTGACTGTCCATCAAATCTGAACTTCACTTGGTCAGCTTTCTTCATTTCTTTGAATGGGTCCTTTAATTTTTCCAGACTTCAAGATGAGATGCTTCAGAGGGAAGAAGCTGAGAACAACCTGCAATCTTTCAGACAGGTTTGTAATTTCATACATCCCCCCACCCCCACCCCCCGTTAAAGTTTTTAAGTGTTTGTTAAATTCTAGTGCTTAAATGCTTACAAGAAAAAAGCGGAACGGAAAGCCACCTGGTGGTTGAAAATGGATAATGGGAGTGTTCTGGTTCTTCGGTACAAATTCAAGTAGTTCTTTTACTTCCCTTGTGTTTTGACTCATACGAAACAGTATTTCTGCATTTTTTTTAGCAGTATTGAAATGTTAAGATCATAAGAGCCCAGCTCAATCAAACCCAAAGGTCAGTCTAGACCAGCTTTCTGCTTTTGCACAGTGGCTAATGGGATTCCTCTGGGAAGCTGGCTACATTTGTTGCTCCCCAGCAACTTATAGTCTGATGTACGCTGCCTCTGTTCCTGGAGTTTTCATCTAACCATGATGTCTAGTAACTATAAAGATCTATACTGGGGTAGCCACCATGATGATGTTAACCTAAACCAATTTCCCCCAACCATTGGCCATGTTGGCTGGGACTGATGGGAGTTGTAGTCTAACAACATTTAGATGGCACCAATATTGGCTAACCTTGATCTAGACACATTGTCATATAACAGCATTGTTGCATTCAGATGCTGAAGATGAAAGGATAGCATATTGCCATGGGCCAAGTAGTAAGTTTGTGGCGGAGAAACTTTTTAACAAAACTTGCTGGTCATGCTTTCAGGCACTATGTTAACACCAGCTGTGTCCAGCTTTTTGAGCTGTGCTTGAATTTAGCAGAGGCACTTACAAGCACATAGCGCTCTTGCAGGGGCCAAGAATTGTTTCTGTTTTATCAACGTCTAGCCTGTTACCCAGAGAAGCTCTGTGGAATCGGTTTTTCAGATTGGTAAGGGTGAAAGGGAGCCATCTGTTCGCTTGGCTGAAAGGTATTAATGGTTTCTATGGGATTCACTATGGAATGCCGATGCAGGCATTAACAGCGACTGTGGTGGCAGCAGATTGAAATAATAGGAGCCTTTGTGTTCTGGGGGTGCTTATGGCAGGCTGCATTCTTGCTGGATGTGTAATGATGCAAGCATATTTAGAAACCCATAATTTAAAGCATTGGCCACTTCAGCTGGTCCAGTCTCTAACTGATTATTGAACAAGATTGTCCACTAATTATATTGCTGACATGAAGACCGACCTAAAGTCAACAAGGATGTTAATTTAGGACTGCATAATAATTAATACTTCAGGCATTCCTTCCCATCCCACTAGACTGGTTCACTGGACATTTGAAGTAAATAACATTTGGAGCCTTTCAAACCTTAGCCATTTTGCTTTGAAAAATGAAGCTTTTCTGCCTTAAGTTCTCTGTGTGCCAATTTTTAATACAATAACTAATTTTCAAACCTCTATTTCAAAGGAGAATGTCAGATGGAAACAGATCCTTTTAAGTAAAGCCATCTCCATAAGACAGTGAGAGTCTGAGTTTGGGCAAAATTCATGAAATAAGTTGCATTTTTCAATTAACGTAAAATAAAAATGTTTGCAACTTTGCTGACTATATCCCCCCCCCCTTTTGATCCAGATTCTCAGTTTGTGGAACAAACATCTTTAGCCCATACTCCTATATGCAACCTTGTAGTAAGCCCATTGAATCCTGTGGGAATTACTTTAGAGTTGAAGCAGGATAGCGCATTTGGTTTGAGACTTTCAAGTAAAAGAAAAGGAAGGTGAAATTCGAGAGATCTGGGTGCACAAGCATGAATGAGACATGTGGCTTGCAGAGTTGTCTTCTACAGTTACTGGTGTGGGCCCCCAGAGTGACCCTAAACTGAGTCTTGGTACTCTTTGGATATGTCTAGTACTGCAGAGAGCTTCAGTCTCTGTGTAGCTCAGAGCACCTTTGTGCGTGGCCTGATAGTTCCATTTGCATGGTTGTCTGCCTCTGAGCGTGGGGAATCCGAGAAGGGTGACTTATGGGATAACATAGCACATTGCTAGGACCACATCTGTCTTGTGGGTATTCTCCAAGACTTCCACTCAGGTAGAAAAAGATTACCAAATACTGAGCCTTCTTGACTCATTCCCCTTGCTTTGCTGGGACTCTTGATCTATCCTACATGAGCCACGTGACTGGGGGGAGCTATAAATAAAGGGAACAGTGCACAATGGTGTTGTGTCCTCTTTCCTCATGTGTTTGCAATGTTGATTGAGGATTATTTAGCCCAGACCCATAATGCAGATGCAACACTTAGGAGCTTATTCTGTTTTTACTTTTATCTCTGCCATACTGTAAACCTAAAGCACCCTGGCGATGTTCCAGCGTTCTTGAGCACATGGAAGAATATGATAAGAGATGGTCATGCACAGATGATGTAATGAAGTGAACCTTTGGGTACAATATCTGATCTGGTAAAACACTTACCATGTAGGAAGCTGCATGCATTTTGCTGGCGAGATGCTACATGTGGTACAATACCACTGTATAGCTTAGGCATTTGAAAGAGAAAAAGCAGGATCTTGGAACAGAACTACTTAGGGTGGTGAAATCATTAAAATCCTTAACATTAGGCTAAGCATTAGCTTTTGGAAGCCCCTAGGCTAATTCCCCACTTCCACCTTCCTAGCTAACTCCAGGTATGCTTAGGACACCTTGTGGGAAGGAATAGAGAAACCAGTGTTGTAGAGAGGTAGAATGAAAGATACTTTGCTCACGCATTTAGGGGACATTTGACTTGGGTCATGGCTTGTCCTAGACAGAAGGGTCCTAGGTTACTGTCAATTGACAAGCTCTTTGGCAGCAGGCCCAAAACAACTCTGCTGGAGTTCACTGGGCTATCTTGACTTGATATAAGAGCTTCACATACTCAGGCTGGTCTGTCTGCAAGAATTGCTTCCTCATTTTACTGTGCATGATTGACAGATGGAGGCCATGGAAGAACCAGCGCTCAGATCCAAATAGCCTAATTGCTACAACTCTGTGCAGCAGTGAAGTTGCCAGATACCTTTACAAGTTTAATTTAGTATGGATCCCAAGTTTGATTGTGACCTCCCAAATATAGGGGTTTAAGGCTGTGAAATGTGTGTGTGTGTGTGTGTGTGTGTGTGTGTGGTGTCAAGCTTCCCTCCCCATAATTTAATGGCTCAGAATGAAATAGCAGCTCACAATGAGTGTTTTCAGCAAACTGTCTTTGAAGTCTGTAAAGTGAGACTTGAAAGAGATGAGGGTGTCCTGCTGGAAAGAGCTTAGGAAGGATAAGCTGCGTCCCCCTTGGTTGAAACATGGGGAAGGAAAATGCTAAATCCCTGAAGCTGGAAGGTGGGGGGCAAAGCTTGTATTCCTCTAGTATTCCATAAATGTCTCAGGGCATTCCTCTAAAATGGGTGAGGAACCAAGGGCCTCTCCAGCTGTTGTAGGATTCCTCAACTCCCATCAGCCCCAGCCAGCATAGCCAGTGTTCAGGCAATGATAGGAGTCATGGTCTTGCAACCTCTGAAGCGTCCAGGGCTCCCCACCCATGCCATTGTCTTCAGGCGTAAAACCTCAACTCAGCAATGCTTTGTTCCTAACTAGCATCTCTTGGCTAGTGACCTGCTTCACCACAATGCATCTCTATATGTATATATACAGTTGAGCTCTTAGCCTTCTGCACATGTTAACTTGAGTATGTAGAGCATAGTTACATAGAGTGGGACTCTGCTTTTACCTCTCCCTCCCCCAAATTGTGTCACCCGCCCCCAACAATGGCATGCTCCGCATGTAGAAAAAAGCCCAGTGTGCAAGGAGCTCCATGCAGTGTGCCAGGCATGTGGTGCTCCAGCTTGCAGAAGCACATGCGTTCTTCTACAGGCAGAGTGAACCATGTGGTTGTTGAAGGTGCAACACCAGAGCTAAAACTGGCTCTTCTCTGCAGTCTACATGAACATGCCCTCTAAGTTTCCTTCATAGTTCTTTGCTTTCTCCATAATTGTGTTCCACTGAGAGCCAGCACCTGTTGCTTATTGGACTCAAAGGAACTCCTTCCCCAATAGTTCAAGCCCAGACTGTCATCTCAAGTCAAGCTGCAAGAGTGCACTCTAGTTATACTTGCATGTGGATATTTATTTATTTTTTAGTGCTAGCCACAACTGGGCTAATACTTTTGCTGCCTGAGCTTGTGTTGCTTTCCCAGACTCTCAAATAAAAATCTGCAATACCCCTGGCCAGCCAAGTTACTTTAGCATGGGGGTAGCCAATGTGGTACTCTCCAGATGGTACTGGACTGACAATTGGGCTGATGGGAGTTGAGAGTACAGCAACATCTGGAAGGGAGCACATTGACTACTCCTGCTTTAGCACCTGAGACTGAAAATCACACAAGAACATCTCCCCTTTCTAACAGTAAAATAAATAACAGTTTGCTTGACCACTTAAGACACTCCAAAAACATCTTCCAGCAATGGCAGTCTTTCACTCTTTGCCTAAAGGTGTTGTTTTTCAAAGTTTTGAGGGGAGAGTGGGCCACAAACACTAGCCTGGTGCATCTAGAGTAATCTGCATTAGTTTCATTTTTCAGCTATACTTGCAACAGGTGCCTTGAGAGGAGGATATGAATTCTTGCCATGGGCTCACACTTGTCTGGAATAAGCAGTGAGCTTTCAGGCATGAAATCTGATTTCTGAAATGGCATTGCTCAGTTCCTGTGTGAAATAACTGGCAGCTTTGCACAGTTGCAGAGAAAACAAAAGTAGGTTCTGAGATGAGCTCTAATCTCTTTTGCTTACTGCCAAGTACCTACAACACAACATTATCTGGCTTTCTGTTGTGGCTGAGCCCTACTGTATTTTGCTGTCCTTCTCCAGCCCAGCTAATCCTTTGCCTGGAGTCTTAATTGACACCAACTATCTCTTTTGTGTAACAAACCTGCTGTCCTAAATGGAATGGAATGATAAAGTTTGTGGACATTCATTAGTAGCTTGTTTCACGTGCATTAATATTTCAATTAACTTTCCTGACATAATATCCTAAAGTTCCTAAAGTACTTGTATGCCTTTGATCCTGTTGCAATGAATTTAGTGTGTAAATAGGTTACTTTAACCACACAAAAACTTGCCACACCATTCATTTCATCTCAGACTGCATACAACTTCTATCTAAGCTAAACTTCTTTTTTTTCTGGTGGTCAAATGTGTTTAGTCTAAGTTGACATCGCCTAGATACAGTGATGCTGGCTTTCAAAAAAAAAAAATACTGGAAAATTTCTGCTACTCCATATTGATCTGATTCTGCATGTTTCAAACTGGTATTCATAAGCCAAACTAAAAGTATGTCATACTAACGTTAAAGTTTTTTCAGTAGCCAAAAATAGTTGAACTGAAATACTGAATTAGAGTTAGGCAATTCAATAAAGTGCACTTGGTGTACTTAAAATATTATAATCAAAAATTTTATTGGAAATTACTGATAATGGAATGATTAAGACATGACATGACAATAGTATGTTTTTTAATTAAGAAAACAATTGAAGGTGTCAATAAGATTTATACCCCCCCTCTTCTGACTGAAAGCTGTGCAGCCTTTCTGAAGATAGCTCCCTAGAAAAAGTGATTGCAGTTTCAGATTTGAGTAGACTTCGTTGATCATTAATTAACGTTATGAAACAATGACTTTCTCAAAATGGAAAATTGTATGCAGAAAAAATATAGCTGTGGAGAGCTTTGGTCAGATTCTGTGCTGTAGACAATTTTCCATGGAGAAATGTCAAACCTCCACCTCAGTTACTGAAGGAAGTGAAATTAAGCCGCTCCTTATTTAGACAGTAGTTTGTTCATTGCAGACATTTTTGCCCCATATTTCAACATTCTCCCAGTTAGCTTATGAACGTTTCTGACACCTTTCCCCCTGTTGTTCCTCCCTCAGGATGTTGACAATGCCTCCTTGAGCCGTCTGGATCTTGAACGCAAAGTTGAATCTCTGCAAGAAGAGATTATCTTCTTGAAGAAGCTCCATGATGAGGTAATTTTTGAACTCCCATCAGCTTTCCAATGTGATTCCTTAGGGGGGAAATGAATTGCATTGGTAAAAACGTTCAATCTCTGGAATGTCATCCTTTTTTTCCCTTGAAGGAAATCCGTGAGCTTCAGGCCCAGATCCAGGAACAACATATCCAGATCGATGTGGATGTTGCCAAACCTGATCTCACTGCTGCCCTGCGCGATGTGCGTCAACAGTACGAAAGTGTTGCTGCTAAGAACCTCCAGGAAGCTGAAGAGTGGTACAAATCCAAAGTAAGCGAATGGCCTTTGGCTTCAATTAGAGGATTTCTTTAATAAAATAAAATACTTTAGTTCAGCAGTTCTACATTTTGTCATTTGGATGCAAAGTGCTAATCTTAGTTGTCTGAATGTGATGGTCATGGAACTATTAGGGATCTACTGTAGGCCTTGATACTACAGAAAGCACTGCCTCAAAATGGCGGTATACTGCAGATTTCTTTTAAAAATAAAATAAAACTTGTGTGTACATTAGAAGATTTATGTCCCATGCTTTCTGTCACAAAAAGGATTCTGAGAGGTGGCTTAATAAAATGAGACCATTAAAAGCAATCCATTAAAAATAAATCATAATTAGTAATGAGAGCATTTCACTCTCGTTTTAAGAGAGGGACACTTACAAGCTACACTCAGCTCCGGCTACGTAAGGTGTACACTCTTCTCTTCCCAACCTCCAGTGCCCCAAAGAGAATACCAGAAACAGTTAAGAAACAACTCATAGTCTCCAAGTAACACAACACACAACTTCAGAAACCGTGCCGGAACTGAACTGGGTGAACACATGAACTTGGCAAGTCTGCCCAGGGATGCAGTTTTAGCTTCTTATCATCAGCATTAGAATTCTTCTTATAATTCTTATTTATTGCCTACCCTTAACCAGCAGATCCCAGGGTGGGTTACAACAATTCAAAATTGAGAATTAAAATCAGTGAAGACAGAATACAATTGCAGGAATAGGGTGGGCCATGAAAACACACACATTATATCTGTGTTAGAATCACTGATTTTATTTATATTTTGGTTAAAAAAATGTTGCTTGGGTTTAGCCTCTTAGAGATTTTCTGTCAAATAAGTGTTATATGAATTTTCTTAATTTATATTTTGGATATTTTAAATTTAATACATATTTTCAATTTTTAAAATGAGGGTGGTTCCTGGTGTTCCTTGATAAGTGGCTCTTAATAACATGTAAAGGTTGAGAAAATGTAGGTGCAGCATTGAAAGTTCAGGGTTTCTAAGAATATACCGTATTTTTTCCGTGTATAAGATGCCCCCTATTCTGGGGGACTCCAAATTAAGAAAACACCCCTGAGCTCTACCCGTGTATAAGACGAGCCCCAATTTTAAACCTAATTTTTTGGTTAAAAACCCCCTAGTCTTATACACGAAAAAATATGGAATTCCCCATAAAACTAGAATCCTGTGACAGGATTGTGTGTCTCTTTGTACCTTGATGTTTCTTGAAGGGATAGTTGCAGGCCAGTAACATTCTGGTTTGTTTGTTTTTTAAAAAAAGTATTGTGTCCTGTTGCTAAGGAGCATCAGGCAAGCTGCAGATGGGTTTGGTTATGTTGTTAAAAGCAGTTGGAATTCTGTAGGGACTTCTCTGCATGGTAAACAAATGTCTCACAGACACATATATCGGGAGGTCACGTTGCAATTGTGAAATGAGCCCATTAAAAAAGACAGGGTTATATCATGCAAGTCTTCATGCGGCAGAGGCCTAGTCCACCCAAAGTGGCCTTTCCTCTAAGGTGCGAATCAGCTGAGGTCTGCTCCTCAATCATGCCCTTTGGTACCAGAGTTTAATTCTCCCAGTCCTTAATATGTGTCTTAGCTAAAAGGTGGGCTCTTGAAAAAGTTCATCTAGTTAACCTTGGTGTGGTTGTTAGTTTGCAGATCTGTCTGAAGCAGCCTCCCGGAACAATGATGCCCTGCGCCAGGCCAAACAAGAAGCGAATGAGTACCGCAGGCAAATTCAGAGTCTCACCTGTGAAGTGGATGCACTTAAAGGAACTGTAAGTGAAAGATGATGCTTGGAGGGGAAGGCTTTGGCAGGTGGTGGTAGTTTAAGAAGAAAAGTATGTTTAGGTCTGCATTTCTCAGCTATTCTTTCGGAATAGCGCAACTTGAATATTACATGTTTGCAAAAGAGACCTTTCAAACAGTAAAGTTGGCATATGCCCTAACAACAACAACAACAACAACAACAACAACAATTTATTATTTATACCCCACCCATTTGGCTGGGCTTCCTGATGTGGAAATGAGCCTGTGGTTCACCTCTGCCTCTGATCTCAAGCTGGTGATAAAACTAGGGCCAAGATCTCAGGCTACCCTAAAAATTCTTTCAATTGGAGACTCTAGGGATTGAATGTACAGCCTCGTTATGCATGTGATCTGCTTCTGAGCTGTTGTCTTTGCAAAATGTTCTGCACTGGTAAAATGAATCTAATCTTACGACTCGAGTCCATTCTGCACATTCTTGTAGCAAGTGAAGGAGCCTTCTGTCTTCCTTGTTTACACTTGGGAACATATAAATCTGCCTTAACACTGAGGCAGACAGTTGTATCTCACTCAGGATTGTCTACACCAGGGCTGGCAGACATGTGGTCTTCCAGATGTTTCTGGATTAAAAAATACGTTTTTACGTATGTAAACTTGAATCAGCCCTGGGCAGCATTGCTTAATGGCCAGGGATGAATTGAGCCATTGGGTTTTGTTCCACTTTAATCCTACTAGAGTATAAACTCATTGAAATTAATAGACGTTATTAACTCGGGTCCACTTGCTTGGATACAACCTATTGATTTCACCATTTTACCCATGAACTGAATGCTATCGCTTGAAGCCTCAGTGTATGTTTTTGTAAAATCTCTCCAGAACGAATCCCTGGAACGCCAGATGCGTGAGATGGAGGAGAACTTTAATCTTGAAGCTGCTAACTACCAAGACAACATTGCCCGACTCCAGGATGAGATCCAAAACATGAAGGAAGAAATGGCTCGCCATCTGCGCGAGTACCAAGACCTGCTGAATGTAAAGATGGCTCTTGATATTGAGATTGCCACTTACAGGAAACTGCTGGAGGGAGAAGAGAGCAGGTACTAGATTCATCCGGTGGACCCTCAGCAGGCATATCTGAAAACAGTCTCAGCCGCCGCATCTAAATATGACTTCTGTTTTCTTTTTTCAGAATCACAATGCCCATTCCGACTTTCGCTTCCCTGAACCTGAGAGGTAAGCAACTGCCATCTATAACTGGTAGCTGGACGTCCTTGGTATATTAATAATTTTTATATAAATAGTACTAAGATTGAGTTTAACTTGGCAATAGAAGGTCTTGGTTTTGGCATCTAATGTATGTAAAGGGTCTGGACTTCCCTTGATGCACTCTTGAGTCCTTGTTGCAATGCCCAACTTGTATCAGATGTGTAAACTGGGTCTAGAATTGTTCAAGCGTCCTTCTCTGGGTCTGGGTGGTCTTGCCTTTTGCCTGTGGGTGGGTGTGGATGGTCCTGACTTACGGTTGACTTTGCCGTTTGCTTTTTCAAACATTGTTTTGTTGGTAATCTAAACAGAGCTTTCAAAAGGCCTGATATCTCATTGGTTTTCCATAGCAATATTACCCAAGCACTGATCAAAGATCAGCATTGCTGTGGTATCTTTCTAACATGAGTGAGAATTCTCTACAGAGTTCTAACTGTGCTATTCTTATCTACAGAAACAAACCTTGAGTCTATCCCAATAGACACCCACTCCAAGAGAACACTTCTTATCAAGACTGTTGAAACTAGAGATGGACAAGTGAGTGCTACGAGCAATTACAGTTGTGGGGCTGTATATATACGTACATATTTACATTTATGCTGTTAAACGTATCTTCTAGGGGTGTGGAACATACTACTTTAGCATACTGGAATATATTATGGGGGTAACCTTTCCTCTCTTCTGGACTGGCTGTGTGTGTGCACACACAAAGACAGTCAAAATGGCCAACCTTTTATGCCCAGGATGCTTAATGAAAGTTGAGTGTCTACCTCCAAATTTGTGAAGGATCTAGATCCTGCATTTGCCATTGTTTCATTGGAACGGTGGGAGGGATAGATACTGGTTGCAGGGCATGAAAACTTGGATGAACGGGATTCAATTCTACAAGGATACTGGGTTAAGCCTAGAATTCCATCCAAAAGTCATCAAAAAGCCTATCTAGCTCTGGTTTCTGAGCCCTTAAGTCAGGCTGCTGTCTCTGTTCAAAACCTCCACAATGTGAATAATTTTTCCATTGAATGCTGTGCTTCAAATGCTGTGTGGTGTAGCAATTCCAAGGACTTCTCTGCATTTGTTGGCTGTCTTGGGCAGGTTTAAGCATGTGGTGACAGAAGGCCAGCTGTCTCTAAATTGCTGAGTTGCCTTGCTTTAAACTCCCCGCTCCACACACCCCCTTGGCTCCCAAGTAGATATCTTGAGCAGGTGGTGGGAAGCTGGGAAGACTTTCTGGTGTCCCTCCATATGCTTTGAGGTATCAGAGGGGAGGGCAAGGGGAGGTAGGCGCAGTGTTGCACCAGCCTGTTGAGTTGCACCTTCCCTTTGCTGCCTATACAATCTGTGGACCATGTGGCAAGCCAGATAGTGGTGTTTGAACAAGATTCCTAGTCACTAGCTTCAAGTGGAAAATATTGCAAGTGGCAGTTAAGCTTCCCTGTGAAAGGTTTAGGAGCTGAGATCAATTGACAATTAAATACCCTTCTAATGCTTTACCATACTTGTCTTAATAGGTTATCAATGAAACTTCTCACCATGATGAACTGGAGTGAAGAAAATAGCACATCTTCCTTGTGCCGAAATGAACCCTTACCAGCAAAACTAAAAAAAGAGAAACAGCTTTTCAAGTGCCTTTCTGCAGTTTTTTCCAAGAGCGCAAGGTGGTTATGCTAGAAGATATAGGTCTTAGATCATGCAAAACTGACTCTCTTGATGGGTTAGAAGAGCTTAAAAAAAAGGGAGTCTAGTTCAGATAGCACTATCTTGTGCTGCAATACTGTTGTTTTTTTTAAGTTTCTGAATTGAATAAAACTGCTTTTTCAGCACAGTATGATGAGCAACCTCTCACTGCTTCAATAAACATTTGGGAAATTGCTTTCTCGTGTCTTCTTAATTTGCAGCAAGTTTTTAGCAACATAGATCTACTTTCATTGTAGCAGCAAGAAATGCTTCCAGGATTTTTTTTTTAAATTGAAAGCACACACGCACACATTTACATCTGCTCTTTGAAACTTGATGTCTGTCAGGATTAGCTCTTACACAGTAATTATACACTATTGAGGGGATAAATTTATTTTCCCTGGGGTATAAACACATGACTATTCCTTTTCCAGCACCCTCATTGTGATATTTGTTTTAATATAGGAAAAAGGTGTCTCTCATAGGAAGCTTCTTCATACCACATCAGACCACTGGTCAATTCAGGCTAGTATTGATGGGCAACTTGTGACATTGCTGATGTTTTTCAACTCTCATCAGCCCTGGAAACATTTGGAGAGTGGCAGGCTCCCCACCCCTACTCTACATAGACTGGCAATGGCTCTCTAGCATTTGAGACAGCTTGTCTGTCTCAGCACTATAAGGAGAGACATAGGATTGAAACAACCTCTGCAGCCTTTTGCATGCAAGCCATCTGCTCTGCAAGTGGACTATGCTCCCCCACTAGTTGCCCCTAGTGACCAAGACACACACTCCCTTCAGATCAGCTTTTATACTGGGCTGAACTAATAGTAAGGTATTCCTTCCCCAAAGCTGTGAAGTTCTTTTTTGCACTCACCTGAAGTCATTAAAAAAACCAGACCCTATTGTGCTTCCCATAAGTTGATCTGAGCATCTTCTCTTGCCCCCAACCCTACCTGGCAGCAGTGACTTTGGAGATGCCTAATAACGGTAGCTACAAGACTTTTGCACTCCTTGCGTTAGATAATAAATGTTTCTTGGACCACTGCTGTTGCATTTCTATCAGATTTTGGGTGTCCTGCAAGCTACTTTTTCCCACAGGTGCCTGAAATAATGCCATGCCATTCCAGAGCCTGTGAAGGCAAATAGGTCTTGCCGTTGCCACTGTTTCTGGTGAATTTTTGGGGAAGGGAAGAGGCACTGATGCTACTAGGGTCAATTTGGTTATAAGCCAGTGCTTGGGGCGGAAGTTTATGGCCTCACCAATTTTGACATCACTAGCTGCAATAGTAACCTGCATGGAATGTGCCTGATGGTACAAACCATCTGTTGAATGGAGCCTGTTCCACAATGTGGGTATAGGATGCATATTACTCACTAGTCTTTTTTAACAATAGACTGCTTTTGTTGTTGCTCAGGTGCACTCATTTAGTCCTCATTGGTACGGGGTGAAAACCAGTAAGGCTCTTTCTCTTTGCAGCTCCCTGACCTGCCTTCCCATGTCTAGTAAACAGCACGATTTGACTCAGGAATGTGAGAGTACCACAAATCACCATTTGTCTCATTGATTGGAGTAAACACAGAGCACATATTTATGTACATATACGTAGTGCCAGGCTTCCTATATATCTTATTATGTACAGTTTCAAATTGAACAAACTTGCAGGCAACCATTCATGCCACTTTTGCTGTTTTTATGTACTAATTTAACAGGGACACGTGAATGGGTTTATTTTAGGAGCAGCTTGGGGTGATGCATATGGTTCTCCCTGCCTCATTTTCTCCTCTTAACTCCTTTGAAGTTTTTTCCTACCACCAAGAGGTATATAAACTTCATGAATTAAAAAATATCAACAACCCTGTGAGGTAGGACTGGTCCAAAGCCATACATGGAGCTTCATGGCTGAGTGGGGTTTTGAACCCTGGTCTCCCAGCTCATAGTCCCAACACTCCTGCCATTATACCACATTGACCTCTGTGTGTGTGTCTTGCATGCCAGTATTCATGGCTGGTTTAGCTTCCATTCATTCGCTCTTGCAGCTGAGCGCTTGTTTTGCTCACATCTGCTTTGTCTGCATAGCACAAATTATTTCCCTGGTGGGCTTGTGGTGCCAGCATGACTGGCAGAGAACAAGGCTTAGGCCCTGTTCCCTCCCAGCAGACTTTGGCCCTGTAGGGACCACACAGCCAATTGCTAGTTCGTCTCACGCAAGTCAAGCCTCAGGTAGTGTTAGCAGAGTAAATTAATATAATCATTTGTTGGGTGATCATGTGGCTTACCCCAGCCTTTGAGAGCATGGGTGAGCAGGCCTTTAAAAATTATAAATACCCCTCTCTCTGTTTATTATGGAGCGAAAGCTTTTAATGATAGCTTGAGAACAGGTGGGCAGTTGATGCAATGCCTTTCCAGATTTTTTTTTCTTTAAGAACTGTGATTTAGAACAGTGTGAGACAAAAGGTTGTTGGGTCTTGCTGCTTAGTTATTATAACCATTACTTACTATAGGCATTTAGCATTATAAATCCATTTTATTTTTACTATGCCCTTAAAAAAAGATTCCAGATGTGCTTACAATGAAAATGAAGCTGCACTGAAATTATGTCTGTATCCCTGTTTTTTTTAAACAAACAAGCTAGACTGGATTGAATGTAGCTGGGAGAACACACTCCCATCTTCTTTTTCTATTTTCCCGTTCTTGAAAATATCCCACCTAAGTGACTATATAAAAGATACCAGCCTCCAATTACTTTTTTACTAAGCATCTCTTATCGGGCAACCTTTTCTTATCTTCAAAGCCATTATTTCTGATTGAGCAGCATTAACATTAATGCCACACATTAATATTTCATTTGTATAAATTGATATGATATGAAAGGGGTAGGCGAGGAAAATATGGCATTTGAAGACCAATGCTCATATGGTGTCCACATGGAAATTATATTAACATTTAGGATGGTATTTATTCACTCCCTGTGAGCATGGCCTCTTGTTTCAAGCCTGGCTTTCAGAATTCCTAGTGCTGACTGTATTTTATCAGCCCTCCCAAATAGTCATCCTGTCTTTAGACACATACTAAATATATATCCATCCTGCCCGAGATTAAAAGCCAGCCCACCCTCAACGCTTGTGCTTCACTGAACTCTTGGGTCATTGATTGACAGGGTTGAAGGGGAATTCAACCCTCCAAAGGGCTTTTTTTGGCCTTTCCCTCCATGATTCACATCATGGCCCTGGCTCAGGAGAATCCTAGGCTAGCTCCAGTGACTTTCTAACCAAGTGGCAATAGCATTTTGGCAGCAAGAACGGATTGCAACGGAGTCAAAATCCTTGCACTAATACAATTGCAAACCCATTGTTGCATAAAGCCCAATAAAGTTGTGGCCTGTTTCATCCTGCAAAGGTGTGTTGGTTGTGCTCATTCCTGCCGCCCTCCCAGGATGCCACCTGTGACTGCTGCACAAACAACAGGATAGATGTGAACTGTGGCGGATGTCATGTGCACACCACTTCCCAAAGCAGTGGTTGGAGAGCAAACAGGAGTGTCTGCAAAGCCAAATCACATGCACACACATCGCTGGAGAAAAGAAATGTGACAAAGCTGACAATGATGTGAATGATCTCGCAAGCACCTAGTGGCACTCTGCATTGTCAGTTGACCAGCACCTAGGTACACCAGCAGGGACCCCTCAAGAAAGCAGAGGACAAACAGGTTTTAAGTCCATCCGAAGAAAGAACTAGATGTGATTCTAGATCTATCGTTTTCAGGAGCAAGAAGAGAGCTACCCAGCAAATCCAGGTAAGAATGGAACAACACCTTGAACCCTGTTCTGAGCCTCCTGTTTTGTAGCCCACTTCAGAAATGCCTACTTCACAGGCTTTCCCAACCTGGTGCCCTCAGGTGTTTTGGACTGCAATGCCCATCAGCATGGCCAATGGCCAGGGATGACAGTAGCTGTAATCCAAATATGTCTGCAGGCCACCAGGTTGGGGTGGCTGATTTATTATTTAAAAACCAGGTGGAAACTCTTTTATTTCCTTGGGCTTTTCTTTATTATTTGTTGATGCGTCATTGCTTTTGCCTCACTTTGCTCTTGTGTTGTTTAACCGTTATTATACATTGGACAGTTAGCTTTATTGACTCTTTTTAAAGGGGGGGGGGGAGTTGTTTGAATTTTTGCCTTGCATGCAGCCTTGAGCTCACATTGAGGGAAAGAGCATGAAAAGTTTTAAATAAGTGTAAATAAGCACAAAGGCCACTAGGTGGCTGATAAGTCAAGACCGCTGAGGAGAGGCATCAGCCAGACAAAGCTATTGAAGGAAGAGAAATTAGATTCCACTCTGTTTTTCATCCTAGTTCCAGCCTGACTTCCACAGCCTACAGATGCAAGGACAATCAGAAAATAGAAATTGCCAACAATCCTGACAGTGACTCTGTATTAGTCCTGCCATGTTTTTAACTCATCTTCTTGTATGCTTTTCATTTTCTTTCTCCGGAGGAAGGGAGATGTGGTGATTGCAATCAAAAGAGCCACGGGGTGGCACTGTGCAAAGAAGTTTGGCTTGAACTTGGAGGAAGAAACACTGAATTGTTACTCCATGTAGGGTCTCGACTCTCTCTTAATTCTGCAGCATATCCCCCACTCAGGCTAGGGTGTGTGGGGGTGCTATTATGCACAGGAGAAAGAATGCAGGTTCAACTAGTGCCTGCGTGTGCTGTGTTTTTGCCTGTGTCAATACGTGCAGCTGAAATGCAAACATGTCATTGATGCAATACTGGACCACCAGCCCATATTTCCACTTTATTAGTTGTTCTGCGATGCTTCTCCAGTTTTACTGCATTATTGCCATCCGGAGGGGCACTCTTGCACAACAAAAAGCTCCACTGTTAATAATTTTTCACTCTCTGTGAGCTGTGTGCTACAACTTCCCAGCATTGAGCATGCAGCTTCTTTCATTTGTGCCCATCAGGAGCACCTCCCAAACACTGTCGAGTCAAAGGCTATAGCTGGGGAAGGCAGCCTGCAACATCAGGCAAATTTTATGCTGGCATCAAGGAGGAAATATAGCAGGGGCAAATGGGGATGTGTGTTGTGGGGTGGGAGAAAGGAGAAGCAGAGAGAGAAAAAGGAATGGCAGTGAGAGGGGGGTTACCCTATTCCACCTTTGGCTCTGACCCTGTTCCTGCCCCCTGCACCCCCCAGGGGAATGCAGCCCACAGCAGCAAAAAAAAGTTGCCCATCTACCCTCAGGGTAGGAAAGTGCAAATATGAAGGGGGCAGCGGCAAGTGGTTGGCACGGCAGACTTCTTGCCTTTTTCTTGCCATAGGACACTTTGTGTTCTCCTGGTTGATAGGAAAGCCCTCTCTGAATTAGAGACAGTGTGGTGTAGAAATTAGTACAGGTGTGTTTATTGGTTGTGGGTGTACCCCAAATAGTGAGGCGATGAAACCAAGATGATTGGGAAAATGCTCAAAGCTTGAGAGGGAGGGGGAGGGGGGACTTTTGATTGGCAGGTCTAGTTTTTAATCATGTGAATTATGTCCCCAGTGCACTCCAGTCACAGTGATTTGGGGAGGATGTGAGGAAGTAAACACATGGGTCCATTGTGTCATGAGACAAAGGTTATTGAGAGCAGAAGCAGGCAAGGCCTAGGCAGTGGCCTACACAAATCTTTCAAGCCTAACTGTTAGCAGTAAAATGCTGTGTCACTGTGACTCGTGACTCATCTTGGGTTCCCTATAAATGTAACCAGCCTTCAGAGTCTCTGCTCAGTTTGTCGTGTAGTGTGTGTATGTGTCTCAGCCAGTATGCTGTGTTGTTGCAGACGGAGTGACTTCAGGACTCCAGTTAATCAGTAACCAAGATCTGTGCCTCTGTGAAGAGTCAGCTAGCTATTATGAGCACTCTGTGTATGCTCTTTGACTATGCTGTTTATGACCAAGTTTATTTTCTTCAGTAAAGTTTTATTCTGCTTCTGAAGAAGACTCTGCTTTGATTAATTTACAGCTGCACGACACATTGTTCTCCTGTTGGGCCAGTCTCTCTCAGTCCTACCCTATATTGCAGGATTGTCATGGGAGGGCAGGCGTATAGCCCCAAACTCCTTGGTGGGAAGGGGAGAGTAACAAAAAATACACATCAGAGGATATAGTATCTGGAGCATGCACTCACCTTTTTGAGAGCTTTCTGCACAGCAAATCTGGGGGGAGGGGAGTTATTCCCTTGCCTCCTGTCCCACAAACCAACTTTCTCATTATTATTTTTCATCTTTCCGATGTGGCTGTTCCAAGCAATTGCTCCCATGCAATCCTAGCTTAACCAGCAGCAGAGAAACTAACATTTGCACTTCAGAATATTCGGCAATTATTTCATATCAACACGGCTAATAGCAAATTCCGTGGGGGTTTCTTAGATTTGCAAATGAGTGTATGAGGCCGTCAGTCAAATTGCACCTCATCAAATAAACATTTCCAGTAATTGAAATGATATGAAATGGCTTCTTTTGATGGGGGAAAATGCAAATATAATTTAGCAAAGCTATGAATCCACAGCCTCCCACTTCTGTGGATTTTCCATGGACGGAACTGTACATTTCTCTGTACAGACAAGCTAGTGGAATATTTCTCTCATCTGCAGCGTGCCTTTCCACAGGGAGGAAATGACTGTCCAACCCTATGCATTTGCGCTCATACAGGAGGCAGTGAGGACCATCAAACTGGCTGGATTTAAAAAGGGATCAGACAAGTTCACGATGGGGGTTATGCTCTGCCTCAACGGACCAGGAAGGCAGTATACTTCTGAATACTGGTTGCTGGGATCCATAGAATGGGGCAGTATGGCTATATGTCGGTTGCTTGTTGACAACTGGGGGTGGGGGTTAAATAAGAATATTGCCTTCATGTACTGCTTATAAGTGGCCTAGAAACGTCTGCCTGGTCCCTGTTAGAAACCTTCTTATAGGAACCTTCTTATAAAGCTTTGGTTTTCAGCTGGTGGTTTGGGACACATTATCTGGGGGGGTAGCTTGATCTAAGAAGCTTCCAGGTTGGATCAGTGCAAGGCCCTCTATAACAGGCCGTCCCTGAAGATGACTTGGAAACTTCTGTTGGTTCAAAAGTTAGCAGCAGATCCCTGACCGGGGTTTCCTTTAGCTCTCACATAACACCTGATTTAGTACAGCTGCCCTGGTTGTCATTTGAGATGTATATTCTAGGACCCACGTATTTCTGCGGTTGTAATTTGTTTTAGGCTGTTTTTAGCACTGTGTTCAATGTTGCAACCCATCCTGAGACCTTAGGGTGAAGGGTTGGTTAATAATAATAATAATAATAATAATAATAATAATAATAATAATAGTTGCAAAAGCAGCACTACCACCATACAGATATACGGCAAAAAAGAGGGAGGGATGTTTGGTTAAAAGTGCTTCCTGAGTCTGAAAAGGCTGGAGACTCCTGCTACACAACCTACTCCATAAATTAACAGCCTGTTTTGTGGGCAGATTGCAATCAAGATCAGCACAGCAACAAAGCTTTATTATTTATCAACTTGGATTTGATTTGTGCTGCAGTGTGTATGTGCATGTTTGTGGTTGAATGGGGGTCAAAAAAACCAAAGTGAAATGTCCTGGAAGTTCCCTGGATTATGCTTCACTTTCCCCCGCTAGGTTTTCTTATTTTGATTTTTACAAAAAAGGCAGACTGCTACTGAACAGAGCAAACATTTTAAAGGAATCAAAGCAGATGCTCCTCTCATTCCTCTCCCCCTTCATTATTTCTAGGACCGAGAGCATTAATTAATTAAGCAATGCAAATGAGAATTTCCCAGCAAATTTTAATCAGAGCTGTCACCTGCAAAAACAGTCCTAGGTGCTGATGGCACGGTAAACAATTTATTTCCCTCACTTGATTCAGGATGTGCTTAGCAGAATTTTGACAAGGACTGTTAATATTCCCTCCCGCTGTTCCAACAGGGGAAACAATTTAATATTTTTCAGTGAGACAGTGGCCTAGTTTGCACAACTCAGTCCTCATACAAACAAGAAAAGAAGCTTGGAAGTCGCAGTGAATAGTTAACATGTGAGCCAGGAATTAGAGTTCATGGCTTCCAAGAAAGATCTGCAAGTCAACTTTAAATTATGGTTTCGCATTCTGGCTTGTTTACAAGTCACTAGCTACCATTATTGGTTTGCCCAGGATGGGAAGGCACGTTTGGTGTTCCCCCATAAGAGCACAATATCTTAAGAGAGTTCCCTCTTTGATGTCACATCTGAAGGTGAACTTACCTAATTCACACTGTCTGCACAAACTTCATCCAGCTAGTCCTTCCTGCTTCTGTCTTCTTTCCTCAACATTCTCTTCTGCCTATAAAGCAGAATTGGCCCCATCCACACCTTTTCACTGGGGCTTAAACCCAGGCAGCCAGGGTGGGTGAGGAGCCAAACTGCCTCACTGTCTGGCCAAGACTCATTGCACTGCTATTAACTGCAAGTTCCTGGCTTGTTTCCCTGCTTATGCAATGGGAAAAGTAAAGGCGGCAGCAAAAGGGCTGTGTGAGGCTGGATGGAGTTTCAACCATGCAAACTTGGCCAACATAAAAAAATTATTTAAGCTTATTCGTTCTTCAGTTAATCAAAGAAAAGCAGGAGGATTGACTAGTGGCCTGATTTACACATCCAAACAAATCCATGACTACAAAGCAATCTCATACATTTCTACTCGGAAACTGATCCTGATGAGTCCAAAGGGACTTACTTGTAGGTAAGCATGCATAGGATTGCAGCCTTAGGGAACACTGATTAAGAGGAGGTCTATAGCTCAGTAGCATTTGCTTTATATGCAGGCAGTTCCAGGTTCAAGTAGGGCAGCAAGAGACCCTTGTCTGATATCCTGGGGAGCTGCAGCCTGTCAGTGAAGAAAATATGGCCCCAGATGTGCCAATGGTCTGAGTCAGCTTCCTGTATTCTTGAATGTCCAATGTCCATAATCTTGGCTGTGTTTCCCTACATGATGTGCCATTGTCAAAGGCCATACAATGCTCATCGTTGGTTTTGCTACTGGTTGCATGGTTATATGATGACTAAGCTGAAGAGAGGAGGAGCCACAAATGTTCAGAATCAGGGTGTATAAACTTTTCAGTGGGCTGTTTCCAAACAGGTTTTCAAGAAACCCAGTGGCAGAGGCCACCCAACCATTAGCTTCACTGAGGCAGTCAGCTCAGGCGGCAGGCTGGGGCAGCTGGAAGGGGTGGCACATCTGGAAAGAGGAATTCCACTTCTCCTTTGGCTGTGGATAGGAATGGCTGCCATTGCCACCAACCCAGTAACCCTGAGGGAGACAGTCCCTCCGCTGCTGCCTGTTCCTTCCAAACCTCTTTTCTTCCCTGCTGCCTTCAGCATGCCAGGGCTTCCCTAGGCCACCTCCAGTTGCCCCAGGCAGTGGAAGAGGAAGAAACAGGGTGTGCAGGGTATGTGTGTTGTTTGTGTCCCATTGTCTTGGGCTGGCCCTCCCCAGTAATTCCATCAAGGTCCATGATTTGGGTTTCATTGCAATAAATGGAAGCTGTGCAAGAGCACCATAGCTAGAGCAGAAGAAATCCCAGGTGAGGTATGTTTTCCCCGTGCAATCCTATGCACATTTACTTGGAAGTAAGTCCATTTTGAAGGGACGCGGGTGGCGCTATGTGTTAAACCACAGAGCCTAGGACTTGCCGATCAGAAGGTCGTGGTTCGAATCCCCGCGACAGAGTGAGCTCCTGTTGCTCGGTCCCTGCTCCTGCCCACCTAGCAGTTTGAAAGCACGTCAAAGTGCAAGTAGATAAATAGGTACCGCTCCAGTGGGAAGGTAAACGGTGTTTCCATGCGCTGCTCTGGTTCGCCAGAAGCGCCTTAGTCATGCTGGCCACATGACCCGGAACCTGTACGCCGCCTCTCTCAGCCAATAAAGCAAGATGAGCGCTGCAACCCCAGAGTCAGTCACGACTGGACCTAATGGTCAGGGGTCCCT
Organism: Podarcis raffonei; assembly: GCF_027172205.1. Taxonomy (NCBI): domain Eukaryota; kingdom Metazoa; phylum Chordata; class Lepidosauria; order Squamata; family Lacertidae; genus Podarcis; species Podarcis raffonei. The sequence goes on along the minus strand of NC_070613.1, from coordinate 24,522,999 downwards.
TTACCTTTTTAAGTCCATTTTGAAGCTTACTGTCTAGTAAGTGTGTTTAGGACTGAAGCCTTACTGATCTGGCTGAAGGCATGTATATAATCTAGTGGAAGACATGGCTATAACAAGGCGTTGTTGTTTTTTTAATTTCCAAATAAAATTGCAAAAATATTCCAGGTCACATCTAGTTAGTGCAACATCCAATGAGTGCAACATCCACTGTATACACCATGACATGAAAGCAAACAGTCTTTGGCACTGAGGCACTTCATCAATACAGAGCATCGACGACATCATCTGGCTGACAATAAAACTTTACCTCAAAGTACAATAAAATTAAAAACAGAAGTATGACACAGCACTCCTCTCAATACATCACACAGAAAGAGAAGTTATCCATACATTAATACAGTCAGACACTTAGCAACAGTTTCAAACAGACCATAATATCACATTTAGATTTTAAAGCATCAAATGCCTCCTGGCAACACTGGACCTTTCGATGGGGGAGATTTCCTAGAGCAGAAGACTATCCATGGCTACCAGCCATGATGGCTATGTTCTACCTCTGCTGGGAATCCTAGGTTTGAAGAGTGCTGTTGTGCTTGGGCCCTGCTGCTGTGCTTGGGCTTCCCATTGGCAGCTGGCTGGCCACTGTGAGAACAGGATGCTGGACTAGATGGGCCATTGGCCTGATCCAGCAGGCTCTTCTTATGTTCATATAGTATTATGAAAAAGGGAGGTCCCAATACAGTGAGAGTTGTAGGAGACAAGAAGCCGCAAGTAGTTACTACAATTTTCAAGTATAAATATCCCAAAATGCAACGTTCGTCAATCTTGGCCAGCCTACAGCAACCCGGTGCTCTCTGGCTGTTTTAGACTTCAATCCCCATTCTCTTTGGCATGCGCCAGTTGAATCTTTAGTACAAAATAGCCAGAGGGCACCAGGTTGGTGAAGCCTGATAGTATCACATGCTGAAAGGAAAGGCTATCCAAATATTTACCAAGATACGTAGAATGGTCTTTTAAAGACAACCTTTCAACTATAACTGAAAGACGCCTGTTGTTGTCATCACAGGGTGAGAAAAGTCTGTATAAGGATTCCCTGTAAGGACCTCATTTAGCAGTTGACCCTCTGTGGGATTCACAGCTCAATAGCTCAGTTGGTAGAGCATGAGACTCCTAATCTCGGGGTCGCACGTTTGAGCCCCGTTTTGAGTAAAATATTTCTGCATGGCAGGGGGTTGGATAAGATGACCTTTGTGATCCCTTCCAACTCTGCAATTCTATGATTCTGTGTCTGTGGGAGATAAACACCCTGTGTCAGATGTGGGCGACACATCTCGTCCCAACAACCCATTTCCTCACATTCTAAACCCACTGTACCATACTGACAATTGCAGAGAAACTTTAAAAATTAAGAACAGTTTCCGGCAGTGCTTTTTTTTCAGGGGGTACTCAATGGTACGCAATACCAGCACCTCTTTTTGTTGTTGTTAAAAAGTGTGGCACGTACTGTAACAACAACATGGTGAGTATTGGCACCTGTTTTTTTAGAAGAAGAAAAAGAACTAGTTTCCGGTAATACTATACGTCCAGTAATGTAAACAGTGTGCAGTATGGAGTGTGTGTGTGCTAGCATGCAATGCAGGGGTGGTGGACATTTTTCAATCCAAGGGCCACATTCTTTTCAGGCAACCTTCTGGGGGCCATATGCCAGTGTTGGTGGTGCCAGGGTACTCTGCCAGGTGAGCAGAGCAGTTCTTGTAAATTTTATCCTTGGACAGTAAGCTAGTTTTTTTCTACACTCATTTGCCTGCACAATCTCATGGTTCAAAAACATATCCCAGGACACTCAAGGAAGATGCAAAGCAGGGCCAGGGTAGGGTGTGGTCTGCAGAGAATCCACAGGGCCAAACAGAGAGGCTTGGGAGGCAGCATTCGGCCCCGACATGGTGGACTGCAGGAATTAGGTGTACACTGCCTGTTCCATTTCAAAGCTTAGGAGCTTTTATGTTAGGGGTGCAAAACTTGTGTCCCAGCAATCTGAGGACACCCTGTGACACCAGCATTGTTTTATGGCTTGCCACATGTTTGACACCCAGCCAGTTCTTTACGGTCTAAGAGGAAAGAGTTGGGTTTATCAAGCCCCCAGTGGACTTCCATTCACAGCTAGGCTAGACTGCCTTCTGCTTGTTTTGCCTAAATTAACCCCAACATAGAACTAGTCTCCATTTCTGAAATTGCTATGTCCATGTCCATGTGAAAAAGAACCCTCCCTCGTTTTCCTCACCTAGGGAAGACTCAACCCACAGAGTTATTTCAGAAGCCATGCTCCTTATTAGATGACAGAGCTCTACAAATGACCTGGAAATGTTACTCTAGGGGCATATGATGGTTTTTTATTAGGTAACATTATGTACCTTATTCCCTCTTGACTCATATTGATAGAAGAAAATTTAATCAGGGCTTTTAAATAATTTAATTCTAATAGGTAGTCTGATGAAATGAGCATTAAGAATTTAAACGTAGAAGCCCAGTGTGAAGCTCTTCTGTAAAACATGCATCAATTAGATACAGATGTAGCTTTTGAAAAATATACCTTGATTCACAGGTGCACAAGATGGAGCCTGGAACCACAGCAACCTTTCGTGACAGAAAACTGGTAAGTCAGAAATTGTCATGAGCTGATGGGGTCTGTGGATAGCTGCCCCATGTGGCGAGAACATGAAGTTCAGGTGACAGTTTCTCTGTGAAACACAAACAAGCCTGAACTAACTCCATTCACTTAAACTAGTTAGAAAGGAACATGAGACAGTGTCCTATTCCAGTTAGCCCTTTTGAGCAACAAGGTCTTCCTGAGCTCCTGGCTCACCTCAGAGTCCTGCCCACAGCCCCATCCTAACACATAGAGCAACTTTTAACAATCTAATTTTGCTTTACCTTCTAACTTGCCTCCCTCCATTATGTCCATAGCTGTCAACCTTCCCTTTTTTGTGGGAAATTCCCTTATTCCAGCGCCGTTTCTCGCTGCTATCCCAGATTGTTAGATATCCCGTAGACTGTCCCCAGGACAGGTGAGACTGCTGATCCCTTATTTTCAAGGCTGCTGATCCCTTATTTTCAAGGCTGCTGATCCCTTATTTTCAACTCTGAAAGTTGACAGCTATGATTATGTCATCTGTGCAGTCCATAATTTCCTCCCAGTAGGGCTAACTTCCAGAACTTAAGTCCAGTTGGAGGCAGCATCACCTTGGAGGTCAAACTGCAAGGAGGTAAGCCATAGGCAGGGGGGAGAATTTTGTGCTCCTCACAAAGGCAGGGGGAATATTTCACGCTCCTCACCCGCAAGTCCCATTTGCTCTTAAAACTGGAACACTACACTGTATGCCTGGAGAATGCCTGGCTTTCAACAGACAGATCTGCTGTCCACACATCTGCTGTCTTCAGCTCAACTACGAAGTGGGTGTGGGTGTCTCTTTAAACGAAAAAGGGGGAAAGGGCAGGCGGAAATAAAATTGCTTGTATTTCCTTGTTGCACTTTGTTGTTTTGGACAGCCCCCCCCAACTCCCGCTCTGATGCCACAAGTGAGAATAAAGGATAAATTAGCTGGCCTGTCACATCTTGTTCAGATGCTCGAGCAGGTATTCAAGCCCTTTCTCCGTGTTTAAAGAAATCATTATGACAAAATGTAAGAGAGCTGGATCACAGTCTTTTGGATACAACAATGAGGAGGTAAAACTGTTTGTGGGCTGCGGCGCTTCAGACTGCCAGCTGAAGATGTAACCATGTGTAATTGTTTGCAGATCAGCAAAATGGTGCAGTCATATTATAGCTGCAAGATACTAAGACAGACCGCTTCTTAGATGGCATAAACAAAAACAATAAATAGTTTTACAAATGTAACTGCCAGCTATCATCCTGAGATTTGGCTTTGTTTTCTCTCGTGGATATTCTGGGTTTTGTAAAAATTTTGTTTCCATGTAAGAAAAAGGGCAGGTTAAAATAATCTAAAGTCACACACACCACTATGGTAGGAAAAAAGGAAAAGACTGCCATCTTGAAGTGCAAAATACTTCTGAATTATAGTAGCACAATTTAATGCTCACAAGTTGACATTTGATCAAATCCAACATCAAACCGCAGCGGTGCATACAAATTCTCTTCTTAGCAATCATCACTCTGGAACTGAAAGAAGAAAATACGCCACGACTATTATTAATTTGTGAGCAAACCGTACCACATGTGCATCACAAGCTACAGTTGGCATTTATCTGCCTCTGGGTTAAAAAGGGTGAGGGGTTAAAGAGAAGTCCAAATGAATAAATCAGCTTGCATCACTTCACTGATGAATGAGCAGTCAGACAAGTCACTTCAGTTTTGTCTCAATTTAAAATCCCATATTGCTTCTCTGGCATTTGGTGATTAATCAAACATAATGTAATTTTGGCCACTCTCACTTTTTCTTTTAAAGCAAGAAATGGCTGCCTTATAGGGCTGCCCAGCAATTTACACGGCAGGCTCAATCATTGCAAGAACATCCGGGCCAGGCTGGAATTTTCTGCCTAAAACATTTGAAGCGGGGAAACTTTAGCCCTCCAGATGTTGCTGGATTGCAGCTCCCATCGTACATGACCATTGGCCATGCTGGCTGGGGCTGATGGGAATTGTAGTCCAACAACATCTGGAAGGACACAGGTTCCCCATCCCCGATGCGAGGCATGGGACTCCCCTGGCTTAAGGAAATGCCGGACATTCCCACAAAGAAACCTACCTTGGCCTAGTCAGTTAGACATTTGCCAAACTGCAGCTTGAGGATACCCCTTCCATGGAGCTGGAGAATCTGGCTGTATTCTTTGGGCATTGCATGGAAGCCAGGCTTGGGTAGCTGGTTGTCGTAGTAGTGGTGGCTGATAGGTGTGCCCTCGATGCTTTTTGAGAAAGGCCAGAAGCCATAGAGCTTCACGTTCTCGCACAGTTCCACAGCCGCACTGGTGATCATAAAGCCTGAAGACAACCGATAGGCTTTAACGCCCTTAGTCCTCCAGAACTGGGCAAGATTTCTGAGATATCTGGGATAGAAAAATATGGCCTCCTGCTTTGCGCTGAACTCTTTCAGAGTTTGGTGCACTTTGAAAGAAGCTGCTGTGTTGCTCCTGAAGGAAAAGGCAGGGAGCAAAAGGAAAGCTTCACCATAGCTTGCAATGTTCTCCAGGAAGGTGAGTTTCTTTTCATTCAGTTTGTTATATCTGCAGAGACGGAAAGACATGTGAAAAAATTTCATCAGTACAGATACTCTGGGTGTGATTCAGTGGGGTCCATTATTGTATAGTGGTACCTCAGGTTACATACGCTTCAGGTTACAGACTCCGCTAACCCAGAAATAGTGCTTCAGGTTAAGAACTTTGCTTCAGGATGAGAACACAAATCGTGCTCCAGCGGCGCAGCGGCAGCAGGAGGCCCCATTAGCTAAAGTGGTGCTTCAGGTCAAGAACAGTTTCAGGTTAAGAACGGACCTCTGGAACAAATTAAGTACTTAACCCAAGGTACCACTGTATTTTATAAACCGCTCACCACTGGAAACAGAATGAGAATTAAATCCCACCTACAAAAGCAACAGGAGCGATGCCCTGTTCAGTCCTGTGATACTCTAGCTGCATTCACATGATATTTTGTTCCATTTTCCTGAAGTTTCCTTAATTTTCATATTATATTTGAGCTTTCACACGATGCAAAAGCCGCTTCCAGAAATATCATGGAATATAGCGCAATTCCATATTATTTGCAAACTGCACCCCACCCCAGGAAGCAAATAACATGGAAAAGAAGACTAAATGTTGTTCTGTAAGGAGCCAATCGCCCCATTTCTGTTTATTTGCTATTTATTATCTAATCAACACAGTTTGTATGGCAAAACTAGCTGCTGTACTAAGTTATGGTGGTGGTGTTTGTGTGCAATGCTAAGCCAAACTATAGTTTAGCAGTATATAAATTTAATAAATATGGTAATAACAAACACAACAGCAAACAAGTGTAGTGGTGCACAGTAAGAAAAATGAGGCCACTTCACTTCTCTCACAGTCCTGCTGCTGCTCCACTACTAGGAAGTAAGCTATGGTTTGTCTTTTTTTATGGATCATGAGTGCCTGAGCTCATGGTTTCTTTCCTACAAAGTAACCACAAGCACTAAACCACAAGCTTGGAGTGAAACCACATGACTGGATTCATTCGTAACACTAAAGCAAACCTTGGCTTAGCTCCCAATGGTGTGGCAAGGGAGAAGTAGGTGTGGTTTTTAAAAAAACTGTGCACTAGCATGATTGCTTGTTCATGTTAAACCATACATAGTTTGGCTTAGTGCCACATGTGAGCTAGGCCAGTACTTTGAGCTACTTGGAGGCTTTCTCTCTCAAGTGGTTTATATAATTTCTATGCACACACACATAAAAAAAACTTGGTGAATGTGAAAGATAGCAGATTCTGGAAGCAGAACCTGACTGCCATTTAGATCTGGGATGGCAGAAGTCCTCTGCAAGTGATTATTTCAGAACCTTTGCAAAAGCAATATGTCCCACCTGCTGCAGCCTGCTGGAAAAGGGGGAAAGAGACAAAGGAGAGGCTGAAAGAATGGAGAGAAAATGGGGTGGCAGAAAAAGAGAGAGTGAAGGTTCAGACTAAGGATGGGCAAAAACCTGAAGTTTGGTTTCTCGTTTTTCCAGTCTTAAGTTCAGTTCTTCATGTATTAACAACAGACCGTTGTTTCATGTCCTCAAGAAAATTCAGTGTATCTTAGTGTGAATTTCTCCTAATATACATATTTTTGTACATAGTTTAAGCCAATGAACACATTTTTTTCAATCTCATTTCCCCTAACAAAACATTACTTTCACTAATATTTGCATTTCTGTGCACACCCTCACCCTGGTAAAAATTAATTGGCTGGAGCACAGCATTGCAACATTTGGAGAAGTGTGAATTTCAAAGGACAGTAGTGTGTTGGATAATGTGAATTAGGTAGATTAGCCTTGAAATGGGAACTGAATCGAATTTCCCCCAACCCCTCGTTCTGCCACTGCCTCACCATTAGCATGCAACCCCCCCCAATGGTCACCCCTGATTTAGATGGTGGCTATGATTTTTGTAAAACCGTCCTTGCCGCACAGCTGAGAATTTGTGGGAGCAGAATCGCAAATGGCTGCTTTATTCCTTTCACCAAAGCTTCAGCTCTTTCCAAAAGCACGAAAAGCTTAAGGGTTTTCAATCTGCATTAGGCTGCCAGTTAAAAGGGAGCTTGGGACCGCTAACGAAGCAATTGCAATTCAGTGGCTGTAGTGGTGACATGCCGATGCGTTTCTCTAATGGAGAATCAAGCAATTAAACACGAGTCACACAAAGAACATTGCAGTCATACTCACTTCTGTGCTATGATGCTCGGGTTGACTGTCACAAGGTTTGTCTTGTTGCCAACATCTTGACTGATGCTTCCCATTGTTGGGGGAAGGTTACACCTGAAGTTTTACAAGAGCCGTTTAGGAGCCACTTCAAACATACCATTGTTATAGCATCCAGACATCTCTTCAACATGTCACTTGAGTCTGTTCCCTACAGCTGCAGTCCTAGGCACACGTAACTAGGAAGCAAGCGCTATTGTCTGCAGTGGGACTTTCAACATGCATCTGCTGTAAATATTGTACACACAGGGCCAGTCCAGCCATGAGGCAAGGTAAGGAGACTGCCTCAGGTGGCAGGATCCACAGGGACAGCAGATCCTGATGTAGATATTTACACACACACAACAGTGGCAGGGCAACAGGAGACCCCTCTTTCTGTGCATAGTAGCCATTCTCTTAACAAAAGCAAACCTAAGAGTTAAACTAGATGTGGCACTAAATGCAGATGCCACTGCCAGGTTTCATCATCATCATCGGGACATTTTTGTCTGAACCACAGCAAACAGGGAGCGAGTGTTGAATTTCCTGTCTCTCACCACTATTAGCCTCAGCTCTCACAGACCCTAAGAGAACAGAAATGTCACCTAGGAACTGACCACAGATATGCTCGTGTAAGCTACTTACATATTTCAGAGCACATTTCTGCTCTTCAAAGTGGCCAGAAATTTGTCCTTAAGTAGAAATCATGCACTTCTGATAACATGTCTGAGGCTTATGAAAACGGGCAAGAAAAACTGCAAAAATAAGGATGCCGGTGTCAGAGTGCCTATGTCCCTGTGCAAGGTACGCATCACAGTTTAGAGTTTCTTACCTAAATACAAAGTCGGATTTATCAATTTCTGCTCCACAGCTGGAGTTCTTGAGGATCCCCCCATTTCCAACCACGGCACAGTTCTTGAATGGGTAATCCAGGGGCTGTGACTGAAAACAAAAACAACGGGTGCACTCTGTTCTTGCATAGCAGAACCAAGACTTCATAGGTCCTGTGTCCACCACCACTAATTCTAATAAACTGCTATAAAAGTTATTTATTGATCATTGGTCTGAAAATGATGATGGAGCCTTCACAGCCTGGGGATGCTGGAATCAGCCAGATATGCCTAGGAACATCTCTTTATATAGGATCTGGCTGCTATTCCTTCTAACCCATTATTGTCTACATTGACAGTAGCTCTCCAGGGTTCCAGGCAGGGGTCTATCCCAACCCAACATGGGGATGCCATGGATTGAACCTGTGATCTTCTGCATGCAAAGCAAATGCTCTACCACTGAACTATGGTTTCTTCCTGGGCCCTGAGAACATCAGCTGAGACCCTTCTTCTTCAAGGGGCCCCGCAATCTGAGATGCAGAGGGTGGCTCCAAAGGAGATGACCTCTTCTGTGGAATGTCCTTCACAGAGAGGCTCACCTTGGTGCCTTTGTTAACATTATTTAGGCACCAATCAAAAAATGTTTTAGAGCTCCAGGTCTTTTAAGTTCTACTCAGAATAGACCCATTGGAATTAATGGACCCAAGTTAGTCATGTTAATTAATCTCAGTGAATCTACTTTGAGCAGAACTAACTTTGAATACAACACACTGATTATACTTTTTAATTTCTATCTTAACTGGAGCGTTAGGGTGGTGGCTTTCAACTGTGTGGGGATCATTTCGTGGCTCTCTGTATCCTATGACATTTGCCTTAAACTGTGTTAATTTCTGCTTTGATGTGGTTGTTTCACTTTACATCTTTTTTGTGTTGCTCTTGACTGGGCTTCTTTGGGAATTTTGGTTCTGGTTGGCCCATCACCCACAGAACTCTGGCTATTAGGTTACTGATAAATGAAGAAAAAAAGAGGAATATTTAATAGAGCAAAAGTATTGAGGGACAGCACCACAGAGGTTTCCTGTAGATGCCTCACTTGATTGAGTATTCATCTTGATTTGCTTGCATGGAGGTTAAACTATGCCGACTTTATTGTTTATTCTGATTTATTTGTGGAGAGCTTATATGGCACAGAGCATTCCTCCTGCTTTCATCCTGAGTTGCTTGTTGGGTACTAATGCATCTCCCAATGAATCATTCATTCATCCCACCCTTTCCAATGGATTTCCCCATCACTTTCCTAATCACAAAAAGTTGTTTTTTAAACGATTTGTTGCACTAAGGCAACAGATTGCTTTAATCTACTTTAATTACACAAACCTACACTTCGTGATATGTGCTTGAGCCCTTCTTGCAAAATACTGGTTCTGGAGGCACCCACAGAATACCAAAGGATTGAAGGTGTGTGTGTCTTTTAGATTACATTTTTATGGCCATGAAACCATCCAAGGAACTCTTATTACCTCAGGCAGCATTCTGAATATATCCTCTGTGATGTGAATGGTTTTCTTGTTGTCCACTTCATAACTCATGTTGCTTCCCAGCGGGGTATTATTTTGAGAAGCGATAAAGTTGTGAGCAGCATCGCAGCACGAGGCAAGCTCTGACCTGCACAACAACAATACATAAATGATCAGCATAATAAATGTTGTGGAGGAGGCAAAGAAACACAAAACAAAACCAGCTTTATTACTCGTGGTCCTTGGCAGCACCCAGTGCATCTGATTGTAATAGAGGAGGGAAGAGGAGGGATGCAAGACCGCAAACAGCTCTGCTGAGAAGCCAGGCTCCTCGCTCCATCACCTGTCACCTGGCAGAAGCTGCCCCAGGAAACTCCAGTAAAGGAGGAAAGAAAAGGGGTGAGGAACCACCCAATCCATACAGCAAAGAGGTACAGTTTTTTCTTTGAATTTTTCCACGCCAGATAGTCATCAGAAGAACTTGGAACAAAGAACTTGCATCTGACTTTCCTTATTTCCTCCTTCCTTCCAATCCACTTTCCTTTTGTGTTGTATCCTTTTAGGCTCTAAGTCTGAGACCTTACTTTTTTCCATTTTAGCTGATCAACACTGAAAACTCAACTTCAAAGAGGCTCCCTTTAACTGATGGTCATCAGATTGTGAGGGGTCATGTACGCCTCCATTTGCCATGTTGCTTTGGAAAACAGCAATCAGGGTTTTGATTGCTGTTCTGATTTAGTGCTAAACAGTGGGGAGGTTTTGCAGGGTGGAGGCAGCACCAGGGGAAAGGCAAAACTACTTGGACGGAAGTGTGGAAAACCCCTCAGTTAAATGAAGGTGCTCCTAACACTAGAGCATTTCCCCCTCTGCAGAAAAAGTTTGCATTCCAGGCACTGAGGAAGTGCTTTGAATACAAAACTACTTCCCTGGAAAGAAAGAAAAAAGATTCATTTTTAAACTGAACATTTGTGTCCCCCACTCCCCGAGAAAGTGCTTGAATATGTAGGAAGTGCTTTGCATCCATGCTGCTTCCGCCAGCTCTCTTGGCTGTCTGTTGTGCCAGCAATTTTATTTTTAAAAAATTTCATTCATGCTTTGACCAGCCCAGTCACTACCATGAAGAATATAGTGCAGAGCTGCCAATGTTAAGTCATGGCAGAAAAATATGAAATTGAACCCATTAAGTTGACCATTTCAATGCAGCTCTAAGCTGAATTCCTGCTTTCCAAAGGTATTCTGGAGTCTTCGCATGCAATCCAGAGAGAAGTTTAGGGCAGCACAGTTCACGTTTGGGCTTTCAAGATCTGAGCATCAACTGAAATGCCTTTGTGATGGATAACATTCATTAGCAGTGATGGTGCTCACCTCTTCTTTATTGCCCCCAGCATAAAAGGGAATGCTTCAATATAATCGGAAACAGTCTAGCATAAAAGAAGATTTCAGAACTAATAAGAAAAGAATTGTTTCTAATTAATGTTATGGTTTAGCTAATGTGATAAAACACAGTCAGGCAGTGTGATATTAATGCAACGCAACACTGTGCCACGGAGGGAATAACAGAAGAGTAGTTTGAAATTATTCATTTTTCTTTCTTGAGAGATCAATAAACACAATAAAACTTGATGACGTTCTGCAGTAGAGACATTCTCTTTTGGGGGGATCATATACAATGAGTAGAGGTACCTTCAGTTAAATTCCCAGCAACTTAACCATCCTTGACATTGGACTTTGCATGAGTTTATTATCGTTTATAATGCTTTATGAAACAAATAAGTTGGCTTTTCTAATCATTAAAATGTCCAAAGTCAAGCAAAATGAAAGAACAGAACAGAAGAAACACTAAGGTTTAAAACAAACACAACTCATAAAACCAGCGACGGCAAAATTTTCATTAAAATACTCAGGCTGACAATGGCACCCTTATTAAACTGAAAGGTTTTCACTGCTGGCAAAATCACAGGTTGTGTGAGGCAGGCTGCATCAGACCAGTTCTGATGTTTACAGAAAAAAATGGCATTATCTAATGAGCAAATACCTTTCTGTGTACCCTAGAGCTATTCCTGCTGTTTTTGTAGACTGAGACTGAGCTCATCCGTCTTATCTCTCTTTCTTGCAGCCAGATCCTATGGATCAGCTTCGCATGTTGCAGCACAAATCGCAATTTGCTCCATGGCAAATTGTAGTCCCAAAACATCTGGAGGGCCAAGTTTGCCTATGTCTGTTCCAACCTGTGTTCTGTGCATGCAGTGCTGTTTCCATTCTGCTGCAGCTCAGTTTCTGACAGAGGCAACATTATTCTACACCATTAATTTCAGTTGAAAGGATAATTCATTTCAATACAAAGGAAATGCAATGCAAATAGGGGAACGGGACACACCTACAATTACGTATCATTTGCAGACTGAAAACAGCAACAGTGAATACTGAGCATATTTGTTGGATTGATTTTCATTCTGGATATAGGACAAATAAGGCAAAATGGACAATTTCTGCTTCTGTTTCCATTGGGATTCTCTGAAATCTCTAAAGCAGCAAATAAATATTTCTTTTGTTCTCCCAACACCACCATTCTGTACTTTACAACTGTTTCTACATTCCTGATACATTGGAGAGAGAAAGAAAGATCAAGCTAACCATGTTTTTTTTTTAAAAAATAAATATGCAGTTTTGCATTTTATTTTTTAAAAACTCGCTTAAATCACAGCACCATCATGACTACAGTTGACTTCCGATTAGCCTGATGCTTAAGCACATTTACCTGGGAATGAGCATTGTTTTGCTGTAGGCATAATTTTAAAGTAACAATAACAAAATCATCTGTAACCATGGATGTGCCTAGCTGGCCAGCCCCCCAAGTAAATAATAATAATAATAATAATAATAATAATAATAATAATAATAATAAATTTTATTTATATCCCGCCCTCCCCAGCCGAAGCCGGGCTCAGGGCTAACAACAATAAAACAGTACAAAAGTACAACACAAACAACACTCTAAAATCATTCATTATAAAATTAATTAAATTCAAGCCACTGGCCACCATTGGGCCAGAGCTCCGCGAAGATTGCCGAGGGAGGGAGTCAGGCTGTGCCCTGGCCAAAGGAAGAAAGAAGAAGAAAGGGAAGAAGAGGAGACCAGCACCAGTCCCAGGGGGCTCTGGCACATCCATGCAAGCCAAAGTGATGTTGTGGGTCTGTTTGCCACAGCCATCATCACCTGCTGCTTTCTGGGCAGTCTTTTGGGTCCCCTATGTTGTGGCTCAAGGTCCAGCCTTCGCTGCCTCCCTGCTTCTGTGCTGACGCACACAACTGAAACGTGCCCAGTTTGCAGCACAGAATGTATTCTGAAATAAAGCTCAAAATACAGGCAGTGAAAAGGAAGAACACACGTAACAATGCAATATTTATCCCACTTATTTCAAGGAAAACCGCTGATTTCAGCAAAGACAACAAAGGATCTTGTGGCACCTTAAAGGTAAAGGGACCCCTAACCATTAGGTCCAGTCATGGCTGACTCTGGGGTTGCAGCGCTCATCTCGCTTTACTGGCCGAGGGAGCCGGCGTACAGCTTCTGGGTCATGTGGCCAGCATGACTAAGTCGCTTCTGGCGAACCAGAGCAGTGCATGGAAACACCGTTTACCTTCCCGCCAGAGTGGTACCTATTTATCTACTTGCACTTTGACGTGCTTTCGAACTGTTAGGTTGGCAGGAGCAGGGACCGAGCAACAGGAGCTCACCCCGTCGTGTGGCACCTTAAAGACTAACAAATTCATTATGGCATAAAGCTCGTGGCTTATGGCAACTTACGTCTTAATGAATTTGTCAGTCTTTAAAGTGTCAAAAGAAGACTCTCTGTTGTTTTTTGCTGCAAGAGGCTAACACCCTCTGGAAATCATTTCACTAATTACAGCCCTCAGTATAAGCTTGTGGGACAATTAGAATAATTCAGCTTTAGGGGAAGCTTGCTCACCAGCAGCTATATAAGTGACAGCCATACAATATTTTAAGAAATAATTGGGGTTCCTTGCTTGTTGCACCTGCTCAGCAAGTTTGCCCAGGCAAATGGTCTCTCAAACATTTATTAATCCACTGCTGTTTAGAAGCTTGCTTCCAATGATATGCTATGAACAGCTCTGCTGCTGCATTCAATTGACTAAGAAGGTCTTTAGGCAGAAATTCAGGCTCATTAGATTCAAAATGATGGAGAACCATGGCTTTGGGAGTTACCTATAATCTAATGCTTTAAAAAAAAATAAAGCAGTAACCAGCAGTCATTGTCACTTCTAGATGGCCTGTTTACTGAGCATCCATCCTGATTTCTTTGCAGGGAGATTAAATGACATTCACTATTTATTAAGCATTCATTTGAATTGGTTTGCAGGAAGGTTAGATGGCGATGCGGCAAAGCAAGGATTATCTCACATGTTCCAGTGCATTTTCCCATCCCTTTTCTTATCACGAAATCTTATCTTTCAGGGAAGCAGGTTTGTTGTGCAAGACTTTAACGACACAACCTGAATTTAACAGTATGTGATTGAATCTCACTTGATAATACTGATGGTCTGCAAACACCCCACGTTCCAGAACTCCCACACTATTGGATATTCCCACCAAATTGGATAGTTTGCATTCTGCACATGGTATAATGGCATTAGGGGATTTAAAACATCCACGATTATACTGACACCATTATAAATGTGCTCCATGTATTCCATTATGAGGGACCTGATGCTCTCAGCTTCTGCCAACCTAGCAGTTCGAAAGCACACCAGTGCAAGTAGATAAATAGGTACCACTGTGGTGGGAAGGTAAACAGTGTTTCCATGCGCTCTGGTTTCCGTCATGGTGTTCCATTGTGCCAGAAGCGGTTTAGCCAAGCTGGCCACATGACCTGGAAAGCTGTCTGTGGACAAATGCCAGCTCCCTCGGCCTGAAAGCGAGATGAGCGCCACAACTCCAGAGTCGCCTTTGACTGAACTGTCCAGGGGTTCTTGATATTTACCTTTTATCTATTATGGGGGTGAGGATGGGGAGGTAAGGAACTTGAAGGGGGATAATTAGAAGAAAAAATGCTAAAGGGGAGAGTGCTAAGAAGCCCCTTCCCAGGGTTGTATTTTGCACAAAGGAGTGATAGACTCCTGAAGTTCAAAAAGGCTCATCCTTTACCAAAGAATCATAGCTCAGTAGTAGAGCATAAGCATGGTGGGCAAAAGATAAAAGGGTCCACCGGCAGACTCACTTTCCCAACTCCAGCTCAGCTTGGGAGAAAAACATCTGGTTGCAAGTAGAGCAAGTGCTCAGTAGACCCTCACAAAATTTCCTTTCTCTAAAACCTGGACCCCCTTTCCCTATTTTGTGCATGACTGGACTGATGTGGGCTTAAGCAAATGGGTCTCCTTCCATTGGATGTAGATTGTGTCTATTATTATTATTATTATTATTATTATTATTATTATTATTATTATCAAATAAGAATATGGGGAGACTACAGAGAACTATACATTACATTTCTAAAGAAAAGTCACACAGCTGTCTGACCTAAGGAAGAGTGGTTTTGGGAGGTGCTGGTTTTGAGTGGAGATGTGTTGGGGGAAAGAGTACTTAACCCGTGTCCTCTGTGCAGCTTCTGGAATTGCTTCCTCCAAGACTACTCCCTGCCCTCCCCATATTGCAGACATTTGAACTGTTGGATGTGGTGGGAAGCAGCAGCTAAGTTGGGTTATAGTGGAGAAGTGGCTGGCAGGGAAAGGGATAAGCACTCCTCCCCAGGTTGATTCGCTGCTTAATATCACCCACACCTGAAGCTACCGTATTTTTCGCTCCATAAGACGCACCTGACCATAAGACACACCTAGTTTTTAGAGGAGGAAAAGAAAAAAAAATTATATTCTGAACAAAACAGTGGATGTATGATTTTTGTGGTTCATGCTGTGGCCACAGACATGATATGTGATTTGACAGTGAGTTTGGGGTAGCCCAGTGCAAAAATCCTGAGAATCCATATGGATCCGTGCTTTGTAACCATGTTTTTGCGCCATTGTGGTCCCACGAAACAGTGGATGCATGATTTTTTTTGTGTGCAGGCTGTAGCCATGGACATGCTATGTGATCTGATGGTGAATTTGGGGTGATCCAATGCAAAAATCCTGAGGATCCATGTGCTTTTTCCTCCCTCCTCCCAGGCAGCCTCCCTCCTTATCTCCCTCCTGATCACTTGCCGATCAGCTGCTCAGCGGCTTGCTTTCAACACCCCCTTCCCTCTTTCTTAAAAAAAAAGCACAATCTGCTTTTCGCCCCTGGGCAATTCGGCTCCAGGGACCACACATTTGCTGCATAAGACGCACAGACATTTCCCCTTACTTTTAAGGAGAAAAAAAGTGTGTCTTATGGAGCGAAAAATACGGTACTTTCATCCTGCTGCTTTTGTTTGATGTGCATCAAGCTCTGCCCTCAACCTTTCCTTCCTGTTTCAACAGTTGCTTTAGCTTAGAATCATAACGGTCCTGTATTTAGGGCAGAAACAGACACCAAAAATGTAGGTTAATTAGTATGTCGTGTGGTTCACTGAGCAGCCGGAGAGAATTGATTTGTGACTGTGCTCTGTGATTGACATTTTTCCCTGTTTCCAACTTTTGGTTTTAAATTATGTGTCAGGGAACATTTGCTGGTGATGGATGTGTCAAGCCCTCTCTGCGTGATCACCACTTCAAGCTGCTCATTAATTAAATATCGGTCTTCTTGCATGTTCGATACAGTGCCAATAATAGATGGGAATGTGTGACAGGCTTCAAGAAAGCAAGTCACTAACATGTGATTATAGCAGTGTAAGCCCTTTACACCCTGTTAATATTTAGAAGGAAATGTGAATAGCTTTGATTTCTTCTACTTCCAAGTTTTATCTTCAGGTCTGTATTTATGAACTTGCTACAGATGTGTCATGGCTGTCCTCCTTAGCCTGTTTAGATCCAATATAAACTCAGCCCATTGTGTTCATGGTTGTTTTTCTGCTACGCATGGGAGTGCAGATCCCACACTGATGCAAATATCTGCATGCATTGATACCTCTTACCTACTGTAATGACACACTGACAGAAAACACTGACAGAGCTGCTTGCTGGTGGCTTTACCTGTGCCTGGCAACAAGTATTGGTGATCAACATGCAAAGCCCAAGGTCTGTCCTTATCATACGCTGAGCAATGAGACAATGAGTAATATGAATATGAATATGAAAAGCTGACTGGCATGCAGTTTGCTTATTTTTATTTCAATGTCTGTCATTTCTTTACTTCCTCCCAGCTGCTCAGTGGGCACAACACTTGCCCCACCCCCGGGCACCAGCAACCCACGCTATGCCACTTGCTTTCTCCCCTTTTCAACAGCACTTAAAGGACCAATTCGTCCTGTTGCATTGAGTCAGTTTGCAAAGCCAGCCTCGGGCTTAGGGATGGCTCATCTGCACATGGTCTATATACCATGGATAGAGTGTTGGAAGTACAACAGGAGAGATCATTCAGTTAGTAAACTAAGGGTTAATTCTGTCAACAGTCAGCCAACTGGTGTGTGAGTTGGTACCACCTAGATCAGACCACTTCAAGTAAGTGATGCCTTAATTGGCTGTATAGTTCAGACAGTTTCTCCCCTTGCATGTTTTCTTACTATGAACCTAAGAAAGACCAAACCACTCTGTTTATATTTCCTTGTGTTATGCATTGTTCTTTACTCAGTAAAGTTTTATCAATTTCTTTTCTGTCTGGACTCTGTCTGCATTATTCAAATGATTCCACTAACATGGGGGACCTCGGGCCACATCACCTATACATAAACCATATTTTACCAGCTCTGCATTCTCAAGTGCTTTTGCTTGATCAAAAAGTGTCTTTTAACTGTGAGAATGCCTCTTGCTTGCTTGCTTGCCTGGATGGAGAGAGATACATGTGTGCATAGGAGCCAGCTCCTAGGGGCCAAAGTCCCTTCCTCCCTCAATAAAATATTTGAGAATCCCCCCCAAAATTGATGGGCATTGCCATTTAAATGGTGTGCGCGTGCCATGTCTTGAGATCGATTATATAGGGCATGGCTGTCTTGAATCCCCCCAATATTTTACTCAAGTTGGCACTCCTGTGTGCATGTGTGGAAACCTCTGAAGTCTGCTTGGCTGGAACGTAGCCTACTGTAGAGAAGGTTGGAATCATTTGCCTCACTCACTTTTGCTTCTGACCACCCCCAGAGCTGGCATGTGGCACCTCTGTAAGTTTGTCCACAAGAGAATGCTCCCCACCTCTGGTCTATCTGCATAAAAGCCTGCAAGCATCAGCCAAAAACCTACAGTTGACTTCCAGATGAAAGCCAGGCACCTGCTGTGCGCATCATATTGCATGTGTGAAATTACGCTTGGTTGGAGCATCCTTGCACAGACAGTCAGAGGCAGCAAATGGCCTGGATTGCCATTCCAAGTATCATCTCTGCTGGCTCAGTGCTGGGAAGCCAGAAAAAATGAGAAGAGTCTCAGTTATGCCACAGCTGTAAGGAGAGCAACTGAGCAGAATCCTATGGGCATCTACTGAGAACCAGTGTGGTGTAGTGCTTAAGAGCAGCAGTCTCGTAATCTGGGGAACCGGGTTCGCGTCTCTGCTCCTCCACATGCAGCTGTTGGGTGACCTTGGGCTAGTCACACTTCTTTGAAGTCTCTCAGCCCCACTCACCTCACAGAGTGTTTGTTGTGGGGGAGGAAGGGAAAGGAGAATGTTAGCCACTTTGAGACTCCTTAAAGGGAGTGAAAGGTGGGATATCAAATCCAAACTCTTCTTCTTCTTCTTCTACTCAAAGTGAGATCTATTCTTTCAATAGGACTTACTCCTAAGCATGTAGAAGACTGCAACCCAAGGGTCACGATGAGGCTCCTCTAAGCAGCAGTTTCCTTTTCAAGACATTTCCATAGCGGAAACAGACTCCCCAAGAATGTTGGCACCCCAGATGCTTGGTTGATCTACTTCTCTAATGGGGGCACAGAGACATCAATCCACAACATGTGTGTCTTCACAATTACTGAGAAATTCAGGGGATGTAGTCAGTTCTAAGAGGAGAAGCCTGTTTTCTCAGATGTATTAAAAGATCAGAACTCTTGCCAGCCTCTGATGTGTTGTCAAAGCAAGATCTCTGTGAAATTTTAATATCCTGTTTCTGAAAAGTGCAAAAAGGAGAAGATATCGGGCGGGGGCGGGGGGAGTTACATGAAAACAGGCACTTGTTAAAGAAACATTTCTCCCTCAGAACCACCGGCAACTCAGTTGGTTATGTATGCAGAAACAAAAAGTCACCCTGCCTCATTCTATTTGAGGAAAATCAGACCAAAAACAAAAGCCTTAGATTCTGCCTCATTTTCTTAATTATCTTCCAGTTGCAGAACCTATAGTTTGAGTTTATATTTAAAAGCACATTAAAAATAAGTAAATCTGTGGGTTGTTTTTGAAAAGCAGCTAATTGGTAACCTTCTACAAAGATAATGTCACCGCTGCTGCATGCGAGTTATAATGAAATAGTTTTTCAAACTGTTTATTGGGTACTGTTTAAAATTAGCTTCCATTGCTCATTGCCACACATCTGCATCAAGAGTTCGGAGGCATGACCCAAAGCCCATCAAACTCAGAGGTAATAGTCCCAGTAACTTCAGACTTCAGTGCAGCTTAGAGCATTAACCACAGGGCATTGCCTTCCCTAATCACCCTCGTAAGCTGGCGCCTCTGGCATGCCCAGTTCTCGTTCAGCTGCTTTGCAGAGTTTCACCCACCCCAAAGTGTTAAGAACATAAGACCCTGCTGGATCAGGCCGGCGGCCCATCTAGTCCAGCATCCTGTTCTCTCAGTGGCCAACCAGATGTCTGTGGGAAACCAGCAAGCAAGACCCAAACACAATAAGAACACCCCTTCCTGTGCTTTCCAGCAACTGACATTAAGCAGCATTGAGGACTCTGACCATGGAAGCAGAACTGTTTAATTATTATTTGCTGAGGTTTAATTTTACTGTTTACTATTAGATTTGGATGGATTGTTCATGTTTTATGATGTTTTTATGTCTTGGAAGCTGCCCAGAAGTGGCTTGGGCAACCCAGCCAGATGGGTGGAGTATAAATGAATAATAATAATAATTATTATTATTATTATTATTATTATTATTATTATTATTATTATTATTATTTCCTTGATCATTCTGGTCGCCCTTTTCTGAACCCCAAAGTCCTACTTCCTCTATAAAGATGGTTCTGTTCTTCTGCAAACAGTTAGCTCTGCTGATACTTTCCTTCTGCGCTGTACTGGGGTGTGCTTCTTTCCCCATCCCCTTGGCTACATAAGGACCACCACTCAGAGAACTAAGATCTTTGTTAGTGTGTATCAGATGTGTCCCAGCAATTCTATACAGGACCTCTGAGGTTTTCCACAGCAGTAATCTTCTCATCAGCAAAGAACATACTCTTTAAGGATTTGATAATTATGCTAGTTAACAGCTGCTAGAATAATAATTGCAAAACGTCGGAAGACTTCTCTTCTTAATCTCCTTGGATTCTGGTATCGGGAACGATGTCAAATTGCTTTAATGGAAAGCTTCGCCCACAAGGTTAAAGTGCAAAGGCATGGGTGGAAGACAGATAAATTTCCTACGGTTGCCCACAAATCTACGGAATCTGTGTCATTGTTGAAAGGCACATGTCACCCATTCTCTATACGTAAAGAATGAACACTGCTTTTGAATCCACTGAAATAGCTTGGGTTAATTCTGCTATGCATTTCTTTATATAGTGAAGGTATTTAATTTATATCCTACCCTCCCTCCCAGGGCAGCAAGGTAGACAAAGCAGTATTTCTATTCATTCCTTCAGCTTTTGCACTGCTGAAAATTGCCCTAATATAGCATTCTATTCCCAAAGCAGCAAGAAGCAGACAACTGTATGTTCTGTACAACAGATGTAAAAAAAAACCCAAGATTTTGATTATCTCAGTATATCACATTTTCATAGACAGCTCTCCTGCAGACAGTTTTGTAGAATTAAGGAAACAAACTTACCTGAATCTGGCATACTCTTGTGGCTTCTTCTTCCACGTACAATTCTGTAGTTTCCCAACTATCTGCAAATAAAAGTCTTCAGAATATCTGAAAAGATTAAAATAATGTGTTATCAAAAGCATACTTTTTTTTGCCCTTTAATACATGGTGTGGCATAGACCGCATCTGCACCATGGGTTTTTAGCATCCTTATAGCATTTTAATAGCCATGTCTTCCCCCAAAGAATCCTGGGAACTGTAGTTTGTAAAGGGTGTTGAGAATTGTTAGCAGCAACAATTCCCACAGAGGTTTAACAATCAGTCCCTCTTCCTAGGGAAACATAGATGAAAAGCTGCTTCTTGATCTCAGAAACAAATATGTAAATGTTGGTTAAAAACTGTTTGAATGGCGCAGTTCGCCATCTTGATTCCAAGTGGCATCCAATTCCATCTAAGCATAGATGAAAACCTGCTCCTTGATCTCAGGAATAATAATGCAAAATTTGGATATATGGTATCTGAAGAGGTGTCCAGATGTGTAGAAATCAGACAGGCAAACCACTTTCCAAAATACACAGCAGAAGATGAGCAATGGTTTTGAATTAAGGCCGAGCAGGCAGGTAAAAGGTCAGCAAGTGATGTGAGCTCTTCAAGTTGGAAATTTCCAGCTGAGCAACATGGACATTGCTCCACAGATCTCCACAGTATAATGGAATTGCTTCTGAAGAAAAAACCTGGCAGCCCTACGTGAAACAGCCTCTCTGAAACACACATCTCTTCCCATTTGTGCCACAGATAATCTCCTTCTTGTTGAACCAGGTTTTTAAACATTTATGATGTTTGGAGAGACAGGCAAGCCTTGTGAAGCAACATTCTGCCCTGCGCTGCCTTGAATGTTCATTTATTTATTTCTTGGGCTCTTTCAACAGCTTCCCTTTTGTGTTCAAGGCTGTTCAATATTTTTGTTGCAAAAATGAATGTTTGTCTGCCGAGACACATTCTAAGCAGAACATCACATTCAGATGCAATGAGCCTCAGTGGCAAAGGCCTCACAAAGATGCAAGCCATTGAAATGTTTCGCCCCTTGATAAAGCATCTTGCAAACAAGACTTCATACGACTTTGAAAAACAAATATTCTGTGTGTTTGCTGCCAGTGCTAATTCTGTTTGTGCCTTGAAAGTGCAGCCATATTGAGTTCAGTGACGTTTACTTCCAAGTGGGTACATACCCTCCAACATTTCTCCGATGAAAATAGGAATGTCCTATTCAATCATCATCACCATCAGCATCATCGTCTTATTATTTATACCCTGCCCATTCGACTTGGTTGCCCTATCCACTCTGGGCGGCTTTCAACATATACAAAAACAAAATTAATCATTAATTTTTTTAACAAGTTCCCTATACAGGGCTGCCTTCAGATGTCTTCTAAAGGTTGTAATCTACTTATCTCCTTGGCTTGGGAAGGTTGCATAACTCCATACCCTCCAACATTTTTCTGATGAAAATAACTTATTTTCATTGCACCCCTTCCAAAAATAGTGCAGGGTCTTGGTTTCCCAGCTCTAAAATAGGAGAAAAACATTGGTATACCTGGGGAGGTTCACACATCTTTCCTTATTCCAGCTCCCTGATTTCAGCAGCTTCCTTTGATTGGGATTAAGGGAAAGATCCATTTAAAAAGAAATGGGGGAAGGGACCAAGAAAAGCTGGACTCCTGAATACATATACTGTAAGTTGTCTAAGTTGGACCTGTGTACATTTTTCAAAGTAAGGGTGTGTGCAATCTTGTGCCCCAACAAACACTGTCTGGGGACTCAACGCTAGGAGACCACCAGGAATCACTCACTGCTGTAGCAACTCTACTGGCTAGCAATAAGTAGCATGGGGGATTTCAAGAGCAGAGTGAGACTCCTCAGATCCCACTCACAAGCACTCTGGCAATTATCATGTTAAAGTTCCCATCCTTGGCGACCCCTCCAAACGACCACTGTCCTCTGCCACAGCAGCTACACACCCAGGATGAAGCAAGTGATTCCTACCAACTGGAGCCAATAATGGAACACGTACAGCAGAACATCAGCCCCAGAGAACCATCATTGAGATGATGACAATTTCATGCACGAATCACTTCCTGTGAAACACCCTGAAGCAACAACAAAAACCTAAATAATAAACCATATTCATTCATTCATTCATTCATTCATTCATTCATTCATAGGCCAATACAGATAATATTTTCTTTTTTTAAAAAAATCTTCACTGATAGTTAAAAGGTAAAGGACCCCTGGAAGTTTAAGTCCAGTCAAAGGCGACTATGGGGTTGCGGTGCTCATCTCACTTTTCAGGCCAATGGAGCCGGTGTTTGTCCACAGACAGCTTTCCAGGTAATGTGGCCAGCAGGACTAAATCACTTCTGGTGCAACGGAACACTGTGACGGAAAGCAGAGTGCATGGAAATGCTGTTTACCTTCCTGCCGCAGCAGTACCTATTTATCTACTTGCACTGGCGTGCTTTCAAACTGCTAGGTTGGCAGGAGCTGGGACAGAGCAACAGGAGCTCACTCCATTGTGGGGATTTGAACCGCCAACCTTCTGATTGGCAAGCCCAAGAGGCTCAGTGGTTTAGAGATAAGGCTCGTTGGAAGGGATGGTCTTCATTAGGGACTGAAGAGACCATGGAGATGGCACCTGCCTGATATATCATGAGAGGGAGTTCCGGAGGATAGGTGCTGTCACATTCAAGGCCCAGTTCCTACATTACATGGAAAGGGTTTTCCTGATGAGATGGGATCTGCAGAAGTACAGTGATCGGCTGGGTATGTAAAGGGTGAGATCATTTGAGATGACAGGACAGGTGGCTGCTCTCTCTGCCTTGAAGGTCAGGCACCCTTACAGCACATATAAAGATAGCAGGTCATACAGCCTTAAAGCCAAGAAGCGAGGAACTCTGCTGAATAGTTTTCTTTCTTCTTTTTGTAAAAGGGACACTTAGCAAAAGAGAGACCCAGAACAAACAGGATGAGCAGAACAGAATTGTTCTTAAAATAAACATTTCAATGTAATAGACATTGACACATTGTAGCTGATAGACACATCCGAAGAAGAAGAAGATTTCTTAGAACAACCCCCCCTCCAAGTCATTCCAACTTAGCTGATTTTACTAAGCAACCACTTACATAAAAAGTATGGTTATATTAGCTGCAGGCTGCAGTTCAGCCAGGGAGAGACAGAGAGAGAATTAGTTGGCTGTGGGGAAAACCGCTTGACAGTTCCATTCTTTGATGCTGAATATCATCGTATACCACAAAATAATTTCACTTAGAAGATTGAGGCCTAAGGGGGAAATCTTGATAAATTAAGGGGAAAGACTATAAAGCTGATACAACAGATAGGACACTGT
Organism: Podarcis raffonei; assembly: GCF_027172205.1. Classification (NCBI taxonomy): domain Eukaryota; kingdom Metazoa; phylum Chordata; class Lepidosauria; order Squamata; family Lacertidae; genus Podarcis; species Podarcis raffonei. Next base: position 24,498,790 of record NC_070613.1, on the reverse strand, counting down.
GAGTGTGTGTGACTTGGGGCAATTATGCTGTCGAGGGGAAACTCCTGCACGGTTCTAAAAGCAGACTTCTGCCTCAGGACACCAGCAAGTTGGAGATCACAAAATGAGAACAACTGTCAGATTCTGGAAGAGATGTTATTGGACTGGCAACATATTAAAAAGCCACAGAACCAATGTCTAGCTCTGAAGCACATCAAAGCACTCTGTTTAGACTCCAGCTCAATGGTCACATGAAGGACCTACTGAGAGAGAGAGAGAGAGAGAGAGAGAGAGAGAGAGAGAGAGAGAGACTATTATAATACATATATGTTTGTGGACTGCTCTAGGGACTCCATGGGGGGCTGTAAGGCAGGGTATAAATAATTCTAATAAATAAGCAAATTTATTCACTGTGAGGGAATAGATCCTGAAGAATAAAACTCAGAAGATGGATTATACCATCTCATGCTCAAGTAGAACATGATATGGATAACAGAGATTAATCTAAAAAAGTTATTGAAGATTCTTGTTTAGTGTGGAAGTTGGACAGCTTCAGAATCCTTCCAACTATGTAGCATTGAGCCTGTAGAAGTATCTGGCATGGGCACACTGTCCATTACGTTAAGTGCAGGGATACACAGCGGTACCTTGGTTGTTGAGCTTAATCCTTTCCAGGAGTCCGTTCGACTCCCGGAACTGTTCGAAAACCAAGGCGTGGCTTCCGATTGGCTGCAGGAGCTTCCTACACTCAATCAGAAGCTGCGGAAGCACCATCAGATGTTCGGCTTCCAAAGAACGTTCGAAAACTGGAACACTTACTTCCGGGTTTTCAGTGTTCGGGAGCCAAAACATATGAGTACCAAGGCATTCGAGAACCAAGGTACAGTGGTACCTCTGGTTGCGAACGGGATCCGTTCCGGAGGCCTGTTTGCAACATGAAAAGAGCGCAACCTGCAGCAGCGCGTCTGTGCATGCATGGGTTGCGATTCACCACTTCTGCGCATGCGTGTGACGTCATTTTGCGCTTCTGCGCATGTGCGAGAGACAAAACCCGTAAGTAACCCTTTCCGGTACTTCTGGGTCGCCGCGGGACGTAACCTGAAAGAACGTAACATGAAGCGGACTTAACATGAGGTATGACTGTACAACTGCATAGACTAGAGAGCAGACATTAGCTCAATGTTGGAGAACATAGTTTGTCTCTCATCCCTTGTTACTTTCCTTGGGTCCCCGGTCCTGTCCCCCCCCCCCCGTTTACTCCCTGACTCTCTGTTTCCTCCTCCATTTCCTCCTCCATGCTCACTCACACATTCCCACTCCTTTCTCCATTCCAGCTCATCTCAGTCTCTCTTCTTCATTCTTCTTCCTTCTTCCTAGCTTCCAACTCATCCATACTCTCTCTGCTGCTGTCCTTTTTGATCCCACTTCTCTTCCGATATGTCAGTTGACCTGCTCCTGTTTCCCCTTCTCTTTCTCAGTGGCTGGGACCCACACCAAAGGCATCTCTTGAACCCACCTGTATCCTCCACCAGGCTGATTAATCAGTACCTTCTTCCCACTTCATCCCTTTCTGTCACCTTCCAGCTGGATCACCCCAACGTCTCCTCACACATGATTTTATAGCAACATCAACTCTTGAAAGAAACTTAAGTTCAGAATGGCAACTGGAGCCCTTGAGCAACAAATCTCTCACCCTGAAGATGCTAACTGGAGAGGGAAGCGTGATAAACCTTGACATTGTTCTGTTCCCTTAAGCTCTCAACACTTTCTATCCCAATCCCTCCAAGTCCCATTTATCCTGAGCTTTAGAAGTGATTATCGGCAGCTTTCCTGCGTCTGCACAGAGTCCTCGTCCTCAGCAATAGTCCTTGGTTGAGTCATCATCACTTCTGTGACACAAAAGTCGAATAAAAGGAATTAAGAGATCAAAGCTTCTTGCAACAACAGATGCAGCAGCACTCACTTAAAATTTACTTACTTCTACCCAACTTCTAATAATTAGTTTTTAATTAAAGATTTTCTTGTGCAACAAACAAACAAAATAAAACTAACCCTAAAAAGTACATATATAGTGTTTCCATTTTCCATTCATAGAATCTTTTTCACAGTTTGTTTGCTTTCAGTTTGAGACACCGTAGTCATATACTGTACATAGTGCAGTTGGGGGGAAAGAGAGAGGAGAGAGAGGGGGGATAATGATATTTCATTCTATTGCATAGTGTTTGTGCAGGGTTTTTGTATCAGCATCACGTGGGTAGGTCCTTTATTTAAATATTTATTTATTTTTGAGGGCATTGCAAGAGATTGGAGGGTCCAGAGTTTGGTTGGTTGCATTCAGTTGGTTGCAGTGTAGTTTGGTTGTATGTGTGTGGGGTGAGTGTGTGCTGAGTCAAGTTAGCCATATTGATTCGTATGCTGTTGGGGGGGGGAATAAGTCATAGTCTTCTTGTGCTGTATATATAATGAAGGGGATCCACACCAGGGTGAAGGCATCCTCCATTGCTTGCCCCCATGCTAGTGAACCAACAAATTTTTCACCCAACTTTTGAGTCAACAGAGGTTTCCAAACTGGCTGTTTATCTGTAGCCAGTGGCAGGTGGTGGAGAAAACAGATCCTAATGTGAAATAAACAAGACACCTTTAAGTATTGTATTGCTTTAGAAGTTTTACTGTCAATCCACAAAGCCCCTCAAATTGGGCAGGACTGAGAGTTTCGCAAGGTTTTATTGAGGTTGTGTTAGAATCAGATATTAACTGCATGCTGTGCCGCACAATGCCCATTCAATACCAGTTAAACAAAAAGGGGGGAAAGTCTTCAATCGCCTACCTTTCATTTTTGAACATGAAATAGCTCTGCTTGGTCTCTAAGTGCCTATTTGTTTCTCAAGGAGACTTCAGGGCCTTTATTGACAGCTTTTGCAGAAGGAGATAAGCATTTCAGTTTACAGCACTTTTTGAAACTTCTTCATTCTGTCTCCATTGATTTTTTTTAAAAAATAATAATTCATGTTTTGAACAGCCAGGGCAGTCATTTTTCTTTGTTATTTTTGTAATTATTTAAGGTGGCTGTTCTTTCTTTCTTTCTTATAAGATGACAATCATTTATCCCATCAGTGCTCATGAGATTACAAACATATTCAAAATGCAACCCAATACAAACTGGGTGTTTCAAGTGGAGTGTTTTGCTTCAAATGTGGGTAAATGGTACATCGAGGACCAACGTCTCCAGATGCAGCCTGCAGAAAACGGTGCACAAGTGTGAACAGCAGGTGACAATCTTATAGCGATAATGGAGGGAAATAGAAGGAACCCATGTAGCTAAATAACTTAAAGGTCATCAAAACTGATCAGCTAATCAGACATTTAAATCAATGGAAATTCCATTTACGTTGGCAAGGATCTACTAGAAGGACACACAATGAATTCAGATAATGAGGAGATGTGTATGAGGCTTAGCGAAAAAGCCTATGCTTTGCATGGATAATTTCCCATGTTCAATCCCTGGAATTTCCAGCTGAAAAGAGCTCAATTAGCTGGGCTAGCAAAGACCTCTTTGCAGTACACTCCCCGCCAATAAGTCTAGACAGGGCTGTCTGATTAGTGGTCTAATTCAGTATATGGCAGTTTCTTACAGTCTTACATAATTCCAACAATTGATCTGGTAAAGGGATGGTGAGGTGACCTCTGGTGAACGCCAATCTCCATTTTGATTTTTGAGCCCCCAGTAGCCTACATAATGGGGGCAAAACACAGTATGTGTCTTGCCTAATAGCTGTCGAAAGTCATATCCTCCATCAATTGGCCTAGTCTCGCCAGTGCGCGGCTGCTTTCTACAAAGGGAGAGGTCTAACCATGTCAGTGTTGGGCACTCCTGCATACACACATCTCTTTTCAGCAAGGCATTCATGACCTTGCATTGCCTTTCCCCAACTCTCCCTACAATAAAGCTGCGGCCAAAGTTTAGCATTTCCCATCTTGGCCAGCTGTTCTCTGGTTGTTGTCATTCATTTATCCATGCCATTTCATCCAAGAAGCTCAAGGTGGTGTACAACGGTCTCCACTCCTCATTTTATTCTCAGAAAAACTCTATGAGGTAGATTAGGCTGAGAGGCAGTGAGTGGTCCAATGTGACTGACCCAAGGTCACCCAGTGAGCTGAGTGGAGATTCGGACCCCAATCCCCCAGTCTGGCTCTCAGAGCCAGTGTGGTGTAGTGGTTAAGAGCAGTAGTCTCGTAATCTGGGGAACCGGGTTCACGTCTCCGCTCCTCCACATGCAGCTGCTGGGTGACCCTGGGCTAGTCACAATTCTTTGAAGTCTCTCAGCCCCACTCACCTCACAGAGTGTTTGTTGTGGGGGAGGAAGGGAAAGGAGAATGTTAGCCACTTTGAAACTCCTGAAGGGGAGTGAAAGGCGGGCTATCAAATCCAAACTCCTCCTCCTCTTCTTCTTCTTCTTCTTCTTCTTCTTCTCCTTACCTTTACATCACACTGGCTCTCTAATGGGATTGAGTAAGCTGAGTGACTTGCTTGCAAATTCAGTTGCCTTAAGGAGCCACAGACGCCTTCAAGGAGGAACTAAAGAAATAGCTCTGAGGGATGATGGAGAAAGCACACAGCTGCACACCACAATGTGGAGGATGGAGATATCTCCTTCCCAACCAGCATATGTTACAAACTCATTAGGAAGCAGGTGTCTCCTTAATGACCTTGGAATCTGCAGATAACAGACAGTTCCTACATATATTGATGCCAGAGTTTGAACCTGGGACCTCTGAATTCAAGGCAGATGCTCTGTCACTGAGCTACATGCCTTAAGCATGGGTCACCAACATAATGCCCGTGAGCACACATGTGCTATAATAGGTCTCCCTTGACATGCACAGGCTCCCATCTCACCTAGTGTGAAAGAAGCCTTCCTTAACCAATGGAAATGTTTTTTTAAGCCTAATTATGCTATGGGGAGGGGAGGTTACAGCTGGAAAGCAGAGAGCTGCAACACAGTCCGCAACAGTTTCTATGGTTTGCAAATGTGCTCATGGGTTGGCTATCCTTGGTCTTAAGGATATAGGCAGGAATTCCCCCACACCCCATCCTACCAGCCAGGTATTGCACCAGCAAGCTGCTCCGCTGACTACTGCAGAGTTTGCCTGTCACCATAGCTGAGCCATCGGAATCACGACTTTGCACTTCTCTCCTTGCTCCCCACTCCCTAGTGGTGGTCCAGATTTGCAGAACATGTCCTTGTGAGGGGCTACTGCTCTGATATGCTGTGTGCTCTTCCATCACACTGTGACTCGTCAGAGCAATTTGAATGCGAGAGCTGACCTAGAGGCATCTCTTTCAACTGAGGCAAACTTTTAAACGTTATCTGCTGTTCAAAACACTTTTAAAAAGAAGCCTAAATGAAGAGAGTGTCTTGATGGTTTTCGTCCTGATGAAGGATTTTGGAATGCTTGAAGTCTAACGAGAAAAAAAGGGAATGGGGGGAGACTTCTCAGGAGAAGCACTAAATGAAATACCTCGCTGAAATAGGTATAGTCATTGTTGCTTGTTGAAACATGCAGCATAAAAATCAATACACAGAGAAAAGAACAAGATACTAAGGGTGTTTGCTAGAGGTTTGCTTTGTCCTTGTGCATTAACATTTGTGGACACATCATGTGAGACACATCATGGTGGGACAAGCTTTTTCACTTGGGGAAATCTGTCAGGGACCTTGTGCTGACAGTGGGCAGGGCTGAATCCAGTGGTAGGCGGGGCCAGAGCAGAAACAAGGCAGGACCTCCTCTTTTGTTTTCTGTCACTCTGCTTTCTTCCAGTCCCTCTTTCCACCGCCTGCTTCCCACTCTCATCTGGTGCACCTTCCTTCCCACTCAACAGGCTGCTTGCAAAATACTTTTTGAAATTAGACCACAGGTTGCTCATCTGTTTTACAGTGGAACCAGAAGTTATTAGAAGAAATTAGAAGTAATATGCTTGTTGGGCTAAAAAGACAACAACAAGGAACGCCATACATCCAGGAACTCTGGGGCGTGAAGTAGACAGGGACTTGAGGTTGAATCCAAAGTGAGTTCTTGATTAATTTCAGTGGGTTTGCTCTAAGTTAAACTTGGGCTGGTGGACTAATGGAAACTGTGTCAGCTCCAGTCTCAGAGCCTCTTTAAGCACTGAAAGGAAGAGGGGTAAGATGTGAAGCATCAACCCTTGTACCTGACCAGCAGTATTATGCTCCTAGATTGCCAGGGTGCCATTGATAGGTGCTGGTGGGGTGGCTGGCAAAGTCATTTAAATAATGTAGTCCAGAGAGAAAAGAAATCCTGACAACACATTGCTGAGGAACACAAAAACAGTATCGAATTTGAAAAAGGAACACAGAAGTTTTTTCTTTTCTCGTTGAGGTCTTGTACGTAGCAGGGAGACATTCAACTAAACATACAGAGGAAATGCTCCCTCAGAATCACACTGCCAATAATGTCACATGCTACCTCAACAAATATCATTCCACTCTGCCTTGTGCTTAAACAACCCCTCCCCCAAAACTTGGTCAACTGACATATTGATAGCAGAACTAACTGTTAATTAGCTACCAATGATCTTTCCCTCAATTCCGCAGGGTGATACTATATTGAGGGCATTGTGGGGGGATTTTAATGGTGGCTAGACCCATTCTCCCAGTTGCCCAGGACTGGCATCAGCAGTGGGCCTTGGGAGGTGCCCCAAGATGTCAATTATATAAATACTGGGAACCTGGGATTCTACCTGTGCCTGTTTTATGTGTACTTCAGGCTCCAGTTCAAGTCCTTGACTCCAGCTTTTGTCACTGGTCTGAGGGACTCAGGCTTGGAGATTATGCATTCTAGGTCTAGATTCAGATCTGGCCACTCTGCGCTTTGATCTGCAACCTCAGTCAGTCTCGTAACTCATTTCTTTACAACGCGACTCCACTATAGCCCTGGTTTTGCATTGAGCATCTCACCCTTGGAACTACTGCCATCACACATCTGGGTATCCTGGGTTGTGTTTAGCAGCTGTATTTGGATGTAAACCAAGTGAATTTAAGAACAGAAGCAGACCTCCCTACCTTTTTTTCTTGATAGATGAAGACCAATTGTTGTTCCACAACTCTTTGCATTTTGAGGCTTGCTCAGACTTCTGAATTCCAGTCTGATTGGGAGCCGTTCTGTTAACATAAAAGGGAAAATCAGTCTTTGAAAGAATAAAAATGGTCTTGGCAGCAGCTGCACAATGGATGGCTGTGAAGCAAAGATAAGCAGCAGCAGCTCCAGCTTGTGAGGGGAGAAAACTCAGGATGGCAAAGTCTGTTTCACTCTCATTCTGTGGTTTCTGTCCAGAAGTGGGCTGCTCTGAGTTGCCACCAGAAACATATTTTATTATAAAGAGGGGAGTTTTGCTTGCATTGTTCAGTGTGTTATGTTGATTTTGATGAAATCAGAAATGTAATATCTATCTATCTAACCACACACAGCTTCAACATAATTGCATTTCAGAAAGGCACGTCTATTTTAACAATAAACATTAATGGCTTTTACAAAGACGCAAGATGCTCATTTCAAATATGAATGTGCATTTCAAATAGCATTATTATAGCTGTATTTGTTACCTTTATACCCAGCCTTTCTTTCATGATTGAACTCAAGGCCACCTTCTGCTTGTATCATGTTGAGACTCTGTGCTGCTGCTTCACTTCTGCAGTGTTACTGCTGTGTGTGCTCTTAAGACAGGGGTGGGGAACTTTCAGCCCTTCAGGTGGCCAGGGATGATGGGAGTTGTAGTCCAACAACATTCAGAGGACCAAAGGTTTCCACCTACTGCTTTAAACCTACTTTCTAGGCCTTGACTTCAGGCAACCACCTCAATGTGGCAGGAAATGCTCCACACAGAGAATTTAATTTGCCTGCATTCTCTTCAGATATTAGGGCTGTGCACCAGATTCAGCCATAACCCAAAGCATGCAGTCCAAAATATCTGAAGGCCACCAAGTTGGCAAATGTTCTCCTAGACATCCCACCCATCCCCACCCCTGGTCCTACTCCCCTATTACTCTAAATCACCTCTGTTCATCTTATTCCCCTGAATAAGTTCATGGTTCTGTCAGGTGGATGGAGATTTCAGGATCAGAATTCCTCTTCCCCTTCCCTTCAACCTTGGTTCTGCCTTCAGAAGGAGACCGCTGTTGATTCCCCTGGCAATGATGTCTCCAAATACCCTACATAGCTTTCATCTTCACAGTAGGAATGAATGACAGGCACACAATAATACAAGAGAAAATAAAGTGCCGCACTAAAAATAAAAGTGGTTTGGAAACTGGCTCCGAGATACACACACAACCATAAAAATCAAACACTGAGTTTATCTCTCAATGCATCTCTATTAAATAGCTTTAATGGGACAGTGCAAGCAGACCAAGTAAACATGCTAGAATGCAATTGCTTATGAACAGCACGAGTTCACAGCTATCCCAGCATGAGGTTGTGCAAGAATTGCAAATGTGTTATGCTGTCATGAGAAACAGGTGTGCCCGCTCAAATATTTTGGAGGAGAGTGTAAAGCAGAAAAGGGACTGAAGCAAAGAAGCTCCATCTTCCACAGCCAACGGGCCTTAAAGTGTCCTAAGAGTGGTGACAGGCTTTAAATAAATCCATCATTACTTATAGTAGAAATGCAAACAGCCCAGTGTCACTCAGCTTAGTTCTGCTCCAGTCTCCAGGCCACCTATCATTTTGCTCTTTCTCCTCGGGTTTTTGAGATCCAGGAGCCGTTCCTGACATTTTGTGCTTGGGAAACACACAACATGGATCTCGCTTTCAGTTTCCTTCTGAGTGCATGGGAGTGCAAATGACTGCCACCTCTAGGGGGAAAAATGAAAGCTAATAACATGAAAAACGAGCTCTGTGTGCTGCAGTTCCTCTGCGGTAGCCAATGATTCCCAAAAGCTGGGTAATATTATATTTCCTGGTCCAATGCTTTCTTACCCAATCACAATATAATCTCCAGTTTTCAAAGGTTGGGTGACTTTGACCTTTTCTGCATATTAGCATTCCCTTCTTTCTTAGCCTTGACTCTCATACTGCCTAAAACTCATTACTTCTAGTCGTCTTAGCTTCTGGATTTCAAGTGGGAAGTCAAAAACTGTGCCAGCTCACAATACATGCACTCTTTCCCCTCTCCTTTCAAAAACTATTGGAAAGAGCTAATAGATTCCCTGATTGCTGGCAACAATTCTCCTTCTGGACTCTACACTTGTCTCAAGTGCCTGGCACTATCTTGGCACACGGGCAGCTGGATCTTGGCATAAGGACTGGATAGACACCCACATAGTTACCCCAACTATGATCCTTCTTCCCCAAATCCAGGATTCACTTGCTATTACAGCCAGGTGTGGGGGGAGAGTGTTGTTTAGCCTGAGGGACACATTCCCTTCTGTGTAGCCATCCTGGGGCCACATGGCAATGGAGGGCAGGCCCAGAGGGGAAATGGGTGGAAGAATGGAAGTTATCATACCTTTGTATGTAGGCTAGTTTCTGCAAATACAACTCTCTATCACCCATCCCAGACAAACAAGGGGCATTAACTAAAGTTCAAGGACTCATTCCAGCCATGGGGAAACACCCAACGTGGGTGAAAAGTAGAGCCAATGAGGGGTGTGGTCTGGGAAGAGGCCTGGGGGCCAGGTAGAAAGAACTGGAGGGCCTCATTTGGCCACTGGCCTGAGGCTCCCTACCCCATGTTACAGTTTGGACACTCCCCAAAGTGACAAAATATGTATAAATTTTGAAAATACCCTACCATGTTCTTCTGTTTCTAACACTGCTATTCATTCTTCATTCTCTCCCATTTTTATTAAGTCAGCTACTCCATGGCCATTATAAACCAATTGTTGTTCCCCAATAGGATACATGCTTTTAACTTCTTAAGTATTCTGCCACTAATTTTGTCGAATTAGATAATGAGACTGCATTGCTGTTTTAGGGTTCGTGACACTTTGATTAATAAGGTAATATGCAATCTAAATGCTCAGTGAAATGGACTGTAAAATCTTAAACGGCAGAAGTAACAAATTGTCTTCCGACATTAATCACGGCAACTGTGTAAGAGGTTGTCTGACACTCTCTTCCCACTCTCCCCCCCCCCTTCCCCCAATGGAATTGTCACTAATGTTTTAGGCCAATGAAAGGTTACTGAAGCCAGACATCACGGGAAGACATCTCCTTCCCATGCCCCATGGCTGGCTCAAGACATTTTGCTGTCTGATGCAAAGATCAATATGGAACTCCTAGGAACGTAGGAAGCTTCTCAAGATTGAGTCAGACCATTGAATTGAACCTAGGACTATTGCATGTAAAGAAGATGCCCTACCATTGAACTCCACTCCTTCCACCACAGTCCATGTATAGAAGCCAACTGCATTGGCAGCTGAATCTGTCTTTGACATTGGCAATGGGGGAACATCTGAGGGTGGCAGGCTAGTAGGCCTAGTGACACACTCAGATCTGCCTTCCAACATGTTGCTCCTACACACCCCACCCAGCAACTACTGCCTGTGGCAGTTGCCTCATTCTTCCTAATAGTAGGGACAGCCCCAAGCAAGACCAAACCTTCAAACTAGTTAAGCCACTGGAATGGGAATTAATAAGTACATTTAGCATTCTGAATTCCAGTTTCTGCAGCAAATCCAGAAAAATCTCAGGCCATTTTAAACAAAGCCAAGCTGGTTTGGGTCAGCAGAAAGTGCTTCCCCGCTCCTCCCCACAAGGCCAATAAAATTCATTTGACACCTAAGGCAGAAAATCCCACAAGTATCTCTCCACGTTCCCGGTCAGTCAAAATACAGTCACAACAATCAATTAAGTACTAACAGTTTTGCTGCCAATTCATGGCACTTAAAATCAGTGCCTGAGGCAGCTGTCTGATTCTGCCTAGTGGCAGGGCTGGCCCTGTCTGTTCCATAAACTTGACAGTGTGGCATATTTGCCATAAGCAAAGGCTCCTGTGCATTAAACAAAGTTCAAGGACTCATTCCAGCCATAGGAAAAGAAGAGACTGACCCTTGGAAAATGCTGTGGTGAGGATCATCAACAAATTACTCTCCTCTAAGGCAGGGGTGGCCAACTGATAGTATGTCCCAAAGTCTTGGAAACAGCAGTGCCATCAGTGCCAGACTCTGAGACAGAGGTCCAGGGCCCCACACAGCAGAAGCAGGAAGGCCCCTCAAATGCAGCAGCGGCAGGGCTGGATGACCACATTTCAAAGGAAAGTCATTATCCCCTAAAAGAGAGAGCCTTTGTAAGGCCATTAACTCAAGAATCTAAAATTACTGAACTATGCCATGGCTTGGTAATAAGGTGATGTCCACAGAGACTATAAAGCGAAGCAAGGAAGCCTCAGGGCTGTGATCTCCCTCCTCTTCAAGCACCAAGCTTATTTTCTTCTATAACTCAGGTGCAGCAAGATTACATGAGCAAGCTCAGTGAAAAGAGAGCCTAATCAAATCAGAACTCTGCCTGGAGGGGCAAGAACACTACTGAATGCCGAATTCAATTGATAGCTACTCTGGGTTCAGCAGCTGGCGAGGATGGGATGATGGCCTCTTCCCCAGAACCCCTCACTCGTCCGTGCAGAGCCTGCTCAAGGTGGGTGAAGCAAGCCCTGCATAAGGGAACTTTGTCATTTCTAAAAATGAGGCATCACACTGCATGTACTGCAACAGGGGACTCATTCACATTTCTGTTTGTCTTGAGATTTCATGTAATCAATGCTTTTCTTTTTTAAAAAAGCTTTCAACATAGAATAGAATAAAGGTCAACCTAATCCAAATAAAAATAAGATAACAGGAAAAGAAGAAGAAAAACAAAAGAAGAAAAGAAAACAATACAATACAAACCCCTATATCAAGATTGCATCTTAACTCTTATGCCGCACAAAGGAGTGTGAGCCCTCCCAGCTCTCACCTGCTGCTTGCCCTGGGAAAACCCTCAGAAAAACTGATTGACGTTTGTTCCAGTTTGTTGTTTTTTTAATATAAATTTTTATTGATTTTCCAACATAAATTATAACACATTACAACTTACAATACAAAGACAAACAAACATATAAACATGTATAATTTCATAACCTTTTTTTTCTTAAACCCAATTTCAACGACTTCCCCATGCCTCCCTTTTCTGCATCCCTGTTTTAAACTTTTTCAGCAACCCCTAATCTCAATTACTTATAATTCACTTTCTTTAACCTTTTTCTCTTACCCAATCATTTATCGCTGCAAATCTGCTTTGCCTTACCCATGACATTTTAGCACTCAATAATTTTACAACAGTTCTTGAGGTAAAGTTTAAATTTCTTCCAATCTTCTTCCACCGTCTCTTTTCCTTGGTCACGGATTCTGCCCGTCATCTCAGCCAGTCCCATATAGTCAATCACCTTCGTCTGCCACTCTTCCAGCGTGGGTAGTTCTTGTGTCTTCCAATACTTTGCTAGAAGAACTCTTGCTGCTGTTGTAGCGTACATAAAAAACGTCCTATCTTTCCTTGACACCAATTGGCCTACCATGCCCAGGAGAAAAGCCTCTGGTTTCTTATGAAAGGTACACTTAAGAACCTTCTTAATTTCATTATAGATCATCTCCCAGAAGACCTTAATCCTTGGGCACGTCCACCAAAGGTGATAGAAAGTACCTTCCGTTTCATTACATCTCCAGCATTTGTTATTGGGCAAATGATAAATTTTTACAAGCTTGACTGGGGTCATGTACCACCTATAAATCATTTTCATAATATTCTCTCTTAAGGCATTACATGCCGTGAACTTTATACCGGTGGTCCATAACTGCTCCCAGTCAGCAAACATAATGTCATGACCAATGTCTTGTGCCCATTTAATCATAGCTGATTTAACCGTTTCATCCTGTGTATTCCATTTCAACAGCAAGTTGTACATTCTTGACAAATTCTTAGTATTGGGTTCTAACAATTCTGTTTCTAATTTTGATCTTTCCATGACGTTTGTTCCAGTTTGGCAGTACAGTGGTACCTTGGGTTACAGACGCTTCAGGTTACAGTTGCTTCAGGTTACAGACTCCGCTAACCCAGAAATAGTACCTTGGGTTAAGAACTTTGCTTCAGGATGAGAACAGAAATCATGCTCCAGCAGCATAGCAGCAGCAGGAGGCCCCATTAGCGAAAGTGGTACCTCAGTTTAAGAACAGTTTCAGGTTAAGAACAGACCTCCAGAATGAATTAAGTTCTTAACCCGAAGTAGCACTGTATACAGTGTGTTTTCCCGGGGAAAGCAGTGAGACAAAAGAAAGACCTCTCAAGCCTGTGCTTAGGAATCATGGGACAAGTGTAGATGAGCCCTAAGATCTGCTCTGAAATAAACTCACTCCTGCCCATGCTCAGGGCTCCTGTTGTGGTTCACAGGGGCCTTCTGGCCAGCCAGGAGCCAAAGCATGGATCTGCTGACTAAGAGTCAGGACCATGGATAGCTCACTGTGCATTCAAGATCAGGCCAGGCAGGCGGCCTCACAGATTTGCTTGATGTGTCAGAAGCCACCTGCAGATCTATGTGGTCCTGCGCAGCAAGGTGGGTGCCTCCAGCTCCGCTTCCTCCAAGCTGGACGGGGGGGGGGGGGTTGCTTGGGCTTAAAGAGGTTGCACCTTATTCCAAAGGTATGTGCTCCAGAAACGCTGAGGTGCCTTTTGTCCTCCCATCCAGGGAGTACTTTTTGAACATGCAAGAGACAGGGTGGAAGATGCAGCCTATGCAACTAGATTGGGGAAAACAGGAGCAGAGAGGTAGCAGCTGTGGCATGGGAGTAACGTACAGGGTTGCGCTGGGATGGAATTTGGCTCAAAGAAGCCAACCCCCAAGCTCACCCACAACACAGCCTGAGGTGGAACACTGACTTGAGATAATCGATCACGTTGACAAACTTAATTTCCATAATGGGGTCCACAGATTCTTCAAGAGTATTTCTGTGTTTGGAAGACAAGCATGGTCCCTGCTAAGTTCTACCTCTCCTGCGCTTGTCAGGGGTGTAGAGATGTCATTCAGGAAGAAAAGAGGATTGGGGATTATTTTCTGCCCCTTTAGCAGAAGAGATGTATGACTGACAGAAGAGATGTATGACTGGCAGCAAGTGAAGCTGAACATACCCCCCGTCCACACCATATATTTTAAGTGCTATGATACCACTTTATACAATCATGGTTCCTGTCCCCAAAGAATTCTGGGAGCTGCAGATTGTGAAGGGTGCTGAGAGTTGTTAAGAGACCACTGTGCCCCTCTGATAACAACAATGCCTAGAGTTCCCTGTGAGGATTGACTGTGAAACCACTCTGAGAATTGTAGCCCTGGGAGGGGAACGGGGTGGGATGTGGGTCTCTTAACTCTCAGCCCTTTTTTAAAAAACTGCAGCTCCTAGAACTCTTTGGGAGAGCCATGGCTGTTTAAAGTGGTATTATGGTGCTTTAAATGCAGCGTGTGAATGTGGCCATAATCACCTATTTATTCCTGTTAAAGGGACAGCTATAGAAGGGAGAGTTCAGAAGTCAACACCCCTACAGGAGAAATGTGGGGATAGCTGGCCGATGCTTTCCGGCATATCAGTTCTGCCAGGTGCACCCCAGAAAGGCTATTTCATAATGTGTCTTAAAGACAAAGTCTGGGAGGAAATAAGAATGTTAATGATGGCAGTCAATTTAGCACAGCTGCCAGGCTTGCTGAGCAATGTATATTGCAGTCCATTACTTATGTGCTAAGTAACTATTCCCATTCTTTGTAATAACTATTTTACCCTCAGGGGTACAACGTTCTGACAGAAGAAAGAACACAGAGGTCTCTGTAGCACGGTTAATAATTAATTACATTTGGTTAATTATTTCACAGCCTCTCCAAAAGGGTCTGTTGTTGTAGACAGGAGCCATGAAAAAAATAACAATCACACAAGCACAAACCACCCCTGTTTCTTGTGTCCACGCACAAGCCAGGTCATTGCTTGAGCTGCTGTGATGTCATGGAAGGTTTATAAGCACTCTAAGCTCTAAAGGCAAAGTCTGTCATTGTGGAAGGTCAAATATCAGGGCAGGTGCTGTGTGGGAGGTACGGTGTCAGTTTGGGAGAAAACCCTTCTTGCCTGGCCAAGGTTGCCTGGAGAGGTTGTGTGGTATAGAGGAGCTGTCGAGCAAGAAAGTAGAAACAAAATAATAAAATTGGGCAGAAGTGGGCATAGAGGATATGGGGGCATAGATAAACGGGGCGTAGAGGAATGAGATGAAGAGATAGTCAGGAGACAGGATGGAGAAGGGAAGAGACAGCTCACACAGGGCCTAGAAATAGGACTGGTAACATGCTGCTGAGTAGACAACTGGCGGAAAGAATTTCACACAATCATTTTTCTGGAAGTGCAATAGCAGAGATATTTCTATTTGGATCTCAAGGGTTAATTCTGTTAATGTTAAAGTCAACTAGTCAAGAGGTGGGTGGGTGGAGGTATTGCTTAGTAACCAGAGTGGCATGCTCTTTAACAACAACAACAACAACAACTTTATTATTTATACCCCACCCATCTGGCTGGTTCACTGAGGTGGCAAATGTCCTGAAAAGTGTTTTCCTCTGTATATTTGGTTGACCAAAACAAGGACTGAACCCCTCTGTTCCTTTCTCTTCAAATTATGCACCATTTCCCTCAGTTTTCCTCAATAAAGTGTTACAAAGATTCTTTTTTCACTGGACTCCATCTGCATTACTTAAGTGACTTTGCTAACACTTCTACAGTAATCAGCCATAATTTTTAGCCAAATAATTCCAGTGCATTATATGGATGTAATGTTTCATCCCTGGAAACAGGTGCTTTCCCCTCTTTATTAGTCAGTTAATCTCTCTTGCCTGACTGCTGCTCCTACAACATGCATATTACAAACTTTAATAGAAACTGACAGGAGAGTCAAGAATGTTTGGAAAAAAACTGTAAGAGGCATCACATCTGTTTGTGTGTCCTGCAGTTCAGCACCTGGCATGCTGGTAGGGAAAGGCTTACTAGGAAAGGCTTTTGTTGTTGCATTGCTACTCCTGTGGTTCCTTTTTTTTGCTCAAAGTATTTTCTTATCTTTGCTTCCACACAATTAAACACTAGATGTAAGCAAACAAAAGGAACTCTTAAAAAAGCCGTTGGGACATTTATATAAGTGGATTGACAATTATTGCCCCTGGAGGTGTCCCCAGTGTTCTGCAGAAGTGCAGCAAATGTTGAACATTCAATCACAGAATGAAATAAATATTGTCAGTCCTTCACTGCTTTTGAACCCTAAAGTAATTTGAAATTATAGGAGTCACAGAAGGCCAAAGAGACAGAAAAACATACTATTTTACTGTAAAAGGGTTTTGACCAAGAAAATGGATGTTCTGTGCCATGGCTTAAAAATAAAAAGAAAGAAAGAAAGAAATCACTGCTCGGCTTAACTTGGCAAATCCTTTATTAATTGTAATGGAATAAGACTTGTAAGGCCTCCGTTTATACCTTTAATCAGCATCAAAATCTAGGTGATAAGGCTTATTTGATATTGGAAGTGCTGTAGAAGCGAGCGCTTTAGTAATAGAAAAATGTCAGTCGAATGCTGGGGGGGAAATACTTGCAAAAGGCACAGATCAGCTGAGGAACTAGCTACATAAGAAGAATGAGTCTCTCTCCCGGGAGACTTAAAACCAATGCAGAACAACCTATAATGTCAGGTTGAGGAGAATCCTGTCACATATGGAATTGAACACCAGAGTGAAGTGGCGGTTAGGGTGTTGGATTAGGAGCAGGGAGACCTGGGTTCAAATTCCCGACTCAGTCATGAAGCTCACTGAGTGACCTTGGACCAGCCACCATCTCTCAGCCTAACTCAACACCCAAGGTTGTTGGATAAAATGGG
This sequence comes from Podarcis raffonei, assembly GCF_027172205.1. Taxonomy (NCBI): domain Eukaryota; kingdom Metazoa; phylum Chordata; class Lepidosauria; order Squamata; family Lacertidae; genus Podarcis; species Podarcis raffonei. The sequence continues at coordinate 24,481,879 of NC_070613.1, read as the reverse complement.
ATGTGGGGGAGCCATCAACACCAAATTGAGCTCCTTGGAGGAAAAGTGGTATGTACATATAGAGAGAAAGCCCCCAACCCACCCAAAATACAGGGGAAGAATTACCTGTAGACCTGCCTGAGAATCAGAATTTGTTGCTAGCATCAGAAAAGGGATTCAGATCTTCTGGGTGTGGAGTCTGAACCTGCTGCTGAACCCACCCGAGGCAATAACTCCTCTCTAAAGCCCTGATCAAAATGTTAGAAGGCATAGTGTGAGCTCATCCATCAAGTGTTGTAATGCAAGGCTCCAAACCTGATAACCCACCCCTTACATTCTGTTTAGCCCTCAGTTAAGGGATGGAGTTTGCATGGTGATCAGCTCCAAGCTCAATAGAATTAACGCTGGTCAGTTCCCTGGCTGTATTGATCTTGCCTATAGATTCTACTGTCCATGCACTGGTAATCCAGGCTGGATTACTGCAATGTGTTCTATGCGGGGCTATCCTTGAAGTTGATCTGGATTCTGGAAGCTGCAACTGGTGCAAACTGCAGGGACTCAACTGCTCATTACCTCCATTGCTGGAGAAATTGCACTCGCTGCCAATCGGCTACTAGGCTATGTTCAAAGTATTGGCTTTGATGACTAAAACTCTATATACAGCTTGGGACCAGTTTACCTGAAAGATTGTCTCACCCCTTATATACCCAAATGATCACAGTACTCTGAAGCATCTTCTCAAAAAGTCCATTCCAGACAATACAGCAATTTTGTTGTTATATGAACTACATGAATCTCAAGGCAATTTACAATCCTACAATAAAAGCTACTAGGTTTAAAAACAGTAGAACCAAACAATGGAAATAACGACCCAAAAGAAACCTTACCAATCCCATCCAGCTGGGGAAAAATTGCCCACACAAAAATGTTTTCAATCTGAAATCTCTCTTCATGCAAAACTTTTTCAGAATCTTCCTCTTAAACCTGAACCTAACTGGCTATTTACAGTACAATCATATATATGTCTACTCAGAAGTAAGACTCTTGGTTAAATGGGATTGGGAGGCTGGTATAGGATTGAAGTCACAAACTGCCTGGATTCTAAAAGCAGGCGGGGGCTGGACCTGAGAACTCTCCAAAGGTCAAATTGGGTGAAACTGTTCATCTTACTCTGGTGACATTTCCCATTTCTGCAAGTTTTCACACCAAATCTTAAAACTATTTTTGTTTTTTTATGCCGTGGGAGTTTAATGAGTGGGTTGAGGAGACAAGAAACTTCTCAAGAAAAAAATTACTGTGGTCTCGTGGATCACAGCTAAAGTGTTTGAAAGAGAAGCACCTGAGCTTGAGGATGGTGACTCACAGCAGAAAGGATTGAAGCGAAGCGAAGATGATGGGTAAAGTAAGTAAGAAAGAATAAAGAAAACAAAAGTGGGGGTAGAATATATTCAAAGCTGAAGATGGCTCCTCTGCTAACCTAAATGGGAAATAATTCTGATTTCATTTTTTTCCTGGAAAGGAATCTGGTTTCCACCACCAGTTACAAATTTTGAAATGAACAAATGATTCCTTGTGCTGCTTCAGTTGCAATATATCATTAATACTTTAAAATGCAATTTTAAAAGTAACTGAAATAATATAGGGATAAGATAATCTACCACCAAGTTTTTCACCGCTGTTGGTGAAGCCAAAAGGCACGTTACAAGAACAATGATTTGCGAAAAAAAGAAAAGAAAAAGTAAGGTATGTTGACCCCTAAGAGTTGGGATCTGGAAGTGAGAGCAGGACAGTCAGGGACCAACCACAAATATCAGGAACTCGTGGGCGTTTTCAAGATGATCGGCCCTTCTTGGAACACCCCTGGTCCACAATCCAGATGTTCGCGGCTGCCTTTCTCACGCTGGACCAGCGCAACTCTCCCTTCTTGGTCCAACCCAACACGGAGGAGAGAAAAGCCGTTTCATCATCATCATCAACAACAACACAGCTCAGCCTTTTTACCTGTTGGTGGTCAACGGAGACTCCAGCTGGGCAGGTGCCGAGGGCGCTCGGAGAGATCGCATCACCCTGGGGGTGCCCCCCGTCGTCGCCCTGACCTCCTTCTCCCAGCCCCTGGCAAGCAAGCGAGACAAACCCAAGTTGGCCAGCCGAGAGCATTAAGTGGCGCGAGGAAGGAGCCCAGTCCAGCCACAGCAAAGACCTGGGCACCTTCGTGCATGCCCCACCCCGCAAAAAAACGCGCGCCCCCTGCCTTGGGGAAGCCTCCCTAGTGCAGGGAAGCTGGAGCTGGCCTCTCTCCCGACCCCCATCCCCGTGACTTCATCCCCGCCGCGTGGGATCCCGCCACCCCCAGCAGCCCCCCAGGCAAGAGCCCTCCAGTACCTCGCGCCGCCGGAGCCATCGGCGGAGAGCCACCCGAGGCACAGGCAGAGGAGCAGGCTGCCCAGCAGAGCCGCCAGGGCAAGGACCGCCCGCATCGCCGCCGCCGTGGGGAGGAGAGCTGCCTGCCGAGCTGCCTGCCTGCCGCGGGATCCGGCCGCCGTCGCCGCTGCCCCCGCCCGCCCGCCCGCCTCCCACTGCAGCGAAGGCGACCCCGTCGGGCAGAGCAGGGGCGGCGGCGAGCGGCAGAGCAGGGTCGGGGCTCCTCGGCTGCTCTCGCCCCCCGCCCCTCGCTCGCTCCCGCCCCCCGACGCCGCTCTGGCTCCGCCCCCCTCCGGCTCCTGGCGGATCCGCTTCGCCTCCTGCGGGGTCTGGGGAGGCGAGCCGCCGCCGGAGGGGCCTCAGCTCATCCCAGCCCCTCGGCAGCCCTAGCTAGTCGCTCAAACACTTTGCTCCACGCTGGCTTGTGTCACAAAGGCAGGAGGAGAGATCCGGAGAGAAGGGATGGGGAAGTTGGGGGGCGGGTCGGGGGGATCTGTGCCTTGGGAAGATCGGGGCGGGGCGGGCGAGCTCTCCTAGCCACAAGACCCGGGTTCATTGGAAACGGCAAAGGCTGCCTCTGAGCATGTGCAGAGAGTCAGCGGATGGCCAAAAGTAGACGGGAACTCAGCTGATGAAGGAAGAGGCAGGATGGAGATCAGGCTCGCAGCCCAGGCGGTGGGCTTGCCAACCCTTCCCCTCGCTGTGGGCGGCTGTCGTGAGCGGTCTAGCCCACCCCTCTAAAGTTACCACTAGCAGAAGAAGCGGGGGGGGGAGCAATTGCTGCCTTAGATCTGCCTCTCCCCCCCCCCCAGCAAATCGCAGCCTAGTAGGATTTATGTTGGGGAAATGACAAGCTGGGGAATAGGAGCCAATCCTAGGGGCTGAGGTCCCTTCGCCCCAATAAAATAATTGAACCCCCCCCCCCGTTGATGGGCATTTCCATTCAAATGGTGTGGTATGCGGGGCAGGGGCAGGGCTTCCCTGGGCTCCCCCAATATTTTATTCAAGTTTGCTCCCTTGAGATAGGGAGAGCAGAGTCACAAACTCCTCTTTTAACCAGAGAAGGCACACCATTCTGCCCTGTCCTGTTAAACTCTGGGGACCTCCAGGGAAACCCTCAAGGTGAGGAGCCAGGGTGAGGGCTTTTCCCTGCTTGGCTTGAGAGCTTTGACTCTTTGCCCCTCCCTCTTGCTTGCCATACATGCTACATTCAAGGGCTTGTGCCTGTGATTAATTTTTACTGGCTTTTAATGACTGTATTGTTGTGCTGTATTGTATTTTAATTGTACTTTGGCACAGAAAGAGGGGAAATCTTGGCGGCAGGGGGACGGACAGCCCCCATCAGTGCTTTCGATTTATACGATGACACGTTCTTCTAAAGAGCACGAGGAAATCTCAGAAGGTGATTTAAATTACATGTGTGAAAACGTGCCTGATCATGCAAGAAATCTTGCAGGCTATATATATATATACAGTGTTGTGAGAGGTTCGGAACGAGAATCTGATAAACATTGTGAATGCGAACACCAATTGCAATTCCCAGAGTCCCTTAAGGGAAGCCATAAATGTCATAAGAAGAGGCTGATGTGCTGAAAAAACCTGGAGGTGCCAGAATGTCCTGGGCCGCTTTTATGAGTGTCATCGAATTTTCTGCAATACAGTGATGGCACTGGGCAATAGATATTCATCAGGGTGATCCAATGAAAGGAACTATGTTTTATTCCTGCCCTTCAAAGGTGTCTGTACAAGGTGGGAGAAGGATTTTGGTGCTCCAGTGAACATCTATTTTTGGCATCTCATAAATTAGGAGTCCACCAAGTACCTATTCAACTGGGGGGGATCTAAGTCAGTCCCAGGCATAACCTGCTGAAGTGGGCATTTTATTGTGCCAGCGTATGAACTTAAAGAGTGGTAGAATAGTAGATGTCCTGGCTCCCAGCTGCTGAAAAAACAAAAGCCTTGAAGAAGGATTTTTTCCCAAGGCCTTAATGTTTAGATCACTTTGGTACACATGCAAATCACTGGTTTCAGGCAATGCACATGGTTAATCCTAACTACAGCTGCAACAAAAGGCAAGTGCTTTTAACTGCCCAAACTTTGGATGTTGTTGCAACACCGTCACACACCTTTGGTGTAGGAATGAGGTGCACCCATCTTCTGCAATCTCTCACTATGCCTAGCCGGCATAGTGGATCCTCCTGGACCTAGGTGAAGGGGGAGGTGACTATGTCTTTTGAGAAGTGGCCAGGACTGGTGAAGCATCACCTTCTGGGTATCTGATAATGCCAGGGTGGGTTGCACAACAAGCACCATGGGTGTGTCAGAGATGATGCTCTGACAACCCTAGAGAGGGAGATGGGGTTCATCCATCATGGGGCTGGATGAGGCAAAAGAGCAGGTTGAGGGAGTAAACACACACGCACACACACCAAATTCCTGGGCTTTCAGTGTTGGCTGTGATGTGAGAAAGTGTTGCAGCAGTTTGTAAACACATTAAGCTGGAGAGAGGTTCTTGGCTGGTGTCTGTTTGGATCCAAGGCTACAACTATAGGAGAAGCAAGACCCTCTTGCAGTATTAATGCTGCGAACCGCTCCATCATAGGCTCAGGTTGTACAGGGTGAGTCTTTTAAAAGAAGCCCTGTGGAACATGTGTGCTCTGTATCCACGGGGCCTCTTTTAAAGCACTCACCCTCTATATATGTGTGTGTAAATAAACCATCTATCATAAAGACACCACAGTCTCAGCTGTGCCTTATTTCCAAAAGGAAACAGGAACCCTGGGTAAGCCACCAAGAACCCCCTAGAATCTGGCACCGCTGGGAGATTGGGGCAACATGCAGCAATAGTATATTTCAGAACAAACTCTGGCATAATTTAGTCATGCAGACAGATCTGAGTGTCTGGAATGTTCAAGTTGGTTTACAGTAAATTTGAAATAGCTGCAGGGCATTCAACAAAGCAAAGCAGAAAGAAAAGGAAAAAGTCTATGGAGAGATTAAGTACATAAAATGAGTCCTGCTGAATCAGGACATTGTCTGTCTAGTCTGGCATTTTGTTTCCAGCAGTGTGATCAACCAGCTGCTTCTGGGAAAATTACACGCAGGGCATGCAGTGAAGTCATTAGTCAAGTCATTAGTCATGCCAGCTCTCCACTATTGTCCATTCCCAGCACCTGACATTCAGAGGCCTGCTATTTCGGAACATGGAGCTTGTGTGACAATTCAGCTATTGCAGATGCTGAATGGATTTCCAACAGGAGTCCACTTGTATGTGCCTTTCATAGCTGGGCAGCCTATCTCATGCATGCTTCCTACATAAGAAATATGAACAGGAGGCATGTGTAATGAAGTACAGAACAAGCTCATGTTGGCAGTCATCAAATTCCAATCAATTCAATGGAATCCCTGATATTTATTTATGTAACAAAATGTATATACCACTTGATTGCAATGAAATCTCAAAGCTGTTTGCAAGGTAGGTATGCCTAAGATGATGGTCTTCTCTCAGGTCCATTTCTATAGGCGTTACACAGCCAACTATCAACTGCTCAAGGAGAAATTCCATTTCCTTGGATACCTTCAATCAGAATCTCCCAATTATGTTAATATTTCGCTATTGTGCTGCTGTGCAGTATCATAAAAACAACAGGTTTGAACAAAGCGAGAGGAAGCATGGTAAAAAGCCGGATCACCTGACCTGTTGTGAATTATGGAGGATGCTATTTTTAGAACCCTATTTTTAAAGTACATCCACTTTTCCAACTTCAACTGATTTGAAAGATGAAAGATCTCAGGGAGGACTGGCTCTGCCATAATGGGAAAGTGAGTCAGCAGGTGCACAGGAGTGGGGAGACAGAATTGCAGAGTTGGAAGGGACCACGAGGCTCATCTAGTCCAACCCACTGCAGTGCAGGAATCTTTTGTCCAATGTGGAGAGGGAGCCATAGCTCACTGGTAGAGCAAGCAGATGGTCCTAGTTCCAATCCCTAGCATCTCTAGGTGGGACCCCGCTTGATAACCTGGAGAGCGACCACCAGTCAAGGTTGCCAGTACTGAGCTTGATTGATCAATACTATTAGGCAGCCTCTTCCTATGGCCCTAGGACAGAGGTGTGTGTGCCTCATGGCTTGCTATACATACCGTAAACAGAAAAATGTCTTGGTCCAGCCATGCACTGAAGACACTGGTAACCGGAGTGCAAGCTGCCATCTCATTAAGATCTATAGGAGTTTACCCATTGGTTTTAATAAGACCAGGACTGCATCTGAAGATGCATCTTGATGAAGCCTTCTGGTGAGCAAATGACTTCATTGAAGCTCTGCTGGCCTTCCAGCTGTTGTGCTCTGCAGAGGGCAATATCTGGGCTGATGCAGACAAAGGGAAAGGGCCACATCTCAGTTCTCCAGGAGGACAGGCCTTAAATGCCAAAGATCCTTACTCAATCTCAGTCATCTCCATCCTAGAGAAACCCCAACAACTATGTTGGGAAAGACCACTGCTCACAACCCAAAGAGCCACAACAGCAAACAGCACTGTGTTAGACATCCCCAGAATTTAGCTACCAGCATCTTGTCTGGATTTTTTAAAAAAATTATCAATTGATTTCTGTCCTGATTTTTGACCCAGAAGGATTCCTAGGTGGTTTACATTGGGTGGGGGATGTGGAAACACAGTACAGTAGAGTTTTTTTTTTGGAAATGGTTTCTGAAAAATATTATCAGTGGGTTGCTGAAATTTAAATCCTAAACTGGTAATTGGGAGCATATCTTGCCAGAGCATAAAGAGCTCCCAGTCTATTTACAAGAGCTGGTGCTTATCTGGGTCTCTTCCAGACTGTCACTATTTTGTGGAAGAGATTCGTCACATTCCAGACATTTAGCTTTGTTTAATTAAAATGGATTAAAGATTTCTGGTACAGCAAATTCAGTTTAAAAACAACAACCCACCAACATACTTTTGAGATTGTAAAATGAACTGAAATGTGTGGGATAAATTGACCGGAAGTCATATACTGTAATCTCCACACAAATAAATCAGGATGAATCTTCAGTGAAGACTGGGCATTGTATAATCTCTGTGCAAGCTTTGGCCAAGCAAAGCAGGCTGAATGTTCACTAGATAGGTCATCTGGAGGAACCTCAGGGAATCTGAAGGACTGCTTTTTCCCACGTCAACCTGCCAGCTGCTATAAATCTCAGTGTACTGGGATCACCCCCAGAAGCTCTCCTCCAGGGGATCCTGTCACTTGAGGAGACTCCTGAGGATGCCTTTCATTTGGAGAAAAGGGATTCTCCATCACCCCTGAGTACTGACTGTGTGCTCCTTGAAAAAAGCTGTAATCCAGAAAGACCCCATTGTTACACAGTACTGGGTGATGCTGTAGCTGCAGTTGCAAAATAGCCTTGGCTTTTACAATGGGTGAAGCATGTGTGTTCTCCATTTCAGTGTAGAGGATGGAATAAACCTCACTCCTGTTGTCAGTCATATGGACCCCCTTTTGCTTCTTTTCATCTCACAACAGCTAAATTGCTCAGCTTCTGAAGGCCTATTTGGGAAGCACTCAGTGAAGCGTGAGCTATCATCTAACAGAGGAAACAAGAGAGGCACCTGCATCCTATTGTGCCATTCTATTTCTCCACAGGCCATGGTCCATGGACCATCAGTGACCGACTGCCACTGCAACTCCTATCCCTGAAGCTGTCACCTGCACATGTGCTGTCATCCACGCATGTGCAATAGCAATCTCAAATGTACACACAAGGTGACTGTGGCTTGGGTTTTGCTTTTGGATTGAAGCTGCTTTGAGGGGGAATGCATTGAACATGCATTGAAAATTGAAATGCATTGGAAAATATCTCTCTCATTATTTCCCAAGGATAGCCCTGTGTCGTGAGTACTGTTATGGGTACACAGATTCAAAAGCCAGCTGTGGGGGAATAAACAGTCTGAGTCTCAGGTTTTTCCTCCTTAGCCAGTATACTATTCCAAAAGCAGCAAGCATGGCAAGATCATCTCTCCAGGACCTGGGGCGTGAATTTGCTTCCCACACTTCTTCCCCCCATCCCTTTTTCCTTTCGAGTCATGTCTTTTACATTGTGAGCCTGAAGCCGGGGGGCGGAGGGGGGGAGAATGCTGTCTTTTCTGCTGCTGATCTTCTGTAAGCAGCCCTGGGTGTGCTTTAAATAGATAAATTTAAGTGCCTTTCTCAAATAAATAAGCAAAGAAGTAAGCAAACTTCTCTAGACGGATGAAGAATATTGTCACAACACACATACAGAGGTTGCACAGAAAAGGCACAGTGCTTGCCTAGCTACTTGAACGTGGCTTTTTCATGAAAACTAAACAAAAAATGAATCGTGTTTTAGAGGGGTTCTGGTTTGGAATCTGGTGGTGCATGGATCTTGCTTGGTCTAGAAGTACTCAGTCCCCAGAAGCAGACAAGCTGCATTGAACCAGCTCCCTATAAGCCCTGCCCATCCTCATCCTGCCCCATCACACTTAACTGCCTAGAGGTGAGCTTTTAGAAGACAGCATCGTGCTCAGATCACACATGGAGGCATATGAAGGGATGGGGGAGAATTCTAAAGAGAAGGCAGCATGAAACGATCAAGCACAGCTCCACTCTACATCCCCAAAGGCTGGTCTCTCCATCACTGGATTTTTCTGTATACAGTATCCATGCACACATTCACACAACAAAGAAACGAAGAAACAAGTACAAATTTCATTATTTCCTGGCAATTCCAGACACCCTACATTAGCCTGGGTAGCGAAGGGTTTGTTTGTTTACTTGCTTGCTTTTGCGTATGAACATTTGCAGCACATCTTCCAAATCTGCTCGGCTGTTCCTACACACTCGCAGTACGACTTCTCAAGGAATCATTATGAAGCACACTGTGAATGCAAATTAAGCAGAGCACATCACACTCCAGCAGATCCTAACTGGCCAGTGGCATGATATTGAACTCCAGCCAGGGCAATTAGTTCTAATACTGCCATTAAGAGTACAAATTGACATGATCAAATCAGCTCTGAAACAACCCATTTCAAATTACAGCTCCCCAGTCCTCTTCAACGTGCCATTTTTTTCTATAGGAACTGGCTTTGCAGCCTAGACTGCAGAAGTGGAGCCCAGCTAAAAAAGAAATGGTAGTTTGTTTGTTTTATTTACCGTGTTTTTGCACTCCGCTTCAGACCAACATCACCTTGCAACAGTCAGTAACCAGGCAGTCCCTGCTGAAAGGCCTATACCACTTTGCATACTGCTACTCGAAATTATCTATAAGCACTGAACAACTGAATTGCATAAATATGAGCATTCAGCATGCTAAAAACAATTCAGCAATCCAATAAAGGGATAATACAAAAGCTGGTTACACTTCAGGGGAAGCTTGGTTAAACGAGGCATTTTTAGTAAGCATCTAAAGGATAAAACAGAGGGAGCTTTCTTAATATGCATGGGAGGGGAGCTCCATAACACTGATGCTGCTGCACTAAATGCTCTGCTCCTGTTGGCTAGAGAACAGACATAATATGACACTGTTAGAAGCACCTCCATTGATGAATGTAGTAGGATAAAATGATCCCTTGGGTAAACTGGTCCCAAGCTGTTTAGGGCTTTATAAACCAGCACCAACACCTTCCATTTGGCCCACTAGTATGTCAGCAGCCAGTGCAGATCCCTCAGCCAGGGCGTTATCTGCTGTCCACACCCATTAACAGACAGCTGCCATGTTCTATGCTAGCTGCAGCTTTCAGATCAACCTTAAGGTTGGTCTCACACAGGACACATTGGAGTAATCCCATCTCAAGGTAACCAGTGCTTGGACCACCAATGCCTGAACATGACACATAAAGGAAAAGGGACTGAGAGGGAGGGAAGGAAGGCTGGTAAAACAAATTCTGCCCAACACCTTTCCTCACTTCCCTTAGAGATCATCCAAGCTGCATGCCCCTCGCTTTACAGATTGCCCAGACCTGCACCCCACCCACTTACAAATCACTCAAAACCTTGATTACAGGTGTTGATTGCTGAAGCTGAGGACACCCAGTCCACTCACACATCATCTATAGCAGTGGTGGTGCCAGGGCAGGGGAATGAAGGGAACAAGGACCTCTTCCCACAAGTAGTTGCAACAGGGGATCTGACCTTCTCTCACAAGCAGCTGCACTGATCTTCTACTTTCCACCCTGCCCACCTCCATCTACCTGCCTCCAGTTACCTCCTCCTCACCTCCTTGCTGGCCTCAGCAACTCATTCACTTGCCTGCCTGCTCAGTCAAACCATGCTCCTCCCCTTACAGTTCTGCCAAACTGTGGCCCAGGCAAGCTGCAGAGGAACAAGCAAGACAGGCTGAGACAGATCCGCAGGATCCATTCTGCTCTGCTGTCCTCCACCTCGGCTGCTGAGGTCAAAATATCAGGGTCAGTATGACATGTACAGTGGCAGCATTCTTGTTTGGGAGCTGTCCCAGCCTGTCTTGTCCTGTTAGTAGCCATGCAAACTGCAGCATGACAACAACCTTACTATTTTATTATATAGTAAGATATATGCATCCGATGAAACATTTGTTGTACCTTTTACCATTGCTGATTATTCTGTTTTCTTTTCTTGATGCTTATTTGTTAATTATGTCATTTGTTAGTCTAAAGCGCATTCCACATAAGGGGAGCTGTTCATTTTTACATGTAATTAAAAATGTCTACAATTAGACATTTGGGGATAATTTGGAGATAAACACATAGGCAATTTGCTGCTGGGAGTGTCCACCAGCTTAGCTGGTCTGTCTGTCTGTTCCAGGTATTTGCTAACACTTAGACATTACTGTAGTTCCTGGTGCCAGTAGCTTCACAGGAGGGCCATTACAAGCCACCCCTCTGTGCTGCAGTTTTCTGGCAGTTGCAGACCCCCAACTATGATTTATTGAAAGTGTGTGTTATCTAACTTGGAGCAGGCCACATGGTGAAAAGGAAGGATTGCAATGATTATTTGTTCGGAGCTGTGAATATGCAAGGTGATTTCAATAGATAAAACCTCCATGACAAAGGGAAGTATAAAGAGCCAGCCTTCTCAAAGACAAGCAGGGGGAAGCCTGGACCATTGTTAGACCACTGTTGCCACCCCTGTAGCTGGAAAGTTTCCCCAAATGTATAACCTCCCAGTCACTGAAGATTTTGTCCCTTCAGTATCATGAAAAGTAGGTCCTAATTTCTGTTGCTCCAAGGATAGCTGCTTTTTGGCAGGGCAGCTCGTATAAGATTGAAATTTGCAGTCTAATCCAATACATGTTTATTCAAAAATAAACCCCACTGAATTCAGTGGATTTATCCCCAATTTAATATGCATAGGATTCAATTCCAGCCTTGGGAATGCAGCGTAGAATAACACACTTATTCCACTTTCTTAACTTTGAAGTTGAAGAAATGTGAGGAAAACAGTAAGTGACAAGATGTTATTGGCTGCAACCCAGAGAAGATTAAATGTTTCCTACAGTGTAATCTTATATGTGCTTCTCAAAAGTCACATGGAATTAAATAGAACGGTGCAAGCCTAACCATGCCTACTCAGAAGTAAGTCCTGCTGAATTCAGTAGGGTTTACTTCCAGGTAAGTGGGGTCAGTGCTACAGCCTTATGCCCAGCAGGGAGTGATACTATAATTGACCTGACCTCCTAACACCAGCATCACTGCCCTTTATTGAGCTGGGGGCACAGCAATGAGGTCTGGGATGTACAAATCCAGTGCTGCCGCTGGTGTGCCCACACTGCCCTCTCCCAACGTTGCCACCACCCTGTCCTGCCTTTGCACTGTCCTAGTAAGCAGCAGTGATGCCAGGGCTGGGAGGTCAGGTCTGCTACCACAGCCTTCACCACCTGCTATTCCTGCTCCCAGGTAAGTGGGTATATGGTATAGCCTAGGCAGCAATCTTATTTCCACTTAGTTGGGACCAAGTCCTGTTAAACTCAAGGTGACTTGTTTCCAAGAAGACACATATGCAATTGCACTGCAAATCTCTTTGAAATCAATGGGCTTCAAACCCTGAGTTAATTGCTGAAATCCCACTGATTTTCAGAGGAAAATGCAACCCAAATCCATTTCTAAATACATTTACATAGAAGGCACTGCCAATTATTTGAATGGATTTTTTCCCTGCATATACTTAGGATCAAACCAGAGTTTTCGTGTTCAGATTGGTTTTTTTCATACACCAGTCGTTTGGATTTATCAATTCTGACTCTGTAAACAAGAAGTGTCATACGTCTTCTCCAAATTGAATTTAATAAGGTACTCGCTCAAACCTAAGAGTTTATATTGTACCAAAACTTATACAAATACATCTGTGGGGCTTTTAGCATAAGCCCTAATTGCAGTCAGAAGATTTGGCTTGAGTTAATAAATCCTATTACGCACTATTCAGTAGTTTGCATCATTTCTGGAGCCTAATTGCCTGCGTCCCACCAGTTAGTCATATGGACAGCTCTGCTCATCTGAATTAATTAGACTCAGATGTTAACCTGCTGTGTAATGTATAACTTCCGATGTTTGACAATTGCTTCATGAATAAAAGTCCATCCCTGAGCTTCCTTCATGTATAAGGAAATGTGAAGTATATGAACCATTTCCTTTCATTTGTAGTAGCTTCTTCCAGAGTTCAGGGAGCTAATTTTAACAATTGTATGTACAGTGAGTGGATGGAACAAAGAGAAATAGATGCAGCACTAGTGGCCTTGGAGAGCATATTTAATATGGGCAGGATGAGGCTCCTCAAGAAGAAATAAGTCATGGCAGGATCAGAGCCAGACAAACAGCATATACTTGAGATCTCCTGCAGGGTCATGTCTTGTCATTTTGTCTGGGTGGTACACATTCAAGGATGCCTCTGAGACAGGGAGATTTACTTTATTCAGGGCTAGAGTTGTCATCTTCTCAGCCTTTGGTCCACTGGCAGCAATATCCAACTAACACATCCCATTAGTGCAAGGATTTCTGCTTGCGCCATGAGACATTCCTCCCTCTCCTTCCCCCCTCCCCATGCACTAGAGAGTTTGCTCTAGAGAGTTGGGGGAACCCCTAGAACAGATTTAGGGGCTACATGGGGAAAGGAGAGGGGGAGAACGTTCTGTTGCACAAGCAGAAATCCTTGCAAGCAGAAATCACAGCATTAAGCTTCTGAGATTCATTTTCAGCATGGCAGACCTAATACATTTTGCTACTCAAGGCAGAGGGCAAGAAGATATCCTACCCCATCCCATAAACAGAAGCTGCCCAGATACCATCCTGCACAGAGGGGCCTGAAAGTTGGCAGCCCTGTTCAGGGAAGTTTTTAATATGTAACGCTGTACTGTTTTTAACACTGATTGGGAGCCGCCCAGAGTGGCTGGGGAAACTCAGCCAGATGGGCGGGGTATAAATAATAAATTATTATTATTATTATTATTAACAGCACTTGGGCAGCAGACTGAGCGGCTCACCCAGTCCACCGTTTTTTAAAGTAGCTTCAAAAAGTGTGGCATGTAAAAATTATTAGCAAGATCAAAACAATTATCCATACCTGTGTAATGTATAACTTCCGATGTTTCAGGGAGATTAGAATGATAGTCATTTTCCGATGTTTCCGATGTTTCAGGGAGATTAGAATGATAGTCATTTTCTTCAAGACTGATATTTGTTTTATTTATTTAAGGAGACAAGATTTGTACAAGATAATGTTAGGACACATATATCAGCTGTGGAATGTTGTGGGTAAAAGTTATTTATTCTAGCTGGGTTTATAAGATGTGGAAGATGTAACATGCTTTGTATCACCTTGTCTTGAATTTTCCGGTTTGTTCTCCCTTCTATACATGAAGTACAATCAGCTTTATTGGAAATTACTATAGTGGATGAGAAAATACTGCACAGACTAAGAACTCCTGCGCTTTCAACACTCATCATGCATGCATGCATGCAACTCAAACAAACAAGCTCTTATAGGAGTGTCAGAGAAAATGGACAGTATTTATAGGTACAGCAGATTCTGTTCTTTTGGCTTCCTCCAAGATGTATTGCCATCATTTAAGAGTTTTGCGCAGTTGTCAAGAAATGGAGCAGGAGGCACAGATACTTGTGGTGAAAGCCACTAGCATCGAAACTGATAATCTGAAAAGAGGGAAGGATGAGGTGCCTTTAGTCACTATAGGCATGAAGCTAATCGTGAAGAACTGATTTTGCAAAAAGCGGGATGCATTAAGGATTGTTCTGTTACCTACTGCCCTGCTAATGGATTGCAGCCGTTTCTGATCTTTTTGAGTCATCTACATTTATCTGAGGGTGTATTCAAATGCACAAAAGGCTGCTTTAAATTCAGCCACGGGGAGTAGAATTATCCCTCTCTCTGGTCAAGCTCCTAAACCTGACATGAGAAAATCAGCACAGTTTGCCCCCCCCCCATTTATGGTTCTGTTAGCTGAAATTTCACCATAGTTCAGCATGGTAAACAACATTGTTGTTAAGCAAAGGTGGGGAACCCACAGCCCTTCAGATCTTGTAGGACTCCTGTTCCCATCAGCCTCAGACATAATGGACAATGGTCATGGATTATGGGAGCTGTAGTCCGGTACAGGGCAGAGTGCCAGCTACTGAGGGGTGCATAGCAACAGACCTGTATATGCCACATAATAAATAATATCTGTATATGCTGCATTGCACTCTCTAAGATAGCCTGCTTATGGAGGATGCTGTCCCACTGCCCACATTGAAGTAAGATTCAGCTGCCACTTCAGCCAGTTGTATGTGGAGGGGGAGGCAGTTTCACCTTCGCCCAGCCCTAGACCAGCAACATGGGAGGACCATCGCTCTTCAGTTGTTCCAGAAACACAAAATGGCCACAGCATCGTGAGGAAAAGCCCTTGCTCCCCGGCCTCTGTGAGGAGAGAGTCATTTGTCAACCTCGCATCACCACATAAAATTTCCAGGTCTTGTCAAGGCAAACAGTGCAAATGCAAGGTGAAGATTGGAGAATCTGGCTGGTGAGATCCAACAGAAGGACTATTCCTCACCGCCATGAACTGGCAGGACAATGGGGAAGGGGAAGAGGATCCCAGCAAGGGGTGCAGCCATGACTGGGACCCACCAGGCCAAGAGGAGGATGGGAAAAGAGAAGTTGGGGTTGTGAAAGTACACACAGGATGACAGAGGATGGCAAGGGGATGGGAGTCTGTGCAGGGACCAGAAGAGCAGGACCCCTCATCAGAGCCAGAGAGGCCCCTGTGTCCACAAACAAGGCAAGCTCTGAGGTGTAGGGAGCAGCAGGAGGCCTGCTGTGGGAGGCTGAGGCAGGCAGGGGCCCACAGCCCAGGTGGGGCTCATTAGCTTGCGAAGGAGGGATGATTCCTCAGCTGGAGTAGGCACTGGACAGGTGAAGGTCACATGCCTCATCAAGCCCAGGTGCTGCAATCAAGATGCAAGGCATAAAATGGAAGCAGAGCTGAGGTGCTTGGTCTGCTCAAGTACCCACGTTGAGGGAACTTGGCTTGGGTGCTCCTGGACCTCTATGTGCTTCGGGTTTGACTCTGGACTTGGCTTACTTGGATTGACCCTGGACTGTTTGACTATAGACTTTGCTTACACGGATTGACCCCCAGACCACTGGTCCTGACTGTTGAACTTTGGACTTGATGTACCGTATATGCCAGTGGGAATTGCCTCCAGGTAGGCCAGGGGTACAGGACGCTCATGGAATAAATACTACATGGCCATAATAAGCATACCACTGTACTAGGAGTACTGATCAGGGGAATAAACATGGCCTGGTCTTTTTCCTGTTCATTTAACAGGATTTGATATGTAGGTGATTTATTATTTTTAAACAGCATGGAGGCAAGTATACTATTCACCCGCTAATTTCAGCAAGTTAAGGGGCAACTGGGAACTTTCCCTTCTGAGTGCAGCTGCCCTATGTGGTGAACCATTTGGCAGTGAAGCCTCTTAGGCTCCCAACTGTTCCTGTCTACTCAGACAGGAAGGAAGGGGCTATAAAGAGAGGCAGTGTGGTGCAGTGGTTAGCATGTTAGACTAGGTCCTAAGAAACCAGGCTTCAAATCCCTACTCAGCCATGAAGCTCAATGGGTGACTTGAGGCCAGTCACTCATGCTCAGCCTAAATTACCTCATAGGGTAGTTGTGTGGATAACACGGGGAGGGGAAAATTATGTATATGCAATAAAATGGATGGGTGGATGGATTTGTGCTTTGGGTTGCGGCTTTGTCTGAGGAACGTTGGTCTTCCTGGCTTTGTTGTGTCTCTGGCTCTGGATCCTGCCTTAACACAAAGACCTGAACGAGCTGAGTTGCTTCAAAAGCAAACCGTGTAGGCAGGAATATAGGCAAAGTGATACCCTCCCAATTCTATTGGGCTACAGTTCCCATTATCCCTTACCATTGACCATGCTGGTGGGAGTTGAAGTCCAATGGCATCTGGTGAATGACGTCTTTCTTAATATGCCTTGACTTCCCTTCAGTGCCCCTGAGAAATTAGTGCACTGGGTCTTTTGGAAGAAATCCCTTCTAAAGATGACTATTACAGTCAAACCTCGGAACTCGAATGGCTCTGTTCTTGAACATTTCGGCTCCCAAATGCTGAAAACCCAGAAGTAAGTGCTCTGGTTTTCGAACGTTCCTCAGAAGTTGATCAGCTTATGAGGTGCGTTTTTCATTTTTCCCCATTAACTTTGCAGCCAGCCCACTGATCCTCGGTCTTCCGGAATGGATTATGTTCGAAAACCAAGGTTCCACTGTAATTGTTGTTATTAACTAGGTAGTATTTATACCCTGCCCATCTGGCTGGGTTTTCCCAGCCACTCTGGGCAGCTTCCAGCACATATAAACATAATAAAACGTTAAACATTAAAAACTTCCTGAAACTCCTGAGGTGCTATTGTAACACTTTTAATAATAAAAAAAGAAAGCTATCGTGTCATTGCCATTTTGCACATCATCCATCAGTAAGGTAAAGTAAACACTAGATGGCATGGTAACAGTTTCAAACCAACATGCAATGCGGATGCTTAATAAACCACTGAGCCAGATGGATCAAAATACTTCAGTTAGGAGAAACAAAACAGCCGTTGATGTCGTTCGATGGATGAGTCTATTTCTAGTCCATGTTTCATCCACAAATGTTCATTTCTGTTCTAACACATTTTCTGCAAATTTTCTTTTTTTTTAAAAAAAGTGTGAAAATTCACATTTAAATAGGCATTTCTTGTGTGTTTTATCATCATCATTATGCATATTGTACTACTTACTATTTGTTTTACAATTTGTATTTGATTTAATGAAACAACAACTCACAAATGGCACAAGCTAGGGTCCTTGTATATAGATTGCTCTATTAGATCACTTATTACAATTTATAAATATGATACTATCAATATGCAAAAATACATACACACACACACACACACACACATATATATATAAAATCTACTTTCTCTTAAAATGTAGTCCATCTCAAAACATGCATTTCTGAATGTGTTTTATGTCAGAATATGATTCTGGTTTTGAGCTGAAAACCACCTCATGATAATTGGAGAAGTGAGGATCCAGCCTATTTTCAAATCTTAACGTTAGTATGGGAGTTACAGAACAGGTCAGTCTGCATAGAATTTGTAAGGCAGAAGCCGCCACATCTTGTGACACAACTTCCAGGAGACAAATGCCAATCCTGTAGTGGCTGGCTGGCTCCTGACCTTTGTTCAGTAGGCTACAATCCAGCATGGTAGAAATTGGAGGTTTCTTCTACACACACACACACACACACACACACACACACAGTTGCCATATTTCAAAAAGTGAAAATCCAGACACAAAAATTGTTGAGCTTTTTTTGGCAGAGTTGTTGAGGGGAATAGGGCTTATAGATTGCTGCATTTGGTCCACAGGCCTGAGCTTCCTCACTTCTAATTTAGGGGAAAATTGCACTATCCCTCATTAATCCTTTGTGTAATTCTTGCAACACATATCTGAATTAAGATCCCCTCAACTTGGCACTCACATGCAGATTTAATAGTGCAATCCTATGTATAGTCACTCAGAAGTAGGTGTCATTATGCATAGAATTGCTGCCTCAAAGCTCTGTCCTCTCCCCCTCAAATATATATAAACACCAGAATAATGCTAATAGACACTGAAATGCAAGTTTAACTCCAGCTACCAATAGCAAAAGAACACGCAAGATGTGTTGACAAACACAAGTTACTTTTAGGAGAAACTCTAGAAAGAGTAAAGCAAAGCAACAACTATTTTAATTTTGTCTCCTCTTTTTTAATTTCCTTGCCACCTTTTCCATTCTCTCCAAGTCATAGGCTGCTGGTGAAGCAGCTGTACTTGGAAACTTGAGCTGCAGCAGCTTGAGAGAGATCACAGAACTTTTCTTTCTGAAACAGAATTACATCATGCCTTAATCTAGGAAGACGGTTCCATTTGGAATTGGCATTAATATTGAATATAGCCAGGCTCCTTTCTGACATTGGCAGATTGCTGCGGGCTTCGCTATTACCATTAAATGGTCCCAAATCTTCCTTCTGTCATCCTATAAATATTACCATTTCTCCTTACCTTCCTTTTCAGCTTGCTGCTGGCTTGCCAAAAGATGAATTCAGCACTCTGCTTTTGCAGCGTGATAATAATTTAAAGTAGAAGTGAGATTTTAATTAATGTCTTGCAATGGAATAGCCTGCTCAAGGGGCCTTAGATTTCCGGAGTTGAATTATCAGTTTCCTTCTCGAAATGCTGGGCATTGAGGTTTCTAATCTGCATTACAGGTGGATGGCTGACTTTAGCAGTTATTAAGAAATACATTTTTTTATTCAACGAAAGACATAGAAGGGCAATCTTTTGTAGGTCTCCGTTTGTTATTTTTCATGGATGGCACCTTCAAATGCCTCATCAACTTAAATTTAGACTATGTACATTAGTGGCTTGAAATGCAGGAAGGTAGTTTCCCCTCACTATGTTTGAAGTTGCATTTTTAAGTTGCTATACAGACCAGACAATGCATGGGGATACCCTATTCCCATTACCTGATTTGTTTCCTTGTGCTGAACCTCAGCCATTGAAGCTATGATCATAGCTGTCAACCGTCCCTTATTTGTCGGAAAAGTCCTTTATCCCAGCGCCGTGTCCCGCTGCTGTCCCTTATTGATGATGTCCCTTAAATTTCCCGGGTTTCAAAGGAAGCAGCTCCTCTCCCTCCCTGCCGGCCAGGGAGGAGAGAGGCTCCAACTGTGTTGCTTGGCTGCGTTGCTCACCCAATAAGGAGTCTAAGAATACCTGTGGCCAGAAAATCCCTTATTTTGGCTGCTGGTCCCTTATTTTCAAATCTGTAAGTTGACAGCTATGGCTATGATCTGCACATGTGCAAAGGCTGCCTGAACTGTGTACACCTCAGCTTGGTTGCAGCTTCCATTTTCTAATCGAATGGAAGCTGGTTTGAGGGCAAAGTGCAGCAAACAGTAGTTTTTCCTCAGGATTGCGGCTAATGTCATGTGTGTTCCCGCCAACAGCGGGAGCATACAGGAGCCGGAGTAAGCCATAGTGTGTACTCAGCCTTAGGTAAATTGACACCCCAAACCAATGCATCTCTACTTAGAAGGAAGTTCCACTGAGTTCAGTGGGTAAATACATAGCAGGGATGGTCAACCTATGACTTTGGGCTACATCAGGCTTCCTCAAACTTGGCCCTCAATGTTTTGAGACTACAATTCCCATCATCCCTGATCACTGGTCCTGCTAGCTAGGGATCATGGGAGTTGTAGGCCGAAAACATCTGGAGGGCCAAGTTTGAGGAAGCCTGGGCTACATGCAGCCCTTGGCATAATTTAATGGGTGTTAATGCGGGGCTCTTGGAAGGACAGAAGCAGGACAGGAGGAGAAAAATGGAAGGAGCCAAAACAGATGACGCAATGGAAGGAAGAGGAAAAGCCTTCTGTAAGTGATTTGTTCAGACCTCTGGCAAAAGCAGCCTAGGAGATGTGAGCAGAAAAGGGGGGGGGGAGCACAAAAAGTGATGGCATCCCACTTTTGGCTCTGGGTCCTGGGCAATGCTAGTTTTGGCTCTGCCCACCACTGGTATCATGCATTCCCCGCCCAAGAAATGTAGAGAACCAAATTTAAGAACAGGAAAAAATGAGAAACCAAGAGAACCAAAATGGACAGGCCTGTCCATCCTTATTGTCAATGCTAAAGTGGCACAACCCACACTCAAGCAGGCTTCAGAGAACTCCCACTTTTGCAGAAGTTGAAAAAGATATTGTTTTGAAATGTAGCAGGGGACACACAAAGCTGTTCAGTGAGTATTGAGCATGTTCAGTGGCCGCAAAATCTGCTGGGGGAAAGAAAGACAGAAATATTCAGGAAGAAAGCATGGCTGCTTGGCTGAATCAGGTACCCCACGCCGTTGCAAATCCCACTTGTCAAGCCTAAACATTATGGATAAACGTATCTGCCATTTGTCTATCCCTTTTAAAAACAAAACAATGGCATGTGGACATACTTGCCATCATATTTTGTAATAGTGAATGTCCTACAGTAATTATGTACTGGGCCACTGGGCCACAGACAGGCAAGAATGGGGAACTAGCCCAACACACTACAAGGACAATTCTTAAAATTCTAAGGGCCCTCCAGACATCTTTTTTTATTGTGCATTCACAATTATTTGTGTGCTCATTGTGGTACTGAGATGGTCACATGTGATCCTGAGGCATCTGATCAAGGCCTGTATTTTAAAATGAACTTAAAGATATATTTGCAAATGTTTCATGCCAGGCAGAAACCAGCTGGCTAAGTACTTTTTTCAGTTGTTTATCTTTCTGCTCTCCTGGACAAGGCCCCCCCTGATTTATAGCAGCAGCAGGAGACAAGTTTCTCAAAGTCATAAAAGGGAATTACAGGCTGGGAGCAAATGTTACACTGACCCTACATATTACAGAATACAATAAAGCTGCAAAAACACTAATTAAGAGTTGGTAAATAGTAAGATTTATTGTTTAACAGAAAATAATACCATGTGCCTCCCATCAGACTCTAGCCATATTTTCCTAAGGTTTAAGGCAATAAATTTTGGGGAGAGCTAATGGGAAAAGCAGCTGGCTGGGAAAGAGGGGTGTAATTTGAAGAGGCTTTTCTTTTAAAGCTGTTTTTTTTACTGAGTTCCTTTTTACTTTGCAAAGGCCTTTTTCTTCTAAAAAGTTATTTGTTATGTATGATATTTGTTGGCTTAATGTAATAGGCAAAGGATTTAGAAAGTAAGAAATGTTAGATTCTTATGTTAGATTCTTATTTCATTGATGGTGTGTGAGAATGTGAACCCAAGATCTCTGTTTAGATAGAACTTAATACCACTAGCCATTTGTTTTAGCCATTTGTTTTGCAATGCAGGGGCAACAGGGGCAAAAGGTGATCTGGTAATTAAGGTGCCTTGTCGAGGCAAATGTAAGATATATAGCTACTTGTCTGCCATTTATGGATAGAAGGAAATATAGCTCTTTGTCTCCCATAAAAGGTAATAGGAAATGGATGCATCTTTTATGATTGGCTCTAGCAAACAGCCAATAGGAATTTCAACGAGGCTGATTGGACAGAGGCAGCCAAAGGAGGAGCAAGGGGGCTGGGTTGAGGAAATATAAGTGCTGGCCATCAGGGCTGGAGGGGGCAGAGCTTTGGTAACCATATACCACTGTGCCTATCATTTATTTGTCTGACAAATAAATTATTATTTTAATTTCTCTATTGCTGCGTTGAATATTTCATTCCAGCTAAGCGTTAACCACAAGCAGGGTGCTACAATCCTACTTTAATACTGTTTGCACCTGCAAAGGTTTTGGGGCAGTCACACTGCTTCATTTCTGATCAGCGCATATTCCACAACTTCCTGCTGAAATTTCATGACCTTTTATACCACAAATGCTCTGGCTTATTTTGTCCTGTTTTTGTTGCACTATAGGCCCTTCAGAGAGCAATAATGTAGTAGCATTGGGAATGCATTGCAGAAGAAGCTGAAGCAGAGTAAGTCCACCACTAATGACCTATTACTGGGTCAAGAATGTGTGGCAGAATATAGAATACACTTGCAATAAAATACATGGCTGGAGGTGCCCTAAGGAAGGTCAGCACTGGCGTCGTCACATTTCCACTAGTCATATTGACTGTGGAGATGGTGCTATTCTCTTCCCATAAATAGAGAAAACACCTCTTGCTGTGGGAGACGACATGTAGTGGCACGAGAATTGGTATTTTAGATGGATGTGTCAGAAGTATTGTGGTGTGAAAATCAAGCATTGAAACGATCCTTCACATTGGACCATCCATTTTCAGAGCATGAGACTTACTGTAAAATGTTAGTGCCTCCATTAAAGCCCCCCCTCCCCCTTTCCCCCCCTGTGACAAGAGCTGTCAGCTTAGCCTTTGCTGGGTGCTGTGATTCAGGTCTCAATTCCAAGGCAGTAAATGAAGTGCACACTGTTAAAATCCATTTCTCAGTACAAACTGCTGCCAGCTTTACAAGCTGTCTCTGCAATTAAGAGTATGTAAGGCGATCCCCTGCAGAGAGGAGTACAGTAGCAATGAAGGGAATGAAGTCAGGTTGAATCCTAGGCCAGCAAATAATTTTCTCCTGGCAGGACTCAGTAGGAGACACAAGCAGATCATGAAGCCATAGCTAACTGGTGACAGTCTAGACCTGTTCCACTCCACTCCAAGCTCTCCAGAGGTTTTTTCAGCTGGAACTTGCCAGTACTCAGTTCCGGCACCTCTTAGGTGGGTACGATTGCCATTTTAAGAGAACAAGGGAGGTGTTTGTTCCGGCACCTCTTTTTCTAGAAAAAATAGCATGGGACCTCTCAATGGCATATGGGAACATTTCCTTGCATTTTCAGATGTCATTCCATATAAAGTAAATTTCTAATTCTTTTATATATTGAGAAATAAGGGGAAATGTGCAGGCAGCATCCAATCTAATTGCTAACAAAGAAGGAATAAAGGCCAGGGCTGCCCCCTACTATTACTAGGCAGGGTGATGTGGCCACCACCGTATGGAAAATGCTGGGTGGTGTGGATGGGCAGTGGCAGCAGCCCCCAGGCCTTTCTCCTAAGGCCCCACTCTTCCCCTCTGTTGGAAGTCAAAGCTATGTGTGCTACGCCACCTTTCCTGTGCTTCCTAAGTTGGCCTGTTTCCCAAGGGTTCAAGGGAGATACAGTGTTGAAGTCAGATTCAGCTGCCACTTCAGTCAGCATCTGTATGTGGATTGTGAGGATGCCTCAGGCAGCAAAATGTATTGGGCTGGCCCTGGAAATCTGATTCCTCCATTCCAGCCAATGGGGTTGATTTGAATAAGAGGTGCCAAATTGAATAAAATATTGAGGGTGGGGGGAGTAAGCCCTGCCCCACATAATAGATCACGAGATGTGGCGCGCACACACCATTTGAATGGCAATTCCCATCAATTGGTGGGGGCTCAAATATTTTATGGGGGGGGCAAGGGGACTTCAGCCCCTAGGAATTTAATACTATACTGTGGTTTGGTGTTACATGAGGGCACCTTGGGCTCATTTGCTTCCTCCTCTCTCACCTTGTGGCTTGCCTGACTTTCTCTTTCACAGCAATTCAGAGTTTGTTGGACATCTGAAGTGGGCAAACTATGCATTGCACAAACCGCAGTCTGCTTGCAAATCAAAACTAGGTCTTTGGATTCATATTTGCAGGGGGGAAATTGTTTCTGCAAACCAATGTTTGTCCAGTTTGGCTGTAATGAAAAACTATGATTGGCTATGAAAGGGGACATTGAGGAGAACACGGGCCAATATGGGAAAGGCAAGGGGAAGGAACATGAGCCTGAAATGTGAGCCTGACTTTATATTACAGTCTGCACCAGCTTGATAAGGGTTATTGGATAACTTGACGTGTGTGTGTGTGTGTGTGTGTGTGTGTGTGTGTGTTTTCATCCATTTATAATGCAGCTCCATCCCCCCCCCACTGCCCAGTGTGCCCTTGGACTCCAGCAACACATTTCTAGCTGTGGGCTTGCATTTTGCATAACTGTATAATTTACACCTAAATCTCTCGCTTAAACCAAGACTGTCATTATCACAACTGTCTAGGATGATTTCTAAAAGTCTTTGAACCCATTAACATCCCTGGCACAGCTCCCTATTAGGTCGTGTTTAGAGGATGTTAGATTGCAAAATAAATATTCTTTACCCCCACTCTTGTTTATGTGATCAGACTTCGGGCATTTCATCCTACATTTTTGACTTCTTGCTACATACTTGCTCTTTGTAAACCGCTGTGTACGGGGGGGGGGGACTACGGTTCCCAGGATTCTCTGTGTTAAGCTACATGCTTGAAATGTGCTTCCCTGGCATATTTTCAGCACTAGGCAAGAACTTACCACCCAGCTTTTGTTGGACTGTATAGTATGGATGTGGGACGCGAGTGGTGCTGTGGGTTAAACTACAAAGCCTAGGATTTGCGGATCAGAAGGTTGGTGGTTCAGCTCCCGTTGCTTGGTCCCTGCTCCTGCCCACCTAGCAGTTCGAAAGCACGTCAAAGTGCAAGTAGATAAATAGGTACCACTCTGGCGGGAAGGTAAACGGCATTTTCGTGCGCTGCTCTGGTTCGCCAGAAGTGGCTTAGTCATGCTGGCCACATGACCTGGAAGCTGTACGCTGGCTCCCTCGGCCAATAAAGCGAGATGAGCACCACAACCCCAGAGTCGGCCACGACTGGACAAAATGGTCAGGGGTCCCTTTACCTATGGTATGGATGTGTTCTCAGTAACATCATGAAGGAAGGCAATCTGCAGACATCTGCTTGAAACTTGCAGAAGACTTCCCCATCCTCATTCACATGAGCAGAAAGGAACAGGCACCATTTGGACTATGGGAGCTGCCAGATGGATATTTATTATGGGATTGGTGCTCCTCATGAATGCTCATTTTTGCAGTAACCGCATGGCGTTGTTGGCATCAAAACACCCCATTAAATTTGAAATTTTCCTGTTCTGGGAAAAGCCCAAATAACCAATATATTAATGATGTAAATTTTACATTAATGATGTAAATGAAGTCCCTGTCTGGAAGCACCTTGCATTTAGCAAATATGCTTCTCAAACAACCCTACTTTTCAGTGACTCTCATGTGACTCTCCACTGCTGGCCCAAGGCATTTTGCTGCCTAAAATGGAGCCCAAAATGTTCCCACCCTCCACTATCAGGGTGAACACTTGGAACTGCTTTGCTGCACCATTCAGACGCAAATTTATGCCTTCATCTATTCTGCAACGTTGTCTGAAGCAGGTTGTTCAATCCTGCTGTGACGTAGGACCAAACCATTTCATCTTCAATCTAAGGAAGACATTTCCGTCCAGTTTTAATCAAGGGCAACGGGGTGGGGGGGCGGACCTGTGGCCTGGGTATCAAATGTTTCAGAAACTCTGGTATAGTGTCTTTTAGCAGTGCTTGTTAGAAACCCCTCCGTTCACTGCTTCTGTTCAGCAGACAGTATTAAGTTTCTGTAGTACACCATGTAACATTCTGCATGTCCTCAAAGGCATTTACAAATATCAGATGAGGGGAGAAAGAAATAAGGACATCAGCACCATCCAGTGTGAACTTACTACAGTTTTATCTCCCCTCACACAGGTACCGATACAATAAATCTATAAATATCTTCCCTGATTCAAAAGACAAATTTGTGTGTTTAATAGATTCATGTTCCACTTCTTCAAGAGGCTTTTTGAGGTGTGTATAAAGCGTGAATCAAACGTTTAGAATAAATGTAAAGTAAAAGAAAAAAGCAGGAGGTAAAAATAGCTAGCAGCAGAACATTAAAACAACTAATTCTAAAATGCAGAGATGAAAACTCTTAAAAGTAGCAAATAGAACTCCAAGTAGCCTGAACAAATGAATACTTTTACCTGTTACCTCTTGGTACCTAAAACTCATGTAGGCAGTGGTTTTTTCTGGGGGGGGGCGCGCGCGCAGGGGTACACATACCCCTAAACATTTTGTGAATCTTTGTACTTTTGTCCATTTGCTGTATTTATTTTTCCCAATTTGAAAAATAAAATGGGGATTTTCTTGAGTCAAAATGAAAGTATCGCAAACTTTTTTTAAGGAAAAAAGCACTGCATGTAGGGAACTGTTAGGTATATATGGACCCAGGGAGGGCATTCCAGAGCTGAGGTGCCACCACTGAGTAGGTATGATCCCTCATCCCCACTAAGCTCACCTCAGCTGGTGGGGCACCTCTAAAAGGGTCTCCCAGATTCACTCAAAATTTTGGGCCAATTAAGTCAGGGGTATGCAGTCCTTCAGACAGCCTGGTTGTAAACCATGCACAGGTATTGAGCATTAGGTGAAGACAAACACCTTCTCAAATGCGTACAGCAATGTAAAAATGAGATTTGAAATGCAGAGGAGAGAAACAACCTGCATTTTAAGCCAATAATATGTACTGTACACAGCTCTAGTCAGGTTACAGTTTATACAGAATCCATTTTCACCTGATGAAGAAACATGCTGGGATCGTGTTTGTGAAATATGGTTGGCAGGATAAAACAATCCAAAAGGTACTTTGGCCTTTCCCCCTTGTTTCAGATTCTAGTTTAAACCAAATGAGAAAAGCGCCTTGAAAAAAAGAGGGAAAACACAGTGGAAATAGGATAATATTCCCTATGCAACTAAATGGGTTTTATTGTTAATTATGTTGCACTTGTGAGCAATTGTATTCGTGTGTTTTTTGTAAAATTTGCACAGAAAAGCAGGCTCTTTTCCTATGGCTATGATGTTTCTGCTGTAAAAGAGCCTCTGGGGGAATTATTATAAAAGCCTGTTCAATGTTCTGAGGGCATATATCATATAGTGCCAATGGAATGTTTGCAGTTGCTTCCAAAATCAAATATATTGAAGCAATATTGAGCTTGCATTTCCTCTTTCTCTCAATTTATTGCTTTCTATTCCAGATTTAAACATGCTAGTATACATACGACACTACACTCAAGTTATATCTATTTTAACTTCTTTCTCTTTGGGGTTCCATGTTGTTTGACTGATAGAATAGCTATCCAGACCTCAGCGTCTATGAGTTCTCAGCAAACCAACTTGTGTTCACCTCCTCCAGCCAACAGTGTGTCCTTTCACTTGTCCCATGACACTATCCAAACTGACCCTTCACATTATTCACAGAAGCTGTTCCATAATCAGACCCCTTCAGAAAATGCTACGTGGAGTTTTATCATGTTCTTGGCTTATCTTATTGGCTCACCCACTTAGCTTACCTCACTGTGTCATAGCTCATTCAGTAGAGCATGAGACTCTTAAGGCCCGAACACATGACCCCTGAGATTATGTTGGGCACAAAGATTCCTGCATTGCAGCAAGTTGGACTAGATGACACTTATGGTCCATTCCAACTCGACAATTTTGTGATCTGCACCAGTTGTACTTCTTTAGTTTCCTGTTTCCTAATTGCAGTATAAGCTCCCTACACACACACACACCAGTTCTAAAAAGAGATGTGAAAATGGTACAGAAAACATCACTTCAATGGTTTGTTAGTGATCATCTGCATTCTCTACAAACAGCTGATGTGGAAGAATAAAATACTATTCATCTCAGTACACACATGGATAGAAAGCAAAACACAACAGAAATACAGTGGTACCTCAGGTTACATATGCTTCAGGTTACAGACTCCGCTAACCCAGAAATAGTGCTTCAGGTTAAGAACTTTACTTCAGGATGAGAACAGAAATTGTACTCTGGCGGCATGGCAGCAGCAGGAGGCCCCATTAGCTAAAGTGGTGCTGCAGGTTAAGAACAGTTTCAGGTTAAGAACAGACCTCCAGAATGAATTAAGTTCTTAACCCGAGGTACCACTGTACACTGATATTAGTTCACCTGTTAAGTACGGACCCTGGAACGAATTAAGTACTTAACACAAGGTAGCACTGTATTGTGATTGTTCCAAGTCTGGGCTCTAAGTACACAGTGGCACCCGACTCAGAAGACAGTTTCCCAGTGTCAACTCATTGAAGAGTTCCAAAATTTCTGCTCGTTCTAGAGCACAGATTGAGGGTCACTAATGCAACACCTATGGGTGCTAGTGTACCCACCTATGGTGCCCATGAAAGCCTCAGTCAATAGCCCCTAAATACCCACAGATCCTGTTTGCATTGGCTTGGTCTCTCCTACAGTGAGCACGCCCCCTTAAACATGCCCATATTTCATTAGATGCCCACCTCTTCCCTTTCATTCTGAACAAAGGAGAGATGTAAACAGCTTCTCTCTATGAGCAAATGCAGTGCTGGCTAACAGGGCCTTTACCCCATTGATGTGAGGACTGACGACAGCCATGCCCATGACATTTTATGCCCCTGCCTCTTTTCCTCTTCTTTTACATGGGACCTTCTGCTACGCCTTCATGGCAACCATTTTGCATTATTACATACCTCAATAGCAGTCATTTTGCATTATGCCACAATTCCTTGGTGGTCATTTTGAGACTGGTGCCCGTGACGCTTTCTCAAAATGTGCCCGCACTGGCTCGAAATATTTGGCAATCCCTGTACCGTGTGGCCATTTCTAGTTCCTCACCCTTGTCTACAAAACGCTTCCCAGAATGCCCCTCCTGGGCACTGTGTTGGTAAAAACTAAAACAAATTGGGAAACATCATTTGCTGCTTTAATCTGTAACAATTTGCTTTCATTAAAAACAACTTGTTTGTAGCCTCTCTTTATGCAGAGCAAATGCATTAGAATATGTATAACTACATCATATGTTAAGAGCTAGCAATGACAAGACATTAGCAAGATCTCTCAAATTCCGCAAGAGCTCCTCTAATAGGAAGTGCCAGGCTTTCCATTATCATATCTCCAATCTGCTCTGCCAATCTACTTTATTTTTGCCCTCAGCCTTAATGTGCAGAATGAATGAATGCCAGGACAAAAGACAATCGCTGAAAATATTCCAAAAGAAGACTCTGAATTGTTATTCAAGGTCATGATGAGAGCTATTGTGCAATTTATTTCTGACTTGCCTAGTCCGGGATTAGGGATGGATGATTCTGTCAATGCAGGTTTCTCTGTTTTCCAGTCTTAAGTGCAATTTGTCACATTTCTGCATCAGTCTGCAATTTTTATTTTATTTTTTTTAAAAGGTCCTAACAGAAATTGGTCAGCATTTTAGTGCACACTGTTCCCGATGTCCTCATTTTTGTATGCAAGTTTGCCTAATATGCACATTTTTGCATATAATGCATTTAAATGCTATTTTCAACAATATGTGCATTTTTATGCCCACTGTCCCCTATGATGCATGCTTTTGTACATAGTTTTTGGATTGGATAAATGCTTTGCAAAATTCAGGAAAGGGTGGGATTTCTTTCGGTTCACATATTGCTTTGGGAGGCATGCATTGGGTAGGTTTGTATTGAAGTGAGAACCAAACCTATTTCCTTATCCTTCCTGGCCTTCCATTTCCGTCTCATTAAGAGTTCCATCTCGTGCAGAGTTGACCTGTACAGTGCAGGAAGTGGGCCTTTAGTGTTGTGGCACCTGCCCCTTGAAACTGCCTCCTGTTACACATCACATAAGTTGCTTTTTGGTACCTACTGAAGTCCTTCCTCTTTCAACAAACCTTTTAAGTGGATGTATTTTTCTTCTTCTTACCCCAATCTGTATCAGGATTAGGTTTGAAATAGTTTTTACTGATGAAATTGATTCAATTGGTTTTACACCTGAAATGGTTTTGTGCTTTACATTGTTGTGGTTTCTGTAATTAAATGGCTTTGAGATATTCTATAGGAAGCATATACTGAAACTAACTAACCATGAGGGAAGAGAGGGGAGCATTCCTTTGCCCCCCGCAGTCCACTTTCTCACGCACAACCTGGTACCTAGCTCATCACTGAAGCTTCTGCTCTGAGAGAGTCTAGAGAGGAAAGGAAGAAAGGTCAAGCAGCTCAGCTTACTGATGAACTGATGCAGAGATGTGGGGTGGGGGTGAAGTCTCTGTGCAGCACTGTACCTCATAGCCCTGTGCTAGTCTTTCTAATGTTGTCTTGTAGAGATGCCAGCAATTAGTGGGATAGGGGAGATGAGCTTGCTCACCCCATGACACTGGGGCCTGTCTTGGCAAGATAACAATGTCAACATGAAGTGCTCTTTAACCACAGAAGCTCAGTTATGTGTAAGGCCCTTGTCAGTTCCTCTGGGAAGTGCTGGCATTTTATATCAATCCCTGAAGAATTACATTAGCTGCCTTTTTGCTTCTGAGACTAATTCAATCCAGTTAGGCTCAGGTAAAAATTAGCCAAAAATATATATTTGAGAGTGTTTCTCCATTTGTATGATCTACCAGAGTCTGCCACCTCTCTGTTCTACGACTTGAGATAGGGATGATGAACCTGTAGCCATTCAGATGTTGGACTCCTGATCCCATCTTCCTCAGCCAGCATGGTTCAGGGAGGATGGAAGCTGTATTCCAACAACACCTGAAACAAAACTGACGGCAATAATTAGAATGTAATCTAAACAAAATCTCAAACAGGAATGGAAGTGTGTAGATGAATACATGGTTAAAAGATGCTCCAACAAAAATTTATTGATATATATAGATTGATCTCACAAAGTTAATATAAAGATATAAGAGTACAATCACAATAATAAAGTTATAATATAAAAATTAGGAAGTCGTGCACGGGTGGAGGGAAGACACAGGGTTACGACATAGGGAAAAGATAAAATGCAAGTAAGAAATGACTAAATGTTGATACGTAATGAAATGAAAAATGTGAATTTGCAAGTATAATGTTTATGTAATATTATGTAAAAATGCTGTGTATGTATTTATATATATATATATATATATATATATATATATATATATATATATATATATAGGTAACACCTGAAAGAACAACTACATGACCATCCACCCAGCCTTACTTCCTGCCACACACTCCAGGCCCGTGCTCTGCCACTCCAGCTTGAAAACAATAGCCAACACCTGCCAAGATCTTGGCCAATCTCCTGGAGAGGCCTTGGAAAAACTTGGGCCCTCAGGAAGAACCTCTCTCGCTCTGAAGACATAAAGGAACCTGCACCAGCCCAAAGCCACCTTGAAGATCCCCAGTTCAGAGATGCCTCCCCTGTCCTGAGACCCACCTTGATCCCTGATTCTCTACCATTGTCCCCTCAGGCCTTGGGAGCAAAAGCATGGGTAGTCCTACTACTACCGTATTTTTCGCTCTATAACACGCACCAAGTTTTTAGAGGAGGAAAACAAGAAAAAAAAAATCTAAACGAAACAGTGGATGTATGATTTTTGTGGTTCATGCTGTGGCCACAGACATGTGATCTGACAGTGAGTTTGGAGTAGCCCAATGCAAAAATGCTGAGGATCCATGTGGACCCATGCTTTGTAACCACGTTTTTGCACCACTGCGACCCCAGGCAACAGTGGGTGCGTGATTTTTTTGGTGCAAGATGTAGCCATGGACATGCTATGTGATCTGATGGTGAATTTGGAGTAGCCCAATGCAAAAATCCTGAGGATCCATGTGGATCTGTGCTTTGTAAACACGTTTTAAGTGGGGAGGGAAGGAAAAGCACTCAAGGGACAAGGAGCACGCATGGGGGGTGTGGAGAAGGATGCTGCTAATAATGCTATTTAGTGAGCTGAGTGGGGAGGAGAGAGGGACAGAGAGCCTGCTTGCTTTAAAGGAAGCAGGCTCTCTGTCCCTCTCTCCTCCCGACTCAGCGGCTCTTCTCCCACTTTGCTGTTTCAATGCGAGCCACGGAGGAGGGAAGGAAGGGGAACCATGGATCCTCTGCTCACAACTGCAGCAGATCCCCCCCCCCACCTGTAGGCATTCGCTCCATAACACGCACAGACATTTCCCCTTACTTTATAGGAGGAAAAAAGTGAGTGTTACGGTGCAAAAAATACGGTACTTAGTTTTGTTTGCTCATGACTTGGGGAGCATTTGATGATAATGTTGTGTCCTTGGTGGCCAGAAGTTTAAAAGTGATGAACCACTGGTCAGCAGATTCTGTCTGCATTCTCCTCTGTAACCTGCCATCTGCTACATCCTGTAGCCAGGAGCACTGCCTTCAGGACAGGCAAAATGCCATTATGTTGGAATGGCATGAGGAGAGATCAGCAAGAGAAAATTAAGGAGGTTAACTAGGTACAGCATTCCAAGCTGGGAACGTCACAGCAGCTGAGGCTTGGACGGCACTGCCTATTTTTAATAGGATGTGTCCTTAGACTTGGACTCCTCATAGAGGATTGCATTTTGAGATGATTTCTGTAGGTGTGTGGGCCCAAGTGTTTCCTCCTTTGCTGAACTAATATGCAGAAGTGGATGATTTCAAAGTCAAATATATATATATTGCTCACTCTGCCACACCCACTTCCTACAAAACATCCATGGGATGGTTGCCACTTAGCTGGATCACAGTAATGTTAGCACAGTGTCACCTAGCTGGCCATTTAACTGAAGTGGCTCCCAACTTGATTATAGAACTATCAAACAAGCCATCAGAAATCTTATAACTGAAGCAGCAATCCCCTGCTCCATTGACCAGAACCTATATGGGGGGAAACCACCCATCATAACATCAGCACCCCTTCCAAGCTCTGCTGTGGGTTTCAGTAGAATCTGGATTCCAGCCATCCTGATTTCCTGCTGGTGTAAACACCATGTGACCTCATCTATGTTCTCAGAAATGTAGCTCCCTTCTCTAAACCCATCTGGGCTTCTTGAGTGGCCCACATTAAAGTTCACAGATGCTGCTGCTGAAGGTAGGTGCTTGTGGTGGTTGCCCACCTTGCTGCACTTTGAATCAGAAGGATCTCAAGATGCAAAGTCTTTCCTCCTCCTAGGTACAGTCTTCCACCTCTGAGGTTCAGCCACATCCTTTTGTTACCCCAAGCACCAGTAGTCCATAACCTGAGGCCTGTATCCTAGGAGTTGCTATAAACCTATTCTTTGGGGTGGGAAAGGATTTAGCATCCTCTGTGGTATAGCACAGGTGATTTATCAGATTTCAACTTATTCTTTGGGACTCCAACAAGCAAAGGCATCATTCCTAGATGAAACATTGGAAGAACAACTTGAAAAGTGAGTGGGATAGAAATCTTACATATGACTGTAGAGGGATGCAACCTAT
The DNA here is from genome assembly GCF_027172205.1 of Podarcis raffonei. Classification (NCBI taxonomy): domain Eukaryota; kingdom Metazoa; phylum Chordata; class Lepidosauria; order Squamata; family Lacertidae; genus Podarcis; species Podarcis raffonei. The sequence goes on along the minus strand of NC_070613.1, from coordinate 24,448,266 downwards.
GTAGAATATATTATCAAGTATTACTGGATGCATTCTAAGAAATGGGGGAATAGTCACTATATAAGTGTAGACTTGCCGATCAGAAGGTCGGCGGTTCGAATCCCCGCGAAGGGGTGAGCTCCCGTTGCTCGGTCCCTGCTCCTGCCAACCTAGCAGTTCGAAAGCACCTCAAAGTGCAAGTAGATATATAGGTACCACTCCGGCGGGAAGGTAAACGGCGTTTCCGTGCACTGCTCTGGTTTGCCAGAAGCGGCTTAGTCATGCTAGCCGCATGACCCAGAAGCTGTACGCTGACTCCCTCGGCCAATAAAACGAGATGAGCGCTGCAACCCCAGAGTTGATCACGACTGGACCTAATGGTCAGGGGTCCCTTTACCTTTAAGTGTAGAGAAACTGAGGCTCCAATGCTCTACTCAGTTCCTGAGAGCAAACCCACTGAACCAAGACATGTATAGGATTATGCTGAGAAAGACTTGGACCTATGTTTAGTTACAAAACAGGAATGGGAGAGAGACAGACTTAGATACATACACAGCAAAATGACTGGTTGAAGACTAATTTACAGATCAAAACACATGAGAGAGCTTTATTTGAGGAAAGGAAGATTCACGGCCATTAAGTGAAGGTTGTATCAAACATGTAAAAGTTACTATTGGAGGAAGGGATCGTTCTCAAGAGCTCCTGAAATCTGTAGCACTGGAATGTGCTTGGTATTTAACACACGCAGCAGCACATTGCATGTGTAAGTCCCTAGGTAGTTAGTAAACAAATAAATGGTTATCAACAAGGTTTAGCAGCAAACCAGTCTTTCCAAGTTTGTGTGTGTGTTTTTAAAGGCTACACAAATATAAGATCTATTTGCTAAATAAGGTAATATTTGCATTTAAAGGGGAAGGATATTGGCGGAAAGATATAAGATGGATATGTGCCAAAAAGTGTGCTGTAATTTATTGCAGTTAGGATCTCAAGGTGAACTTGAGTGTGCAGTAATCCTGGTTATGGAAACATAATATTTGTATCCATGCAATGACTGCTATAACCTTCTGAAAAACTTCAGCTGCATAAACCGACCGGTGCCCTTTGGTCAATGCTTGGTAAAAGCAGACATATCCAAATTAACAGGAAGCACAAATTTTAACTGAATTGTTAAGTTAATTAGCCACAGTACCAGAAAGAATATGCTTTAGTTTGCAGGCTAGTATGAAGTCAAATCCCAAAAATGGTGCTATGTAAACATTGTGAAATTAGCTTGCTTAAAAGTTGTTTTTCTGCTTTTCTCAAAAAAAACCACCCCATTTTGAGAACTGACATTGTACAACAGTATTTGGGGAAATACACCTTGGTGAACTTCAAGTTTATAGACTGAGTTATGTTTACAGCATGAAATACCTTTACATGAAATGATTGGATCACATCTAAGCAGAAGACCTCTGAAAACAAAAAGGGGGAAATCACTTGTTATCAAGCCACAAAATATACTCAATACAGGACGCTTAGTATAGGAGCCAACTCCTAGGGGCTGAGGTCCCTTCGCTCCCCACCCAATAAAATATCTGGGGGGGGGGCCAAAGTTGATGGGCATTGCCATTCAAATGGTGTGTGCGCGCCGTGTCTTGTGATCGGTTATGCGGGTCAGGGCTTATCTCCCCCCCCCCATATTTTATTCAAGTTCACACCCCTGCCACTTAACTTGGGGACCTGATTCTCACAGATGGCGAACAACCACAGCCTAAAGGGATTCTATAACTAGAGTAACCCCACATACATTCAGTGCTCAGAACTGAGACAATAAGACAGTTATGAGAATAATATTGTGTGAATGCAACCAAACACTGTTTACATTTATCATCTTTTCTTGGTGGGATCTGTTGCCAAAATTAAGCAATACATTCTATGTAAATGGAACTATTTACAGATCTGGAGACACAAAGTGTTGCTGTTTTTCCTGTATTTTTGTTGGAAGCCGCCCAGAATGGCTGGGGCAACTCAGTCAGGTGGGTGGTGTGTTAGAAATATTATTATGTTTGAAGCTAATAACATATTAGTGACAATATCACATCAGTCCTGCACTGAAAAACCTTTATGTTCTATACATCTGGAAACTGCAGAACTATAAAAACATTTGGGTGTGGATTTAATAGTTTATTTGAAGTGCAATTTTGCAGAGTATTAGCAGAGTAAAATCACCTTAAAATGTTTTCTTCCTTAAAATATAACCCAGGGATACTACATGGCTCCTCTGTGGAAAATCAGAAATCATGATTGCAAGAAATTGTATTATTTTAATATTGGATGTACAAAATGGTAAAAAAATACCTACAATATTTCCTTGTTTACTGTATGACAACATCCTCAGGTTTAACAACAGCATACATGAGAACCAAATATTTCTACTTAAAGAACAGCTGCAGAAATTCCAATTTAGATCAGCAAGAATTACAGGATGAGGCACATAATATACTTAGGCATTAAGAAGTTAAAATGCTAGAAAAGGCCATTGGAAACCATTGAAAAAATAGTAGATCTTCTCACATAGTTCTTCTCCGTACTAATTCAGAAACATGTACCAAAGAGCTGCCTGGATATTTTGTAAGAAATAGTTTGACGTTCTTAAAAGGAAAAAAAATCAGGCTTAAACAGTAACTGCAAAAATATAATTGATGCAACTTGAAACCCTTTAATCTAAACACAGCTGAATGATTTTGTGTGATACTATATTTTAAAAGCTTTACATAACATGAAAAATGGTTAGAGCACCTTTGTGTGTTTTTTTAAATTGCAGAGGCCCCACCCCCAAAATAAAATTGTTATATTGCCAGAAAAGCACTTACAGTAAAAAGTGTACAGTAAAGAGCTGCACCCCCCTCCCCTCAGCTAAAACCTTGCTAATACACAATTTGAAAGGACTAGACACATAAACTCAAGTATATTTGAAGAAAGAGTTCACCACAAGCTATAATCACATCACGGCTTGGATCCAAAGATCCTACAGCACAAGCAGAAAGCAGAAAGGGATCACACATCCCTATTGGCAGCTTCCCAAGGTCAGGTGCTCTGTAGAATCCCCTGACCCTTGAGTCAGATTTCAGGATGTGTGAGACTAGACTGCAGGTGCTGGGTGGAGATACCCAGTGTTTTTCTTTCCCTCAATTTCCTTTACTTGTACAGTGGCACCTCGGGTTACATACGCTTCAGGTTACAGACTCTGCTATCCCAGAAATAGTACCTCGGGTTAAGAACTTTGCTTCAGGATGAGAACAGAAATTGCGCGGCAGCAGCGGGAGGCCCCATTAGCTAAAGTGGTGCTTCAGGTTAAGAACAGTTTCAGGTTAAGAACGGACCTCCGGAACAAATTAAGTACTTAACCCGAGGTACCACTGTACTTTCTTTATCACGATTTTACATTCTTTTACAATAAGGCACAAAGGCTGGGATCTAAAGATCTGCATAATGCACATGCAATCATTTGACTCCACCCCACCAGTTTTTGAGCAGAAAACCTTCAGCTTCAAAACTGGTTTTCTATATTACATAGAGGACTGCCTTTTGAAAAATAAAAGCCCAAAGGTCCCATGGGTATATCAGTTGTGCGGTTCTTTGGATCCTGTCTACCGAGCAAACTGCTAAACAGTCATGTAAACCAAAGTAAACCAAAATTTCATGTATCACAGATTGCCAATGTGCAGAGGGCAAACAAATTTCCATACACTTTTCTCTTTTAGATTGTATTTTGGCACATAAACATTTCTCAAAATGAACAAAAATACCCCTTGTCCTTAAATTATCTGGACAGCTGAATTTTTTATCTGATCTTTTTTGTGTAGAACATATTGCAGGTATCTAGTAGTGAATTCCTTTAAATAAGACAACTGCCTTCCAGGAGCTTTAAAAAAAATATATTGCAGCATTTAAGACTGAGCTCATTGCCATCTCCATTTACAGTGAACAGCCCACTTGGCATCAGTTTCAAGGAGATGCTTCTGAAAACCATTCAGGTTTTTGTTTTTGCAGCCATTGAAATGGTCTTAAGTTTCTAATTTATTATATGTACACAGATAAAAGGTACATTTTATTAATTCTCCTTATAAGATATTAACAGGTGGGAAATCCGATAGGCCTATGATGACATTTAAAGGAAGACGCAGGCCAGGATCCCAAGGGATGTGTGTGGTTTTCTACAGCTCCCCTGCCAACAGCATTCCTGCATTCCCCTGAAAAGCTCTCCTAATGGCTAGGAGGACCCTTCCGCAGAAGAAAGGAGCCCCCTCCAAGTATACACGCAGTGTTTTGACGAGTGGGGGTGGAGACAGTACCAAAAATTAATGCAGACTTGAAATAGCGAAGTCCGAAAAATATTAGCGTTACTAAATAATATGATCTATGTTGGTTTTGTGCACTGGTTATTTTTGTTCCATGATTTCACACTTGGACTCGTGCAACACGTTCTGGATTTTGGTTTGTTACTCTGAAAAAGCACCGTGGTTAAAAGGGCTTGTTTTTAATCGTCCTTTTCTACAATCACTTCGCCGTGAAGCACTTTTCTTCTTTGACGAAGCATGTGGAAGTACAGTTGTGGAAACACTATTAGGGAAGAAAAGAAAGAGCAGAGGTGTGTAATTGTAGCAAACGGAATTGGGTATTTTATGTCATCTAAACCCCGCACTATGGCTGCAGTAGGGTCACCATTGCCTTGCTGTTCACATTGGTCAGGAAGCAAGGCAGGGAGAGGCCAGGCAAATCAGTGGTGGTGTGGTGATCAGGCCCAAACTGAGCCTGATCGTAGTGGGGCTGGCTCAGTCTGTCCCCACACCTGGAGTGCCCAGTTTCAGGGATCCAACCACAGCATTTCTTATAGGGACAGAACAGGGAATCACAGAGGGATTGTGGCATCGCTCCATGGGGTGGAGGTGGGCTTGGTGGAGGAATGGCTCCACCCCAGTCAAAGTTTGAATTTCAGCCATATGCCCCAGCTGCTTCTTTTTTAAGGATTCAAGACAGCTTACAAACAATCATGCAATAATTTTTAAATGCCTACATCAGCCAAGTCCTAAAGCAGCAGTCTTAAAACCTACACCAGAGAATGATGGAAACAATTTCTAAAAAGAGCAATCATAAGGAGAACAGTTCTCAATGAAAATAAGTCGAAAGAACATGTAGCCCAAAGCCGTGTTTCATCCTGAGCAATTCATTGTTTGGGAATGTTGCTAAGCAGGGCACAAGATGAAGGCAGAAAGCACAGGGTGGTTAGCATGATTGAATTCGGAAGAATGGGGATGGCTTGGGTTTATTACATATTACTTCATTATGGAAAGATGCAAGGTATGGTAACTGAGTAATAAAAGAAGATAGGATAACCTTTTGAATGGCACTTTTAAAAGACAAATGTTTCCACATGCATCTATCGATACCTACGTGGTACATAGGATGCCATGACGATGAGAAGGAAATAGTAGTAGTCAAAAGAGACATTATACTTGTTGGGAAGTCTCACTGAAAACATCCCCGATCTCTTCACGTAAGGTAAGGCAGCATAAATGGTTAAAAGCTCACCAATGACTCCCACGGGATATAAGATGATGAAAAAATTGTACCTGGAAGAAACAATATTACTAAACAAATCACTCCAACCATTATCTTTCTGATTTTCTGCTTTGGATTACAACACTTACCTGGGAGTAAGCTCCCCTAGATGCAATGGAACTTACCATGCTTGCTGCCCATGTGTTCTGGTTGAGCAAAATGCTGTAAATTCCTCAAAAGCTATAAACTCGGGTGAATGAGCCAGCCAACTGAATACACACCTCAGTCAACTGTGGGCAGTCATGGGTCTCCCTATTGTCTTCCTCAATTGTGTTGGCTGTCAGCAATCGCCAGGGACCAATGGAACAACTCTATATTGGGATGGAGTTTTTAATCCCCATGAAGAATTCCTTGGTGGGGGGTTATTAATATATTATTATTTCTCCCTTTGCAATCAGGTTTACCTAAGCCTGCAATTGGGAAAGATGGTCTGAAATGCCTAGTATTTCATTTCATTGGCAGTCAGAACTTTTATTTATTGAACATGGAAACGTTCAATCAAGATCTGAATTTAAACTTTGGCCCTGAAGATCAGACTTTAAACATTTACCCTGATGATACTAAAACACACACATCCTAAGTAGAGAAATATCAGCCAATGCACTTGTGTATATACAGCTGCTGCTGCTGTTTGGACAAAGGAGCACCATTAAAGTAGCAGCAAACAGTGGTGGGATTCAACTGGTGTGCTTGTGCTCATGAAAGAACTTTTGATCAAGTAGATGCCTCCAAAATGGAAAAGGGGGCAAAGCGATTTTTGCCTATTCCCCCGGCAGTCTTTCAAGCCCCCAGCCACCTTCCCCCCTGTTCTGGAGGATCTCCCAAGTCTCTGGGACTGGTTTTTGGAGGTCACTGAGGGATGCAAGGGGAAGGGTGAATTGGCAAAAAATCCTCTTGAGAAGGCATCCTTAGCTAACTAGATTCTACCCTAGTGTACTCATCTGGCTTGCTTTATAGTTAATAGTACAACTGTGTTCAAAGATAACTGAAAAATAATGAAGTTGGGAACTATCCTTTTGAAATATGTGAATGTACTATGGACATTTGGGAGAGCCCATGGTCAGTTCCGAAATATAAAAAAACACTGGTCTTGAAAGGTGCAACTGCTTTATTCAGAGCATTGGGGTGGGGGTGGGAGAGTATTCACTGGTACAAAATACTGGAACCTCTTTATTCCTGCTAGCCATGGAAGCAATTTTGAGCACTTTTACCTTTGGCACTTTTATCAATATATAGGTATCTGCAACTCATTTTTTACACACACCCAAAAAAGTACTGGCTTTAATAAACATATTATCTTTTTTATATTTGACACCTTACATGCCGGACACTTAAAGCTATAAATACTTTGACAGAGGGTTTTTTTTGCACAAGGTAAAAGCATACAAATGCAGCCATTCATAAAGAACCAGCCTCTTGAACTCAGGCTGGAAAAGGCAAAGGTGGTTTGCTCCCAGGGTCAGAAGGAAATGCACCATGTGCATTCCATGACCAAAAGTGGTGCAGCCAGGGAACCCAAAACCCTCGAAAGAACTCAACTCGAGTAGACTGTATGGGGTGCACAAGAGAACCAAACACATTAGCGACATGCAAAAAGAAAGAAAGAGAACTCAATAATACTGTCTGGGCACATCAGAAGCCAATTAATGAAAGGAGAGTTTTCATATAGCTAAGCTGCACATATTCTACTATGCACAAAGCAGCAAAGCTCCTCTGGCAGCAAACACAAGAGGATTAGAAAATCCCAAACTATTACAAAGAAGTACGGAATAATAGTTTGTCACATTTTTTTTAATGCGCTGAAAGGCAGGGTGCTAAATGAGTTCCTTTGAATTCTGAAATCTCATTTAAGAGATAATACACAATGGAGGGGGCGGTGGAATCAGAATATGGTTGTCTGCTTTGCTTTGTAGTGTTTTCGCAGCAGGTGGGGGTGGGGAGAGATACCAAAACTCAGTGATGGAGCTCATGTTTTGTATGCAGAAAATCCTGGATCAAGCCCTAGCATCTCCACTTTAAAAGTAGCAAGTGATGGGAAGGAGCTCCAGCAAGACACTGGATAGTGACTGCTAGTCAAGAGTATATGATGCTAAAAGGAGAAATATACAGTCCTAACATTAGTTTGTTATGATTTGGCATACACATTGCGTAACATTAAACATGCCATGTTTAAAACTGAATGCTCAGTTTAGAAAAGAACTCTAGATCAGTGAAATCTGATCACTTATCCAGCTGCATTTTTTTATTTAAAAAGGAAAAATATCTATCCTGAGAGAAAAGAGCTGCAGGTGTTGCCATTGCAGAAGCTTTTGCCATGTATGTGAATATGACTGGGTCTCTAAACTACCACATGCTCATCACCAGAGTGCAGTTGAAAGTGTCTGCTTCAGTTGACGCAAGCTGTTAAACAAAATAGCGACAGCACCAGCCACTGAAACTGCCAATAATATGCATTTACCAGGGAGAAGCCCACTGAACACACACACGAGCCTTACTTCCAAGTAAATATGTCTATGATTGACCCAAAATACTTGGGTCAATGTTTACAATACAAGCACACTGGCCAACAGCAGCAACATGGCAAAAGGCTAGAACTGCAGTTGCAAACAGATTCCAACTCGCCAGCTAGCATGACCAATGTATCAGGGAGGGAGTTGGTCCAACAATACTTAGAAGGCCACTGGTTCCTCGCCCCTGGGGTAGGAAGATTTTCAGTTAAGGTGGCAACTGCCTTCCCCCCAACTGCATCCCTTGTATTTCTTTCACCTACTCTACTTCTGCATCGAATTCCAGCAGAATTATATCCCCAAATTGACATAACAGAAAGACTCGCACAGGTGTTGCATTTTGCAAGTTTTTGCACTTTCACTTATAAAAGGCCTTGTTTATCTATCGGGAATCCCAAAATAGCATATTATCCAAGCAAAAGCAAAGCACCTGTGAACAAACATTTTTTCTATCTTATTCAATATGCAGTTTTCAAATGACACACAAGAACTCTCTAGAAATATTAATGGCATGAACACAGGACAGGTTAATTTTTTTAAACCAGCAAACTCTGCATTAAAAGCAGATCCAAAAGTACAAACACAACTTCTCAGCTTTAAAAACAAACCACACACTGTGTATTTCCTTGCCAATTCAGCATGCATGAAAATTAACATGCACAGAACAATGAGAGACTAAACTGCAAGGCATTCTCCACCTGGCCCATTTTATGAAGTATGGCAAGTGGTTGAGCATATTGAATGTGTAGAAGGAATATCGAGTAATCTCTGTCACAGTCCATACGACCAGAAAAAGAATAACGCTGTCCTCATTCTGGATCTGTAGAAGTATAAAGAACCAACATTTTCTGCATCCTTAAATTGTAAAGAAAGCTGGCAACAGAATGGCAAGGCAGTACACCCAAATCACTGTTTTTAAGAAGAATGCATGTTATGCTAAACATCCCGCACCAAACTGAGAGATTGCCTATGGAACAGAGCAATAACTAAATATAGCAAATTCACATATGCACATGGTTCTCTTCCCCCCTCCCCCACAACCTTGTTAGTTACCTTCCCAAATAATTCTTCTTTGGCCTGTTATTCTTCAAATGTTGCTGAACTACATTTCTGATAACTCCGAACCATTGGCCATGCTAGCTGGGGCAGATGGAAGATGGAATCTGACAACATCTGAAGGGGCACCCCTGATTTAAATCACTGACAAAACACATCAGTTTTCAACCCAGCTACTATTTTGCTTGCACATCCTTTTTCGCCTTCGTGCCTCTTCTAGTAGAGGAAACCTTCTATAGTCTCCTCTCTACAGTGCTTGATCTAAGAGTTGATGGAGGGGACCCTTGGGCAACCCTAATCAGAAAAAGGGGCTGGACATACAAAGTGAGAACACTCTTAGGCTGCATCTGACCTTCTTGGATGAGTAGAGGTGGTACCACTGTGCCCATGATAAGCCCTCTGCTGGTTCTGGGGCCCTGGCCTTTCCAGGCCTATTATTCCCATTCTCTGGTGCCAGGCCTGTCCTCTTCAACAGGCCGTTGCAGATTTTTCCTCTCCACATTTTCCAATAAATTAAGATAATTTCACTTTGTCTTGTGCAACCAAAAGGAGGCTACGGGCTGCAAAAAGAACCCAATGCCAGAATGCTGGCTGGAATCATTTCTGCAAGAGGAACTAGGCACTGTAGCTGACTATATGCTCATCTGCAGCTTGGTCAACAACCAAGTCATTCTACTGTCTTTGCAGGTGCTGGACATCTACCAACCACTTCAAGATATCAGAGGCTACCCAGAGCTGTTGAAACAAGCAACAACAGATTAATTTCTAACTCTGCAAAGGAGGGGCAGGGATCTCTTTTACTGCATTCTGAGAAGAGGAATTACAGATAATTTTCTTTTTCGTTAAAGTGTCTGAAAACTAATAAAAGCTCCGTGGGTGTCTGTGAAATAAGATAAAGGAACACTGATTTTGTTACAAGACCAGAAGGGGATCACGTGCTCAACTACTTGACAAAATCCAAAGACCGTGAAGTTTTCAGACAGGTGAGCATCTCAAGTACCACATGAGGTCAAGGAGTAGCACCAAGTGTTTACTCTTCAAATGTTTTGTATTAATGTTCACCTAACATACTGGTGGGAATGTCAACTTGCCAATGCGTTTTGGAAACATTTTAAACAACAGATTGCATTGACGATAGGAGCAGATTTTAGTCTTTCTCCAATGTTGATAAGATTGAGGATGATGTGTCTGCAGAACAGATTCTTTAGTGAAAATCTTGTTAATCACAGCCAGAGTAGTGCAGGCCAGAAAATGGAAATATCCTTATGTTCTATCTACATGGGAATGGTTTCTGAAATGCTTAGAATTAGCAGAAATGGACAAACTAATTTGGTTTATAAGAGGAATGGCAATGCTTCTAATGCAGACTTGATTAAGAGGTGGCTGTACTTTGTAAATCCCTAAAACAAAATAAAAGAAAAATGTAAAGAAAAAATGTTTTGCATTATGCATGCTTACTCAGCAGCAAGTCCTACTCTATTCAGTAAAGGGTTTACTCCCAGGTAAGTTTGTGCACAAAATTGCAGTCTAGTGTTGTTGTTTTTTAACAGTTTATACACAGCTTTCTATTTTTAATGTGCTGTGCCCACCTAAAATTCTGAAGAAAGAGCAGCCTTAACAAGCTAATATATACAAAAATTGATTTAAAACCTTGACTGATCGAACTTCGCGCTTGTTCAAAGAGTTTCCATTCTCAGAAAATTGATGAGCATGGGTTTTTGGGAGGATTCTTTGCAATGTCTTATCCACAGCAGGTAATAAGGCTCATTTATGTGTGGGGATCTAATCTTTTGGATTTTATCCATTCTGTTACAAAAAGAGAGCAAGCTGACAGTTTATATGGATGATGAGCTTGATAATAGTTCTGTTAGCAATCCAGTTACAGTTAAGCATTTGAGCTTAAGCTCATATGTAGCCACATCCCACAACTCTCTGCACCAGAAAATTAATGGCTTAGCTTAAAGCATGTAGACCAATATCCTAGCACAATACAAAACATGGCAATGATGCAGAAATGCAGATACAGTACACTTCTTTCTACAATGATAATTTTATCAGCTTATTTTGGACAGACTGGCTGGTTTCCCTCCTGTAAGAGGAAAAATGCAGTTAAAAAGCAGCTTCTGTGCCCTGCCCTACAAGGGACCCCTGCGTTTCGATTAGTGCTAGATGCAGAACGGAATTGCTGTCTTTTATGCTGCTCTTGGTACAGTCAAAAATCCATTTTTACACCTAGCACAATCTAAGTTAATTGTGTTTGAATAACACCTTCCCTCCTTCATTTTAATGATCAGTTGCAGACTGGGACTTATTCATCATACCTAGCGACATTATTATTATTTATCTGACCTTGTTTTCTTTCTTTCTTTTATGTTAGACCTTAATCGTGGTTTATTTTTGCTTTCAAATCCAGCCTCTTAAGAGCTTAGATCAGGAGTGCGGAAGTAGATTCTGATGCTGGCCATAGCTCGAACTTGGCCACCCTCCACAGACCACTCGGGTCTGTGGGCGGAGTTGTCCACCTGTCAGTCACCGGATGTCACATGACACCAGGTGATTCAAAATTCAAGATGGCTGAAAAGGGCTGAAAAGGGAGATTCTTTGTTTGCATCCCCTGCTGGAGTGCAAGTCACATCTGCAAAGGAGAATCCTTTGCATCCCTGGCTTGAGTTCAAATAGGATGTGAGACTGAGGAAGGGTTGGCGTGGTTGGCCACAAATGGCCTGATGGACCAAGCCTCTGAGTCCCGGCAGACCTTATTTGGTTTGTGGCCTAGAGGTTCTCCACCACAGGTTTAAATTATCTCAAAAGGCTGCTTTTCAGTTATGCTAGTAAATGTGTTATATGACTGTTACTTAGGGGGATGGGATGCGGGTGGCGCTGTGGGTTAAACCACAGAGCCTAGGACTTGCCAATCAGAAGGTTGGTGGTTCGAATCCCTGTGACAGGGTGAGCTCCCGTTAGTCGGTCCCTGCTCCTGCCAACCTAGCAGTTTGAAAGCACGTCAAGTGCAAGTAGATAAATAGGTACCACTCCAGCAGATAGATAAATAGGTACCACTCCAGCGGAAAGGTAAACGGCGTTTCCGTGCGCTGCTCTGGTTCTCCCGAAGCAGCTTAGTCATGCTGGCTACATGACCCGGAAGCTGTATGCCGGCTCCCTCGGCCAATAAAGCGAGATGAGCGCCGCAACCCTAGAGTCGGTCACGACTGGACCTAATGGTCAGGGGTCCCTTTACCTTTACCTTTACTTAGGGGGAACTTCCTACTAGGCAGGGCCCTCTTCCCAAACTCACTGATATATGCCAATGACTGCATGAATCTAGTTCCTCCTTCTCCTCAAATGCGGACATGGCATCTTAGGAAATAATACAAAACATTTGTACCAAGGCATAAAAATAAAGAAAAATGAATTTGAATGTTAAACCTGTTCTATCATTTAAAAACAAGCTGTTGTGGTTCTGAGCAAGCTGCACACAGTTTGGGATACCAATTTTTAAAAATAATAATCAGCCCAAGAGTTCTCACCTGCAAGCCTGTTTAAAACAAACATAAAAAGGAATGAAGAAATTATGCCGTTCATGACTATAGTCAAAACTGCCACCTGCTGGTGATACAGTATAATGGCTGGGCCCTTTTCAGCAAATGAATATAGAAATGAAATGGGAAAAAAGCTAGGGTTAATTTTGGTTGTAACCGTTAAGATATTCAAAACAAAATTGAATTGTGGAGCAACTATCACAGCCTGAAATTATGAACTATTGTAAAGCACATTCTACACTCTGTGAAAGATTGGGCATCATCCAGCCAAAATGCCACACTTTCCAGGGCAATCCTAAGCAGAAGTCTGAGTTTGGTTGAGTGTGATTTGCCTTCCTAGTAGGAATGCTTAGGATTCCTGCACAAATTTCCAATGGAAGCACATCCTTAACATTTACCCCAATGGAAATCAGTATGATGTTAGTTAGTGGTAATTAACATCAAGCACTAGGCTTTCACATAAAATCACTCCGGTCCAATTTAACTTTGTAATATACACCTCACCAGCCTCAGCTAATTTCCCCTGGGAGCTTATAAAGGAATGGTAGGAGTCTTTCCTTATACCTATTATAAGCACTTACTGCACATACCTAAGAACAATGACATTAATGCTAACTAGGAAAACACCTGCATGAAAGATTAATTCACATGCATTTAGCTTAAGGCTTACTTTCACTTAGTCCATTCAACATGTGCTAATTTTAAGTCCTCTCTGAAACAGGAACAGCCCAACAGCTTGGTGAATCGGTTGCCAAAGAGATGTGTCAGCCTTTGATCTTGTTTCATAGAGAGAGCAAACCAGGCAGGAGGCCAACCTAGCTCAGATATCCGTCTCCAATGGCCTTTAAGTCCTCATCTCCCAAGCGTAAGGCAGACACAAATGAGGAACTTTTAAGTTCTGCCTGCGGAGCTGTGTGCTGTTACAAGTCAGCCTCAGCCCTCTGAAGGTTCCTTCAGCCTTGCTGAAGACACATCTCTGCTGACTTTTAGAAGACTGCGAATTGTCACAAAACACACACGCAGAGTTGAAGAGACAAACAGGTTCATGACACTTACCTGCTTTACACTATGTGTAATAAACCACACCATAAAGATTCTGGAACTCACTTGGACCCCGGTCACAAGCATAGAAGTGTGCACTACTCCTTAAAAAGAGAAACAGGTCACCTTTGTCTCACAGGGCAGGATTTTGTTTAGTTAACTGAGAAACTGAAACCATGACTCACCAAATGCACAGTGGATTATCTGTAAATTTAAAGAGAGAGAGATGGGGAGGATGAACAACTGAGTATTTCAAAAGCAAAACCATAACTGGTCTATTCTCATCATAGTTATGTTAGAAATAAAATACAGAAATGGAACTTCTAGGCTGGGATAGAATTTAACATGGAAAATGCAAACTATAGAAGACTCACAGCAGTCATGGAGGAATGAGCACCAGGAGATGACTCTACTGGCAGGTGGGCACATGACAGCATGGAGAATACCACCACCCTGTTGCAAAACTAGGCACTTCATAAACAGCAAAACAATAAAAATATTTTTTAAAAAAGTTGCACATATAGGGGCAGGAGAGGCAAAACATCTGGCAACTGTTTCAACCACTCCACTGGAAAGCATAAGGCTTGGAATACAATGAGCACCTAAGTGCTAATAGCATAACCCACTTAGAGGTTTCCTTATAATTAAGCAACATATGCACTTTGTTAAATAAATAAGCATTTTTTTTACTAGAATTGTTAGCTGCACTATTTGGGTTGTACAATGTTCTGCTATTTATCTCAATATATTTGTATGACCGCAAACTGGCTGCTGTTAGGTGTATAGTCATGCATCCCTTGACCAGCCATGGCGCTAGAACCCAGAAGCCAAACAGCTCACTACATTTGCAATGTTAAAGGGGATCGTAACTCAATTTCAATTTTTGATTGCTGCCTTAAGTTGCTTAAATTGGGTTGTATATGCAATACAAGTCATATTCTCAATAGAGCCACTGAAATTAATGGTCTGGAAGTTAGTGCAGCTGTTTTAAAGCAGGGGTTATGTGAGATCTAAATGGATCCCCAGCCAGTAATCTGGCTGCCGCATTTTGGACCAGTTGAAGCTTCTTCTTCAAGGGCAGCCCCACACAGAGGATATTACAATATTAGGTAAAGGGACCCCTGACCATTAGGTCCAGTCGCGCACGACTCTGGGGTTGTGGCACTCATCTCGCTTTACTGGCCAAGGGAACCGGTGCACAGCTTCCGGGTCATGTGGCCAGCATGACTAAGCCGCTTCTGGTGAACCAGAGCACTGCACGGAAACGCTGTTTACCTTCCTGCTGGAAGGTACCTATTTATCTACTTGCACTTTGACATGCTTTTGAACTGCTAGGTTGGCAGGAGCAGGGACCAAAAAACAGGAGCTCACTCCGTCGTGGGGATTCGAACCACCGCCACATCTGGCAAACCAGCCAGAGGTGGGAAAAAGCACCCCAAGCCACTAAGGCCACCTGATCCTCTAGTGACAGTATGGAATCCAGAAGCACCTCCAAACTGCAGACCTGCTCTTTCCAAGGAAGTTCAACCCTGTCCAGGGCAGACCATCTTCCTACCTCCTGCCTATGAAGACTTTAGACCAGGCTTCCTCAACCTCGGCCCTCCAGATGTTTTGAGACTACAATTCCCATCACCACTGATCCTGCTAGCTAGGGATCATGGGAGTTGTAGGCCAAAAATATCTGGAGGGCCGAGGTTGAGGAAGTCTGTCTGAGGAAACCTCTTCCTTTTCGGGATTCAGCTTCTGTTTGTTGGCCCACATCTAAGCCATCACTGCCTCCAAGCCCCTGTCTAACACCTCAACTCTCACCTCTCCTGCTTCAGATGGAAAAGAGATAGAGCTGGATATCATCTGCATATGGATGACACTTCACCTGAAATCTCCTGATGACAGCTCGCAGGGGCTTCCTATAGATGTTAAATAGCATGGGGAACAAAATGGAACCCTGTGGGACTATTTCAGTATGTATGTATGTATGTATGTATGTATGTATGTATGTATTTATTTGTTTATTTATTTATTTTGGTGTCCTATTTTGGAAATAGGATTTCCAAATGAGGAAGTGAGATTTTAAAAAATAAAATAAAAATTCTATGGTTTCAAAAACACAAGAGAGTGTCTCTGAAAATAATGGTACAACTAAATAAACATTGTACATGGGACTAACAGTGAATGGCTGGTGGGCCACATCTGGGTCTATGAGGTTTCCTAAAAAAATTAGGAGGGCTGGAGCAAGTCTGAGATCAAATGCATGCAAGCTGTATGACATACATTGCCTGTACTGTACAATGTTGCACACCTGAGAAAGAAAACTGGTTCTGGCCGGTGGGGCAGATTCTTATGTCCCCCCCCCCCACACACACACACACACAGTGGGCCATGTTTGACAGGTGGGTAGCACCACTCACTTGCCGATCATTCATCACAATAATATAAAGTGGCTCCTTCTGTCCTGCACAGTTTGAAATCAATCCATGCAGGCAAAACAACTGTGTGCAGTGCTTTCCAACCGCCAACGATCAGCTGATAGTAGACACTTTGGAAGTGCTGTGCATGGGGCTTTGCAGGCAGTGCCAATCAGTGGTGCCTGCAAAGCCCCGCTTTAACTGCCCCACACCTGATGCCATATATAATGTCAGGAGAAGTGCAGATGGATGTAGCTACCCACCCCTATTGGAGACAAATGCCATTGTGTGGTGCACTTTAATTCCCTCCCTCTCAGCTAGCTGATGAACACAGCATTGGGCCTGTAAAGCATATTCATGCCCAGGATCATACTATGGGACAGAATCACAGCATGGGGAGGCAACTCCAACACCACCTTGGGAACTCATGGAGCTGAAGTCGCACACAAAGCATAGGCAACAGATATAGAAAAACAGCAGGGGTTCCATGAATAACTTGCAGCGAACTATATGGAAAAGAGGGTGAGAAACTTAAAATTCAATTTCAAATCAGTGGGAAACTCAAAAAACTGGTAATTTACAAAAAGCCCAAGTTAAAGTGCCTTTCTTCCAAATTCTGAATAGTTTGCAAGCTATTTCACAAAGCGCTTATCGTCACTCTAAATTATTTAGACATCTATTATGTTTAAATGATGTTTAGCAAATCTATGCTAGCTTTGTGTCAAGAATAAATCTGTATGACCTGGTTCATACTAGCTGGCAGTCAACCAACCACATTGACTGCCATCAGAGCATGTTTTAATATCTTAAAACTGTAAGCCATGTTGGATGTTGTGGCAAAAAAGTGGTGTCAGGGTGTGTGTGTATGAAATAAATGAATAATAAAGTTGCATAATGATGACAGCTCAGATAAAGGATCACCGCAACCACACAAATCATACTCCATGAGCTACAAATACAGCCTCCATGAGGAGGCACCCATTGATACAAACAGCACCTCCATACAGGCCTAGAGTCAGCATGTCACGTGGACTGGTAGCTGCCAGGATAGGGGCTGGTCCCATCTCCATGTATGGAGCTTCTGACCTCAAACTCAGCAGTCCAGAGACAGTTAATTTAGGCTGCCTAATTTATGAGAACCATTCCCTCTGGCTGAAGGTATGGGAACTTCTGTTAGCTTGACAACAGACTAAACTTCTTTGAGTCCGTTAATGTTTCGTTAAAAGTATTTTCCCAGACCACCACTGTCCCATTTTTAAAAAATGTATTGCTTAAAAAACTTACCTCAAGCAAAGCAAAAGTCTGGAAAAATTTAAGTGTCTTTTGAATGTTTTTGTATAAGCCTTTGTGTGTTCCTTTTTCCATGTAAAACCGCACCATGGCAATAGCCAAAACCAGCCACCTAGAAAGAGAAGAAGCAGTATTCTTAATGGAATAATGAATTCGTGCAGTTAACTTATTTCTTACCAGACCTCCTACCAAGCAGCACTACTTTCCAGTCAGGCCTTTGAAGCAGGAGTCCAGCACCCCATTCCAAAGCATGAGCAGAATGGCCTCCCAAACTTTTTGGCTTATGGCATTTTGAAGTAAATGACATAAAATATGTTGCCATCTAAACAGCAGCTCCCCTATAAGTCCACTAAGTTCAGAGCGTAAATTACCTCACTGCACCCTTGACACAAAATCTCATCTACCTCAGCTGACATTTACCACATTTAATAGAACTGCTACAATTACCAAAGTATCCTTACAGATACTTAGGCTCACCCGCATAGTTTGTGGTAGGATTAGAACCCCAATGTGCCTCAGAAAAATGGGGGGGAGGGGCGTGGATTCAAGAACTCTGTTCAGCAAAATTCTTTCTTTCTATACTGTATTTGCACTAGTATGTCATCACACTGTTTTTATTCGCTGTTTCCCAAGGATCGAAAGTAGAGGCAGGGGAAGAAGGAGCAGGCAGGAAGAAAAAGGAGTGGACTCATATCTGTGGTAAATGGTTTGATGCAGGGGTGAAGAGAATGCCTTGTGGGCAAAGAGTGTCTCGGTGTGTGACAGTTTTAGACCTCTGGTCACTGGGAGAAGAGAAAAGAGGAATTGGAGCAGGGGCAGGTAGAACAGTGGAGGTAAACGCGGCATTTGGAGGAATGTAGGATAATATGAGAGGTAGGGGAGGGAGGTGTGAGAGAAGAGAGTTTTAAGGCTTTGGTGATGGGGGGAAGAAAACTGGAGACACAAAATTGGAGAGGGGGCAGATGGAAGTGAATTGGATTAAAAGGGACATGTGCAATGCTGTTAGGAGTGAAAGGGGGCACTGGAAAAAAATAAAGGGGACTATTTCAATGTCACTTCCTTTTTGCTGTACTTCCGTTCCTCAGTTGCCTCACATGAGGGAGATAAAGGATTAAGAACCCTCAAATATCCCATAGTACTTTCATACCCAATACCATGTGTTGTCCAACATGAAGTTCCAGATTCAATGCAGGAATTATTACCAAGTAAACACCTGTATATGTACAGCATCCATCAACTGAACTGCACTTTCTCTACCTCTTGCTCTTAAGATTGTATTCATCTGAAAGATACAGTAACATAACGGTGGGTGCGTGTGCAAAGGAGACTGTATAATGGAAAAGAGGAAGAGGCATGGAAATAGCGGGGGGGGGGGTCTGTGGGCAAGAGGGAGGGAGTTGAGAAAAGGGAGGATGGAGAAAAAAGAAAGTAAAGGTGAAAATGGGGGGGGATGCAAAGGTGGCTGCAAAAAGGAGGGAGCAGGAAGCATGAAAAGGGAGGCAGAGATGAAAGCAGGGGTACAAAAGGGGCTGCAGAATAGGAGGGAACAGTGGCTTTATAATTGGACAGAAGATGAAAAGGGTGTTTAGTTGTTGCAATGTGTCATAGGAGGAAAATGTAAGAGGTTACCATGGAGGGCGTTTGTGCACAAAGGAAGGCTGCAGAAAGGGAGATCAGACATAGAGCTCACTGGACACACTCTCTTAGCCTCACCCAGTGCTATTTTTCTCGAAAAAAGAGGTGCCAGAACTCACCATGAACACCATGAACACCTCCCTCATTCTCTTAGAATGGCAATGGTGCCCACCTGAGGGGTGCCGGAACTGAGTTCCTGTGAGTTCCTCCTGGAAAAAAGCCCTGGGCTCACCTATCTCACAGGTTTGTTGGATAATTATATGTTGCACTACTGAATGAAAGGTGGGATATAAATGTAATAATATATATTTTAATTAGAAATTCCTTCCATAGCTGATATAAGACCCCTTAGGTGTTCAAAGGAATGTGTGAGTGCTCAGACATGTAGGAGGTTGTACTGGGTCTGCGCTGGACATCTATGTGCATACCAGCCCTGGCCACACCTCTCCTGACCTGTGCTTTGTTGAATATGGTTAGAACCCACCCTTGAATGGGGAAGCCTGAATATGCAGAATTCCTGATCCCAATGAGGATTCTAAGCACCTTCAACCCAAAACATTTGAAATCCCCCTTTAGACCTTCTCATGCTGAAAGCAGAGCTAGAACATGTGTGGACATTGAGGGGTGAGGCTTGTGAATATAACTCCCCTTCCTTTAGACCTACACGTGTTCATCTGGACACCCAAAAAGTGCTATCGTATTTGCCGCCATTTAAAAAAAGAATTCATTCCACATGTAGGTTTCCTAGTGAAACATCTAGAAACCATGGTCTCAACCCCAGTCCAAAGTCCAACCAGGGCTTTTTACTCTAGTTCTGGAATACAAGATGTTGAGGCCAGGGTTTGCTCAAATTCCCATGGCCAATCCAACACAAAGAGCCACTCTTCCAATTCAACTTTCCTATGATAAGCGTGCAATAGGATTTCAAGATCCATCCTGCTAAGGCAGCTGTTCTTTATCAGGACTGTGGTGTGATTTCAGAAGGTCCATGATCAAAACAAAATGCAAATACAAGACACCTTGTTCTACAATGATGAATGTCTATGGCACTTCTATACCAACTACCCTGGTTTCTGTAGCTCCTGTAGTTCCTCTTCAGGCTGAAATTTCACATACACAGCCCTCTTGGTCTTGTGATATGCATGTGGGAGGCGCTTCTGAGAATGCTGTTACTTACTAGCTGACATAGCACAGATGGACCAGCTCCTACAGACACTGAAGATGTGCCAGGCGAAAGGCACCAGCATGTTCCCCTAGTCCTCCTGGTTACAAAAGAATGAAAGAAGAGCCCCAACCAGAGAGACTCATCCAGCATTCTGGTCTCACAGTGGACAATCAGATGCCTACAGGAAGCCAAGAAGCAGGACATGAGCGCAAGAGCCCTCTCCCACTTGTGACCCTTGGCAACTGGTTTTCAGAGGCATACTACCTTGGATACTGACGTTGGTCCTTAGCCATCATGACTAGCTGTTAGTGATAGCCTTATCACTCATGAATTTGTCTAATCCCTTTTAAAGCCACCTAAGTTGGTGGCCATCACTACACCCTCAGTCAGTGAATTCCATAGTTTAACTAGGTATTTTACTTCCTTTTGTCTATCCTGAATATTCCAATATTCGGATTCACTGGATGACCCAATGGGAAAGTGAGAGAAAAACTATGGCTATTTTACCCCATACCATGCATAATTTTAAACACCTCTATCAAGCCTTTCATTCACTCACTATTTCCCCCTTAAACTTAAAAAGCCCCAAAGGTCATAACCTTTCTTCATTGATCATTTTGGTTACCCTTTTCCGTACCTTCCCCAGTTCAACTCTATTGTTTCTAAGGTGCAGGGATTAGAACTGCATTAAGTATTTCATGTGTAGTTGCATCACAGATTTATATAACACTATTATGTTATTGGTAGTTTCCTACTGCCCTATCAATTGCTTTCCTAATGATCTGCAACACAGAATTCACCTTATTCACAGCTGCAAAGGGCTGACATTTTCATCATACTATTTGCTAAGAACCCACCACCCCAAGTTCTCTTTTCTGGTGGCCAGTCACCACCAGTTTAGAATCCATTATGATGTGAAGTACGGATTTGTTTATTTTTGTCCCTATGTGCATCACTTTACATTTGCTTACATTAAGCCACATTTGCAATTTTAATGCCTATTCACTCAGATCCTTTGAAACTCCTCACGATACACACATACTGAAAAACCACACTTTCATTAATTTCATGCTACAGTTCCTACAGTATATGAAGAGCACTTTCAAGTAGGAAAAAAATGCACACTGTGAACCCCTGTGTTGGTAAGTCTCATGCAAGACACCGTTACTTTAGCCTATGCACGGCTTGTGGAAGTGCCAGACCAGACGTGCATTTGTTATTCCACTTATTTATATCCCGCTTTTCCTTCCTAGGAGATCACCCTTCCCATTTTATGGCCGCAACAACCTTGTGAGGCAGGTTAGGTTAGACTGAGGGACAGGGACTCAGGGCCGCCCAGTGCGCTGGCTGCTTCGTGGTTGAACCTCGCTCTCCAAGGTCCCAATCCTTAACCCCTATACCACAACGGTGTTAATGTATATCTTTACATTTAACAGGGCGGGGTGGGGTGGGGGTTGCAACAGAATCCTTAGTGCAGCAGCCACGTCCAGTTGGCTCGGGAAGAAGCTGCCCATAGAACAGGAGAGCTTTGCCGCCTCTCTGCTCTTTGCTTTGAGTCCACGTCGAAAGCTGGGTGGCACACTTCAAGGTGGCACACGGCTCTTCTGTTTCGGAGGGTGGCTGAAAGCTTGGCTTGTGGCGTAACCCGCAATCTGTCCCCGCTCAGCTTCTGGCACGGCAGGCAGGTGTTCTCCGGAGGGCAGCAGTCTGCGCTCCTGCGGGAGTGGGAGGGGAGCGCGGCTCGGCAGGGGAAGCAAGCGGCCGCCAGTGGCCGAGCGGGGATGCGCCTTGCGCGGCGGCCGCCGTAAATTATGCCGAGGGAAGCAGTCTGCCCCACGCAGCCGCCGCCGCCCCAGTGCACCCCCGCCCGGCATTCCGGGCTGGGGCTATACTTAACCTCTGCGGCGGGTTAGAGGCATGACGTGCTCGCCTCGCTGGAAGGCTGCACCGTATTAGGAAATGCAGGCAAGCCAGAGCTTCGCCCCCCGCGGCCGCCGCCCTTCTGTGCCGCCCGCCGCCCCCCTGGTCTGAGGGCGCCCCGGCTGCCCCTCTCTCTTCCCCGGGCGAGCGGGCGAGAGAGCGGCCGGCGACACAGCCGCAGCCCCCCCCCCCCCCCGCCGCTCGACCAGCCCCGCCGGGCGCGCGCTCTCCCTCACTCACCCCGCCGTCATGGTGATGTTGTAGAAGATGAGCCAGGCGGTGGTGACGGAGCCGCGGCGCCGAGGGGCGGCCGCCTTGCCGCTCTCCTTCTCCTCCAGCGAGCCGTTGCCGGCTCCGCCGTCCTCTTCGCTGGACGCCATGCTTTCCCTCCCCGGAGGCCAGGCGGAGACAGACGGACACACGTGGGGGGCGGCCGGAGGAGGCGGAGGCGAGGCGGAGGCGGAGTCGGGCGCGCAGGCAGGCAGGCAGCTGGCTCTGGCGCTCGCCCCATCCGTCTTCGCTGAGCCCGGCGGCAGCTGCTGCTTGGACAGCTGCTCGGAGGCTTCGCCCGGCCCCCTCCCGGCCGCGCAGGGGCTCCGGAGGATACCAGAGACCCGGCCGCCTCTGTGCGCCAGGATGACGAGACTCGCCTCTCAAGCTGGGACTCGTCCGCACCCTTCCCGCGCCACGTTGCTCTTTCACTCGAACAGGACCATCCTCTTGGATCATCTTCCTTGACAAGTGTGGTGGAAATATGCATTTATTTTATTTTTAATTATTTTTTAAAATAAAACACATTGTTGCACGCCCAGCGTTTGGCTTCCTTGCAGTGAGGGACAGTAGACTGTGTTGTCTTAAGGGTATATGGTTTATTTACACATGTATACAACTTGCGATGGTTCACAGCATTAACATCCCAGAAGGTCTTGCTTCTCCCATAGTCACAGCTTTGGATTCAAGCAGAAATCAGGCATGGATCTCACGATCTGGTTTCTGCCTGTCTATAGCCCAGCTTTCTCACTGAACTCAACTCTGGCTTTTGTCCTTCTCACTACCAGCCACCCATCGGCCACCCAGTAGAAAGCAACTTCCTTTCTTATACTAAGGACCACTACTTAGGGTGATTAACTCACCAAGAAACTTGCCTGGCTCCTTCAACAATGGAATCTCCCAAACACACAATATTTATAAATTACTAACCCATATGAAATATCAAGGTTTTTCACATGCATATGGTTGGCCACTGTGAGAATGCAACATATAGGACAGGCCTTTGGTCGGACCAGCAGGACCCTTCTTTTGTTCCTAATGCAATGGTTGCCAAACCATTTCCCCCCATGGACCTCTTGAAAATTGCTTGATGGTCTTGGCAGACCACTCACTGGTTCTTCTGCAATTGTAATGTGCTGGGCTAGGTGCTGTATGATTTTTAACTGTATTTTTGTTGCTTCTTCTATTTCTTACATTTTATTGTCTTAGGTTTAGATTAGAATTCAAATTGTAATACAATAAAATGCAATATGAGAAATAAAAAAGGAATACAAATCCATTTATAAATTAATATAATATCAGCATGCTGCAGACCACCTGAATTAAGATAAGGGAACACAGCTGGGGAATACATGTGCACCCAGAGAGACTGAACATGTGTCAAATATTCTTTTTTAATGTGCAAAGCAATTCTAATATAAAACAGATTCATGAATTTTTGTTTCTGGCTCATCCTAAAGTTTCTTTCCTATAGTATTTCCAGGAGTGAACATTAGGACATCCTAGCTGAAAAATGAAATTGGCACTCTTCTGTCTCATTGAACATGTGTTTCTGCCCTTAAGCTTAGGCCCAATAAAAAGGGCAGACAGCAAATCATTCAGCACACACCTTAATTATGAGAGTATAGGATCCCTAACTACGCCAAAGCCTGAAGAGTGAGTGTGACAATTTGCCACAGTACCCACTGCTAAAGTAAAGAGAAAGAGGGAGGAGAAGGATATACCTGTCCTGAGTATGCTGAACCCAAGTCAGCTGTGACCTCCATGTGAGAGTTATGTCCTCCCTCTCAATATCCTATAACAGCAAGGCTACAGTGTCTCTCACCCGTTCCTTGGTCCATGATCCAGCAGCACTGTGGGCAACAATGTAAGCTGCTGTCTGGCCATATCCCCGAGGCTCAGGCATGCTGGACAGCTCCCAGAAATGTCAGGTGCTGCAGCTTTCGATCTGCTGGCCACTAGCTTGTGCCAGGGACGGGGGGGTGGAGTTTCCATGCTTCCTTCTTGCCTAGCCCAGCCAGAGTTTGCTTTGCCCAATAGTGGAATATCACATCATAGCCCATTTTCTTTGCGAGTGGTGGCTGTCCCTGATGTCATAGTTTCTCCTGATTGTTGAGAGACAGCGTGTGCATACAGGTTTGCTATGCATTGACTCGGCTCCCACTTGCCTCGTCCAGCCTCCGCATCCCCACCTGGCAGACCAGGCATCCTTCGACACCTAGAACCCAGGAGACCTCATTGGAGGGGGACGCAAGCGGCTTTCCTAAGCGCGCCTGAAGGGCCTTTTACTCCATTGACACATCCACACAACGCTGTCTGACAATCAGAAGCAGGGTTGAGAAACTTGGGGCGGGGGAGAGATAAAAACGACCGCTGTTTCCCAGGCGCTTCCCGTCGGGAAGCCTCGCCGCGCCCGCCTCGCCATCAGGCAAGTGCGGTGGACACCTCTTTTTCTCCGCCGCTCCCCGTCATGCACCGCGCGCCCGGAAGCGTCCGCGACTAAGGAGAACCAAGCGGACAGAGGGAGCGCGAGGAAGAGGAGGAGGGGGAGTGGGGGGCGGAGCCTAAGCCGCCGCGGGGCCTCGCTCCGTCAGTCGCTGCGCTGAGGCGTCTGTGGCTGTTTGTTGTTTTCCGCCCAGGAGGGGCGGCAGGGAAGCTCGCCTCGCTCAGCCGCCGCCGCCGGTCTCCCCCCGCGCCGCCCTGGGAAGATGCCGCTCTTCACCAGCAACCCCTTCGACCAGGATGTGGGTGAGTCAGGAAGGAGGCCCGGGCAGTCAGTCTGGGCCCGACCCACAGATTCCCCCTCGCCCTCCTGCCCCATCGCCAGCCCTTCCTTCCCTCCTCCGTCCTGGGTGGACCCCCTCCCCATCTCCCCTCGGGGCTCGACCCGCCTCCCACCTGCCTTTCTTCTCCCTGCACGAGGGTCCCGCCTCGCCTTTGTCAAGTTCCCTTTCCCATATGTCAGGCGGGGTGGGGCTTAGCTCTTGAAGGGCGCGTCATGTGTCTTTCCATCGCCTTTATTTCCATCTTTTAAAGCTGTTAGGAGCTAAGAGAGGACAGGGGGTCTCTTCCCCACCCCACCACGCCACACTTCTTTATTTTCCAGGTGTTTTTTTTTAATTAATGTTAAAATCCGCCCCAGAGCTCAGGAAATGTGTAGGTTGGTTCTCTTTTTATCGCTGCAGCAAATCTTAGGAGGTAGCTTAAGTTGACAGAGTGTGACTTGCCCAAAGATAAGTACATTCACAAGTTATGTGTTCTTTCTTTACATAAATTGGTTACACTTGGTAGCTCTCAGCTCTTTCTATCTCCCACTAAAATAATTCCTCATTGAGTGCCTATCAAGTAACTTTTTGTTGTTGTTCCTGTTATTACAGGAATTCTGCTTCAGAATTCCTGTAATAAGACAGATGTGATTTTTAGATAGGCTGCATACACATCATACATTTAAAGCCCTGAGGCCCTCCTGGGAGAGGGGAGAATCCTGGGAACTGCAATTTTCTTCATTCACAGGTGCAGTTCTACATTCTCAACAAACTATGGTTCCCAAGGTCCGCCAAAGGGGAAGTAATGGGCTTTAACTGTGTGCAGCTTCCAGTTCTAGTGGTTTGCCTGGCGGTATTTGCTCTTGTAAACTGTTTTGTAGAAGGTCTTGTGGGTTATAAAATCCTTACCACCTGATTAAAATTACTTGTCATGGATAGGGTTGGCTATGCACCTGGAAGTTACAGCCATCTGTGACCTACCAGTGTGTATACTGTATATATATGGCCAGCTCCCATTCCCACATACACAGGATCATTGTATATTATGGTCTGTATGGTACATTCATAATCTTTCCTACAGTGTCTTCATTGTAGGAATTGTTTAAAATGAGCCACATACTCTGAATTGTTACCCATTCATATTTGGCTTATCTCTAAAACATCTTTGCTTTTTGCTAAGAGAAAGGGGAACTAAAGATCAAAAGGCTTGGGATAGATAGGGTCAATCCTACACAGAACTTAACACTATTGACATTAATATGTTGGAAGCAGCTATATAATATATAGAGAGGTAGCAGCTTTTGCAGTCGTAGTTTGATGACAACAGAGCTTTAGCAAGATTGTTGTCAGTTGTAAGTTGGAATTCATTCAGCTCATGACTGGCTGACTTCATTATTTATGTAGAGTCATCAGTGATTCATAAAAACATGTGGATATTTGTCACAAGGCCACACCTGTTAATGTGGGATAGTCTGAGGGGAGCTGAAACAAAGTATGAATGCAAAATGCAGCTTTTGTATTATGTCTTTAGATGCAGAAATCCTGGGGAAACGGTTGTTTCAGAAGAGACTGAATGTCCAGCAAATAAGAACTTCCTTGTTCTGTCACACCAAAGAGGGGCCACTGGATAGCTGAGCACACAGTCTTATTCAGATGTTATTTTTGTATCAAGATTTCCCTGGGGAAAGATTGGGAACAGACAAGTTCATATAGTAACTTTCCTGCCTGTCCTGCACTTGCCTCCCACAGGGGAAGATTAATGTGCCAGCATCAGGGGAGCTCCTGTGTTAAAAGAACTGGAATTTTAAGGTTCAAATGTTTGTTTCTCCCACAGTACAGAGAAGCAGGGAGAGGGAGTGAATATGTTTGCACAAGCCTTGAGACCTTCTAGTTTCACAATATGTGTCAAAGGGATGTCCAGATAGGCCCAAGAAGTGGTCAACCAGATGCTGCTGTGAACCTCAGAAATGAGGTGTGATGGATGTAATGGCTGATTCATCATGGATTGCAATGAAGGATTGTGTACTACCATAAAATGCATTGGATTTGTTTAGTGTTTCTGGTGTAGCTCACTAATGAAGTTGTCCAGCACTCTAGTAATGTTTGAATTGAAGATAGAATAAACTGATGACATGTAAAAACATAATGTTTGTTTTTATCAGAGCTTACACGATGCTTCATTGAATTCCTTCTCTCCCTCTGTCCCACACTGTGTAGTGCTGTATGGATGAACTGCAGTGTCCAAGTAAAGCACTGGGCCTACAAGCTTTCATCCATATCACTTTTCAGAGATTTGTTTCCCTTTCAGATAATGTTTGCTTGTTCTGTTACACATGCTAGAAAACACAGTTTATGATAAAGTCTAGTAAGTTTCTAAAACAAGCCAGCTTCAAACCATTAGTTGCAAAGGTGACTTATGTAATTAACCTGTCAGCATTCCTTGTTTAAACAACGTGACAAGCCAACATTCTTTGAAAAGGATACTTCATTTCCACCATAGTTTTTAACATTACTTTGCGAGCACAGTCACTGAACTCAAAAAGCTAACTACAGCACTGTCAAAACTTGGGTTGCAGCTGAATACACACACATTTGTGTGTGTTCTAGTAAACATGGTGGACCTTACTTTTGAGTAAACATTCATAGTAAAAGGCTGCATCTTTCATTAATAGTAAGTATTTAATTTTGTTTGGGAAGCAACACTGCAGATTGTATTCCTGAGAATGAATTCCATGGAGGAGCTAGAAGAGAAGTCATGTAGCTTCAATATGACTATCTTTTTCTTTCTTCAACTGAAATAGCATTGTGGTGGTGGCCGTGCGGTAGCCATTGCTTTCTTACCAGAGAAAGTTGCTGTTTGCGAACTGGGCTAAACCAGGAAATCTGATCAGTGAAAAAAATAGTTGTTTAGGTTAGAAGAGGGCAGAAAGTAGATCAGGATATGCAATAGATTGGCAAGGATTCCTTACTTGGTTAATTGCAACAACAAAATGTCTTTTCCACCTATATTAGGCTGCTTTAATAAAGAAAGTTGACTGGGATTGGGGTTTCATATGAAAGGACTGGGAGTTCAGTTCTGGTAGTGAAAATAAAGTTCAAAGCCCAAAAGGTATTCGGAAATGCACCCTGTTATTTAATTATCACTGTATATATTTTGCATGTGGCACTGGTAGATCCTTGTGTGGAAGTAAAACAAACAAAGTAGATCCAACAGGCCCGAAGTCTTGCCAGCTCTAGTTTACATCACAAGCCTGTGGGCAGAGTTTGATCCTTTTAAATGTAATTATTTTAATTAAATAAAATAAAGCCACAAATTAATTTAGTGCTGCTTTGAATAATGTGTTGGTGTTACCATAGTATACAGCATTTATTATTTTTTAAATTACTAATACCAGGGATTATAGAAATAATGCAGTGTTAGATATTTTTAGTTATACCACCATTGGGCTTCTGGCCTTTTTTGGTGTTCAAGCACTTCAGGCCTGCGATAGCAGTCAAATGCTATTAAACCCACAAGGCTCACATGCCTTATTCCTGGGTCCTTGAATGCTATCTTACATTTTTAAAAAATGTATAGGTTTTAACTTGCAGTTAGAATACTTAAGGTGGCTTTTTATTGCAAGGATTTATTTTGTTACAGGTTTGTTCATTGTGGACAGCTGGTGCTTGACCTAATTACTGTTGGGTATGTATTAGTGTTGGTAGACAGGACAGTGCTTTGTTCTTCCTCTCCTACTAGAGGAGTGAGCCAGTCTGGGCTGATAGCAGTATTAGCATCTTGCAGGTTTACTATAGTCTGGAAACTTTCAAAGGCAGATATGCTGTTTTCTGTCATTAGTCCTGGTTGAGGGAGATAAGCATTTTTGTTTAGTATTTACTTTAACTTAAATGGCGATAATGTCTGCCTTTGGGCAAGCCATGATGATATTTAGATGCAAAAGCTGTATTAGATATTAAAGTTATCGAAGACCCTAGCACATAGTACAAAACGGTTTAGTTTAATAATTAATGTACTAATAATTATTTATTTAAAATATTTTTAACTTTGTTGTGTGTGAAATATTATATTGAAAGATTAAGCAAAAGAATCTTGTGAAAGATACACGAGAATGAAAGCATGTGCCCAACTGCCATAGTGCTGAATTGCTGGTTTCCTGGCAGAGCAGGATGTGCAGAACGGTCTCAGCTGCCTCAGCAGACTTTCAAGGGAAGCAACAGTAATGATAAGAAAGCAGTCTAATTCAACCCAGCCCCCGCCAAGACCCCACATGTCTCTTGTGCCTAGAATACTGTTCAGTCTGCTCTATATCTTGGAAATAAGGCAGGCTACAAACTGAAATACATTCTTCAGATTATCAGTCTTGGAAGTTCTAACAGTTTTCTGACTTGTCTTCCCAGATTTTTTTTGGTGGGGTGGATGGGGGTGTAGTTTAATTTTTAGTAGAGATGTAGCTTCATCTGGCTGTGTGCTAGTAGGAGGGAATTGGTTTGGAAAGGAATATATTATGTGTGTGCATAGCTGTCAACCAGAGGTTTCTTGAAGAATCAGAGCCATATAAGACTGTGTCCAAGATTGTTTGGAAAGCATTCTAGCCAGCTGACATTACAAAAAAATAAATCTGTCAATGAATTCATAAAAATAGTCTTGCTCATTGCAGAAGCAGCACTAACATTATACTGATGCCAGATCTTTGATTTCTTTGTAGAAAGACATGAAAATTTGAGTTTATTATGCAAATCAAACCTTTACATTAGCTATTATCACCTTAATTCTGTTTTTAATGCGTATTTAGGATTGTATATTGGGTATATAACAAACTTAGGTTTTACAACTTAACGCTACTCCAGGACATACAGCAAATGGTTTATTTTTGGTAGTTTCATTCCACTTGTAGCTATGTGGGATGCAATAGCATATGTATTGCAGAACACCTGAGGAATCTTTAAGGGCTTAAGTTCATTATGTACAGCCAAGTGTTGTGCCTTGGAGGAAAACTGTTTTCTCCCCCCCCCCCCAAGAACTGTATGTATTCAGAGGCTGAATTAGCAAACTGGCCAGCTAACGATAGCACGGGATTATCCAATCAGTTATAAAATGTTGAAACAGCTGGGAGTAGTGATACTACTGAATTTCAGAAACAGGAATGAAACCGTGAACTGAAGGTTTTGCTCACTGCTACTGCCTCTGGGACCAATTCCATTCCGCCATTGCAGGACTGATATGAAAGATGATTGATTTGTCATTCTCCTTCCCCTTTCTCCAAACATATCCTTAGGAAAGAGAACGACAGTATGGGGAACTCCTGGAAGTAGAGAGTTTCAAGCCTTGCCTGAGGCCTCCAATGCTGAGAGCTGCTCCCCATTGCTGTCCCTGCTTGTAAGGCAGTGATGGAGACCCTCTGGTCCACCAGATGTTGATGACCTCTTAATTCTCATAAGCCTGAAACAGAAATGGTGGGAGTCCCAACATCTGGAGGGCCACAGGTTCTTCAACTCTGTTGTAAAGGTTAGATCTGGAAAGAAGGAAGGGCTGGTAGCAGCAGAGGTATTACACAGTGGGTGGTGAGGTGGTAAAGCCCAATCTGAATTGGCCTGTTCTAACTTGTTTCAGATCTTCCTAGCCCCACCTTTGGGTCTGACTATAAGTCAGAGGAATGGTGTTTTTGAGCTACATTTCAAGGCAAAGTTCAAGCAAGTACATGATAGTGTAGGTGATTATTATTGGCTTGCAGGATCTACTGGAGCGGCTGCAGCAGAAATGTGTTGACTTGACAAACCAATGTGCTAATGTCTTGAGTAATGAGATGCCGCTATTGAACATGTTCACACCCTCAGAACTACAAGTGTGCTATGTTTTCTTCAGAGTTTCAACCTGAATTTCATACAATGCTACATTAGGGCTGCATCTAGGAATGTGTCAACATAATTCAGAGTAGGATGACCATATCAGTTTTGATGCATTTCTATTTAGAGTTGATACTGAAGTTTCACTTACTTGGTAAAGTTCACTCCAAACATTTTTGTGTCACTTAGAAAAAGCAACTAGTGAAATGAATACTGCTGAAGACTGGGGGCTCATCTTAGATATTTGTGATAAAGTTGGACAGTCACGAACTGGGTAAGTATACACTTCTTGTTTGAAACACTTCGTTATTTTATTTGGAAAAAGCAGAAATAAAACTAGATAAGATCAAACTGCATGACACCTGCTGGGAAAACTAGAAAACCAAATGTCTTAATGCCAAGTTATGTACACTGCATTCATAGCCCTAGAATTTTTGAAAGGCACTGGAAATTTGGAGAGTGCTTTCAGCAGAATTGCTTATGTGACTAATGCATAAAAGGTAAAGGTACCCCTGCCCGTATGGGCCAGTCGTGTCCGACTCTAGGGTTGTGCACCCATCTCACTTAAGAGGCCGGGGGCCAGCGCTGTCCAGAGACACTTCCGGGTCACGTGGCCAGCGTGACGAAGCTGCTCTGGCGAGCCGGCACCAGCGCAGCACACGGAAACACCGTTTACCTTCCCGCTATAAAGCGGTACCTATTTATCTACTTGCACTTGGGGGTGCTTTCGAACTGCTAGGTGGGCAGGAGCTGGGACCGAAAGACGGGAGCTCACCCCTCCGCGGGGATTCGAACCGCCGACCATGCGATCGGCAAGTCCTAGGCACTGAGGTTTTACCCACAGCGCCACCCGTGTCCCTAATGCATAGTATTTTCTAAAAAGTTTCGTTAGAGACTTTATGTTGTGTTTTGCAGTATTTGTGTAATGCACTGCTGAAATCAGTTTGATATTGAAAGCTTGTTTCATCACCTTTTTTTGGCAGAAATTAAGCTCCCTCTTCTTGAATCTTCTTTCTGAAATGATCAAGCAGTCTACCATCTAATTTTTCCTCAGAGTTATCTAAATACTGTCACCTGTTGAATAAAGTGTTTCTTTTAAAAATAATTTCTCATACCATTTAAAAGCACTTTAGAAAGAGAGCTTAGAGCACACACCTCATCTTAGCAGAACCATTTGGTTGGTTGATGTAATTTATCAACTCATTTTCCTCTCCCCTGTACCAATGTGTCATAGTATCGGCATGTGTAAGAGTGTAGTGCGCTTTACAACTTGGTTCTGAAACTTTTTTGCAGTTCTATATTGTAGGAAATTTTAAACAAAATGTTTAGGATGTAACTCAAACCCATCATTACTGACATGATTAAATTGTCCTAAATTAATTAATTCTAAGTCTAGTGTCTGCATTATTCAAAGAAACAAATGCTGAAAATGAAGATTGATTTGCCTAATTCCTCCTTTAAAATGCTGTGCTAGTGTCTCCCTATATGGAGTTTTAGTGAGAATATTACTTATGATCTGTCTAATTTCCCTTCAGCCAATAATTATCAACTTTTTCTTATCTACAAGTGTTCTGCGGACTTAGTGCACTTAAACTTGAGCAATTTGAATCAATCTGGGAGTTGGGGGAGAAGGACGGATGTTGATATGAGAATTATCCTTTAGCTTACAGATTGGACAGATGGCAAACAGATCCCTTCAAATCTTGTCACTCCATGAATCAACTTTGCCTTACAGCATGAGAGTTTATTTCATTTAATATATTATTAGGTTGCCTTTTAGGGTCAAACACAAGGCAGCTTCAAACATATAAATACAGCCATCTGAGACTCTGGTTGATAATTTGATAAACTCTTTAAAGATAAGGCCTTGAATGTTATATTATTTTTATAACTGAAGACTCAACAAGTTTGCTGACTGCAAGAAAATGAAATATGTGCTGCTTATGGAATAGAGCATATGTTTTGATTAAAGTATCACCATAAATGCTAGTTTTTAGTGCTACCTTAACAGATTGTGATTATAAACTGCTGGTCTAAGGCCCTAATAAACTGATTGATTCGGGTTATATTGATAAGTATTTTATGTTTTGTTGAAGTTTTCCCTATTTATTTGCATATGAGTTCATAAATGCAATTTATTCATTTTCCTCCTAATTATTTTGATAGAAAACTTGACAGCAGCTGCTTCTTGGAATAAGACAAGTTCACAGTTTTGTACAGAGTGAAGTGACCATGCTATGTCACAGCATTTTCTATAATTAGTAGTGTTAAGTATGAAGCAGTGGTTTGTAAAACAGACACCACCAAATATAGATTACTGAAAGCTGCAGTGTAACTTAAACTACAGCTTCCTTTATGTGGCTGGGTATCAGTGCTTTATGTTAAAATGAAATCATGAATTCACCCCCCAAAAAGCTGCAAACATTTTTTTAAAAAGTAATCTCTTAAAGATAGAAATCTAAATGTTAGCTGCTGTTTGTCACATTAGTCAATATTGTGTGAAACAGCTAAATTTCCTCACTGGAGTCTTTTGAAAAAGCAGATTCTATTATGTAGTGAAGATGGGCCACATTTACTCTCCTGTTTCTCGCTAAAACATGGCATGTATAATTGCAACTCCATACTTCAAGAAATACAGTATCTATTTCCTTCATATACAAAATATCTCTTGGTAGCAGTTAGTTACACTCTGACTGACAGTAATGCAGTCTGTTAGCTTCTGGTCTTCTACAGTGACCTGTGTCTTCTCATACTTTATCCGATGCTGAAACCTCTGTAAATAGGCTGCTGTCTGGGATGGCTAGAACATTGGCATTTGTACCTAAACTCTGAATCTTAAGTTTATTCATCCTTCTGTTTGAGTTGTTTGTCATTCAAGCCCTTTGCTGTAGATGTTGGGCCAGTAAACGACTGATCTCTTGCTATTTTTCAGTTAGGTGGTGCACTATGTGTGCTGAGAAACTCCAGATTCTAGCAAATCTTCTCAAGTTCTGCAGGGAGCTAACTTTGATACAGAATTGAACTGTTCATCTTGCCTAGAAAAAATTGAAGTATTTGTTATGGAAAGTCATGCTACAAAAATTCCCTGGACTAAGATGCCATAGGTGGATATACATAGGATAGAAGTACACCAATTTTGGCTTAGTGCATTGAACCAGTCATTATTTGTGGTCTCCAGCAACCAAGACTTGCTACTTGCCATTGCCTTTTTCACTGGATTATTCTTTCCTCAGTAAGCGGAAAAATTTCATTAAGAGAAATGAGTACTGTATTTTCTTTGCACAGGATTTTTGTTTTGTTGAGAAAGTAACATCAGAACCTTGCAAAAGCCCTTGAGAAAGGGGATCATTGCATTGAGGGTGTGCCATAGGGACTCTTGCCACTGGAAAACAGGCAAATTATGTTATGGAGTGCCTCAGTCATTTTCAAACACATTTACCTTAGCTGCTAGCTTGTAAGAGAGGGTTTTGCTACCTCCCAAGTAGCTGAATCAAAAGCTTGCTCTTACTTTCTTGTTGTGTGTGTCCATCCCTTTCATTGTAATGCATATTGTTGTTTATGCCAGTATATTTAAAAAACTGCTTATCTTATTTATCAGGCCTAAGGAC
Organism: Podarcis raffonei; assembly: GCF_027172205.1. Classification (NCBI taxonomy): domain Eukaryota; kingdom Metazoa; phylum Chordata; class Lepidosauria; order Squamata; family Lacertidae; genus Podarcis; species Podarcis raffonei. The sequence goes on along the minus strand of NC_070613.1, from coordinate 24,413,641 downwards.
TGTCTTCGGTCTATTATGAAGAGAGTGAACCACAAGGATCCCCATGTTGCTATGCAAGCGCTGACCGTACGTGGCCTTTGAAAAAAATAATTTTGCTTAATTTTCACGTTCTACTATAAAATACTTTAGTTCTAATCTCTCTCTCTCTCTCTCTCTCTCTAGCTTTTAGGAGCATGTGTCTCAAACTGCGGTAAAATATTTCATTTAGAAGTATGTTCAAGAGATTTTGCTAGTGAAGTAAGCAACGTGCTAAATAAGGTATTCTATTTTGAGTCTTTTAAATTTGGTTATGTCAAGTTAAATGATTCCTGAAGTAGGGTAAAATACATTTGGGCAATGGAGTCATATACATGTGGATGAAATGAGGGATAGCCTTGTTAGTCTGTTGTTACAAAAACAAGAAGCATTTTGTGGCCCTTCAATCCACAAAAGCTTGTGCCATAAATTTGTTAAGCCTTTAAGTTACCACAGGGCTCTTGCTTGTGGTTACCGCAGGGCTCTTGCTTGTGGTTTCCGAGATAAAGTTGTTAATCTATAACACTTCCTCTGCCTCAAGATAATCAGAAGATCCTTCTTTCTTTTGATTTAACTTCTTGTTGTCAAATGCTGGCCCAAACTAGTGTTAGGTGGGTTTGGGTGATTTCCCAGAGACAGAATATCATACTTGTCAGGACATCTCTCTTTCCTCTTGTCATCTGAATACAGTGCTTAGATGGCTGAGGATTAAGACTAAGAGGACTCTCAGATTTTAGGGAAGCTGGCCACACCTATGGCTTGGGAAATATGAGTCATTTTAGAGCTAGTTTGATCTGTAAATAAATGGGAAGCCTTTTGAACATCCCGAAAGCTGCTAACTTAAATATATATCCCAGTATTGATTTCACATGGTGGCTCTATTTATATTTTAAAGGCACACTTAATGATTTGAGGTGGGGGGTAGATTTTAAACTGGTTTGGGGTTGATATGAACAAACATAGCAAAACAATTTGTGCTTCTTTTTGAGGGTTATAGTAAACAGCACTGAAATCAGTGTGAAAAGTTAGTCATTATAAGTTACATCAAACTGGTTTCAGTGGGACCCAAGTGCGGTTAACATGGACTAGACCCAGTTTTGTTGCTATGACTCTGGAAATGGTTTTTTGCTAGTTGATTTTTTTGGGGGAGGGTTCAAATTTTATTACATTATTTTTCTACTTGTATTTCATTTGCCTCATTCAGTGGACATAGTCCAGAGTGGCTGCTTACAAATAAATGTATTTGTAAACTATATTAGCATTATCCTTTTTACAGGGTCATCCAAAAGTCTGTGAAAAATTGAAAGCACTCATGGTGGAATGGACAGACGAATTCAAGAATGATCCCCAGCTTAGTCTGATATCTGCAATGATAAAGAACCTTAAGGAACAGGGTGTTATGTTTCCAGTTATTGGTTCACAGGTAAAGTGCTAATTTGCAAAAACTGTGGTTAATGTGAGATGTAATACTAAGAAGGCCTACGAATTATCAGTCTGCTGTTTTGCTTCCTGAATATAGCTGTTGTTGATTCTTTCCCGTGTCACTATTCATAGAAATGCACACCAAGTCATTGTTCTCAATGAAGCATCTCTTTTTCATTTTAAAACTTTCGTCTTCCGATGCAGACCCTTACAATGCCAGATCAACTTGGTGGCCATGGAAAAGTTAGAGAAGAAGGTCCAAACACTTGTGTGCCAAAATGGTGTTGCTAGATTACAGCCTTAATTTACATGAGCGAAGATGAGAGCTTTGATATGTCAAAGGCTTTCACTGAAATAAGTTTGAGCTCATTAATATGGGTGGGCAACATGATTCTGAAAGTGCATATATTCTCAATTTTTGAGTGGTGGAAATGTCATCCCTACCTATTATGAAGAACATCCACGTGGCTTCCAAGTTCATATTCCTTGTAATGGTTTAAATTGTTATCTGAAAATGGCTCAAGCCTACATCTTGGAAGGTAATAAGTGCAAATGATGCACGCTACTAGTCCATGTTTTCTTGCTTATTTTCATGGCAAGGGGATGTGTTTGTAAAGCAGTGGTAGGCAATTTGTAGCCTTCCAATGTCGTCCTGCAATTCCCATCAACCCCATTCAGTATATCCAATGGTTGGGGAGTTGTAGTCTGGCAGTATCTGGGGGACTACAGCTTAAAATAAGTAAGTAAATCAGTTTGTTTGTTTGTTTGTTTGTTTGTTTGTTTGTTTGCTTGCTTGCCAAATAATTGAATTCAGCCAAGGGCTGAATATAAAATATAATTCACAATATAAAAACAAAGAAATAGATAACAGACAAAACAGGACCCCCCCTCTAAGTTTAAAAGGCCATAGATTGTTTAATTAGCCACAGGAGAAGAGGAATATGGAATAATAATAATAATAATAATAATAATAATAATAATAATAATATAATACCCTGTCCACTCTGGGCGGCTTCCAGCAGAATAGAAAAACATAATAAAATACCAAACATTGAAAACTTCCTGATACAGGGCTGCCTTTAGATGTCTAAAACTTGTGTAGTAAGCTTCTCCATGATTGCCCCCCTCCACTTCTTCACTGATCAGAGATTACAGCATCTGGGAGCAATGTGTCCAAGGAGAGAAGAAAAAGGGCCACAGAAAAGGCTGTTGAACCAGATGGGGAACCCACAAGCCAGAGGTTCCCCGTTCCCTGTCCTAATACCACCTTGCTAATTTAACAGACCATTCACAAAATGTTCTATGACCTGCCAAGAAAATACTGTAACGGTAATTTACCCATGGTTTCTAGTTGCCAATTCAGATGTAACATGAGATGAGTTACACGGCTCATTTTGAGGAAGGTTTTTCATTTGTGTGCGCTGATGCAACCACTAACCATTACTACAAGGTGAACTCTTAAAAGCTCAGCTTCCCCCGCCCCTTCCTCAAAAGAAGCTGATTTTTTTTACTAATACATTTCTGATATGGCCACAAATGCTGAATTTAATATATTGCGTTGAATTTTCAAATAACATCTACCCTCTTTGCTCCTGTAAGGCTGCAGAACAAGCAAAAGCAAGCCCAGCTCTAGTAGCCAAAGATCCTGGGATAGTAGCCAACAAGAAGGAGGAAGAGGATCTAGCTAAAGGTTGGTTATTGCTTGATCAGAATCTTCAGATGATCACAGCTGATGATTGGGGCTCCAGATTTCAAGCCCTCTCCCCATGGGCTGGATCTACATACTGTGAATAGAACAGTACCATTCTGATAGAGACGGAAGAGGGAGGTGATTATGGCAGATTCCCCCCGCCTTTTGCAGCTTCCATCATCCCCTCAGTTCTGTTCCATAGGTTTCCCTGGTGTGAATAAATTCAGAGAGAAATCCTTATTTTGTTTTGCTTACACTTAAGTTGGATTTATTACTTTTTTCCAGCTATTGAATTGTCACTTAAGGAACAAAGACAACAACAAACGCCGCTTTCCACTCTTTATCCAAGCACCTCAAGCCTCTTAACTAATCACAAGCATGAGGGCCGAAAGGTTCGGGCTATTTATGACTTTGAAGCTGCTGAAGATAATGAACTAACATTTAAAGCTGGAGAACTTATCACTGTACTTGATGACAGGTAAATCTGCTGGAGTCCACAAATCACATTTGCACAGTAGATATTTGGGGCAGGCAGACTCGTGAAGCTGCAATTCACAGTTGACACACTTGCAAGCTCCATTTACTAGCGCTTCTATTTTGTCAACCGTACAGGATTGTGATATAAATCTTGAAGCCCTTTTTGCATGCTTACTTCCAAAGAGACCCAGGAGTTTTATATCTTAACTTCATTGGATTGGATCGAGAGTATGTTGTCATTCCCATAAAAGTGGATCCTGTATTGTCTTTCCTTCCATACGGTAATGAACCAGAAGAAAAATCAAAGGCCCAAATGGCTGCTAGAATGATGAAAGGGCCTCTTGAAATTTGTCCTTCAGGGTGGATAGAGATGGAATTGGCCTAATGTTTTTGACCATTGAACTCTTCCTCTCACATGTATAGAATCATAGACTTGTAGAGTTGGAAGAGACCATGAAGATCATCTAGTTCAGCCTCCTGCAATGCAGGAATCCTTTTGGCCAATGCGGGACTCGAACCCACAACCCTGAGAATATGAGGCTCATGTTTTCCAATCTTTTATGTCTATTCTTTTTTTTCTAACCTATAGTGATCCAAACTGGTGGAAAGGTGAAACGCATCAAGGGACAGGATTATTTCCTTCTAATTTTGTAACTGCTGATCTTACTGCTGAACCAGAAATGAGTGAGTAATGTAATGTTCACATAGAAAAGTGCATTGCTTTTAGCACATTAAAGCTTAATACATCAAATGCAAGTCCCTGTTTTACACCCCCCTCTACATGGATTATATCATTTTTCAAACAGTCTTAATAGTTATTTCTTGAATTGTTAGCTTTATTATTTGATAGGAACGTTTCATAATTTTGTCCTGTTAGAATAATTTATAATTTCATAATTTAGCCCTCTCAGAAGGACTAGTTATGTGAGAGTTCTGAAGCTAACTCATGTAATAGAAAGCTCGATTCCCGCCTCTGCGTATTTTCTAATATTGCTACAAATTCAGATAGGCAAAGAGGGTGCCTTTTGTCTCCAAGAGAATACCTTGGGTTATGCTAGATATGGCCTATTCCCTTCACTGATCCCTTGATGCAGGGGGAAATGAAGTATCAAAGAAAAGTATTCTGTAATTTTTTTAATGTGGGAATCTCTGATCGTGTGTGCCATCTTGCAAAGTCAGACAGATTTTGTAACAGGCTTCTCCTTCCATCATTCACTTAATCTTACAGTAGTGCCTCGCAAGACGAAAAGAATCCGTTCCGTGAGTCTCTTCGTCTTGCGGTTTTTTCGTCTTGCGAAGCAAGCCCATTAGCGGCTTAGCGGCTTAGTGCTATTAGCGGCTTAGCGGATCAGCTGTTAAGTGGCTTAGCGGATCAGCTGTTAAGCGGCTTAGCGATCAGTTGTTAAGCGGCTTAGCGGATCAGCTGTTAAGCGGCTTAGCGGATCAGCTGATAAGCGGCTTAGCGATCAGCTGTTAAGCCGCTTAGCAGCTTAGTGGATCAGCTGTTAAGCGGCTTAGCGGCTTAGCGGATCAGCTGATAAGCAGCTTAGCGGCTTGGGAAAAAGGGGGGGAAGGAAAAAAACCCTGCAGGAACTCGCAAGACATTTTCGTCTTGCGAAGCAAGCCCATAGGAAATTCGTTTTGCGAAGCACCTCCAAAACGGAAAACCCTTTCGTCTAGCGGGTTTTCCGTCTTGCGAGGCATTCGCCTTGCGGGGCACCACTGTATTATGTTAGCATGCTATCACCAAGAGCCAGTCCAAAGGCAAGTTAGGGTTGTATTCTGTGTAAGTTTTACTCTGGGTAGACCCACGGGAATCATTACTCGCGACAAATTTAAGGCCAGTAATTTCATTGGGTCTACTGTGAGTAGGACTTAGTTGTCTACAACCCTTGGTTTACAATGCCTAGATATCCAAAACATGAGTCCTTCCTAGTCTGAGTATAATATGAATAAAACATGAATGTCTAAACTTATGTGACAATGACCCATTTTATCTTCAATCTTATTTTCCCCCATTGGCTTTACTGGTGTGTGTGTTAGGTGGGTACTTCTACTTTCCTTTGTTTAATTCTAAATGTGCGTTGAGGCAGTACTGCATGTAATTTCAGTATTGTACAGTGGTGCCCCGCAAGACGAATGCCTCGCAAGACGAAAAACCCGCTAGACGAAAGGGTTTTCCGTTTTTGAGTTGCTTCGCAAGACGATTTTCCCTATGGGCTTGCAATTTTTTTTTTGCTTCCCCCCCCCCTTTTTCTAAGCCGCTAAGCCACTAATAGCCTTTTAGCCGCTAAGCCGCTAAGCCTTTAATAGCCGCTAAACCGCTAATAGCGCTAAGCCGCTAATAGGGTTGCTTCGCAAGACGAAAAAACCGCTAGACGAAGAGACTCGCGGAACGGATTATTTTCGTCTTGCGAGGCACCACTGTACATCTATACATGAAATACGTTTTTGAAAACGATCCCCTCATTCTTCTTTTTTTCCATTTGGAAGATTCCAGTTATTGAAAACTTCAGTATTAGCATAACGGTGAAGAGACTAGCGATAGCGATTTAAACTTACAAGACTGTTATGACAATTATAAGAATGCATGTGAAGTGCTACAAATACTTGAAAGTACCTTGCAAATGTTAAGATGGTGATGATAATTTGTTAAAAAACACAGAAACATATAAACAAATATAGACTAGAATCCGGATCCCGAGTGACTGCTGCACTCATGCACAGAGGTCCCACTTATTATACTCCCAAAGTCACACCCACCCAAGGTTTGAGGTCCTTTCAGAGTGGCACCATAAGAGGTGACTCAGAAATAAATGTTGTTCTTGCCACCATGTGTGAACAGTGTTTTACACTTGCTGGTGATGATGCAGGATCTTGTCCACAGAATCATATTGAGACAAAATACCTTTATGTCATGAGCTATAAACAAAATAGTTTATAAACTATAAACAAAATATAAACTGTAAACAAAATAGGGACGCGGGTGGTGCAGTGGGTTAAACCACAGAGCCTAGGACTTGCCGATCAGAAGGTTGGCAGTTCGAATCCCCAAGACGGGGTGAGTTCCCATTGCTCGGTCCCACCTCCTGCCCACCTAGCAGTTTGAAAGCACGTCAAAATGCAAGTAGATAAATAGGTACCAGTCCGGCAGGAAGGTAAACAGTGTTTCCGTGCGCTGCTCTGGTTCGCCAGAAGCGGCTTCGTCATGCTGGCCACATGACCCAGAAGCTGTATGCCGGCTCCCTCGGCCAATAAAGCGAGATGAGCACCGCAACCCCAGAGTTGGCCACGACTGGACCTAAAGGTCAGGGGTCCCTTTACCCTTTACCTTATAAACAAAATGCCTCGATTACATTTTTTTTCTCAGTCTAAAACTTTGTGTTTCTGTTCAGTATTCTGTCAACTTATATTTTCGCAGTGAAGACCGAGAAGAAAACCGTGCAATTTAGTGATGAAGTTCAAGTTGAAACAATTGAACCGGAGCCTGAACCAGTTTATATTGATGAAGTAAGTACAAAAATGTAGACCAACAAGGGGTATATGATAATATTTATAAAACTTTTCAGTTTGAGACTTGGAAGCACTTTTTTCAACTTACACAAATACTAATGCTTTCCTTCATTATTAAAATGTGATTAGATTTTTATAATAACTTCAAATATTTTTATTTTGAAGCAGAATATAATGGCTTTCTTGTGTCTCCCCATCTTTGTGCTTCACTTTCTGTCTTAATTTAAAGAAGTAGTCCACACTACTGTCTGGACTTCCTTAAACTGTCTTGTTCTGACTTCTCCTGTATTCAGTAACCAGTTCTCCTGAATTGTGTTCAGCATTAGTCATACTTGCAGTGGACCCATTGAAATGGATGTCATGGCTAACATTTCCATGGGTGCATTCTGAGTAGAACTTAGTTGGACACAGACACACCCTTTATTAGAAATACTAAACATACTTACTTCTGAACAATTCCCATTGAATGACAAGACTTATTTCAGGCAAACCTTTGTAGTGCTGCACAGGTGAAGTACAAAAAAGGGAAGATTATAAATCTTAAAAGTCCAGTGTGTTACTTTTCTGCATAAAGATTTTTGAAAAAAGAAAGGAAAACACCTATATCTTGAACTCTGTTGAAACATTTCTTAGCAGAGACCACCAAATATTACATGCTGAATACCTGATACTGGTTTTTATCATGGTATTCCGTTGTGCCAGAAGCGGTTTAGTCATGCTGGCCACAGGACACAGAAAGCTGTCTATGGACAAACGCCAGTTCCTTCGGCCTGAAAGCAAGATGAGCGCCACAACCCCATAGTCGCCTTTGACTGGACTTAACTATCCAGGGGTCCTTTACCTTTACCTTTTTTTTTACAGTGTTTCTGTATTTGTTTTATTAAATGAGGCCCAGCTTACTCTCACAGTGTATTCATAGCAAATTCTTGTCTTTTGTGAAGTGTTTGCCTTCTGGATTATGAGCTTGAATGGCTGTGTTCTGTTTTGTGTAGTTTCTATTTTTATTTTCTTATTTTTATATCCTGCCTCTCTTTTGTCATGGAAGCCAAGTTGGTTCCCAGATTTGGTCACCCATCTAGGCATTGGCCAGACCCAGATCTGCTTAGTTTCAGCAAGGTAGTGGCCTCATGTGTCTTCAGATCATATCCTGGGATATTTCTGCCAGAAAAAAAATCCTTGTCACATTCATAAATATTTGCAGATGCACCACTAGGTGGCAGTGATGCTAGTATAAGTAACATTAACTACTGGCATTCCACTTCAGAAATTCTTACAGAGTGAAAGTTGAAAACAGCTTATGTGTTTGAAGGATATAGACACTGTGAACTAATTCCACAGTGTGTTGTGGATGTGGGTGTATTATTATTTACTTGTATATCAAAAGACTTGCATATAAAAAGTTGCTAAGAACCATGTTGGTAGATGTGCAGTTTCCAGAGACTGTTATTTCTATTGTATTCCAGTTAACTAATCAATTTAAAATATTTAGAAAAGTCTCCAATTAATTGACTCATGTATTTATTATTGTACAAACTTACAAAAACTGTGGATGAGAGGCAGCGTCTTCGAAGAGGGAATGCTGCTTGCAGCACTTTTAAAATAAAGTGTTTTTCCCCCTTCAGAACTAAAATGCTGTGCAGTTTAGTGAATTAAGTAATTGAGGTCCGTATAATTCTAGATTATTTGTTTGGGTGACTCCAGTACAGTATATGCATTATAAAAATTTTAGTTGAAAACTTCCACCAGGCTGTTCATAGAAGGGACATCCTTATTGTTAAGACCTTGAGAGGAAAACATGCCTATTGTCAAACCTGCTTGTAGAATGTATTGTCAGTGCTGGCACTGTTTCTCTCATAGAATGACAGAACATTAACAGCTAATAAACGGTTCATGTAATGTTTTTATTAGAACTATTGTAACACTTCAGCTGTGCCCGTAGAAAAAATGCAAATAGTTTCTCATGCTGAAGTGGACCCTGGACTTAATATTTCCGATTCAGCAGCCACCCACATGCTACATGCCAGAAAACTTTTAGAATTAAAAGTTTCTGATCTTTTGAAAGCACTTTCTGATATGTCATGGAGGTCTGCTGTTGGAAATTTTTTTTTAATGCTGTTGGCTGTGCTGAAGTCATTGCGTGTGCTCAAGTTGCTGGGAGTGCCTACAGTAATTCTTTCAAACATAAATTATGGACTGCTCATAGATCTGAACCCAAATAAATAATGTGTGTGTCCTATTCTAGGATAAAATGGACCAACTGTTGCAGATGCTGCAAAGTGCAGATCCAGGTGATGATCAGCCAGACCTCCCAGAGCTGATCCACCTTGAAAGTAAGCTTTCTTTCCCCCTGTTCTGTCCTCATAGTCACAAACAAGTTCCCACCTAAGGACTACAGGATGCTAACTTCATCATTTCTCTAAAATCTTTACTTGATTATCTCAAGTCATCTTGTTTGTTTTGTGGAAAGTTTTCTCTTTTTAGTATAACCTTTTCTTAGCTAGCTTGATGTTCATTATTAATTTTTTTTTTGAGATTTATAGTTTTTCTGTTTACATTGTGTTTCTAGCAATGTGCCATCAAATGGGACCTCTCATTGATGAAAAGCTAGAAGACATTGACAGGTAAGAACAGATATCAAAAGAGAAACACCTGATATTGCAAAGCAGCAATTGTTTTGTTTTAACCACTTATGTGTCTTACTTCTGAACTTCGTAAGCTACTCTTGAATCCTTTTTGGATTAACAATGGGATAAAAAACCCTTTAAATTAAATAAATAACTTTAAAATGAAATGGGTTTATCTTTAGAGATAGGGTAGCTATTTCAAAGCAGAAGGTCTTGTGCATTTTCAGTAATGACAGCTAATGCAGCTTTTTAAAGTTATGGACCAGACATTTGACTAGTATTGGTACATAGACAACTTTCTTTATATCCTGTACTAATTCTTCATGGTAAGGATCACAATTCCCTGTCTCCAACCCCCCCCCCCAAAAAAAAAAATTGTGGTCATTTTCTCATAGTAGGAGGTATGGATGGCTTCCCTGGCAGCTATCTGTTAGTTATTTTTGAGTGTCTGTGTACTACTTTAGGGCAGGCATTCAATTCTCAGTCTTACTTCCTCTCATGAAGTCTCCATACCTGGTTCCCTTGCATAAATTGAAACATCCGCTGTCTCTGTGTAGCACTTTGGTTCTTTAGGAGGTTGGAGGAAGAGGATGGAAGTTGCCTTAGTTGCTGCTGTCAAAAAGCATGAGAGCGCTCTTTCTCTTTTAAAGACTCTGACTGCAACTTTACCCTTCCTCCATTTGCAGTAAAATGATGCCTCCTTCCGTGGATAAGTCAAGGTTGGGGAGCCTGTGGCCATCCCAATGTTGGGCTACAGTTCCCATCATCCCTGATCATTGGCTAGACTGGGAGTTGTATTCCAAAAGGATCTGGAGGTCCAGCCACCCTATGATAAACTATAAAGCTAGTATCTGTTTTGTGTAAAATAATGTTCATTGATATTGAAATGTTTCATTCAGGAAACATTCTGAGCTGTCAGAGCTCAATGTGAAAGTGATGGAGGCACTCTCCTTATATACCAAGTTGATGAATGAGGATCCAATGTATTCAATGTACTCAAAACTACAAAACCAACAATATTATATGGCTCAGTCCGGTGTTTCTGGCTCTCAGGTATGTATTTAGAGGCTGTAAAGATCTGAAGTAGATAATTGTGTTGTGGCATTGATCCAAGAAACTAGTGGATAATGCATAATTCAAGTGATAAAGCCAGTTACGTATAGTTGAACCCTTAAACATTAACATTTATAAATTAATAACTTGTGAGGCCTATAACTTGTGAGGGCTCCTGCATCCAAATATAATGAGGTTATATTATTTAACATATTTCACAAAACATCATTTACTATGCCTCCCAATTCATTGTATATGATCAAGAGACACAAGAAACTGCAACTTCCATGCATTCTGGAGTTTGAGGGGTGGGGTTAAGCCCAGTGGTGTGGGGGTGCTCACAATTGGGGGGGGGATAGAGTCATTCGTTAGCACTGTTTACATAAACTAGCTTTTAAAGCGGTAACTATTAAGATGGTTTCGAATCCTGTTTTTATGGCTTTAAGTGGAACAAAATAATAAGCGTCAGTTGGCATTAGCTTATTCCTGTGTTTATCTCTTCCCAATGTGTGTGTTTAGGTTTATCCAGGACAACCTCAAAGCAATGCATATTTGGTGGCAGGAAATGCACAGATGGGTCATGTTCAAGCCTACAGTCTTCCATCAGAGCAGCTACCACCTCTGAATCAAGGCACAATTACTCCAGCAGCAAGCTCTGGATTACCTAGTCAGCCAGTTCAGACATCTTACACAAAGTAATTGTGAAACTTCAAATATCCAAAACTTGCATGTAATGTTAGCTAGAAATGCTTAAGGGAAATAATAATTGACAACTTGATCACTAAAGCTATCTTTGGGACACCTGCAGTATGTTTGGATTGGACATTCTGTATCAGGTTACAGAAACCTCTGCTTTCCTTAGGTTTGCAAAACAGGCTCAAGGCATGCAGTGGGGTGGGGAGACCTGTTTGTTTTTTAAGATGAAGGATCCAATTTTCATTTTTTTGTTTCGTACCTCTTTTCAGTCTACTTACTGTTTTTCCCCCCTCTCACCCTTACCTCTAGCACAATGGTTGGTTCTGTTCCAGGAAGCACGTATTCTAGCCAAGCTTCAGTCTACAGCCCACCCCCAACTGCTGCTACTGCTGATGTTGCTGCTTACCAGAATTCTGGAACTATATCTCAGGTGCCAAACTATAACTTAGTCGCCTCATCCCTGCCGCAGCCACCAGGCAGCCAACCACCACCACAGCAACAACCTCCATCATCACAACAAAACACTTATTCCCAGAAGGCACTACTATAGGATAGAGGACTTCCGATTCCTAATCTACTCTAACCTCTGCTGACGGCAGTTTACAATGTTATGAGTTTATTCCTTTAATATCTTAAACGTGGGTTATCCTCGGCTTAATAGGAATCTTTCTTGGTGAACAAGTATAATGATTCTATTTGCACTGACTTTTTAGGATTATTATTTTTTTAATTTGCAAAGGAATTAAAATACTTAGAGGACATTTAATTCCTTTAAAAATGCCTAAAATTGGTACAAGGTTATTTATGTCTGCTGAAACTGGCTAGTTTGTGACGAGTCAACTTGGCAAACTGTTGTGGCATATATGTTTATGTACATATAGTGTGTTTGTGTTAGTGGCCGTTTTGAATTACTATGGTGATCATGTGAATATATAACACAGTGTTAAAATAATTTACTGTTTTATTAATCATGAACAGATGGAACATGTTCATGGATTTTATAAGGATGTTTGTTCAGAGTGTAGGAGAAGGCTCTAACCTGCATATCACAAATACTTACTGGCTATGGATATGCTCTTGAAACTGAATTGCCTAGTTTTTTCATTAATTGTACATTGAATGTGAGTGTGTTCTTCCTTCCTGTAGCCTTTGGGTGCTACTAGATGACACTGTCTACCAAAGTAAGGGGTCTAGAACTTCAGACACTCTGCATTCAGAAAAGATTCTGCTTTTATGAATAATGGTTTCAAAATAATAACTTGCAAGCTGCTAAACATATGGGACCATGAAACACATCTGAACCATTTTATCTTTTATTGTTTAAATTATGTAACTTACATTTTCATGCTAGTTTTGTGTCACCTGAATGCTGAATAGTTATATTCTGTGTACGTTGGTGGAGATCACACCAAAGACAGAGAGGGGGCACTTTGGATGTGAGTGAGTGGCATTTTTAAACTGGAACAAGAAGAAACACTACATTTATTAAAGTCTTGTTAAGGACTGCCATAATTGTCAGATTGCTTCGTTATGTGTATGGTGTTAAAATATTGTAGCCTTTTAATCCTTCATAGTCTCTGTGTAGTTCCAGAGTATGTCTACTGCACCTAATGCAGATAATCTCCCAAGTACATCCAGAAGTTCTAGCCATGGAAATGGTGTTTATGCCCTCTGTTTTCATGGGGAGACTTCGGATTAACTGTTCGTGCCTTGAGCGGTGGAGCAAGCTTAGTTCTCTCTTCGCAGCAGCTTGGGGAACGTTTTCTGTAGAATTCATCAGCGAACTTTAGCATTTATCTGAACATAGAATAGTGGGTACCTCTTTCTCTGTTTGTTTTTTTTAATTCCACTTATTTCTTTCTACCTGCAGGTATTGCTATTTCCCTGCAGGTATTTATCTCTGTCTTTTGCTGCACACTTAGGGCATAGCTTTTTAGAAGTAGTGCCTGGTATGCATTTAAGAATTTCCCACCTTGCAGGAAACCATATTGGGCATTATGAGATCAGATCAAACAATGAATCTTTGATCTGTGAGTACAGAGGAGATAATCTGCTCACTATTGGCTCATTTGGTGCCTGTTGTGGTACCCACCACATCTGTTTCTGCTATCCCTTTTGCTGTTCTATCTGCTTCTGACGCCAGCATGATAGCTGCTTTGGGTTTGGGTTTCTAAGTTTGCCTCAATAAAGCAATATCTAATAGGCGATAAATAAGGATTGTGAATGACCTTCAGACTAACCAGGAACCTACACACAGGATGGAGGACAGTAACTTATATACCTCTTTGAATTCCTCCCCAGGACCACAGGATGACTTTGGATAAGTCCATGTGCTCATCTTGGTCTTCAAGGAGAATGCTGAGAATGCTTCTGCCTGCTCTCAGCCAGAGGCACCTATGTCTCTGTTTTGCCTGATATTGTTTAAGTCAGTGGTTCCCAAACACTTCCCCCCACTCTGACCATTTGAACATTACTGAGATTTTCTGTCTGTTCTAGCAATTAGAATGTGCTGTGCTAAGTGCTGTGTGATTTTTAATTGTATTTTTATAGACATGCCACGGACCACCTGAATGAAGCTTGTGGACCACAGTTTTGGGAACCTCTGAGCTTTGCCACTCCTCTTAGCTCTTGGGACCACAAATCCAAATTTCAGACACATTTGGAACGCTGAATCAGCATTCAGATCATTCTATCACATCTGCAATAGCATTAGTGGCTTGGGAAGAGCAAGATCCCAATGATGTTGACTAGGATTGGTCCTCTAAAGCATCACCATTTTCCTGCTTACCTTGCAGAGATGCAGCATTGAGAATAACCAACACTGAACTTGAGTGACTTGCCTTTATATAATAGAATTGCACAGCATTTCTTCCAATTCTGGCTGATCCAACAGCTGGCTCTTTCTTGGTGGGGATTCCAAGGTCACTGTTGACTGCTATGATACCCACTTCTTTTGTTCCAAAGCTCTTTACTCCTGCTCTTGATGTGTACCCTCCACTGTGTTGTATGGTCCTAGCGTTGAATAAAGTAGACTGTTACCTTATCCCTCCAAGTGCGATTCTCATATAAGTGCAGGCCAGGGGTGGCTAACCTATGGCCCTCCAGATGTTGTCAGACTCCAGTTCACAATAGCCTCAGTCAGCATGGCCAGAGGTCAGGAATGACGGGAGCTGTGGTTTAGCAGCATCTGGAGGACTGCAAGTTTCCCATTACTAGGTAGACCTTAAGAGCCTTGCTGAATGAACCAAAGGTCCATCTAGTCAAATAACCTGTTTCTTATAGTCACAAATCGGATGCCTCTAGGGAAGCGAAAAGTAGGGTGGGAAGGCAAAACCTTTCCCCATTGCTATCCTCAAGCAACTGATATTCAGTGGCATATTCTCTTGCCCCCTGAGTTTGGATGTAGCTAGCATGGCTCATACTCATTGATAAAATGATCCTCCATTAGTTTGTCTTCCCTCCTTTATGCTATTTTAAGCCTAGTGGTCATCACATCTAGGACAATCTGTTCCTTAATTATGTGATGTGCTTTATTTTGTCCATCCTGAATCCTCCCAATTACTTCCAACACCTGGTATTATGAGCGAGGAACAAAAAAAAAATCATGTTCTTCTCATGCAAATAATAATCTCAACCTCTCATGTCTTCCCCACCACCACCCTAGTGTATTTTTCAAAACTGAAAAGCCCCAAACACCAGTTTGGATTCATCTGGAATCTGCTTCAATCGCATGATCATTCTGGTTGCCTTTTTTTGGTCGCATTTTCCAAATGCAGTTGTACCACGGGTCATTACAATATGGTCTGTTTTATTTTAATAATCTTACAGTTGCTGCCCACTTATTTTCATTGAGCTATTCATTGTGACCCGAAGATCTTTCAGAACCTATTAGCCTGTACATACAGCCACATGCAGCTTGTTTGCTGCAGTATGCACAACTTCATTTATATTTAACTTCACTTGCCTTATTATTGCCCATTTCCCCGTTTTGGAGATGCCCTTTTGGAGCTCTGTGCAGTCAGCTTTGTTTTTCACCATTCTAAACTGGTGTCATGTGCAAGCTTGTCCATTTCCCCCCTAATTCCAGTTCACTTAGGAACAAGTTAATTAGCACTGATTCCAGTACAGATCTTTAGAAAGTCCATATGTGTCTGTCTTGCATTTCAAAAAGTGTTCACTTACAGTTCCTTGCTTCCTGTTTTTCAATGGATTACTAATGATAAACTTCTAGGTCCATCATATCACTTCAGATAGAGCTTTGGAGCTTCTGCCAAACTGTTGTCTAACTCATCTTTCCTCAGTGATGCTCTATGTTTATATGTGGAACAAGTAAACCCCATGGATTGTCTCTTATCCTCAGAAAAACAGCAGTCGTGATCCTTTGTCAATGATATAGTCTTCCTGTGTGTTCAGTCTAACCACAACTTAGCAGTACCCCTACCATCTGCTCTGCCTGAGGTGGGCAAGGACTCTTGGAGGAGAATAGTGACGAGGACACCTGCCTGATGACTCTTGGGAGAATATCTACTAAATACAGCAAGATGGAAGACCCATAAATCACTTGTAAACATTTTTGGCTATGGAACTCAAGTAGAAGAGCTAGGAAAGACTTGCACCAGAGACCTCTGAGCCACTGCCATCTGGAGCAGGAAATACTGGTCTTGCATGGTACAAATTGTCAGGAGTGACAATTTATTGCAATATATAATAAAAACATTTTTACTTGGGTTTACTATCGCAGTTTACTAAACAACAACCAATGTCTAAAATGCAAAATGTTAAAACACATTTGCAAAATGCTATTGTTATTCTGAAACGGCATAATAAAACTATGGTCAGTATTGATGTTGAGTAGTGATTCAGTGATCTTCAGATGAAGATCTAGCTAGTGGTCTTCAGCAGCATATAAATGGCAATTAGTGGATTAAGTGCTTTAAAGTAGAATTGGATTCAGGATTGCATAATTCAGGAGTCCTGTTCTTGAAATAAAACTCATTTCTTTATGTACAAATCTTGCTTGCAGTGCCCCCACCCAATGTAAAAATACTATGAGTTAGAACCAGATCAAGTTAGTGAACTTGGGTTCCACTGAAATCAATCTCAGAACCATAGAATTGTAGATTTGGAAGGGACTCTAAGGATCATCTAGTCCTACCCTCTGCGATGCAGGAATATGTAGCTGTCCCATGCAGGGATTGAACCTGCAACCTTGGCATTACCAGCACCACACTCTAACTGAGCTATCGATAGGTCATGCTATTCACTAAGTTTCAGTGATTTCTAAGGGTTCAAGTTAAGCACATAGAAAACCAGCCCAGTATTGTCTACTGAATTAGTTCAGCTCTAAATCTGGGCAAAAGCTGATCTAATTGCAATTCCTGATGTTCAGATTCAAGTCTGTGAATATGAATGCACATTTTTTTAATTAAATCTTTTAAAGATGTAATTGCAACACAATATTAGTCAGTCTCTTTCAAAGATGGAGCTATTGCTCCATTTCTTTAAAAAATTGAGAACCAGCTATTATGAAATATTTTCACAGAACTTCCCCCTTGAAGGACCAAAAAAATATTTAATAGCAGGATTTCTTGCTTTCGGGGTATTATAAACCGCAGTGACTTTTCATTTCTAATTAAGTCTCTTAAAATTAAACTGACTCCCTCCTTCCTTGCTATCTTTCCACCAGCAGTTAAAGACTTTCTTGTTCCAACAGGCTTTTAAGAATTGACTTATTAAAGAAAGGGCTGGTGCTGTGATATTTTTATTGCAATGCTTTGTGTGTTGAGATAGATAGATAGATAGATAGATAGATCGTTTTTAATGATTGCTCCCCCCACCCAGCTATTTCTATTTTAGCTGCAAGCCGCGTTGAATCCCTGTCAGGGAAAAAGGTGGAATCTAAGTAAACATAGTAATAATAAAAATAAGTCCTACTGAACTCAGTGGGACTTAATTTCTTAGCAAAAATGCTCAGGGTTGTTGTGTAAGGCTGCAATTTTTTTACCCAGTTACATGGGAATAAGCTCCATTAAACTCAGAGAGGCTGGCAGTGTAAGGATCAATTTGCAATAAAGGAATAAACACTCCACATGCTCCATAAAAAAAATGCAGGATATTGAACCATTGCAATTAAAGAATTTGAAGTGGATTGGTGACATTTTCCTTTGAAATAAGGGATAAATACAAAGTGTTTTGTATTCATCATTGCCTTCATTGGGTGCAGACATTTTCAGTATAAACATAAAGCTGTTTTTGTAGCTGATTGTATGCAGCAGTGTCCTCTTTATGTATTCACATGACGCAAACATATATGTTGTCCTCTAGATCCGAGCCTTAGGCACATGCATTCTTGCAAACATAGAAACATGTTATAAGCAAGCTATACTTCAAAGTGCTTATCTTGTGAACTTGCCATTTAAATTGTGCAGTCATAGCAAAGACTCCCATTTCCAAAAAAAGGACAGTGTGTGTGTGTGTGCGTGTGCCTGACCTCTCCACCAATTTTAATTGATTTATGTCAGAGATAAGGAGGGGAGGGAATAGAAATAATAAGAAGATAAAGCATATTCCCATGTCTTTCCCAACCGCCCCAGCACATGGAAGAATACGTGTTATAATGTGAACAAGATGCTGCAGCTCCTTCACCACTTGATGGGCTGCTGCAGTAACAGGAAACAGGGCAGCAGGCATGCAGCAGAGGAGGAGGCTGGTGGTTTTGAGTGCCCTTTCCATTAGCTACCTCTCCTCCCTGAGAAAGGGAAATGCAGCAACAAGAGCGGAGGTTGATGGGCAGGGTGGGGTGGGAGGCAGGAGTGGAAGGGGTGTGTAGTGGACAGAGGTGGATTTAGCGGCGAAACCTGGAAGTAACGTGCTCCGTTACTTCCAGGTTGCCACGGAGCGCAACTCGAATGCGCTCAACCTGAAGCACATTCATCTTGAGGTATGACTGTACCAAACTCCACCCATGGAGGAAGGAAGTAAGTGGAAGCAACTTGCTTCATTCTGCTTCATGATTTCTGCTTGCGCAATGGAACTTCCCTGCCTCCCTCTGCCTGCATCCTCTTCAAATCTGCTCTGGAGGATCAGAGGAACCCCTGGAACAGATTTAGGAAGCACACAGAGAGGAAAGCCTGTGCACATGGAACACTGGGGGCGGGGCTTGTGTGAACACCCTGTCCATCTACACACCATGGGTCAGCAAACTAAGGTGCGCGGGCCAGATCAGGCCCAATTGTCTTCTGGATCTGGCCTGTGGACAGTCCGGGAATCGCTGCATGGATCACCAGTGCACGTTCTTTCTCTCTCCCTCACACAGCTATGGCACTGCCGCATCCTCCCTCCCTCCTTCTGGCTTCTCCCCACCCTGCCTAGAGGAGGAAGGGGGCTAGGCTTTGTTGGTGCCAGCAGCAGCAGCAGCACTTAAGCGGCCGCCATTTTAAGCAGCCCCTCTCCAGAGCTCTTTTGTCATCGCCAGCCCCTGCCGCTCATAAGACACAGGTAAGCAGCCACTGGGGTTTGTGGTGCTCTTGCATCATTTCCCCCCAAAATATAGTCCAGCCCCCCACAAGGTCTGAGGGACAGTGGACCGACCTGCTGAAAAAGTTTGCTGACCCCTGGCCTACACAGTTTTAGCCCTGAAGAGGCCTCCCATCATATGTGGTCTTCTAAATGTTCCACAAATCACCAACAGAAAACACACTTGTTTAAAGATCTAAGAGAATGGATACACAGCCAGAATGTGTACACAGTCACACCAGTCAAGATCTCAAGGACAATGATAGTTGGGAATGAATTTAAAGAGGCTTTCTCCTGTGTAGCAATGAGTATCATGTTTTGAATGAAAATTAAAAGAGCCTAGATGTCAATATCAACAACTGCATCAACAACCGACTGGAACACATTGTTTTCAAAACGGACAAATTTGTTGCTGGAAACGGCACCTGTTTTGTACAGTTGCCTGACCTTTCGGGTGTGTAGGCTTCCTTCCAGAGTACAGACATGTGGTATGGCTGGAAAGATTCGTGTTGGCTTTTGTAGGTTTTGATTGGAGGCATGTGAAAACATTCACTTCTCCATAACTCTGATTCCTGTGAACCCAATAAATCTGCTTTGAAAACTTCCTGAGACTCAGGGATTGCTAGATTCCCAAAATACCAACCCAGACATAATTACATTTATTAGTAATGTTACAGGTGATACAGTTTCTTATTTAAAAGCTTTTATTTTAAAAGGAGAAGCAAATGAATTTAATAAATCTGTGCACTCAGCTAAGGTGTATGGACGTTGCCTTAAGCCAGAGTTTAAATTAGCCTTCCTTCAGTTGCCAAACTGGAAGCCGCGCCTTGGTTCCCGAACATTTTGGAAGTCAAAGGACTTCTGGAATGGATTCCAATCTACTTCCAAGGTACATCCGTACAGCTATTGAAGTTCTGGCTCCGGTTGTTAGGAGAAGCCTGTTGCAAGGCTTCCCCACACAGCAAGAACTCTTTCCAAACCCCCAGGATATGGTGCACCGGGCCATTTATCAACAAGGTGCCACTTCTCAAAGGCCTACTAGAGCAGAAATCATAAACACACACATACTCCCCAAAAACTATCTGAAATTAAAGTGGGTGGCATCTCTGTAGAAGGAGATGCATTTTGGAATTCAAAAATGAGATCTGCTCAGGTGACTCTTGTGTGTGGCAGGGAGGAGGGTTTTCATACAGGAGGAGACATTGTCTTAAGGCAGGGGTGAACAGAACAGTGCACATAATTTTTGATCTTGTAATAGCTCTGCCTTGCAACTATTCAAAGCTGTAAACTTCAAAATCCAGATGCACCCAAAACACATGCAACTGCAAAATGCCTGGATGCCTTCTTGCATGTTTGCAACTGTGATGGCCTGCGACTCGGGCTCGGGCTCGGAACCAGAGGAGTCTTAGTCCGCACCGGATCCTTTGCCTCAGGCGGCAGCTGAACCTAGTCTGGGGCCTGATTCTGAAGAGCCCCAGTCTGCACAGGTTCCCCTGCAACAAGCACAAGCTGGGCCGAGTCAGGGGCCTGAGCCTGCCCTGGCTCCAGATGCAGGGATTACCTCGTTGCCTCCAGCTGGGCAATCACTTACAGCTGCTCCACTACCAGTTGGGTCAGGAGAGGCTGAGGCGGCCTCTGGGTTTGGTAACCCACCGACAACTCCCGAGCTGCAGCAACTAAGGTCTGAGAGAAGGAGAGACCTGAGTACTCGCAGGAGGAGTGCTCACCTTTGGGCAAGACAGGGAGGTGAGTCACCGGGGGATCAGGACCAGCCGTTACCCTGACAAAGATAAAAGGCTGTTGGACCCCACCCCAGGTAGCAGGAGCAACATTGCTGTTTGCCAGAACTTGCCTGAGACCCTGTGCCTAACCTTGCCTGGTTTCCTGCCTCGTGTCCTGCCTTGGCCCTGTCGGACTAACTCCTTGCGTTGCTCAGGTTACCCCCGGGCCTGGCACAGCAATGAATATATTAAGGCGTTTCTCCCTCCACTTGGAGCAAATATTCTTGCAGAGGAAAGAGCTGAAATGGCATTCTTTGTGCAACATCAAAGCCAACTTCCCTCTCATCTGCTTTCCATTGAAGAGCTGATGGGTGGAGACACAGAGGGCCAGCTGAAATCCTGGAGTGAGTGGCCCTTGGACCAGAAGCTTACTCTCTTAAGATGAGCTGGGCCAAGGTTACATAAGTACTTTAAAGGTTTAAACCTGCACTTTGAAAATAGAGCATAGGCATACTTTGGCTGTTTGCTGACTGCAACAGGTTTCTGTTATAAATCCAGGAAGTAAAATGCACCCGAGGAGCGCAGGCTGGCTTTGGGGGCAAAGGACAGGCTGTGTGGCACACATAGCTCTGCCTAGTTTCTGCCCCATAGTCTTTACCACCTGAGGCAACTACCTCTCTCTGCCTGATGATATGGGGTGGCACTTGTCTTGATTTGTATTCATTTGCTGTTCTTGATAGCTCTGGTGTTTTGCTGAGTTGCTGTTATTTCTTTTTTAAGACTAATTATTCCAATCTTCCCCCTTGAAGACAGGAACAACTGTGGGATGTTCAATATTGCTTTAAGCTGTTTTATAATGCTACATGAAGGGCTGCATCTAGGAATGAGTCAACATAATAAAGTCCATTTTGAGGCATTTCTATTTAAATACATTTTTGTTTTAAATTACATTGATTTTACAAGTTGAAGTTTGGCTTCACATGTTGAAACGCAAGATAGAAATAAGAAATAAAAATTAACAAGTACAGGCAAAACAATCACAACAAGTAGAAAAGCTATCATAAGACACACACACACACAAAATTCTTGGAGACATTTGATGAGCCAATCTGTTTCCCACACACAACTGAGGCATTCCCAGAAAAAAAATAAAATGCTGAGCATTCATCACTTTATCACCTGCCATTCTGTGGAAGCTCTTCCTTCCTTTTTCCTTCAGCGGTGAAATTAGCTTAGGGAAGCAAAGTCTGAACGGTGAATTCCTGTTATTTCACAATGCCCTGTGTGGCAGGGCATTTCCTTATCATTAGGCAACCAGAATGCACTCCCTCAACTATAAGTTCTCAGAAATGAACACGGCTTTCCTCCTTGCTGGCTTCAACAAGATCTGCTACAAAAGGGAAACCTTGTATGGCGCATTCTGGCGGAAGGGAAGACAGTAGTAAACTTGCGTAAAATGCCTGTTTCTTTGCTTCTGGTTTTCCTTTCCTTACAACATTGCGTTTTTTCGCTAGTAGGTAAGTTCCAATCAGTTCTTTGCCAAGAATGGGGCTTTGCCAAAAATGGGGCAAGAATGGGGCTTGCAAATCTGATTTCTATTTTGGATCATTAAAACAAGTATACAAATACTGTATATATTTAGTATAGTGACTGGAACTGCATGCTGAGTGTTACGAGAGAATTGTAATCTGGTTCGGCATGTGCAAACAGCCCAACTGGGTTTTTCCTGCTGCTTGGTGTTTTGACTTTCCAAATTAGGTTTATTGAGACTAACTGCAGCTGTCAGTTTTGATGGGCAAGTTTCATACCTGAATTAACAATTGCAAGGTTGAAATAGTCAGTTGTTGTTGCTGTGAGTGCAGAATATATTGAATGCTTCTCCATGTTGCATAATATTCAGATGCAAAGTTGAAAATAAAATTAGCTCATGGTTTTACCTAATTGTTGTAAATCAATACACATAAAAATGCAATAAATAAATTAGGACTGAGGATGTAATTTTGGGCACCTGGCAATGTACTGGTTTTACGTACAAGTCTGTCTCTTTGCGGGGGGGGGGGGGGCGGGTTAGCTTTCAAGGCAAGAATAGTTCATTTTTCATGTGATTAGCTGCTTAGTACATCAGATGCCCTGGCCTATTCACACATTTAGTTGCATGCAGCACACTAATGTGCAGCAGGAGCTGTGGGCTATACTTCTGACCCTTACACTAAATTTTTGCGTTGATCATGAATTCCTGAAAAGAGAATCTCTGCATTGATTGATTATTTAATTTCTGTACAGCTTAATATATTAAAAATATCTATGAGCAGTGTACAGAAAACTGAAGCAACAGACAACTTTTTTTAAAAAAAACAACTACAAAAATACACAGATACATATTAAAATGTTACATTAATAGCATGTTACTAATATATAAAAATCAGTATCAGTTCATTTTCCTTCTGGCACACCCTCCGGGTTCTCACCCAGGATCCAAACAAACTCTCAGCTCATCCACAAAAGCCTTACGAAGAGTAGGGTTCCTGGAAAGAGCAAGCATCACCCTAGCCTTTCACCCTAGGCTTGCTTTTTATGGGCAGGCCCAAAGTGGATGGTACTTCCTCAGGCTGTCCATTCAGCTGTAGTCTCCACACCCAGTTCCAGGTACAGCAGGTTTGTTGAGTTTCCCAGGGGGTTCAAATGAGGGGAAAAGGACACCCTCCACTCACAGCTCTCAGACCCTCCAAGTGTCCCTATTTTCCAGGGACATCCTTGATTTAGTGAAGCCACCCCAGTTTCTGATTTGATTGAATGTCCCACTTTTCCTTAGGATGTCCCTATTTTCATTAGAAAAATGTTGGAAGGTATGGAGTTATCCGACCCCTGAGCCGTCTGAAGGCAATCCTGTATAGCAGTGACGGCCAAACTTGGCCCTCCAGCCGTTTTGGGACTATAATTCCCATCAACCCAGACCACTGGTCCTGTTAGCTAGGGATGGTGGGAGTTGTAGTCCAAAAACAGCTGGAGGGCCAAGTTTGGCCATCACTGCTGTATAGGGAAGTTTTTAAAATGTTTAATTTTTTTAATGTTTTTATGTATGTTGGAAGCTGCCCAGAGTGGCTGGGGCAACCCAGTAAGATGTGTGGGGTTTAAATAGTAAAATTATCATTATGGAATGGGATGTCCCTATTTTCATCGAAGAAATGTTGGAAGGTATGAGCTCTTTCTTCACCCTCCAGCCAGTATGGTGTAGTGGTTAAGAGCGGTAGACTTGTAATCTGGTGAACTGGGTTCGTGTCCCCGCTCCTCCACATGCAGCTGCTGGGTGACCTTAGGCTAGTCACACTTCTCTGAATTCTCTCAGCCCCAGAGTGTTTGTTGTGGGGGAGGAAGGGAAGGAGAATGTTAGCCGCTTTGAGACTCCTTAGGGTAGTGATAAAGCAGGATATCAAATCCAAACTCTCCTCCTCCTCCTCCTCCTCCTTCTCCAGCTGCTCCAGATAGAACCCAAAGGATGAGAAAAATTGCATGGGCAGCCACTCTATGCAAGCAGGACACCTGGCCAACCAGGTGTTTTACTTGTATGGAGCCCCTAGGCATGAGCAGATCCTTGCAAGAAGGATCCCTTCCTTGGAGCTCCATGCTCAACACAGGAAGCCCCATGCTCAACAGGGGTGCCATATCAGGGATGGGGCCTGAGCTTGTGACTCTATTCTGGCTGCTATACTACCCTACTTGCCTTAAATTTGTAGGGTTTTCAAACTATGGCTCAGTCCTGCTGCTTTATTTTAGTAGCTACTTCTGCAACAAGATACTGTGTTGGGATTGGTAGTTTGCTGTTTTGTATCCTTTAGAATGGGCTCTCCAGATGTTGTTGGACTCCAGCGCCCATCACCCCCAGCCAGCATGGCTAAGGAACAGGAATTATGGGAGCTGTAGTTCAGCAACATTGGTAGGCCTGCCGGTTCCCCATCCCTGCTTTATATGCTCATTCCTGTCCAGAGTTGTTTCCTTTCTCTGGGTTTCTCATTATTTCTGTTTTCCAGCTTGTGATTCTTTTTTACAAGAAGTCTTCATGAAAGTTCAACATTTTAGTGCTTATTTCCTCTAATAACTTATCTGTGCAGTTTTGTCTAATGTAAATATTTTAGCAAAGCATATTTCCCTAACATTTATATTTTCCCCAATATAACACATTTTTAATGTTGCCTTCACTAATACTTGCATTTTATGCAGTTTACATACATTTCCGTAAACATTAGATGGCCAAAGAACTGCATTGCAACATTCAGAGAGATCTGTGAATTTCAAAGCATGGCTGTGTTTCAATTCACATATTATTTATTTCATAAAATTTATACTCCATTTGACTGTAAAATATATCTGAAAGAGCATCTCCACCCCCATCGTCCAACTCGGACACTGAGGTCTAGCTCTGAGGGCCTTCTGGTGGTTCCCTCACTGTGAGAAGTGAAGCTACAGGAAACCAGGCAGAGGGCCTTCTCGGTAATGGCGCCCACCCTGTGGAACAGTCCCCCATTAGATGTTGAGGAGATAAACAGCTACGTGATTCTAAAAAAGCAAGCATCTGAAGGCAGCCTTGTTCAGCATTTGGTGTTTAGTGTTTGATGTTGTATTGTGCTTTTACTATTTTTTGTTGGGAGCTGCCCAGAGTGGCAACCCAGTCAGATTGGCGGCATACAAATAATAAATTATCATCATAATCATTTTTACAAAATAATAAAAAGCGATTTACAAAGATTATTTCAAAAAGTGAGAATTAGGTAGATTCACCTTTAAATGTGAACTGAATTGAATTCCCCATTCAATTTGCTTCTTATTTTTCCTCACATCTCTAGTTCCAGTTCCTTCAACAGATGAAGCACAGAGTTAAGCAAAATAAAGGGACAGAACAGAGATGGGGAAGTTATGACTCTGCCAAAAGTGTTGAATTCCAACTCCCGTCAGCCCTAGTCAGCATGGCCAATGGACAGGGATTGTGGGAGCTGTCATTCAACAACAGCAGGAGGGCCACAGGCCCTAGCACCCCTGGAATATGGCATGCAGCAGGCAGAGCAGGGAAAGGAACCTGTTGCCCCCCTGTTGTTGGATTATAGCTCCCATCAGGAAAAAAAAGAGAAGCCTATGCTCACTGGGACAATCTTAAACATAGCTTGTTTTGTTGAGGAATACAAATGATCCTTCTTTGGAAGCTATAAACAATGGACAACATAAACACATTAAAAAATGGCATTAGTTACATTCATACTTCTATGCACATGCATGATAAGTCCAAAATCTCAAAACCACATTTGAATCTTATGCTTAAAAATTTCTTCACATATTTGTGTTGTGACCATAGGAAACGTCTAATATCTGTTTCAACAATATAAAAAAAAAATACAACTGCAGGTATGCAGTCTAGATACAAATGTATAAATATGTTTTTTAAGCATGTGGTTCAAATATTCTGTCTTAGTTCCAGCAACTGTGGAAAAGTTTAACCCCTTTTTTTTTTTAAAAAAAAGACAATGTTTCAATTAGTAGTAGCCTTTTCTTTTTTTCCACTTTGTGCTCGACTTCCCCTAAAAGTATTTAGGAAGAATTTGCAAGCATTGCACATACTAGTTTACAAAAACGTGGAGCAATTGTTAGCACAACAATATAGTAAAAGACTTTATCACCGTTGGTGATAATTGTACATTTCCTTCTATTGTCTGTAAGGAAAACTGACTGATAAACTGCAAGGGTTTGTGTCTCCAGTACTCATCAACTTTATGCTGCTTCCTAATGGGTTGGAAGCCAAGGAGGACAAGAGGAAGAAACCAGCTTCTAGATAAGTGTAGGTCAGCTTTTTCACTGAAACAAAAAAAACATTCATTTCCAGTTTGCAGAAGAGCTAGCCACTGCATCTTAAAACAATTGTGGAGCCATCTATTTGGCGTGTGTGTGTGTGTGTATGTGTATATATATGTGTGTGTGTGTATAACAAATTTATTTATTTGATTTTATATATTAAAATTTACAATCATACCACAACACCTTCCATAAATACAAGATTCCCATGAATCTCTGGACTTCCCTCCTCCCCTCTGTGGGTCCCGTTATTAAACATTTTCTGCTGCATCTTTATAGTAATCCAGATCTTTTCATATCTCCATTGTATCAACAGTTCTCATTACATTACAAGTGTTATTGCAGTCCCGCTAATGATTTTATTTGTTTACAGTGGTCTCCAAGGTAAATTATAAATTTACCCCATTCCTTATTAAAATTTTGGTCTCCCTGATTTCTCCGGTCATTTTTGCCATTTTGGCATAGTCCAGCAACTTGACCTGTCATTCTTCTCTGGTAGGGACTATGTCTTCTTTCCACCTCTGGGCTAGCAGCATCTGCACAGCTGCTGTTGCATACATAAATAATCTCTTCTGTTCCCTTAAGATTTTGGCACCTAGAATTCCTAATAGAAAAGCTTCTGGGTTTTTTGTAAAAGTTATTTTAAACTTTTTTTCCAGTTCATTATATATCATTTCCCAGAATGCTCTCTCTCTCCTTTAAACACTTTCATAGAGCTTCAACAGATCTGTTGGAGAGATCACATCGAGCCCTAATAGCTGTGTTTTGTATTCACTCCATACTAATGTGCAAATCGGGTTCAAGGGCTTCTTGAACCAGATTTCTGCTTGTGATACACATGACTAGTTGGTCTTCTCTGCCATAGAACTTACATTTTTTGTTTTTGGTTACAGATACCAGCAAATTTTTAATATATAATGAAAACCACAAACTTTGTGTTCATGTACAGTCTGCAAGCTATGTCACTACCAGTATTTGCAACCATGAAAGCGATGAACAAAAATTTAGATGGATTTCCAGCCACCAGCTGATGAGCGTGTCTTTGAAGTTATGTTTTGGAGTATCTTCAAAGGTTGACTGGACACCAGTTACTCTGTACCCATGTGACTCAACAAGCGATCTCCAGCGGTGGGAATGCAAAAATGACACACTTTTCGCCATCCAAGGAGCAGATCTGCATTTCAACTATGGCAACAGAAATGAAAAAAGAATTATGCTGTACCGGGGATCTGGCGAATGGAGTCGGTGGAAGGTCTATGGAACCAGAGATGATTTGTGCTCCCGGGGCTATGAAGGTAAATCTTCCTGGTTGTTGTTTCGTTTTCCTTCTGAGTTAATATACTTGGCTACTTGAATCTTTAGTCATGTTGTTATATAAGCCAACAACCCAGCCAGATGGCTGGGGTATAAATAATAAATTATTATTATAATGCACAGAACTAAGAGCCCATACAAATAAAGTAACTTGCCCCTTTAGAGGTTTGTCATCCTAGGACAGGGCTGCTATACATCAAGTCAATCAAAAAGTAGCTTCCTTAAAAAAGCTCAACAACTAGGATAGCATAATTATCTGAATTGTCCCAATAGGCAAGGTGAATTTAGCCACACATCGAATGCCTAAGTATAATGAAATGCCAAGCTGTAAGATCATTTCTGTCAGAATAGGCAACAAATGGTCACAGCAAGGGTAGCCAACATGGTGACCTCCAAGTATTGCTAGACTACAACTACCATCTGCCACAGTCAACCCAATTGGTTGATGGCCAGTGGCCAGCTAGGATGAGAGTTGGGGTCGAGCAACACCTGAAGTGTGGGTACCCCTGAGTTAGAGCATGACTCAATTGCCATGTCATATTGTTCATATTTATGAACAATAAATAACATCTAGGGTAAGGCAGAACCAACGTGCAAATATCCAGTTGTGGAGATGTTCAAAATGTTATTAATTCCCTTTTTAAAAAGAAAAGAAAAGCACAGATGGATAGCTGTCTGTCATGGATGCTTTAGCTGAGGTCCCTGCTTTGGACTAGATGACCCTTGGGATCCCTTCCCCTCCACAATTCTATGAAACCTCTACCCAATTTAATATTTGCAAGTGATGCCAGGTTTGCACTTGGATGTGTCATTGAGGGGAAGTGCTCAGACAGTTCCTCTACTTTGTGACATCTCGGTGTCAACCTCAGGTTTATGAACCAGGGCATCCCAGCCAGTAACCATGACAACACAGAGACAGGAAGAGCATCCAAGCCATATTCAGTCATCCTCTCTTCCCTGCCTCGCCGCACCCTCTTCATGTGATTATGAACTGTAGCCTAGCTCCCTCCCACACATCCCCGTCAATAATGATAATGATAATGATAATGATAATAATTTATTTATACCCCGCCCATCTGGCTGGGCTTCCCCAGCCACTTTGGGTGGCTTCCAACAAAATATTAAAATACAGTAATCCATCAAACATTAAAAGCTTCCCTAAACAGGGCTGCCTTCAGATGTCTTCTAAAAGTCCAGCCCTAGGGGAGAAGATTATTTCCCTCTCAGATTATTCACTTCTATACCTTTTTCCAGAATGTGGAATAAAGTGAAGGGATATAAGCATAAATAAAGAGCGAGCAATCAAGCAAGCAAGCAAACAAACAAACAAACAAAGAAATGAAATGAAATGAAATGAAATGAAATGAAATGAAATGTCTCCCTCTAGCCTGCCTGTCTCTGGTTTTGAACTAGGGCAAGGAGGCATGTTTGAAATAATAAAAAACCTCTAAAAATAAAAGAAATAAGAATATTGAACACAGATAGGATATTCAGGTCTATAACAGTAAGGTTGTTTGCTAGTTGGGTTGCATAGGCATCTGTAGACTGCCTTCCTACATATGAGCTTTGCACACTTTGTTCTAGACCATTTCTGGCACTATCCCATTTTTGTGGAATAGCTTTTTACATTTGCCAAAGTGCTTTAGTCTTTTTATCCCTGTGAAAATGCTGTAAAGTAGACCACGATACAATTTGAGCCAAACAACAAAGAGAACAGTGCTTGTATCAAAGACTAAGTAAGGTATTAAAGATGAACAAATTTATTATGGCATTAGTGGGAGTTTTTAGATTAAAGTCTTCTTCATCAGGTGCATCATTTTGATAATCCACAAAAGCTTATGGAATAATGCACCTGCTAGCTTCTAAAGTATTACACAATTATTGTTCCGTGTCTGCTGTAAGCCATGGCTAGTTGGCTAACACTTTGTCTTAAAGTATAGCAGAGTAATGGTATACTTGATTACTTTATTACTGGTTCTTTTATTGCTTTTACACTTTTCTCTTCCTCTTTCTTTCCAGACATGTTCACTCTGAACGGCAATGCCAATGGAGCACCATGTGTATTCCCTTTCCAGTATGATGGTAACTGGTACGCAGAGTGTACAAATGCTGGCAGGTCCGATGGCTGGCTGTGGTGTTCAACTACTAGAAACTATGATACAGACAGGAAATATGGCTTTTGCCCACTGAAATGTAAGTTCTGTAGTTGTTTCTTAAGCCTGGATCATGAAATGTCACTATCTAGTCAATAAAACATACATAAATGTGCATATTATTGAACTGTGAAGATAGGCAACTTTTCTGAAAAGGGCAGGGATGTAATGATTTAACAAACCTTTTTTTGAGTTTTATTTATTAACGTTCTTATGTTACATAGGTAAACATTATCATATTACATCACAAGGCTTATTATAATTTTCAGCATGTATACAAAGTTTATATACAAAATTTATATACCTAAAGAAAAGAAACAAGGACAAAAAACTATTCCAAAATCATATATGTGCCAACACTTTGGACTTCCTGTCTATCCCATTGTATATTCCTTTTTTACAAATGAATATGATTTAACAAATATTAACTGCTTGTTCCTGCCGGGGTCCTGACTGGAGCTAGGGTGTCCTTGTGCCTGTTACCTGCAATTGGAGAAAAGCTTCCATTGTGGATAGCAAGGGTGGGGGGAATGTGGAATTTCTATCAGGACCATGGTGTGGGCAAAGGGTTAAAAGTCAATGCCTGTAACAAAAAGAAAAGAAACACATAAAGGCAAAATCAAAGAAGATCACATGTCTGACTGTCCCAATGTCAAAACTCTGTATTTTTCTACAGAGCTCTAGAACAACTCAGGAGGAATTTTCCTATGAATTTTAGCACTATATTATTACAGTCCCACCGCTTGAAGTCGCATTGTAGCTTGTCATTGCATTTATATATATATATATATATCTATATATATATATATATCTATATATATATATCTATATATATATATATATCTTTATTGATGTTTAAAGCAGAAAGATAACAGCTAAAACTAACAGGAATGGCCAAACCTATAGATCCAGCCAGCTCAGAAAGCAGTCTGTGTCACTGAGTAGAAGTAATTCACAAACTAACTGGCTCAGTAGAGACCACAGGAGGTGAAGATTTGACAGAACCATCCAGACAGAAACAGGAAAATATTATTATATACTTTAGATATCCATTGTTTGAGAGGGCATGTCCAAGCTACCTTAGAAAAAACAAAGCAGAAGTCACCTACCACAAATGGGGTGTTTCTGAAGTCCCTTAGTTCAGTTCTGAAAATAGTTATAAGTCTATGTTAATTTCAGGGCTATGGATTCAGACTTTATAAGTAAATAATGCTTCTTTCATTTTGTCGTAATGAACATTGGAAGCCTG
Source organism: Podarcis raffonei (assembly GCF_027172205.1). Taxonomy (NCBI): domain Eukaryota; kingdom Metazoa; phylum Chordata; class Lepidosauria; order Squamata; family Lacertidae; genus Podarcis; species Podarcis raffonei. The sequence goes on along the minus strand of NC_070613.1, from coordinate 24,382,361 downwards.
TCTTTATTTCCCCCTATAGCTGACGGAATGGACAAGCTGTGGAATGCAGACCATTTGACCAATGTTCAGTACCAGATAAACTCAAACGCTGCTCTAACTTGGTACCAAGCGAGTAAAAGTTGTCAGCAACAAGGTGCACGTTTGTTGGGAATTACTGAGTTACATGAGCAAATGTACCTAACAGGTAAGTTATCCATGTGCATGGATATTTTGTAGCATGTCATATATTATATCCCAAATAAATTAAAGTGAAAGACTTGAAAGTTGCACAACAGAACTTGCATTATCCCCATTCCTGATCTCTCTGCATTAACAGGTGCATAGATCTTATGCTTCTACTATGCCTGTCCGTTTGTCTTTACGACTGAGAACTCTGAAAAAGCAGGATTCCCAATCGCACAGAAAGAAGTGTAGCTATATAGTTCGGCTGGTTAGTGTGTGGTGCTGATAACGCCAAGGTTGCAGGTTTGATCCCCATATGGGACAGCTGCCTATTCCTGCACTGCAGGGGGTTGGACTAGATGATCCTCAGGGTCCCCTTCCAACTCTGCAATTCTATGATTCTATATAATATCTAGACATGAACATAATAAGCTGAATGTGTGAAGGCTGAGAGTGGCGATGGCACTCCTAAGTTTTCTGCCTCCCCTGTGTGCAAGGTAACATTTGAAAAGTGATCTTGTAGCTTTGCTTCATAAATGTCAAAAGCAAGCTCTCCTGCTTAAGAATCCTACTTTTGCACTGGCTTATCACAGCAATGAAGAAATTTAAACTCATGCACCCAAACTATAGAGTCTTGTTTGTTGCTTTTTTTTTCAAAAAAATTATTCATTTTATAACACAAATAAACACAAACAGAAAAACAAACAATACAAACAAATTCTTGTCTTATTCTTATTTTTTCTAAGCCTTGTTAGGTGGGCTTGTTTGTTGCTTGACTGTCTTGCACATACTGAGCAACCGATTTGCATTCACAAGGAACTATTTGCTCAAGCCTCTTTTCACATTTTCAATTTCAATGTGAAACGATCAGATTTATTGCTTAATCTGTGAAAACAGATGCCCCAGTCCAAACTGCCAATGTTTCATACTCTCTGCTGTGGGAGTCACACTTCCTGACACCAGATATGTAGGAACAGGTTGTGGAGATTTAGTGGTGAGCCAAAAGTACTTTGCACATTTTAAATTTTACTTCATGTATTTGATCACCACGGTCCAGGAGAGTGGATGCATGAGACTGATCGCAAATGCTTATTTTCTGCAAGAACTTGGCTCCATCTTGTCTGGTTCTTCTTGTCGTAACCATGAAAGGCAGGTCTAGAGGTAGACTTACCAAATTCAGTAAGGTGTTGTTGTGCCCACAAAGGGAACTTTTGGCAGATGGTGCTTCTCCATTCTTAATGCTGCAGTGGTAAAATAAGTTTTCGATTGCTGAAATTCTCCTTCGCTCTGCAACTTTGATGCTCATCCTTACCCACTTACCGGTACCTGTAATTACTACTGCCTGTTGTGGAGTCCGCATTCCTGAGACTGATGCCTTGCTGTGTTTTGCATGCTCATTTAGGGTTAACTTCCACTTTGACTACTGAACTCTGGTTTGGTCTTAACAGTTTGGACTCCAACCGTGGATGGCAATGGAGTGGTGGCCATCCTTTCAGATACCTAAACTGGGCACCAGGTAATCACTGTTGTTTGGGTGTTTATATATTCTAAATGCATTTGTCTTTTCAATTTTCCTCATATCTGTTAGTTTTCCCTCTTTTTTTGCAGTAGAGAACAACATCAACAGCAAAAAAACACACAATTTCAAATGTCCCTTCCCCACTAAGAGTGCAATTCATGATGCCCCATTTCATCTTCTCATCCTGAAATTTTTGTTTAGATATCCAAAACATGTGTTCTTGGGTCCAATATGCTATGGCCTTCCAGATATATTTAGCTATACATACCATCATCCATGATGACTTGTGAGGAATCATTCATATGTTCATTACAAATATAGGTTGAAGGCCTGAAATCTTGAGGCGAAACACTGAACCGAGCACTTTTGCCGTGAGCAAAATTGCAGCCTGGATCAATTAAATGTGCTGATCTGATTACTGAGCTGACTTTGTGTAGTAAACGCCTCTTACATGCCCGTTGGCTACAATGGAATTTTGTAACGAAGACCTTGAACTCTGTAAAGTGAATATCCTTCTTATTTGTGCCCGTTTCTTAAAGGGAGTCCTTCTCCAGAGCCTGGAAAAACCTGTGGAACATTTAATCCCAGTAAAAATGGCAAATGGGAAACTCTAGAATGCAGTCAGAAACTTGGTTACATTTGTAAAAAAGAGAATTCCAGTCTGAACTCCATCACTATTTCTTCAGGTAGGTTGATGAATAGAAGTTGGCAGTAGGCTGATGAAAAAAGGGAAAGCTTCAGATGTATTTTGGAGCTCTTTCAAAAAGCTCTGTGAAGAGGAGTCTTCAAAACACCCAGTTCTTGAAGAGGATAGTATTGTTTTCTGTTGTTTCAAAAGGGTCTATTGGCTGCGTAACACAGGCGTCTACACAGTCAGCATCCCTAGTATGTGCAAGCATCTCAGCTATAGCTTTGACAGCTCCTGCAGTCATCCATTGAAGAACCTTCTTCTGCCCTTTCAGCAGTAGCAGCTGCTAATCCATCCTCTTCCTTCAGTAGTGCCTCCTTCTCTGTGCTGGCAGCCAAGGGCTTCTGCATGCTCAGAGTCTTCCTTATAAACTGGCCCATGGCTTCAGGTTTATTTATTGCTGTATTATCCAAAGAGAACATGAGAGGAAACAGAATGCAAAGTATTTTATTTTAAAGGAGTCTGCGGTTGACGAGACAATTCTGGGTCCCTTTATGGTAGAGCCCACCTGAAATGTAAGAACGTGTATGTCCTCGGCATCAGAAGTTTGAATTTAAAACATTGTATTTACATTTCAGTGTGAGAAGGAAGCATCCAGATTCTAGACAGCTATGGCAGCAAATTCCATTATCTGTAACAGAGACGCTGACACTGAGAGACAGGAAAACACCACTTTGCTCTTAAAAGCACATTCTGATAAATATCCCTGTGTGCTACGCCAAAGCGTTGTCACAGTTTCCTTCCATTCCCTTTCAGCATTCTACCCAAACATGCCCAGGTGTTTCCTAAATGCATTTCTACGTTATTTAAAAGATTTCCCCGCTCCTTTAGCGACACAATCATTATATTTATTAATTAAAGTGGGGAGCTTGTTTAGCAGAGTTTCCCTGCTGATGCACCTGTTTATCAATAGTGTGAGAAACAGACTTAATTTACGATGGTTTGCAAACTTGTGAAGGAGGCTGAGATCACCAATATCGTGTGTGTGCTGGATTGGGGACTAAAAGGAAATCTTTGGAGGAAGATGGGGCTTAAGTGATGAGGAAAAGGTGTGTGTATGTAAGGTAAAAGAAGGTAAATGACTCCTGGATGGTTAAGTTCAATCAAAGGCAACTATGGGGTGCAGTGCTCATCTCACTTTAGGCCAAGGAAGACAGCATTTGTCCACAGACAGCTTTCCGGGTCATATGGCCAGCATGACTAAACTACCTCTTATGCAACGGAACACTGTGATGGAACACACAGAGACGCCATTTGTCTTCCCGCCACAGTGGTACCTATTTATCTACTTGCACTGGCGTGCTTTCAAACTGCTAGGTTGGCAGAAGCTGGGACAGAGCAATGGGAGCTCACCCTGTCACGGGGATTCGAACTGCTGACCTTCTGATGTGCATGCCCCTAACATTATGTGGAATCTATACAGCATTGCGTGCATAGGTGCCTACTTGATCATTGTTTGTGGCTGTTGTTTTCCCAGAAACAAGTGTGAATATTAAGTGTCCTGAGGGATGGATATCATATGCAGGCCACTGTTACAAGATTCACAGAACACCGGCCTTGTGGAATGATGCCTTAGCATCATGCAGAAAGGAAGGTGGAGATCTGGCGAGTATACACAACGTTGAAGAGTACAGCTTTACAATTTCCCAGCTTGGGTACAGTGAGTATTTGTACATGGTATCTTAACAATTAGCATGTTTTGTGTAGCAACAGTAGTTTACATAACTGGCACCTGCTTTCATCCCATCTAGGATTAATAAATATTACAATGGTATCAAGAATTTTAGTGGCTATTTCGCAGCATTTTTCAACTCGGTAAAGCTTTCTTCTCTAGTGTGCCTCCTATTGTCTTTGAATTCATATGTGTCAGCCTAGCAATTTCTCAGGCTTGTGGGAATTAAGATGCATCTGTGGAGAGGTTGTTTTGTTTGAGGTACTATATTTGCTGCTATAATCCTCCAGATGTTGTTGGACTCCAACTCCCATCAGCCCCAGCCAGCATGACTGATGGGAGTTGTAGTCTAGCAACATCTGGAGAACCACAGGTTCCTCACCCCTGATGCAGATAATACAGAGCCAGGTAGACCAGTGGTGTGACTCAATATGAGGAAGCTTTTCTATCTAGCTCAGCTGTAGAGAAAACACTTTGCTTGAAAAAGGTGCCAGATTCAAAGCTTGGTATTGTCATCAACAAAAATAAGGTAGCAGGTGCTGAGGAAGACAACTTCATTTGATCCAGGAGAGCTGCTACAAGTCAGTGAGGATAATACTGGGCTAGATAGGCCAGCAGTCTGACCTGGTATAAGATAGCCTGCTGGAAGGGATTGCTGAATAAGATATCATGCTCAGTGGATGGTGGAACATCAGAAACCCTGAACAACTTGTTAGCATTCTTCGTGGGTATAATAATACAGTGGTACTTCGGGTTACATGCGCTTCAGGTTACATACGCTTCAGGTTACAACTCCGCTAACCCAGAAATAGTGCTTCAGGTTAAGAACTTTGCTTCAGGATGAGAACAGAAATTGTGCTCCGGCGGCGTGGCAGCAGCAGGAGGCTCCATTAGCTAAAGTGGTTCTTCAGGTTAAGAACAGTTTCAGGTTAAGAACAGACCTCCGGAACGAATTAAGTACTTAACCAGAGGTACCACTGTAGAACAAAACAAAATTTAAAATTTGTGTAGTTTGCACAGATCACAAAATACATCTTTACTTGCTGCAGAACTGGGATTATTTCAATACAGACCTTTGGGATTTTTAAAAAGTATGTAGATACTAGTCAATACTGTATGTACAGTGGTACCTTGGTTCTCGAACTTAATCCATTCCAGGAGTCCGTTCGACTTCTGAAACCATTCAGAAACCAAGACGCACTCAAGCGGAAGCCACGTCAGACTTTCGGCTTCAAAAAAACATTAGCAAACCGGAACACTTACTTCTGGGTTTGTGGCGTTCAGGAGCTGATTTGTTCGGCAACTAAGCTGTTTGAGAACCAGTCTAGAAAGTTGTTTCAGTGAGAGGTGATGTTTTGAGGATTCTGCCATAACTTTCTGTGCTAGCTGGCTGGATCCTGTGTCTTGCAGCATAATGCAGATGTGCTGTAGTGGAAAAATGAGGGAGAAGACCTTGTTGCGGGAACAAACAGGGGGAAAAAACATTATGTAAGTGTCAGGAATGCAGGACCAGGAGCAATGGAAAATCTCATTTAAAAGCAATATCTCTGTCATGAAGCAGAGGTTATAATGACAGTAGGTGCCAGAAAAACCAAACAGTGTACTACATTCTGCTTGAATGTTGAATTAGTCAGAGGAAGTCCTGTGTACACATCTTGGCAGCACCATCTTGTTCTTAGTGATTCAGGTCAGTGGAAAGGAAACACCTGTTATATTTGGGCTCGGGTTCAGGATTCAGCCTCAGTGGTGACATCTCTTACAGTTAAGGGCAAGAAACTCCATGAACACACTTTTAGCTATTAACTTGCCGCTGGTTCTTAAAAAAAAAATATGGTGACAATTGAATATTGCTGGATGTAGCCTTTTTAAAAAAAATATTGGGAAAGTATCATTGAAGAGCAATCCATCCAGCCTACGACTGATGTGCTAGTGCCCATGAGTGGAGGGTTCCTACCAGTTCCATCGTTTCCCGCTTCATCTCTGCTCCTCTATCTATGGGTATGCATGGATATATGCACAGAGAAGGTGAGAGATCATTGCAGGAAATCAGCGGTCTCTGCATGTCTCTCATCCAGCCCATTCAGTGTCCCTTCATCCCTCTGTGCATATTCTCATGTCCCAGAGCATTGTCTCCCCTTCCTTATAATTTCCCTTTCCTTGTTGCTACTGCTCAGTGGCTTGCGCTGAAATTTTTCATAGGGGAACAGTTAGGGCCAGAGACACCAGCTTGCAAGGGTGATTGGGGTGTGTGTGCTGATGTCATGCCCGTGAGAATTGTGCCCCCTTCCTTAAGTTGGGCAGAAGCTTCCTGGGCTCTGGCAGTATGCTGGAGCCCTGCTGCCTTCTTCTTAAAGCTAGGCAGGCTTTGGGAAGGTGGTGGGAGGGCTCTTGGGCCCATTGGAGCATCACACCTCTCTACCTAAGCTGGGCTTTGGGAGGGAAGTGCCAGGGGAACATTTAGGGGACTAGCCTAGTCCCCCTAGTCCAATGCCTGCACGCCACTGCTACTGCTTTTGAAATCTATATTCTGATTTATTCATTAACCCAAGGCAGATTTCAGAGTTAAAGAACGATGCCACCACACTAAAGTACTATCAGTAATAGGTTTGAGATACAGCAGACACTTTGTCTAGTGTCCCCAAAGTTAGCTCAGTTGGTTACAGTGTGGTGCTGATAAGGCCAAGGTTGTGGGTTCGATTCCCCATATGGGTCACCTGCATGTAACCCTTAGGTCCCTTTCAACTCTACAATTTTATGTGCAGCTGTTCTTCAAAATTTATTTGAGAGCTGCACTGGCTCAGAAGGCGGGTTCTGCTTTCGTTGCTGGCACTTCTGGCCGTACAAAGCAATTCTTGCCCACTTCCATTGGATTCCCATCCAAGCACAAATCCTTGAAGATCTAAATGAGGTCAGGCATATGTCTCTGAGTACAAGAAGTAGTGCGCTACTTAGTACCAAGTGCTGGAAATGACATTGGATAGTTGAGCTACTACAGGACCATTGTGGCAAATGGGATGTATTGCTTACATGCCCTGTTTGTGGGCTTCCCAGAGGTATCTGATTTGACCACTGTGGGGAACAGGATACTGAACTGAACTGATCTGCTTTTGCATGCTTATATACTTAACATGCCCAGATGTTAAAGTCTGTAAGAGAGGCTCTGTTTCACATCCCATGGGATGTTCATAGGAAGCTTGGTCCAAAGAGAAAAAATAATTCAAAGGATAAGAACAGTAATAAGGTAATTACCAAATCCAAATTGCATTTCTTCTCAGTCTGCTTGCTTTCCCAATGCCCATCAGCCCCAGCCAGCACATCAAGTTAGTGAAAGCTGGCATAAAGGACATTTCATTTTTTCATCCCCCCACTTTGGTTAATTAAAGAAGAGGCTTAATGTCCCTTTTCACTATTAAAGAAACCTTTTCCTTTTTGGGGAGAGCTGGAGTAGTTTGCAGGAAATAGTTCAGAACAGCAAGCTAAAAATAATGGGCAGATTTTAATTCATGTGTGGGTAGAGGAAACTGAGATCCCATTATTGAATTCCAGAGTAACATTTATTGCCAACAGGTTGACCTTGGAGAAAATAGTTCTTAGGCATGCAATGGCTGACATGGTGCTGCTTCAATAGCAAAATGCCTGGACCTTAGACATTCTGTACAGAAATTACATTTCCCCTTGCTCATCTGCATCCAACGGAGTGTCATTTTTGCCTATGCTCATCCTGTTAGGCTCATCTGATGAATTGTGGATTGGGCTGAATGACCGCAAGGTTCAAATGTACTTTGAATGGACGGATGGGACTCCTGTAACATACACGAACTGGCTGCGTGGAGAGCCAACACATGCTAACAACAGACAAGAAGACTGTGTGGTTATGAAAGGAAAGGTAAAGTAAAGCAGATGGCTCATTCAATGTGCTTCTACTATACCAAGTATATTCCTGTCTAAATATGTCACAAATCTTATCCAAGCAACTCCTTTTGTCCAATGCAGCAAGGGTTCTGGGCAGATCAACCTTGCGATGTGAAACATGGATACATTTGCAAAAGCAAACCACTAAAAGAAACTCCGGGAGATGCAGATGTAGTCGAAGAAGGCTGCCAGAAAGTAAGTAGATCAATACAGAATTCCCAGTGGCTCTTTGGCCCACTTCCCCCAAGTGGTTGTTGTGCTCACATTCAATGAGCAGCACCTACAATGCAACAAGGGATAAAACCTTGTTCCTGTGTCCTCTGCAGGTTGCTTACCTAACACTTGGGTGGTCATCTGCTGTTGCCAGCAGTCAGTGCTCATAATAACTAGTTATTCTGGAAACCTTGTAGCTACTGTATATTGTGGTTTTTCATTTGAAAAAAATCCCCTAGGCTCCCCCTTCTCTTCAGGTTCTCTTCCAACCACCTCCAAAATGCTCTGCAGAACCATAGCAAGTGAACAGCCTATCTTTAAAAAAGCATATCACAACAAACATGCACAACATCCTCCTGTCTGAGGCTTGCTCAGGTCCATATTCCTGACCTCTAGCCTTATGGATATTTGTCAAGGGTAAAAATGGTTTTATTCATCCAGGCTTTTAATGTTTGGTCTACGGTGGTGGTTGTTTGGCTGAAGTTTTTGGAATCTGAGACCTTTAACTGTCTTGATGTTATCTGCCTGCTACCCCCCCTTTTTTAGTTATGTGTCTTTATGTGCCATTTTATCTTACTTGCTTTGTAACTGTAAGCCTTCTTTTTTTTAAAAAAACCACCCAAAACCATATCTATCGATGTGGTGGAATTAAACCAATCATCTCACTGTAAGTTTTGTATTTTGGCCATGGAAGCATTAATTTAGGAAAATGCAGATTGAATTAGTGGTATTTTGTAAACTTGTTTTATGCGCCAGGCATTTGTCAGGATCCTAACCTTCCCCCCTCCTTTTTTGGTCTTTTTCACTCTTGTACAGAGTTTTTTCTCTCAGCTATTTTATTGGAAGGGAAATAGTAAAACACAGGAATAAACAGTTGTTATTCGCTTGGCATAATTAAATAAAATCAAGTTCTTAACCCGGTTGCTATTTGCTCTGATTCAGGGGTAGAACATGGGCTTTCCCGGGGAAAGTGGTGGGGCAAAAAACCAAAACCCTCTCAGGCACAGACCAGGAAATCCCAGATGTGTGCCTAGAAATGCTGCACAGAAGGCAGTCTGGATGAACCCTTAATCTGGGAAAATAAAGTCTTGATTAGCTGGAACTGACCATCTTCCAACATCAACAGTAGACAATTGTCAGATCCACCAAAAAATCATTTCAACAGAATTCATGCTTAGAAAGTGAAAAAAAAAAAAACCAAACATAATTGCACAAGGGAGCAGAGCAAATACAATAATAAGTTAAATTGGTTTAATATCCCTATAAAAACAATAGACTCTTAATGAAACGGATATCCCTACAGGAAAGGGCCTTTTTACTGATTAAACATTCCTAATATCCTATTTCATGTAAGGAAGTATTTTAGCTGTATTACTTTCTGCACTCACCCAGTTTTTGTTCCTTTCATTCTGTTTTTGTCTCTTGCTCAACCTTCATCAGTCTTCAACAGAGTTTTTAAAAGGTTATAATATGCACACTTGACCTCACAGGCTGTCTGTAAAGTACATTATTCTTCCTTCCAAACAGGGCTGGAAAAGACACGGTTTATACTGCTACATGATTGGAAATGTATATTCAACATTCGCAGAAGCAAATCAAACATGTATAAAGGACAATGCTCATTTAGCTTCTGTTGCAGACAGGTTATTATTATTATTATTATTATTATTATTATTATTATTATTTATAAAAATAATTGTCTGAAGTGAAAATATGACATTTTTGTTAAGCTAAGGCCTGGTGCCATCATGCAGAAATCTCAGGATTCTTTCTTCCCTAAAACGTCTTCTATTTAAGGCAGGATGAAAAACCTCTTTCAGCTGGACGACCACATAATTCTGTTGGAAAGCTGCCAGTGGCTACATGCCAATAGTGGGTGGGACTAGACATAAAAATGGGAGGAGCCAGATTCATACACCATACCTCAATATTATGCAACAAAGCTATTTCTCATGGAAACAGAGGCATTGATTTATTAGTAATTTCACTCAAGTTCCACATTCCGTCTTTTACATCATTTTTTTTTATAGGTTATAAAATGCAAAAGCACTGCATCACCCCTTTTCTGTCCTGAATATGCAAAAGTCAAAAATAATTCAGTAATCCCAGCAAAAATATGTACATAGCATAAATGCAAGATCAACTGCAAGTCTTAGGGCTTTTGAAAAGAAAAAAGAAAACTTCAAAACACAATTGCATTGTAAAAATCGTATGCATGCACGCAACTGCAAAATTCATGGATGACTTTTTGGCGTATTTGCAGGGAACACCCGTCTCTGCTGAAATATTTTCTCCATGCTCTGCTCTTCTTGAAGCAAGACCTTCTTGCAGAGGAAGGAGCTGCAATTGTACCCTTTGCACAACACCACAGCTCTTTTCCCTCTCAGCTACTCTCCTCTGAAAAACTGGTGGATGGGAGGGGACCAGGAGGGCTGTATGGGCAGGATGGGGTCCAGAGAGCTGTATCTAGCCCACATGCCAGAGGTTGCTCACCCTGCTATATCACAGATAAAAAATGGTAGTTGTGGTGTCTATTAACCACAGTTTAGAGCAGTAGCAGCATAAACCTTGGCTATTGTTAAGGCCAGGAAGAGAAGGATAGGTGGGAACATGCCAGGGAAGGGTTAGGAAGGTGGGAACATGGAATTTAGGAGTGTTTAACTGCATCCACTCAAAGTGATATTGTTATGTTGTTTTACTTAGGAAGTTGATGACATACAACTTGCACATTTGATTTCAAACTTAGAGAATCCATACCTTGGATTGGGGAAACCCAGCCAGATGTTCCCTCTTCCATAGGACCCCTGCCCCCACAACACATTCAGTTCTGTTCCCTAACCCCCAGGAGAATATTTTTAAGGGGTATGGGGTGGGGGGCTTCAAAGGGAAAGGATATGTGGGAAAGGCCAATCCATAAATCTGAAATCTTCAATTCACAAATGGAAATTTAGGATCTAAGCCCTGTAGGCTTAGATGGTTAGCATATGGAGGCTTAAGGCAGGGCATGCCCCCAGGATCCAGACTTATTTCTGAACATTAATTCTGCAATGTCTGAACATGTCCTCCTCTGGTCCCTTGAACCTTCTTGGGTGCTGTAATATTTCCTTCCTGAAAAAGACATTATTTTATTCCCATAGGGATGAATGTGCCATCTCAGTGGAGCCAACACTTTTATTTGTACAGTAGATGGATATACAAGCCCATGCTACTTCATGGCTACATTTGCAGGGGTTTCGTCACAAAACATTTCATAGAAATGAAATGCTACTTTTGCCTTTTATTCCTTTTCTGCAGATACGAACAAGCGTATTTTACTAGTCTGATTGGGCTCAGGCCAGAACAATATTTCTGGATTGGTCTTTCTGACATACAAGAAAGAGGAACATTCATGTGGACCAGTGGGGAAACTGTTGAATATACCCACTGGAATGTTGAAATGCCTGGTATGTAGACCAATTCTATAGGGATACTGTGAAATCCTGGATTTTCCGCAGAAAGGCAAAATTCTGACTACTCTCCTTATTACACAGAATGTTCTGTCTGTTTTGTAGACAGAACTGCTCATAGACATAAGAACAAATAAATATATGATGAAATATTTCTTCTTTGGCACTTACCTTGCCCCATTTAAACTTTCCTTCTGCTTGCTCAAGGTATAAGTAAGTTGCTTTGTTAAGTTTTTGCAGACCTGGTTAGATCTGAAAATGTATTACTTTTGAAACCCCCTTGCTTAAACCTCAGCTTTGTTGCAGTATAGAAAAAAAGGAATTTATTTTTTTCATAAATTTATTCCCTGTTCTTTGAGATTTTTTTTCTCTACGAAGTAGCTTACAACTATATTTAAAATTACAGCATTACAAATTCTGAATTTTAAATAGTTGTAGCCTACCCTGGGATCGGCTCATGAATTGTGGCTAATGATACTAGTAATAATGAATAACAGCAATTGTAATAATAATAATTCTATATTTAATCTGTCGAAATAAAACAATGAAACCACATTAAAATTGAAATCCAAGAGGCTCATGCAAGACCCTCAATATACATCAACCACTTCTCAAAGATTGCAAGGAATGAGGCCTGCCAAATCTCTTAAAATGCAGGGTCCCACAACTGCAGCCACCAAACCAGGATGCCCACAGCTGGGCACCTCTGAGCAACCCCTCCAGCACAGATCTCAAGAAAAAAGCTGTGTTGATTGTACAATTTTTTGTTGTTGTTTTCAACCCTTGAGATTTTATGCTAAAACAAATCTAGGGGTTAAGTTGCTAATTGGCAGTGGATGTGTTTTTCCCTTTCCTTTTTTGTGTCAATTACATGGCCCTGTGTGTCTCTCTTCATGTCCCACGAAGGGAGAAAAGCAGGCTGTGTTGCCATGAGGACTGGAATCGCAGGTGGCTTATGGGATCTTCTGAAATGTGAGACAAAGGCAAAATTCCTCTGCAAGCGCTTTGCTGATGGAGTGACTCCTCCGCCGATACCAACGACAACTGCTGCTCCCAGATGCGCTGACGGCTGGAGTCCAAGTGACAGTAGGAACTTGTGCTTCAAAGTATGACATTCAATTGCAAGTTTTTTTTTAATGAATCTTACCAAATATGTACTGCCGTTTGTTTACATCTATTTGTCTTTGTAGTTAGCACAGGAAACGTTTGTTAAAAACATGTTGTGTTCCCTCATCCTTATGTTCTTCCCACTTTTCCAAGCAGTGGGAGAGTCCAGAGATACAGCACTTAGGAAAGAGGTCACTGAAGGCTTATTGCCATTTTGTAACAATTGTGTTCATTTACGGATATACACAGCACCTGTAGTTTCCCTAACGAAAGGTTGTGCCTGGCAACTTTGCCATGGGGCTATTAAAGAACGTATAGAGCAAAAGCTTGGATACAATTTGGAGGGGAAATACCTGAGAAATTGCAAGTGAAGTTTGGACTAGCTCAGTAACACAGGTGGTCCTCCTTTCTCACTCCAGATATAGCTGAAGTACCATAGATAACTTGATGATAGAGCATCTGTTCTGCATGCACAAGGTTCTAGCTTCCATCCCCAGCCTCTCTGTTGAAAAAGGGTTAGAGGGAAAGAGACTTGTCTGAGGTCTTGAAAAGCAGCAGCCAGCTGCAATAGATAATAATAGGCTAGGTGAACCAATCATCTGACTTGGTTTAAGAGAGATGATGATAACAATACGTTAGCTGAACTCAGTGGTTCTTTTTCTGAGGGTACTCAAGGGTACACAGTTTTTTTCTAGAAGAAAGGCACTGGCTGAGCTGAACTGAAAATATCTAAATTATATTACATTTATTTTGTTATAATGAACATAATTTATAATTTCCCTTATTATGAAGCAATGTTTCTTACTTTTGTCATGTGCAGATCTTTTTGTGCCTAACTGTAAAATAATATATCATCATTAGGCTTTCATGAGGAGTGATGATAAAAAATCGTGGGCGGATTCTCAGAGTTTTTGTAGAGCCATGGGAGGTGAGCTGGCCTCCATTAGTAGCTCACAAGAGGAACGTTCACTGCAGCACTATTTGTCGTGAGTAAATTGATTTATCCATGTTATCATAGCTATTTCACACCCACATTTAAAGCACTCTTGTACCACTTTAACAGTCGTGGCTTCCCCCCCCCCCCAAGAATCCTGGGAAATGCAGTTTGCTAAGGATGCTGATGGTTGTAGTCCTGTGGGGAGTAAACTACTGTTCCCAGGATTCTTTGCGGTGAAGCCATGACTATTAAAGAGTCAGAAGAGTGCATCCATGGTGTGGATGTTACATATAAGAAGATGGAAACGGCCATTTAGTCCCTTGTGCAGTACCGTTTTGTGTGAATCCACAAATGAGGGAAGTCCTTTCAATCAGCTGATTTTGGGTGCCATTGGGTGAATTGTTAGTTATTCAATGTAACTATAACTGTAGATTTTAGTCAAGGAGGGGAGATTTGTGTTTGTGGGATTTTCTGCATCAAGGTGTCTAAACAACGTGACTCATCTTGGGCATTATGCACCTTGATTTGGGCAGAGAGCAGGCAAGGGGAAATATTTGTGGTTCTGCCTCAGATGGGAAATGTATTGATCTGACAGAAATAAGACCAGTAGACGACTTGACTATTGGAAAAATAGCAAACAACACACTCTGTGACAAATAACATATGTCGTAATAAGCAGATCGTCTTTGAGGCGGAATACTGAGCTGCATAAAGTGAATCTTATTTCAAAGACAAGCCAAGAAGCTTAGTTGGAAACTAAGCATTACAATTACAAGCTAACATAGTTGGGTTAGTTTAAAAGTGATTTCATAAAGCAACATGTCTATTTACCCAAGTCTCCTTATGTTTGTGTGATATCTTAGGGACCAAGGATTCAGCTCTTCACATTTCTGGCTAGGCTTAAATTTACAAAGTCCAACTGAAGGATTTTCGTGGAGCGATGGCTCTCCAGTGAGTGACTTGCACTGTTTTTAAAATATTGTGGTTCCAATTTTACTACTTACGTGCCAAAAACCAAGAGAAGCAAATGAACATACAGAGCCTGAAAATTATGCTAAAAATAAAGTTTTGAAACCAAATACTGCAAAATGCTAAATGCCCAAAGGAGTGTCTCCATCCCCCACAAGCGCGGACACTGAGATACAGCTCCAAGGGCCTTTTGGCAGTTCCATTAGGAGAAGTTTGCAAGGAGTTACAGGGAACTAGGCAGAGGGCCTTATTGGTAGTGGCACCCGCCCTGTAGAACGCCCTGCCATTAGATGTCAAGGGACTCGTGTATACTTGTGGTTTTTAAGGATAATTATGATAATCATATAGCCATACGATGTTATTTTAAGACATCAACAATGCATTATTAAGTTGATACACCAGAGTACACTGAGAGTTCTCCCCGTGTGAAATAAGTGGGTAGACCTTGTAGAAAAGGAAGAGTAGGATGTATTTATGTTTTAGAATGATATCAAAAACATCATTCTAGAATGCTTAAAGAGTGAGTATAAATCCAGCCAAGGAGTTAAACAACTATACAACTTTTAGAAGACATCTGAAGGCAGCCCTTTATCGGAAAGTTTTTATTGTTTGATGTTTTATTGTGTTTTTATGTGTTGGAAGATGCCCAGAGAGCTGGGGCAACTCAGCCAGATGGGTGGGGTAATAATAATAATAATAATAATAATAATAATAATAATAATGGGCATTTTTACATGGCACTTTATTGCAGACTTAGTGCTGCTTATGTTGTGCAGGTTCTGCACAGCGTTTACATTGCATCATCTGTACAAAATGCCATCCCATATTAATTTCCTACTTCATCTGGATTTAACATTTCCATCTGTTGTGTAACCCCCTGCACTGTAAATACATATTAAAATGGGGGGAGATAATAATAATAATAATAATAATAATAATAATAATAATAATAATAACAACAACAACAACAACAACAATAATAACAACAACAATTAATTAATTAATTAATTAATTAATTTATACCCCACCCTCCCCAGCCAAAACCAGGCTCAGAGCAGCTAACATCAATTATGTAACACATCAAGATAAAATCAAGCAATCAATTAAAATACATCCTAGAATCATCCTAGACTTTCAATGCTCACCAGGCCCTGCTGTTTGTGTTGAACTTATATGAACTTGTGCGAAAAGTTGGGAGGCCACTTTCATGCAAGTTCTTATGGGGGAAAGGGGAGTCAAACTGAACCCTGACCAAAGGCCCTGCAGAAAGATGTCAGATCCCGCAGGGCCCTGGTCTCTTGTGACAGAGTGTTCCACCAGGCTGGGGCCACGGCTGAAAAGTCCTTGGCCCTGGTCGAGGCCAGTCTAATCTCCTTGAGGCCCGGGACCTCCAAGATGTTATTATTTGCAGACTGTAAGGTCCTCTGTGGGGCATACCAGGAGAGGCGGTCCCATAGGTACGAGAGTCCTAGGCTGTAGATGGCATTTTGATGAGGACAATGCAGTGTGGACACTGCGAAAGAATTTGCATGCCTTATCAGTGCTGAGTATGCAATAACCTGCTGTGTGAAGGCACCCTTCATTAAAATGAAACCACCTTATTTACAGACAAGCAATGTAACGAACTTATTTCTCCTCAGCTTGGATATACAAACTGGGAGTATGGAGAGCCCAATAACTACAATGAAATTGAGCACTGTGGAGAGTTGAATGCAAATTATCGGATGCGCTGGAATGATATACACTGTGAGGACTTGTACAACTGGATTTGTCAGATTAAAAAAGGTAAGATTTCTTGCCTTATTAAGCTGTAACGTCACCAGAAGATTGCTTGTGATAATACGGTATTTAAAAATAAATAAATACTAAAAATGTTTTTAAAACAAATCAGCATTCTGATTAATTCAACACACACACACGCACATATCTAGATGTGGACAATAATAAATCTGTGGCTGTTTATGGTGTGAAAGCTGCCATAAATACTTCATACCAGGCGTCAGCAGAGTTGAAATACAGTCAGCAGCAAAGGGAGTGGAATCAGCCCTGAGTCTTGATTGATCAGAGACAAAAGAAATATTGGTTACATTGCTAGTGAATAACCTTTGGATAATTTTTCTCCAAGGAATGCCCTAATTGTACTGAAATCCTTTTTTTAAAAAAAGGGTATTGGTCATGTTGCATATCTGGTGGTAATCCTGCTCCCCTTTTGTTGGAATCCTCTTGAATTTCGGAGTTAGAAGCCAAACTCTAAATTCAAAATTTTGATTGAAATTCTATCAACTTTCGCAGACTTCCATTTTAGCTCTAGCAAGATGACTTGCTTTTTGCTTCCATTGGTTAAGGTTGCTTTGATGCAACCGTAACCAACAAATAAATGCTCATGAAATAGCAAATGCCATCCAACCTACCTTTCAAACAAATCTCAATAAACAGACAACCTTGAAGCATCCTTAGACCACTGTTCCAAACTAGAGGAAGGTGAATACATTAGGGAGGAATTAAGTGTAAGCGGATGTGCTAAAAAAAGTTGCAAAAGAATAAAACCCAATAGTTGGACCACTACCTTAGAATATGATCACCAGTTTTCACATTTTCAGTTATTGTATGCAATCTATCAAACCTATCAAATTCCCCACTCTGCCTGAACATATTATGTAGCCACCTTCACAGGGATCGCTGTGAACTTCAATTTTTTATACAAAAAAGTTATGCCATTTTTTTCTTTGGCACCATTTGTCAAATTCAAAATCTATTGTGAAGAGTCATTCTATTATTATTTTTGTTACAAAATGAGATCCTTTTGAAATATGAGTGACACAGAAATCCAAATTCAACTTAATAATATTAAAATACCACTTGGAAATAATGTGGGAATTGGGCAGAGCAATCCTAACCCCCAGTTCAACATGCTGGATGATATTGTTGAACTTCCCAATTGGCCAAAATATACAAAACAAATTCAAATGTATGCTGGGGGTATAAGCAAGTGGAAGGAACAATGTACCATATGTGGTGGGGTTGGGTTAAAATTTTAAGGGGGGGGTATTGTCTATGATGAATTAAAAAAAAATGTTCAGACAAACATTTGTGGAAAAACCGTAAGCCTTTCTTCTGAGCATTCTGAAAATTGATATCTTAATTGATAAGAGGAGGGTGTTATTATATGCTACAACAGCAGCAAGAATGCTGGTTGCTAAAAATTGGAAGGGGGATAGGACACCAATGAAGGAAGAAGGGCAAATTAAATTGTGCGAATATTTGGAATTAGCAAAAAATGACAGAGGTGATCAGGAATCAACCAAACCAAAGGTTTAAAAAGGAGTGGGACTGCTTCAAAGAGTACTTGGAAAAACATTGTTCTCAAACAAAATCTTTGATGTGTTTTGACTAAATTTTGCAAAGTAAATAATAGATAATGTATACTTTATGTAAGGGAAGTGAACTAAGGGAAAAAACACAGTTAAAAGATAAGGAAGAAGGAGTCGCAAGGAGGTGGAGGGAACTCACATGTGAAGAAATACTGATTTATTTTGGTTTGCATTTGTGAATAAGATAACATGTTTTGAAGAACAAATGGAATATGTGTACAAATAGTTAAATTAAAAACTAAGAATATATTTTTTAAAAAAGATATTGTTGAACTTCCTCTTCACCAAACTCCACCAGCACAGGGGCTCCTGCTGCCTTGATCACCCCGAGGCATTGCTTAATTATTGGTTTTAATAGGATAATGCATGTGTGGATCACATTTCCCCCCCCAGGAGAAGAACCAAAGCCTGAACCAACAGAACCACCTCTACCAAGTAAGTTTGCATTGCTTCTTTTGAAGAAATCATGTCATGTCAATAACTAGGGATTGAAGCTAAGTGAGTGTTGCCGTTCCCACCCAGGCAGATGGAGGATTCCAATTTCTTTGAGAGCTGCACTTCAGGAATAAGGTTATCAAGCACAGCTTCTCCCACATCAGTTGCTCAGAGTCCAAAACTAGACGCGATGGGGCAGGCATCTATGGATCTGACCTACTCAGATAATTTTTACACACCCCTTCGTTGCTCTACCCTACTGTGCCCTATTGCTTTAAGAAGTTTATTCAAAGCCCAGATCTGATGCAGGAAGTGACCCAGGTAGAGGTGGTCAGCGATGCATGCCCCCTAATCCATACCACCTCTCTCGCAGAATTTCAATATAGCAGTGATGGATGGCTCATCAATGGAGACAAGCAGTATTATTTCAGCACTTACACTGCTCCTATGGAAACAGGACGTGAGTTTTGCAAGAAGAACTTTGGAGATCTTGCAGTCATTGAAAGCTACACTGAAAGAAGATTCTTAACAAAATATGTAAGGCACTAGTTTATTATTTCCTCAAATAAATACTTCAGAGTAGTAAGCATTCTTTGTTATAAAAGACTATGCCTTTTCAGAAATTTCATTTCGTGAAACACTTGCTCTAGAAATTTGGCTTTAGAAATTCGGCATACCTTTTGTTCCCTTTCATGTTGTTATCCCCGAGTAACAGCAATTTGCCATTTAAATTAAACATCTTTATTTTATTTTATTTTATTTATGTATTTATTTATTATGTAAGATTCATGCACCGCTTGATTTGTAAGAAACCTCAAAGCAGTTTATGAAAGATAAAACAGTAAAATCAAGAAAAATTCACAACTGTACTTTCAAACATACAAAAGTTTAAATACGTAAAACAGATTAAAATTCCCTCAGCTTTCTATGTATTTGGGTAGGCTTGTCTAAACAAGAATGTTTTTAGCAAGCATTGAGAAGAGAACAGTGAAGATGCTTGCTTGATTTCTCTCTAAAAAACAAAAACATATTAGGAGATATTTTACAAGTCCCCGCCCCCCCCCCCGAGGTTTTGACTGCCTAGGGGCCTCCACAGGGTTTAATCCAATAGAAGGAGACCTGGAATAACAAATTTCTTTTCTTTTCAGTGTTTTAAATAAGTTTCAGAAGGCCCAGTTAACTGGGTAGCTAGGGACTTTAGTTATTCTCGATGTGTTTTTGAAGGGATTACATTTACAATGGCCATTTGTTGTCTAAAAACTTAATGTTTGCCTCAGACATAGCATTTTCATCTTCATGCTTTAGATCTCAAAAAACGACTGGACCAACGCTTACTACATTGGCTTAAAACTGAGCCTTGATAAAGACGTCAGGTAAGTAAACAGAAAACATTGGAGCTTATTATGTGACTCAATTTATTAACACTAGATAAATATGCTTACAGTGGTACCTCGGGTTACATACACTTCAGGTTACAGATTCCACTAACCCAGAAATAGTACCTCGGGTTAAGAACTTTGCTTCAGGATGAGAACAGAAATCATGCTCTGGCAGCGCAGCAGCAGCAGGAGGCCCCATTAGCTAAAGTGGTGCTTCAGGTTAAGAACAGTTTCAAGTTAAGAACGGACCTCCGGAATGAATTAAGTACTTAACCCGAGGTACCATTGTAGTACTATATAGAGAATCAAGCCCAATACAGTATATTCTGTAACACACATATTGCAGAGCTGGAAAAAGGCTGCAGCAACTTAGTGGGGATGTATATAATGTGTATGCTGTATGCATTTAAAGTAACCTCCTTTCCCATCCTGGGAACTGTAGCTGGGAAGGGTAGCTGTGTAAGTGGTAAACTGAAAGTTTTGTGTTTAGGGGTATATGCTTTGAATGTGCTTTAAATGTATGGTGCAAACACAGATACAGTGGTACCTCGGGTTAAGTACTTAATTTGTTCCGGAGGTCCGTTCTTAACCTGAAACTGTTCTTAACCTGAAGCACCACTTTAGCTAATGGGGTCTCCTGCTGCACTGCCAGAGCATGATTTCTGTTCTCATCCTGAAGCAAAGTTCTTAACCTGAAGCACTATTTCTTGGTTAGTGGAGTCTGTAACATGAAGCGTATGTAACCTGAAGCATATGTAACCCGAGGTACCACTGTATAACATGCAGGGCTTTCTAGTTTTGAAAAGGGCATGGAATTGAGGGGGTGCAAGATCAAGGTTTATAAAATGATGTAGAAAAAAAGTAGAGGGAAGTCCTTCTCCCTCTCTTTTTAGAATACTAGAATTAAGATTCTAGTTCCAGCCAGAGGCAGATTTAGGGGAGCATGATCCATTCACTTGTACTCGGTGCAAAGCCGAGAGGGTGCTGCAGGGGGTGCAGCAAAAATGATGAACAATGGAGGGGGGGTGAATTGTGGCATTGCACAAGGCACCGCTGAAATATTAAAGCCCAAAGTCCACCACTGATCCAGTGAAGCTGACTCTTGGGCAGACTAAAGGAAGTTAACATGGAATTCACGTCCTGATGACACCCAGCCCTCAAACTCCAAACCAGGTCATATTTGGGCTGCTTAGTGGAACTGAAATACAAATTATGATAGAAGCAGATAGGGAAGAGGTTGCAGGCAGAGGAGGGATTCACACCCACACCAACTCCTGGGTATCCTTCACAGGACTCCGCAATCCTGTTTTATATTTCTTCGACAAGGAATCTTCATCAAACACTGGGTTTTTCCTTCATATCTGGTTCAGCTCTCAGGGCCACAGCTTGGATTTTTAAGATGCAGTCATTATTGCGAAGCTGCTATTGGTTCCCCGCTCCCTAAAGATTACCCTTGAATTTCCCTTGCACCTTAAGCCATGTTGAAAACAAATCAAGATAACCGAATAATTTGTCTTTAAGCTGGATGGACGGAACCCCCGTGCAGTATTTAGCCTGGGCACCGCATGAACCCAACTTTGCAAACAACGATGAAAACTGTGTGGTCATTTACAGAAGGACAGGTGGGTAGTCTGCCGATTGTCGACATTTTATTTTTGTGGCAACACATTGTGCACATGAAATTTCCAGGAAAAATAATAAAGCATCTTATTTGTACAGGGTGAACAGTATTCCTAAATGCAATGCACGGTTTAACTTTTATGGCGGATCACTTATTCTTTCTTGTTTAGGACTTTGGAATGATATAAACTGTGGCCACCCCAATCCTTTCATATGTGAAAGACACAACAGTTCAATCAATGCAACAGTTGCTCCTACAGCCCCTTCTGTTCCGGGAGGATGTCCAGAATCATGGCTTTCATTTGAAAACAAGGTACCATTATAATGTTCTTGTTTCAAAGGAACACTGGGAAACAGCTATAAATATGTACATTACTGTCCCATGTGGCTTTGTCTGTTTTTATTTTTTGTATATTCAAAATGTGTATTGGCAGACCCCCATCATAATGCAGCTCTGCTCATACAGCTGGTCATGATCAAAATGAGCACGGATCTCATTTATCTGGTACTTTCCATTCTGCGCTGTGTATCATTTGTTTGGGGCACCTCCAGATTGGTGTTGTGGGTATGTGGTCCAACATGTTATGGACACTATAATTGTGCACGAGTGGTGGCTTCATTCTGCTTCAGTTGTTTCTGTGGTGCTTCCCCAGCGCTACCACATTATTGTTGCCGGGAGTTGCAATAGAACAAGAGAAGTGGGACAGAAATGAAGCAGGACATTTGTGGTAAAAAAGAAAAAGGGTATGGGATTTCAATAGGATGTGTGCTAATTGGAACAAAGCAGTGTGAGTGCTGCAAAAGTTTGAAAGCAGCATCATGTGTCACAGTCCCTACAGCATTATGAGCACAAATCATCTGGAATGCACAATAAAAAGAGGCCTTTTGTCTGTAATATTAATAATTCCCTCCCCCCTCTTATCTCTCTATAAATTTATATAAATTTACCGGGGAAGGGCTTTAGCTCAGTGGTATGCTTTGTGTGGAAGAGGTCCCAAGTTCAACTCCTAATGTTCCCAAGGCTGGACTGAGAAAGAATCTTCCTTGAAACCTTGAAGAGTCGCTGGCAGTCAGCAGCCACAATACTGAGCTAGGCAGACCAGTGGTTTGACTTGTTATAAGGCAACTTCCTATGGGACGTGGGTGGCGCTGTGGTCTAAACCACTGAGGCTTTTGGGCTTGCTAATCATAAAGTTGGTGGTTTGAATCCCCACAAAGGGGTGTGCTCCCGTTGCTTGTTCCCTGCTCCTGCCAACCTAGCAGTTCGAAAGCGTGTAAAAGTGCAAGTAGATAAATAGGTACCGCTCCGGTGGGAAGGTAAACGGCACTTCCATGTGCTGTTCTGGTTTCAGTGTTCTGTTGCGCCAGAAGCGGCTTAGTCATGCTGGCCACATGACCCGGAAAAACTGTCTGCAGACAAACACCGGCTCCCTTGGCCTGTAAAGCGAGATGAGCGCCACAACCCAAGAGTCATCTGCGACTGGACTTAACTGTCCGGGGTCCTTTACCTTTACCTTTTAAGGCAACTTCCTACGTTCTGTGTTAATAGAGAAGCATGTGAGAATGTTGTGCCTTTCACAGCACAAGGTTGGCAACAGATTGGCTCTGCATGAAATTTTAGATACTACTTGCTATTGACAATCCTGCACTGAAAGTGATGTCACCTGTGAAATGTCGTTTCCGTCTTCACCCGTTTGACAATGTCTAAAGTTTGAGTTGTAATAGCTACAGTGTACAAAAGAAATCAGAGGTTAATTTGCTGACTTAATTGTGTCCAGGAAAACAGCCTAGCAGAGAAAAAGCTGGGATTCTTAAATATCTGAAGCTGACATAGTATTTGCATGCTTGAGCTAAGATGAGTCTATATATATGAGGTTCAATAACTTATCACAAATAGTTTAAAGTAACCACAATTGTGGTACAATTAACTTAATTTCACCAATTATTTTGACAAAGAAACTGCTTAATAAAGAGTTTAATAAAAAAACAAATTCCATATTGAGTTTTGGGAAGGTTCTTCTTACAAATATTTCTGGATGTTTTCAGATCTTACTTCTCCAGCAGTAATGTAAACATACCCTCAATTCAGATGTAACAGAAAGCCATAGTTTTATTCTAATGCAGGTTTGTTGGGGCCAGTTTGCTGATTTGGAAGTAATGGCAAACTATGGTTGGCTGAGACCAGAAAGTTACAAATGGCAGGATGGAGCATGTGAACAGAGGGCCTATTCATGTGCCAGGCAGTGGTTGGTTCACTAGCTTGAGCCTCAGGGGTAGAGGAGGAAAGCAACTGCAAGTATTTTAAAATGTTCCTATTTCAAGTGCAAAAGGAAACACAGCTTTAAAGTAAAGGGAGAATTAAAGGCCAGTGTCTGTTTTCTGGGTTCGAAGATGACAATCCTACCTAGACCTCGATTATACTCAGATTTCTTTCTTTTTTAATCATTCTCTCTTCAACTTTTTAGTGTTACAAAGTATTTGGGTTGGCAGATGAAGACCGAAATAATTGGGATTCTGCACGAACAGTTTGCAAAGGCTTACGAGGAAACCTGGCTACCATATCGAGTGAAAGGGTTCAAGGTACTCCACATTTGCATCTATAGATGCAAGCACAAGTAATACTTGCAAAATATTACTTCAGTTTTCTATTTTCTGGAACTAATGTGCCATCAGTCTGCACTCCCATCTCTTTCAGTATGCAATGAAAGGCTGTAATAGTATTATTGTATACTGATACTCATCTTCTATTGATTACAAAACAAAATGTGAATTGTATAACGCAACAATGATACAATAAAGCCTACAAAAATGTTTTTGGCAGCATGGGCACCTGCCCATAACTTCATTTAGACATAATGGCAAACCATACTTTGCCTGTGAGCTTGGATCCCAAATCACCGCTTGATCCTGCTTTAAGATCCTGAGGCATATATTGTTTATACAAACATTGTAAACACTATTGTTTGCAGGGACCTGGGAGTGGAAAGCAACAATACCAACAAGCCAAAAATGGAAACTCCAAAGCTCTTTTCTTCATGTAGGGATGGGGACACCTGGGAAGGGGAGAAGGAGTGGGGGAACCATGAATTTTCTCCAGGTGTGTTTGGGGGGAGGACACTTCCCCCATTTGTTTCTGAAATGTTGAAAAACCAAAAAATGGGAGGGTGGGGTTTCCCACAATTTTTCCATTTTGTGGGGAGCGGAAGGAGCTTTACATCTTTAGATGTGCAAACCAAATATGTAGGCTTGAGTCTGCCTGTGTTCAAAATACCATCTGAATACAATTGATGCCTGAGTGTGTAATAATGCTCAATATTTGAAGTTATGAAACACTGAAATTCTCTCTGCACTCTCAAGCAGAATCTAAAACTTGCAGTTGTGGTTTTAACATTTCTCATAGTCCTCTGTGTTTTCTAATAATAATAATAATATTTTAATAATAATAATAATAATAATAATATTTTAATAATAATAATAATAATAATAATAATAATAATAATAATAATAAAAAATATATTTTCAAGGCATTCCCCTTTCCTTTCATTCATTCCAAAATTCAGTGTTTTTCAAGGCTGTTTGGTTTTGAATAGTGTCTCAGTTTTTGGAGATGTCAGCTTTTCCTTCCACTTTTCCTTTTCCTTCCTTAGCTTTCCTTACTTCCCAGTTGAACAATTTCCCAACGGATGCATGGATAGGATTCAATGATATCAATTCAGAAGAGATGTACCTCTGGACAGATGGAAGCAGAGTCAGTTACACCAACTGGGCAAAAGGCTTCCCGTCATCTAATTATGATGCAGAGAGGGTACGTATTTGATGAATGCACAATATGGCAAATGTTAATTGGAAGACTGCTCCATACCATCCCCACAACACTTCCTTTCCCACAAGCTTCTCCTGTACATGGCCTCAAGTCAGAACCATACCGTGAGGAAAAAAGAGGCAATGTGAAGGAGCAAAAAGTAAGTTAATCGTTAATAGGAACAGCAAAATTGCCAGCAATACTGAATTGGAAAAATATAATACTGAAAATCAGTATTTTTCAGATACTTTTTGCCATAAAACCAGGCCCTACGCACCACAGTCTGCAAGTTGTATTTTGAACTTGAGGCAGGAGTTCCAAGAAGGAATTGTGGCAGAGGACATCTAGTAGGTAGGGAAACAAGATCCTATGGTAGCTGCTAGGAAGGCAAGGGCAATTCTGACACCTGGCCAGCCAAAGCCAAGCCTGACCCAGAAGCCCGATGATATTAAGGAAAATGAATAGATTGTTGGGTTAGTGGAATCACCCTGGAGCATGGGAATAAATAAGAGGTTTCATAAGGGGCAACAGCGTACAGATCTGAAATGTCCCGACTCTACTCCTGGTGGCTCTCTGCAATTAAATTTATATAGCTCGGGAAGAAATCAAAGATGCTCTGAATATCCCACTACTATTTTTAGCATTTGTTTCTCCTTCTTCTTCTTTCGTAGGAAGATTGTGTCGCAATGAAAAACAGGCCTCTTCAAGTATCGGGGAAATGGAGACATTTTCACTGTTCTGAGAAAAAGGGCTACATTTGCCAGACAGATACAGGTGGGTACTTCTGCTAATCTGTTTCCCCTGCTTACATTAGAAGAAAATCTCATGCAAGCCCTGATTAAGCTTTCATGGTTTCCTCTATGCTTCAGTAAAGGGCATTGCAGAGCGTAATCTCCATTTCTACAATTCGATGATTTTAAAGTGGTCCAGATAGCAAGTGGCCTTTGGACACATGGAACAGTTTTAGAGCACTTTTTGCCACATTGAGTTCGGATCTTGGAGGTTCCGATTGTCATTTTCTGCACCTCTGGCCCAGTGATATAGTATACTGTATAATATGCGTACAGAAAAATATTATGGGCATCCTATTTCAAGAACACAGGTGGTGGTCTTTCTTGCAGTGCTCAGCTACCTGAGATCTTTTAACTGGGGATGCCAGGGACTGAACCTGGGACCTTCTGTGTTTGAGTCATCTTTACCACTGAGCTGTGGCCTTTCGTTACATACATTTCTGCATATGATACCCTAGTCCACTGCATTCCATTCCATCCCATTACCTCCATGCAATGACTATCTAGCTTATCCAATCTACATCTCGTCACAAGCTTATGGGCAGCATCCAACTGACTTACTCTGTCAGCGCATGCATTTCCATTTGCGCAATCGATTCTGTCCCCTCCCCTCTCTCCACATGTACCTCACATCCTCCCCAAATTTGCACTGGAGGGTTGGTGGAACCCCCAGAATAGATTTAAAGGCCGCATGGGGGAAGAGAAGGGGGCATTCTGTGGCACGAGTGGAAAACTGCATTGATGGAGAAAGTTAGTTGGATAGTGCCCCATGTCTGTAAACTTATTTTTCTCCTTTATATATTTTTCTTTAAAGTAACACTGCATTGGATTTAATTTTCCTTTCCCTTTTGCAGACCCCAAAACTCCTGTTCTTCCAACACCCACAACAGCATATCGTATCCGTTACAATAACAATACCTACTTCTTCTTTGAAAGCAAACTGGCGTGGAAAGATGCTCAGAAAAGTTGTGAACAACAAAGCTTTAACCTTGCTAGCATTTTAGACCCTTTCACCCACTCATTCCTCTGGTTGCGGCTGCTGAAGTATAAAAGCCCAGTGTGGATTGGCCTCAATACTAATGTGGTAAGTACATCACATATTTATCTAGAAGGGGCCTTAAGATGGATGCTTCTATTTGTTTCTAGTTATTTGTTTATCTCAGGTCATTCAATCAGCATGCAATTAAAATAGGACAATAGGTTACAATACACATTCAGTTCAATCCAGCCAACATTTCAAGTCTGCTTTCTAACTTAAGGACTCTTATAAACCCAGATGGTTCCAACTCTTGCATAGCAAAATCGTATCGGTATTGACTTGGAACTCTTGTACAATTCAAGTGAGCAATATATGTATTGTAATATTCAAATCAGATTAAGGGACATTGAAAAACAAAACGAGTCAGCTGTAAATAAAATTTGCTCCCCCAAGTTTTATGATTCAAACACAACAGATAACAGTGTCCCATATTTCAAAATTAATAATTCCAGTCCAACACAGGGCCTTTATGTTAGCCCTACTGAACCTTTTCCCCTCAGCTTTTGTCAAGGACAGATATTTAAACATCCCCAGAAAAGATAGACATTGTAGATGTTTTTTGAATGTGCCGGACACAGTAGAACATATTCTTTTCTACTGTCCATTGTACAACAAGCTACACAAACACATGCCATCCCCTTTCCTGAATAGTCTAACATTCTATCTGTCTGATATTAACTTGGAAGCTGACTTTTTATCAATAGTATCGCTTCGAGTAATGAATGGCACTATTTAGCAGGAAGAAACTCCAATGAAAATCATTAGTTACATATTTTTACATGGCTGTTTATTTGTATATATTTTGAAATTGTACTGTCAGGGAACTGCCATCTGAGACTAAGGAGGTGAAAGGGCTCATGGAGGGTGAGAGAGACCATTCAGCGGAGGAGGGGACCAGCAGGGGGAGAAGTGGAGTTCCAAGGGAAAGTGAGTCGGAGGGAGGGCTCAGAGACACTTCAAGCGGGAGCAGCGGGGAGATTTCAGGACCTCCTGTAGGGACACCCACTCCTCGGCGGAAACTGTCACGCCGAGAGTCCAGAAGACGCGTTTCCGTTAAGGAGCTTTTATGCTGGAAGAAGTTCCGTAAACGCCCACTGTCCGATTCAACGAGCGATTGATGGAGTCATGTTTAAGGAGCTCCATCACAGACAGAGGTTTGGGGACTTAGCCAAACTCTGAGGGATTAGGATTTTACGCACAAGCAGCTCATCATCCCATCACAGCAATCGGACAGTCCCTGAAAGCAGCTTGTGCAGAGAGGCATCATGAGTAACCCAGCCGGAGCCGGAGGAGCAGCAGGAGCTGGAGAGGGTCCAAGCCTGGAAGAAAGGTACAGAGTGTTGGAACTCCAGCTAGCAATGCAAACGGCGAGGCTAGAAGAAAGGAGGGCGCAGGATGCAGAAAAGGCAAAAGGCGCTACACTAGCAAGAAAGATGCCAGGAATGGTGCAGAAGTTTGGGGGGGACCCCAGGAACTACCAAGCCTTTAGGACAGAGATGCAGTATGCTCTTGAACTGCAGTTTAATGACTTTCCCGACGAGGCATCGAGAGTGGCGTTTGTGATTGGCCATCTCGAAGGAGGGGCGAGAGATTGGGTCAGACCCCTGATGGCAGGGAATAGTGACATGCTGAAGGACGCGAGGAAGTTTTTTCGCGCCATGGATTTGATGTTTTCCAGCGAGATTGAACAGGGGCTGGTGCGCAGACAATTGATGGCGTGCAAACAGGGGAGCCGATCGGTTCGTGAGTACTGGACTGAGTTTACAATGTTGATACATAGATTGGGGTGGGACCTTTCGGCGGAACCCATTCAAATGCTCTTTGAAGAGGGGCTTTCTTCGGCGGTGAAAGATGAACTTTCCCGGGCGCCCAGGGCGGAGTCTATGGACCAGCTGACCAAATCAGCGCTGACCATTGGAGCACGCCAGGAGGCAAGAGCCTTGGAGAAGCGGGAGGGGAAAGGAGAGCGTTGGAGGGATTTCCGCATTCCAGAGATTCCAGAACCAAGTTTCCCGCCAGGAGAGCCGATGGAAGTTGGAACAGCGCGCGCGCGCGCAGTTTCAAATCCCAGTGAAGGGAGGAAGAAGGAGGGAAAGAGCGCCAAGAAATGTTATCTCTGCCAGCAGCCAGGTCACTTTGCCAGAGTCTGCCCGCAAAGAAAGGAATGGCAAGGGATGGCTGGAGCTGTTGGGGGGAAGGAGGAGGAAGTCCAGGAGCCAGTAAAAGCCAACGCCTGTCTGCCTCTGTCAGGGCACTGCAGACAGGCCAAGGAGCAGTAAAAGTGCCCACTCCGGAACCTCCAAGACCAGCCCTAGTAATAGAGGTGTTGCTAGAGCTGGCAAACGGATACCCACTAAAGACTAAGGCGCTGCTGGACTCAGGCAGCTCCTGTAATTTTATGAGCAAGGAGTTTGCAGCTGAACACCAGATACAGACACTCCCTTTAAGCAACCCCCTGCAGGTCACCACGATCGATGGGAGGGAGCTGCTGGGAGGAGAAGTCAGCCTACAAACCGTCCCAATGATTATGAGGGTGGCCAGGCACACTGAGAGGATAGCGTTCAATGTAGCCACCCTGGGAGGGGCTCCAGTCATTTTGGGAATGAGCTGGCTAGCGTTGCATGACCCGCTAGTGGGCTGGCATCAGAGAGTGGTCTCCTTTGGGTCAGCACATTGTCTGGAACACTGCAGAGAGGGAAAGGTGCCAGAAGGGGCAAAAGCCTCTCTAGCAGGGACGGAAGTGGCGGACAAAGGGAAGGTGCCCAAACAATACGCTGACCTGAGCAAGGTCTTCAGTGAAAGGGAAGCAGATAAATTACCACCGCACAGAGATTTTGACTGCCAAATTAATCTGGTCCCTGGGGCCCAGCTCCCCGTGGGCAAGCTGTACGCCATGTCAGACAGGGAAATGCAGGAGTTAAGGGAGTTTATTGATAAAAACCTGAAGAGGGGCTTCATCAGAGAGTCCAGAGCGGTGGGGGGGAGCCCAGTGTTTTTTGTGGACAAAAAAAACACGGATAAACCGAGATTGATCGTGGACTACCGGGCCCTAAATGCCGTGTCAGAACCAGTGACTTTCCCCATGCCCAGGATTGATGACATTTTGACCAGGGTGAGGAAGGGAAAGATATTCACGAAACTGGACCTGAGAGGAGCATACAACCTGATACGAATAAAGAAGGGGGATGAATGGAAAACCACCATGTTCACCCCTTTGGGGGCGTTTGAATATCTCGTTATGCCATTCGGATTACAATCAGGCTCCGCCTGTTTTCAATCGCTCATGAACCACGTACTGGGACCTTTGCTCTACAAGAATTGCGTGGCCTTCCTCGATGACGTGCTGATATATTCAGAGAATGAGGAGCAGCATGTAAAGGATGTCAGGGAAGTGCTGAGCCAGCTGCAAGCAAACCAGTTGTGGGTGAAATTGGAGAAGTGTCAGTTCCACACCAAGGAGGTGGAATTCCTGGGGTACCGCTTATCAGACAAGGGATTAGCCATGGATCCAGGGAAGGTCCAGGCGGTGCTGGAATGGAAGACACCGAAAACGAAAAAAGATGTGCAAAGGTTCTTAGGGTTTGGGAACTTTTACCGTAAATTCATCAAGAACTTTGCCCACTTAACGGCTCCCATCACGGACTGTCTAAGCAGCAAGAAGAAATTCGTTTGGACGGCGGAGGCGGAGCATGCTTTTGAGGAATTGAAAAGGGCATTCGCTTCGGAAGAACAGCTCCTGCATGTGGATTTACAAAAACCCATGAGAGTGGAAACTGATGCCTCAGACCGGGCGGTGGGGGCGGTGCTGCTTCAGCCAGGGAGCAATAAGTCGGAATGGAGACCGTGTGCCTTCTTTTCGCGTAAGCTGAACAAATCCGAGAGGAACTACACGGTATATGACCGAGAACTACTCGCCATTCACGAAGCGTTCCGGAGATGGAGACACTTACTAATTGGCGCACAACATAAGGTGCAAGTGTGCACGGACCACAAGAATTTAGAGTATTGGAGAACGGCACGGGTGCTCAACCAACGACAAGTGAGATGGGCCCAGGAGTTCTCCAGATTCCATTTTGAAATTTGCTATGTGCCAGGTCCAGAAAACATCAGAGCGGACGCTCTCTCTCGCAAACCTGAATATTTGGAGGGGGAGGGAGCGCCGGAAGAGAGACATATTATCCCAGAGGACCACTGGGTGTGTGGTGCGGCCTGGGTGGGGCAAAGAGAACTGGTAGAGGGAACGGTAAATGATGAGTACGCCCAGGACAAGCTCAGAGGTCTAAGGAGAGAGGGAGAAGACCCCGGGGGTTTTGAAGAAAGAAACGGGGCATTGTATTACAGAGGGGCGCTATATATACCCGAAGGGGAATTGAGGGGGAGAGTACTCAAACAGCTGCACGACAATCCCACAGCGGGGCATTTTGGGCAACACAAGACCATGTGGTTGGTGACCAGGGAGTTTTGGTGGCCCAAGGTGAGGGAGGATGTACGGGAGTATGTGAGAAGGTGTGACCAATGCCAGAGAGCCAAAGGAGAAAGGCGGGCACCAGCGGGGTTATTAGAACCGTTACCCACACCAGAACGACCGTGGGAGGCGGTGTCGATAGATTTTATGACCGATCTGCCCAAATCCCAGGGGAAAACCGCCATACTAGTCGTAGTAGACCTGTTAACTAAGATGGGTCACTTTGTAGCTTGCTCACATGCAGTCACGGCGGAAGAAACAGCGAAATTGTTTGTAGAACATATTTTCAGACTGCATGGCGCCCCCTTGAGGGTGGTTTCCGACAGAGGGAAACAGTTCACGTCCAGATTCTGGAGGAAACTTATGAGCTTATTGCACGTAGAGGTCAACTTTTCGACTGCCAGGCACCCTGAGACCAATGGGCAGGCGGAGAGAGCAAACGGTATTCTCCAACAATACCTGAGGTGTTATGTCAATGACAGAGAGAACGATTGGGTCGAAAAGTTGGCACTAGCGGAATTTGCTTACAATAATGCTGAGAATGTGTCCACCGGGATGAGCCCCTTTTTGGCTAATTATGGGTGCCACCCCAGGGCGTTTCCAGGGGAAGGAGGGGAAAGATGGAGTGTTCCGGCCGCGGAACTTTTTGTAGAAGAAATGGAAGCGATCCATCGTCAACTCCAACTCAACTTAGAAAGGGCCAAGGAAGAATATAAGAGGCAGGCAGA
The DNA here is from genome assembly GCF_027172205.1 of Podarcis raffonei. NCBI lineage: Eukaryota > Metazoa > Chordata > Lepidosauria > Squamata > Lacertidae > Podarcis > Podarcis raffonei. The sequence goes on along the minus strand of NC_070613.1, from coordinate 24,350,106 downwards.
CAAGAGCAGAAGGGAAGGTGAAACAATTAGGGTGGGGAGTCGGGTCTGGCTATCAACCCAAGGGTTGCCGTTCAAGGGGGGTTGCAAGAAATTGAGACCCAAAAGATTGGGACCATTTGAGGTCATCCAGCGGGTCAACCCAGTGGCGTTCAGACTCCGGTTACCGAACCACATGAAACTGCACCCAGTATTCCACAGGTCATTACTGTCACCATACAGGGGGGAAGGTGAAGGGGTATCCACACGGGGGCCAGCCATAGAAGAAAGGGAAAGCCGCAACCATGTGGCGGAAATCATCGACTCCAGGTGGAAGGGTAATCAGGTGGAGTATTTGGTCGCGTGGGAAGGGGAACCGGAGTCGGAAAACACCTGGGTGAAGGCAGAGGAGGTCCGTGACGAGATCTTGATCGAAACGTTTCACCAAAGGTTCCCCAGGAAACCTCAGCCAGTAGAAAGGTTTCGGAGGGAGTACTTTGGCACCACCGACGATGAGGAGGAACTGGAGGGATTCAGGGAATCGGAGTTGGAAGGAGGAACAGACTCCGATGAGGAGGAGTACTTGGAAACCGGAGACAGCAAAAGGTGGAGGGAAGTGTTCGAAACTTCGGAAGATGAGGGAGGTTCCTTCAGGGGTTTTGCTCCCTCGCCTCCCGCAGAGGAGGGGAGGGAAGGGGGTGAAGGGGGCCCTGGAGGGGAGGTGGATGTCAGGGAACTGCCATCTGAGACTAAGGAGGTGAAAGGGCTCATGGAGGGTGAGAGAGACCATTCAGCGGAGGAGGGGACCAGCAGGGGGAGAAGTGGAGTTCCAAGGGAAAGTGAGTCGGAGGGAGGGCTCAGAGACACTTCAAGCGGGAGCAGCGGGGAGATTTCAGGACCTCCTGTAGGGACACCCACTCCTCGGCGGAAACTGTCACGCCGAGAGTCCAGAAGACGCGTTTCCGTTAAGGAGCTTTTATGCTGGAAGAAGTTCCGTAAACGCCCACTGTCCGATTCAACGAGCGATTGATGGAGTCATGTTTAAGGAGCTCCATCACAGACAGAGGTTTGGGGACTTAGCCAAACTCTGAGGGATTAGGATTTTACGCACAAGCAGCTCATCATCCCATCACATGTACATATGGATGTTTTATGATGGCCTATATTTGTAATGCTTAATATAGGTTTGGCAAAGTAAGTAAGTTCAATCCAAATGATGTCTAGGTGAAGGAGATTAATATTAAATTCACTTTCCAATATACTGAGTCAGTTAGATTTTTCTGTCCTATGCTACAAGGACAAAAGCCCTGTTCAGAATATCACATGCAGTGAGAATCACATGCAGAGAACAGGGTTTGTTGACACCAAACTATCTTTTATCTTCCACTGAATTGCAATACATCAAGATATTCAATGCTATCAGTCGTGGGATGAATTAACACAATGGATTTATATCATACTACATGTGTAAAGTGGCTTACCAATGCCAGGAGTTCTATATTATCAGTCACTGGGGATTTTTTTGAGAACAGTCATTGTTAAAAAGGTCGTTATCACTGCCTGTACCTTTGCATTTCCTGTCCTCTGACCTCTCATCTTCTCCTTCTATATATAGAATGTACAACCAGAACAAACCTAGAGACTGTACTTCGGATGGCAGTGACTCTTGACACCATTGTCTGCGTCTGTATACTCAATGCATTTTGCTAATGTGCTAATTTTTTCAGACCGATGGACAATATACATGGATAGACAAGTTCAAAATGAAGTTCACAAAATGGGCTCCAGGGGAACCAAAACAAAATTTTGGTTGTGTTTATCTGGATTTGGATGGAACCTGGAAGACAGGATCATGCAATGAACATTATTTCCCACTCTGTAAACACTCTGACGGTAAGCAAATGAAGAGCAACACTTCTCATTCACTACTTGTCTTTCAGGTTGAAGCATCGCCACACAGGCAAGATAGTTTATCCTTTTTGCAATGAACAGCATGATTTTTGCATTTCACAGAGGTTTCAAAATACATTTATATAAACAAAAACATTTTGAAAGGTCCACCCCTGTGTAACTTGCGCCATTTTCCAAAGGACTCAATTTGTAGCATTTTTCTACCTGCTAATTCCTTAAGATTATCCCACTTACCCATTTGGGACCTCCTGAGCCCTTATATCCCAGCTTGATCACTGAGATCCATCTGCAGGAGCATCACATGCCATTCCCTAAATTGGCAAGGCTTATTTGACAACAACACGTAATGGCACCTTAAGTGTCATCAGCCCAGTATGGTGGAACACTCCACCAATAGAGATTCAGCAGGCGCCTTCCGTTTCAACTTTTAAACACTTGCTGAAAACTTTTTTCTTCCGCCAGGCCTAAATAGGAGATTAAGAATACATCTTTCCACAATAGTTAACTGATGCATGTTTTTAAGCTTCTTATATGTCATTGTAATCCACTTTGATAATTTTTTATGAATGGTGTTATATAAATACTTTTACAAATTAATAATGCCCTCCCACCTCACTCAGTGGGGTAGAACCCACCACCTCCATAAAACCTTGGTCCAGTCTAGGCCTGGTATGGGAAAAATTCCTGCATGGTTCAACATCAGTCTAATGTCCAGGAAGTTCCCACATCAAACCAAGGGTAAAGGTTGGCTGAATGTGGTTGGACAGGGTAGGGGAAGCGAGTGCCCAGTCTTTCCTGCTCATGTCACATGGTGGAAAGCAGCCTGTCATATCTTGGCTCATTACCATGAGCCAGAGGGGGAAATATCACGACTCATTCAAAGAGAACATGGAAAGGAGCTGAGTTAGTGACTTTTCCATTCTTACTCTGAATGTTTCCATACTGGGTTGGGATTGGGTTTTTTTGTTTTTAGCATTGCCCAGTCATTGGTCTCCTACTGTAAGGTGCGTAGGGATGTGGGTGCCGCTGTGGTCTAAACCACTGAGCCTCTTGGACTTGCCAATCAGGAGGTTTGAATCCCTGTGAAGGGGTGAGCTCCCGTTGCTCTGTCCCAGCTCCTGCCAACCTAGCAGTTTGAAAGCATGCCAGTGCAAGTAGATAAATAGGTACCGCTGTGGCAGGAAGGTAAATGGCACTTCTGTGCACTCTGGTTTCCATCAAAGTGTTCTGTTGTGCCAGAGGCGGTTTAGTCATGCTGGCCACATGACCTGGAAAGCTGTCTGTGGACAAACGCCGGCTCACTTGGCCTGAAAGCGAGATGAGCGCCGCAACCCCATAGTCGCCTTAGACTAGACTTAACCGTCCAGGGGTCCTTTACCTTTACCTTACTGTAAGCTGTATTGTTTTCTACACTTCAGCAGGTACATCCCCTATTCAATATCATGCCAATCTCTCCTCACTTTTTACAAGGCAAAGAGTGATAATTCCACATTAAAACACAGTGTGTGGAAGTACCCTTAGTTTATTTTGGGGGGAGGGAGTTTGTCAGGTAACCAATTTCTCTTTTCAGAATCTATTTACAGCTATCTTTAAGTCTACTATCCCAAACAGAGTATACATATTGAAATAAAATGTTAGTTGCCTCTATTTTTGAATCACTGTTTTTGGATTTTCCAGTTCACTGAATTACTAGTAATTCATTGAACGGTTTAATTTAAAAATGGCATTTTGATAACCTGTTATAGGGATGTCTCAATTGTGCCAGCAGACTTTCTATTAAGTTCCTCATGCAAGAAACCTATCTGTGCCATAGCATAGAAAATCTGGTGGAAAGTTAATTGAATTACAAGTTGCTGCTCCCCCCCCCCAAATAGTGAAGGCACCTACTGAGCCACCTCAACTACCTGGAAAGTGCCCAGAATCACTGGAGACACCGTGGATTCCTTTCCGTGGCCACTGCTACCACTTTGAGACGTCATCTAAAAAATCTTGGCCTCAGGCTTCTTTAGCTTGTTTACAATTAGGTAAGTACCTTTCCATATAGATGCAAGATGCAAGACGTTACATCTTGTTTAGTTACACGATAATCTCCCCCTTTCCATTAGGAGTGAGTTGGCTTTTAGCAGCAAAGGCATATGCAAAATGCAAGATTAGTAGCAAAGCATACACTAAACTGTAGCATCTTAGAAAGCTTTGTTCTGTTGATCAGAGAGAGAAGGAGAGAGAGATCTAGTACATACAGAAACTTCAACCTAAGGTGGGACTTGGTATATCTTGACCTGAGAAATATGTACCTGAGTATCCAAAAACCTTGAATTAATAGCAATCAGTGGACTATGGGGACTAGGCTAGTCCCCTAAATGTTCCCAGTAAAGTAGAGTATTAAAGCTTGGCATCTCCTTCCCAAAGCCTAGGAAGCTTCTGCCTGGTTTAGGGAGGGAGGTACAATGCTCATGTTTGTGACGTCCCCCCCCCAGCTCCAATTGCCCTCGCAAGCTGGCACCTCTGGCCCTAACTGTTCTCTAGCAGCTGTCTAAGGCCTATTCCTTAATTCCAAAGACCATTGTAAAGGCTGAGTCCCAACAAACAGCAATAGTGATAAGTAGGGAGAAAAACAACAGAGGAAGGTTGGGATAGCTGAAAAATGATGAGTGCAGACTCTAAACCTCTTGGATAGATTTATTGCTTTATTGTTTGGCACCCACCCACGCTTCCCTTGCGGACCTCTGCAGCTTCTGTTTACGCAGTGTAGCTTCGAAGCGCCGTAAAGCAATTAGCAGAATTGCACAGCGTCTTTGTGTAGAAAGGGCAGTAAATAAGTCCAGACATTACTTCTATCCTATTATCTCTTTATTGGAAACAAATAGCGTATTTACAATCCATAACAGCCATCAGAGTCCAGCTGCATCGTCTCTGCGTCCTTTCTCCCTCAGTACAGCGACTGATCTGTGGAAATCGAAAGCACTCTGTTCACAGCATAACAAGCTGTTTACGTCACGTCCTGGCCGTCCCCTCAAGCACGAGACACAGAAGGTTAACCCTTCACTACACCCAACAAAACCTGAAGTGCTTTGTGCAGGTGCTGGGTGAACATTTTAGTGTATATATGGCATCTTTCAAAGCTTTGTGGTTAATTTGCCAACTTTCCCATCCTTATGTTTACAACAGTTTCCCCCAGAGACAAGTGATGGAGGTATTGCAAACCTCAGCTCAGTGAAAGAGAGTATGTCTTGCATAAAAGAGATTAGAATATGAAAAAGCGGTTTGTGAATATACATTTTTTTTAAAATGATATTTATTAGAATTTTCCACCATAATACAATAACCAAACCAAAAAAGACAGAAAAAAGAAAGCAAAGACAAGAACACCAATAACAACAAAAAAATTAAAAGCACATACAATTCACAGTCCTTATTTTCTATAACATATTTCCCTGACTTCCCCACACCTCTCCCTCTTGTATTCTAGGTCCAATTGTTGGTTCAACAAGCTCTTATCCCTATTTTTAAACCTTTTTATATTTAGTTCCTTTTTCTAAAAAAACCCCAATTTTACCTTATAGACTTCATTTTTATGCGTCATTGCTTATTCTTTAAACCTTTTTCTAAAATCGGCCTAAATTCCCTTCCACGGTTTCCCCAATTTTCATAAAGATATCCAAACAAAATAAAAGCAGAACAAATTAAATTATACACCCTTTGGATTCCCAAACTCCACCCCCACCCTTTCCCGGTTTCAATCCCCTTGAAACGTCCATCAGTCCATCTACCATCAGCCTGGAGACCTCACGTCCGAGGCTCTCAACTCTCTCTCCATTCCTCTCTGCCGGTTTTTCTGACAGTCTTTGATATTAAACACCAAATCTCGGAGAAGCTCTAGTCCATTATGATCCCCATTTCTTCCAGCCAGACCTCCACACCCAAAAAAGAAGCCTGAATCTTGTTTCTTGATCCTTTCAGGTCCCAATGTCCCCAAAGCTCCATCTTCCACCTTAGGTCTTCAGATCTCCACATAAGGAGATCCCTCCATTTTTCAGTTTCCGATTCAAACCAGATTTTCTTCATCAAGTTCTTGTTTTCCTTTGTAGCCGTCGTGTCAAACCTCTGGCTTTCCAACAACATTACAGCTTCTCCTCCCTTTTCTTCCAGAACAACATATTCTTCTTTTCCCTCAGTCTCAAATCTCTCAAGTTTCTCTTCTTGGCCAGCTGCATAGGCTTCCTGGGTCAAATCCTTATCAAATTCAATGAATTTGTTTACTGTTAAGTCCAGAGTTTCCACATTTATAGTCATAACATCCACTTGGCCTTGTAGCTTTCCCAAGAGACCAAAAACTCTGTCCAGCTTAGCTTGAATTTCCCTTCCTTCAGCCATTGTTGTAATATCCCAAACCCCCTCTAGAGGGATTTTGGTTACTTAGTGTTCCTTACAGTTCAAATCCAAGAGTCAAGTTAATTTGTATCAGTTCTTCCTTATTTTCAACAAAATATAATCAAGTTGTTACAGGTATAGCCAGCAGAAACAGTAGAAACAAAGTTCCCTTTTTCCGTCTTGACAGCTAGTTTGACAGCTGTCAAATTCAGTACCTTTCCAACAGGCTTTCTTGCGGATCCCTCCCGGGTCTGAGGGGGGGTGGTACCTCAGCTCGAAATTAACTCTTATCCTCCGGTACAAATGCTTGTATTGCCAAATCGTGAAATTAATATCTTTTGCCCAATAAAAGAAAGAGTTCCACGACCTTAGTTAGCAGGTCCTTGTTTTAGGTTGTTTACAGGACGGGGAGACTGGCTTCCTGTTTACGTCTTCCCCGATCGTGCCTAATTTCAAAAAATTTCCTTTACAAGTCCAAATTCCGTACTACTCACGGGTTGTTGTTTTTAGGTCCAAATCACAAGAAGAAGTCAGCGCTTTCCGGCCATGGCAGCGCGGCTTCACTCCGCAGGAGAAGCAATAGACTCTCAGCACCGCGCTGCTCACCCTGTCCCCCACTCCGAAGCCTTTAAAAAGGCTCCTTCGCGGGTCGGGGGGCGCTAATGGTGCCCGCCGAGTCCCCAGGTCCACAGGCTTCAGCACCTGTGGTTTCTGAGGGTCCCCGTGTCGCCGCCGCGGCAGGACCCAACTCCTACGGAGCCGATTCCCTCCGGAGCTCGGAGGGAATCCGCCATTAGCCGATGGCGCTAACCCGGAAGTCCTTGTGAATATACATAACTCTATGGAAAACACAGTGAGTGGATTAACAAAAATACTTCAGTGGCGTGTGTGGAATCTGCCATGGTCAACCCATATTAATGTCAGCAAGTGTTTGAAAAATAAATAGTATCAAACATAGGGAAGGAGATGATATTTTTTCCTTAAATGTCAAAATATTATCTAGCGTTCTGAATTGCAAAAATTCATTTTGCCCGAGTAACAGTCCCACCCAGGAGTTAGTCTTCAGAGCATGAGAATTAGAAATTAGCCATTCTAATCACCTAAATTCTTACTCATATTTTGCAGGTGGTGGTCTGGTTTCAGTAGTTGATGCAGCTGAATCACATTTTCTGGCAGAAAATGTGGAACCTCTTGAAAGCAAAGTGCGAACGTTTTGGACAGGAATGTTCAGAAATATACATGGTACATTTTTTGTTTAATCTTTAGTGTATGCTTTTGTAATCAGTGAATGTTTTTATCATATACACTTAAATAATCTAAATGTTAATCATATCTGGCCAAATTCAAAAGACAGAAATTTAACTCTACCGTCTTAAAAACTCCACTTTTTCACCAGCACATCATCCTTTGTAAGTGAAAGTTGAGGAAACCAGGGTAGATGACCTGGTATTTGCAATCATCCTGGTCACAGCCCAAAATGTAAGCTTTTCTTTAAAAAATAAGATTCTACAAATTGCACTGTTTTAATGCTGAACCAGTTACAAAATTCAAGTCTGAAGTATATCCTGCTTAGCTAACTGACAATTTAAACAGATAGAAAGTTATTAAGGAAGATGAACAAGTAGACATTTGGGTTTACAATTTAAATAAGTCTTTTATTGACTGTACCACCAATTATGCTAGGCTCTCTGAAGGCCTGTACCAGGTGGGAGAACCTCCAGGCTGTGGGCCTAATGAGCCTCCATATGCCTCCCCATTTGGCCCATGAGGCCATTTTAGAAAGGGCGCGCCCATCTGCCCTATACCTGATGCCATATATGTCACCAGATACGGAGCAGGTAAAAATCTGGCTCAGCTGAAAGGATGTGTACAGACATCCTGGAAAGGGCTATACCATCAGCTGATCTTCTGGAGCCGCTTTCAAAGTGCTGCACAAAATAATGCTTTGAAAAGATCACCTAACGTGATTGTGACATCAGGTGATTGGCAGGTGGATGGCTTACTGTGCAAGATATGGAAAAGATAATCTCACCCGCTGAGCCAAAAATGTTCCCCACCCCTACCCTATACCAATGAGATCATGACCATCTTGTCCCAACATCTTTACTGGCAAGTAACTCAGCTGAGAGAAAAAGCAAATCAATATTGTGCACAATTTCATTTTATATTTGCTTAGTTGTCTGCTGAGGAATTCTGTAGGAAGAGGCTCCAAAGTGATTGGGGGTGGGGGGAGCAGCTGAATTTGCCACAGTGATATAAAAATCTGCAAAATCTGGTGGCCAGCCCAAGCACTGCATCATGCATGATGTCCTCCAGGCACAGATATGTACAAGGCCAGGAAATCACCTGCTCCCGTGCTTTAGTCTCATAATTAAAAATCACACACCCATTTACTTTAGTGTATTGACATCATTAAGAATCAAGTTCTCAATGAGCATGCCCAGCAGTTCCGATATATTATACACAGTGAAAATTCCACATCCTTGTTCAGAAAACCCTGTTCAACATATACTAGAAGCAGACCTGCTAGTGCTCTTTCTCTCATTTTCTAACTTAACTGTAGGCAATTGGTTATGGCTCGACAACAGCGTAGTGGATTTTGTTAACTGGAACGAAGGAGAGCCCTCTCCTCAAACTAATGAAGACTGTGTGGAAATGTATTCTTCATCTGGGACTTGGAATAATTTTTACTGCAGTTCCTACAGGGCGTATATTTGCAAAAGACCTAAAAGTATGTAATACAATTATTATACTTTACTTTGTTTAGTAGTTCCTGGGGAATATTCATTACATTGCAAAAAGCGATGCCAGTGAACCTTAGCCTTGGCCCAAATTCTTTTTGATCTTGAATGAAATCCAATCTTGCCCCCCACCCACAACCCAGTTGCCATCTCTTAAAAACCAAGTGGAGGTGGCAAGCACCCACAGGGAAAAGTGAGGGGAGTTCACCGCATGCCTGAAACTCTATAATGAAGCTGAAGTGTCCAGCTTCCTCAGAGACCTTGTACATCAAGAGGTTGCTTGGTTGGGGTTGAGATTTGCCTTTTGTTGTTGTTGTTTAGTCATTTAGTAGTGTCCGACTCTTCGTGACCCCATGGACCAGAGCATGCCAGGCACTCCTGTCTTCCACTGCCTCCCACAGTTTGGTCAAACTCATGCTGGTAGCTTTGAGAACACTGTCCAACCGTCTCGTCCTGTTGTCCCCTTCTCCTTGTGCCCTCCATCTTTCCCAACATCAGGGTCTTTTCCAGGGAGTCTTCTCTTCTCATGAGGTGGCCAAAGTATTGGAGCCTCAGCTTCACGATCTGTCCTTCCAATGAGCACTCAGGGCTGATTTCCTTAAGAATGGATAGGTTTGATCTTCTTGCAGTCCATGGGACTCTCAAGAGTCTCCTCCAGCACCATAATTCAAAAGCATCAATTCTTGCCTTTTACTGGAGGTCTTTTCTTGACCACAGTGCAATCTAAAGGAGTGCCATCTCCATTGCAGTAGGCCTTGGGGAAATTCCATTTCCCAAGGACTGCTGGGACCTTTCTCCTTGGGGAACAGGGGGTGGGCTTTCCTCCTTCCCTATCTTTACAGAGGGGCTAGTGCTGCTGCCCCCACTGCCCCCATAGCTTGCTCAGCCAGTTTGTAGAGCCAATATGTAAGAGTTTTAAGGAAGGAGGAGGAAGCTCCAGACCACAGACCAATCTTGGTCTACCAGCATTCTCAGTTTGGCCCACAAGGCGTTTTCCCTAAACATGTCCACTCACCCCACACCTATTGTCATATATTACATCAGTGGTGGGGTATGTACTGGTGTGGCATTAAAGGAACAACCAGGAGTCTGCAGCGAGCTTCCTGTCATTTCTTTGCTGGAACAAGTCATGCTCCCCCACCCATCATGATGGTTGTACCTTGCTCCAGGAGAGGAAAATGGTTTCCATTGAAACTGCTGCTGAAATGGGAGAATGTTTCCTCCCATTTTAACTCTAGTTTCAGTAGAAAGCACTTACCCGCTCCTGGAACAAGGTTCAAAGAATAGTGTGGAGCTGGTTGACAGCCTTGTAGTGCTCTTTTAACCTCTGTCTTTCAATGTTTAAAGAGCAGCATGGGGCACTTTGCAAAAGCGCCTTCAAACAGCCCCACACTGTTCCCTTAACCCCGGGAAACCAAAGGCTCAAACAGTAGTGCCAGGAGATTGACAGGTGGGTAACTCTACCATCTCTCCGATTTGGCTCACCGGGTTCATGGAGATAAGGATCTGGCCCAATGGCCAGAAGAGGTTCCCCATCACTAGTTTAAAGGGAAGGGAAAGGAGGTTGTGGAAATGTTGGGGGCTTTCTGAGGTGAGAGAGAGTGGTGGGAGTTAACAGGCAATTTCTGAAGTTAAGAGTGATTCCAGAAATAAACTATGCCAAACTTGGATGATATTTTTTAATGCTTTGAACCAATGCTTTAAATCCAGAGGGAGTCTCCCATACCCTTACAAAACATTGCCCAAGATCATTTCAAACCCTGCTGAATAATTCAGTTGAATCAGAATATGCAATAAAAAGGCTTTTGACACATGGTCATTTGGTTTTTCTCTTCCAATTTTTAGTTATTGAAATTGTGTCTACTGAGAAGGTTCCAGAAAATAAAGGTAAGGTTTTGAAATAAAATCAAAATAAAGAAAAAATAAAATGAGAAATTAAGGATATACCGTGCTGGAATTTATCTTTTGAGTATCTTATATAAAAAGCCAATATATTTCCTGCAGAACAGAACATTTTCATTTCAGCCTCCCTTCATCCACTTCTACTTGTTGTCTAAAATTTAAATATCTTTCAGTCGATAATTAGATTGGCATTTGATATTGGTTGGTTGTTGTTGTTTTGAGTTTTTTTGTCTCAAAAAATAAAATAAAAATGAAATGCCAAAAATGTATGGTGATCCTTTATACCACCTTATATTCTGGAGATAGAAAATGACATAAGTAAATAATATTTGGTCCCCTACTGTTTCCTACACCAAATTGACTCCCTTATTGATCCCCTACTGCAGAGGTGGGGGAGCTGTGCTTTATAAATGTTGTTGAGCTAACTTACCAGAAGAATAAGAAAACAAGATAACAAACAAACATTAGCCATTCTGACCGGGGTTGATGGTAGTTCAACATTTTGAGGGCCACAGATTAGCCAGCCCTGCCCTAATGATTCCTATGCCTGAGTGACTCTTAGTCTCTTAGTGCTGCATAGTGGTTAAAGTGGACTTTCCCAATCTAGTGCTGCCCAGAGGTTTTTGACTACAGCTCCCATCATCCCCAGCCAACATGGTCAAGGTCAGGGATGATAAGAGCTGAAGACCAAAACACTGAGCAAATGCCAGGCTGGGGGAGGTTGTGTTTGTGCCATACAAGAACTGAGGAGAACCAATGTTAAGATGCTTCCTCAGCCATGATGTGTTACAGAGTAATGATATTTATGAGATCCACTCCCTTTTAGGAAGTACATCATCGTTCAGGTAAATGTATAAATATTAAAAAGCTTTACTTGCAGAACAGATGGTAAAGAACAATATATATGCATTCACAAGACATATGCTTATCCAGGTTTCACTCACAGTTTTTTAAATCAGAAGCTTTATTTTTCTGTCTCCCTCTTCCAGCCTTGCACTCCATATAGGCCATGCAGCTGTGTGACTAAATGCATTTTCTTTCAGTCTTTGGTCTCAGTGTAACCTACATGACAGGGTTGTTGTAAAGGTTACATGGGGAGGGGAGGACCTTGAATACCACACAGAGCTACTGGGAAGATGGGCGGGTTCAAAATACAATAGTAATAATAATTTCCAACATTCTGTTGTTGTAACTGCTGTGCATTAATTACAGAACCGAGAAAGACAGATGACACTCCTGCGCCTTCCAGTAGGAAAGTTACCGCTGCGATTGTTGTGACTCTCCTGGTTGTGATGGTAGCGGCCATTGCATGTTACTATTTCTACAAGAAAAGGAGCCGGCTCGTCCTCACAGATGACAACTTCGAAAACTCTCTCTATTTCAATAGCAGCTCCACCCCTGAAACGAGCGACATAAAGGACCTGGTGATGAACATGGAGTGCAATGAGCATGCTGCCATTTAGTCCAGGATAATACAAACTGTCCTTCATTCGGGAAAACAACACCAACACCGCATATGGAAATCCACAAGCATTCTATCCAAACCCGGTCTTTCCTTTACAAAATAGTTGCCCAAATCCCACCTGATTCAGAACTTTTATTTGCATGCTAGAAGCAGCAATAGTTTCGCTGGGTTTTTTTGGCAATTCAGCAGCTTTGTATTCAAAATAGGCAAAGCTAGTATTTTGCCCAATGGCCGCCCTGAGTTGACGACTGAGCTGATGGATAGAGCAAATAAATGCTGAATTAATAATAATGGAGAAATGGCTATGCTTATTTGTGTATCTGCATATTCACAAATAGGGGGAAGTCATGACTGTTTAAAATGGTATAGCACTGCTTTACATGTATAGTGCAGATGGACCCTAAGTGCCTGTGTTCTCATGGCACAAGGGATATTCTTTCAGTGCATGGAGGTTTGAAAAGTTTCAGCTAGCTGGAGAAATTTCTTTCACGGGTGTGTGGTTGATTTTGCAGCATTCAGGAGGTATGTTACCATTAGCAGTGTTCTTGGTGGTGCTGTGGGTTAAACCACAGAGCCTAGGACTTGCCAATCAGAAGATTGGTGGTTCGAATCCCCACGATGGGGTAAGCTCCCATTGCTCGGTCCCTGCCAACCTAGCAGTTTGAAAGCACATCAAAGTGCAGGTAGATAAATAGGTACCGCTCCAGCGGGTAGGTAAATGGCATTTCCGTGCGCTGCTCTGGTTCGCCAGAAGCGACTTAGTCATGCTGGCCACATGACCTGGAAGCTGTATGCCGGCTCCCTTAGCCAATAAAGCAAGATGAGCACCGCAACCCCAGAGTCGGCCACGACTGGACCTAATGGTCAGGGGTCCCTTTACCTTTACCTTTTCTCCTCTGTTCACAGGATACTTAGCAAGTATCTCTAGCCCAACACTCAGGTTCCAGTCCAGGTACTTAGCAATAAAAAGTTCTTTGTTTAGGTGCACAGTATCCTATTTTAGCTCTTTTTTTAGCTCTTTCCACATTTTCACCACTGCCTCTTCTGGTCCAAGTGTTGAGTGAAATGAAGGAGAAGACTCAGGTGGAATCTACACACATGTTTAAAATGTTGTGAAAATGCTTTTTTCTTTTAAATGGTTTTGAAAATTGCATTGAATTTGCTATAGCTCACATTCGCCTTCTAGTATCACAATTGTATATTGCACTTTACAACACATTCAAAATGTTATATAGCTTGAGTCTCAACTCCTTTCTGTGAATCTCAGGTCTTCCTGCCTTCAGCCACTAGAGGGAAACCAAACCCCATTTGATGATCTTCATATACCCAAAGAGAAATACAGTACAGTACTCCTCAGATAAGAACAATTGTTCTATTTCATTACTGGCCTGAGGACTTACAGCTGACAGTGGTGTGTGTGTGTGTGTGTGTGTGTGTGGTTTGAGCAAGTGTTACAGGCATACCTCAGACTCAGCTGATAAAAGTCGTGTGCTACAGGTAGCAGGTTGATCTCAGCAGACTCAATTGCAAAGTGACAATCTAAAGGTGAAGCACTCACTTTGAAGGAGCAGGTATGCAATCTGGAGATGTTCCTGGATGCACGTTTGCCACTGGAGATCCCAAGTAGCTTGGCACTTATTGCCAGCCTTGGTTGGGATGGCTTGGCCACAGCACTTCAAGCATTAGATTACTGTGACGCACTATTTGTGGGTCTTCCCTTGAAAGCAGTCTGGAAGCTATCCTTAGTACAGAATGTTGCACCACAATTGCTAACAGGGGTAAGATTCTGGCAGAATAGTACCCCTGCTCTGGCTTCTGATTTGTTACTGGGCCTTATTCAGCATTTTACTACAGTGGTACCTCAGGTTAAGTACTTAATTTGTTCCAGAGGTCCGTACTTAACCTGAAACTGTTCTTAACCTGAAGCACCACTTTAGCTAATGGGGCCTCCTGCTGCCGCCGTGCCGCCAGAGCACGATTTCTGTTCTCATCCTGAAGCAAAGTTCTTAACCTGAAGCACTATTTCTGGGTTAGCGGAGTCTGTAACCTGAAGCGTATGTAACCCGAGGTACCACTGTATTGGTATATAAAGCCCCTTAACAGCTTCAAACCAGTTTTCTTTCCACATCTACAAGCAGTCCATCTTTTAATGTGGCAGCATATATGTCTTGGAACTCCCTGACTATTGGCATTAGGCGGGTATTCTTGATGTATATTTTTAGACACTTTCTAAAAACTTTATTTTAGCAAGCCTACAGAGACAGATAATTTAGTTATGCGATTGCGTATTGACTTTAATTTTTTTGCTGATTTTATCTTTGTCTTATTGTTTAATACTGCTGGGGAACATATTTACCCTGAGGGCCATGTTGGTCGTGCTCTCGAAGTCTTCCTGGCAGTGGTTGGTGGGGTCAAAGCCCAAAGTGGGTGGGGCCAAAGCATCCATACACAATTTACACACAGAGACCCCACTTATGTACACATGCAATGTATTGAGAGGGGCTTACTCCCATGTAAGTGTGCTTAGCATTGTACTTTTATTATATATTTTTGAAACCCACTAGTGCTAGTGGGAGGTTTATATAACATTTAGGTCTTTTTCTGAATTATCTAAGGGACGCAGGTGGCGCTGTGGGTTAAACCACAGAGCCTAGGACTTGCCGATCAGAAGGTCGGCAGTTCGAATCCCCGCGATGGGGTGAGCTCCCATTGCTCGGTCCCTGCTCCTGCCAACCTAGCAGTTCAAAAGCACGTCAAAGTGCAAGTAGATAAATAGGTACCGCTCCGGCAGGAAGGTAAACGGCGTTTCCATGTGATGCCCTGATTCGCCAGAAGTGGCTAAGTCATGCTGGCTACATGACCCGGAAGCTGTACGCCGGCTCCCTCGGCCAGTAAAGCGAGATGAGGGCTGCAACCCCAGCGTCGGCCACGACTGGACCTAATGGTCAGGGGTCCCTTTACTTTTACCTTTACCTGAATTATCTGAATTAGTCTGACAAGACAGTTGACACTAGGGATTGGAATAAAAAAGTCCACTTGAATAATGGCTCCAAAATTTTCAGGAAGCTTCTTAACAGCAGAGATTACTTTCATTTCTCCCTCCCTCCCTCTCTCTCTCTCTCTCTCTCTCTCTCTCTCTCTGTGTGTGTGTGTGTGTGTGTGTGTTTCCGTTTGATTCACATTATCCAGATATTGTCAAGGGAGGAACTTTGGCATTAAAAAGAAGACGACTGTTGCCCAACACAGGTGCCCCATATCCCCTCACTGCCCTCTGAACATGTTCTCCTGGATATTTGAATTTATTTAAAGTAACTAGGTGTTCCCTTACTACCTCATTTCCTATCTGGAATGGATCCAGATAAACAGTCTCATCAAGGAATGCATGTCTCCAGTAGTTCCACCTGAAGTTGCTTCCTTAGAAAATGGGTACAGTGGTACCTCGGGTTAAGTACTTAATTCGTTCTGCAGGTCTGTTCTTAACCTGAAACTGTTCTTAACTTGAAGCACCACTTTAGCTAATGGGGCTTCCTGCTGCCGCCGCGCCGCCAGAGCACGATTTCTGTTCTCATCCTGAAGCAAAGTTCTTAACCTGAGGTACTATTTCTGGGTTAGCGGAGTCTGTAACCTGAAGTGTATGTAACCCGAGGTACCACCGTATTGAAATACACCCCCCCTTATGGCACATCTGGAAATTACTAGCATTTTTCCCCTCATAGCATTTCATCATCTATTGAGTTAGTTCTTCTGAATTAGCTGGTAGTCACCTGACCAAGACAATCACAGCAACCACCAGAATGAAGACGTTACTTGAATAATTGTTTCAAAATTTTTACGGAACTTCTTAATATCAGTTTACTTTCACTTCACTTTTTGTCTCATTTTGTTTTGCGTTTGTTTCTTATTTTCCAGCTAACACTCAGGGTGGAACAAGGCTCTACTTCAAATGCACACGATAGAACAGCAGTTCCATTTTCCCCTCATTCTCCCTATAACATCTGGTTCTTTAAATCTCATAACCTGGCATTGTTTCTTGCCCCTGCCCCAGAAAGACACATTGGTGGCTACTAGTGAGGACAAGAAAAAACAACAACAACACTCAGTATAATGATGCCCAGAGGAAACAGAGCCTAATGAATTAGATGCTACACAGGGGGCCATCAATGGAGAAGAAGGACGTCAATGTCTTCTAGTCATGATGGCAATATTACCTACAGTATCAGATGCAGTTGCTGAGGACCACAAGTGGAAGAATACTGTTGCACTTGTGGACTTCCTGCTTGTGGACTTCCATGGGCATGAGATTGGCCCCTCCGACAGCAGAATATTGGACTAGACAGACCTTTGGTTGCCTTCTTATGGGAAAGGCAACTTGATACACAGCTGCTCTCCCTCCCTCGCTCCAAGTCTGGCTTTTTGTGTTGTTGCTTTTTTGGTAATGTGAAGAAGATATTGGGAGCACCTCAAATGGCAGATATTGGGGGCGATGGCATCAGTCCTCTGCCTAATCATCCTAAGGCCATGACCAATCCCAGTGCTTGGAAGTCGGTTAGCTGGTCAAACTAACCTGCTGCGTCGTGTGCAGTGCAGGATGCCACCCGATTGCCAGTGTTGAAGTAAGGTTCAACTGCCAGACCAATCAGCTTCTTTATATGGATTGGAGAAGGGCAGAGGTACAGCTTGGTAATTTTAGACCCTGCAGTCAATGGTCTTGCAGGCTGCTCCTTTTAGACGGCAATATCAGGCTCAACATATTTGCCCCACCCACCCACAAAAAATGTCCTGCCTAAAAATGTGGCAGTCCCACCTAACAAGGAAGCCCCTGGCTATGGAGCGGCCATGAGACAGTCACTGTACTTCCATGTAACCCACCTCACAGGGTTCTTAGGATGAAATTGGAAGTTAGAAAACCACGGACGCCATCTTGAATTCCATAGAGGAAAGGCAGGATACAACGAAAATAAGTCGGAGATTTTCAGTTGCAAGAATGATGCCACGCTTTCACACACAGCTGATGGATAAGCTGAATGTGTGTTGACTTTGCCATTTACATTTTTTTGGCGGGGGGGGGGAGAGGAATTGTTCTGGCAGCCTAATCCTAAATTAGTTCAAAAGCACTGAGTTCAAAAGCACTTACTTCTAGGGAAAAATACTTAAGCTTGCAGGCAGCCCGATATAAATTTAATAGGAAAAAAAAAAGCCCCTTAAGTTTCTTTGCTGTAGTGCCTTTTAATAATTTAACTCTAAATTCTTCTTTTTTTGAACTTACTTCGCCTTAGACACAGCTGCAGAGGAAATATCATTTGCTTGTTGGTTGCAATTTACTCCTGGGGAGTTGGAAACGGGTTTCTTAACATCCTGTTGTGAAACAAATTTCCTGAGAACAGTTCCTTTGACTTAAATATAACTTTAAATTAATATAACTGCAGTCCTAAGAATATTTACTAGGAAATAAGGGGCTAACTACTTCTTACCTATGAATTGTATATAACAGTGGTCAAATCCTCTCACCCACCCATCCTAGGGTTTCACATGCATGTCTGTCGTTGCAAAAAAAACCAGGTTTTGATTTGATTTGACTTGGAGGTAGGCTGTAGTGGAGGAATAATGGAGAGAAAGAGAGTGTTGTGACCTCACCTTCTCATGCCAGCTTTTCATTCTAAATTCCTGAATTATGGAGCATCTTTGCTTTTTAACAGGGCACTGGAGGCACTTCCCAGTGTTACACAAGTTACAGTTGGTTCCTAAGACGTTTCATTTGTTATTTGAGATAAGTTTAGTATGGAGCTAAGCGTGCAATCCTAAAACAGGTGGTGGGGAATCTGAAGACATTTTAAACTGTTCATCCAACAATCTGCTGGGCTTGCACTAGGCTAAGTGAAGGGAAATGGCCTCAATAACCCATGTTTATTCTGTCTTTTCCATGGAAGCTGATTAACAGATTATGGTGTGTGTGTGTGTGTGTGTGTGTGTGTTTGCCATGTTACGGTGCATTTCCTAATGTCAAAAACAGAAGTGAAATTTTCATTCTGCCTGACTCATTTATCAAGGAATTCTTGAAAGGCAGCACACTCTGATTTGTCTTATTTCCATGGGAGCGGTGTGGTAGGTTGGTTGTGGCCAATGTCTTCCTTTTGGCTCCTAAATCTCTTGCTCCTCATCCAGCCAGCTTTTCAGGTATCAGGTAAGCTCTTTTTCACTTCCATCACCATTGTGAACTTAGCACTAGGTGCATTTTTAACTGTTTACTTTTAAAGCATCTTATGGAAGCTAAAGTTGTACTATTAAAGCTAAATCAATGAAATTTCAGCTGCAAGGATAATTGTTGAAAAGAACAAAATGCATTTTAAACATGACAACAATACTATGGACCACTGATAAATAAGGCACAGCGTTGGATAGTTTAAAATAAACTACAGAATTAGCACAAGAGGCATTTCTCTCTGTTCTCCATCAATCTTATTGCCTCTTATTCTGAATCCTTGTATTACCATTTTACCAGCAGTTGTCATATTGGAAGGTATGTGAAACATTCTCTCTGTGTTCCTGTTATTTTTCTTAATTTTACAGACAGTGACAGCTTTCTGATATATAATGAAAACCTCAAGCTTTGTATACAATCTCAGAAATCTGGTTCCATCATCGTGGACAACTGTGATGAGGATAATGAGGGGCAACATTTCAAGTGGGTTTCCAATGACCAGATTTTGAACATGGCAGTGAAGTTATGCCTGGCAGTGCCTTCCAAGTCAAACCTGGTTGCCCTCACCCTCTCCCCCTGTAATGAGACGACTGAACTTCAGAAATGGGAATGCAGAAATGACAGCCTCCTTGCTCTCAAACAGGAAGACTTATTT
This sequence comes from Podarcis raffonei, assembly GCF_027172205.1. Classification (NCBI taxonomy): domain Eukaryota; kingdom Metazoa; phylum Chordata; class Lepidosauria; order Squamata; family Lacertidae; genus Podarcis; species Podarcis raffonei. The sequence goes on along the minus strand of NC_070613.1, from coordinate 24,330,886 downwards.
TTAAATCCTGAAAGTGGCCCCCAAAGCCGTGTTATGCTGTCTAAAGCAGCCACCAGTACCTGGAAGATCTATGGAACAAAAGACAGTTTGTGTTCCAAGGGCTATGAAGGTAAAATTCAGACAATCTGTTCTAGATTATCAGCTTGTATATGCAGTTCAAGCATGTTGCATCTGGGGTGGAAATAGACATGATGCAACTTGCATAATTTCAAATCATGTCGATAAACAACCCAAATTGGATAGCATTTGGATTTCAGCCACAAGTTTTCCCCAACCCCACCTGGAGGTATCAGGTGTTGGTTCACTTCAGTTAAAGCAGAAGGTGGATCCATTTATTCATCCAAGCATGCAAAGGAATGGATGGTGAAAACTCCATGGATGGTGGAAACTGACAGACACAAAAAGTGCCTGTGTATATCTGAGCATTCGTGGAGCTCCTGTATTGAGGACTTTGTCTTAATCATTTCTGCTTCCTAATTCTGTTCTCACCAGTATCTATCCAGTTTTCTCACTGGTATCTATCCAATTTCTTTCAGCTCTGTATACCTTAAGAGGCAATGGTTTTGGAGCCCCCTGTGTGTTTCCATTCAAGTATCGGAATAAATGGCATGCTCAGTGCATAAGAGAGGATGATGAGCATGGACAACTTTGGTGTGGAACAACTGCAGATGTGGATAGAGACTCTTTACGAGGATACTGTCCAAGGAAAGGTAAACACTTAACAATGTTTTATTTCAGGCCTTACTTTCCCACCATGTGATTGCTGCTTAGAGGAAAGTTTCTCCTACAAAGAGAAAAGGGAAACTGGTGCCATTGCCAAATTGTGCAACTACAGCAGAAATGGGTGGGGGACACTTCCCCCCTGTGAGTCAAAGCAAAATGAATTGTCTGTAATGTCAGGGCTCCCAACAGAATCAGGCCCGCATTTGTTCATTGGGGAGGATGTAGTTCCATTCAGATCAAAATTGAGTTCCGGAGCTGTGGTGGAGAGTCACTGAATACAGGAAGCAGACAGATTATATCCCAAACATTAGGTGTTTGGTAGGGAGCAACTGAGAGGGGGAAAGATTTTGATATTTTATCAAACATGCAATGGCAATTTCCTTCCTTGAGGCAAGGAAATCAAAGCAGAGCGGAAATGTCTCAGAAGATTTGTGTTCCTTGTAACTATACATCTGTGCATTTTGAAATTGCTTATGTGCAGTTTTCAGGATGTGCTTACACACTGACGTTTAAGCCTGTGAGGCAGAGCTCGCCGTTCATCCACTCACTGACTCTATAGGGAGAAAGCCAATTCACAAAAACTAGCCTAGGATCTAAAACGCTGATTGCATGTGGGGTTCTAGGTTATTTATATGTGTATGTATATGTGTTGATTTCTTCCTTGGATGCAACACGAAATGCAGGAACACTTGTAGGATTAAGGGACAATGCCAGTGGATCTCCCCATGATCACATAAGCACCTCTATTTCTGCATACTGTTTGGGGTATTCTTCTGAAAAGTGGCATCGAGATTAATAAATATTCAAATATCCATCACTGGAAGATTTAGCTTCATCACTGATAATTTGATGATTTGACACTCACGTTTACAGATGACCGTGATGAATTATTCTGGACCAGAAACCAATGGACAGGGGATCTCTACCAGATCAATTACCTCTCAGTTCTAACATGGTACCAAGCAAGAAAAAGTTGTCAGCAACAGAATGCAGAATTACTGACTATCACAGATCTACAGGAACAAGCGTACCTGACAGGTAGGACATAACAAGGCATGCCTGAAGAAGTGATTGGTATAATTTGATTTCTGCTAGTTAAGAAATGCTGTCTAAACTGTAAGCAGACATTACATGGCATAATATTGAAGTATCCTCCCACACAGTACAAGGCGATTTAATTTAGATCCTGCATGCCGACTGAAAGCATTCATCTGATTAATTTCTTCTTGGCACAAGAAGGAAAGCTGGTAACCCTAGTAATGTTGGAATAAGTTTTTTGTTTCACCCCACCCCACCCCCACATCGTAAATATACCCCCCCCCCGGCAACAAAATGCAATTCAACCAATTTTTCTTTTCCATAAATAGGATTAATAAATGATATATCTACTTACTACTGGATTGGTCTGAACGCTTTGGATCTTGACAATGGATGGCAGTGGATTGGCAACCATCCTTTTAGATATTTAAATTGGTCTCCAGGTGAGTGAGCATCTACAATGAGATCAATACTGAAAGCCACCCCCATTTAACAGTCAGTCACCAATGTAAAGCACTTTCAAGGATTTATTGGTGGTTTAAAACCCAATGGATAGTGCTTAAAGTAATTCCTTTTAAATAGTCCAGGTGGCATTTGAAAATAACTCTTTGTGGTCCAGAATGCAATTCCTGCTGGGATTAGGCAGAACCCACCTCTCACATTGTTAACGAAGGCTTTTCAAACTGTTGTACATGTACATTTATTTATTTCATAACATTTATATAATGCTTGATTGTAGAGAACAATAAAAAGTGGTTTACAAAACCTACGAATGACTATAGTTAAGTGGCTAACTTACTGTTGTGCTGTGCTGGTGACTTTAAAATATATTGTTTTGACTATGTGTGTAAAAAGGTTTTTATTAAAGGCGGATGATGATATCTTCTAAAGGTGGAGTCTTCAAATAAATCATAAATAAAATTAGCACAGGGCATAAACAATGATCGTTTATATCCCTCTTGCTTAAAGGCAGCCCATCCCCAGAAACAGAAAAAATCTGTGGATCAATGCAGTCTACAAATGGCAAATGGCAGAATGAAAAGTGTCAACAGAAACTTGGATACATTTGCAAAAAAGGAAACTCTTCACTGGATGTTTCTCTTATTCCCACAGGTAGGAGATTAAACCAAGAATGCTATTCATTTACCGAACCAAATTTCAAAAACTTATTTCTAGTAATGGAGGTTTTTGCTATTTGTAGCATTGGGGCAATCCTTTGTTTTGGATGGAGGGGAGGTTGTAGTCTCCGCCTGCCCCTCCAAACACTGGGGTATCCCGTTAAAGGAGTCAGGGGGAGTGGCCATATCCGCGGGACCAGGCGGGACCAGGGCCATAGCCACTCCCCTAGATGGCGGTCCCTGCAGGGGACACCCTATTTGATGTAAGTCTTAGGAACCCCTGTCTGGATTGACCTACACATCACTTCCAGGCAGGCCGGAAGTATTTCGATTGCCCCATGCCCAAGCCAAACCTCCTTCATCTGTATTCAATAAAGTTGTGGCCTGTTTTGACCAAAAACCCAGTCTTATTGGTCTCCTCTTATACAGGTTGGGGTATGGGAAGTCCGATGCCCGGTCCTGCAATGCTATTCATTTACCAAACTAAATTTCAAAAAACTTATTTCTAGTAATGGAGGTTTTTGCTATTTGTAGCAGTGTATGCAATGCCAAACATTTCATTGGATTGAGATGCCTGAGGGTATTTTACTAGTAGCCAAAAATAAGTTATCTATCAGGAAAGATCTCAAGCATGGTCTAAAGGCATATGTTGCAGAAACCTTGCTAAAGCTATATTTTAATGTAAACTACTATGATATTGGTGAAAGGAGATAGATATGTTCTCAAGTTGATGTGAGGGTAAACAAGATGATAGATCCTATGGCATGTTTCCTCATGCTTCTAATGGCTCATTATCTTCCGCAAGTGGAATGATGCTTTCAGGTTTAATTTCACCATTTCATGCAGTAGAGGAGGGGATCTTCAAACTGGTTGCCTCTCCCACTTGCTCCACTATGCAAAACTACGCAAATTCAGTGTGAGTGACCACAAGGACTGTTGATTACCATATTGGCAATAATATCTTCGCAGGATGAAACAGATCACCCTGTCTTGTTAATACTGATGTCTTGATTTGCCTCTGCTGAATTCTGGGTATTTTAATTAAGGATGTGAGTCAATGACGTTGTAACAGCAGATAATTCCTATTTTTTAAATCCATTCAGTCATGCTGCCTTAAATATTATTATTTTCTTTTTAGATGGCTTAAAGCCTATTAAATGTCCAGATGGCTGGGCTGCATATGCTGGCCATTGTTACCGCCTCAACAGACACCCCAAGACATGGAAAGGGGCATTGCTGTCCTGTCGAAGGGAACGTGGAGATTTATTAAGTATACACAACACTATGGAACACAGCTTTGTCATTTCACAGCTAGGCTACCGTAAGTACACCCAGCAAGTTCTGCTTTCCTGTTGTTTGATGTTTGTGTGAGTATGAGGGTGGGAGCAAGACGTTTTCATTTTTTGCTACCACATGTGAGTATGGAATGTTATTGAGACCTTGCCCCGATGAAGAACACAATGGAGGGATATTCTTTTGGAAGCACAACAAGGAACAAGCCAGTTAAATGTGAGACATGGCACTGACTTCTACAGCCTTCCCCAATTGTTGTTGTTGTTTAGTCATTTAATCGTGTCCAACTCTTCGTGACCCCATGGACCAGAGCATACCAGGCACTCCTGTTTTCCACTGCCTCCCGCAGTTTGGTCAAACTCATGCTGATAGCTTCGAGAACACTGTCCAACCATCTCGTCCTCTGTTGTCCCCTTCTCCTTGTGCCCTCCATCTTTCCCAACATCAGGGTCTTTTCCAGTGAGTCTTCTCTTCTCATGAGGTGGCCAAAGTATTGGAGCCTCAGCTTCACGATCTGTCCTTCCAGTGAGCACTCAGGGCTGATTTCCTTAAGAATGGATAGGTTTGATCTTCTTGCAGTCCATGGGACTCTCAAGAGTCTCCTCCAGCCCCATAATTCAAAAGCATCAATTCTTCGGCGATCAGCCTTCTTTTTGGTCCAGCTCTCACTTCCATACATCACTACTGGGAAAACCATAGCTTAGGTTTGTCATTGCTTTTCTCCCAAGAAGCAGGCGTTTTTTTTTAAATTTCGTGACTGCTGTAACCATCTGCAGTGATCATGGAACCCAAGAAAGTAAAATCTCTCACTGCCTCCATTTCTTCCCCTTCTATTTGCCAGGAGGTGATGGGCCCAGTGGCCATGATCTTCGTTTTTTTGATGTTGAGCGTCAGACCATATTTTGCGCTCTCTTCTTTCACCCTCATTAAAAGGTTCTTTAATTCCTCCTCACTTTCTGCCATCAAGGTTGTGTCATCTGCATATTTGAGGTTGTTGATATTTCTTCCAGCAAAATTAATTCCGGCTGGGGATTCATCCACCCCAGCCCCAATTAATTCATCCAGCCCTAATTCCCCAATTAGGTTCCCTCTATATGTTTTGAACCAAAGCTCCCATCAACTCCAGCCAGTGTAACCAATGATCAGGAATGATGATTGGAATTTGAAGTCCAAAATATACCAGAGGGTACCAGGTTGGGGGAAAGGTGGGCATTAGATGTTGTCTAGTTGTAGTGCTGCATTTCAGGATTGATGGTCCCCAGTGTAGTTTGCTATACCCAAACATGCGTAATTGGAAAGGAGTGGTGAATACTTTCTTCTGCCGCACTTATACGCCACAAAGCTGTGTGTGGTAGGATCCTGTTCAACACATTCGAAAATAAAATCTGGAAGCAAACAAATAAGATACATTTGTGTTTTTAGAGCCAACGGATATTCTATGGATTGGACTAAATGACCAGAAGACTCTGATGTATTATGAATGGAGCGATGGCTCTACAGTGAGATTCACCAAGTGGCAGAAAGGAAAACCTACACAAATTAATGGTGTGCAAAGCGACTGTATCATCATGAATGGAGAGGTAAAAAATATGGAACCTCTAATATTGTCAGGAGCTGGAGTCAGGCGTACGTCAGCAATGAAACAATAAAGCACCCGATGTCAGTGAAGTTCACTTTGATTCAAAGAAGCAAAACCACTCAGTCCTAGTGGTCACAGCAACCCTTCCCAATAGGTCTTGCCCCAATGAACCAGTAGCGAGGACTGAAGTTCCTTGCTTTCCCATTGCTTTCTAAGGCTCCCCTCCTGGTTCCTTCCCTGGCAACCTAAGACTCCATTGTCATGTCTCTTGTTGCTCCTCCCTCTTCATTTCTCTCTGTGTTCTAGGAGACCAGAGGAGAGGGGAGCTGGTGACAGAAGGAGGAGGGAGGCTCCCTGGATTCTTCAGCAGGCTACCTCATCTCTGTCTCCTGCCCCCTCTTTTCTCCTGCCTCTGAGTCTAGAGACTGCCCTCTGAGTCTCTTCCTGTTCACTAAAGCCTGTTGCCTCTTCAGCTTCTGACATCTCTTCCTCCTGTTCTGCTCCCTCTTCTTCCTCTGACCACGCATTGTTGCCCCACAACCAATTTCCTGGCTCTGAGCCTTCTTCCCTTGGAGCTTCCCCAGCTGGTGCCTCCCACCACTCCTCAGCATCCAGCCTATCCATGATGGATATTCCCATTGGATTCATTTTTGTGTGAAAGACTGGACTAATAAAATACTGAGGATCTATCTTGCACTCCCACTGGTGTGCCCACACAGCCCCAACTTGCAACTATCCTGTGCTACCTTTGCATTGTCCAGGTAAGCGGTAGCACTGGGGTCAGGAGTGTGGCTCTGCAACACTGCCCCAACATGCCAACCACTTTTCTGGAGAGTGTATGTTAGAATTCTGTGAGAACAGAAAAATAGCATGTAGCGTGGTGCTAGAGGCACAATTTGTCTTGATAATCTCATATTTTTAAAAAGCGATTTCATAGCTTTGGTACCAGTGCTTGGGTGCAAATTGTCTGTTGAAATTTCGGAAGCCAAAAAAGTTGAAAAGCATCCTATTTTGGGTGGCAATGCTTCAATCCCCTGCATTTCTGATGTTCTTAACCATAACCAGAAAAAACCCCAAATGAATTATGCAATTAGTTAAAAAATAAATTGCAGAATACATTTTGCAAAGTTAAAGACAGTGTATAAAGAGAGTGGGATTCAACTGCTCTTATAGCAGAATTTGGATTGCCTAGATAAATATTTTTTAATAGAACAAATGAATGCAGTCCTGAATTTTTGTGTTTTAAAATTTTTCATAAGTGTGAATTAGACCACATTAGCCTTAAGTTCTCAAGATAGAAATGTATTTTCAAATGCTACAAACTCCTGTTTGCCTGTCATTAACAACTTCTCATTATTTTTTCTTGGTAATTGTACTTCGTTGGTTTAGACTATAGATTTCATGTAATTGCGAAATGCAGTTTTCTAGCATGCACAACAATAAAGAGTTTTGCATTGACCAAAAATGCATCAAATGTAAAAATGAAAATGTTTAAGGCAGTGGGTCCTTCTTGATTGTGATTTATATTTCTTCACTTTTCTGTCTCCAGAGGGGCTACTGGGCAGATAATTATTGTGAAGAGGAACTTGGTTACATCTGCAAAAGAGAACCATTGGCATTTCTTTCTGAAGAAGCTGAAACTGCCAGTCCAGATTGCCAGAAAGTAAGTCTAAAGTAAACTGTGTAAGGTAGAAAAAAGAAAAAAGGTAAAGGACCCCTGGAAGGTTAAGTCCAGTCAAAGGCGACTATGAGGTGTGGCGCTCATCTTGCTTTCAGGCCAAGAGAACCGGTGTTTGTCCACAGACAGCTTTCCAGGTCTTTCCAAGTAAATTAGGTGCCCTGAACTTAATATGGCAATAACGTGTGTCTATTGACTTTTTGAATATTTTGACAGGGCTGGAAAAGGCATGGATCCTATTGTTACTTAATTGTACAAACATCTGCAACATTTTCAGAAGCACAGACATTCTGTGAAACAAACAAGGGATCTCTGACTTCTGTGGAGAACAGGTATTATTCTCTCCCCCCACCCTGCCTGTTGTTGGTTGACATGCAAAGTAACATTTATGTCATGGGAATCAAGAAGTGAGGTAAGCTGAGGCTTGAGCATGCTCAGTTTGAAACCTGCAGGTGCTGCCTTGTGATTGGCCAAAGATCTGCAGGATACAGAAACCTCTTTTGGAGCAGAGACCTTTTTTGGTGAGCCTGGGCCAATTTCCCTAAGAGCAGCCCCTCTCTATCGACTTCTATTGTGATTTGTGATTAAATCACCCAGACCCTCCAAATGTCACTATTTTCCAGGGACGTCCCTGATTTAGAGAAGCCGTCCCGGTTTCTGATTTAATCGGGGAATGTCCCACTTTTCCTTAGGATGTCCCTATTTCCAATGGAGAAATGTTGGAGGGTATGGAGTTATCTGACCCTCTAAGTCGTCTGAAGGCAATCCTGTATAGGGAAGTTTTTTTTAATGTTTAATGTTTTCTTATATTTTTATATATGTTGGAAGCCGCCCAGAGTGGCTGAGGCAACCCAGTTAGATGTGTGGGGCATAAATAGTAAAATTATCATTATGGAATGGGACGTTCCTATTTTCATTGGAGAAATGTTGGATGGTGTGGATCACCCTCTTTGCTGGCATCGGTCCCACCAGCTTCTCAGGCCACGTGACTGAGTGGAACAGTCCTAAGATCCAGTTTGAATCCTGCTCCCTCCTGCGCTGCCCATCCCATGTCCCTGTTTCAGGGCTTCTGATGGTTTAAGGCCCTCCAGGCTAGGAGGAACCAGGAGGGTCCTGGGAGATGTGCTGGCATAGCCTGGCTGAGCTCCACTTGTAACCCAGGCAAGCTCAGCCCAACAAATTATGTTTCAGGATTCTAAACTGCCATTTTGAATTATCCGTTCTGCGTTTCTTGTGAATTTCCTATTTGAGCTGCCATCTGTGGCTTGACTTCCTACCCAGAGAGCCTTTAATTCCTTGTTATAGATTTACTGGTGGACCTGGACAATTAAGACTTTCAGCCTCCATGTGTTTCCACCTTAAATATGTACGTGCTTTCTAGAATATCTTCTTAAAATCTTAATATTATGCTGTACAAATATGAGTTCCATACAGTGTTTTATTTCTTTAAAAAATGTTTAGGGGTATTCTCATTTTCCTGCTCAATTTGAAATATTGCCCCTCAATGAGGCCAAACTTAGATTCACAAAATGTTTAGGGTACCCTTGTGTACCCCCAGAAAAAAGCACTAGTTCCATATATTACCTGAGTGTAGCTGAGGTTCACCCACTTTCAGCTACATGCTCAGGTTGCAATGTGTAAATGTATTGATCCGTGATGGTGGAGCTGTAAGTGTAGCCACTCCCCCTTGGTCACTGTGATCCACCCCTTGCCCTTTGAATTGATGAGAGCTGGCCCATCCATGGCAAGCCATTAATTTAATTTTAAAATCTGGAAATTAGAAAACACAAACACACAGAAACACAAATGTATTTTTTAATACAATTGTTATGTATTCTTCTCCACAGATATGAGCAGGCCTACCTGACTAGTCTAGTTGGGTTTCGTTCTGAAAAATATTTCTGGATCGGCCTTTCAGATGTAAAGCAACCAGGCACATTCCACTGGACCAATGGAGACAGTGTTCTGCTCACCCACTGGAATGCAGAAATGCCTGGTAGGTGCTGCCTGAAGCCTAACTGAGATTGCATTTCACAAAGGGTTTCATCTGAAGTGGCTCTTGTCTTGTGTCTCCAAAAGGTCAGCTTCCGGGCTGTGTTGCCATGAGAACTGGGACTGCAGCTGGATTGTGGGATGTTGTGAACTGTGAGGAGAAGGCACCTTTCATCTGCAAACAACTGGCAGAAATTGTGACAACTCCTGCCCCAACAACAATTCCCCCTCCCCCATGCCCAGAAGGATGGCATCCAAGCAATTCTAGAAGCGTGTGCTTTAAAGTAGGTATAGAACCTCTTGAGTCAAAGTTCTTGTATTTTTCAGTAGCAGAGCAAAGAGGGAAATAATGGCTTTTGTCTGTCAGTGAACCTTTAAAGGTTTTTGGGAGTGCTACTTTCAGTTTCAGTTTAACCACTCAGTGCACATTATTCTTTTTATTGTGCAGTTTTGTTAAGTTTATTTGAAGTTCAAGATTTAGAAGGTAGAGGGCAGAAGGTAGATTTCTTACTGGTTTGGAGAAGGCTGGGAAGGATTTCTGCCTGCCAGATATTTTAACATTATCAGCAACAAAATGCTGATATTGTTCCTGCCAATGCACAAGCAGCAAAACGGGATGCACTGCCCCGTCTCCCTTCTCAGCCCTGCCGCGCCGGAGATCCATCAGTCACCCTCCTCCGACGTGCGTCCGCAACTCATGCTACTGTACATGAGCACACATTACTCAGCAGTGTAAACACACAACAGTGCTGGCTTGAGGTGTGGAAACTAGACTACAGGACAAAACTAGAAACAGGACAAAGAAAACATGGCTTCTCTCCTTGTCGTTCTTATCAGAGAGAGAGACAAACAAAAGTACAGTGGTACCTCGGGTTACATACGCCTCAGGTTACATACGCTTCAGGTTACAGACTCCGCTAACCCAGAAATAGTTCCTCGGGTTAAGAACTTAGCTTCAGAATGAGAACAGAAATCGTGCTCCGATGGCACGGCGGCAGCAGGAGGCCCCATTAGCTAAAGTGGTGCTTCAGGTTAAGAACAGTTTCAGGTTAAGAACAGACCTCCGGAACGAATTAAGTACTTAACCCGAGGTACCACTGTAATACAGAGCAGATGTTCCACTCAAGGGACTCCAGCAATCTGTACTGAAATGTAAACACAGACATGTGGCATGTAACAATCCCACATATCTGCAGCAAGGGTGGAATGGAATTCCCAACACTCCACACAGACAGGACAGAGAATTAAAAGTGATATAACATGAAGGGCGTTTTTTTAAAAAATAAAAAAATCTAGAGCAACCTTGTCCATGATAAACTTTTGTAATCATCGATAATTAAGATAAGCTTTTTGCTTTGTTCTTCAGCCTGTTAATTGATGCCTCTTCTTACATCAGCAGCTAATTTGTGTTCTGGATAAACCAGTTGTCATTAGTTCCAGTCTCAAAAAAAGAAGGGAAGTTTTGCTGACCTGATACCTTAAGGGCTAACCTTATTATGGGCTATTGCGCAGTGTCTGGGCCCAATGGTGATTCTTCTCTCCAAAACACTCCTCCACATCCGAAAACAACTCCTTGTCTCTGCAGAGGCATAGGAAGGGGGGGCCCGCCCTGGGTGTCATCACTGAGGAGGCTGACATTCGGTGCACCACCCACCGGCGACTCCCAAGCCTACCCCGAGCTGTCGATGTGGTGGTGGTGGGGTGACAAAAAAAAAATTGCCCTGGGTACCACCTGACTTTGCTACGCAGCATGTGAGGTGAATCCCAATTAATCTTCCTAAAAGCTGGTGTTTGTGACAAATATCTAATTGTATTCATATGCATCTAGGGCTATAACAAAGACCTTCGGGACAAGAAAACTTGGTTTGAAGCAGAAGATTTTTGTAGAACAATTGGGGGGAACCTCATGTCTGCTCACAATAAGGAAGAGCATCAGCTGCTAAAAAGGTTGGAAGTTCCATAAAATGTTTATTCACGTTGCCTCAGAATCAAAAGCAATGCTGGTTAGGGATGGGGAAGAAATTTGTTCCGTTTGCATCTTAATGTGAACTTCCCAATTTTATGTATTTACACCCCTAAACCAGTAGCTGGAGCAAAACTCATATCTTTTTAAAAATTCGCACTCTAAACCCCTCCATGTCTCTCTCTCACTCACACACTAACTAATGACACAGCACCAGAGGGATCCCTCCAAAATGCTCTTTATTCCAAAGGGTGAATCCACATCCTAAACAGGCAGAATCAGAGATCACAAAAGCAGTGTCATCCCTCTCTCCACCTTGCCAGGCTTTCCTGAAAGCAGATGCTGAGACTGGCACCTCCCAGCTTCCCTTTCATTCTGCCACTTCTTCTACACTCTTTCCAGTGGCAAATGGCTAGAAGCTGCCATGTTGCTTCTTAGAAGTCCTCCTCACAGAACAAGTTCTGTTCTTTGAAAGGGGGAGCCTCTGGGAAGTTTGAAGTGGCAGCTCCCAGCCAGTAGCTCCTAGAAGGTGTACCACTGCTATTATACCATTAAATTGTTAGGTCATAAAATTGTGGGTTTGTGGGTTTTTGTTTTTTTTAAAAAAAGTACAGTGCAGCAAACGTTGAACAGGGAAAGCATTTCAACTCAGCCTTAGTAGCTTTAATCACCTTTAAGATTTGTGCCTCATTGTGGAGAGCCACTCAATTCATCATTATCCTCTTCAGAGAAGGAACCACATAATCTGAAATGTGAATTGCCCCTTTCTTTTTCAGTAGTGTAACAGATATTGCAGATATTCGTATAGGCACATGTGCTAGAATAGCAGAAAGAAGGCAGAGGAGAGAATGGCTGTGGTGCTGCCTCAGTACCTATTTTAACTGAGAATTAACAGTATAAGGATAAGGCACAGTCAAGAAAAACCAAGCAGTTTTTGTATATAATGAAGAAAGGACTGGGATGTCCATTGTGATTAGTCAGATATTTTGTTGGGTTGCTTGTGATATTTTTTTTAATCAAATTCCTAAATGTGCCCATGGGCCCAAAAGGACAGGGACCTCAGTGTTTATAAAGTTGTCAGCTGTAAAGATCCAGACTCAGCATTAAATGTGGGTGTGCCTAAGAAATGACCACATGTGATATGAACACACAGGGAGTTCCTGCTCTGAATGGCACACCTGTTCTAGAAACCTGATACTCTTTAAATAAATGAACTGATGCCTGTTGCATTTATGCTGTTCTAGCAGTTCGAAAGCACATCAAAGTGCAAGTAGATAAATGGGTACCGCTCTGGCGGGAAGGTAAACGGCATTTCCGTGCGCTGCTCTGGTTCGCCACAAGCGGCTTAGTCATGCTGGCCACATGACCCAAAAGCTGTACGCCAGCTCCCTCAGCCAATAAAGCGAGATGAGCACCGCAACCCCAGAGTCGGCCACGACTGGACCTAATGGTCAGGGGTCCCTTTACCTTTACCTAGAGAGTATCAATAGTCCTTATTTTGAAAGTTTCAAATCTCTGTATTGAAATCCATTCTTTGTTTCCAGTTTTCTGCACTCTATAATTACTTTTTATATATTTTAGAATTTGTGACAGCTTGTGTTGGATTGGTTTAAATGAGTTGGAGCCCGATAAAGGATTTTCTTGGACTGATGGATCTCCTGTAAGTAAATGATTAATGCTGATGTATTGATACCAAAATTATTATTAGTTTTAAGGTTCAAGCACTCTTGCCCTCATACTAAACTCTGACAGATCCCATAGCAGTATTTTAAATGTTTAGCCACTGACATATCCAGCATTAAAGTCTTTGAAGATATGCTTTGTATGCTATAACATTTTTGGACCCAATATTTAACAGCAGTTCCTGCAGAGTTGCTTCAAGTTGCTGCTTGCCCCATTGGATTTGTTTTATTTATTTTTTTAAAAATAGTTTTATTATTAAGTAAGGAATGGTGCTGGAGGAGACTCTTGAGAGTCCCATGGACTGCAAGAAGATCAAACCTATCCATTTTGAAGAAAATCAGCCCTGAGTGCTCACTGGAAAGACAGATCCTGAAGCTGAGACTCCAATACTTTGGCTACCTCATGAGAAGAGAAGATACCCTGGAAAAGACCCTGATGTTGGGAAAGATTGAGGGCACAAGGAGAAGGGGATGACAGAGGACGAGATGGTTGGATAGTGTTCTCAAAGCTACCAGCATGAGTTTGACCAAACTGCGGGAGGCAGTGGAAGACAGGAGTGCCTGGTGTGCTCTGGTCCATGGGGTCACGAAGAGTCGGACACAACTAAACGACTAAACAACAACAACAAGGAACACTACATAAAAATGAACATTTGGCGCTGGAACGTTATAACAGGAAAACACAGACTGACAACCCAGTTTGCATGTAGTGCAAACCAAACTATGGCTGGATCTAGGCACATAAAAAAAGTATTCAGTTAAACACATTGCAAACTTTGTATGAGAAAGACTGTCTCGCCATAGTGGTGCATGCTCTAGTTATCTCCCGCTTGGACTATTGCAATCTGCTCTACATGGGGCTACCTTTGGAGGTGACCCAGAAACTACAACTAAGGAGCAGAGGAGCTAGCTACTGCTGTGCACCCGGGCGCGGGGCCATGGGGGCGAGGCGAGCGTCCAAGGGGGGGGTGGATCAAGCTGCCCATGGCAGGCTGCTTCCTGGGGGGGGGCTGCAATGCTTTGCCAGCAGCCTTCGTCCGTTTCCTCTTCAGTTTGACAGCTCAGGGGCTTCCCCCTCCCAGGAAGCAGCCCGGTAGCGGTGCCAACAGCACACCACCTGCCTGCGACACCCAAGCCTCCCCCGAGCTGTCAAAACTAAGGGGGTAGGGGGGAAGGTCGCCGGCAAGGCGGTGCAGCTCCCCCCTTTCCCCAACAGTTTGGGGCAGGCTTGGGAGTCACAGGCGGGCAGCGCACCAAATGTCACCCCCCTCAGTGATGACACCCAGGTCAAACCGCCCCCACCGCACCCCTCTTCCTCTGCCTCTGACTGGGAATGGCCGTCAAGACCATATAACACTGGTCCTAAAGGATCTACACTGGCTCCCAGTATGTTTCCAAGCACAATTCAAAGTGTTGGTGCTGACCTTTAAAGCCTTCAATGGCCTCGGCCCTCTGACCTCTGAAGGAGCATCTCCACCCTCATCATTCAGCCCAGACACTGAGGTCTAGCTCCAAGGGCCTTCTGGCGGTTCCCTCGTTGCGAGGTATAAATAATAATATTATTATTAATTATTCCGGTTAGCAAAAATGGAACTCCATATCACCATCTGGTGTCGAAGCGTGAGAATGCATAAACAATGCATATAAAGCACTTTGTCTTTGCCAGTGTAGCTGAGTCCTCTGTCCTGTTTTCTGTAAATCACTAATGAAATCTTTATTCCTATTGTAGCTTGACTTTCAAGAAACCTTTCGGCCTTACAAAGACTACGATTGCAGAGGAGTGATTCTACATTATTTATGGTGGATAGTTGAATGGTGTGAGAATTATCACAGCTGGGTTTGTCAAATAAAGAGAGGTAAGATTACTTTTATTTATTCATTTATTTTAATAAGGTTTTATTGGTTTTTACACATATTTTCCAGCATATCATCCTTTTAAACATCATTTCAAAATCTTTGGCTATCACAGCATAAGACTTCCTTCAACCTTGACCGATGTTTTTCTAAAATCTTTTCTAATTATGCATTTTGTTACTAGAGTTATTGCTATAAATTCAAATCTTAGTACCTATTCTTAATTCTTTTCACAATAACTTATATATTACTCTTACAAAGCTTCTTTTAACCCTACAAGCGATGTCAATTGGTTACAGTTGCTTTCCAAATATGTCAAAAACTTCTTCCATTCTTTTAGGAAAGTCTGGTCCTGCTGGTTCCAAATTTTCCCGGTTAATCTTGCCATCACAGCATAGTTCATCAATTTCTCTTGCCACTCTTCTTCAGCTGACAAAAACAAACCCCTGTG
The DNA here is from genome assembly GCF_027172205.1 of Podarcis raffonei. Classification (NCBI taxonomy): domain Eukaryota; kingdom Metazoa; phylum Chordata; class Lepidosauria; order Squamata; family Lacertidae; genus Podarcis; species Podarcis raffonei. The sequence goes on along the minus strand of NC_070613.1, from coordinate 24,315,515 downwards.
TTGCAATGAGAACCAATCATAGAAATATAGACACAACACGTAGGTTAAATCATATATAATAGAACAATGATATCATTCAAAAGGTAGAAATAAATCTAGTGTTTATATATACAATGTAGTGTTTATATATACAATGTAACAGACTAGTGGCGCAGAACATTGAGCCATATATTCAAAATAGGCGTCAAAGGTCAGTATTATGGGTAAATCAAAAGAAATATGGTATTAGGCAAGATTTTGAATGGCGGTTACGTTAAAGGCCTTTGCAGATGACTTAGTCATAACAGTGGAAGAACCATTAACTAGTGCTAGAAAAGCACTAGAAAGAATAGAACAATTCAGACAAGTAGCAGGTTTCAAATTAAACCAGAAAAAAAATGTTAGTGAAAAATATGAATTTGATTGATACATTGCAGCATCAGAGTGGAATAGAGGTTGTTAAAAAAGTTAAATATCTAGAAATCTGGTTAACATCGAAAAATATAAATTTATTTAAAGACAATTACACACCAGTATGGAATGGTATTAAAAGGGACTTAGAAGTGTGGGGAAGAATGAAACTATCCTTAATTGGTAGGATTTCAGTTATTAAAATGAGCATGCTACTGAAAATGTTCTTTTTATTTCAATCAATCCAGATAATTAACGGAGTTGGTATCTTTAGAGAGTGGCAAAAAGGAATTTCAAGATATATCTGGCAAGGGAAGAAGCCAAGATTTAAATTTAAATGGTTAACAGATATAAAAGAGGAGGCTTCTCCCTACCAGATTTGAAATTGTATTATGAAGCATCATGCCTTTGTTGGTTAAGGGACAGGATATTGTTGGAAAATACAGATATTTTAGATCTAGAAGGATTTGACAACAGATTTGGATGGCATGCATATCTATGGTATGGCAAAGTAAAAGTTGATAAAGGATTTGGAAACCACATATTTCAAAAGTCATTGTATGAGGTGTGGGATAGATATAAAAAATTATTAGAACCATGGTGGCTCTTGCTGCTTGAGGCAATGAGTGTAAAAAAGACATATATGTGTAAAATTGGGCCACCTATGAACAATTAGTAATAGAGATGGAGAACCAATGGAAGCTAAAGCCACATGAAGATGTAAAATGTATGGCGAATGATTGGTTGCATTATTGTCAAGTCACTGAAATTTTTAAAGAAGATAAAAACAAAAATGGATTTGTATATACAAAATCAAGGTTTGAATTGGAATTGGTAAGTTTACCTTTAAATTACGAGTTTGTGAAGCAAAGTGAAGAGGACTTTTTCTGCACTGCTGAAACTGGATTTTTTTTTTAAAAAAAACATGCTTGCTACTTACCTGGCCTTTTGTGATGAGGGGGAAAATAATGTGAAATTAATTCAGCTTTCATTATGAATGTTGCAGAGTCCAGAGCTTTGGCCGCCATTTTGATGAGAACAAGCTCGTTGTGAATACAGGAAGCTACTGATAGTTCTTTCACATAGGGTTATTAGCTGTGTCTCAGAAATGTAGAAATGTGAAATGCTAGAAATAACCCTTTACTTTCATTGCCATGGACTCCTGTTTTGTTTTTCAGGTGTACCATTAAAACCGGAACCAAGCAATGATTTTGGTATGTTGGCTCATACTGTCTTCTCTCACGCCACACGGGTCTTCCTTAAGCAGCATCATGAAAGGTGGGGGGTGGGTCTCTCAAGTCAAGGATGCTTCTGTCAGGAGCCAAAGATACTTGTGCTCCCTGACCCTGGGCACTCCAATTCCTGCCTTCCCTCAGAACAAGCAGATTTTAAGTAGCCCTAAGGAATGTTGGGGAGGAACTGCTCTAGCAGTTCTCTACAGCCATTGAAAGTTTGATGATGATGATGATGATGATGATGACGATGACAACAACAACAACAACAACAACAACAACAACAACAACAACAACAATTTATTTATGCCCCGTCCATCTGTCTGGGTTTCCCCAGCCACCCTGGGTGGCTACCAACATAATATTAAGAAGAAGAAGAAGAAGAAAGCGATAAAACATCAAACATTAAAAACTTCCCTAAACAGGGCTGCCTTCAGATACCTTCTAAAACTCCAGCTAGTTGTTTATTTCCTTGATATCTGATGGGAGGGCATTCCACAGGGAGGGCGCCACTACCAAGAAGGCCCTCTGACTGTTTCCCTATAGCTTCACTTCTCGCAGTGAGGGAACCGCAAGAAGGCCATCGGAGCTGGACCTCAGTGTCTGGGCTGAGACACTTTTTCAGGTATACTGGGCTGAGGCTGAGGAGCCAATGGTAGATCTCCCTGGTCTGGGCTTCCTCACTCCTCTGAAATGAGTTACACAAAAATGCAAAACGACTGTAGCTCAGAGGTAGAACATCTGCTTTGCATGAAGGAGGTCCCAGGTCCACCATATGTCCAGGAAGCACTGGGAGAGATCCCTGACTGAAACCCTGGAGACCACTACCCAGCAGTGTTGACAGTATACTCAACTAGATGGAGCAGTGGTCTGGCTTAGGCAGCTCCCTATGTTCCTAAGTTTCAGGTATTATTGGCTGCTCATTATCATATTCTCATATTAGTGAGCCTTGGGAGTGGTTCTCCTGCTGGGATCTTCAGAAAAACCTGACTGTCTGAAGTTTAGTTGCACTAGGCAACTATTGAGTGTGACTGAGAGTTAAGAGAGAAATTATCTCATAGAATCATGGAATTGTAGAGTTGGAAAGAGATCCTGGGAATCATCTAGCCCAAATCCTCTGCACGTCTACTTGGAAGTAAATTTCACTGATTTCTGTTAAAGGAGAATGGTTCCATTCCTACTCTCCCTCTCGGACACAAACAATATCATCCACCAGGGATGAAGGCTAATCTGGTGCTTAGCCCAGACTGAAATAGGTCAAAACCATCAGTTCTCCTCAAGAGCATCTGAACCATGACCAACATTTCACGCACCTTGCCCAAAAACAAATATGAGTGGCTGACTAGCCACAATATGTGGAGACATAAGATTGTACCTTTAAGCACGCACAGAGTGCTTTTTCTTCAATCTTACATACTTTCATTTCAGCCCCCACCCCAATCCATGCCATGATCACCACGATTGAACTAGTCAAGTTTTTTTTCAGAATCTGTTGTTCATGCCTCTAAGGTGCTCTTTCATTTTAAGTATATATTATTACGGCCACACAGCTGTTTTGTTGTTGGTTTACTCTAATGTAGCGGTGTTAAAGCATGCAGTTCTGGGGGCAGGAGGGTGGACATGTTCACAGTGTGCTTCAAAGCTGAAATAACACACATCACTGTTGGGGTCACCCCAGTTAGGACTATTAAAATTGCTTGGTTTCACCACTGGTTGTGCGAAGTATGTAAATTTATTTGTATTCTTGTATTTCATTTTATAATATTTAAATTATCTTAAATTAAATGGGGGGAAAACATTTCTTCTTCTTTTGCAGCATATCCATTTCAAGTAACTGAAGACGGCTGGATTGCATTCAATGGCACTGAGTACTATTTCAGTAACACAACTTTAACTGCAGGAAGAGCCCGGAGATTCTGCAAAAAGCACAATGGAGATCTTGCTGTTATTGAAAGTGGAAGTGAAAACAAGTTTTTGTGGAAATATGTAAGAAATATATGAGATATATTTTCCCTTCTGATCACATATCACTAGGCTTTTTGGGTTTGGGATGAATTGTTTGATCGTGACCATTTTGTTGCCTGCTAAACCCTTTCTTCAGGATGGTGTCACCAGAAGCTTGCAGAGATTAACAGTGCAATCCTATGCAAGTTATACTGCACACATCTTACACTCTGTGCAGCTTCCAACATATATAAAAACATAATAAAACATTAAACATTTATAAAACTTCCCCATGCAGGATTGCCTTCAGACAGCTGGGGTGGGGATCCTTACACTCTAACATTTCTCCAGTGAAAATAGGGACAGCCTAAGGAAAAGTGGGACATTCTGGGATCAAATCAGAAACTAGGACAGCTTCTCTAAATCAGGGACATCCCTGGAAAATAGGGACACTTGGAGGGTCACTCAGCACTTCACTCAGCACTGAAATCAAAGCTCTGTTTCTCCCACAGCCTCCATTGCAGCCTGAGGCTCTGCCCCTAGAGAGAATCATTTGCCCATCCTTTCTTCTCGGGTGCTTGAGAAAGAGAGAGCAAAGACCGACCCACACAAAAAACGGAGATTTGTAACTGAATACCTCTTTCATGTGAGAGTCAGCAGAGATACATTCTAAGTAAATTATCAACTGTCAGGCACTCTGCTTCTCTAGCATTAAGCTTCAGTGGACGTTTCCATGCTACGCTTTCAGCAGAATGCATACAGAGAACACAGTTATTTTCCATTTCAATGTACACTTAAACACTTATACTTAACAATCAGGGCACTTGGGAAATTCACGGGACTTTGGAATCAGCAGATTCTGCTGACTACTGCTAGTGGAGGGGGGACGACGACAACCAATGGTACCTTCCCACTCTGCTGGGCAAAGCTGGGATCTCTGCCACAGCAGAGACATCTCAACCAGCAGCATTCCTCTCTGGGCAAGCATTGAGGTGACCATATGCCACCCTAACACACACACACACACACACTGTCCAGGTATGAATTTAGAGAGGAGCCAGGATTGCTCTCTAACTTTGTCTGGATTCCAGTTGTTGAAGAAAAGAAATGAGTTTCATGCCCTGCTTTTAAACTCTGTTGAAGAGCACAACCACTGTTGCTATTGTTTATCATTACTAGCTTCTTTCCATATGGCCTGATTTGTAAACTCTGAACTTCATGTGGAATAACTGACATATTTTCAACTGGAGAACACCAGTACTTTATTGTGTTTCTTCCCCATCTTCCCCCGTGTATGTTGTAGGACATTACTTTCAGAACTGAAGGAAACATTTTCATTGGTTTAATTCTGGGTCCGGATAGAAGTTTTGGGTAAGCGAACAGAAAAATAAAAAATGGAAACCAGATTTTAAAATGGTAATTATGTATTAAGTTTCTCTTAGATAATAGCTAGATTGGCATTAAAATAATCTGGATATAAGGATGTTCTGCCAACATTTTGACTGTTTTGAGCAGATACACTGCGATGGTGCTACAGAGGCCATAGGAAGCTTGCATTTCTTGCTCTGGGAGTGCAGAGGGAGGTCTGATCTTGGAGAGAGAGATTCCATTCAACTACTTTGTCCCTATCTTGTTCCATTGCTATGAAAGCTCAATGTCAGTAAAGCTGGAAAGTGAGTGTGCCAGAAACAGGCTACGGGGAAAGCCTGGCTCCAAAGGATCCAGCACCCACATGCCCCCAAACTGTGGAGAAATCTATGTTTCCAATGGAAATGAAATAATTTCATGGTCGGGGGGGGGGATTTGTTCCCCTCTATCCATTCCTGTCCATCTCTGGCTTGCCACTGGGATTGTATGGATTTACCCACACTTACCTTTGCACTCTGCTTTCCAGGCATGATCCATGCTTTAAAGTTCTGTGTCCATGTCTGAGCACCCCCTTCCCAGCGCTTTTGCCATGAAAACCCACTCTTTACTGCTGAATCAGAGCTAAGGACAAACTCTGGAAACCCCCCTCCCCTCTGAATGTCTGTTTGCTCCAATTGAGCACTAAAGAGGAGGTCTTCGTGGGGCTATCTCTGGGCAAGGAAAACAACAATGCTTGGACACAGAGCTTTAAAGTGCAGAAGCATGCAGTGCAAGTAGATAAACAGGGACCACTCCGGTGGGAAGGTAAACGGCATTTCCGTGTGCTGCTCTGGTTTTGCCAGAAGTGGCTTAGTCATGCTGGCCACATGACCTGGAAAAACTGTCTGTGGAAGCGGACAAACGCCGGCTCCCTTGACCTTTAAAGCAAGATGAGCGCCGCAACCCCAGAGTCGTTCATGACTGGACTTAATTGTCAGGGGTCCTTTACCTTTACCTACCCGGAAAGAGCAGGGCAAAAGGTACCGTATTTTTCGCTCTATAGGATGCACTTTTCCCCCTCCAAAAATTAAGGGGAAATGTGTGTGCGTCCTATGGAGCGAATGCAGGCTCCCTGGCTTCAGCGATAGCAAAGCGAAGCCAGGAGAGTCTGGTCTTTGAGGCTGGCGGTGGGGAAAAGCAGCGCTTCCCCCCACCTCCAGCCCCACAAGCTCGGTTGAAAAGCCCGCAGGAGCGGCGCGCTCTTTAAAGGGTGCGCGGCTCCTGTGGGCTTTTGCGGGAGATGGGGGAATTCCCCCACCTCCTGCAAAAGCACGCAAAAGCTGTGCGCTCTTTAAAGGCTGCGCGGCTTCTGCGGGTTTTCTACGAGGTGGGGGAATTCCCCCACCTCGTAGAAAAGCCCGCAGGAGCCACACAGCCTTTAAAGAGCGCACCGCTCTTGGGGGCGTTTCCCCAAGGAGGGAGAAGGGACTGACTGGCCGAGTCAGTCCCTTCTCTTCTCCCTCCTGTGGGCTTTTGCGGGAGATGGGCGAATTCCCCCACTTCCTGCAAAAGCACGCAAAAGCCGTGCGCTCTTTAAAGGCTGCACAGCTTCTGCAGGCTTTAAAGAGCACGCCGCTCTTGGGGGCTTTTCCCCAAGGAGGGAGAAGGGACTGACTGGCCGAGTCAGTCCCTTCTCTCTCCTGTGGGCTTTTGCAGGAGATGGGCGAATTCCCCCACCTCCCGCAATAGCAGAGAGAAGGTCTGGGAGAAGTGCACAGGCTGCGTTCAGCCTGTCCGCTGCTCCCAGAGCTGGGGGGGGGGGAATCATATTTTTTTCATTGATTTCCCCCTCTGAAAATTAGGTGCCCCCTATGGTCAGGTGTGCCCTATAGAGCCCTGCTCTTTCCAGGTAGGTAAAGGTAAAGGACCCCTGACAAGCCCTAAGAATTATCTCTTTTATTAGGCTGTCAGCACTCCTTTGCCTCTCCTATTTGCATTAGGGCTAACAGTGCCAACCTCTTAATTACAATCATACAATGTTATATTTCCTCCAAGGCTTTCACACTCCTTTCTCCCTGTACTTTCTTTCTCCTCTGAGAAAGAGGGCACCACTCTCCTCTCTTCCTGAATCCTCCTGTTCTTGTACATGGCTTGGATGTCGTGCACCCCTAGCTTCTGTTGCCCTCTGCTCCCAACCACACTCTGAATGTGGTTCAGCAATGACGTTCAGCTTTTCATGACGCTACAAGAAGAGGGTGAGAGTACTTTTCAGCTGGTCTTCCTATCACACTGCCCCACATTCAGACCCCATCCCTCACCATAGGAAGGTTTTTCAATGTAATTTTTTTTAAAAAAATTACCATTATATCCATTAATCCTGCTCAGCATTCTTAATGCTGCCAGCTTTTCTTGAAGAGCCAAGTCTCAGGCTTGGAAATTCAACACCTAAATATTTCTTTTCTTAGCCTGACATTTTCTTTGTTAAAAACAAAACAAAAGTCACCGTAAACTTATGAAGTGCAAATGAAGGACTAAATACCGCATGTTATTTTCTATAGCTGGGTGGACAGAACTCCAGTGACCTATGTAGCCTGGGCACCCCTGGAACCCAACTTTGCAGACGAAGTCGAATTTTGTGTGATCATGTATCATAAAACAGGTAATTAGAATAAAATGTTACTATTATAAGCAGTTATTGAGAATGTGCATGCTTAATGGTGAGGATTAATATGAATAGGCACCACACACTGAATCACAATCACTATTCCACCCAAAATTAAAACATTAAACCGAGGATAATCCATTATGTAAAACCTCAATAATTGTCTTCCTTTGGATAGGACAGGGTATTAAAGTGTTTTAAAGGATACTGAGGCATGGGGCCTCTTACTACTACTAGCTATTTTTGCTATTATACAAAAGAGAACTCTGGTACTTGGAGACATAGGGAAGTTAAACAGGAGAAGGATTTTATTTTACAACAAAACGGGTAAAACAAAAGATTTTGTCAGCAGATAGAGTTCTTTCAAGAAACAACAACAATAACAACAACAACAATAATAATAGATGTCACGGAGGGGTCACAGGACTGCGCTGTGCTGCCCGCCTCCCTGTGTAGGGGGGAGCCCAGGCAGCCACTTGTCAGGCACCCCCCCCCCCGTTGGCCACGTGGCTATTCAGTGAGGGATTCGGCAGCAGGCAGGGCAGGGTGGGAATCCCTGTGTAGGGCACTTGGTTCGTGTCCCCCCTGCCCAAATTTGTGGGCCCAGGCCTATGGTCCTCCTGCCCACCAAGCTACGCTCCTGTCTGAAACAAGTTGGTACTTTCTGTCAGTTTCCCAACCTTCTGTAAATCAAATTACTGAGGCTCCTCTATTAGTATACCAGACCAGGGGATCACCCCACCCAACCTATCTTTTTGGGGATTATATTTCTCTCACTGGAAGTTTTATTTCCTTCCTACTGAACTGAGGGGACGCGGGTGGCGCTGTGGGTTAAACCACAGAGCCTAGGACTTGCCGATCAGAAGGCTGGTGGTTCGAATCCCCGCAACGGGGTGAGCTCCCGTTGCTCCATCCCTGCTCCTGCCAACCTAGCAGTTCGAAAACATGTCAAAGTGCAAGTAGATAAATAGGTACCACTCCGGTGGGAAGGTAAATGGCGTTTCCGTGCACTGCTCTGGTTCGCCAGAAGCGGCTTAGTCATGCTGGCCACATGACCCGGAAGCTGTACGCCGGCTCCCTCGGCCAATAAAGCGAGATGAGCACCGCAACCCCAGAGTCGGCCACGACTGGACCTAATGGTCAGGGGTCCCTTTACCTACTGAACTGAGACCCACGTAGAGTATTCCCTCGCAACTCCACTTCTCCTGCCTCAAATTCAGCTACCTGGCTCTTATACTCTTGAAGGACACTCATCACTAGCTTTCAATCTAAGCTCAGAGACTTCTTTCTCTGGCTGTGGATATTTTCCTCAGGGCGGAATACACCCTGCTCAGAGGCTATTTATAGTATCCAGATGAATGCCAGGAACTCAACTCTCAACTGCTTTTCCTTTTTCCCTTCCAAAGTGGTGAGCCCACCCTGCTCTGGCTAGCTGCACCCGCAGCCAGTCAGAGTAAGGCTGCAACTTAGCTCTCTGCATCACCACACTCTGGCCTACCTGAGCTTTCCATCACAGATACCAATCAAATACAGTGGTACCTCGGGTTAAGTACTTAATTCGTTCCGGAGGTCAGTTCTTAACCTGAAACTGTTCTTAACCCGAAGCACCACTTTAGCTAATGGGGCCTCCCGCTGCCGCCACGCCACCAGAGCACGATTTCTGTTCTCATCCTGAAGCAAAGTTCTTAACCCGAGGTACTATTTCTGGGTTAGTGGAGTCTGTAACCTGAAGCGTATGTAACCTGAAGCTTCTGTAACCCGAGGTACCACTATACTTCTGACTAGACATTGTTAGGATTGGGTTGTAATTCAGCATTCTCTGAGCAAAGGAGTACAGCAAGACAGAGTTTAGGAAATACTACTCTGACTTATTGTTAATATGTTTTTTAATAACCTGGAGGCTTTAATTAAGTCGTTTCTAACTGGAAGTACTCCATATATATATATTTACATTATAAATCACCCCCTATATGAAACAGCATAGTACACTTGCATTACAGCTGTTATTGTTGCATTTTATTTTTGTTGCTAAGCTTTCACTTGGAATACGTACCTGATAGGCTGTACTAGCGATTTGATCTTACCTGTTGACTCGTAACAACTTCTCTGTTCAGGCTTATGGAATGACATCAATTGTGAAACTGAGAATAGATTTATCTGTGAAAGGCGTAACAGTTCTGTCCCTTCAACTGTTGCTCCGACAACGCCTGAACCTCTTGGAGGCTGTCCTCAAGGCTGGCACTTCTTTGGTAACAAGGTAACTAATACAGCTATTGCAAATATATTGGTATATCAGCCTTTTTCAGATACTATGGCACAGACAATGAATACTTTTCCAGAGTAGTTGAATATGCACAGATTGCCCTCCATGTCCAGAGTTCTATTCTATAGATTCCATATCCTCCCTCAACCTTCGGTACATGCTATGAAGACTAAAAAGGTCTGTTGAGCTGCAAAAAGGAAGTAACAGTGAAAGTGATAAATAATGTAAACTAAAACAAAACAAAACCTAATTGTCAAATAGGGGAATTGGCATTTTAAAAGCTCAAGATATATGCAAGCTACAGAAAAGAGCATTGAAAGTGGCTTCAAACTAAGTGTTCAGCATTTTTTCGTGCTTTAAAGTTAAATTAACATTTATTAAATGACCATCTGAAAAAATACAGACTGTTTTGCTCCTTAACGCAGAGCCCAAATGCTGTTTATCCAGGCCTGTTAGAGCCAACACTTGTTCCTCATTTCTGCTTTCCTCCATCCTTGTCTGATGGCATCATGTGATGTAGGCCCTCTCTCAATGGCATATATGCACTTGCAGAGCTATCAGCAGAGATAACTACCCTTTCTAGAGTACATGATTTCTCCCCAACCCTGATCCCATGGGATTCCCCCTCCAGTTCGTGAATCGGGGGTGGGGGTGGTTAAAATGACTCTAAAACCCAGTTAAACTATCAGTTTCTGCTACTGCTATCCCGGCACCGTTTCGTGACTCTTGACTGCATTAAACAATTCATGGGTGATGGAATTTTGAAGTTTCCCCTGTTGTAAACAAAAATTGCCCTTTTCCCTTATGGGGTATATTCAAGAGCCCATATAGAGTCGTTACATAGGTTCCCTATTGGTAGGAGAGAAATAACAGAGGCCAACCAGAGAATATTGAGAAGCAAAGCAGCTAGTAAGTTTGATCTTTATTGATCTGTTGCAACAGGGTGCTCCCCTCACCCGCAGGAGAGAGGAGGAACCCAGAAAAATGGCGCAGAAGGCCTTATAAAGACTTTTGAAATTGCCACCCTGTAGATCAAGACCACCCCCAGAAACATCATACATACATCACAGAAGGGGTGTAACCTAAGACCACCCCTCAGATACATCATACATACATCACAGAAAAAGGCAGAAAAGGCGGTCTTAAAACAGAAATTTGAATGTTGTTTTTCTCCTGTCGTTGTTTATCTCCTGTCTGGCAGGTTACTTGATTGGATTGCCTGGGTAGCCTGGCCAGTCTTTTGTAGTGATAAATACTTAGTTCCTGGACCAGGTCACAGGGTCACACCCTATTCAAACAAAGACATACCCTTAAGACAGGATTTGTGAAGGAAAAGACAATGGGGAGGCTTTTCCATTTTCCTTTGACCTTGCAGAGAAAACATTTGGTCAGTTTAGGAATCAAAATGGTTCCAGGTTGGTCTTCTTGTGCTGATCTATGTACATGCTTGGTTGGTACGCTTATGAACATTACCATATATCTAAGACCATAAAATTCCTATCACACCCTCTCCCTCACAGTGCTTCCAACTATTTGGCCTTCATGAAGAAGAAAGAAAAAACTGGTCTGATGCACAAGCTACTTGTGAAGATCTAGGAGGAAACCTGGCTAGTATTCCAAACAAAGTCGTTCAAGGTGCGGTCAGTTGTTTTAAAACACTCTAGGGGCTGCTGCCCCTAGTAGCCAACTCTGCCTACCCACCAGTTTCCATTCCATTGCCAACTTTTCTTTCTTTATGTAACCACCTCACCCCAGCTCCATGTTCCCATCCCCTCACAGCTCCACAAACCCCCACCCCAATCCCTATTCTCCACTGCACCCAGCCAGTTATGAGCGTGACTGCAGATGTGTGGAAATATTGTATAGGGAGTGGCCTCATATTTGAAAAGTCCTGGCACTCCTACTGAAGGTATCTTCCTGTCAGAGGAATTACTGGAATGTGATTCTAGCCATGACTAGTATCTAGTGATACTAACCATTTATTAGATAAAGGGCATTAGTTTAACAAATCTGTCATGTAAATATGTGTCTTTATTTTCATTCAGCATTCCTGACACTGCATTTACAAAGTGCTTCCACTGATCCTTGGATTGGACTGAGTAATACTTATAGTCGAGGCACATTTGTATGGAAAGATAGAAGTGTTGTCTATTATACAAACTGGGCCAAAGGCTTCCCACTTGGGAATTATGATGTAAGTACTGCCTGTGAAGGCTTTCATCTTTCTTTTGGATCCATGAAGCTACTGCCATAGTGGATATCTAATCCCTCCCAGCAGATTGCAAAATTGCAAGTAAAACTGGTGTCGAAAAGGGGCAGAACACAGAAATCCCCAATTACGTGCGTCCTATAACAGAACCCCGGTGTAAGTGGCTTCCATAGGGGAGCCACAGAATGAATGTGGTTGGTCAAGGGAGCCATGGACTCAGAAAGGTTGAAAACCATTGCTATAGAAGAATTGGGATTCAAAATGACTGCAACAGATTAGACAACGGCTTCAATGGGTCCAAGAAATCCCAATCAAAATGTAATCAATGTTACTCTCCGCCTCCTGCCCCTTAAAACAAGAAATGTCCTCTGTAGTATTTATTTTATTTTTATTTATTTAATTTCTATACCGCTTTATATTTTTAAGAAAAACCTCAAAGGGGTTTACAGCATATTAAATCAATAAAACATAAATAAAACAATCTGAAGAAAGTCAAATATAGAGTATACAGTCAAAGCAACGTAGCAGAAAGCTAAAATATCTTAAAGATTTCAAAATAAAACATTGCAAAGGAGGTCAACTACAGAATGCATACGGTATTTAACATAGTAGGGCTGGGTGAGTCTGGGCCCTGCCTCCTAGGCCAGGTGGAAAGGGCCTTGCGATACAAGGGCTGTATAACAAATTTGACCAAGTTTCAGACCAAAACAAAGACCAGAGGCATTTCTTCTTGGAATAATAGTCAGACATCCCCAAGGACACCCCAAAAAAAGAGTATTTTTCTATGCAACAACTGCAGCTCGGATTTTATATGCTCAAAAATGGAGGGGGAGAGAGCAGTCCCAATGAGGGAGGAATGGCAGTTGAGGATGACAGAATATGCAGAACTGGCTAGTTTAACCAGCAGAATTAGAGAACAAGAGGAAAGCATATTTAAGGAGGGTTGGAAAATGTTTCTAGAGTACATGAGGAATCATTGCAAACAGATTAGAACATTAGTAGGTTTAAATTCAGCAGTATAAGTTATGTTGAGATAAAATGAGAAAGAAAAGATAAGGAATGACTAGAATGTGCAGCTGCAATTGATGGTTGGAGGAAGCTGTGGAAAGGTGGAAGGGAAGTCAATGTTTAATTCTTTAATGTATGGTTATAATGAATGTAAAATAATTTGAATGATGAAAATCACAAAAAATTGGGGTGGGTGTGTTTCAAACCAAAACAGGCTGATTTGGGGAGATCCAGGCATCAGTTGAGTAAGGCTGATATAGCTCTGGATCACTGTGGGTTACACCTGGTTGGATGGTCCAGAGTAATCCATGGTTATCAGTGGGTGGAGCATTAAGTAGGGAAGAGAGGCAGACATCAGGTGTGCAAAGGCAAAGAGTAAGGTGGCTCTTGTTTGACTTGTTACTTTCTTACATTTTCATTCCTTAGAAAACCGTCTGCGTTTTTATAACGAAGGAACCTGAAAGAGAGGCAGGAAATTGGAGAAGTGGAAATTGCTATTCAAAGAAAAGCTACATCTGCCAAAGAAACACTGGTACGTGTTTAGAAGAGAAGTAACAGAGAACATTGCTAATGACCGCTCCCTGCTTAAAACGGGGGGCGCCCTTTGCGTGGACGCGCGCAGCCCTAGATCTGGAGTGGCCCCATCAGCATAGGCTTGGCTTTGCCTTCCCTCAGGTGGGATATCTGGAGGTCCCCGCCTACCTCAGTCAGTTGTCCAATCCCACCTGGGGGAAGCGTTGCCAAGGAGACCAGGCCAGGTAGGGGAAGGGATTACCTGCCCACACAATAGAGGGAGGATCTTACCTGGGAATCCTCACTTGGCTCCAGAGCTTCTCCCACCCTACCCACCCTCAGTTAATGTCTTCCTTTGCAGGTTAACTTTTCTTCATAGGTTTTGCAGGTTAACTTTTCTTCACAGGTATGCGGGCGCTGCTACGATAAGGTTGCTGTTAAAGGGCCGGAAAGGAATTTCCCTGCATTGGCAGGTTTCACCTTTCCCGTAGCAAAATGTCACAACATTGGCGGTATCAGGCCTTGGGTGGAATCCTTTAGTCCATCTTCCTCTTTGCGGCGGCGATACCAGGGTTCCCCGTTAAAGGGGTTTCTGAAGGGAGGCTTTGACCGTACGCCGAAAGGTCGTCATTGCTCTCCCCTGCGGCGGCGGCGTAACAGGGGCAGCTATCTCTGCTTGAACATATGTTCTCCAGAGCCGGCCCATCCCCCCCCCCACTGGATAACCCTGAAGCTCCCTAGGTCCCCGGCTGGGGACTGGGGAGGGAGAACGCCCAATGCCTGAGCCAAGGTCTACCCACATTTGAAATTTAATAAAGTTGTGGCCAATTTAATTCCATAGCACGTTGTCTTGAGTCGTTATTCCACATGACGGGGGGGGGACACCGCTCGGGGCCTGGGGACTCCGCCTGTCCACGCAAATTCATCTTAATGAGTCCCAACCTGTTTTCTGTGCCATTTCATTTTGGCCAGAAAGAAAACCGGATTGTCAGCAATGTAGTAGAGATTCCATACTCCCTATTATACAGCAAAGAAAGCAGCAGTCATGACAGCATAATTTTATACATGCACTGAAGTGAACCGTGATGCCAAAGAACCACAGTTACTATGTGTGCCTATTGATATGCAACTTGATTTTTCTACAGCTCATCATAAAAATAGGACAGTATGAAGCTGCTGACATAGGTTTAGTTCTCTTCTAGTGTAATAATATGGAGCCCAGTTCAGTTGATCAAATCACAGGCTTCTCCACTGACCTGTTCAATTTTTTTATTTTTTTAAAAAAGACCCAAACCCCATTTGTACAGCCACACTCCTTGGAGGGTGTTTATTGAACCCACCTTGAAAAACTGCATAGTCTTTGGAAACAATGAAGATGGGTTTCAAATAGGTCTGTGAATACTTATTAGGAATTTGATTGTAAAGAAAATGTATTCTGTGGTCTGATCCAGATCTGTCTTTAATTAAAACTTGGACTTGTCCACATTTAAAAGTACACAACAAGGTTTCTAAATGTTTCATTTCAGATTTGTATAAGATGTTGCAGGATGATTGTATTCAGAAATTTAACAGAATCATAGAATGGTAGAGCCATCAAGTCCAACCCTCTTCAATGCGGGAATCACAACTAAAGAATCCCTGACAGGTGCCCTTCCAACCTCAGTGTAAAACAGAACTGTTTCGGTGTCAGGTGAAATGAAATTTAAGGATAGTGTAATGTGTAAAATGAGCTTTTGCGTTTTCTCTTTATTGCTTTCCTATAGACCTTGCATTTTCACGCTCTGAAATGACGATTCCAGTCTCTGGCTATACCCTCTTTGGAAACAGCAGTTACTCTCTTGCTGGCCCCAAAATGACATGGGAAGAGGCCAGGAAAAAATGCAATTCCGAACAGGCAGAGCTCGCCAGCATTTGGAATCCCTACATTCAGTCATTCCTGTGGCTACAGGTGTTAAAATATAGGCAGCCCATGTGGATTGGCTTGAACAGCAAAATGGTGAGTATATGCAGTTAACATTAGTGTATTCACATCAAAGGTTTGTATTCAAAGGTGTGTAGTTAGAAAGTGCAGGGCTTTTATTAACTCATTTTATTGAGCATAACTTCCCCCAAACAGCTTTGGATATAACCAATTGATAATGTATAAACACCCATAATAACCCAAAAGATTTTGCCAAGAGAGTCCCTCCAGCCAAAGGCAACTCAACCACTCTGTATTTCTTGTTTATCTCCGAGAGAGAAAATCATTTTCTGTTTCTCATACACACACCCTCAGATGAATTGCCCATTCAGAAATAATATCCATTAAATAATATCATTTAAAGCACAGTAATACCTTTCATGAGCATTCTCAGAAGTACCAACTCCTGTACAGAATCCTACTTGGGTGGCATGCATGTGAATAACAAAAGAAGAAGAAGAAGAAGAAGAAGAAGAAGAAGAAGAAGAAGAAGAAGAAGAAGAACCGTTGCCTTCACTCTCATCTGTGGAAAGAAAAAGGTTCCTCATGCAGTAACTTACCGTATTTTTCGCCCTATAGGACGCACTTTTTCCCCTCCAAAAATGAAGGGGAAATGTGTATGCGTCCTATGGGGCGAATGCAGGCTTTTGCTGAAGCCTGGAGAGCGAGAGGCGTCGGTGCGCACCGACCCCTCTCGCTCTCCAGGCTTCAGGAAGCTATCCGCAAGCCTTGCAAGCCCCGCGGGAGTTCCCGCGGGCTCGCAAGGCTTGCGGGCAGCAGCCTGCCGCCCGGAGCATGGGGCACCCTCTGGAGGACGCCCCGTGCTGTGGGCAAGTGTCTGCAAGCCTCGCGAGGTCCCGCCAGAGGGAGGTCCCGCCGGGCACACAAGGCTTGGGGCGGCGGCCTGCAGCCTGAAGCATGGGGCGCGCTGCAGAGCACGCCCCGTGCTTCGGGCAGATGTCCGCAAACCTTGCGCGCCCGGCGGGAAGTCCCGCCGGGCTCGCAAGGCTTGCAGGCAGCAGCCTGTTTTGGGGGCTGGGGTCGGGGGAAGCTCGGGCTTCCCCCGCGCCAGCCCCGTGCCTGGGGGGGGGGATATTTTTTTTTCTTTATTTCCCCCCCAAAAAATCTAAGTGCATCCTATGGGGCGAAAAATACGGTAATTCTCCAACGCATAGGTCTTATGTCTTGTAAATCCTATACCTCCCAGAGCGGCTGGAGCAACCCAGTCAGATGGATGGGGTACAAATAATAAAATAATAATTATTATACATTATGTTTATAAGTCCTGTATAAAGTTCAGTTGTCAGGCAAGAAGATAAGCAATTCAAGATGTTTTCTGCTGTGCAGCTGCATTTACATTCTCTCTTCTTCACGCTGCTTCTTTCTGCAGCAAATGCACACACAAGGGCTTGCAACCAGCATATATTAATGGAGGCAACTACCTTTCCATATGACTTCAGATGTTATAAATATAACAATACCAGAATGACTTTCCTGAAATATTATTAAGGGAGTGAATGTGTGCGGACATTAGAATGAAGGAGAAACCAAAGTAAATCACATGAAGTGCATCTTATGGGAAATGAACCCCAAAGGTTTTTTTTCAAGTGTTGTTCCACTGTGCATTTGTATTTTAGACTGGTGAGCAATACAAGTGGATCAACAACCGGAGACTGACATATACTAATTGGGCTCCTGAAGAACCAAAGCAGAAGATAGCCTGTGTCTACCTAGACCTTGATGGTCACTGGAAAACAGGAACTTGCAACGAAACATTCTTCACGGTCTGTGAGCGACATCATGGTAATCAAAGAAAAATATCTGTTTTAATATGAGACATCTAACCCTAATTTCAATAAGGTTCCCATTTGAGCACAGAGATGAGAAAAGTGTTCTTGGTACTTCTGCCTCTTTCATAGTAAATAAATGAAGAATATGATACTATTCAAACTATCAAACGATAACAAATAGATCAGTGAAAATAGAGTGGAGTTTACAATAAAGAATCCAGTATCAGATAACTCCATTTAGGTCCCACTGGTTTTGACTGAAGAGACATAGGAGTGTTGTTGTTTTTAAGAAAACATTCCCAACTTTCTAATTTTTATTTTCAGGCGATGTTGACTTTCTAAAGCTATTAATCCTTCCATGTCTCAGGAGGTTCACTGCACTGCTTTATCCACAAGAGCAGATGTTACAGTTTTGGGGTGCATAACATTATCCCATAATTCTTTGTAGACAAATTGGTATGAAAAATGCAAACATGAGAGAAGCGTATGTGGGTAAAAACACACACCCTGTCATCTGTCCAGGGGTCTTTGAGCTAGGCACCTTGAAAATTCATTTTGTGGTGAGAAAGAATGAAAGGATTTTCTTTCCACCTCTGATGCAAGTTTGACCTGTCAATCAAAACAAAGCTCTCCTTCCTTGCCCCCTCCCCACTGTGATGTCTGCTGTACCTTCCCCCGTCATGTGATGCTGGTGTTCTGGTACACTCATTTTCACATTCAGCAAGCTCTTGTCTGAAGCAGTTTGTTTCAATCGTTGCTCTACATGCCCTTGTGAGTGGAGCACATTTGTCCAGTGGCATGGCAGCTCCAGGACGGGGTGAGCATCAGCTTCCTGCTTCTCACAGGGCAATTTCAAGATCCAGTTGGAGGCTGAGAAGTCTCAAGGGATTTCACAAGGGGCTGGTGGGCCAAGGGCTTCAAAGCCTCAAAGACACATCTGTCAGGACCATTTTCTTGACCATGCTTCCTGACCTGCCCCTCCCCTCGGTGTTAGTACTTCATCAAACTCTTCGGGTGTCTTCCTGTTTTACCTTCACAAGCTGCAAACCTGCAGCTGCTGCACAAATATCTGGATTGCCATCAAACACTTCCATGGTCCCTGCTTTATGCAAATAGTGCGAACAGATTCCATTTCACCTTGTACAAGCCCAAAATTCCTCTAAGGTACCCTGCTTCATCTCCTGATGCGTGATTTGTCCAAATGTTTTTCACATCCCTAGTATTTATAGATTTTTCAGGTAACTATAATTTTTTGAAAAAAAGAAAAATATGTTTTTTCCATAACAGGTGACATCCCAGCGGAAGCACCACAGCGGCTAGAAGAATGCCCTTCATCAAAAGGATACCCAAAAGCTTGGGTTCCTTCTCGGACTCATTGCTATCAATTCTACCCTACGTCAAATACATGGGCACAAGCATTTATAAGATGTACTCAGCTAGGTGGGTGCCATTTTGAATCAGATCAGTGGCAGTGGTGGTTAGTATCCAATACTATAGATAGAACAGTCTCTTTGAGTTCAGTGGGGCTTATAGTGGATACAGGATTCTGAACTTTGACCAGAGACAGAGGCTGAAATTCCTGCCAACAACAAATGTGTGTTATCTTTGAGGCAGTGAGGTTCTCTGAATGAAAACTGTGTTGTTTAAATCAGTAAGATTCATAAGGTTGGACAAACCAGGAGGAATGGAAGAAATAACCCTTCGCCCAGAAACTTATTTCTTATTTTCTGAATCCAACAACAGAAAGTTTTAGCATTCAAAGAATATTGAGAGAGACCAGTATACAGGCCGGACACCAGGAATCAACACCATTAGGCTGCTGTCCTGAGCCCTCTCTTCTGATGGACTCACCATCCAGTCTTTCTCCCCTTCACTTGCTTTCTCCCCAAGCAGGCATGGTGTGGTCAGAAAGCTTGGTTTCTGTGGCCTGCCATTTTAATTCCCCCTAAATACTTATGAGCCCAGACTGAGTATTTCTCCACTGTTGGGGGAATTACAATGGTATGTGCAAATGGCAGTGCCTTTTTCCTGGGGGTGATGTAGGTGCCTAATGCAAGACTTGGCGAATGAAGGCAAACATAGGGGAGATGAAGTGGGTAGAGTTGCCAGTGCCTTGAAAATGAGTTTCACTAACTCATGTCTTCATTACCCTAGAAAGGTGCTCTGTCACCCACCCCACTGTTGCTGCCATCTTGGTCTGCCAGCAAGTCTCCATTCAGTTTTCATTTCCTTCCCACTGTATCCACCAGTCCAGATTGCTTATACTATTATTTCTCCTTGTATCACTGCAGCTCATTAAATGAAACTTGTATCCTGCTTCAGACTGATGGATCACATTGCAACAATTTCTATTTGATTAAAAAAAATGAATTAATTAAATTGCTTCTGCTTTAGAGGTTGGCATAGCAGACATGACATCATGTACTTTTGCTTCTGTCTTCTGATGATCTTTTCCCCAACTCATCAATATAAAATATCTTGATAGAGTGTTAGCTTTCTCTTGGGTTGATGCTAGAAAGCTGTAGAAATGTTTTTAGTGTACTGTAACTTGTAGAACAGGGCGAATTATGGTGTGTGTTTTTTAAGTATTAAAGCTCCATTTTTTGTGAAGCATCTACCTTGCAAATTATTTTCTGTTGAAATTTGACTGAAGGACTTTCTTTTTCATTATGCACTTAATAAACGGACAAAGTTACAAAGGTTCTTCTCCACTAAAACATTAACCAATTGAACAGCAATTATAGAGATTTGAACGACATGGATATTCAGTAGAGGCTGGTGCCCATTTGGACTCGCAGGGCAGAAGGCAGGGAAGCCAAGAGTAAGTGAAGCCAACACAAGTTGGCAGAGTTAAGCCAATGATAGGCAAAGCCCAACCAGCTCCAGTTTGTCCCCATCCTCCTCCCTGCTGACTTATACGAAGGCAACTCTGAGACAGACAGGAAGTGCAGCCCCTCAGTTATAAGTAAAAAAGTGGGGATGGCCGAGGGCACATTGAGTTTGGTGGGGCAATGCCCTACGTGCTCTGAAAGGATCAGCCTCCACTGGGCAGACACTTTCTCTTAGATCTCTATAACTTCATATTGTTGCCAGTACCAGTCTTAGCCTAATGGGCTGCTTCGTGTTTATTTTTAATGGGAAGACAAATTTTAATGAGTTGACTTTACCCATTTGATGTTTTCTAGGTAGCACCTTGACTTCAATAGAAGATTTAGCTGAGCTGGAATTTTTGGTGGAACACACTCAGCAATTCCGTCAACGAGAATTTTGGATAGGATTATTCAAAAATATAGATGGTGATTGCTTTACATTTAATATTTATTTTTAAGATAACAGATTTGTAATATTTATCCATGTATATAAGTATGTTAAAATATGGCACACATTTATTTCTTTATGAAATGAAAGAGCTCAGCTGGAAATACCGTCAGTGTTAGCAAACAGAGCTAGCAAATTCATCCCTGTTTGCATTTATGACTACTCTTGGCAAGCATTCAGGAAAAAAAACCTCACTCATGTTCAGAGTAATATCTCCTGGCATGTCCATTATCATTTTGCCTTCTGCCCCTCCAAGGGAATTGTCGTTTGCTTTCTTGTACCCTTTCCCCACATCCTAGTGCAAGCCATGGAAGAGAGGTGTCTAACAATAATTAAATCCACAATAAAAAGTCATGATAAAGAAGCAATATCAAACCATTGGAGAAACAACTTTAAGAAGAACATTTAAATTGGCTGCATGTTAAAACTTTTTTAAAAAATTAAATTACTGAAGAAAACAGAGAGTACTTCCAACCACATCATCTCAGTAGGCCAAAACTGTCTTTAAATCAAAAGCATGTAGTCCCTTCAGCGAGGGGGCAAAATGAGCCTTCCTTGGCAGGGAATTCCAAATCCTTGGAGCAGCTGTTGAGAAGGTCCATTATCAACTTCCTCTAAAATAGGCACCTGATGTAGGTGGGACAGATTAGAAGGGCATCTTTGGAAGATCTGCACACTTTTAAAATAGGTTAAGGTAGTCTTCAGGTTGCCTGATCCCAAGCCATTTATGACTTCTGCCTGAGTAAACATGCATTGCATTTGACTGCCTGAAACTTCCATATTGTCAGACTTATTAATAAAATTAGGGGGGAGAGATAGTTTCCTCTTCTCATTCTACTACTTGATTGTTAATTCAGTTCATTATATGAAGATAGAAGAGCTAGTCATTTGCCACCAAAACAGAGTTGTTGGGATTTGCTACTGATTTAGCAAAACAGTTTTCAAGTATGAAAAACATGTAATTCCTAGTTTAGAGAAAGGAGAACAAGAGGTTTAGCAACTGACAATGTTAATTATGGCTTTGATCTGAAGTGCCCCATCTTTCACAGGACACCCACATAACTTTATCAAAATGCTGTTTCTGAGAGCCAGCAGCCATTCGAAAATATATGGTTTGGGGACAAGGGGGGCAGTAATGGCAGAAATCAGAGATATCCTCACCATTTTTCACAAGCAGAAAAATGTAGGACATAAGCTTATATCAGCAATGTATTATACAATAATTGAGGTTGCATGCATATGTTCCAGACTGAAAAAGCTTCAGAAGAAGAACAGCAAGAATACTTTTAAAATGAATTTCCAATATAGAATGCATTGCAACGTGTTGCTCTTCCCTTTATAGTCATTATAACAATCATGTACTTTTGTAATTAGGAGAATGGGTATGGGAAGATAACACTGCACTGGATTTTATTAACTGGAAAGGTGAATACCCCATATTTGATCCAGAATATGAATTTATGGGACCCGCTTCTGGTCTTCCTGACTATTGGAACTATTGCATTTTCATGTATGGTGATAGTGGAGAGTGGATCAGGGGAGACTGCACACATTCGCGTGGATTTATTTGTAAAACAAACAAAGGTAAGACTTCAATGTTTATTATAGTTGATTTAGTGATACCTATGATACAAAGCAGTATCTGAACGCTGAGAAGACTTGCAGGTCTTTTTTCAGCCAGAATTCACTGGAACTCATTTCCAGCACCTGACAGGCGGGCGCCATTGCCATTATAAGAGAACAAGGGAGGCGTTCATGGTGAGTTCCGGCATCTCTTTTTCTAGAAAAATAGGACTGGAGACTTGTATAGAATCAATAATACACTCCTGTCTAACTGTTCTCTGGCTAGATTCATAGTACTAGAAGTATATCTTTATCTGTCCTCTTCTTAAATTTATCCATGAATTCACGTCTATGGTTCTGCTGCCCAGATGGGGTAGGTTTCCAGTTTCAAGCCTGAGTTCAAGGGACTGAGATGGCTTTTGTGGCCTTGGCATATGACTTATACCAGGAGTTGGACAGGAAGAGTGTGGCCCTGTTGGTTCTGCTGAACCTTTCAGCAGCTTCTGATACCACCAACCATGGTATCCTTTTGTGCTGCCTTGCTGGGATGGGACTTGGAGGCACAGTATTGGCTGTTGTGCTGTGTTGTCCCTCAGGGTTCTGTTCTGCCCCGCATGCTATTTAATATTTATATGAAACTTCTGGGGGCGGTTGTCTGGGGTTTCAGGGTTCAGTGTCACCCATATGCTGATGACACCTACCTAGCCCTATTTCTCCTTTCCACCTAAATCCAAGGAAGCTGTCTCGGTTCTAAACCATGCCTATCATCTGCAATGGACTGGATGAGGGCAAACGAACTGAAACTCAATCCGGCAAGATAGAGGAGCTCTTGGTCAGTTGGAAGGCAGAACAGGGAATAAGGATTCAGCCTGTGCTGGAATGGGTAACATGCCCCCTGAAGACATAGGTTCACAGTTTTGACATGCTTCTGAGCACAGATGCCTAGGTCACTCTGGTGGCCAGGAGTGCATCTCCGCAGTTAAAGCTAGTGCATGAGCTGCTCACATTCCTTGAGATATCTCATTTGGCCACACACCTTAGTTAAATCCTGCTTGGATTATTTTCATGTGCACTAAGTGGGTCTGCCTTTGAAAAGTGCTCAGAAACCTCAACTATCTCAAAGAGATGAAGCCAGACTCTTGACCATGGCTGATTATATAAGGGAGCATAGAAATCCCTTGTTACATTAGCTTCATTGTGTAATTTGCTATGGTATGTTTTATTGCCCCTTAAGCATATCCTTTATTTTACAGTTTTTGAAGAGGCAAGTGGAGTACCTACAAAAAGTACAGGTAAGACTGTTTTATGAAAATAACCAAGTTATAAGTATAGGCATGTATGTTATCTGGAGCACTGGACTAAACATCCCCCCCAAAAAACCTTCCAATTCAAAATTAAAGAGACAAATGTCTGAGGGTCTTTTGAGAGGTAGTGGACATCCTTAAAATCATAGAATCATAGAATCATAGAATCATAGAATCATAGAGTTGGAAGAGACCACAAGGGCCATCGAGTCCAACCCCCTGCCAAGCAGGAAACACCATCAGAGCACTCCTGACATATGGTTGTCAAGCCTCTGCTTAAAGACCTCCAAAGAAGGAGACTCCACCACACTCCTTGGCAGCAAATTCCACTGTCGAACAGCTCTTACTGTCAGGAAGTTCTTCCTAATGTTTAGGTGGAATCTTCTTTCTTGTAGTTTGGATCCATTGCTCCGTGTCCGCTTCTCTGGAGCAGCAGAAAACAACCTTTCTCCCTCCTCTATGTGACATCCTTTTATATATTTGAACATGGCTATCATATCACCCCTTAACCTCCTCTTCTCCAGGCTAAACATGCCCAGCTCCCTTAGCCGTTCCTCATAAGGCATCGTTTCCAGGCCTTTGACCATTTTGGTTGCCCTCCTCTGGACACGTTCCAGTTTGTCAATGTCCTTCTTGAACTGTGGTGCCCAGAACTGGACACAGTACTCCAGGTGAGGTCTGACCAGAGCAGAATACAGTGGCACTATTACTTCCCTTGATCTAGATGCGATACTCCTATTGATGCAGCCCAGAATTGCATTGGCTTTTTTAGCTGCCGCGTCACACTGTTGGCTCATGTCAAGTTTGTGGTCAACCAAGACTCCTAGATCCTTTTCACATGTAGTGCTCTCAAGCCAGGTGTCACCCATCTTGTATTTGTGCCTCTCATTTTTTTTGCCCAAGTGCAATACTTTACATTTCTCCCTGTTAAAATTCATCTTGTTTGTTTTGGCCCAGTTCTCTAATCTGTCAAGGTCGTTTTGAAGTGTGTTCCTGTCCTCTGGGGTGTTAGCCACCCCTCCCAGTTTGGTGTCATCTGCAAATTTGATCAGGATGCCCTTGAGTCCATCATCCAAGTCGTTGATAAAGATGTTGAATAAGACCGGGCCCAAGACAGAACCCTGTGGCACCCCACTAGTCACTCTTCTCCAGGATGAAGAGGAACCATTGATGAGCACCCTTTGGGTTCGGTCAGTCAGCCAGTTACAAATCCACTGAGTGGTAGCATAGTCAAGACCGCATTTTACCAGCTTCTTTACAAGAATATCATGGGGCACCTTGTCAAATGCCTTGCTGAAATCAAGGTAGGCTACATCCACTGCGTTCCCTTCATCTACCAGGCTTGTAATTCTGTCAAAAAACGAGATCAGGTTAGTCTGACATGACTTATTTTTCAGAAATCCATGCTGACTATTGGTGATCACAGCATTCCTTTCCAGGTGCTCACAGACTGTTTGCTTAATGATCTGCTCCAGAATCTTCCCTGGTATTGATGTCAGACTGACTGGGCGGTAATTATTTGGGTCCTCTCTTTTCCCCTTTTTGAAAATAGGGACAACATTTGCCCTCCTCCAGTCTGCCGGGACTTCGCCTGTTCTCCAGGAATTCTCAAAGATGACTGCCAGTGGTTCTGAAATCACATCTGCCAGTTCTTTTAATACTCTTGGATGCAGTTCATCTGGCCCTGGAGACTTGAATACATCTAGACTAGCCAAGTATTCTTGTACTATCTCCTTAGTTATTCTGGGCTGTGTTTCCTCTGCTGAATCATTTGCTCCAAATTCTTCAGGTCGGGCATTGTTTTCTTTATCGGAGAAGACTGAGGCAAAGAAGGCATTGAGGAGTTCAGCCCTTTCTGTGTCCCCTGTTTGCATTTCACCATCTTCTCCTCTGAGTGACCCCACTGTTTCTTTGTTCTTCCTTTTGCTACGAACATACCCATAAAAGCCTTTTTTGTTGCTTTTAACCTCTCTAGCAAGCCTGAGTTCATTCTGTGCTTTAGCTTTTCTGACTTTGTGTCTACACGTGCTGGCTATTTGTTTGAATTCCTCTTTGGTGGTTTCCCCCCTTTTCCATTTTTTGTACACATCCTTTTTTAATCTTAACTCAGTTAAAAGTTCTTTAGATAGCCACCCTGGCTTCTTTAGGCACCTTCCATGTTTCCGTCTCATTGGTATTGCCTGAAGTTGTGCTTTTACTATCTCCCTCTTAACAAACTCCCAGCCATCATGAACTCCCTTTCCTTTTAGTATTACTGTCCATGGGATCTCACCCAGCACTTCCCTAAGTTTTATGAAGTCGGCTTTCTTAAAGTCGAGAAATTGAGTCCTAGTATGCTTGGCTGCTCCTTTCCGCTGTATAGTAAACTTCAGAAGAGCATGATCACTCGCGCCTAATGATCCTTCCACTTCTACCCCACTAACCAGGTCATCAACATTGGTTAGGACCAGATCTAAAATGGCTGTTCCTCTTGTAGCTTCTCCCACTTTCTGGACAATGAAGTTGTCTGCAAGGCCAGTGAGGAATCTGTTTGACCTTATGCTCTTGGCTGAGTTTGACATCCAACAAATATCCGGGTAATTGAAGTCCCCCATTACTACTATCTCCCTTCCTTTTGCATGCTTGGCCATCTGTTCCAGGAAGGCATCATCTATGTCCTCCGTTTGGCTTGGGGATCTATAGTAAACTCCCACAATGAGGTCACTGTTATTCTTCTCTCCCTTAATTTTTACCCAAATGCTCTCACTTTGGCTTTGAGGTTCTAAATCTTGGATCTCTTCACAGGTATACACATCCCTGACATATAACGCCACTCCTCCTCCTTTCTTGTCTGGTCTGTTTCTCTGAAATAGATTGTATCCCTCCATTATTACATTCCAATCGTGGGACTTATCCCACCAGGTTTCAGTGATGCCTATTATGTCATATTTAGTTTGCTGTACCAAGAGCTCAAGCTCATCTTGTTTATTTCCCATACTTTGCGCATTAGTGTACAGACATTGAAGTCCATTAATCATTCCCCCGTGTCTCTTATTTAAGGATTTTTTCCTCCCACCACTAGGTCTGCGTGCTGTTTGCTCCATTCGGTCTATGACATTTGGATGATCATCTTCATCAATTGATAGACTCCTACCTTCAGGAGCACTGTCTCCCTCCCCCACATTAGTCAGTTTAAAGCCCTCCTGATGAGGTTTCTGAGATTTTTTGCAAAAACATTCCTACCAACCGTTGTGAGGTGCAGCCCATCGCTTGCCAGAAGTCCATCTTCAAGAAACTGCATTCCGTGATCTAAGAATCCAAACCGTTCCTGTTTACACCATTTGCGAAGCCAGTTGTTCACTTCCACTATTTTTCCCTCTCTCCCTGGGCCACGTCGTTCAACTGGGAGGACAGATGAGATGACAATTTGTGCATTTAATTGCTTCAATTTCCTGCCCAGAGCCTCGTAATCTCTTTTGATCTTCTGGAGGCTATTGCTTGCAGTGTCATTGGTTCCCACATGAACCAAGAGGAAGGGGTATTTGTCAGTGGGTTTTATGATTCCTTGCAGTCGTTCAGTTACATCTTGGATCTTAGCCCCGGGGAGACAGCACACTTCCCGAGACATCTTGTCAGGCCCACAGATCACTGCTTCTGTTCCCCTCAGTAGGGAATCCCCTATCACCACTACACGCCTCCTCTTAGGTCTGGTCGGGGTTCTTCCGTGAGCTGTCCGTTCCAAGGTCGCCTGCACATTCCCTGAAGACTGCCTTTGCTGCTCGTCTTCATATACCTGATCGACTGTAATGAGGGAGAGATCCTCAAATGGAGTCTGCTCTTCGTCTTCCATGCTAGGGGAAAGGACCTCAAAGCGATTGCGTATTTCTAAACAATCAGAGCAAACCCTGGGCCTCCTACTTCTTTGAGTCACGTTTCTCCATATATCTGGCTCCTGTGTTGGTGAACTAGCCTCCTTCTCAGGGGAGTCCCCTGTCTCCTCCTTGGTGGAGACGGTGTGCTCTGTTGCTTCCAAGAAGAGCTCCAGCTCTCTAATTCTTTGGAGCGTAGCTACACGTTCCTCCAGTTGCTGGACTTTGTCTTTTAAGAGGGCAATCAACATGCAATTGCTGCAGGTAAAGCTGCCTGCAACCTTTGGCAAGATGGCAAACATTGCGCAGGAACCACAGGCGACTGCAGCTGTTCCCTCACCCTCCATCTTGAGAAGGTGTCGTTGGGGGTGACTACAGCGGTCCTCCATCATAAAAAGCGTGAAGACAGGAATGACTGCTGGCAACCATTTACTCCCATCCCATCCCCCAAAAATTAATTATCCAGATGTAGCATTGTTCTAGGGCATTCTGGGAGGGAAACGGCAGCTGCCACACAGAAACAGAAGTGTCACTCCTCCTAGCTGCTTACTCACATAGGCTATGTTGAGGAATCGCTGTGCCAAACCCCTTCACACTAGTAACTGTAAGTTGTCACAGACTCCAAAGGCAAGCTTGTACTCTGATTCACTTCCATGTGGGAGCTTAATATTACATATCACAAATAGGACATAGGATGCAGGTTTTGTTTGTTTTTATCTGATCCGATTTTTCACAGAAAGAGTATATCTAGATTAAATTGGGGTGGAAGGGAGATATAGGTACTTTGATGTGAATGTTGTCATGTAGATGCTGCAAAATAAATCAAAAAAGCACAGGAGGAGCACTTATCCCACCACAGACCAGCACAGTCCTTTTTGGGTCCCACTATTATAACGCATGTGACAAGAAATGAGAAGAAAGCCCAGACCACAAAGAAAAAAGAATTGCCGGAAGAAATATCAACAGCCTCAGATATGCTGATGACCCAACCTTGATGGCAGAAAGTGAGGAGGAATTAAAGAACCTTTTACTGAGGGTGAAAGAGGAGAGCACAAAATATGGTCTGAAGCTCAACATCAAAAAAACCAAGATCATGGCCACTGATCCCATCACCTCCTGGCAAATAGAAGGGGAAGAAATGGAGGCAGTGAGAGAGTTTACTTTCTTGGGCTCCATGATCACTGCAGATGGTTACAGCAGTCAAGAAATTTAAAAACGCCTGCTTCTTGGAAGAAAAGCAATGACAAATCTAGACAGCATCTTAAAAAGTAGAGATGTCACCTTGCTGACAAAAGTCTGTATAGTTAAAGCTATGGTTTTCCCAGTAGTGATGTATGGAAGTGAGAGCTGGACCATAAAGAAAAAGAAGGCTGATCGCCGAAGAATTGATGCTTTTGAATTATGGTGCTGGAGGAGACTCTTGAGAGTCCCATGGACTACAAGAAGATCAAACCTATCCATTCTGAAGGAAATCAGCCCTGAGTGCTCACTGGAAGGACAGATCCTGAAGCTGAGGCTCCAATACTTTGGCCACCTCGTGAGAAGAGAAGACTCCCTGGAAAAGACCCTGATGTTGGGAAAGATGGAGGGCACAAGGAGAAGGGGATGACAGAGAACGAGATGGTTGGATAGTGTTCTTGAAGCTACCAGCATGAGTTTGATCAAACTACGGGAGGCAGTGGAAGACAGGAGTGCCTGGCGGTCCATGGGGTCGCAAAGAGTCGGACACGACTAAATGACTAAACAACAACAACAAGGGATGATGGAAGTTGTAGTCCAGAAACAGCTGGAGACCTAGGTTTGGTGAAGTTTGGTGAAGGCTGTAATAGTGCCATATCTCACATTTGGGTCTCATGTTCAATACAGCAGACTGGTGCTTCCCCCTCCCCCCAGGGTGGGAGACTCAGTAACATTCCCTTCTTGCACATGGTAACAAAAATGCAAAACAAAAAACTCTCTCTCTTAATCTCACATATTTAGCAGATACCAGAAGGACCAAACTTTCTAGATATACTTACGGTAGCCAAGCTGAGATATGACAAAGCTGTATTCTTCAATGCTGTGAATACTTATTAAATCTCCATCTTCTTCTCTGCAGGACCATAAAGCATTCTTCCATGTTTTAAGGTCTCTTATAAGTCTGTAACAGTGACCTGCAAATGCAGCCCAGCCATCTGGACATTTAATTGGTTTCAAGCCATCTAAAAAGAGATCAAATTTAAGATAGCATGACTGGAGGATTTTTTAAAAGAAGAAAGTGTGTTATGCTATTAGGATGTCATAGTCTCAATTCCTTAATTTGTGTATATAAAATATATCAGAGGCAAATCTGACAATCAATATTAACAAGACAGAGTAGCCAGTTCTTTACCATGAGGATATTATTGTCAATAGAATTACCAACAATTATTGTATTCAAATACATTTATTTCACCTATGGGAATGTGAGATTTGCTGTGTAATGGCGGCAACAGATGGGAATGCTACCTGTTAAGTTTAATAATACAGTTGATAACTTATTCTTAGCTAATGACAATATATCCTCTGGCATCTCAGTCCAATTGTCAGGGACTGGGCAGAGGAGGAACAGTGGAGACCGCTTCCCCAGCCTGACCCTTCTAGAGAAGAAGACAGTTCAGAATTACAACAGGGGTTTGAGGGAGGCCGCAGCTCAGAGGCAGATGAGGGGGAAAGTTGGGAAATAATGGGAGAGGAGGAGGAGGCAGAGCCAGAGCAGCAGCTGGCTGATACGTTGTTACTAGAAAGCATTCCAGACCCACCATCTCCCAGAACCGGGTGAGCCTTAAATATAGGAGAGCAAAGGGCTCAAAGACAAATGACCCTAAGCAGCTACCGTAGGGGTGGTGGTGCTGTTGATGAATGAGGAAGTGGGAACAAAGGAGGGGTGGAGATTTACTCGGGACAACGTCATTATTCCAAGAGGCTGCATTCCCAAGCCTCTCTCTGTGAATATTGAATGAAAAAGCAGATGGTAATGACTTTTTCTTGTCTTATCCGTTCCTCTGGTCCATGGGGTCACGAAGAGTCGGACACAACTAGACGACTAAACAACAACAAGTTAAAGTCCAAAGCTAGTAATTAAATTAAATTTACATTGCACTCACCATAGGTGCCAACTCCCTGGGGCCCTGGATGCCCGAGCACCCACAAAGTTCCCCATGAAGGGGCCGGGCACCCACTAATTTCATTGCCAGGGCCATGCATGCTTCATATCGAAGACCAGGCTGAGGAGTACAACCTGATGAAGAATGGTGGGAGCCTACCCCTCCCCCTGCTCATGGCCAGGATCCTGAAACTCCACAGGAGCAGTGGAGTAGTGTTGATTTGGAACAATGGTTCACTGAGGGGCACAGTTCGGAAGGCAATAGTTGGGCAGAACTGGGAGGTGAAAGCAAGAAGACCAGGAAGAGAGTGAGCTAGCAGACTCTCTTGCACTGGAAGATGTGCAGCCTCTCAGTCCCAAGGCTAGGAGATTAGAAAAGCTAGCTGTGCAAAAGGCTCAATGATTGAGAGGTCAGGTGGCCAGGAGACGAGAGGATGGAAGTGACTAGAGGGAAGTAGGAGGAACCTTAATTGGGAACACCTGCACTCTGAGAATGGTCGCTTGTTCCTTTGCTGCATTCATTAAACATTTCTATTACTGGTAAGAGACTGCTTACCAGTAATACCCTTTGGAGGGTTGCTGTCTTTCTGAAAGTGTTCATTTAGGGTTCCTATATGTCCGGAATTTCCCAGACATACACGGAATACTGCAGTCAGCAGCAGTGTCTGCGCGGAAATCGGGAAAATGTCTGGGGAAATCTGGGTGAATGGCAGCTCATGTTGGTAGTGACGTTTTTGCTGATTTCCCATAAAAATGGTTTTAAAATGGCTTTTTGAGATTTTGCAAAACAACTTTTCTGTCCGGATTTTCACCGTTTGAATATGGCAACCCTATGTCTTTAGTAGTGACATGGCAGGCAGAATCAACAGCTCAACCTTCTGTATGGGCCTGTATGGATGTTCTGCTGGGGAAAGTATTTGATGCTCTCTCTGTCTGTCTTACATATATATATTCCCCCCCCCCAGTAGAGCAAGATGATGTTCCAGAATTACTGCAAGGCAGACTGATGATGGTGGTTCTCCCAGCTCTCCTCATCGTTATTGCTGTGGGTGCTGCAGTCTATATTTTCTACAAAAGAAGACACAGACAGCCACAAACTTTACTAGCGGGTGTCGAGACCCTTTCGCATCAGGACAGCACAATAGTTTCTCAGAATCAGTACTCAGAATTTATTGTGGAGAAGCAAGAGGGGGATTAATACATTCAGGCACAAATGCTATGCACATTTACATAGGAGTAAGTGCCACTGAACTCAATAGGACTTACTTCTGAATGAGCAGGTTTAGGATTATACTGATAATTCATTTATTTCAAAGAAGTAACCATTGTTGGGAATTGTCCCAATATGCAGGGGCACTTTCTACAAATGGAGTCAGGATGTAGAATGCTCTGAATGTGTAATGTTTATTCAATAAAAATATATTCTATGCAGAGTATTTTCTACTGGAAGATTTTTTTTTCAAGCTAAGGATCATGTTGTTGGTATCGTTCAGTTTTGCCACAAAACAGTGAACCATTCACACATAAAGCCCTTTAAGAAAGCTAAGAACCCACTCATCAGGTAGGGGAGAAAAGAGCCAAGGATGGTGAACCTACTTCCTCCCCCAGGAGGACCTCCACTCTTCTTCTGAAGAGCCAGTTGCAGGTCCAGGCACCATGCTCCCCAATCCCCAACTCAGATAAATAAGAGACCAACAAGACTGGTTTGGATGAAAACAGGCCACACCTTTATTGAATACAGATGAAAGAAGTTTGGCTTGGGCATGGGGCATTCAAAATCCTTCTGGCCTGCCCGCTGGAAGTGACACATAGGTCAATCCAGACGGGGGTTCCTAAGACTTGCATCAAATAGCGTGACCCCCGCTGGGACTGCCATTTGGGGGAGTGCCTTCGGCCCTGGCCCTCCCTGGGCGTGTGGACATGACCATTCCCCCTAGATCCCTTTAACAGGCTCCCCCAGCTTTTGGAGAGGCAGGCGGAGACTACAACTTCCCCTCCATCCAAGACCACGGATTTCCCCAATGCTCAAGTCCAGTTGTGACGGTTGCTATGAGGCAGGCAAAACCATCGGGTCAGAGGCACTTTGCCCAGTGGACAAATTCCTGTAAAGAACAGCGACCACCGTAGCCACAGCAAAATCCTTGACTATCAGCCTAAACCAAGGGTGGGTGGGGAAACCCGACGAAGGGACAAACAGGTGCAGGCTGCTTAAATGGCCAAGGGGTGGACCCAATGGAAGCCTTCCCGCTCTGTCAGCTCCACCCCCTGGCACAGCCCACGCCTCAGCCTGCATCACCATTCACCAAATCAGGGTGCAGGCTAGGATCCGGCTCCTGATAGGAAGGGCACTGAAGCCATGGTTCCGTCATCAGGACCCTTGTGGAACCTCTGCCGTCCTGCAATGCTGCCACACCAAAAGGGGTGAGTGGACTTGTCAGGATTCACAAAGGACTCCATATGTGCAGCCAAGGTGCTGATACAGAAAGAGCAACTGCATGCAAAACAATTCCTTGTATATGCAGTTTGTTTCCATCTGGATTGTGCCTCAGCCGTTTTACTTGTTTGGATGCCTTTCTGATGAGAGCTTAAAGCTCTACACTTTTCTTTGCTTCCTTCAGTGTGATAGAGAAAGCTTTCTTTGCTCCCTCAACCCAGAAACTCACATTGGCTGCTGCTCTCAGCATAATGAGGCCAGGAGGACACAGAGTGCAATGAATTAGATGCTACTGGGCGGGGTGGAGAGGCTTTCAAAGGAGAAGGAAGTTTTCAGTGGCATCTAGTCGTGATGGCTATGTTACTTCCATTACTGGAGGCAGAATTCCTCCGATCACTCACCACGAGTGAAAGAAGACTGTTGGACTCATGTCTTGCTTGTGAGGTCCCCATCACAAGCACTGGAGGGCCACCCTGAGAATAGAATGCTAAATGGGCCTTTGGTTGATCAAGCAGGCCTCTTCTTATCAGTGGGGGAAACTTGATTCACAGTTACTCCCCCTGCCCACCACAAAGTCTGTGTATTTTGTAATATGAAGGCAAGAGTGGGAGCAGAGCTAGCAGAGGTAGCAGGGAGGGTTACAGCACTTAAACACAATATTGAAAACAACTGAAAACAACTAACAATTATTAAAATGAGGTGGGCCCTCAAAAATACCTCAAAGGTCAAAAGCCAGGGGAAAGTGGTGTGTTTTCAGCATCCTCCAGAAGCAATATAATGAAGGTGCTATGTGCACCTCTGTGGGGAAGGAGTTCCACAGTTTAGCAGCTGCCAGAGAGTGCCTTCTCCTGGCTACCTTCGCCTCTGAGGGTGGGGGAACTACCAAGAGCTGTTCTCTGCCGATTTCAGCAGCAAAGTGGTCTGTATGGAAGGAGGTGGTCATTGAGATATTTGGGGCATGAGCACTTTGAATTGGGCCCAGAAATGAACTGGCTGCCAGGGCAGCTGTTTTAAACGGGTTATATGCGATACAAATGGAACCCCAGCCAGCAATCTGGCTGCTACATTTGGACCAACTGAATTCTCCAAGACATCTTCAAGGACAGCCCTATGAACGTCTCCTGAGAAGTAAGTCTCATTGATTTTAATGGGCCTCAAATGCGTAGGTGATTGCAACCTAAAGGTTCTTTCTGGTCGTAAGCTTCCATTGTTGGCATCAGACACCGACAGGGAAGTAATTCTTGCTAAATAATAAATAATAAAAAGGTAGACTCCATTCGCCCCAGTTATCTGCACAGGTCCAGGCTTGATTCACAATCACAGCAACAGGGTGAAAACTGCTTCTATGTTATCAGGGTTCCATGCTGCTCTGAAAATACAAATCTGATTCCTGGTTGAACTGATCTGATTGTGTGGTAGTTGCCAAATCTAGTAGTACACTTTTCCAGGTATTGCTACTGCTGGTGTTTATCACAATCTGCCTAGCCACATGGAAAAGAAGTTAACAGGAGGGAGGGTTCACCAATCGCTTTCTGATTATGATCCTCTTGTTAGACCTCATTATAAGTTATATTGCTGATTACCTGATGGAACTGGCTGCATTATTTTCTGTTGCTTACACTCCTTTCAGGCACATTGGATTATTTAAAAACATTAAACTACATATCTCAAGATGTATATTTGTGTCAAAGAATGTAGTTTTAATAGCACCAAATTTTTCTAAGCAGCAGGATGTTGCTGGTAATACAAAAATGTTTGAGAAGAACAGTAACTTCTCAATAGATTCTTAGGGCATCCATTGTTATGAGCTCCTTTTATGACCCTCAGCTACTACAACAGCTGCAACTGTTCCTGTGCTGGGATAACTTTGCCTTACTAGTTCATACCCTCCAACATTTCTCCGATGGAAATAGGGACATCCCGTTCCATAATGATAATTTTACTATTTATACCCCACACATCTTACTGGGTTGCCAAAGCCACTCTGAGCCACTTCCAACATATATAAAAACATAATAAAACATTAAACATTGGGGGGGGGGGAAACCCTTCCCTATACAGGATTGCCTTCAGACAGCTCAGGGGTCCGATAACTCCATACCCTCCAACATGTCTCCAATGAAAATAGGGACATCCTAAGGAAAAGCAGGACATTCTGGGATCAAATCAGAAACCAGGACAGCTTCTCTAAATCAGGGATGTCAGTGGAAAATAGGGGCACTTGGAGGGTCTGCTAGTCTTCAAGATTGGACTGCAGTGGACTCTTTGTGGGTCTTTCTTTAAGTCTTGTCTGGAAACTACAAACATCTACAAAGTTAATGAATACATAACTACTAACTATGTGAAACATCAGTATGCACAACAATTTTACAGAACAGTCCTGCATCTCATGGGTGATGAATCATCTTTCCCAGAGAGCCACATTTCTTCATGGTTTGGGGCTGCATACAAGCATTTCCTTTTCTTTTATAAATTCTTCTGAATTATCTGGTAATGGGCTAACCAGGCACCAACTCAGCAATTTGAATGAAAAAAAATCATTTGACCACTTTTTCAAAATATTCAGGAAACTTCATAACATCGCAGATGACTTTCACTTCTCAATTCTTTTGAACTCTTTATACTTTGCGGTTGATCCACATTTTCCAGATGTGATTGAGGAAGGAACTAGGCAGTGCTTACCAAACAGAACAGCTGCCCCATGTCCCCCAATCTCCTTTGAACATGTTGCTCTTTATTTGCTTCCTGGTGTTATTTCCTTCTCTAGAAATGCACATTGGTTGTTGCTGGTGAAGACGAAAAACAAAACAAAAAACCCATACTGCTTCATGATGCCAAGAGAACACAAAGTGTGCTGAATCAGATGCTACAGAGGGTGCTATCGATGGAGGAGAAGGTGGTCAATGAGAAGCCACGATGATGATATTACCTGTAGTATCAGAAAGTGTATGTGTCTGATTAAGAGCTGCTGAGGACCACTGCAATTGCATCCCCCTTGTAGGCTTCTCACAGGATCTAGTTGGCCACTATACAAATAGGACTAAATAGGCCTTTGGTCTAACCAAGCAGGGCTCTTTTCCTAGGAAGGGGAATTTGCCTACACAGTTGTTCACCACCCTCCAATGTCTGTATTTCCTGTAATGTGAAGTAGACATTGGGATCAGAGCCAGCTCCACCATTAAGCTAAGGTGACAGTTGTTCAGGGGCAGTGGCATCAAACTTCTGCCTCTGCATCCGAAGCCCCATGACCATTGTCCCTTAGTGGAAGCCAGAGCTGTGTGTGCTACATGGCCTGTCCTGGCCTCACTAAACTAGCCTGTTGTGTCAGGCACAGTGCAAGCTGCTGTTTCATTGCCAGTGTTGAAGGAAGATTCGACTGCCATTCCAGTTGGCCTCTGTATGTGGAATACAGAGAAGCAGTGGGGCAAGAGCTTGGTAGTTTTAGACCCTGAACTTAATGGTTTCCCAGGCTCCTCCATTCAGAAAGCTATTTGGATTACTTCAGTTGTGAAGCACAGAATAAACCTTTCTCTCACCATTCCATTCTTTACAGTTGCTTCTACATTCCTGACATCTTATAGCAAAACTACCACTACTGCTACTACTTCTACTACTACTACTACTACAAAGCATTTCGTAAACCCTGGGGGGGGGGATAATATGGTGAGAATGTGCAGTTTAGCCTTTTAAACTTAGTTAAATCATAACAATATCATGAGTTAATGACCATAGGAATAAAATGGGGTCTCACATACATTGTCTCTCTTACACACTGTGCCAACAGATTCTCACTCTGTGACTTTTGAGCAACTTAACAACAAGCATCCACAGCAAGAACCATCCAACCTGTGATGGCTGGGACTCGGGCTCGGAGCCAGAGGAGTCTCAGTCCGCACCGGATCCTTTGCCTCAGGAGGCAGCTGAACCTAGTCTGGGGCCTGATTCTGAAGAGCCTCAGTCTGCACAGGTTCCCCTGCAACAAGCACCAGCTGGGCCAAGTCAGGGGCCTGAGCCTGCCCTGGCTCCAGATGCAGGGATTACCTTGTTGCCTCCAGCTGGGCAATCACTTACAGCTGCTCCACTACCAGTTGGGTCAGGAGAGGCTGAGGCGGCCTCTGGGTCTAGTAACCTGCCGACATCTCCCGAGCTGCAGAGACTGAGAGGTCTGAGAGAAGGAGAGACCTGAGTACTCGCAGGAGGAGTGCTCGCCTTCGGGTGAGACAGGGAGGTGATCAGGACCAGCCGTTACCCTGACAGAGATAAAAGGCTGCTGGACCCTGCCCCAGGTTGCAGGAGCAATGTTGCTGTTTCCCAGAACCTGTCTGTGATCCTGTGCCTGGTTTCCTGCCTCGTGTCCTGCCTTGGCCCTGTCGGACTGACTCCTCGTGGAACCCTTGGATTCAGGACCGGACCAGGACCGCATTACTCAGGTTACCTCCGGGCCCAGCACACAACCCTTGTCCATAGCAACAGAGCAAAAAACAAAAACTAAAGACAAAAGAGGGTGGTGTTTCTCTCCCCTTCCCAGTCACGAGGAAACTTCTGGGCCTCAAAGGGCTGATGTTGGCTATCTGCTTATGATGGAAGTCCATGACAAGAGATGTTATTCCCAACCACCACTTCAACTTGCTTGGCTTACATCTGACAACCATACTATAGGGATGGGGAACCTCAGGCCTAGGGACTGTGGTCCTCCAGAACCGCTAACTGACTCTTGGATCTTTCCCCCAGCCACACACACTTCCCAGCCACTGGCCCTGTTTTGTACCCCCTCCCCCTTGAGTATTTTGCCTGTCTAGAATGTGTTGTTGAAGTATGAAATTAACATTTGCTGCTCCACCCACTAGTATGTGGTCCTTTGAAAGTCTCCTAGAACAGAATATGGCTCTCAGTCTGAAAAATGTTCCCCATACCTGTTATGGATCAAGACTAGATTACTTCTCTGTCAGGCTTCTTGGAATCAGATCCCTCCCCCGGTGGCAGTAATTATGCAGATCAAAAGAAAGTTCTTACCAGATAAGTTCTTACCAGATAAGTTCTTTAATAATCACAGCAAGATACAAAGGAAGATATAGCATGCTAAAAAATGTGTTGTTCCCAGTAAAGGTTTTCCCTCTGTCCCCATTAATCTATGTCATTCCTATGTCGGGTAATCTGATCTTGTTACCTTTGTGCTTCCTGTTCTATCACTCTCAGAGCCCATCTAGTCTTAGGCAAAGGTGGAGTCAGGAATGCTTTCCAAGGACACTGAATCTGCCAGCTGTCTCTCTCTCCTGGTGTTTCCTCTTCTAGCTGCTCCTCACCCAATATTTCCCAGCTTTTCCACTCTGGACTATGCCCTTCTGCAAACCACTGTTCTAAATCAATACTGTCCTTCTGCCCTTGGAAAGGTTCAGAAAAGTGGGGGGCTCCCACTATTCCTCCTCAGTCCACTCCCTGACTGTCTCCTTCCACAGTGTTTCCTCTACAGGAGGAAGTGAGCACTGGAACAATATAATTATTTAATATGAACCATTAACAGTGTTTTTATCTAAATTGCAAATGCAAGGATTTTCCATATACAGTGGTACCTTGGGTTACATACGCTTCAGGTTACATACACTTCAGGTTACAGACTCTGCTAACCCAGAAATAGTACCTCAGGTTAAGAACTTTGCTTCAGGATGAGAACAGAAATTGCACGGCAGCAGCGGGAGGCCCCATTAGCTAAAGCGATGCTTCAGGTTAAGAACAGTTTCAGGTTAACAACGGACCTCCAGAACGAATTAAGTACGTAACCAGAGGTACCACTGTATAAGCTGATTTACATCACTGTCACAAAATTGAAAGGACTCCAGTAAACACATGAACATTGTCTACAATCACTGTAAGGTCTTCACTGTAGCCACACAGTTGCTCTCTCTCAATCAAGGATCCAACTCATTTAGGAGCTCAGAGAGCACTTAGAATACTCTAGTGGAATCTCCCCATGTTAAACCTTTTCAACAATACACACAGACATTCTCCATTTCAGCGTCAATTAAACAATTATACTTAACATAGTGTTCAGAACATTATTGCCTCCAACTGTGGAGGCAGAGCATAGCCATTATGGCTAGTGACGATTGATAGCCTTTTGATCTGCCTCTGGTCCTTTTCATCTTCATTTCCTGAGGCCAGAATCAGACCTCCAGCTATCGGCTCTCTCAGAGCTTGGCCATGGCTTAAAAGCAGCATAGTTATCAATGAGGATCTCCCATGTACATTCTTCCTTAGCACTATGTACTGTTACCTTGTTTTGTTAGCTTGTGGAGTTCTACCAGCCTAAATAACTAAATAACTCATGGGTTTTCTGCAGAAATAGGTCTTTTCCATGGAAGCTGGTTAGCAAAAGTGTGTGTGTGTGTGTGTGTGTGTGTGTGTGTGTGTGTGTGTAAGAGAGAGCCTAAGTACCAGCCTAAGTGATGAGAAACGAATCTAAATATCCCAAAGATGATATGCAAAAATAGATCTTTTCCGTGGAAGCTGATGGGTTAGCAAAAATCTGTGAGTGAGTGTGTCTGTGTCAGCACACACACACTGCAATCCGTTTGTACTACTACAATGAATTTCATGTCAAACACAGAAGTGAAAATTTCATTCTGCCTGACTCATTTATGAAGTACTTGAAAAGCAGCAAACTCTGATTTGTCTTATTTCCATGGGAGTGGTGTGATAGGTTTGGTTGTGGCCAATGTCTTCCTTTTGGCTCCTAAATCTCTTGCTCCTCATCCAGCCAGCTTTTCAGGTATCAGGTAAGCTCTTCTTCACTTCCATCACCATTGTTACCTTAGCAATAAGTGGAGCTGCATCTTTCACATAATTTTATCTGGTGAAATTTAAATCATCTTCAGAAAGTTAATGTTGTACAGCTAGGAAGTTAAATACATGAAATGTTAGATTCAAGGTTAATTGGTTTAACATTTTTATTGTTTATAACCATAAAAAGGTGTGGAAGTTATTACAATAAATTAATGGCTAACATAGTTTTGAATACAATTTATTTATTTGTGTTCTATTGTTGAAATAAAGAATTTACTTCTTTCCCTTCTTTTCCCCGTTACTTATTTTTGCACGATACAGATATAAATTGTAAATATAAGATAAATATTTTTTGATCTAACAATATTACACAAGCAATATATCCAACATCTGCATTTACATCATAAAATAGCATCTGATTTATATATCACCGATATCCTTTGCACGGACACAAAGCTATTTGATCTAGTGGAACCTTCCATCAGTGAAATAGGGAAAGGGGCAACATTTGCCATTTCTCACTCCCCTTGCATCTCCCTCCCACCCCCATGTGCCAAAGATCCCCCAAGAGGGTTGGGGTCTTCCCTATTCGGCTAAGGGAGGGCTCTGCTGGATCAATGAGCTTTCCTTCAGTGTGAAGGACAATACTGCTTACAGCCCTTTGAAGCCTCTTTCTCATGAAGGGTCCCTTTACCTTTACCTAAATGAAAATATATGGCACAATACAAGGGTCATATGTTTTTCCCTGCACAGTTAAATTCTTGGGGATTCGGATGGAATTGGCATCAGAGAGGGAAAGGATCAACTCACTCTTTCCTATCTGCACACCAAGTTGGCCCCAGCACTGTGGTTTTAACAAAATAGAAAGATGTTAAGGGAACCAATTTCAGATCTCACACATGCCTACTTTGTCCTTCAAACACATTAAAGAAATATAACATAAATATATTTCTGTTGGCATGGTTGAGGGTTTTTAGAAGTTTTATTTATAAAGATTTAAAAAAACAAACAAAACAAAACCTCACCATGAAAATGAAATGTTGCTTAAAAATAGATACCAACAACAATAGTTAAAGGTAAAGGGACCCCTGACCATTAGGTCCAGTCGTGGCCGACTCTGGGGTTGCGGTGCTCATCTCGCTTTATTGGCTGAGGAAGCCAGCATACAGCTTCCGGGTCATGTGGCCAGCATGACTAAACCGCTTCTGGCGAACCAGAGCCGTGCACGGAAACGCCGTTTACCTTCCCGCCAGAGCGGTACCTATTTATCTACTTGCACTTTGACGTGCTTTTGAACTGCTAGGTGGGCAGGAGCAGGGACCGAGCAACGGGAGCTCATCGCGTCGCGGGGATTTGAACCACCGACCTTCTGATCGGCAAGTCCTAGGCTCTGTGGTTTAACCCACAGCGCCACCCGCGTCCCTTGCCAACAACAATAGCATAGTATTTAGAATAAAATAAGCTGCAAGCTATATCTGCCACAAAGAATCAAAATTAGTGACTTATAAATGGAATAGTTTATTGACCACTGAATAATAAGGCACTGTAC
This sequence comes from Podarcis raffonei, assembly GCF_027172205.1. NCBI lineage: Eukaryota > Metazoa > Chordata > Lepidosauria > Squamata > Lacertidae > Podarcis > Podarcis raffonei. Next base: position 24,274,277 of record NC_070613.1, on the reverse strand, counting down.
TGGATCATGAAAATAAAGTACAGTATTAACATGAAAGGCATTTCTCCCTTTTCTCTTTCAATATTACTGCCTCTTATTCTGAATCCTGGTATTACCATTCTACCAGTGGTTGGGATATTGGAAAGTATGTGGAACTTCCTCCCTAGTTTCCTATTCTTCCTCTCTTGATTTTACAGACAGTGACAGCTTTCTGATATATAATGAAAACCTCAAGCTCTGTATACAATCTCAGAAATCTGGTTCCATCATCGTAGACAACTGCGATGAGGATAATGAGGGGCAACACTTCAAGTGGGTTTCCGATGACCAGATTTTGAACATGGCAGTGAAGTTGTGCCTGGCAGTGCCTTCCAAGTCAAACCTGGTTGCCCTCACCCTCTCCCCCTGTAATGAGACGACTGAACTTCAGAAATGGGAATGCAGAAATGACAGCCTCCTTGCACTTGAACAGGGGGATTTGTTTTTAAATCCCGAAAGTGGCCAAAAAAGTCGTCTTATACTTTCTAAAGTAGCCACCAGCAAGAGTACCTGGAAGATCTATGGAACAAAAGACAGCCTGTGCTCTAAGGCCTATGAAGGTAAAATTCAGAGAATCTGTCCTCTTTCTCTAGATGACCAGATGGTCAAGGCTGACATAGACATGGTGCTAACCACATAACTTCAAAACATATCCAAAGAAAACCCATCTTGTAGCAGTCATGGGAGTCCAGTTTTCATCAGCACCAGTGCAAAGGGAGAGCAGCTGTTTAGCCCTGTTTGTTTCTGTCATGGTTATGACATAAATGTATCAGCCCAGCCTCTTTATCTCTCTGACCATCTCTTTCTATATCTATCTAACACACACACACACACACACACACACACACACACACACTAGCATCTTACTCTTTCCTTTAACAAAGTACAGTGGTACCTCGGGTTAAGTATTTAATTCGTTCCGGAGGTCCGTTCTTAACCTGAAACTGTTCTTAACCTGAAGCACCACTTTAGCTAATGGGGCCTCCTGCCGCCACGCCACCAGAGCACGATTTCTGTTCTCATCCTGAAGCAAAGTTCTTAACCCAAGGTACTATTTCTGGGTTAGCGGAGTCTGTAACCTGAAGCGTAGGTAACCTGAAGTGTATGTAACCCGAGGTACCACTGTAGTGATAATCTGCATCCAGCCAAATTCAAGTACTGTACTAAGAAAGCTTTCATGTCATATTAGAAGTGGATGGCTTTATTTTTTGGTCTTGGAGGCCCAACACTTGAAACACAAAATGCTGCTACCAGGACTGGGGTCTCTGAGCTGTAGACCTGGAGGTTCAAGGGTAGCGATGGTGTGTGTGTGAAATTCTATTCAGTTTGCATTTAAAGCTGAATCCACCACATCTGCACTTTTGAAAAGCAATACGAAAACTGAAACACAGCTACCCTTCAAAATTTTCTAAAATTTTTCGATATTGTTCTCCGAGTATTCACAAAAAGGCATCTAATAGGAAAGCGTGCATTAAAAAAAGAATATATATGTGAAAATAACATACAAAATGCATTATGTAAGGGAAACTGCAAAAAAAGTGCATTAGTCAAAACTGCATATAAAAAATGTGTGCATTAGGAGAAATTCATACTAAAATCACGGAGAAATCTTATGAGGATTTTTTAAAATAAAAAATTGCTGAATCTCTCCTTCCACAGTAGACAAATGCACCCTTTCCAATAGATGTTTAAATGATGTTTTGAAACTGTAAGAATTACCCGGGTGGGGGGACATGCAAGGATAGAAATATAGCCCAACAGTATCAATTCAATTTCTATTAGTTCCATTTGTTTCATTGGTTCCACTAGTTCCATTTGCCTGAGCAGGAAATGCTTTCACTTCCTTTGCATTGCAACAAGGGGCCAGATTTACCAACACTGGGTGGTTGGTAGCTTTCTGTTTATTTCGCAACTCTACTCCTGTGTAGAAATTTCATGATGGGCACCAGAGTTTAAGTATGCATAGCATGCAGCCTACTTCAAAAAGACTTAGGAAGACAGCAAGATACTTTGTACCATGTCAAAACTTTGGCTCATCCACATCATATTGTCAGCAGCTCTCCAGGGTTTCATTCAGAAGTCTTTCCCAACCTTTCCTAGGGACACCAGGGACTGATGATCCACTTCAATTAAAAGGGAAGTTGCACATGTGCATTCATGCAACAGAATGAATGTTCAAAACCTAGTTAATGTCAATGGGGAAGCCTGTCTACACAGAAAGTCAACATATGCATCTGAGTATATCTGGCATTCTGTGTTGAGGACTTTGTCTTCATCTCTTCTGCTTACCAACTTCTGTTCTTATCTCATAACAGATCAAAATTATTTCATCATTGCATCTACTCAATTTTCTTTTAGCTCTGTATACCTTAGAAGGCAATTCTTTTGGAGCCCCCTGTATGTTTCCATTCAAGTATCGGAATGAATTGTATGCTCAGTGCATAAGAGACAATGATGAACATGGGCGACTTTGGTGCGGAACAACTGCAGATGTGGATAGAGACTCTTTAACCGGATATTGTCCAGCGAAAGGTAAACAAAAAGGGTTTGTTTGAGCCTTTGGCATTGTGCATTTGTTGCTTAGAGGAATGTTCGTCTTAACAAAGAGAAAAGCGAACTAGTCGTTATTATATCTGTTCTACAGGTTGTGCAACTTAAGAAGAAAATGGGGAGAGGGATCTTTCTCCTGTGAATCAGAACAAAATGAATTGTCAGTAATTTCAGGGTCCCCTTACAGGATCAGGCTCACACTTCTTCAATTGAAAGGAACAGATGTCAAGCCAAAAGCAAGGTCCACAGTAGAGTTGGCAAACTGCTGTATGCAGGGTATAGCCAGTTTTCCTCTGGCCCTCTCATCTCCTTTGAGCCAATCAGCTGTTCAGTGGGGAGCAGCTTAGATGGAAAAGGATTTTGATATTCTCCAAAGTGTGCAATTGCAGGTCTTTCCCCTGCTGCAAGAAGATCAAAGCAGAGGGAGAAATGTCTTGGCAGACTTCTGTCCCTTGCAAATAGGCTTTTGCATTTTTTTTTCAGTTGCATACCTGCAATTTTCAGGATGCACTTACAGCTTGACATTTGACACATTGAATAGGCATAAGGCAGGGCTTGTAGTTTACCTGCACATTGACCTTCTCTGTATTGTTTTCATGGGATTACTGCACGGCTGCCAACAGAGAAGGGGTCAGATTTTGGGGAGTCAGCTGGGGCCCTAGACTCTTAGCTTTAATTTTTAAAAGATGGAAGCCAGTTGGACAGGGGTGACTAAAGACTCTTTAAGCGGACATTGTCCAGTAAAAGGTAAAACCAAGTTTGTTTATTTATAATATACAGTTTTAATTTTTTTTAAAAAAATCACGGGGAGTACAACATATAAGAATAAGCCAGGCCCTTACTTTGCCATCATGTATGAGCTGCTTAGAGGAATGTTTCTCCTACACAGAAAAAGGGAAATAGTCATTATTGCCTCTGTTTTACTGATTGTGCAACATAAGCAGAAGATGAGGGTGGGGGGAACTTTCCCCTAAGAGTGAGAGTAAAATAAATATAAAGAATGCCAGAGCTCCATACAGGATTAGGTCTGCACTTCTTAACTTGAAAGGGATTGAGATGATGATGTAGTTCAGTTCAAGACAAAATCAAGGTCTAGAGCAGAAGTGGGGCAGCCAGATTCCATTTGTCCCTTGGTCTTCTTCCAACCCTCAGCTGTTAAGAGGGGAACAGCTGAAAAAGTTTTGATGTTGCATGAACCACGCAGCTGCAGATCCTTTCTCTTAAGTAAGAAGACCAAAGAAGAGAGGGAACCAGAAGGTACAATTTGAGTAGAGCTACTAAAATGAAATATGTGCCTTTGTTTCTATGTAGAACAATGGTCTCTGTGTGTGATGGTCTGTTAAAGATGAGTGTGTCTGGTCCTTCCTGTTTTGGGATCTGGCCAGTGGTGACTCATGCAGTGGGTGGGGTAGAGTTGTATATACATCCATGCATTAGGTGTGAATGTCTACAGGGATAAAGCCAACTCATGTAAACTAACCTGAAACCTGGAGTCCTCTTTGCACACAGGGTTCCATGAAGCGTAAATAGAAATTGATGTGTTTAAGTTGCTGCGCCTGAAGATATCCCCACTTAATGCTTGAATATTGCAAATGGGGCTTCGGAAGCCACATTATTATGGAGGGAGGCCCAGGGTGCTGCTCTATATGATTTGGGTATCCTCTGGAAAAGTGGTATCTTGATTAATCAGGTTTATCTCACTTGCAGATTTAGCTTTGCCATTTGTGATTTTATAATTTGACACTAGTGTTAACAATGCTTACAGATGATGAATTCCTCTGGACCAAAAACCATTGGACAGGGAATCTCTACCAGATCAATTCCCGCTCGGCTCTAACATGGTACCAAGCAAGAAAAAGTTGCCGGCAACAGAATGCAGATTTACTGAGCATCACCAGTTTACATGAACAAGCGTACCTGACAGGTAGAACATAATAAAGCACACCTAAAGAAGTGATCAGTTCTAATAATATTTTGCTACATAATCAATATTGTCTCAACTATAGGGAGCAATTTCATAAACATAATATAATAAGTACCCTTACTCCCAGCAGAATTAATTTGAATGTCATCCGTTTCAAATGATCCCACTGCAGATTATTCTTTGCATTCATGGTTACCAAATCTCCTAGCAGGTCCTCTGTCTTTGACAACAGTAGAAGCAGAAATTAATTGATTAAATCTAATGAAGCATACTAGATGAAATGTTTCATCATATTAATTTCTGCTTAAAATTTAGCTATACTGGAATAAAAGCTGCCATCCTAGAAACGACTTTTGTTGTGGTTTAATTTTGCTTCCTTCCACCCGGCTTCATAATTATGGATCCCATAGCTACATAATACAAGACAACTGATTTTCTTTTCATTGAATAGGATTAATAAATAGTATGACTACTGCCTACTGGATTGGTCTGATCAGCTTTGATGCCGAGAGTGGATGGCAGTGGATTGGTGATCGTCCTTTCAGATATTTAAACTGGGCTCCAGGTGAGTGAACCGTAATATATATATTATTCTATCTGAATCGTAATATATATATTATTTCTCCCGTGTTTTAGTGTTTTGTCCCTGTAGTTTCTTGTATAGATATTCCAAGAATACTATTTTCTCTTGAGATATAAATACTTCTGCAAACAGGAAAACAAATAACATGCATTTCTATTTAAAACATTACGAGCTACTTTTTAGCAGTGCTCCTAAAAATGCAGAGCCTCCAAATGAATGATAAATACAGTGTTGCTATGTTAACACAGGGCATAGATAATGATTGTTTCTCTCACTCTTTCTTAAAGGGAGCCCATCCCCAGAAACAGAAAAATTATGTGGATCAATGCTGTCTAAGAATGGCAATTGGGAGAATGATAAGTGCCACCAGAAACTTGGATACATTTGCAAGAAAGAAAACTCTTCATTAGATGTTTCTTTTATTCCTTCAGGTAGGATGCTAACCTGGGAATGAAGTTTACATATATTTCATTATGTCATAAGTTGTGGAGTTTGCCAATGGCAATATTATATTTTTTAAAATCTTATCTCTAGCAGTGGAGGTTTTGCTGTTTGTAGCAGTATATGCAATATAGAACACTTTATTGATGTCTGGTGGCCCAGGAACCAACTGCCACGGCAGGTTGCCAGGAACGGATAAGACAAGAAAAAGTCATTACCATCTGCTTTTTCATTCAATATTCACAGAGAGAGGCTTGGGAATGCAGCCTCTTGGAATAATGACGTTGTCCCGAGTAAATCTCCACCCCTCCTTTGTTCCCACTTCCTCATTCATCAACAGCACCACCACCCCTACGGTAGCTGCTTAGGGTCATTTGTCTTTGAGCCCTTTGCTCTCCTATATTTAAGGCTCACCCGGTTCTGGGAGATGGTGGGTCTGGAATGCTTTCTAGTAACAACGTATCAGCCAGCTGCTGCTCTGGCTCTGCCTCCTCCTCCTCTCCCATTATTTCCCAACTTTCCCCCTCATCTGCCTCTGAGCTGCGGCCTCCCTCAAACCCCTGTTGTAATTCTGAACTGTCTTCTTCTCTAGAAGGGTCAGGCTGGGGAAGCGGTCTCCACTGTTCCTCCTCTGCCCAGTCCCTGACAATTGGACTGAGATGCCAGAGGATATATTGTCATTAGCTAAGAATAAGTTATCAACTGTATTATTAAACTTAACAGGTAGCATTCCCATCTGTTGCCGCCATTACACAGCAAATCTCACATTCCCATAGGTGAAATAAATGTATTTGAATACAATAATTGTTGGTAATTCTATTGACAATAATATCCTCATGGTAAAGAACTGGCTACTCTGTCTTGTTAATATTGATTGTCAGATTTGCCTCTGATATATTTTATATACACAAATTAAGGAATTGAGACTATGACATCCTAATAGCATAACACACTTTCTTCTTTTAAAAAATCCTCCAGTCATGCTATCTTAAATTTGATCTCTTTTTAGATGGCTTGAAACCAATTAAATGTCCAGATGGCTGGGCTGCATTTGCAGGTCACTGTTACAGACTTATAAGAGACCTTAAAACATGGAAGAATGCTTTATGGTCCTGCAGAGAAGAAGATGGAGATTTAATAAGTATTCACAGCATTGAAGAATACAGCTTTGTCATATCTCAGCTTGGCTACCGTAAGTATATCTAGAAAGTTTGGTCCTTCTGGTATCTGCTAAATATGTGAGATTAAGAGAGAGAGTTTTTTGTTTTGCATTTTTGTTACCATGTGCAAGAAGGGAATGTTACTGAGTCTCCCACCCTGGGGGGAGGGGGAAGCACCAGTCTGCTGTATTGAACATGAGACCCAAATGTGAGATATGGCACTATTACAGCCTTCACCAAACTTCACCAAACCTAGGTCTCCAGCTGTTTCTGGACTACAACTTCCATCATCCCTTGTTGTTGTTGTTTAGTCATTTAGTCGTGTCCGACTCTTTGCGACCCCATGGACCGCCAGGCACTCCTGTCTTCCACTGCCTCCCGTAGTTTGATCAAACTCATGCTGGTAGCTTCAAGAACACTATCCAACCATCTCGTTCTCTGTCATCCCCTTCTCCTTGTGCCCTCCATCTTTCCCAACATCAGGGTCTTTTCCAGGGAGTCTTCTCTTCTCACGAGGTGGCCAAAGTATTGGAGCCTCAGCTTCACGATCTGTCCTTCCAGTAAGCACTCAGGGCTGATTTCCTTAAGAATGGATACGTTTGATCTTCTTGCAATCCATGGGACTCTCAAGAGTCTCCTCCAGCACCATAATTCATAAGCATCAATTCTTTGGTGATCAGCTTTCTTTATCCCTAGTGGTATACAAATTTAATAATAATAGGATCCTGTGAAACACCTGAGTTTATTGCAATTAAAGTCTGTGAGCAAATAAACAAGATGCATTTGTGTTCTTAGAGTCAACAGATCTTCTCTGGATAGGACTGAATGACCAGAAGATTCCGAAGTATTATGAATGGAGTGATGGTTCTGCAGTAAGACTCACCAAGTGGCAGAAAGGAAAACCCGCACACATAAATGATGAGCAAAGTGCCTGTGTCATTATGAATGGGGAGGTAAAAAACACGGAACCCCCAACAAAGATGTATTTCCTTGGATTCAGTTTTGTGTGAAAGATCAAATACATCCAGGTCCTGCTTTCCGAACACAATGCGTTCCCAGGAATTTGTTAGGCGAGCATTCACATAAGAAGTTGACAATTTACATAATTTCTTATGGGAATATTTTTAATCTGTCCAATCACTCTCCTCCCCTCCCTCCATGGTTTCTTCCTGAAATGGCTGCAGCCAACCAGGAAAAGAGATGCAAAGGGGGGGGACTGATTTGTCTGCTCTCTCCTGCTCCCTGATTTGTCCGATCTCTCTCCCTCCCTGCATGGTTTCTGCCCAAAAAAGGTTTCCACCGACCACAAATGCACAAACAAGTAAGGAGGGAGAAGATTTTGGCTGCTTGGATTTCTGAATCTGCGGTGGGCATAGCGAGGTCTGGGTACTAATTCTTCATTTCCGATAACAAAATTTGTGGATAACGAGCGTTCTGATAGCAGGACCTGTGTGCATAGTGGTGCACCTGGTGCACCTTCACAACCCCAGTCTGTCCTACTGTCCCAGTAAGCGGCAGTGCTGGTGTCAGGAGGGCATCTCCACATGACACCTTTCCCCATACTAACTGCTCTTGTTGAGACCTAATTGTATGTTACAAGGAGGCAGCAATTTCCATTCCACCTCATGTTAGTCACAATCAGCGCTGTTTCTCTTCTGCTACATGTAGAACCATCTTCTTGAGAATGTCACCTTTAGTCTTTTGATTTTTGTTTTTAAAAGAGGAAGCATTTCACAGATATTATTGTGCCAGTACTAAGGTGGGAATTGCTTGTTGAAATATCAGAAGCCAAACATGTGGCTGAATAAAACTTCCACTCATTGGTGGTTACGCTCTAGTGCAAGACTAATTGTTGCTTCTCATAAGAAGAAAAATTACAAATAAATTGCACAACTAATAAAACTAAATTGCAGAATACATTTTGTAAGGCAAAAGATTGTGCACAATAACTGAAGAATTCAAGAGAATTCAGCAAGAGAATTTGAATTCCCTAGCATCAAACTATGTTTTTTAAGGACAAGATAATGCAATAGAAAGCTTGGTAGCAACACAAAAGACATCAAGCATCAAGAAAATGAGGAAGTGTATTCTTCTTCACTGAAATGTTTATTTCTTTATTTTTTCATTTCCAGAGTGGATATTGGGCAGATTATTTCTGTGAAGAGGAACTTGGCTTCATCTGTAAAAGAGAACCGTTGGGATTTCTTCCTGAAGAACCTGAAAATGTTGATCCAAATTGCAAGAAAGTAAGTCTAAAGTAAACTGTACAGTAGTTTAATGAATGAAAGAAGGTTGATAAATAAAAGATTAGGAAGAGAATTTATAACATCAGACAAAATTAAGAAAAGAGGAGTAGTATTGTATATAAAAAACAAATATGACCCACAGCAGATCTTCAAGGACAAGGAAGGAAGAGTGATAGCTGTACAGTTAAAGTCGCAAGGCAAAAAAAAAAAAAAAAAAAGAATAATAATTGTGGGGATATATGCCCCAAATGAGAAGAAATCGAAATTTTACAAATCTTTGGAGGAAAAATTATTTGATTATATGGATCAGAAAATAATAGTAATGGGGGATATGAATGGGGTGGTTTCCCTTGAAATGGACAGAACAATGAGGAAAAAGAAGACTCAAAAGAAGGGAAACTCCCAATGGCTTTTTTAAAGTTGATGGAAAGTTTGAACCTAATAGATATTTGGAGATTCAAGTATTGATTAGAAAGACAGTACACTTTTTTCTCTGAGCCAAATCAATCTGCCAGAAGAATAGTCTACATATGGCTATGCCAGAAGAATAGTCTACATGTGGCTATACATATGACAATAAGAGTGGGAAAGGTGGAGATATTGCCAAGGACTCTCTCAGATCATAATGCAATTTTATTGGATTTGAGAAGTGAAGGGAATTCAACATTTAGATGGAAATTGAATGAAGGCCTATTAGATAATCAAATGATTCTACAAAAAGCCCCAAAAACTATAAAAGGTAATTTTGAATTAAATTTGAATAAGGAAACTGATATAAATATGGTGTGGGAAACTAGTAAAGCAGTAATGAAAGGTTTCTTTATACAACACAATACGTTTCAGAGAAAGTTAAGGGAGAAGAAAAAGATACCTGACGAACTCATTAAAAATGAAAAAGAGTTAACTAAGAAACCTGGAAATACTTTGATAAAACAAAATATTAAGATGCTGCGAACCCAATTTTCAACGTTAATTAATCAAGAAGTAGAATGGAAAATAAAATATATAAAACCCCTCCTGTAAAAGTCTGGAAGTCTACTTGTCGCCAGGGATAAAACATTGTCTTTTATCTGTACCATGTCTTTTACAGGAGGGGTATATGGTTTGTTTTGAGGAGAATGTCTGTACAATTTCCAGAGGGGGGAAGCAGCTGGTACGTGTTGAGAAAAATCAGAACAACCTCTTTGTTCTAGAAACACCTCTGGAGGGAGTGGGGAATGCTGGGAAAGCCACCATTCACACTCATGTTTCATGTGCGTGCGTGTGGCACAAGAGAATGGCACATGGGTCTTGTGAGGACATGCAGATGTTATCAGAGTGCACCAAAGGGTGCAAGGTAAGAGAATGTGGTGAAACTCTAAATTGCAGGGCTTGCAGGAAAGCCAAGAACAAGGGATACAGTTATCCCAGGGTGGAGAGAGTAACCACAAAGCCTTTTGAGCTTGTGCACGCAGACCTGTTTGGCCCTATGCCACAGCCAAGTCTGGGCAAAGCCAGGTTTCTGCTGACGCTGACAGATGATTTTACTCAGAACTCTTGGGCGTTCACGCTGAGAACGCAGGAGGACGCAATGCAACTGATCAAGGATTGGGTTGCGGAGGTGGAACTGAGGTTCTCCACCAAGGTGCAGGGATTCAAGTGTGACCGAGGTTCAGAGGTCACTGGGTCTGCTCTAAAGAGTTTTTTTCGCCAGAGAGGGATACGTCACAAGGTGACCTCTCCTCAGGAGAGTGGCGTGGCAGAGCTGAGAAGTAAAGCTCTGGTTCAAGCATCAGAGGTTCTACTGTGTGACTCTGGTTTGCCTCAAAGTTTTTGGGGGGAGGCAGTAAAGACGGCCCCAGTTTGTGCCCAGGCGGTCATCTCGGGCAACAAAGGGAATTCTACCTGAGAGGTTTCGAGTCACAAATGCATGGGTTGGTCTCGCACAGTGCGAACCTGAGATTTGTGAGGAGGCTCAACAGGCAGGTGGGAAGGTGTGGAACACACAGAGGTCTGTAAATGTGTGTTCACAAGTCCTCTCAGAATGTGATACGAGAGGGGGTATGGAGAGAGTCAGAACTTACAGGGTTAAGAAGTTCTGAGTGACGTCTCACATTCTGAGGCGTGGCGTTAGAACACTGAGGGGAGTGTTCTTCTACTCTGTCTCTCAGAGTGTGTTTTGCTCCGATACGGAAAGGAAGCAGAGAATGAGTGCTGTGTCACTGGGAACTGTGACCTGTTGATCTGTACGAGAATAAAGCTCTTTGTAAGATAAGGAAGACAGCCTGATTTATTAAGCACACACGGCAACACCGCTTCTGCTTCTACGCTGTGCATCGCTCTGCTAAGCTGCAGCTGGGAGGGCCCGCTGGAGCAGAGCCACGCAGGGAAGCGTGTGGGCTCCGGGGGCAAGCGAAGCTGCCAATCAATCAACCCAATATTTTCTATGCTAAAGGGGAAGGAAAGGGAAGCTTTGCAAATGATTTAAAAGGGGGATATTTTAAAGGCCTAAAGGCCTGCATTTCCACACATTGTTGCATGTTTTCTTTTTTTAAACCTCTGTTTGTATTACACCCCAAAATCTCGATCTAGGAATCCAGGGAAATCTTATTTTATAACTAAATTCTGACACATTCTGCTTTCAACTGTACAACTTCTATGATACCTAGCGCTGGATGGGGATCTCTGTTTCAGTAAAATTTCAGCAACATTGCTACCAAAAACACAATGTCTCCAAACTTGTAATACTGTAGTAACATGTGGTTGTTGGTTCTTCTGTATCAACAGGGCTGGAAAAGGCATGGTTCCTATTGTTATTTAATTAGCCAAACATCTGCAACGTTTTCAGAAGCAAATACGTTTTGTGAAACAAATAAGGGATCACTGGCTTCTGTGGAGAACAGGTAAAAGGAAGCCTATGGGTTTGTTGTTTGGAGAGCGTGTTTTAGTCTATTCTCCCCCTTGTTGGGCATGAAAGAGAAAAAAAATAACTTTCCTGTGTCTATAGGCTGTTTCCAACTAAAGTTTATTCCGAGTAAACCTTCTGAAATTAATTGACATGCATTATCCATGCTCATTAATTTCAGTGGGTCTACTTTGCTCTGAATAGGACTAACAACCTTTTCTGTTTCTGTGAATGAAGGGTGCAATGCCTTTATTTTAAGATGCTAAATTCTTTGGCCACATAACAAATATTAAGATTTGACCTGCAGCATGCGACTAAGCTACTTTCTTGAATGAGCGGCTCCTCTCATTTCTTGTGAATTTCCTATTCGATTTTCAATCTGTGGCTTGCCTCACTTTCCCGAAGCATCTGCACTACATGGAACTTGCAGTCTTTCCCACAGATTTAATCATTGTCTCAGTCTGTGTTTTTCTGTCTAAAGTGAGTGAATGTTTTCTAGAATTCCTTCTAAGATCCTTAATGCTATGCTGTATGTGGCCACTTGTGGCCTAATGTGCAGTCTGGGCTGAGATTCTTCTGTTTCACAGTTCCTTTCTCGGGATGCCATTGTAGTTTTTGTTTTGTACTTGTGAAAGAGTTGTCTGAATTGTGCTGATAAATGCAACATGCAGATGTATTGCTTTGTGATAGTGGACCTGTAGGCTTAAGATTTTCCATTTTTTCACTGTGAGCTATCTCTTGTCATTCCAAAATGTGCATTTTGACTGGATGAGAGCTAGCCTGTTTTAAAATGTAGGAAATTAATAATCATTTGAATGCATCAATTACACATGGTTCCAGTGTGGTGTAGTGGTTAAGGGCAGCGGACTCGTAATCTGGTGAACCGGGTTCGCATCCCCGCTCCTCAGCTGCTGGGTGACCTTGGGCTGGTCACACTTCTCTGAAGTCTCTCAGCCTCACTCACCTCACAGAGTGTTTGTTGTGGGGGAGGAAGGGAAAAGGAGATTGTTAGCCGCTTTGAGACTCCTTAGGGTAGTGATAAAGCGGGGTATCAAATCCAAACTACTATTCTTCTCTTCTTCTTCCCTACAGATATGAACAGGCCTACCTGACTAGTCTAGTTGGGCTTCGTTCTGAAAAATATTTCTGGATTGGCCTTTCAGATGTACAGCAACAAGGGACATTTAAATGGATCAATAGAGACAATGTTCTGTTCACCGACTGGAATTCAGGAATGCCTGGTAGGTACTGCCTGAAGTCTATCAGAAATGTTTTGATGGTAAGGGAGAAAATAGATATACAGTCGTACCTCAGTTTTCAAACGTAATGTGTTCTGGAAGACCGTTCGAGTTCCAAAATGTTTGAAAACCAAGGCGCAAAGGGCAGTCTGCCAATTTTAATAGAGAAAATTGAGAAAAATAACTCAGCGGAAGCTGCTCGACTTTCAAGGCGTGTTCGAAAACGGAAGCATTTACTTCCGGGTTTACGGCGTTTGAAAACCGAAACGTTTGTCAACAGAGAGGTTCAAAAACCGAGGTACCGCTGTATAAGAAGGAAAATTCCTGGATGCAAGTTGGGGGCAAGTACTCTTTGGTGAGAGAACCACAGCAAAAATTTAATATACATACAGTGGTACCTCAGAAGTCGAACATAATCTGTTCTGTAAGGACGTTTGACTTTGTTCAACTTCCAAGATGCAGCTTCTGATTGGTACTTGCAGACAGCGGAAGCCCCATTGGATGTTTGGCTTCTGAGGAGCGCTCAAAACCCGGAAGACTTAATTCCGTGTTTTCATCGTTCAGGAGCCTAAACTTTAGGCAATAGAGCCGTTCGACTTCTGAGGTACCACTGTATATATTCAGCTAAGTAACTCATTGAAATGTGCTTTTCCATGCAGCATCCAGAAAAGCTTGCACAGGCAGAAAAACTTGGCTTAGTTCCAAAGTGTTGCAAGTGCCTATGTTATTGGAGCAGGAGCTCAAGAGAGGCTTGTTAGAGTTATGTGGTCTGAACTTGGAGCAACCAGCTTAGCCCTCCTCACACACTGAGCTTCTCAGATAGACTGAAGGAAAACAAATGCTTGATTACCTAGTCCAGTGGTAGTCAAATTTTTTATACCTACCGCCCACTAATGCATTTTTTCAAATTTCCTTACCGCCCACCAGTGCTGCAGTAACATGGGGCGTGGAACCCTCTACCACCCACCTGGAATCCTGAAATGCCCACTAGTGGCTGGTAGGGACCAGGTTGATGTTAGGTACTGAAGTTCTCACCCTGGGCCAGCAGGGGGATACTGTAGATAGTTTTCACTCAGGTCTACATATGCAAATAAGGAATTGAAAGTGACGTTCAGTGATTGGATAGTTATAGAAAGTTGATACTGTTGCATTGTAGTGGAGCTCTATATAAGCAGGCTGGCTGAACCCTTCAGTTCAGTTCTGTTCTGGGCCTGTGAATAAACAAGAGCTGTTTGAAGAATCACTGTGTCGTCTGATATGTTCACCCACAACTTAACAGTTGACTATCCCTGACCTAGTCCCTCCAAGGTGAGATAAGCCTGGCAGGACAGCTTACTCTTTGGTCTTAACCCCCCTCATCCATTATTTAGTCTTAAGCAGGTTATATGAGGTGGGCTATCCAACAGAATCATATTTTACAAAACCTTTCTCTAGTTGTTTTGAATGCCTATGAAGAAAAGCTCAATTGACGTGGCTCTTGTCTTGTGTCTCCAAAAGGGCAACAATCTGGCTGTGTAGCCATGAGAACTGGCACTGCAGCTGGACTGTGGGATGTTGTGAACTGCAAGGAGAAGGCAGCCTTCATCTGCAAACAATGGGCAGAAACTATGACAACAACTCCTGCCCCATCAACAATTCCCCCACCCCCATGCCCAGAAGGATGGTTTCAAAGCCCTTACAGAAGTGTATGCTTTAAAGTGGGTATACTGCTTCTTGAATCCAAGTTCTTGTTTGTTTCAATATCAAAGCAAAGAGAGAAATTACTTTTGTCTAAGTGAACCTTTTGAGATATTTGAGGATGTGATTTTTAGTTTTCAATTTAACTGCTTGGTGCAGGATTTTGTTGTTATTCTTTTTTAAGTGGGTTTTAGTTCAATATTTTGTACTGTGGTTTATTTGAAGTGTCAATATTCAATTGCCTTTTAAATGTTCCTCCACACAGGGCACCAAGCCAAAGTAGGGGTGCCACTGCAGGGTGTTTCAATTATGATGTAGTACACACGGGTGGCGCTGTGCTCTAAACCACTGAGTCTCTTGGGCTTGCCGATCAGAAGGTCGGTGGTTCAAATCCCCATGACAGAGTGAGCTCCCTTTGCTGTGTCCGAGCTCCTGCCAACCTAGCAGTTCGAAAGCACGCCAGTGCAAGTAGATAAATAGGTACCACTGCAGAAGGAAGGTAAACGGTGTTTCTGCGGGCTCTGGTTTCCGTCACAGTGTTTCGTTGCACCAGAGGCAGTTTAGTCATGCTGGCCACATGACCCGGAAAGCTGTCTGTGGACAAATGCCTGCTCCCTCAGCTTGAAAGTGAGATGAGCACCGCATCCCCATAGTCGCCTTTGACTGGACATTACCATCCAGGGGTCCTTTAGCTTTTCTCTTTTTTTAGTGCATGTGCAGAACAGAAAGCAAGAGTCGGGGGGGCACTGAATTGTGTCCTTGCAGAGGGTGCCACTGAAATTTGAAAGTCCAAAGTCCACCCCTGTCTCCAGGTAGGGATGGGAGGGGACACTTCCTGAACTCCCATTTTGTCAACATTAACCAAAGTTGTTCAGTAAGACCAGATACCAAACTGCCCCCCTGAAAGACACCCCCACATTGATAGTAACACAGTAGGTGCCTTTACTAGAATCTGAAGATCCAGGGAGTCCAGTCTACCTGCAACTCTATCACCAAGAGGGTGGAAATGAGGCTTAATTATGCTTGAAGATATTTATAGCAGGAACATCTATGTATCTAGGGTCCAAATCTTGTGAGATTTGCTGGAGACTATCAGAACTGGTGCTCAAGCAGAAGAAGTAACATTCGTTGTTGTCATCGTTTTATTGTTTGTAGCCCAACCGTCTGACTAGGCAGTGCAACTCTGGGCAACTTTCAACATTTTAGATATGTTGATCTTTACACATTAAAAAGCTTCCTCCTCTACAGGGAACTTTGTAACCAGTGAGTTGCTGAGCCATACCCTTCTATAGAAGAGAAAGAGACTGTGCTTGTGCAGTTAAAATAGGACTTGCAGATGGGAAGATAAGATTTGTGCTTCCTAATCTGACCAGCTGTTTCAGGTACTGCCAGTCCTGGACTTCCTTGTGCAAAGGCAGGTAGAAGACACAGCTGGTGGAAAGGACAAAACATAGGAGGAAAGTTCTAACGAGCATCGGTGGGAGTTTTCCACCCAAATCTATTTATTTATTTTTTTAAAAATTGTGCAGATTAATCACATACTTTTATGCCATGTCTGCTTTGGCCCTTAGTTACCATTGTTACATGTCAAATAGGGGTTCGTGCAAACCATGCAGATCTCACTGTGAATGGAATTTGCAAGATTCTTACCAATATGCAATTGTATTTATATCCATTTAGGCCCATACAAGTAACATGCTAACTTGGTTTGAAGCACGTGATTTTTGTAGAGCAGTTGGAGGAGACCTAGCTTCTGCTAACAGCGAAGAAAAGTCGGGTTTGTACCATCAGTGAGTTTTATGAAATTTTTATTTCTTCACATTGTCTCAGAATCAAAAACTGTTCTGGTTACCAGGTAGACTGAAATATGTACTGTGGTGTTTTGGGCTCAGACCCAACTTCTGCTTTGCGTGGACAGGTGGAGTCCCCAGATCCCGCGCGGTCCCCCCGTCATGTGGAATAACGACTCAAGACAACGTGCTATGGGATTAAATTGGCCACAACTTTATTAAATTTCAAATGTGGGTAGACCTTGGCTCAGGCATTGGGCGTTCTCCCTCCCCAGTCCCCAGCCGGGGACCTAGGGAGCATCAGGGTTATCCAGTATGTGGGGGGGGGGGGATGGGCCGGCTCTGGAGAACATATGTTCAAGCAGAGATAGCCGCCCCCGTAACGCCACCGCCGCAGGGGAGAGCAATGACGACCTTTCGGCATACGGTCAAAGCCTCCCTTCAGAAAACCCCTTTAACAGGGAACCCTGGTATCGCCGCCGCAAAGAGGAAGATGGACTAAAGGATTCCGCCCAAGGCCTGATACCACCAATGTTGTGATGTTTTGCTACGGGAAAGGCGAAACCTGCCAATGCAGGGAAATTCCTTTCCGGCCCTTTAACAGCGACCTTATCGTAGCAGCGCCCGCATACCTGTGAAGAAAAGTTAACCTGCAAAACCTATGAAGAAAAGTTAACCTGCAAAGGAAGACATTAACTGAGGGTGGGTAGGGTGGGAGAAGCTCTGGAGCCAAGTGAGGATTCCCAGGTAAGATCCTCCCTCTATTGTGTGGGCAGGTAATCCCTCCCCTACCTGGCCTGGTCTCCTTGGCAACGCTTCCCCCAGGTGGGATTGGACAACTGACTGAGGTAGGCGGAGACCTCCAGGTATCCCACCTGAGGGAAGGCAAAGCCAAGCCTATGCTGTTGGAGCCGCTCCAGATCTAGGGGCTGCACGCGTCCACGCAAAGGGCGCCCCCCGTTTTAAGCGGGGAGCGGTCATTTTAACTCAGTGTCTTTGGGAACTTGTTTGTCCATTGTGACTATCCATGCCCCCATGTCAGACATTTCGGTATAGTGCTGATAATAGGATGGTATTTTTTTAAGGTTCAAATGTACCCATCAACCAACCAAAAAGGAGGTAGGGGTCAGGGTTTATAATGTAGTCACCTGGAAAGATTTAGAATAAATAATAATAATAATTTAATTTATTATTTATACCCCGCCCATCTGGCTGAGTTTCCCCAGCCACTCTGGGTTGCTCCCAATCAAATGTTAAAAACAGTACAGCATTAAATATTAAAAACTTCCCTAAATAGGGCTGCCTTCAGATGTCTTTTAAAGATAGGATAGCTGCTTATTTCCTTCACATCTGAAGGGAGGGTGTTCCAGAGGGTGGGTGCCACTACCGAGAAGGCCCTCTGCCTGGTTCCCTGTAACTTGGCTTCTTGCAGCGAGGGAACCGCCAGAAGGCCCTCAGCGCTGGACCTCAGTGTCCGGGCTGAATCATGGGGGTGAAGACGCTCCTTCAGGTATACAGGACCGAGGCTGTTTAGGGCTTTAAAGGTCAGCACCAACACTTTGAATTGTGCTCGGAAACGTACTGGGAGCCAATGCAGATCTCTCAGGACCGGAGTTATGTGGTCCCAGCAGCCACTCCCAGTCACCAGTCTGGCTGCCGCATTCTGGATTAATTGCAGTTTCTGGGTCACCTTCAAAGGTAGCCCCATGTAGAGTGCATTGCAGTAGTCCAAGCGGGAAATAACTAGAGCACTCTAAAATTTTCTGCACTCTAAAATTATCTTTTATATATTTTAGGTTTCGACATCATTGTTGGGTTGGTTTAATTAAGTTGGAGCCTGATAAAGGATTTACTTGGAGTGATGGATTTCCTGTAAGTATGCTAATGTATTGACAGGAAAATTAATATCATTTTTACAAAACCATTTTGAATATGAATGTTGAAGCTCTTTTGCTTTCTGGTCAGATCCCATAGCATTGCTTTAAATGTTTAGTCACTTAAATTTCCAGCATCCGAGCCTTTAAGCATAGGTTTGTATGCAATCTAATTTTTGGACCCAGCACCTATGGCAGTTCCTGCAGAGTTGATGAAATTGCTGCTTATCCAGTTGGATTAGATTTGTTTTTGTTTTGTTTTTAAAATAGTGCTCTTATTATTATTATTAAGTAACAAACAGAGCATTAAACAATGCACCAATAGGAGCATAAACACCTACATGTAATGCAAACATGAACTATGGTTTAGTGCAAATGGGAAAACAAAGATTGTGGCTGCTGCCCCTCCTTCCCTGGTCCTGCTGGTCGTGTACTATCCAAAGCAAAGCCATGATTTGGAAAAGTGGCCATTACAGTTAAAATATTTTTCATCATCTGAGGCTCTTCTTCACGCGCCTCCTCCATGAGAGGTTTGGAGGGTGGCAACATGACAAAGGGCCTTTTCTGCAGTGGCACTCTGCTTGCGGAACGCTCTCCCCAGGGAGGTTTGTTTGGCACCTTCATTACATATCTTGAGGTTTAGGCAAAAATATATTTCTTCTCCCATGCCTTTGGCTAATTAAACAATCTATGGCTTTTAAAACTGGTTATGAATTTTGTTTGTTACTATGTTGTGTATTTTTGTGTTTTTATATTGTAAACCACCCTGTGATCCTCGGATGAAGGGCCATACAAAAATGTAATAAATTTTACTATTATTATAATATTTATACCCTGCCCATCTGGCTGGGTTGCCCCAGCCACTCTTGACAACTTACAACACACACACACAAAAACATTAAAACATAAAACATTAATAGTAACAATCAGATCCTGTATAAAAATTCACAATAACTTTAAAATAAACAATGTATATCAAATAAAGCAATATGCAATAATCCATTAGAATCCAATAGTAAGCACTAAAATTTGACTCCAGCTGCTCTCCTTCGTGTTGAAGTGGACACAATAACAATACAGGCAAGAATTGACTATCTGTGTCTAAACTATGTAAAAAGACTTCAATCCCTCCCGGAGGAGAGATTCCCCCGCTATGTCTTTCACAGAATGAGAACAGACCAAATGCTGGAAGGCTGGCATCCAACACCTCTTGTCCCAATATCAACTACAAGATCTTCAGGCGGTCATGAAGTTGGACAAGAGGCACTTAAGAGATCGCCTCTATAGGTCCGTTGCAGAAAGGGATTTAACCATGATTGCCTCTACCCAAAGTTCACCATGGTTCCCACTTATCAAAATGGAGCACACTCGAGCTAGTTATTGACAAAGCTCCCACTTGCCATACTAAGAATCGCTTTTACAGAATTATGATTTCAATCAATGCCCTTGGCAGTGTTGGATGGACGATACGGCAAAGTACAGTACAACGAGAGACTTTATCTGTGTGGGCAACCTTATGTACAGGACCTGTACCATTATTTACTGCAATGCCCGCTATATACAGACCCAAGAGACTGATTTATAAAACCCCTGCTTACGAATGGAACACACCCGAACAGGGTGGAAAGGGTGAAATGGCTGCTGAGTGATACAGATGATTTTGTAACTTATAAACTATACACACTGGCAGCTAAGAAGATTAGGAGGAAAGAACTAGACAAAATTGCAGTCAATTGCAAAGGTGATTTGGACATTTAAGTTGGCACATTCTACCTGAGAATCCCCAGCTAGTCTCTTACATGCAGCAAACAATTTTTAGGAGACGTGATTGCGATTTATCATATTTGTTATGCCTGATGTTTTATGGTTATTGTTGATTTTTTTATGTTCTTCTTGTGAATGATGCCATGGCCTTTGGCTAGTGCAATAAAGTCTATGAATGAATGAAACACTAAAATTTAACATCGGCAAGTAATATTTAAACAGTTTACACTTATCAATTACAATAAAGAATTACTCATCCATAATCGATAAAAACAGCAGCAAATCACAATACATAAAAAACCACAACGCATGTTCTCATTAAAAGAGAGCATGTGTTGCGGTGGGGGCCAGACAAGACACCCCGCTGTTGCTAGGCATGTTTGGGATGCTTGGCCCTAGCAGGGATTGGTAGCCTGAGTTGCTGGGGTAGTTTTGATGTTGCCAATTTGGGGGTGGGAACAGAGTTTTTTAAAGCAGTGCACACAGCAATCTGCCCGCCCTCCCTTGATTTGGGTCTTATGCGTTGACCTTGCAATGCCTGTCATGGGATCGTCCACCTTGGAGCGGGGGCCTGGTAGAAATTTTGTCCATTTGGCTGATTGGCTGGTGCCATTTGGTTTTTGCCTACTGCGTAGCAAATCGTCACAACTTTGAGGTTGCGGTTAGGCATTGGTTAAAATTGGTTGGAGGAGGGGTAAGGATTGGCTGGGCCTGCCCCTCCAATGCTGCTGCTGCACGGGAATTCCGTTAAAGGAATTCAGGGGCTTGCCATCCTTTTGTCCAAACCCCTGGAATTGGGTTTGGGCCGCGTAAGCCCCTGGGAGCATGCGGGGAGAAGCTGAGGGCCTGTGTCACAGCTCCAGTTCCCCCCAATATTGTTTCCCCTCACTGACTTTCGCTGGAATCCGGAAGTCAGTTCTGTTCCCAAGGCAGGGGGGACAGATAGTCCTATCCTAACCAATGCCTAAGCAACCACTCACATCCATGTATGTTAATAAAGTTGTGGCCAAAATTATGCCAAAAACCTTAAACAAAAATTCTGTGTGATATGTGAGTTATTGGGGTAGGGGTGTCTTGGGGACCTCAACACGCAAAACATACAAAACAATGTAAAAGGATTAAATTAAATTAATGAATGAATGAATGACAGTTTCAGTATGATACTGTGGGCGAATCAGCTGATATGTCTGCCCTGCTCTGGCCCACAGTGGGAGTGTGGTGAATTGGTAGGCGGAGGTAAAACATGTTCAGTCGTTGGGAAAACTTGCAATGACAGGAACTGTTTCTTTATAATAGCCTTTCGCACCCAGATTGTATTAACAGGGAAATGACAGCTCATCTTTCTCTCTATACATACACACATACATACATGTGCACAGGTGTATAAAGAATGCTACTGTAAGTCTGTATCCTTTTCTGTAGATTTCTGAAGATTTTTATAAAGAAAAAGAGTAATGAATATTTATTCCTACTGCAGGTAGACAATGAAGTGTATAGGTATTCTTCACATCATGTCAGAGACGAAGGATGTGTAGCAGCGTATGCAGGTTTTATGGGGCTGGGATTTTCCTCGTGTGAGAATATGTTGTGTTGGATTTGCCAAATAAAGAGAGGTAAGATTACTTTTGATTTACAACTAGTTCATTAAGCAAAGTGAAAGGGCCTTTTTATTATGGTACACACTGAGGTATAGTATGTTCCATTTCAATGAGAAGCAGGAATCTAGTGCATGGAGGCCATTGTGAATTCAGAAGTACTTACTGACACAGTGCATAGTTAAACTATGGAACTTGTCCCACAAGAGGTAGTGATGGCAGCAATATTTCTGAATACCAATTGCTACAAAGGGAGGGAGCATTCTTGTGCTCCGATTCAGCTTGCTGGTTTCCTACAGGCATCTAGGTGGCCACTGTGAGAACAGGAAGCTGTACTAGATGGGCCATTGGACTTAATACAGGAAGCCACTGAAGGCTGCTTCGCATTATATTATTATTTGTGCCTCAGAAATGTAAAAATATTGGGGTGTGGCCACAGCACCTGAGGAAATGGCCAACTAAAGAGAGAGTTCTGTAAAGGCACCTGAATCTCCTCCTACTTTTGAGGTTCTGCAACACTAATCCTGCCTCCATGAGCTAGGAAAGGGAGAATTCATATACAGGTGAAAATGAGAGATCTGACCACCCTTTTTTCAGCCCAAAGACCATGTTTCCCCTTCAAGCTGTCAAGAAAATCAGGCTGCATCTAACATAGCACCTTCAACACAAGATGTCCCAAACACTCCTAGGAAAGGAGAAAGCAACATCTGAGATACATTTGTAGTACAGCAACTAAAACTACAAATAAGAATGGTGGAAAGATCTAATAGTTCCTATGGAGACTCAAGCTTAAAGAAGGTAACATTAGACTGGGCACTCTCACAGATACAAGAACTTCAGCAGCAACAGCAGGCACTGCTCATGAAAGGAAGATACAGTGGTACCTCTAGTTGCAGACTTAATCTGTTTCGTGGTGCTGTTCCCACCCCGAAAAGGCCACAACTAAAGCGCCTCTTCTGCGCATGAGCGTGGCGCGATCGAGCACTTCTGCGCATGCGCGGGTGGTGAACCTGGAAGTAAACACTTCCGGGTTTGCCGCGTTCGTAAGCTGAAAGTCTGTAACAAGAGCGGAACACAACACGAGGTATGACTGTAAAAGTTTTAGCAGAATGAGAAAGCTGAAATACTTGATAAACTTAAAGGGGCAGGAAATGAGGGACTTCCTGTGTGCCTTTTTCATGAGGGATTGCTGGAGGATGATCTGATTGAATTCGTTGTTCCATGGTTTAAGTCTGTTCACCCTGGTTTTATCTTAACCACAGATGATTTCACTTGCCATTGTAGCATCTGGGGGTTGACTTTACTTGCGCCTTTAGGGGGGAAAGGCAGAAGTAGCTTCTATGGGAAATAGGTTTTTTTGCACCTTCCTCTATGAAGCAGTCATATTCTCTTTTGAATCCTCTTATTCCTTCATCTTGGCTTAGCAATCTTCTGTGATTTCACTCTTTCTGCTGTTCAGCTGTTTTTTCGATGAATGCATCCTTGCCAGAAATATGCAGAGCAGCAACCTGGACATCCCCAAACACATTCCCCAGGCACTATAAGATGGAGCCTTTGCATCCTCTGGAGCAGCATTCAGCCCAAAGGTCTTACAGCAGGCTGTCCTACACGAATCACTTGTTGCAGTTGGGATCCACCCTAGTTCACAGAATTATAGAATAATAGGCCCAACCCGGGGATGCTACACCAGCAAGCAAAATAATAGCATGGTACCTACCTGAAAGGTAGATTTACTTGTCCAATGTAATGGATCACTGGGGCCACACCCTTGCATGACCTACAACACCTTTTCCCATCTCTGTTTGCACTTCTGTTGGCTTTCAGTTAATGGTTTCTCATAGGAAATAGGTTAATACTATTATGGCCTCCAGTTCTGGACTGTTCATGCTTGGTGAATACGTAAAACTGAAGAGCCAGGAGCAAACTAAATGAAGAGGGGCCAGCCTATTTCCTGTAAAAGGCTACTCCTGCCTTTGTCCACTAGAGGTACAAGTAAGCCCAACCCAGTGATGCTATATTGGACAAGCAAATCTACTCTTCAGGTAAGTACATGCAGGCAGGGGCGTAGGAAGGGGGTATGGGGTGCGTGTCGCCCTGGGTGTCATCCTGAGGGGGGTGACATTTGGTGCCCCTCTGCCCTGACTCCCAAGCCTACAGTGAGCATCAAAGCAGCAGCAAAGCAGGCGAAAGCAGCAGCAAAGCATTGGCAAAGCGTCACAGCTCCCCCCTTCCCCTGGTTCGCTGTAGGCTTGAGAGTCACAGGGGGGTTGCACCATTGCCCTGCCACCCACACTCCCGGCTGGAGGAGGCAGGCAGGCAGGCAGGGGAGAGGACAGCTGTCATCCTTGAAGGGAGGTGACATCTGGGGAGCGCCCCCGCCCGTGACTCCCAAGCCTACAGCGAGCGACGGCCCTGGCGGCTCGTCAGGGCCGTCGGCAAAGCAGTGCAGCTCCCCCCTTCCCTCGACTTGTCTCCCAACTTGGGGAGGGGGTGACAAAAAAAATTTCCACACCAGGTACCACCTGACCTTGCTACATCTCTGCATGCAGGGCTTTTTTTCAGCTGGGACTCACTAGAACTCAGTTCCAGCACCTCTCAGGTAGGTGCCATTGTCATTATATAAGAGAAGAAGGGAGATTTTCATGGTGAGTTCCAGCACCTCCTTTTCTAGAAAAATAGTATTGGGTTCATGATATCATATGTACAGTCATATATACACATTATCACTTTTGAGAAATATTTAGAAAGTACTTATTTATTTTTTGTACTGCCCTTCGATCTGGTATGCAATGTAATGTAACAGTGATTAATTTTATTTTGATATGACCTTGAATAGCTTTAACCTCATACACTTACCAGCTTTGGTCTGATTTTTGTAAACACTTTTATTTTTATGTACTCCTGTTTGTAATATGAAACAATGCAATATCATATAAATCGCACTATTATAAGCAATATGTGTTTGGTTTTCAGGTGCACAGTTAAAACCGGAACCAAGCACTGATATTGGTATGTTGAGTGATTCCACCTTTGCTTAGGTCACGTGTGTCTCTCTTAAGCAGCACTATAAAAGTGGAGGTGGAGCTGCCTTAACAGCTCTTTCAGGCTACTGATGGTTCTGTCATGAGCCAAAGATGTGTGTGCTTCCTGGCTTGGGCATCCCAGTTTCTGCCTTCCCTCAGAACAAACAGGTCTTAAGTAAAAAAATGGGGAAGGGGCTTCCCCAGAGGTTCTCTTCGGCCACTGAGGATCCTACTATTGGGATTTCAGCTCCGGTCGTCCGAGCTGATAAGGCTCATCTTCTTTTGAGCCCACCCAGCAGAGCATTAAAACAACGCCACAGCAGAAGGATGAGATAATATGGGCTACATTGCTATGCTTTATTACTAAGCTATGCAGAGAGCAAAGAAATATACATGTTCTCTCTATGAGAAGCAGAGAGCAACTGAACAAAGGAAACAACAGAACAAAGGAAACAGGAAACCAGTAACGTCACATCCCGTCTCCCTTTCCCGTGAGAATCCAACAGTATCTGGACTCTGTGGAATGTAAACAGTCCTGTGACTGCAAGCAGCTGCTCAGTGAGGAAACAGAAACTAACACCTACCAGGAGCCAATGGTAGCTGCTTTCTGGCCTGGGCTTGCTCATTCCTCCAAAATGGATTACATACAACTGGGGAAGCTCAGTGGTACAACTGCTTTGTATGCAAGAGGTCCCAGGCCCTGCTAGAAAATGTGAAGTCATAAGATAGTACCTTTAAAAACATATGCAGTGTCTTTTCTTCAGTTTTGCATACTTGCCTTTCAGCAAATAATTCCATGGTTGTCATTACTGAACCGACCAGTTTTTTTTCCATGGGAGATATATTTCCACAGTGCTAGGTGCTCGTTTTATAATTTAATTTGAAAATAAATTATCAGGGTAATCAAACTGTAATAGTTTTAAATGTACCATGGTGTGACAGGGGAATGGAGAGGGAGAAGTTGTTCATTGTGTGCTTCAAAATTGAAATCATATATCTGACAGTCTAAAGTGGGCGAGATCATTGAAGTTGCTTAGCTGCACCGCTGGTTGTGTGAATTAACGTTATTCACACTCTTGCATACCATAAAGGATGGCTAAGGAATATTTTGATATTTAATATTAAATTTAATATTCATTATTAAAATAATAAAATTGCTTCTTTTTGTAGAATATTCATTCAGAAGAATTGAAGATGGCTGGATTGAGTACAAGGGCAAAGAATACTATTTCAGTAATGAACAGACATCTGTCGAAAGAGCACGGGAATTCTGCAAGAAACACGGAGGAGATCTTACTGTCATTGAAAGTCCCAGTGAATGGCGATTTGTGTGGAGATATGTAAGATATGTAAGTATACCTTGGTTTTTTAAAAAGGGGCACATAAATTATTTGATCAAGGCCATTTTTATGTCTGCTAATCATTTTCCTCTGGATGGTGGCACCAAAAGCTTGCAGAGATTAGCAGTGCAATTCCATGCATGTCTACTGAAAAGTAAGTCTCATTGTCTTTAATGGGTCTCATTTCCAAGTAAGTGTGTAAAATATTGCAACCTTTGTGGTCATATACTACTATCATAGCATAAGCCAAGGAAATGAGGCTTGCAAATACATATACTGTGTATGTATGTGTGTTTCACTCACCCCCAATAATCATCACATATCCAAAGCACTGTGCTGAAAACAGTTTCCATGTAATCAGGGTTCTACGCAGGCATGGATATATGAATGTGATTCCTGAATGGACTGGTGAGATTGTTCCTACTTACTGAATGCAATGTGTTCTGTGGAAATCCTTTGGTAGGCGAGAGTTTGCACAATGAGTCCATGAATTCCATTCATTCCTATGGGAACATTGCAAATGTAGGATTTGTTTGATCTCTTCCCCACCCCCTCTCCAATCACCAAAAGAGAGACAAAGTAAAAAAAACTTATTTGTCCAACCTCTCCTGCTCTCTGAATTGTATGATCTCGCTTCCCCCCACCCGTCTCTGATTTCTGCCCCAGAGTATAGCAAGGTCTGGGCATAATTATTTAAGTGCAGATAAGTGAATTTTTGGATAGCAAGCATGCAAATAGCTAGACCTGCGAGTATTAGACTCTCAAGCCATTGCTGGTGCTGACACTTATTGCTATCTGTTAATAAGGAAGTTAAGATGCAGTGAGGTACAGTTTGTGATTATCATCCTCTTGTTGGATCTCAGCAGAATTTCTATTGCCCATTCCTGTTGGAACGGGCATATTCTGTGGCTATATTGTACTACTTTCCAGCACATTTGTATTCTTTTAAAATCTAGGAATATTTGCTTCGATGTAAAAATTTTTTGGCGAAGCATGTAATTTTAATGGCACCAAAGTTAAACATCCCACCCAGAAATAATTTTCTAAGGAACTTGATGGTGCTGGTAATAGATAAAATAATGTTTCAGAGAACAGAATGCTCTTCTAAGTGGACAACTGGCCTGGGAAACAATGGGCATGAAAGATTATTAGTGGGATACACTGTAACTGATTTTATACAGTATAGAAATAAAAACATTCAGAAAACCAGCTAATTACATCAGTTAAAGTATAACATAATAAAAAACTTTCTTTCATGTTTACCCTCATTTTAATTGACATGTTTTAATTTGTTTTAATTGTAAAGCTTTAATTGTGTTTTTAAACAAACACATTATGTTCATCATTACAAACTTCCTATGGAATAACTGAATTATATTGCTCTGGAGAATACCTGATTATTTTATTGTTGCATTTACGTTGCATTTACTCCCATTTTTCCTTTGTATGTTTTAGAGCAAGTATTATGGATCTGATTATGGAACCAATTATTATATTGGTTTAATTCTGGGATTCGATAGAAAGTTCAGGTAAGTGAACAAAAGAAGTGGAAATCAGATTTTTAACCATTGTAAATACTAACTTTATTTTAGATCATAACTAGGTTAGCATTAAAATTTAAGTCTTCTGTATATGTTACACTGCCCACCATTCATCAGTTACTCTTCTGATTGACTCTGCAATCCTGTGGTTCTTTTGATGGTTTCTAATGAGAACATCAGATTTCCTTTCCTGAGAGTGGAGAGGGAGGTCTGAGCTTGGCTGAGACAGCTGGATGTCAGTTACATTCTCCATGCCGTCTAAGGAACTTCCATGGCCATTGCCTTGCTGAAATCAATCTCCAATGACTGGAAAGTGAGCATGGCAGTAACTGACCAGGAGAAGTCTTGGATCCAAAAGATCCAAAATCTTCTTAGTCCCCAACCATGCCCCTGAACTACGGAGAAGCTTGTGTTTGTCAGCATGTGGAAATAATTTAATGGCAAGGGGGATAGAAAATGATGAGGGAGTGCACAAATCCTGCCCCACCTTTAATTCTGCTCTGCCACCACTGGCACCAACTATAAGGGGCCTTTGGTACCTAAGGAACCAGAAAAAATGGTTGTGGGTGCTTGGCACCCACACCGCTGGGCCTCTGACGTGACTTCTTGTGCTTCAAAAAGCACCAGAAATCATGGCTGATGCCTTGTATAGCCTTGGC
Source organism: Podarcis raffonei (assembly GCF_027172205.1). NCBI lineage: Eukaryota > Metazoa > Chordata > Lepidosauria > Squamata > Lacertidae > Podarcis > Podarcis raffonei. The sequence continues at coordinate 24,245,970 of NC_070613.1, read as the reverse complement.
GGTGGCATCCAACGCCTTCTTAGGCCTCGGACACAACTTCCGGAGTCCCTAGGAGCTGTTGCGGCACACACAATGTGACTTCATGATGTCACAGCACAACATGATGTCACGATACGTTGCACGCCGCTTGGCACCCATAATCTGGGGCCCAAATCAGCGCCCCTGTCTGCTACAGTGAGCCCAGCAATGCTTGGGATACTGCAGTTCAGCCATTTTCATCATTTTAGTTCAGTTAAAGTACAGTTGCAGTGTGTCCGTTGAGCCCCAGGCTACCTCTTGCTTTAGAGTTTACCTGGTGGATGGGGTCTTTCTCAAAGAGCTCAGTAGCACTTTTCATCACTGCTCTGACTTGCCAATTAACAACAACAACAACAACAACAAATATACTTTTCTTACCTGCCTTTCACCAGAAGGTCTCAGGGCAACTTGCAATGTACAAATGCAGTCTTAAGATTTACTAGGCTGCCACAACTGCCTTGTCTCTCACAGCTATATTAGATCTGAGGGTGCTGCTTCCCTCTTTACAAACTTACTGTGCTCTGTTTGCTCCAAGGTTTGGGGGGGGCACAGCCCTCCTTTTCCCCTGTGGCCAGTGTGGTCTAATGGCTAAACTGTTGAACTATGAGTTTGAGGCCAGAGCTTCAATTCTCACTCAGCCATGAAACTCAGTATGTGACCTTGGACCACCAATGTTTCTCACCGCATGGTGATTAAAATATAATATTATACAAAATAACTGGCAATCTGCTCCCCTATAATAGCAACTCAATCTTTAATGATAATGATTAGGCGTTTTTTGTTAACAGTATTTTGGATGCTGCCAATAAAAAAATTCTGGCAATGCTGCCAGATACAAAATTCAATTCAACATCTAAATCTTTTCTTAAGCTGGTGTTCCATTGGCTAAAACAAACAAACAAACAAACACCCACAAAAACTGAAAACCATTGTCAAAGTATGCAGTGTAAATGAAAGAGAAATTATGCTGTTCTGTTCAATGATTTCATATTGTTTTCTCAAGTTGGTTGGATGGAACTCCAGTGACCTTTGCAATGTGGGCACCCAATGAACCCAGCTTTTCAAATGATGAAGAAACCTGTGTCTACATGTATTGTGGATCAGGCAAGTAGAATAAAAGATTACAATTTTTAAAAGGGGGTGCATATATAATCAATTGTGGGGCAACTGATTAATTAAAATAAACTACCACAAACGGAACCCATGTCACATCACAATAACTATTCTGGCCCATTGAAGATGTGGGTGGATGGAATAATATTATTTTGCATTTCTAATTGTCTTCCTTTGAATATCTCATAATATTAAAATGTTTCAGAGGACATTTTGGGTGTGTCCACACTAGGGCACTAAAACATATGTGGATCACTACTTTCATTAATGCATTTGCTCACCTTGGTTCACACAGAGAAGAACTTAACACTTGCCAGTGTGGTGTGGTGGTTAAGAGCAGTGGACTTGTAATCTGGGGAACTGGGTTCGCTTCCCCGCTCCTCCACATGCAGCTGCTGGGTGACCTTGGGCTAGTCACACTTCTCTGAAGTCTCTCAGCCCCACTCACCTCACAGAGTGTTTGTTGTGGGGGAGGAGGGGAAAGGAGATTGATAGCAGCTTTGAAACTCCTTAAGGGGAGTGAAAGGTGGACTATCGAGTCCAAACTCTCCTCCTCCTCCTCCTCCTCTTCTTCTTCTTCTTCTTGCCTGCTGCATTAGACCAGTGACCCATCTAGTCTAGCATCCTGTTAGCGCTGTGGCCAACCAGATACCCATAGGAAGCCTGTAGGCAGGACCTGAGCACAATAGCAGGCTCCCTTCCCGCAGTATCCAGAAACTGGTATTCAGAAGCATATTGCCTCTGACTGTGGATGTAGAACAAGGTCACTGGGGGTTAAGTAGGCAGTGACAGCCTTGTCCTCCATTCATTTGTTGAGTTTGTAGTCATCATAGTGGAGCAAGTTCCATGCACTCCTGATTATTCCAGCTTTTGGTTTCATTGCGTGTCTATGAGCTCTAGTACTATGGGAGGGACAGGACTTTTCTCTGTCCACTTTCTTCCTGCCATGCATAATATAATGCACTTGTATTGTGTCACCTCTTACTTGCTTTTCCTCTGAATACCTCCCACCAAATACTGTAATCTTTCCTCTCAGGGAAGTTGCTTCATCCCCTTTATTATTTTGGTTGCCCTTTTCTGAACCTTTTCCAACTCTACACTATCCTTTTTGAAGTAAAGTGATGACAGCAAATAGACAGTATTCTAAATGCAGTTGCTCCACAAAGTTGTACGTAGAATGGCGTCACAATTGCAGTGTTATTTTCAATTCCTTTCCTAATGATCCCTAGCAGCGAGTTTGCCTTCCGCCCAGCTGCTGAACACTTGGCTGACATCTTCTTCAAGCAATCCATTAGGACCCATGGTCTCGTTCCTCATCAGTCACCACCAGTTCAGATCCCATGTGAAATTAAGATTTTTGGCAATGAAACAAGAGCAACTTGTCAAACTGGGACTGGCTCATCAGCAGTTGAGATTATGTTTGCTTCTAGGTTACCTTCTACAGCCAAAATATTCTGAGGACATGGAAAGTCTTTTCTGACTGGGGTTGGAAACACCACACTCTCCCTTAAAAGGCTGGTATTTCATCCCTGCTGCCCTACTTGCAATAAGGTCTTATTTTGAGGCTGCGGCCTAACATGCCTAACCACCAGGCATCTATGCTGCCATTGTTTCTAAGGATCTGAACAAGCCAGTGGGATCTCATCCTTTCCTCAGACAGTTTCATAGTGGGGCCATCCTGAAGTCACCTCCACACAGCATAGATTTCCCTCATGGAAGTCTGCTTCTTTTCATCTACTCTCAAGAGTACTCTTCCTAGTGGCATTCACCTTTGCTCAATGGATCTCAGAGCTCAAAAACCTTCATGTGTTCCACAAGGACAGTGTAACAGTCTGAATTATTTCTTCCTTTCTCCCTAAGGTTTGCCACCTTTACACTGCCAGCAGAGCCAGTGTGGTGTAGTGGTTAAGAGCGGTAGTCACGTAATCTGGGGAACCGGGTTCGCGTCTCCGCTCCTCCACATGCAGCTGCTGGGTGACCTTGGGCCAGTCACACTTCTCTGAAGTCTCTCAGCCTCACTCACCTCACAGAGTGTTTGTTGTGGGGAGGAAGGGAAAGGAGAATGTTAGCCGCTTTGAGACTCCTTAAAGGGAGTGAAAGGCGGGATATCAAATCCAAACTCTTCTTCTTCTTCTTCCCTCCTTCTCTCCTCCTGTTTATCTTTCTGAAAGAGACTAGCATTCCCTTGATATCAGTGTTTGTGGACCTTGCAGCTTGGGTAAATTAGATTGGAACAATCACTTACAGCATAGTGCTGAGGCCATCTCTACATGCATAGCGGGGGCAGAGAACGATTTCTTACCTGTAAAGGGGATTTCTGTGCATGTAATAAGATGAACTCAGGCCCCACACTGTAGGTCTTGGGCTGCCTCAGCTTGTGGAGGATTTTTTTCTAGTATGCCTGACCTCTTTTCTAGTTTTTACTTGTTGTTTATTGTTTGACAGAGTGTTTGTTGTTCTGGTTGTGTTATCTTTGTGCCTTTTTCAGTCTCTTAGAGTCTTATATTTTAAAGAGCAAAAAAGAGGACACATTTGCTAACTTCTACTTTTAACTGTGGATCACTATGATGACTCTCATTTTACAAACCCATGAAAAGGAGTACATGTCCTGGAAAAAGAGGACATATGAGATCTCTACTAGGAGGGAGGGTTTTTTGTGCGTGTTTTTAGTTTGCAGCAGGAGTAGCGATTTTGCCAGCAACCACTAAGTGAAGCTTGACTTCCACTTTTATCTTATTATGTGTACGACAATCCCCTGTACAGGTAAAAAATGGTCATTCTTCATTTGGGAGTGATTTCATCTTACTGATGAACACCTAACTTCTTTATTCAGGCTTATGGTACGACATAAACTGTGGTACTAAGAACAAATTCATCTGTGAAAGGCATAACAGTTCTGTCCGTTCAACTCCTGCTCCCACAACGCCTGCACCTGTTGGGGGCTGTGCAGATGGCTGGCTTTTCTTTGATAAAAAGGTAACTAAGAAAGTGATTGCAAATATACTGGTATATTGGCCCTTTTCAGTTATTATAGCACATACAATGTTTTCCCAGAGCTTGTGGTGTAGTGGTTAAGAGCGGTAGAGATTGCTCTCCATGTCCACACTTCTATGCAAGGGCTCTTTATAGAGGTTCAAAATGAATGGGCACCTAGCTCAGGCGTTAAGCCATCATGATACCGCATCTCTCCATGCCACCACCCCATGTATCTTTGTACATACTAGAAAGTCTATTGCGTTGCAAAATAGAAGTGTCAGGAACAATGAAATATTTTTTTAAAAAGTGGTATCTTAAAAGCTTGATTATGGGTCAGCTACCCAAAAGAGCAGTGAATTTGTCTTCAGACTAAATTTTCAGCATTTGGCTATGTTATTGTTTATTAAATGACAATCTCCCCGGGGGGGCGGAGCTATTTTCTGCCTGAAGAGGTGCCAGTGAGCAGTGACTCGGTTGGAGAAGGAAGGTAAAGTAGTGTATGATCTACCATTTAAAAACCTTTGCAGGCTTGTGGAGGGTCAGAGCAGGAACTGGGTAAAATCCCCCCACCTTTATTTTCCACTGTGTTGGTTAACTTTTTATTAGTTCCTGGCTTCTATATGAAGAAATTAACTACACCACATCCTCCACACAATCTGAATCTCTGTCAAGTCCATGAATCTGAGGGTTGGGATTTCTCTCTAAAGCCAAGTTAAAATATCCATGTCTGCAACCCAGTACCATCTCATGATGGTTGAGTTCACTAACCATTTCATAATTGATGGAATTTTGGAGTTTTCCTCCCCCTGCAGTGCTTCCAGTTTTTTGGCTTGAATGAAGAAGAAAGGAAAAACTGGTCCGATGCACGAACTGCTTGCAGAAATCTAGGAGGAAATCTGGCAACTATACCGAACAAAGCTACACAAGGTACAGTCGGTTCTTTTAGAACATGTTGCTCACATAGACTTAATGTTGACTCAATAATAATAATTTGTTGTTTCTACCCCGCCCATCTGGCTGGGTTTCCCGAGCCCAGGGGTCTGAACACTCATCCTCCACCACCACTTTCTGAACAAGGCCCAGGAGAAAGGAGCCCTTCCTAAGCGTAGTGAAAACAAGGGATGTTTATTGTAATCATGGCCTGTTTGTGTTTTTTCCAGGCAAAAATGTAATGAGCTGGATTATGTGGTCCTTTTTAAAACAGGGATAGCCAATGTTGCATCTGCAATATTTTGTTGCATTAAGAGAATGTTCAGGAATGATGGGAGATATAGTTTTTCTCTGTAAGAAAAACAAGTTTAAAATGTTTTTGTTTTTTAAAAAGATGGAGTATAGTAAGATCTGAAGTGGACCATAGTGGCAACTTCTGCATAACACAATTTTAAAAAACAAAACAAAAAACGAACATAAAATATAACTAGATCAGTTCATGGTATCCTATATTGATTACTTATAAGCAGTGGCGTAGCGTGGGTTGTCAGCACCCGGGGCAAGGCAAGTAATTTGCGCCCCCCCAACCCGTGGATTTTAGCACTCGAGTGCGAGCGCGCCCCCCCCCAAGATGTTGCGCCCGGCCCCCCCTGCACCCCCACGCTACGCCACTGCTTCAGGCCCCCCAATAAAACATTTGAGGGGGCCAGTCCCCCAGTTGATGGGCATTGCCAATGTGATCAACTATGCAGGGCGGGGCTTACCTGCCTCCCCCCCCCAATATCATACTGTATTCACGTTGGCACCCCTGATGAACTCAGCGGGGCTTACTTCTGCACCGCAAGCCTTTGCACCTCCGTGTCTCCTTTCCTCTCTATATGTAAGAGGGTGAAGGTCAGGCTGGCAGCGCAAATAAGGGCCCCGCTGCTAAAGGGCTCGCCCGCCATGACCTCCTGGTCCACGGGCAGGGCAAGAAAGTGGCTTTTCCTTGGGGGGGGGGAGTCTTAAATTTCAAACCATTATTATTATTATTATTATGAATATCTAATGTGCGTGGTTTCTCTACCTCCACCGACGACTCGCCACGTGCGAGGAGGAAGGCGGGCTCCCTTCACCTCCCCGTCCCCTCAAGGGAAAGGGAAAACGACGTGAGGAAAAGCGACGCGGGACAGCGAGCGACGTTCTCCTCAGAGCCTTTTCCCGCTGCCCCCTCACAAGACAGCCCTGAAGCCGAGCGCGGAGTGAGGGGCGGGGCCCGGCGGAGTCCAGCTGCCCCCCAACGCCTCTCGAGGCGGCATGAGGGGCGCCGCGTCAAGGGCGCCCGCGGGCGCAGTGGCGGCTCCTGTCAGGGCGCGAGGCGGGCCCGGCGCCTCTCCCCCACCCACCCCGTCCACCCACCCATATCCTGCTCAGGAGGGGCCGGTGGGCTGGCAAGCGCCTCACAGCAGCAGCACCAGAGAGGGAAAGAAGTCCGCCTCCCGCCACCGCCGCCTCTTCATCCCCAGCAGCAACTTCCCTGCCCGGCTCCCCGCCGCCGCCTCCTTCTCTCCCTGCTTTGCAGTAGCAGCCGCCGCCGCCACCACCGCTCCTCCTCTCCTCCCGGGGACGATGGTCTGGCTCCTCAGCGGCAGCTCCCGAGCCGTGTCCCCGCGACGCCTCCGCTCCCCGGGCTCCCCTTCGCCGCCTGGCTCCTGCTGCACCACCTGGGGGCAGCGCCCATGGCCGGGGCTTCCTCCTTCCCGAGACATGGGGCTCTGCTATAGCCTGCGCCCGAGGCTCTTCGGCGACTCCGGAGGTGGCGAGCGCGCCCCCCCAGATGTTGCGCCCGGTGCGGCCAGCACCCCCTGCACCCCCCACGCTACGCCACTGCTTATAAGTGAGGGAGAGTATTTACCAAATTCTTTATGATGAAATATGTCCTTGTTTTTATTCAGCATTTTTCATGGTGCACTTAGAAAGTGCCTCAATTGATCCATGGATTGGACTGAACGATATTATTCATGAAGAGATTTTTCTATGGACAGATGGAAGTGAGGTCTACTATACAAACTGGGCCAGTGGTTTTCCAAATTATGTAAGTCCTGCCTGCAAAGGCTTTCATCTTTATTTTTTTTCAGATACAAGAAATGTTCCCTATTTTCCATTCCTGCAGTAAAATTATATATATTCAGAGTGCCTTCTCAGCATTATCACTCCATTAATGTACCAGTCTTCCCATGCCAATCTTGCAAGGTTAGCTGGCCATGTTTTGATATTTAATACGTGGATTGGTATTATGATTGTTAATCCTCATTTTACTCTTTATGGTTCAGTTTACTGTAGTTTAAATTGTTGTGAGCCACTCTGAAAATACTCCAGAAGAAGTGTGGAATAGAAATTTTACAAATAGATACATTACATAATTGATAAAATATATAGGAAGCATCCAAGGTCGGCAGCATGTTCTGAGGAGCCTCTGACAATTTTGACTTAAAGCCAGTTATATTCTTCAGAGTTGCAATTTTTCTCTCAACTCTGCTGCTTTTATTCTGTCTGAATTTTGCCAACGAGTTAAGGACTTAAGTATAATCTGCCAATGCTCCATTTCCTAGTTAGACTGAATTATTTCCTTCCCACAGCAGCAGTGCCATTCACTTCAATTGTACATCCCCTTGTGTGCTTGGGAATTAAGAAAATTCCGAAAGGCATCTCACCCATTATGTTACACATCTTCCTTGATCCACTGGCCAGTAAATCAGGCACTGCCTCTGTCCAGCAATGACTTTTTCTATCTCGGCTTACTAGGACTTAGTTGCATGCAAAGACCAATCTCTCCCACCCAATCTCCTCACCTTCTGCACCCTCTAAATATATTCTAGGGGTTCCCCCAGCCCTCTGAAGCAGATTTGGGTAGGGCATGAGATGTATCCAAGGGAAGGGGGAAATCCCATTGTGCAAGCAGAAATCCTTGTATTGATAGGATGAGTTATTAGGAGACCACCCACTGTTATTACTCCAGTTTGATGCTCACACCTTTCTTTAGAACAGCTGTGGGGAAGTTTGCCTATGCTTGATCTAGGATAAAAGAATTGTCTCCTGCGCAAATTGATGGCAGTTGTCATATTTGATTTTTATGTTTTATTTCCTTAGGGAGACTGTGTTTTTATTATTAAGGGGACTGGAAATTCAGGAGGAAAGTGGAGAGATGGACCATGTTCTGCCAGGAAAAGCTACATCTGCCAAAGAAACTCTGGTACGTTTTTAGAAGAGAAAAAACAAAAAATATTTTGCAGTTCAGATTGCAATCTATCCAAAGCCTGTTTTCTGTGCCATATCATTTTGTCAAAAAACAAAAATTTGATTTCCAGTATTAGAGATTTTGTATTTGGCTGTATAAAGAAAAGAATGCAATCGTGACAACAATATTTTATAGATATACAGAGATGAACCCTGGTGTCAAAGAACCTCAGTTGTACACTGCCTGATATGGGACTTGACTTTTCACTATACCATCCGCAAAATAGGACAGAAGGAGGCTGCTGGAAAAAAGTTTAGTTCTATTTCTTTTAAAAACAATTTTTATTAAAGATTTTCATTGTTTACAAAAGCACATGCACATGGGGGTTTTGTGTCAGCGTCACTTGGGTAGGTTATCTTTCTATTTGCTTGTTATGTTTCCTTGGTAGTGAGAGAGGTTAGGGTGACCTAGGGTGTGGCTGGTTGTCTTTGGTTGGCTGCAGTGGGATTTGTGTGTGTGTGAGAGAGGTGTGTTGTTGGGTTAAGTTAGCCATATTGATTCTTTTAGTTCTTTTTTAGTGTCATAATATCTATCCATGTTGCAAGTGACAGCCTGCCCCCTGATCAATGCACTTTCATTTTAATAAGAAGAATAGACCCCCATGAGTACAGCCACCCTCCGAGGTCTGTTTTTGGACAGAAATTACTAGAATAGAAACAGAATTTTTTATCATCTACGAATGATGGTGGCTAGGAAACTAACTGAAGAATAGTCACTTGACTTCTATGAAAAGAAATGAATGTGTTTCAAGTAGGTCTGCTGGCTGCTTCTTAGGAATTTGATATGCTTCTTTTGTGGCTGTAAAGAATAGAGTTTGACTAACATGTTGGTGTTAATGTTTCTCTGCAAATTCTTAGTACTTTCAGATGTTAAATCTTGGGAGATAATAATGTTCAAATATTTCAGTATGAAATGAAATCAAATTTTAGGAATATATGCAGTCTAAAACAATTTCTGGCTTTTTGTTTGTCTTTGCCATAGATCCCGCATTACCATACTTTGAAACAACAATTCCAGCCTCAGGCTATTTCAATTTTGGGAATAGCAGTTACTTTTTCATTGGCACAAAAATGACATGGGAAGAGGCCAGGAAAAAATGCAATTCTGAACAGTCAGAGCTTGCCAGCATTTGGAATCCCTACATTGAATCATTCCTATGGCTAAAGGTGTTGAAATATGAGGAGCCTGTGTGGATTGGTCTAACTAGCAACACGGTAAGAACATGCAATGTACGTTAACATAATATTACTTTTCCACTCCAAGGGTTTGTATTCAGAAGGACATAGTTAGAAAGCACAGGGCTTTCATTAGCTGACTTTATTCAAAACTAGGGACTGCCCCTGCTTACTACACTTGCCAACCCCACCTAACCTTTTGGCAACCACTCTCTCCCCACATCCGACCAACCGCCCTCCCTTTATCCACCCACCCCTTCATCCTCCCTGCACATCCTCCCTGCATCATTAATCATCATTATTATCATCGGCATAAATTTAAATCTAGTTCTTCTTTCCAAAGGAGCCCAGGGTTGCAAGCCATGTAGGGCTTTGTGTGACCTCCAGGTATATGGCAGTGTACAATTTTTTAATAATAATAGGGCCTGGTAGGTCACTAGCAGCCAATGCAGTATTTTCTGAATTATATTATTATTATTATTATTATTATTATTATTATTATTATTATTATTATATCCTACCCTTTTCCCTCATAGGGACTCAAGGCACCTCACAGCTAGATATAGTACAACTAATCAATGCAAGGTATCAGATAACAAGAATTGATCAGTTGCCAGCAGTCTAAACACAGTCATTAGGGAGCAATATATGTAACACAATGCCCAGTTGGGACAGAACAGGAATACTTGCCATTTCTCAGTCAATTATATATATACCTCCACTAACCCAAAGAGGCCTCATTCTATCAAGAAGAGTCAGAGCATGAGCTAGTCTAAGCAATTTCTCAATAATTGGTGACACAGGGTCACATTGGGCTGTCCCACTTACCAATCCAGCAGCTGTATTCTGCAGTAGTTGTAGCCTCTGGGTCATCTTCAAGGCAAGACCCACATAAAGCACTTTGGAGTAGCTCAGGTGAGAGGCACCAGAGCATGGACAACTAAGGCCCAACTATCTTAGTTCAGGAACAGATATAACTGGATGACTAGCGCCCATCTAGCCTTTGATTGCTTCCAGACCCCTGTCCAAAACCTTCCTGGCTTCTCCAGATTCAGATGGAGTGGATAGAGTTATGTGTCATCAGCATACCAATGACACCATGCTTCAGATCTCCAGATGACATCTCCCAAGGGTTTTTTCAATAGATATTAAACAGCACAGGGATCCCTTCAGTTGTCATAGCTATAGCTATACCCAGAATTCATCACCTGATTGTGTTTCTGTAAATAAAATGAAAGGGGTGTGTGGAGATGATGTGGAGCTCATGTTATGGGAAATAAACTACAACCAGCATGTGTTGTTCCAATGTGCATTAGAATGGTGAGCACTACACATGGATAAACAACCGGAGACTGATGTATACTAACTGGGCACCTGAAGAGCCAAAGCACAGAATAGCCTGTGTCTTCGTGGACCTTGAGGGTCATTGGAAAACAGGAACTTGCAATGAAACATACTTATTTATCTGTGAGCAGCATCATGGTAAGCAAAGAAATATCTCTCTTTTAATGTGGGGCATAGCACTCTCATTCCAATAAGGTCTCCATTTCAGAACAGAGCTGAGAACTGTAGACACTGATCTGATAGCATCTTGATAAAACAGTTTATTCTGATTTTGGAGTATACAATTCTGAACACAGAAATCACTTTCGCCCAGTGTGTTGCTATCTATATAGATATTGTTCAGTTCCTTTTATAGGAACACCATCTACCACTCCCACCATAGGTGGAAATATGTGCCTTTATGTTGCTGTTTTTGCAGCTCCAGCACTTTGGGAAGAGATTGGGAGTTTATGTGATAAGATCACTGGTGGTGTAATGACACCTCAAAATTATTTTAAGAAAGGATTCTTCCACCCTTGCTGAAATTGTTTTCACAGGCAGCTTGCTCCATATTCTTTCATAGTGCAAGACAAACTGGGGGAAAAGATTAATTTCCATATATATATATATATATATATATATATATATATATATAATAAATATATATAAATTTATTATATATATAATAAATTTATAAGTATAATAAATGTATATAATATATAAATATAATAAATTTATAGATAAATTTATAATATATATAATATATAATATATATAAATTTATATATATATAAATATATATATATAAATGTATATATTTGATGACTTATTGTTGAAATGCCTCCAGTGAAATACATCAGAACTTGGAATTCTTAGGAATCATTCAGCTTCAAGTGAGAATAGCATAAAACACCCATGGACAACATCCTGATACTTACAAACAAAAACAACACGTTACTACCTTCCTATGCATTTGATTGATTGATTGATTGATTGATTGATTGATTGTGGCTGCAACAACCTAATTTTGTGTGTGTGTGAATTTAATTTTAAATTCTCTTCCATGGTATTTTCTTCTTTGTTTCGTTAGTTCCTATATGTTATGGAATCATACGTTTTTGATTAAAGAAATAAAAATAAGTATTTAGATTTTGGGGTTGGCTTTCTATGTAAAATCATTCCCTCTGATTAAAAGCTTGACCTGTCAATCACAGCAGAGCTCCCTCTCCTTGTCTCCACATCTCTCTGGTGTTTGCTCTCCCTTCTCCCATCATCTGGTATGCTAAAGGTAATTTTGCTTTCAACAGGCACCTGTCTACAGCAGTTTCTTTAAATGCTTGGCTTGCCGTGGCACAGTGGGGTCCACCGTGGCACAGTGTGCGAACTTGTACAGATGCCATATCCCCTTTTATAAGCCAAAGGGGTATCATGCTTTGCCTCATGACTCAGGACCTGTCTAAACCTTAAGCACTCCCCTTGTATTTCTAGGTTTCTAAGGTGCCTTTATTTAAAAAAAGAAAACTACTTGCTTTATAACAGGTGCATTCCCAACGGAGGCACCACAGCTGCCAGGAAAATGCCCTCCTCCACCAGAAGAAGACGGGAGAGCTTGGGTTCCTTTTCGGGCTCATTGCTATAAATTCTACCCTGCTTGGGAAGCTTGGTGGCAAGCGGCCTTCAGATGTTCTTATTTTGGTGAGTGTCATTTTGAAAAATGAATTGTTTTACAAATGAAAATGGTAGAAAGAAAAATGGTACAGCCCATGGCATGCAGGAAATTCTTTCTTTCTGGCACAATCCAATAATAAAAAGTTTTATTATCAAAATAATACTGAGAATAATGTGTTACAGACCTGGTATCAGGGATCAGCACCAACAACCATTCGCTGATGGCCTGAGTTCCCTGAACACCAGCCAGTCTTCCTCTCCTTGCCCAATCCCAAAGCATTGTTGGTGCAGCCAAAAACCCCTGTTGCCGTGGTTCACCTTTTGATTCCTCCATAATGCCTCTGGGCCCAGATAGAATGTTCCTTCCCTGGGGCCACAGAAGCCCCATGGGAGAATTTAAATAGTGCTTTCCTGATACACTGACTTTTTGCCACTGGTGGCACACAATGAAGGAAAGATGGGCCAGGGGCAAAAGAAAAGCAGAGGAGAGCTCAAGCAAGCAGACTTGGCCCTACCTGGGAAGGAGTCTTCATCATCTGTGCCTTCACTGCCCTGGACAGGGTCTTTGCCACTTCACCATGCCTGCCAGGGGACATCACTGTTGCCAAGAACAGACCGGCAAGAGCTGCAGAGGGTCCTGTCAAACCTGGCATTGTTCTGCCAGTGTGGCACCATTCAATTCTTGTTCTCATATGCTGGACAGGTCTTACCTGTCCTTCAGCATAAGTTCCCAGGTCAGGTTACAACAATACAAAGTTAAAACCAGCCCTGAGATTTGTGGGATGTAAAACACATACCTGTCAAGTACAACATTCCTAGAGTGGGCATACAAGGGGACAAACTTCCTCTGCATGTGACTAGAGGTGGGCGTTGCCTTACCTGCCCATGTAACAAAAAGGGCAAGGCAGGGAGCACACTTCCTCTTTGGCTTTTCTCTCTCTGACTCCATTCATCAAAGAAGCAACATCTCTTCAGCTAGAGATGCCCTGTTGGCTTTCAGCCAAAAAGGGACAAAGGAACTCTCTCCCTATGGGATAGATTCCATGTGTACATATTTTGTAACCTAAGTCTGCCTTCAGGCATCCAATTGTGAACTGAATGATACTGTAAGTAAACTTCTTTTTACTGACTTTAAATAAGATTGTCATGTCTATTCTTTTCAAGAGGGACAAAAGGAGATTACCAGGAATCTATATTAATAAGCTTAAACAAGCTTGCAACAAAGCTAACTGCTGTGTGTTTAAAAAGGGGAATGCACTCTGCTAAGTAAAGGGACTTACTAACGCAAGTTATATGAAGAATATTATTTAACAGTATATCCTCTCCTGCCTCCCTGAACGTTCCCACACATCAGGTGTGAAAAGGCAGGGGAAAGAGAGGCATCATCATATGGCAGAAGTGATAAAATGAAGGTGCAAGAGGACATATCTCTGTGGAAAGAGAATTCCACAACTTAGGGCCATAGGCCTGTTCTCTGTTGGGCTGCCATTCCTTGCACTTCCAAGGTCAGTGGAATTAGCAAGACGGCAATTTGAGAGTATTTATACTGAAGAGATCAGTTTCCGATACTTGAGGCCTGCACTATTTAGGGTTTTTAACACAAATGGGATCACCTTGAAATGCGTCTAGAAATGAAAGGGCTACCTATACAGGTGTTTTAAATTAGGCTGTGTCAGTTCTAAATGGAACCTCAGCCAATCATCTGCCAGTTCCATTCATCCATCCATCTCCACCTGTTCATATTGCTGAATATACTACTATTTCTGCTGCTGCTGCAATATTTCTCTGAAGAAAACTTGTATCCTGTTTCAAACTGATTGACCAAATCGCAATAAATTCTATTTGATAGAATTTGATAGAATGGGTTAATCCGACTTCCTCCTACTCAGTAAACATGACATCAAAGTCACACAGGCACCCCATTAATATAAATACTTTGAAAGGGTATCATCTTTCTCTTCCAGAGAACTGAGGTGATTTTTCCCCCTTTTATGTGTAATTAGAAATACAGAGTGAAAAACGTTTTCAGTACTGGAGCTCAGGATTTTTGTGAACCATCTGATTTGTAAAAATGACATTTCTATTGAATGTTTGATTAAGTGATTTTCTTTAACTGTTAATTATTATTTTCTACAAGTGGGTAGGTTACAATGATCCCTCTCCAATAGAAATTATGCAATAGAATAGCAGTCACAAGCGTTTGAAAGAAAGATATACCGTATTTTTCGCTCTATAAGATTCACCAGACCACAAGACACACCTAGTTTTTGAAGGAGGAAAACAAGAAAAAAAATATTCTGAATCTCAGAAGCCAGAACAGCAAGAGGGATCGCTGCGCAGTGAAAGCAGCAATCCCTTTTGCTGTTCTGGCTTCTGGGATAGCTGCGCAGCCTGCATTCACTCTATAAGACGCACACACATTTCCCTTTACTTTTTAGGAGGGAAAAAGTGAGTCTTATAGAGCAAAAAATACGGTATATATTTTCTCTAAATATTCAGAACTTCATATTGCTGCCAGTGCTGGATAGTGATTCATTGGTCTTATCTTGTTAGGCAGTCTTTTTCAAGGAGAAGATAACTTTTTAATGAGTTTACTTTATTCCTGTGGTATATTTCCTAGGTGGCACCTTGGCTTCAATAGAAGATTTAGCTGAACAGGATTTTTTGTTGGAGTACACTCAGCAATTCAGCAAGGAAAAATTTTGGATTGGATTGTTCAAAAATATAGATGGTAATTGTTTAACACTCAATATTTATATACATAATAAATGTATTATCTGTATTTATGCAAAAGTGTCCTCAAATATGACACACATTTCCTTTGGAGGGGGGAGTTTGGACGTAAAAGAGCTCAGCAGCAAAAGCCATCGGTTGTAAGCGAATGATGCTTACATATTCTTGGCAAGCATTCAGGAAAAAGGAAAAAGCTCACCCATTATCTGAGAATTCATCAACTAGATGGTAAACAGTAGTATAGGAAACATCTATGCCATGGGTCAGCAAACTAAGGCCCAGGGGCCGGGGCTAGCCCAATTGCCTTCTGGATCCGGCCCACAGACGGTCCGGGAATTGCCGCGTGAATCGGCATGGGGATTCTGATTGTTCGGGCTGCCCCATTCCCCACCCCCCTCACACATACCGTGGCGGCGTCTCCTCCCTCCCTCCTCCTGGCTTCTCCCTGCCCTGCCTAGAGGAGGAAGGGGGCTGGGCTGAGCCAGCTGAGCACCATTTTAAGCAGCCCCTCTCTGGAGCCAGCTCTTTCATGCCGCTCATCACCCCACCACCACCAGCAGCAGCAGCCCCTGCCGCTCGCAAGGCACAGGGAAGCAACCACTGGGGCTCATCCGTTGCTGTGAAGAAGGGAGGGGGTTGGTTTTTTTCAAAACATAGTCCGACCCCCCACAAGGTCTGAGGGACAGTGGACCGGCGCCTTGCGGAAAAAGTTTGCTGACCCCTGACTATGCTTTCAAATAATCAAGCCCTGCCCCTAACCACATCTCCTTCAACTTGACTTATGCCATTACTTGAAGTTCCATCCCAGATGTCCCACTAGGCATATTGGGAAAATAAAATTTATAATTACTACATATTTTGGGAAGTGGCTTGTCCTTTTGTCCTCCGTAGGTTCAGGCATCTCTCAAGATATCATTGCCAAACTTGGCATGAGGATTCCTGAAGTTCGGGGTGACAGTTTTCATTGATGTTGGAATGCCAGACACTATTTTGAATCAAAATGGTGGTCCGAAATGTCACTATCTCCATGGGGCTAAAAAGCACTCGCCAAGCATCACCCTCTGGGAGTGGCCATCCAAGTAGAACCAGTACCACCTCAACACAGTGCCATCCACCCCTAATTTGTACAGCCACTCCAGAAAGATAGAATGGCCATGATATCGAAAGCTGCTGAGAGGCCAAGGAGAATTAACAAGGGCGTGTTTCCCCCCCCCCTCTCTCTTGACAAAAGTCATCATACAGGGAGACCAAAGCAGTTTCTGTGCCAAAACCAGACCTAAACCCCGATTGAAATGGATTTGAGCCTAAAAATCATAGCTCCCTTTTTCATCCCCATTTCACATTGGTTCAGCAGTTGAGAACAAAGGACTATGTGGTGTTAAAATGAAGGATGCTACTCAATTAACATATGCAAACTTCCTGTAACCCCATCCCAGTCTCATGACTGCATGTGATAAACTGTAAAGAATTAGATCGCCACACCGTTGCAGTGGAAATTTACAGCTAACCTCCATCTCAAGCCCTATGGAAAAACACTGGCATTCCCTACCCTGCTGTCTTCGATACTCACATTTTTTCCAACTTTTTAATGTAACATGAAATAACTGGGAGGAGGAAATGTGATGTAGCACCTCTTTTCCCTACCCACCTCCTGACCATAAAGGTTTTCAAAAACCAGCAGCTCAATGAAAGGGAAGCGCTGCCGTGGCCGCATTTGAGCAGCTAAACCCCGCCCCCAAGCCTCCACCTGATTGGTTGGCTCCCTGGGGGCGCGGCGCGGCAGCCGGGACAACTGGGCAGGGGCCGTAACGTCCCCTGCCAACACGGGAAACAGCTCCCCCTCACAACTCCTCCTCTCTGTAAGGAGGAGAGGCTTTTCAAAAACCCTAATTTAACATTAGCCCAATCCCCAAATTTATCCAGGCCGTGAAATCATCCAGGTCAGGTGGGAACGTTGGATCACTGTCTGTGTGTACATTTGCACTGCCCTAATAACAAAACAAATTGCCCTGTCTATTTAAAAACCATGATTTATAGGTTTCTTTGAATTGCTTGGCAGCACTGGTCATGCCCTACTAGTAAGCAATAATTCAAAAAATGGCTTTGATCTGGAGTACTGTCAATGTTCCCACTTACCATGGCACCTCTATGTTGTCTGCACATGTGAGCCAGACAACCAGTACTTTCTTGTGATGATCCTGACGGTATGGAGTGCTGTCACTTATTTCATTTTTTTGCTATCATTGGCAGACATTTTCTGCTGGCACCTATGGCACCAGACCCTCCTTTTTTTTAAACCGAAAAGAACACTGCAGAGAACCATCCAAAATAGTACTAAATATGGGGGGGGGGAGTGTTGTCAGAAATCAGAGGCACTCTCCCCTTATTGTTAGTGTGTTCAGTGTTCTGATACGATAATGGCAGTAGCTTGCATATTCTCCAAACTGAAAAAGGTGAAGAGGAAAAAGGATCGCTGTAATTTTAAAACACGTTTCCATATAGTATGTTTTACAGTCATGGTGCTACTCTTCTCCTTTCCGTCATAATGCTATTTATATATTTTTATAATTAGGAGAATGGATGTGGAAGGATAAAACTCAAGTGGGTTTTGTCAATTGGAGAGGTGAAGAGCCTGCATTCAATCCTCAAGCTTTTCGGGATCAGAAATGCATTGCCATGAACAGCAATGATGGGAAATGGTTGGGTACGGACTGCCGCAATCATATGTCATTTATATGTAAAACGCCCAAAAGTAAGTCATAAATTATTATTAAACTAAATTTTAGCCATAATTCTGATATAATACAATAGGGGAATATTGAGTTATATAGAACTGCAGTTAGTGTCTTATGGCGATCTTGTCCAACTGCTCTCTTGCTTGATTCATTGTACAGTACTAGAAGTTTATCCTTATCTCTTTATCTGCTTCCTTCTTCACAAAGTTCTCAAAGGAAGGTGTTTCTGTGATTCTACAAAACAGAATTTTCCCTACCTCAGCAGTTTGACAACCTTCCACCCCCTGCTATGCTTACTAGCAAGTTCTTAGCATTCTTTCCAAACTGTCAGTCATTCCTTTTCTAGCACAAACTGTTGGTATTTTGTATTTTGGTTAAAGGATAAAACACTAGGTATAAGAGAAAGAGAGTTTCCTGGATGCTTAAGATCCAGGTTTAAGGTAAGTGGGCTTTGGTGTCTCTCACCAAAGCAGAGATTTAAAATCACAAAATATGCAGTGAAGTAAAGCATTGAAATTTAGGTTGTTAGACCTTTAAAATATCCTCTTTTAGGTTGTCTCCAAAGTTCCCCACTTCCCTTAGCATAGAAAGAAACCACACATTTGGCTGGTTAAAAATGGTTTACTAACAAACACTTCAAAGGCCAGATTCATGTGCTTTTCCATGCAGCAGTAAGAAAAGACAGGCAGTAAGACTTAGGTTCCAAAGTGATGAGAGTTTCTAAATCATTTGTAGAGAAACACAAAGATGGCTTGTTTAAGCCATGAATGCAATAAACATGTCAAATGGTTCTCATTTTTAAATAGTAATATGTGGGATTGAAACTTCAAAGTTAGGAAGAGCCCTGTCTAGCATACATTGCTAAGTTATTTTCATGTTGCGATATGTCAAGGCCCAAAGCCTGAAAAATATAAAGTTTTCCCTACAATTTTGATAGACCTTGCCTAATATCCAAGTGGATATTGCAATCAAATATTTGAAAATCAGCTTTTTTGCTGTTGTCCAAATAAAGTTGCACTAATATGGCCAGTAAAGCGAGATGAGCGCCACAACCCCAGAGTCGTTTGCGACTGGACTTAACTGTCAGGGATCCATTACCTTTTTTAATACGGTATACTTTACCATTAAGTGTTTGACAACATTTGAAGGACCAATGGGCCAAATCATCTTTTGGTGAATCAAATGCCCAAACCTGGATTCTTGTGCTGGGGAGTGGGGGCCAGATCTGCTGGCAGAGAGGCTGCTTAGGTTTCCTTCCACTCAAAACTCCCAACTGGTTCACTTTCCTGCTGATCAGAACTCTTGAGCTAAACAGCAGCAACATTCCCTTGCATAACTATCTTCCTACTGGGCTGAGTAGGAAGTTCTGTGGTTTGCACAATGTATATGATTACACCTTAAGCATGTCTTTTATTTTGCAGTTAATGACGAAACAACTAAAGCACCTACAAACAGTACAGGTAAGACTATTAATGACACATGGTCATTCTGCTTGGATAGCTGGCACTACACCCTCACTGGTATTACTAATGTCAGTATTTTTTAAAAAATATATAAATTTCATACATTTATATGCCGCTTAGAAATTCTGTATATTAAGTGGTGTACATAAAATTTCTATTCTAAACAAAACATACCAGGGGTGGGGGGAGAGACAGTTAAATTCCATTATTATTAACAACAGCACCCTACCTTGAAATGCCAGCTGAAATAAAAAAACCTTTGTCATGCACCTGAATTTCAGCAAGTAACATGGCAGGAAGAAATCGCTTTAGAACAGAAAGCAATGACTAGAAAGTCCAAGCCCATAGAACAAAAACAGCACTGAAAGTGCTCATCAAATATCGAATTCCACAATGAATGAACTACTGCTCTACACTAGAAGGGTTGGTGCAGCATGGATGACCCCATCCATAGGCTAATCCAGCCCACAACAAATTCTCTAATCAAGGCATCGCTCTGCATGGTGAACAACTCCTCCCTCCTGAGCACAACAAGACTGTGTTGTCCAATACCATCAAACAACTGGTGGCCATTTGGCTTGGTGGGCTTGCCTCCCCCAGTTGTATTCATGTCTTTGGTAGCAAAATGACAGGCTGTAATCAGCAACTGAACCTCCTCTCAGGAGGTTTGTGCAGGCTACTGGGGGTGGGGAGGAATAATGACAGCTCTGCTTTCTGGTAAAGAACTTTTCCTTTGAAGTGAAAGAGTTGGAGAGTGGGAGAGAGAGATTTTGATTTATTGGAAAATTCCATAGTATTGCGTGTGAAAAGTGGGGAGGCGGAACACCTGAGGTTAGGTTCCCCTTTCACGGGCACATGCACAGAATAATGCTGTCATTTTTAGCCACTGTGCTGAAACTACTGGGGGAAGATACACTATTGCTTGGACACATGGAAATTGTTCAGCAGTGTCCCACAGCTTTGGGGTTACATTCCTTCATAGCCCTTTCTTTTAAGAGGGTCAATCTTCTTCTACTTTGAGTAGAATAAAAGCTGCTTCTATACATGCTCAGGTTGTGACTCCACATATCTTCTGCATCCCATTTCCTTCCTACAAATAAGGGGCAATGTTCATGGTTTGCAAGTTCACAACACGCTGTGCTTAGGTGCAGTAAACACCACCCAGACATCCTTCTTATGATAGTGTAAGGTATTTAATGTCTTGGTTTCGTATGTATATATCTACACCTTTTCTCTCATTGGCAGTGCAAGAAGAAGATGTCTCTGCATTTGCACACGGCAAATATTTGAAAGTCGTTCTCCCAGTCATCTTCATCCTCATCGGTGCAGGTATCACAGCCTGTATTTTCTACAGAAGAAGAAGAAGAAGCAGGCAACTATAAACCACAGCAGGCTTTGACAATCCTTTCCTTTGTGACCGTGTGATAATTCTTCAGAAAAAAAATGGCTCAGAATCACATGTGGTGGATGAAGAGGGAAATTAACAAATGTAGGCACTAATGCTATCTGTATACATTTACCTGGAAGTAAGCCCATTGAACCCCCATTCAGACTTACTTCTGAATTGACAGGTGTAGGATTGCACCATTCATTTATTCATTTCCAAGAAGTAACCATGGCTGGAAGTTACTCGTCTTAAGCAGCAGTATACAGAGGTACTTTCTACAATGAGACTCATGATGTAGAATGCTCTGAATACATATTATCTAGTATGAGTAAAATCATAAATTGTACTGATTATATTCTGATTAAAGATTATGCAATTCAAAAAAAACCTAAGGGTCATGTCAATGTTATCCTCTGGCAACCAAGGTGCTGCAATATATTCTTGCCCCAATTCAGTGGGCCATTTATGCACAAAGGCTTTTTCAGGAAAGCTAAAATCCCACTTGTTGTGAGGAGGAGGAGGAAGAGCAGAAGGGTGAATCTCCTCCAGAAGAGACAGTTTTCAAGATTAAAAAAAGGAGCCTAGGTGTTGTTGCAGAGAGTGTGACTGCATGCACAGCACCTAACTGTGTGCCTGTAGTTCCCTATAAAGCTAGGTCTGTTTGTACCTCTGTGTGCAGTGGTGTAGGAAGGGGGTGGGTGGTGGGTGCGGACCACCCCGGGTTTCATCTCTGAGGGGGGTGTTCAGCCAACAAATGAAACACGGCTGAACTCGCTGTGTAGGGGAGAGCGTATGGATAAGGAGTCAGCATAGCTATGTTCTGCCCCTAAGGTCAGAGGAAGCATGCCAGAATTGCACTGGCAGTGCCACAGGGCTTTCCCCCCTCCCTCTCCACCAGTGGGGGATCGTGTGCCTGTGCCGCTGCCCCCTGAACCCACTCAGGCCTAGCCATTGCCCTTAAAGCCACCGCCGGGAGGCAGAGGCAGGTGAGAGGGGAAAGTGAGCCATCCCACCAGCACTTGGGAGCTGCGCAAAGCCACTTCTCCCTTCACTGCCACGCACTCTGTGTCTTTTAAGCACCTACACTCAGGTATTCATGGGTTTCTTTCCCTGAGTAATGGCCTGTGTTTTTGAAGTTGCAAACAAATTAACAGGGCGACTCTTTCCTCCTTCTCTCTCCCCCCCTCTCTCTGTGCCCCCTCCCACCTTTCCACATATCCCCACTTAACTGTTTCCTGCCTCACTTTAAATCCTTTCTCACCTGAAAAAACACCTTTGGGAAGCGATTTTGCCCTTTTGGCTCCTTTCCCCTAGAATTATAGTATTGTAGAGTTGGAAGGGACCCTGTTGAGTATCATCTAGTCCAACCCTCTGCAATGCAGGAATTTGCCGCTGTCCCATTCTTTTTTACATTTGCTCTCATCCCTCGTTTGCCCTCCTGTGTAAATTTACATATCACTCTCCTTCTCTCCCTCTTTATTTATCTCTCTCACACACGGTTACCTCAGAGTAGACTCACTGAAATGAATTAAAAATCCAAACATTAATTTCAAAGTGTCTTCCCTAAGTAGAATTTAGTTGGATGTAGACCGTTGTTACCAAAAAGATCTGCACAAACCAGTTTATCTGAGTGTATTATTTTCAGGGGGGGGGAGACTCATTTATTTATAATTGCTTAATCATATGGGACTAAATTGCATTATGTTGTAAGGACCTTTCATAAAATCTTAGAATTGTAAATTTGGAAGGGACCCCAAGGATCATCTAGTCCAACCGACTGCAAGGCAGGAATCTAAACTAAAGCATCCATGACAGATGGCCATCCAACCTCCAGTTACAAACTTCCAAGGAAGGAGAGTGCAAAACCTCCCAAGGGAGTCTGTTGCACTGTTGAAGGTGTCTTGCTGTCAGAAAAGTTCTTCCTGATGTTTCGTCAGAACCTCCTCTCATGTAACTTGGAGCCATTGTTTTGTGTCCTGCCCTCCAGAGCGGGAGAAAACAAGCTTGTTCCATCTTCCATGTGACAGCCCTTCAAAGATGGCTGTCATATCTCCTCTTAGTCTCCTCATTTCCAGGCTAAACATACCCAGCTCATTCAAGCACTCCTCATAAGGCTTGCTTTCCAGACCCTTGATCATCTTGGTTGCCCTCGTCTGCACACGTTCCAGCTTGTCAATGTCCTCCTTAAATTGTGGCACCCAGAACTGGACACAGTATTCCAGGTGTGGTCTGACCAAGGCAGAGTAGAGTGGTACTTGATCTAGAGAGTAGACTTCTGTTGATGCAGCCTAGAATAGCATTAGCTTCTTTTGCTGCAGCATCACATTGTTGACTCATATTGTGGTCTACTAAGACTCCTAGATCCTGTTAACATATATTGCTGGTAAACCAAGTGTCTTATATTGGTGCAGCTGGTTATTCCTGCCTAAGCAAAGAACCTTCAGGCTGAAAGGGACTAGTGGGACTTAGAAAATCAGAAAGGAAAATCTCTTCTGGTGAGCTCCAGCGTCACTTCCTGCAATTTGGGGATTTTTTTAAAACATGCAATTTTGTAAAGCACTTACCTAGATTAGGGAAGGTTTAAGAAGGCAGTCCTCATCTGACCACAACAGGGGATCTCAGACCACCCCACCCCCTGCAAAATTGGGATGGGGGCTATGCCCACCCACCCTGAGGGGCCTGACCTCACTGTGGCGGGCCTCACCGGGCGTTCCCACGCCTTCGATCAGCCCCATTAGGCTTTCCCACCCCTGTAGCCTAAGATATCTCAAAATGTTGTTATGATGATAAATGGAAAAGAAAAGAACCAAGTATGTCTCCTCGAGGTCCATGGAGAAAAGGTGGGATATAAACATAAAGATAAATAAAATAAATACGTAGCGAGTGATTTTCAGAATCTATGAATGCGGCCCAGCTTTCACACACAGCTGGCAGATAATCTGAACACCTGCTGACTGAAACTCTTGAATTTTTACATTGTTCATTTGCCATTTAACTTATAAGGGGGAAACTATATATATTTGGTTCTAATAGACCAATATTCATTTAGAAGAAAATCCCATTGAATTAAAAGGGATTTATCCAGTGCTGCTGCTGCTTTTTCAGCCGGAACTTTCTGGAACTCAGTTCTGGCACCTCTCAGGTGGGCACCATTGCCATTCTAAGAGAACAAGGGAGGCGCTCGTGGTGAGTTCTGGCACCTCTTTTTCTAGAAAAATAGCACTGGATTTATATTCATGGAAGAAGTCTTAAGCTTGCAGCCTGACATAAATTTCCAGCTCTTCATTCTCTTTGCTCACGCACCTGTAACAAATCTGGCATTTTAAGGGAAGTGATTTATAGACAAATACTTCCACTTTGGGACTCGCTGAAGTTTGGCCTCAGCTGCACAGGGTATATAGTTTTGTTTTTCAGTTACAACTTACTTGGAAAAGGATTTCCTAACAGCCTGTTGTGAAATATAATTCTTGAAAACAATGACATATATTTCTTGAAATATATGTCCTACGCATGCCTACTAGCAAATAAGGGGCTAACTACCGCTCACATACAAGTTCCATGCCCTCCAACATCCCCCAGATAAAAATAAGGACATTTATCTCCACAACCTCCCCTTTTTTTGCCCCCTGCTGAGCATTTCCGATCAGAAGAAGGGTGAGTTCCACCACCATTACACCAACAGGACACTGCACACACACCCTCCACCCTCCTGAGAAAACTCCTTAGTCCTGATTTTATTTTATTTTATTCTTTGGTAGATTTACCAAAAGAAAACCACATACCAAAAATAAAAATAAAAAATAAAAAATAAAAAAATTAAAAGGGGCAAGATTACATGCAGATGCATAAAGCATTTTTAATTTTAATTTTTTTTTAAATGAAGACCCCTTGCACCCAACTCCATTCACCCTTTCTTCCTGCCCAGGGCACAGTGGTGGAGGAAGCCTCTCTGGCGCCCGGGGTGGGGACTGCGCATGTGCGGCAGCCCTTATGGACGCCGCAAGTGCCCTTGGTCGCTTTACAGCTGGGGGGAGGCAGTGGGCCATCTTGTCCCCCCTCCACAGGGTGGCACCTGGGGTGAGCCGCCCCCCACCCCATCATATGCCCCTGGCAGGGCAGCCCTGCGCTTCTCCCACAGTTTAAAAAGCCATAAATTGCTTAATTAGCCAAGGGCTGCCTCTCCTTCCACAGTATTTCACCAGAAGAGGAAGTGAACATTGGAACAAATATATTGTCAGCATATCAGCAAACATGAAACCAAATGTCGAAAGAAGGTAGTATGTGACGAAGCACTCAGTGCATCTTTCACAATGAAAGTGTAATGAGTTTAGTATCAATTCTTGGTGTTCTTTTGCATGGCAAAGGTATGTATTAACAGTTTCTGAAGGAACTCCCTGCAACGGCAGTGATGGAGCCAAATAACTGACGATTCTTTAACATGAACCAGTATCACTGCCACAAAGTTTTAAGAAGACCAGGAAACCCATGAGCACAGTCACGTGCACGCAAATACCATTCTCTCTCTTAAGCTGGGTTTTGCTGCCTCAGTCTGTGTCTGTCCTTCCACCTCAGCTTTCACTGTGATCTTCAAATAGGTACCAGAAAAATAATTGCTTAAAAAAGAACACCATAATTAGACAAAAATAAATAAATCTGAGCAACATTAAACTTGACCTGTTTCCAAGGACACAAGGCCTACAGAAAGGACACAACAGACATCATTCCTAACTTTTCTAAGGTAATATAACCTAGTTGCCAGTAATGGTGCCCACTCCCTGCTTCAGCTCTCCCACGGAGCATGTGTAACCTATTGGTATTTGGTTATTATAAAATAATAATTTCCTGGATGCCTAGATCCAGACGCTGGGCAAGCCCTCTCCAGTCAGTAAGCCCAGCAGAGATTTAAAATAATGAAACATGCAGCAAAGTAAAGCATGGGAATGTAGACTGTTAGACCTTTAAAATATCCCACTTTAACTCACTTACAAAGCTTCCCTTTGTTTCCTGTTAGCATAGAAAAAGCCACACAGTTTGGTAAGTTAAAAAAGATTTTTTTACTTACAAAGTTTCCAAAGATCAGATTCATGTAGTTTTCCATAGAAAACTAGAAAGAAAAACACAGGCAGAAAAACTTAGTTGCAAAATTTGATAACATGGTTTCTAAACACATGGTGTGGGCTCGGAGTGACAAGCCCAGGTGTCCTCCCTGGCCAGATTCACATAATGGAAGAGGGGCAAACAAAGAAACTTCACCTCCTTCATCCCAAGGTGAGGGGGTATGACCCAGTCAAGTCTAGCAAAAATAGCTTTCTCTATGGTTTTAACTCCCTCATGCTACGCATGCTGTTTATATGAGGCTGAATTTCCCACATATCCTTGTTTAAGTGATACGCAGCAGCAGGTTACATACCAATTATTCTTTTCCTTTGCCTGGTAAGTCGTGTGGGTGGGTTGTATATACTTTTGCTTTCATGCTCCCCAGAACCTGCAGTGATTATTGCTGGGACTGACTTCATCCACTAAATTCACCCTTCTGAAAATCAGCTCTGAAACTTTCAAGATTTCAGAAAAGACTAAAGCCTGCAGAGACTATAAATGGTGTGTGTGTGTGTGTGTGTGTGTGTGTGTGTGTGTGTGTTCCAGCTCTCTTAAGGGTTGGGGGCTTCGAATATCATCCAGTGCATTCTTAAAGAACTAGACAGTGGTAGAGCATATGGTACTGTTGCCTGGGGCAAGTGCATTGCTTCAAGGGCGCACACATGCTGCCCTGGTAGCCCTGTACAGCTGGGCTCTGACTGTCCTATCCCAGCCTCGGAAAGTGGTGCATGGGGTGCACTCTTGCATTGGAGCCTGGGAGTGGAGCTGTGGCCAGCTGCCGCAGTTGGGCTATCATGCAAGGAAGCTGCCTCTGCAGTTCCTTCACTTGTTGGAGCCAGGCGCCAAAGGCCCAACCCGGGCACAGCAACTCTGGCCTCAATGAGGGAGCCAATCCTGGGTGTGCCTGGTTGTGCCCCTAAAAAAACCACACACACACAACGCCTCTCTGCCCTCCCCACACTACACCACTGGACCTAGGTTATTACAAGAAGGAGCTACAGTGGTACCTCAGGTTACATACGCTTCAGGTTACAGACTCCGCTAATCCAGAAATAGTGTTTCAGGTTAAGAACTTTGCTTCAGGATAAGAACAGAAATCGGGCTCTGGCGGTGCGGCAGCAGCAGGAGGCCCCATTAGCTAAAGTAGTGCTTCAGGTTAAGAACAGTTTCAGGTTAAGAATGGACCTCCAGAACGAATTAAGTACTTAACCTGAGGTACCACTGTACATAGATGGCTCTTAGTCACAGACTGTATCTGCACACTCTTCAAGTATCTATAGGGTGCCAAGAAAAGGGCAGGAGTTTCAAACAAGAGTTTTCACTCTCCTGAAATCCCTCAGCAAACCTTGCAGAGTAAACTTTGTGGGCCAAGGATGCAGTTTGAGTCTTAACACACTCAGCCTCCATGCTGTCTGTGGTCCCACTATTAGGACACAGTTCCAGTCAGCTCTTTGTTCTGAGCAGCTCATCTCACTGACTTTAGCCACATAGATTCCTTATCGGTTTGATCTGGGACTTAATCTTCAAGTCATGGCTTAGCAGTAGCTTAGTTGTCAATGAGAATCTTTTAGTTACTTCCTTCCGTAGCACTGTGTACTGTTTGTTGGTTTGGTGAGTTGAACCAGCCTGTGTGATGGGAAATAAATCTAAATAACCCAAAGATTTTCAGCAGAAATAGTTTTCTTTCTCTGAAGGAAGCTGATTAAAAGTTTAGCAAAAAATCTGTGAGTGTGCTACAAGTGTTTCATAATGCCAAAGACAGAAGTGAAAATATCATTCTGCCTGACTCATTTATGAAGGAGTTCTTAAAAAGCAGCAAACTCTGATTTCTTTTATTTCCACGGGAGCGGTGTGGCAAGTTTGGTTGTGGCCAATGTCTTTCCTTTTGTTCCTAAATCTCTTGATCCTCATTCAACCAGCTTTTCAGGTATCAGGTAAGCTCTTCTTCACTTCCATCACCGTTGTTACCTCAGCAATAAGTTGAGGTGCATATTTCAGGTACTTTTATTTGGTTAAATTTAAATAATCTTCTGGAAGTTAAAGTTGTACAGCTTGGAAGTTAAATCCATGACATGTTAGATTGAATGATAACTAATTTAACATTTAAGTTGCTCACAACAAAGAAAACAGGTGTGGGTTACAATAAATTAACTGCTAACACAATTTTGAAAACATGTTTTTAAATTGTGTTCTATTGCTTCAAGAAATCCTTTGCTTTTTTCCTATACAGAAGTCAGTCATATCCCTGTTGCTTATTTTTGCACAATACAGAAAAAAATGCTAAATCTAAGAAATTTTTAAACAATAACACGTTAACAATATTATTCATGAAAAATACTCAGCATCTTCATTAAATGACAGTGTTTGCTGATGATACATTGATAATGGCGCAAGATTCAATTGTTGTGCTTCAGTCTTTGAAAGAACACTTAGAAATCTTCCATCAAGATTTAATTGCAAATTAATCATGCAAAATAAAAAATACTACCAATTAATTTGATGGTGACACTTCAAAAGCGGCTGACAGAAATGTCAAAGATAAAGATAGCCCATGTGAGGTTTAAATACCTTGGGATAATCTTAACAGTTGATCTCAATTAAATCAAGGAAATTATGAAGCTTTGTTAAAAACAATAAACAAAGAACTATTAAAGTTGAAGCTCACAAGCCTTGGCTGGCTAGGTCATATCACGGCTATAAAAATGTCAAGACAGCTGGCCAGAGGTAGGTGGAACAGTATTTTGGGAGGGAGAATAAAAGGAACCATTTCTGAGGAAGTTTAAGAGAAAGCAAAAGGGAGAGTTGTTTCTGGTCTGTTTGTGTCCACTCTGAGGAAAGTATCTACAGCTAGAGAAAGGAGACTCTTAGCTTAGATTAAAAGACTGTATGCAGTGCCTAGGGAGAGTATTCAGCCAGGAGTTAAATGGGAGGCTGAGTTTGACCCAGGAGAAGTAGAAGTTGTGAGGTTACAGTTTACTTAGGTCTCATTCCAGTCAGGAGGGGAGAGCTCCTCTAGAAAGAGAAGACTCCCAAACCAGTTAAGAGGGGTGAGGTGGTCCCTTGGGTCTGTTACTTGGAATACCTCAGGAGTGTGATTGTAAAAAGGTAGGGTAACTGACAAAAAGTACCACCTTGGTTAGGAACCAAAGAATTAAGCTGTGGAGGAAGCTGTGTATGTAACACCAAAGTAATTAAGTTTCAGGAACTGAAGTAACATAACTGAACATAAGCAACTAAAGCTTAAAAGAAGCTGTGTGTTTACTACCTTGATTGGAGGCCTGTAATGGAATCTATTAGATTTAATGTAAATATTAAATAAGTTAACTGCTTCTTGAAAGTACATTATTTCCTGACACATCCTTTGTTTTATTAACTTTGTTCTATAAAATAAATCTTATCTGTTCAACTTCTGCCTGGGTCTCCAAGTATCAAAGTTTTCCCTCACACAAGAACCCAAAGTTAACCTGTTGTGATTATAGTGTGTGTCCATAGGTGGGAGCAGGGACACGGGTGGCGCTGTGGGTAAAAGCCTCAGCACCTAGGGCTTGCAGATCGAAAGGTCGGCGGTTCGAATCCCCGTGGCGGGGTGCGCTCCCGCTGCTCGGTCCCAGTGCCTGCCAACCTAGCAGTTCGAAAGCACCCCCGGGTGCAAGTAGATAAATAGGGACCGCTTACCAGCGGGAAGGTAAACGGCGTTTCCGTGTGCTGCGCTGGCTCGCCAGATGCAGCTTTGTCACGCTGGCCACGTGACCCGGAAGTGTCTCCGGACAGCGCTGGCCCCCGGCCTCTTGAGTGAGATGGGCGCACAACCCCAGAGTCTGTCAAGACTGGCCCGTACGGGCAGGGGTACCTTTACCTTTACCTTTATAGGTGGGAGCTACCACAATTGGTGTACAGCAGTAGGATCCACCACATAATTGGTGCTAGAAGTGGGATCCACTACAAGAGCTATGTGCAACTTTCTCACAAAGTTCCTTCCTATTATTTTTCCTCTCTTAATTTTACAGAGAGTGACAGCTTTCTGATATATAATGAAAACCTCAAGCTTTGCATACAGTCTTGGAACACTCGTTCCATCATCCTGGACTACTGTGATATGAGTAATAAACGGCAAAATTTTAGGTGGGTTTCCGATGGCCATATTTTGAACATGGCGACAAAGTTATGCCTGGCAGTGCCTTCCAAGTCAGACCAGGCCCGGGTCACACTCTCCTCCTGTAATGAGACCATTGAACTTCAGAAATGGGAATGCACAAATGATACAAAGTTCCTTGGACTTGAACACCAAGATTTGTTTGTAACTCCTGAGGGTGGTCGAAAAGATCGTGTTATGCTGTCTAATAAAGCCACCAGCGAGAATACCTGGAAGATCTATGGAACTGAAGACAAATTGTGTTCTAAACACTATGAAGGTAAAGTTCAGATAATATGTTCTCTTTTTTAAAATGACCAGCTTGTGTATTTGCTTCAAGCATGATGAATCCCCTGCATCAGGGAGTGAAATAGGCACGATGGTAATCATGTAACTTCAAAATATATCAGTAGAAAAACCAAACTTGGACCACAGTAAAGGGGCAGCAGAGGCTGTTTTAAACAGTCTGCTTCTACAGTGACAGACTTGGGTAATGTGGCACTTCGTGTGAGGTCAAAATTTGGCACCCCCACCCAGCCCTCGTTCTGCCTTCTCAAAGACAGGTAAGGAGGCTCTTGGCTTTGGGAAGGAGGCATGAGGGCTTGGGCAGGGGCCTGTAGGCCTCCTATCGCCTTCCCAAAGATGGGAAGTGCTAACTAGGATTTGGTAAGGAGACAGAAGGACTCTACGACCCTGTCAGGGCCTTGCGCCTCATTCCCAAAGCCCAGTATCTTGTTTCTGGGCTCTGAGACAGCACCCTCTCAGCTCAGCGCCCAGTGTTTGTGCCCTGCTCGCGCAGCCCTAAATCCACCTCTGGCTTCTGCCATGGTAAAGACAAATATGTCACCTGGCCTCTCCATCTCTCTGACTGTCTGTCCTCTATCTCCCTAACACACATCCACACACACACATTAGTCCCACGAAGGGACCCTTTTTGTAATGAGCACTCAGCACATTACTTCTTTTTTTTAACAAAGTAGTGATAATGTAATTCCAGCCAAATCCAAGTACTATGAAAACTCCCGTTACTTTCATGTCACAATAGAACTGGATGTTGTTGTTGTTGTTGTTGTTGGAGATTCCAACACTTGAAAGACAAAATGCTGCTACCAGTCCAAGTCTCAGCTGTAGACCTGGTAGTTCAAGGGTGGGGGTCGGGATTAAATTCTATTCAGCTTGCATTTAAAGCTGAATTTATCACATTTGCACTTTTGAAAACTTTAGGAGAACTAAAACAGAGTTTCCCTTCAAAATTCACAGTTGCCTGAATTTTGCAATGTAGTTCTGCAACCAAGCATTGCTTACAATAAGGTATCTATTAGGGGAAAGTGTGCACAAAAAATAAACATATTTGCAAAAAAATATTTTGGGGGAAGTTGCTTGCAGAAATATACACATTAGTCAAATCTACATATAAAATGTGCTCCATATGAGATATTCACACTAAAATGCTGAATAAATCATGAGGATTTTTTAAAGTACAAATTCCTGCAGAAATGTGGAGAACTGAATTTACATTTGAAAAAAAAAAGAAACTGAGAGAAACAAAACTGACAAATTCTTCCATCCCTAGTCAATGTGTAAAAGCTAACTAGGGAAAATATCAAGGGGAAATATCAGGAGTGACAATGATGGAGTCTGCTGTCAGAAGCCAGCAGTAAAGGGGCAGAGAACATACTCCAGGGTTCAGTCTTATTAGCAAGGGGTGGAGTCCAGTAGTAAATGAGCAGGACATAAACAATTACATTGTTCAATTCAAGTGTGGATGTGTTCCTCGTATATACCCCCTGGTACAAATCAGTCCAAACTCCAGCTATATCACAAGAACAGGGCAAAAGCTAAAAATGTTGAACTCTAGCAGCTGAGAGAAACTGCAGAGCAAACATTAAGGCTTATGTGCAAACCATATATTCAAAGCACATCTCCGCAAGGAATCCTGCAAACTGTGGTTTGTTAAGGGTGCTGGGAACGTGTGATTTCCCTTTCTCTCACTGAAGATGCTGCACTGAAACATTCGCCACTTCCAGGTGCTGCTTCACTCCTGTCACAAAACACACATGTGCCTTCTTCCATAGCAAAATGTTCAAGTGAAGTTTTTCAGTTGCAAATGAAACTGAAAATCCATTCCAGGATAGATAGAACTATCACTGAACAGTATGTGTTCCATTTCCCTTTAGCTCTGTTTGCCTTAGAAGGCAATGCTTTCACCGCCTTTGTGTTGTAACAAGGGCTCAGGTCAACCCAAACTGGATGGGCTGTTTATTTGGCCACCCGACTCTGGAATAGGCATTCCATTATGGGCACTAGTGTTTGAGTGTGTATACCATGCAGCCTACTTCAGAAGGACTTGGAAAGATAGCAAGATGCCTTGTCAGAAGACAGAATGTTGGTTCGTCTACCTCTTATTGTCAGCACTGACTGGTAGTGGTTTCAACCAGGTGTCTTTTCCAACCCTCCCTGGACACACCAAGGACTGCTTATTTACTTCAATTAAAGGGAAGTTTTCGTGTATGCATTGATGCAATAGAATGGATGTTCAACACTGAGGGATGTGAACACTGCAAAAAAAGTGTATGTGTGCATCTGCGTATGTATATGGTGCTCTATATTGAGAGTTTTGTATTCATTTCTTCTGCTTTAGCTAATTCTTATAACTGTTTGAAAGCAGTCCGGCATAACACAGTCTGTTCAATTTGCGTTTAGCTCTGTATACTATAGAAGGCAATGCCTTGGGAGCCCCATGTAGGTTTCCATTCAAGTTTCAGAACAAATGGTATGCTCAATGCATAAGAGATGATGATAATCATGGACAACTTTGGTGTGGAACAACTGAAGATGTGGACAGAGACTCTTTAACTGGATATTGTCCAATAAAAGGTAAACAATTTCATCTCTCTGTGGTAGCTTATCTTAAAGTTTTAAGTGTCTATATGCTTATTGCATTTATACATTTAAAATTTATTGTTGTAAATTGTTTTAAATGTTTGTTTTCCTTCTGGGATTGTACCCCCAAGTATGTTTTATAAGCTGGTCTCCGACCGTAATAATTATCTAGCAGGTAAACAATTTAAAAAGTTTTGTTTAAACCTTTACTTTGCCATCATATATTTGATGCTTAGAGGAATGGTTCACCTACAAAGAGAAAAGAGAAGCTGTCTCTGTTGCCTCTGTTGTACAGATTGTGCAATTTAAGAAGAAAATGGAGGGTGGGGACCTCTCCCCTGTGAGTCAGAACAAAATGAATTGTCAGTAATGTCAGGCTACCCTACAGGATCAGGCCTGCCATTTTTCATTTGAAAGTGATGGTTATAAGTATGCAGCACAGTTCAGGCCAGAATCAAAGTCTAGACCAGAGGTGGGAAGCTGTCAGGAACTAATCAGATGAAGAGGAGTGGGGGAGACCTCCGCCCCAGCAGGCTTCCAGGCAGGAGGCAGATGAAGATAGTATGGACCCAGGGTCATGATGGTTTGAGACAGGACACACCCCAGAAGAGGAAGCAAAGAGCTGGGAAATAATGGAGGGTGGGGAACAGGAGCAAGCTAGCAGGTACCCTAATCCTGAACAGAGAGAGGAGTCAGGTGTGATAGAAACAGTACAGCATGCAAATGACATCATGGCACTTGAAAGCCTGGTAGAGCTCCCTTCTTATCCTAGAACATGTCGCTCCCTTCGTGTCTCAGAGCAGAAAGCCAAGCAGAGACAGAAAGATTCCCATGCCAGCCAGGAGGAGTCTGGGATGTAGGAAATCAGCACCAAGGGAGAGGGGCAGGCACACTGGGCAACAGCTCAAGCTTAAGGGAGTACATTCCACAGCCTCCATGTATTCTGTTTGATACTAATAAAAGGACTGAAAAGCCACTGTCTCTGCATATATGGATTTACTCAGCAGTTATCTCCATGAGCTGTGTGCCGGCTCCCTCGTGACAGGAGCTGCTGGATGCAGGATGAAGACAGATTTCATCTGGTCCCCTCCCAACATTCAGTGGGGAGCAGCTGAGGGGGAAAGGGGTTTGGTATGGTGTAAAGCAGAGCTTTCCAAACTTCTAATGTTGGTGACACACTTTTTAGACATGCATCCTTTCATGGCACAGTAATTTAGTTTAGTAACCAGAAGTTAAACTACCGTATTTACTCAAATGGAATGTGCATCTTTTTTGGCCAAATTATGTTGCAAAAAATAGGGTGTGCATTAGATTTAATGGTGCATTTACATTCTCCAGCAAATACTTTTTTGGTTTCAAGGTTTTGAAAATTGAGGCGTGCATTAGATTTGGTGGCGCATTAGATTTGCATAAATGCAGTAAGCCATTTCCAGCCCCTGGAGCATTTGCTTGATACGCCTACTGACACACTAATGTGTTGTGACATACAGTTTGGAAAGCTCTGGTGTAAAGTGTGTAACTGCACATCTTTCCCCTGCTGCAAGAACAAAGCAGAGGGCAAAATGTATTGGCAGACTTCTGTTTCTTGTAAACATGCATCTATGGATTTTTTCACTCATATACTGACAATTTTCAGGATGCAGTTGCATATAGAAGTTTATCTCTTTGCATAGCTCTGAAGTGGGACTTGCAGTTTACCAGCGCATTTACTTTATTTGCATTGTTTTTCTGGGATGACTGCAAGGGTTTTGACACATGGGTCGAAGGGGTCAGATTTGGGGAAGAAGGGAGGCCAGACTCCTAGCTTTAATTTTGAGAAGAGGTAAGCCAAATGGGCAGATGTGGATAAAGGGACTGTGGATATTGTCCAGTAAAGTTAAACCCATTCATTCAAATAAAATTCATTTACAGTGGTACCTCGGGTTAAGTACGTTCCGGAGGTCCGTTCTTAACCTGAAACTGTTCTTAACCTGAAGCACCACTTTAGCTAATGGGGCCTGCCGCTGCCACTACGCTGCCACCGCACAATTTCTGTTCTCATCCTGAAGCAAAGTTCTTAACCCGAGGTAATATTTCTGGGTTAGCGGAGTCTGTAGCCTGAAGCGTATGTAACCTGAAGCGTATGTAACCAGAGGTACCACTGTATTTATAATCTGCACTTTTATATATATCTAAAAAAAAATTCAATGGATGGTATAAGATAGGAGGCTTTCAGTTTGCCATCATAAATGAGCTGTTTAGAGGGATGCTTCTCCTACAAAGAGAAAAGGGAAGCAGTCATTATTTTCTCTGTTTTATAGATTGTGTAACTTAAGCAGAAAATGTGGGGTGACAGGACTTTCCCTTGTGGATCAGAACAAAATGGATATCAATAATGTCAGGGCCTCCTACAGTATGAAGCCTGTACTTCTTCATTAGAAAGTGAGAGGGATAAGCATGTAGTTCACTTCAAAATCAAAGTCTACAGCCGAAGTAGGGTGCCAAATCCAGGGTGCAGCTAGATTTCATCTGGTCCCCTGGTCCCCTACCAACCACCAGCAGTTCAGTGGGGAGTAGCTGAGAGGGAATGGGGTTCAGATATTGTACAAAGCATGCAGGTTCTTTCCTTGTGGTAAGAAGCCCAAAGCAGAGAAGGAATTTGAATGAGTGGAGCTCCTAAAATTAAATATATTCCTCCTTATTTGGGGAACGTGTGTAATGGTATGTTAAAGGTGAATGTTTGTGCTTGGCTCTGGCTCTCATTTTGGAGTCTGTCCAGTGATGATTTGTGTTTTTATGGAGTGGGGTGTGACAAAGCAAAAGTGAGGTGAGGGGAGCTCTGGGGTCAAAGGTGAATTTACGGAAGCTCTACAGGTTCAGTCACACTGGGTGCACACCCTCAGGAGCTCTGCCAGGGATGCCACATGATTATTTAGAATGGATCATGAAAGGAGGAGGTGAGGTAGAATTTTGGCATTGCCTAGGGTGCCATTGAAATTTGAGACCCCAAGGAACACCACTGCTGGGGTAGTACAGGCCACACGTTATTTATTATTGTTTTTATTTATTAAATTTGTATGCTGTGATGGCCTGATTGCAGACACAGTTCCAGGACCTGGGGGCAGGTATCCATGTTTCTCCCTTGCAGATATCGACACTGAATGCATGAATATGGGGCTTGAGAAGCCCTCTGATTATGGAGTGAGGTCCAGTGATGCTGCCCAAGTATCACATAAGCTTCTATGTTTCTCCATAATGTTTGAGGTATTCTTTTGATAAGTGGAATGTTAAGTCATCAAATGTATCTCACTTGTAGATTTAGCTTCACCATTGGTAATTTTATAATTTGATGTTAATGTTAACAACGCTTACAGATGATGAATTTTTCTGGACCAGAAACCATTGGACAGGGGATCTGTATCAGATCAATTCCTACTCAGCTCTAACATGGTACCAAGCAAGCAAAAGTTGCCAGCAACAGAATGCAGAATTATTGAGCATCACCGATTTACAAGAACAAGCATACCTGACAGGTAGGACATAACAAGGCATACCTGAAGAAGCAATTGGTGTCCTGTGATAATCTGCTAATTAGTCAATACCATCTCAGCTATAGACAGCAACTTCATAAACATTATATAAGAAGTAACCTCACCCCAGAGAAGTTTCGAACAATCCCCATACAGGTTATCCGTTATCTCAGGTTACCAAAGGATCTGGTAGTTCTTCTGTGTCTTTAACAACTGTATGAGGAACTGCATATAGGATTGTGTTGGTTGAAGATGATGAAGCATTGTACCTGCATACTGGACAAAATGTTCCATCTAATTTCTGCCCTAGAAGCATAAAAATGAGTATGGTCATACCTTGGTTCTTGAACGGAATGTGTTCCAGGAGTCTATTCGAGTTTGAGAACCAAGGCACAGCTTCCAATTGGCTGCAGGAGCTTCCTGCAGCCACTCAGAAGCCACTGAAGCCATGCTGGAAGTTCGGCTTCCGAAAATCGTTCAAAAACCGGAACATTCACTTCCGGTTTTCGATCGTTTGGGACAGGGATGTTCGAGTTGCAAGGTGTTTGGCTTCCAAAGTTCCACTGTATTTCTTTCATTTTCTCATTGGCCCCTGCCTCCAGCTTCCTAACTATAAACCTCATGCTACATAATATCTGCTTACCTGGGGCTCCGGAGGAGGGTGTTTGCCACACAGTGTGACTGCAGCTGGGCCCAGGAGGCCTCCATGTTCCTGCCCAGCCAGGGGAGGGGATGGTAACCCCCCACCTCCGGCCGTTCTGTGGCCTAATTCAACCCAATACCAGTATCCTGTGTCCACTCTGTCAGCCCTCCCTACAGCAGCTGCAGACATCATGTGCCTGTGGCAGTGATTCAGTATGACTGATATTCTTTTCCTTGAATAGGATTAATAAATGATAAGAAAAATGACTACTGGATTGGATTGAACTCTTTCAATGTTGAGAGTGGGTGGCAGTGGATTGGCAATCATCCTTTCAGATATTTAAACTGGGCTCCAGGTGAGTAAACATTGGCATGCCAACAAAGACTCTCCTCCTGCAAGAGAGGGGAGTGGTTGTGGTCGGGAGCCGGACTCCGCCTCAAGCAGGGGGGCGATAGCCCCCTGCCTCCCACTCACCTGGCTGGTGCCCACGCCCACGGGCAGGCACCCAACCAGGTGCCTGCGAGGGGGCGTGTTTAGCAGCCTAAAGTGCTGTGGCACCAGCCTTCCGGCCTCACTTTTCGTCGTCCCGTCGCGAGTCACCCACCCTCCACTCCCTTAGAGCTCAGGGTCTCAGTTTTCTTTTGGCCTTGCTATGGACCTTAGGTTGGTTGCTCTGGTTGTCCGGGGGGGCTGGTAGGAATTTTTCCATTTGGCATTAGGCTTTTTGGTTTTTTCGCCTACCTCGTAGCAATCGTCACAAGTGTCGTGGTATTGGTGGGTAGGTTAGGCATTGGAATAATGTGTTGTGGTGTGTCGAAGGGCTAGGTGTGGCCATCACCTGCGCCTTCAATTTTGGGTATTCCGTTAAAGGAATCCGGCGGTCGTGTATTCTGTCCGATGCCTGCGTGGCGGGCGGCCGTGGCACGACCCTCGGTGACATCAGGGGAGAGCTTATACGGTAGTTGGATTAGCATCAACAGGCTCCACCTACTGGTGAATAAACCCCCCTGTTTTAGACTCACCCCTCTCTGAGGGGGTGGAGTCAGCTGACGTAATCCAATGCCTAAACCAATACCTTTTCACTTGCTGTAATCAATAAAGTTGTGGCCTTTTCTTGCCCATTAACCTTATATCACGTGTCCTCGTGTTTTCATTCCACTACGCGGGGATCGGGTACTCGAACCACAACTAAATAAATACTGAAAGCCACCTCCATTTAGTATTCAGTCACATATGGTATTATTATTATCATCATTATTATTGTTATTATTAAAACATTGTATTCTGCCCTATACCTTCAGGTCTCAGAGTGGCTCACAGGATAAAATCACAATATAAAAACACAGAATATATAATCAAAATAAATAGGGTAAATGCTTCAAGGGATTTACTGGCGCCTATAAGATCCAGAATGGATACTACCCAAAGGAATTCTCTGGTTCTCACCAATGCCCTGAAGTTTAGTTATCCATTGTCTCATGGAGGGTATTCTCATTCCGCCCCCGCCCCCCCCAGTGTTGACAAATGTTCATTCTGGCAGCAGTCAGCAATGTTGCATTAACTACCTCTCCCCTCTTGGTACAATAACTTTAACATATTCAAATAACAATATTAGAGGCTCCAAAACTTAGCCAATTATTACTTCTTCCCAGAATTTTCTGATTTTAGGACATATCCAAAAAATGTTACACATCCCAGCATTTTCTGCTTTAGGGTTTCAATAGGCATCATTCAATGTACTATATATCCAATTAAGACATAATAGTGTCTTAGGTACCAGCAGAAGAAGAAACACACATTTAAACACATACAGAGTTATTTTCCATTTCAATGTCAACCAAGCAATTATACTTAACAACATATTTGGGAGAAGAAAAGGCTAAGGAGTAAGCCCGACACAAATCTGGAGTCCCTAAGACAGTG
This sequence comes from Podarcis raffonei, assembly GCF_027172205.1. Taxonomy (NCBI): domain Eukaryota; kingdom Metazoa; phylum Chordata; class Lepidosauria; order Squamata; family Lacertidae; genus Podarcis; species Podarcis raffonei. The sequence goes on along the minus strand of NC_070613.1, from coordinate 24,206,986 downwards.
GGATGGCACCCAGGGGCAGAGGAAGTGGGGGGCAGGGGGGCAGTTTACCCCGGGTGTCACCACTGAGGGGGGTGACAAAATGCTAGGCGGCACTCATGGCGGGGCCTGCAGCACACTCTCCTGGGAGTGACACGGTGGCTTGGGCGCCCACAGGCTCTGCGCTGCCCCAAATGGTCCGCCCGCTACCTCCCCCTCAGCTGTTGGTCGGCTGAGTTGGAGGAGGCAGGCAGACTTCTCGGAGGCCCCACGGAGCATCCTGCTCCAGCTCGCCCTGCCCCACAAGCAGCTGATCAGCTTGCTGCGTCACTGATGGCATTTTATACACCTGCTTCCAGCAACTCCTGCAGCCAAACTAGTGTCAAACGTATTTCTCTGCTTCCTTTTGAACCACACCAGTAAGGCCAAGAGTGGGGTCTTGTCATCTGGGTAGCCCAGGACTTCCATACACACTGTCCAGGCTTGCACCACAAGGAGGTCATTTTGGTGCTGTTACGGCAGCTATTTGAGTTCATCCCCAGAGGCGCACTTTATTGTCTCTCAAGACAGATGTCAACAATAACAACACAAGCCTTACCCATTCCATAAAAGGGCTGTATATACATGCTTTAATAAATCAGTAAAGTGTATTGGTATTTAAAATCTTGTAAGCAACATCTTGAAATAAATAATAATTACAGTGTTGCTATGTTAGGACAAAGCAAAAAAATAGTTTTTCTCACTCTTTCTTAAAGGTAGCCCATCTCCAGAAACAGAAAACATCTGTGGATCAATGCAGTCTGAAAATGGCAAATGGCAGAATAAAAAGTGTCAAGATAACATTGGGTACATTTGCAAGAGAGAAAATTCTTCATTAGATACTTCTGTTATTTCTTCAGGTAGGATGCTGCACTGGGAATGAAGTTTACCTTTATATTGTTGTACCATAAGTTATGGAGTGTGCCAGTGTCCAATATTTCTTAAAGCTTTTCTCTAGTAATGGAGGTTTTGCTATTTGTAGCAGTGTATGCAATGTGAAGCATTTTATTGGACTCAGATGCTGGAGGATATTTTATCAGTAGCCAAGAATAAGTTATCTATCGGTAAAGATGTAAGTCGTGGTCTAAAAAGGCATATGTTACAGGAACCTGGACCACATATGGCAGTGCCTGAGTAGATTTCCATGGGATGGATATAATCTAGAATTCAATCGTGAAAAAAGATGGGAATTACAGAAAAGAAAGAAATATATTGGAACTCCTGTACAAAGCTCAAACAGTCTTCCCCCTACACCTAACTTTGTGATTATTACATTTTTGTGTAAACCTTTGTGATCCTTATGAATGTGGTATATAATTATTATCAGTCAAGTCATTGAAAAGCTGTGAGTTGTGTGCAAAGAACCGTGATGGTGGTGTGGGCGATTCCTCCGCACAGGGCACTGAGCCAAGGGAGAACAAAATAAATAAATAAGTAAATAAGGAATGAATGAATGAATGTGAAAATAAGAAATATTGGGGAATGCCAATTTTTGTCCTCGCTCAGGGTGCCATATTCCCAAAGCCTGCCTCTGAGGAAACTATCTGCTAGGACTGCTGAGAATATATGATTGCAAGTTTATGCCATGCTATAAAAGTTTATATGTTCTATGACATTTCCTTGTGCTCCTGCTTGCTCAAGATCTTGTGCAAGTGGAAGGATGTCTTCAGATTTAATTTCACAATTTCCTGCAGTAAAGGGTGGACTCCTCAGATGGCCTGCCACTTCCACTGACTACACTCGGCTGAGCTGTGCAAATTCATAAAACATGCCTCACAGGGGGAGAGTAACCCCACTTCCCAGTCCCACCTCAGATCTTGTAGACTTGGCTCACCACCAGAAGTGGTCTTACCAGAAGCCTCTTCCTCAGAAGCTTTGACCACTTGTGGTGGTGCACCCTCTGCGGGTGCAGCTATTTTCAACACTGAGCAGGACTTTGAAGTACAGCTAATGATAGTGCTTTCTCATGACCTGGTGCAAACCTAGGACCTGTTCAACAACTTTCCTGGGATGAGGGAGCCCCATGTTGCCAGGGTTAAGTCTGGTAGACCCCAGTAAAGGGGCTATGTGAAGTCCCCTTCTGCATCATACATGACGTTTGTCTCAGTCCCAAATTCTGTCATTGGATTAATTGACAATGCATAATTTCTAAGGACCGTGTGTATATGTGTGAGAGAGAGCAGGTTGCGTAGCAGTTAAGGCATTGGGTAGGATCCACAGTAATTAATCAAAAGGGGTGCTGTTCTTTGGGTTTGCCTTCCAGGAAATTGGGGTACCCTGTTAAAGGTATCTTAAGAGAGGTGCTCATAAGCCCAGATGGGGGTTGAGGACCATAGCACTCCCCTAGGTGGCGATTCTGATGGGTTGCTCCTATTTGGCGTAAGTCATAGGGCATTCCTATCTCAGAATTGACCCCATCGCCAGCAGTCAGCAGACCAGCTGACTGAAAAGAGAATCACCCAATGCCTGAGCCAAATTCATTTACATCTGTAATCAATAAAGTTGTGGCCTGTTTTGATCCAAGGACATAGCCCTGGTTGCTGTTTTTTTTAAAAAAAAATCATGTATGCAAGGCACCAGGCAGTGAGCTCAGTGTACCTGAGCTTGCAGTTGCTGTTTTTTAAGCAAATCCATCCAGTCATGCTATCTTAAATATGATTTTTCTCTTTTTAGGCTGGTCAAAGCCTATTAAATGTTCAGATGGCTGGGCTCCATATGAAGGCCACTGTTACCGCCTTTACAGACACCTCAAGACGTGGCCGCAGGCACTATCATCCTGTCGAAAGGAAGGTGGAGACTTAATAAGTATACACAACATTGAAGAACACAGCTTCATCATTTCTCAGCTAGGCTACCGTAAGCATATCCAGAAAGTTCTGTTCTCCTGGTATCCAAGATATATGTGAGATAAAGGGGAAGAGAGTTTTTGAAGATTCAGGACAGATAGAAGAAAGGACTTCTTCAGGCCACTCAGAGTTACTTATGGAACTCACTCCCAAAGGAGGCAGTGATGGCCACCAACTTGGATGGTTTTAAAAGAGGATTAAACAAATTTGTGGGAAAGAGGGCTACTGATGGCTACGAGCCATGATGGCTATTCTCTGCCTCCACACTTGGAGGTAGCAATGCTTCTGAATACCAGTTGCTGGAAGCCACAGGAGGGGAGAGTTTGCTCTTGTGCTCAAATCCTGCTTGCTGGTTTCCCAGAGGCATCTTGTTGGCCACTGTGAAAACAGGATGCTGGACTAGATGGACCAGCAGGCTCTTCTTATGTTTTGTTGTTGCCACATGCTGGAATGGAAAGTTATTGGGACCCCTTCCCTGATTAAAAATATTTTGGAGGGATTGTCTGTTGTTGTTGTTGTTGTTGTTGTTGTTGTTGTTGTTGTGATGATGAATATGGGACACAAAAATGTCAAATGTGAGATATTACATTTGACTATTACAGCCTTCCTCAGCCTGGTTCCATCCTGATGTTTTGAACTACAAACCCTATACATTTCAGCATAACCAATGGGCAGGGATGATGGGAGTCGTATTCCAAAACATTGGAGGGTACCAGGTTAGTGAAGATGCTACTGCATCTGTAATACTGCATTATGTGACTGACACTCCAAAATAAACTTTTTGGCTTGCCCGGGAGGGGGGGAGAATTTAGGCCTGGGCTCTCCGTCTAGCTTTTGGGGCTCTCCGTAGGCAACATGCACTGGATGTGTTCAACATCCACCACAAGAGCTTTTGCTTTGCTGGTAATGGCTCTTGCTTGCCTAGATGGAGAAGACAGTATGGCTGCAAGGGTCACTCACCTAAAATTCAGGGTGGGTGGCAGTTGCAGTCCTAGCACATCTCCCCAGGAGCAGAAAAGATCATTTTGCCCTCACAGCTGGCCATTGGAATACTCCTCAGCCAGCTGCGCGGGATGATGGGATTGTCTGTCAAAATTCTAAATATTCTGGGCCAATCAAGACCCTGGAGGGGTGGTTTGAGCAGCAGACCCGAGTACTAGTCTTCACTCTGGTCCACCTCTGGAAAATTAAAAGCCTGCTGAGCATTGGACTGTCAGCGCAGTCAGCAGAAGAAAATAGCCTTCCCACCAACCCTATATACTGTTCCTTGGGCACCTCGTTTTGAAGACTTTGCTGTGGTTCAAAATGGTCGCTGTATTAGGGACTGGGAAGGAATTTACCTGCAAAATTTTTTGGCCTGTTTGGGGTTTCTGTCTTCCTAATAGTAATCATCACATCTTTCAGCAGATAAGGTATTGGGTGGAATCTTTAGTCTGTCTTTGTGTGCAGGCTGACATGGTGGACCACCCCGACCACAAGCAGGTGCGATATCTCAGGGTATCCTGGAAAAGTGGTCAGAATCAAAGTTCTGTCCTGAAGCCAAGTGGGGAGCAGCTGGGCTTCCAATTGCAGCCCAGGGCAGGCCACCTTAGTTGACCCACATCTTGAGGTGGCCCTTAACCTCAGGCATGACCCTGCCCTAACTTCAGCCTTCTCCTAGCCAATACACAGCCAGTGCCTAAGCCTACCTACATCTGTAATCAATAAAGTTCTGGCTAATTTTTAATCCCCCAAAGTTGTTGTGGCATCTTTGTTCCTCCTGCCATCACTTGCCGCTACCTTCCACAGGGGGGCTCACTGCACATGGGTGTGCAAAAACCCATAAGTTATGTGTGACTGAAATGTAGCATTGCACCACCCACTCGTGTTTTTGGCCCAACCCACAACTGGCAATGCTCCTTGAAAGATATTCTGGATCTCTGGCTGAAAATGGTTCCCCTCCACTGAGGGGACATTAACGTGTCCAATTGGGTGCTAATTCCCCATTTGTACCCCACAGAGCTGTATAGCACAGGATCCTGTTCCACGCCCGAGTTCTTTGTAACTAAAGTCAGGGAGTAAATAATGTGATGAATTTGTGTTCTTAGAGCCGGAGGATAGTCTATGGATAGGACTGAATGACCGGAAGACTCAGATGTATTTTGAATGGAGTGATGGATCTACAGTGAGACTCACCAAGTGGCAGAAAGGAAAACCCACACACATAAATGATGTGCAAAATGACTGCGTATTCATGAATGGGGAGGTAAAAATAAGGAATGCTAATAGAGATATATTTCCCTTGGATTCGTCTTTGTGTGAAAGACCAAACAAATATACTGAATCCAGTCTGACACTCCCACAGCTGTGCTAGTGCACACCAAACTTTCCTACACTGTCCTTGTACTGTCCAGGTAAGCAGCATAATTGGTGTAAGCTGGGTGACTCCACAAGACCCTCCCCACCATGCCAGCTGCTCTTGTTGAAAGCTAATTGTATACATTGCAATTCTAGGAGAACTAGGGGTGTAAGGAGACAGTGATTTGCATCCCATCCTTTGTTAGTCATAATTAGCACTGTTTCCATACCACTACATGAAAAACGATCTTCTTGAGAATCTCGCCTTCTTTCTTTTTCTTTTTTAAAGAGGAAGCTTCTAGCAGATATGATTGTGCCATCACTCTGGTGGTGATGCTTCTGGGCATCACTAAGAGTACCTTCCCATAATTAGAAAAATTAAAATAAATTACACAATTAGTAAAAATAAATCAAAGAATACATTTTGCAAAGTAAAATATTATGCATGATCTGCAAACAAACCTAAACAACGCATTTTTAAAAACAAGATAATAGAAATCTGAATTTTATATTTGAAACGTCTACAAAGGTGGGAATTAGGCCACCTCACCTTGAGTTCTCCAATTGGGATAGAAATATATTTTCAAATGCTACCAATTTTTTGCAGGCTGAAACCTGACTTTGTTTATCGTTAGCAGGCTTGAAATAAATCTCTCTCTAATCCTTTTTTCTTGGTATTATTGGTTTAGGCCGGGGGTGGAGTGCCACTTTAGCTCGTTATCTGCACCACCACTCACAGTCTCACAACTTATTCTTTTTTCTCAGTATAGAAATGCATTATTGTAGAGGCTGTAGAATTCAGAGCAGTGCATATGTAATGGGCGTTTTGTGCAGCTGTCCCCCTTGTGCAACAATAGAAAACTTTGCATCAAGAAAACGAGAAAATGTAAAGATAGTCTACCCTCCTTCATTGAGATACGCATTTCTTCCCCTTCCTATCTACAGAATGGATACTGGGCAGATAATTTTTGTGAAGAGGAACTTGGTTACATCTGTAAAAGAGCACCTTTGGCAATTATTTCTGAAGAACCTGAAATTGCTGATCCAAATTGCCAAAAAGTAAGTATAAAGTCAACCACGTCGTAGTTTAAAAAGTGAAGTAAGCATATATGCCATCCATTTCTATTCTTAATATTCTATTCTATAAGTCTAGTCTATAGGATTTGTTGCCCAGTGATGCAGAGGCACCTCTAGCCTTGAGATGAGCTGTACAGTTTCTCTCTCCCACATACATACCAATTGCTTGCCCTTCCTCAATCGCATTCTCCCATCTTCAGCAACTACAACACCATTAGCTTTCCTCACTTCTTTTATTTTTTACTGCTAGCAATGGGAAGATCTAGACTGTTGTCCTAGAGGGTTTCCTGTTACTTAAATTTCTCTTTCTTTTATTTGTTTATTTATTGAGAATAACAATTTATTAGCTGCACTGCTAGTACTTAAGGTAGCAAACAATGATAAATAAAGCAAAATAAAGTAAACTCGGGAGTCCGGCACCACTGCTAAAAATGTATAAAACCAAGGCCAAAGAGAATAAATGTGTTTTGCACACCCTCTGGAAGGCAAATAAATAAAAGCAAATGCAGATCTCAGGGAGGAATTTGCAGTGCCTTGGGGCAACTTTTTCAAAGGCCCTGCTCCTCATGAGGGCAGTTCCAGCAGTTACACATTATACCATCCTCCCACTGTCCATAACAGGAAGAGACATTCTTATAAATCTGTGCTGGTCTCCAAGGTATCAAATGCTAAGCTTAATCAAATTTACTTGGAACCAAGGAAGCTTCACGTCTGGATTATAGCCAGTAACCACACTTCAAATTGAGCCCTCATGTGCTTATGGAAGTGTGTGTTCTTTGGGGTTGTCATAGAATCATAGAATTGTACAGTTGGAAGGGACCCAAAGGGTCATCTAGCCAACTCCCTGTAATGCAGGAATCTCAACTAAAGCATCCATGACAGATGGCCATCCAGCCTCTGCTTAAAAACCTTCAATGAAGGATAGTCCACCATCTCTCAAGGGAGCCCACTGTCTAACAGCTCTTACTGTCAGACATTTTTCCTGATCTCCATTCTTGTCAGTGGCGTAGCGTGGGTTGTCAGCACCCGGGGCAAGGCAAGTAATTTGCGCCCCCTAACCCGTGGATTTGCGCCCCCTAACCCGTGGATTTGCGCCCCCTAACCCGTGGATTTGCCCTAACCCCCAGATGTTGCGCCCGGTGCGGCTGGCCCCCCCTGCACCCCCCACGCTACGCCACTGATTCTTGTAATCAGAATACAAGTCTTGCCCTCCAGAGCAGGAGAAAACAAGCTTGCCCATCTTCCATGTGACAGCCCTTTAGATATTTGAGGATGGCTATCGTATCTCCTCTTTCCCTGGCTAAAAATACTCAGCTCCCTCAACCATTCCTCATAAGGCTTGATTTCCAGACCCTTGATCATCTTGGTCACCCTCCTCTGCACACATTCCAGCTGGCCAATACGCTTCTCAAATTGTGGTGCCCAGAATTGGACACAGGATTCCAGGTGTGGTCTGACCAAGGCAGAATAGAGCAGTGCTGTAAATTCCTTTTATCTGGACACTATACCTCTGTTGATGCAACCTAGAATAGCATTAGCTTATTTCTTTTCTTTTCTTTCTTTCTTTCTTTCTTTCTTTCTTTCTTTCTTTCATTCTTTTTGCTGTATCACATTGTTGACTCATGTTAAGCTTGTAGTCTACTAAGACCCCTAGATGCTTTTCACATGTACTACTGACAATCCAGGTGTCCCCTGTCTTATATTGGTGCAGCTGGTTCTTTCTGCCTAAGTGCAGAACCTTACATTTGTCCCTAGTGAATTCCACACAAAACGTTTTGCGATTCAGATAGCGCCCTGCGTGCATTTGAAGATCCTCTATTGAATACATGGAGCATTTCCTGAGTCAGAGAAAAGTATTGGACAAGGGAAGCTTATGCATATGCCTTGGAGCCTCTATGTGTACATTCAAGGCTCTTTATCAGTCTTTCATTGTTAAGGTATTTAAATGTAAAGTTTCTACTTTATCCCTTAGTTATATATCAGGATTGTTCTGTTTTCACTTTTTGGTTTCACACTACTGCAATTTCCAAAAGGGCAAAAAATAATAAAGATTGTCATATGGGCTGGGGTAGCAAATTACTGGCAACAATGCTGAAGGTCTCTGATTCATTGACCTATCCAATAAAAAAGAAGCACTGCGAGTTCGTGCACTGTTAGGGGTGATGACATCATTGTCCCTGGCAACATATAGGAGAACTCTGTATAAGTTCTATGATGTCTAGTGGTGGATGTGATTCTCATCTCAGTAAATGTTCAGCAGCACCATTAAAATAAACGCAATGTCTCCATCCTGGTAATATTGTGGTAACATATGGTTGTTGGTTCTTCTATGTCAACAGGGCTGGAGAAGGCATGGCTTCTACTGTTACTTAATTGAACAAACATCTGCAACATTTTCAGAAGCAAAGACATCATGTGCAGCAAATCACGGATCTTTGACTTCTGTGGAAAACAGGTATCAAAACTAAATGGTCTTGCTGTTTGGAGGGCATATACTGTTTGGAGGGCATATTCTTCTTCCCTTTGCTGGACATGAAAGAGAAATGATTACTTTTCTTGTGACTATGGGTTGTTTCCAGCTAAGGTTTGCTCACATTAAACTTGCTGATGGACATAAATTATCCGTGCTCATTAATTTCAATGGGTCTACTCTATTGTGAACAGGACTAACAACCATATGTGTTTTATGTGAGTGAAATGTGTAATTGCTATATTTCTTTGTCACATAATGAATATTAAGATTTGACCTGTAGCCTGTGACTAAGCTACTTTCTTGAATTAGCTGCTCTATGTTTCTTGTGAATTTCCTACTTGATTTGCAATCTGTGGCTTGCCTCACTTTCCTGAAACTTCTGCACTGCATGGACCTTGCACTCCTTGTCACTGATTTCATTACATGCAACTCCCAGTTTACACGGGGCACTGTGTGTCTAAGTGAAATTACATATATTTGAAACACCACTGAAAAAGCCTGCAAACACCTCATTCTCCTCTGCCCCCACCCTGTTCTGCCCATTTTTGTATGGGGTTTGGGTCACTTCCAGGTTCAACGTGATGCATGCATGCACAGTCGCACGCATATTGGCTGTGCCTATAATGGTTGCTGCCTGTATTGTCCTTGTGTGGTGGGAAGACTTTCAAATCCAGTGTTTTTCTTTCTCAAGTGAGTGAATGTTTTCTAGAATTCCTTATAAAATCCCTAATCCTATATGTATGTTACACAAGTCGCCTAATGTGCAGCCTGGGCTGAGATTCTTCTGCTTCAGTTATTTGCCTGGATGCACTTGTATTTTTTGTTTTTCACTTGTAAAATTGCTGTAGACTGAATTGTATAGATAGATGCAACATGCAGGTATATTGCTTAGTGATAGTGGATCTATTGGTTTAGACACATCCCTTTCTCCACTGTGACCTGTCCATTATCCTGCTAGGCTCTGTACTTCAACAGGAAGAGAACTGTCCTGTGGTAGGCCATCAATTTAGTTTTGAAATATAGGAAATTTAAAATAATTCGAAAGAATTGATTACATATTCTTCTCCACAGATATGAACAGGCCTTCCTGACTAGTCTAGTTGGACTTCATTCTGAAAAATATTTCTGGATCGGCCTTTCATATGTAGAGCAACCAGGGACATTCAACTGGACAAATGGAGACGGTGTTTTGTTCACCCACTGGAACTCAGGAATGCCTGGTAGGTATTGCCTGAAGTCCATCAGGAATGGTATTTCACAAAGGCTTTCTCCAATTGTTTTGAATATCTGTGAAGAACAAGGCTCAACTGAACTTTTCTTGTACTTCCAAAAGGGCAACAACCCGGCTGTGTTGCCATGAGAACTGGGACTGCAGCTGGCTTGTGGGATGTTGTGAACTGTGAGGAGAAGGCAGCCTTCATTTGCAAACGATGGGCAGATGGTGTGACAACAACTCCTGCTCCCAAACCAACTCCTCTGCCTGCATGTCCAAATGAATGGCATCCAAGCAGTACTAGACCTGTGTGTTTTAAGGTAGGTATACTGTTTCTTGATGACACAAGTGGCGCTGTGGTCTAAACCACAGAGCCTAGGGCTTGCCAATCAGAAGGTCAGTGGTTCGAATCCCCACGACGGGGTGAGCTCCCATTGTTGGGCCCCAGCTTCTGCCCACCTAGCAGTTCGAAAGCATGCTAAAGTGCAAGTAGATAAATAGGTACCGCTCTGGCAGGAAGGTAAACGGCGTTTCTGTGCACTGCTCTGATTCGCCACATGACCCGGAAGCTGTCTGCGGACAAACGCCGGCTCCCTCGGCCTATAGAGCGAGATGAGCGCCTCAACCCCAGAGTCGTCTGCGACTGGACCTAACGGTCAAGGGTACCTTTACCTTTATACCATTTCTTGAGTCAGTTTCAGTGCCAGTTCTTGCTTGTTTCAAAACAAGGATGGATACATATTTCAGTATGTCAGTGTTACTGCTCAGTGCAGGTTTTTTATCGTTACTCTTTTTATAGTGGGGTTTGGTTCCATGATTTATTTGAACTGCCAATATTCAATTGCTTATTAAATGTTTTATAGATGGGGAGGGTGGAAGGTAGATCTCTGGTAGGTTTGCAGTAGATCAAAATGGACTTCCAGAACTGGCATTAGAGCAGAAGAAGCAACCTTCTGACCTTCTGTAGAAGAAAGACTGTGCTTGTGCAGTTTATCCAGGACTTTCAGATGGAAACACAAAGAGATTTGTGCTTCCCTGTGTTACTTGCTCTCTCAAGAACCACCAGTCTTTGAGTTCCTTGTGCAAAGGCAGGAGGAAGGGCAGCTGGTGGGAGGGACAAAATGTTGGGAGGAAAGTTCAAACTGGCATCAGTGGGAGCCTCCTGCACAAAGCTATTTTCGTACATTTTAAAAACATGTACAATTATGCTATGTCTATTTTGGTCATTAGCCACTATTATTAAATGCCAAATAGGTGTTCATGCAAACCACACAAATCTCACTGTGAATGAATTTTGCAAGATTTGTTTATTACCAATATGCAATTGTATTTATATGCATTTAGGCCTATTACAAAGAAGTAAAGAACAGGAAATCTTGGTTCGAAGCACAAGATTTTTGTAGAGCAATTGGAGGAGACCTAGCTTCTATTCACAGTGAAAACGAAAAAGATGTTATTATAAAGGAATTGTGAGTTTCATTAAATGGTTTTTCCTTCACTTTGTCTCAGTATCAAAAAGGGTTGGGGAAGACATTTGCATTTTTTCTTGTGAACCTCCCAACTGACACTTCCTGAACCAAGGTGCGAACCCAAACCCCTCTCTCCTCTGAAATGCATGTACTAAAATGGCCTGCCTCTCACTCACTTCCCTCATGCCCCCCTCTCTCTTTGCCCAGGTTCTGTAGCTGCAGTTTGTGTGTAACTGTCTTACAATGCAGTTGTACCTTGGAAGTCGAACGGAATCCATTCCGGAAGTCTGTTCAACTTCCACAACGTTCGGAAACCAAAGTGCGGCTTCTGATTGGCTGCAGGAAGCTCCTACAGCCAGTCAGAAGCTGCGGAAGCCCCGTCAGAAGTTTGGCTTCCTAAAATGGTTTGCAAACCGGAACAGTCACTTCTGGGTTTGCGGCATTCAGGAGCCAAAACATTCGAGAACTAAGCTGTTTGAAAAACCAAGGTACGATTGTAAAGGAAACACAACTTGCTATATGTTGAGGTGGTAACTTTTCCTACTGCCCCACACTTTCCAAGAGCACCTCCTGTTTCCATAAATGAACCATGTGCATAGGGTTGGGTGCATGTCCAGAACAATATGAGGATAGAATTTAGCATGTAAATATGAAGCTAAAATGCAGGTTTTCAAGCTGTTTGGTGATGGAGATGGTTTGGACAGCAGTATCGCCTTTCCCATAAGTCCCTATTTTCTTTTTTAAATAAAGGATTTGTAAATTTAGCTTGAAAAAGAAAGAAAAAAAGATGGCAGTGAGAGCGAGGCTCACTTGTAGGGTGATGGTTATGTGGGTGGACAAGCAGCATGGCTCTGCTTGGCTGGGGTGCTCCGGCATCGTCAGTGGCTTGCCCACCCCGGGCACCAACAACTCACGCTATGCCACTGCTTTCAGTCTCCACTTTGCCAAGCTTTACTAAAAGTAAGAGCTGATGCTGGCTCCTCCCATATTTCATATTATCTCACCACTTCTTGAACATTCATCCCAGTGACCAGCAGCTGAGAGCTACCGATTTTCCTAGAAGGAACTACATTGTCACATAGTTAGCTTTGTTCTGAGGGAGGCTTCTGGGAAGCAAAGGGAGAAAGTTTTAACAAATGTATAAATGAACTCATGGGCCGCAGAGGACTGGGGACACCTGGATTATAATGTGGTCACCTATACAGAACCAATAACTTAGTTTGAAATCCAGGTGTGCTTAAGAATTGACCATGTGAGCAGAAGTTAGACACACACAGTTCCTGCTCCAAACAGTACACCCGCTCCAGAAATCTGATACTGTACCAAAAATTAAATGTATGAACTGGTGATAGATTCATTTATGCTATTTTTCTAAAGAATATCAAGCTAGTTGCAATACAGACAACTTCCCATTTGCACGCATTGCTGCAAACCCGTAAGTGGCACGACAAAGCACAAAAACAGCCCCAAAGAGTGCAAAAACTGCAAAAAATGACACAAAAACAGCACACAGCATTCTCATTAGCTTTTCCAAGAGCAATCCCAGCAGCCTTTGCATTGACCTTTGAGGCCAGTAGAGAGTTGGAGTTTGAGAATGGAGGTTTGGAGGGAGCAATTGTGGCAGAGTTCAGTGGTCCGCTATTTTTATTAAAAAAAAGGTTCCCAGAGGTTTTGGAGGGTGTTTACAGGCTTTTTCAATGGTGTTCAATAACATGGTTTTACTTAAAGGTATGGTGCCTTGGAATGTATCCCTTGTGTAAATGGGGAGTGGTCTGTACCATGAAGTTTAAAACACCAACTGTATCTACATCCATACTCTGTTTGCAATTTTCTGATCTCTGTATATTTATTGTTATATATTTTAGAATTGGGAAAAATTATGGTTATTATTGGACTGGTTTCAGTGAGTTGGCACCCAATAAAGGATATACTTGGAGTGATGGATCTCCTGTAAGTAAATGACCTCTTACTCTCGAACTGAACATTGACAGATCCCATAGCAGTGTTTTCGATTTTATTTTTTTTAAAAAATTTTTAATTCATTTTGCTACATCCAACATTAAAACAAGTGAAAAAATAAACATACATAACACATACATACAAAAAAGGAGTACATAAATAAAAGAAATAATAATAATAAAAAAAGAAAAACATCTCCTAACATAAAACACCAACTAATTAACTTACATTAACTAAATAACTAAATAACACACAACATTAATTGACTTCCCTTCATCTCGGTTTCAGAATATATTATATGATTTTTTATCTGCAGTTTCTTTTCCTCAAAAGACTCTTTACGTCACAAGTGTTACGTCACACCTACTGTGATTTTTAGATTTTTTACCTCTGTTTCCATATATGTCATAAATTTATTCCATTCTTTATTAAACTTTATGTCTTTTTGATTTCTTATTTTCTGTGTCATTTTTGCCAGTTCTAAATAATCAAATAGTTTGGTTTGCCATTCGTTTATAGTTGGGATTTTTGATGTCTTCCAATTCAGTTTTTATAAACATGATTTGCTTGTAATCTCATTTTTAGATTCAACACTTACGGCAGTTACTACAAAGCAGTGGCGGAGCTTCATGCTCCAGCAATGGGGGGTGGAGAGCAGATGGGGGCGTGGCTGGCTGACATCCTGGGGGCATGGCACGCATCCCGGGAGCATGGTGCACTGCCCAGAGGAGCGTGGCATGCATCCTGGGGCCGTGGCGCGCCGCCTGCAGGGTGCAGCGCCCAGCGCGGGTCAGGTGGGCACCCCACCAGGATCGCGCTGCTGGGGGTAATGCGCTCCCACCGCCCCCTCTTCTTTCACCAGTGCTGAAGAGTTGCTGCTTGTCTGGTTGGATTAGATTTGTTTTTATATGTTTAAATGAACATTTTTTATTTCAAAAACAAGGATACTGGAGCAGGAGAGCACACGTTGACTGCCTGGTTTATGTTGTTTTGAGTATGTGGGCAGGTAGGCTGCATTCCTGGAACCAACAAGTGTTAAAATCTAAGCAATGATTCAGATTCCTGGAACAGCCAGGCTAGCTTCTTGGTAAGGTAACTGGCCATCCCAGTAACAAAGGAAGTGGTATGGCATTAGAGGAAAAATGGGTGGGGGCCCCTCCCTCAACTCGCTTGTAGTTAGAAAGCCAAAGGCATGGGCCACAGGGCCAGTCATCTAGATAATTTACAGTGACCAGAACTGATTCTTTATAATAACCTATAGGATCAACACAATATTAATAAACAAATGACAGCCCATCTCTCTCTCTACATATGCACATGCACACGTGTACAAATCTTTCAAAGACTGCAACATAAGTCTGTCTCCTTTTCTGTATATTACCGCTAAAGCTTTTTTTTTTTTTTAGAAAGAGTAAGAAATCTTTATTCCCACTGTAGGTAGACTCTGAAAGGAATTTTTATCTTAGTGATCGTTACCATGAAGACACGGGATGCAGAGCCATGTATGTCTATAGTTCGTGGCAGAGGTCTGACTGGTGTGAACATTTTAAGAATTGGGTTTGCCAAATAAAGAGAGGTAAGGTACCCTTTTAATCTAACACTAGTTCATTAAGCAAAGTGAACAGGCTTTTTGCTGCTCTGCTGAAACCTGGCATTTTAACATGTTTATTACATGCCTAACTTTTCAGAGGAGGAAATTATAATGTGAAATACATTCAGCCGTCATTAAGAATGTTGCAGAGTTCAGATCCTTGGCTTTCATATTATGAGATATGAAGTACAGGTGTCTCCCCACTTGCGCATGATGAGCATGCATGCTCCTGCTGACATGTGTGCCCTTTTTGGCACCAAAAGGGGCAGGAGCAGTACAAGGTGTGGGCAGAACAGGGAAATCCCCACTCATGTTCATCCCAGCGACGCACACGGTAGCCAGGAACAAAACCCCAGTGTAAGTGGGGATTCCCCTGTGTTCCATTTTGATGAGAACGAGGGATCTAGTGCATCAAACTCTTTGTGAATACAGAAGCCACTGATTGTTCTGTCGCATTATTCTGTCAGAATTACAGAAATGTCATATGCTATAAATGACACTTTAATTTTTATGTACTCCTGTTTGCAATATGAAACGATGTAAGAAAATAGAAATTACACTAGGGTCCATTATAATTAATGTTGTTTTTTTTCCAGGTGTAACAGTGAAAAAAGATCCAGTCGTTGGTTTTGGTATGTTGGGTGATTCCACCTTTCCTTGGGTCATGCATGCCTCTTTTAAGCAGCACCATGGAAAGTGGGGCTGGGGCTGCATTATCAGCTCTCTTGGACCATTGATGGTTCTGCCAAAGATGCAGGTGCTCCCTGGCTTGGGCTTGTTCAATTCTGCCTTCCCTCAGGTCACACAAGCTTAAGTAGCCCCAGGGAAAGTGAGAAAGGAGCCACCCCACCAGTTTCTTCTCATCCATTGGAAATTCTGTCAGGAGCCAGCGGCAGCTGCTTCCTAACCTGGGCTTGCTTGCTTGGATTACATATAATTGGGGAGGGACTGATTTGCATGAGGGAGGTCCCAGGTCCTCCATATCTCCAGGTAGGACTGGGAGACATCCCTGACTGAAACCCTGGAGATTACAGCTTGGTGGTGTTGACAGTACTCAGTTAGGAGGACCAGTGGTTTGGCTTAGGCACCCCCTATGTTCCTGAGTGTCAGATCTCCTTAGCTGCTGTACATCATATTCTTATAACTTGAGTTTATCCTTCTCCTCCCCCGCCCCTTTATTATTTTTGCATTTTCTTTGGCTAGGCTAAGAAGATTGTACCGCTTTGGAATGTAGGGTTGTCCCTCCACTTTTTTTTCAGGGTGCACTGCCGGTGCACAATTTAACAGCTTGATACACACAAATTAGCACACACACTGGCAGAATGTGGTTCTCCAGCTTCAGAAAAACCACCTGCCTGCCTGAAGTTTAGTTGTACTAGGCAACTACTGAGTGTGAGTGAGAGCAAGAGAGATGTTATCTCAGTACAGTCGTACCTTGGAATTCGAAAGGCTTAGTTGCCGAACGTTTTGGCTCCCGAACAATCGCAATACGGAAGTGAATGTTCTGGTTTTCCAATGATTTTTGGAAGTCGAATGTCCGGTGCGGCTTCCCCAGCTTCCAACTGGCTGAAGGAAGCTCCTGCAGCCAATCGTAAGCCATGCCTTGGTTTTCAAATGGTTCCGGAAGCCGAATGGACTCCCGGAACACATTCCATTCTGCAACCAAGGTACGACTGTACTATGTATGTCTACCCAGAATTAAGTCCCACTGAATTAAGTTCAAGAGTGATGATGTCACAACCCCACTGCCCTTCTCCACAAAAAGATCGCCCATCATGGGGATGAAGGCTGATTCTGTTTCATATCTGGTCCGAAACCCAGACTGAAAAGGCCAAGAAAATCAGTTTCAAAACTGAAATAATGTATCTGTCTAAAGTAGGAGGGTCCTCATTAAGATCACTGAAGTTGCTTAGCTGGACCACTTGTTGTGTGAATTAATGTTATTCACATGTTTATTCACGTCTTCAAAATCTTTTGATGAAAGGTAGCTGAGAAATATTTTAAATCAAATAAATAAAAATATGCTTTCTTTTGCAGAATATAAATTTACAAGAATTGAAAATGGCTGGATTTTGTATAATGAGAGCGAGTACTATTTCAGCAATGCAAGTTCATCTGCAGAAAGAGCATGGGCATTCTGCAAGAAGCAACATGCAGATCTTGTGGTCATTGAAAGTGAAACTGAAAGACAGTTTTTGTGGAAATACGTAAGAAATATATGGAACATATGCTTTCTTAATCAAATATAGCTGGGTTTTAAAAAGAGCCAGATACATTGTTTGATAATAGCCATTTTGTTGCCTGACGAACATTTTCTTCTGCACCGAAGCTTGCAGAGACAATTAGTGCAATCCTATTCATGTCTGTGGAGAAGTAAGTCTCTTGACTTCAATGGGTCTTACTTTCAAATAAGTCTGTAGAAGATTGCAGCCTAAAAGACCTAATTTGAGCCTTTGTGGTCATATGCTTCCATTGTAAAACAAGGCACTGATGGGGAAGTGAGACTTGCCAAATAGAAATCTACATACATTCCACTCACCATCACCCCACCCCCCAAATAATTGTTACAATTCGGGCATGATTCACGACCACAGCAATATGCTGATAATAGTTTCCATGTGATTAGGGGTCCACACAGGTATGGAAATAGGATTCCTGAATGGGCTGACCAGGTTGTGTGATAAATGCCAAATCTAGTACTAGACTTTCCAGGCATTGCTTGTGCTGGCAATTATCTCAATCCGTCCAACCACATGAGAAGAAATTTAACAGGAAGTGAGGTACAGTGCCCATCAAACAGTTTCTGATTATGCTCCTCTTGTTAGGTCTCACAAGAAGTTATATTTTCCATTCCTGTTGGACCTGGCATTTTCTGTGGCTATGTTGAACTACTTTCCAGCACACCGGGTTCTTTCAAAGCCTAAAAATAGTTGTTTCAGTATTTATTTTTGTGACTAAGCATGTAGTTTTAATTCCACCAAAGTTAAAAATGCCATGCAGAAATCATTTTCTAAGAAACTTGATGGTTCTGGTAATAGGCTATCAAATGTTTGGGAAGAGCAGAAACTTCTCAGTAGATTCTATGGGGCCTCTCATGAAAGCATGGTGGGCTTATCACTCAGAGTTTCACCTTCTGTCTTCACCTGCCCAACCACCCTTTCTACCTTTCTCTTCACCCATTATGAAAACTTCTTCTAGCCCCTTCTTATCCCTTCCCTCTTCTAGTTGGTTAAATGTTTGGTTGGTTGGTGGTTATTTTAATTTGGGTATAACGTAAACTGCTTATTATTGCTGCTGGTGGTTTCTATTGATTTGTTGGTTGGTTTGTGGCTCATATAGGATATTTTGTTTTCCAATGTTTGATGCTTTGTTGTGATTTTATATATGTTGTAAGCCTCCCAGAGTGGCTAGGGAAACCCAGCAAGATGGGCGGAATATAAATTTTAAAACTATTATTATTATTATTATTATTATTATTATTATTATTATTTATTAGTTCTTTCCTCTTTATTTTCTCCTTTTATTTCATTTGTTACTTTTCCTCTTCTTTGTCTTCACTAAGAATTACAAATTCACTAAATGAACAACAGACCAGGTAAACACCGTGCTATATTATGGCCTGGAAGCTGGTGGAGTGGGGTGCAATGTTACTGAGTTATATAGAAAATAGAAATCTTCAAATAACCAGCTAAAATTGAAACATTTTTTTTTAACTTTCTTCTGTGCTTACCCTCATTGTAACTGACAGGTTTTCATTTGTTTTAATTGAAAAGCTTTAATTTTATTTTTAAACAGCATGGACATGCTATGTTCGTAATTACAAACCTCTTTCTGTCTTGCCTGATTCTGCACTTCCTATGGGACAGCTGAATTATCTTGCCCTGGAGAATATGTGATTACTTTATTGTTGCATTTACTTCCCATTTTTCTTTGTATGTTGTAGAATCAGCTTTATCGCAGTCATTATGACCATTATATTGGTTTAACTGTGGATTTTGAAAAAAGTTACCGGTAAGTAAACACAAGTAAACAAACAAACAAAAAGTGAAAATCAGATTTTTAGTTCTTGTGCCCAAAATAGCAGTTGTCATTTTCATCACTGGATAACCTTCCTTTGCCTAGAAGGGATGTGGGTAGCACTGTGGTCTAAACCACTGAGCCTCTTGGACTTGCCGAGTGGAAGGTCAGCGGTTCAAATCCACGTGACAGTGTTCACGACTAAACTTCGGCCAACCTAGCTGTTCGAAAGCATGCTAGTGCAAGTAGATAAATAGGTGAGAAGGTAAACAGTGTTTCTGTGCACTCTTCCACTCATCACTGTGTTCCATTACACCAGAAGTGGTTTAGTCATGCTGGCCACATGACCCAGAAAGCTGTCTGTGGACAAACACCGGCTCCCTTCGCCTGAAAAGCAAGATGAGTGCCACACCCATAGTCACCTTTGACTGGACTTAACCATCCAGGGGTCCTTAACCTTTTTTAAACCTTCCCCCCTCTCTGCTCTGACTCAACACTGGGTCTAACAGATCTCAAAATATACCTTCTATGATTTACTTACTTACTTACTTATTGCATACCTCCACCATAAGGTCCCCAGGTAGGTTACAACAATGTAAAAATACATTCTTAAAATTTACTATGCTGCCACAACTCCTTTGTCTCTCCCAAATTTATTAACACTTCAGGCACCACCTTCCCAATGACAAACTTACTGTGCTCTAGAATCATGGAATTGTAGAATTGTAGAGTTGGAAAGGAACCCCCAGGGTCATCTATTTCCTCCAAGCCTTCTGAGGGCACAGCATTGGTATGGTGCAATGGTTGGAGTGTTGGACTATTGTAACTGGTATGGTGCAATGGTTGGAGTGTTGGACTATGGTAGGCATAGGCAAACTCCAGCCCTCCAGATGTTTGGGACTACAATTCCCATCATCCCTAGCTAACAGGACCAGTGGTCAGGGATGATGGAAATTGTAGTCCCAAACATCTGGAGGGCCGGAGTTTGCCTATGCCTGGACTATGGGCTTGGAGGCCAGAGCTGAATCTCCTCTCAGCCATGAAGCTCAGTGGGCCAGTCACTATTTCTCAGCCCAGTGCATCTCACTAGGTTGTTGTCATGATAAAACAGAGAAGGGAGAACTATGTATGCCATCTTGAGCTTCACAGAGGAAAAGGTGGTGTGCTGTATTGTTGTTTAGTCGTTTAGTCGTGTCCGACTCTTTGTGACCCCATGGATCAGAGCACGCCAGGCACTCCCGTCTTCCACTGCCTCCCACAGTTTGGTCAGACGCATGTTTGTAGCTTCGAGAACACTGTCCAACCATCTCGTCCTCTGTTGTCCCCTTCTCCTTGTGCCCTCCATCTTTCCCAACATCAGGGTCTTTTCCAGGGAGTCTTCTCTTCTCATGAGGTGGCCAAAGTATTGGAGCCTCAGCTTCACAATCTGTCCTTCCAGTGAGCACTCAGGGCTGATTTCCTTAAGAATGGATGGGTTTGATCTTCTTGCAGTCCATGGGACTCTCAAGAGTCTCCTCCAGCACCATAGTTCAAAAGCATCAATTCTTCGGCGGTCAGCCTTCTTTATGGTCCAGTTCTCACTTCCATACATCACTACTGGGAAAACCACGACTTTAACCATATGGACCTTTCTTGGTAAAGTGATGTCTCTGCTTTTTAAGATGCTGTCTAGGTTTGCCATCGCCTTTCTCCCAAGGAGCAGGCGATTTTTAATTTCGTGACTGCTGTCACCATCTGCAGTGATCATGGAGCCCAAGAAAGTAAAATCTCTCTGTGCCTACAACACAGGGTGTGCTGTATACATGTAAAATAAATAAATGCCTTCTTTATCCATCGAGGAAGAGGCACTGCCCTATCTGCCTGAATCCTAGATGTTGTATATAGCTTGGATGTGATGTGTCCTTATTTCTTGCTCCTATTTTGCTCTGCTCCCAGCCACACCCTGAATATTGAAGCAAAGACAGTCTCCCTCTCCCAATGGCTGCCCTTTATGATGCCACTAGAAGAGACTGAGAACAAATCCTGGCTTATAGTTGTCACTTTCTCCCACACCTGGAACATCCATCCTTTCCTCCATTCCAGCCAACTAAGGAGCAAAAAGAAGGCATGGCCAACCTTACTTCTCCCCACCACACCACCACCGCCACAAGCCACCTTCACTTCTCCCTCACTGCTGCCCCTCCATCTGGGCATTAAGAGGAAACTTTCTATGTAAATGAAGAACCAGTTAGATCTTTTGATCACCGTTGCTTCGGAAATATATGCAGATGTATATAGGAGACATCTTCTAAGGGCCATGGGGTTTTGGCCCCCACAATAAAATATTTGAGGGAGCTGGGACCCCCCCCCAAAAAAAGTAGATGGGCATGGCCTTCAAATGTTGTGTGCGCACCACATCATGTAATGTATTATATGAGGCAGGGCTTACCTGCCCTCCCCCAATGTCTTATTCAAGTTGACACCCCTGAAGACATATCAATTAGGCACTTGATTTAATGCTTGGGTGTTTTTTTTAATGCCCTGATTTGAATCAGTGCACCCCATTGCCTTTTCTTCTATGGACAGTTTATGGTTCATAATCACTGACAAGAAGTGGATAGCTTAATCACAAATTTTGTTAAGCTTCATAATTGAGATAATGTTATCTATTAATATTATCTTATGCATTATCTTAAAGAAAAAGTTTGCTTGCCTCAGGCATAAAATCCAAATAACCTCGTGGTGATAAAAAATGATATTAAGGAAAGTAACAGGCAATTTGCTCTGCTTTAATAGCATCTCAATCTTTAAAGATAATGATTTTTTTCTGGCCATTTTGGCTCCATTATTTCAGCAATACTGCTGGATATATTTAATGTTGTTTCCTCAAAAAGAAAATCTGACAGCGCTGTCTGATAGAACGCTAAGGTCAACAGCTAAACCGTTTTATTAGCTTGGTGTTCTTTGGCCACGGAGCTCCAAAAAACCTGAAAACCATTGTAAAAATATGCAGTATAAATGAAAAAGCTATGACCAGTATAAATGAAAAAGCTATGACTTTGTTCTGTCCAATACTGTCATATCATTTTCTCTAGCTGGTTGAATGGAACTCCGGTTACCTATGAAGCCTGGGCACCCAATGAACCCAACTTTTCAAACGAGGAGGAAAATTGTGTCATCATGTATTATAGAACAGGCAAGTAGAATAAAATATTATCATTCTTTTAAAAAAATCTGAGAATGTGTGTGCCTGATAGTGGCACAAAAATTAATTTATATATAGTTAACTACTACACACTGGTCCCAGCACACGTATTAAATCTTAGAGATATGAATTTCTTCTATTCAGAGCTAAAAACAAAGTTTCTCTCCAAACACCGACTCCATTAGCCTGAGGCTGGAAATAATCTGGAAATAATCATTAGCAGGTCTTTTTCTCCGGCTGCTTTCAGAGAACCAAAGACCCAAAATGGTGCCTTGTAATTGAATACCTCATGTGATCTAAGTTAAACACCTGACAGAGCTAGCAGAGATACATTCTCAGTTAATTATCAACTTTTTAGGCACTCTGCTGGTCTTGTTTAGTTCAATGGAACTTCCCATACTATGCTATGCTTTTAGGAGTACACACAGAGAGTTATACAGAGTTATTTTAAATTTCGATGTACAATGAAACAATTGTACTTAACATGACAGGATATTTAAACGTTTTAAAGCACACTTGAGGCTATGTCCACATTATGGATTATGGATGGGCATTATATTTGTATCACATCAGCAAGTGTATACTCCAAAGAGATTTGGAGAGATGCTAAACAGATATATACATTAAAGATTGCTTATTTTTAATAACATTGGAACTGTAAGTAGTTCAAATTGTGAAGAACTGCTTATTTTACAGTGGTACCTTGGGTTACATATGCTTCAGGTTACATACGCTTCAGGTTACAGACTCCGCTAACTCAGAAATAGTACCTCGGGTTAAGAACTTAGCTTCAGAATGAGAACAGAAATTGTGCTCCAGTGGCATGGCAGCAGCGGGAGGCCCCATTAGCTAAAGTGGTGCTTCAGGTTAAGAACAGTTTCTGGTTAAGAATGGACCTTCGGAACGAATTAAGTATGTAACCAGAGGTACCACTGTATTTTATTTTTACATTTACATTATTTTTACATTTATCCATGGAACTTATGCAACATAGAGTTCATGGACAGCCTCCCTTTGAAGCACATTGATCAGACTGAGACCAGCTTAAGTTCAGAAAAGTTGTTGTACCATGTGCCTTCAGATTGTGTACTGGCATAATTGGTATATATACCACAACAATCAAGGGCAGTGTGTTGACCTGCAAGCTCTATTTCCAGTAAAGTAGTAGTAGTTGCTGTCAAGACTTTATTTGTAATGCATCCTTGAACGGCTGTTGATTATTTTTCATTTGGGAGTGATTTAGTCTTACTGATCAACACAAAACTTCTCTATTCAGGCTTATGGAATGACATAAACTGTGGTGCTGAGACAAGATTCATCTGCGAAAGGGATAAGAGTTCTGTCCGTTCAGCTGCTGCTCCCACAACGCCTGCACCTGTTGGAGGCTGTGCAGATGGCTGGCTTTTCTTTGATAAAAAGGTAACTAAGAAAGTGATTTCAAATATACTGGTATATTACCCCTTTTCAGTTATTATAGCACATACAGTGAATGTTTTCCCAGGGCTTTTGAGTATGCAGTGATTGCTCCCCACGTCCACAGTTCTATGCAAGGGCTCTTTATAGTGGTTAAAAGGAATGTGCACGTAGCTTAGGGGTTAAACCTCCCATCATGATTACACATCTCTCCCCACCCCCACCCCTGCTTCCGCCGCCCCCATGTCTATAAGGACTGAAAAGGACTGCTGTGCTGCAAAATAGAAGTGCCAGATTTTAAAATAAAAGGTGGTATTCTTAAAGTTTGGTTATGTATCAGCTACCCAAAAGAGCAGTTAAATGGTATTCACACTAAATTTTCAGAATTTGGTTATGTTAATTTTTATTAAATGACACTCTTAGGGGGGAAACAGGTTATTTTCTTCTCAAAGAGAAGCTCAAATGCTTCCCTCCTATACTGCTCCTACAATTTGAAAAGTGTAGGCGTTCTTTCATCTGACGCGGGCAATCTCATCTTGTTGCATAGCAGAGCTGGCTGTAGAAAAAACAATACCAAAACATTTAAAAGGCAATGACATTATCCAAAGCATCAAATTAAAAGCAATAAAATGCAGTTTTCAATCATTAGTTTTCTGACATTTATTTCTAAAAGAAAGTGGATATCACAGCTCTTTATCTTTCTTCACAGTGCTTCAAACTATTAGGTTTGAATGAAGAAGAGAGGAAAAACTGGCACGAAGCACGACTTGATTGCAAAGAATCCGGAGGAAATCTGGCTAGCATACCAAACAAAGAAACACAAGGTGCAGTCATTGCCTTTAAAACATGTTTAAAACTCCTGAATTAATCAAACTTTATAGGTTTTTTGTATACAAAATATATCAGTTCATGGTATTGATTACTTATTGGGCATGGTGGTGAAATCTACCATGGTGAAATTTTTATGTTTTAGTCAATTTTTGTTTTTTTGTTTTTTGTTTTTTAGCATTCCTTATGGTGCAATTACAAAGTGCTGCAACTGACCCTTGGATTGGACTGAATGATTGTATTTCTAGTCACAGTTTTCTATGGACAAGTGGAAGTGGAGTCTACTTTACAAACTGGGCCCCAAATTTTCCCAATTACAATGTAAGTCCTGCCTGCAAAGGCTTTCATCTCTCCCCCTCCCCCAAGATGAGAAATGTATCCTACATTCTATTATTGTAACGCCTTCTCAGCATTAGCACCCCATTTATATATATCTCTCTTCCCCCTCCCCACCTACTTTGAGGGGCATCTACTTAGTTTATCTTTTAGTGCTGAAGTATCAAAAATAGGCAGGGACGTGGGTGGTGCTGTGGTCTAAACCACTGAGCCTCTTGGGCTTGCCGATCAGAAGGTTGTTGGTTCGAATCCCCGCGACAGGGTGAGCTCCCATTGCTCGGTCCCTGTTCCTGCCCACCTAGAAGTTCGAAAGCACCTCAAAGTGCAAGTAGATAAATAGATACTGCTCTGGCGGGAAGGTAAACGGCGTTTCCGTGCACTGCTCTGATTCGCCAGAAGCGGCTTAGTCATGCTGGCCACATGACCCAGAAGCTGTAGGCTGGTTCCCTCGGGCAGTAAAGCAAGATGAGCACCACAACCCCAGAGTCGTCCGCAACTGGACCTAATGGTCAGGGGTACCTTTACATTTTTATCAAAAGTAGGCAGTAGAGTTGTAAACAGATTCTGAAGAGCCTCTGTAGAAGTTGGTGTGAAACAACTTATATGCCAAATAAGGCCTGTTGCTTTAACTGTGTCAATTAAATTCGGTCTGGAGGGTTGGAAACTTCCCCTCAGCTCTCTCTGGACATTTTTATTCTGTTTGCATTCTGCCAGTGGATGAAAGATTTGAAGATAATCTGTCAATGTTTAGTTTCCTAGTTAACTCTAACACCTTCCTCCCCAAAACCCACTGAAGCATTGCCATTCGTTTCAATTGTACATTCCCTACTGAGTTGGGGAATTCAGACATTCTGAAGGGCATCTCACCCATTTCTGTACACACTTTCCTTGATCTTCAGACCGGTAGGTGCTGCCACATCTTTCTCAAATAGCAATCACTTATATTAGGTCTTACAAGGATTCAGAAACATGCTGAGAAAGTTGCAAGAATCTGAGATGGCTTCTATTGTAGCATTTAAAATATTGTCCTGTCAGTGTGCTGGTGGGATGAGTTATTAGAATACCATCCACTGTCTAGGTAGAGTTACTGCTCTACTTTGATGCTCACACCTGACAACCCTTTCCTTAAAAAGCTGTGGTCAATCTTCTGCCAAGGCTACGCCCACATGCCAATCACCTGGTGTCATTAGAGCAGGAAGAAAGGAGGATGGACTTCTGAAGCACTACATGTTGAAATCCTGGTAATCAGCTGACTTTCAAGTACCTTGACCCCTGATGCCATTGTGGTGTCAGGTGGTTAACCAGCTGCCCCCCCCCCACTAATTTAAACTCTACATTTAAGACTGGCTGCCATTTTATTTTTCCCAAGACTAGTTTTCAGGAAGTGTCCTAAATCCCCACTCTGATACATGGACTCCCTCTTGTGGAGGAGCTTGTGTGGAAATTTATCACACTGGGTACTCAGTGGTAATGTACTATTTCTGCCAAGACTTGAACTTAAAGGTGAGGTGGATGAATTGTCCGGCAGGAAGAGTGTTTCAAGCCAAGCTGCTTGTTGGAAACAGTATTGTATCAGGAAGAGTCAGGCATCATGTGAGCAGTTTTATAGCTGGCCCTGCTGACTACCCTACTTCCTGTAAACTTCAACAGGGCCCTCATCCAGAGCATGCATCATTAAAAGATGCCTACCCCTGAGTAGGGTGCAGAGATGGGAGGCCTTGTGTTGCCAGACATGCAGTGCACCTTTAGCCTAGGGTTTGATGTGGTCTTGGCACCATCTGATCCTGGAATCACACAAGCAATTGTGTAGTCTGGATTGTGTTGAGTTGTATGATCTATTAGCTTTCATCAGGTATCGTGAATTCACAGGCACCCTTAGTTGCAGCAATCTCAGGGTGTTTGCTGGACTCCACTAACTCCCTTTGATCCCATGATACAATGGGGCCAGCCCCTCCTTAGATATTTAATTTAGTAGTGGAGGCTGTTTCTTGGCTGGGTTGGGCAAGACAGTGATGAGAAGTGATGAGTGATGAAAGCTATCAGTGATGAGAACTATCCATCTGCAAACTTATTTCTAAAAAGATAGGATACTGTTTTCATCTAGTTTGAGAAGTACAAAAGGAGGGCTCTTAAGAAAAATCTATGACAAAAGGATTGCCCCCTACACAACGTAAGTGTTTTTATTCCTTAGGGAAACTGTGTTTTTATTATGCATGAGCCTCTACCGAAGGCAGGAAAGTGGAGAAATGGACCATGTTCTGACAGGAAAAGCTACATCTGCCAAAGAAACACTGGTACATTTTAACTTTATTGATTACAGATGTTTGCAAGTTGATTATTGATTACAGGTGTAAGCAGTTTTTGGCGTAGGCATTGGATATGTATCCTGAATCAACCAGTCAGACTGCTGATTTTTTTTCTTTTTGGCTTGGTCGAACTTGGATTAAGGTTCACCCTATGACAGGCACCCCCAAACACGGCCCTCCAGATGTTTTGGGACTACAATTCCCATTATCCCTGACCACTGGTCCTGTTAGCTAGGGATAATGGGAATTGTAGTCCCAAAACATTTGGAGGGCCGAGTTTGGGGGTGCCTGCCCTATGATGTACAGTACATCAAACAGAGTGATCCATCAGCCCCACCACTCAGGACAGGTGTCATGGCCCATCAGTCCCCATCTGGCCACAATCCCCTCCTTTATTGGGGTACCAAATCTTTTTAGCAGGAGGGTGTGGGATCCCCAACACTGCCCCCTCCAGGCTAAGGATCCAACCCAATGCTTTACCCACCATAAAGTTGTGACAGTTGGTGACCACTGCCACGAGGTAGGCAGAAACCTCTAGACAGGCCCAGTTCATCAGCAATAAAAATTCCTACGTAGCGCCAAATAGAATGATGGAGAATCTCCATAGCTGGATCTTGAGCATGGCCTGCCCACTTACCTCCAGGCAGGACCGGAGGCTGATACATAGGGAATAAGAGTGCGGGATCTAGTGGCAAACAAGCCGGGAACCACAATCGTGGCGCCCCTTTATGAATGACATGGCCATACCTACTAGCCTGCCTGTCATAGTCCCATTAAACAGACATGCTCCCGCCAACTCGCATGACCACAGGAGGAGGATTTTGTCCCCCAACGGATGTGCGGGACAGGAAGAAGGTGCCCAGCTCAGCTGTGGTCGCCCCAGGCCACAAACCATCACTCCCAGGGGACTTAAGGTAAGTGGGAAATCTGCCAAAGAAACACTGGTATGTTTTTAGAAGAAAAGTAACAGAAAATTCACCCAGTGCTATACCAGCTGCACTGGCTCCCGGTGGAGTACAGGATCAGGTTTAAGGTGCTGGTTTTAACCTTTAAAACCCTATACGGCTTAGGACCCTCGTACCTACAGGGCCGCCTCTCCTGGTATGTCCCACAGAGGAACTTACGGTCTTCAAATAAAAACATCCTGAAGGTCCCAGGCCACAGAGAGGTTAGGCTGGCCTCAACTAGAGCCAGGGTTTTTTCGGCTGCGGCTCCAATCTGGTGGAACGCTCTGTCACAAGAGACTAGGGCCCTGCGGGACTTGACATCTTTCCGCAGGGCCTGCAAGACAGAGCTGTTCCACCAGGCCTTTGGTCAGGGCGCAGCCTGACTCCCTCCTTTGGCTATCTTCACAGAACTTTAGCTTAATGGTTGCCATCAATTTGATTTTAATTAATTTTTATAATGAAATGTTTTTAGAATGTTGCACTATTTTATTGTTGTTAGCCGCCCTGAGCCCGGCTTCAGCTGGGGAGGGCGGGATATAAATAAAATTTATTATTATTATTATTAAAATAATATGTAAATCAGATTGACTTATGGAGACCAAAGGCAGTTTTCTATGTCATATTTTGTTCATAAATAAAAATTAGATGGCCACCTGTCTTTGTATTAGAGATTCAACACTGAGCCATATAAAGAAAAAGTGCAGTTGTGACAACTATATCTTACAGGTGCATAGAAATGAACTCTTATGAGAGAGAGCCTCAGATGTGCACCTGCTGAGATATAACTTGGCTTTTCACCCCTGAAATAGGACTGAAAGAGGCATAAGTTGAGTTCTATTTCTGTGTCATAATATCTAACCATATTCAACATGACAGGATTCTCCCATAATCTGTGCAAGTTCATTTGACCAGAAGAACAGAACTCCATGTGTACAGCTGTCCTCCTAAGTGTATTTCTTGAACCCACCTTGAATTATTTTAGGAAGCTAACTGAAGAATAGTTTCTTGAAGTCTCTGTGAAGAAATGAATGTGTTTCAAAGGGGCCTGTTGACTACATGTTGGGAATTTGGTTTGCTTCTATTGAGACTATAAAGGAAATATATTTTGATGCCTTATCTGTGTCATCTTGAACTAGAACTAGAATGTTTTTGTTGACATTTAAAATGTTGATTTTCAAGGTTTTTAAATGTTTCATTGCCAATTTTTAGTAACTTTGAGATATTAAAATGTATGTGATAACAATATTACAAAATTTCAGTATCCAGTGAAATAAAATATTTGTAACATATAAAGTCTAATCTGGACTTTGTCTTTTCTCTTGATTGCTTTCTTATAGATCCTGCATTATCACAGCCCGAAACAATGGCTCCAGCCTTTCGCCATATCCCTTTTGGGAATAGCAGCTACTCTTTCATTGCTCCCAATATGACTTGGGAAGAGGCCAGGAAAAAGTGTAATTCAGAACACTCAGAGCTTGCCAGCATTTGGAATCCCTACATTCAATCATTCCTATGGCTGTGGGTGTTGAAATATGGAGAGCCTGTGTGGATTGGTCTAAATAGCAATATGGTAAGAACTTGGCCAACCAAGCCAAGTTTGAGGCTCTTGTGTGGAAATCAATTCAGGTGGGATACCAGTGATGGAATAACACCACAGTTTAAGAAGGATATTGACAAGCTGGAACATGTGCAGAGGAGGGTGACCAAGAGGATCAAGGGCCTGGAACCATATCTTATGAGAAACAATTTAGAGAGTTGGGTATGTTTAGCCTGGAGGAGAGAAGACTGAGAGGTGATATGATAGCCAGCTTCAGATATCCAAAGGGCTGTCACACGGAAAGGGTGGGACAAGCTTGTTTTCTTGCTCTGGAGGGTAGGAGAAATCAGCTGTGATTTCTGCATTGCAGGGGTTGGGCTAGCTGAGCCTTTGGGCCTCTTCCAACTCTATGCAATTCTCTGGTTCTATTGAGTGTATGTGCAAGTGAAATGAAAGGGGAAAATAAATGATGCAGAATTCATGTTGTGGGAAACAAAGAGTTTTCTAAACCAGCATGTATTGTTCCATGTGCATTTGGATTTTAGACTGGTGGGCACTACACATGGATAAACAACCGGAGATTGGCATATACTAATTGGGCACCTGAAGAACCAACGCAGAAAACAGCCTGTGTCTTCATGGATCTTGAGGGTCATTGGAAAACAGGAGCTTGCAATCAAACCTACTTTTCTGCCTGTGAGCAGTATACTGGTAAGCAAAGGAAGTATCTGTTTTCATTACTTTCTAACTCCAATAAAGTCTCCATTTGAGCACAGTACAAAGATATGTGTTCTTGGCACTTTTGACTATTTTGTAAGGAATAAATGAGTAAAAAGTTACTATTTAATCCACCAGGTTAGAATAATAAACAAACAAAAATAGAACGGAGGCTACAACTAGCTTCCAAAGGAAGGAGGGGTAACGAAGTAGGGGATCTTTTTCCTGCTTTGAAATCCCCCTTACCAAATGGTCTTTCTCCTTGAGTTTTTTTACTGCTGTACCTTTGTAATTAGCTGCCCTACCCTCTTGTGAGAGGAAGGGTAGAAAAATATAACAACAACAATACTTATAAATAATTTCCATTGATGCTTATTCAATCCCATTGAATGAGATTGATACTGAAGCAGATTGTCTAACCACATGCTTAAGGATATGGCTTGCCACTAAGGATACAACAAAATTGTGTTCTACTAAACCGTGCAGACTGATCAAATGGTGAACAGAGCCTTGTTAAACAAATTTATTCTACTTTCAGAATATACAATTCTGACCACAGTAACCATCTTCATCCAGATTGAGGCTAAGTGTCTCATTATTTCTCCACACCCACCATGTGGGTGTGCATTTCAGATTCTAGGTGTTGCTTTATAAAATCACCTGATTCTGCTCAGGCCAATTCCCTGATGGTCCAATTCAGCTTGAGGGGTGGAGTTCTCTTCCCCCTACCTTCACTTCTGTTCACTATTCTGAATTTTAAAAATGACAGTAGTGGCCGACATTTGCCAGCATGGTAAGAGCATGGATAAAGTCTGCCAAATTATAAACCAATTGGTCCAGGGGTTTTTACACTAAATACCTTGATTAAAGTTTGCTTTTAAAAAAGGGATGAGGGGAGAGAGAGAAAATGCCTACAACTGTTTTATGTTTATTTGGGACATAAATTTGTTGGTAAGGTTCACCCACCCTGAGGGTAGGAATCCTGTCACATTGCAGAACAATAACTGCAGAAGGATAGTGGCAGCTGTTACAGTTCGGGTGGATAAAAAAAGAAATGGTCAATCTCCCCTAGTGTTTTGTGGACAAATTGGCCTGAATATGGGAAACATGGAAGTCTCTGGGTAAGAAACCTGCTATCAGTCCAGGGGCTGTTTTCTAGGTACTTTTAAAGCTGATTTTTTAACCTTCTAAATATTTCCTCTTTTTTTTTTAACAATAACCATCCTGGCAGCTAACAGGAAATACAGAATCAATTCTTTATTCAACCCATCTTCATTTGGCCCATCCCCAGGAATGCCAGTGAGGGAATTGCTATCAGTCCTTACTATGTTATTAAATTAATTTCTGGAAACACTGTCTTCCAAAAAGCTGCCAGAGGATTACACTCCCACCATAGGTGGAAATACACATCTTTTTTGCAAATGTCTAAAAATGACATGTTACTACCCTTCAATACTTTTTTTCTTTAAATTCTTGACAGGAATTGTGAATGCAACAATCTAAATTTGTCCCTTTGGTGTGTGTGTGTTCAATTTAAAATTCTCTTGTACTGTCTTTGTTTCTTTACTTCCTAGATGTTACAGAATTATATGTTTTTGATTAAACAAATAAAAATAAATATTTAGATTTTAGGGTTGAAAAACTAAAGGATTGGCTTTCCATGTAAAACCATCTTCTCTGATTAAAAAGCTTGACCTGTCTACCACAACAGAGCTCTCTCTCCTAGTCGCCACTTCACTCTGGTGTTTGCTCTTCCTTCTGACATCATCTGACTCTGGCATCCTGGTACACTAAAGCAGTGGCTTTCAACCATTGCGTCACGGCACCCTGGGGTGCCTTGGATGATGGTCAGGGGTGTTGCAGGCATCACTGGTCAACGTCCCTCTTTTCTTCCCTCCCTCTTCTGATGCCCTTTCAAGTCTCTGCCTCCCAAAGGCTTGTGCAGCTGTTTGCTGCAGCAGCCCTGGCTACAAGCTCCCCAGGTGAATTGTGCCTCTGGGGCTGGCCAGGGGGTGAGCGTTGCCAGGAACTGAGGCGGCCTCAGAGTAAACAAGCAAGTGGGTGAGGGAGCGCAGCCAGCCAGTCCAGCAGGTGTCAGCCCTTGCTGTTGGGAATGGACAGGGAAGTGTGAGGCTGGGCAGGCAGGCGCTGCGCTGGCCTTTCTTATGCTTGCTGTGTGCAAGGCCTGCCTGGGAGCTGAGGGCCCGGTGCTGCCACTGCTGCCTCCCAAGGTAAGGTGCTGACCTCACGTTAAACTTTGGCCAGTCTCCACTGGGCCACTAAGCCTGGGGGCACCCACTTCCCAGGCCCCTGTGGGGGTGTGAGGAGGCACCTCTCTTGGGGACAGGGCGTGGTGATGGCTCAGAGAACAGGGATGTTGGCAGCTGCTGCCCAGAGGACTCCCAAGGAGAGAGGGGAGAGAAGAGGAGGCTGAGGGAACACTGTGCAAGGGTGTTCGAAAAAGGGTGAGAGGCTGCCAGCTCTGCAGGCAAGGGGTGACATAACTGGGCTCCTGAGCCCCCACAGGGCTGCCACAGAAAGAATGTAGTTGGTCAGTGGAGACATGGACTCAAAAAGGTAGAAAACCTCTGTGCTAAAGGCATTACAGTGGTACCTTGGGTTACATACGCTTCAGGTTACATACGCTTCAGGTTACAGACTCCGCTAACCCAGAAATAGTACCTCAGGTTAAGAACTTTGCTTCAGGATGAGAACAAGAATCGTGCTCTGGTGGCGCAGCGGCAGCAGGAGACCCCATTAGCCAAAGTGGTGCTTCAGGTTAAGAACAGTTTCAGGTTAAGAATGGACCTCCGGAACGAATTAAGTACTTAACCTGCCACTGTAGTAGGCACCTGTCTGTAGCAGTTCATTTAAATGTCTGGATTGCACAGTGGGGGTTCCCTGCTTTGACATGTGCAAATTCATACAGATCCCATTTCACATTTATGAGCCTAAGTTCTCTCTCAGATATCGTGCTTTGCTTCATGATTCATGATTTCTCTGAACCTTATGCACATCGCTAGTGTTTATAGATTTCTAAGATGCCTGTTCTCTTTTTTGAAAGAAAAATATGTTCTCCGTAATAGGTACAATCCCAACTGAGGAGCCACAGCTCCCAGGAAGATGCCCTGCATCAAAAGAAGATGGGAAAGCTTGGGTACCTTTTCAGGCTCATTGCTATCAATTCTACTCTGCTTGGTATGAATGGCCAAAAGCTTTCTTCAAATGTGCTCAGTTAGGTGGGTATCATTTTGAATTAGATCACAACATGAATTTTCCATTCTAGTTAGTACGGAAAGCCAGTGTGGTATGGCGATTACCTGCACTGCAGTTCTCTCCTATACTTCTCTCCAGAAGTAAGTCCCATTGAGTTCAATGGCACTTATAGATGCCTATATGGATATGGGATTTTAGCCCTGGACTTTGACAAGAGAGGCAGAAGCTCAAATTCCTGCTCACCCAGAAAGCTCACTAGATTACCATGGGCCTTTCAGCTTAGTATATCTCAGTTGCAAGGATAAATTGGGAAACATGATGAGCCCAGCGTCTCATCGTAAACTCTCATTGGAGGTAATGTATGATGAAAATGTAATAAATTACCAAACATATACTGTTAATGGGCTGACACTAAAGAACTGTGTGGCTATTTTCCTTTTATGTGCAGTTAGAAATACAGAGTGAAATATGTTTTAAGTATTGGAGTTCAGGATTTGTGAACCATCTAACTTGCAAAAATGACATTTATTTTAAATAAAATAAAAATCCTTCCAGTAGCACCTTAGAGACCAACTAAGTTTGTTATTGGTATGAGGTTTTGTGTGTACGCACTTCTTCAGATACACTGAAACAGAAGTCACCAGACCCTTATATATAGTGAGAGGGAGGGGAGGGGTATGACTCAGAAGGGGGGTGGGAATGGGTGGTTGGCTGATAGGTGTGGTAAACCTGTTGACGACTGTTAACGACTGCAATTAGTCTTAGAGGAAAAAGCAAAGGGTGAGATGGCTAAAATAGCTTTATCATGTATAGTGAGATAAGATGAGAGAAATGTTTGATAGTATTACCGCTTTTCACCACATAATGGTCACCACCGCATAATAGTCGCATCCCCTTTTTTGGACCCCAAAAATGGTCCCAGAGCATTCCTTGCATAATAATTGCTGGGTAACTACTTCTGAGGCTCCTCTAGGCCTCAGGCCTCTTCCTTTCCTCCTCCAGCTGCCGCCACCCCTGTTCTCCTCATACCTCGCCAGCTTGGCCATGAGCGGAGTGGAGTGAGTGGGAATGTTTCTTCCCACCTTCCTCCTGGTGCTTTTTTATCAATGTTTCAGTGGGAACCGATGCTGGGGATGGCTGGGACATGTGGGCTGAGGGGAGATACGGCGGGCACCGGCAGGCCTGGCCACAGGCACTGCTGTCACCACTCATTTGCTGTTCCCATGGCGTTCCTTACTGGAACTTCCTGTCTAAATTCGAATGGCTGTTCCGCTCTTGCAATTCAAAGTATAGAGCGGTGACTATTGTTCACCATAGAGATTCTGATAGATGAGCGATGCTGCTGCACATCAGTAGGTTGGGCAATGGAACATATGCCCAGAGTGGCTGGGGAGGCCCTGCCAGATGGGCAGGGTATTATTATTACTATTATTATTTATTATATGCACAAGGAAGGGCTTCACTTTTTACAGAAAGGTATGCTAGTGTCTTTCTCCGTAAGTGTTTTCTCTCCCCATGGTCCCGATAACAACAGTTATTTTGTCTCCAGCTCGTGCTTGCCCTCCCCATGCCATCGGCCCAGCTCCTCAGATCCACCTGCTGTTGTCCCCATTTTTTCCTTCGCATAATGGTCACACTTTTATATTTCCCTGTGTAATAGTTGCACACATACCCTTTTGGAATGGAAAAAAGCGGCACCAAAAATGTGACCATTACACAGTGAAATACAGTGTCCTTAAAAGTTTTTCTTAACTATTATTATTGGGGAAAGGAGCTAGGTTACAATGATTCTTTTCTACTACAACATTATGCAATAGGATAGCAATTACAATCATTTGAAAGAAAAAGATATACACTTTCTCTAAGGTATCTAGAACCTTATATTGTTGCCAGTACTGCACAGTGAATCATTGGTCATACTCTGTTAGGCAGTCTCATATTTTTCAAGGGGAAGACAACTTTTTAATGAGCTAACTTTACTCCTCTTCTGTATCTTAGGTGCCACCTTGACTTCGATAGTAGATTTAGCTGAACTGCATTTTTTGATGGATCACACTCAACAATTATCACATGATGAGTATTGGATTGGGATGTTCAGAAATAACGATGGTAACTGTTTAACGTTCAATATTTAATGTATAATATATTATTAATTGAAAAATATGTTCAAACATATGGCATTTCATTTTCGTTTTGGTTTTTGGAAGTAAAAGAGCTCAGCAGGAATAACTGTTAGCGCAAGCAAATGGTACTAGCAAATTCACATCACCTTGTATTTATGAGTCTGCTTGGCATGCATTCAGGAAATTCACCAATTTTCTGTGAGTTCTTTCATGGCATGTGCACTATCTTATTGCCCCCTGAAAATTGAAATGATTTGTCGTCCCCCCTCCGTTCTTTACTCATCTCCTATCACAAGCCATGGAAGAGAGCTGTCTGGAAATTCAAATACCTGCATCCAACCAAACTCCACTGGGAATAATAAAAGTGTTATATGTGAAAGGGGGCAACTACATAAAATGTGGCAAAAAAATCAATTTACCCAAAAAAAGATGCCAAAGAGGTCTTCTTGGTCAAGTTCTTTGAGCATCTAAAGGATAGCAATCAACAAAAATTTCAACTACATAGTAAATGGTAATAAAGGAAGCAAACCTCCTTTCAAATCTTTAAGCCCTGTCCCTAATCACATCCCTTTTAGTTTGATTATTGCTCTGCTATCTGCCCCAGATGTCCCTCTGGGCATATTGGGAATATAAACATACCCAGCTGAAGTGAAGGACATGAGGCAGGAGTTGGTAATGCAGGTGAGCTGTACATAAGCAAGCTGCCAGCTAGCTCTGCCGAGGCTCTTTTTATTAGCACAATACAAAACCAGTCAGATACATTTTGGACTGTGACCTTTACACATCTTCCAATCCCGAGATTGAGGGGTAGTACAAAGTTATTTTGGCAACTGTTTCCACCATGTCACTTTCCCCTTGAACAATGTATGACGAAGGAGACATAGGTCGCAGACAATGCACGGCAGACTACTAAGAAAGTAAAAGGTTAGATAGAGGGCATGATGTTTAGACAGCTGCGGTTTGTCTGAGGATGGAAGTGTGCTCCACACCCGGCGATCATTCCTTCACCCAGCTCCTTTAAGTGCTCCTTATAAGACTTGGTTTAGGCTCTGTTATCTCTCAGAAGGGGGCACGGGTGGCGCTGTGGGTTAAACCACAGAGCTAGGACTCGCCGATCAGAAGGTTGGCGGTTCGAATCCCTGCGACGGGGTGAGCTCCCGTTGCTCGGTCCCTGCTCCTGCCAATCTAGCAGTTCGAAAGCACCTCAAAGTGCAAGTAGTTAAATAGGTACTGCTCCGGCGGGAAGGTAAACGGTGTTTCTGTGCGCTGCTCTGGTTCGCCAGAAGCGGCTTAGTCATGCTGGCCACATGACCCGGAAGCTGTCTGTGGACAAACGCCGGCTCCCTCGGCCTATAGAGCGAGATGAGCGCGCAACCCCAGAGTCGGTCACGGTCAGGGGTCCCTTTACCTTTACTATCTCTCAGAAGACATGCTGAACTAAATCAAACAGGAATTATTGTCCCATATCTCTGCTGAAGTCCTTTCTGGACTTCAAACGTCATCTCCTTTTTAACCTAGACCCCCTGTTAAGAATAGCCAGAGGCAAGCACCTGAAAGGATTCCTTCTGCATCTAGACAGGCACCTTTGGATGTTTCAGACCCATTTGCTAGATTAGACCAATATTAGAATGAATGGAGTGATAGTTATCATACTCCACACCAAGCTTTCACATGACTTATTCCAAGATTTGCATTTAATGCATTTACTATGCAGAGCATTACAAACTTTTGAGCTTAATGCAGCACCCAACCACCCTGAGACTGCCTTTCCTGTCTGCAAAGCTGCTGCTGTCCTTAAGGAACCCCAACTCTCTTCCTCAGGAGTCCTGGTTCCTGCTCCTTTGAAGACTGTTAGGGCAGGATGAGAGCCTACAATATAAAAAGCTGTAGCCATCACTAATAAATTGTACACATTACAAACTTAATTCATGGATTCCCTTAAAACCCCTAGGGTAGATTTTTCTGATTTCTAATTTAGTTTCCAAACTTCTGCTTCCTAGATTCACAATTAAAGGGCACCACTGAATAGAGATTGGGCTACATAATCATGAAGCCTCCATCCTAGCCATTAGAGCAGCATGCATAGGGCCTGCAGCATGCCTGAACCACGCGTATCTCCTGAGGGGGAGGTGCATAGCTGTCAACTTTTCCCTTTTCTTGAGAGGAATCCTATTTGGAATAAGGGGATTTCCCTTTAAAAAAGGGAAACGTTGACAGCTATGGGGAGGTGGCGGGTGGACTGCCTGAAAGCTCTGCACTGCTTTTTTGAGCAGTGCAGGGCTTGCGTCTGCCCACTGCCTCTGCCACCCTAAAGCTGAGCGGGAAGCTGCAGAGAGGCTCCACGCAGCCGCCCTCCCTTGGCTTGCCCCGCCCCCATGGCAGCTCACTCTGCCCCCGGCTGCAGGACATGTGCACCGCACCAGGCACCCAAGCGGATAGCTACACCGCTGCATTGGGGTTGGGTTAATGCTGCCAAAAATCACTGAGATCATTAGTGCATTCAGTGTTCTGATATGATAATGGTGGTAGCTTGCACATTTTCAAAACTGCAAACGTTTGAGAGGAAAAGCAGTCAGTTTAGTTTTAAAACATATTTTCATATCTGAAGGCAGCTCTGTATAGGGACGGTTTTTAATGTTTGATGTCTCACTGTGTTTTTATAATTTGTTACAAGCCGCCCAGAGTGACTGGGGGAACCCAGTTAGATAGGAGGGGTACAAACTACTATTACTACTACTACTACTAACATTGTTGTTTTTGTTGATATTGTCTTACACTTATTATTCTACTGTTTTCCATTCCATTATATAATTTATTTATTTTAATAAATAGGAGAATGGCTATGGCAAGATAACACTGCACTGGATTTTGTCAATTGGGACAATGAAAAGCCCACAGCTGATCCTGAGTCATACCGTTTTAAAAATGAGAGATGCGTTTTCATGAACAGCCAAAATGGGAAGTGGTTCAGGGGAGCGTGCAGCTATTACAAGGGATATATATGTAAAAGAAACAAAAGTAAGTCTTAAATGGTCATTAGACTTAATTTACCAATAATTCTGATTCAATATAGTAGTTTAATGATGAGTAGAGCTACTGCTTAGGACTTTTTCCTATCTTGGCATTTTAACAACATCCCCCCTCCCCCGAGCTATCCTTACTAGCAAGTTCTCAGCATTCTTTGTGGCAATCTCTCCATAGATATACTGTCTACCATCCTTTATGTCGCATAAGCCGCTTTTCATTAAATGGAGGCTCTGCTTTTTGTCTTTACCGCTCTTTGTCACTTCCTACTGCCTGTCCAGCTTCTGGCAGACCTTACTGATGCTTCCAGTTGTTGACACCCTAATAATAAATGGCAGAAGTGATGACAGAACCAAAGCTGAAGCGTATTTATTTTTTGCTGCTAATAATATG
Source organism: Podarcis raffonei (assembly GCF_027172205.1). Taxonomy (NCBI): domain Eukaryota; kingdom Metazoa; phylum Chordata; class Lepidosauria; order Squamata; family Lacertidae; genus Podarcis; species Podarcis raffonei. Next base: position 24,167,965 of record NC_070613.1, on the reverse strand, counting down.
ATAGCCTGTCTTTTAAATATAATAAGATTATTAACATTTGATAAATACCTAATAATAAATGTTCTCCCCCTTTATCATTTACAGTCCCTAGAACTGTGGAGTTTTTATAATTCATAATGTTTTTTATAAATCAGTCCTTTTCTTCAAGAGGGAATATAATTTAATAGTTTCCACACTGACAGGTTTAAAGTTGAGGTCACTATACTTGATGTTGCTATCACAGGGATTTGGTGAATGCACTAAACATTTCAGATTCAATGCTTGTTTAACATTTTTAAATAGTCAAGTTTTGTATTGAAACATCAGCATTGGTAATAAGCACTAGTAAAGAATCATGCCTGACTTTTGGTTTTGTATTTTGCTGTGATATCTATAATTTACACAGTAAGCATATCTTTTGTTTTATAGTTATTGAAGAGATGACAGCTCCTTCAAAAATGCCTGGTAAGACTCTTATTAAAATAACTAAGTTAAAGTGTTAAGCATCTACCATTGGCAACAGCAGGTGGGTTTTTCCCTTAGACAATTTATAAGATTTTCTATCAAAAAGAGTAAATCCAGATTAATGGGGCCAGAGGAAGGAATGCAGGCTGACATTCAGGTGGACACTGCAAAGACCTTGCAGACATCAGGTCATTTTCCCTACTACAGCTCAGCTCTCACTCTTTGCTCCCCATTTGTAATGAGAATGGTAACCTTATTCTAAATCATGGAAGTCTCATAAATGGTGCAACTGAGGCCGCAACAACCTCTCTGATCAAGATCGAGTCATTACTCAGAATGGTGGGCATGCTGATCACAATGATTGTTGTTTCACTACTATTATGTCATTTTGCTTGGAGGGCTGCCACTCCCATCCCCACCCCGGTAGCAGTCATGTCTTTTGTAGCAGGATGGCAGGCAAAAATCAACAGCAGAACCTTCTCTCAGGGTAATTCCTACCAGATATGCGGGCACGAACTGGTTCTGCTGGCTCTACTGGGGAAGAAAGGATGGCAACTCTTTTCTGGAGAAGAACAGATACTATGAAGCAGGAGAGGTGGAGGATAGGAGAGAGATCTTGGTTTAATGGAAAATTCAATAGTGCTGCATGTGAAAAGTGGGGCGGGGGGAGAGGGTAAGTTCCTCTCTCATCTGCATATCCATAAAACAATGGTATCCTGTTAAAGTTGTAGTGCAAATTGCCTTGACATTTGGGAATCGTTCAGCTGCACTGAAATATCCAATGTCTTTTGGGTTGGATTCCTTCAGAACCCGCCAAAACTCTTTTTTTAAAAGGGCCTTTCTTTTTCTACTTCAAGGAGAATCAGAGCAGCTCTCATACACACACAAGTTCTGATTCCACATCAGTTCAGCTTTTGCATCTCCTTCCCTCCCTGCCCCTCCCCCCATCAGATGGCCATTTCCTTGGTTTGTAAGCTCTCAGCAGACTATGCTTAGGTGCAGCAAACAAAACTAGGAATGTGTGAATCTGTTGGGTTTGGTTTCTTTCAGCTTCTCATTTTTCCATCTTAAATTTGTTTCTCATTATTCCCCCACCCATTTGCATTCACAGGGTTCTGAAAATTCAACATCATTTTAGTGTGATTTTTTTTCTGAGCAAAAACATGTTTGTGTGCAATTTTCCCCAATATAAACATTTTTACAAAACAATTTCGCTAAATACAATGCATTTTTGTATGTTATTTTAACTAATATCTGTACTCCTTACTCCAGTATATGCATTTTTGAACATATTACTTCACAGGATAACTGGATTACAAATTTCAGGCAGCTGAAATTTTTAAAAGATGGCTGTTTTTCAGTTTTCATATTGTTTTAGGGAGTGTGGATTTGGTGGGTTTGACATTAATTTATCCCTTATCCCTAAACACTACCCAGCTGTCTTTCTTAGTCATACAATGAGATAGCCATTGGTTATAGTATAAAGTAGTTATTGCTCTCTCTGTGTGTATGATGTACCTTTTCCCCCCCATTAGTAGAGCAAGAAGACAGTCTGGCATCAACACAGGGCAGAGTTCTGAAGGCGGTTCTCCCGATTATCTTCCTCCTCCTCATTGGTGTGGGTGTAGCAGCCTATGTTTTCTACAAAAGAAGAGGCAGACGACAAGAAATCACTGGTAGCATTGACAACCCTATGTATAACGACAAAGTAGTCATTCTTCCAAATAAAGATTCAGAAATGGGTGAGGATGAAAAAGAGGGAGATTAACAAATGTGTAACTCTATATGCATTTCCCTGGGAGTAAGTCACATTGAGCTCACCAGGACCATTGATGGAAATTAATTGTTCCAAGCTGCAATATGTAGTGGTACTTCCTGTGACAAGACTCATGATGTCACAGTGTAAACATGATTATTACTTAGTGAAAACAAATGCTATATGAAATATTTTCAAATTAAAGATTACTTGACTTGAAAAACTAAGTGTGAAGATTCCTATCTTACTTCAGAGCCCCAGTCAGTCGCTTATGTTCAGAGCCACCTGCTGAGCTCTTCCCCTTTCAAGGTTAGGGTTCATCTCATCCCTAGGTACTTTCTTGTTGTTGTTTAGTCATTTAGTCGTGTCCGACTCTTTGTGACCCCATGGACCAGAGCACGCCAGGCAGGTTTCCTTATTTATCCTTCTGTCACTTAGGCTACCACTGGTTTGCTGCCCCAGCCTTTACAACCCTATTTCCTCTCTTCTCTATTTCCTGGATCCTTGGTAATGCTGGCTATCCCCTCTTATTCAGCTGTAACCTCTCCTCCATTAATTCACCACAGGTAGTGCCCCTTTCCCTTATTCCAATGCCAGTCAGTATCCTATTCTCATCCCTTTCCCGTTTACCACATGGTTATCTGCTTGTTCCTCCTCCATTTCACACTCACTCATACACGGGGCCGGTTGGGGACATCTTGCTGCTTGAGGCGAAGCTGGTGCTGCCCCCCTCCCTGCCAAAGCTGCCTCCCCGCTGCCACCAAAGCCACTGCCTGCCACTATTGAAGGTGGCCAGGGAGAGAAAAGGAAGCCCGAGAGGAGCAGGTCGCAGCTCAGGAGAAGGAAGAGGAGCAGGCAGCTAAGGAGGAGCAGCAGCAGGCAGCAGGAGGGCAACAAGATTAGGAGGCAAGAAGCACAGTCCTTGGGACCCAGATCTTCTACCCCTCCTGACTGTTCCACAGCCGGCCACCTGAGGCCACTGCCTCACTGTGGCTCACACATTCCCTTTGCTGGCCACTTCTCCCCCGCCTTTGCACCTCATCCCTTATTTATCTGGGAGTAAAGGGCTGTATTGCTCTGGAGATTATTTTGTATTAATTTTTGTCCCAACTTTCCTCCAAAAGGAGCCCAGGGTTAAAAAAATAACCAAGTACTAACACAATAGTTTTAAAACAAAAATAAAAATAAAATGAAATTGAAAAATGAATAAGAACAACTAAAACATACATAAGCAGCTTAATTAAAATTTCACTCAGTAGGGGATGTTAAGAGAATTACAAGAAAACCAGAAACAGGAACAGAAATTGCTGATGTTGCCTTACTTATCCCACACCTGGAACAGAAATCAATCCAGTCAATATGATCAGTATTTCCTACTGCTGTTGTGTACAATCTGCAAACGACAGATAACTGATTACATCCATTTGCATTGTGTTTCCTTTGCATTAAATGAATGGGGTGGAATTACAAAATGCCACCAGAACTTGCATAATTAATGTAAGTTACATAATTTTGGCACAATAGGCAACAGGACAAAGTTGCAGTCAATGGGATAAATGTCCAGGAAGGACAGAGGCAAAGCATCCATACACAACAAACTCATGTCCATGTATGGAGACCTCACTTAGACACACACATAATGTGTTCAGAGGGGTTTCACATATCTGGAAATCCCTGATGAGATGTTCATATAGCATTTCCTTTTTTTCTGAATTAATTCTTCTGAATGATTTAGTAGGATCTGGACCAGACGGTAACAATGTCTGCAATGAAAAAGAGACTTGAACAATTTTTCCATTTTTTTTCCAGGAAACTTCTGAACATGACAGCATGCTTTCACTTCTCTTTCTGCTTGAGTCACATTTTTTCAGTTCTCCTTTGGGACAGGGGGCGAGGGGCTAGGCATTACTTGGACTGCACAAGACACAAGAGCAGCCCCATGATCCTCCCCATCTCCTCCGCACATGTTGTTCTTTATAGCTCGTGCCCCGGAGTTATTTCCTGCCCCTGCTCCAGAAATAGGCATTGGCTGCTGCTGGCGAGGACAAGAAAAAACACTCAGCATAATGATGCAGGGGAACACAGAGCATAGCAAATTAGTTCCTACAGGGGTGGAGGTGGAGATATCAATGGAGGAGAAGGCTGTCCATAGCTTCTCGTCCTGATGGTTATATTGCTTCCAGTATCAGAGGCAGAAGACCTCAGAATGCCAGCTCCTGGGGCCAGCAAGTGGGAAAATGCTGTTGCACTTTTTGTGAGCTTCCCATAGGGCTTCACCATTTTGAGAACACAATCTGGACAAGATAGGGCCAGGGCCAGGCCTTTGGTCTAATCAAGTCCTTGTCCTTTGGGAAGAGGACCTTTACATACAGTTCTGCTCTGCCAAAGTTCTGTAATGAGAAGGAGACCTTGGGAGCAAACCAGCCCTACCATTGGGCAAAGTCAGGTGATCACCTTAGGTGGCAGATGTTGGAGGGCTATGGCTTGTCATTTTTCCATCTTAAATTCCTTTCTCAATATTTCCCTACCCATTTGCATTCATGGGGTCCTGAAAATTCAACATCATTTTAGTGTGAAGTTTTCTGAGCAAAAACATGTTTGTGTGCAATTTTTCCCAATATATTCCTCTGCCTATTCCTCTTAATTTAATTTAATTGTACACAGGTTGTACAATGACAATAAAGGTATTATTACTATTATTAAGCCCCCTGACCACCATCTTCCCAACTGGAAGATTGGCCCACTCTGCTAAACTAACCTGCTGCATAAGGTGAAGTCCAGGATGCCAGCCCATTGCCATTGTTGAAGGAAGAGTCAACTGCCACTCCAGTCTGCTTCTGAATGTGGAATGATAAAGACCAGTAGTGCAGCTAATTGAGTTTAGACCCTGGACTTAATGGTCTTAAGGGGTCCTCCTTTTAGATTGCAATTTGCGTTACTTCAGTTCTGTAGCACAGAATCAGCATCTCTCCCCCACACTCCCGGCTATTCCATTATTTACAGCTGCTTCCATATTCCTGATTTGTTATAGCAAAACAAAACAAAACAAAACAAAAAACACATTTGCCAAACATAATTTTACAAAAAAAGAAATTTTAAACTCATTTGAACTGTAGTACTTTCATGACTACAGGAATAAAATGCAGTTAGCTTCTGTTGCCCCAGAAAGGATAATATATTCCAGCATATCTATCTCATGGCAGGTGCTAATGTGCTGTTGAGTGAAAGGAAAGCAAGAACACCATTGCACACCTACACCAAAATATGAATTTTGTGAGTGGTTTTAATGGCTAGAAAGTATGGTATAAAAGTAATAAATAAATTTAAAGAAATAGTAAAAATGAAATTTAGTTCTCCAGAAATATAAAGAGACTCATCAAGACATTTCAACTATTGGATGTTTTTTTTAAAAAAAATCCTTCTAAATGTGAAGCTCCATATAAGACATTAAATGCGAAGTGCAACATATTTATTTGCCTATTCTCATTAGAAAAAAGTGTCACCAGTTATGAAGTAAGAGTCCCGTACATGTATGGGTTATATAGCCTGCTGCCCTCCACATATTCTACAGTTCTTGAAGATGCCTGCTGACTTCTCCCTGTAGCCAAGAAAGATTTCCTTTATATCAGTGGCTCCCAACCTTTAAGAGTCAAAGGACCCCTTTCAATGACTAAAAAATTAAAGGGTGCCAAGAGGATCTTCTGGCCCTGGTATACTGTATTCAGATTGAGTCCACTGCTGCATTTGCCAAAGACAAAAAATTGCAGCATTGCAAAATTTGGCTTTGTGTACATTATAACATGTCAAACACAGAAGTGAAATTTTCATTCTGCCTGGCTCATTTATGAAGAAGTAACTGAAAAGCAGCAGACTCTGATTTTTCTTCTTTCCATGGGATCTGTGTGGTAGGTTTGGTTGTGACCAATGGCTTCCTTTTTGCTCCTAAATCTCTTGGTCCTCATTCAAGTGACTTTTCAAGTACCAGGTAAGCTCCACTATTGTTACTTTAGTAAGTAAAGGTGCACCTTCAATAAATTTAACTGTTTACATTTGAATCATCTTCTGTAAGTTAATGTTGCATCATTAAAGTTAAATCCATGCAACAGGAGTTACAATGAGAAGTAATTAAACATTGAATCTGCTTATAGCAATAAAATCAGGTTAAAATTACAATAACATCACAGCCAACATCATTTTGAATGTAATTTACATCATGAGTTTTTACTGTTGCAAGAAAGAATTTGTTCTTTCTTCATGCAACACTCCTCTGCATCCTGTTACTTTCTTTTTCACTATATAAAAATGAACTGTAAATATAAGAAATGCATCAACAATAACATTTTAACAATATTAAACAAGAAGAATATCTGACATATTTATGTACACAACAAAAAAGGCATCTTTCGTTGTTTCCATTGGTGTCCTTTGCACTGACCTAGAGCTCTTTGATCCAGTGGAGCCTTTTGTCAGGAGACAATATTTGCCATTCCTCCTTCCTCATGTGCTTCCCAAGCTGTGCCAAGAGGTCTCCCAAGTCTCTGGAGCAAATTGGGAGGAAATACATGGTGCAGGAGGAATGAGGAATTGCCAAAATATTGCCTTCCTCCCTGTTTTGCTAACAGAAAACTGCAGGATCAAAGAGCCTTCCTTCAGAGTGAAGGATCCCACTGAGTGCATTCCTTGCGCTTTAGCAAATCTAAATTACACCTCTTCCTCACGAAAGGAAAGCATCATATCCTTACTGTTCTTGAATATAATGTGATATTTCTCAGGTTATATATTGGTATGGTTGGAGTGTTATAATCATGCAGGCTGTTAGCCTACATGACTGTTTTTACTGTATCTATTGGGTAAGAATTTGTCCTGGTGTTTTTTATGACTGTTGATACTACTTTTAGGATACTGTATTTCTCATGTCTTATGTGTATTTTTTTAAAAAAAGAAATCACCATCAGACTAATTCCTACTGATGGGCAGTATAGCAAATGGTTTTAATTACATAAATAAATAGGAAATCAGTTGGTCACCACATATTGTGGGCCATAGAAGATGTCTTGGTGTTAATAAAAGCAGACAAGTGGGGAATATTTGGATGAGATCAATGGTTTGGGTAGGCAAGAGGAGCTAAACCTTTTTCCTGCTACACATTTGTCCAAATCCTCCACCAAACCTGTTTTTAGCCATGGAGCAGAGCAGGGGAAATGTTTTCACAGAATGCTGGTGCCAGCATATTATTCCCTGTACAGTGCAGGATAGGGGTGGGTGGCAGGGGGACAAATAGCTTCAGGGCACTGATGTGGAAGGATAGGTGAACCTGCTCACCTCTGTTCTCCAGTCCAAATTGCCCCCAGCCCATTATTTTAGCAATAAATAAATTTTAAAAATAACAATTAGGAAGATTCAATCTCAGATGTCTTGCATCATGTCTAGTTTGGCACTCAAAAGGAGTGAAATATTTTTTTAAAATTCATTTTTTAAAAAGCTTTATTTATAAATGTATGGGTTTTTTGTTTAAAAATGTAGTATTTTCAGACTAATCAAATGATTAAAAACTTATTCAGAATAAAATAAACTGCAAACAGGATTTGGAAGAAGGACGTCAAAGTCAGTGTCCTGGCTAGGAATTAAGCAAGTTATGGACCTCTGATAAATAAGACGCAGCACTGTAAAATGCAGAATCAACATGAGAGGCATTTCTCTCTTTGCTCTTTCAATCTTATTGCCTCTTGGTCTTATCATCCTGCCAGTGGTTGCCATGTTGGAAGCTATGTGGAATTTTGTCACCATGTTCCTATAATTTTTCCTCTCTTGATTTTGCAGAAAGTGACAGCTTTCTGATACAAAATGAAAACCTCAAGCTTTGTATACAACCTCAGAAATCTCGTTCCATCATTCTGGTCAACTGCGATGAGGATAATGAGTGGCAACATTTCAAGTGGTTTTCCGACGACCAGATTTTGAACATGGCAGTGAAATTATGCCTGGCAGTGCCTTCCAAGTCAAACCTGGTTGCCCTCACCCTCTCCCCCTGTAATGAGACGACTGAACTTCAGAAATGGGAATGCAGAAATGAGAGCCTCCTTGCACTTGAACAGGGGGATTTGTTTTTAAATCCCGAAGGTGGCCAAAAAAGTCGTCTTATACTTTCTAAAGTAGCCACCAGCAAGAGTACCTGGAAGATCTATGGAACGAAAGACGGCTTATGTTCCAAGGGCTATGAAGGTAAAATGAGAGAGTTAATCCTCTTTCTTTAGATATTCAGTTGGTGTATCTGATTCCAGAATGTTGAATCCCCTACATCTGGGACCCAAAATAGGTATGATGCAAATCACATAACCATCAGTCCAGACTCCAGCTATATCAGAAGGACAAAATAGGATCTAAAGGCAGAGTACTAAAGAAAGTGGCTCAACTTAAGCACCAACTATAGTCAGGGAATTAAAGATCAAATTGAAAAATTAAGCAGCTAAAAAATACCCCCTTCATACAAACAATAGCTTTTAGATGTTAAACATACCTTCATATATCTGATATAAACATACATATTACTGTTTTATAATATTGTTGTTTTTATGGATTTCACACACAGAGTCCAATACTTGATTGCTGCTGACTGTTGGTCTGACTGGTTGATGTCCTCAAGTGATGGCTGGGCAGTCAGGAGGGTTCAAGCTTTGGCTAGGTAGAAGCTGGACCAACCAGCATGGGCACCTGAGTGGTGGCACCTTTGGGAACTTAGTACCCTTCCTCTACACTACTTTCCTAACCCTGTCTGGAGAAACCAGAGGCTGACAATTCATTCCACATAATGGAGGAATTGCATGCATTTATTCTGCGTACATGCAAAGGGATGGATGCTCAAAATTCCACTGAGGTGAACATGGAAGCCTGTACACACAAACAGTGCATATCTGAGTTTACATAGAGTCCTATAGAGGGCTTTGTCTTCATTATTTCGGCTTTATTTGTGTTTGCCTCTCAATAGTGTTCAAAATTATTCCAGCCTAACATGATCTGTCCAATGTTCCTTTAGCTCTGTATACCATAGAAGGCAATGCCTTTGGAGCCCCCTGTGTGTTTCCATTCAAGTATAAGAATAAATGGTATGCAAAGTGCATAAGAGATGACGATGAAAATGGACAACTTTGGTGTGGAACAACAGCAGATGTGAATAGAGACTCTTTAAGTGGATATTGTCCAGTAAAAGGTAAGCACTTAACAATGTTTTGTTTGAGCCTTTACTATGTTATTGCGTATTTGCTGCTTAGAGAAATGTTTAACCTACAAAAGAAAAGGGAAGCTGTTATTGTTGCCTCATCTTTACAGATTGTGCAATTTAAGAAAAGAAAATGTGGAAAGAACTTTTCCTTTGCAAGTCAGAACAAAATGAATTATCATTAACATCAGGACCCCTACAGGATCAAGCCTCCAGTTCTTCATCTAAAAGGAACAGAGATAAGGATGTAGTCCAGTTCAGGCCAAAATCAAAGCATAGAGCAGACATGGGTCCTTCTGGCCTGCAGCCAGATTTCACCTGACTCCTTGGTCCTCACAACCATCAGCTGTTCAGTGGGGAGCAGCTGAGAGGCAACTGGGTTTTGATGTTGAACAAAGCATGCAGTTTTCCAGAGGCAAAAAGACTAAAACAGAGAGGGAACCTGTAGGTACAATTTGAGTGGAGCTACTAAAATTTTAACAGATGCCTCCCTTTCTATGGGGAATAGGTCTCTCTATGTGATGGTGGGTTAAACTAAGTGTTTGTGCCTGAGTCCCTCCCAGTTTGAGATCTGTCCAGTGGTGGCTCATGCAGTGAGTGGGGCGGAGGCCATGGTGTCCTCCCAGCAGCAGTGTCAATGGAGATGGGGTGAAGCAAAACAGCAGTGAGGTGGGAAGAGCTCTGGACTGGTGCCGGCCATACAGGTGCAGGTACATTCATGCATTAGGTATGTTAGGTATGGATGTTTACAGGGAGAAAGCCAACTCATCAAAACTATCCTGGAACCTGAAGTCCTGATTGCACACAGGGTTTCCAGGTCCTGGGGAAGCACAAATGGTTAGATATCTAGGTATGTGTAGATAACCACACCTAATATGTGAATATGCTTTGAGTATTCTTTGGAAAATTCAAAGAATCTAGATCATTAAAGAATCAAATATATCTCAGCTGTAGAATTAGCTTAATTATGGGTGATTTGAAGATTTGACACTCAAGTTAACAATGCTTACAGATGACCATAATGAATTCTTCTGGACCAGAAACCATTGGACAGGGGATCTCTATCAGATCAATTCCCAGTCAGCTCTAACATGGTACCAAGCAAGAAAAAGTTGCCAGCAACAGAATGCAGAATTATTGAGCATCACCAATTTACATGAACAAGCATACCTGACAGGTAAGACATAACAAGGCATACCTGAAGAGGCGATCAGTGTCTTGTGATATTTTGCTAATTAGTCAATACTGTCTTAGCTCTAAGCATAAATTTCATGAAAATTATGGAAAGTGCCTTTCCACTCCTAGAATATCTTAGGATGTGTACACACACAGCCTTAAAGTACATTTGCTGCCTTACACATATGACTTTTTTGTGCAAATCATTACCTTCCTATTGTTGGTATATTGTTCTTTTGGTGTTTTAAAGTGCCTTTTGGTTGAAAAAAATGTAAAATATACTTGGAGAATATATAGTAAAATACTTTTGAAACTCTACATTTATTTATTTTGGTGTTGTAAGCACCGTGTTATGGAATACAATTCTGACGTTGTTGTTGTGAACAAAAAGCCATAATCTTAAGACCCATGTGTCTTCAAAAACTGTATGAAAAGCAGAAATTCATTGGTTGAAACTGATGCTGGTTGAAGCATTGTATCGGCATACCAGATGAAAAGTTTTTTCTGATTAATTTCTATTTGGTACCCAGCTTTATGGCGGGGGGGATCTGACATCAATATACATCTCCTAGCTATATAATACAGTTTAATTGATTTTATTTTCCATGAATAGGATTAATAAATGGTATACCTACTTACTACTGGATTGGTCTGAACAGCTTGGATCTTGACAGTGGATGGCAGTGGATTGGCAACCACCCTTTCAGATATTTAAACTGGGCTCCAGGTGAGTGAACAACTATCTGCCAAATCAGATCAATACTGAACAACATTGCTGCCTAATATTCAGGCACAAGTGCCAAAAATTTGAAGGGATTTACAGGAGGTTAGACTATCCAGAATATACTATATAAAGGAATTAGTTTTGAATAATCATGCAGCATTTAAAAACAATTCTTTGTAGCCTTCTTGTAATGATTAAACCAAATAGTTTAACTTTCCCTAAAGTTCTTGTACCATGATTCTGAGAAGATCTGGCACTTTCTGTCCATTCAGCTTCTTCTGTTTTTAAGAGCTCTGTAGGAGACAGCAATCTTTTAGTGCACATTCTCCCATCACAGTGTTGAAGTGGTAGGGGAAATGACACTTAACAGAACATCAGTTCATGCCATAACTTTTAAAGTAATGTAAGTGCCCTCCTCCTGCATAGAATATGGAATTGTGGTGTAATTCAGTAGTCACAATCCAGTGAAAAGGTACCTAACCCAAACAGAGATTTCCAGTTATCAGGTAGATCACAGATTATGCACACCCACCCACTTCCAATTTGCATAGCGGGCACACATTTGGACTCATTTTTCAGCTCAGATGGTTTGCTTCATTGTTCACCAGTAAAGGTGATTAGACTGAAGATATGGTGATAAAATGGTGGCTCCACAATTATGGAATGCAATTCCAGTAGAGATTCGGCAGACTCAAACTTTTAAAGAAGCCTTTTCAAAAGCTCTTGATGAAGGGGCAATGGATGGATGAGGTTAATTTACTGGAAAGTGGCTCATTTATTATTGTTCTATGCTGGTTAGTTTCAACTTTATCGTTTCTGGCCATATATATATTAAATGGTTTTGTGCTAATTTAAAATATTGTAGGCTGCTTTGTGAAAGATCAACTCAAACTGCAGTGTTGCAGTGTTAACACAGGACTCAATGATCACTTGTCTCACTCTTTCTTAAAGGGAGCCCATCCCCAGAAACAGAAAAAATCTGTGGATCAATGCAGTCTAAGAATGGCAAGTGGGGGAATGATAAGTGTCAAGAGAAACTTGCATACATTTGCAAAAAAGCAAACTCTTCATTAGATGCTTCTGTTATTCCTTCAGGTAGGATGATAAACTGGGAATGAAGTTTACCTATATCTATATAATTGTATCATCATTATGTATAGAGGGCGCCAGAGTCCAAAATTACATTTCTAACAGTAATACAGGTTTTGCTGTTTGTAGGGGCATATGCAATGGGAAATGTTTGATTGGACAGAGATGGCTGAGAGTATTTTCTCTATCAGTAAAGACCAGTAAAGGTCTAAAGGCTGTGGGCAGGCTTTCACAACTTTGTGAGGCATCGGGTAAACCTTGGTCTTGGCTGGAGAGGAGGTTATAGACTCTATCTCCCCCTCCTTGGTGGAAGCTATCCTGTTAAAGGGATCCAGGAGAAGCAGCTTCTGTCTGGCGCCCAGATGGGGCCAGGGCCATAGCAATCCTCCAACGAGGACTCCTGGGGGGCTACCCCTATTTGATGTAGGTCATAGGGCCCCCCTAGTGGTGATTTAGCCTTAGATGCACTCCCAGCAGACAGGCTGGAGTGCTGTAGTCTCGCTTCACCCAATGCCTGTGCCAAATTGTTCACATCTGTAACAAATAAAGTTGTGGCCTATTTTAACTGATAAAACCTATATACTGTTGTCTTGTCTGGTTATTCACCCCCTTAGGGGAACTGTGGAGTCGCAGGGTCCTGGCACACAAGTGAGTCAATGACAACATAATGGCAGATCAGAATTTTTAAAGCTCATCCAGTCATGCAATCTTAGATATATTTGTTTTATTTTTAGATGGCTTTAAACCAATTAAATGTCCAGATGGCTGGGCTGCATATGCAGGTCACTGTTACCGCCTTAACAGAGACCTTAAGACATGGAAGAATGCGTTATGGTCCTGTCGAAAGGAAGGTGGAGATTTAATAAGTATACACAACATTGAAGAATACAGCTTTGTCATTTCTCAGCTAGGCTACAGTGAGTATATCCAGAAAATTCTGTTTTCCTGGTATTTGGTGTGTGTAAAAGAGAGAGGGCGGGGTTTTCCCCCTAACCACATACAATTATACAATGTTACTAAGGCCCTCCCCTATTAAAAAGCACCACAGAGCGATAGTCTGTTGAAGTGATTAAGGTGCACAAACAAGTCAAATATGAGAGATGACACTGACTATTATAGCCTTCCACAACCTAGTGCACTTCCATCAACCTCAGTCAATATCACCAATGGTCAGGGATGATTACAATTACAGCTCAAAATATTTGCAGAGCAGCAGCTTGGCGAATGCTGGTCAATTAGACGCTACTCATTTGTAGTTCAGCATTCCATTAATCTTTATGTAACTAGCTGCACATGTCAAACTGAGCTACAGTTCAAAATGGTCTCCCATTTCCAAATCTATGCACCATAGAGCTGTGTGCAGTAGGATCCTAGGCACTCTGGACTGGGGGCAAATAAATAAGACGGCTTTATGTTCTTAGAACCAACAGATCTTCTATGGATAGGACTGAATGACCAGAAGATTCAGATGTATTATGAATGGAGTGATGGTTCTACCGTGACATTCACCAAGTGGCAGAATGGAAAACCACAACAAATAAATGATGTTGAAAACGAATGTGTCATCATGAGTGGGGAGGTAAAAATATGAATCCTATAAGAGAGATGTATTTCCTTTGGTCCTCAATACATTTATTCAGCCTATTACACAAAAGACTGAATAAATGGATTGAGGGCCAATCTGGCACATTGAGAGCTAAAATTCCCAGAATGGTTTAACAATCATTCCCTCCTTCTAGGCTGCCCTAGGAATTGAAGCTCTGTTTGGCTTCACTTGCCAGCCCCATGATCTCCTAGACCTTGCCCCCAAATGCCCACACCTCACCAACTTCCTCACCACACACCTACCTTCACTAATCCCTTGAATTTTCTCCAGCCAAGTGGGACCAATTCTTCTTAAATTTCTATACTGTCCTTCATCTGAGGATCACAGGCTGGTTTACAATGGCAGTACTGGAAACAGATTACCAGGCCAGCTGGCTGGCCACTGCTTCCTCCTTCCTGCACTGCTCTCTCTGCCATCATGCCAACTCAATGTCCTAATCATCATCAGCAGAAGTATCAGATCCTCAAGCTGAATACTTTATTAGTTTCAGCTGAAGATTTCAGCGAAGTTCAAATGTAATAGGAATTTCGTGAAGTTGTCCAACTCATGCAAAAATGGAAAGCTTTGCATTGACACAAAGACATCAAGCAGGAAGAAAATGAGAAAGCCAGTGGACTCCTCTTCACTAATATTTGTATTTCTTCACATTCCCATCTCTAGAATGGGTACTGGGCAGATTATTTCTGTGAAATGGAACTTGGTTACATCTGTAAAAGACAACCTTTGGCATCTCTTCCTGGAGAACCTGAAGTTGCTGATCCAAATTGCCAGAAAGTAAGTCTAAAGTAAACTGTGTAGTGATTTAAAAAGTGAAATATGCATAGACACCAACTATTTCTCTTCTTAAAGCTGTCCATTAATACAGAGGTACCTCTAGCCTTGAGGGAAGATGTAAAATTTATCTTCCCACTCCCCTCCAATTTCGTACCCTTCCTATGGCCACTCAAGCCTCTTCAGCAACTACACCATGGGTCAGCTTTCTTTGCTTCTTTTCCTTTTTACTGCTGACCGCAGGAAGGCTGCTTTATCAAAGATTGAAAGACAATATCAATTTGGATAAAGTTTCAATAGAGAGTTTCTAATCAATAGAGTTACTGCTTCTCCCCCCCCCCCCAAAATAGGGTAATTATACCCTTGTGCCTATTAGTAGGGAAGAGCCCCCTTTTTTGCTGATCTTACATTAAAAAAATGTATCTAATGGATCTAAAACAGCTACTACATCAACTATTTCTTCTATTTTTTAATAATTTGTTTCCAGAATGTTTAAACTTGAGAACAGATCCACTACATATATGCAGGATACCCTGCTTCCACTGCCAACAACAGGAAATATTCCCATATATCTGTCTTAGTCTCCAAGGCATCAGGTGTGAACAGTAATCACTTGGAATCACTTCTTATGGATCATAGCTAGTAATCAAAATATGGTGGAGGTGCTTATGGGAGTATTTGCTTATAGGGGCAGTGCCATTCCTTCATTTGGTTCAAATAATGGTCTGCATGCATTTGACAGCATGAAGCATTTCCTGGTTCAGAGAAAGATATGGGGCATGTGAAGATTGTGTGTATGTCTTGGAGATGTTATGGGTGCATTGAAGGTCCTTAACATCGATTCACTGCTTCATATTTTTTAAATATTTCAGTTTTATTTCAATCTCTAGTTATTGCTCTATTTTAAATTTTTGGTTTCACCCAACTGCAATTTTCAAAATAGCGATGGGCACAACTGCTGGTGATGCAACTCATGGGCAGAGCACATGCTGCAGGCCTCAGAATCAACTCTTGACATTTCAAGAGGATTTTGTACAACACTCCTGGAAACCTTCTGCCATACTGAAGGAGATGAACCAACTATCTGACTGTTGCAGACAGCTTCATATGTTCAGCTCCAGAAACAGTTTGCAAAAGTCACACTCATCATTTGGATTTCTACCAGATGTTTCCCTAAAATCAGCTCTAGACTCTTGTATCAATTGCCTGGGCTCAGCTCAGTTGGTAGAGCATTAGACTCTTAATCTCAGGGTCATGGGTTCACGCGCCACGTTGGGCAAAATATTCCTGCATTGAGGGAGCTGGTCTAGATGACCCTCATGGTCCCTTTCCAACTCTACAATTCTATGACTGTATGAAATGGCCAATGTATTAATTTCTGTTGTTGTTTAGTCGTTTAGTCGTGTCTGACTCTTCGTGACCCCACGGACCAGAGCACGCCAGGCACTTCTGTCTTCCACTGTCTCCCACAGTTTAGTCAGACTCATGTTTGTAGCTTCGAGAACACTGTCCAACCATCTCATCCTCTGTCGTCCCTTTCTCCTTGTGCCCTCAATCTTTCCCAACATCAGGGTCTTTTCCAGGGAGTCTTCTCTTCTCATGAGGTGGCCAAAGTATTGGAGCCTCAGCTTCACAACCTGTCCTTCCAGTGAGCACCCAGGGCTAATTTCCTCAAGAATGGATGCGTTTGATCTTCTTGCAGTCCATGGGACTCTCAAGAGTCTCCTCCAGCACCATAATTCAAAAGCATCAATTCTTCGGCGATCAGCCTTCTTTATGGTCCAGCTCTCACTTCCATACATTACTACTGGGAAAACCATGGCTTTAAATATATGGACCTTTGTTGGCAAGGTGATGTCTCTGCTTTTTAAAATGCTGTCTAGGTTTGCCATCGCCTTTCTCCCAAGGAGCAGGCGTCTTTTAATTTCGTGACTGCTGTCACCATCTGCAGTGATCATGGAGCCCAAGAAAGTAAAATCTCTCACTGCCTCCAATTCTTCCCCTTCTATTTGCCAGGAGGTGATGGGACCAGTGGCCATGATCTTCGTTTTTTTGATGTTGAGTTTCAGACCATATTTTGCGCTCTCCTCTTTTACCATCATTAAAAGGTTCTTTAATTCCTCCTCACTTTCCGCCATCAAGGTTGTGTCATCTGCATATCTGAGGTTGTTGATATTTCTTCCGGCGATCTTAATTCCAGCTTGGGATTCATCCAGCCCAGCCTTTCGCATGATGAATTCTGCATATGTTAAATAAGCAGGGAGACAATATATAGCCTTGCCGTACTCCTTTCCCAATTTTGAACCAATCAGTTGTTCCATATCCAGTTCTAACTGTAGCTTCTTGTCCCACATAGAGATTTCTCAGGAGACAGATGAGGTGATCAGGCACTCCCATTTCTTTAAGAACTTGCCATAGTTTGCTGTGGTCGACACAGTCAAAGGCTTTTGCATAGTCAATGAAGCAGAAGTAGATGTCTTTCTGGAACTCTCTAGCTTTCTCCATAATCCAGCGCATGTTTGCAATTTGGTCTCTGGTTCCTCTGCCCCTTCAAAATCCAGCTTGCACTTCTGGGAGTTCTCGGTCCACATACTGCTTAAGCCTACCTTGTAGAATTTTAAGCATAACCTTGCTAGCGTTTGAAATGAGTGCAATTGTGCGGTAGTTGGAGCATTCTTTGGCACTGCCCTTCTTTGGGATTAGGATGTAGACTGATCTTCTCCAATCCTCTGGCCACTGCTGAGTTTTCCAAACTTGCTGGCATATTGAGTGTAGCACCTTAACAGCATCATCTTTTAAAATTTTAAATAGTTCAGCTGGAATACCATCACTTCCACTGGCCTTGTTATTAGCAGTGCTTTCTAAGGCCCATTTGACTTCACTCTCCAGTATGTCTGACTCAAGGTCAGCAACCACACTATCTGGGGCATACTCTATGCAATTTCGGTGGTACCTCAAGCTGGACGAAGATTCCTGTTTTAATAAACTTTCAGCAGTGTCACTAAAATAAACTCAGTCTCTCAATTCCAGTGTGTTTTCAGTAAGTTACTTTAAAGATAATATTCGGGTGGTACTGGACACCTGTTAAACTATCGTATGTTATAAAAGGAACTTCACTGCTATGCTGGAGGAGATGCAGTGAAAGAGGATTGGTACTTCATGCTTCATGTGGTGGGATTGCCCTATAGCTCAAAAAAATTGGAAGGGTGTATTTTTCTAATTAGGCAAAATTACCCCCCCCAAAAAAAATCCTATACTTAGATATGATTCTAATGCTGTTATTGATTGGAAGTGGTAATAAACATAATAATAAAATAAATTCAATCTTCCACATTGTTGTTGTTGTTAAATAGAGAATTGTTCGCAATGTTGCTGACTGCAGAGCAGCTGGAACTAGCTAGTCATTGGAAGGAGGGTTCTGTGTTCACAAAGGAGGGGTGGTACATAAAAGAAATCCTCATCTTAAATCATTAGCAGAACTGACATAAAAACGTGCAGTGAGAATAAACTAAATAGAATATAAAGATAACTAGTAAATAGATTTGAATTGGATATGTAGTGGTAAAATAGATAATATAAGTAACCACAGAAAGTGGGGAGGGGGGCGATATTAAGATTTGGTTTTTTAAATTGCTTATGTAAATTTATCTTTGTTATAATATTTGTAAAATGAGAAAATAAAATTATTAAAAAAACCTCAGTGTCTCCAACCTAATACTGCAATAATAAGTGGTTGTTGTTTCTTTTATATTGACAGGGTTGGAAAAGGCACGGTGTCTATTGTTATTTAACTGGACAAACATCTGTAACATTTTCAGAAGCAAAGAAATTCTGCGAAACAAATAAGGGATCTCTGACTTCTGTGGAAAACAGGTATGAAAAAGATTTTCCTTCCAGAAGAAAGGAACAAATAGAAGTGTTTTTAATATCGATGAAATGCAAAATTGGTTTATTTCTGAATATTCTAAGATTACTAGCAGAGAAATAATCGGTATAGATTGTGCTGATACATACAATATGTAGATGTGTTGCTTCGTGACAGTGGACTTGAAAGCTTAGGGCATGTGTGTGTTTTTACCTTTTACTTTGAAAATACTATGGTCTATATACCCAACTGGTTCAATGACACTCTTGCAACAGGCCCACCTAGGCACCACATAAGACTAAAGCTGTCTACACACCATACATTTGACGCGCACACCCCGGAAAAAAGAATCATGAGAACTGTAGTTTATTAAGGGTACTTTGAATTATAGCTCTGTGAGGGGTAAACCACAGTTCCCAGAATTCTTGAGTTGTGTATGTTTTACACAGCCTCTCTGGGTCAGGCAGCACAGTCACATAAGGCATTTAGAACATTTACCTCTTTGTTGCGATTTGAACACACATGCACCCAATTTTTCCGAAGGTAGCTGAAGTTAACTAAGTATACAGCTACCTTCTGCATGTGATCTCCTTCTGATCTCCTGCATCTGAAGATCTCCTTCAGCATTTTGATCAGCAGGACGAAAGCATATTTTTCATATAAATTACAGGTATCAACAACCACAATGATTCTGTAGTGGAGTCTGACACTTTGGATTTATAGCTGTTGAACTCACTTCTGCTTTGATGTACAGAGTGGCCAACTCCAGTATGTCCTGAAAATTAACTTTTTCTTAAAAAAAGAAGCACCCACTTTTAATGCATTTATTACTCATTTTTCTCCACAGATATGAACAGGCCTACCTGACTAGTCTAGTTGGGCTTCGTTCTGAAAAATATTTCTGGATTGGCCTTTCAGGCATACAGCAACCAGGGACATTTAACTGGACAAATGGAGATGGTGTTCTGTTTACCCACTGGAATTCAGCAATGCCTGGTAGGTACTTCCTGAAGCCTAACTGGAGTAATATTTTACAAGGGGCTTCTACATTGTCATTAACAACAACAACAACAACAACAATATTTATATGCCACCTATCTGACTGTGTTGCCCCAGCCACTCTGGACAGCTCCCAACAAAATATCAAAAACACAATAAAACATGAACTGTTATAAACTTCCCTGTACAGGGCTGCCTTCTAAAAGTCATATAGTTATTTATTTCCTTAATATCTGATGGGAGTGTGTTCCACAGGGCAGATGCCACTAGTGAGGTCTTCTGCCTGGTTCCCTGTAACTTCAATTCTTGCAGTGGGGGATCTACCAGAAGAACCTCAGAGCTGATCTCAGTGTCCAGGCTGAACAATGGGAGTAGAGATACTCCTTCAGATATACAGGGCTGAAGCCGTTTAGGGCTTTAAAGGTCAACACCAACACTTTGAATTGTGCTTGGAAGTGTATTGGGAGCCAATGCAGATCCTTTGGGACCAGTGTTATATGGTCCCAGCGACTGCTCCCAGTCACCAATCTAGCTGCCACATTCTGGGTTAGCTGTAGTTTATGAGTTGCCTTCAAAGGTAGCCCCACGTAAAGCACATTGGAGTAGTCCAGGCAGGAGATAACCAGAGCATGCACCACTCTGGTGAGACAGGGTGAAGGCAGGCAGGGTGTCAGCAGGCATAACAGGTGGAGATGGTAGACTGCTGCCCTGGACGCAGAATTAACCTGCATTGGGCAGCTGTGTGTTAAGTACTTCCTGAAGCCTAATTGGAACGATATTTCACAAAAGGCTTCTACATCAATGTTGTTGTTGTTGTTGTTAGTGGTAGTAGTAGTAGTAGTAATAGTAATAATAGTAGTAGTAGTTTTACACATATGAACAGAAATTCAATTGAATTGGCTCTTGTCTTGTGTCTCCAAAAGGGCAACATCTTGGCTGTGTTGCCATGAGAACTGGAACTGCAGCTGGACTGTGGGATGTTGTGAGCTGTGAAGAGAAGGCAGCCTTCATCTGCAAACAATGGGCAGAAGGTGTAACAACAACTCCTGCCCCCACACCAAGTCTTCCACCTCCATGCCCAGAAGGATGGCGTCCAAGCAGTACTAGAAATGTGTGCTTCAAGGTAGGCATACCAGTTCTTGTCTGCTTAAATAGAAAGGCAAGGCAGAAACGGCTCTTCTCTATCAGTAATCCATTTGAGATATTTGAGGGTGTGGTTTTAGTTTTAAAGTCAATGTTCAATGCAGGTTTTTTGTGACTCTCTTTATTGTGGAGTTTTACTTTAATATTTTGAACTGTAGTTTATTTGAAGTACAGACTTTTTATATTTTAGTGGAGGAGTGGGCAGAATGTAGCTCATTGGGGAGGTTAGAGGTAGATCAGAATGGATTTTTGCCTCTCAACTATAGATCATGGTTAATGATATTTACGGAGAGTGTGTCCAGAGGGAATGTTTTCTATGTATCTTTGTCATCTATGAATTCAAACACAGGTTCAAAACAACCAAGAATATTCATTTCATATTTGGCTGAGTCCTAAAATATGTGTCTCTGGAGCCTAAGGAACTGAAATAAGATTCTAAATGGCTGCCTCACAAGTATCCACCAGATCTTTCAGATAGTTCACCTTGTGTAGCATTGGTTCTGGGAGGAAAAATCCTTCAATTTACTTTTTAGAAAGAGTTTTAGATATCCTCACTTGTCTTATTAAATGAGATTTAGAGCAAAAACAAAACACAATGCATCTAATTTTAATAGCGATCCAGATTTTTTGCACCCTGCCAGTGACAGAAGCAAAAAAAATTCCGAAAACTGGCACTCATCATACTTTTTTCTACCAAATGTGACCTTGCCAAAGAAATTGACTTGGGGGAAGTAATTTGTGATTTGTCAAAGAAAAGGGCAAGAAAAGCCTTTTAACTGAATTGGTATTACTACTATTACTACTACAGCTATCCACTCTTCACCAATAGGTCCCAGGGTGGGTTGCAACAATTTAAAGTTTAAATAAGTAAAAATGGATTACAGTGACAGGAATAGGGTGGACAATATAAAATGTTTACAGCTGTGTTGGGATAAAAACATGGGTGCTGGAACTGGTTATTGCTCAGAAGCAAAAGCAGTCAAATCAGATGTATAATATGAAGTTGGAGAACCAATAGAAAAGAGTATCAGGATATGAACCTTGGTTAGGAAATAAAGAAGGGAATTACCAATATTCAGGGCGAGGGAACATTATAGATTTAAAACAGATTAATATTACTTATGTTTAACTATATTTTTATGCCTTTAGGCCTATAAAAAAGAGAAAGAGAGCAAGAAATCTTGGCTTGAAGCACGAGATTTCTGTAGAGCAATTGGAGGAGACCTCGTTTCTGTTCATAGTGAAGAAGAACAGAAAATGCTATCAGAGTTGTGAGTTTCATATAATGTTAATCCTCATTGTCTCAGAATCAAAAACTCTTCTGGTTTAATGGCATTTTAATATCAGCTTTCCAGTTCACACTTCCCAAACCAATACACATACCAAAACCTATTTCTCTTTTAAAGTTAACACTCTGAATCCTGCTGCATCACACACTTCAGCCATGGCACAAAACCACACGGTACCCGAGGCATCACTAGAAATTGTCATTTATTGCAAACAGAGGAATTAATCCAAACTGGCAGAAGTGGAGGTCACAGCAACAGTGTCATCCCTCTCTCTTGCTTGCTGCGCTTTCCTGAAAGGAGGAGCTGAGACTGGCACCTCCCAGTTTTCCTTTATCCCACCATCTTTTGCAAACACATTGCAATGACCAACAGCTGGCAATGGCCATTTTTGTTTTCTAGACGCCCTCCTCAAAATAACACTACATTATCACATAGTTTTCTCTTTTCTGAGGAGCAGGGAATTTCTGGGAAATAAAAGAGGTAACTCCCAGCTGCTTGAACCCAGAAGGAACACAACTGTCCCACCCCCAAATTGCAACATGTATCACAATTTTGCTACCCATGTACAGTCCAGCTGGTTTTGGGGTTGGAGCACATCAGTTCAACCTTGGTTATTAGCACTTTAAATTGTGACTTTTTAAAGGCACATTTTGCTTGCATGCATAGCAAAAGGGAAAATTTAATTGTTTTTTATATACTTGGTGAGCATAGAGAGCCACTTCTTAAAAAATAAAATAAAAACCACATAAAATATTAGAGTAATAACACTGTTAAACGGAACTAAAAGAAACAAATACATCACTTGGTGATGTATTGCAACATAGAAGCAGTAGCAGGGAAAGGGTTAAGTCAAGCATAACTTGTCCTCCAGAGGTTGTTGTACTCCAACTTCCATCAGTCCCAATCAATCTGGTCACTACTCATGGATGATGAAAACTGTACTCCAACATTGAGAGTTTGGATCACTTTGGCTATCCCTGAGATAAGTGTTAATGGATGCGCAATCATTTATTTATCTATTAAGTACCATGTCAGTTTGGTTTTGTGGTGAAATGTTCCCCAAGAATACCCAAAATATAAAACAACTGAGTGATAGCATTAAGTATGAAACCATTTGCGAGAGAGAGAGAGAGAGAGAGAGAGAGAGAGAGAGAGAGAGAGAGACTTTTTAACTAAAACAATACAGTTGCAAAGAATAAAGGTCCATTCTATACAGAGTAAAGTGCATACACCTACAAGCATGGTGTATGGGCTTTAATTGACACCACATTTCTTTCAAAATAAAAGGAAGTGTTGTGCCACAAACATACATATAACAAAAATATCATAGTTACCAGTACACATCAGTGTATTAATCCTGTGTCATTATTACCTTTAACAACAAGGAATTTCACAGAACTTGCAACTATAGCACACACTACTCTGGCCGACTATTTGAGTGTGTGAGAAAATTGATGAGATTTGTGTGGGGTCCATGTCTGCGTGACAATCCTGGAGGAGAAAAGTTTATGTTTATGAAAGTCTGAATGATGATCCTAGGGCAGAATGTGTGTATGCGCACACATCTGGGGATGTTTCCTGGGACCAGGGCAGGAACGCATCAGGCAGCAATATGTCTTAGGCTTGCCCTCTATGGATTGGCTGATAGGTTACTTCCCTCTAAGAATCACCAGTTTGACTTCTGTGAAATAGGTGTTTTCTTATGATATCGGTTTTGATTGTTTGGGTTCAGATCAAACCTCTGCCTCATACAATGCCTAAGCCAATACCTTTTCATTGCTGTAATCAATAAAGTTGTGGCCTTTTCTACCCCATCAACCTTACATCACTTGTCCTTGTGTCTTCATTTCACTTCGCGGGGGTCGGGTCATCGAACCACAAAGACTCTCCTCCCTGAAAGAGAGGGGAGTGGTTGTGGGCGGGAGCCCGAGCACCGCCCAGCAGGGGGCATCGCCCCCTGCCTCCAGCTCACCTGGCTGGCACTCACGCCTCCCCCGATGGCCACCCAACCAGGTGCCGTGGAGGGGGCGTGTTCAGCAGCCTTTTGCTGCAGTGCCAGCCTCTCCCTGGCCTCATTCCTCATCGTCGTCCCATCGCGAGTCACCCACCCTCCACTCCCTTTTAGTTAGGGCTTAGGTCATTGGCCTTGCTATGGACCTTAGGTTGGTCGCCCTGGTTGCCCGGGGGGCCTGGTAGGAGTTTTTCCATTTGGCATTAGGCTTTTTGGTTTTTTCGCCTACCTCATAGCAATCGTCACAACTTTTGTGGTATTGGTGGGTAGGTTAGGCATTGGAATAATGTGTTGTGTGTCGAAGTGCTAGGTGTGGCCATCGCCTATGCCTTCAATTTTTAGGGGTATTCCGTTAAAGGAATCTGGCAGTCGTGTATTCTGTCCGATGCCTGCTTGGCGGGAGGCCATGGCACGACCCTCGGTGACATCAGGGGTGAGCCTATAGTTGGATTAGCATCAACAGGCTCCACCTACTGGTGAATAAACCCACTTGTTTCGATCCAATGCCTAAGCCAATACCTTTTCATTGCTGTAATCAATAAAGTTGTGGCCTTTTCTACCCCATCAACCTTACATCACTTGTCCTTGTGTCTTCATTTCACTTCGCGGGGGTCGGGTCATCGAACCACAACCCAGAGATGCATTTTAAGTAAAAGGACACATTCTACTCATGTAAAACACACTGATTCCAGGACCATTCGCAAGCTGGATTTAGAAGGTGATTGGGCCGAATCCGGCCCCTGGGCCTTAGTTTGCTTACTCATGTCCTAGTTTATAATACAGTCACCTGTAAATATCCAATGACTTAGCATGTAATGCAAGCATGCCTAAGAAATGACCACGTGTAATCTGAACACACACACACACACACACACACACACACAGAGAGAGTTCCTGCTCCAAATGGCTCATCTAAGGTGATCCTCAGAGTAGTCATTATATTGTAAATTTTAAAACTCTTGAAATCAACTCTCTGCTTACAATATTTTTTTATATATTTTAGGTCTTCTGCAGACTATTATTGGATTGGTTTAAGTGAGTTGGAGCCCGATAAAGGATTTACTTGGAGTGATGAAACTCCTGTAAGTAAATGATGAATACTAATGCATTGTTGGTAAAATTATTTGCAAATTCATTTATAATCTTAGTATTCAAGCCTCTTGTTCTCTTGTTCTCATAGTGAACTTTGATTGAGACCATAGCAATACTTTAAAAGTTTAGTTATTGAAGTGTCCAGCATTAAAGTATTTATAAATGTGATGGGTAATCTAATTTTTGGACCCAACACTTATGGCAATTACTGCACAGTTGCTTGAAGTTATTGCTTGCTCAGTTGGGTGTGTGTGTGTGTGTGTGTGTGTATGTGTGTGTAAGGAACATTTAATTTATTTATTTTTAAAAAGGAAAAACATGAGAACACAGACTAACTATCCACTTTGCATATAACGCAAAGCCAAGCTATGGCTTAGGGCAAACAGAGATTGTGGCTGCTGCATTCCTTCCCTGGTTCTGCTGGTGCTGCACTACCTGAGGCAAACCTGGTTTGGGAAAGCAATCATTTCAACTAAAATAATTAGAACAATTTAAAGTAAAAACAACAACAACCCAGATGCAAATTATTTCATCTTTTTAAAAAAGTAGAGTGATAAGATAACCAGAAAAAAATGCATTTGCTTTTTACCATCTCCTTAAATCTATGCTTTTCCATTACCATGATGCTGTGGGCTGACCAGGTGATACATCTGCTCCCCTCTAGCCCAGATGACATGGCCAGGCATCTGAATAACTTGCAGAAGCTTACACCTGTAACACACACACACACACAGTATTAATGTGAAAATGACAGCCCATCTCTCTCTACGTATATACATGCATATGTGTGTACAATAAGGTTACCAGATTTTTTTTCAATGAATCTGGGGACACTTTTCAACTTCAATGGATTTTGTATGAGGACTGATTTGTAAATCCAGGGACTGTCCCCGGGAAATGGGGACGTCTGGTAACCTTAGTGTACAAGTCATTCAAAAACTGCCGCTGTAAGTCTCTCCTTTTCTATATGTTACCCTTGATGATTCTTAGAAAGAAAATGAGTAAGAAAACTTTATTCCTACTGTAGCTAAACTACGAAGAGAGAAGCTTTCTCTATCAAGTTTTAAGAGATAAAGACATGGGATGCAGAGGAGTGGCTTCGTTTTATTCGTGGTGGAAACCTTCCTGGTGTGAGCATTTTCTGAATTGGATTTGCCAAATAAAGAGAGGTAAGATTCCTCTTCATTTACAACAGGTTCATTAAACAAAGCCAACAGGGCCTTCATCTGCTGCACTGCTGAAACCTGATTTTTTAAAAACATGATTATTAACCTTTTGCCTTTTGAGAAGAGGTTAAAAATGAGAAATATGAAACACATTTAGCCTTCATAATGATTGTTGCAGGGTTAATATCCTTGGCTTTCATACTGAGATGTAAAGTACTCCATTTCAATTCGAACAAGGAACCTGAGCCATGTACACCATGGTGAATATCGGTATTTGCTGATAGTTCCTCTGCATTAGGTTGTTAATTTTGCCATGGAAATGTACAAATAACACTTTCATTTTTCAAACTCCTGTTTGTATGAAATAACGTAATACAATAAATTTCACTATGATATAATAAATATGTGTTTGGTTTTTCAGGTGTGTCACTAAAACCGGAGCCAAGCAATCATTTCGGTATGTTGGGTGATTTCACTTTTCCTCAGCTCACACAGGTCTATCTTAAGCAGCACCATGGAAAGCAGGGGTAGAGCTGCCTTAACAGGTCTTTCAGGCTATTGGGGGGTCTGTCAGGAGCCAAAGATATGTTTGCTCCCTGGCCTCAGCTTCCTAGTTTCTGCTTTCCCTCAGAACAAAGAGGTCTTTTGTAATCTAATGGAAAGTGGGGAAGAGGCAGCCCCAGTGATTCTCTTTGGCCGCTGACAGTTCTGTCACAAGGATCCCATGGTAGATACTCTCTGGCTTGGGCTTTCTCGCTCCTCAAATTGGCTACATTCAACTGGATCCTTTGCATGCAGAAAGCCACAGGTTCTGTCCTCAGCATCTTCAGGTAGGGATTGAAAAATTCCTTCCTGAAACACTGGAGAATTGCTGGCTGGGTGATTTAAAGCTATTCTCATGTTTGAATACCACTCTGAAATCTTTTGA
This sequence comes from Podarcis raffonei, assembly GCF_027172205.1. NCBI lineage: Eukaryota > Metazoa > Chordata > Lepidosauria > Squamata > Lacertidae > Podarcis > Podarcis raffonei. The sequence goes on along the minus strand of NC_070613.1, from coordinate 24,140,690 downwards.
TGCAGAATAGTTAAGAAATATTTTAAATGAAATTAATACTTATTCTGTTACAGAATATTCATTCAAAAGAATTGAAAATGGCTGGATCTTGTATGAGGGCAATGAGTACTATTTCAGTAATGAAACAGCATCTGCAGAAAGAGCTCGAGCATACTGCAAGAAGCATGGCGGAGATCTTGCAGTCATTGAAAGAGAAAGTGAACAAAAGTTTTTGTGGAAATATGTAAGAAATAATTTTTCCCTCCCTCTCCTCAGTTAAAAAACAAAAAAGTGCAATTCACTAAGTGGAAGAGTGAGCTGGGAAACAGTGGGTAGAATTCTGGCATGAAAGCTGATTGTGTGAGTTGCACTGTAATTCTTACATAGAACTAAAAATCTTTAATAAACCAGCTTAAATCAGTGAAGCCCTACATTAGTATATTACAACATAATGCAAAATTTCCTTCCATTCTTAGTCTAATTTTAGCTGACATGTTTTAATTTATCTTAACTGGAAACCTTTAAAGAAGTTTGTAAAAAGCACAGATGCTGTGCTCATCATTACAAACCTTTCTATATTGCCTGATTTATGAATTCTGCACTTCCTATGGAATAACCTACATTGCTCTGCATCTGAATACTATATTGTTTCATTTACTTCCAATTTTTCCTTTGTATGTTGTAGAACAAGCTTTATGGAAGTTACAAGAATATTCACATTGGTTTAATATTGGGTCTTGATAGAAAGTTCGGGTAAGTGAAGAAGAAAAATTAAAAGTGGAATTCAGATTTTTAACAAAATTGTAAATCTAAGTTTCTCCTAAGTAACTAGGCTAATATTAATGTCAATTAAAGCTTTAATGTCAATTGCCTTCTCCTCACCACCTCATAAAATCTCAAAGCCTAATAACATGAAAGCCCCAATTTTGGCATGGCTGGAAAATGAACATGGGGAAGGCTTGGATCCTATGGATCCAACACCTTCCTAGTCCCACAATGTACCCCCAAACTGTGGAGAATACCATTTACTAGGCTGTCACCACTTCCTTGTCTCTCTAGGTTGTATTAGGTCTTGGGGTGCTCTCCCCCTGTGAACTTTCTTTTTATGCACTGAGGAAGAGGGTACCACCCTCCTATCTGCCTGACTCCTACAGTTGTTTTATGTACCTTGAGTGTGGTGTGTCTCCAGTTATGTCTGTCTTCTGCTTTCCTCCCAGCCATGCTCTGAATGTTGGAGCAATGACATTCCCCATTTCCCAACTACGGCCCTTTGGGATGTCACTGGAAGAGACTGAGGGTGCTTTCCAGCTGATGGTTGTCCCCACACCTGACATACCTGGCCTTTCTTCCATTCAGGCCAGCAAAGGAGCAATGTGAAGGCATGCCCAGCCTCGCTCCTCTTCCCCTGCATGAGCCATCTGCTGTTCTCCTTCACTACTGCCCCCCTCCCCAATCAGGACATTAAGGTTGCAGTTGTAAATGAGGTGGTTTTAATGTGTGTAAATTAAGAACCAATCTGATCATTTCTCAACTATGAATGTTACATTCCACCTATAAAATACAAGCATTTCATTTTCTTCTAATTAAAATGAACTGCCCCAGTAACTGTAAGAACCCATACTTCACTACCTGTCAGCCACTGGGCACATCATCATCATCATCATCATCATTACTACTACTAATTCATTTTTGAGGATAGGGCTGGGCCACGGCTAAAGCCTCATCACCAATTTTGTTAACCCTAATAAATGAGCTGTTCATAATTCTATCTATTAACATTATTTGAAGCAAAGTCTTAATGCATTATCTTAAAGAAGATGTTTTCTTGCCTCAGGCAGAAATTCCAAATGCTTCCTGGCATGGTGATACAAAATTATTATTAAAGAAAATAACTGGCAATTTGCTCCTCTTTAACAGCATCTCAGTCTTTCAAGATTAGGATTGTTTTCCTAGTCATTCTGATTACATTACTTCCATAATTTTGCTGGATATTCTTAATGCTGCCAACTTAATGCTGCCCTGCAAGGTTCAACAGTGAAATGTTTTCTGGACCTTGTGTTTCCTTGACTAAAAAAGCCCACAAACAGCAAAAACCATTGTGGAAATATGCAATGTAAATAAAGCGCAATTACATTGTTCTGTCCAATACTGTTGTATCATTTTCTCTAGCTGGTTGGATGGAACTCCAGTGACCTATGCAGCCTGGGCACCTAATGAACCCAACTTTGCAAATGATGACGAAAACTGTGTGGTCATGTATTACAGCACAGGTAAGTAGAATAAAATCCTACCATTAAAACAAAAATCTTGAGAAATTGTGTGTTTGAGGATGGGGAAAGGGATTAATACAGAACAAGTACAACACAGTGAGGGCTTATCTGGACTTACCTGTTGCCCCCCTCTTTCCAGGTACAGGTCCTCTCTTTAAAGCTCCATGTCCCAGAGCTTTCACTGCAAAAACCTACTTTTTAAAACTGAAGCGCAACAAACGGCAATTTGGGTTTTCTGCAGATTGCTGTTTCCTCTGATGGAGATTTAAAGAGTGGGTTTTCATGGAGAAAGCTCAAAGGCAAAAGAAAGAAAGAAAGAAAGAAAGAGCACTCAGACACGGAGCTTTAAAGTGCAGACTGTGCCTGGAAGCAGGGAGGAAAGGCAAGTGTGGATAAACCCTGAATCTATAGTTGCAATGACTATTCCATCCACAAATATACATTGTTTGGGAGGGAAAATTAATTATTTTACAGCTCTTGAATTGCCTTTTTAAAAAATATGACTTGGTATTAAAAGTTTTAAAGGACCCTGTATATTTATCAGATGAGCGACTATACGGCAAGAGAGATTTGGGGAAATACTGCACTGTTTCAATGCTATTTTAATAACTTTGGGACTTTAAGTTTATATTGTGAACAACTGCCTGCTTATTCCATCTACACATTGTCCCCACTGGCGGAGGAAGAGAAGTGCGGGGGGAGCACCCCGCCCCCGGCAGCGCGATCCCAGCAGGGTGCCATCACGGCTGCCCGCCCACCCGCGCTGGGCGCCCCATCCCTGCCTGCTCTCCGCCCGATTGTCCCATTTTCTTCCAATATGGAATAAGTTACTGCCGCTACTCTTTGTTATTCTCAAGCCTTCATTTGTACTGTATACCTGAAGGACTGCTTGCCCTTTTCAGTTTGCGAGTGATTTAATAACTTCTCTGTTTAGGTTTATGGAATGACATCAATTGTGGTGCTGAGGACAGATTTGTATGTGAAAGGCATAACAGTTCTGTCCGTTCATCTGTTGCTCCCACGTTGCCTGTACCTCTTGGAGGCTGTGCTGCAGGATGGCTTTTCTTTGATAAAAAGGTAACTAGTGTAGTCATTACAAATTGCTTGGAATACTAGTCCTTTTCAGATAGTATTAGTGCATACAGTGAATACTTTCCCCAGAGCTGCTGAACATGCAGAGGTTGCTCTCCATGTCTTACTCAGGTGTTCTGTATAGAGCTTAAAATAAAGAGGCACATAGACCAGGAGGTGCAGCTTGTCATTATGTTGTCACATTCTTCTTCCGCACTAAGAACTGAAAAGGACTATTGTGTTAAAATAGTAAATACAAAAAAAAAAATATTAATCTGTATCTGAATAGTTTAAATTTTTGATTAAAGGGGAATATTTTAAAAGCTCAAATTAACAACTGTAGCTACCAGGGTGGATGTTCTCCCCAGTTCCTTCCTCTGCCCCATTTTCCACCCCATCCTAATCCCCTTCCAACCAGCAAATCCTATGGGGTAGGACTGCTCTTTAAAGCCAAGCAAAATTATCCCTGTCTATTTGCTCAATACCATTTCATGATTGCTACTTTCATTAACCGTTTCATCATGTATGGAATTTTGGAGAGTTGTTATTTCCCCCTACAGTGCTTCCAGCTATTTGGTCTTAATGAAGAGAGGAAAAACTGGTCCTATGCACGAACCACTTGCAAGAGTCTAGGAGGAAATCTGGCAACTATACCAAACAAAGCTACACAAGGTGCAGTCAGTTCTTTTTAAAACAGATTGTTCATATAGACTTGACATGTTAAAAGTCCAAGAGCCTCGACTCAAGTTACGTTTGTGCCAGAAGAAGGGTTAGAAATGGCTCCTTTGTGGCACCTTACTCCTCAGGTGGCTTGAGAAACTTCAGGCCACATGGGGGGGGGGCTGGAAACCAGGGCAGTGATGCAGCAGTGCATATTACCAGCTTCTTCCACATGGCCGTAGGCCTCAGGGACAGCTCAGTTGGTATATCATGAGATTCTTAATCTCAGGGTTGTGGGTTCAAAAGTCTCACGTTGGGCAAAAGATTCCTGCATTGCAGAAGGTTGGAGGTCCCTTCCAACTCTACAATTCTATGATTTTATGATTCCCCAAGTAGCACAGGAAGAATCTACTCTGCAAAGATTCCCACAAGACAAGTGCAAGAAGAATAAAAGGACCCCGTAGTTATTCTGTATAATGCATTTGGTGGCTGCAGTTGGATAATAGTTGGGGAACTTGAGAAAGAGTGACTGCTATTTTAATAGCAGTTAAAAGAGATTTAATAGGCAAGCTCAATAGCTGGGGTGGGAAAACTTTTTACCTGTTGAGAGCTGTGTTTGCTTGAGGGGCCATCCGTTAGGGGCTGCAGGAATAACGAGGACGATAGAAGGTTGGATGCAAGTGAGCTGTGCAGAAGCAAGCTGAAAAGCAAGCCTTGCAGAGCCTCTTTTTATTGGATAAAATACAGTTGGAAAAAGAGGTAGTGAAACCACTCTGAACTTTAACATATTCCATCTAAGCACATTCTAAGCATTAGCTAATACACGTGTCAGCAGGTGTTTCCCGTAGGCGTTGTGAAAGTGGATTGCGTCTGTGTTCCTTGTTATGCTTTAGCCAAGCATTCTGTCTAGTAAACAGATCATATGAAAGGACAAAAGGTCAGCGGGAAAACCCTGTCTACTTGCCAAGAGGCCACAAGTTCATGGAGCGTGGGTGCAAGGCTCCTTGGCACACTGTGGCATGCCGGGTGCGAGGTGTGCCTCAGAACAAGCAGAGCGTTACCTCCATAGCTCCAAAAGGTCAGGGGGAAACCCTGTCTTCTGGCCAGGAGGCGAAACTCCAGAGAGTGTGGGCACAGAGCTCCTTGGCACGCTGTGGCATGCCGGGTGCGAGGTGTGCCTTACCTCCACAGGGGCTGCATACTGTCAACGGGTAGAGCTGAAGGCAAAAGTGGCCAGGGCACCCTTTCTCTCTCTCAACCTTTTCCTCCCTGCCCACGTCTCTGCCACCATTTCCCCTTTCCCATCACCCATACGAAATTAGCCTGATAGCCAAAATTAAGCTACCCACTCCAATTTTATTGTCTTCCAAAGCATAATTTTGTACATGGACTATATTTGGCAAGCAACAATGCTTATATTGATAAGATAATGAGTCTTAATTAATATGTATATTGTCACTCTGAGGGAAATTGTCCATCATTTTGAAAAGAAAATGGAGGGACTATTTGGAAAAGCATTACAAAGAAATGAAATCGAGGGCAGGATTTGAGATAGGAACAGCGGAAGAAAAATGATAAAGTAATTGTATCAGAGGGATTTTGGTAATAGATGAGAATTTGATACAGAATGCAGTAGAAAAGAGTTTGAATAAAAATACTGTGGCGATGGGAAGTCAGTACATGAAACAATGTAATTTAATTTGAAGTTAATTTGTGAAATTCAATAAAATTATATTGGGGGAAAAGAGAGGAAAATGGGTGATGATTCAAAATCTTTAAAAGGCAAAACTTCACTTCACCAAACATCTTCTCAGTTCAGATCTAAGTTCAGTTCCCCTTCTTAAGCTGGGGAAAAGCTTGTTTATTGTAAGGGTAGCCTATTAATGCTTTATCCAGGTACAGAATGTGGTGTGCTGGATTCAGTGGCCCTTTTTGTTATTATGAAAACAGGGTAGTCAATGTGATGTCCACCACACTTTGTGAGACTGTAACTCCATTAAGCCCCAGGCAGCATAGCCAGTGGTCAGGAACGGCGGAAGATTTAGTCCAACAGCATCTAAAGGCCAGCACACTGGCAATTCTTGCATTAATCAAATGTGTTTTGATGATGATGATGATGATGATGATGATGATGATGATGATACAACATGAACCCAAACTACAACTAGATCACATTATGATGCACTATATCAAACACTTATAGGTGAAGGGTGTACATTTGCCAAATCCTTTTTTTAAAAATGTGTCATTGTTTTTATTTAGCATTCCTCACGGTGCACTTAAAAAGTGCTGCAACTGATCCCTGGATTGGACTGAATGATATTAATATTGAGCGCATGTTTGTATGGACAGATGGAAGTGGAGTCCACTACACAAACTGGGCCAAAGGTTTTCCAGGTTATGGTGTAAGTCCTGCCTGCAAAGGCTTTCATCATTTTTACCCCAGAAACAAGAAATATCTTCTATATTCCATTCTTGCAGTGAAACTACATGTGCAGAGAAGCTTCAGTGTTAGCACCCCATTTCTGTACCAATTCCCCATTCAATCTCTGGCTGGTGTCTCCTTTGTTTATTTTTAGAGCCAGCTGTCTCAAGCTAAGCAGCTAGTATGTAAAGTAACAGTTAGGCAACACCTAACCAGTTTTATAACTGGTCTGCTATCCTACCCCACTTCCAGGAAGCATCAGCTAATCCCTGATCTCAGTGGCGTAGCGTGGGGGGTGCAGGGGGGGCCGGCTGCACCGGGCGCAACATCTGGGGGGGGCGCTCGCACTCGCAGCTCTCTGCCCCTACCTGGCTCACTCACTCTCTCTCACTGCAGTGCTGGCTATGCGAATCCGATCCGAGCCGCCAGGTCGCCGCCCACTGTGGGGGGGGTGGGTGCCAGGCATGCGGTGCGGAGAGAGAGCGAGGGACTATCTGGGGGAGGGACAGTGCAGCGGCCGCCCAGCGCAGCGCTGAGCGCGGGAGAGAACCACACCAGACCAGACCAGGCAGCAGCAAGAAGAAGCTGGCAGCGGCGGCAGGTTAGGGGTTAGGGGGCGCAAATTACTAGCCTTGTCCCGGGTTAGGGGGCGCAAATTACTTGCCTTGCCCCGGGTGCTGACAACCCACGCTACGCCACTGCCTGATCTAGAGCGCATATCAGCTACTGATTCCTACTCCTGAATAGGATCCAGAGATAGGAAGCCTTGCGCTGACAGATGCACACTGCACTTGTAGTCTGGATTTATTCTTGCCACTATCTATGATTGGGTGATTGTGGAGCCTGGTATTTGTCAAGAGAAGTGCTATTTTTCTAGAAAAAGAGGTGCCGGAACTCACCATGAACACTTCCCTTGTTCTCTTATAATGGCAATGGCACCCACCTGAGAGTTCCAGGGAGTTTCGGGTCAAGAGTATAAAAGGAAAGTTTCAAGTACAAACGGATTGGCCCCTACATTGTATAAATAGCTACTGTGTTACTTGTCCCTTTGTTATACTTTTATTTCTTAGGAGGACTGCATTTTTATGATGAAGGAGCCTGAAAAGCTGGCAGGATATTGGAGAGATGGGCCATGTTCTGCTAAGAAAAGCTACATCTGCCAAAGAAACACTGGTATGTTTTTTAGAAGAGAAGGAACAGATAACCCTATAATGCAGATTGCATTATAGAGTCTAACTCCAGTTTTCTGTTCTGGTAAAAAAAAATTAAAAAGCTGATTGCCAGTTTTAATGACTGAACTGAGGTTTTGTCATCTGAGAATGATGGTGGATAGGAAGCTAATTACAGAACAGATTCTTGACCTCTCTGGAAAGAAATGGAGTTGTGTTGTTAATGGTCATGTTGACTACACTTTAGGTATTTTGTTTGCTGCTTTTGTGATAGTAAATTAAATGTATTCTGTGGCCTCATCCATATATGTTTTTGAAGAAAACTTGACTAAGTGTTATAAGCTGGCATTTAAAATGTCGATTTTCAAGATTTAAAACGTTTAGGGAATAATAGTATTCAGAAATTTAGTGTCAGGTGTGTGTAGTCTAAACTGATCTCTGTCTTTTCTCTTGATTACTTGCCTATAGATCCTGCATTATCACACTCCGAAACAACAATTCCAGCCTCTGGTTATGCCCCTTTTGGGAATAGAAGTTACTCTCTCAGCAGCCCCAAAATGACATGGGAAGAGGCCAGGAAAAAGTGTAAATCTGAACAGACAGAGCTTGCCAGCATTTTGGATCCCTACATTGAATCATTCCTATGGCTGTGGGTGTTAAAATATGGAGAGCCTGCGTGGATTGGCCTAAATAGCAATATGGTAAATACATATGATATACATTAACATAATACTGTACTATATATCCACATCAAGAACTTGTGTTCAGAAGGACATAGAAAAGACTTTTATTACCTGACTTTATTAGGAATATCCTTGGTAAGCATTACATAAGTTTTGGGTATCGTCTGTGGGTTACCTATGAGCTATTTCCAGTGGCTATACTTTATCTGCACACGAAATCTTAACAGAAATATAACAATTTCCAGTCTGTAAAGGGGCTTCTGCACTCAGTGCAGCAGCACACCCCCAGGCAGCAAGATCTTTAGTAGTCTTTAGTCTTGACTCCTTTTTCACCCTCAGAAAGAGAAATCAATCACTTCTATGTTGCTTTAGGAGGGGTGGGGCAACAGGTTCCATAGATGACTTGCATTGTCTACAATGAATACAGTAAACTAAGTACCATACTGGATCAACACCAACCAGGATTCTTATATATATATTCAAAACTTGACATCCTTTTCCTTCTCCCTGTGGTTCCTTAAATTTATTTTTAATATCTTAATATATACTCATAAAACTGCAGGTTATTATAACAATCCTGCCAATGTTCTTATCTGTTTACAATTTATCTGTAAATATTCAATCAACTATTTCCATTCTTTTATAAAATGTTATCTTGATTGTATATTGATGGTAGATATTCAGGAAGGTGCTTCCTTCCTGATACTTTAGGTACTTGGATCCCAAGATGTTCAGGATTTGGTATGCTAATACCTTGAATCAAGTCCCATAAGTCAATGACAGCCAATACAGTGATTTCTGGATGAGTGACCCAAACATTGTCCCATCAGGCTGCCCCACTTCCCATCTAGCAGCCACATTCTGCAGTAGCTTCAGTCTCTGGGCCATCTTCAAGGATAGCCGCAGATAGAGCACATTAGAGTAGTCCAGGTGGGAGGTCCAGGAATGGACCTGATTGGCAGACATAAAGTGGACATAAGCTCTCCTAGCCAGAGAAGCCAATTGAGAGGCCAGCAACAGGAATCCTGCAGCACTCCCAAACTATGACCCTGTTTCTGCAGGGCAATTGCAACCCCTCCCAAGACAGGTTATCCACCTAATTCCCAGACATAGGAACCACCCCTTCACAGCACCTTCATCTTATCAGGATTCAGCCTCAGTTTGTCGGCCCCCGCATAGCCTATTACTGCTTCCAGGCTCCTGTCCAACACCTTCACAGCTTCTCATGATTCAGATGGAATGAAGAGCTAGAGCTTCATGCCACCAGCATACTGAAAACATTGTGCTCCAAATCCCTGGATAGAACCATAGCTACAGAGGGGTTAGTCAGTTTTTTTGCCCAGGGTGGAGCCTCTAGAGGGGCACCATTCAGGCTCCCAGCCTATGTCTCTCTCTCTCTCTCTCTCTCTCTCTCTCTCTCTCTCTCTCTCTGTGTGTGTGTGTGTGTGTGTGTGTGTGCAGGGGGTGCCAACACGTGTGCAGGGGGTGCCAACCTGGATGAAACAAAGCCTAGTTTCGCCCCTGCCTTTGATAGCTCAGAATTGTTTCATACTCATGACTTCAGACGTCATAAGTATAGTACTACTACCCAAACTTCATCCCATATAGGATGATGAAATGTGTGTATAAATAAAATGAAAGGGAAAGAAAAGTACCGTAAAAGTTGTGGAGTTCATGTTATGTCATGAACTTAAAAGCTTTCTCTAGGCCAGCATGTGTTATTCCATTGTGCATTTGGATTTCAGACTGATGAGCAATATAAGTGGATAAGCAACTGGAGACTGGTATATACTAACTGGGCCCCTGGGGAGCCAAAGCAGAAAAAAGCCTGTGTCTATTTAGACATTGATGGTCACTGGAAAACCGGAACTTGCAATGAAGCATACCTCTCTTTCTGTGAGCACTACCACGGTAAGCAAAGGAATGTCCATCTGAGCACAGAGCTGAGAAATGTACTATTGACATTTCTGCCTCTTTCGTAGGGAATGAATAAAATGTTACTTTTCAAACCATCAGGATATAATAAATAGGCAAACAAAAATAGAATAGAGGTTGCAGTAAACAATCCAGCATTGGGTAACCATGTTTAGCAACTGAATACACTCAGGCATGTGTTTTAAGACAGCAATTGCATGCAAAAGGAAGGGAGATAGTAGTAATGGGGGACTTCAATTACCCAGATATTTGTTGGATGTCAAACTCAGCCAAGAGCATAAGGTCAAACAGATTCCTCACTGGCCTTGCAGACAACTTCATTGTCCAGAAAGTGGGAGAAGCAACAAGAGGAACAGCCATTTTAGATCTGGTCCTAACCAATGTTGATGACCTGGTTAGTGGGGTAGAAGTGGAAGGCATGAGTGATCATGCTCTTCTGAAGTTTACTATACAGCGGAAAGGAGCAGCCAAGCATACTAGGACTCAATTTCTTGACTTTAAGAAAGCCGACTTCATAAAACTTAGGGAAGTGCTGGGTGAGATCCCATGGACAGTAATACTAAAAGGAAAGGGAGTTCATGATGGCTGGGAGTTTGTTAAGAGGGAGATAGTAAAAGCACAACTTCAGGCAATACCAATGAGACGGAAACATGGAAGGTGCCTAAAGAAGCCAGGGTGGCTATCTAAAGAACTTTTAACTGAGTTAAGATTAAAAAAGGATGTGTACAAAAAATGGAAAAGGGGGGAAACCACCAAAGAGGAATTCAAACAAATAGCCAGCACATGTAGACACAAAGTCAGAAAAGCTAAAGCACAGAATGAACTCAGGCTTGCTAGAGTGGTTAAAAGCAACAAAAAAGGCTTTTATGGGTATGTCCGTAGCAAAAGGAAGAACAAAGAAACAGTGGGGTCACTCAGAGGAGAAGATGGTGAAATGCAAACAGGGGACACAGAAAGGGCTGAACTCCTCGATGCCTTCTTTGCCTCAGTCTTCTCCGATAAAGAAAACAATGCCCGACCTGAAGAATTTGGAGCAAATGATTCAGCAGAGGAAACACAGCCCAGAATAACTAAGGAGATAGTACAAGAATACTTGGCTAGTTTAGATGTATTCAAGTCTCCAGGGCCAGATGAACTGCATCCAAGAGTATTAAAAGAACTGGCAGATGTGATCTCAGAACCACTGGCAGTCATCTTTGAGAATTCCTGGAGAACAGGCGAAGTCCCGGCAGACTGGAGGAGGGCAAATGTTGTCCCTATTTTCAAAAAGGGGAAAAGAGAGGACCCAAATAATTATCGCCCAGTCAGTCTGACATCAATACCAGGGAAGATTCTGGAGCAGATCGTTAAGCAAACAGTCTGTGAGCACCTAGAAAGGAATGCTGTGATCACCAATAGTCAGCATGGATTTCTGAAAAATAAGTCATGTCAGACTAACCTGATCTCGTTTTTTGACAGAATTACAAGCCTGGTAGATGAAGGGAACGCAGTGGATGTAGCCTACCTTGATTTCAGCAAGGCATTCGACAAGGTGCCCCATGATATTCTTGTAAAGAAGCTGGTAAAATGCGGTCTTGACTATGCTACCACTCAGTGGATTTGTAACTGGCTGGCTGACCGAACCCAAAGGGTGCTCATCAATGGTTCCTCTTCATCCTGGAGAAGAGTGACTAGTGGGGTGCCACAGGGTTCTGTCTTGGGCCCGGTCTTATTCAACATCTTTATCAACGACTTGGATGATGGACTCAAGGGCATCCTGATCAAATTTGCAGATGACACCAAACTGGGAGGGGTGGCTAACACCCCAGAGGACAGGATCACACTTCAAAATGTCCTTGACAGATTAGAGAACTGGGCCAAAACAAACAAGATGAACTTTAACAGGGAGAAATGTCAAGTATTGCACTTGGGCAAAAAAAATGAGAGGCACAAATACAAGATGGGGGACACCTGGCTTGAGAGCAGTACATGTGAAAAGGATCTAGGAGTCTTGGTTGACCACAAACTTGACATGAGCCAACAGTGTGACGCGGCAGCTATAAAAGCCAATGCAATTCTGGGCTGCATCAATAGGAGTATAGCATCTAGATCAAGGGAAGTAATAGTGCCACTGTATTCTGCTCTGGTCAGACCTCACCTGGAGTACTGTGTCCAGTTCTGGGCACCACAGTTCAAGAAGGACACTGACAAACTGGAACGTGTCCAGAGGAGGGCAACCAAAATGGTCAAAGGTCTGGAAACAATGCCTTATGAGGAACGGCTAAGGGAGCTGGGCATGTTTAGCCTGGAGAAGAGGAGGTTAAGGGGTGATATGATAGCCATGTTCAAATATATAAAAGGATGTCATATAGAGGAGGGAGAAAGATTGTTTTCTGCTGCTCCAGAGAAGCGGACACGGAGCAATGGATCCAAACTACAAGAAAGAAGATTCCACCTAAACATTAGGAAGAACTTCTGACAGTAAGAGCTGTTCGACAGTGGAATTTGCTGCCAAGGAGTGTGGTGGAGTCTCCTTCTTTGGAGGTCTTTAAGCAGAGGCTTGACAACCATATGTCAGGAGTGCTCTGATGGTGTTTCCTGCTTGGCAGGGGTTTGGACTCGATGGCCCTTGTGCTCTATTCCAACTCTATGATTCTATGATTCTATGAATTCTATACACATTTACCTAGGAGTAAGCCTCATTTGACATTACTGTGAGTAAGCATCCAGGAGTACTAAGAAACTATAAACCTATTATTTTAGGGAGACTTCTTTGACATGTGCAAATTTGCAGAGTTTCACCTCCCATTTCACCTTCTTCATTTCCAGGATTCCTCCAAGATACTCATGTGCACCTCAAGATTTTGGATTTGTTCAAATCTTGTGCATATCTCTGGTACTTAAGGGTTTCTAAGATACCTGTTCAAAAAATAAAATATTTGTTTCATAATAGGTAAACTCCCAACTGAGGCTCCACAAGTCCCAGGGAAATGCCCTGACTCAAAAGAGGACCAGAGATCTTGGATTCCTTTTCGGGCTCATTGCTATCAAATCAACCAGCCTTCAAATGGATGGCCGGATGCATCCTTCAAATGTACTCAGTTAGGTGGGTGTCATTTTGATTCAAATTACAATGTGATTTTTCCATGCTAGAAGATTCCTAGTTAGTGTCCAAAGCCAGTATTGTACACTGGTTAGTGTTGCAGTGCAGTCCTACTATACATATCCTAGCATGTCTATTCAGAAGTATGTCCCATCGAGTTCAATGGGGCCTATAGCTAAGTAAGTGGGTACGGGCTTTCAGCCTTGGACTTTGACCAGAGAGAAAGGGGTTCAAATTCCTGCTCGCTCACAAAGCTTACTGGGTGCTCTTAGGCCAAGCCCCACCTTTCAGTTTAAACTTATCCACCAGGATTGCTGTGATGATAAATCAGGAAGGGAATAAACCTGGCATATCTCTCTGAACTCATTGGGGGTACAGATGACTTATAGGGGGGTTGGTTTCTAGGGATTGTGTGTAAAGCCAGAACAACCCTGGAACCACCACCCACACAACCACCCCTACCTTTCCAGAGCCAGCACACCGAGAGTGTCTTGCCTCTTAAACAGAAATACTTGCCAAAAAAAAATAATAGATAGGCTAAGGATTTGAATATGTGAAGTTATAGAATAATATGTTTAAAGTAAAGCAAAGATGAAAAGAAACAAAGATGTTAAGAGGATTAAGTAAATTTTATGAGATTTTGTTTTGGAAAACCGTTACAATGATATATATTGAAATTCAGTCAAGGGAATTTGAGGAAGTCACTTAACAATGTTATTAAGATTGGATTAAGTACAGTTATAATGTATGTTTGTTAGTTTAAAATTCTGGAAAATTAATAAAAAATATTGGGGGAAAAGAGAGTGTCTTGCCCCTTATGCAAGGCAGAGAATTCTCATGCTGGCTCTGGGAGGCTCCCATGAGATCTCACTGCAAACAACGGCTTCTTTCTTACTGTCTGAATCCAGCAACAGAAAGATTTCACTGGGCAACAATTTTTTACTTTTTGAATGTTGTCTAGATTTCTACAACTGATTTAGGGTACCGTATTTTTCGCCCTATAGGACGCACCGGCCCATAGGACGCACCTAGATTTGGGGGGGGGGGAATAAAGGGGGAAAAATTATTTTCCCCCCCCCCCCAGGTGCGGGGCTGGGGCGGGGGAAGCTCGGGCTTCCCCCGACGCCAGCCCCCAGAACAGGACCCAGAGCGATGCCGAAGCTGCGTGCAGCTTTGGCATCGCTCTGGGAGCTTGCGGGGCTGGAGGAGGGGGAAGCCCGAGCTTCCCCCTCCCCCAGCCCCCAGAACGGGACCCAGAGCTTTGGCATCACTCTGGGAGCTTGCGGGGCTGGAGGAGTGCTGCGCCTCCCGCTGTCCCCTGAGTTTGCGGCCCTGGCGTCGGGGAGAAGCAGCCTTCTCCCCCCCCCCGCCAGCCTTCTAACCAAGTCGGGGGACAGCGAGCAAGGCGCGATGCGCCTCCTGCTGTCCCCCGAGTTTGCGGGGCTGGCGACGGGGAGGAGCAGCCTTCTCCCCCCCGCCAGCCTTCTAACCAAGTCGGGGGACAGCGGGAAAGGCACGTTGCACCTCCCCGCTGTCCCCCGAGCTTGTGGGGCTGGCGGTGGGGCTCTCCTGAAGCCTGGAGAGCGAGAGGGGTTGGTGCGCACCGACCCCTCTCGCTCTCCAGGCTTCAGCGAAAGCCTGCATTCGCCCCATAGGACGCACACACATTTCCCCTTCAATTTTGGAGGGGAAAAAGTGCGTCCTATAGGGCGAAAAATACAGTATCTTTGCACTGCTGAATCAGGAAATGGCATCCGTTTCTCTCCATCAGGTCAGGTTTTTGTGTTATGTTGATTTGAAAAAAATCAGATCTTGTCACAAAATCGATTACATTTTTGTGGCATTATCAGCTGATTTTTGTCAACACATATCATCCTAAATATGTTTTTAAGAGAAAAAAATGTTTTTCCAACAACATATATTGATTACCTGATAGAAACATCGATTACTGTAAACTGAATGGTGGGCATTGATAAAGGTAAGTACACGTAAATTGCACGTTGCTTCACAATTTTTCAAACTTCAGGGCTTGAACTTCCGTTTCTTGGAACTCCTGGAATGCTCAGCGGCAGGGAGGTCTCTCTTCAGAGTCCAACAGTAGTCGCCATCATGACTGCGTCCCAGCGACCCTGATACCTGGTCTCCATCTCTTTCATGTCCTGATGGAATCTCTCCCCCTGCTCGTCACTCATTGAACCCAGGTTCTCAGGAAACCGGTCCATATGTGAAAATAGGTAGTGCATCTTGACGCTCATGTTGCAGCCCAGGTTTCTGAAAGCAGTCAGCATGTTGTTGACAAGTTCTGCGTAGTTTCTGGCCTTATTGTTGCCAAGAAAGTTCTTCACTACCAGAACAAATGCCTTCCACGCTTCCAGTTCCACCTCGTTCATTGACTTTCCGAACTCTGGATCTCTGATGAGCTGACGGATCTGAGGACCGTCAAAGATGCCAGCTTTCAACTTCTCCATGGTCAATCCTGGAAAAGCCTGGCACAAGTAAGTGAAGCAGACACCATCCTTGTCCAGAGCCTTGGTGAACTGCTTGATTAAGCTGAGCTTGATGTGCAGCGGTGGGAAGAGTATTCTGTCTCTGTCCACCAGAGGGTCGTTGATGACGTTCCTTTCTTTGCAAGGCACCAATTCCTCCCACACAGGCCAGTCCTTCTTCGTGTAATGCTGAGCACGGTCCCTACTATCTCACATGCACAGAAAACATGGGTACTTGGTGAAGCCAGACTGTTGTCCCAACAAAAAGTTCACCATCTTCAGGTCAACACAAATAAACCACTTATGCTGATCATAACCAATTTTCTCCAGCACATACTTCACCGCTTCATAGTTCTCCTTCAGTGTACTCGAATGAGCCAGGGGTATAGAGGCAAACAGGTTGCCGTTGTGTAGCAGAACACATTTCAGTGATTGCTTGCTGCTGTCAATGAACAGTCTCCAATCTTTGGGTTCGTACTGTGGCACTCCAAGCTTGAGCAGAAGCTGCGCAATATCTGCACAGTACACCAAGTCCTTCTCTTCCGAGAAAAAACGGAGGTACACTTGATGCCTGTTGTGGAAGAAGCTGATGCGAGCACTGTCAGAGAGGAGGTTTTTTCCCTTCAATCTGGATGCCAACAGTTCGGCAGAGTACTTTGACAAGCTGAGGTCGTGAACTAGATCATTCAACTCCTTTTGGGAAGAACCATCTTCAAGAACCACTTCTTCTTCTTCATGTCCTTCAACACTGGAGGCATCTTCGTCACTAATGTCAGGAAGTTCTCCGAAGATAGGCACTGGAATTTCATCACAATGAGCCACAGGACGACGTGAAGATCAGGATACTTGAGGCCGCACCAATTTATGGAAGATTTCGAGGTTTTATGACTTCAAACTGATCCCTTTTCGACATAATCACCCAGAACTATCGGACCTGAATACTTCTTGTCATTAAAATAATCATTTCCAATCAAAACAATTATTCGACATGGCATTTTACCCCCACCAACTTCTTCTAAAATGCCCCACACAAGCGTACATGTGAACAAAAACGTAAAAAACCGACATGTGGCCATAGCTCAAAAACTTGACCTGATTGAGCAAAACCAATGTGATTTTTGCATTCAGCGCGTCAGATTCGTCCTAAATCAACTGAAAAAACGCAGACAACAAATTTGTTGTTGACCAGTGAATTATTAAAAGAATATTTAGAAAACCTGATATGCAGGCCTGGTATCAGGGATCAGCACACTCAGGCATTGATCCAAGCACTTTGAAAGACAGCTCCCCTCTATGTGTCCTCACCTGAAGCATGCAGTGTAGCCAGAAATCCCACTTGCTGTGGCTCGCCATTTTATTTCCTCCCCAGTACCTCTGAGCCCAGACAGAAGGTTGCTCCACTGGGGCCAGAGAAGCACTGTGGGGGGAACAAAAATGGTGTGTGGCAGCAGCAGTGCTTTCTTGCTAAGCTGACTTTTTGCTGCTGGCAGTGCAAAAGTGAGGTAAAGTGAGAGGAAGAGAGATTGGCCAGGGGTGTGAGATAAACAGAGGGGTGATGAAGTGAGCAGAGTCCTTGCTGCCTGGAAAAAGGGCTTCACTAAGAAAGGGACTCTGTCACCCAGCTCACCATTCCTGCATCCTGGGGGCAGGCATTTTCATCAACACTCCTGACAACTTCATTATTGCCAAGGATCACTTGCCAGGGCTGTCAAGTGTCCCATCAAACCTCATGTCAGTTCTACCAGTGCATGTCTAATACATATATGATGGTGATTTGTTACCTACCCATCACCATAAGGTCCCAGGGTGGGTTACAGTTATATTTTTTAAAAAATATATTAAAATGGGAATATTTTAAATAAATTAAAATGAATAAAAAAAATTAAAACAGGAATGCAATTTTTAAATGAGTTTACTTTACTTGTTTGATGTTTCCTAGGTAGCACCTTGATTTCTATAGAAGATTCAGCTGAATTGAACTTTTTGATGGAGCATACCCAGCAATCTCAGCATGCTGACTATTGGATAGGATTGTTCAGAAACATAGATGGTAATGGTTTAACATTCAATATTTATTTATAATACATGGGGCTGTGCCCCTGCTTGCTCCACTCATCAACACCCACCCACCCCAGCCATTTCCCCCACATTAACCCTCTAGACCAGTGTTTCCCAAATTTGGGTCTCCAGCTGTTTTGGGACTACAACTCCCATCATTCCTAGCTAGCTAGCAAGACCAGTGGTTAGGGATGATGGGAATAGTGGTTCAAAAACAGCTGAAGTCCCAGGTTTTGGAAACACTGTCCTAGATCTTCCCCATCTTCCTCCCTAGCTTCCCTCTTACCCACTTTACTGAAACCTTGGCCGTGGTATAAACCTGCCGTTTCCTCTCTGTTCCTCCACCCCACCCTTGTTTTACACAAACCTTGCTGTTGCTTTAAAGCACCATTGCCCAGTCAGTTCTGTCCATCCATGCTTTACTCAAACCTCTGCTATGGTAGGGCTGCCATATGTCCAGAGTTTCTCAGAAATTACTGGGAATTTCTGAAAGGCAGCGCTTTGTACTGAATCTTAGGCAAGTCATACAGAAAACTGCACTCAAACCAGAGTGGCCTGGTTTTTACTTTTGGAAATATGGCATCCCTATGATTTACAACTGCCATTTCCTTTTCTCCCCCAAACCTCTCTCCATTCCTGCTTTACTCAAAACACTGCTGTTGTAAACCGCCACTTTCCTTCCTATCGCTCTTTCCCAGTCTGACTTCATGCAAATCCAGGATCGTGCAGTGACACTACTCTTTTTCTTGATAGTCTTTATGCCCTTTATTTTACTTTTATAATTAGGAGAATGGATATGGCAAGATAACACTGCACTGGATTTTGTCAACTGGAAAGATGAAGAGTCCACACCTGATCCTCAAGCTATTTTCAGTGATAGCGATAAGAACTGCATTCTCATGAACAGCCACAATGGGAAGTGGTCCAGGGAGCACTGTGGATACTCTAAGGGATTTATATGTAAAAGACGCAAAAGTAAGTCTTAAATGGCTATTCAGCTGAATTTCACAATAATTCTGATGCAGTTGAACATTGAGTCACTTGTCTAAAATTAGTGTCTTAGGACACCCTGCTCTAATTGCTGTCTGACTAGATCATGCTACTAGAAGTTTATCCTTGTCGTCTCTTTATTTGCCTTCTTCCTAAAGCTCTCCAAGGAAGGGGCTTCCATGTTACTACAGAAAGGGACTTTTCTCTCTCTTGGCATTTTAACAATATTTCACCTTGTCCTATTCTTACTAGGTAATCTTTCTAGACTGTCAGTCATCCTTTTTCTAGCATAAGCCACATTTCATCAAATTGATACTCTGCATTTTGTCTTTCCTACTCCTTGTCACTTCCTATTCTTTTTTCAAATGTTGACAGACTTTACTGATACTTCCAACCAACTAAATACTCCCTAACAATAAATGGCAGGAGAAAAGGTAGAACCAAAGCTGAAGTCTGTTAATTATTTGCTACTAAATATAGAATGGGACGCGGGTGGCGCTGTGGGTAAAACCACAGTGCCTAGGACTTGCCGATCGTATGGTCGGCGATTCGAATCCCCGTGGCGGGGTGAGCTCCCATCCTTCGGTCCCAGCTCCTGCCCACCTAGCAGTTTGAAAGCACCCCTAAGTGCAAGTAGATAAATAGGTATCGCTTTATAGCAGGAATGTAAACAGCGTTTCCGTGTGCTGCGCTGGCGCTGGCTCGCCAGAGCAGCTTCGTCACGCTGGCCACGTGACCCAGAAGTATCTCCGGACAGTGCTGGGCCCCGGCCTCTTAAGTGAGATGGGCGCACAACCCTAGAGTCGGACACGACTTGGCCCGTACGGGCAGGGGTACCTTTACCTTTAACTATAGAATATTCTGTCTTTTATAACTAATAAGGTTATTAACATTTTATCAATATCTAATGGTCAAGGTTCCCACAATCATTCTCAGTCCCCAGAATTGCTGTGCGATAAATATCATAAATTTGTCATTTTCCTCAAAAGGGAAGAGCATTTAGTAGTCTCCACACTGACATTTTTAAAACTCAGCTCATCATTGCTGATCTTGCTAAGCAAAGGGATTAAGTGACTATACTAAACACTTCAAATTTAAAACTTGGCTCCCATTTTTAAATATTAACATATATTTATTGATTTTTTTATTGAAAGAAGCACACCCAAAAGCAAATGCCATATCTAAAGTGCATAATCATGTTCTTTTCATGGTGTGATATGTCAGGGCCCAAAGCCTGAAAAATAAAAGGATAAATGTGCTTCCTATAATATTGTCACACCCACCCACCACATTTTTCAGGCACTAAGGGATTCCAGAGGTCCCATTACATACCTTTGACTTTTGTTTCATTGGGAGGAAAATCACTGGAGGCATAAGATGAAAGTGCACACAGCATTAAAACTCCAACAGATCTTTTTTCCTGTTAGGTTTTGGAGGGGAGAGGTATCTCCAACCCCTTAGCTTTGGATTAATCACAGAGAGTGAATCAGGCTTCTTTCCAGCTCCAGTTGCCAAACCAAGACTGCCTATTATTTGTTCTCCATCAAAGATAACACCAGTACCAGCCAGAGTAGGAGGAGGACATGCCAACCTTTTTTTTCTAAACTTAAGCTGTATTTTCGCTGTATTCTTTAGCCACCGTGGCTATGCTCTGCCACTGCAGTTGGAGGCACCAATGGTCCTGAATATCAGTTGCTGGAAACCACAGGAGGGGAGAGTGCTTTTGTGCTCAAATCCTGCTTCCTGTTTTCCCACAGGCATCTGTTTGGCCACTGGGAGAAGAGGACGCTGGACTAGATGGGCCACCGGCCTGATCCAGCAGGCTCTTCTTATCTTCTTATGATAAGCTATGAAATGTCAGTTGACCAATCCTACATTTTTGTTCTAGATGAGAATGGCACCAGGATGTGCTTGCTGGCATGCTGCTTAAGTTTCTTTTCACTCCTCAGTCTGGTTCACTCTGTTGCTAATCTATGCTAATTTTTTTATTAAAAAATAATGATTTGCATACCTAACTTTCTTACTATTCTGAGAACATAAGCATATCTTTTGTTTTACAGTTATTGAAGAGACAACTAAAGCACCTACAAAAAAGACAGGTAAGGCTGTTTTGTGAAAAGAATTCAGGAAAAATTATAAGCATTCTTGCTATCCAGAGCCCTGCACCAAACATTCTGAGAAAAGAACTTCTGGTTCAATGCTGAAGAGAGAAATTTCTGGGAAAAGGTGGAGGCATTATAGCTCTCTACTGGGGGAAAAGGGTGACGACTCTCCTTTCTGGTATAGAACTGCCACTATGAAGCGGAGAATTGGGGGTTGGGTAATGGAATATTCCACAGTGTTTCAGATGGAACATGAAAGAACAGAATAGTATTCTGTTTAAGATGTAGTACAAAAATAAATGGGGGGTGGTGCACCATTGCCTTGGCATTTTGTAGTTTTTTTCCAGCTGTGTTGGATTCCTTCACAGCCTGCCAAAGCCCTTTTCTTTAAGAAGGGACAAGATGTTTCTGACTCCCCATCTCTTCTGCTTCTGTATCCCCTCTCCATGCCCTCCAGTCACGTGGCCATTTCAATGGTCTGTAAGTTCTTGGCACACTATGCTTATGAGCTGCAAACACCACCCAGCTATCCCTCCTTTTCATACAAGGGGGTCTATATGTGTGTGTGTTTCTCTATTTGTGAGTTTGTGTGTGTGATTTATACATCTTTCCCCATTCACAGAACAAGAAGATATTCCTGCATCAGCACATGGCAGAGTTGCAAAGGTACTTCTACCGGTTATCTTCATCCTCATTGGCATGGGTACTGCACTCTATATTTTCTACAAAAGAAGAAATAGAAAACAACAAACCACTGGCAGCTTTGGAAACTCTCTGTATCGTGACAGTGAGATCGTTCTTCACAATGATTCAGAAATGCTTGTGGATGATAAAGAGGGAGATAGGCTGTAATGTGGGAGCAAGTCTCATTGAGCTCAGTAGGAATTACTTCTGAATTGACAGGGGTAGGATTGCATTATTAATTCATTTCCAAGAAGTAACCATATGCATATGCAGAGGTCCTTTCTATCACCACATTCATTGTGTGGCATGCTCTGAATGCATAATTATTATTTAGGGGGGGGGACATATTCTAAATAGAATAAATGCAAATTAAGGTAATTTTAATCTGTTTTAGTATTTTAACTTTTGTATGTTTTTAAGTATGGTTGGAATTTCTCCTTGATTTTTTTGTTTTACCATTTTGTAAACTACTTTGTGGTTTTTAAAAAATCAAGAGGTGTATACATTTTATGAAATAAAAAAATAATAAATTAAAGGTGACTTGACTTGAAAAACTAAGGACCATGTCATTGATATCCTCTGGCAACCAAGGTACTGCACAATATTTTTGCCCTAAATCAGCACAGTGTCCATGCATAAAGCTAAAATCCCACTTGTCTGGTTTTATAGGAATAGTATGGGGTACATCTAGCCCTCCTCCACTCTTCCAGGGAAGCCAATCATCATATTTTTTTAAAAAAATATAGGAATTCCATATGTGCAGCTCTGCTAATTCAATACCTAATTTTGTATATGTAGTTTCATATCCAAATAGGCCTATTTAGTACAGTACTTGCCTTTAAAAAGGCTACTCAACATTATATGGGCTTGTGTGGGCTTACACAACAATAACTATACTTTACTCAGAAGTAAACCCCACTGAATTAAACAAATCGTGTATACCGGATTGCAACCTGAATTGGTTATTCTTAAAAGGTACCACGCAAAACAGTTAACAAGGCTCCCCATACACTTCAAGGCCCATAGGAAAATATTATCATCCACAGACACACATACTTTATTAACTCTTATGCCTTCTTTCCAGAATATGGAATAATAATAATAATAATAATAATAATAAATTATTATTTATACCCCGCCCATCTGGCTGAGTTTCCCCAGCCACTCTGGGCGACTCCCAATCAAGTGTTAAAAACAGTACAGCGTTACATATTAAAAACTTCTCTGAACAGGGCTGCCTTAAGATGTCAGGTAATTGTTTATCTCTTTGACATCTGATGGGAGGGCGTTCCACAGGGCGGGCGCCACTACCGAGAAGGCCCTCTGTCTGGTTCCCTGTAGCCTCACTTCTCGCAATGAGGGAACCGCCAGAAGGCCCTCGGCACTGGATCTTAGTGTCCGGGCTGAACGATGGGGATGGAGACGCTCCTTCAGGTATACAGGACCGAGGCTGTTTAAGGCTTTAAAAGTCAGCACCAACACTTTGAATCGTGCTCGGAAACGTACTGGGAGCCAATGCAGATCTCTCAGAACTGGTGTTATGTGGTCCCGGCGGCCACTCCCAGTCACCAGTCTAGCTGCCGCATTTTGGATTAATTGCAGTTTCCGGGGCACCTTCAAAGGTAGCCCCACGTAGAGCGCGTTGCAGTAGTCCAAGCGTGAGATAACTAGAGCATGCACCACTCTGGCGAGACAGTTCGCGGGCAGGTAGGGTCTTAGCCTGCATACCAGGTGGAGCTGGTAGACAGCTGCCCTGGACACGGAGTTAACCTGCGCTGCATGGACAGCTGTGAGTCCAAAATGACTCCCAGGCTGCGCACCTGGTCCTTCAGGGGTACAGTTACCCCATTCAAGACCAGGGAATAAGGAATAGTCAAAGTATCCTACATATTGATAACCTGAAACTGATAACCTGTTTATTGATAATATATTGATAACCTGCAATGCACTCTATGTGGGTCTTTTACAGAGATGCAGCACACTCTTATACCTCATAGGTGAGGAAATATTTTACCTGAGAGCCATGTTTGCTCAAGGTCTGAGTTTCTAGAACAACAATCAGTGTCTAAAGGTGGCAGGGCCAAAGCATACATACACAACCCACTCACCCCACTTATACACACGTATAATGCATTTGGAGGGGCTCCCGCCCAATTGCAGAGAAAGAGGAAGCTTATGACACACCAATGAACTCACTGCTGAAATGTTCAAATATAGCATTTCCTCTTTTCCTGAATTAATTCTTCTGAATTATCTTGTAATATCCTGGTCAGTCACTCCAGCCATGGGAATGAAGAAGTCACTTGAATAGTTCAGTTCATAAATTTATTGTTCCAGTAAAGGCCATGACAAACTTGTATTAAGCAATAGTATTAATAAAATAATGCAAAACATCCATTCATAATGTAAAAATCTGCGAAGACTATTGCCAAATTCCTGAGCATTAAAACAGTTTCCCTTATGCATCTAACACCTCCAATTCTAATATGATTTTGCCTTTTAAAAATCCAATTTGCGAACATTCATGATGTAAGAGGGAAAAGTTCCAAAGACACCAACAAACTCAATTCCAGCTTGATTTCAGATTAAACCTCTGAATCACAACAATTTATCACAATTTTACCTGATTCTGATCTCCTGATTATTATTTTTTACAGCCATTATATAGAGGGCCACTCTCTGTGTTATGAAGCTGTTATTGTCACTCCAAAGAAACCAAACCATTTCTGTTCATTCTAACACTTCAAAAGTGTTCACAGAAGGCAATACTGAAGGAGAGACTATAATGTAGTCAATAGCACTTCCACCATGTTTGTATATTGACCTTTAGAATTTATAAATTGTTCTTGTTGTTGGCATCTATCTGTCTTGGGAGACAATGGAAGAGTGTGCCTTTGGAGGTAAATTCAAACCATTACAGTGCCTGCTATGGCTGTAGAGACCGATACAGGAGAGACATATTTTATTGCAGGAGGGCAGATGAAGGTATCTGGTTTTGCTTCTGCAGGTATACCATGGTGTTTCTTCACTCTGTGTTCCTCCTAGCAGTCTTTCTTCCTCTGGTCACTGCTGTGGATGTTCACTGTCTCCTGACTGTTGTGTTGTGTTATGCTGTTGTGTTGTGTTGTGTTGTGTTGTGTTGTTGTGTTGTGTTATGTTGGAATAGAAATTCCAAAACTTTCAGGCCCTGTGCATTATATTTCTTGTCCAAAGAACAATGTGAAGTTAGGCAGATATCTTCCATGTCTAAGCCTAAAGGCAGTAAGATACCCTTTGCAATTGCTCCAGTTTGGGCATTAAAATCTCCACACAAAAAAGTATAAATACTCTGGAGAATTCATATGCTCCAGTATGGATGCTAGCTCTGACCAAATCTTGGTGGTCTGTGACAAACTATTAGTAGGGGGAAGGTAGATGTTTATACAGAAAAGAAAGATTCCTAATTCAGTTTTGAGTGGTACCAACAAAAGTTGATCATTTGAATTCCAAAATTTGCTAACCAAAATCACATATAATAGTTTGTGGTCAAAACCAGTTGGACACTGCATAATATTTTATTATTACTGTATTATTTAAAAAAACAGTATTCGTTCCATGCCAGATATTGACAACACAATCCATATCCACTCAAAAGTAAATCCTACTAGTTTACCACACATCTTAACCATGTTTACTCAAATGTAAATCCTATTGAATCAGGATTAGGATTGTAGAATTACTCCCAGAAAAGTTGGTATAAGGTGCTGGGAAGGACCAGATTCCAAACAGGCTATGGGTGGATCTTCCCTCCTGGTTTACAACATTAAGGAAGGGTTAAGGAATGAGTCTCTCAACCTATCCTACCTCACAAGACTGTTGTGAGGATATAATGGAGTACAACCTTTAAAAGAAGTCTGTAATGAAATACTGGAAGGGAAAAAGGTACCAGAATCGTGGAAAGAAACATATATTACACTTATACCGAAAACAGAAACTGAAAAAACTCAGCTTAAGAACTACCGCCCCATATCACTACTTAATGTGGATTACAAAATTTTTGCAGATATTTTGGCCAAGAGATTAAAAAAAGTGTTGATGGAAGAGATTTATAAAGACCAAACAGGCTTTCTTCCGAGCAGACATTTGTCTGATAATTTGAGGAATATAATTAATCCTGGAAAAGTTTGAACATTAATACTAAAGCAGTTCTAATATTTGTGGACGCGGAGAAAGCCTTTGACAATATTTCTTGGAGTTTTATGAAGAAAAATCTACAAGGGATGGGGGTGGGAGAAAGCTTTGGAAACGGTATAAGTGCAATTTACTCTGAACAAAAGGCCAAGTTAATTGTTAATAATGAGGTGACGGAGGAATTTAAGATAGAGAAAGGGACACAACAAGGTTGCCCAATTTCCCCATTGCTTTTTATATCAGTCCTGGAGGTTTTGCTGAATATGATTAGAAGAGACCAGTTGGTGAAAGGTATACAAGTCGGAGCTAAACAGTATAAATTGAGAGCATTTGCAGACGATTTAGTATTGACATTACAGGAGCCAGAATCTAGTACCAAAAGAGTTTTGGAACTGATTCAAGATTTTGGTCAGGTTGCTGGATTCAAACTGAACAAACTAAAGACAAAGGTTTTGGGGAAAAATTTAACAGAGAATGAAAGAGAGAGGTTTCAGAACGAGACAGGTTTAACAGTGGTTAAAAAAGTGAAATACTTGGGGATTAATATGACAGCCAAAATGTGAATTTATTTAAAGATAATTATGAAAAATGTTGGGCGGAAGTGAAAAAAGATTTAGAAATTTGGTCAAATTTGAAGCTTTCACTGCTAGGCCGTATAGCTGTGATAAAGATGAATGTATTGCCAAGAATGTTATTTTTGTTTCAATCATTACAGATTTTGGACAAGATGGACTGTTTCAAGAAGTGGCAGAAAGATATTTCTAGATTTGTCTGGCAGGGCAAGAAGCCTAGAATAAAATTTAAAATACTAACTGACGCAAAGGAAAGAGGCGGATTTGCCCTGCCAGACCTTAAACTGTATTATGAATCAGCAGCTTTCTGCTGGTTGAAAGATTGGCTACTCCTTGAGAATACAGACATTTTGGATTTGGAAGGTTTTAACAACGTATTTGGTTGGCATGCATATTTGTGGTATGATAAGGTCAAAGCACATAAAGCATTTAAAAATCATATTGTCAGGAAAGCATTATTTAATGTCTGGATATGATATAAAGATTTATTTGAAAATAAAACCCCAAGGTGGTTATCACCAATGGAAGCAAAGGCTTTGAAAAAACTCAATATGGAGGCCAAATGGCCGAAATATTGGGAAATTTTGGAACAAGTAGGAGACAAATTGAAATTGCAGAGTTATGAAAAACTAAAGAATAAAGTGTGAGATTGGCTTCATTATTATCAAATAATGGAGGCATATAATCAGGACAAAAAAATTGGATTCCAGGTGGAAAAATCAAAATTGGAAACAGAACTGTTAGAGCCCAAAACTATGATTTTGTCAAGGATGTATAACTTGCTGTTGAAATGGAATACTCAGGACGAAACGGTGAAATCTGCTATGATTAAGTGGGCACAAGATGTTGGACATAATATTATGTTTGCTGACTGGGAACAGTTATGGACCACAGGTATGAAGTTTACGGCATGCAATGCCTTAAGAGAGAATATTATGAAAATGATATACAGGTGGTACATGACCCCAGTCAAGCTGGCAAAAATTTATCACTTGCCCGATAACAAATGTTGGAAATGTAAAGAAACAGAAGGTACATTCTTTCACCTTTGGTGGACGTGCCCAAGGATTAAGGTTTTCTGGGAGATGATATATAATAAATTGAAAAAGTTATTTAAATATACCTTCTCGAAGAAACCAGAGGCCTTTCTTCTGGGCATTGTCGGCCAACAGGTGCTAAAGAAGGATAGAACTTTTTTTATGTATGCCACAACAGCAGCAAGAATACTTATCGCAAAGTATTGGAAGACACAAGACCTACCCGCCCTGGAAGAATGGCAGCTGAAGGTGATAGACTATATGGAATGCAGAAATGACCGGCAGAATCCGAGACCAGGGAGAAGAGTCGGTGGAAGAAGATTGGAAGAAATTTAAAGATTATTTACAGAAATATTGCAAAATTAATGAATGTTAGAATGATGTTGGATTGAAAGTTATGTGGTTTTTAGTTATAATACTATAAGGAGTATGAAAAAATGGACTATTAATAAGTAAAAATCTAATGTTACATTATTTTAAGTTAAAGATTAGGACAAGTAAAGAGGGGAAGGATTTGCTGAACTGATAAATTAAACTGGAATACAAAAAGGGAGGTTAGAGGAGGTCCAGAAAATTAAGTAAATGAAAGAATGTAATGGAAAGATGGAACTGTTTTCTTTTCTTTTTTATTTGTATTTTTCTTTTTCTTTTTTCATTTTGTAAAACTTTAATAAATATTTTATAAAAAAAAAATATAATGGGGAAGAGGAGAACAATGTATGTCATCTTGAGGGTGACAAATGTAAGAAATATATATATATGTGTAAGATATAAATGCAAGAATAATATATAAATGTAAGATATAAATGTAAGAATAAAGAAAATAAATAAGAAGTGATTTTCAGTCCCTCTGAATGAGGCCCCACTTTCACATAATCTGAATAGCTGTTGAATGGCTTGAAACTGTTGAA
Source organism: Podarcis raffonei (assembly GCF_027172205.1). Classification (NCBI taxonomy): domain Eukaryota; kingdom Metazoa; phylum Chordata; class Lepidosauria; order Squamata; family Lacertidae; genus Podarcis; species Podarcis raffonei. Next base: position 24,112,406 of record NC_070613.1, on the reverse strand, counting down.
TATTCCCAAGGTGGTTGTCACCTATGGAAGCTAAGGCTCAGAAAAAGCTCAATACGGAGGCCAAATGGCCAAAATATTGGGAAATTTTGGAACAAGAAGGTGACAGATTGAAACTGCAGAGTTTTGATAAATTAAAAGACAAAGTGCGAGATTGGCTTCATTATTATCAAATAAGAGAGGCCTATAATTTGGACAAAAAAATTGGCTTCCAGGTGGAGAAATCAAAATTGGAAACAGAACTGTTAGAGCCAAAAACTAAGATTCTGTCAAAGATGTATAACTTGCTGTTGAAATGGAACACTCAGGATGAAACGGTCAAATCAGCAATGATTAAATGGGCGCAGGATTTAGGTCATAACATTATGTTTGCTGACTGGGAGCAGTTGTGGACCACCGGCATGAAGTTTACGGCATGTATTGCCTTAAAGGAGAATATTATGAAAATGATTTACAGGTGGTACATGACCCCAGTCAAGCTTGCAAAAATTTATCACCTGCCTGACAACAAGTGTTGGAAATGTAAAGAAGCTGAGGGAACATTCTTTCACCTTTGGTGGACATGCCCAAGGGTCAAGGCTTACTGGGAAATGATATACAATGAACTCAAGAAGGTATTTAAAAGTACCTTTCCTAAGAAACCAGAGGCCTTTCTTTTGGGCATAGTTGGCCAACGGGTGTCAAAGAAAGATAGAACATTTTTTATGTATGCAACAACAGCAGCAAGAATACTGCTTGCCAAGTACTGGAAGACACAAGATCTACCCACCGTGGAGGACTGGCAGACGCAAGTAATCGACTACATGGAGATGGCTGAAATGACTGGCAGAATCCGTGACCAGGGAGAAGATTCGATTGAACAGGACTGGAAAAAGTTTAAGGACTATCTACAAAAATATTGTAAAATCTTTGAGTGTTAATAGGATGTGGGAACTGAAGGTAACAGGGTTGGTGTGATTTGGTTAAATGTGAATTAAAAGAAGAATGTTTAAAAGGATAGGGGGTTATGAACAGAACATTATTATGTCACAGTATATAAGATGAGGTATGGATCATAAATAAATGGAAAATTGAGACATAATAACTAGAAGAATATAAAATTAAGTATGGCTTAAATAAGGTTTTGAATTTGCTGAATTGGATTGGATTAAAGAGGAACACAAAAAAGGGGGACGTGAGGAGGTCAAGACAGAGGGGTATGGAACTTTATAAATTTAAGAAAAAGGGTTTTTCATTTTTTTCCCCTTCTTTTTATCTTTCTTTTTTCTTGCTATATATTTTTGTTTTTCTGTTGTATTATTTTTTATATGAACTTTATGTATGGAAATGATACGTTTTGAAATGATAAATTTTTTGTTCTGTTCCGTAAAATCTTAATAAATATTTATTTTTTTTTAAAAAAGAAACTGTTGAATATTATATTTATTCACCTTTTTAAAAAATGAAGTTTATTCTGGCAGCCCAATCCTAAACAAATTTTCTACAAAGAAAATCCAATTGTGCTCAAAGGGGTTTACTACTGAGGAAGGATGCTTAAGCTTGCAGCCTGTATACATTTAATAGTAACATTTTCATCCCTTCTTATTTTCTTGTTGTGCCTTTTCACGTTTTACCTAAAGCAATTTACATGCAAATACTTCCTCTTTTGGACTTACTGAACTTTAGGCTCAACTGCAGACAACATATGGTTATTAGCTGATGATAGCTTACTGAACTCAAAAGACTTGAAAACTGGTTTCTTAATATCCTGTTGCAAAATACATTTCTTGAAAACAGTGTCCATTTGACTTAAATGGAACTTAAAGCTGAATAGAAAAGCCAGTCAATAATGAATAGTAAAAGTTAGTCATCCTACATAGATTTCAAAAGTGCATACTAGTTTGAAGAACCTTTCCTAACTATAGGAGCCAAGTACAGGTTTAGCTCTTAGGGCCTGCACAAAGATCAGAACCACTATAGGGATTTTTCCCCTATTTCAGTTGTAAATCCCAAATTTATTGTCTTCAAGCTTGGGTCCCCAGACGTTGTTGGTCTATAACTCCCATGATCCTCAGTCAGCATAATCAGGGATGAAGGGAGAGGTAGTCTAATAACACCTGGTGATTCTAATAACACCTGGAGGCTCGAGGTTAAAGAATGTTGGCCTTTTTAAGTATAATTGTTTAATTGTATTTTGAAATGGAAAATGACTCCGTATGTGTATTGCTAAAGGGGCATGGAAAATTCCAGTGCAGCTAAGAAGAGCTCTCCGGGTACCTAAGATGCTGATAATTAACTGTTGAGGGTATGTCTGCTGCTCTCTCACATGGTGTTTAACTTAAGATTACATGGGAGGGTTATTCAGTTGAAAATTTCCATTTGGAGGGAGTTCTTTGTTCTCAAGCCACAGCAAAATAGAGGTATGCAAATAAATCTGTCCTGGAAAATAAAGCCTCAGGCTGGATGTAGGCTAATGGAGCCTGCATGTGGAGCAATATACCTTTGATTTCAGACCTGTTTGAAGAAATATTATATTTCTAAGAAGATGTTCCTGTGCTTGAACAAGCATAGGATTTTATACAACTATTTGGATGCATCATTATTAAGACTATTCAAAGAAAGTTCTATTAGTAAAGCTTTGGAACCATATTTTGGTCTGGACAATTTTTATTTCAAGAGAGTCAGATTTTATTCATCCTGTTGCTTTAAGTTGCACAATATTACTATCTGGAATAGGTCTAGTATACCTCACAATGTGGACCGTCAGCCGTTCTGCCTGTGATCTGTATTAGTAGTGTTTGCTTGAATGGGCAGGTAAAGTCATGAGAAAGACCCAACACGGAGTTGTACAAAGGGGGATGGGGAACATGTGCATCTTCAGACGTGGTTGGACTCCAACTCTCATCAGTCCCATCCAGTATGGCAGCAGTCAAGGATGATGGGAGCTGAAGTCCAACAACATCTGCAGAGCCACAGGTTCCCTATCCCTTTAATAATGTGGTCCGTTTTGTAAAGCTCTGAACATTTAATAAACCAGATTTACAGTAATCTATAAACCACCTTGAGTCCCTGTAAGGGAAAAAGGTGGGATACAAATATAATAATAGTAAATGATGAAGCTGATAAGCTTACCATGCACTGAAACATCAAGCTCAGCTCCAACATGGACTCTATGAAAATGGTTTGTGTTGTTATCTCTTTATGTTTATTCTCCAAGCCAGTGCTAAGAGAAGTGAATCCTAACTTGCACTCCTGCTTGACTTTCTTCTTTCTTCAGGCAGGCAGGTAGAGAGGGCAGGCTTTAGCCCCAGGGACTGAATGTGGCCCTCCAAGCACCTATATCTGGCTTTTGGGACCCTCCCAAGACACCATTCCTATGTTGTACCTTCTTTGGATGTTTTTGCCTGCCTAAAATGTGCCCTTGAAGACTAATAATGCTTCTTGAATGCCTGGGGGGAGAATATGAGAAAACTGCATGTTGGGGCATGTGTGTGTGTGTGTGAAAATTAATATTTGTTGCTCTACACCAGGGGTCAGCAAACTTCTTCAGCAGGGGGCCAGTCCACTGTCCCTCAGACCTTGTGGGGGGGCAGACTAAATTTTTTGGGGGGAATGAACAAATTCCTATGCCCCACAGATAACCCAGAGATGCATTTTAAATAAAAGGAGACATTCTACTAATGTAAAAACACGTTGATTAGTTTGCCTACCCATGCTCTACACAGCAGCGGCATGTGGGCCCTGGATGGTTGCTTCTATTTTACTTTACTTTACTTCTACTTTCCCATTCCCCAAAGCATGCCATGGATGTTGCTGGAACTGGGCTCCAGCCACTAAATGAACAGTTCTGTGAATCAACTCTGAAAGTTCCATGTCTGAGGAAAGGGACTCAGACTCCCAGCTGAAGACTTTATCTGAGCTTGGCAAGCCTCTGACAGTACTATAGCTAACAACAGTGTTTGGGAGTTTTTTTAATAGAAAAAAATTGTGCTGGTGCCCACCAAGAAGTTGTTACACCAAGTGCCACACTTTTAACATGTGAAAAAAAAGGTGCCAGTACCATGTACTCTTGAGCATTCCCAGAAAGAAAAACACTGGTTAACAATTTGTATCACCTGTCCCCTCTTCCCTCCTTATTTATTTATTTATATATATTTTTAGCCCTGAGCATTATTATCTTGAATTTTAAACTGGTGGATTTTACAAGGCTAAGTGGTGGGGAAAGAATCAATATGGCCCAAGATATTATTCTGGAATAGGTATTTCCCATGAAGCTATGCTCTGTGTGTAGTACTGTGCGTATATATAAGACTGAAAACTTCATTCTGTATGACTCATGATGAAGAAGTAACTGAAAAGCAGCAATCCCTGACTTTGTCTTATTTCCAGGGTAGCTATGTGGAAGGTTTGGTTGTGTCCAATGCCTGCCTTTTTGCTCTTAAATATCTTGATCCTCATTCAGCCAGCTTTGCAGGTATCAGGTAAGCTCTTCATCACTTCCATTCCCATTATGATATTAACAGTAAGTGGAAGGGCATCTTTCATACTGAAGATTTACCTTTAAATAATCTTCTGGAAGATACTGTTAAAGGGAAATCCATTAAGTGTTAGATGCATGGAGTGTTAATTAAACAATTAATTTGCTTTTAACATTGAAATCAGGTTTAAATTTTTGTAGAAGAATGGCTAACATAATTTTAAATGCAATTTACTACATGGTTGCAAGAAAGAATTTGGTTTTTTCCTATGCAGCAGTCATATCCTGCTACTTATTTTTTTCACAATATAAAAATAAGCTGTAAATATAATAAATGTGTAAACAATAACTTTTCAACAAGAAAAATATTCAACATTTCTTTTTCCATCACTAAAAGGTATTTGCATTGTACTCAGTGATGTCCACTGCACCAACTCTTTGAACCAGTGGAGGCTTCCATAAACAGAGCAGGAAAGGGGCAATGTTTGCCATTTCCCACTCCCCCTAAATGATGATATTTCCTCTACAGCTCTGGAGAAGATTGGGAGAATATGTAAGGTCTGAAGGAGTAAGAGGGAATTGACCAAATGTTGTTTCCTTGCTAATGTCCCGTTTTTTGCTAATAGAAAATACTGCAGGGCCAAAGAGCCTTCCTTCCGAAAGAAGGACACTGCTGGTCACAGCCACCTGTGCTTTAGCAAATCTGAATAGCATTTATTCCTCACAAAAGGAAACAACCACAGTATTATAAGAATGTAAAAAAAAGCCTGGTGGATGAGGCCAATGGCCCATCTAGTCCAGCATTCTGTTCTCACTGTAGCCAACCTGATGCCTGTGGGAAGCCCACAGGCAGGCACAGAGCACAAACACATGCTCCCTTCCTGATGCCTAACTGTACTTGAATACAAGGGAAACAACTTATTAATGTGGCTGGAGTTTTATAATATAGATTATAGGCTGTTAGCTTAAATAGCTATGTTATTTGTATCTGTCTATTTCTATCCCAACTGTTCATACGGTTTTCAATGACTCAAGGATATTGTACTTCTCATATTGACTTGTTTATAGTATATTGTCATCATCATCATCATCATCATCATACCTTGAGATGAGTTCCTAGCTTAATAACAAGTGCCTGCATATTATTCCCTTTACAAATAAAACCAATGGGGAGAGCATTAGCATCAAGGAACTGATTTGGAGGAAAGGTTCAGCCCACACCCCTCTGTTCTCCCCTCTCCCCAATGCTTTTAGAAAAACTAAAATACATTGGGAAGATCCAGTACAAACTCTCATATGCCACATTTAGTTAGGTCCTCAAAATATTAAAACTAATATTAACTATAATACAATACTTATAACTATAATACAAAAGAAATGTAAAATAAAAATATTCCTAGTGGCTCTGATGTCTTCTTTAAAAAATAATAATAATACAGATTTTTTTTAACCAACCACCTTTTAAAAAGCGCAGCATTCCTTAAAAATAGACGCTGAGAACACTAAGGTAATTCACATATTATCCAAAGTAAAATAAGCTGCAAACTAATCTGCAAAAAGACATCAAAATTGAACGTAGAAAGTTATTTCCCACGAATCAATAAGACAGAGCAGTGGATAGTGAAAATTAACTACAGAATTAACACAAGAGGCATTTCTCTCTCTCGTCTTTCCATGTTATTGCTTCATATTATGAATCCTGGTATTATTCTGTCAGTGGTTGCCATAAGACTTCCTAGTGCAGGCCAGGTAATAAATTAAAATGATTAGGATGATATTTGAAGTTATGTGAAACTTTCCCCACAACGTTCCTGTTATTTTGCCTCTTAATTTTACAGAGAGTGACAGCTTTCTGATATATAATGAAAACCTCAAGCTTTGTATTCAGGCTCAGAAATCTCATTCCCCCATCCTGGACTACTGTGATAAAGACAATGAGGGGCAACATTTTAAGTGGATTTCCAATGACCGGATTTTGAACATGGCAGTGAAGTTATGCCTGGCAGTGCCTTCCAAGTCAGACCAGGCCCGAGTCATGCTCTCCCCCTGTAATGAGACCACTGAACTTCAGAAATGGGAATGCAGAAATGACAACCTCCTTGTTCTTGATCAGGAAGATTTGTTTTTAAATCCCGAGGGTGGCCAAAAAAGTCGTCTTATGCTGTCTAAAGTAGCCACCAGCAAGAGTACCTGGAAGATCTATAGAACGAAAGAAAATTTGTGTTCTAAGCACTATGAAGGTAAAATTCAGAGAAGTTCTCCCTTTTTCTATATGATCACTTCTTTAGACATAGCTTGTTGTGTCCTGCTTCAAGCATGGTGAATCCCTTGCCTCTGGAGGCCAAAACAGGCATAATAATAATCACATAATTTCAAATTATTTCAGGAAACAACCCAAACTTGACAGCAGGCATGGGAGTCCAGTTTCCACCAGGACCTCAATAAATGGAAAAGGCCTCTTTAATTCCATGCACGGCCATGAAAAATCTCTCTCTCTCTCTTACACCCACATCCACACCCTTTCTATTAGGAGGAAACTGCTTCTGAAATGAATACTAACTTCTTCTTTTCTTTAAATGTTCAAAATTATTTCAGCATAACATCTATCTATTTTTATTTTAGCTCTGTATACCTTAAGGGGCAATGCCCAAGGAGCCCCCTGTGTATTTCCATTCAAGTATCAGGATAAATTGTATGCTCAATGCATAAGAGATGGTGATGAACATGGACAACTTTGGTGTGGAACAACTGCAGATGTGGATAGAGACTCTTTAACTGGATATTGTCCAATAAAAGGTAAGCACTTAGCAATGTTTTTTTTAAAGCCCATACTAGTCCACCATATATTTGCTACTTAGAGGAAAGTTTCCCATACAAAAAGGGAAGTTTTTGTTATTGCCTCTGCTTTACAGATTGTGCAACTAAAGCAGAAAAGGGAGTGGGTTACCCTGTGAATAAGAACAAAAGGAATTGTCAATGATGTCAGGGCCCCCTACAGGATCAGGCTTACAGCTGAAAGGGAGAGGTATAAGGAAGTAGCTCAGTTTGAGCCAAAATCAAGGTCTAGAGCAGAGAGAGATAGGGAGCTGCTAGATACAGGATGCAGACAAATTTTGTCTGGGATTTTGGTCTCATTACAACCATCAGCTGTTCAACTGGGAGCAGTTGACGGAGGCTGGGGTTTGATGTTGTACAAAGCTTACAATTGCAAGTCCTTCCCCTGTGGTAAGAAGATCAAAGCAGAGAGGTCGGCGGTTCGAATCCCTGTGATGGGGTGAGCTCCCATTGCTCGGTCCCTGCTCCTGCCAACCTAGCAGTTCAAAAGCACGTCAAAAGTGCAAGTAGATAAATAGGTACTGCTCTGGCAGGAAGGTGTTTCCGGGCGCTGCTCTGGTTCTCCAGAAGTGGCTTAGTCATGCTGGCCACATGACCCAGGAGCTGTATGCCGGCTCCCTCGGCCAATAAAGCGAGATGAGCGCTGCAACTCCAGAGTCATCCATGACTGGACCTAATGGTCAGGGGTCCCTTTACCTTTTACAGGACAGAGAAAGGGTGATAGAAATGGTGTGCTGTTGTTTTTATTAGTGAGCTGTTTCCGCTTTAGGTCAAATAGTCCATGGAGGAAATGCATGTACAATTTGGAGTGGGTAATAATTAAATATATGCCTCTGTTATGTACATGTGTGATTGTGCAATGACACTTCCAGCATCCCCGCAGGGTAGACTTGTATTTTGAAAGTGATTCACTGACATGGATGGGGGCAGAAAACAAGGCAGCTGTGAAGGGGGGAGTACCCTGGGTTTGTACCAGTCACACAGGTTAATGCAATTCAATGCATTAGGTGTGGATGTTTACAGGGAGAAAGTCAACTCACAGAAACTTTCCTGGAACTTGGAAGTCCTGATTGTACATGGGGTTCCAAGTCCTGGGGTACATAGTGAGTTATTTATGTGTAGATTTTTCCCCTGCAGGTATCCACACCTTATGCATTAACACTGAAGATGGGACTGGGGAAGCCATCAATTAATGGTGGACTGCCACCAATACTGTCTTTTGATCACATAAACTTCTGTGTTTCACCATTCTGCTTTGTGTATTCTTTGGGAAAGTGGTTCCCAGATTATTAAAGACTCGAGCATATCCAGCTTCTAAATTTTCTTCACCATTGGTGATTTGATGATTTGAGACTTGTTAACAATGATTACAGATGACCATGATGAATTTTTCTGGACCAGAAACCACTGGACCGGGGACTTCTATCAGATCAATTCTGACTCAGCTCTAACATGGTACCAAGCAAGAAAAAGTTGTCAGCAACAGAATGCAGAATTACTGAGCATCACTGATTTACAGGAACAAGTGTATGTGACAGGTAGGACATAACAAGGCATATTTAAAGAAGTGATCAGTTTATTAGGATATTCTGTTAATTAATATTGTCTCAACTAGAAATAGCATTTTCAAAATGTTAATATTAGATGTACCCCCCCATCACCCAAAGAATTAATTTAGATTCAGTCATTTTCAGACCATTTCAGTATGAAATATTCATTGCATCTCAGGTTACCAATCTTTTGCAGGTCCTCTGTGTCTTTAACAACTGTAAGAGAAGCAGAAATTCATTGGCTGAAGCTGATGAAGCATTGCATCTATAAGCTGAGTGAAAGGCTTCAGTTGAAGAATTTCTGATTGATACGCAGCCCTACCAGTAGAAAAAGCTGACAACTCTAGTAATGTTGGGATGAGCATGTTTGGTTTTTGCTCCCATGACCCTAGCTTCATAAATATAAACTTCCTAGCTTCATAATGCAATCTAATTGATTTTCTTTTCCTTAAATAGGATTAACAAGTTGTATGCCTACTGACCTGTGGATTGGGCTGAACAGTTTAGATGATGAGAGTGGATGGCAGTGGATGGGCAACTATCCTTTAAGATATTTAAATTGGGCTCCAGGTGAGTGAATATCTACGTGCCAACAAGGTGCCAAAAATTCAATCACATATGCTAATTGCGAAGGGATTTACAGTAGATTAGAAGATCCAGAGTTTATACTACATAAAATACGTCAGTTTAAACAGGTTTAATGATAAACCAAATATAATGTATTGCTATTTTTCTTAATGCTTTGCTATAGCTGCTTGGATCATCATTCTGAGAACATCTGCCATTTTCTCTCCACTCAGTTAACTCTTTTTTAATAGGAACCTTTTGATTTATTATTTAAATTTGTATGCTGCATTCCCTATAAACATGCTCAAAGTGGCTGACAACAGAGCGATGAAAATGCAAATCAATTGTTACAATAATTCAGCATAACATAATTCAGCAATCCAACAAATAACTCAATTTGATTTTCAAAGAGCTCTGTAAAAGGCATGGATGTTAAAATCCCCTAGGACAACCAGACGAGGTATCTCCAAGGAGAACATCCCCCATGACCTGAAGCAGCTTGGGCAGGGAATTCTTGGTGCAGCAGGGAGGTTGGTACACCAATAGGAATCCTATTGCCCAGCGTCCAGAGCATGCACTCAGAAAACTGGGTCTCCCCAATAGGACACCTGGTGCAAGCCAGTGACTTCCTAAAAATCACTGCAAACACCCCCCCCCCAATGACCTGGGTTGCTGTAAGAAAAACCTGGCAGACAAGCAGGGGCAAAAACAGGCCCATCTGCCACATCTAATCAAGTTTCTGTTACACATGCCAGGTCAATTCCTCCATCCACAAACAAGTCATGGATGGCAGTAGATTGAAGTACATGCGTAATAGGGCTTTTTTCGGTGGTGGCTCCACAATTTTGGAATTCAATTCCTGTAGAAATTAGGCAGACCCTCTTTTCTCACACTTTTAAAGAGGCTTTTCCATAAGTTGTTGATAGTGGTGGGACAGGACAGATGAGGGCAGTTACTGAGATACAGCTAATTTATTATTATTTTATGCTGGTGAATTTAAACTTTATCATTGCTGACTATATATTAAAAAGTGTTTTATGGAAATGGTTTAGTACTATTAAAATAATGTTGCAATGTTAACATAGGTTAACACAGGCAATGATCCCCTGTCTCACTCTTTCTTAAAGGCAGCCCAACTCCAGAAACAGAAAAAATATGTGGATCAATGCTGTCTAAGGTTGGCAAATGGGAGAAAAATAAGTGTCAAGAGAAACTTGGATACATTTGCAAAAAGGCAAACTCTTCATTAGATGCTTCTATTATTCCTTCAGGTAGGACTATAAACTGGGAATGAAGCTTCCCTATATATCATTATATCATGATTTATGGAGGGTGACATTGTCCATATTTATACAGTAATGCAGTTTTGCTGTTTGCAGTGGCATGTGTAATGGGAAACATTTTATTGGACTGAGATGGCAGTAGCTAATAATAGGTTATCAATCAATAAAGACTGCAGGCATGGTCTAAATGCATGTGCTTCAGAAACTTTACTAGGCTGGTCCAGGTCTGGTCAGTACCTGGGTAGCAGATTTTCTAGAATTCCATGAAATAAAGGTGGGATTTAAATGTAAGGAAGAAATATCTCAGAACAGGCGTTCAATTTTTGGGGGGTGGGGGGTATTTCCCCTATACATAAGTTTGCAATATTTGTTTTAATACATTTTTATGTGAACTGTGGTGCTTCTGGTTAAGGTGTTACCAAAGGTGTTACTAAACAGTTGGCCACATGACCCGGAAAGCTGTCTGTGGACAAACGCCGACTTCCTTGGCCTGAAAGTGAGATGAGCGCCGCAACCCCATAGTCGCCTTTGACTGGACTTAACCGTCCAGGGGTCCTTTACCTTTTTTTACCTTTACTAATATAGAACAGTTTGGGGTCAGTTTACCTGTGAGATCGCTTGACTGCTCCAATCTGCGCAACTGGCACTGTTAAAGATGCCACATGATACCTGTATTTGTAAGAAATCAGCCCCTTAGTGTAGGAGAGCACACACTTTCACATTAGACAGGCATCTTCACTGTACTTTTTTGGGCACATGCTAAAAACTGTTTTGTTCAGACAAGCCCAGTGAAGGCTGGTGGGACCTAGAACGGGTGGTGTGCCTAGGAGGCCATGTAGGTGACCACTAGTCCTGTGCTTTTTCAAAGTTTTATTTTGCAGTCTCACATAGTAGGGCTCACTTGCTTTGCACTTAAATGCATAGGACCGTGTTAGTAATAATACATAAGTCATACATGATCAGATCTTTGTTTAACAGTGCTGTCTCAAGCCTGCAAAATAAAACTAAAGAAACCGGCAATTACAGATTGGTTGTAATACTAAGTCAACCACCCTGTGGCTTGTTTCCCTGTTCAGTTATGGGAAGAGCTTGATGCAACTTACTCTCAAGCCGACAGAGGATTGTAGACAGCATACGTCAATCACCAAAATAAAATTATCAGTGTCATACAGTGAGTTTATTTATTTTGATAAATAAAGACATTTTCAGCCAATCAAGGAACAGACATATGAAAATATGATCTCAAGCTGATGCTATGCTATAAAAAGTGTTAGGTTTTCAGATATGTGTTATCATGCTTCTGCCTGCTCAATATCATGCTGCCATGAACTGGCTGGATGCAGAGGAATGGTGGGAGGCACCAACTGGGGAAGCCCCAAGAGAACCCCCAAGGGAAGAAGGCTCAGAGCCAGAAGATTGGAGGTGGGATGGCGATGACAGGTTTAGTGAGCAGGAAGAGGCTATGGCAGAGAGCAGGGCAAAATCAGAGGATGAATCAGAGACTGGAGAGGAGGGGGGAGCAAGAGGCACAGATCAGACAGGCTGCTGAAGAAGCCAGGGATTCTTCCCCTCCTGCTGTGACCAGCTCCCCTCCCTCCTGTCTCCCAGAACTTGTAGAGAAATGAAACAGGCAGAGCAGAGGGTGGTGTGTATGAAGAGGATGGAGCAGAGACAGACAAGGCAAAGAAGTCTCAGGTTGCTTGGGAAGGAGGAGACTTAGGGGGCTGTGAGAAGGTGGGGACCTTCAGTTCTTGCAACTGCCTCACTGGGGCAAGACCTACTGGAAGAGTTGCTGTGCTCACTAGGCTTGAGCTGTTTTGTTTCTTTGAAGAGTTAACTTCACTTATGTCTTGTGAGTTATTGATGACCTGCTTCCAACTCCCACCTTGACACATGCACAACTGGAAAAAGACATATTCAAATTTAGTTTCATTTTCTCTTCCCCCGCCCTGGGAGGAGGGTCTTTTCAGATGGGTCCTATTCACTCCACTAGGTAAATTCATGGAACCTGCCTCTCTGCAAGGGAGACAGCCTCTGCAGTTTCAGTCCTTGCCTCAGCTCCTGTTGACAGGGCTCCAATTTCTCACCAACATTATGTTGCCTCAGCTGAACTTTGAACTAGTTAGAGAATGAGGGTGACCTTCCTGGAAGACACCTCCTCAGAAGCTTTGGCCACCTGTGGTATTGATGCACCCTCTCCTTGAGTGCCACTGAACAGGACTTGGAAGTGCAACTGATGCTAGTGGCTTCCTTGTGACCTGTCTCAAAGCTAGGGTCAATTCAACCCTGTCCAAGGGCGAGGGACTCCAAGGAGTTGGCAAATATAAATCTGGTGGCCCCAGTAAAGGGGTGCTCTAAAGTATGTTCACAGTTCAGGCTTCTCTCTATCCCAAATTCTGTCACTGAGAATAGATAATTTTTAAGGACTGGTGGGGGGCATTGAGCAGGTTGCCTTCAACAAGGAGATGAGCAGCGTTTCCATTTGTGGTTGCCATTGTGCACCAAACCCACATTCTCTCAGGTCAAAAAATGTACAGTTTAGGACTACAAGAACTGTTTGTTAACTTATTGACAATAATATAATCATATGAGAGGATGGGTTACCCTCTTTTGTTAGTATCAATTGCCAGATTTGCATCTACTAAATTCTGTATTGAGTCAATGACATCATAATGGCACATAATTATTATTTTTTTAAAAAACTCCATCTAGTCATGCTATCTTACAAAGGACTGTTTTCTTTTTAGATGGATTTCAGTCAATTAGCTGTCTGGATGGCTGGGTTGCATATGCAGGTCACTGTTACCACCTTAGCAGAAACCCCAAGACATGGAAGAGTGCCTTATCATCCTGTCGGAAGGAAGGTGGAGATTTAATAAGTATACACCACATTGAAGAATACAGCTTTGTCATATCTCAGCTTGGCTACCGTAAGTACATCTAGGAAATTTGGTTCTCCTGGTATCTGATATATATGTGAGATTAAGAGAGAGGGTATTTTGTGTTGCTTTTTTGTTACACATGCAAAGATGGAATGTTACTGAGGTCTCTATCATGTTGAAAAATACCATGGAGATAAACAGGTCAAACATGAGATGACTATTATCGCCTTCAACAACCTGGTTCAGCTGCATCAACCCCAGCCAATATAATCAATTGTCAGGGATAGTAAGAAGTATAGTTTAAAACATTTGGAGAACACCAGGTTGGCCATTTAGATTATCCTCAGTTGTAGTGCTGCATTTGAAGACTGACATTCTCCAATAAGCTGTTTAGCTAGCTGCACATTGACATGTCTATTTGGATTACAGTTGTGAATTTTATCCTATTTCCACATCTATGTACCATAGAACTGTTTGTGATAGGATCCTGTTCAATACCTGGACTCTTTGTACCTAAAGTATGACAGCAAATTAATTAGGTGCCTTTATGTTCTTAGAGCCAACAGATCTTCTATGGATAGGACTGAATGACCAGAAGACTCAGATGTATTATGAATGGAGTGATGGCACTAAAGTGAAATTCACCAAGTGGCAGAAAGGAAAACCCACACAAATAAATGATGTCCAAAATGAATGTGTCATCATGAATGGGGAGGTAAAAATATGGAACTTCTAGTAGAGATATATTGGTCTTGAACTGACTTTTTGGGTGAAATATTGAGAGTCAGTCTGGCAAACTGAATGCCAAACCCTCAATTTTTAGAATAGTTGAAAAATCAATTCCCAGGCAATTCTGGGAATTGAAGCTCTGTTAGGTCTCCTAAAAATTCACAGCACTCTTAGCAAGCTACAGTTCCCAGGGTTCTTTAGATAAAGCCATGACTGTTTAACACTGCTTAATGCTGCTTAGGTAAAGGTAAAGGGACCCCTGACCATTAGGTCCAGTCGTGGCTGACTCTGGGGTTGCGGCGCTCATCTCGCTTTATTGGCCAAGGGAGCCGGCGTACAGCTTCCGGGTCATGTGGCCAGCATGACTAAGCTGTTTCTGGCGAACCAGAGAAGCACACAGAAACGCCGTTTACCTTCCCGCCAGAGGAAGGTAATTTATCTACTTTATCTATTTATCTACTTGCACTTTGACGTGCTTTTGAACTGCTAGGTTGGCAGGAGCAGGGACCAAGCAACGGGAGCTCACCCCATCATGGGGATTTGAACCGCCAACCTTCTGATCGGCAAGTCCTAAGCTCTGTGGTTTAATCCACAACGCCACCCGCATCCCAATGCCGCTTATGATACCCCTTTAAATTTATAGTGCCAGGTAAGTGGCAATGCTAGTGTCAGGAGGGCAAAACTACCCAGCACACCATTCACTCCTGTTGAGAAATAAGTGTATGGACACATAGTGATGCTTCAGTTCTTTGACAGTGAATGCTCTTTATCATAGTTGTAGAAAAACCAAAATAAATTAAGCAAAGTAAAACCATAATGCAGAACAAATTTTGCAAACTGAAATAATTTACATACTATACAAAAACTGCAGAATTTTAAATAATGCTTTTTAAAAAACAAAATAATTCAATCCTAAACTTCTTTATTTTAAAATCTTACAGAAAAGTGGGAACTGGACCAGCTCAGCCTTAAGTTCTCGAATTAAGATGATCACTTATGTTTGAATGCTACCATTTCTTGCAACCTGAAACCCTGTTTTGTTTATCATTAACAAGCACAGTATTTCTCAGTAGAATAGTTCATTAGTTTTGGTTGTAGATATCAAGGAAGACACCAAACATCAAGAAAATGAGAAATTGTAAAGATAGTGAATCATCTTTCACCAATATT
The DNA here is from genome assembly GCF_027172205.1 of Podarcis raffonei. NCBI lineage: Eukaryota > Metazoa > Chordata > Lepidosauria > Squamata > Lacertidae > Podarcis > Podarcis raffonei. Next base: position 24,096,937 of record NC_070613.1, on the reverse strand, counting down.
TGTTTCTTCATCCAGGGTGGATACTGGGCAGATTATTTCTGTGAAGTGGAACTTGGTTACATCTGTAAAAGAAAACCTTCAGGAGTTCTTCCTGAAGAACCTGAAACTGCTGATCCAAATTGCCAGAGAGTAAGTCTGAAGTGGTTTAAAAAGTTAAATGCACATATTAAATGTAAAGCAGACTCATCTGCTTTACACCAGACTATTCCCCATAATCTGCTTTAGATTGTTATATGGATAGTCTGGGCTCGAAAAGGAATTGTCAAATGGTCAAAGTACTGTGAACTGCCCTGAGATCTTATGATGAAGGGCAGTATATAAATCTAATAATTAATAATAATAAGCATTAATTATTATGCTGGGATAAAGACTCTTGCATCACTTCAGAGGGTGACATCACTGACCCAGGCAACATATAGGACATTTCTGTGCAACTTCTGTGGTGCCTCATGATGGACAGAGATTCCCATTTTAGTACCTATTCAGCAGTGCCATTTGAAAAACCTCATTGTCTCCAACCTAATATTGTAGTAATGTGGTTGTTGGTTCTTTTATATCAACAGGGCTGGAAAAGGCACGGTACCTATTGTTATTTAATTGGACAAACATCTCTAACATTTTCAGAAGCAAAGATGTTCTGTGAAACAAATAAGGGATCTTTAACTTCTGTGGAGAACAGGTATGAAAAAGAATATCCTTAGATCAAGAATGAAGAAATGAGCATTTTAAATATTGATAAACTACAAAATAGCTATATATCTCAATATTCCAACTGAAAAATAATTGGTCTTGATATTCAGAGGGCATTCTTCACTCCACTTTCTCCACTTCCTGGCCATGAAAGAAGAAAGATTATTTTGTTCTGACTCAATTAGTTTTATTTTTAAAATTTCTGCACAGCTTTCTTACTCTTGGTTGTGTCCATCTAAATTTCACTCAGAGTAGATCTGTTGACATTAATGGACCTAAGTCAGCCATGTTCATTATTTTTTATGTATCTACACTAAATAAATAGAATGAACATTGGATACAAGCTTATGAGTGATATGTGGGTGAAAAGTACAATGGTTACAATTGTTAGAGGCCGAATTCTTTGGCCACATAATACATAATACATAAGAGTTGAACCACAGTCTGTGACTAAGGTACTTTCCTGAATGATCTGCTCAGCATTTATTGTGAACTTCCTATTAGATTTGCAATCTGTGGTCTTACTGATTTCCTTGAGACAGCAGCAGCATTGCATGAATCTCAATTTGCTCATCAGGGATTTACTGGTTGTCCTTGTGTCTTGTGTACAAGACACTTAGCTTGAATGATTTTTCTATCTCAAATGGGTGCATGTTTTCTAGAATATCTTCTAAGCCCATTGATGATTTCCTGTATATATGTATTTTGCTGTTTTATATGTGTGTCGTCTGAACAGAGAATCATGTGCCTCAGTTACCTACTCTGGATGCACTTGTAATTCTTTTTTCAGACTTGTGACAGACCTGTAGATTATGCTGGTAGACACAATATGTAGATGTATTCCTTAGTAAAAACTGACCTGAAGGCATAGGTGTGTGTTGTTGTTTTAACCTTTTACTTTTGATAGCATTGTGGTCACTTTCCCCAGTTGGTTCAACAATGTTTACATCTTGCAGCAGGTTCTGGCCACCACCTAAGATTAAAGCTATCTACACACCATACATTTCAAGTACATCTCCCCCCACTCCCAAGAATCCTGGGAACTGTAGTTTATTAAGCGTGCTTGGAATTGTAGTTCTGTGAAGGGTAAACTATACTTCTCAGTTTTATTAAGAGCATTGCTTTCTATATATGGTGTGTAAGCAGCCTAAGTCAGGGCTGAGACCCCTCTGGTTGTTTCTGTGACCAGCTGCCCTTGGTCACAGTCATTGAGGATATCTAGAACATTTACCTCTTTGTTGTGATTAGAACACACATGCACCCAATCTGTGAGAGTGTTGAAGCCACCTATTTTTCTAGCATTCCCTCTTTTGAATGCCTCCTTGATCTCAGTCTCCATCTGAAGATCTCCCTGAGCACTTTGAGCAGGAGGACAATAGCATATCCCCTGTACTAAAGTACTCATCAGGCTTAGTATTGTTACCTACATGACACTGTGGTGGAGTCTAACCCTTCATGGTTTTCCAGTATGTTGGCTTCTATGTCTTCTCTGGTGTACAGAGTGACACCACCTTAAGTATGCCCTGGGAATAATAATAATAATAATAATAATAATAATAATAATAATAATAATGCACACCAACTCCAATATGTCCTGAAAATTAACTTCTTCTTTTTTAAAAAAGGTGCACTCACTTTTAACGCACTTATTACTTATTTTTCTATGCAGGTATGAACAGGCCTACCTGACTAGTCTAGTTGGGCTTCATTCTGAAAAATATCTCTGGATCGGTCTTTCAGATGTACAGCAACCAGGGACATTTATCTGGACCAGTGGAGACAGTGCTCTGTTCACCCACTGGAATTCAGAAATGCCTGGTAGGTACTTCCTGAAGCCTAACTGGAGTGATATTTCACAAGGGGCTTCTACACTGTCATTATTAGTAGTAGTTTTACACATATGAACAGATACTCAATTGGACTGGCTATTGTATCTCCAAAAGGGCAACATTCTGGCTGTGTTGCCATGAGAACTGGGACTGCAGCTGGATTGTGGGATGTTGTGAACTGTGAGGAGAAGGCAACCTTCATCTGCAAACAATGGGCTGAAGGTGTGACAACAACTCCTGCCCCCAAACCAACTCCTCTGCAGCCGTGCCCAGTAGGATGGCGTCCAAGCAGTACTAGAAATGTGTGCTTTAAGGTAGGTAGAGTGTTTCTTGTGTCTAAGTTCTTGTTTGCTTAAATAGCAAGGCAAAGGTAGACATGCAAGCCATCTGAGAGTGTGGTTTTCGTTTAAATGTAAATGTTCAATGGATTTTTTTAATTGTGATTAATTTTATTGTGTAGTTTAGTTCAATGTTTTGAACTTTCAGATACAGTGGTGCCCCGCAAGACGAATGCCTCGCTAAACGAAAAACCCGCAAGACGAAAGGGTTTTCCGATTTTTAGCAGCTTCGCAAGACGAATTTCCCTATGGGCTTGCTTCGCAAGACGAAAGCCCATAGGGAAATCTCTGGGGACAGCGGGGAAGCGCAGCGCGCCTTCTCCTCTGTTCCCGGACCTGACCTGAAGGCTTGCGGTGGGAGGAAGGTTTTCCTCCTCACCGCCAACATTCAGAAGGCTGTTCTGAAGGCTGGCAGTGGGAAGAAAAGCCCTTCTCCCCCGCCAGCCTTCAGAAGAGTTCCCGCAGGGCTGCCTAGGCTGCGGATAGCAGCCTGCTGCCCCTATCCGCAGCTTGCGGATAGCAGCCTGCTACCCCTATCCGCAGCTTGGAGAGCCCTGCGGGGAAGTCCTGCAGGGCTCCCCAAGCTGCGGATGTCTGCCCGGCGCGAGGGACGCTCTGAAGCAGAGCGCCCCTCACGCGGGGCAGCAGGCTGCTATCCGCAGCTTGGAGAGCCCTGCGGGGAACTCCTGCAGGGCTCCCCAAGCTGCAGATGTCTGCCCCGCGCAAGGGGCGCTCTGCAGCAGGCTGCTATCCGCAGCTTGGAGAGCCCTGCGGGGAAGTCCTGCAGGGCTCCCCAAGCTGCGAATGTCTGCCCCGCGCGAGGGGCGCTCTGCTTCAGAGCGCCCCTCGCGCCGGGCAGCAGGCTGCTATCCGCAGCCTAGGCAGCCCTGCGGGAACTCTTCTGAAGGCTGGCGGTGGGAGAAGGGCTTTTCTTCCCACCGCCAGCCTTCAGAAGGCTGTTCTGAAGGCAGGCGGTGGGGAGAAAAGTCCTTCTCCCCCCGCCAGCCTTCAGAAGAGGTCCGGGGACAGACTGTCCCCGGACCTGGTCTGAAGGCGGTCTCCATAGGAACGCATTAATTGATTTTCAATGCATTCCTATGGGAAACCGTGCTTCGCAAGACGAAAAACTCGCAAGAAGAAAAAACTTGCGGAACGAATTAATTTCGTCTTGCGAGGCACCACTGTAATTTTAAGATAATTTTCCTTGTGAATTGGGATTGGGAGGGAATCCTTCAAATTTAGTTTTTGAAATGAGTTTGAAATATTCAGTTAAGGTACCCCTGCCCATACGGGCCAGTCGTGTCTGACTCTAGGGTTGCGCGCCCATCTCGCTTAAGAGGCCGGGGGCCAGCGCTGTCCGAAGACACTTCCGGGTCACGTGGCCAGCGTGACGAAGCTGCTCTGGCGAGCCTGCACCAGCGCAGCACACGGAAATGCCGTTTACCTTCCCGCTATAAAGCGGTACCTATTTATCTACTTGCGCTTAAGGGTGCTTTTGAACTGCTAGGTGGGCAAGAGCTGGGACCGAACGGCGGGAGCTCACCCCGCCGCGGGGATTCGAACCGCCGACCATACAATTGGCAAGTCCTAGGAGCTGAGGTTTTACCCACAGCGCCACCCGCGTTTATTATTATTATTATTATTATTATTATTATTATTATTAAATGAGGCTTACAACAAAAACAATGCAACTATACAAAACTATACAAAAACAGTGCAACTGTATCCTGACAGTGACAGAATCTTTTAAAAAGGTTCAGCAAACTGGTGTTGATCATACTGTTAGGGTTGCCATATTTCAAGATCCAGGACAAAGTGCCACCTTTTGGAAATTCCCCCCAGACGTATGGCAGCCCAACATACTGTAGATGCTCTTCTAAGGTACGGCAGTAAAGCCACCTAGCATTATTTTCTAACAAGTGTGCGTAAGTACTTACACATGTAAGTAATTAACATGTGCAGTGTTTTAAAAGTAATGTGCAGTATTTTAAAAGTGAAATAGCAGCATGGAGAAGCTCAGACAGGATCAGGTCCCACATAAATCCTTCTGAAATCTGAAGAAGAGTACCACTTCAAAACTGCTATTTGCATTGGGAGGAAAACTCTAATTGTCCTCACACCCAAGGTTATTTACATTTTTAAAAACTGTGTATGTCACGGGTTTTCAACCAGTGTGCCATGGCACCCTGCGGTACTTTGAATGATGATCAGGGATGCAGCAGGCAACACTGGCCTCTTTCCTTCCCTCCCTCCTCCGATGCCATCTCATGTCTCTGTCCCCCAAATCCTGCATGGCTGTTTGTTGCAGTAGCCCTGGCTATATGCTCTCCAGGCAAATGGTGCCCCTGCAGCTGAGGCAGCCTTGGAGTAAGCAAGCAAGTGGATGAGGAGGCCCAGCCAGCCAGTCCACCAGCCCTTGGGAATGGATGGGCAAGTGGGGGAGGTCAGGCAGGCAGGTAGCCCCCACACTAGCCTTTCTTGTGCTTGCTGTGTGCAATGCCTGCCTGGGAGCTGAGAGCTGGACACTGAAGGGGAGCCTTTCAGCCATGCAGTTCCCAGCAGCACCTGCTGCTGCCACTGTTGCCTCCCAAGGTAAGGTGCTGGCCTCACATTCACCTTTGCCTGTCTCCGTCAGGTCGCTAAGGCCAAGCCCCTTGGCACAGTGTAAGGAGGCACCTCTCTTTGGGGTGGGGTAGTTCAGAGACCAGGGGCGGCGGCAGCAGGTTCCCAGAGGACTTCCAAGGAGAGGGGAGAGGAGGCTGAAGGAACACTCCACAAGGAAGGGTGTCCGAAAAAGGTTGAGAGGATGCCAGTGCTGTAGGCAAGGGGTGACACAACTGTGTTTCTAAGCCCCACAGAGGTGCCACAGAAACAATGTTGTTGGTCAAGGGAGCCGTGGACTCCAAAAGGTCGAACTCTTCTGGTGTAAATACATTCAGTTATGCTATGTCTGCCTTGTCCTTAGCTACTTTCCTTATCTGTGAAATGGGAACTCATGCAAACCATACTCTGAATGAGATTATTTGATAGTCCCACATTTTATATTACAACTAGCATAGAAATATGTTATTTGTCTTCAGGAAAAGAAAGAAAGAGCAAGTAGGAATTTCATAAGGAATGCTCACCAGATTTATCCTAGGGTGATTCACACCCAGGACTGGCCCACCCATGAGGGAAAGTGAGGCAACCACCTCAGGTGGCAGTATCCCTGGTGGGGAGAGGGATACTATTTTATGGTTGCCTTAGGTGCCAAAATGTTTTGGGACAGCCCTTGTCACATATCTCTAGTTGTAGCAGAATGAATGAAGCTCACACTTTAAAGCTCCTTTCTTTTCTATAACATGAATAAATTGTTGGTATGTAATAAAGACAGAACAGGGTACTGGCCTGGTACTGGTTAGTGGTCAAGAGCAAAAGTAGTAGAATCTGATGCAGAATATGAAATTGGAGTCTGAATTCAAAAGGTTATCAGGCTATGAATCCTGGGTGCAAACAAAGAAGGAAATTAGCAATATTTAGAGGGAGGGGGTGTTATGTATTAAAAGCTGGTGCTTATTATCAGTGTTTAATTATGTTTTATGCATTAGGCCTATACGAAAAACAAAAGTAATAAGAAATCTTGGTTTGAAGCACGAGAGTTTTGTAGAGCAGTTGGAGGAGAACTCATTTCTATTCACAGTGAAGAAGAACAGAAGATTCTAGAAGAGATGTGAGTTTGTTTGTTTTTAATCCTTCCTGCTCAGAATGGCACACCTGTTCCAGAAATTTGATAATGTAACAAGCTTTAAATGAATGAACTGATGATACACATGTATAATATTTTTCTAGAGAATATCAAAGTAGTGAATGCAAATTTAAAAACTCAGATGTTTGAAATCCTTAGGCAAAAGATTTATACGATCTGAAGAGAAACCAGAGTATCAGATTTATGAAATCCATTCTTTTGTTGAACTTTTCTAGACTCTGTATCACTATTTTTTATATATTTTAGGCGTTCCAGTGACAATTATTGGATTGGTTTGAATAATGTGGATCCTGATAAAGGATTTACTTGGAGTGATGGATCTAATGTAAGTAAAAGGGTAATGCTGATGTATTGATAGCAAAGTTATTATTAGTTTTACAAAAAATGTCTTTAAGCTTGGCGTACACACCCTCTTGTTCTCATATTTACATTGGACAGATCACATAGCAGCGTTTTAAAACTTTTAGTAACTTAAAATGTAGCACCCTGGTTGTGGTTAACGCTTAGCTGGAATGAAATATTCAACGCAGCAATAGAGAAATTAAAATAATAATTTATTTGTCAGACAAATAAATGTGAGGCACAGTGGTATATGGTTACCAAGCTCTGGCCTGCCCTCCTGCCATTATGGCCAGCACTTATATTTCCTCAATCCAGCCCCCTTTCTCCTCCTTTTGGCTGCCTCTGTCCAATCAGCCTGGTTGAAATTCCTATTGGCTGTTTGCTAGAACCAATCATAAAAGATACACCTATTTCCTATTACCTTTTATGGGAGACAGAGAGCTATATTTTCTTCTATTTATAAATGGCAAATAAGTAGTCATATATCTTACATTTACCTCGACCAGGCACCTTAATTACCAGATAACCTTTGGCCCCTCTTGCCCTATTCCCTGCAAAACAGATGGCTAATGGTTCTAATTTTTATCTTAAACAGATATTTTGGGTTCACCTCCTCACACACCATCTATGAAAGATCTCCTTCTTTGGAGGTCTTTAAGCAAAGGCTCGACAACCATATGTCAGGAGTGCTCTGATGGTGTTTCCTGCTCGGCAGGGGTTTGGACTCGATTGCCCTTGTGGTCTCTTCCAACTTTATGATTCTATGATTCTATGAAATAAGAATCTAACATTTCTTACTTTCTAAATCCTTTGCATAATTACATTTAAGCCAATATATTTCATAACATATATAGGTTTTTAGAAGAAAGGGAACTTAGTAAAAGCTAAGCTAAATTCTAAGTTTTCTAAAGATTCAAAGCAGTTTCAGAGAGCTGCTTTGCCTAGTCCAGTTGCTGTTTATTTGCCCTTTTAACCTTATGAAAATGTGGCTCAAGTCTCTAATGGGAGGCACAATAATTCTTACTATTTACCAACTCTTAATTGTGTTTTGCAACTTGATTATTCTGTAATTTGTATGGTCAGTGTGACCTTTTGCTCCTAGCCTGTAATTTCCTTTTACAACCCTGAGGCACTGCTATAGATCAGGGGGGGCCTTGATCAAGAAGATAAACAGCTGCCAGAGTATGGTTTCTGCCTGGCATGAGAGATACAAACATTTAAAAATATATATATATTTTTAAGCTCATTTTAAAATACAATTCTTGATCAGATGCCTCATCCCCCCCTTTCAAGCTCAAGGACCTTCATCCCAAGTGTCCTTGATAGCTTGACCTTCATCATATTCCTGAGGTAAAGCTCTGTATAGGGCCATGATATGAGGTAAAGTTTCATTTGAAATCATCTTGCTAATTGTACTTCTAAAACATGAAATGATACATGGCACCATACATAAAACCATTACTACTGCCGTCAAGAAAAACAAGCAAGACAATAGTATCCCTTTGAGTCCCGCAACATTAGGTAACCAGTTGATGAGCCATCCCATATCCCATCCTTCCCATGTTTGTACTGGGACATGTGCTATACTCTCCATCTTTGTAGCCAACACACGGATTGCCTCACCATTATCAGAAATGTTAAAGCAACAGGCATTCCCTGTCAAGTTCAAGACTCCACATAGGCCTCCCTGCCTGGCAAGCACATAATCCATTCCCATTTTCAGCTGCAAAATGGCGGCTCTACTTTCATCCAACTGTTGTGTAATAAGTCTCAAACTGTGGGCCGTTGCATTGGTTACAAGTTCCACTACTGCTTGCAATCGAATTATTCTGTTTAGATTATAAATAGGATCCCGTGCCCCTTGTATGAGCTCATCAGGATTCCAGGAGGCAGGTTCATAATAAGCTATAATGCGCTCTGGTGGCCAATCATCAGTATCGCTCCAACTTTGGGTACTTCCTCCTGCTATATGAGAAATATCAGCATTTCTTCGTGTACGCTTGGCCGAACTAGTGGGCATAATCCACATTGGTGGTAATACCCATCCCAGGAAACAAGTCCCACTCCATTTGGAAGGGAGTTTCTTGTATGCCCATTCTCCACATATCCACCACAACCATCGGGTCTGAGGTTTTTGGTATGTGGAGTGCATAAGGCGAAATATCAAAAGGGGTACAGAGTTCACAGTGCAGTAAGTTAGATTGCCTTTTGCTGTCACAGTTATGTTCCACACCATTTTCCATGCATGAATAAAAGGAGGTGCACAGGGCAAGGTATTCCGAGTTCGATAGGTAGTACCATTTGCCCAGGTTTGACTATTCTTAATATAATCCCAAGTATAGTGGCAATGGGAAGAGCCTACCATGGTAGAATCAGCTGCCTCTGATGATTTATGTACACAGAATTCCCCTTGTACAGGTATAACTCGTATTGGTTTAGTTGAGTTCCATCCGGGGAAATTCTGTACTTCTGTTTGGTGTGGCATTTCGCTTACCATACCAATGGCATTTAATGGTATCGGTAATAAGGGCATACCTCCCTCTGAATCATCTGGCCCAAGAGAGCAAACAAGGCAATTGGTCCTATTTGTAACATTGGCTACCATCTCAGCTAAGCCTACCCACATATTGTGGTCATGGCGGAATCCATATTTAGCAAATTTGGTCAGATTCAAGGACCCTTCCCCTTCCCAAGGGATCAGGATTAATAATAAAATCATGTTGATGTCTAGTATATGCATTCCTTCCACAAAAGATTACCTTATTGTGACAACAAAAAAATATTAGCCCCAATATAATTCCCCCAGTGACAGAAATGGGAAACCACCAAGACCAAAACATATATCCCGAGGATCCCCAATGAGTAATATCCCTGATAATTGTTCCACAAAGGGGTGGGGCAGTCAATCAATTGTATAAGAGAATCTTCCTGTTCACAATCGCTGGTTCAGATGCTCCTCAAGCTTCAGGCGTGCGCAGGTCAGCCAGCTTCCAGGTTGTGGCTGCAGCAGGCCGGTCGTCTAATGTTGCCCATGACCTAGCCCGTTCCCCGTAGGGCTAGATACAGGGGTTTTTGGAGAGAGTCAGTTTTAAAAGGATTAGAGGGGTCACCTTTGCACGTCCAACTGCCTTCGGACTTCTTCAAACGGGAGTGATGAATCCAGGGGGTCACCTCAGCCACCTTCACCGCTGTTGGAGTAGAGAGCAAGACGGTGTAAGGTCCACGCCACTTAGGTGCAAGTGGATCACGTTTCCACTCTTTCACCCATACGCTATGCCAGCCTGGAACGGATGAATGGCTCGGCAATGCTGCACGGCGTGTGCTTGAGGGCCCACCTGTTAAGATAAACAACAACAAAAACACGGGAGAGAGACAAAAACACGGGAGAGAGATTGCACTTGTCCCTGTGTCACATGGTCTCCTATTTGTTTGAGGTCAGCTGGAATATCCTGAACAAAGGAGGGTGGCCTCCCATACAGGAGCTCAAAAGGTGACAACTTAAGTCTTTTGTGGGTGCACACTGAACACGAAACAGTGTTATGGGTAACACATCACTGCTGTGGCCAGCATTACCATCTTTTCTTTCTGCCACTTCTTCTTCTCTTGTTTCTCAGCCTCATCCCTATTCCGATAAACTCGGTGTGCAATGGCCATAATTTGGCTCATCAGCATCCCTTCCCATCCTTCTGATTTCTGAATTTTCTTACGAATGTCAGAAGCGCACTGGGCCACAAAAGTAGCAGTAATCATTCTGCTGTTTTCAGGGGCTTCAGGGTCAAAAGGAATCCATATACGGTAGGCTTCCTGCAGCCTCTCTAAAAAGTCTCCCGGACTCTCATTAGGTTTCTGTTCTACTTCTGAGACTTTAAACATATTAGTGGGCTTCTGGCATGCCCTGCGGATACCTTGCACAAGCGTCTGGCGGTAGGTGGTAAGCCTGGCCAGGTGAATTGCATTGTTTGGATCCCAATTAGGATCTTCCAAGGGAAAGTTGTCCTGGAGATGACGGTCAATATTAAAAATATTTCCCATTCTGGCCTGCTCATGCAAATATATCTGTGCCTTTTCAATTATGTCTCTCCTTTCCTCAGTGGTGAAGAGAGTATTTAGGAGCTGGCGACAATCTGTCCAAGTAGGATTATGAGTATTTACTATTGAAGTCACCAAGTCCATCATAGCCTGAGGTTTTTCTGCGAAAGATGGGGTGTGTGTTTTCCAATTCATCAGATCCGTAGTTGTGAATGGAATGTACTGGAGGGTCGAAGTTCGAGGTGGCTGTGGTCCGGGTTGCCCGTTAACCAGCACAGGCTCCTCAAGTGCATCAAATACTCTTCTAAGAGGGGCTACTACGTGACCTTTCTCTTCGCTTTGCTCTAGGGGCCTCAAATCATAGGGGATGGTATCTGTCCCAAGGCGTTCTTTTAGCAGCTTTATACGCCTGGCTGTATTGCTTGCTGACCGATCAAGGTCTCCCTGTAACTTCTGTAATAATTCTCTAGGACTTGGATGTACAGGGGTTTGGGGTGGGCAATTAGTTGGTCCACTAAAGGAGACTGTAGATGGAGTTCTACTGGGACTCACAGGTGGAATAACCACTTCTGCTTGGGCTTTATTATAGGACTCCAATGCCTCCTGAAGATATTTATCATAATCTATCAAGGAATCAAGCTCTGTGACTCCAGCCCCATTATTCATTCCACTTTCTTGCCTTGGGGTTACAACTAGTGGAGTGTTTGGATTAGGCTCCCCTCGATGTGGAGCATAGGGTGGAGGTGGAAGCACCTCTTCCTCTGGTCCCTCAAAAATGGGTTTGAGTTTATTTGGCAAGATTCCTTTCCTAGCTTCGGCTTTTACAGCCAATAATTTGCATCGTTGGACTTCGCATTCCCTTATCCATGGAGGATTTTTATTTAATGTGCTCAGCCAAGAATCTATATATGAAAATTGTTCTGGGCACCCTCCAGTTTCTTTGGCGATGTTAGACCAAAGTTTGCTTACTAAATTTATATCAAAGGTTCCCTGAGATGGCCATTCAGTATTTTGTTTCGGCCAGTCTAATTCACATAACGTTCTCAGGCGCTCTGGCGTCATTTTGACTCCATATGCTCCTGAGAAGGCTTTCTTAAAATTATTTAACATACATTCAAGAGGTGTATTTCCCCCTTTGAACCTCCAACTCCCATTGTATGGGCCTGTGAAGTATCCACTCAGTCACTCACACACTCTCCTTACTGGGAAACGAAGTAGTACCCACTCCACACTTAGGTCAGCTACAGATTGTACTTTCTCACACATACAATGCGCTGGATACTTCACCACACTCTACCTCCCAACCTTTTCCTTTCCCTACATCAGATCACCATCTGATGTACCCAGCCATGTGGCGTACTCAGTTTCCCCTTACTGAGACGCAGAAGTTTGATCAGGACTTCTCTTCCTCCTAATTAATTGGAGGGCCAAAACCCTTTGTGCACTTACCCTTAGCTGGTTCCCTGTTTATTTCTCTGGTTCCCCCCGGTCCGTCGCCGCCAGTGAGCAGGGTATCAGACAGACGAGACTTCTGTGTTCCCCTGGAAAAATGTTCCAGTGCGCGCTGGGTAAGCAGCTAGTGGTCCTCCCTCTTGTACCCTGCCCGCTAGGGCGAAGGGGCTGCGTTCCAGCAGACCACTTATCCGAGTCACAGAGGCACCATAAAATGTAGCACCCTGGTTGTGGTTAACGCTTAGCTGGAATGAAATATTCAACGCAGCAATAGAGAAATTAAAATAATAATTTATTTGTCAGACAAATAAATGTGAGGCACAGTGGTATATGGTTACCAAGCTCTGGCCTGCCCTCCTGCCATTATGGCCAGCACTTATATTTCCTCAATCCAGCCCCCTTTCTCCTCCTTTTGGCTGCCTCTGTCCAATCAGCCTGGTTGAAATTCCTATTGGCTGTTTGCTAGAACCAATCATAAAAGATACACCTATTTCCTATTACCTTTTATGGGAGACAGAGAGCTATATTTTCTTCTATTTATAAATGGCAAATAAGTAGTCATATATCTTACATTTACCTCGACCAGGCACCTTAATTACCAGATAACCTTTGGCCCCTCTTGCCCTATTCCCTGCAAAACAGATGGCTAATGGTTCTAATTTTTATCTTAAACAGATATTTTGGGTTCACCTCCTCACACACCATCTATGAAAGATCTCCTTCTTTGGAGGTCTTTAAGCAAAGGCTCGACAACCATATGTCAGGAGTGCTCTGATGGTGTTTCCTGCTCGGCAGGGGTTTGGACTCGATTGCCCTTGTGGTCTCTTCCAACTTTATGATTCTATGATTCTATGAAATAAGAATCTAACATTTCTTACTTTCTAAATCCTTTGCATAATTACATTTAAGCCAATATATTTCATAACATATATAGGTTTTTAGAAGAAAGGGAACTTAGTAAAAGCTAAGCTAAATTCTAAGTTTTCTAAAGATTCAGAGCAGTTTCAGAGAGCTGCTTTGCCTAGTCCAGTTGCTGTTTATTTGCCCTTTTAACCTTATGAAAATGTGGCTCAAGTCTCTAATGGGAGGCACAATAATTCTTACTATTTACCAACTCTTAATTGTGTTTTGCAACTTGATTATTCTGTAATTTGTATGGTCAGTGTGACCTTTTGCTCCTAGCCTGTAATTTCCTTTTACAACCCTGAGGCACTGCTATAGATCAGGGGGGCCCTTGATCAAGAAGATAAACAGCTGCCAGAGTATGGTTTCTGCCTGGCATGAGAGATACAAACATTTAAATATATATATATATATATATATTTAAGCTCATTTTAAAATACAATTCTTGATCAGATGCCTCAAAATATCCAGCAATGAAGTCTTTAAACATATTACTTGTATGCAATCTACAAGATTTGCTTGAAATTACTTATTGATATACAAAAATACATGCCCATTACAAAGTATCATTTTATAATTTACTGATATAAAACAGCCACTTAATCTAAAAAAGAACACAGGCAGAATGAAGAAAAGACAAAAAAGGGAAAACCTAAAGAAAGAGAAAGCAAGAGAGGAGAAAGAGAGAGAAATGTTTAGAGAAAGATAAAAAAGAATAAAAGGACTTCTGGATCTCTGTCTTGCAGCTAAATATAGTATTCATTCCTTAAAATCTAACCATTCTATCTTCTCTAAAAACAATATTTTTTCCATCTTCAAATCCTGAAGTTCAGTTACTCTTTCACGTAAAAATTCTGCATGCAGAAAAATCAGTGCAGCTTGCTTCTCTTTATGACAGCTCAAATACTCAAACACATTTCTGACATTGTCTCTTAATTGTCTGATAGGTAAAAATCTGCTTTGGTCATGGTGTATATTAAGTCTTATAGATTTTTTTTTAATTTCCTAACAAAATCATTTGAAATAATTTATAGTCATTATTCAGTAATGAGATTGGTCAATAATTTTTTATTAAGGTCAACTCTTGTCCCTCTTTAGGTATAAGAGTAATGTTATCCTGCACCCACACAGTATTAATAAGGAAATGGCAACCCATTTCTTTCTATATATGTAGATGTTCACATGGGTACAAATCATTCTAAGACTGCTATTGTAAGTCTGTCTCCTTTTTGGTATGTTGCCACGGACGAATTTTAAAAACAATAAGAATAAGAAAAGTTTGTTTCTACTGTAGCTAAACTTTGAAATGAGGAGCCCTTGGTTTTTCTATGCACCAAATGCAAAATGTGGAGGAATAGGACAGAATTGGAATCGTTGGATCCCTTTCCACTGTGACAGTTTTCTGAGTTGGGTTTGCCAAATTAAAAGAGGTAAGATTCCTTTTCATTTACTACCGGTCCATTAAACAAAGCCAACAAGGCCTTCATTTGCTGCACTGCTGAAGCCTGGCTTTTTAAGATGCATGCCTTTTTGAGAGGAGGGGAAAATAACGAGAAATGCATTCAACCTTTGCTATGAATGTTGCAGAGTTCAGATTATGACAGTCTGAGATGTGAAGCACAGGTCACTCACAAATTATCCACATTTAATCTATCTGCTTTGCAAGAGGGGGTGGATGGCTAGAAAAAAATACTTTGGCAAGCCCCGTCTTGCCCCTGCCATTGAACCCAATATGTTTTGACCATACATGGTTTGGGCTCTAGGTGCTATCCCCGGAACATAACCCCAGCATAAGTTCTGAGTCGCCTCTATTCCATTTCAATAAGAACAAGAAATTAGGCCATTGAGGCTATTGTGAGTACAGAGCTATTGATAGTTCTTTCACATTAGGTTTTACCTGTGTTTCCACAAAGATGTAGAAATGTGGTATGCTATAAATAAAACTTTATGTTCATTTTTATGAACTCCTGCTTGCTATATGAAATAACATAATATAAATGATACTATAATCCATTATAATTAATTTGTCTTTGTTTTTTCAGGTGTACCGTTGAAACCTGAACCAAGCAATGATTTTGGTATGTTGGGTGATTCTGCCTTCCCTCAAGTCACATTGGTCTTTTTAAAGCTGCACCATAGAAGGTGGGGGTGGGTCTGCCTTAACAGCTCTCTCAGGTCAAGGATGATTCTCTCAGGAGCGAAAGATAAGTGTGCTCCATAGTCTGGGCACCCAAATTTCTGCCTTCTCTTGGGACAAGTAGGTCCTAAGTAGTGTTGGGGAAGGTGGGGGTGGGATTGTCCCAGCAGTTTTCTTCAGCCATTGAAAGTTCTGTCAGTAGATTCTCCTTGGTATGGGCTTGCTGAACTTGTTAAGATTCACCTCTAGAAGGGATGCCTTTAGCTCATCAGTAAAGCACATCATTTGAGTGTTGAAGTAACCATCAGCATCTCCAGGTTGGATTGGAAAAGATTCCTTACAAAGTCTGGAGAACCACTGCTAGCCACTGTTGACAAAACTGAGCTAGCTGGAGGTATAAAGTAGCTTCCTGTGCTCCTAAGCGTCAAGTTTCCTTGACTGCTGTACAGTGGTACCTCGGCTTACATACGCTTCAGGTTACATACGCTTCAGGTTACAGACTCCGCTAACCCAGAAATAGTGCTTCAGGTTAAGAACTTTGCTTCAGGTTGAGAACAGAAATCGTGCTCCAGCGGCGCAGCAGCAGCGGGAGGCCCCATTAGCTAAAGTGGTGCTTCAGGTTAAGAACAGTTTCAGGTTAAGTACAGACCTCCAGAACGAATTAAGTACGTAACCAGAGGTACCACTGTACCTTATATCCTTATAACTTCCCTTTCTGCTTCTCCTCCCCCATAATCTGCTTAGTTCATTTCCCTTTGTCACCCAAATTGTCTAGAGTAGAAACATTGCAGTTTTGGAATGTAGAATCACTCCACCCCTTTCTTCTCACCATTCCTCCACTGTGACTTTGATAGCTTGAGGTACGCCAATTAGCCACTTGCCAGCACACTCCAGCAGACTTTTGGGGAGCCTCAAGAGGCTCTCTAGCTCAGATCTTCAAAAAAGCTGGCTACTTGCCTGAAGGTTTGTTGCACCTTCAGTGCAAGACTAATGGAGTCACACACTCTCTGTCCCTCTCCCAAATAAGGTCATCTGTCAGGGGGCTGTCAGGGAAACTATGGCTGTTCCAGATCTAGACCTGAATCTAGACAGAAATAGGCCAAGTTAACTAGTTCCTTCAAGACTGCAGATGAATTACCACCAAACTCTCAAGCACCTTGCCCGCCAAAGCACAGGCTACCAATTTGTTACTGGGCCCAATTCAAAGTGCTGGTTTTGACCTACAAAGGCTTAAACGGCTCAGGACTACAATACCTCAAGGACTGCCTCTTTCCATATGAACCTACTCGAGCCCTGAGATCATCTTGTGAGGTCCTTCTTTGTGTGCCTCCTCGAGAGGTCCAGAGGGTGGCAACACAAGAACAGGCCTTCTCTGCAGTGGCTCCCTGTCTGTGGAATGCTCTCCCCAGGGAAGTTTGTCTGGCTCCTTCATTATACATCTTTAGGCACCAGGCAAAAACATTCATTTTTAACCAGGCCTTTGGTTGATTTGATTGACATCCTATGCCCTTCATAAATCTGTTTGGGGGTGTGTGTTATTGGGTTGTTATTTTTATTTTGATTATATGTTTTGTGGTTTTATTTTGATTATATGTTTTGTGGTTTTGTGATTTTATTTTGTGAACTGCCCTGAGACCTGCGGGTTTGGGGAGGTAAATAAATTCAATAAATAAAAATAAAATAAATAAATAGGTCTCATTTTATATATAAAATATAGTATCATGGTAACTAAACTGCTTTGTTTTTAAATTAATTTTACAGTGTGAACCAGCAATAAGAAATGCATGGGGGGGGTGTTGATTGTGTGTTTCAAACTGAACCGATGTGCGTGATTGTCTAATGTAGAGGAGGGGAGATCCCCATTAATATCAATAAAGTTTCTTAGTTATAGCACTGATTGCATGAATTACCATTATGCATATTTCTGTATAACTCTCTGGAATCATTTGGTGAAGGGTATTTAAGAACTACTTTAAATAAGATAAATAAAAATATGTCTTCTTTTGCAGACTATTCATTCAAAATAATAGATAATGGCTGGATTTTGTATGAGGAACATGAGTACTATGTCAGTAATACAAGTACATCTGCAGAAAGAGCACGAGCATTGTGCAAGAAGCATGGTGGAGATCTTACTGTCATTGAAAGTGAAACTGAAAGAAAGTTTTTGTGGAAATACGTAAGAAATATTTGGAACATATGTTTTCCTAATGAAGTACAGCTTGGTTTAAAAAAAAAAAAGAACCAGATGAATGATGGGTTGTGGCTATTTTGATGCCTGCTAAACATTTTCTTCTGGATAGGGTCACCAGAACCTTAATCTTATACATGTGGTCATGTACTTCAATTGAAGTGTAAGACACTGACAAAGAAGTGAGAATGGGGGGGGGGGGGAATATGATCCATTCACCCAAATCATCATCACAGATCTAGGCCTGATGCAGAGCAATAGGTCAAAATGTATTTTTGTGCCTAAGCATTTAATTTTCATGCCAGGAAAGTTCAATATTCTATCCAGCAATATACAATTTTCAAAGAAACATGAGGGAAATACACAAACAAAATGTTTGGGAAGAGGAGCTTCTCTACAGATTATCAGGGGCCTATAATGAAAGCATAGTGGGCTTATCACTCAGGGTTTCACCCTCTGCCTTCACCTCCCCAACCTCCCTTCCTGCTTTTCTCTACATCCAGCACTATTTTTCTAGAAAAACAGGAATGGAACTCACCATGAATGCCTCCCTTGTTCTCTTATAATGGCAATGGTGCTCACCTGAGAGGTGCTGGAACTGAGTTCCGGTGAGTTCCAGCTGAAAAAAAGCTCTGTCTAGATCCATTATGAAACCCTCTTTATAGATCCATCTTATCCTTTCTCTCTTCTAGTTCTTTTTCATTGCTTGTCTAATTTTCCTTCCCCATCTCTTCATTTAGAAGACAAAGAAGTGCAACTCACTAAGTGGAAGAGTGAAGTGAAATGGGCAGCATTATGACATGAAAGCAGGTGGCATAGGCTGCACTGTAATTTATACTACAGATAATTAAAAATCTTCAGTAAACCATCTGTTCTCTTGGGGCTCTTGAGCTGATGTCAAGGATGGGTATTTAGGTCCCTCTAGCAGTTGCAGTCAAAATTGCAAGCTGGAAAGAAGTACCGTAATCCAAACTGTTCCCTCGTTGAAAGCCAGTTTTATATTGAGACAAGCCAAAGAAGGGAAAGAGAAGCCAGACACATGACAGCAAAAGAAAACAGAGAGACTCTTCACCATCAGAAAAAAAATGTATATACAAGATAGGTTAGAGCACAATCCAGATTGATTTTTTTCTTCAATTTTGCCTCAGGAAAGCAGTCTGTTCTTGACTCTCTACATCTTCACTATAGGCTTGTATTATTTCTGTATCTCCTTGTTTGTGTTACTGTAGTGTGTTGCTTTCCCTTGTTGTTAAAGATTTTTTTATTTTATACATACGCACATATATTCCCTCACATACATTCCCCCAACTTGCAACCTGCAACAGCCCCACTACACTCTTCTGTTATGTTTTATCTCTCTATGACAGCTTGGCTTCTGTCTTGTTTTTATGAGGGACTCCGGAGCCAGTTGAAGCACCACTCTTTCCCCCCTCCCCTCATTGTCCCTCTCCCACAGCAGAGGAAAGGCAGATCAGTTTTCTCCCTCTCCCTTCTTTATTAAAGGAAGCAACCAAACAAAAGAAAACAAAGTCAGACTGCTTTTCCTCTGGGGTTTTTTCCAAGGAGCTAAAGGTGGACTCTTGGTTTCTACATTCAATCCCCACAACAACTTGGGCAGTGACTGTCCCAAGGTCACCCAGGTAACTTCATGGCTGTGGAGATTTGGACCTTGATTTCTCAGTTCCTAGTTCAGCACTTAAGAAATCTTCCTCCCAAGTTGCCTATTGCCTTTCACAAACTGAGGGAGGAATTTGAATATTTTTTTTCCATTTTGCAGTTTGCCTGTGACTGCTAGAGGGAGCTAAATGCCCATTCTTATATTGACCCAAAAATCCTTTTCACGTTAAGTACCAGTGGTCTTATTACGGGTACATCAGTTTATTAATCCATAATAAATAACTTCCTTGTTTTCTCTAATTTTAGCTGACAGGCTTTAATTTCTTTTAACTGAAAGCTTTATTTATGTTTTAATAAAGTACAAACATGTTATGTTTATAATTACAAGTCTCTTTTTGTATTGGCTGATTTGTAAATATATCTGATTACTTTATTGTTACATTTACTCCCCATTTTTCCTTTGTATGTTATAGAACAACTATTATGGAACTCACTCTGGTGACCTTTACATTGGTTTAACTGTGGGTCTTGATGGAGAGTTTGGGTAAGTCAACAACTTTTTAAAAAAATGTAAATCATACTAAGTTTCTTAGATAATATCTAGGTTAATGTTAAATAACCTGGATAGAAGGATGTTATATTCACCATCTTTCTCTAAACTGATTCAATTAATCTCCCAGATATATAGATTGACTCTGCAGTCCTATGGTTCCTGTAATGGTGTCTAGGGATGGTGGCTAGGGAAGACTAACCTTAGAGAGGAAGACTGTCAGTTACCTCCTCTGTGCTACCTCAGAAACTTTCACAGCCCTTGCTCTGTTGACATCAAAGCCCAGTGTTGGAATGAATGCATACATGCAAGGGACATACCAGGGGAAGGCTTTGATCCTAAGGATCCAGCACTTAGCCCCCAGCATGCCCCCACAAGGTGGTAAAACTTATGTCTCCAATAAAAGTGAAATAGTTTGGGGAGTAGCCGGAAAAGGATAGAGAATAAAAGTCCTATACCACCTTTCCTTCTGCTATGTCAGTGAGAGCCCAACAGGGATTTGGATATTGTAGTTCAGCCAATTTAGCTGTTTGACTATTTAGCTCTGTTAAAGTAGACTTTACAAAGGGTCTACAGAACCACAGGCTAATTCTTAACTGGTGGGCCCTTTGCTCAAAGATCTCAGTAGCCATTCTAATCACTTGACCTACCTTTCTTAGCTTTGCAAGTTGTATTTCCCTCTATTCCTTCCGCTGTTCTACTCTGACTTGCCCCTGGCTCTATCAGACCCAGAATTATGCATTCTAGTTCTTGTTGGCCTTGTTATTATTATTAACGTGTTTTACCCATCCTTAACCATAAGGTCTCAGGACAATCTAAAACTACAATGTTACAATTCACCAGGCTGGCATCACACCCTTGTCTCTTTCATTTGCATGGAACTTCTCACTTATTATGCCGTTTCCTCCAAAGCTTTTGGGGGCACCACCCTCTTTCTTCATGTGTTGAGGAAGAGGGCACCACTCTATCTGCCTGACTTCTATGGCTATTGTATGTAGCTTGGATGTGGCGTGTTCCTAGTTCTGCCCTTCTGCTCTGCTCCCAGCCATGCTCTGAACATTGCAGCACTGATACTCTCCCTCTCCCATGACATCCTCCCTCTAATACTGATGGCCTTTTATGACTCCAGTGCAAGAGACTGAGAACCAGGCCCAGCCCAAGATATTATGTCATTGTAGGCAAAACACCCCAACACCACCCCCACGATAGCACCCCCCACAGATCTAAGCTCCCTTCCCACACCCTCCCTGCCCCTGCTGTTGTGCCCATGCTGCTGCCAGTCCTGACACAGCAGCTGCACCCTTGCCTGCATCTGCATTATAATGCAAGAGCGGCAGAGAGGGTGCAGTGGCAGCAGCATGAGCAACAGTGCTGTGGTGGCAGTGGCACAGGTGAAGCCCCAGTGGGGTGGCAGCTGCATAATGATGGGAGTGGGACATGGGTCAGATCTGCCACCTGAGGCAAATGGTTTCACCTTGCCTCATGGAGAGAGCTGAGAGTTCATTGTTGCCATACTTCTCCACACCTGGTATACTCCCCCCCCCCATTCCATTTGAGTTGGCAAAGAAGCAGTGCAAAGGCAAGCTGCCGCTTGCTCCCCCACCAACAAGCATTTTTTCAGATCTTCCTCACTACTGCTTCCCCTCAGGCTTGAAGATTACAGCCACGAAAGGAGGCTTTTATGTAAAAGAAGAACCAATTTAATCATTTTTCAAATATAAATATTACATTCTACCTATAAAATACAGGCATATCATTTTACTCTAATTAAACGGCCCCAGTAACTGACAGGCCCCTTACTTCTACCTGCCAGTCATAGGTATTTTATTTTTATTTTTATAGGGCTAGGCCATGGCTGAGGTCAGAGTGAGTCAGAAAGGTACAATCCTGGAAAGACATAGAGAGGCCACTTAGACATCATAAAGAAAAGAGGAACTGCATTACCAAAAAGCAGGGGCAGGGAACAAAAGAAGGCACTGATTTGAATAAGTCCTGTTTGGGATGTTTTATAATTGTATGTATGAATTTATAAATAATTGCTATAATTTCATTATATTTTCAATCCATCTCACCATGCTGAGGAAAGAGAATGACCAGGAGACCTGGGGTTCTTTAAACCAGCTTTATAGTGGACAGATCTTCAAATAAAAGATTGTCCCCTAAAAGCCTGTCAGATAAAGGACTGTTCACTTTAAAATGGGGCACATGACCACTCTTAAGAAGACAAGAAGACAAAGGAGCTCAGTGAGCAGGTTCTTGTGTTTCCATATTTAGCCTTAGAAATTGCTATGGCTGCTAATCATGAGACCCTGCATTTTAAAGAAAGTCCCTCTAAAGGTAAAAGGAGAAAAAGTAATGCTAGATATATACAGTGCCACCAAGAGATGCAAAGCCTGGTGATAATAATAAATAATAATAAATTTTATTTATATCCCGCCCTCCCCAGCCGAAGCCGGGCTCAGGGCGGCTAACAACAATAAAACAGTACAAATAAGAATGAAATAACAGTGTAAATAATATTCTTTATCATTGTAAATTAATATTGTTAAATGCTCAGTTTTGCTAAATAGTTTATCAGCCTGGTGTTCCCTTTGCTAACTCCCCACAACCCTGCCCCCCAATATTTCTTTTGTAAAAGTATGCAATGTATTTTTTTTATATAAAGATATTTATTGAGATTTTCACTTTGATACATTAAAAAATCAAAAAAGAAAAAAAACAAAAGAGTTAAAAACACATAAAGTTTACAATCCTTATTTTCTATAACATATTTCCCTGACTTCCCCACACCTCCCCTTCTTATATTCCAATTCAAATTGTTAGTTCAACAAGTTCTTATCCCCAATTCTTGACCTTTTTATATTTAGCTCGTTTTTAAAAAAAGAAAAAAGAAAAACCAATTTTACCTTATAAACATCAATATTTGTACATCAGTACTCATTCTTAAAACCTTTTTCTAAAGTCGACCCAAATTCCCTTCCACGAATTCCCCAATTTTCATACTAATAACAAAACAGAATAAAAAACCAGATTATAATTATGCACCCTTTGGATTCCCAAAACCCCACCCCCCTCTTTCCCAGTTTCGATCTCCAACAAATGACCATCAATCCTAGTCTACTATCAGCCTGGAGACCTCACGTCCGAGGCTCTTAATTCTCTCTCAATTCCTCTCTGCCGGTTTTTTTGATAGTCCTTAGTATTAAACACCAGATCTCGGAGAAGCTCTGTCTCGATAGGGTCCATATTTCTTCCAGCCAGACCTCCATGCTTAGAAGTGGAGCCCAAATCTTGTTTCTTACTCCTTTTAAGTCCAAATGTCCCCAAAGCTCCAACTTCCACCTTAATCAAATTTGTAATCCATAGATCTTCAGATCTCCACATAAGGAGATCTCTCCATTCTTCAATCTCCAATTCAGACCAGATTTTCATCATCCAGTTCTTATTTTCCTTTGTAGCCATCCTGACAGGCCTCTGGCTCTCCTTTGTCATCCGCAACATTGCAGCTCCTCCTTCCTTTTCCTCAGGAGCAACATATATCTCTTTCTCCACACTCTCAAAGTTCTCTAGTTTCTCTTCTTGTCCAGCTGCATAGACTTCCTGAGTCAAATCTTTATCAAATTCAATGAGTTTATTTACTGTTAAGTCCAGAGTTGCAACATTTGTAGCCAAAACATCAATTTGGCCTTGTAACTTTCCCAAGAGAACAAAGACTCTGTCCAGTTTAGCTTGTATTTTCCCTCCTTCAGCCATTCTTGTAATGTCCCAAAACCCCCTCTAGAGGGATTTTGGTTACTTAATATTCCTTCCAGTTCAATTCCAAAAGTCAAAGTTAGTTTGTATCAGTTCTTCCTTGTTTTCAACAATTTATAACCAAATTGTAACAAATATAACCAGCAGAGACAACAGAAACAAAGTTCTCTTTTTCAGCTTTGACAGCTAATTTGACAGCTGTCAAACTCTTCAATAGCTCTTCAACAGGCTCTCTCGCGGATCACTCCCGGGTCCGGGGGGGTGACACTTCAGCTCCCAAAATTAACTCTTATCCTCCAGTAAAATTACTTGTACTGTCAAATCGTGAAATTAATGTCCTTTATCCAATAAATAAGAAAAAATTCTCTCGACCTTAGTTAGCTGATCCTTGCTTTAGATTATTTACAAGACAGGGAGACGGACTTCCTGTTTGCGCCTTCCCCGATCGTGCCTAATTCAAAAAAAAAAATTCCCTTTATAAATCCAATTTCCGTACTACTCACGGGTTGTTGCTTTTAAAGTCCAATTGTTCACAAGAAGAAGTCAGCGCTCTCCGACCATGGCATGCGGCTTCACTCCGCAGGAGAAGCAGTCGACTCTCAGCACCGCGCCACTCACCCCGTCCCCCGTTCCGAAGCCTTTAAAAAGGCTCCTTTGCGGGTCGGGGGGCGCAAATGGTGCCCGCCGAGTCACCAAGTTCACAGGCTTCACCGCCTGTGATTTCTGAGGGTCCCCGCGTCACCACCGCGGCAAGACCCAACTCCTATGAAGCCGATTCCCTCCGGAGCTCGGAGGGAATCTGCCATTAGCCGATGGCGCTAACCCGGAAGTCTAAAAGTATGCAATGTAAATGAAGGGCAAATTACATTATTCTGTCCCGTTTTCTCTTACTATTTTCTATAGCTGGTTGGATCAAACTCCAGTGACCTATGCGTCCTGGGCACCTGGTGAACCTAACTCTGGAAATGATGATGAAACATGTGTTGCTATGAAGGCTATCACAGGCAAGTAGAATAAAAGTTTATCATTTGGGGGAGGGGTCATAAGAATCTGCAAACTTGACAATAAATACCTATCACATGTTGAATCTGTAGTTACAGTGACTATTCCATCCATAAATATACATTAAATGGGAGTGGAAATCAATTGTTTTACAGCTCTTTAATTGTCTTCTTTTGAATATGACAGGATATTAAAATATTTTAAAAGACACTATATATTTATCATGTGGACAAGTTTATACAGTAAGAGAGATTTTTGGAACTGCCACATGGACTTTTATATATGCTACTTTACTAACTCTGGGACTTTAAGCAGTTTATATTCTGGATAATTACCAGTGCCTTTTTTCTAGAAAAAAAGGTGCTGGTACTCACCATGAAGTACCCTTCTTGGGCCAGAGAGCTGAAAGAGATTATGCTGAAGGATAAAGAAACCTCTCAGTGTTACTAACACACCTGAAGCCTCCCTCTCTCCTGTCACCTAATGCGGAGACAGAGCCAACGCAGAGAAGACAGGGATGACTCACAAAGGGAGGAAATAGCCTCAGGGTAGGTGGAGCAGTGGGAGCTCCTAGCTGGGGACAGTCATCGCCATACATAAGAGGGAATGGGATGCTTCAGCCACTGTATGACACAGCGATGCACCCACTCACTGGCCCTGCAGGCTTTGGGCCTCCTCCGCTCCCAAGCTTTGCCCTCCTGCATTAGTGACAGTTCCCATGGCTGCTCGGCATCCTCATCGTTCCTTTCATACCAGCCTCGGCCCTGAGCAGCTGCTTTTGCTACCACCTCAGTGGCAAAGAGTCCCAGGAAATGCCCACAACCCTCCCGACTAGACTATGAGATTGCAGTCCCATGGACTCCAAGGCTGGAGACCAGCAGCAGCGAGAAGCACAAGGTTTTTTGAAACAGAAAGGAAAATGCTGTGTAAGAGAGATGCTGACTGGGCCTCGTGGCTGGAGGCCACGCTAGATTGGGGGGGGGGGTGGTGCCAGTTCTGCGTACCATTGAGTGCCAGAAAAAAAGCACTGATAATTGCGTATTACATTTACAGGCGACAACCGTTTTAGGCGTGTCTGAATGACGTGCAATTATGCACGCATGCACAGCACTGCACCCAGAAGTAGCCCCAAAATGTCCTAAAGATGTCATGAAAAGAGGGGGAATGGGACAGAGCAGGCTTATGCACATTCCACAAACACCTGCAGGGGTCCGGAATGTAACCCCTGTGCAAAACAAGGACTTCCTGTATACATAATCCCCCTTCCATCCAATATGGAACTTAAAACAACACAGAGTTCATGGACAGGCTCTCTTTGAGGCTTAACCAACAGAGGTTTAATTTCAGCATGGCTTCTGTATCATGTGCTTGCAGACCGCAGATTGGAATGATTGACATATACCACAGAATGTAGGAACAGTATGGTGTCTCTCACAAGCTCTATTTTCAGAAAAGTGGTGGCTGCTCTTTGTTGTTACCAATCTTTCATTTGCAATATATACTTGAAGGTCTCTGTGTGCTTTTTCACTTGGGAGTGATTTAATCTTACTGATCAAGACATAATTCCTCTTTCAGGTTTATGGTATGATACAAATTGTGGTACTGCTAATAAATTCATCTGTGAAAGGCATAACAGTTCTGTCCGTTCAACTGTTGCTCCCACAATGCCTGTACCTGTTGGGGCCTGTGCTGATGGCTGGCTTTTTTTTAATAACAAGGTAACTAAGAAAGTGACTGCACTGGTATATTGGAATTGGTATACTGGAAATACTGGTATACTGGAAAGTGACTAACTGGTATATTGTCCCTTCTCAGTTATTATAGTGCATACAATGAGCTTATGACAATGCAGAGATTGCTCTCTGTGTCCACAGTTCTATGCAAGGGCTCTTTACAGAGCTTACAATGAATTTTACAGTCAACTTGCATGATGGCAGCCTCACACATTTGGTGGCTGGTCAGCTGCTCTGCCCTGCAAAGGGGGCAAGGCCCATTCAGTGCAAAGCTTCCAAAAGGTGTGTGGGCTGTTCCAAAATATTCTGACTATACACAATTCTGGGGTTTGCACAAACCTCAGAACGTAACCCCAGCGCAAGTTGCGAGTGGGCTGTATATTACAAAAATGCATACAATTAAAAAGTAAAAGAATATGTTATTCAATCACTCCTTTGTAAACTCCTATCAGTGGTAAATCTACACTTGTAGAGCTATCAGCAGATATAGCTGTAGTTGCCAGGGAGTCTCTCCCCCAACCTGCAGCAGGTAGGCACCTCTGCCCCATCCTCCACTCTATGATAACCCTAGTCAACAAATCTCAGATTTCTGATTCCTCTCTGAAGTCATTAAATAATCCATGTCTGCTACTCCAGTACCATTTCATGATTGTTGATTTCATTAACCATATCATGATTGATGAGAGTTTTGAGTTTGTATTCTTTCCCCCAGTGCTTCCAACTGTTTGGGTTTAATGAAGAAGACAGAAAAAATTGGTCTGATGCACGAACTGCTTGTAAAAAACAAGGAGGAAACTTGGCTTCTATAACAAGCAAAGCTTTTCAAGGTCAGTTCTTTTAAAACATATTGCTCTTATGGACTTAAAGTTTTAGAGGTCCAAGACCTCCTGCTCAACTTCTCCTCATGCCAGAGGAACTGCTACAATGTGGCTCCTGCCCTTGCCACTCAGGTAACTTGACTAACTGCTTGTGACTTGGAGGAGCTGGAAACCAGGGCAGTGTTGCTGCAATGCACAGAGTTCCCTCCTTCCTTACATACACATATGACTTTAGCCATTCGGGTCCCCAATTCATGAACATTTTACTTGGGAGGAAGCCCCATTGAACTCTGTTGGGATTTACTTGCGAGCTTGGATGGAAACAACCCCGTTTTTGCAAATGGCACAAAGTCCCAGATTAAACCCAGTGGAGGCCCCTAGGCAGTCAAAATCTCAGGGGGCCCCTCATGTGCGTGATATAGTGGGATAACATTAAACTAAGAAAGCTTGGTTGTAATTTTCTTTCAAGATCAAATCAATATTATTTTGATTCGTTGTCATGGGGCCCCTAAAAGGTGTGGGGCCTATAGGCTGCTGCCTACACTGCCTGATGACACAGGCATGCAAGCTACTTTTTACTGCCTCCTTGCCTCCCTTGCTGGAGAGATCTCAACCGCCATCCCTCCTCCCACATTGGCAGCCCCTTCATGTACTTGGACAGGCTCTCCAAAGTGCAGATTTATTCCTGAGTAAAACCTTCCCCTCCAACGTCACTGTAGTATAAACCCCCCAGTTGCCTGCATTTTAACATTAGACAAAGGCAGCCACCAGGGAATCTCCACCTTGCACCAAATTGGCCCGCCAGAAATGGAGAACCGGGGGAGGGGGAGGGCACAGAAACTAGGAATCTGGGAAATGACTGGGAGGCATCCAGGAGGAGGAGGACTCAAGGAAGGATGGCCACAGAGGAGAGAGAGAGATGCAGGAAGATAATGGGCTGCAAGTTAATTAAAGGATGGGCCCCCTGCAGCTCCCTTGGATGATCCTCAAGTCTCCCCAGCATGCCATGGCACACAGGTTGACAACCAATGGCCTAATTCATTGAGGGTTTGAGATCCATCAGTTACCCTCACCTGGCCATTGCCAGGGTGTGGCTGCTGTTGCATGCTGAAAGCTTCTAGGAGCCACAGGTGAGAGCTGAGGGCAGGGTGGGGACCAAAGGTGGGACAAACTATCCCAGATGGAGCACGACATGCCCCCCACCAGAGGTGCTATCCACCCCGTAACACCCCATACACCTCTCAGCAATATACTTGGTCATAAAATGCTTTAATTACATGGCCAGAATAGATGTGAACAACTTGGAATCTTGGTTCACTTATAGGTTAAGGGGATGTGTTTGTCAAATCTTTTACGGTGAAACGTGTCTTTTGTTTTTATTCAGCATTCCTCACGGTACATTTAAAAAGTGCTTCAACTGATGCTTGGATTGGACTGAATGATATTCATTCGGAGCACACATTTCTGTGGACAGATGGAAGTGGAGTCCACTATTTAAACTGGGCCAAAGGTTTTCCACTTTTTCGGAGTGTAAGTACTGCCTGCAAAGGTTCCCCCACACCCCAAAATAAAAAAAGTCTTCTGTACTGCATCCTGCAGTGAGACTACTTATTCAGAAAACCCATTTTATGTACCACTCTCCCATCAAATCTTCATCTGGCTCCTAGTTTGTTCATTTTTAGTGCCAGCCATAGACTTTCCTCAGAATTTGTTATAAATGTACATGTTGTGCACAGAGAATGAATAGTTCTTATTTTATTTGCTAAGGGCTTGCAAAGAGTCCCAAGCAGCACTTTGAAGTTGTAATCATCAGCTGATTGTCAGGGCTTCAAAGTGTCTGCTGACCAGGTCCAGTTCCCTACCACTACTTAAAAACTCTACAATTACTACTATTCTTTTTACAGACCAGTTTTCAGGCAGTGCCCTTCTGGGCACCTTACTCTTAGACATATAGTAATTCACATTATCTCTGATTCATCATCATAGCACAATATTCAACTACATTTTGGCTGGCAAGGATCAGCTCTAGCAAAAAAAGGAGGATTTCCCCCATCTCATCTCACTATGCCATCCCCAAATCTACTCCAGAGCACTGGGGAACCCCATCAACTGATGTAGGAAGCACATGGAGGAAGGAGACAGGTAGAAGGTTCTATTGTGGACGACGACGACTGAGGAGGAGGCGGAGCTGGAGCCGCAGCATTAAGCTGCTAAACACGCCCACCAGAGACACCTGGTTGGCTGCCTCCGGTGGGTGTGGGCACCAGCCAGGTGAGGAGGGGCGGGGGCTAAGGCCCCCGGCCAGGGGCGGAGCTCGGGCTCCCGCCCACAACCACTCCCCTCTCTTCCAGGGAGGAGAGTCTTTGCACAAGAAGAAATACTTGTGCTGATGGAACATTCACCTTAGCACTAACTGAATACACCGCTTGTGTGGAAATGTATCTTACTGGTTGGGGTACTCATTGTGTACTATTCCCGCCAACACTGAAACTGAAAGACTCCCTGTTTCCTGGTGAGTCAGAGGAGTTGCTAGTAGAGCAGAGCTGATGAGAAAACAAGGAGAGTTGTTCATTCAGGTAAGAAGCATAGGTGTCTCAAGTCAAGGAGCCAGTCTGAAAAGGTGTTGCACCAGCAACAGCTAGGTTTCACCTAAGCAGTTTTATAGCTGGCCCTGCTACCCTACCGCACTTCCTGAAAACATCAGCATGCATCAGTTACAGATTCCTTCCCAGAAGTAGGGTTCAGAGATAGGATACCTGTTGCTGTCAAACTTGCACTGTCTGTTTAGTCAGGTTTTGGTGTGAACCTCACACCATCGCTGATCTGGAATCACAGAGGTGATTGTGAAGTCATTAAGTGGTGGAGCTTGTTTCTGGGCTGGGTTCAACAGGACATTATAAGAAGTGAGAAATAATAATCTACAAACTTGGCTCAAAAAAGTATAGATTAATATTTTCATCTAGTTTAAGTAGTAGAAAAGCATAATATGTTACAAAATAATCAAACCCTAATGTTATAGGTGGCTCTTGTGTTACTTGTTCCTTTGTTATATTTTTATTTCTTAGGAAGACTGTGTTTTTATGATGAAGGAGCCTGAAAAGCAGGCAGGAAACTGGAAGGATGGACCATGTTCTGCTAAAAAATCCTACATTTGCCAAAGAAACACTGGTATGTTTTTCAAACAGAAGTAACAGAATTTTTTAAAAAAATTCAGATTGCCTGATAGAATCCAAAGCCAGTTTTCCATGCCATATTGGTCAAAAAGAAAACAACATTGAAAGCTCTTAATGCATAAGAGATTCCACACTCGCCAGTATAAATCACCTGGCAGGGGTTAGGGGAGCAGCAGTCACGAGAACCTGTTTTTATAGATGCAAAGAGGTGAACTCTAATGCCAAAGAGTTGCCACAATTATATGCCTTATTTTTTACACATCATCTCTAGGACAGGCAGGAGGAGGATGCTGGCACAGGATTTTTCAGTTTAATGTTGTTGTATCTAGCCCTGTTCAAAGTGATAGGCTTCTCCTATGACCTATGCAAATTCATTTGAATATAAGAAGAAAGTCCACTTTGAATGACTGAACTAAAGTTTTATCATCTGAGAAGAATGGCAGATAGGAAATTAATTGAAATCTCTTGACTTCTCTGGAAAGAAATGAAGATATGTTTCAAAAGGTCCTGTTGATTACATGTTAAGAATTTGACTTTTTTGTAACTGTAAAGAAAATATATTCTGAGGCCACATCCATATAATCTCTAACTAGAACTTTCCTGTAATTGTTAACTTTTAAAATGTTGATTTTCAAGGTTTTTAAATGTTTCACTTCAGATTTTTAGTACTTTGAGATGTTAAAACTTAGGAGATAATGGCATTCTGAAATTTCAGTATCAAGTGAAATCAAATTTTAGGATGGTGTACAGTCTAAACTGATCTCTGCCTTTTCTCTTTATTACTTTCCTATAGACCCTGCATTATCACACCCTGAAACGACAATTTCAGCCTCTGGCTATACTGTTTTTGGGAACAGCAGTTACTCTCTCATTGGCCCCAAAATGACATGGGAAGTGGCCAGGAAAAAATGTCATTCTATACAGTCAGAGCTTGCCAGCATTGTGAATCCATACATCCAATCGTTCTTATTGCTACACGTGTTAAAATACAAGGAGCCCGTGTGGATTGGCTTAAACAGCAATATGGTAAGAACATATGATATACATGAACATAAACCTGCTTATCCACATCAAGGGCTTGTATTGAGGGCATAGGTAGAAAACACAGAACTTTTAATAGCTGACTTCATTGAAAATACCCTCAGCATTACTTCCCACAAACAGCTTTGGATATAATCTGTGGGTTACCTATGAGCACGTAGGGGTAGTGCGATGGAGGAGAGTCCTCTATGCCGCCCAACTTGCTACCATGGCCACTGCCCACCCACTCACTTTAAAGAAAAGTTCAAACTGCTTCAAACAGCACTTTTGCAAAATGCTTTAAGGCAGCTCCAGTGCTCCCATTGCAGGCTGAAACCCAGGCATAAGAATCCAACAGGGCCACATACACATGTATGCGCATTAGCTGATGTGATGGGAGGTGATTCTGCTTGGTCTGGGTGCATGACAAGCTCCACAGAGAGCTTTCTCATGTACCTGAAGCTGCTTGGTTTGGCTGCACACGTAGCAGGCAGCAAGGAGCTGCTAAGTGGATGGGGTCTTTCTTCTTCTAAAGGAAGAGATGTGGCTGATGTGATGGGAGGGTGATTCTGCTTGGTCTGGGTGCACGACAAACTCTGCCAGGTAGGTTACTGGCAGCCAGTGCAGAGTGATGATGTGTGGTGACATATCATCCCATCATGCTGCCACCAATCTACCACATTCTGCACTAGCTGTGGCCTCTAGGTCATATTCAAGAGCAGGCACGTTAAAGAAGTCCATGTGGGAGATCGCCTGAGCATGGACAACTGAGACCCTACTACTGTGGTCCAGGAACGGCTGCAGCTAGCAACTTAGCTCAACCTGGACATAAGCAGTCCTAGCCGCAGAAGCCATTTGAGACTCCAGTGATAAGTTGGAATCCAGCAGTACTCCCAAACTGTGAATCTGGGAACCTCCTCCCAGAGAAGGTTGTCAACCAAATTCTTTGACATAGGAACTATCCACCTACAACACCTACAACTTATCAGGATTCAGCCCTTCTATTGACCCCTACCCATTACTGCTTCTAGACACCAGGTCAACACCTTCCTAGCCTCTCCTGATTCATATGGAAAGGAGAAACAGAGCTGTGTGCAGTCAGCATTCTGATGACATCATGCTCCATATTCCTGGATAACACCTCGCCTATTTCAATTAGATGTTAAATAGTATAGGTATTATCTCTGGTGTCACCCATATAGTAGTACTTTAAGTTAACCCCCTGAAAGATGATGGTGTGTGAGAGTGTGTGTAAATAAAATGAAAAGGAGAAAAAGTAAATAATGTGGAGTTGATGTTATGGGATGCAAATGTCAAAGTTTTTTTCTAAGCCAGCATGTGATGTTCCCATGTGCATTTGAATTTTAGACTGGTGAGCGTTACAAGTGGATAAGCAACCAGAGACTAGTATATACTGATTGGGGCCCTGAAGAGCCAAAGCAGAAAATAGCATGTGTCTACTTACACCCTGATGGTCACTGGAAAACAGGAAATTGCAATGAAACATTCTTCACTGTCTGTGAGCGGCATCATGGTAAGCAAAGGAATGTATCTTTTTTAATATGGGACTTTGCCTACTCCATTTGAAGATAGAGCTGAGAAATGTGCTATTGAAACTTCTGCCTCTTTCATATGGAAAGAACTGTTACAGTTCGAACCATCAGGCCATAACTATCAGGCAAACAAAAATATGATGGAGTTACAATAAGTAATCTAGGATTTGGTAACCACATTTAGTACCCATTGATTTCAATTGAAGAGACTTAGGCAAGTGTTTTTAAGGCAGCAACCCTATATATATTAACACAGGAGTAAGCTCCATGCAACTCTGTGAACATTACTTTGAGTAAACTCTCATAGGGTTGCACTGTTAACCTACCATTGAAGTCAATAGGATTTAAAATAGCTCACGTTTCATTAAGAGGATTCTTTTTTCTTTCTTTCTTTTGCTGGCCATTTTATGTCCATTCAGGGCATTGATTTCTCAGAGAGCAATTACTTGTAATATTACAAATAGTTGGGAACAATGCCAGCTCTAAATTTGAGATTTCTGCCAAAGCACCAGCTGATGGGCACAGCACCCTATGCTGGGGTGTCGTCCTGCTGGGCTTATCAGGTGGTGGCAAGAATGCTCTGATGAGCACCAAGCATCCCCCAGTCTTCCTTACAATTTCTCATAATGCTCCTAATGTAGCATCTGCCGGAAGCCCATGTCCTCTCCTGGTATGTCCTACAGAGGAACTTACGGTCTTCAAACAAAAATATCTTGAAGGTCCCAGGCCACAGAGAGGTTAGGCTGGCATCAACTAGAGCCAGGGCTTTTTTGGCTGTGGCTCCGATCCGGTGGAACGCTCTGTCACAAGAGACTAGGGCCCTGCGGGACTTGACATCTTTCCGCAGGGCCTGCAAGACAGAGCTGTTCCACCAGGCCTTTGGTCAGGGCACAGCCTGATTCCCTCCTTTGGCAATTTTCACAGAACTCTAGCCCAATGGTTGCCATCAAATTGATTTGAATTATTTTTTTAATGAAATTATTTTAGAATGTTGTATTATTTTATTGGTCAGACATGAGTCTGACCAAACTGCGAGAGGCAGTGGAAGACAGGAGTGCCTGGCGTGCTCTGGTCCATGGGGTCGCGAAGAGTCGGACACGACTAAACAACTAAACAACAACAATTATTTTATTGTTGTTAGCTGCCCTGAGCCCGGCTTCAGCTGGGGAGGGCGGGATATAAATAAAATTTATTATTATTATTATTATTATTATTATTATTATTATTATTATGTGCAGGGGGGGTGGGAAGGCAAAGCAGGTATTACTGGTGGGCCCTGCCACTGTGCCCAAGGATGCCATGAACTGACAATGGTTTTGGCTATGACTCAAATGAGATAAATTTAAATATTTTCCAATAAAATATTTGAGGGTACTGCACCCCAAGTTGATTGGCATTGCCATTCAAATGGTGTGAGTGTCATTGATTATGTGGGGCAGGGCTTAGCTCACCCCCCCCCAATATTTTTTTCAAGTTGGCACTCCTGGCGCAGCTGTAACAGTTTTTGGATGGGTAAAAAAATAATAATCACTTGATATCCCCTAGCATTTTGTCAACAAATTGATCTGAAAAATACAGACATGATAGTTTGTAGGTAAGAAACCTGCTGTCAGTTGGGGAGTTATTTTGCTAGGCACCTTTAAAATTGATTCTGCAGAGGAAAAGAATTAAATTATTCACTTTCTGTGTAAAATTATTGACTCTGATTATATGCTTAACCTGTCAATCGCAGCACAGCTTTCCCTCCTTGCCTCTCCCAGTCTCATATTTGCTCTCCTTCCCCCCATCATTTCATGTTTATGTTCTGGACACTTATCTGCAACAGTTTTTTAATGCCTGCATTGGCACCATGAAGCTCTTCTGAGGGCCCTGCTTTGACATGTGCAAAGCTGAGGACATCTCATTTCACTAGCCCAAGGTGCCACTAGCCCAAGACGCTACCTTGATATTCTGCTTCATCTCATGATTTGGGATTTGTTTGCACATCCTTAGTATTTATAGGTTTCTAATATATTTATTTAAAATAAATAAAATAAAATACTTGTTTCATAATAGGCAAAATCCCAACTGAACCTCCACAGGCACCAGGAAAATGCCCTGAATCAAAACAGAACCAGATATCTTGGATACCTTTTCGGGCACATTGCTATAAATTCTTCACTGGTTGGTTTGATCGCCCGAGAGCACACTTCAAATGTTCTCAGTTAGGTGGGTATCGTTTTGAATTAGATCATGACATAAATTTTCGATGCTAGGAAACTCCTAGTTAGTATGTAAAACCAATGTGGTAAGTGGATGGTGTTGCAGGGAAGTCCTATCCTATGCATGTCTATCAAGAAATATGTCCCATCAAGTTCAGTGGAGCCTAAGCTAAGTAAGTGGGTACAGGATTTTAGCCTTGGACTTTGACCAGAGAGACAGAGGTTCGATTTCTTGCTCACCCACAAACCTCACTGGATGCCTTGGGCCAACCCCCCACCTTTTAGCTTAATATGTCTCACTGGGTTGCTATGATGATAAAGCAGGAAGGAAGGAAGCCTGGAATTGACCCTGTAGTCCTTGGAGGTACTGTGGAATGGCAAGGCACAGCAAGTGGGGTTTTTGGCTGACAATGCTGCCCACACCTACTTTGGAAGAGGCCAAGTTGAGGGAAGATTGGAAGAACAGGTGGTTTGTCCTTCCGAGCACTCAGGTCATCAGCAAATGCCTGACTGTGCTGATCCCTAATAATAAATCTTTCTATTGTTGGGTGCTTCTGTGTGAGGTGGGTTGTGCTGTTCTTCTACTTATCATCCTCATTTGTCCAACCAAGAGATTTATGTATGAATCTTACTGAATAAAAGTTTATTGGTGGGGTGTTAAAAAGCCACATGCCAAACACAGATTTATTAACTTTCCATTTTATTTCCTCCTCAGTACCTCTGAGCCCAGATAAAATGTTGCTCCACTGGGGCCAGAGAGCACTGTGGGGATACAAAAATTGTGTGTGCCAGCAGCAGTGCTTTCCTTCTAAGCTGATTTATGATCATACATAACAGATGGGCATCTAACTTCTGCTTAGAAACTTCCAAGTAAGGGGAGTCCACCACCTCTCATGGGAGTCTTTTCCACTGTTGAACAATTTTTACTGTCAGAAAGTTCTTCCTGATGTTTAGTTGGAATCTCCTTCCTTGCAATTTGAAACCAATGGTCAGTTTTGCCAGTGTGTATCTATTAAATACGTTGTTGCTTCTGTTTCGTCTTACCTGCCCCTAAGGTCCCAGAGCAATTTACAATGATAAAAGTATGTAGTATGAAAATTATAATTATTTAAATAAATTAAAGGTGGTATGACAAATTCTTAATGAATTAAGAATTTAACTCATCTGATGTTTCCTAGGTAGCACCTTGGCTTCAATAGAAGATTTAGCGGAACTGAAATTTTTAGTGGAGCACACACAGCAAAACACACGTTGGAATTATTGGATAGGATTAATTAGAAATATTGAAGGTAACTGTTTTACAGTCAATGTTTATACTATAATAACATTTATAATACTTATTTCCAATATAGTTATTTATTAAAACAATTTATTTACAATATTCTCTATGTGGTTTACAAGAAATGCAATACAAGAAGGTAAAAATTGGTTAAAACTATAAACATTTTTGGAAGTGAAAGAGCTCAGATGATACCTAACTCCCAGAAAACCTTCGTACATCAAGCCCAACAGTTCTTCCATGTGCTTGAGGGGTCACACCAGCATAAGAATGTAAAGGCATATGTGGTGGGAATGTTCAAAGGTGAAGTTGTTTTTGGAAAATGTTGTCCAGGGAATTTCTTTAATTGCATCTCAGAGTTTTCCTTTTTTTTTTTTTGCAATAGCTAATATATGGAATAAATTGAACAGTTAAAAAGCATAGAATTTGTAACACATCTTCTAATGGCAGCACGTACAGCCATAGGTAGTAATTGGAAAACTTACAATTTGCTAGAAATAGACTAATGTTATAACACAGTTTGGCAAACAGCCTTGCTGGAATTACTGAAGATAGACACCAGTTTAGAAATGAGACAGTTTCCTTGGATTTAGGTGGAAAGGAGAAATAGAGCTGGGTGTCATCAGCAAACTGGTGGCACAGCACCTCAAAACTCTGGACAACCTCTCCCAGTGGTTTCATGTAAATGTTAAATAGCATAGGCAACAGAACAGAACCATGAGAGACCCTGCAGGCCAGTGGCCAAGGCATCAAGCAGGAATCCCCCAGTACCCCCCAGGAGTCCTCCAGGAAGGAACAGAGCCACTGTAAAACAGTGCCTCCAAGTCCCAGCAAGGTGGCCCAGAAGGATACCATGGTCAATGGTATTGTAAGCCACTGAGAGGTCCTACAGAACCAACAGGGAAACACTCCCCAGTTCCTGTCATAAGTCATCCACCAAGGCTGCCAAAGTCATCTCTGTCCCATAGTCAGGCCTGAAAACAGATTAAGATAATTCATCTCCTCCAGAAACCAATGGAGCTGAGATGCCACCATATGCTCCAGAGTCTTGCCCCAAAAGGGATGTTGGAAACCAGAATATTTGTATTTAGCCTAGCAAACTAAAAAAGTAAGTCTGTTGTTCCCAGTGAGCTTGAGGTAAGTGTGCTTGAAGCTATAGCTTCAGATTAGAAGAATAACAGTCTACATTAGGAAATGGCATCTATATGTTAAAGTTCACTTTATGAAAAACAGAGCCAACCATTTTTCCAAAATAGTTGTGGGAGTTTTGGGTACTGATCTAGAAAGAGAGTTTTTAGGTATGAAAAATATAACATTTTGTTTGCTGATTGGGAAAAGTTGTGGACCACCGGGATGAAATTTACGGCATGTAATGCCTTAAGAGAAAATATTATGAAAATGATCTATAGGTGGTACATAACCCCAGTCAAGCTTGCAAAGATTTACCATTTGCCTGACAATAAATGTTGGAAATGTAAAGAAAAGGAAGGTACATTTTTTCACCTTTGGTGGACGTGCCCGAAGATTAAGGCATTCTGGGAAATGATCTATAATGAACTTAAAAAGGTATTTAAATATACTTTCACCAAGAAACCAGAGGCCTTTCTCTTGGGTATTGTTGGCCAGGGGGTGTTAAAGACAGATATAACTTTTTTTATGTATGCTACAACAGCAGCTAGAATACTTATTGCGAAGTACTGGAAGACGAAAGATCTACCCACACTGGAAGAATGGCAGATGAAGGTGATAGACTACATGGGCTTGGCAGAAATGACGAGTAGAATCCGAAACCAGGGAAGAGAAACAGCGCAAGAAGAATGGAAAAAATTCAAGGACTATTTAAAGAAATACCATAAAGTTAATGAAAGTTAGAATGATGATGGACTGAAAGTAAATGGTTACTATTAGTAATGGTTAAGACAAGGAGAATAAGGAAGGTTAGTTTAAACTTAAATTAAAATAAGGGAAGATTTGCTGAGTAATTGATAAGAATTTGGAATACAGAAAAGGGAGGCATGAGGAAGTCGGGGAAGGAAGGTATAAGAAATTAGGATATGAAATGGTACATGTTTTTTGTTTTGTTTTTGTTTCTGTTTTTGTATGTTTATGTATGTTTATGTATGTTATGTTTATATGGAAAACTTTTTGAATAAAAATATTATAAAAAAAAAGAAAAATATGTACAGACAGCCGCCCCCCCCGATTTATGCACATTCAGTATGTGTGTGACCATGTATACGTGCATTACACCAAATGCAGAAGTGACCTGGAAACGTCATAAAGACAGCACTGAAATATCACTAAAAGGGCAGAACGGGGTTGGGATGGGGTTTTTGCAGGCTTTTTTCAATGGGTTTCAATTATACACGATTTCACCAACACATGTGATGCCTTGGAATGTAACTCCCATGTAAACGGGGACCTGCCTGTAATTCCTAGTTTAGAGAAAGGAGAAAAAGAGATGTATCTACTAGTCATTTTAAAAAGAAATACTACATCTAATCTGGTTTTGGTCCCGAGCAGTGTGAGCAGTCCCTGTTCCCATGACACTTCTATGTTGTCTATAAAAAAAAGCTGCTCCTGAGAGCCAGGCAGCTGTCCAAAATAGAGCTCAGTATGGTCTGGGGGAATGCGGGGGGAGGGGGCACTGTAGCCAGAAATCAGACACCCTCCCCATACTGTTAGTGTATTCAGTGTTCTGATACAATATGGCTGGTTGCTTGCATATTTTCCAAACTAAAAATGGTGAGTGTGTTTTTAAATTGTGTTTCCATATAGAACACCTTGCAATCTTTGTGCTGCTCCTTCCCTTTTTAGTCATTACAACATCTATTGATTTTAATAATTAGGAGAATGGTTATGGGAAGATAAGACTGAAGTAGATTTTGTCAACTGGAAAGCAAATGAGCCCACATTCGAACCTGAAGATTATTCCTCTTACTATAGTGGCATCTGCGCTTACATGAAGGCAGATAATGGGGAGTGGTACAAGGAACACTGCAGAAGATCTAACGGATTTATTTGTAAAAGACACAAAAGTAAGACATTTTCTTATTTATTAGCAATAATTCTTATTCAAAACAGTATTTAATTGTCGAGGTGAGTTGTATAGAACTACAGTGAATGTCTTAGGACAGTCTTGTGTAATTGTTTTCTGGCTAGATTCATATTACTATAAGTTTATCCGTGTCATCTCTTTATCTGCCCTCCTCTTAAAGTTGTGTAACAAAGGTGTTTCTGTGAGACTACTGCCCAGAGAGGGACTGTTTCCTGTCTCTGCATGTATATAATATTCTGCCTTGTTCTATCCTTACTAGCAACTTCTCAATGGGGTTTTTTTTGGGGGGGGGGTTGCAATCTTTCCCAACTGCCTTTCTTTTTCTTGCACATTCCATCAAATTGGTCCTCTTTTTTTTTGTGTCCTCCATACTCTTTGTTACTTCCCATTCTCTTTCCAACTTCTGGCAGACCTTACTGGAGCTTCCAGTCATCGATTCTCTAACAACAAATGTTAAAAGATAGAACCAAAGCTAGAGAATAATCATTTTCACTACTTCTATATTTAATAATGTTATTAACATTTGCTAAATATATAATAGCAAAGGTTCCCACTATTATTTACAGTCCTCAGAATGGGTATATTCAACATTTTAATAAATCGTTCCTTTTATTCAAAAGGAAAAACCATTTAATAGATTCCATTTTGATAGTTTTAAGGCTCAGGTCACCATGCCTGATCTTGCTAAGCATAGGGATTGAGTGAACAGACCGAACATTTCAAATTCAAAACTTGGTCCCCATTTTTAAACAGTAACATATTTTCTAATTGAAAGAAGCACATCTGGAAGCAAATGTCCTATCTGAGGTGCATTTTTATTCTTTCCCTGTAATATTATTACACTCACACCAATCTCCAAGTCATAAGACCCTCTCCAGTCATCTGTACTCTTCAGTTGCAAAAGAGTGACTTAATACTCTCCAGGGCAATTTTACTTAAAGAAACAGATTTGGTGACTTTAGTAGTCCCCTTTTCTTTTTTTGTCCATTACCACCAAGGAAGGATCTTGAGAATCAGGAGTGCAGACCTACTGAGAGATATGTGCACAGCCCAATGCATACATGGCAGATAGGCTGGCAGTCCCCATCCTAAACTCCCAGACCTTGCCATATCTCCAGAATTCAATGTTTACACTAGGCTAGAGACAAAGGAACTGGCAGAGTCCTTGTTTACCTAGGAATGTCCCATCAAGAATCAGTTTTGCTCTAGTTTCTCCTCTGAGTATTAAATAGAAGGGTAAAAAATGTGCAGCACACTAAGCTATTTCTGGAAAAGTTGAAATACAAATGTGGTAAATGGATAATAATTGCGTATTTATTTCACAAGATTTATATATTGCGTATTTATTTCACAAGATTTATATATTGCTTGGTTGTAACAAAACCTCAGATAAGACTTGTAGGTAGCAATTGATTACATTGGATGGAAAAGCAGAAGGTTAGCTTATTGAGACATTCGTTCCAAAAGGTGATATATTTCAGTCTACAGGGGATCGGTTCTTGGCAGAGAGTTACAAGTGTGCCACATTTATTCAGAATTCCATGCCAATGAAACCAGCAGGACTTGTTTCCAAATAAATTACTTTTACTGCAACACTTTTCTTAACAAGAACAATGAAATCAGCTGAGGGAGAAATGGAGAGGGACCAATTTGAAATCATAAGAAGCAGTTATACTAAAGCTAAGCAGGTCTGAAAGTTACCTGGATATGATACTACCCCAAGCCATATGTAAACTGCCCTAATCTCTTAGGAAGAAGTGCAGGATATAAGTATACCAAGCAGAGGAATAATTAGGAGGTCCAAGGGCCCAATCTACTTGAATGCAATCCTTTCAATAAACTCCCTCTCCCTACCCCCCACATTCCCCATTAAATCCATTCCATGTACAGTGGTACCTCGGGTTAAGAACTTAATTCATTCCGGAGGTCCGTTCTTAACCTGAAACTGTTCTTAACCTGAAGCACCACTTTAGCCAATGGGGCCTGCTGCTGCCGCCATGTCACTGGAGCAC
The DNA here is from genome assembly GCF_027172205.1 of Podarcis raffonei. Lineage (NCBI taxonomy): Eukaryota > Metazoa > Chordata > Lepidosauria > Squamata > Lacertidae > Podarcis > Podarcis raffonei. The sequence continues at coordinate 24,055,512 of NC_070613.1, read as the reverse complement.
AATTTCTGTTCTCATCCTGAAGCAAAGTTCTTAACCCGAGGTACTATTTATGGGTTAGCGGAGTCTGTAACCTGAAGCGTATGTAACCTGAAGCATATGTAACCCGAGGTACCAGTGTAGTTTGTTTCTAGGTACTCCAATCAATTTGATAATGTCACCTGACCACCTATTTGTTCCTTGTTAAATGATGCTTGAAATGGCTTGCTGCTTACTTAACACAACTGATTTTAAAAGCTCACATTTATTTTTTGAAAGTTATTTCTGTAACCTGACCCTGATATTCCAGAACAAAAGCTAAAGAGAAGAATCGTTCAGTGAACCATTCACATTTTAAACCCTTTTCTAACTTGTGAGAACTTAACATTCATTTCAATTTTTAAAAGCTACTCGTGGTAGAATCCATTATCTGACAATATTTGAATGGTCAATTGACAATTCCTACATTTTTTTTAATAGATAATGCTGGTTCACTTTATTGCTAATCAAAGCTCTGAACAAAACAAAAAAAGACACACCTTAAACATTTCTTTTGTTTTACAGTTATTGAAGAGACAACTAAGTCACCTACAAAAACTGCAGGTAAGACTGGGTTTTTTAAAAAAACCTCAGGTAAAATTACAAGCATCTGTGCTATCCAGAACATTGAGCCAAACATTCTCCAAAAAGAACTTCTGACTCAAATTTCTAGGAGTGGGGTTGATGCAATAACTGGGACCATAACAAACCCTCAACTCAGCATCTTTCAGCATAGTGGTCTGCTCCTTCCTCTTGTGCACAACAATTCTGAGTTGTTCCACTATTCTAAGGTGGTCATTTTGCTTTGAGGGATCCCCAACCCCCAGTGAAGTAATGTCTTCAGTATTCCTTTGTTTATTTTTTCAGATATCTATATACTGTGTACTGTATACTATATACTATATAATGAAGTGTTATTGGTATATACTATATAATACCAATAACAAACTTAGTTGGTCTCTAAGGTGCTACTGGAAGGATTTTTTTTTATTTTGTTTCTATATGCTGTTTAATATTCAGAATTTCTAAGCCATGTGCATAATATGTATTTCTAAGTACTCTCAAACTGCCTCTGCTCTGCTATATGCATTTATGTAAACGTTGTTTGATTAGAGAACTGCATCACAATATTCAGATACATGTGAATTCCAAAGGATAGCTGTGTTTCAGTTTGTGTGTTGTTCTAGAAAGTGTATTTGGTAGGTTCACCTTTATATGTGAAATCAAATTTTCCCCATGTTCCTACCACACCCAGGCAGGCAGAAATCAACAACTGAACCTTCTTCTAGCATAAGCTCTTCAGTTTATGTAGGCACTAATACATTTCCCTACTGGGGGAAAATGATGGCAACTCTCCTTTCTTCTGAAAAACTGCTACTATGAAGCAGGACAGTTGAGGAGTGGGTGAGAGATCTCGTTGTAATGGAGTATTCTATAGTGTTTCACGTATAAGATGGAAGCGCAAAAGGAAAAAGTCTTTAATCTACAGATGCACAGAATAATAGTATCCTATTTAAGATGTGGTGCAAAGACAACTGGGGGAAGGTATACTATTGCCTTGACATTTTGGGTTTTTTTCAGTTGCATTGCAACATCCAGCTTCTTTTGGGCTGGATTCCTTCACAGCTTGCCAAAGCTATTTTCTTTTTTAAAAAAAGGGGTGTACTCCTATTTTAAGAGGAATCTGAGCTACTCCAGTGCATCTTTTTTGCTTCTGCGTCCCCTTCCCTCCTTGCAGTCAGGTGACCATTTCATTGGCTGGTAAGTTTTCAGCACACTATGCTTATGTGCAGAAAATACCACCCAGACATCCCTCCTGTTCTTACAAGGGGGTTGTCACTGGTTTGCCATAGTATATAGTATTCAGTGTTGTCTATTATATTTTATATATATGTTACATTTTCCCCCATTGGCAGAGCAAGAAGATAGTTCTGCATCAGAACGTGGCCGAGTTATAAAGGTGGTTTTCCCAGTGTTCTTCATCCTCATCCTCATTGGTGCAGGCACTGCACTTTATATTGTCTACAGAAGAAGGTTTCGACAACAACAAACTACTGGTAGCTTTGACAACGCTTTGTATCATGACAATAGGATTCTTATTCAGAATAATGAGTCAGAAGTGCACGTGGAGGACAAAGGAATGTAATGCTATATGCACTTACCTGTGAGTAAGTCCCAGAGAGCTCAATAGGAGTTACTTCTGAATTGACAGGTATAGGATTGCACTGTTTATTCATTCATTTCCGAGAAATAACCATTGTTGGGAATGGTTTGTCCCAAGCCTTAATATGCAAGGGTACTTTCTATGATCATGCTTATTATGTGGAATTCTCTGAATGCATAATTATTATTTAGTGAAAACATATTCACAAAATATGTTCAAATTAAATATTACTTGACTTGAAAAATTAAGGATTGTGTCGTCGTTATCCTTTGGCAACCAAGGTACTGCACAATATTTTTGCCATGCATGAAAAAAAAAACCACTTGTCCGGTGTTGTAGAAAGAGCAAGGGGTGTATCTCACCCTCTTCCACTCTTCCAGAAAAGATAATAATCAATATGCTTTTTGTTCTTTTTAAAGGATTCAATATGTGCAGCCCAGGTTCTGATTCAGTACCTAATTTTGTATCCGAAGATAGGCCTATTTCTGATTGCATTGTATGTCTAGCCTTTGCTTGTTTGGTGGCATTTCTGCTTATGGCTTAAAATGGCATGGTTTTATTTGTTTTCTTAAATATGATAGTGAAATGTTTCTTTGTGTCCACCCTTGCACTTCTCCTCCAGAAGTGCCAATCATCAGTATGAAAATAGGCTTCCATATGTGCAGCCCAGGTGCTAAGTAAGAAAGAGTAACTGCATACATAGCACCTAGTTGTAAATGCATTTTCTTACCTAAGACTGTTTCTGCCTATAGAGTGTCTTGTTAGAGGGCATGTCTTTGGGTTAGGGTATCGTTTAGCAGGTTTTGTTGGTATTATTATTGCACCGATCGTCTAAAATCTTTTAAATTGCTTTTAACTGCTTTTAAAGTTGTGTGTTTTTAAAATCGGGGTTTTGTTGTTTCCATTGAAAATTGCAGTGGCGACCTCAGTGGCCCAGCTATTCTCCTATCTTGACAGGTTAGCCTAAATTCTGTTAGCTATGCTCTGGTAACCTCTATGTTAGATTATTGCCACATGTTATATGTGGGGTTGCTTCTGAAGACAGTTTGGAAACTTCAGCTGGTACAGAATTCGGCAGCCAGGCTGTTCACCAAGGCAACATGGTTTGAGCATATTGCACCAATCCTGGCCCAATTACACTTCATTACATATCTTTAGGCATTGGGCAAAAACATTTTGCTTCAACCCGAACTTTGACTGATTAACATTCTAGGGCCTTTTAAATGTGTTGTGGGGGTTTGTTTGTTTTTGTTATATTAACTATTTTGTGCTCTCATTTTGTATTTTTAAGTTGTGAACCCCTCTGTGATCTTTGGATGAAAGGTGATATACAAATCTAACTAACTAACTAAATAAAAATTAAACCATGCAAATCAGTATCTGCAACGTGTTCCTTAAAAATTCTACAGTGGTAGCATCACACACCCATTCAGATATTATTACAACACAGCAACAAACTGCTGGGAAAGGTGATGGGGACTTTTCCCCTCTCTCAGGTGAAAATGGCTTATTCTGGAATCAAATTCATCAAGAGCTATCGGAAATTATTAAAACACACATTCACATTTCTCCTCAGTTATCCTACTAAATATGTGGACAGATTCTATGACGACATTTCACCAAAAGGAACTTTTGATATGGATGCTGTTAGCTGCCAGGATCTCTACAGCACAACAGTGGAATTTTTTATTTTTTTTTAAATCTGACTATATCCTGCAAAATTCCCCAGAACATTCAGGAATCCACCAAATTCAATATGTCTCCATGGGAAGACCACCTGATGGCTTAGGTTAGGGGAGAAGTATTGTCTGATCTAGTTCTACACATTTACACTGGCACATGGTACTTCTCTTATTACTCTGAAATGTGGGTATTATTTATGTCATCATTTCTGCATTGGCAGACTTGCCACGTGTACTCCTCCACCACTTCATTTTGTGCAGAGATTCTTTCATAAAAAATGCACCCCATGGATCTAATTACAGAATATATGCACACGGCACACTGATAGCATAGGGGAAATCTGAAGTGTGCAGGTTTCATCCTTTATTCCTCACAATTGCTGTGCTTAGTAAGGTAGCTCAAAGCTCATTTACTAAGTTCGTCAAGATAAGTAGTTCACCGGTTCAGTAGTGGCTGTTGCTCAGTAAATTGTGGTCCTCTATCAGAAAGCTGCACATTACCAAGAGGGCATCATTAAAATATAATATCCCACACTGCTGTGTAAATAAAACTAAACTCTTATGCTGAACTGCTGGCACATATAGAGTTGTTTCTGCTATTAGCCAAGAAGTGAGTATGATAAAGCTTATTAACATCCCCATGTTGTTCAGCTGCTGACAGTGATGGAAATAACTGTGCAATACAGAAATCTGGGGCCCTTGTTCATAGCAATGTTCTGCCAACCGTGTGTGGAATGGTGGAAGAAGCAACATTGTTTATGCTTCCACTTAGACTTCAGACTTCACCTGAGTTGCTCCAATTCCTGTTTTCCCATGTAGAGCTAAGGAAGTATTTGTGAAGATCACCTTCACTCTTGCTCCAGTGAGAGCATCAACTGAATCACAGCAAATCTAAATCTAACTCATGGTGTTTACTGTATTAGCCCGACTATAAGCCGCACCTGCAAATAAGCCACACCTTTAAAATTCAAGGGGGGAAGGGAGTCAAAATATGATGTGTGGAATTACGTTTCAGGTTGTTTACCCAGTACAACCTCCAGACATCAATTCAGAAGTCCAGCAGCCTCTCTGGGACCAGCAGACATAGACAGAGGTAGAGATATGTGTCATCTTCACACTGCTGATACTTCAGATCTCCAGAAGAATAGGAGGCAGAATAGAACCCTGAGGCAGTCCATAGACATGGAACAGAAATCCGCCAGCGGCACCTTCTGAAAATGATTCTCCAGGAAGGACTAGAGCCACCATAACACTGTGCTCCCCCGCCTCAGTCCCAATTCAGACAGCTGATCCAGAAGAACTTGACAGTTGGTATTAAAAGCTGCTGAAATGTCCAGGAAAATCAATAGGGTTGCACTCCCACCATCCATTCCCTGGCAAAAGTAATCCTTGTCATGAGCTAATGAGAGATAGATGCCTTTACCTGTGGATTCAGCGATCCAAATGCTGGCTAACAGTCGTATGCATGACTTTAATGGAGTGCATCCCTTTGATTATATTTGCATTTAGGGAATTCTTATGCATTACATAGCACTGGCTGTCTTGACTAAACTATGCAGTCATGCTTAGAAAAATTTCAGGCAACCATGTGATTGGTCCAATGTGTGTGTGGGGGGGGGGGGAATCCAGCAGCCTTTATTAGGGCTGACTAATATATCACAAAGTCATGTTACATGTAAAGCAAAACCATAACATTAATGGAGGGGAGAAGGGAGATTATGGAAATGCCTGGAATTCTACATACTCTAACTATCTTGAGGTGGAACATGGGAAGTTTTATGTAGACTGAATTAAATTACAGTATATTGTGCTAGGGTGCAAAATAGATTTCAGACTGTATCAAGGGCTGCTGGGACATAGAAACACGAATGGTTGTTACCCCCCCTTTTTTAAAAAATATACAAGTTAGCCATTACTTGGCTCTATCTCCAGCAGTGAGCAGAGAATAAGAATCCAAGTGAGCCACAGAGCATGCCCTTGTCTGCAATGCTTCCATTTAGAATCTAGCACCCCCCTGTCTCCATGACTAAATACAGCAACTCCAGAACATGGGCAGAAGGTAGCAGAGTAGCAGATGTGTGGGGTTCAACTCCCGTGCAAAGTTCAAAATAAAATATATACACTCAGGCAGTAGAATTCTTCAGTAATAGTTTACTGAGGTTCAAAAGCGTACAGGATCTTTCTGGATCCCCAGTAAGATTCAAAAACTTCAGCTCATAAGACTGCATCGAGTTACAAAAGCAAAACACACAGTCAGGATAACAGAAAGTAGAAAGAGAACACAGAACCACTCAGGCAGGAGATATTGATTTGAATGTATTACAGAACAACCCACTTCCCCAAAAAGATGGGAGACTTTTTGCAAGAAGGAATTTTTTGGGGGGGAATGTACTGGGAAGAGTGGGATAACATTGGCATTGACCCAACATCATCTAACCTCCCTGCAAGCAAATCAGAACGAATGTTTGATAAATAGCCAATGTCATCTACTCTCCCTGCAAACAAATCAGGATGAATGTTTGCTACCAGTAAATGGGTTGCCTGGAAGGAGCCCAAATAATAAAAATGGATATAGAGGTTTCTTTCTTAAGTTATTCTTACTTTAAGGAGTGGAGGAGGGCCTGGAATCTAGATATTCTGTGAATGAAATAGAAAGCATTTACATTTTCAATACTTTTTTTTTTCTTTTGCAGGAAAATATCATTTAAAAGATAGAAGTGCTTCTTGATTACTTTATAATTTTTAATGGATAAATTGTTCTTCAGATGTGTATCTAACTAGGATATAGTTGCATAAGATATACACTTAAAATAGTTAGCTATATTTTACAATGTACTTTCTGAAACCTGCCAGGAAGAACTTGTACAAAATGTCTATCCACCTCCCTTGTTACCTTAAGTACAACTCTCTCCATAGCAACCAAAAACTTTTCAAAGCAGGAATAAACTAATCCTCGCTGTCTTGCAGAGCAGAGCCAAGGAATTTAAAAAACACTGGGCTTCCCAGCAGCTTAATACTTTGAGGGATTCAAAAGGCCACAAAGCTAAAGATACACAGTCCTCCCTTTTATCCCCCAGAGCAAAGGTAAGAGGAGAAAATTCAAGATGGGGGTTTCCTTCTAACATTTTTTCAGTTTTAAATCCTTTCCCGTTGCCACCCTAAAACTAAAACTATTTTTAATCATCAAAAGCCCTTCTTCAACATCCACACAGTTGTTAATTTCCCATCTGACTGTACGCCAGGCACTGTTTTGGCAGGCATTATTAGCTGCTTCTACTTTTATAGCTTCTTAGCACTGCTTTATTTCGCAATGAAACCTACATTCTTTTACAGTAAATCAGGTCTGATGTTGTGTATAACAGGCATGAATGCTGTATGGAGGATGTTTCCAGTAAAGGGATGCATGCATACATTGCTGTGTTTGTTTAGGGACGCTTTTAATGTTTAACAGACCACTGTATTTTAATTTTTTGTTGGAAGCCACCTAGAGTGGCTGGGGAAACCCAGCCACATGGGCAGGGTATAAATAATAAATTGTTGTTATTATTATTATTATTATTGGCTACAGTAGGCCAAACTTCCTATTTCAAAGCAAAAGTTTGTCTTTTGATACAGAAGGTATATTGTATTGGGATGAAGGACATTTTATGAGCGATGTCCTTTGCCAGTGCTTTTCCCCCCTAAAAAAGTGTTTAGGGGTACTGTCATTTTCCTACTCATACTTAAATACTGCCCCTCAATGAGGCCAAACTTAGATTCACAAAATGTTTAGGGGTATACTTCCCCCTACGTCCTCCCAGAAAAAAGCGATGTCCTTTGCAGTATCTGGAATTATAGAATAAATTGTATGTCTATAGGAGTTTCCTGGCATGGGCACAAGCGAATCTTCATACATTTCTAAGCATGTTTTGATAAAATTACATATTTGCAAGGTTCTTTTCAGGTTCATGATGAGAACATTAATAACTTTAAGCAAAATGTGATGTTAGTTTGCTTTTTTTCTCTCTTTACATTTCATTTCCCTCTAATCTCACCGTTTTACATTCTTCACTACCACCACCATGTGTATGCAAGCTTGCTAATTCAGGATTACATTTCAGGCATCTGATGAAATGGATTGTGGCCCTTAAAAGCTTACGTCTTAATAAATTTCTTAGTCTGTTAGGTGCCACAGAATTCTTTGTTCTTTAAATTTAGAGAAAGAATGGTTTTGGATAATGAAAAGTTCACTGGTGTGGTTTTTTTTCTGCAGGGAGGAAAACTGCATGCAACTAGAAGCAGGTGTTTCCTCACATTTTAAAAGTATTTGTGTCTGTTTTTGGCAGTGGGTATGTAGGTACAAACAATAAATGAATTTTAAAAATGATGTCATGCTCTATGGCTTAACTGCTAAATAAGAAGTGTGGAGTCGACCTCGTCTGAAAATCATACTTGTTGGTCCTCTTACATGGAAACTTGTTTTCTGTCTATAGATGTGTAGAGACTAACTGATTTTTTTAAAAATGAGGAGGCAATGACATTCTACAAACGTGCAATGACATACTATCTTAAATAAGTGTTGTACAACTGTTTGTACAGGTTCTATTTTGATGAAAACAACATGACAACTGTCTTCACTTTGTCTTTGGTTCTGAAGCCAATAAAGATAATCTTAAGTCCAATGTGAATCCAATGTGAATCCAGTAGCGGTTAGTGTCAAGGCTTCAGGGAATCCTATCCTATCCCTTTTACAGTGGGATGCCAAGAAGTGGAAAAACAAAAAGAGTTCTTACCAGGTAGTTTATTCAATAGTCAAAGAGAGAGACTAAGGAATGCGGTCTCTCATAGTAAATGGCATTGCTCCAAGTAAAGTTCCACCACATCAGTTTCCCCTATTCTACGTCACCCCTGCGCTGACTGATGTGCTGGTCCCGGGGGGAAGGTTACTGTTACCGTAGTCAAAGTTCAGTCCTGAGTCACTAGCCTGGAAATAGTTCACAAGGTGCGAGGCGAGGTTCGAAGCAGGGAGCCGGGCAGGGACAGGAACACTCGAAGATCAGAAGCAGGAAGCCGGGCGGGGAACAGGAACACTGGAAGGTCAGAAGCAGGAAGCCGGGCGGGGAACAGGAACACTGGAGGAACAGGACTGGATGCTGGCTGAAACAGCTCTTCAATGACGATGTTGCTCCCGCAACCTGGGACCGGGCTGACTGGCCTTTATCTTCTCTAAGGCCAGGGGCGGTCCCGGCCCCCAGGAGCCCCACCTCTTCTGGCCTTAAGGCGAGCACTCCTCCTGGGAGAAACCAGTTCCCTTCGCCTCTCTGCCCTAAGCCTCTGCAGTTCAGGAGAGGCTGAAGGGTTACTGGGCCCCAGGGGAGACTCACCTGTAGACACTGAGTCCTCAACCACCTCTGGGGCCAGAATGGATTCACCTGGTGCCTGCTCCTGAGGATCTGGCACAGGTGCAGGCTCCTCAGAATCCAGGCCTTGCCCCAGTTCAGCCGGCCCTGGAGGCGGGGACTCCTGTGCCAGCTGGGATTCCTCCGGTTCACTCTCAGAATCGGAATCCCAGGCCATCACAACTTACCTGTGCTTTCTGCCTTTGTGTTTTCTGTTCTACCACCCTCAAGGCACACCTTGTTCCAGGAGAGTGGGGTTCAGGAATGCTTTCAAGAGACACTGAGTCTGTTAGCTGTCTCTCCCCTGGTGCTTCTTCTTCCTGCTACTCCCCAATATTTCCCAGCTTCTCCCCTTTGTAGCCTCTGAACCTTCTGCAAACCACTGTTCTAAATCGATACTATCCTCCTCTTCTCGGGAAGGTGCTGGAATAGGGGGGCACGGTTCCCACCATTCCACTTCAGTCCATCCCCTGACAGTGTGTATGACAAGGAGAATCAAATTCAAATCCCCACTCAGTCATGAAGCTCATTGGATGATCTAGGGCAGGGGTCTGCAACCTTTAAGACAAACAGAGCCACTTGGACCCGTTTCCGAAGGAAAAACAACAACTGGGAGCCGCAAAACTCGTCATTATAAAAATAACTTTTTTCTCACTTTTTTATTATTTCTTTGTTTGACCCCTCAGAATTACTCCTCCTCATAGAAATAAACGTTAAATTAACAAGTTACCTTTGTGTGTGTGTGTGTTCTTCACTTCCCTTCAAAACAGTGACCAGCATACATGCCTCCTTTCAATGCAGTGACCAGCGTACATGCCCCTTACAATGTAGCGGGCGGGCAGGAAGGTGACATCAGGACGGTGCGTGACTAATGCACGCACCGCCCCCATGCGACGTCACAGCCAGTACAGCGCCCACCACAGTGGGGAGTGTCGGGGCGTACAATGCGCCTCCTCCCCTCGCTAGTATCCGCCCTGGAGCCGCGGCAAAGGTGTAAAAGAGCCACATGCGGCTCCAGAGCCGCGGGTTGCTGACCCCTGATCTAGGGCATATAACTTTCTCACAGCCTAAGCTAAGGATAGTTGTGAAGATAAACTGGGATGCAATTTCATGTATGCTGCCTTGAGCTCCTTGAAGGAAAGGTGAGACATAAATGTAATACATAAAGAAACTGGATGTTGCAGTATTATGCGTGTTTGTGGGAAGGGCAGAGCACTAGAACTGCAGTGACTGAGAAATTATGATGAGGTGGTGTTCTGGACTGTACCACTCAGTCTGTGGGTGGGTGATCACATTTTTAATACAGCCCTATGCCTTTGTGAATAGAAAACCAGCACAACAAAGTGCTGGAATTGTGTTCTTCACCTTCTCTCATTTAGAAACATTCAAATCCAGAATACACACCTACAATTTGAAGCTGTGTAATGCAGAATACCACCTCATTCTCCCATAAATGTAGACCAAAGCAGAGATGCTTCAACACAGGTAAAATAGAACCTGCTGTTTTCTATTAGTTCAGAGGCTCATAGGTTCAAGCTCTTTGTTGTGACTGGAAGTGACTGGAAACTGGTATGTATGTACACTTGCAGAGCTCTTATACTAATATGCAACCTTCGTTGAATTTTCCTAGTCCTCCTGGCATTATGCAATGAAAGGGAAACATAAAACCTTTTCATAAACTTATCACAGAAGCCTACCATTATCAAATTGGTTAATGAAGAATGGAGCAATTTACTACAAGGATTTTATTATTATTGTTGTTGGGGATGGGGGAGAGGAATGATCCATTTGAGTCACCCTTTCACTGTGTAATGCTACTGAACCATTCTACCCACAGTCGACTTAGCTTCCTGCTGCTTCCCTGCAGACCCCCACATTGTTCAGAAACAGCTTGTCGCTGCAAATCAGCTTAGCCAAGCATATAAATCCTTCCAAACATATTGCAGCCACTCTAATTGAGGGTTCCCCCCTTTATTGTATAAATTCTGCAGGTTTCAAGTTTAGAGCTGCGAACTGCAAACCAGAATTCAACACCACCAATGCAAACACAGACTACGGGGAGGAAATGTGTTTCCTGACTACCTGTCTCATTCTTTGGATAGCATCTTTGACTTTTATATTTGGACCAAATACTTACTGGAAGACACAAGATTTACCCACCGTGGAAGAATGGCAGATGCAAGTGATTGATTACATGCAGATGGCTGAAATGACTGGCAGAATTCGGGACCAGGGAGAAGAACTGATGGAACAAGACTGGAAAAAGTTTAAGGACTATTTACAAAAATATTGCAAAATGTTTGAGTGTTAACATGATGTGGGAAGTGAAGGTAACAGGGCATGTGGGATTTGGTTAAATGCGAATGAAAAGAAGAATTTCAAAAAGGAGAAGGGGGTTATGAACAGATTAAAATTATGTCTTAGTATATAAGATGAGGAATGGGCTAAGATAACGAAAACTTGGGACATAATAATTGGTAAAACATAATTGTGAGCATGGTATGAAATAAAGGGTTTGAACTTGCTGAATTAGAATAAAGAGGAACACAAAAAAGGGAGATGTGAGGAGGTCAGGACAGAGGGATATGGAATTTTGTAACTGTTTAAAGTGGATTTTTCTTTTTTCTATTTTTCTTTTTTGCTATATATTTTTGTTTTTTGTTTCTTTTGTGGGCTTTAATTAATGGAATGATCTATATGAAATGATGAACTTTTTGTTTTGTAAAACTCTAATAAACATTTATTTAAAATATATATATATATATTTGGACCAAATACTGCAGGAATGCAGCCTGATAAAGAACTGAAGGAAGATGGCAGCATTGCCTCTCACCACAGGTATCTGAAAGTTGATTTAGGTATCATGTCAGTTAACAACTATAGTGAACACCACCAGAACCAAACAGGAGAAATTATCAAGTAAATACTGGAGAGAACTTTATGTCCACAAAGGATTGGGGGGATGCAAGAGAACTGTAATCTGGTCAGTGAGTCAAGTGGTGAATGGAAAATTGTATGGAGTACTTAGTAAGCACAGCATTTTCGTGTAATTCACTTCTCATCTCAGCAAAGAAAGATTGTGTTGCTATTTATATATTTATTCATTTTATATGTTGTTTTCAACAGATGTACTATATTCTTCAGGTACATGTGTACATTTATTTGTTACCATTTAGTTGTTTCTGCTTCAACTGTAACACTTACATAGACACTAGAAAGGGATTCACAAACACTAAAATGGTTCTCTGGAACTTCCTAAGCTATTTTATTTTGCAGAGCTAAATATATAACCAAAATGATCTTAGATCCATTTGCCATTTCCTGCAAGCCTTAAGTTCAAAATGTTGGTAATGTGCCAGTGATTCAGATTAACAGTCTTTTAGAATGTCATTCACATAAATGGTAATTGGATGAATAGGATCTCATCTAGTTGGGCCCTTAGAGTATACTGTCTATTACAAGCATGTCCTATTTGTCTGTCAGATTTTGGAGGGTATAACACCTGTTCTTAGACTTTTTAAAAACCAATGTAGGACAGTGTTTAGAGCAAGGGGGTATTAAATATGTGATCTAAGGAGAGTCCCAAGGGCCAGATACAGAGTTCTGAAGGGCTGCATTTGGTCCCCAGAACCAAGGTTCCCCACTGCTGGTCTAGAGCATTTAGACGTGGTAATGGGTGTGGCCATAGAAGCCAACTCCTAGGGGCCAATGGGTCTTCGATCTCCCAATAAAATATTTGAGAGGCCTGGGGGCCCCCAAAGTTGATGGGTATTGCCATTCAAATAGTGTGCATGCACCGCATCATGTGATTGATTATGTAGGGTGGGGCTTACCCCGCTATTTTATTCAAGTTGGCACCACTGGATGTGGCTGAGGAGCAGGTGGGAAACACAGGTTCAAATTCCAACACAGCTATGAAGTTTACCAGATAGCTTTCAGCAAATTATTCTTCTGCTGCTTAAGCATTAGATATTAACTCCCAAAATGCAACAATAAAGAAAGAACTCATCACACAGTTTTTCTACCTCACTACTGATGCCACTTCCAGAACCCTGCATCATAACCTAACACCATGGCTCCTAAAATGGTAGTAGCCAGGAAGTGGTAGCTGTGGTGAAAAAAGCAGGTACAAGAGTAACTGGGGTGAAGTCTAAGGAGAGGAAAGGAAGGAGGTCAGCACCAGTTTTCAGCCCAACAAACAGAGATAAACTTTAAGAGGTGCTTGAACAAATTGCTTCTGTTTACAGAACCTCTCCAAACTGCTAAATGCATTTTGAGTATGGTATATTCTTCATCAGAGGTAATAACCAATTGTTCCCTTCTGGGAAGGGAGAAAATGAAGAAGCGATGAATCATAATTGCATTTGCACATACTTTGCATGTGGTAAGTCCCTGGTTCCAATTTTATGTGTTTGTTTTTCATTTAAAGATCAAGGAGAAGGCGGTGTGAGAAAATGGTACCTGAGTCCGTGAAGAGCTACTTTCAGCCAGAGTGGGCAATACTGAGTTAGAAGGACTTGATGAAAGGCAACTTCTTTTAGAGAGTTTTTCTTTTTAGGCACAGCAAAGGGTTCTGATGAAGAGCAATGGAGGCTGATCCATAAGGGCAAATGGATAGGATTGCCATATTTCAAAAAGTAAAAATCAGGACACCTAAAAAGATGTTGACATGTCTAAGAAATTCCTCCCCAGAAATTAATTTCACCTTTGAAATCCCCATAATGTCTGGAAAAATCTGGACATATGCGCTGTGGGTAAAAGCCTCAGCGCCTAGGGCTTACCAATCGAAAGGTCGGCGGTCCAAATCCCCGCGGCGGGGTGCGCTCCCGCTGCTCGGTCCCAGCGCCTGCCAACCTAGCAGTTCGAAAGCACCCCCGGGTGCAAGTAGATAAATAGGGACCGCTCTGGCGGGAAGGTAAACGGCGTTTCCGTGTGCTGCGCTGGCTCGCCAGATGCAGCTTTGTCACGCTGGCCACGTGAACCGGAAGTGTCTTCGGACAGCGCTGGCCCCCGGCCTATAGAGTGAGATGGGCGCACAACCCTAGAGTCTGTCAAGACTGGCCCGTACGGGCAGGGGTACCTTTACCTTTACCTTTACAATCTGCTCCAGCAATGTAGTTCTGCTCTCAGCCAACCTGCCTTCTTATTTATGATTAGTTGCTGCCATCTTCCTCAGCCTCAGCTTTGCTCCTGTAGAACTCAGCAGGGAGCATGATGGTGACAAAACTAGAATTACTGGTAGTCATTGACTTTGGCTCCACCTACTGTTGGTCTCCTTGCCCTCAGCTCTTATAAGTCCCAATAGACAGCAACCACTGATAAAGAGTGTGCTAACAAATTAGAAAACTTGGAGTCTTTCTTTTGGAGTATACCTCTGTTGGCTCATCCAGACTCGCCTGCTTGTTTTGCAGCCAAACTTGCGGGTAACATTCAAGACCTGAGGCAGTAATGTGTACCCTTTCTAATATTAATTGAGATTTGCTGCTGAGCCATGTTTTAAATTTTATGTGGGTTTTTTTCTTATTCACAGTGCCTTGAACCAGACACTTTGATATTAGTTGCTGGAGGAGATTTAGAAAGCTATTTTAGTGAAGAAGTCTTCCAGAAAATTTCTTCTTTATTATATTACGCATCAAAGAGATATCTGTCCATCAATGTTTAGTCAGAGGAACCAGGATTATAAATTTTACCTAACTAGTATGGTCAACTGAAGAAGCAATGAAGACTTTTCTCTTGGAATGAAACTGAAGATGTAGTGGAAGCAATAAGGAAACATTTAAAAATATCTGAATACCAGGTAAAAGTAAATTGAAGGAATGCACAGGTAAAATGATGAGCAGATTCTTGTACTGTAGCTAGCTGGTACGCACTCATGCCCAAAGTACAATGGCAGCTACAAAGGGCATTACCCTCCCTTTTTTTTAACACCATCACTTTTTATTAATTAAAATCACTAAACACATTTGAGTAGGCAGTGCTGCCCAAACTTCAAGGATATTGTGAAACATGAAATCAACACAAAGCAATAAAGTTCATAGAAAATGTAATTTGCTTATCAGCTTTATCAATGAGCTTTTCAACTGTATGTACTGTAGATGAAAAGCAGAGACAAAAGTGGGCATGAACTGGAAATTTAGAATGCTGGCCAAACCTTGCATTATTTTCCAGAAGAACCGCATCCATTTTATGTCTGTCAGGCTGAGGCAAAATTGCTACAGCAATACAGTGGTACCTCGGGTTAAGTACTTAATTCGTTCCGGAGGTCCTTTTTTAACCTGAAACTGTTCTTAACCTGAAGCACCACTTTAGCTAATGGGGCCTCCTGCTGCCGCCGCACCACTGGAGCACGATTTCTGTTCTTATCCTGAAGCAAAGTTCTTAACCTGAAGTACTATTTCTGGGTTAGCGGAGTCTGTAACCTGAAGCGTATGTAACCTGAAGTGTATGTAACCTGAGGTACCACTGTACTGTAGTTGGAAATGTATTCGAAATATCTTTTCCTGAGGCTAGAGTTCTATGGATCAACCCTCTGCTAGTTAATCTGTTTTATATCTGACTGCTAAAAGGTTTGTGAATTGCTCAGTATCTAAAGTGAGTAAAATAACATTCTTTTATATAATGGAGAACATCCCATTCTCCTTGATTAAACATTCAATTTAAAGGCCAATTTGCAGGTTGCTTTAGACTGCATGTGATCATCACAAAACAAGAAGCAGGATTATTAAACTGGCTGTTAAAATTAATATATGTTGCTGTTGAACAACAGTCACAAGTCTCATTCTCCCCCCAACACAAGAAAAATGTAGTTTCCCCAATGTCTGGGTGCCCACAATGATACTATTTAATGGATGTTGCAGCAGCTAGCAAGCTTTCTCATTGTTGCCATCCTGAAAGGGCAACAGATAGTTGCAACAGTAGAGAGGCCACATTCATTTGTACCTGCAAGAATTCTAAACTCTGTGTTCATCACTACTTCTAACAAATATAGTTTGTACTTTTGCATTGTAGACTGATACTCCCACAGATGACCCATTTATTGCGCATTCATTTTGGTTTTCTTGCACAAAGCTTACATAGAAATTATACTATCTGGTCTTTATTAAGCATTCATCCTGATTTCCTTGAATGGTGTTTATATACCTTTCCACTAATCATTCATTCACCCCACACTTCTAAATGCATTTCCTTGTCATTTTGCTAACAGCAATAAGTCTGGTTTTTGTTTTTTAAAAAAACACAACTGGATTTGTTGTGCTAGGGCAGCACAGCACTTTAATCCATTTTAATTGTTCAACTTGAATGCTTCTTGCAAAATACTCTGTCAGGAGACAACTTTAAGCCCCATCTATGAAAATGCTCTCATGTGTCTTTTGAATATCATTATTTGTAGTACAGTGTGATCAAGTTAATTAAATGTTACCGTATGTTTGTATATTTACTTCTTCTTTTTAACATCCTATGACCATTTTAGTGAATGGTGGTAAAGGAATCTCTTGATAAATAATACATAAAAAATATTCATCCAATTTTCTTCAGTTTTCAGTGTGTACACATAAGTGTTCTGGAAAGGAAAGCTGCTTTTCTGAACATCAGTGGTGCTGATGAAAGCACCATTCCCCAGCGGGGTGCTGCCATTCTGAGGTTGGCCCTGCATGGAATCTGCCTGACTAAAACACGTTTACCTTCACCATAATTCTTTATGCAATGTATTTTCCATTCTTCAAACAGTATTAATGAACTCCATATAACAGGTAGATTTCCAAATATATCTTTGCTTTGATATCTTTGGCTGGGGCTGATGAGAATTGGAGCCTATTATCTGGAGAGCCTCCTCTCTGTACTATAGTTTAACCCTCATAGAATCATACCCTCAAATCAGGTAAACTGTAGTCAGGGTGAAATCAAACTGGCTTATCTATAGGATTAAATTGGCAGGAACAAGACAAAAAACAAGATTTACATGGTTTCTAGGTTGACTAGTAATTCTGAAAGCATCTTTAGAGAGAGCCATTTTTTCTAAACACACTTTATTCTTGTTTCTCTTAATTGCCTCATTAATGACATGAGCATCTTCCTTTGAGAAAGTAATTGCTAAGAGTGATATATTTCATGCTGTTACTAAATTTTATCTTCTGTTTTTCACACTTACATAAAAAACATTATTTGTCACTAGTAACAGATGGTAGCAGTTTTTGCTACTGCTAATTAATTTAAGAAACAAAATTTTCTTCCTTCAGATAAAATGCCATACAATTAGACCATCAATTTTCAAGAAAATAGTTGATAAAATAAAAGCCATTAGAGACCAACTAAGTTTGCATGAAAAGTCAGGTATCTGAAGAAGTGTGCATGCACATGAAAACTTATATCCAGAACAAACTTAGTTGGTCTCTAAGGTGCTACTGGACAATTTTTAAATTTTTATTTATTTATTTTGATACAATACGTTATTTTTCAGGAATAAAAAAGTGATATTCATTTTTAATCCATTCTCCACCTTGTCTCATTTAACAGAACAATGATTGCATATACTATTTTTTAATGTTTTGAATGAGCATCAAGATAACAAAAGTACTGGTTCTATCACCTTTTCTCTACTTGTAAGACGCACATATATTCAAGCATTACATTTGCCTCCAATGGTTTAGTGCATTATCTTACATTAGGCATAGCTAACATATAACCTTCAGATTCACTTGATCCTGTTTTCCCAATTTTACTTTGCCTACTACAAGATGACCTGCTCATTTGTTCAGCCTCTCTGCTTTGCTTTGCTTTGCTTTGCTGTGCTGTGCTTTGTTTCATCTGCCTTACATCACAGTTTTGCCTACTCCTTCCAGCATATATGAGCTCTGACCTATGGTTTGTACCCTGGGTCAGGCAAAAATCCTATTTAATGGAAATGCTGTTGAAATTCATGGAACTTACTTTCACTTTATAAAGTGCTTCTTTGCCCCTTTTTTATTTGACAATTGGATTTCAAAATCTGAGCTTTCAAGTTAATTTAACAACAGAAAATGCAAGAATTATTTTTAGCATTGCTTTCATCTTTTCTTCTATAGAATATGGCTATAGCACTCTTGCAATTTTACTTATGACAATTGGATCTATGTTTGACACAACTCTCATTCTATTTAATTCCTGTCAAGAATGTTACACCCTCATTTTACAGCTATTTGTGGGGTTAGCTGTAGGAATTATTTCTGGAGATGTCCTACTACATCTTATTCCACAGGTAATATTTGTATTTCCTTAAGTTTCAGTTCTTGCACATTAAAACTGCTGATTCCTTCCCCAAATAAAAACATTCTACACATGCACTAAACTTCAGTATTTTATGACTTGTCTAGATGCAAGGCAGAATTTGAGTACTGTACTTTGTAAGTCAGGTAAGAGGGAGACTCAAGAGAGAGGGGGCCCCTGACTTTAAAGATGTTTCAAAATATGCTGGTAGGTTTTTGGTTTTGGGATGTTATTGCTTTATTACATTGTATCACACTTTTGTTTAATATCGTATTTTTATTTCTCAGTTTCATTGTTATGTTGTATTTTTTTGTTTTCTAAACTATTTAGAGATGATTTTAAGTATTAAGCAGTATACAAATATATGAAATAAATGGATGTGAAAAGAACTATACAGAAATGTGGAATAGTCCTACCTCCACCATTAATTGAGCCAGAGTCCTTCCCCATGTGGAGGAACTCTCCACATAAATCAGCATGGGTGGAAAGCCTTTCTCTATGCCATCCAAATAGTTGCATGACAGGGAAGCATTGCTGCTATAGGTGGCAGGAAGTGTAGACATGGTGCGTGAGGCTATCCCATTGTTTCAAAACATGTGAGGGGTACATGTGAGCTTCCCACTTGTTATGCCTCACTTGTTTATATCACACTACCTATATTTATCATTTTTCTTACATAGTAATGCAATCTTCAGTTTATCATGCTGCTGCATTGTAGGACACATCTTCCACTACCTATTCAACAAGAGTTCATTGAACCACACTGATACAAATTCATTCCTGGTTCTCTGGATTATAAGAGTATTACTTGTCATTAAGCATTTGAAATAGCAATTCTATCTCTATGTATTGCTGGTAACATCACCACAAGTTAAGACAAAGTGTAGGTACATCAGTCACTACAACCCATACTTAACATTTATTACCTAACTCATCCAGGATGTTTAAGGATTGCAATTCCCTTAAGTTATTTTTAAACATTGCCCTTAATTTTTTAAATATGGAATCAGAATATGTTGACATTAAAACATTTCCTGTAATTAGCGAGTGCCTCCAAGAATTCTGCAATGTAACAATGCAAGTATATTCCTTAGAGGCAAGGAGGAGCAAGAGATAAAACCTGCCCCATGTATTAAATGGATTGTTGATGATGAACTAGAACATAGTTTTATCTTCAACAATTGGAAATACACCAAAAGGAAAATGTACAAAGAAAAATGATTTCTCTCTGCCAAATCTTCTAAAGCACACCATCAGGACAATGATCACAAATTATATATAGAATTGGCTAAAATGACCTATAAAATCTGAGATCAAAAAGGGACAAAGTTTGAAGAAGAATGGGGTAAATTTGTTGCGTACATAAAAATTAACTGTAGAAGATTAAAAACTGTAGCAGGGTTAACATGAATCCTGTGATGTGTATAGAAGGGGAATAAGAACCTGCAAGAGAAGATATGTATTAAGAAAACCGAAGTAGGGAAGGAAGGAGGTCGGGGCGTGAATATGCGCAATGTAAATAAGTGAATTCAAAATGATGATTGTAAAAGAATGTTATATTTATTTTTATCTTTTCTCTCTCTCTTTTTTTTGTTTGTGGAAAATTTAATAAAAAGCATTTTTTAAAAAAGGACAAAAATCACAAACCAAATTGGCCTACAGTGCAATTAGTATATGTATATCTGCATCAGGCTTCCTCAACCTCGGCCCTCCAGATGTTTTTGGCCTACAACTCTCATGATCCCTAGCTAGCAGAACCAGTGGTCAGGGATGATGGGAACTGTAGTCTCAAAAAAATCTGGAGGGCTGAGGTTGAGGAAGCCTGGTCTACATGGAAGTAAGTCCTTCTGACTTCAGTGAGGCTTAATCCCAAGCTTTTGTGTACACGATTGCAACCCTAATGATTTCAAACAAATTTAGTAAAATAAACTTCCATTAATATATTAATATGTGTAAAACTTTATCAAGAACTGGGGGCTGCATCCCTGCTTGCTTTATTTGTCAACTCCACTTGACCTTCTCACCAAAGCCACCCACGCCTTCCTTCATACCTTGCCACAGGCATCCCAATCTCCTTACTCCTTGACAAAGACATCCCCATCCCTGTACTCCTTCTTCAAAGCTACATTCCTTCCTTTAAACCTTGCCAAAACTACCACCTCTCCCCTCCCCTTAGATATGGTAAAACCTCCACTTGGTAGCCTGGGCTACCCAACTGCCTGGCCTGGGCTGCTGTTCCTTCGCAAGCCGTGGATACCCGCCTGCCCACCCACCAGCCTGATATGAATGCTGCTAATTAGATGGAGACACAAGCAGTTTCAAATACACATGTAACCATGTGGACAAGCCCATGATCAACCAAACTATTGCTGTCAGGGACTGTCAGGGCTCTGACGAGAGTGTGACGAAGGCAGGGGAACTGGAGGCTGATTCAGGAGAGGGGGCCAGTGATTTATGTGGTTTGGGGTTCTGGGGTTAGCAGTTTGAAAGCACACCAGCGCAAGTAGATAAATAGGTACCAATGCGGTGGGAAGGTAAACAGCATTTCCGTTTGCTCTGGTTTCTATCACGGTGTTCTGCTGCACTAGAAGCGGTTTAGTCATGCTGGCCACATGACCAGGAAAGCTGTCTGTGGACAAACGTCAGCTCCCTCGGCCTGAAAGCAAGATGAGACCCCAACCCCATAGTCGCCTTTGACTGAATTTAACAATCCAGGGGTTCAGTTCTCTTTCCATACTACATAATCACATTCTATGCTACCAATCATGGCTATAAAATGACATTTTCCCTTAAATTATGGGTATTAGGGATGGCTAACCATGGCTTATAGAGCATATCTGCCCACCAATATTTTTGCCACTTAAAAAAACCAACTGCCGTTTTTCATCCCACCCTGCAATGTCTTGATGCCATAAGCTTTTTTTTGGAACCTTAAGGAGTTAAATTTTGACCATTTAAAAAGAAAAAATAATTTAATTTCACAACTCTCAATTTTCATTACAAAATTTTGATCCAGGAATCAGCTATATTTTTACTCAGAGGTAAAAATGAATCCTAGCGATTCAGGATTGCCATCTTACAGCACAAATGTATGCATGGATCGGATTGCAATCTTAATGTGGGATGCTTAAAATTTGGGTTAAGAGAACCTCCCCCTGCCACACACACAACATATCTCTATCATGTAATACCTTAAACCTTGCAGAAGGAGCCAAATACACGTCATATTTCAGTATTTTTATCCATAGAGGTGTATGTATTTCTATTGATTGTACCACTGCAACTTCTTTTACCTATTTATTGTGCTTTATGTTTTGTTCTTAGAGTCATTTTAAAATTCTGAGCTCCTCTGAAAGTCTTTGAACTAATGGAGCAGGTTGAATTCAGTTCCCACTTAAAGGGATCTAATTCATACTTTCATACTTTCAAAAACACTATGTGAACCAAAAAAGAACCATCCTTTAGTAATTCTCTGAATTTTGCAATTCAGTTCTTCAGCCAAGTAATGTGTACCAAAATGTACACATATTACTGAATATAATATACAAAAATGAATTATATTAGGGAAAACTACATTGTAACAATGTGTACATTGGGAGAAATTTACACAAAGAACCTGATGAATTTTCAAAAGGATATATTTTTAAAAATTATAAACTGATGAGGAAATTTGGAGAAATTAAGACTGGAAAAATAAGAAACTGAAATTGACAGATTCACCCATCCCTATGTCTAACTTCATTTAGCCCAGATGGAAACAAATAGGTATATAACTGCATCTCGTAATGATACATTTCAGTTTCCTTTAATCTAGGAAATTTCAAAACATGACCCCTAAATGCTCTGGTATGATCCTTAGCAGTTCCCTGGCATATAGGACTTGCTATCCATTTCAGGGATGGCATAATGCTGTCTTTTCTTCAGGGCTAGTTTCCATGCTATTATCTTAATCCATCTTTGGCTGTTTCTGTGCTGTTCAATCATCATACTCTAATAACATAAAACATATATTAGGTAACAGAACAGTAATTTGCTTCAATCTAATTGTGCCTGCATTGGGGATAATTCTAAGAAAGTGTCCTCCTTTATCTCATCATCTCTCTCTGCATCAAAGAAATAGATATGTGAGCTTTTTGCTTTTTTTGCAGTTTTGACAGGAAAGGCTTCCAACTTCTGCATTTCTAGTAGCTGAAGAGCAATGCTATGGCCCAGTTTAAGGTTGACAGAGCATACATAGCTACAACTTCTAAGGGTGCAGCGGCAGCAGGAGGCCCCATTAGCTAAAGTGGTGCTTCAGGTTAAGAACAGTTTCAGGTTAAGAACGGACCTCCGGAACGAATTAAGTACTTAACCAGAGGTACCACTGTACATGGAATAGAGTACCATCAGCTGAATGGCTTTTGCTTAATATTGCAGTACTGGTCAATGGTAACAGTGATTTCTGCCTGTTTCTCCATGGTCTATCTTTAGCAAATACAGTAAAGTCATGGAAAACAAATTACTTTCCATCTAGTCTGGGCTTACTATGGTGCTCAGCAGCCCCATCACCCCTGCATGCCAAAGTACAAAATGTTAAGGCCATTTAGTTCTGTCTTTTACTACAGCCATTACATATACATATACATATACATATACATATACATATACATATACATATACAGATACAGATACAGATACAGATACAGTGGTACCTCGCAAGACGAATGCCTCGCAAGACGAAAAACTCGCAAGACGAAAGAATTTTTCGGGTTTTTTTGAGTTGCTTCGCAAGACGAATTTCCCTATGGGCTTGCTTCGCAAGACGAAAACGTCTTGCAAGTTTGTTTCCTTTTTCTTAAAATCGTTAATACCCAGGGTGCATTGCTTGAAGAGGTGCAGTTGCGACTTGACTTCGAGGAGCAACTCATAGCACGCGGTGTGGTAGCCTTTTTTGAGGTTTTTGAAGACTTTGGTGATTTTTGAAGCTTTTTCCAAAACTTCTTTTGCAGCCATTTGGTAAGTTAAACTTTTAAAACTTTTTGGGGGGTTTTTGGATTTTGGGTTGGGGTGTTTGGAATTCAAGGACTTGGTGTTGGGGAGGGGTTTGCAAGAATCTGGAAGCTTGTGGTTTTTTTCTGCATTTTAATGATTTTTTGTGACCATTGGGGCACTCTGCTGTTGTTAAAAAAAAAAAAGATTTCTGGGTTTGGATTTCTGTGTGGTGGGTGGCTGGGAATTGTTGAGAAGGGGTTTGCAAGAATCTGGAAGCTTGTGTGTTTTCTGGGAGGTTTGGTGCTTTTGAATTTTTTGGATGTGAAGCACTGATTTTGGGGGGGGGGGTTGCTCTAGAGTCTGTCAAGACTGGCCCGTACGGGCAGGGGTACCTTTACCTTTTTTAACAAGAGGACATACTCCTTAGTAAGTGCATTTAGGTTTGCGCTGTTATGCAAATATAAAACCTTCTTTGGCCAGAACGTGCACTTGCTTCCCCCCAATTCTCGCATTAAAAAATGTTCAGGCATTCAAATAAAGAATATAAGCGAAAGGTGATTTCAATGTCACATATGGAAATGGTGTAACATTTTGCACAGAAAGGTCCATCTTAATTGTAGCCACTACTGTAAAACAGTACAAGCCTTTTATGGGCTAATTAATATTTTATGTCTCTCTTCCTCTCCTTAGGAGATTTTGCAGTACTGTTAAGTACAGGTCTTTCTTCAAAGATTGCCATTTTAATGAACTTCTTAAGTACTCTAACTGATTTCATAAGACTTTACATTGGCCTTTCAATATCAAAAGATCCTTGCATTAATTACTACACCACACTGACTTTCTGTCAGCGTCCAACAGTTGGATAGCTTAGCTCATAAATATGGCGCTGTACTACTGAATCAAGTCTCTGGATGCTTCTGGACTACTGCTAATTTCGGGTAGGATTCAATTATGTAACAGCAAATGTAGGTTTTAAAGTTTGCAGCTCTTGTGTAACAAACCCACTTCCAACCAAAATAGGACTTTCTGCTATAAGGAAAGCGTTCATCAAACATTCTTTTCTTGGAAGGATTCCTTTCAAAACTCTATGCATGTAAACTTCCAGTAATTCTTTATAGTGATGGTGTAAGAGCTGAAATCTCGGAACTGTATTTCTCATTTGATGAAGTAGAAAATATGTTCCAAGCTTACTACAGATTTGAATCTTATATTTAGAAACCTTGGGTTTAAAAGTCTTTACTAATGAAGTTTGTCATGTTTCCCATAAGACTCAGCCTGCCCCACCCACGGTCCCAGATATTAATATATTTGGCTCTCTTACTGCTGCCTCATTCTTTTTTTAGCTTCCTGAAATGACTCACATCCAGACACAGAGGCCCTGGTTGATGTTTCTGCTACAGAACCTTGGATTACTATTAGGTTGGTTCTCCCTCTTGCTTCTAACTATATTCTTTCTAACCTTCTCACATTGTACATGGGCATGACTTGTAGGCTGATGGCAATAATGGATCTTTGGATTGCAAGCATTGTTTGATTGCTTTTGGTGCAGAAATCAAGATCACATTGATCTTATGATAGGAGAGAAGGAATGAGATGTCAAGGAAATGAGTAAATATATGACCTTTAGAAGACATCTGAAAGCAGCCTTGTACAGGGAAGCTTTTTAATATTTAATGTTTTATTATGTATAAATATATGTTAAATGATGCCCAGAGTGGCCAGGACAACCTAGTCAGATGGGTGGGGTACATATAATAAATTATTATTATTATTATTATTATTATTATTATTATTATTATTATTCCAACGCATGACAAGTGGCAAGCATGGTAACAGAGGACTGGAGCTAGTGAGCTTGTTCCCATCATGCAGCCTCCCTTCATGTGGCAATTTAGCTGTCATTGTTAGTGCCTGAAGAGATCTGCTAACTGCACAGTACAATCCTGCAGATTTCTACTAAGGCTACTAAGCACAAATGAGTTCCTTGGAACATTTTCAAGGAAGTGTGTATATGATTGGTGTGTGTATAGTTTTAGGCTTACCACGTATGGAAGACCAATGTATGGCAACTTAAGCTCCTTAGCAGAAAGGTGCAATATAAATGTTAAAATAAATAAATATGAAAGTGAATTGCACTGTGAAATTGGTCATTACTTTCATTCAGCAAATCACAGTTCCCATGACTCTTCAAAATAAGCTATGACTAGTATCAAATTAGTGATGAAAATCACAGTTCCCGCTTTTTAATTTGTAACCAATTTGGCAGAATAAAGTATCTTCCAGTATGGTGGGAAAGCAGTAGCTCAGTAACAGAACATGAATGCTCCCAGGTTCGATCTTTACCATCCAGTAGTTTATAGTAGTTTAGTAGTTTATTCTAAGCCCAATCATGAGTCAAATCAGACACCAATGATATAACTGGATGCACAACTGTGCCAGCCCTCTTTGAAGTACTTGAACTGCCAGTTTGATGACTATCAAAAAACTTAAATGCTTAAATAAGAATGGTACATAAGCAAGGTACTGCTACAGGATACAGCAGGTATACAAGAAGCTAAACGCAAGCTAAGACATTGACCTAACAAGTGGCATGTCTCCAGAACCTTCTTTTTGAAGGATGGGGTGGGCACAGCACTTAGTGTGGCAAATGACTGGAGTCCCAAGACTAGGCAAGTAAATGGGTATTCCTCTTTGTGGGCTGGGCTTGCAAGGTCTGTTCGTAGTGGTGCCTCCAGCTTCTAGTCACTTTAATGCAAATTTAATGGAAGAGAATGTGAAAAAAGACCTCTCTTTCTCTTGGAAGGGATAGGATTTACTTGACTAGCTGTTTTCCATTAAGACGTTTTCCAACAAACCATGGTGTTGAGTGATGAAGTAAAATAGATTCTCAGAGTATAAATGATATGTATGACTAAGAGAGCATATTGAATATACTTTTAATATAATTTATCGTGGTGTAAATGCCCTATCAAATATTTTATTATTCCTTCTCCATTTTATTTCATTTCAATATAATATAGGGAAACCAGTCAAACATCTTTTTCCCCATGCCAAGAGATGCATATGGCTACCCAACTGGTCTGGGATAATAGAACTTAATGATTCCAAACTGGATGCCTAAAAAGACAATTTTGAATCCATCAGTATAATGAAAATATGAAGCTTTTTAGTATATGCTGCATTTGAACTACACACATATCCATGCTAAACCAATCTCATTTTCTTCTTCATGCATTCTTAAGCTGAAAGGGTTATTTCATAGTGCTGTGTGCATGTTAAACTGTATTCATGAAGAACAGCAGATCAAACAAATGCAGACAGTTGTAATAAACCAGAACCATTTTATTGCAGTTTTAATAACGATGTTTCAGGCTGATTGTTCAAAAGCTGCCAAGAGCCCTTGAATAATAAAATTGGAAACATCTGATCTTTCTCTCTTGACAAACCTATCTGGCCATGTTTACAATACCTGAGATATTTCCAGAACTTGTTGTGGAACATTCAACTACTTTTCTATGCAAAACCCATTTGTGATAATGCCTCAGGAGGAAATTTTGCTGTGCTTAGTGTCTTAGGCCATTGTGCTTAGGCCATTCAGATGACCCAAGACATGAAGCCTAAACTCTAGTAAACATATAGCCCAAAATGCAATTTTTAAAGATAAATCTGCTAATGGAACACTTGTATGTCTTCTTCAAAATGGAACTAGTTAAGACACCTCTAAACTACCTGGAAAGATGAAAATAGAAAGCATGTAGTTTATGCCACATTGGCTATAGAAAAGTATGAAAGACAAAATCTCTCCTTCTAAACAAGCAGACAAAAAAGTACCCTAAAAAGGTTACATTGTTTCTACTGTAGCTAGAAAACTGAAATTTGGCACAGGTATAATCTATAGCATCCTAATTACTAGAAATGTCTGAAAATTTGGTATTTTTACAACTGACAATCCAAATGTGAGACATTAATATTACTTCATAACATATTAGCATTCCAGTGAAGTTCAAATCAAGTGACATTTTGTAGTTATATATCCTACTTTTCAGCAGACAGCGCCCTTTTGAAGACATCCTGTATGAAGGTCTGACTGGCCCAAGTCCAGACAAAGAATTCTAAGGGGGATTGGGAGCCATCAACAGTTAGTACCTGGATAACACCTGAGCAGGTAACTTAGTCACTATTTCCCCCATTATAGAGTGCTGCATTTTTAACAGACTTGTAGTAATTATTTCTAAGTTGGCTCTATAATGAAAAGTTAGCATATGTAAATTTTATGCAAATATGCCCTCTTCTGACCTCTTTGTTTGGTAGTGAATTTCCTCTTTTGGGGCCACCCTACATGCAAGAAAGAGTATGTGCTGCTAAGGAAATTTCATTTTCCCCTCATCCTATTAAAACAGACTCAGAGACACCAGAAGATTAGCCACAGCAGCTTGAACACCCCAAGGATGATCAGAGGAAGAAGGCTGTTCTTGTAGTCAAGCCTAGCTGGTTGATGAAATAGAGGAGAAGGTGCACCATGTTTTTTAGGCCCCACCAACTGACAGCATTGTCTTACATGCTTTGGGACACAGCTTTGCTGTGGAGGGAGAAGTTACACTGAACTGAGCTGTGAGCTAATGTGTGTGTGTGGACTGTGGGGAGAGTGTGTGTGTTCAGACTAAGAGAACTAAGAAGCTTGTGAGCAGAGAATTTCTACCATTCCACAACATTAACAAACTGTATTTTAGGAATAGTTGGGATCCCTTTTGAATGTGGTTTTTAATTTAATATCAGACCTCCTTAAGCTCCCCCTTACATCTTACAAACATATCCAGGGTCCTTGATCAGGCTGGGATTCAGGGAGGGAAGGTTTTTTAAAAAAATAATAGTAAGGTTTAGAATGCAAACTGCGTTTTCAGCCACACTTTAATAGGAATTAAACTATTCATATTGTCTGTAGGAATTGAAAGGAGCTGGAGAAAATAAACTTGTCATATTGGCTTGAAGAATGTTATAATGTGTCTCAGTAGCTGATTCTTGACAGCAACTTGCCAAATTTTTAGCTGAGGATCAAAAGCTAACTCAGTTAGGGTATGTTCACATTAGCGGCTTGAAATGCAGCAAGGTCATTTCCCCCTGCGTCATTTCAAACAGCATTTGCATGGAGTTGTCCACAGTAGGCAGGGGATGGGAATGTCTCAATACACACAGGGAACTGTTGGATCAATTCATAAACCTCTGATGGATGATTTAGAAGGATGAGATCTGGCATCAATTTCACTGCATGTGTGTGCCAGTATCCATACTCAGCAGAGTTACATCGCAATGCAGCTCCTTTCTTGGAAGCATCTTTGGGGTTGAAGGAACACACAGTAGGCAATAGATACTCATGGATGCCATAAAGATTCAGTCAAGTGTAGAGGTTTACTTGACAGGCATAAAAGCATGTTGGTAGCAAATATATACAGACATTCACCACTGCCATGGTCAAGGCAAGCTTAGAGTCCAACAAGAGTCCAAGACTCTCTCTACTTCTCTCACTGTAAGATGCAAGCAAGAGACTTACAAGAAGTTACACATAACTCTTGTTATCAGCATTTCCTGTCACACTACGCATGTCCAAAGAACAATTCCCACAGAAAATGTCCTTGCATAGACAAAAGAATCTCAGCCTTCTGCTTCTTCTTGAAACTTCTTCTCTGTTCTTTTCTGTTTCTGGAACAAATGATTCTCTCACACGCAGAGAGAAAATCCAACAGGAACTCTTATTCATTAAACTCTTATCTGTGCTTCCGTGGTGACCTGCACTTGCACAATGGCTGTTAGAATGTGGAACAAGTGGTCATGAACAGGCCCTATTTTCTAATCAAACTAAAGCTGGTTGGGGGGAATGTAGCAAGCAACAGTATTTGTCAAGGAACTACAGGATTAATATGGAGCAACATATTGCGGCTTCAAAAATTAGCAGCAGGAGTGCACTGGATGAGGCATAAGTGCTAATGTGATTATACCATTGGAAAAACACAAGGCAAGAAGCCTTCCTGGACTGATAACCTAAGGAGGCAGATTCTGAAGGGAAATAGAGGAGAACAATTTTGATAATCAAGAACAAGTTGCAAAGCTGAGAATCTCTGCTTTAGATCCATATTTTTAGTTTTATACGGAGATGAGAAAGTGTCTGGATGGCTAACTACCTCAATACTTTTTTATATTCCTTGCTTAAATAGTGTCCATATTGCTAACTGTTGTGATTTGATTGCCATGGCCTTATAAGCAGTTTGTGAACAACTCAAAGCACAAATTCCAGTTATCCACATATGGGATTCTTAATCACCAGACAAAAGTTGTACCAGTAGCCTGCCAGAAGTGAATAAAGTACATTTTTGTGGTATTAGGAAACATGGTTCTATCACCTCTGATTTGAAAGAGAGGCAAACATCTTTGCATCGATTTTTTTTTTTTACTGTGTGCCTTTGCATCACTTTGCCCCCTTATCTTATGTGAAAACGTTGGTTTTGCACTCTTTTTGCTTTCTTTCTTTCTTTCCTTCTCTCTCTCTCTCTCTTTCTTTCTGCTAGTACTGTATAAGAAATCTGGGGAACTATAATGACAAGTCTTTTGGCTGTCTGCTGTTTTACATTTTCCTGCAGTGAAAGTGAATAGCAATTACATTAGCCAATACTCTACAAAGCTTCCAAAACTAAGATTAATTACCAGATGTTCCAAGAAGCTTATCATCATCACCCCTTTCAGGCCCATTGTCCTTGCTTTGAATGTACATGCTTTAGTTGGCCCTTTGACACTTCACACAATACGCTAGACTGTTTCAGGGAGCAGCATGCTGCTCCTTAAATGAATTGGTTTGGTTTCAGCACAAGTCCTTTCCCTCTGTCAGTAATTCATTTGCAAGCTGTACAAGAAAAATGAGGACTCTATATGGCTTCTCTTGATTACACTACAGATTCCCTCACAATCTGAATTTCAGTTGGAAAGAATCACCACAGGAGTCTAATCTTCTTTTGCTCTCAATGGATAGGGATTAGTGTTGATAGAAGCTGTATGTGAGACTCCCTCACTGCATCAAGAGAACAGTCCCTTCAGTTAGTATCACTGTTGGAACAGGGACTCCAGCAGTGTTAATATCTTGGAGAATTTGGAGCACAATTTTTATGGATGTGGCCACAGCAACACAATACAAAAAAACTCTTAAACTTCTATTAAATTGGACAGTTGGTACAGCAGAAATGCTCTTAACATGAACCCGTGGTGTGATTTATGCACAGGATAACATTATTATGATCCTTGGTTCTGCAAATACAATTATTTGCCTATATTTGCATAGATGGTGTAGATTCAATGTTTATTGTCTCTGTGAACTAGCAACCATCTCTACAAATCAGTCTTGTAATCACTACCTGAAGGGACAGTAAGGCACTAACAACCCTCAACAAACCTATGAGCGAACTTTCTTTTCATTCTTGCTTGCAGAGCAATTGTGTGAGGCTTAAAGCTTCCATTTAATTTCAGTCTCACAAATGGAAGCTATCAGAAGTTACCATTTGGCTTACTTATGATGCAATAAAACAGAGATGAGAAGTGCTGTATGAAGGGGCTATAAAAGGTAAAGGTAAAGAACCCCTGGATGGTTAAGTCCAGCTGAATTTGACTATCACCACATGCCATTGAATTGTAACATAAAAAAGTTTTGAAGCAAAATTGTACAAGGAAAAATGTTTTTTCTGCTGGTGAGATTATGTGTAGGATCATTACACCGGATCCACACACTTCAAATGTAGATTCTCACATGGTCAGCAATTTTGTGACACATGAAACAGTCCTAAAAGTAGTTCTACATGTTTGTCACTGCTTACTGGTGTGTACTTCTATTCAAGGAACAAAGGGTATTTGTTCAACCTGGCACATCTCTGCACTAAGACAAAACTGTGGTGGGTCCTTATTCAGGATATGTTGTTTGCAGACACAGCCTTGACAGCATCGCATAGCAGGACAGAGTCTTAAACAAAGATGTGCTCTCCCAAGCCCACATTCCCAGCATGTTCACGCTCCTGTGTCAGTGACATCTACACTAGCATGGTCATGTCCACAGAACAGAAGATGGCAGGATCCCCAAGCAGAGTTGACTTCAGGTACTAGGCCCATTGACAGACCAACTCTGCATTACAGATGTCTGCAAAGGTGATATGAAGGCGGGCAACATCAACCCCGCCCTGTAGGAATCCCTTGCAGTACCTGGAGACAGGCAGTCAGGTCATACATCCATAGCAGTGACCAGAGAAGGAATGAGCATGGGGAGGAGTGCAAAGAGAAGTAACATCTGCAGCAACACAACTAAATGCCTTCATCTGCCCCAGCTGCAACAAAACGTGTCTCTCCTGTATCAGTCTCTACAGCCACAGCAGGTGCTGTAGCCTTCCAACAGCTTGACTTAACCCCCAAAGGCGCACTCCTCCACTGTTTCCCAAGACAGAAGGGATATAGCATTTGGAAGAGGCATTTTGCTATTGGAAAGATACTCTTTGATCCAACACACATAATGCATTCATCAAGGTATTTATTAGACTGGGGGAGAAACTTTCGAATGTCAACATAGATCTTAGATTACTTTTATTAATCTGTGAACTGTATTGTGGTACTGAAACAAGGGTGGGTGTGGGACTAAGGGGGTACTTGTCAGATGTCCTCAAATCATCTAAAGGTGTGAAACAAGGCTACATATTGCCCCCTGTACTTTTTCATTTTTACATAAATGAAAAATGAAAGGCGTTGTATTTAACACAGGTGCACTCCCTTGTCTAAACAATCAGGAACAGATGGATAACCTCATGACATGGTACTGCTATCACCTTCCTACTTTGGTGTCAATAATCTACTGGCAGCCTTCAGTATGTATTGCTAGCAGGATGTGCTTTCCGTGAATTACTCCAAGATCAAAATTATGGTTCTTGGAAAGCATAGTCCCAGATTCAAATAGAAAATGGAGCAGCAGAATCTAGAGCAAATGCGTTCCTTTATATACTTTGAGTCCTTTTCGCTGAGACACTGTAGTGAAAGGGGCATATTGAGGCTGCAAACCTAAGGTACAGAAAGCTTGTGAGACACTAATGAAGTTTTATTGCATGGTGTATGTGGAAAGCTGTTTGTACCTGCTCTTAATTTTTTTACTAGTAAATTGGTCCCCCAGGTGCTTTATGGTGCAGACGTTTTGGATATCAATATGAAAGCCAGTAAAGGACTAGAAATGGTGCAGAATAAATTTCTCAGAGCAGCACTGTCCCTACCTAACGGGACATCAGTGTTAGATGGGCGTATATTTTTATTGTATATGTTGTCATGGTCATTGGCTAGTGCATTAAAAGTTTGATTTGATTAAAGGTAAAGGGACCCCTGACCATTAGGTCCAGTCATGACCGACTCTGGGGTTGCGGCGCTCATCTCGCTTTATTGGCTGAGGGAGCCGGCGTACAGCTTCCGGGTCATGTGGCCAGCATGACTAAGCCACTTCTGGCGAACCAGAGCAGCGCACGGAAACGCCGTTTACCTTCCCGCAGGAGCGGAACCTATTTATCTACTTGCACTTTGACATGCTTTCGAACTGCTAGGTTGGCAGGAGCAGGGACCGAACAACGGGAGCTCACCCCGTCGCAGGGATTCGAACCGCCGACCTTCTGATCGGCAAGTCCTAGGCTCTGTGGTACAATACATCAAAAAGTAAAATACTGTTTATATATAATAGAAAACTTAATACTTACGCTATTTTAGATAATAGTAAGAACTGATTATTGTCTTCTATAATCTTGCTGCTAGTAACTGCCTATATTTATGATAATGATAATGATAATTTGTTATTTGTAATCTTCCTTTGCCCCAGCCACTCTATAAAGAAAATTTCTTTCTTTACTATATAAAAGAACAAACATTTATTGTTCTTTTATTTCTGTTTATGTAAAAATTTTAAGAGAAAGAAATTCTTAAGGTAGATACTGTATGAGGAAAACTGTTAAAAACAGGTTTCTTAAAATTTGAGGGACTATACTTCAAACCGCTTATTCTAGATTCAGTTTGTTCTTTCTCTGTAACTAACAGCTATTTATACACAGTTGGCAGTTGATAATTATCTCAATGTTGCTCCCTATTTGATTCCACAGATTAGATATTATGATCACTTTTCACTGTTTACTTGTTTACATTAACATTATTTCATATGGCATAAAGTAGATTTTGGAATGCTGTAAAATGCATAAAGTAAAAACAAAGGAAAGATCTTCCTTCCTTCCTACATGTTGTGAATAGGCAAGCAATGTCTTACACCCTGTGGGGAATAAAAGCTCTATACTGAGAGTGTTACTGAGAGTGTTACTTTGTCCCTGTTGCCATGGTGCTTCTGCTCTCTATTAGCTTCAGATAAGCCCCAAGTTTTAACTTTGCATCTCACAATGAAGTTTTCTGGTTGTCATTATTTGAATCTCTCTCTTCCTGACCCTATTACACATTCAAGTCTCTAGGTAATAAATCATGAAACAAATTTTTTTAAAAGGTTCTTTTGATGCTACCTGCCCAATCTAAGATAGCCACAACATTCAGGTTCACAATGTCTAAGCACCATAAACAAAAGCTGAGTTATACTTTTCTATCTATTCAGCTTATAAATAAAAATATGTTATGCTACTATAATTTAGCTAGGGTTCTCTAATTAGGTACATGGTCTCCAGGAACATAATACAGTACAATGTTGTATGTGCAGTGCTTTTATTTTCTAAAAAATGTTTAGGGGTACTCTCATTTTCCCACTCATACTGAAATACTGCCCCTCAACGAGGCCAAACTTAGATTCACAAAATGTTTAGGGGTTCTGCGTCCCCCCAGAAAAAAGCACTGATTATGTGCATTATGACAAAGATATCAGATAATGAAAATGAATATATCCACGCCAAATGATTATTTCATGTTTCAGAGATAAGCTCCTCCTGAACAGCACTTTGCCTCTCCCACACTTAGACCTGAAACAGAAGTATTGTGCTATAGATACAGAAGCGGAAGTTTACAATTAAAGGTGAACCTATATAATTCACACTCTCCAAAACAATACAAGAACTGAAACACAACTATAGTTTGAAATTCACACTCTTCTGAATTCTGCAATATGGTGAAGTGATCTGTACAAATATAGTGGGGTAAATGTCCATTAAAATGCATATATTTGTGCAAATAACATAAAAATGTATTATTTAAGGGGAAATTGGTTTTGGAAAATGAGTATATTAGGCAAAATTGTATACAAATGTATACAGTAAGTGATATTCTCACTAAGATGCTGATGGATTTTCATGAGGGCCTTTTTTATTTTAAAAAAAATCCAAAATGATGTACAAATGCGGAGAACTGAACTTTAGATTAGAAAAATGAGTAATGGAGAAAAACTGAACTTCACAGTCACCTATCTATAGCTATAGGAAGTGTGTGTGCAATGCCTCTTCCCCCGATATACCCCTTCCAGATCCCCCTTCTAGAGAAGCGGGACAGTGATCAGAAAGGAGCATGTGGGTAAATTTTAGGTGGGGAAAAGACCAAGGTGAAGCTGGAGATGATCAGGAAAGGGAAGGAAAGGATCAGTTAAAATTTTCAATTTCTTCACATATAATTCAGGTTAAGTTAACTGTGAATAATTCCTTTATCCTTTCTTCAGCCAAGCATATAATTGAGAGAAAACATGTCAGAAATGCCTTATGTATTTTCAGTCATCACTTGTTTTCTTTGTGTGCTTTAGAAGGCTTTCCCCTGCCCCCAGTCATATGTGCAATTTGTTTTGATGAAAACCTACCCTCCTCCCACTATAGTGCTAACAATTCCATTTATCATGACAGAAATCTAACATTTCCTACCTGTATGGCTCCCTCTTCATAGCAAAATGGTCATCTGAATTGTTCACTATGAGGAAAGTGTGCAATTTTCCATGCCACTATTCAGTTTGCAGAAACATGCTAATTGTAGGTTCTGCTTGTGACAAATGAGTCAATTTGATAAACTTCAAAGGAGACCTGAGAAGGAAGAACAAGGCATTCAGATTATGAGAATACACAGCAGCGCTAACAGGTTTATTTTGCATTTATAAAAGAGCACATCCAAAGCAACAACAAATGCCCCTCTTCCCTTCCTCTTGCTACCAAACTGGGCACTACTCAGCTATTATTATAAGCATAAATCCTACCTATTAGCCCAAACTCATTTCCTGTGTGTTGTAACCTGCATCTCTTCCATTCCAATAAAGCTCATTTAAGCATTATCCTCCTTAGTATTCTCAGGACCACATTATATTATTAGGGAAGGCATTTCAAGTGTACACTTAAACATGCAAAGTATGTTTAGCAAAGAACCATATGCCCCACGTTCAATCTCTGCTATCTCTGGATAGTGTGCAGAAACACTCGTGTCTAGAAATTTGGAGAGCTGCTTCCAGTCTGGCCAAGCTAGACAAAGATGCCATTCACAAATGAACAGCTTTAAAAAGTAAGTAGTGTGACTGGGATCCTAACTGGGATCCTTGCATGAGTCTAGCTGCCACCAAAGGAAGTCAATGACTACAGGGGTTTGTTTGTTTTTGTTTCCCTTTTGAAATAAAGGTAATAAGGCCAGTTTAGGACCACACTGAATGGCTTTGTCCCATGATCTCACCAACCACCTTAAAGATATCTATCCAAAATCATAATATTTTTCCACAGTGCCACATGTAAAGAAAGATCCAATCTCCTTGCACTCTCTACAACATTGAGGACTCATTGCACTAAACATACAGCTAAGAGCTTGCAGGGAAAGTGACTTTTAAAAAGGAATTGGCCCTTAGCTAGTAGCTACTGAATGAAAAGCTCATTTTCTGCATATCACCTTCCATGCATCCGTATCTATTGGCATATCCATATCCTGCTTTCCATAGCACCTGTCGTCTCTGCCATTAGCTGTGCCTGAAGAATTCTGGGGGAAACTTAAATAATTTTAATATTGTTACACAAGCCCAGTGCCTGCCTCTCTCTCCACCAAACAAAGGCCACCAAGCAAAGGGTCATTCTCCCTTTGGAGAATAGAAGACACAGCAGAGACTGTCATGCTTTAAGAAATAGGATTCACAGTCTGCGTGGAGAGAGTCCAAATCTTATAGCATGGCCCAAAGCATTGCAGGCAACCTCCTCTCTTCTCCACAAAGATGGATCTCAGCCTCACTTCCTCCTTCTTCCCAGAAGCCCCTTGCCCCTTTGCCAACCTTCCAAATCTCCAGTCTCTGGTCACACCTGGGATAAGAAGTTACATTGTCTTGTTAATGACCCACAATGGCTCTCTTCAGGCCCCTAGTTTGACCAGGCTACCCAGGAATTCCTTTGCAGCTTATATTCTCCCTTCATATCACAAATCTTAGTATTTATCAATTTTAGTGTTTAGGGGACCCACCCCCATTCTGTAACAATATGATTAAAATAAGATTAAAAATAGGGTTTGTGTGCAGGTTTGCATGCACAGCTGCATAACTTGCCACTAGAGTTGGTGAAAGAAAGAAAAAACAATACGGCAAATTTTTAGGTTTTTGTTCAGACAAAAAAGTCCAAGGAATTTCAAAGAAACTAGTAAGACTTCCATTAACAGTGGTACATTTTATCAGTGGGACTTCATTGTAACTCTGAAGATTTGTGTCTGTTTAATTAAAAGCTGTGGTTACACTATCAGCAAAGAAACATAATTTTAACTTGCTAACCACATGATAGACTGTGAAATTCTTAGACCTCTCCTTGGATATACTTTGAAAAGAGACTAACTGCGTTTTGTTAGATTCTTTGTTTGACTTGGGAGATAAACAGACATATGGGTTTGTGAATGACGAGTGATGACAAAATCCATCTTGGTAGAGCTACTTTGCATTCCTCCCTTCTGACTCTTTCCTTATACAGTTACTTCACACAACAGTATGTTTAATGTACCAAAAGCCTATTACTGTGAGGTGTGTGTGGTTTTTTTTTTTAAACCTACTGTATTTTTCCATGTATAGGACTAGGTTTCCCCCCTAATAAATTATGTCAAAAATTAGGGGGCGTCTTATACACAGATAGTGCCAAGGCCATTTTCTTAAATCTGAGTTTTATACATGGGGGCATCTTATAGACAGAAAAATATGGTACTTGAGCAGACAGTGTGGCCGGATTTCACACCCACTGATTCTGCATTTAAGCACTTCTATCTCATATGTCAGTGAAAGAATCTCTCTACTTTATAGCTGCTGTCACATTCATTCACTAAAAAGCAGGCAAAAACAAATCCACATCCAAAAGCAGCCAACATGTTATGATAAAAATAGTCAACAGTGCCACAATTTAAATTGCAAAAGGGAAAATACTGCACAAGGGGAATAATAATAAACACAGGGGGAGAGAGATCCTTATGAACAAATATATTGTTAAAATATATTAAAGGTTGAGTTATCTGTGCCAATAATTTTAACACTTTCTAAAGTGCAACAGTAAGTCCAGTCTATAGCACTGTAGAACGTGCACCTTGTATGCAGGATGAGGTTCAATCTCTAGTTCCACCACATTAAAGGATCTCTGACAATAGGGATGAAAAGGTCCTGGTCTTAGGCCCTGGAGAATTGTAGCCAATTGGGGTAAACAACAAGGTTAGGATGGGGAACACTGGCCCTCCAGATGCTGTTGGACTCCTATCAGTGCCAGCTAGCATGGCCAGTGGCTAGAAGTGATGGGAACTATAGTCCAACAACATCTGGAAGGACACCAAATATTGTAGTACAGGGATAGATGGACCAAAGGTCTAACTCAGCATATTTCCCTACCATTTGACAATTTATCCTCGCCAGTAAATGCTGAACTGCTGCTTTCCCTCCAAAATAGAAGTGGCAGCAAGAAACATGCTTTAAAAGAATTGCACATTATGTTTGGCTTGATTCTCAGCATGCCTGACTCAGGAATTTTAACTGTTTGCTTGGGCTTTTTTCAAGAAAGGTGTTTGCTTATGTGGTAGGATTTCCTAATGCTAATTGCAGCATGTGGGTAGTGCTGGTGTTGGGGTGTGTGTGTAGATTTACATCAGGATAGTGGCTGAGAGGGAAAGGTTAAATCTCCCTTTCCCCACATACTGCAGTCCTGGTGAAAATCACCACCTCCCTCCAGTACAGTGGTACCTCGGGTTAAGAACTTAATTCGTTCTGGAGCTCTGTTCATAACCTGAAACTGTTCTTAACCCGAAGCACCACTTTAGCTAATGGGGCCTCCTGCTGCCGCTGCGCCACCGCTGCACGATTTCTGTTCTCATCCTGAAGCAAAGTTCTTAACCCGAGGTAATATTTCTGGTTTAGCGGAGTCTGTAACCTGAAGTGTATGTAACCCGAGGTACCACTGTATCTTGCATTTGCTGCTTCCAGGGGTGGTTGCGAGAAGCACCTCTCAGCAAAAGAGCGCCTGTCACTTCTGACCCTCTTTGGGCCCAGGCAGAAAGCAGAAACAAAAGGAAGCGCTCTGCTCACTCACCTTCTCTCTATGGCCAGGACGAAATAGAGAGAGTTGGCCATCACCTCATATTCTGGCTTGCTCACATGCCCTCTCCTTTGGGGGGGCACAGTGGTGGGGAATAGACCCAGGAAGACCA
Source organism: Podarcis raffonei (assembly GCF_027172205.1). NCBI lineage: Eukaryota > Metazoa > Chordata > Lepidosauria > Squamata > Lacertidae > Podarcis > Podarcis raffonei. The sequence continues at coordinate 24,016,417 of NC_070613.1, read as the reverse complement.
AATTCTCTCCTGTCCTCCACGCTGCTTAGTGAGAGAGGGCAAGGAAGGTTCAGCTGCCGTTCCGAAGATTAGCCAGTCTCTTTTTTTGTTCACCTGCACTCGAGATCTGGAAGGCCTTGTTGGGTTTGATCCTTCCTGCTGCAACGCCCAGGGTTGCCAACTTGAATAAAATAATTGGGGGGTGGGGACGTAGGTAAGTCCCACCTGGTATAATCAATCCCATGACACAGCGCGCTCACAACATTTGAAAGGCAGTACCCATCAACTTTGTGGGGCCAGCCCCCTCAAATATTTTAATGGGGGGGGAGAGCAAAGGGACCTCAGCCCCTAGGAGCTGGCTCCTCTGGCAATGCCCAGAGAGAGGGCATGTGAGCGCCTACAGTTTTCCACAGGTGAGAGATCCAAACCAGTGGCACTTAGTACTTGCACCTGAGGGAGGAAAAAATGAAAGGTGGAGACGGTGCTTGTTTGATATCTTTTCTTTACCAGCACCAGATACTGACTGGCTCCTTGGCTGCCCTTCCTTCAGCAAAGCGACAATGTTAAGCACTTTCCCTCTTTTTTTTTTTTTTTTTTTGCTTTGTTTTACGTGCAGCTTGTAACCAGCGTGCCTGACTAGCCAATATTACTCTTCGCTCGCTTTGGAGTGTGTGCCTTGTGTTTTAAAAAAAGAAAAACAGTTTGTTCGACGACGGCTTGTCTTGGCCTTCCGAGCAGGAGGATAAAATTCAGGGACCGGCGACTTTCCTGAGGAGAAACTACGGGTCCGCCACTCGACGACCGCGCGGCGGCCATTCCACACACCCCTCCCTCAGCTTTTCCCGCGCTTTTCCCACCGCCCACCTTTCTCGGGGCGGGGGGAAGAACGAGAGAGTGGTCGAGATTTCATCTTCCCTCAGGCGCCTCCTCCTCCTCCCCGTCTCCTCCCCCTTTTGCTCGGCTGTAGTAGCGGTTGCTGCGCTCTGGGCTCTACGAGGCACCGAGGAGCCGCGCTGGTACTTGAGGGTTGGGCGAGGCGAGCAGCTGCGGCAGGAGCCCAGAGTCTTTTCGATTTGTTTCTCACCATCTCCCTCAGTCAAGCAACCGACCTAAGCAAGCAAGCAAGCAAGCCAGACGGGCGGGCGGGCGAGCAAGGAAAGGCACTTGAACCGTTTCAAAATGGCCCATCCCTGAGGGAGAAGAAGCAAGAGCCATCCTCGTGCACCAACCGCCGCCGATTCAAAAAGAGAGAGAGAGAGAGGCGGCGACTACTTGGCGACGGCTTCGCTGAGGCGCTTTGTTGTTGGAAGTGTTGGCGAGTTGTCCCCCCCCCCATCCACCCTCCCCACCCGTTTTCTCCAATGGTCCAAAGTGACCTGTCCAAATCGCCTCCCACTCCAGCAACGGCGGCGCAGGAGATGCAGATGGAGTTGCTGGACAACCCCCCGGCTCCAGTCCCGGCTGTGCAGGTACAGTTATTGAGGGGTGGAGGGTGACAGAGAGGGAGGGGCTGCTCGCTTAAAAATTAGGGGGCGGCTTTCTTTCCGTGCGGCCCCCGCCCCCTCCAAATGGCCAGGGGGAACCTTAATGGTGACTCCGCTTCCTGATTGTGGCTCTTGGGAGCCAGAGTTTTCGAGGCTTCACTTGGCAGTAAAATCCCCTGCCGCCCCCCCCCCCAAAAGAATCCTGCTGGCTTCCATCTTTTTTACTTTACAAGGTAAAGCTGCGGTTCAAAGGGAAAGGCGAGGAGACTCCGCTATTGAGCAATCTCAGCTTGGGCATAGGGTGAAATTCTGCCCCTATTGGCGTGTCGACTCAGATTTACTTCCCACCGAGTTCAGTCGGACTTGCTCCGGGATCTGTGAGCACAGAATTGCAAGCTAATGTTCCAGCCCTGTGAGTGAGTGGGTTTACTCAGAAGTAGGCTTTATGTGTCCAGTCGGATTTTGTCACATGCCAATGTATTTAGGGTTTGCAACTCAGAAGTAAGCCCCTCTCTGTTTTTATAAGATTTATGTCCTAGTGTAACTTCAGGATTTCAATCTGGAACAGTTTCGTTCTTGGTTCTTTATTAGCATGCACCAGTGTGAATGAAAAGCTTTACCTATAAGCATGCGCTCAAATGTGGGTGGGATTGCTGGCTATTTGTGCCCTTAATTATGACTGCAACAGGGTGCTTTTGTCTCCACACGTGAGTGTTCATCACCTGATCACGGTACCATCACAAATAACAGACCCATAATTCATTGGTCGCCTGCCCCCCATCCCACTCACCACACAGTGTACTTTAGTGGAACCTGCTCGTGCTTTACTGCCACTCATCAGTTAGCCTGCAGTGATCAAACGTAGAAAAAGCAAGTGTTGTGTGAACCAGGCCAGCGGTGGTTATGTTTTACCTTAAATGGTCTGTAATAGGTGCCTATAGACCTACCAAATATCTTGTCTTTGTTCAGAGTCAGAAGCAAGTTCAGAGTTAGAAGCAAGTATTTGTTGTAGGGAAATCAGAGCAATATGAATGGCTCAACTTTGGAAAGTTGGTGGGAGAGGGGAAACTCTGGTCAGGAAAATTCATGTTTTCCCCTTATGGGCACATGGAGAGATGTGGCCAATGAGGAGTTATTGAGGCAGGTTCTTGTTGCATCTGTTTTAATAAAACACATAATATGATTTGTTGTATACTCACAATAAAGGTGTTAGAGGACCAGAGTAGAGAGAAAAAAATGTGCATGTGTAAGTTTAAGAGCAGGGCAAAAATTCTAACTCATGTAATGACAGTACAGAACAAGTACTTCTGTATGTTCTTGGGTTTTTGTTTTTTTGTTTTGGTTTTTTTAAACCATGGGGCGTGTTAATGTAAGCAAGCCGTGATGTTTAATAGCTCTACTTAATGCCAGACAAATAGTTTTTGTTATCTGAAAAGTACATGTGTAGGACTATATTGCCATGATTTCTTTCGTTAGCATATCAGTTGTTTCAGCAACAATTTTCTTTCTCTGGTTTCCAGTGTTACTGACAAGGGAACTATTTTATAGATATATGTGTGAGCATGTATATGAAATGTGTTCCTTACCGTAGTTCACACTTCAATTCCATTTTTGAGTTAGTTAACTGCATAAATTGCTGCTGAATGTTTTAAACTCATCAGGGATATGGCAACATCTTATTGTGCATGGTGTTTTTAACCTAATTAATTATTTTAATGTTGGTGAATGAACAAAAACAATGATAAATGCATTACTTGATTGGAATATTCAGGTAAAAAGAAGTACTCTGGAAGGACTCTATTCGTATTGCTAATAAATATTAAAAGATCATTGGCGTATCCACCAAGCTTGTCTAACCCCATTCATTACTTTTGCTCAAAATCAGACAAACCTTTATAGATTTCATCAGCTAATATCCCCACTATCTGTACAAGTACATTACATGGTGATCATAATTATGCCCCAAAATGTATCTTTTTCTCAAGATACATTTCCCATGCTCTGATTTGTTTGCTGTTCCTCAGGGTTGCATGACTGGTTCTTTGTAGTGTAAAGTGACCCTGACCTTTTGTCTTAGTATTAAAGATCTGACATCAAAAACATGGACCACTACAATTGCTGCTGTTATGCTGGTGTCGATGTGATAAATTCTGCATCATAGACCTTCTTTTGGGGGACATTAATGATGAATAAATGAAACATCTACAGTTGAAAAATATATTTCCTTTTCACTGCATTTCCCCTTTTATGGCCTTGTTGCAGTCATAACTTGACTTTTTACATAGAATAGCATTACAGCTTTTTACAATGAAACAGGTGGGTTGGGAATTAATTGATTTTGGTCATATGAAACAATAGTGTTTCTCTGTTTAGACAAAAACAAATGATCTTAATAAGACAAGCCAATGCTGTTTGAATAAACATGCAATTCACTGGCAATTAAAAATTTAATGGCAGGTTAAAAAAAAATCTGAAATATTACTCTGTTAATTAAACTTTTAATTTTAATTGAGTGACAAAGCACTGCCTGTGCCTTTTATTTATTAATTTATCAATTTATTTTATTTTTATTTTTGGAAAAACAGCTTTTTGCGACCGTACTGAAAGTAGTCTCTAAATAAATCCATATTGAAAATAGTAGAAAAATTAAAAGTGAAGAACAAATGAATAAGATGAAAATGCAGTTAGAGTTCATAAACCTCCAACTGGGAATGCCTGGCCTGCATAACTTTGCACACAAAGATTTTGGCTTGAAGAGTCACTTGAACCAGTGGGAATCATGATGAGATGGGGGTCATGTATCTCCAATGCGTTTACCTGCTGTCTCTAACCATAATAAGCTGAAGCTGTGAGATAAAGTACAACATGCATTTCTCAAATTCAGGATGCAGCAAACTTGACATTGAACATCTTTATTATTGTCATACATCACAGGCAGGTCCGTCATTTGCAAAAGCATCCGTAGGATTAATTACTGTTGCTGTTGATGGAAAGCATTACATTCGATTGATAGATAGATAGATAGATAGATAGATAGATAGATAGATAGATGGCCAATTTGTTATCTCTTCTTGGAGGTACTGCAGGATCTGGGTCCTTCTGCTCACTTTGCTTTTTCTCAAGTCTTATTCCATTCTTGCTATGGAATTAGTATGACCTGGTGGGCTTCTCTCTGGGAAGAAATTGAATTGGTGATGCCATCCTCCTACTACACCAGAGATTTAAAGTGGGATCCCTGCATACAGCAGTGGACAGCTTGGTGGGACTACTCACCTCTACTCCATCTGGCAGAGTGGCTGCAGCATATCGGGATGGAGAGAGGAAGAGGCGAAGGAGTAGTGAGGTTGGTATGGTGCAATCATGCCAAGGGAGCCAATCTGATGCTCCTGCCAATGTGCTTGTACCACGGCAGCCTTGCCACCAATATGCCACTCTCTCTCTCTGTCATGGTATGCTGCAGCAGCTCAGCAGGATGGAGTTCCGGTGTATGGCACACCCACACTATGATGTCTGCTGCTGCCTGTATATATGTTGTTATCCCCAGTACAGTGGTACCTCGGGTTAAGTACGTAATTCGTTCTGGAGGTCCGTAATTAACCTGAAACTGTTCTTAACCTGAAGCACCACTTTAGCTAATGCGGCCTCCTGCTGCTGCCGCGCTGCCAGAGCACGATTTCTGTTCTCATCCTGAAGCAAAGTTCTTAACCTGAAGCACTATTTTTGGGTTAGCGGAGTCTGTAACCTGAAGCGTGTATAACCTGAAGCATATGTAACCCGAGGTACCACTGTATGTCAGAACAAAGATCTTGCAGAATCATTATTGACTTGTGTCTGTCCTGCAGCACTTGCAGCTTACACAGCTCAACTGAGAAAGCGTATTTATGTAAGCTTAACTGAGAAAGCGTCTTTAACAGGAAAGGTTGCCAGCCTGAAAGCAGTGTCTCTGGGCAGAGAACAAGTAACAGTTGGTTTGGGTGCTAGAGAGCTGTGCACTTGCTCAGTGTCAGCCACTCCAGAGGCAAAGTCCAGCAGTATCTCTTTAATTCAGGAATTTCACCACATTCCCTCTTCTGGAATGTCAGGAGCCTGAAGACCATAAGAGCAGCCCTGCTGGCCTTTCTAGTCAAGCACTCTGTTCTTAGAGTAGCCAACCTGATGCTTATGGGAGCCCACAGGCAAGGCAAGAGCCGTTTCCTGCTCTTGATCCCCAGTCACACTGCCTTTGATATTGGAGCTAACACAGCCATCATGACTTGTTGCCACTGATACTTTTATCCTCTATTTAATTAACTGAATATATCTTATTTGGAGAGAAGGGAATTGCTATCTATAAGCCATGCTTTTGTAATCTGCAAGCCTTACTATTATAATGTGCTCCACATAGGATCATGCCTGAAAAATGTTTGAAACCTTCAGATGTTGCAGAATATGAAGTTCCACCTTCCAGTCAGAGTGTACTTAGCACCATGTGTTACTGATATATTTTTATTTTGTGTTTTATGCTTTAACATTGTACACCAACCTAATATTTTATGACATGGAATCATATGTTTATAAATACATGAACTACACTTCCTACCACTTAATGTCCAGTTAAAGGCAGCAAGTATTTTGAAATGCAAGTGTACTGAACTGATGTTTGTCACTGTTGTTGCTTTTTGATTCTTCTGTTTGTTGGTTTATCTGGATTTTTCAGTTATTGTTTGGCAGTTTTCCTTAAGGTTTTTGTTTTTTATTCTGCTTTTTTGTTATTTAGTTGTTTAGCTTTGTTTTTAAAGACTGTATATTTAATAGTTGCTTTGAATTGTCTTCTGAAAATATAAGGCAACATAGAATGCTTTTAAATAAAAGCATAAGTTTTATATAAAAATAATTAACATCTTAAAAAACAACACGTTGCCTGTTTAATTAGAATTAATCAATTACGTAGAGACATAGAAAGTTATAGGAGTCAGGCTATTAGTCCCATCTAGCTCAGTATTGTTGACACTGACAGGGTTTAAAGCAGCAGTCCTTCCCAGTCCTATCCTGAGATGTGAGGTATTCAAGGGGCCTGTTGTATGCAAATCATATGTTCTTACACTGAGCTACATATATTCCCCAAATCCATAAATGGTTTTGGCCCTAGTTTTCCCTAAGCACAATATTTTAGTGAACATTATTTAACTAGCATCTAATGAACAGGACCAAAGTGCATTTAGAAGATTGTTGGCATTTGTCGGTCTCAAGAAGCAATGAAGTGTGCCTCCAGGGTTGAACACAAACTGCTGGAGAATCACAGTGCCTGCTGTGGCTATGGAGATTGGTAACTCGTAATTCCTGCCTCCCACATTGTTTTTTGCAGTGTCAGCAGCACCAAATTGACCTTTCTGGGGTGTAAGCATGGGGCAGTGTGTACGGAAATTCTGGGCTTCCCAGATGGCAAGATGTCTCTCAAGGCCTCATTGATGTGGTCCAAAGGAAAGCAGAGCACCAGCTTGGCTGCAGGAGTTGTGAGAAGGAAGATAGGATGCATGTATTGCTATGTTCTGAATTTGACCCTGTTTTGTTAAAATTGGTGTGTGGGGGGCGGGGGACATCATTACACTCTGGACAACTTTTGTAAATGGAGTTAGTACAAATGGATTTTAATTTTGTTGTTGCTGCTTTTGATCTTTCAGCATGTTTGCCATCATATTCAAACCTTGGGAATAACAATAACAAAAAACCCATTATCCATAATAGTCTCCCAAGGGTTCTTTAGGAGACACAAGCTTTCTGTGCATTAGGCTGCTTTGAGTGAGTGGGCTGTATTTTTAAATGCCCCTGCTAGGGAACAGACCCTTCAGCATATAAACAAGCATGACAGTAAAAAAAGGAAAAGCATGTTTGTCAGGATGTATCCCGACATACAATCCCTATCTGCAGCTTGAAGCAGCATACGCTAGGAAATCTTTATCACTTGATTGTGCTTATTTTATAAATTGGCATTGAATGTCTTTTATTTTTAATTTGACTTAATTTCCCTGGTTGGAAAACATGTATTTTATGGCAGAACTTTCCAACATTTCCCGTTGGTGACACACTTTTTAGACATGCATCATTTTGCGACACAGTAATTCAGTTTTACAAGCAAACTGGAGGTTAAACTAACCCCTTTCCAGCTCCGGGAGGAGCACAGGGGGTGTTCACACGACACACCTACACACTGCAGCTGACACACTAAAGTGTCGTGACACACAGTTTGGAAAGCTCCAATTTATTGGTTTGTAATATAATGTATATAATATGGTTATTATAACTCCATATTGCACACTTCTAATGTTGTTCTGCTAGTTCAAGCTTATCCCTGCCCTCCTTTTGTATTTACACCTTTTGTTCATCCTTGTTATCTTTATTCTGGCACAATTACCTCTGACAGTGTAATCTCTGATAATCAGTAACATATATTCATAACAATAAAGAACTCTTCCCCCACCCCTCAGGGAGGGTAGAAATTCATGGCAGAGCTTAATTGAAATAAATTACTAGTGTCTCCATTTTAATTAGCTATTTTCCATATTTATTTATTTTTATACAGCTCCTGGTACTTTAGCAGTTACTTTGTGTTTTTTCCTTAAGCTTGCTACTCCTGATGCTCTCTGTGTTTCTAATTTGGAGCTATTTTCTTTCCTTTTCTTAAATAATCATAGTCTTCTAATTTCCCCCTTATAAGTACATCTTAACATTGCTAAAATTAGATTTCTAAATACGACGGTCTCTGGTTTGAGTAACCTCTTGAACGTTTACATTTTGTCATAGCTTTTTAATTCCTACTTGTTGAGAAATATGCATACCTTCGGAGCCCTGTTTTTCCCCTGAAGTCTTGTCAGTGCCTTATCTGAGTAGCTAACTTCCTTATGTTTTTATTTCCAGTCACTCTTGTGTAGCTTTCATATTTTTATACAATCACATTCATTGCCCCATAAAGTTAAGCGATGTATTGCTAGATTTTCACAGCTAGGTCATGAAACAGTGGACCCCTTGATTCCGTTTATGACATTTAATTGAAGGGATACTGCTTTAAACAATAGCTGTGAAAAGTTGTATTTGAATATTAACCAAGCTAAACTGTTTTGGACTAGTAACCTCCTAATAATCCAAGGAGGATATTATTGTATAGCTACTTGCCTTATTACTCTTTTACACTTGTGGAGAAGAACAATTCTTCTCCTTTAACTTTTTAAAAATCGTTTTCAGTATGTTTGGTAAGTCAATTTTACTATGTGTGTATTAATGTAGTATGTATAAAAATTGACCTAGAGTGAACCAGGAGATCATCATGGCTGAAGCACGGCCCTAAAGCACCATTTTCTGTGATGTTTACCTATTGCTTTGATTTTTTTTCTTTAATGTTGATATTATATATTATAAGTGCTACAACACTACTGCCTGCATGCAGCAGGGAGTGTTCTCTCTAATGCCAGAAGCTGATATCTATTCCAATGTATAATCTTAAGAACTCAATAAACATCCAGTAGTAAACTATCTTCTCTGTGAGTATTCATTTGCCTTTCTATTATTACCGTATTTTTCGCCCTATAGGACGCACTATTTCCCCTCCAAAAATGAAGGGGAAATGTGTGTGCGTCCTATGGGGCGAATGCAGGCTCCTTGGATTCAGTGATAGCAACGTGAAGCCTCCGAAGCCTGTGCTCCGGAGGCTTCGTGTTGCTTTCGCTGAAGCCAGGAGAGTCTGCTCTTTGAGGCTGGCGGTGGGGGAAAGCAGCGCTTTCTTGGGGGCTTTTCCCCAAGGAGGGAGAAGGGACTGACTGGCTGAGTCAGTCCCTTCTCCCTCTTGTAGGCTTTTGCAGGAGATGGGGGAATTCCCCCACCGCACGCAGAAGCCGCGCACTCTTTAAAGGGTGCGCGGCTTCTGCTGGCTTTTCTACGAGGGGGGGAATTCCCCCCCCCTCGTAGAAAAGCCTGCAGGAGCCGCGCACCCTTTAAAGAGTGCGCCGCTCTTGGGGGCTTTTCCCCGAGGAGGGACAAGGGACTGACTGGCCGTTTCAGTCCCTTCTCTCTCCTGGTCGAAAAGCCCGCAGGAGTCCGCACGCGGCTCCTGTGGGGTTTTGCGGGAAGCAAAAGCAGGGAGAAGGTCTTGGAGTAGCGCACAGGCTGCGTGCAGCCTGACCACTGCTCCCTGAGCTGCGGGGGGGGGGGATCATATTTTTTTCCTTGATTCCCCCCCCCCTGAAAACTAGGTGCGCCCTATAGGGCAAAAAATACAGTATTTAATATTGTGTTTGAAGAACTGTGAGTGGAAAGAAAATAGCTCTAGTTACAGGTAGGTAGCCGTGTTGGTCTGCCGTAGTCGAAACAAAATAAAATAAATAAAATAAAATTCCTTCCAGTAGCACCTTAGAGACCAACTAAGTTAGTTATTGGTATGGGCTTTTGTGTGCCTGCACACTTCTTCGGATACACTGAAACAGAAGTCACCAGACCCTTATATATAGTGAGAGGGTGGGGAGGGGTATTACTCAGAAGGGTGGTGGGAATGGATGGTTGGCTGATAGGTCTGGTAAACCTGTTGATGACTGTTAACAACTGCAATTGGTCTTACAGGAAAAAGCAAGGGGTGAGTTGGCTAAAAATAGCTTTATCATGTATAATGAGATAAGAATCCAATGTCTCTATTCAGACCAAGTCTCTCCATGGTTTTAAGTTTGGTAATAAGTTGCAATTCAGCAACTTCTCTTTCCAGTCTATTTCTGAAATTCTTTTGTAATAAGACAGCTACTTTGAGATCTTGTATAGAATGTCCTGGGAGACTGAAGTTTCCCAGGAACTGGTTTCTCCGTCTTGTGATTCCTGTGCTGTTCATTCAGCACAGTTAGACAAACACTTGTGTAAGGGGTTTGTTCACTTTGTGCTATAATATGTAGATTCTGGTGCCTGGCTAATTTCTAAAGTTGGCATTTGCTAATATAACAAATTTAATAATATGTTGAGTATTTGTGTCTGCTTGATATATAGACATGTATGCATAAAGTAATAACTTTTCTTTTTAACAGTCTTACAGCAAAGGTGCAAGAAGAAAACACCGATTCAAAGGTTCAGATGGGAGTACATCTTCTGACACTACCTCTAATAGTTTTGTACGGCAGGTATGTTATTTCCTTCACTTTCCCCAGTGGTGTATTATTGTGTTGTGTTGATCCATAATCAAAACCAAAGGTGATATGGTGGTAACTGTAGAATATATAATTTCATGTTGATGCATCCTGTGAAGCTTAAAAGCCCATATATATTCACAGTAGATCTTACTACAAGTTGTGGTTTTCTGTTCCTTAGGAGTGTTGAAGAACAAGGCAAAGCACTATAATTGAATAGGTAGATTCCTGGCTTGCAGATTGAATATGTAGATTCCTGGCTTAAATATGCATTTAATTCCTGTTGGATACATAGCATAGGCATTGCCGCCCCCGCCCCCGTTTACACGGGGGTTACATTCCGAGGTACCGCAATGCTAGTGAAATCATGTATACTGTAATTGAAACTCATTGAAAAAGTCTGCAAACACCCCGTTCCTTCCCTGCCCTGCCCCTGTTCTGCCCTTTTAGAGAAATTTCAGTGATGTCTTTATAATGTTTCATGGCCACTTCCAGGTTCAGCACTATGTGCGTATGCACAGTTGTGCACATATTGGAGCTGAAAGAGCAACTCTTGCAGTCATCAAGACTTTGTGGATTTCAGGCTCCAGTGGTTTATAATAATAATAATAATAATTTATTTTTTGTACCCCGCCCATCTGGCTGGGTTTCCCCAGCCACTCTGGGCGGCTTCCAACAAAGATGAAAGATACACTAAAATGTCACATATTAAAAACTTCCCTGAACAGGGCTGCCTTCAGATGTCTTCTGAATGTCAGGTAGATGTTTATCGCTTTGACATCTGATGGGAGGGCGTTCCACAGGGCGGGCGCCACTACCGAGAAGGCCTCCTGCCTGGTTCCCTGTAACTTGGCCTCTCGCAGTGAGGGAACCGCCAGAAGGCCCTTGGAGCTGGACCTCAGTGTCCGGGCAGAACGATGGGGGAGGAGATGCTCCTTCAGATATACTGGACCGAGGCCATTTAGGGCTTTAAAGGTCAGCACCAACACTTTGAATTGTGCTCGGAAACGTACTGGGAGCCAATGTAGGTCTTTCAAGACCGGTGTTATATGGTCTCGGCGGCTGCTCCCAGTCACCAGTCTAGCTGCTGCATTCTGGATTAGTTGTAGTTTCCGGGTCACCTTCAAAGGTAGCCCCACATAGAGCGCATTGCAGTAGTCCAAGCGGGAGATAACCAGAGCATGTACCACTCTGGCGAGACAGTCTGCAGGCAGATAGGGTCTCAGCCTACGTACCAGATGGAGCTGGTAAACAGCTGCCCTGGATACAGATTTGACCTGTGCCTCCATGGACAGCTGTGAGTCCAAAATGACTCCCAGGCTGCGCACCTGGTCCTTCAGGGGCACAGTTACCCCATTCAGGACCAGGGAACCCTCCACACCTGCCAAACACCTGTCCCCCAAAAACAGTACTTCTGTCTTGTCAGGATTCAACCTCAATCTGTTAGCCGCCATCCATCCTCCAACCGCTTCCAGACACTCACACAGGACCTTCACCGCCTTCACTGGTTCTGATTTAAAAGAGAGGTAGAGCTGGGTATCATCCACATACTGATGAACACCCAGCCCAAACCTCCTGATGATCTCTCCCAGTGGCTGCATGAAATGTTGAAAAGCATGGGGGAGAGGACAGAACCCTGAGGCACCCCACAAGTGAGAGCCCAGGGGTCTGAACACTCATCCCTCACCACCACTTTCTGAACACGGTCCAGGAGGAAGGAGCGGAACCACTGTATGACAGTGCCCCCAGCTCCCAGCCCCTCAAGACGGTCCAGAAGGATGTTATGGTCGATAGTATCAAACGCCGCTGAGAGATCCAGCAGAACTAGGAAACAGCTCTCACCTTTGTCCCTAGCCCGCCGGAGATCATCAACCAGTGCGACCAAGGCAGTTTCAGTCCCATGATGAGGCCTGAATCCCGACTGGAAGGGATCCAAATGGTCCGCTTCTTCCAGGCGTGCCTGGAGTTGTTCAGCAACCACTCGCTCAATCACCTTGCCCAAGAATGGGAGATTTGAGACTGGGCGATAGTTGGCCATCGTGGCTGCATCTAAAGATGGTTTTTTAAGAAGTGGTTTAATAACCGCCTCTTTCAGCGGGTCTGGGAAGGCTCCCTCACGGAGGGAAGCATTCACCACCCCACGAAGCCCATCGCCCAGTCCTTCCTGGCTAGCTTTTATAAGCCAGGATGGGCAAGGATCCAGGAGACAGGTGGTTGGCTTCACTCGTCCAAGCAGCCTGTCCACATCCTCGGAGGTAACAGATTGGAATTGATCCCACACAACTTGACTAGACAGGACTCTAGCACTCTCCCGCCCTGGCCCTGCTCCCACGGTGGAGTCTACTTCTTCCCGAATCTGAGCGATTTTATCTGCAAAAAACTTTGCAAAATCATTGCAGGAGATCATGTGGCCCGTACTGGGCCCCAATGTTGCAGGTAGTTCCGCTAAATTGTGAACCACCTGAAAAAGTCTCCTGCTGCTGTTTTCTGCAGATGCAATAGAGGCGGCGAAGAAAGTTTTCTTCGCCGTCGCTATCACCACTTGGTAGGCTCGACGTTGAGCTCTAACCTGTGTCCGGTCAGATTCGGAATGAGTTATCCGCCACCGGCGCTCTAGCCGTCTCAACGATTGTTTCATTGCTCTCAGATCTGTGGAAAACCACGGGGCTCTCCGGGCTCCATGCAATCGGAGAGGGCGCTTCATAGCCAAACAGTCAATAGCCCTGGTTAACTCCACATTCGAGCGGGCCACCAGGGAATCAGCTGAACGGCCATCAACATGGGATAAAGCATCCCCTACCACTCTCTGGAAACCATTTGGATCCATTAAGTGGCGGGGGCGGACCATCCGAATCGGTCCCACCTCCCTGCAGAGGGGATGGGTCGCAGAGAAGTCCAGTTGCACCAGGAAGTGATCTGACCATGGCACTTCTTTCGCTTCGCTTTTACTTAGTGTCAGATCACCAACATCCATAGAGGTAAACACCAGGTCCAAGGCATGTCCGCGGCTATGGGTTGGGCCAGACTTATTCAGGGGCAGCCCCATGGAGGCCATGCTTTCCATGAAGTCCCGAGCGGCCCCTTGTAAGGTCGTGTCGGCATGGATGTTAAAATCCCCTAGGACAACCAAGCTAGGTGTCTCCAGGAGAACATCCGCCACAACCTGAAGCAGCTCAGGCAGGGAATCCTTGGTGCAGCGGGGAGGTCGGTACACCAAAAGGAATCCTGTACTGCCCCTATTGCCCAACTTCCAGAACATGCACTCGGAAAACTGGGTCTTCCCAATAGGATGCCTGGTGCAAACTAATGACTTCCTAAAAATCACTGCAACCCCCCCTCCCCGCCCACATGACCTGGGTTGCTGTGCGTAAGAGAAACCTGGTGGACAAGCAGCGGCAAGGACAGGCCCATCTGCTTCATCCAACCAAGTCTCTGTCACACATGCCAGGTCAAGTCCTCCATCCATGATCAAGTCATGGATGGCAGTGGTCTTATGAATCATTGACCTGGCATTGCACAGCAACACTTTCAGGTCATGTGGGTATCCCTTGCTGATTCTAGTATCCATCCGGTCAGGACCAAACCTGGAGGCAGGGATAGTCCTCAGACAACGACTAAACCTGCCTCCTCTGTAATGACATAGTCTGGTCTTAGCGTAACTCCTCCTCATACCCGTGATCACTGAGATCGGTTGTCCCAGTGCATCCCCCCCTGTGGAACATGCCCCAGCCATTTTGTTGGCTGGGACCTACTCCCCAGCAGCCCTGACCCCTCCCCTTAAGAACAAAATAACACCTTTAAAAAAAATACAAACAAAAAACAATAAAAATTACAAAAACATAAAATCAAACAAATTCCCAGGCCCAATAAACATCCATCCCACCCCCACCCCCACCCCCACCCCACATACAAAAAAATGAAAAGAAAATGTTAAAAACATTTTAAAAGCACTCTGCACCCCTCCAGCAGTAACAGCAACTGTCCTAGTGAGGCCCATCAGGCCCCGTCCTGTGCCAGGTGGTGAGTGGCAGGAAGGAGCAGGGCCCCCAGACACTCACACAGGAGAGTCCTCCTGGGCAGCAGAGCACAGCAGTCCCTCTAAGGCTTCAGGCCCCACCCCGGGCCATGTAGGTGGTATGCAGCAAGAGCAGGGCCCTCGGGCACTCACACAGGAGAGTCCTCCTGGGCAGCAGAGCGCAGCAGTCCCTCTGAGGCTTCAGGCCCCCCCCCAGTCCAGATGGTAAGTGGCAGGAAGGAGCAGGGCCCTCAGACACTCACACAGGAGAGTCCTCCTGGGCAGCAGAGCGCAGCAGTCCTTATGAGGCTTCAGGCCCTGCGCGGGGCAAGATGGTGAGTGGCAGGAAGGAGCAGGGCCCTCAGACATGCACACAGGAGAGTCGTCCTGGGCAGCAGAGCGTAGCAGTCCTTATGAGGCTTCAGGCCCTGCCCCGGGCAAGATGGTGAGTGGCAGGAAGGAGCAGGGCCCTCAGACACGCACACAGGAGAGTCCTCCTGGGCAGCAGAGCACAGCAGTCCTTATGAGGCTTCAGGCCCTGCCCCGGGCCAGATGGTGAGTGGCAGGAAGGAGCAGGGCCCTCAGACACTCACACAGGAGAGTCCTCCTGGGCAGCAGAGCGTAGCAGTCCCTGTGAGGCTTCAGGCCCCGCCCTGTGCCAGGTGGTGAGTGGCAGGAAGGAGCAGGGCCCTCAGACATTCACACAGGAGTGTCTGTAATACTGTTTCTGTAATACTGAAACAAAGCAGGTGTGGATGTCATCAGTCATTGGATGGGAGATGACTGTACCTTCTGAACATAAATGTAATACCGTATTTTTCGCCCTATAGGGCGCACCGGCCCATAGGGCGCACCTAGTTTTTTGGGGGGGAAATAAAGAAAAAAAAATACCCCCCCCCGGGTTTCGGGCTGCAGGCTGCTGTCCGCAAGCCTTGGGAGCCCGAGAAGCTGGAGCCGAAGATACTGATGAGGCTGGCCACGTTGCCCGTCTCCAGATCGCCGTCGTGGTGCCTTGGGTTCTGCGGCTCCCGCTCCCTGCGAGGCTTCTTCAACGGGGAGCTCCCCGACAGCTCGCCCTCGCCTCATTGCGCAGCGGTGCCCCGCTTCCTGGGGCAGCAGGGCGGAGAGGGAGCCTCGGTCGGCTGCTTGCCGGTATCCCCCGTTGAAGAAGAGCAGCCGCAGCCGCCGCAGCAGCGCCACGCCAGCTGATTAGCTTCCCAATCCGGCGCGAGGCTCCGCGGCAATGGGGCAGCCCTGCGCTCCAAAGGCAGCGCCGCCGGCTGCAGGAAAAACGGAGCTTAGGGAAAAAGGAGGAAGCTGGAAACGCCTCCAGCTTGCAATCCATGCCCAACGGGATGCCCTCGTCCCAGCGCACAGGGCCAGGAGGGGCGGCACTGCGAGCCGCTAGCTGCCCAAAGCGAACGCAAGCGGGAGCAAAACACACTGTCCTCGCAAAACACACTGTGTGTCTCCGTCGAAGGAGCAGCCTGGAGAACCTCAACATCCGCTGCTCTCTATCCCTCTCTGCATCCCGAAGCCTGGCGGGAACTCCCGCGCTCCGGGCTGGGCTGGCTTCAATTCCTTTCCAGCTTCGTCTTTCCTCCCTCGGCTCCATTTTTCCTGCAGCCGGTGGCGCTGCCTTCGGAGCACAGGGCTCCCCCGTCGCCGCGGAACCTCGCGCCGGATTGGGAAGCTAATCGGCTGGCGCGGCGCTGCTGCGTCGGCTGCGGCTGCTCTTCTTCAACGGGAGATACCGGCAAGCAGCCGGCCGAGGCTCCCTCTCCGCCCTGCTGCCCCATGAAGCGGGGCACCGCTGCGCAACGAGGTGAGGGCGAGCCGGCGGGGAGCTCCCCGCTGAAGACTTGCGGATAGGTTGCGGATAGCTTCCTGAAGCCTGGTGCACACCGACCCCTCTCGCTCTCCAGGCTTCAGTGAAAGCCTGCATTCGCCCCATAGGACGCATACACATTTTCCCTTCATTTTTGGAGGGGGAAAAGTGCGTCCTATAGGGCGAAAAATACGGTATATATAAAGTAATTTGACGATACTTCTGTATCCTTGAACATTTCAAATTCAATATTTTAAATTTGGGGGCCAAACTAGATAGGATGTTAATCAGCTTTGCATGCCTGGTTATTTTTTAACAAATAGATGCTTGCTATCTGTAATGGGAAGAAAACTCCCAGTAGCGCCAGTGGGAGTGTTATGCCTATTGTGGATAGTAGGCACAGGCCTTGACAATTTTGCATTGGAACTGCAGCAGGGGGTAAAACATTAAAGCCTCCCCTTCCCCATTCTGTGCTGGCTATTTGTTTAAGAAAATATATGTGCAGGACCAGATTACATGTTATTGCTTTGGGTCTGGCCCCAAATCCAACTTGTCTGAAATAATTGCAAAGGAATTATACTAAGATATTTATAACAATTTCAAGGAACAGTTTGATCAACAATATCAGAGTGGACTGGTGCTTTATGCTGAAGGAGTGTAGTGGATCCAGCTCTTAATAGCATCATCTTGAGACTTTGATAATGTATAATAGGTAATATAATTGATATTACAACAGAGCACATTCTATACACACCTACACAAAATACCGCTTTGTAACTTATTTGGCTCAGTTATGTAGCTTTTTTGAATGGAAAATAAACTATCTTTTCAGTATGGATTAAACAGCAGTAGCAGTTTGTTTTACCATGATTATATATGGGTATTTGAAGGAAGAACTCCTGTACTGAGTTACTTATCTGAAGGCATACATAGTTTTTTGTACTCTGTTGTAATCTATTTTATTTAATTAATTAGATTCAATTTATTTTTCTGTAGGGGTTTGACTAGTACTGATGATGATGATGATTGATGATGATGATTTAGAGAAGTCCATAACTTTAACTTTCAACTGTTTGGGTAATGAGATTAGATATGGAAACGTAGTTCTTAAGTTTGCAAAATTTCAAAATAGTTTACTTGCAAGTGATTTTTTTGTCTGACTATAATTTCATGTTAAGCGTTTCAAGTAGATCACAGCTATATAATTATTAAAAAGACTTATAAAAGTACAGATCAAGTAAACTAAATTGTGCAAGCAAAATCACTTTGATGAAAGGCACATAACTGTTATAAAGCAATTCTATATGCTATTGGTACTTTATATAAAATGTTATCCTTGTGAGCCTTGTATTCAGATCTTATTTTAAAGCCTGATGTTTATTAAAAAGAAGCAACCTTATTTAAAAATCACTTTTGTAAATATTAAGCTGTGATAAAGACTACAGGCTAGATGGGCTGCTTTAGACCAATATTTTCAGTCTAGCCCCACAGTGTTTAAATACTGGCAGGATGCCTATTACACTGTGTTCAGTCACAAACAGGGTTATAAATAATGGCAAAGTGAATTTATTATCCATGTGATTTTCTGTAGAGGTCTTTTCTGCCTTTAGCACTGCTTTACACATGATGAATTGTGTACTTGGATATCATTCACAAGGAGGAAATTACTTGTATCTTTCATGTCCAATACCATGAGTGACAAAATGTGCACATCTTTTTCTTTGTGACTCACTCATCAGAGAGGCCTCATTAGCAACAGGTTCCCAAAACATGCATTTGTTGACTGCATATACATAATAATGGAAAGAAATGATTATATAATAGTTAATAGGAGAAAACTGGCAGATGACACAAGCTACAGAAAAATAGGTTCAGACCCCACGGCACATAGTCAGAATTTGGTAAGGACTATTATCCAGGAGGCTATGGAACTGGGTTACCTATCGGATAAGGTAGGACAATTTTTAATACAATCTCATCCCGTGTACGAGTTTCTTACCTTTTACTAAAGGTACACAAACCTGAGAGACCGCCTCCTGGTCATCCAATTTGTTCCAGCACAGGTTCACTCCTGGTACCTCTATCGAAATTTGTTGACCATTTTTTACAGCTTCAGGTTAGTTAAGTCAGATACATATATTAAGGATACGGCACATTTATTTCAAATTATAGAACAACATACAGTTATTGCATCAAACATTCTAGTCATTTTAGATGCACAGTCTTTGTACACATCTATTCCCTTGGATGAAGCAAGGTTAGTTCTGGAGGATACTCTAAATGCTCGGAAGTCTTTGGACCCCCCCCCCACCTTCTTCCTGATGGAATTAATTGACTTGATTTTTGAAAAGAATTATTTCAGATTTGGCCATGATTTTTATTGCCAAATTAGAGGTATTTCAGTCGGGTCACCATTTGCCTCTAGTGTGGCAAATTTATTAATGTATCCGTTTGAAAAACAATGGATCTTGGATCCCAAAACTAACCCTTATTTCCATGGCATTGAGTTATATAAATGTATAGATGACATATTTATGATCTTTTCCAATGAACCACATTTGGATGCCCTGGACAATTGGCTTAATTCAGTTCATCCCACAATTAAGTTTAGTTTGCAACATAACAGACAGGCCATCTCCTTTTTAGACAAGACCATATATAGGAGCTCCAATGGGCAATTGAATGTTACATTTTTTACTAAATTTACAGATAAAAATTTCCTTTTAAGATATGACTCCTTTCATCTATGACGCTTAAGAAACAGTCTCCCTTTCAGTCGAATGATTAGACTCAAACGGAACTCAACCTGGGGAATTTTTAAGAGACTCCAGAATATTAGCTAAACAATTTCAAAATAGAGGATACCCTGAACACATCGTCAACAATACAGTCAGGAGAGTGTTCAATATTAATAGGGAGCAACTTTTTCAAAAACATTTGGAAATTGGATGCATTTGGAAATTGAACATACAGCCTTTGACGTATAGCAAGAGACTTTGAGTTTGTGGGTAAGAAGCTGAAGGGCCTTGTGGCCCAGGGTTTTTTTAAAATTATTGCTTCCTGTTGAAGACTGTAGCCCAGGAAGAAAGGAAAATACTGGTAGTAAGCCACTATTCAGGTGTTTTCATCAGGAAAGGTTTGATTCTTGGAGCATGGCCTCTGCTTCTTTGAGGAAGGACTTCCAGCAACAGATGGGCTGCACCTCGCAGCAGTTGGCAAGAATGTGTTTGCTAAGAGTCTTGCAAACCTGATCAGAAGAAGTTTAAACTAAATCCTGAGGAGGAGGGAGACAGTATTATAGATGACAGGGGAACACCTGGTACTGGGAATAATCGCTTCATTGATGCACAGGAAACTGAGTTGTTGCTCGAGAAACCTGCTAAAGGATAGGACACTACAAGAAGGAAGCAGCTGGACTTGTGGTTTTAGTTTTCTCTATTCTAATGCTCAGAGTATGGAGAACAAGCAAGACGAATTTGAGCTCTAAATGCAGAATGGCAAATATGACCTAATATGCATTACTGAAACCTGATGGGATGAGACTCATGACTGGAAAGTAGGAATTGAGGGGTATAACCTGTTCAAAAGGAATAGACCAAACAGTGAGGAGAATTAGCATTATGTGTAAAGGATGTGTACACTTGTGAAGAGATACATGTCCTGAAGCATGGAGGACAGACAGAGAACATATGTACAGGTAAAAATTGTAGGAGTGGGAAACTACTATTGTAGGAGTGGGTTTGCTGTAGACCTCCAAGTCAGACAGAAAACTTGAGTGATACATTCCTACAGCAGATTACCAAACATTCAAAAAGGAGAGAGCTAGTAGTCATGGGAGACTTCAATTTTTCTGATATCTGTAGGAACTCAAACTCTGCCAAGAATGTAAGGTCCAACAAATTCCTCTGTTTCCTCACCGACTATTTCATTTCTCAGAAGAAGCAACAAGGTGATCATCTATATTCAACCTGGTCCTAACCAACAGAGGAACTGATCAATGAGACATTCCCAGCATGTTTGCACTCCTGTCTTAGCAATGTCTACACTGGCTTGGTCATGTCCACAGAATGGAAGATGTCAGGATCCCCAAGGACATGCTCGATCCATAGCAGTGACCAGAGAAGGAATGGCTTCTGGGAGGAGCACAGAAAGAAGAAAAACCATGGTGCATCTGCAGTAGCACAACTGGATGCCTTCATCTACCCTAGCTGCAATAAAGCATCTCTCTCCTACATCAGTCTCTACAACGACAGCAGGCGCTATATCCTTCTAACAGTGTGATCTCACTCTCAAATGTGCACTCCTCCATTGTCTCTTGAGACAGATTGATGCCAACAAGATTTGGAGCACAGGATATCTTTTATTTCACTCACTGTCAACAAGGGTGCTGTGTTCACAGTGATCTAAGCATTATCTTTTCCCTCTGTTTCCCTCCTCAGCTCACTGGATATGAAAAAATAATTGAAAGTCATGTGACAAATTGAACTATTCTTCACAAGACTTTCTTCAAGAAAGAAATGATATGATCAACATACACAAATATTACATTTTTTCTCCCTACTGATTTAACTTTTCATCAGCTATAGTGTTTAAATTTTGTGTAGTTATAATGTTGGTTCTTTAAATATGTCTACCCTGACCTAGAAATGTCATACAGAGTGCTAACCTAGGGGACTGGGTTGTAAGGCCAAATTTAAGAATATCATTAAATTCAGGTTTCGAATTTAATGACTAGCTTTCTCTTCTAAAACAGGACTTAGAAACTGGCCAATACCAGCAGATTTTCAACTTGCTTTGCAAAATATATGTTAAATTACCTATAAAAATCCTTTTTGCATTTAGAAATCGTACACAAAGGCCATATTATTGTAAAAATTATATGAAAATGTTCATCCAGTTTATTCCCTTTCCACCTATTCTTCTCCAGTTCACTAATCCACATTCCAAAAAGTTTTAATTTCCCTGCACAGCTATTCTGACAATTTTTAAATCCAAGGAGTAGGATAATTTGTTTTTATCTCCACTGACCATTTCCATTTTCATCTCAGCAGGAAAGCAATTAAGAAAGTAATACTGAGGTCAGGCTGTTCTCTTGGCAGTAAAAAAAATGCACAGAAAGTGCTAACATCTTCCAGACATTGCCAGACAATGAAATTTTATTTTCATTATTTTATTTTCTTCCATTTATATCCCATCTTTCTTCCATTAAGAAAGTGAACACATAGTTCCCAGGTGGTCACCTACCCAGGCACTGGTCAGGCCTATACCTGCTTAGCTTCAGCAAGATAATAGGCTAATGTGTCTGAGACAAGCTCATGTACTCTTTGACAAATTATTGCCTCTCTTGCTGTTTAGTCAAGGGGAAATGAATCATATTGCAAAAAATGTCTGAAGATAGGAAAGCAACCCCTGAGGAGGAGAAACGTGGCCTACTTGTACCTTGGCAACACCATCACTACATTTACTATCATTTTCAGCACCCATCAGCATAACTGTTGGTGGCGTTGAAGAAGGGGGGTTTGTGGTGATGAAAGAATCGAGCCAGGCTAAACAAAGAAGTGATTTGGGGAGGAATTAGCAGCTGGCAGCTCACATTACCTCAATTAGAGGTTTCACTGCTGCAACTGCCGCAAAATCCTTTAGTTATTTGCAATATATGGAGTTCTGCTTTTAATTCAAGTGATACATGGATTGTATTTCTAATCTCATGGGGCTTCATTCGTTTTCTGAAATACTTTGAATGTCGCAGAGAGATGATCCATTGAATTACCTTTTTTTATTTTAGAAGGTTCATCAGCCATGTTGGGCACAGATACAACTTGCCACTTGTTGGTGAATGCCCAAGCACACCCGTTGCATTGGTTGATTCCTGCTGACTGAAACTACTCTAATTGCAAGACTAATGATCAAGTATCCATGTTAGCCTTCACTGAGAACAACTAGAGGACCGTGGGGAAAGTTGTTGTAGAACTAGTTTACTTTTGCTGCATTGTTACTCTCTTGTCAGATTTCAGTGACAGTTTGGGTTCCATAACAATGATAGACTAAGTTATAGAATTACACATACACATACACTTACCCTTGATTTTTTTTATGGTTTTGATCTTTTATTTTCTTATCCACCTAATATGATTTAGGTCTTTCTCAGTTCTCCTTGTATTTTAATGTTCTCCTTAGTGGAGAATTAGAACTAAATATAAAAAGAGGAATACAACAAAAGGCTTTCGTTTCACATAGGTGTCAGTACTAGGTTCAGGTGTCTGTTTTCTAGCTCACTTTGATCCTATCACCTCGACACAAACTTAATACTTGGACACTCACACTTAAATGTTTGTGAGGAAAGTTGTCTGCACTGTTTTATACGTTCAGAATGGCAGAAGACTTTGTTGAAGAAGCCTCCAATGCTGAAGAACAATGGAATTCAAATGAAGCAGGAAATACAGATAGGGAAATACATACTGATATACAGAATACAGATGAAAAACAAAATGCAGATACGGTTCCAAATACTGAGGAACTGCAAAATAAAGATGAACAAGAAAGCAAAGAAGAACCATCAAATAAAAATGAAAGTGAGAAATCAAAGGAAACTCTAGATCCTAAACCTGAAAAAGAGAAGGTAACTGAAAAGTAATATTTATGCATTGCTTTATTATTTTAATAGGTTTTTTATGACTAGGTTGTCATACTTTGAACTTTTGGGAGGAGAACTACACTTGAATTACATAGATTGGGGAAAAGGGAAATGTTATCTGGGCAAAAGCTTCATGAAAAGTATAATATGTAGCAGTATCATCTGAGTATTCAAGGAACAGAAAGGTAGATGGTTTGTTTGTTTATTTATTTTTTAAAAAAGATACAGATTCTGACTGAAAACTCTTGTAATTTTCATTTATTGGATGATAAATTATTTATAATTTGAGGGAGGGTTATAAATGCTGGTGCTCATTATGCAACTGATTCTAAATGAGCCAGGCTCCCTTTCAAGAGACCTTGGTTTTGTGAGACTGAGAATATTTCTTACAGATCTCTCTGTATTCCTTTAATTTATATTAGTACATTTTAAGTTGAGATGAAAATACTTTAGTGGTTCCTCTTGAGAAAAGCATATTCCATTAGTATTCTCCTTTTTTATATATAGCAAAATCAATTTAAAAACAGACAATAGTTGTAATGGCTCTTAAATACATTTCTATTGCAGTTTTGAATTAATGGTGTTCCTTTTTTTCTGTTGAAAGACATTAAAGAACCATCCATAAAAGCAACAGAATGCTATCATTAACAGGGCAGAAAGTTCATTCCTTCGTTTTAAAATGCTTCTGCCTTTTTAGGAATATGAAGACATAAACATACAGCACATAATTAAATCTAAGCACTTGCATGATAGGATAGCACATTTGTATGGTAGTTCTTGAACTTTTAAGATAATGTTTTGGTTACGAACATTTCATCTGATATAGAACAGACTCTGTTTGATGACAGAAAGTGGAAAAATGTTCCAATCTGAAGCTTGGGTGGATGCTTGTGCTATCTTCTGTTGGGATTCTATCAGATTGCTCTGAAAGTCATTGGTTCTGTTAAAATGTTCTGCCGTGGACAAATCAGTAGGTTTGGATGGCACTATTTTTATATCTGAAATATTATTTCAATTTTTCTATGATTGCTATCAAGTCATTCGGTAGAAAAATAATTTCAAATAAAAACCAGTATTAAACTAACATTAATGATGTTAGGACCAAACTGTATGTTATTCAACATATCCATGACTGGATCCCTCAGGTTTTCTTTTCCCCAGCCCAATCAAATTAAGCTATACCTCCTTCTATAGTGATGTTTCACTGATAGAGTTGGCAGCCCTCTGCAACTTCTTTTCATGGAAAGTTAAAATGTGGCCCACCCAGTTCAGCATCCTTTTATCAATGGGAAGTCCAAAAGTAAGGCAAGGACTTCACATCCCCCAATATGGACATCTAGTGCTCCAAGTCTCTACTCAACGCATATCATGCATGTTCTGTTTGAAGGGTTATTATTCTGTCATGAGGGCAATAGAGTGGTGTCTCCCAGTGTGGTCTGCAAGCAGCATGGCTCAGTGTCCTCCTAATCTGTAAAGGGAAAGACTGGTTGCCAGAAACACTGGCAAATGGCATACCTACACTTCTCCCTCTTGTCAGAGCTTCTAGAAAAGTACCTGATGAGCCTTCCCTCCTGCCATCAGATTTGTATGGGTTGTAACATCAGTTGTTAAAATAGAATTTATATTTTGTATTGTCTGCTAAGGAAGCATTCTCATATTTTTTAATGCTTTGTTGCTAATGGTTAGGAATAATCCTTGATTATGAGAGACCAATCCATGAGCTGTGAGTCAGCAGGGAAGTTCAGATCTGAAAAATTCTAAATATAAAAGAGACTGCAGAGTATTTGCTATGGGGTGGCAACATAAAGAATATAAACTTTGAGGAGTTTTATGTTGTACTTGAAAATAAGAGTGCTGTATTCAGCTTATTTGGGTAATTTTAAAGTAAACACGTCTTCCATTAGGTCAGAATTTAGTAAGCTGTAGAGTGACTGTGATCTGTTTGAGACTACTACTGCCTCATTACTGAATAGATACTGTTTGCATAAGTAAGTACTGAAACATTTATATTCCACAGAGTGGTGTAGATTTCTATCTTCAACTATTTTCCTAGAACAGCAGTTGCTTACAGTTCTGTTATGCCACTACAAAATTGCCCTTGGGAAAGAAAAAGAGAAAAACAAAGGCACAAAAGATCAGTACAGTCTTTGTTTATCTTATTACAGATGATAAGTTACATTTGGGACCTTTGAATAGAAAACTCCCATGCCACTTAGCAAACTGCCTGTTATATCCCTTGAGTTAAAAAACCAGTTTTCTTGAGTGTGTGAATTCTAAGGAAAACAAATCGTATGGGTGGATATAAATGACTGCCAAACGTTATTGTTAATTATTACAATAAGGGTATGTGGGAACCTCCCTCAAATTGTGCCCACTATGTTGTCAGGTGCAGCACCAAGTGTGACTGGAGGAACAGCCAGCCTATAAAATAGGTAGTAAATCTGTGACTATACAGGGACTGATCTTAGGGGCAAGTTACATATTTTTGTTGGGAGATCAGCAATTTGAGATTTACGTTCTTTAAAAACTCTTCAGTGATGTCATCTTAATCTGGTGAATTTCTCAGTAAAATCTAGAACTTCTATCTTCCATTTATTTAGTTTGTGTTCCTTTTTGCTATACTGTAAGGACAATACTTCCATTTTCTAAAGGAAGACTTACTGCCTCTAACAGCTTCATTTACTCTGCTTATTAACAATGTTGGCATCCTCTTGGCCTTGGTGATCCTTTTCCTGACCTATGGTATACTGTACGTTCTAGTTGAGTTTCTATTATTGTGGTTCTGAACAATTCCTAAGTACTTTTGCAGAAATGTGACCCTTTTGCCTTTTCACTTCCATTTCACTAATCTCCTCATGTTTTGAAAGTTTTGTCTTTTGAAGTCAAATGTAGCTGTTGGCTTTTCTTGCTACTTAAATGTGTATTGAATTTGGCATGACATTAACATTCAGCAACAATAAAAAAATTGTGTAAGTTTAAATTAAAAGCACGGACTGGTTTGATATGGCACCAAAACTCATTTGATGGCAAGTGAATCTCAACAGGTTGAGGTGCCACTACAGAAAGGCCTTTTCTCTACTTGCCATCAGTCTAACCTGCAAAAGTGGGTACATCCAGAGAAAGGCATGTGGGGAACATCCTAATAACCTATCAGATCTGTCAGATGCTGCTGGTCGTTGCTGTCTTTTACAAGTTTTATTGTGCAAACTATTTACAGTGCAGAACTACAAAGTCCATGTCCGTCTTAGTCACTTGCAGAATCCGGGAGTGGCCCCTTCCAGCTTCTCCCTCAACATAAGAACTTCGGCACCCCAAACCTCCACCTCCCTTCCTTGTGTTTTACCCCTCTGCACAAGCTGGGCGACGGAAGCGGCGTCTGTCCCTTCTGGCCAGCCTGGCGAGGTGAGGCGCTGGGGCTCAGCAGCATCCTCAAGCCCTTTCCCCTCTTCTCCACTGGAGGTGTGGCTGTCCCCACCTCTGGAAGAGGAACTGCTACTCAGGATTTTCGGAGGCTCCCTGTATCCCAGTGGCCCCCCTCCCTCCCTGCCCTGTTCCGATGGCAGTCCCCTGACAAGATCTGAATTCGAACCTTGGGGATATTGGGTCACAAGCAGTAAACAGCTTAATAGGTAAATTTTTAAAAGATATTCTTGCAACACTATTTCAGCGCCTAAACACCTTACCTCACTCATCTGATCTTTTTCCATTTTGATATATCTTATCACATGACAGGAGTGCAGTGTAGTTTGTTACATCACAGAAAACGAAAATGGGCACAAATCTGTCATCAGAAATGAAGTGTGCAGAAAACAGCAGGAATGTAAAAATCACGAGAGACTGATTGTGGCAGGAAATTCAGCTCCACTTGCATGTCCTGTGAATGTGTTATTTGACTAGCATGTTTTTTGCTATTAAGGGGAATGTATTCTCCACCCTGCCTTAACCAGCTTCCCTTTTCTCTCAGCAGCCATGGCTTCTGTCACTTGTGACAGAGAGTGCATTTGCATTGCTTCATTTATTATTGTTTAATATGTGATAGTACTTAATTATGTTAAGAAATAAGTAATAATGCTGAAGCAAAGCTGCAAAACTTTGAGAAGTTTTTGTATACAAATAGTTTTAAAATGTGCAGAATTGCCCATTTTAGTTTCCCTGCCTATAATCCCATTTGATTACAGATGGTCGGAAAGACAGTTACTATAGAAACCAGGCCATTTTACTTCAGACTCTTCCTGTTGCTATGGCGTGCTGAGGGCTGTTATGTGAAAAGTGCCACTTATGGTAGCTAGTGTAATAGAGAATATTGATTTCAAGATAACTAATAATAGTACAGTGTAAAATGACATCCTAGTTAGCCCAGTGAACTAAAGATTGCTAGTCTGGGAAAAATTAGTAAAAGTTTGGTTTAGAGTAATTTCATTTGGAATTCTGCCTGTCTCTGACTAATGCTAATTTTCTATTTATCATTAAATAGGTTTTAGCAGTCAATGCCCTCTGTCCTGCTTAACATTTGCGTGTGGTCATTTCTTTATCCCACCAAAATTATTTATCATTCTAAGGAAACAGGGAGTGTATGGAGGAAGATGCTGACCTAAAAAGGAAATTTCCCAGCCCTCACAACTTTCAAGATAATAGACACAGAAGGGCTTTCCAAGGGTTCATTTTAAGTCTGCAGCATTTAATAATTACAGCTGAAGTCTGCTGCCATCTCATGGCAAGAGGTTGAATAAAGATAATTTAACTAAATAAATTTCATGTTTACATGCCAGTTTCGTAAAGGATCAGAAATACTTATTCTTCCATTTCCTCCTTTTATTGTGAACTTTTCACACTTCTTTGTATTAGCTAACAGATTCACAGGGTGTTATATTCATCCCACTTCTCTGAGATTTGGTTTCCTTTGGAAACAGGTCACAAATGAAGGAACAGCTTTTAAAGCAGCCAAAGCCTACTGCTCCACCAAAGCCTACTGCTCCACCAAACAGCCAAAGCCTACTGCTCCCACATCAGATTTATAAGAAGACAGATGATGTCCTACGGTGCTCACAGAGGCCAAACCTAGCTCTCCCTGTTTTTTGTCTCCATACTGAAGTTTCTCTTCATAATAATTAAATTAAATTTTATCATTTATACCCCATCCATCTGGCTGGATTTCCCCAGCCACTCTGAGCGGCTTACAACATATCTAAAAATATAAAACATCAAGCATTAAAAACCTCCCGATACAGGGCTGCCTTCAGAGGTCTTCTAAAAGTTGTGCAATTATTTATCTCCTTGACATCTGAAGGGAGAGCATTCCACAGGGAGGGCACCACTACCGAAAAGGCCCTCTGCCTGGTTCCCTGTAACTGCTTCTCGCAGTGAGGGTACCAGCAGAAGACCCTCAGAGAAGGAACTCAGTGTACGGGCTGAGCGATGGAGGTAGAGACACTCCTTCAGGTATACTGGGCTGAATAATAATAGTATCTTCACACACAGTCTCCTAGATAACATTATCTGAGATTAGGGGAAATAGTTATCATCCCTTCAGGTATTTTCTAGTTGTTCATGGTTCCTCCAGATGACCAGTTTATTGAGTTTATTGAAACTGAGCCTACAAACAGATCTCTTGGCTACCAGATCCAGGTGATTCTTTTCTTTTTGTGTTTTGATTTTTCACCACCGTTTGCCTTGTGTAATTCTTGCCTCCAGAAGATGAAGACTTCTGGAGAACTCAAAGCTTGACACGCCTTTTGTGACTTTCAAGTTGGTTCTAAAAATGATATTACCCAACTGTGGATTTTAAAGTTAACTTTGTGGTTTCTGAGATGAAATTATATTGGTGATATTTTATTAGGTTTATAAGTAAGAGACTTCTTTTAGATTTCACCAAGTGATTTGAATAGTTGAGGAGGATTTCAGTCAGCAGGGAAGCCTAGAATATTTGTTTCTTTGTGTGTGTGTGTGCACAATAACAAACTTTTCAGAAATAAGATGTAGAGGTGTGTCAGTTCTGTGGTCAGCTTTGCCATCTAGTGGCCAAAACATAATAATTTCCATCCCATGGCCCATGAGCAAACTTTGAGAGTGTTACTGTATACTTTTCTCTTTTAGTATATGGATCTTAATATATAAATATTCCATATTAACTTTGACAGTAATTAGTAGTGTATGCTTTTTAAGAAGCAAATACTATTTTTATCTTAGCACTGTCTGTTGAAAGAGATGGTGCAGTATTGGTGGTCCAGTGAACCACTATGTTCCCCATAATGCTTCAGTTGAAATTTTGCTACCTTGTAGTATAGGGCAGTGGTCCCCACAAAAAAAAACACCCCAGTGAACCACTTGAAAATTGCTGAAAGTCTTGATTTATATTCAGATTAAACTTCTGAATTCCAGCCTTCCATTAACTTCACTACAAATCCTCTGCTCTTCTTTCAAGGCTTAGTAGTGTATAAAGAAGGAAGTGAAAGGATGGGATCTTTTGTTTTTCCCCTCTATATATTGCCACCGTTAAACAATCTACGGCCTTTCATATTGGGGGGGGGCATATTGTTTTGTTTGCTGTTATGCTATATTTTTTGTGATTTTAATAGTGATGTCAAATTCTCGAGAATAATCTTTTGGAGACTATTCACAAATATTCTCGATTAATGAGAATTAATGAGAATATTAGAGAATTTTCATTTAAAATAGGAGAATATTCATTTTAATGCATTGAACATCTGCTCCATGAGTACGTTCTTTAATATCTACATGGTACAGTATTTTCAGTGCAACACTAATAAAATCAATATAAAGTTTAAAATAAATGCTATTATTTCCAGAAAATAAAACACAAATAATCAGTAATATACATAACATCAGAAATGCAAGTTACTATCTGCTTAGACAAGTAAGGCAACACACAACATATTTAAATTATAACTGATAAATTGTCACAAGAAAGAAATTTATTTTTTAAAATTGGCTTTAAGTAACAAGTCTCAAATGTTTATAAATTTATATTGACTCCTCAAACATCTTAAGAGGATAAGTCACCATCTTCGTCTCCACAAGTAACAGAGCTTTCAGTTCCACACTGATCATCTGTGAGATCATAGAACGAAGTTGATGGTTGTGTAAAATTCAATGAGCTTGTTAGAAGCTGTGTTTTCTTCTCTTCTAGGAGTTTTAAGTTATGAGCTACATATGTAAGCTTTCCTGCTCTGTCTACAGTAAGCCTATTCCTTTTTGCTGAATGAGTAAGTCCATAAGTAGTGAAGCTACGTTTTGTTGCAGCTGTTGTTGGTGGCATATTGTAAATGTCCACAGCCACTCTGCTATGCTTTGAACCAAAGCATGTTTCCTTCCACAAACCACTGCATCCACTTTTCAGCTGACTTCAATACATATGACTTGCTAAAAAAAATCTTCCTTAGCTTGATATGCTCCCAGCTCTGCCAAAATATCTTGTGTATCATTTGGTGCACTTGCTGATATTTTGAGATTATTCATTACTTACACTGGCAATATCACAGCTTGACTTATTATTTACTAGATTTTTTAAATGTGGGTTTTAAAACTTATTCTTACGTTAGAGTTTAAAAAAAATAAAATGGATTTGATATCCCGCCTTTCACTCCCCTTCAGGAGTCTCAAAATGGCTAACATTCTCCTTTCCCTTCCTCCCCCACAACAAACACTCTGTGAGGTGAGTGGGGCTGAGAGACTTCAAAGAAGTGTGACTGGCCCAAGGTGACCCAGCAGCTGCATGTGGAGGAGCGGAGACGCGAACCCGGTTCCCCAGATTACGTGACTACCGCTCTTAACCACTACACCACACTGGCTCTCAATTTGTGGAGAATATTCTCCACAGAATTTTCTAGCAGAGAATATTCTCAAGAATATTCTCATTCTCAAGAATATACTCATTTTCTCATATTCTCATTCTCAAGAATATACTCATTTTCAAGAATATTCTCCGGAGAATATTCTCACCTCACATCACTAGTTTTTATGCTGCAAACCACCTTGTGATCATTAGATGAAGGGTGGTATATTGAATGAATGAATGGTGTTTTTTCTCTCTCTTTCTTCCACCCTTCCCACTCCCAGTTGCTCAGTGAAAAGCCTGATGCCAAAAGTGTTGGCTCAGTTAAGATTAAAGATATGTACTAACTCTACTCTATGCTGCCTACAGGAACTTTTCTAAAGGTTCTCAGACAGTAGCCAAAAGAACAGGTAATAGCATCTGTGAAGAACCAAAGATGTAAAAAGGGGAAATGAATTTGATACACTATCAGCAAGTTTTCAAAGTGTTTATTTACGGCAGACACATTTTATCTGTAAGCCACTTTAAGTCTCTGTGAGAAAAGTGGAGCTTAATAAAACACTGAACATATTGTAATTTCCTACAGTATAAGCAGTGCAGATTCTCAAAAAACTTTATGCTGTGTCTGAACTTCCTGGAGCCCAACCGGGGGGGGGGGGGGAGATGAATGAATTAAACATTTGCAGGAAATGAACCCAAGTACTTAGAGGCCATCTTCTTTCTGTTTGAGTTCCTCCATTATTAGTACACTGTTCTTATTCACAATACAGAAGGCCATTAGAGAAGATAACTAGGCATTCAAAACTGTGGTGTCCTTAGTGTGCTGGCATTAAGCTATGTGAATACATTTCATCAGTTCCAGACAGTCATTTGATCAGCTGATTCAGTGTCTGGCTAGCAATAGTCCTGGGATGAGAATGAGCCAGGTCACATAGCTCACTTTTGTAATACTTTCCCTTTATATTTGGAGTTAGCTACTGACATTTTAAGTAACTTTTTAGGGGATTCTGTGATGCTCACCCTTGAAAATAT
Source organism: Podarcis raffonei (assembly GCF_027172205.1). NCBI lineage: Eukaryota > Metazoa > Chordata > Lepidosauria > Squamata > Lacertidae > Podarcis > Podarcis raffonei. The sequence continues at coordinate 23,984,519 of NC_070613.1, read as the reverse complement.
TCCATTTTTGAAGGGTAATAATTATTCATCTATGCATTATAGTCCTCAATAAATATGTTAACAATAATTCAGATTTTATAACATTAATGCTAATAAATGTATTAAGTTCTGTTTCCTGTTTTCAAACAAACTTATATCAACAATGTTTCCCTGATAATTGAGTTGCAAATATAGTGCTACAGGGTTTTATTCTTTTTCAGGTGAAAGAACTTGGGAAACTTGTGTCTTTGTCACATTTATTTGCTTCTATATATGTATTTTAAATCAAAGCATAGCGTAGACAAGTACACTCCTACAAGTAGGAAGTGGATCCTGAGAGAGTTGCTTAATCAATCCCTCCAAGGCTAACTTCATGTAGAAAATCTCCCCCTATCTCTGCTTCTAGCTATTTGACATTTCAAAAGTGCTGTTTCTTTCTCATATTCACATCCTTGCAAGGTACTTCTGAAAACAACCCCTTCCTGGCCACCTCTGCCAATGCATTGTCCTTTCAAGGGACCAACAGTTATTAAGAAACAGTAAGTTTCTTTTGTCAAGAGCTCTTGCTACACTTTGAAATTTGTAAACATACATTGTTCCTCCTGTCAGAAAAAGCTTGAATGCCATGCTGAGATAGCTTAAAGAACAGTTGGACATGTTAAAAATTAAAAGCTCAGGCTCATGGTTAGGTATGTATTCACATTTTAAAAAGGTTTTTCACCATCACCATCAAATGATTGCCCAAGCCAAAAATGGTTCCCAGTGAAGATTTTCAGTATTAGCAAGAAAAACATAATGTTTGTGTCTTTACCCCTTGTCCTATACCCAGACATACACTTCTCTACATGATGATAACAGTCTCTTCACAGTCCCAGTTTACTTCTTATCATTCTCAGAGTAACTTAAGGAACAAAAACGCAGCAGCCCAAAATTGTAAGCCACCCCAATCTCCTGCTACAGGGACGGGGGTATACCTAGGAGTTGCCAGGTTGGTCCAGACGAAGGGCCCAGGCCCAGGCGGACCTATTGCAAAACAAACCTATTGAGTGCACATTTCACTTCCGTTTCTGTGTGTTGGTGCTGAGTAGAATTCAGTGAATATAGTGTTTCTTTTAAGGCAAATTTCCAGGGAGAGAAAATGAGTTCCCATTGAATTGTCTTCTCTGTGGGACATTGTGGAAAGGTCCCCTCTTTCTTCATTTTGCTGCTTCTGAACATGTTCTTGGACCAGTCTAACTCAGGTCTTTGTCCAATCTGTATATTTAAAGCCCATCATCATGCTTTACCTAAGGCAGGGGTGGATGACCTGTGTGCCTCTAGCTGTAGGTTGTCTACAACTCTCACCATCCCTGACAATTGTCCATGCAAGTTTGGACTGGTCAGAGTTGAGAGTACAACAACATCTGGAAATCCATAGGTTAGGCACGCCCAACATATTCTGCCTGACCAGCAGAGCTGATCCCTTCAAGCCAGTTGTCAGTGTCCTTTCTGTAATCACCCCTGTCATTTACACAGGCTGTGATATCAAACTGATTTCCCAGTCTGTTTTGTACCCACAATTCACAGTTTCTGTATTATTCTCAGTGGTGGAGCTTGAGGTTTTCAGGGTATACAATTGTAGTGAAGAAACCTCCTCCTTCCATTACTATAGGCCAGGTCTGGAGAACATGTGGCTCACCAGATATTGTTGGATCTACACTTCCATTATACAGGACAACACCCATCATCCAACAATGCCAGTGGTTAGGTGATAGGAGTTGTAGCACAACAGTATTTAGAGGGCCACAGGTTCCCCAGCTCTGATCGTCTCTTGCTTCAACTTTTCCTGTTGCTTTTCCTTCCCCTTCCCCTTACTGCTAGCCTGAATGGACAGAGTCTCTTGATTCTGTGAACTCCTCATTGTTCTCATGCAACTTCTCAATAACCAGTAATTATTCAGTGGGTGCTTGACAGCTAGGATTCTGTACAGCTTTATCCCATATAGCAAACATGCCTCTTGTTTTTTCCGGAACAGCTTCCAAGCTCTGCTTCAGGATTGCTTTATAAGGTCCTCCTAAAACCTTGTTGTAAAGCCTCCATTTCCTTACAAAGATTATCCTGTGAGTCTTCTGTTCATAGCTGGGCTGCTGCTTAAGGTGAAACAGGAAGTGCTGCCTCTGGCACTGGCCAAGAAGCGGTACTAATATCCAGCAAGATCTTTCATGCTCCACAAGATCTCATTGGAAGTTGATGCCAGGGGCAGGGGCAGGTAGGGTGCCCATGGGGTCACCACCTCAAGGGCTTCCACCACTCGAGGCAGCTGCTGCACCCTCCCTCATTTTTTGTGTGTATATATCATAATGGACGTGAATGCACTCCTATAAGCAGACAGTGGATCCTTATAAATACTTCTGCTTCCCTCCCTCCCCCAAGTATGTATCCCCATTTAGCTAACTTCAGCTATACTTCTCACACTTCTCTGCCTCTGTAAATTCAGAGCTGTCACCCCCTTTGCAGGGCATCTGCCTCCCCAAATACAACTTTCTCATAAAAGGGACCATCCTCATTCTCTGATGAAGCTTAGCATTGCTTTGTCAAAGGTGCTGGCTAATAATCATTCACAGTGATGCAACTCACAGCAATAAAAATAAATAAATAATTTTAAACATTGCAAAAGGTTACCACCAGAGAAAAATACTTATCTCCAGTACTGTTCTTGGTTGTTTTAAAGGTGCATCAAAACTAAATTTGTGCTTACCTTTTACTGTTATTGTAAAATCTTATGTCAGTGTCAACAGGAAGAAAACACTGTGCAACTGCAGCTTCTAAGCCAGTCAGGTATTGTAGCCAGTAAAAAAAATCTCTGCTTGAAATTCATGTGAAACACGTACTGCAAGACAAAGCTTCTGACAATTTGTGCAGTGGTTCTGTAGTCCAAAGAATCCAGAGAGAATTAAAGTCTAGACTCAGTCATTTTTCAAGCTTGGAGGTGGGGAATAAACAACAGATCAGATATGTCCATTGTGGACCAGAGGAAGCATTGAATCAAGGATGCTCTTGCTAGTTTGTGTATTGGGAAGAAGCCTGTAATAACAGCAGCAGCAGCCACGGCAGCACGAAGAAATCAAACACAAAAAGGGTATTTCACTAGTCACAGAAATAAGATTCTTCTATTTGAGATTATTTTTTAAGTTTAGAACAGGTAATATAAAATCTTCAAGTAGGAAATAATTCATCTCAGTAGAGATGCATTATAGTAGCATAGGGATGAGAACACAGACATTTGGTAATTATATATTCAGCTGAAACAGAAGGGATTGATTTACTTAAAGGAAACACACACACACACACAATTTCATCAGTCGCAAGGGCACTTTTAACAACATTGCTTGGCTGAATGATTTTTCTACCTATTCTCTTTTTCTGGGGCTGGAGAGTAAAGAGGAATGGACAGTGTCTCAGAGGAAATGACAAGACAGTCTGAAGCTTGGTGAGACCATATACTGAGTGTTTTCTGCTGTCCTCTTCATGCAGTGCTGTGGGTTGGCACACCGGCGTCGAGTACGGGTTTCGTATGTAAGTTTCTGATTGTTTTAGAATGGTGATGATTGTGGAGGTGAACATAGTATATTTGATAGTGCAGTTTACTTTATGCAGATGCTTTATGAGATGTTTGTTGGATGAAAGACTAATGAGCAATGGCTTTCTTGCACAGAGCTTAAGAACAGTTCTAACAGGTATTTAAAAAAATGAATGAAAGAAAGAAAACAAAGCACTAATTCATAAGGAGCAACACGGAAAAAATACTGGAAGCAACTTGTAGTAAATAACTGACCTTTCTGAGATATTCTATTGACAAAAATGATAGACTTTTAAAAAATACATTTGTATGGCAGTTAGGAGTGTATTTTGTCCAAGTATGTAACAAATATATTAAATTTATTTACAAGCCTAAGTGTCAGCTATAGACATGTATAGCAGCTACCACCAGCTGCTTAGTGTGGGAAATTCTTCCTTTTTTCATTTTACCTCAATGTAAACATCAGCATGGTGGCAAAAGTATGGCATAAATGTTAATCAGTTTCTGGTGTTTTCTAGAGCATAGTATATAAGTCCTGATGGTTTTTCCATACCTGTATTGCAAAAAAGCTGTTTGAATGTTAGCTCTTGCTGTGAAATTTAGCAATAAAACTGATATATTAGAAGAAATAGGACTGAATGTTAATTGAAATGTGCTGAAGATGCACTTAGCTGATGTAATAAGTCTCCTAAGTGATGCATTATGCTTTAGCAGTTCTTTTCTGGTTTACTGTGCAGATGTTACAGGAAGCAGAAGGCTTATACGATGTGGCCAAGCTTATAGAGTTGAATTGCTTAAAGTAGCAATTGGCCTATAATGGTTGGGGAGGGAGATGTATTTTTGTGATGCAGTGTGTTTCTCTGTGACATACAGTGGATATGTGTGTTTTTCTATTTTGATTTAACATTGTATGGCAAACAAAACCCAAGATAGCTAAGAAGGGTTTTCTGTAGCTTCTTTTAATTTCATTTTCACTTCTCGTTTTCTTGGTGATGCAACAGTTGACATAATGAATTGCTTTACTAATGGAATAGCACACACTGCAATCCTATAATGTTGGCACTCTGTCTCCTTTAGAATATGAGTAAGCAACAGAAAATATATGATACAGTTGGAACACAAGAGTCATACTACTGTGTAAAAATAAGTCAATAATTTTGATGTATACAAGGCAAATATTGTGGCATCAACTTTCATTTATTAGTAGCAAATAGTATTATTTGCTTTCATTTATTGGTAGCAAATAACTTTCATTTATTAGTAGCAAATAGTATTATTATATTATTATAGTAATATTAGTAGGCCCACATATATTTATGAACAATCTAAAACAACACAGGCATACTCGAAAATAAGAAATTCATTGCTTTAATAACTATGTGTTCTACTAATTAAGTTTTAGCTTTGTAGCATTTAATGTTGAACACATAATTGTTAGTTTCTCATGGAAGCTGTTTCTGGGGATCTATCAAGCAAGACATAGGTCAATATTCAGGCAGCTGGCTGAAACTGAGATGCTTATCTCATAGGAAACAGATTTCAGAATTTCACCAAAACTTGCATTCCACACACTGTTTCAGAGCCAAAAAGGATCAGACTTGATGTTGGCAATGGGAAAGTCTAAGGATGAGTTGAAACAGCAGCCCTTATGGGCACTGATAACTATCTGGGTTGCAGTCTTGGAATTTATCCTAAACACTTGCAAAGAGTCATCCCATCAAGCACTATGAAGCTTTCATTTCTGAAGTTCCTACCTAAATCTGAGTTTCATGTTTCTCAGTTGTATTTTCATCATAATTGGTGCCTAAGTCAAGATAATTTTTCATATGTTTTGAATTCATTTCATAAATCTTACTCCATTACCTCCCCCCCCCAAAAAAAAACCAATACTAGAAAAAGAATGTACTAGCCAGCTTGTATATTCTCTGTAGGCCTGCCATATATTTGGTGAATGAGAAACTGTCACAACTTTCTTTGGGTTGGGATCCTAGGGAACAAGTAGACTCCTGAGCACTCATATTTTGAATGATGAGACCATGATCAGTTAAGGTGAGTCAGTAAGTCCAGCCTTACATAATCTGAGACAGGACATCCAGAGGTGAGGTGCTGACAAGATAAACCCTGGAACATTCCTTTGGGTCAGGTTCCTCTGAGTCAGACATTGCCTCATCAGCATGTTGATGCCTACTGATGCCTTATAAAAATTAGCTTACCTGATCATTCAGCCCAGACACTGAGGTCCAGTTCAAAGGACCTTCTGGTGGTTCCCTCATTGCAAGAAGTGAGGTTACAGGGAACCAGGCTGAGGGCCTTCTTGGTAGTGGCATCAACCCTGTGGAATGACCTTCCCTGAGATGTCAAAGAGATAAAATTGTAGAACTTTCCATAGACATCTGAAGGCAGCCCTGTATAGGGAAACTTTTAATGTCTGGTATTTCGTTGTTTTTTTTTGTATTCTGTTGGAAGCCACTTAGAATGGCTGCGGCAGCCCAGTCAGATGGGCAGGGTACAAGTAATAAATTAGTATTGGTATTAGTATTATTACCTCCTGCTGATTCTTTCCCTTCTCAAGATATCTGTTTTTAAAACAGTGTTGCCCTGTCCTGGAGCTGCTTACAATAGAGAGGATGAAGGCTCCCAAGGAGGGGTGCCAGAGTTGTTGGGCAAGGTCATATCCTCTGGTCTGGAGTGTGTAGGAATTTTGGGATATGTAGGTGGGTGCTGGCTTCCCCATATTCTGCCAAGACCCCTCTAAACTGGGCTGATGGTTGCTTAAGTACTTGAACTGTTTTTCCCCTAGTGTGCAGCCAGAAGCCTTTCAGATTGCAACATTTGTTTAGAGGGTGCTCCTCACATAAGCGGGCAGTTGCGTGTAATGAAGAAGGTATCTTTGGTTATGTTTGAAGCAAGAGAAAGAATATGCAAGTAGTTGTGATGAAGCAGCAAAAAAAGCTAATGCTGCTCTAGGCTACATCAACAGTCTAGTCAAAGTACCCCTCTACAGACCGCACCTGGAGTACTGGGTTCCTCCTGGAAAGAAGAAGATTGAGAGGAGATATGAAAGCCATCTTCAAATATCTAAAGTGTTGTCACATGGAAGATGGAACAAGCTTGTTTTCTCCTGCTTCGGAGGGTAGGACCTTAACCAATGGCTTCAAGTTACGAGAGAGGAGATTCTGACTAAGCATCATGAAAAACTTTTTGACAGGAAGAGATGTTTGACAGTGGAATGCACATCCTCAAAAGATGGTGGACTCTTCTTCCTTGGAAGTTTTAAAGCAGAAATTGGATGGCCATCTGTCATGGATGCTTTTCTTGAGATTCCTACATTGCAGTGGGTTGGACTGAACCTCGGGTTCTCTTCTAACTTTGTTGTTGTTAATTGTGTCTGACTCTTCGTGACCCCATGGACCAGAGCACGCCAGGCACTCCTGTCTTCCACTGCCTCCCACAGTTTACTCAAACTCATGCTGGTAGCTTCGAGAACACTATCCAACCATCTTGTCCTCTGTTGTCCCCTTCTCCTTGTGCCCTCCATCTTTCCCAACATCAGGGTTTTTTCCAGGGAGTCTTCTCTTCTCATGAGGTGGCCAAAGTATTGGAGGCTCAGCTTCAGGATCTGTTCTTCCAGTGAGCCCTCAGGGCTGATTTCCTTCAGAATGGAGAGGTTTGATCTTCTTGCAGTCCATCCCCCTATGTGTCTCCTGATGGATGCTCCAGAGATCAGCAAACAGTTTCTGTTCCAGAGACATGTTGAAAACCAGTCTGAAAGAGATCAACGATTAGTTTCATCCAAGAAAATTTCTAACTAGATTGCCATAACAAGTCAGTGTCCTAGGAATGGAATGTTAGAAATGAGGCTGCGATTATTTAAATCAGATGGTTGTGTAGCTAACTTTTAAAGAAAAGATTACACTAAGGTTTCCTTTAGAACAAGACCTGCTTTCAAAGAGGCATTAATATTCTATTGTCCAGCTAGATAACCCTGACCTGACCTTTTTAAGCAGCCAGGATGGCAAGAGTTGAGTGTGTATGTGATCCCCTTTCTTCTTCAAATATTCTGTTCCCACCACCAGGCTATACAACCTGAAGGGTATTCATAGAAACCTGAGTTGAGGGTACATGATAGAAGCTCCCAAGTTGTTGTACATGGGAGTCCAGATTGGAACGGATACAAATGTTTTTGTCACCAAAGTGTTTCAGAAATTGATTGTAACAAGTTTCTGAATTCTCTCTCTCTCTCTCTCTCTCTCTCTCTCTCTCTCTCTCTCTCTGGACTCAGCTGTAAAAGGCCCCTCAATACTGCAAACAACTGCTGGCTGATGCAAAAGTGGTAGAAAAGTTAGGATTCTTTCCTGGTGCTATATGTCCTGAGATGCATCAGACAAGGGGACATTGGTACAGATGTTGAGAGTCTCTCAGGATCACCATTCTGGGGAGTAAATGGTATGCAATAAATCTTTATCTTGCCCCAGACACGCATCACCAAGTATATACACTTGACGGAGTACCTGGTGGACAGAAAGTGAGATGGAATCCTGATAGGAATTGCCCCCTTTCTATCATATTTTACAAACTACTATAACATTATTTAGAAACCCAGATCAAGTTTAATGTCTGCTTTTTTGGAGGCTTGAAAAAGATATTGGGTTATATATTGAATGAAGGTGAGTCGTATCAGCCTTAATCCAATTTTGGACTGGAGATATTCAAGGAAACTCAAGGGTACTGGCAACTATGAAATTGATGATACACAATTCTTTCTTCTGACTCAGTGTTAAAACAGTGCTCCATTGTGCCTTGATCATCTGGGTATATGGCACTCCTTGTACTATTACATTAAGATGTTGTGCTTGCCAAAATACTACTTTGGTGATTATATTCTTTCTGTGTATTTTGTACTGTTCTTTTTTACTTCTGTGAATTTGATGAGTTGAATTCCTTATGTAAACCCAGCTAAACTGAATTGTAGAGTCGAACGCACAGCTTTCCTGTATGCAAGTTACTTCTGCCTATGTTTTTATGTCCCATAATAGTCCAGTATCATTGTTCAAAGCTGGGTAATTGATTTGTGTTCTGATTGTTAATGTATAAGGTTGCAATTAAAGAACATATGTGCGTAATCAAAAACTAGAAGAGAAAGCAAATATAAACTTACTGTCACAATCCATAGACTCTTTAAAAGCCCACTGCCCACTGGACAATATGAATACAAATAGGGATGAGAAATATAAGACCTCAATACTAAGGATTCCTCCCCACCCCCACCCTAAAAAGTAAGGCTGCAAAAGTAAACCACAGAGCCTAGGACTTGCCGATCAGACAGGGTGAGCTCCCGTTGCTCGGTTCCTGCTCCTACCAACCTAGCAGTTCAAAAGCACGTCAAAGTGCAAGTAGATAAATAGGTACTGCTCCGGCAGGAAGGTAAACGGCGTTTCTGTCCGCTGCTCTGGTTTGCCGGAAGCGGCTTAGTCATGCTGGCCACATGACCCGGAAGCTGTATGCCGGCTCCCTCGGCCAATACAGCGAGATGAGCGCCGCAACCCTAGAGTCAGCCACGACTGGACCTAGTGGTCAGGGGTCCCTTTACCTTTACCTTTTTACTTATGAGTAAACATGCAGAAAATTTAACTGCTGGAAGCGAAAGCTAACAAATATTGAGTTCATTTGGATATTATAAAGAGACTCTAGGGCACTTTTCAAACAAAACCATTATCTTAATTTAATACTTTTTTCATATTGATGAAACTGTATAATTTAAGCAGCACTAAGAAAACTGGTATTGATTTTTACCAGTAGAAGAGTATGAAAGCTGTTCAAAATTCCACATTGAGAATTCCACATTGGACAAGGAACCCACAATGAATATCTGGATAATATAAATATAGTCCAAACTTTTCATAATAGCACACTGAGCAAATGTGTGAATGATAAGTCATAAAATGCAACCAGCAGTCATGTATTCTGGCCTGCCCTGGTGGATTTTCTTATATGAGTAATGATCTAGTATCTGTATTCAGTTTTGTGGTTCAGAAGTTGTGTAGGCCTGTTCCTTCTTTGCTTGGTTATCACATTATCACATAAACTCAAATCCTGAGAGAATTTCCCCTATCAAAAGATTCTGGTTTAAATTCAACATCTTTCCATGATGCAAGTTCCATCTGCACCAGCAAAAGGTGCACAGGAAGTTTTGTATATATGGGAGAATTTTAAAAAGCAAGTGGTCCTCATTGACCTGGTGCGAAAAGATATTGTCATCCAGAGGAGCTCTGGCAGCCTAGATAAAACACTATACCCCCCCCTTTTCCTGGAGTAAGGTCCACTGAACTCAATGTGGCTTTCTTCGGAGTAGACAGTTATTTGCTAGATGCAAGTGAGCAGCACCAGAAAACCCTGCTCGGCTAGGCACCGGGTTAGATTTCACCTTGTGCCTAGCAGAGCCGGGCCGACACTGCAATATCCAAAGGCCCTGATCCACTAGGTGCTGTGGTGTATTACACCCTGCACCTTGCAAAGTCAGGCCTAGGCTGCCACCGGGCCCAGCACTGGCGGCAGCAACAAGCACTACCCATTGCCACCCCATTACTGCACTTACCTGACCTGGGAATTCTGGATTGTGGGCTCTACTGTTCAAAACAGGAGCAATTGCCCTTTTCCACTGGAAACAAATCAGGACTGCTCTAAGAAAACATACGTGGCAAAAAGGAGCGCTAGGCCCTGGTGGGCTGCCCCCTTACCCGCTTGTGATTGACGAAGTGGATAGCCAGCCAATCAGGATTTTTTTAAAAAATGATTTTCCCCCTTCACTTCTCACTTCCCTCTATGGACCCTAGCCTCATGCTGTGCCCCCCATTTACACAATTTTTACCTGTGCCCCCTCTGGAATATCCTAGACCCCACTGGGGGGCCATAGGGCCCCCAGATGGGAAACACTTATCTATGCCATCTTTAGTCTTCTAATGAAGAATAACCATTGTATGAGATTTCTGCATCATTATGAATTGAAGAAATAAGAATTACTGTCCTTCATTTTTTTAGTACAGGACTTAAAAGTGTCTTAATCTTTTCTGAAAACAAAAGGTGCTCACACTTCTGGAGTTTGAGAGAATTTCTGGTTTGTTTGTTTGTTTGTTTGTTTGTTTGTTTCAATGTGGGTAAATAACACTCCAAGGAGAGCAGGCAGTACATCTGTGGATAAGTACTCAAGGGATTTACAGTGGATGTCTTAGAATTCTGACTAGAACATTTCTCATCCAGATCCCAATGGCCTGTTTATTGGAGGATTTTTAATCATCATCAAACCTTTATTGGCATCACATACAAACATTCAGAATAAATAGGCCAGTGCGATCTCGTCACCATTTCAACAGTACAGTAACTTGTCAAAGGGAAGAAGAGGCAAGCAATCTATTTCATCTCTGTGGGTCTCCAGCAAGGGCAGGATCCTGTAGCGTACTTTGGCAACAAAAAAATCAAAACAGAGGAACTTAGCTACTGTCTTGGTGAGCTCCTGGTCTCTCCCCTGTAATAAGAAGCGTAGAACCTCTGTCTCTGGTTTCCATGTTGGAATACATAGATGGTCTAGAAATTGTTGGCAGAGATCATCATACATTTTACATTTAAGGACCATGTGAGCTAGAGTTTCCACCAGGTGGGCATTGCATGGGCAGATTCTATCTCCTTTTGCCATACCCGCAAACCTACCCCAAAGAAGGTTAGAAGGATTAGAATTGAATCTAGCCAGCGAAAAAGCCCTTCTTTCTTGCCGGTTAAACAAAAATAGTAAATAATTAAGGTTAAATTGCTGTGCCCAAGAGAGTCGAAAATAAAGAGGGGAACATGTTTTTTCCACAGCTCAGATTAGTTCCTGGCGATCTATGTCCCACAGCCTAATTTTTAACATGGCCTTGGCGATTGGGAAAGCCACAGCACCCAGGAGATCCTCTGAAAGACCGAGTTGGCATATCTTTGTGCAAAACAGTTGTAGCCCTGGGGAAGGGAAGGAGTCTGACAGAACTTCGCTAAGTAAAGTATCTTTGTCTGCTGAAAAACAATTGTTTAGCAAGCATAAAAGAAAACTCGTCCAGGTAACTGTCTCTAGCTTATGTTGGCCTCCCTCTAAACACAGGGCTGCGTAAGGTACGCAGCATGGGACAGCAAAAATTTTAAATAGAAAGGCTGCCTGCACTCATTTTTAATAACAGTATTTTCTTAAACAATATGAGCACACGACTCAGTTTGGAACCAGTTTTGTAAAATAGATTGCCTCAGTCCAGGGTGCTTTGTGGGATGCCCAATTCAATTATCCATCCAAGTCTGCTTTGTCATCCTCCCCTTCAGTTTTGGGACATAAAAAGGGGCTATAACTTTCCTCACTTTTGACAGAAGTGGATGAAATCTGCAGGCATATACACCCCTACAGAGTGAATAAAGCCTTCCAAATTATAGGCAAAACGGGTCTAGAAACTTTTGTGCTAATACCACTAAATTGTTAATAAAAATAATAGGAATAAAATTTCCTACCTTATTTAGGATGACATTCAATGAAATTTGCAAACAAGGTTCCCCCATCTGAGGACATCAGCTGTACAAAACTTTCTCAGAAGGATAACTGCAGTGGTTTTCTTGTAAGGGCTTCCTTATAGAGTAGCTAAGAAAAAGATTCACTTAACCCCGCTTAGCGTCTTGTGGTCAGTTGCTCTGACAACTGCAGACTTGCCAAATCACATACAAATTGGCCCAGGAACTCTTCTGCTGAGCACAAGTTTGAGCTGTCAGTCATCACAGGTCTCCTGATGACCTATTCCCTCTCCATCCTGGCATCTTCCTTAAGCTTCGGTTTGCTCTTGCAAAGCTGCCTCTTCTTCCTCCCCCAAAGCCCTGGGACTGGACAGTGCTGCTAAAATCATTCCCTTTGATTACAAGCTGGAGCTGTCAGTCTTCCTCCCCACTCCCGGAGTTCCTTTGTGTATATTTTATTACATATATAAATATATATTTTCTTCAATAACACCTTATGTTGTGGAACCCAAGTCAGTGGTTTCACTTAACCTAGATACTAAAGTTTGGATTTTGCAAAGCTTTTTCTTTTGATTTTTGATTTTGATTTGATTTGATTTTGATTTTCAATGCTTCCTTGTAAATCTTCAGAAGCTTTGCTGAAGTGTTCCAACTAGAAGACAATTCAGATGTATTTTTGTCTTTCTCTTTAAAAGAAACCACAAATCTAGCTTGCCCATGACTCTGAAAATGGATTGTTCCAAATGCAGTAATGTTGTGAGTTGAAGCATAAATGGTTTTCAAATGGTACTGGCCTGTTTGCTGACTGAGAAGGCAGAGGTCTTCTTGTATAATCCGATTTCAATCAGCTCACGCTAATCACTACTGATAGTTGCAAAATTTAGCCTGGATCGGCTTTGGTAATCTAGATTGACAAGAGGTAAAAGTAAAGGGACAGAAGGACAGAGATACAAAAGGAAAGAAGCAGGGAGTCTGATCTTTCAGTTTTTGTTCTCCCTTCTAGGGCTTCTCTTTAAACAAATGCTGATTGGTTGTTAGGTTACCAGTCTTTTCACAGTGGAGATACATCAACAACAGGTGCACTATGAGGCTGTGAATCAGCAGCAGCAGCCGCTGGGTAGGGAGAATGCGCAGAAGGTAGCAACAGGTATATACAGTGTACCTGCTTCTATACATTATTTATGGAAACTGAGATCTTAATTCTTTTTATATGTCAGTAGATTCCTGGAGTTCAGAAATATTCAAGCATAGCAAATCTTAATCAATGCTACCGGAAACCAAACTCTTCAAGGTCTTCTGAAGGCTACTTGATCTCAGTCTCAGTATTTATTTCTTAATTCTCGGGTAAGCTCTAGCCTCAAAGCTTTTATTAATCGGGTGAAGCATTTTTAGAGCTAAAGGAAGACAACTGCACTTCAATATTGCGTGCTTTTGATTTAGATTTTTTGACCATTCCGTCAACTTTTTGTATATACCGAAAGTACAGATTTTTTTCTTTCTGTGAGCATTTCTCATTTTTTCTTTATTTCTGGCTGGATGAAACACTAAGGAGAAAAATGGCTTTTTTAATTGTTTCCTTGCATGATACTCGCTGCGCCTGTATCGTCTTGGCTAAGGGACTTTATACATTTGGGTAACAGAGAGACTTGGATTACCCCTCCATCAGATTTCACATGCTGGTGGGACTGTTGTTGGCCATCTCAGCACTGCATGTTGCCATGCTAAAGACACCCAAGGGTAAAAATGTGTCCTGGGTAAGTACAAGTAGGTTACCAAAAATGTTCTTCTAAATGCATGTTGCTAATTAAGAATTGTAGTAAATAAAGATATCTGTGTAGTATGTTGTTTTTGTTAGCTATTTTGGGACCCAATTCTAGAGTAAGTAATGATGACCTATTTTAAACTCAGTCTCACACTATTATATAATCGTGTCCACACACAGCCTGCTATCAAAAAAATTAAAACACTTTGTGGTACAGTATTTCACAAAGACTATGCCATATCACATAATATGCAATACATATTTTTATTTGTAGTTGTTTCAGAGCTAATGCATATATCCCCTTTTGTATGGCATTTACTCTGTTAGTAATCCAGCAACCCTGGCCTAGTACCTGTCATATCTTCACAGTATGTAGTGTAGTAGGGCAGTGGCTATGTCTGTCCTTTCCTTGTTAGTGTCTAATACATATTTTCTTACCTTTGAAGTACCTCTGGTCACTGCTTAAATGAATTTATTTAGACATAAAATCAGCAGATGCTTCTTGGCCCCTTGATTGTTCTTCCTCAGTACTGTATAACATACACTGCTTAGAAAGAATATTCTCACTGAGAGAATAGTGCCGCATCAGTTACTGCATATTGCTGCTATATCTAGGTATTTATTTCATTAAAAGAATGACATGTGTAGTACAAGATGAGCAGCTTCTGCACATGTGAGAGAGCGCTGATAGTGATGGAATGTGCTGCTAATGGTAACCACATTCTACAGCAGGGATCTGTACATGTGCAGATCTTCCTCCCACTGTGCTACAGTCTTGCAAAGTACATATCTATAGCAGAGGTTGCAGCATATGAGGGAAAAAGTTGTTTATCTTCCAATGGGGCATTCATTGGCCTGAATCCTTACCTGCATTCACTTCAGGCTAGGATAGTGTTGTTGCTCTTACCTGGAAATGTCACACTTCCAGACCTTTTTCAAGGACCTGAGAGGATCTTAAGTAGGTCAGGCTTGCAGTGGCTTCCTGGTTCCAGAAAGCAGAACAGGAACCATATTGATTGCTGGAACCTGAAGGCCACTGAACAGTCAGCTAATCAACATCCCCTTATTCCCTGTCAGCCAAGGGACATGGCTTGTAAGCAAGGATATATAATTAATTCAGCACTCCTTCACCTTGATTTTATAGCTGCTGAACAAAAATGAAGAGTGGTAAGGGAAATCAATGGACGTTTCAAGTTCTTCAAAAAGCAGATAATAATTTTTATTGTTAAATAACATTTATACCATCGAGACAGTACCTCTCCCAGCATAATTATTTTGGCAACATATGGCAGATGGCGCAGGAGAAGCATGGATTAGAAGTTCTAAAAATAGTAACTACCAACACTAAATATTTACGCTTGGACTCTATATACAATCGTTTTACTGAAGAGTACAATAATGACAGTTAGCTGGGACCAAATTCCGAGAATAGGGTTACAGTGGCTGGCATATTTGATGTGCATTTATAAGTCTGTGTGTTTATGTACCATGCCTCCTGTTAACGTTTCTACAAGCATTCCATAATGTTAAGTGCTGAATTGGTAACTAAATTACAAATTAGCTAAGTATGGGAAAGAGAAAGTGTGTGGTTGTTCATTGCATGGAGGTGAGATGAAATAGATGGACTGGAGCATGAGTTCTATAGTCCCTGAAAGGGACATTAATCCGTTTATGTAACTGTTGATCTCTGTTCCTTATGACATGCATATCTTTCCCATTCACACCCCTCCCCTTCATTATGTCACTACTGTGTTTCGAACACCAGTGGAAATAACAATCCTCTGTTATGGAGGGTGGGGAATTAAAATAATTAAGAATTAGCAAAATGTAATTCTATATAAACATGCACATATGCAAACATTATTAAATTTTGGTAAGAACAAAAGTAATCTGAAACCATAGAAATATGATGTTATAGCTTCTGCTCAGTTAGCAGTTTGCCTCTATGGTTTGTTTCTTTATTTTAATGGATATTGCATTTGGTGGACCAGACTCTCAGCCAGGACTTTCTTCCATTGCGTTACATTGTTTGAGAAGGTTACTCAATATATGGGAAAAGTCTGTGTACAGAATTAAGGCTAGAGTGCAGTCATGTTATTTATATAAAATATATAGATGTCAAGGTTTGCTTAAATGGTTAAGTTATAGTTTGCTTTTATATCGCATACCATTCTGCATAATCAGTGGGGCAGATACTGCAGGTGTTTACAAGTGAATTTATTGGATCCATATTTAATCATATTTAGAATAGTTGAAATCTATGCAACATAGCTTAAGTTTCTTTGATTTCAGTGATGAACTCGTACTATGACTATTGTCAAATCCAAACCAATATTGCAGCACAGATGTATTTAGTTGTTTGTACTGAGGCTCAGACCAATATATTGTAGAATTTGAATCTAACTTCTTTCTTTCTTAGTATAATATATTAATGCTAACATCACTCTTCATTGCTTTTGTCTAGAACATCGTCTTTCAATTTCTCTTAAACTTATAACTAGACTTGCTTTATTATAGTCCCCTTGCTCTGTGGTCATTCCTGCATCTATTCTACATTCACTTAAGTCTTCCTCTACTCAATCTCCATTTTTTGGTGCCTTTAAATGGTTTTAAGTGTTTTCAGTGCTGTTTTTAAGAGGGCTATTTAATAAATTCATTGTGTGGTTTTTTTGTTGTTGTATTTGTTTTCGTTTATGCTGTGAACTGCCTTAGTCCTGCATTGGGAGAAAGGTGGGATAATATTTTTTTTAAAAAAAATTCAAGGCAAAAGTTTGTCACTAGAACCACACAAATTGGACTTGCAATCGTGTGCTGTATTATGGAACGCTCTAGCTCAGGGTTCCAGCCAGCCACTTCATACTTTCCCCTATCACATGTTCTGTATACTGTGACCACATAGCATGCTCAGATATCAGTTTAGGAGGGAGTTCCTCCTTAGGTTGTATTTGGCGAGGGAGGGCTTTCTGGATTTTTCTGCTTTTGGCTGCAGTCCTGCCAGCACACACCAGCCAAATTCATATCAGAGAGAGTGAATAAATGCAGTGTATAAAAGCCAAATCTGTTAACTGAAATACCCAGAGGAAAAAGCAACAATATCCTCATGTGTATTTATTAACCTATATTAATTATTTGTTCCATAATTTTCTTAACTTGAACAATTCTATTTGCTAAGTAAAACCTATTTGCTAAATAAAATCACACAATCTAGCCAGGCAGAAAATACATATACAAAGCATAGCTAGGAATTAAAACAGAATATAATTGACAAATATAGAAAAAGTTATCGTTTCACAGGCTTCAAGGTACATACAGGTTGCACTCACAGTCAAATTAAGTGTGAAATGTTGAAGCCCAAAACTTTCACAGGCATGTCTTTGTAGTGCTAAAGTTTTGCAGATGTTTGATAGCACTTTGAAGTCCCTCCAACTGGGGATTCAAGGCAAAGCATCACCTGACATCATTATGATGTCAAATGATTGACAGGTTTAGCCTGCTAGTTATTGGGGAGAGGTTCCCAAACCCTCAATTAAACCATGGTAGTGTGTCATGCAAATGCAGTGATAGAGTTATCTTCCTTTCCAGCAAGGGCTTTCACATTAGCTGCAATATTATGGGGCAGTTCTGCAAGTTTAATAGTGTGCAGAAGCTTTATTGTATCGGTTAGGGACCAAAATAGATGATACTTTTGCTTCATATCTATGACATTAAGTGCATTTTTTAAAAAGACGTATTGCCAGTTCAGGGCCCCTAGTCCAGATCAGGGTGACTTTAGCCTTTGTCATTTGCTATGCAATGAGTACAAAAGTGTGGAGGTGCAAAGTGGTTCTTGGTGCATAATTTGGATGAAGGTATTTAATCTTAATGAGTGCTAATGTGTTGGTGATTGTGGTGCCTTAAATTATTTTAGTTATAAAAATATTAGTATACTGCTGTGTCTCTCATATATGCAGTTTGCAACAAGAAAACATTACACCACATAATAAAAAAACAACAATAAAAACTTAAAAGCAGACATCAATTGACCATTGTGGAAGCATATGTTCTTAACTGCCTGCATAGGCCTGGCAGAATAGAAAAGTTTTTAATAGATCTTTAGAAGCTGGCCTTAGGCATAGATTGATGCAAGAGTGATGCACAAAGCTATTCCTGTCATTAGGAATAAGTGGACAGCTTTCCATTTCTTCAGAGAACTACAGACATTATGGCAGCTTTGTTCCCTGGGTGGTTGGAATGCTCATAAACGACATTACACACCTCAACAACATAATTCTGTCAGAATCTTCATCATCTCAAACACAGTGCAATTATACATACAGTATATAGTTTTAAAACTATGTGAAAGAGTTATTTTATAATAAAAGACCAGCATCAAATATCTTACTTGATAATTCTGTCTGATATAACTATGCCTCTGACTGCTGTTGTTGAACAGTCTTCTGTCATCAAGTGCAAATATATTTATTTTATTCTTGTATTGTAAGGCTTGGTTCACACAGTTCCATCTTGAAGTCCTAAATTATAATCCACTAATAGTAAACGGAAATCTATTTATATCTGCTGTGCCACATGCCTATTTTAGTATGGAAACAAGCCATACTTCAAGCATGAAACTTCTTTTTGATTTTCTACATACCATACCCTTGGGATATAGTAACAAATCAGTGCTTTTCTACTTAGTATCTCAAAACAAAAATAAATAGTGAAGAATATTATGCAAAATGCAAAACATACTAGCCTTTTCTAATGTACAAATTGATTCAGTTCTGAAGTGCCAAATGGACAGAGCCTGTTTAGACAAATGGAGAACCGAACTAGCTGATCTTGCAAAAATGTAACAAGACATAAATAGGAACTTTTTTTAAAAAAAGACATGAGTAGGAACTTAAAAAAAAAACTTTTAAAAAACTTTTATTTTTAAAGAAATAAAAACAAATACATTTTTGTTGATGAAAGAATATCCAGGCATTGAGTTACACTAAACTGTAACCTAAAATTTCTGTTCTTCTGTACTGCAAATGCATGTATGATCATCACAGATTGAAGCCAAGTGCATGCAGAAGAAACATCCCCTGCAGAAAAATCTTAGGTTACTTCATTGTGTAAATGAAATTGCACTTACACCACTGAAATAATTAAGTAACAGTGTCAGTTTTCAGTTTCTTTAAGAATAAATTTAATGGCCAGCAAAACCCGGTATTACTCATTATTCCTTAAGAAATTATTCAAATATGGCATATGAATATGTCATTGTAATTTATGAAGTAGCTATGTTTTAGCTTTTGAAACCTTCCCAGTTAGGTCTGTTATATGTTTTTCCTCTTTGGATTTCTAACACTGTATTTCACAGTTTCTAGTCAGAGAGGATTTAGGGTCCATTCATGCCATATTTTCTTTACTGTGCACAACATTATGCCATCATCAGCCCATTGTTCTCTTGGTAATTTCTGCTCTTCGGGCAATTTTTTCAAAATATATTTTGCGATTATTATTTTTTATTGAACTGTCACTTTGCTACTTTTGATGGCACTGTCAAAGAATGTGCTATGCAAACTTTGATTGAGGGAGTAGCCTTAACCTGCTATACTGGTCTGGCATCTTTCTGCCCCACCATCACCTTCTCTTTTGGCAAGGAGGCAGGGCAGGAGGGGTCTTTGGGGGGGGGAATTGTTTTCCATTTCCTGACCTCCACTGATCAGACCAGATGATCAACCATTCAATGATACATTTCAGTCCTCTTGAATTAGCATGATCTTTTTTTACAAAAGAGACACCCCCCCCAAAAAAAACCACCATCAGCTCACAGATTACATCTGTGCTGTCACAGACTGTACTGTAAGAATCAGGGATCCAGTGCTACCATATTGCAAAAACATTGATCCATACTACTCTTTTAAACAGGATGCCACCAAAACCAAAGTCAATTATCACATTATAGTTGCACCTTTAGAGTGAATCATAAAAATTACAGAGCCTATAAAGGAAAGGCTTACAAATACTGCAGAACTCATTTTGATCTCTTTCCTCTTTAAAGAAGTAGCATTCTAAATGTCTATTATCACGTTGCCTTTTTCATTCTCTTCCTTCAAAGTACTACTTCAAGTCTGATAGCCAGATCCTATACATGTCTATTCAGAAGCAAGTCCAAATTATTTCATTAAGGCTTACCCCTAAGTAATTGATTGTCATATATAAGAGTGACCTGGAGGACAACCTAAACCCCTCAAAATATAGTGGTTGGCAAAGAATAGGCAAGAGGGTGCCACCAAGGTAGGGAAAGGAAAGTAGTGAGACATTATAGTGGTGGTGTCACAGGAGAGGAATGCACAGGCTTCACTGTTGGTTTAGAGGAGGGTTTCTAGAATGCTTTTAGCTGGAGGTGAACAGTGGAGCATAAGGTAGACTTGGGGGCAAACAGGTGGTGAACAACCCATTCATGTTAAAAGTGAGAAATAGCTTAACAATCCATGGCAAAGGGAAAGCAACGTGCCTGGAAAGATTAAATTGCTTCAAAGAGAAACTTGGACAGTCACAGAAATATAGTCAGAGCACATTAAACATTTTTTAAAAGAAGATAGCCCATTGGCAAATGCTATGGTGAAACAACTCCCAAAATATTCTGTGCATTCATTTATGGAGGAGGGAGGGTGCGAGAAGTATGCTCTGGAACAACCCACCTGACCTAAAAACCACCACCCATTTCTTGTGCACCTCTTATACCATACATTCATATGTTGCAT
This sequence comes from Podarcis raffonei, assembly GCF_027172205.1. Classification (NCBI taxonomy): domain Eukaryota; kingdom Metazoa; phylum Chordata; class Lepidosauria; order Squamata; family Lacertidae; genus Podarcis; species Podarcis raffonei. Next base: position 23,963,962 of record NC_070613.1, on the reverse strand, counting down.
AATGTAATATTCACTTGTGTGTGGACATAGCGACAATTCCATTTAAAGGAAATACTGCCACAACAATGCTCCTATTGTGGACATGGCCTTAGATACTGAGCATCATGTCCTTGGACATGGCCTTAGATGCTGAGCATCATAAAACCCAATAATAAGCTGAACCTATGCTTAAGGTGAAATAGAAGGGGGGGACGACAAAGTTCTAATCAAAGTGTTAAAAATGTCACCTCTGCATTCTTAAAGAAAGCAGAATAATTGTTGACTAGTGTTGGCAGGGGCGAGATCTCTGATTCAGTCATTTATGTAAAAGGTGCTAAGTTATTTTGAAAATGCAGAGTAAATGAAATATGAAATTGCTAATTGGGGTGAATGTTTTCACTGTGTGACAGTAGCTCAGTATGTCTATACAAAGGACTTATTGACACACTTCATGTTGATTATCATATTCTGAAAACAATACTGCTGCAAATTGATTGCCAGCATTGAAATGTCTGGCAAAGTGAGTCTTTCCAAGATCATTTATAAAAGCTCATAAGCCCAATGAAGCAAATTGTTTCTCTGTCATGAAGAACAAGTAGGAAAGTGCAACCTGTCTAAGATTTCTCCCAGTACAGAAGTGAACAGAGATGCAGCAGGGGCCAAAACCCAGGATTACGTCATTGTGGATTACAGTCTAGGACCACAGAACTATTTCCCAATACCTTTCTGTTACTTTCCTTACAAAATGATATATGCTTTTATTTAATTAATTAATTTGTTACTTGTTTTTCAACCAGTCACCATAGTACTTCATAATATTCATAAATCTAACAGAGCCATTAATAACTTTATATCTTAAGCAAACAAACATCCCCCCCACAAAAGAAATCCAGCTGAAACAGGAGCAAACTCACAAGCCTGTCTCCCTTCCCTTCCTTTTTGTCTCTTGCAGGGTAGTTGTCATGTTTACTTAACTTGTGCTTAAATCCTAACAGCCTCTCTCTCTAAAAAAATGCAGTGCTAATTAGGACTCTGCTGAAAGTTCACTAGAGTTGAACACATTCTTTCAACAGGATCATAGGAGCCAACTCCAACGAGCTGAGGTCCCTTTGCCACCCCCCCTAAAATATGTTAGGGTACTAGGCCCCCCCAAAGTTGATGGGCATTACCATTCAAATGGTGCGCATGCACCGCATCTTGTGATTGATTATGCAGGGTGGGGCTTACTTGCCCCCCCCCCATATTTTATTCAAGTTGGGACCTGTGAACATGACCAGAATGGCCACCAAGCCATTTCTACTGCCTTTACAGCATTGTTTGTAGCTGCTCGCATTCATTCTTTCCATGGGCTGTTGCTGCTTTGTTGCCATATTTTCCTCCAACCCCTTCCTTGAGTGATACTACAAAATCAGAAATTTTGTAGCAAGTGTTATGATCAGTAATGTTGGATTGGCAAGCAAGATTGGAAAAAGTCACAATCTTTTCAGTTTGACTGCTATTTTGTCCATTCATAAGTTGCTAATTTATCTTATGAAACAATGCAGGTGTGTGTGTGTTTCATCCAGCCTCATTTATGGTGATATCACTGATGGGAAACATAACTGAGTTGGAGTGAGGATGATGTTTCCTGGGATGCTCACATGTTGAACATCAGAAGAGCCCTGCTGAATCAGGCAAAGACTCATCTGGCCCCTCATTCTATTCTCAACCAGATGCCTTTGGGAAGCCTGAAAGCAAGATCTAGGTGCAACTGTGCTTCCCATGCCTTTGATTCCCTGCAACTGGAATTCAACAGTAGATTTAGAACATAGCCATTGTGGCCAGTTGCCATTGATAAGCTTATATCCATGAATTTGTGCTGTCCTCATGTAAAATCATCCAAGTTGGAGGCAATCACCGCCTTCTTTGGGAGCAAGTTCCATAGTTTAACTATGCACTATGCCAAGTATTTTCTTTTGTCTGTCCTTTCAACATTCAGCTTCAGTGGATGTCCTCTTCATTGGAAACAGTGTTATGCCTAGCCGAAAACAATTTCTCTAACCACTTTCTGCATACCACGAATAACTTTAAATACCTCTTATTTTTATACACCCTTATTGTCTTTTCTCTAAATGAAAAAGTCCCAGATGTTGTGACCTTTTCCCATAGAGCAGTTGCTATAGCCTCTTGGTCATTTTGACTGTATGAAAATTTACATACATCTACAAAAATAAATCCCAGAACACAAACAGTTAAGTGAAATCTAACATATACCAAAATGTTTGATATACAAACAATTTTATTTTAAATGTAGATGTTAGGGACTGGGCAGAGGAGGAATGGTGGAGACCGCCTCCCCAGCCTGACCCTTCCAGAGAAGAGGAAGACAGTTCATAATTACAACAGGGGTTTGAGGGAGGTGACAGCTCAGAGGAAGATGAGGGGGGAGGTTGGGAAATAATGGGAGGAGGAGGAGGAGCCGGAGCAGCAGCTGACTGACATGTTATCACTAGAATGCATTCCAGACCCACTTTCTCCCAGAACCTGGTGGGCCTTGAAAGTGGGAGAGATAAGAGCTCAGTGACAGATGGCCCTAAGTGGCAACCATAAAGGAGGTGGTGCTGTTGACGAATGAGGAAGTGAGAGAAAAGTGGGGTGGAGATTTACTCGTGACAACATCATTATTCAGAGAGGTTACATTCCCAAGCTTCTCTGTGAATATTGAATAAAAGCAGATGGTAAGGACTTTTCCTT